>NW_027412690.1:5000000-7500000 GCF_025532065.1 Leptinotarsa decemlineata
TGAATTATGAAAAATCGATGTTAGGGATAATAACATAATATTGAGAACATAGTCAAACTTCAACTTTTGTAATCTATGAAGTAAAATCATCAAAAAAATATTTTCTTTGCCAATCGCCACTAAGTCAGTCTTTGATCAGCCACTTTTTGAAGCCTCTGTAGCTCTAAAATTTTCTTCGTGATTCATTTATCATTTTTCTGAAAAGAGTAAAATTATCAACCAAATTTACTGGGCAACTTTCCACATCGCATCTAAAAAAAATTAATATTTCGTATTGAATCTCGAAAACATCCATAATAACTACTTTCCTGTTGGATCTGCCTGTTGTTAGTGCTTATATATGCCAATGGATGTCTTGGGAGTATTCTCAAAGTAACGCGACACCTAGAACGATCAAGAAACACAAGTAGAGTCGAGCGCGACTTTGGCCAGGTCGCAATCTATTGATGAAGAGCAGCGGCGGACGGCATTATTTTTTTCAGAGAATAATTCACAACAATATATTCATTATAACTTGATCAATGTCAAAATTAGTATATTTCTGCATAGCTTATACAAAACTCAATGCCACGGAGCGTTATTGAAGGCAATTGAAGCATACCCGATTAGTATCGGATTTCTTCATACTGCTAAACAAGACTGCGATCACTTTTACCCCGTATCCTTCAAAATTCATAACCTACTTTTATACTCACTTTTTCAGAAGATTTGTGTTATTTGTACACCCAAGAGTGGACAAAATCGTCACTTGTTCAGTGGACAGTGATGTGTTCTGGTACTTGTCCCACATAAATGTCCAGTCCGATTCGACATCTTCACTGTATCGTAGACCATAGCAATAAACTATGGATTTTCGGTTTTTATCCACACTGAAATCAAGAAAATTGAATTCAAATGTTAAATTTTTTAAAAACAAAATCAAGAAGTTTCGCTCTTACTTCACAAGTGGACAAGAAATTTCCAGTGAGTTGCTTTATTATCAAATATTGCTTTTGATGGGGTGACAATAAAGCAGACGTTATAGCAACATAACTTTATGAACGTGAACATAAGAAATTCTATTGTAATAATCATCATTTGGGGTAGTATTCTTTGGAAGCCTGAAAAATGTTTGATTTTTTGGTCATGTCAAAGACAACAAATGTGCTAGATGTATTAAACATTTTCCTCACAGCAAATCACCTACTACTTAATATTGACAAAACTCAAATAATTCACTCCGCAAATAAATCCTTGCCAGAGTTAAATACCTTTGAATATAATGATCAAAATATTAACATATGCAATCAGGTTAAATTTTTGGGACTCTTGATAGATAGGCGACTGGACTGGAAAAATCACATAGACTACTTATCAAAAAATACTGAAAAATATTGTTATGAATTAAGAATACTGACAGAACATGTCTCAACCGAAGCTGCCCTGTCTGCATACCATGCTTTTTTCAATCTAGGATAAAATATGGAATTATATTTTGGGGAAACTCTGTTGATATCTCTAGGATACTCATACTACAAAAAATGTATCAGGTATATCTATAAGATGAAAAAAAAGATGGCTGCAGAGAAGCTTTTATAAGGAGCAAAATTGTAACTTTGATAAATCTCTATATATATGAAGCAGTAGTATTTGTAACAGAAAATAACAGAATGATCTTATAAATGATAATGCAACTAAACATACATACAGAGAAATGTCAAATATAGTGTTATAAACATTTAAAATAAATTTCCACTCACTCTAAGAAATCTTCCAATTTCAACAATGAAATTTCGTTTGAAGAACTACCTCGTAGAAAAACCTTATTGTAGCTTGCAGGAATTCTTAAATGATAGTATACTAACTATATGAATGTTATTTATGTATGCCTGATTTTATTTTTTTTTTGTCTCAAAACTGCTTGTGTGATAATATTGATTATGTATCTGAAGCTTTGATTTGTTATTCAGTTGTTATTCATTACTGACATGTTCCACACTCATCGGAGTTTATATATGTACATTATATGTAACCGGAGCAAATAAAGATCTATCTATCTATCTATATTGGTCACGTCTATATTGTCATTAGATATAATAAGTTCAAATTGAAGGGGGTATATTTTTAAGAGGGATCAATTTCTGGAAAATAAAGGTTTTAGCTTTCTACGTTTCCATCTTTTTACAAAAAAATTGGGAATCTCCAGAGAAAGTAGTCAGTTTCACGGGTTTTTGTCCAGTTTGTATCCGAAAGTTACCTCTTTGCATGATCTACACAACTTTGTATACAGTTACTGAACTGAAATTCTTTAGAAAATTTCCAGTTTTTTTTGTATGAAGATGTAGATGTATAAGGCTAAACACTTTCTTTTCCAAAATTCTCTTCTTAAAATATACCCCTTTCAGTTTGACTTTTTTGGCTGGGATTTCGATTTCGAGAAAGCGAATAAATGACATTACACACTAGCATTTATTACATAAGTAGAATAAACTCATTGGTGACATGAAGTTGTAATTTTCCGAATGAATCAAGTGCATCGTCTTATAATGTTATCCAGATTTGGTGCTGAAGAGACATTAAGGCAAGTGTCTTACGGCGAAACATCGGATGTCCACCAGTGAGGATGACAGTGTTCCATGTAAGTGGAATTTCACCTCTTTCATTCACTATATTGTGTAGCAATCCTGTGAACGATAGCTGATTCAACTCCATCATGAATGTTTGGAATACAAAATGAATAGAGAAAATTGTTTTTGTATATATCAGTGTTCATATAAAAGTATTTGTTCCGAAAATATTTTTCTTTCGTGTCATTCAATGTTTATATGAAAATAGTTATTTTGAAAGGGCTTTTCCTCCAGTTTGTGTCTGAAAGTTACATATTTGCATGATCTACACATCTTTAAATTGAGTAACTTTTTTGAAATTGCTTCTTTCCTTCCTTCGATAGTTTCCCACATCTTTTTGTATGAAAATGGAGAATTAGAAAGCCAAAACATTTCTTTTTCAAAATATAATTAGTATGGGAGGTTGGTAACTGGGCGTTTCGATGTGGGTGCTTTGTTCGCTCTCTCAATCGACCGATGTGTGAGTCGGTCGTTCAACCCGCAAGCTGAACGATCGATTTTAACTTGCCATCATCCAACCCGTGTTAGAAATCACACGTTAAAAGGTAAGTCTTCGTTTGTCCTCAGCTCGCACAAATTTCGACTTCTGAGAGTTGTCGTTCGTAGGGGTGAGACAGTTGGTTGGTAATATATATATATATATATATATATATATATATATATATATATATATATATATATATATATATATATATATATTTCAGTTAGTGTCAACGAGGATCGATGTCTCAAATTTTAAAATTTTCGTACAGAGTATTATGAAATAAATTGAATATGCGATAATAAAAACCCATCAAAAACTCATAGAAGCGGTCAATTATCTTACCTTTTTCCGTCTTTGAAGTCTTTGAACAAAACCTTGGCAGTATTCAAGCAATTTGCTTTTGCCAACTTGCAAGCTCTTCTCAACACCAAAACAAGCTTAAGAGTATAAATTTGATCATATTCTGTCAAGTCTGTGAAAGACACAGAACGGTACACTCCCTCCATCAAATCCAACATCAGCGATTCAACCTTTTTTCCTAGAACAGACCCTTCTCCCAATCGTACCGTCAAAAAGTTCAAACCGCCAAGAGCAGAGCTCCAGGGGTAATAGTCCGTCTCGTTTTTCAAATAGTTCAGAATTTTTAATACTTCCGAATACTTGAGAATGCCGGCTCTAGCAAGATTTAGAGAGTCGTCTACGATCTGGGCTCTGTTGAGGACGTCAATTTGCGTGTGGTCCGTGCGTAAGGCTCTCTCGATTCTGCTCCACAAACTGGAGTCGTAATTGACTCTGTAGTAGGCTGGAAAAATAAGTTATCAGATTAGTGATTGCAAAATGAACTGTTCGAAAATCCCTCTCTGAAACATCACTGTAGGCAGTGGTTTAGAGAGTGCATTGCCTTTGCTCTTCAACAGACCACAAATTGCTCACTTTTCGATTATACAAGAATATATAATTTAAATATCAGCGGTGTCATCAGCTCCTCACCGTCAGCGGTCATGGAGAACCTTCTAGATCTACCTCCTCTCCACATGTAGCATAAACTGGACAAACATTTTTGTGTTCAGAAATCAAACACACGAACATTATTTTTAACATACATGAATTTTCGGAAATACTAATTATATTACACAAATAATGGTGCCATCAGTACCACACCGTCAGCGGCTATGGAGATCCTTCTAGGTCTACCTCCTCTTCAAATTAATTGCTCCTGGACAGAGACTATATGGAATGCATATAGACTTCTGCACATTGCCAATTGCACAAATCAATTTAATGCAGAGTGCAACAGACTGTTGGTTGACACTGGAAGTCACAGCATTCTGGAAATGACCTCTGACTTCATGCCTCCAACTCTCATCTACAATCTTCCTTATAAAGTAATGTTTCCGAGTAGAGAGGACTGGATCTTCTGGGAGAAGGAAATATTAAGAGCAGATAGTTGTTGGTTCACAGATGGATCAAAAACACCTTTCGATTCCGGTGCAGGTGTTTTCAGTCGCAGACCCATGACTGTATTTCAAAGGAAAATTTACTCTATTGAATTGTGTGCGGGGAGACTGGAAGATTCCAACATCATACACAAGTCAATAGGAATATTCTCGGACAGTCAAGCAGCGTTGGAAGCTCTTGGCTGCTACCGAGCAACGTCTAAATTGATAGCAAATTGCTAAAAACCACTCTCCTCAATAGGAAGACTCAACAGATTGTTTCTGGTCTTGGCCTGTGAGGTAATGAGGCTGCTGACTCCCTTGCAAAGGAGGGTGTTGCAAGTAGCTTCATCGGACCAGAACCTGTCATTGGCATCGATTTACGCTTTGCCAAATAAAGATTGAACACCTGGATGGCAAGAAGATGTATATAGACTTCTGGGAGAATCTTCCAGGATTGGCTTACTCCAAGGCGTTTAGTCACCTCTCGAAGCTTGATACAAAGCAGCTGTTGGACTACAGCAGGGATGAACTACCATGTCTAACAGACCTTCTTTCTGGTCACTGTCATTTGAATCATCATATTATTATACAGAGACTCGAACTATCGGAAGAGAGTGTGTGTCGCCTCTGTTTAGAAAATGATGAAACAGCAGAGCACATACTTTGTGCCTGCCCAGTGGTGCCTGCCCAATGTGGCATGAGCTGTGTGGTACGTAACACACCACGACGCTCTTGGATCTCGTGTGGATTGGTATCGTCCCAAATTCGTTTTGAAAATATTGATTCATCTGTATCACAAGTTATTCACTTTGTTGTGTTTATTCATTGGTCGTTCTTATACACTGTAATTATAGTTTTACGTGAAGTTTTGATGAATAAATTATATTACTACATAAAACACAGTCGTTTCCCGTTGTCTGTCCCTATATATGCTTAGATCTTTAAAACTTTGCGATATATTTTAAAGCGAGTTTTTTAATAGATGATTTAAGAGGAAGTTTTATATGTGAATAACATGCATAATATAGTAAAAAAACATTGATAATTTTACAGGTTTCTGATGTGATGGCAAACCACTCTAACAGAGTATCATTACGGACATATATATTAACTATCTTCGAAAATATTCATTCAAATATATGTTGTAAGAAGCCATATATATATAGTTATATATATATATATATATATATATATATATATATATATATATATATATATATATAGAAATACGGAATAATGTTGGGGATGCAGTCAAAATTGCTGGGCTGTTGTTTAAAGAATACTCTTTGTTATATGGTCGAGCTTTCGAGAATGTTTATTCCCTTTATCAAGACATCTACAATAAATTGATAACATTGAAGCAAAATTGTAAAACAATAGATAAAAAGTACTTACTAACTTGAGGTTATAGTAAAAAGTCGAAAATTTTTGTGTTTCTCAGTGAAATTTTCGACTTTTTACTATAACCTCAAGTTAGTAAGTACTTTTTATCTATTGTTTTACAATTTTGCTTCAATGTTATCAATTTATTGTAGATGTCTTGATAAAGGGAATAAACATTCTCGAAAGCTCGACCATATAACAAAGAGTATTCTTTAAACAACAGCCCAGCAACCAGCAATTTTGACTGCATCCCAACATTATTCCGTATTTCTCCTTAACTAGTCAGTCAAGACTACCCATCGCTTTATATATATATATATATATATATATATATATATATATATATATAAATCAAAAATTAAACAATTTGTGGACACAACACTCCAAAAAGGGGGGGCAAACCGCGGACACGTGTTTCTGGCTATTGGCCTTATCAGCGCGGTGCAGCCAAGTGTAAAGATGGGCAACACTTGTTTGCCGAAATCAGAAAACAACACAAACGCACGGAGTCAACAACAGGAGCCAACCGCACATTTGTGGTTCCAGTTAGAAGACCTAGAATTCCCAGGCTACATCTAACATGACCACGGAGGCAGCTATAGCTACCTGCGTGACATCCGGGTCCAGGATATAAATACAAATATAGATTTTATCGAGTGTGCATGATATAAATCAAAAATTAAACAATTTGTGGACACAACACTTCAAAAAGGGGACTGCACCGCGCTGATGAGGCCAATAGCCAGAAACACGTGTTCGCGGTTTGCGAGTATATATATATATATATATATATATATATATATATATATATATATATATATATATATATATATATGTATATATATATATATATATATATATATATATATATATACCCACTTATGTTTCGCAGCTATTTTTATCAAGTACTTTCTTGGTTTTTCTCATTTTGTCTTCAATCGAGGACCGCCTGTCCGGTACTGACGATGCCTAATAGGCTGAAACAGCTGTATACCGGTGGCTCTTAAATTGAAATTAATATGGCTTCTTACAACATGTATTTGAATGAATATTTTCGAAGATAGTACAGATTTGAAATGCAGGGACACACTGGTTGCGGCGATACCGGCCGGAGGGCGGCGACGCTTGCCTACAAATAGCGCTACGCTCTACAGCACTTCATGATTGGCAGGGATCCCACGCGTTTATATGTATATTTAGTAAAGGCATTGTATCCATGCCGAGTCGTGGCGGCTTGCTAGTTAATATATATGTCCGTAATGATACTCTGTTAGAGTGGTTTGCCATCATGAAAAAACGAGTTATTTGAGGTGAGACTCATAGTTTCAGAAAGTATATTAGTGATGGTAGTTTCAGATAAAAACCATTGCTCTTCCAGTCTTTGAATCTCACTCAAATGTTTCACTTACCACTTTCCTTGTTATTCAAAATGATCCACGAATTGGTCTCTAGCACATTGGGGATGGTCTCTGTAGTTCCAGGTTTCAGCCATATTTTTGGAGAAACAGATTCAAATTTGTTGGGATCACTCGATACTGTATAAGATATAGGTACATACCACTGGGTATCATCCTCTCCAGAGTAAAGGAATCGTTTCTGGAAAATTAGTGTATTTCAAAGGACTGCATTCTTCAAATTTGAAGGTATAGATCTGTCCCTGCTCATGTAAACAAACTGGTCGATTTTAATAACATTTCAATAACGATAGAGAATATTTTTCAAACACAGAAACGGCAAATGAACTGGACATTGTGTCTTTGACTGAACCAAATGGCATAACTAACTTCTATCTTCTTTAAGGCAAGAGACGTAATCAAGCTAATGTTATAGCGCAGTCCTCAGCTATTGTAAATGATATTCATCATAGTTGGTACACCTATGTCGTTCAAAAATTTAAAGATTTCCACGAATCTATGAATACCATTCTGTGCGAATGATTGCTGTGTCTCCATTCTATAATCTCAATCTCTCATTGGCTTGCGCAAAACACTAAAAGCCTTTTAAGAGAGCTGGTATTTTGTGTTTCCTCTCAAAGAATTGATTCGTGAATACTGATGAAAACAAATACGTGAAATTGTCATCAAATGTTTCAAATTTGAATATTTTTTTTGTTAGTATTACCTGCGATAAAACAACATCATTTCCACTTGAAGTCACCGTCACTAAAGGAAAGCCAGCATGAATGGTCCAATTGGTCATAATTTCTGATACGTTCAATTGTAAATAGTGAGGTTGTAAGGCCAACCATAAGTCTTCTGGAACTGCGGATTTGTTTGCCCTGTATGAATCCATAAAAATTTGAGTTTCGTGATCGATTATTTGATTTTCAAATACATCAATAGACATACATTTTAGGGACACATAATAGTTTCAATGGGAGAGTTCATGAGCAGAAAGCAAAAAGAAGACGATTCACTCAGTTCTGGCACAAAAGCAACTCCACTTGTGACCTACTCACTTTGTATTTAAATAACTACGAATACCATTATAAAAGTTATCTGTTCCCATAAAATTTTCTACCATTCTGAAAATAGCGGCACCTGAAATAACCACCATTTGAAAATTTCTCATGGAATACTAGAATAATCGATGATTGAAACTGACAGAGAATAATAATAGTGATAAATGACTCCGTTCTTTGATTGAACAAGTTACAGGATTAAAAAAATGAAGAGTATCTCGGTGGAAGGCGTTCAACTTGCGCTGTTTTTCAACTCAAACTTTCAAAAAATAATTACAAAGTATGTACTGAATATGAACCGAATATGTACTAAACATCATGAAATGCGTAGAACATTCAACTGTTCACAGTATACTATACAGGGTGTCCCTGGACTTCCTCTTTTCCTCTCGGGAATGTATAGATGGGGTCAAAATATCACCAGTACTCCACATAACTTTTTTTTCTAAAATCCTTCGTTACCAAGTAACGGGCCCTCGAAGTTACAAAATGAAAAATGTTTTTCTTTGATAACTTTTCAAGTGAATATTCAAAATCATCCAAATTTTGGTAATTGACTAAACAAATGAATTCCGTCGATGAGCTTTCATGCAGGAGTCAGTTGTTTTGCTACAAAGTCAGGAACGGACTACCCCCGATGGTCCACACCCTAAAACTTTGAAATGACAGATATTTTTCAATATTTTTCAACAAATTAAGGTTACTTGGACAATTTTATGAATAAAAGTACTCGTGTGGAAAGTCGATCGGAGCAACGAGTCTTGATAAAAATGTAGTTTCACTCGACGACTTCAAACCCGCTCGTCCACCATTATTTGAAATGAATAATTATCAAAGCAGAAATAATAATGATAACGTTAATTCAACAACATTTATCCTGAGATGTCTACCATTATTCGAAAATATTAGTTTTTAAGGAAAATGAAAATGATAGGTAAAATGTTCATAACGAATTTTTATAATGCAAACACGTTTAACTAACGAAACTCAAGAGCCTCAAGAGCAAACAGAAATGAAAAATCCGCTACAGAAACTGCTCGATATGACCACCTTCTCTCTCTATACATTTTCTTAGTCTGCAAGACACCCTCTCTGTACTTGAAATTCCAGTGTCGTTTCGTATGGCTTCACAATGTAATGTTATTCTATTCAACAATGCATCTCTTGTGTGAATAGGTGTAGCGTAAACAAGGCTTTTTAGATGCCCCCACAGAAAGAAATCCAATGGATTTAAATCCGGAGACCGCGATGGCCATGAATATGGCCCACCTCTACCAATCCATCTATTGTGGAAAATATGGTTCAGATGGTCACGCACAATCAAACTAAAATGAGGAGGAGCGCCATCATGCATAAACCACATATCTCTTCGGGTTTGCAATGGAACATGTTCCAAAAGTCCATTCAAATCGTTCTGAATGAACTCCAAATAACGTTCTCCATTCAATCGGTCCTGTAGAACGAATGGTCCTATAAGATGGTTTCCTATGATACCAGCCCAAACATTCACGTTGAATTTCCGTTGGTGTTTGGTTTGCAATATCCCATGGGGATTTTCTTCGGCCCATATATGGAGATTATGAGAGTTGATAACTCCATCTCTACTGAAACCTGCTTCATCAGTGAATAAAACTCGATTAATAAAAGTTATATCCTCTCTTTGCCTATCCATGAACCAATTGGCAAATTCTAGTCGTGCTGGAAAATCTTGAGGTGTCATGGCATGTACCTTCTGGATGTGAAATGGGTGGAGCAGTTGTTCCCTAATTATTCTATGAATAGTGGACTTGGATGTATGGAACTGTTCTGATAGATTTCTGATGCTCATTGAAGGATCATCAGCGACGGCTTCCAAAATATTTTCCTCCAATACAACGGGCGCTAGGAGCGCCCTCACCACCTCGTTTTGGCAAAACTGTACCTACAATAATATCGAAATAAAACAACGTGCTCAAATTAATTATCAATTATTACATACCTATCTCCCTCAAGCTGCGATCGACACGCTCGAATGTTTCTCTTGACGGTACCGTTCGATTGGGAAAATGCTCGGAATACAGACGACGAGCTTCTGCAGCATTACAAAATGCTCGTCCATAAAATACATGCATATCTGCATATTCATTGAATGTAAACTGTTCGGCCATATCAAAAAAATTCAAAATATCCTATAGAATATTGACAATACAATGATAGTCATATGACAACGCACCACTCAACAAAACAAAATCGCATTCCAGTTTCTCATTTTTTATCAAAACTTTCTAAAAGGTTTTTTTGTCAACATCTGTGAAAGAAATATTATTCCTTGAGTATTTTTCACCTGATCATGTGCAGCCGTTTTTGTAGTTCATTCGTTTGCTTTTTATTAGTATAGTAAATATTTTTTCCGATGTGCGTTTTTTCAGCTAAATTTAGATTCGTGTTAAAGAATTTTTCCTATAAAATTATAATTATCAGTGAAACTCCTCAACGGTTTAGCTGTGAAGAAGAATTTGAAACATTCAAATGTTGAGTTTCATGAGATTCAGATAACTGAGATTGAGATAACACGAAACGTGATTATTCCACACGTATTATGTACTTACAAAATATGGAATGAATTCGATATTTCATAGTAGAGTAGCTTGTTAGTTTAAAAACACCACGAATCTACAGAACTTGATATTTCTTTTGAAAAAATATCTGCTATCACAATTGTGACTTAAACTTCCATATAGGTACTGTACTTTTTGTTTACGACCTCATTTTAGCATACTTTGTATTATTCCTGTTATAAATGTTGTTGAATTAACGTTATCATTATTATTTCTGCTTTGATAATTATTCATTTCAAATAATGGTGGACGAGCGGGTTTGATGTCGTCGAGTAGAACTACATTTTTATCAAGACTCGTTGCTCCGATCGACTTTCCACACGAGTACTTTTATTCATAAAATTGTCCGAGTAACCTTATTTTGTTGAAAAATGTTGAAAAATATCTGTCATTTCAAAGTTTTGGGGTGTGGACCATCGGGGGTAGTCCGTTCCTGACTTTGTAGAAAAACAACTGACTCCTGCATGAAAGCTCATCGACGGAATTCATTTGTTTAGCCAATTACCAAAATTTGGATGATTTTGAATATTCACTTGAAAAGTTATCAAAGAAAAACATTTTTCATTTTGTAACTTCGAGGGCCCGTAACTTGGTTACGAAGACTTTTAGGAAAAAAAGTTATATGAAGTACTGGTGATATTTTGACCCCATCTATACATTCCCGAGAGGAAAAGAGGAAGTCCAGGGACAGCCTGTATACTTTTCCAGGAATGAACCTGTTACGAAAACTCTCGAAAACTACACAAGCGCTACAGGAAAATCCTTGAGGCGCTTTAAAAGCGGTGCCTGTGCCAAAGTAGCGATTCACGTTGGATTTGAACCGCTGGAGATTGAATTCATTTCAATCTGTCTATTGACTTTCCGTTCTTGAATTTTTTTTTTTTTTTTGGTTAGGCCGAATATGATCAATTGGGGATCATTTTAATGAGCTTGTACTCTTAATTAAGAATTAATTTGCATAAAAATAGCATTAAATGCAATATCATATAGTCACCTTTGTTGTAGGAAATCGTGCTAAATTTTCTGGAAACCTCCGAAGGAGTTGCTGCTCTAGAAGTCAGTGCAGTGGAGTTGACGGTCGAGTCAGACACGAATGCGCTCTGTTGTTGATCGATAACAAACTGTTTGTCCATCTCGAAATGATTCAGCTTCGATACCTGGAAAGAACAAAACAGCCATGACCGTAGCTTGAGGAGCTTATGGATCTATCTTGGTACTTCGAGTATCTGTAAAAACTTACCTTTGTAATCGCGAAGTACTCAAAAAATCTGGCGAATCCTTCGTTGAGGAAGGTGTAGTCCCACCATTCACATGTAACCAAGTTTCCAAACCACATGTGTGTAAATTCGTGAGCAACGGTTTCAAGAATACTTTGTTTAAATGCATTTGAAGATTCGTTTTCATTCCAGAGTAATGCTCGTTCCCTAAAACAAGTTTCATTCAATATGACGAATATGAAACTACCATTGATATACAGGGCTTTTCATGATGAGCGTTAATTAGCCGTTTCTGGCAAACTATTCAACGTATTAACCTGAAAATTCCACAGTATGCATAAGTCAATATGACCTACACGCCTAAAATATTTTAGACGAAGCGGCGTTGTCGCTTCTACTATAAAGTAGCGGCTTCTTTGATTTTTCAAATGGAACACCTCGTATATAATATCATATTATGATTCATTATCACTTTGTTAACAAATTCATATACTATTTTCCCATACCTATCTATTACCGTTTAGGAGATATAAATTAATTTCGATATTTTTTTTACCAAACATGAACTTTTATAAATGCTGATAATCTTGAACTCTCTTGCACTAAAACGATCAAATTTGAAATAGAGTGGAGTGATACTATGAGGATCTTCACTCCGAGTAATATTTTCATTTGCCTCATACAGGGTCTTCAAAAAATGCAGATTCTTTAATCTCATGAAAAAATGAATGAAACTCATTTTTTTCAAATGGAACACCCTGTATATTTCAACATTGTTGAGCTCTACATCCAATTTTAGATTGACTTTGTTCAGATAATACTATTTCTATTTTGAACCGTTTTCTAGATAAACTGTTTCAAACGAAAATTGACATGGTTTCCTTGTTCATCACTCATTTTTGTAAAACAGATTTCGTTTGAAGTTTCTCAATTAGTCACAGATAATACAATGAAAAGATGAATATTAAAATAATCCTCAACCATCGAATGAAACTTCTCTTCAAACAATAGTTTTATCAACGCTGAAACACGAACTGAAAATAATAAACCCATAAATTAATAAGTTAATTTAATCGTCAGTGTATTTCAGAATATGTTCAAACACATCTCCACCTCTACTTCAACAAACATGTAATCTCTTCAAAAGATTGTCATGTGTAGCGCTTCTGATCAAGTCTGGAGTCAAACTATTGAAAGCAGTTGTAACCATCGATTTCATATCTTCCACTGTTGTTATTGGAGTAGAGTAAGCCATATTTTTAATGAAACCCCACACGAAATAATCTAATGGATTGCCATCTGGTGTTCTAAGAGGCCAACGAAAAGGTCCATTATTACCAATCCATCTGTCTTCGAAGATTTCGGTTGAAGCTTAGCTGAATGAATGAGAATTATGGGGTGGAGCACCATCTATTTGGTACCATACACGTTCTCTTCCTGGTCTATTATTTAAAATCATTTGAATTCCATTCCTCAGTAAATCTTCATATTTTGATGCATTCAAATTATCATCATAAAACTCGATATAAAAAATTGACCCATTCTTTATGGCACAAAATACATTGAATTGCCATCTTTCTTGAAAACCCCTTTGGCGGACAACATGGGGATTTTCTGGCGCCCAATAATGACTGTTGTGTCTATTGAAAACTCAATTTTTTGTGAATTTGGCCTCATCTTTCCATATGATATTGTCAAGGAAATGTTCATCCTTTTGAGTCTTGACAAGTAACCATTCAAAGAATTCCACTCTACGAGGTAAATCAGTCCCTTTCAAATGTTGGTAGAACTTATAGGGATGCCATTTATGCATATTAATCTATCTCCCTCTCAGCCTCGTGCAGAGAAACACTTGGAAATGCATGAAAGTATCCCAAAACTGTTATCCATTGTCATCATCATCCACTTTAGTTTTCTTACGAATGATTTTTGGACAGAAGGTTCCATTCAACCTACAGTTTTTTAGTAGTCGATTTATCACATTATTATGCGGCTTCGGAAGTTGTGGAAATCTTTCATGAAATAGGTACTCGGCATGTTCTACTTTGCACTCACCATAAATTATTATTAAATTCAAGAGATCTTCATTACTGTAACCTAATCTTGACATTATTCTATTATAATTGGTAGCTATCACAATCAGTCAAAACCTCCAACGAAAGTCTGACGTTAAATAATTGGTTTATTTATTTTTCCAAAGCACACTATTAAAAAATATTAATGTGCACTGTTGTAAGTTAGAGACCAATACCTCAATGTATACAAATTGTAACTTTTTCTAAGGTAGGTACATACCAATTTCGAATTGACTGATCTGAGAGTTGAAAAACTGGATCAAAAAGAAATATTACTAAGTATAAAAAAAATGTTGAATATCCAAAATGAGTGATGAATTCAAAAAAACGAGCAAGAGAACCACGTTAGTTTCCGTTTGAAACAGTTTATCTCGAAAACGGTTCAAAATAGAAATAGTATTATCCGAACAAAGTTGATCTAAAATTGGATGTAGAGCTCAAAAATGTTGAAATATACAGGGTGTTCCATTTGAAAAAATTGAGTTCCACTCATTGTTTCATGAGATCAAAGTATCTGCATTTTTTGAAGACCCTGTATGAGGCAAATAAAAATATGACTCGGAGTGAAGATCCTCATAGTATCACTCCACTCCATTTCAAATTTGATCGTTTCAGTGCAAGAGAGTTCAAGATTATCAGCATTTATAAAAGTTCATGTTTGGAAGAAAAAAATATCGAAATTAATTTATATCTTCTAAACGGTAATAGATAGGTATAAGGAAATAGTATATAAATTTGTTGACAAAGTGATAATGATTGTCAGAAACAGCTAATTAACGCTCATCATGAAAAGCCCTGTATTATCTGACCAGTTTCAATGAAAGATTTTGATCTGGTATTTGAGATTGTCCCAAGGTCAGGATCGAGGCATTTTTATTTTTGATTGAAAGCTTTCAACTTTTTGGTGACAGGGTGCAACCGTGGCGTTGGAATAGAATTCGACAAGCACATATGGATTGATTCATGTCAAAATAAAATGACAAAGATAAAGACAGGATGAAGAAGAGGAAAAAGTTAATGAAACTACTACAAATTTTCTCATTAGTACACTTTGAAAAAAACAAACTGACTACTGAATCAGACTGAACCATAAAGTAGTTAAATTCACTCTATACGTGAAAGTTCTTTAAGGTTTTGGAGTTTCCATATGAAAGAATGATGGAAGTATCTCAATAATAAACACTTTTTCCCTCAGCAAAATGTCCAGTCTTCTTGTCAGCAACAAACCTCTACCTCCCTGGCTGAAGTCAAATTCCAGAGGAAACTGCCTATAGTTTTTGCCATATATTGTTAGAAATTCAAATCAAAGTTTTTTATATTCTTAGTAACCAACACAAAATGTGTTTATCGGATATTGCTCTTTTGCAAAGTTTGAAGAACCTTTCCAAATGCTATTGAAGTTTCAGTACCTGAAACGACGGAAAAGATGAAGAGGCAGTATTTTTTCCTAAAGGATGTAACAAAGCTGTAATAAAAATTAACTGAATAGAAGTTGAATGATTAGAGTAGTATCGAAATCATTAGTAGCGAAATTGAGAATTTCAACCGCAGCAGCAAACTTTGGTGAATATAAAAATGAGCACCCATCCCGACTTTTATTGTTCGAATATTTTAATACAAAATCAAAACATTACAAAGTGTATTTTCTACATAACAACAAAGTGAAGTAATAAAAAATCCATTAAAACCAACAAAACATCAAATTCATAAAAACTCTGACGCTGAACTCTGCGTAACCGCAGTAACCTCATTCCACTAGGTGGGCCATATCTAGATCGGATCGTATCGCTTCGCCTGTAGTTTTCAATGTTGGCATCTTTGTCGTCGTGGCAAACGACGGTGAATTGCCTGTACTCGTCCTCTGTTGGAGACTCAAGTCCAATCCAGACTCCAAAACCTTGATAATCTTCGTGCCACCGTCGTGGCAGTATTCGAAAACTTCAGATGCAATATGATGGTATCAGGAAGTTTGCAGAGCATAATTGGCTTCCACGCTTCGTTAGTTTGTGACGAAGTCGAAACTGTTATTGGAGACGAGTACCTTGAGTGCTTCCCTGACAATTTTTTCCTTTTAATTGTTGAGTGATTGGGTGAGAAAAGGCTGGATATTCTCAATAATGTGGTATCCGGTTCGATGAATGCTCGATTTTAGTTGCCCCCCGAAAATGTACCTTATCGGTGTAACGGTGAAGTCGATCCTTCTGTTTGGATTTTCTTCGTTTTTAAATTCCATCACGTTCCATTCATTATTTGAATCAATGCTCAAAGCAGAGCCAACAAGAGGTTCATCATCGTCAGTGTATTATTTAACCTTCCTTCAGCTCAAACGTTTCATCATGAGTCTATTCAAAAGTTAGATCAGGAGCGAATCTACAGAGGAGATGGATGTCGAGCTTACGACTCCAATTGACCTCCCTGTAAATTTAGATCAGGAGCGAGAGCTTCTCAACTCCCCAACTCCTGTTCCAATAAATGAACATAAAAAAAAGGTTTGGTGGTGCAGCCAGGAAACGACTGAGTCGTCTTCTCAAGAGCGGGGTACCTTATAAAACCGCCTCGCACCAAATTCTTGAGCGGCGTACGCAGAATCTGTTTCAGGTCGAGGAACAAACCCCCCATGAGCAGGTTAGCAAACGTTTGCGATCAAGTGATAATTCACCAAAACCAGAGACAAAAAAGCCCTGCCCGCTGGGGACCGAATCAGGTTTTTAGAGTTCAGCCGAGCCGTACTCTAACCATCTGACCTGAAAGACCATTCACCATACAAACTAATAGGCTTGGTTAAGGAGCTGGATTTATTTGGTCGAGTGTGAATAGGTGTGAGCCACAATGAACCCTTGCGGGTTGCGGTGGAGGGTCGAATAGACCCAATTACTTTGGTGCTAACCTAACCATTCAAAAGAAAACCTTGAAACTCCTCTGCATTTTTTATCTAGTCTCAATCTAGTCGGCCCGCATGTTAACATTTTATAAATCCACGTTTGACCGAATGAAATTGCCAGTGTTGATTATAACTGCTTGGTAATTCTTGGAATTTTTATTTTCTCTCCTGTCTTTCATCCTAATGTAAGAGGGTAAGTAAACAAACTGCTCCACTTAACGACACATTCCAACTATAACCGAGGTAGATTTTGTTACGTAATATTTTTTCCTTATTACTTATTTATTCAGTCATTAGTCCGTATGTGGGGTATTTTAGATATAAACAGGATAGGGTCATTTGCTCACAGTTAGCTTTTAGACAGCGAGAGGAGGGAGGGTGAGTTATACAAATGATTTATGTTCCAAGGGCGCCAACAGATTTACTATTAACCCTATATAATGTAATAGCAAGCAGATCCAAATCTATAAATTATCCACGATATAAAAATGTCCCAATAAAACTCAAAATTTGGCAAATGGATATATTGACATATTTTCACACAGGGTTTGGCAATGTGCAAGGAAACCCATAACTAATAAATAATAGCCAACCACGGAGGGAGGTCGCGAACGACAGAGAAAACTGGACATTGTGTTTGGGGAAAAGAAAACTACCCTTCCTGTCTCCTGCACAACGAGGGGGGAAACTTATTTTCTAGTTAGAAATTTCTGAAGAGAAATTTGACCTGAAGACATGATATTGGTAATGTGAAATGTGAAGGTATTAGTATAAAAAAATGATATATATTCAATTTTCACTCAAAAGGAAAGTCCTTAATGCCGCTATGCAGTACTTAGCCTCGATTCCAAGCGGCCAGCTGTAATACGGCACTATTGCGCTGCTCCATCAAGGAAGAGGATGAAAACCCATGTGACATTTCCTCTTTTCCTTGTTCCCAAATGACTGTTCGTATAATAATATCGGGTTTTTCTGGGTGGTACACAAAGTTATTAAAAAAACGCCTGACATTAAATTATTGTTGGATTCCTCGTATTATGGGATATATTGTTGTCCTGTGATGACACATAGAATAATACTTGAAAACTCACCTCCGATTATCGAACCCTAATAATTCGAAGACGTTTTCATATACAGTTGGAAAAAAACCTGATATAAATATCCTCCAAAGAGATAAGAAAAAGGAATTGTCAACCTTACAAATCAGCACTATTACGAATACGTTTCTGTGTACATGTGAATTACAACTGCTTATAGCGTTTACGAAAATCCCCAAGTTAAATTCACAGTTCGAGTATCATTGTCGATTCCCAACTGAAAATGATTAAAATACCTTGGTCAGCCATTGGTCAGCTGTTATTGGCAGCAGCTATCGGGTGGTTGCTTATGATCTCAATATGAGCTATTAATAGATGGGCAAGCGACAATAAATAGGTACCTTTTACGGATAACGTAACAATTTCATTCTCTATTAGTTCAAAGAGATGTTTTTGCTCAGGCTATTCAGTAAGTTATAGAGTGGTAGATATGCGATCAGGGCTTGCAAAATCGAGGAGTTGATGTAGCAGTAATTGCTTTGATTAAGCAGGCCCCTTGGTTGCAAGTTCACTGCCCTACCAATTATGTATGTAGATAGAAACTTGCCCGTATGCTCATCCTATAACAGTCTAGATCTACAAACTCTTATTGCAGAAAAAGACCATGTAGCAGCAATCTCTTGAAGATCGAAGATACATACTGTTTTTCTGAAATACGGTATACTAATCTTCAAGAAGAAATTATAATATGTTGAGACACAATAGTTCAATAGTTACTATGATCAGAGAGATCTTCACCACTTTAAATATCCGATATCAGTAGGGAATAATTTTCTGATTGATTCGGCCGTTACTTGATGAAGATTCATGGTAATTTCATAAACTACAACTCACGATATGATCTCCACAAATTTTGTGGAGTTTATAAAAGTATAAAAGTACACATCATAAAATCCCTACAAACGAGGTGTATTTATAATCATTCATCTACCGCAAAGTATAAATCGAATGTGTGAAAAATCTTCCTACCTTGTGGTAGGACTACCTACGCAGGTCTTCGATCTAAGGTTCAGGTTCAATTTAGGAAAGTTACAAGACAGCAGAGCTCAGTTTCCGTAACAAGTTGTCCACTTTTGGAAATGAATCAAATATATCGGAATGGTGCTGATGAAAACGACAGAGACGAGGTGAAAAGAAGGACACGTTAAACACCATAACAATCAATTCTATGGTTTAGTTTGTGAAAACAGAGTTGGATCGAAAAATTGCTCTATGTACAATATTAAAATAATACTGACACTTAGCTATAACTGGACCTACCACCAATAAGGAGGCTCCAATAATTTTTTTATCTTTGATGAGGAATACTTTCGAACAAGTTGTTTCAATGAAAATCAATACCTAAGCAGGCCTTTGATCATTTGAATGAATGAAAGGGTAAAACTGGAAACTTTGGCATAGAATAAATCCAAAACAAGCACAGAAACTAATTTTGGGTTAACGTAACATTCCTAATAAAAAAATATGTCTGAAAGGAATTACAAATAATAATCAACTATTTTGAAGATATTTCACCTAATTCGAGAACTGTCTTGATCTCAATATAAATTATCAAGTATTTTTGCTACCTGAATGTCACTAATCCCCAATTTTCCATCGCACCAGCGTCAAAATCTGGAATGGCAGCTAGATCCATCTTTCCTATATTATGATCGGTATATTTGATGGCTGTAATATTTTCCAAAGCTTCTATAAAAAGAGGGCCGTACTCTACTGCAAGATCCCTGTCGCTTAGGGATCCATTTCTGGAACAAACCTACGAAAAGTTATTTTGAAACAATTTTGAAAAACTGGTATGTGTTCAGATACACATCAGCAAGCCCACCAGAACTATATTAGTAGTCCATTCATTGAATTGGAAACAAAAAGTTAAATATCTAGGCTTAGCCTTGAATAATTAGTCAAGTCAACAGAGAATTTTTCTTGGAAGCCTTCAGAAACAGTTCCGATTTTGGTTAATTTTTTCAAATATTTGTTGTTTTTTCATATTATTTGAAATCAGAAAAATTTTGAATTAGGTACAAAACTACATACAGTGTCACACATAAAGTCCGCATCAAATGGGATTTTTTTTGTTCATCTCTTCAAACAACTTTTGATTAGGTTGTGCTTTAAAAATGATGTCAAATGACATGCATATGACCGATCAAGTAATTTTTCTTCCCTGTCAAATTTGACATTTTTTCCAAAAAATGTTCAGAAAAGCAGTTATTGCTCGAAATTTCGAAAATCGGTAGGCATAAAAGATGATTGTTTTTTCATTTTTTACCCATATACCAATTTTTAGCTCTCCAGTACAAATTAAGTTTTTTTACAGTTTTTCGAAAATTTGACATTTGCCGATTTCTCAAATTTAGCCAAACCTCAACAAAGTCAGTGCTTTATGCCTAACTTATCTTTCCAACGCATTTTTATTGCCAATTGCAATTCTAAATACAACTTATTTCGCAAAAATTTAAAACACCAGAAAAAATTATGCCAAAAATGATGCAAAGTTGATACAGTTTTTAAAAACAGATGAATATTTCAATTTATTTCTACTTTTTGCGAAATAGCTTGATACATAAGCATAATTAAAATACACAATCAATGAAAAGTCAATAATTTATTCTTTACTGCACTTTTCAAACAGTTAAACTTTGATTTACTAATTACGAAAAATTACAACGAAATTAAACTAAGGGTACTGTGGAAACAATTGAACTGAACTGAATAAGCAAAATATTTTATTGTCATATGACATTTGTTGAATAACTCAAAATAGTGTTTATCAGTTTTAGATTTGAAATAGTTTATTCGTTGTCTAGTGTGTTGTTAAAAATGCTGAATCTTCAAGAGAAAATTGAAATCGTTTTAATATGCGGCGAGAATACCGGTCACCGACAAGTAGCTGATATTTTCAATGCCAGACATCCTGCAAGAAATATTCATCAGTCAACAGTTAGTAGGATAATAGCTAAGTTTAAATCTACTGGCTCGGTTGAGAGTAATTTTAGAAAAGCACATCAGCCTTCTAGACATACCGAAGAAGTGGAATTTGAAATATGTTTGGATGTCGTAGAACATAAAAAAACAAGTATTCAAGATATTGCAGATAGAACAGATGTTAACCGAGAGAGTGTACGACGTATTTCACACAAAAATAAATTTACGCCTTATAAACCGAAATTTATCAATACCTTAAAAGAAAGGGACTGCGATATGCGCTTGTATTTTTCTTTTTGGTTTCAAGGGGAAAAAGAAGAAAATTTTTCCTTATCAAATTTTTGACAGATGAAGGCGACCTTCTCTTCAAATGGCGTTGTGAGCTCGCAAAACTGCAGGTGGTGGGCAAAAGAAAACCCACATTTCGTAATCGAATGTCGAGATCAATATTCGTTTAAGACGAATGTATGGTGTGGCATATTAAACGATCAAATTATAGGACCATACTTTTTTAGACATAATTTAAATTCTGCGGACTACCTACACTTTGTGAACACCGAACTATCTGAAGTTTTGAATAATATGCCCCTTCAAGTAAGAAATGTTGTGTGGTATCAGTGTGATGGTGCACCTATTCATACTACAAGGGTGGTTAAAGAGCGTCTTTTGGAAATATTTAGGGGCAAAGTAATCAGTCGCAATATGGAACACTTTTGGCCGCTTAGATCTCCTGATATAACCCCACTAGATTTCTTCTTGTGGGGTTATTTAAAACAAAAGGTGTATAAGCAAAGACCTTTTCCAGATATAAACCATTTAGAGGCAGTTATTCGAGAATGTGTTGTAAGCACGAAACCCCGTAGTATAAAGAATGTAGTTAAAGATGTTTTAAAAAGGACAATTGATTGCATTGAACGTGGTGGAAGGCACACCGACTTTTTATTTTGTATTTCTATTGGTATTTACATGGTTTAGGCATATGTTTCGATTTGATTTAGTGTTCTTAATTTAAATTATAACTTTATTTTAACAGATGTTTGTTAGAATTTTTTACGGTTTAGTTTTCTAGGCAACAAAATCTAAATTGATTTCTGAAGTAATTTTGTTCATTCATACCTCATAAAAGATATTTAGTAAATGTGAAATTACTTTCGTATAATTCCTTCCCTTAGTTTAATTGCGTTGTAATTTTTCGTAATTAGTAAATCAAAGTTTAACTGTTTGAAAAGTGCAGTAAAGAATAAATTATTGAGTTTTCACTCACTGTTTTCGTAATTAGTAAATCAAAGTTTAACTGTTTGAAAAGTGCAGTAAAGAATAAATTATTGAGTTTTCATTGATATTGTTTTTTAATTATGCTTATGTATCAAGCTATTTCGCAAAAAGTAGAAATAAATTGAAATATTCATCTGTTTTTAAAAACTGTATCAACTTTGCATCATTTTTGGCATAATTTTTTCTGGTGTTTTAAGTTTTTGCGAAATAAGTTGTATTTAGAATTGCAATTGGTAATAAAAATGCGTTGGAAAGATAAGTTAGGCATAAAGCACTAACTTTATTGAGGTTTGGCTAAATTTGAGAAATCGGCAAATGTCAAATTTTCGAAAAACTGTAAAAAAGCTTAATTTGTACTAGAGAGCTAAAAATTGGTATATGGGTAAAACATGAAAAAACAATCATCTTTTATCTTTACCGATTTTCGAAATTTCGAGCAATAACTGCTTTTCTGAACATTTTTTGGAAAAAATGTCAAATTGGACAGGGAAGAAAAATCAGTTGATCGGTCATATGCATGTCATTTGGCATCATTTTTAAAGCACAACCTAATGGAGATATCAAAAGTTGCTTGAAGAGATGAGCAAAAAAAAATCCCATTTGATGCGGACTTTATGTGTGACACTGTATATTGTTCGGACAACATCTATTATATTTATATGAAAAATTCAGGTTTGCACGGCTTTAAAAAAAAGTATATAAATTATTGAAACAAGAATAGATTAGATATTTATGTAATAACATGGCACCAACGGTATGTTGTTTTGATAAATATAATAATGATAGAACTGAAACATCTGGGGGTAATCCCAGATACATGATTATGAATATAACTGAAACAAAATATTCAGGAAACAGAAAAATAAAAATGGTTTCATCAGTTTGCTCTGCTAAAAAGAGGTCGAGGTGATATTGATATGGACCATGTTAGAAATCACACGTTAAAAGGTAAGACCTCGTTAGTCCTCAACTCGCACAATCTTCTCAACTTCTGAGAGTTGTTGTTCGTAAGGGGTCGACAGCTGATTAACGGAAAAACAGATTTCAAACAGAATTGTACAATTACTTGTAGATAGTGATTTCTATGACCGTTTTGACACCTGATGAGAAAATGTGTTTTCAAACCTGTCAAAATGACTGTTTCGTGATGAAGACAGTAGTTTTGAGATCAAATGGTCAATGTGGTATTTCTCTGAAAATACTATACAACTCGGTTCTTCACATCTGACAGAGAATGTAGCAAAATAACATATTCTAAAGGGTGACTTAAGAGTTCAACAATCAAAAATTATTTTCCAACACATCCTGAATAATCGGGTTAGTGAAAAAAGAATTGCGTAAAATTGAACAAAGTGACCCAGCCCGCAGGCATTTTCTAATGATGTCTCTTTAGTTGCCTCTACGATTTTTCTCAGACGCTTCAGTTCCATCATCATTTTATTCATTCAAAACAATTTTAACGTTGGTGCCATAGTTATTACCCAATCTACTGTGGTTGAACTAAACAATATTGTTTTGATTTCAAATAATGTGAAGAACAAAAATGTTTTAAATATCATCAAATCGGAGCTGTTTGGTAGAAGGGGCACTATTTTAAAGATGCTGATGTGCCATAATAATAATCAGGGGCTACTATAGAGTAAAAAGATTACTGGTTTGAGCAAAAAGGCATAGTTTGCTCAGTTTTTGATATATTGCTTTTGAAATATTTCTAACAAACTCAGTCATAAGAGACGATACTGCTGATAGTAATTCCCGTCGTAGATAATATACTACATTAATATAGATTTCTTGATACCTTCCAGACATTAATACAGCATATATTACTCTCTAGGTTTTTTGTTAGAGAGAAAACTCTTCATTTTGGTAGAGTTGGATCTCATAACATCATACAATTCATACAGTGCGGACTTAAATAGAACCCCCTCTCCTTTTGGGCGGAGAAAAGATATGAGTCGGACATAATTTTTGTAGAAAGAAATCGTTTTCTATATTTTTTGATGAAAGAGCCAACTATGTCACTTTTTTTAATGAAAGGGGGGTCCAGTGATATCTCTTCCTCTAACACATTATAACTTTTTCATAACCTGTGATAATAACTTTGGAGCAGTTTGAATAATTAAAATTGCAAGAAAATATTGATCACTGTCAAGCCAAGCCCGATACGGTAGTTTGAATGTTAAATATTAATGTAATCCTTACATACCCGATATGGTACATCAGTATCGATGTTTATTCCTCCTGTACATGTGAATTTGGATACAATGAAAGCGATGAGATATGTAGAAGTGAGAGGAGTTTCCTTAAATGTTGTAGTCTCATAGCCTGTTCTGAAAAATTACACAAGTTTGAAAAACGTGCACAATTGACAAAAATGCTAAAATAGCATTATACATGTCTCCACTTGAAACTGAAGATATATTCATAATAATTCCATATTTTCGAATGCATTTTCGAAATACAATTACTTTAATGGAATGAATAAAACATATTTGTCTAATTACCACTAGTTAATTTTATTTATACGACCGGTTTCGGGTTTAACCCCATTATCAAGTATAAAACTGAAATGCGAAATTTGAAAACTCGGTTATATCGAAAGTTTTTAGGTAAGAACCAGGGTGCCAACTTTAAAATTCAACACTGAAGATTATAGGGTTGCTAGACTTATAAATTCAAGAGTGGAGACCTATATAAAGCGAGTTGCTCGTTTAGGATTATATATTTCAGGTTTTCAATTAATTTTTTTTCTTTTTCCTTTCATCACATATATGTAGGATTTTGCGGTTATCTTTACTTATCTTGTGTTTTGATTCTTGGAGATGATAATACATTGTAGATTTTTTGTCCAAACAAGCGTGTTCATGGAACCTTTCCAAATTTCTAACGTTTGCAGAGCAGTTTTTACAGTATTTAAGGCAGAAACTCTGTTTAATGCAAAACCCAAACGAGATAGAATGAAAATATCAGGTATATATAGAATAGATTGTGGCAAATGCTTTAAATTAGAGAAAATAATAACCAGAAGTATTTATTCAAGTATACTCGTTTATACGGTATCAGGAAGTCTATACCAATGTCGCTGAAAGATATATAATGTTTTTCTTTTTAATGTCCGCCCCTTTTATTTTTTGAACGGGTCAACTCAAAAAATTGAAATTTGGGATAATGAAATTAATTCCTGAATACTTTATTTTGAAGTAAAATTGACAGATGAAATATCCAAGATGGCGACCGGGTGCCATCTGGGAAAAAAATTAAAGGAAAGGAGGGTCTTGTGACACATATTTTTGAAGCTCCTGACAAACCCTAGAATATGAAGTCAATATCTTCAACTACTACAAAATGGCGGAACTTTTAATAATTGCCTGAATACATTGACATTTAACTACATAATATGAGGTAATAAGCTTGAGGTCGGTTCAGAAGATGCTCGAAATGATTGCCTTGAACTTCCACATCTGAACAGCCTATCCGATATTTCACGCCGGACATTTTCGAACACAGTTACGTCAATATCTCTACAAATATTTATTATTCTCTGCCGTATATCCAATATTGAAGCAAGTTCAGTGTCGTACATCTTTTGCTTCAAATGGCCCCATAAAAAAATCCAAAGGTGTCAAATTTGGCGGGCGGGCTGGCCATTCTGTAGGACCTCGACGGCCAATCCAATGACCGGAAAAAGTAGTATCCAAATAGTTTCTTACTTGTCTGGAATAATGTGGTAGTGCTCCATCTTGTTGGAATACAATATCCATATCGAATTCTTAAGGATTCGCTTCGACCATTTCAATGATGAGAGGGTCAACAGTAGTTTCCAGCTACAATATGGTTTCCCAATATTCCTGCCCAAACGTTAATTTTTTCTGGATATTGGGTATGTGTTTCCCGGAAAATGTGACGGTTGGTGTCACTCCAATAACGGCAATTTTGTCTGTGAACATTGCCGTTAAAAAAATGTGCATTCGTCACTAAAACAAATATTATGGAGATAGATAGGATACCTTGCAATGGTTTCCTTCATGATTTCGCAGAATTCTGTTCTTCGATCACAGTCATGTTCAGTTAATTGGTGTACCATTTTAATTTTGTATGGATAATACCTATTCCTCTTCGAAAGTCTCCCTCCACACAGTAGAAGAAGACACCTCACAAACATTCGCGACAGAATAAGTAGATTGTTCAGGATTTACTATCATCTCACCAATTATTTTCACTTGCTGTTCTTCCGGAATGGACGGATGACCTGGGGGTTTTTTGTTATGTACACTACCGGTAGTTGTGAATTTGGATACAAGTTCCCTCAAATATTTTCTACAGATAGGACGATTTGGAAAACGTTCATTGAAAATCCTTTCGATCTCGTGAAAGTTGCGCGTCGCACCATAAATAAAAATCGCTTCAATTTTTCTTCCAATGGACGAGAATTGAACATTTTAGAGATTGTTGACGTGGTACCTTTCTGCTAGTAAAACCGAAAACTAAATGAGAATATTCTAACTGAACAATGACGTTCATTGTCGTACTGACATCTTCTGTCGATTTTAAAAACAAAAAATAACGCAACAAAGCCTATCGGGTTGTTGGAATTGCCATATGGCAGATAAAAAGGAATATTTCTAAACATATCGATATTAATGTGTTTGTCTTCATGAAATTAGTAAATGTTCCGCCATTTTGTAGTAGGTACATATATCGACTTCATATTCTAGGGTTGTGAAGTATCCATCAGAAGCTTCAAAATGATGTATGATAAGACCCCCTTTTCTATTCAATTTTTTTTCATAGATGGCGCCCAGTCGCTATCTTGAAAGTTTCATCTGTCAATTCCACTTCAAAATAAACTATTCATGCAATAATTTCACTATCCCAAATTTCAATTTTTTGAGTTGACCCATTCAAAAAATAAAAGGGGGGGACATTGAAGAAATGCAGTGTATAGACAAGACGATTAAAAAATTATCAGATAAAAACAATCAATGTGAAGGGGAAACTTTACTTTCTTGTTCTGACTTTCAACAAAAGGCATTCAAATATGACAAGCATTTCAAATAAATTGAATCCCTGCAATGTTAGCAATTCCCCGAACTTCCATATGAAGCCGTAGGCTAAAGAAAAACAGTATTTTCTGGACTTGTCATGTTCTTGTTTTTCTCAGTGTTCTTGATTTTCATCTTGACATATTTCAAATTCTCACTTTCATTTCGACAAATACTCAACAATAACTCAAATCACAGTATATTTCTTCATGAGCCAATGTTGAAGTATCACAAAAAGTGTTCTTCAACTTTCCCGAAAAAAAGTTATTTTTTGTATCATTCCGATTGACTCATTCAGTAACATATGAGTATTTATCGTCAGTGATATATCAATAAGAAATATTTCTGCATTGAGAGATTATTTGTGACAGGATTGACACGCTTGGAATTATTATCTGTTTGCTTAAAAAGTTTAAACAAAGATTAGTGAAGAAAAATTTCAGTGAAGATCCATCGAATAAATCTCTATTTACTTTGCTGTATCGAGAAATCAATCAATAAAATTATGATAATGATAATTGCTTTCTGCAAATACTATACTTCACAAAGATAAAATTTCAAAGAGTAAAATTCTAGAACTGACTAGTATGACTTAGACTTATTTAGTTGATTTGTTTCTTCAATAGATTTCTTGAATATTGTAGTGGAGAATAGTAGTCCCGTCAGTGAAGTCTCTTTTCCGTAGTTCCTCAACAGCTTCAATTTTAATATTTATCAAAACCTCCAGATTGTATAAACTCTATGCTAGGAATCGTACGTTAAAAAAAACATTACGTTAATCTTCAGCTTGTTATATTCCATTTTACAATCAATAACAATAATTAAGGTCTTAATTACATACACATTTTATATAATTTCAAACGAGACAAACGTTAAAGGAATAAAAGTCTTAAGAGACAAAGATATACTCAAAACCGCAGATAGAGTTGAATTCTGGTAGAAAACTGCCTTTTTGATGTTTTGGAAACCTGAAGAAAATCAGTAGCCATCATGCGTTTCGAAACTTTCTTTCTACTTTCAATTTTCTTAACCAGAATATCACATACAAATACAAACTCAGATGACCCAAAATCTGGGTGGGAAAAAACCGCTCGAGGTTTTTGGAGTCAATTTGACTATTGTTCAGATCTCGTAGTACCATGAATTAATGAATCGAATAATATTGATTATACTATATTGAGGATATTTTCAAATCCATGTCTCTACCTTCCATTTGTTGAAAGGAAATTCTCCAAATTCATTCAACGGAAAATTTCATTCTGAAGATTACCTAAACAGGAGATTCATTATTACATTCACTTAGATTAACACATGTTTACAGAATATCGTAATCATATTATGAAAATTTTATTGTGGCGTATGTCATAATATATAATGAATGACTGCTATCTTTATGAGCCGGCTTCAATTTGTGAACCACTATTGTCACCACTATTGAAAGACGTGATAATGATAAACATGAGCATTAGGAGGGTTTTGAGTTGGCTTTACGTCAAATTGAATTTAGGGCAGGTCAAATATTGATTTTGGTCAAAGTATCTTTCAAAAAATATATCAAAAAATTTACTAAAAAATTTTTCAGAATTAGTAGTTGACGTGTTCAAACGAAATGTCATGGCTTCGCACTCAAAATTCCATTCTTCTTCAAAAAATACTCAATTACATACTTCAATATTTTATTTTATTCATATAATCAACTTAGTCAGAATCGAATGAAAAAATATCACATTTTTTGTTTAATAATGAAAAAGTAAAAAGCCAACAAGCGTTTTTCACCAAAGAATATTACCTCTCCTGAAAATATCATCTTTTTAATTCAAATAATCAAATAACTTTTCCAAAACTTTCATCAAATTGAAGCATATTTATTCAATCCACTCCAATTTCAATTTTTAGGTAACCGCCAACTTCATATTTGTCGCAATTAGATTAAATTGTGAGTTTGTCACATTGCTTGGATTCTTTCACAAGAGAGGAAACTCTGGATGGAGATGAAAAACCAATGTGTTCGAGGTGCAAGCAAAGGAGAAAATGTACAAAGTCCTTATCAATCTATAAGTTTCCCCGTATTCTAGTAATTCATTTGAAACGATTCTCTCCGACGGAAATGTTCAGAGGCAAATTGAATGTTTCCATTGACTTTTCTTCAGATGGATTAGATATGAGCAGTTATGCAGCAGACAATGTGGCTCCTTGTCGTTATAATCTATATGCACTTTCAAATCACAGTGGGACTACTTACAACGGACAACATATTGCAGACACCCATATAGTGGCACGTGTCATGAATACAACGATTCACACGTGTTCCCAATTTCGCCAAAATCACTTGTAAGCAATGAGGCATATGTCCTCTTTTATGAACAGGAGGGAACGAAGCAGCACCTTTGATGTGATTTTTTTTTCTTCTTTCCTTTTTTTTATAATCTTAGTTATATGAATTGATTTGTATTTCATGATTGTTCCAAATTTCATTATTTATTGTTCATTTATATCATCAACATCAGAGAGAACAATAAAGCTGAAAATCCAGATTAAATTATGATATAATTCGAATATGAAGTGCATTTCTTTAATGCCCCCCCTTTTATTTTTTGAACAGGTCAACTCAAAAAATTGAAATTTAGGATAATGAAATTAATGCATGAATACTTTATTTTGAAGTGAAATTGATAGATGAAACTTCAATATAGCGACTGGACGCCATCTGGAAAAAAAATTGAATAGAAAGGGGGTCTTGTGATACATCATTTTGAAGCTCCTGGCGAATACTTCACAACCCTAGAATATGAAGTCAATATCTTCACCTACTACAAAATGGTGAAACTTTCAATAATTGCCTAAATATATTGGCATTTAACTATATAATATGAGGTACTAAGCTTGAGGTCAGGTCAGAAGGTGCTCGAAATGGTTGCCTTGAACTTCTTGACATATGATCAGCCTATCCGATATTTCACGCCGACCATTTTTGAACACAGTAACGTCAATATCTCTACAAATATTAATTATTCTCTGCCGTATATCCAATATTGAAGCAGGTTCAGTGTCGAACATCTTCTGCTTCAAATGGCCCCATAAAAAAATCCAAAGGTGTCAAATCTGGAGAGCGGACTGGTCATTCTGTAGGACCTCGACGGCCAATCCGACAACCGGAAAAAGTAGTATCCAAATAGTTTTTTACTTGTCTGGAGTAATGTGGTGGTGCTCCATTTTGTTGGAATACAATATCCATATCGAATTCATTAGGATTTGCTTCGACAAATTCAGTGATAAAAGGATCAACAGTCAACATATTCAAATACAGTTCCCCTGTTGAAACTTGATCAATAAATAGAGGTACTACAATATGGTTTCCCAATATTGATAGATTGTTGACATGGTACCTTTCTACAAGTAAAATCGAAAACTAAATGAAAATATTCTAACTGAACAATGATGTACATTGTCGTACTGACATTTTCGGTCATTTTTATAAACAAAAAATAACTTAATAAACCGTATCGGGTTGTTGGAATTGTCATATGACCGATAAAAAGGAATATTTCTAGAAATATCGATATTTTGGTGTTTGTCTTCATAAAATTATTAAATGTTCCGCCATTTTGTACCAGGTGAAGATGTTGACTTCATATTATAGGGTTGTGAAGTATTCGTCAGGAGCTAAAAATTGATGTGTCACAAAACTCCCTTTCCATTAAATTTTTTTCCCAGATGGCGCGCAGTCGCATTCTTGAAAGTTTCATCAGTCAATTTCACTTCAAAATAAAGTATTCATGCATTAATTCCATTAACCTAAATTTCTATGTTTTGAGTTGACCCGTTCAAAAAATAAAAGGGGAGTGCATTAAAGAAATGCACTGTACATTATTAACAAGACAAATTCTTTACTGATAATAATATGCCCATGACAAATTCTGAAATGAAGTATAAAATGTGTATTTCACAACTGCATTCGAAGTTGAACATTCGATATCCATCAAAAGTGTCACGGAGACATTAAAATAGTGATAGTAGTTTCAAAAACAGTTGAATATTACTGTTTTTTCCCAACACCAAATCGTTATTTTCAACACCTCGACACGTGTTTTGATCACCAAGTGATCATATTCAAAGAGGAAGATTATACAGGTAAACCATCCAGGCGTACCACCCATACAGGTATACCAACCTAAATTAATTTTACTATTTTGCCTTATCCATTATTTTACAATATTTGTTTATATAAAACAATTTACAGCTATATCAAAATTAATTTCACAATATTGCCTATCCAAATTTATTTTCGCATACAATTTCGCATATGGTCCGTTAGTAATTACTAACGGACCATATGCGAAATTGTACAGGAACCCGTTACCAAAAATGATTGCCGAAGTAAAAGACGTCGTCATAAAATGCGAAAACATACTTACCCCTCAAATGAAACGGAAGTTACAAGTTTCCAACCCAACCGTGTCGAAACTATATTGCCTCCCAAAAATCCACAAACCGGGAAAATCAATGCACCCCATCGTGTCAGCTATTGGAGCTCAAACCTACCAAATAGCAAAGTGGCTCACTAAGGAATTTGAAACCTTGTCTCTTGCGGAACCAAGTTTTAGTATAAAAAACTCTTTAGAGTTCATACAACATACAAAAAACGTGGTTCTGCAAGAAGGTGAGATTTTGGTTTCTTTTGATGTTAGTTCCTTATTTTCTAGCATCCCAATTCCACAGATCTTGCAATACCTCAGGGAATTACTAGAAAAAAATAATTTCAATAATAACGAAATCGATGAATTCGTTTCTCCTACTAATTGGTGTATGAAACAAAATCGGTTCCAGGTAGAAGGTTGCTTTTTTGAACAACAGGAAGGAACGGCCATGGGAAACCCCTTGTCCCCCTACCTGGCAGACCTGTTCATGAGCAGATTCGAAATGCAAACCAAAGAAAAGTCGAAGTATTTTCCTAGGATTTGGCTAAGGTATGTGGATGATATTTTCGCAATATTCGATACCAAAAAATCGAATATTGACGACTTTATTTCCATTTTAAATAATAGATGTCCATCAATAAAATTCACCTGAGTTAGAAAATAAGGGATAACAACCATTTCTTGACGTTTTGGTAATGAGGAGCCAATATGGAGGGTTAGCATACGATATATTTAGAAGAGAAACAAGCACGTACAGGTATATTCCTGACAGTTCACATCACTGTGGACAGCACAAACATGCTGGGTTGAATTTTTTAGTGCATCTTCTTTTGACTTTTCCTCTAACACATGATAGGTTCACAAAAGAAAGACGTACAATACGGGAAATAGCAGCCACTAACGGTTTCTCGAGGGATATTGTAGATGACATAATAAAGAAGAAGAAGTTTAGGTTAAGAATGAACGAAATCTCGATTTTCAGAAAGGACAAAAACCAAGATAAATACATCTTAGTTCCATACCTCCAATATACGAGGAACTTTGGAAAGATTTTCAAGGAACTAGGTATGAAGGTGGTTTTTAAAACAAGTCATACACTACAGAGCCTTTTGGGAAGTCCAAAAGACAAAGTCGAGAATTCGGAAAAGTATGGAATATACGAAATTGAATGTAAGGACTGCGATGCAAAATATTATGGACAGACAAAAAGATCTATTAAAGTAAGATATAAGGAACACATAGCACACTTAAAATATGGAAGTCCTGAAAAATCAGCAGTCGCTCATCATATTTTGCAACAAAACCATTCCATAGACTTCAGTTTATTAAGATTAGTTAGACAAGTTAACAACAACAGGCAACTAGATGCCTATGAGAGTGTAGAAATAAGTTAACACAATAATATCATGAATAACGGTGACGGACCTACACCAAAGAGCATACTATATAGCTTTTTGAAATAAAAGAATATTGTTGAGTTTACTGATTACTACATAAGGACACATTGCAAAAATGAATTTGGAAAGGCAATATTGTGAAATTGATTTTTATATAGCTGAAAATTGTTTTATATAAACATATATTGTAAAATAATAGATAAGGCAAAATTGTAAAATTAATTTAGTTTGGTATACCTGTATGGGTGGTACGCCTGGATGATTTACCTGTATGGGATACCTATATAGCATAAATAGGGTTAGCTTCGTATTAGTTTCCAGTTTTAATCTTCCTCTGTCGAGGTGTTGAAAATAACGATTTGGTGTTGGGAAAAAACTCCAGGAATATTCATTACTACACCAAAGGTTCCAAACAGTGCATCATAAGTTCAAAAACAGTTGGTCAACCAACTGCAGTATATTATTTGTATCTGTTCAGGTTTTCCACAAGACGGTGTACTAGGATCATCGAACATTTTGTGGATTATCAATTGTCTAATTATTACCTGAACCAATAAAAACTCAAGATATGACAAATCACAGTTCCAGTCATTTTATAGCATCATTTCAAATCAACATCAGATACGGTTATCTATTTCAAAATGGTATTTGGGAAATTTTATTGATGACACGTTGTTTCACAGTATATTGACTATCTTGAAAAAAACAGCTGAATCTTATTTGTTAGTTTGCTACTTTCTGAGAATTGCGATAATTACACCATATAAATATTTCATCATTAATGTTTGAACTTCAAAGCCGATATGTCATAATTCTATTTTACATCACTCGTTATATAGGGTCTCCAACAGGGACTTCCGAACTTCGACAATTGATAACGGCCACCTTGTTGAAGCTACATCTGTCAAATTAATTGTCATTTATTCAGTCTGTTTTGCGTAGAGGACTATTCGCAATGTAGTGAATGAATTTGAATCCACTGGTCCAGTAAACGATCGACCAACACCCGTACTTCAAAGAAACGCAAGATCTACTGAAAACATTGCCACTGTCTGTGAGAGTGTGCAGAAGAATTAGAGGCAGTCAATATCACGTCGCTCACAAGAACTCGGCCTTTCGCAGATCACAACTTGGCCAATTTTGCGTTCTGACTCGGGCCTACAGCCGTACACAATTCAACTGACCCAGGAACTGATGGTAAACGACCATAGACAACGACATGGGTTCGCTGAATGGGATCTGGAGCAGTTGGCAACTGACTCTTATTTCCATCGAAAAATCATCTTCAGCAATGAGGTCCTTTTCTGGATGAATGAGTACCTTCCTTAAAAAACCAAATTGTCGAATTTGTGGCGACACCAATCCACATGAAATCCAAAAGCGGCCGGTACATCCCGAAAAGTCACTGGTTGGTATGGATTTTGGACTGGCGGCGTCATCGATCCATCCAGGCCATCACTGTCAACGGTGAGCAGTTCTTTTGGCCTGAATTGAATGATCTGGTTTCAACAGGACGAGAAGAAATTTTTCCAGGATTCCCGAATGACTACAGGCAACTTTTCAGAACTTCTGGATATTCGAGAGCCTACCTTAACAAGCAACTCAATTTTCCCTCGTCCATTTTTATAGGAACCGTCTGATACTGTGCTGTCAACTGATGGAATAGCAAAACAGAGAGACATAAACTTCTCAGGAACGTTTGGACAAGTTGATACTGGCAAGCGCTGGCCGGCGACGCGTTCATTTGGCCAGTCCGTCACAGCACGTACCGTTATTTGCCGGACAGGATCGGAGAGCTGGAATCCTTTCCGGCGGCGGATGCTCTGGCTGTGTCGTGCCGGGCTAGTGGGCGTTTGTCCATTCATTTTCATTGTTCCAATCCTATCCGTATTTTGACGGAATGGGCCGTGCTGTGTTGTGCCAGACAAGTGGGCGACAAGCTTAACAAATGACCCGTAAAGTAACCGTGAGTATGTTACGTTACGGCTAGCGGAGACGGAGTACTGTTGCATGTAACAAAAGCTGAATCACCATTTGTCGGTATTCAGCCATCGAATTAAAGTACCGCTACATCACGCAAGGCATTATTTTCAAACCTCGTTATGGAATGATCAACGAAGCCCAAACCAAAATGCTTCTGCAAGCGAACAGTATCATCTTGCAAGCAGCCGAGCATGTTGGGTGTTAAATTATAGAGCATTAACTCATATAGATATGCGACATTTGAAACAGTCCTAAAAGGCCTATGTGGAGAGACTTAGGACCAGTGACCTAGCCGCCTAGATCATATAATTAATGGTAGATGCTAGTCCTACCCAGGGTCGTCCGGTGAGATACCATTACAGTGGTTTGGGCAGCGTTATGTTGAATCCGAGCAAAGGTTTTGTTATTTTGCCATCTATTTTCTGTTTTAAGGGTAGGAAAATAACAAAAAAATCATGATGAAACTTTTGAGTTGAAATACTCCGGAATCTATTTCGATTCGAGTTGCTAGTTTCTTACAGTGCTCGATTCTAGAGGTGTTATGTCTCTAGAATGTTCCCTCAGAGGTTATGTTAAATTGGGAATCTACGGTACGACTAAGATTGAAAAACTGAAGATGAACAATACTCGAATCTTTAGTCATACAAAAGTGGTCAAACTTAAAAAAAGATATGTATTGAATAGTTGATTGTATGTCAGTGTTACTTCATGTTGTACGATGATAAAACATGTCGCACTATTTTTTTTGTGCATGTTGCGCCCTCTTCGGAAAATACCCTAAAACATTGTTCAATTTGAAATCTGATCAATGGCATAAAAAAATGCATATCGGTTCACTGATCAGTTCCAGTATTACAGGCCAATAATAAGTTATAAGTGAGGAATAATATTAGAATACTGTCAATTCTTTTTTTAGGCCTTCTGTGCCATAGATTGAGATATTATAATGAGTTTTGTGGTCTATGCTTTTCAAGAGTTGAAGTATTTTTTTACTAACAAAAAATGCTGTTTCATTAAGCTGCATTTGAGTATGATGCCTTTGAAAAAAACGCAACAGATCCCGTCCCGAGTATCAAAAGATCACTCTGGGCGTCAACTCTATTGCAGTTCTGATAGTGACATTCAATGAAGATATGAATTAAATCAGTTTTTCTACGGATGCTATACAATGTGCCACTTCTCTCATCGCTTTCATACGTTCATAACGAAGATTTCTCACGCAGTGAGAAATATCCGTCAATACAGTGACTGTTTACAGTCACTGTTATCACCATAACCCAAGTCAGTCATAAATTGTCTCATGTCATATTGATATGGCACGTTCTCAATGTTGACAACGCTACGCGGACGATTCGCGTGCGATATCCAAGTAGCCCATTGTCGGCGTTTCCATAACAACAAAACCGAAGCACTGCATAATCATTGCTGTCAACTTACCCAACGAAAATAGTCTTATTGTTGATTGTTTTACTTAGTATAAACAGTTCAGATTCATTAAATATTGAATATAATGGAATACGAAAATTTAGAGTTGGAAAATACACCTCCAGAAATTATTCAGAAAGCAATAGATGTTTGCAATAATTTGCTACCAAGCACATCAAGAGAAAAATATGAAATCGCTTACAGAAACTTTATGGGCTGGAAAATGAAAGCCAAGGTAAATTCTTTTTCTGAAAATACTTTGTTAGTTCATTTTGAAGAGTTGTCAAAGAAGATTGAAATCATCAACATTATGGTCTCAGTACTCGCAGCTGAGGAGTACCTTAATTATTAAAAACTGTGTTGATATATCAAAATACGTAAAACTACGTGCATTTTTAAAACGCAAATCTGAAAAATATGTTCCAAAACAGTAAAAAACATTACCTTCTGAAGAAATGCAACAATTTTTGGAAGATGCACCTGATGAAAAGTATTTGCTGATGAAGGTATGAATTGAAATTTTTCAAATTGTTATGGAAAAATGAATGTTTAGTTTTGATTTCAGGCTGCCCTAGCTATTGGCCTTGCAGAAGCATGCCGTTGTGATAAACTTCGGAAATTAAAGATTGATGACATGGAAGATCTTAATTCGGCCCTCTTGATAAAATTACCCGATACTTAAACAAAGGTTCCTAGAAATTTCACAGTCACAGAAGAAGTTTCGACCATGCACAAATGAAACACTTTGCTTTTTAAATTACAAAAATAGCAAATGTACGAAACAGCCTGTAGGGGATAAATAAATTCGACACCATGGCGAAATAAATAGCGAAATTTTTGCAATTACCGAACCCTGAATTATATACTGGCCACTGTTTCCGAAGGTCATCTGCGACTATTTTAGTTAATGCAGGGGCAGATCTTTTTTGAGTTCAAAACGCCATAGGGGTTGGAAATCCAGCAATGTTGTTGAATCTAATATCGACAACTCCATAGCCAATAAAATGAAAATTTCAAAAAGTATAGTAGAATCCATTCAGCCTCCAGCGCCATTAGAACCTGAACACAACAATGCTGTGGAAGCTCAGTACGTTTCCCCATCAACTTCAACTTCGACAGCAGCTAATATTTCAATTACCGAAAACATGTTGAAACAAAACGACCTGCCAGAAATTGCTCTACAAAATTGTTCAAATATAACTGTTAATTACTATTTTAAATATAATATAAGAATGACTTAAAGACATACATATTATTATATATGTATTTTAATTTTCAATACTTGAAAACAACGCAACCGTAGAAAAAGTACAGTGTACAATCCGTAAGAAAATTACATATTTTTCACTCGCTTAATTTGATTTGCAACAAACTTTTGCGCTCGTGAGAAATATGTCGTTTTTCTCACTTGTTTTTTCATAAGGTTAGCTACGCTGTGAGTTTATTAATTTTCTGAGTAACTCAAGTATTTCAAATCAATCAGTCGTCAAAGCACTTCAACTACAAGTAGGAAATCAATTAGCATTATCTAAATAGTCTACCAAGAACCATAAAGTTCATACTCACCCCAGATCGACTGGTAGGTTCTCTCGTGGAGTATTGCTCAATGCCTTATATCCTTTTGGATATGTTATGCTGATTACAAATCTAGCTTTGAACTGTGGTTCATCGAAACAGGGAAACGCTTTCCTCGCATGCGTTGGTTGGAACTGTGTTGTGAGCAGATATTCAATTGAACCGTTTTCATTATTGAAGCTGCTTCTGTAGAAACCTTTCATCGTTCTAATATCTATCTGCCCCGTATATTTTATCACAAGAAAGTAATTTACAGAAGGTTCCAAAGTCGAGTTCAACGGTATTGTCAAGATTTCAGTTGTACCATTTAGGGATGGTGTTATGATACCAATCGTAGAATTTTCCAGCTCTATCGAGGAGTGAGTTACGGAAGAGTGGATTTGAATCTTATCTGTTTTCTTGGTAACTTGGAAAGTGATTCGAGCCGTACCGTTGAACGAAGTCACAGATCCATCAAACACAGATTGATTCAAGAATAAACTGACTTCATATTTCGATGGTATTTGAATATTGGGCAATCGAAAACCTCTATAGTCATCTGCAACACCATCTGATCTGACATCAACTATTGGATTCGCAAACATCGATGAAAGATTCAGTACTACTAGGATTATGAGCCGCATTCTGTACCTGAAATGTTCGATTTGAGAGTCTGTGAAAAAAATGGCATCCACGTGCATGAAAATCTTAATGTGTGATCCAAAGATATAAAGGCGTGAGCGAATACGTGAAACAGATAATCTTCGGAAATCAGACACAGTTCCAATTTTAATGTTTTTTATTAAAATGTTTTCATTTTTTTTTTGTTTGAAATCAGATTTTTGAAAATAATAATTTTCATCGACTTTATTCTTCACAAGAGATACGGTATACCTTATTTGCATTCAAATTAATCGAAGAAGCAGTGGCTTTGCGTAGTAGGGGCGGCACTTTTTAGGGGGCGGCACTTTTTAGGGGGCGGCACTTTTTAGGGGGCGGCAAAATTTCGCAGTAAATAATAAAATATATTTTGTAAATATTTGAACCATTTCATATTTTAAGGCAACTCTAAATTCAGACCGATTGAAGAGAGCACGGAATTTTTCATTACTTATTCTGTGACGAATTCGGAGAATTCCCTTTCTTTGAATGATATTTTGTAGCGAATGGTAACACCGTCTATACTGACTTGCGGGGATTTCCTTGGAGTGTTTATGACTTATAATCAGCGAGAATGATTTCTATAACATATTTATTAAGTTCAATATTGTTTATTACGTCCCTTCAAGAAAGTACGTGATGCTTTGACAATTGAAAAAAGTTTTATTCGTGGATCTTCGGTTGTTTAGTTCACACTCTTTCGTAACTGTGATATTTAAGGTCGACAATGAGTACTCTAAGACTAACAAATTGTTTCGAACAAGAGGTGTGTGATGCTATAGACATTGATGGTGCAATAAAAGACTTTGCTCTTAAAAAAAGTAGACATTTAAATTTTTAATTTAAGCTGGATATTTTGTTTTTAACTCTAACAAGTACCTACCTATATTATTTTTCAAAAAGATATAAATATTACTCAATAGTATCATCCTAGTTCTAATTAAAAACTGATTTTCGTTATATATTCAATTTGCTAATAATTATTTAATCATGTCGAATAAATAATACCTGTTATATCAATGGTTGAAGTGAAAATTTCTGTATTAATGAACGTTATTGTAAAAAAAATAAACTTTTTTATTTAAAATCCAACTTGTATAATGCAAAATAATGATGACTCTTCTTGCCGAAAAGTTCTCTAGAATTATAGTTTATGTATAGCATACATTAAATTGAAATACCTAATTAAGAGGGCGGCAAAATTGTCTTCCGCCCCGGGCAGCCGATACCCACGCTACGCCACTGCGAAGAAGACCTTATGACGAAACGTCGAAGTGTCAGCTGAAACTGTTTTTAAACTTATTCCTATTCGTACATTGCTTAAATCTTAGATACATAAGTAATACCTTGAGAATAAAAGTTTTTGAAGAAAAACTTTCAGACAAGACCTGTAGATTGCGTTATTTTGATTTATTAAGGTGGTTATCTTTTTGCTAATTTCATTCTTCAAAGGAGATCACAACATTATTTTTCTATTAGCAAGTAAACTTTTTAGTAGGTTATTTTTTCAAGGACAAAACACAAGCACTACAATAAAATCTTTAAGGCAATCTAAGAGAGGTGCCTGTGCGAGCTGTGCCAGCTTATTAACGAAAAAATAGATTTTAAACAGAAAGTAGCGATTCACGTTGGATTTGAAACGCTGGAGATTAAATTCATTTGAATAAACGTCCTCAGGAAGTTCATTCCACATAAACGCAGATCTTCAAATGAAAGAGTTCTGAAACAGTGAAGTTCGAGGTGTACTGGGATGAACCTCAAAACGATGAGCACCCACAGTTCGTCGCGTAATTCTGATATGTACCTCACTTGGTGGAATCAAATGTGCCAAGTCACTTGAACACCTCCCGTAAAAGTATCTATAGAAGAGAGACAAATCTCCAACCTTTCTTCGATGTTTCAGACTATCAAGGTTGCAAGTGATGTTCGTGTGTCATATCAGACGGATGGTTCTTTTCTGGATGGAATTCAGCAGCTTCATGGTATGCTTAGGGGCGAAACTCCATAAATGAGAACAATACTTCGAAGAAGGTCTGATCCGAGCGTTATAAAGCATCAGAAGTTGCTGAGGTGTGTACAGTTTTCTGATTCGGAACAGTGTTCCAAGCTTTTGAGAAGCAGCCTTTGAAATTCCAGCGATATAATTGTGCCAAGACATATTGGTGTCAATTTCAACCCCCAACAGACTTATCGAAGCAGAAAGCGGAATTGTCTGATCTGACATTATTATATTCGGTTCGGAGACATTTATCTTTTTGGAGAAAACCGATGTCTGGATTTTCGTGGCATTCATTTGAATCTGGTAACTTTCACTCCAACTCGAACTCACCTCTAGATCCTCATTAAGATATACCACCACCTGCTGCCGGTAGAGATGTGCATCCGCAGCCGATGTCCTGGAATCCAAATGGAATGACGAGACAAGTATGCTATCTGTTGAATTACAATAGCTTCGAGTCATATAATTAGACAACCAATACTACTTGTTTGCATAAAGCTGGTCACTTCATCCCTTCGTGGACAAAAATATAGAAAAGCCTCAGTCTGTTTTATGTAATGAAGTGATTAATACAGAAAGCATGAAACCGAGCAAATTAAAAAAATATTTTGAGAAAGTTCCCAAAGATTTCACAGGTCTGTCTGTTTAAAATCTGTTTAAAATCTGTTTTTCCGTTAATCAGCTACCGCCCCCATACGAACGATAACTCTCAGAAGTTAAGAAACTTGTGCGAGCTAAGGACTAACGAGGTCTTACCTTTTAACGTGTGATTCCTAACACGGTTGCAGAATCATTCCAGCTTCAACCAGATAAATTCTCTCGAGAAAAATATCTGGTCGAAGCGGGAATCGAACACACGACCTTCCGATCGTGAGTCGGACGCACTACCACCGCGGCCAATTCCAATAGAAGTATAGATTTTTTTAAGAAAAAGGAGAAGGTTCTGAAGTCTTCACGATTAGATTCTACAGGTAATATGCAGAAAGCAAATGAATAATTATAATAATTTATTTATTTCCAGAAATTAGTTTGCACATCAGCATTGTGATAATGCAGATAAAAAAGCAAAAAACGTCAGTGAATTCAGGTAGACAAATATTATAAGAAAATGTATATACATATGAAATGACTAGAATAATTAAATATCTCTGGATGTGTATAGGACATCCACGTCACAAACAATTACTAAAAATGATATAAAGTATAAATATTACGTATATTATTAGTTCATAATTCTACGTTTGTATAAATAAAAAAGGTGTATATTGAATAAACCGTACACCTCACATGAAAATAATGTTACGGTTAAAACTCCTCAACGGTGTAGCAGTTTTTTGACAATGAGAGTTGGCTAACTTTTTTCTTGAAAATATGGGCATTTCCTGAAACTTTAATGTCGTCGGGAAGTTTGTTATACAGTTTGCATCCCTGATAGTCGAAGCTTTTTTGGTATCTCTACCAGTTCGATGTAGGCTGGGTAGAAGTAAGTGGCCCATTTCGTGTCAAATGGGTATGTGAGGGTCTGTTGGCAGCCAATTTTTTTTTATTGCAGTATACATATGTACATGCCTCAAGTATGTATACTCCTGCAACTGTTAATATATTCAAATTCTGAAATGCTCCCCTAAAGGACTCCCTAAATCCGAACTTAGCAATGATCCTTACTGCATACTTCTGTATCATAAACACTCGATCCACAGAGGAGCTTGTGCCCCAGTTCAGTATCCCATACCTGAGGTGAGAATTAAAATTCGCATAATAAAGCGTAAGTAGACTCTCTTGACTGCAGTGAGTTGAGAGATACCTGAGAGAATACCAAGAATTTCTGAGCTTTTTACACAAATTATCTACTTGTGGCTTCCACTGCAAGTTGTTATCAAAGGTGACTCCTAACAATTTGGTTGTTGTTGTGGGGTCCAATTGTAATTCGGTATTCTGGTATACACTCACCTCATGGTGTTGTCGTCGTACCGTGAATTGCAACATACTAGTTTTTGTTTTATTCATTATCAAGTTATTTTTTTCACACCAAGTGATGACTCTACTGAAAGTGCTGTCAGCTATATTTATAACAGTGTTTAGGTCATCTTCAATAACCAGTATATTCATGTCATCAGCGTAACATATACAGTGAGTGGCAGAATATCCATTTAGAAACACTAATAGATCGTTTGCAAATACTAAATACAGAAAATGTCCCAAAATGGATCCCTGAGGCACACCATCAGGGAAGGGAAGTCCTATGTTTGCGCTGCAGTTGAATGAGTCCACAGATGTTGCTTCGTGTTCACAATTATTGGTGTTTACACGATATATTAAAGATGATGATGTAAAGGAGGAATATTTGTTCTGTAAGTCTTTGCCCACCACTACTCGCGAGAAAGACATATTTCAAACGCTAAAAGAGTTTATTGAGGAAAATGGCCTGGACTGGTTAAAGCTGGTTGGTGTTTGTACAGATGGGGCGCCTTCCACGGTGGGCATCCGTTCTGGATTTCAAGCACTCGTGAAATAAGTTGCTCCTCAAGTTTTCGGCTATCATCGCTCGATACACCGTTACGCTTTGGCTATGAAGATGCTTCCACCAGATTTGCTACATACGTTAAGTGACATAGTCAAAAATGGTTAATCACATTCGAGACAGCGCTACGAACTCAAGATTATTCAAAATTTTGTATGATGAAGTTGGTGCTACATTTAATGCTCTTTTGTACCATACAGAGGTATGTTGGTTATCAAGAGAGAAAGTTCTAAGTAGGGTTTACGAACAACGAGAAGAAATTAAATTGTTTTTTTAAAAATCAGAAAATACAAAAAGAAAAAGAATATTGTGCAAAAATTAAAGACCAAACATTTGTAGCAAAGATGGCGTACCTTGCTGATTTTTTCAGTGAAATTATTAGTCTGAATATTTCACTGCAAGGAAATAAAACAAACATTTTGACGTTGCAGAATAAAATCGCAAGTTTTTTGCGTAAATTGGAACTTCACCGACGAAGCTGGCGATGTATCAATGTCTACACAACTAAGTGAACAATTAGTAAATACTAAACAAGACAAAATCACGTTTGAAAATTCCGTGGTTCAACATTTAACTGCTGTGATAGACTCACAGAAGCAATATTTTCCGGACATTGATAGTCGTGAGTCCTACTCCTGAATTTTAAGACCATTTTCTACTTGCGTCGATATTTTCAAGGATGGAGATGTGTCAGCAAAAGTGGAGTTTCTTGGACTACGGGAGGATAACTCATTGAAAGTTAATTTTCAAAATGATGAATTTGGCACATTTTGGCGAAAAGCCGCTGCAGAATATCCTATTAAAGCTGACAGAGCTTTAAAAATGTTGATTCCATTTGCTACAACTAACAGATGTGAAACTGGTTTCTCGACTCTTGTTACATTGAGAACAAAAGCTAGAAACCGTCTGAATGTGAAGCATGACATGAGATGCGCGTTGAGTGAAACCGAACCTAATATTGTTAAACTTGCGAATGCAAAGCAATATCAACCTTCACACTAGTTAAGTCCGAGATTTATATATTACTAGTTACCTAAACCTGCAATTTCTTACCTAATAAAGATATTTTTGTTGGAATTTTTGTGTTTGAATTATTTTAAATTAGCTAGGGGTAAACCCAATTCTTATAGTTGTTCACAGGGGTAGTGGCATTGAAAAGGTTAGGAACCACTGCGATAGAAGGACGACTGTTGTAATTTGTTCCCGAAAGTCATACTTTGCGCGGCTTAGATTGTTCCCCAACATTTATCGGCAATTCACTCAGCACTGAAATGGGTTTAGGCATTTTGCTGCATGCTGTATTTGTAGGTGAATTTAAAACAATTTTATATACAGATGTTAACTGCCAATGACATGTGCCAATATTTCTCAATGTTTATATAACCTAATAAGCGTTTTTATGTATGTACTTATCTATTTATCGGTAATTCACTAAGTACTGATATGAGTTTGTGCATTTTGCTGCATGCTCTGTCGGAGGCAACGAACTGAGTTGTATAGTGTTTTCAGAGATATACCAAATTGACAATACGCTTCTGTATGATATAGCCAACAGGAAGGTATTCGACAGGCATTAAAGTAATCTATTGTAAATACATGCACATTTGTTTATAGGTGAATTCAAAGCAATTTTATGTACAAATGGTAACTGTCATTGATATATCCCACTGCCGATGACAATTTTCCTCGATTTTTATATAACTTTATAAGTATTTTATATGTATGTACCTATCCATTTATTTTAAAAGAATCACAAGTGTTTTTATTGTACTTCAATAATGTTTGTTACATTTTTTGCGGCTTCTCATATGTAACCTCACTTTTCAGTTCCTAAAGAAGCATAAAAAAGTCATGACAACTTGAACAGAAAAATGAGTTCTCATTTTCTCGTGTCTACGACTGCAATACCTGTTTTGATAATACTTGTTTTCACAACTTAGGTAGTCGAGCTAACACCTTTCACTCCAGGTTGAACCGCGTCTAGAGTTTTCAGTTTTTCATTGACACTTGGGTTTTGGGTTTTATGGGACCCCGGCGTCAAGTCACAAAACCCTTGAAGCTTCAAAACCAAAGCCTTCTTCATAGTTAAAACTGATGAAGTACTTCAAAGATTTTTGTATATTTTTCAAAGCAATTTAATAACAGAGAAATTTGGCATTTCCAAGTAATCATTATATCCAGGGCCGTAGCGAAAAGAAAAACCAGGGGGGGGAATCCAAATTTTCCCAACCCCACCAGCAAAATTTCCCAACTTTTGAAAAAATGAAAGCCGAGGGATTAGTTACTACTATAATATATAAATTTTCTTACTTAGCTATCCAAAGATTGGCTGAATCTTTATGCCCGTTAGGGTATGCACAAACAAAAATTTATTCTGGTAATTATAAAAATAATAATGGGAATTACTCTACTTTGGACCAAGATCCTTGGTCTTCCACCATATCCACCATGTATAGGAATATTCAATACAAGTGAAAGGAAACAACACTTAAATAATATTGTGCTTATTGTTTTCTACTATTATTTTTTCTATCTTCACGGCCCGAAATTTCCCAACTTTTTCAAGTCGAATAAACAGCGAAAAATTGAGAATTTTGTAAAATTGCTACTTCAAAATTCGTGGACTATTCAACTATTCTCCTTCTTGGAAGAAAAAACTTTTTTGGAGTTTTCAAACAACTCAAATTTTCAAAGTATGGGATATCCAAGTTATGCATGTTGGGAAATCCCAACCTTGTCCTGGTTCTTTCCCTTTCTTTATTACCTCCTTTCTTTTCTCTCATTTTTATCTCATTATATCTCTTGAAATGTTTTTATCCCTGACTACCTATTCATAACAACAATTTGAATGAAGTGCTTTCTAGTTTTTATCAAAAGTCTCAAATATAGCATCTACAGTGTGACCCATTTTCAATGGAAACACTCCAATACAATTTGAAGTTGTGAATCGATTTTAATAATTTTTTTTCAATGTCAAGTACTAAAAGGTCTACCTTGGGACAAAATTTGAAATGTTTATTAAAGTTTCAGGGCATACTACGATATTTTTTCTTAGTCGAAAATCGGAATTTTTTATTAGCGATTTTTTTATTGAAAAAATCAGTAAGCCACTGGATTCAGAGTGCCTCTAAATAGGTGTGGCCAAAATTTCATGAAAAAATATTCATTATTAACAAAGTTATGACAACTCATAAATTCGAAAACTTACACAGCTAACAGTCACAATATATAATTTTTTTTATGATTTTAACAATGAAGTGCCGTCTGATGAAAAAAAAAACAAATAGCGTAAATATTTTTAATGAAAATAACGGAATTATATTAACACAATTCAACTAACAATGAAGCAAAAAAATTCAATAAACGTAACTAACAACTAATTATTGAAATGTTTCGATTCAGTGCAACGATTAATTCTAACTCATATTCTAGTAGCCTTTACTAATCCACCAGGTATTTCGATACATGTGTCGTAGCGCTTACGAATGTTTCTGATTACGTTCCTTAGTTCTTGAGGGCTAATATCTGCACATACCTGTCGAATTCTTGCACGAAGTTCATTTCTATCTCTCGAGCGGTTTTTGTAAACCTTTTTTGTGAGAAGTCCCCAGAGAAAAAAGGCTAAAACTGTGAAGTCTGGAGATCTGGGTGGCCACTCTATAAAGGACTACCACGGCCTATCCATCGGTTTGGAAAATGTTCGTTAAGCCATTGCCTCACAGCTCTGGCATAATGAACTGAACACCCATCTAACTGGACAATTAAATTTGATCGTTCATTGATTTGCCGCTCGTGAATAGCATCCCAAAACTCTGTGTTTAAAAATTCCAGAAACCTCTGCGCATCAATGTTTTCCTCAAAAAAGAAAGGACCAATAATTCGTTCGTTCAATATCCCACACCAGACGTTGATTTTTTGGGAATAGGTACTGGCTTTTACAGTTTATTACCCAGTTAGGATTATCCGCTGCCCAATAGCGACAATTCTGTGATGACACTACTCCAATTGTAGTGAAAGTGGCCTCGTCGGTAAATAAAATATTTTTTAGGAAATTTCTATTGTTTAAATATTCCCCTTGGGCCCATTAACAATATTCCAGGCGTCTTGCTTCGTCGCTTTCTTGAAGTGTGTGTAAAAATTTTGGCTTGAAAAGTTTAATATTCTTCGCCTTGAGACATCTCCGAATAGTTTCTCGTGGAATATTCAAATCTAAAGTGGCATTCCTTATACTGGCATTAGGATTATTTCCGAAATAATCTAAAATGATTTGATCATTCCTGTCATTCCTGTTTCGTCTTTGTACAGGATTACTTTTTAACATCATTTTTGATACTGCACCAGTTTCATTGAATATTTTATTTATTTTATTTACCGTACCGCAGCTAATATGAGGACGATCTGGATGTCTCTCATTAAATACTCTACAAACCTCTCTAGCACTTCTAACGTCATCTCCCGAAAGGCGTACAATTTCAATTTTCTCTCGTACGCTTAATCTTGCAGCCATGACACAAAATAATTCAAAGAACTGTAAGGTGAATATTGTTGACAATAGTACACTTAAATCTGTAGTATCATTTCCATGGCAACTAAGATTTAAATTGAAATATTAGGTCTTAGTTTTAGTTAATTTGCGTGAAAACTTGAATGTAATTCCGTTATTTTCATCAAAAATATTTACGCTATTTTTTTTTCATCTGGCGGCACTTTATTGTTGAAATCATAAAAAAAAATATTCTCGTGGCTATATCTGTTGATATAGGGTGTTTTTTGTAACTGTTAGCTGTGTGAGTTTTCGAATTTTTGAGAAGTCATAACTTTGTTAATAATGAATATTTTTTCATGAAATTTTGGTCACACATGTTTAGAGGCACTCTGAATTCAGTGGCGTAGTGATTTTTTCTAATAATAAAAAATCCCGATTTTCGACTAAGAAAAAATATCGTAGTATGCCCTGAAACTTTAATAAACATTTCAAATCTTGTCCCAAGGTGGACCTTTTAGTACTTGACATTTCAAAAATAAATTATTAAAATCGGTTCACAACTTCAAATTTTAGGGGGGTGTTTCCATTAAAAATGGATCACACTGTATAAGAAATAATTGTTCAGAATTATCAGATAGTAAAATTTGTACCTGCTACTGGCTTTCAAAGGGTCACTATGTTATAAGGAATATACATTCATTCACTACTATCAGACTCACCTATTGAAGATATTCTGTTAATATTTCGACACTGTGAGTAGAAATGCAATGCCGTTATAAAAAATTAATATAACCCGTTATCTTATCAAAATATGTTGGCAAATATGGATCATAGGTAATTCCTGTGGAATGATACTTACGATATTTTTAGGGAAAAAATGAAATGATATTGATTTATTAATATATAATAATAATAATGAGTTTGGGTCCTCTTCTAAACTAACCATGAACGATTTTGAAGCGGTGTACGGAATAGGGACGCAGAAAAAAAAAGAAAAATGTTTATGAAGAAATGCAAAGTTGCAAACTATAATAAATCAAATATACCTAGTTATTTCGCGAGAAAAATTCAAGTTGCATTCAAAATTTATATTTTTGCAAAGTTTGAAACTACAAATCTAAATGTTGAGAAACTACATTCGACTTGAAGAAATACCATGAACAAATACCATGAACAAATGCATTCTGATGACGTTTGTCGTTTGCCAAAATTGAAGTTGAAAACATTTTCCGGTGACATGACAGAATTTCCTGCGTTTCATAAAATGTTTATGTCCTCTGTTCATGTCAATCGTTCAATTTCTAACGTAGAAAAATGCAATTACTTGATATCTTTGTTTGAAGGTGATTGACAATGTTTCATGATGAATTTCGCTAGTTCGGACTTCCATTGTCTACTATATAAAATGATTTGAAATCCCTGAAACAACTAAAAAAGAAGAATTGAAAATGAATAGTTGAAAATAACAATTACATTAACCAAAAAAAAACCTGAAATGAAATAATAGTGAAATAAAATAAAAGTAAAAATAGAACAATTGAATAAATGAAAATGAAGAAATAAAAAAAGAAAATAAAAATAAAAAGTGGAGAGATTCCAAGTCACGTTAGTTCACGACGTTTCGATTGTTAGTATCTACAATCGTCTTCGGATGATGACTGGACTGATTCCTCCGAAAGATGACTATTTATAGGTCGTTCGAGTACTTTCACTTATCCCCGCTTTCCATTTTCCGCTTCACTGGTTCCGTGGGAGATGACCGTTTTGGCAGGAGTTGGCTATTTTTCGCTTGATGATGGGTTTCCATACGCTGGCTTGGCTGAATACGTTGTTGGACAACATGTATGCGGCTTTCTTGAATTTTCTCCTTGAATTTTCTCCTCTCTGTGCAAGATCTCAGCTTGGGACCACTCGATGTTGTGTTGATGGATCCAAACATGGTCTGCTATTCCTGATTTGCTGGTTTCCCTTCGCTGTGTGTGTTTCTTGTGTTGAAAATTATGGGTTCAGAAACAGATAAATGGGATTTAATTTTATCGTATATGTTGCTAAATCGTTTAAATTCACATACTCGTAAATGTTTTGAACGAAAGCATGCCTCAAATGCTATTCCCAAATATGATGACATTCAATCATTTTTGGAAAAGCAGTGTATTTATTACTTTGGAATCTGCGGCTGAAACTTCTAGTCGGCTGCTGAATGTACCAAAAAATAAAAATGAATGCATTACTTCTAGTTCTTCCTGCAAAAAAAACATTAGTTTCAATTCACCTCAAAATAAATCAGCTTTTCTTGTTCAATCTCACAAACAGTATAAGTGTTTTTTGTGCTCAGATGATCATATTATTTTTCATTGTTCAATTTTCAAGTTGAAAGGTCCTTCTTCGAGTCGGATGTAGTTTCTCAACATTTAGATTTGTAGTTTCAAACTTTGCAATAATATAAATTTTGAATGCAACCTACATTTTTCTCGCGAAATAGCTAGGTATATTTGAGTTATTATAGTTTGCAACTTTGCATTTCTTCATAAACATTTTTTCCTTTTTTTTTCTGCGTTCCAACCTCATGTTCCAACTATCGTTCCTGAGAGTTAACTGACGTTTTTTTACGCAAAGTTTGAGATCAAAACAAATCTCAGTGGTGAACCTGCTTCCCTATTTCATACACCGCTTCAAAATCGTTCACCTTCTTTTCATGGTCCGCGATCATGAGAGAGAAGAAATTGGAACATTTCTCTTCAGACTATAAATGGACTGACTGTTACTTCATTAAAATAAAAACTGTATACATGATGTATATGAGGGGTACGATTCATTTCTACTGAGGAAGCTACTGTGTTGACGAAACGCATCTAGGAATTGAACTGTTTGTTAAAATTGTGTAACTATTATCATGGGTGATTTCCCTTTGGGGCAGCTGCCCGAACTCGGTTTAATTTTCGACACTGAACGAGGTGATCACAACACTGTCATTGAGCACGGGTTCCAACCCGTACAGTAAAAGGCCCTTATAAAAGCAGAGATCACTTCACTCCTGCGGCAACACACAAATAAGCCAATGCATGGGATCTTCTTCAACAACATTGAAGACCTCGGCTTATCAAAGCGCCTGACCTTCGCTTTCCTTAAGTCGTGTGGGTTGAAGTCGGAAACTGAAGGGTTAATCATGGCCTGCCAGGATGGTGCCTTCGAAACCTCAGTCTACCGCAATCGCGTGATAAGTATAGAGGTTCCTGACACAAGGTGCAGGGCTAGCCGCGAGGCGCCCGATACTCTAATGCACTTGCTGTCAGCATGTTCAGCATATGCGCGGTCTCAGCCTGTATCCAACGACACAACGCGGCCCTATTGTTTTGCTACCACCTACAGCACTGCCAAATTTGTTGGAACTATTAGTACCCCACCCTCAAGCTCATACAAGCTGATGAGACTGATGTAGTTCTCGACCATCAGAGCAAAATGATATTTATCGTGGAGTTTTCAGCTCGTGGCGAGTCGAATATATTGTCAGAAAAGAGGAGTAAAACAGATAATATACGAAATTTTCTCATCGAACCCCACATATTCTATCCAGACCACTCTGTCAAAATGGTTGTTCTGACTATGCCCTCTCTACTCTCGAATCTCAAGATCATACCGGCTTGATGCACTGAGGCAGAACTCTTAGCCGGACAAATGCAGAAGACTGTCATTCTTGGCTCACAGCGCTTGCTTAGGGCACATGATTCTTGGAGTCAATTATCACCTACCCCACGCTGTGGGGAGTGATCATTGATTGATAAAGCTGGCGCGCCATACTGACTGTATCGTGGCTTCGGGGGATAGAGCCGGACCAGCGCAACCTTAGAAAATTAAAAATAATACTCGTAGTTTATTGAAAAGACCAAAATTATATGAATCAAATAGGCATGAGAAGTTAGAAGAAATAGTCGTTTTAGGAGCTGTTGAAAATAATCCCAAAATGTCAACGCGAAATTTGAAAATATCAACAAGCTTAACAGAGCAAATGTTAGGAGGATTTTGAAAAAACACTAATTCAAGCCATACAGGACCAGAAGAGTTAACCAACTCGGAGGAGATTTTGAACGCCACATATGGCTTTTTGACAGTGATTCCTTGAAAGTTGAAAGTACGTGATTTTTCGTTAAATTGTTTTTGGATATTCGAAGATTACGTGAGCAGTGCCGGCATTTTCAACCGCTACAATGTTTATACTTGAGCACAACAAAATCCCCATTCTATCGTATAGTAGAGAAATCAAGGAAGATTTGGATTGAGTGTGTGGGCAGGTGTTTTTAGGGGTAAAATTATCGGACCGTTTATTTATAATGGCACTCTCATATCTCAGAGGTATTTGGAAATTTGAAGGCAAAATATTGAACTCCTTGTTGATGAATAGCCACCAAAGGAGCTCAAAAAAATAGGTTTTCAATAAAACGGGGCATCGCATCACAACACTGCAGTTGCTACCAATTTTTCGTCTGCAAATTTTGGGTTATAATTGGATAGCCAACCAAGGACCCGACCGTTTGCCGGCCAGGTCACCGGACCTAACGCCTTTAGACTTTTACATCTGGGGAAGGTTGAAAGATATTATTTAAATATATTCCATTGTTTATTCTTCATCATAATCATTATTTTTGCTGAAGTTTCATTTATGAGTAGTAAATATAGTATTAATTCAGAGTCAGGTTCAGAAATGCTTAATTATCATAAAAGTTTAGGTTTTATTGACAAAGCAGGCTTAAGAACTAAAACAATCTGAAAAATTAACATAAAGGTCAAGAATTTAAAACAAGATATTAATATGGCTCGAGCATACTTCAAAAAGTTTATGGTAAAAGTCTGTGATAAAAAATTTTATATGTTGACAAAACGGGCTTAAGAACTAAAACAATCAGAAACATTAAAATAAAGGTCAATAATTAAAACAAGATAATAATATGGCTCAAGAACACTTCAATAAGTCTATGGATGAAAGTCTGTGATAAAAAATGTTATAAGTTGGAATTATAAGTTGCGAAGTCATTCCTCAATAGAATACGCTTTATCTAGCAGAAGTTTTTCTACTCTTTTTCGAAACTGTTTGTAGCATGTTAACTTTCTGATTGAAAGGGGGAGATGATTGAAATATTTTTTGCTATTAGGTATAAAGAATCGAATTTTTAATTTGTGCTGTTGACGAGATAGGAAAAGGAATATTGAATGTGAGAGGAGTGGCATAACTCTGAGTTGAGTTCGAGATGTTATCTTTGTGCTTTTTGTGCATTAGATAGAGTGTTTCTAAAATGAAGAGGCAGTAAACTGTTAAGATGTGATGTGCTAAAAAAATGGGGCTTTTAGGAATCGTGCACTGTAGCTGCACTGTAGCGTGTACAAGTTTCCGAATCTAAACGATACGGAAATTCTACACCATGCAAGGAAGGGTTGCAAACTCAATTATTTAGAATCCTTGGAAATTCACAAACATAAACATTGCGGGTGCAACCTGTTGAATGATCAAATCGATTTAATTTACTCTCCGGTTTTTAAATTGGCACACCCGCATTGTGAACTGTAAATTCAGGTACTCAATCAAGTCGAGTACTTCTATTTCTATTAGTACATACAGGGATGGTATATAATGGCGAATGTAATGAATCATTATTAGTTTATTGTATAAATTTGAGAATGTCCGTATAGGACGAAACTTCAGTAACCTTAGTTACAAATAAAAGTGGTAAAAAACATAGAAATTTTCATTTTTTCATTATGACCACAAATGAAATGTTTCAAAATATTTACCAAACTGTTAGAGATAACAAGTCACATTAATATGAAAAATTACGGTCATGTAGAGTACTTACTAATGATAACCACTTGGTTAGTCTTGCAGATATGGAAAATCCTAGATCAAGTGTAAGGGAAAAAAAGCAGAGATTTAGCAATATCAATATGTCCAGGTGTCAACTGCACCTGGAGAAAATAAAAACATATTTTTTGAAGAGAGAGCAGTTTTGTCAGACGATGCAAAAAGTTGAAGAAATCAAGATTTCTGAAGGGCGTTCAGACTACCTTTCTCATTCAGAAATGTACTATTTGGTGCTCCTATCACACATACAATTTACATACAGTTTACAAAACCGCAACACGTGTTTCACTAAACAATAACTGCCTCAGACGCGTGAACGTGCCTAAAGAAGCTATTATATTGTAAAACACATGTCAAGGTTTTATAAACTGTTCAGTAAAAATTTCCCAACTAAGTGTTAGTTGTGTAAATTATAGATAGTATTGGTCAATTCAAGTACATATAGATATTGTCTTACTAGCAGATTCATCAGGAATGGAAAATTTGACCAGTGTTCCAAAGGGGACCCTTATGCTTATTAAAAAACATGAATGTAAATTAGGAAAAATAGATATGTATTTCTATTTATGGTAAAAAAATTATATCAAATCACTGAACAATTTCCCAAGTACTAGAACTATTGGAAAAAAGAAGTATTACATAAAATAACATTCAAAGAAAACCTATTCCTTAAAAACTATCTTGGAATTCTTCGCTGGTGTTTTATGTTCAAAGATTTTTCTCCTCTTTTTTCCTTCATTCCAAACTTCAGCAACGACTCTGGAATATTTGTGAAAGTTAATGAATCTCAATAGGATATTTTACAGCACTTACTCAACCACATCTTCTTCCGCCTCTCCAAATTTCCTTTTTATGTGGTCCATGAATTTTTCGGAATTTCCTAGGGTGTTCAAAATTAATTTTCTACTAGATTTAACCAAGGTATTTGCTTCAAACTTTCCAGTGATCAAATCACCTACAAGAAAACCATTTAAGACCACAAATTTACTACTCGGCAATTTTTAAAACTGAATTATGCGTCGTTATTTGAGTATTTAACCTTTCACATTCTGAAAGCTAATATAAACCACTGAAGAATTCAATTAGTCATTAACTAGTAAATCATAACCAGTGAAAAATAATTTTTCAAGAAAACGAATGAAAAGACTTAGGGTGGCAGCATTGCTTCAAGTAGGCAGCTGCGCCCTCGGACGAAGCTTCTATTAACTATGAACAGAACGACTCTGGCCAAATGCGCTCGAATGAGAAGCTACGGCCATAGAGAGATAATTTGCAATTTTTATTCTCGTTTTAAATATGTAAAGAATTTTTAAAATCTATTTTATAGAATATATTCACTGTCATTATTAAAGTCGGCAACATATGGGAATTTGTAGTTGTCTGTTTTATGTCATTCAATTGGATCAATTGAAGAAGCTGCAGCTACTCCTAGACATATGCATACGTTGTCTTACTACTCTTACATTTATCTGGAAGCAATGTGATGTTGAGGGGTCATGTTTCTGTGACCCATATTCTGTGTGTGAAGTATTAATGTCATTATTAGCAGGCCCTGCCATAGAAGAATCCTACGTTTATTCAAGGATATATATGCCTACTGACTCTTATACTTTGATTTCATTGAATTCGTTGTATTGTATTTTATTGATATATTGACATGTATTATATTGATATTTTTATTTGAATGAACTATATTAGTATTCTTATTATTATAATGTGATTGAAGCCGAAGAGTTATAATGATGTCATTTCAGCAGGTTGTTAGACAAAAATGTCAACCAAACTAGTTTTTACAATATTCATGTTTACTAACCAGTCAACAAAATGTTTAGGACTGTAATCACCTAGGGATTCTCAAAAGTTCATATTTCCTATTCCGTGCTGAGTATCCCTTCCATGAGGTACTCTGTGGTCTTAGTCCTTAAAGTTGAATTTCGAGAACTTTCAAGATCAAAGACTGAGACAGAGGCAAGAAACGTTTAAAATCTTATATGAATCAATACACGTTGAACCTTTTTTCTTCAGACTAAAATTAAGGGAGAGATAAGGGCTAAGATGTATAAATTGGCCCTTTGCATGTTGCAAAAGACAGTATTATGCCAGCCAAAAAAATATGTCAATCAACAGATTTCAATTTATGGGATGTAGATATAAAAATTGTATATTTTGTCTTTCAAATCTGTCAAGTGACTTGAATCTATCAATAGACATTTTTCTAATAGAATATATTTCTAAATAAATAGGATTTTAAATAATTTCAGGCTTAAATCAATCAAATAATAAAACTCACTCCTTGAAATAGCCCCCTTTTCCATCTGATACTCTTCCAATTCTCTATCTTTTTTCTCTATCAACTTGCACAACATCTTCTGTTGAATTTCTAAAAAATGTATGGTTTGAATCATTGGGATTGTCATCATTTCCATAAACTACAAAAAATAATGAAAACTCATTCTTTTTTCCTACCAAATCAATAGCAGCTGCTGTTGATTTGGTGGGAAAAAAGAATCAATAACAATGAAAATTTTTAAAAGAGTTTTGAAAAGTTATATGGCAGATAATTTCTATGAACACACATTGAATTTCCCTTTTTCAAACTGTTGATGAAAGTTAAATTGTCGAAAACACCAGAACTTCAATATGATTTATAAGCCCATTGATCTTTGTTGGTACTATATGTTTTCAATATCTGAAATACATCAACTCATCTGGGACAGTTGTGAAATTTAAAAAAATAGTAAAGAATTGGTCAAAGTCAGGTGATGTTTATAATCATGTATAAAGTTGTAGGTTTGTTGGCAAAATGAAAATATTGCAAGCGATGCTTTTTTTTCTTCTTGCAATCCAAAGTGAGAATCATATTTTTGGTAAAATTAATGCTATTTACAATCCTACGAGGTTTAAGAGTGATCAAAAATATAGAATTGACCGATACTTGATGAAAATCCATTATAAAGTATTCAAAAAGACACATTAATGTGAGATTTCCACCTGAATCTGTTTAAAATCTGTTTTTCTGTCAACCAGCTGTTGCACCCCTACGAACGACAACCCTCAGAAGTGAAAACTTGTGCGAGCCAAGGATTAACGAGGTCTTACCATTTAACGTGTGATTCCTATTGTATTGTAAAACACACGTCGCAGTTTTGCAAACTCTCAAATGAAAATCTCACATCAAAGTGTGTTTTCTTCAAAATTGAAGCAGAAATTCATAACAAATTCAAATTTCGAATAAAGCTATCAATAAAAAATTACATATGATGCAAACTTCAGTGGTCATACTGTATATCGAAAACGGCATTGGCTCGAAAATAAACACCCCTGCGTTTACAACCAATGTACTGGAACTAGAACTGCTAATCTTCACATATTATCGTCATTATCCCTTATTCCATAGTAGTAAAGTAATATTCTGTTTCATAGTCAAAAACGTTTGATACATCTCAGAAAAGTGCTGCTGTTGCCTCACCTAAATTTATATTGCTGTATGATTGCTGATGAAATTGAAATATTGAAACAGCTTTGCTTTTTTCTTCTTGAAATCTGAACCGAGAAAATTTATTACTTTATATAGAACCAGATTGTTTTTTAACATTGTAGGTATGTATTTTATAAGTGCAAGTAATTTTAATTATGTGAACTTCATGACCAAATTATATTTTTTTCTAGATACTTTTTGAACTATATTGTAGACAGTCTTAGAAGTTCTATAAAAAATATTTGGGCCTACTCCAAAATAAATTGTTCATTGCAATAGAACAACTTTGATACTTTATTACATCATTACTTACCAAAAGTTGAAACTGTTAAATAAATCATCTATTTCAAGAACTCAATTCTAGTATGAAAGACACATTAATAAAACCTTAATATGACTATCGCATACTGCGGACCTTCATTTGCATATCTCAAATGTTTCACACAATCAAACACTTCTGTTTTATCAAATAATTTTTTTTTGCACTATGTTCTAAATGATATTTTTGCTTTACCAAATTTTACTCGACTTTGCCTCAAATATTATAATTCATAACTCATTTCTTATTCATCAACTTTGGATGGCTGTATCTCCGAAAGTTTACTGAAGCACTATGTTTTGACTTCACAATCATGATCAGAAAATAAAAATATATGTCTAATGAGAAACGTTTTGAAAAAAGTGCATGCCGAATAATTCTAGAAATAATTACCACAACTTCAACTGTAATATAAACTTTCATAGTATTAAATTGTCAAACCTTTTCATCTTCAGTCTTGGTAAGAGTTACTTCGTATTTGATTTTGAAATCTGAAATATTCGTCTTGATACTCAAATTTATCATCGATTCAGTTTGAGTAACTTCAACTACTTGAACTTTATCAATGCTATGGAACATATTGCTAACTTGGGTAATTGCTTCATCAGGTTTGACATCAATCAGGGGGTTATATTCCTAAAATTTAATGCAACATTTGTTTTAGGTTTCATTCAAAGGTTGTGTACTTTACTAGAAATTTTTGAACTATAACGTCTATGGAAAATACACCAGTCCATATTTTTTTCAAATCAGTAAGATGAATTGTACATGTATCATTGGTGTGACTAAATTTTAACATATACACTTCTGTAGTTGTGGCAAATGGGTTCCACATCTTGATTCACGATTTCTACTAGTAGAAGTTCATATTCAGGTATTTTGTTTGAGTGAAAATAATGTTAGGTACGAATAATATTAATAATAATGTGAATATGTGAAGTGGAAAGTCAACAAGTAACCACAATCAACAGAAGACTTAACCTTAAAAACTACTCTCTCTCTTTAGGTTTAAAGACCAATCCCAACGACTATGGACGGTACAGGATTGCTTACTTTTGCGATTTTGTTAGACACGTCACGTGATCTCGTGACGTAACAGTGGTGACTCGATTGATTCGGTACTGTACTTTTAAATTAAAATAAACAAATTTCTTGAAAATTCCTTATTAAAATATTATTCTTATATATGACTGAATACTTAATATAAATGAATTGATACAAAGTGAACATTTTTCTTTTGTGGATGATAGGGCGACCTATTTTGTCCTTTTTAAAAGTAAGAGGTTTCATCAGTTTTTTCTTATTTTCGTGAAAACTGTAACTCTCACAAAAATTTTGTAATAAACTTTGTTTTAGATAATAGTATTATCTAAACAATTTTTCCATAACTTTCTGTTCCATCTTTTATAATAAACGCTTAATAATCAAAAATATATATTGATAATAAATTGTTTATAGGTATAACAACTTTTTTTATTCATCAAACAGAAAATACATAATACGGTTTTTATTTTTCATTATTCTCCTTGGATATTTTGTTGATCAGCTTGAGGTTGAGGAGATACAATATTATGAGGAGAAGAGCAACTTTGAGATGTGGATGGCTTAAAATTATCCAAATTTGATTCAAGTAACATACTGATAGTTTCATTGTATTTTTTCTGTAAGGCTCTAATATTGCGACTTGTATTCTGTAAAACTTCCTCTTTTTATCAATTGTTGGATAATTTAGGTTAACTAGGTACTGCACTTTTGTTTTTAATTTACGACGCAGAGGCATACCTATTAAAAATCATATTTATTTCAACCAGTAAATCAATAGAATGAGTTTTTACCTGACAATTCATTTTCAAGTTCTCGTTCATAATCATTTTCTGTAAAATGTTTGGAACAAACAAATCCATTTTTGAGAATAAAATTATCCCCTCTTTTGCAGCGACGAATCCATTCTTTTTGCAAAGTTGTGGAAACCATATCCTTAGCAATAGGAATAGAGTGAAATATTACATCAGTAACACCACTTTTCTTCAAAGTCAAGCGATTGCTTTTGCAAGTGGATACTGCACAAATACAACCAGTCATTTCAACTAAAAATCACAAGGTTATTTAATCTGTTTAAAAAAAAATCTGTTTAAAATCTGTTTTCCGTTAATCAGCTGTCGCCCCCATACGAACAACAACTCTCAAAAGTTGAGAACTTGTGCGAGCTAAGGACTAACGAGGTCTTACCTTTTAACGTGTGATTCCTCACACGGTTGCAGAATCATTCCAGCTGCAACCTGATAAATTCTCTCGAGAAAAATATCTGGTCGAGGAGGGAATCTGGTTAGACAATTATTGCTACTATTTACAAAAATGTGAATATTTCCAATTTTTACCTCAATTTAATTTGAAAATGTTCAAGAAACAAAAAAAAGTTCCACAATGGCAAAAAACAAACTTCAAAACGGAAGAAAATAACAGAATCTTATATGGCGTCTACTCGTTACACCAGTTTAAAAAATGTCCAAAAGCACAAAAAAAATACGACTTTAACAATAACAAACTCAATGTTTCAGAAACCTAATTGGTATAGTTGAATAAAAATTTAACCAAAATAAACAAAAACAATGTATTACTGTCCGAAAATAATCCCCAAAAAATGTTAAAATAACACACAGTCTTATGGCAGCTACTAAAAGTATCACCAGTGTTACGTCACATCTGCTCATCGCATGTTTACCGTGGCGATATATGTAAGTAAGCAATCCTGTATGTCCATAATCGTTGGACCAATCCAGCGACCTGTCAAATCGAATGCAATATGGCGGCGTAGGGCAAACATTGTATTTTATGATATGCGACAATAGTAGTTATTGTTTCTTTTTGTGATTTCCTGTGCGTATTTCGTTTGTGTTTTTGAATTTTAATCAATAATTAGTGCTTTAACTAAAGGGAAATGCCCATTACGTGCATTGCGGTCGGCTGTGGATCTCGTAACAACAGGGATAAAGTCAGGTTTTACTATGTTCCTACAGTATCAAAACACAAGTTTTTGACTAATACAAATGAGTTATCCAGAAAGCGAAGAGCCCTATGGTTAGCTGCAATCAAGCGAGATGATCTCATAGATTCGAAGATCAAGTATCAGAAAGTCTGCAGCGAATATTTTATAACAAGTGGGTCTCTGGATACTTCAGGTTTCCACTGAAAGCTATTTTGCGTTTAGTGAAAATTACTTGATAATATACATATTATTTTCAGGCAAATCTGCTTCTTTAGAGGATGAAACCAATCCTGACTGGGTTCCTTCGCAGAACATGGGACATTTGGCACAATATGTTTGAAAGACTTGATGTTGAAGAAAGAAAAGCGAGGTTGGATAAAAGAAAATTATCTCAAGTAAGTGGTGTTGTTTCAGGTGAAATACTTACGTATTAACATGATTTTGAAATGTTTCTTGTTGACAGAATGAACCCCAGTCTTATATGGATATTGACTTTGATAATGATGAACCTAGAGATGGACAAGAAACAGGCATTTTAACACAGACTGATTAAACGATGGAAGACCTGGCTCAAAAATTTGAACAACTGACTGAAAAGACTATATCATATATTGTATGTTGAGTGTTCTAATATTAAAACACTTACTATATATTCTTAATAAATTTATTACTTAAAAGTCGATATTCATGGTACACAGCACATTTATTAAATAAAAACATAGACAATAGATAAACATATCTCATGAAAACTCAAAATAGAGCTTTTCATACAAAACAAGTTCAACAATTCAAAATATTTTCAATTGACTCTGCCGTTGCTTGATGAAAATCCATAGTAATTGTAAACTCACAATCCATTTCATGTACTGGTACAATTGGGAACATCTGTGCCATGGATGGCATTGGCCACACAGCTTCTATATCTGTGCATGACATTGCCGCTTTCTTGGTATTTCCATAATCAGCATCAAATAATATGGCGCCAACGTGACTACAAACTTCACTGTTTCCGGCCATAAAAGTACAGTGAGCTGTACATAAGCTTCCATCTTTTGCTATGAGACACCAAACATCTAAAGGTTTCACATTGGCTTTCTGTGAATGCTTGACCTGAAAATAAGTTATTAAGATTAGTATCTACTGTAAGAATCACTCTGGGACGTTCAAATGAAAAATTGTATCATTCTCTTGATCAACAAAGAAGACAATAAACATAACAAGTATAGCTGATCGTGGATACACACAGTTTCACGTGTATCGCTTCTTAGATGAATTACAATGGTCTTAAAAACAACGAATAATTGAATTAAAAAACAGCAAAAATTTGTTCGTTTGTAAGTTGATAACAAATGTATCACCGAATAAACTGATACCGCTCCGTACAGTAATTTTGCTCCAAGAGGAACTGAAACTAAAATTAATTTTATTGTAGCGGCATGACATGGTAAGAGTAAAGTAAGCATATATTATATGTGAATTTTCAACTACAAAACTGAAAATCGTCAAATAGTATGAATAATATTATACTTGGAGACTCAAAATTTCTGTATAAAAAAAAGAAAATTGAAAGTCAGTTGTGTCTTAATTGTTCAGATTCAACATGGCATTGTGTAATTTCAAAACAAGGATTATTTTCAGCTAACAATCTCTGATATTAAGCGATACAGTCCAAACATCTGAAAAAGGTTTTCAACAAGGATTGTAGACGTGAGGGGTCCTCTATAAGTGATATAGAAGGTCTTGTATCCAATGTATTTTAATGAAAAGTAGAAGTGAAGAAACTTTCTGGAAGAAAGTAGGACACATTTCAAAAATATTCTTCAATATAGGTATATAAGCATTCAAAACCAAAAAAGGCCTCTGCGTCTCGAATTAAATTGTGAATATCCTTTATTTTTAATTTTATGTTGCTTGCCTCTCTAATTTTCATGAGAGCATTTACATTCTCTTCTGCTTTATTGACTATATATATGTACTTTTTCATTCATATAAAACACTTTCATGTTGAGGTTTGATAAATAACACGTCATGTTGAAATTTTCGAAATAAATGGAGTAAAAAATGGTACCTATTTGAAATAACTATTCGAAAGTTGTGAATTCATAAAAAATGGCAACTCTTAAAATTTGTTTTCGAAAACTGAATAAACATCATCTGATGTTTCTCACTATATAAAATTTTTTGACAATACTTCCGGTTACACCAAAATAGGTTTCCAATTACTTGCCTTAATGCAAAAACAACTTAATGTAGTCTATTAAAAAACATCGTCTCTACCTGCCGCAGGTAATAGTAAAATCAAATCTAGCCAATTTGATTTTCCATTCTGTTATATCTTTTCAGTTAAAATTTCAATTCGTATCCAATATGCACATGAAAGGGTCCCCATGCCTCCTCCCGGGGCATGAAAAGGTTTATTACCTATGCATACTTATACTTTCTCCTCTGTGTATATTCTGCATACCTCTCAAAGTTGCATGCCTTCAAAGCTTCCCAGGTAATTGATCATTTTGGTGTGTGGGTATAAATAGAATTGGAGTTTGTATTTTGCAAAATAGTTCAAATTGACCACCTGTGTGCATAGTGTGAGACATGAGATATAGAAGAGACAATAGATTCCAGAATACAGAAACTATAACTTAAAGATGTTTTCAAACGGTGATACAGTTGTTTGCGATATTTATCAAAACTCTTCAGTCAAGAACAATTCGTCAATAAAGAGGAACTCTTCATACACAAATGAATTGCAGATGAGCTCCGCATACAACAATGATTCTTCCGTCCAAAGACGGAATTCTAACAGAAGAAGATTGCATCATCAGGGCTTAATAAAAGAAATTGGAACTACCGTTCAGAAACAAAGATCGATCTGCATGGCAAATGCAGAAAAAACTCAGAAATGGACCTCGACGACCCTGCCCACCGATACACGGCGAGCAAGGAATTGTCTACACTGACCAGGAGAAGGAGGAAGCATTCGCGGACAACTTCAAAAGGCAGTGCAGAGAAAATGACGTCCCGTTCACAGACGAGGTAGACGAAATAGAGAGACAGATGAAAAGAACGGTACGGAGACTTAGACAACGGACAGATAACGCGCAACCACTGGCCCCGACATCGCCTGAGGAAGTGAAGGACATTCTGAGACGTCTTGCCACTCGGAAAGCACCAGGCCCAGACAATATAACAAATCGAGCACTGAAAGTGCTGCTGCGAAAGGGCATAGCAGCCATAACCAACATCATAAATGCTATACTCAGATTGCAAAACTTCTCGTACCCGTTCAAAGAGGCAACGGTAATCCACATACCGAAGCCCAAGAAGAACCACCTGTTTCCAGCAAACCACCGGCCAATTAGCTTACTGCCATTCGTAAGCAAAGTGGCGGAGCGTGTCATCCTGAAGAGACTGGAGGAACAAACCAGAGAGTTAGGGATCCTCCCCGACGAACAATTCGGTTTTAGATCAGAACACTCAACAGAGCTACAAGTCCTGAGGGTAGTGGACTTTGCGACAGAAGGCTTCAACCTTGGCAAAGGATACAATACCGGAGCTATCTTCTTAGACGTCTCCAAGGCGTTCGACAGAGTTTGGCATGACGGGCTACTGTCCAAGATGAGCGATTTTGGATACCCAAAACCAATGGTAAGATTAATTCAGTCTTTTCTAGCTGACGGGCGATGCCGCTGCAAAGTAGGAGACGAATTATCAATAGTTCGACTACTGGAGGCAGGAGTCCCGCAAGGTGCAGTCCTTTCGCCATACCTCTACTCCGTATACACGGCAGACGTGCCCAAGCCAGAGAACAACTTTAACAAATTGGCGCTCTACGCGGACGACACGGCCCTGGTGACGAGATCTACGAGTCAAGCACACGTTACGAGATACCTTCAACAACAGGTAGACAGATTGGAGGAGTGGGCTAACCTGTGGAAGATCAGTATCAACCCTGACAAGAGTCAGGCGATACTGTTCACTCGCAGGTTCGTACAACCGGAAGGCAACGTCACCTTCAACGGAGAAGAAATTCCGTGGACAAACAAAGCGACATACCTGGGGGTCATCCTAGACAAGAAACTAACATTCCAGGCCCACGTACAGCAGAGAATAGGAATGGCCAGACAGGCCAGACGACGCCTGGCGCCGATCATAGGAAGAAGCAGTAACATGGCATTGAAAGTCAAGTTACTAATGATCAGAAAGATTCTAATGCCAATAATACTGTATGCATGCACAGCCTGGGGCCAGTCTGCGCAGACATACAGAAAGAAGATCCAATCGTTTATGAATGCGAGCGTAAGGGCCGCTGTAAACGCACCTTATTATATACCCAATAGATTTATATACAGAGACTTACACCTGGACACGCAATATGTGGACGTGTATATGAGAGAACATGCAGAAAGCACGTTCAATAGAATCAGATCGCACTCAAATCCAGCGTTCCGCGATCTACACGATGCGTTAAGTATGAATGACCCCAGATTCCGAGAAAGGGACAAACATCCCAGGCCGACTAAACAGAACAACAGACCGCCACCGTTAGTTGCCGTCAGGCGACTCAGGTAAGTATGAAAATAAAACTAACCAGATACACTCTCTTCCAGGTAGGTTCAGCGAAGAACACTTCGACCGCGATCGCGACTCTAAACAGTTTTCTTGGATGCACTGAGAAACGCTCGATGCATAACACAAAGCCGCCGGTTAGTTTTTGGGGGCCCCCATGCTTAAATTCAGTTAGGAATAGTCAGATAAAACAACGATTAGATAAGAAAGTAAAAGCACCTAAAGGCTGACTTTCGACCAAAAGAGGTCAGATGTCAATCTTGCTGAAGTGCCCATCAGCAAGTTGAGGACCGCTCGGAGAGCGGGGGTGGATGGAGTGGGGTAGTCCGTTCTCCTCGCTAAATAGCTGGGGGAAAGCTTTTACTTGAGGGCACTCAACCCGGGAGGGGGCATGTGGGGGGGGGGAGTTCAGAAACAGATTCCAAAAAAAAAGCTCTTCAAACAGCGTAAACGTAATTCAAGAGTTGGTTTGAATAATGGGCTTTTCGCTGGTTGTAAATTTATAAACTCACCTAGTTCTTCAATGCTCCCTTTACCACCACACAACTGGGTGAATCCGATACCTGAGAATACTTAAGAGGTGACTAGCGAATATTTGAAACCAGTGATATATTATCAATTTATGGGATGTTTATTTTTCAAAGTTATTTGTTAAGTTATATCATTTCGTAGTAATATGAAAAGTTATTGTTATAATCAATTTACCAAATATATTACATTCAACAGATTGATTTATTTACTTTGAAACTCATCTGCTCAAGCGGATTTTGTAGACTGAGATTGTGTTCAGAAGGTTGATTTTACTGTAGAAATTCCACAGGGTATAGAAGATATTTTATTTTCTCTTTCGAAAAAATACTGTGAAAAGTCTCGGAAAATCAATCACCATGACGTGATACTGATTGAATATATCAGTTAAATAGGAGGTTGATCTCAATACTAACTTAAAGTGGGTTAACTTTGAATTCTTTCAATCATACACGCAGAGAATTTTCCCAGATGAACTTAAGATAGCTCTAATAAAACCTCTTCACAAAAAATGCATCAAATGAAATCAATAATAGTATGAATATTAATGGAGTTTTTTCCCAACACCAAACCGTTATTTTAACACCTCGACACGTGTTTCGATCATCAAGTGATCATCTTCATGAGGAAGGTTAAAATAATATTGTTTATTCACTGATAATCAATAAAATAATCAGAAAGTATACAGGAAGGTAAAAGTAAATGAACAATGTTCGTGACAGAAGCTCAAGTTTCAGTGGAACTATCGTTTGTACGTGACTTCCTATCCACATACAGCATCAGATAGTTGACAATAAGAAAATTTAATGAAGTATTAATAAGAATCTTATAACATTTATACATTCCATCAAACATTAAAAATTGAAATATAAAATGTTTCCAAAGAGCGATATCTGGGTAAAAGTTGCAGAAAAACGAGGAATACACGTGTGTTACCCTGAACATTCAGTGTAAAACTGAGTCTTCCTTTTATTTTGAACGTCAAGTTTCTTGATGTCATAGAACATTACAGGTGTCACAGAATATAAATTTCATGTAATTTTTTTCAGGTTTTCAACACATCCACTCAAAAAATACGAAATTATCTACACAAAACCAATTTGTTCGAAAACTTTTGACAACTCAAGCTAAGTGAGAATATTTTTCTGATTGATTCGGCCGTTACTTAGTGATGATCGATAGTAATTTTATAAACTATACCTTAAAATTTGATCTAAACAAATTTTATTTTTTTAAAATATCACATGTTTCGCTACCACAGTAGCTTTTTCATAGTGTATTCACTACGTATTAAAACGTATTAAAAACGCTTCAGAAAGCTATTGTACTTCGATACATGTGTTGCGTGTGCTTTGTGAACTGTTCAGTTGAACCCTCACAATAAAAGCACTTTACATGTTTTATTTTTTTAATCATTTGACCTAAACTGGTTTCATCTGTTAGTCATACCTATCACATTGGAACCAACAAACTTAAAGTAGTTGAATGCTGAACCGAAAATCAATGATTTTGTTATTAAACATTGATGAATCTATCACAAAGGTAATATCAATATCGTCTGAGAATGTATGTTTAGAACAGTGTTCCCAACTTAGGAATTTCTCCAACAAATTTAAGGGGTAAATGAGCGAGTTGGGATTTTTCAGGGGATATTTTCAAGGATTTCTCACATCATTTGCTTATTTTTTATTTTCGCATGTGATTTTTCTCATGTAATGAATTCAGTGGTTTTTGATGTGTGCTTTTGGGAGATTAATTTTTGAGAGTTGGGAACTCTGGTTTAGAATTTGTCTGTTATTCAGTTCAGCCAGTTTAGCACTTCAGTTCAAGGTGATCTTGATTGTTTGATATATTAAGATTTAAGGAGAGTATTTTCTAGAATTTTGCGCTCAAAAGCAGTATTTTGATCAGTGAGTTGTGTTGACTATTTGTGATAGTGCCACGCTTAGAAAATAAACTTTGGATATATCAGAAACAAGGAGATATTATCTCACATATGGATTTGCCTTTGTTTTTGATCTGCCTGCTATCATCGTCCATTTTGTGAAAGCTAATGCGTCATTGCGTCATTGGTATTTTCATTGGGATTGAATGTTTTTAAACGCAAAATTCCTCGTCTTTCATGTGTTAAAAGAGGTAAAAGTTTATAATATCATATATACAAAGAAAAAGACTTTGATTGTTTCGAACATTTGCTCACGATGACCATGTCCGAGAGGCATTTAGAAAGCGGAAGAGTAGTTACTTCTAACGCTCGCGCGATTTCTTATTCTCCCTTCCAGAAGTGCTCCCCGTGCAAGAGCGAATCTTCCGTTAAAAGACTGACTCCGAAAAGGGGGCATTCCCAGTCACCTCATCGTAACTCAGGGTTTAGTCTCAGCACTTCTCCTAGTTCCGTGGCCGCCCACTATGCTGGGTGTAAATTCTCAGAGCCCCCGCTCCCTTCGGCTCTCCCTCTGCCTCCTCAAGACTGGATGAAAACTAGTCGACAAGTTGTGTTGCCATTTCATACAAATATGTCCATTCTGAACGACGTAACACAACGCCACATGTTGATCAACGTACATGCCTGACCTGTAGATCAGTACGCAGCAAACTGTAGATTTGGCAGACGATCTCTGTACTTGCTGTTACGATAAAGTGAACAGATAACGAGAATATGTGATTAATTTTAGAGAGTTTGGTAGCGAGTGAACACGACAATATATCAGTTATATAATTCAGAACTTGATATATTTTATGAAGTTCTAACAATTTATTTTGAGATAGCATATACAAAACAATTGGATTCAGAATTTATTCACTATTATTTATTTTTATTAATGTGTTCAAAATCAATATTCCATTTCCATTAACTTGAAAAATAATTAGTAACACTTTTGATATTGGGTTGAATTTAGTCCCTCGAGTGAAGCTCTTAATACCCACGCAGTTACAAAAATGTCAGCCCCATTTTTTCCACTTCAGCACCTGTTTATTGATATTCATTATTTCATAGAGTTCCGTTTATATTTTTGTTGTCATTCCTGAAGGTGTTTTCTACTTGTGAACAATTTCAAAGTATTTATGGAAACCATTTTCAGGGACTATTCTGACAATAAAACAGTATTATAGTAAATGAAAAAAAAAAAATGCGTCAGTTATTGATGAAAATTATATTCGAATTATTATGTCGTTCCATTTGAAAATAAATTTATAAATATTAGTGAGGAAATTGAATTTTAAAATAGTGAGACTTGGGTTGATATTTTTAACGCTAGTCGTCAAAATATAATCTTAATATCAGATTTGTTGACCCAACCTTATAATTGTATGTGCATCTCTCATTTTACCTTTGAAAACAAAGAGAAGACGGTCCAGTAGCGATGTAAAAGTTTTGCTTCAGACATGATTGTCCTGTTCAGCCGCACTGTGATATAGCAATCATTCGTACAAAAAGTGATTGCCTAGTTTGTAGTTAGTTTTAAACTTTGACTTAGTCTCTTTCTAATTGTGATTTTGTACAATTGTTAAAAATTGTGAGAGTATAATTTTTGAGTTTGTAATTGTGAGCAGAAGCTCAAAGATGCGTGTGATAAATGTTTAGTTTGTAAAATCGTGTCGGCAGCGAGGCAACATTCGAACGTTCATCATTCCTAACAGTCTTTTTAACTTTCGATACACCGATAACTAATCGGAAGTACTGATTTTTTTATTTGAATGTTGCTGAGGTTTGTTGGGAATGAAAATAGAACATCTTTAAAGCGTTTTCAAAGTCCAGTCAATTTCATCTTTGTAGAATTTATTATCACTCAGATTTCAATTTGAATGCTACCTTGTTGCCTTGATTAAAACAGTTTATCTATTCTGATCGTCAATTATGGCGAGTATTTTTGTTAAGTACAGTACAAATGTATAATCATTCTAGAATTTAAGAGTAGTTGTAAGAAATCAAAGCTTTAAATGAGTGTACAATACCACGGTTTCCAGACATCTAGAACGTTTTTTCTAGATGTTTCCAAAACTGGATTTGTATGCTGTTACAATTTGTTTGTCATCATTCAATATTGTGCTATAATTTCCACAAATTGTATTGATGTGCAATAATCAATATTGGTGATAGTTTTAAAGAGTCATTAGAGGTTCCGTCATTTTAGTTTTTTGATTTTTGTTTTTAACAAAGAAAAAATTATAGAGATTATAATTTTCTTTATTATTGGGGCTTAGTAGGATCTCTGATGGTATATTTTCGCTTTAGTTTTTAGTTTTAGAATCTCAGATCTCAAACTGTTCACAAAATTTTCAGCCATTTGAACATTTGCAATATGTAATTCTGTTAGAAAAATATCTACCTATTTCATCCTCAAATCTGTGATACCTCCCATCCTTTCCTCTCTATTTTATGCTTTTCTGATAAATTGATATATAAAATAATGTTATCTGAATTTATAATTGTTGCAGAAGAAAGCAAGCGAGTCAACTAAATTCATTAATTTAGGTATGGGTTCATAAACATATTTATGTATTCTCTCAATATTCTAGTCAAAACTTCCAATTGGGATTTTCCATCACTGAACAATGTTTTTTCAAAATATGTTGAATTGCTACCCAGAAAGTCAAGTAAGTGTATTAGAGAGAAAAATATGTTTTTGAACTTTTTGAGAAATTTTCCGAAGAAATAATTTTTGAACAAATTTAAGGGATTTTTTTAAATTTAATTTTACTTTTCTGAATGAATGGAAACCTTTGTTGACTATTAAACTTGATATTCAAATCTGTCTGGATAAACTGGCTAGCTTGTTCTCTTTTGCAAATGTAATAGTATTTTTGTTGATATATTTGAATCCTTTTCCCTACTCTTAATCCTTGTCCTTTCTCCTTCATCCTTCCTTTCCTGGGGCAAAACCCCACCAAATATTTTAAAAAGAATTCGTTATGACCACAATGATTGGATCACATACTCAACTTTATAAAAATACAAGGTAAGTCCAGGTAAGTTTTAGAATTAAGGTGAATGATCAATATTTATTCTTTAACTTTCAAATACATATTAACTGCTTAGCATAAAAAACAAAACCATTTAGTTTTTCTAAGCATTGCAATTCGCAAAGTGATTCAAGGTTTTGAGTAAATTAACAGTTGCAAGAAATGTCTGATGATTTATGATTTTTTATTCATTCTCCTTATTCAATAATAGTGAAACCTCTTTCTATTCTTAAATATGCCAAGATAAAAACTGATCTAAGAATAATTATTTAAAAGGAATTTTCAATTTACGAGGTACATGCAAAAAATAATGTGAATATTCAATTTTTGCGAGCTACATACATTCAATTAGCTTTTTTTAAAATGTTGGTACACTCGTCTCAAACATATGTTCTCAGTTTCAGCTGTTGGAAGTGTTTTGTGTGTTCGGCTATATTAAAATATGGATAGTTGCATACAATGATTGTACTGAGTTAGAAAACTGTTTACAAACGGTATAAGCTTTTCACAGAAGGCCAAGAAGATGAGAATGACGCTCACCCTGGACGCTCCAGCACATCAACAACCGATGAAAATGTTGAGAAAGTAAGGAAAATTGTTATGAAGAATCGTCAAATCACTATCAGAGAAGTTTTGGAAATTTTGGGCATGAAGCATGAGGCAGCGAAATTCGTTTCTGAACTTTGACCTAAAAAACCGTTGCAAGAGCATCGCTCGGGAATTGTTGAATGTCGTCAATGGCGATCCAGAAAGGGTCAGAACTGGTGACGAATCATTGGTATATAGTTATTCGAAACCAAAGTCCAATCCTCCCAATCCCAATGGAAGAGTCCAGGTGAGCCATGACTAAAACAAGCTTGCCACTCCCTCATTATTTTTTTCGATTACTATTGTGTAGTGCTTGCCACATGGTCGTATGGTCGATAAGGAGTATTATCTTGAAGTTATTCGCCGCTTGCAAGTAGCAATACGGTGTTGTGTAAAAACAATTTATGGCTTTTGCATAACGATAACGCACCTGTTTAATCGTCATTGTTTGTTCGTAATTTTTTGACAAAAAACAACACTAATCATACCGTATTTACCAGATTTGGCCCCCTACGACATTTTCCTGTTCCCAAGATTGGAGAGACCTATGAAAGGAAGGCGTTTTGCGACAATTGAGGAGTTGAAAGCCAAATTCCAGAGAGCTCAAGGACATACAAAACAGTGCTAATTAGAACTGCTTGAAGGATTGGTAAAAACAATGGCACAAGTGTATTTAATCAAGGGGGACTACTTTGAAGAGGACAAAATATAAAATGAAGAATTGATATTTTTTGAGAAAAATGAAAATTCACATTATTTTTTGAACAGTCAGCGTATATAAATAATGGTTCATCATGACTTTTTTTCAAAATTTATTTGTGTTTTAGTTTTTGATAGGGATTCGGTTTATCTTGTGACATGATCATGAATGTCCAATTTCAGTAAAACTAAAGTTTGATTTATTTGTATTATTCTTGACAGAAAGAATGAAGCAGCTTATTTCGGATTGATACAGTAAGTTCAAGTCTAATGAATAGTTTGGTTTGTAGAAGTTGAATGTTGCTTCCAAATATGGTAATTTATATATGTTTCTAATTATTTCGTTTTGTAAGGTTTTTCAGAGGTTTGATTATGGATTTACTAGAAGTTCCCCAAATAGAAATAAAATATTGCAAATGTGCATAAATGAGGGTAAATATGTATTTTTTTAAAATCTAAGGGGTGGAAATTTCTTATTCTGTAAAAAATTCCATTAAGAGGAGATATGTTCTTTTCTAATTTTTTCAGTATTTTTATTTTATGACAATTCCTCATGTGTATAAGCATCAAAATGTTGAATGTACATGGGACATTTCTATAATTTCTGCAGTCATTTTTGAGATAAATACTGATTTTGCTACTTCAATCCCAACTTTCCTTGTATTCAAATGAAACATGTTTATACTTTCAAGTTCAAGGTATTTTGATGATGTTATCTGTCATTTGGCAAGCTGTACAACATAAATTCTTGGCATAATAACAATAGTGACATTTTTAGCATAATAACAGTAAAATACTGTGAATCATGTCACAAATTTTCCTAAAATATTGGGACATTATCAGATCTGCTGATATACTCTCTCATAGTTGTAGTTTTGTAGGTGATTCACTATTAATTTCGAAACGGGTAAACAAGCTATTAGGTAATATTTGTTTTGAACATATAATCTACATTTACATTTGTAAATTTTATTCAGTTAGGTGATATGGGTGAAGATATTTAAGAATGGAAAGTTTTGTGAGCAGTAAACATTGGATAATTATAACATCAACACTTAAAAATAATTTAAAGATAGTGAAGAATATCTGTGTCAGTTTACTAACAAATTGCTATAAATAGAAAGGATATTTACTTTTAGTAGTACAGGTGTATAAGAAGGCTTCTTTCCTTTCAATGATATACCATGGAATATTATTGAATGAAAATTAACATTTTATTTTTTCTATTTTTGGGAAAGTACACTACTTATCTGAAAAATACCAAGTTATCAGAGAACTAGGAAAGGATGTAGGTATCAGTATTATATTAATCAATGTTTTTGGCATACCCTATATTACACTATCCCTCATTATTTACATTTAACAAACATGAGTTTCATTAATCAAGTTTGACTTGTCAACCTAGTTGACAAAATAATATCCATTTTTCACAAAGTGCACCGGAAACTATTTCATTTCACAAACTTTATTTTTAAAATTTCATGACATGTTTCGCTATCACAGTGAAAAATATCATGAAATTTTTGAAATAAAGTTTGTGAAAATCAAATTTCACTTTGTGAAATTACTATGGATCTTCACCAAATAAAGACCAAATCAATCAGGAAATAATGTGCGTTGTGAAAAGTGCTTTCATGGTGGTTTCATAATTTGCTAGTCTCATTTAACACCAGAGGATACAGTACTACATACCAACAAAAACATTCCTTTATTTTGCTGGATTCATCTTTGCAGCTATGATGAAGAAAATGTTCTAACATTTCATCATTGACAAAATAAAATGACAATTTTCTGTTTCAACTGTGAGCATATCCAATAATATTTTGACCCTTACAACTTTATCATCACAATTCATTGGGAATAATTAATTTATCGAAGATTTTATAAAACTAATTTATTTACACATTTACAAAGAGAACTTAGGATAGAAAACAATTTTATTAGAGAAAAACGCATTTGCTGTCAGTCCAAGGGGATGTTAATGTCTTCAAAGTCATGCCGCAATGAAATCAACTACAACAAAAAGAACATTCAAGAATGATTAGAAGATAACTAGTAAGAATAAAAAACCAGACTAATTAAAATACGGTAATAAAAATGACACCATATTCTATAAAATCTAATATTATACTGTCATTGATATACATTTTAAACTCCTAAGCACTTAATGCTAATGAATGCTTCTCTGGAATCTTATAATACTGTAAAAATGAATAGGTGAGTGAACAAAAGCTATTGAATTTCATTCAGTAGTATTTTCAGGTAAAAACGGCCTTCGTCGACTTCATCGAATCCAGAGCACACAATTTATATACTGATGGAATGAATAACTTGTGTTGAGTTGGCAAAAGTGTACTGATTCGATTGGCGCTTATTTCCATTAAATTGAATGAGTATCTACTGAGATATTACAGCTAAAGTAGACAACTTAATACAAAAATAATTGATGCATCTCTTATCCATCAGATACTGAAAAACTAAGTTATACACAAATAAATGTTAATTCATCAACAATGTTAAAAGAACATTAGAAATTAGCAGGTTCCTGAGTTTTTTCAAATTAGGATGAATTGGATTCTAATTCAACTCTTGTTTGAATAAAATCCGAAGTTATAGATATAATAAATATGTTTCATCAATCAACTGCATTAGAACAGCTTCAGACATTCCCACACACACATTATCATTACTATGAATTGTTTTTATTCAACTTGATGTGTATTTTCAAACTATGCTCATGAATAACAATACGAATTTAAAAATTTTTCGTGGACAACTCCTTTGCACACTTGAATGTCAAATAGACAAAGTTTTTGCTAATTGAACAAATCATACATTAACATACCTGCTGTCTTTTGATCCTATTGCATTCAATTACATCTATAGTTTCCAATAAGGGCAAAGTGAGTGCTGCGTCTCTACAGCTTTTTATTGTTATACTCGTACCTCTCATATCGAGAGTTTTTAGTTGCGTGAACATTCGCAAGGCGGGTATGAAATTATCATCATTTATTTCTTTCCAACCATGAATAGATAACCTAGAAAATAATGAAAGGACAGAGTTTTATTCATATTGTATTTATTAATTAGTAAAATTATATAATTTTCAATAATTAATTTATCAACTTCAGGAAATAAACACAGCAAGTCAAGTAACTATACTATACTAAACTAATAACTTTAATGTATAACTTTACGGTTAAACCCTGTACAACTCACAACTGGTAGATTTCATCTGCTCTCTCTTAAAAACTTATTATCCATTATGAAACTGATGCCTGATACAGTGTTTGAGAATATGCTGAAGTATTCTAGAATCTTTAAAAATATGATAGAACTGACCAATACTTGATGAAAATCCATTATAACATATTAAAAAACACACTTTAATGTGAGATTTCCTCCAGGCATCACTAGACTCCACTATTGGCAAGGGGCATATTTCAATCTGTAATTGAGCTCTAATAAAAAAGAAATCGGTATGGAGACATATCTCCATGATTGCCAGATTCTTCAAATATACAAGAACTCTTTGGGAAATATACCATTTTTCATTTACATGTTTGAGGAAACTTTCTTACTCTATTGATGAATTCACAATATCATATAAAGCTTATCAAAAATACTGGATATTACTGAAGTTCAACCCCAACACGAAACCATTATTTTTAACACCTCAACACGTGTCTCAATCACCAAGTGATCAACTTCAACAGGAAGATTAACCTGTTTATTCTTCAAGAGAAAGATTAAACCGTTTAATGTTTCACTTGGTGATTGAAACACGTGTCGAGGAGTTAAAAATAACGGTTTTGATTTTGGGATTGAACTCCAGTAATATTCATTACTACACTAAAGGTTCCAAACAGTGCATACACAAAATACTGGAAATGATTTCTACAAGATCTTGCTTCTTAAAGAATATGAAAAAGAGAAACTGCAAACACAAAATCCAATAACTGTAATACTAAACCAAGACAACAGACAAATAAGGAATGACACTCTACTTGAACGATACTTGATATCCAACGATAACGAATTGAAAATAAAACAAAATTCCTTCATTTCAAATATTTCGAAAATCCAGATGAAGATATTAAAAAAAAATCCCAAAGATCACTTCATCTATTATCTTCTAGATGGCGTGACCAGCGAAAAATCTCACTTGAAATTTAGTAATGATTGGAGGAATACTCCACTTTATTGTGATATTTTCAAGGAACAGTTTCAAAAATCCCAATACGTGTTTTGCTATACAATAGCATATTGAAGCAGAGATTCATACCAAAGTCAAATTTCGAATAAAACTATTGATAAAAAATTTCTCATATGATGCGGACTTTACTGGTCACAATATAGATCTGTGGCTGAAATAAAACAGATAATTTCTCTTTCACTTCATTTTCTGTTCATTTTTTTAATTTCCATAGATTATACTCTAGATGAATTGAACTTTGACTTGAATTTTATGAATTTTGACTATACAGTCTCACCTAATGGGACGTAATTTTTCCATTCTTCCAAATATCAAGGTTACAAAGCATACACTACTTAATAGTGGAATATTTTTGATAAGTATCACTTACTTCTCCAAACGAGAGCAACCAGCTGCCAACAGTTCCAGAGCATCTTCAGGGTCACACTCAAAACCTGAACTCGACTTCAGAACAAGTTTTCTCAAATTAGTCAGTCTAGCTAGAGTTCTCAAGCTTTTGGCCCGCACTTTCTTCCTCTCATTGAAATATACTTCCATCATTTCAGGATTCTGTTTGGACATAATTTCGCAGATTTCATTGGCATTTACATTGATATTGTTTGCTGTAAACAGAAAGCACAATCTACTGAAGTTGACCATTCTCGCTTGACCTCTGGTAGTTGTCTATGTTGGTTGCATTGCGACCTCTCATTCTCTTTTGTATACATCCCAGAAGTCAAGCTAGACTAGTCGACCTTTAGGAAATCTCCAATTGAAAATACTTTGCTGCTGTACTTACATAAAAATAGGTACTTCAGATTTGGATTAGCCCTGATCAATTCACTGACTACTTTCTGTGGAAAATGGCAAGAGGTGAAACTAATGCTAGTTAAATGACAGAGAAACGCTAGAACATCGAATGAGCTCTTACACCTATACAGGGTCAGCCCTACAAAATTTAATAATATTAACAAGGGGTTTGTCTACACGGTTTTGAAGTATATTTACAAGAAAATAAATTTCTTACTTTTCAAACAGATACAGTCTTTCAGATTAAGTAATACTTTATCACTTCGACAACCTTCGATTTTCAGAGATAAAAGATGTTCTCCACATTTTCTTAATAATCTAAAAAATATAAACAGTAGATTAAAAAAAAATTGAATTAAGAATACTCAATGAAAATTAATAACACTATCTATATTAATAATTATTCAATTTTCACAATAAATTTTATTTAAAATGCGTTTTGCTACATGGTAGCTTCATCAGTTACTAATCCCAGTAACTGATCAGTTACTTCATCAGTTACTATCCCCAGTGATTGATGAAGCTATCTTGTAGCAAAATATGTTTTAAATATAATTTACTGTGAACATTCTAGAATATTATTATTGATAGTTTATTTTTATTAGAATATTCCGAATATCAATGGCTTCCTATAAATATTTTTTATACACTAAAAAATCCTTATGGAGATAATCTTGTACATTTTGTCAGGTCTTGCCTGAAGTTTGGATCAAGTTCTAATCGGTCTGGCTTTAGTAGCCTATCCTTCACTATGTATGTGAAAAAAGTCAATAGAATAGTACCTATAATCCTAGGCAAGAATAAGGCTTTACTTGACATTGAATGACACTGACAATACAAAATATTTAAGTAACATAAATACCTACAGACAATACAGTGCGAATTCTAAATCAATGGTATAACAGGTTTTTCTAAAATTAATTGTTGTTTAATTATTATCAAACCAAGTTGATGCTTTGTACTGAATGTTTTGCCTTGACTTTCAATATTTGAGTGATTAGATTAGATGAGATATTGACTAAAGTGCATCTAAAATAGTATCCGGGTATACAAGGATTTCTCAAGTAACTTCATATTAAATGTTATTTTCCTAGACGATAATTTCTGTTACTTTACTTGTGATTTATTTACTACATCGAATGCTCTGGCAAAAAAACGTGTCGTGGGTTGAACATAGGGGGTGTTTGATTAACAGAAATCATTACAATTTTGACTTTGCTGTAATCTGTATACATTTTTTTCTATAGTTCAAATGAATATATAAATATAAAGAAATACCTGAAGAACAAAAAAATAATTAGAAATCAAATCAATTAACCTTATCTACAAATTGTGCTAATGACTGAAACCCAAAAACTTACATTTCAACATATTTTTCAAATATCAAAAGGTTTTCTTTCTCAGCATGCTGATCTAATGGTTTATATTTGATGGAAACTGCTTTGGGACAAGAAACTTTGGCTATTAACGATTCTAAAAAATGAGGGGACATGTTGTACTGAAAATTAATGTGAAAGTTATTCAAAAATATTCAAAATTAAAATGTACGAACCTTCAATGTCACCGATGTATATAACGAGCTTTCTTTCGATAAATTATAGAATGTAGAACACAGCATGGCACAGTTATTTATGGATTGTAAATCTAAATATCCAAATATCTTAAGGAGAACATCTTTCTGAAACGAAATATTTGCATAAAAAAACATACATAATTCTGAAGGAATAGAAAATCCACAGTATACTGAAAATATCTGAATGCTTCCATATCTGAAAAACACTTTATTGTGAGAGTTTTAGTGAACAGTTTAAAAAAACTCAATACGTGTTTCGCCATACAATTGCTTCTTCGGGTGTGTCTTCACTCCACGCTTCCAAAAATTTATTAAACTAATACTTAAAATTGAGAATTGGAATCTCACTGACAAAAGTAATCCCAGCTCTTTTATTCTGACGCCTTTCAATGATGCACAGATCTTTACCATGATAAAAAAATTAAAAATAAAAACTTTATGGCTATCTACTCCTCCATCTTTGTACAAAAACTATGGGGATCTTTCAAAGGAAGGAAGAATGGAAATAAGTTCAAAATGAAGTCTTCACGAAGATATGTAGGTCATGTATAGAACTTTCATATAGGAACTGGAAGAAAAAGTTTTTTTTCTTAGCAAGTTTTCCGTTAAAATATAGACAAGTGGAGAATTGGTAGATACTTGATGACAATCAGTATGAAAACGCTAGTGAAAAATGTTGTATAAAAAATATGTTTTGCAGTTTTGTAAACTGTCTAGTTTACAATAATACACAATAATGTATTACTTGAAAATGCTACTGTTCAAGTGTGAGTGAAGAGATTGATGGAACCATCTTTATACATAAATATATAACAATATTTTTGGAGAGCCAAGCAGTGAAGCTCACATTGGAATGAACTGCTGAAAAACTTTTCTCAATAGTAAGACTCAACATATTGTATCCGGTCTGAATTACTGGCTACTCTACAAGAAAAGGTGCTGAAAGGGTTTTAAAGTACTAGACTCAGATTCTCAATATTTGGTAGAATTTTTGTCAGATCTGAAAGATCATCCATCCACCAAAAAACCACAATCAGTTTGCTTTATTAGGTAGATGGATTCATTTGGACAAGTTTGAATTAGTCTGGGCAGTGGAGCGTTGAATGATTACTTGGAACCTAATATTACAATCTCAATATGAAAAAATTCTTGGAAATCCATTTGTGAGATTTTTTATATGAACCAATATTGAAGTACCTATTTCTTGTGTTTTTATATAGTTTCGTAATTAGTGACTGTGCATTCATAGCAAGGGAATTTGTGTAATGTACGATTTTCTAGTGATTGACGTGTTGTATACTAAACAGGGTCATTGGAAGAAATGAGTAATTCTAAAAATGAAGAAAAATGCATTTTTTGCTTTTTTTATAGGGTACTCACTGGAAAGCTCGCTAAATCTCTTCGAGAGGAATCTCTTGGAGCGGAATGCTTCATTTTCTTTCTCGGTGGCCCAACTCCATTACTAGGACCTGCTAGTTCAAAATCCATTTTGTCCAAGTGTACCAAAGGATTCAATAATAACCGTTTGAAGACTATAAATGGATATTCAATTGCTAGAGGAGTCACACTAGTAGGGTTTCCGTGGTTGTCGAATTTCTCCAAAATAATAATGATGGAATCTCCATTTTTGGAAAAAAATTATTGTATTTTCGGTCAGATGATGTGAATATATTCGGAGAGAATGTTGATTGACTCAACAGACATACTATATTTCTACCAATGAATCTATACCGAGATTGTGAATCAACAAAAAATTCTTTCAAAAACATCAAGAATTGATAAAATATAAATAAATAAACACTACTTTTTCAGGTTAACACAAACAACATAGGCAGTGACGTCTATGAGCACAGGTTAATGATATGACAGATGACAGTTCACTTAGTGTCATTTCATTTTCATTGTTTGCGTCTCAGAGTAATAATATGACATAGAGTTGCCATGTCTATACTAATACTATACATGTGTTTTCAAACGGGTATCGTATTATCCTTTTCTGTACAACTTATTGGCGGGGGGGGGGTGGCGGGGGGGGGGTGGCGGGGGGGGGGGGGCGGGTGATGAGGTGTTATGGAGAGTTTGTTTACATTTGAAGTCGGTCCACAAAGACCCCTAGATACCAATTTTGAATGAAATCACATAATAATATCAAACCTCAATCGTTATTATAAATATTTATGATTTCTAATCGAAAATTCTTTATATCGGACCTCTCAAACCGTACCGCTTTTTTATCAAATCTGAGAATAAATCACAAATTTCTTCATCTGATTTTATGAAGCAAAGTTCATTACTTTTGAAATTAACATTTATCATTGTTATGAATTAGTTCATATGAAATAATTCAATTTCAACCCAGTAAACCACGCGCTTTATTATAAAATCATACATAAATAAAAATCTAGTAGGTAGTAGAAAAACTGGCCTCATTTCCATAATCATTAATAATAAATCAGATTTTCTGTAGGAACTATTTAAACAGATTACATTTTCACCTGAAATGATTTATTTTATAATTATATAATATCCCTCCGATTATCAACTAAACCAAGCGCCACTGTTTTATGGTCCAACTTACTTCCCGCAAACAAACAAAGTTATGCTGCCTTCAATGTAAGGATGATAAAGGCCTCTCTATTGTCTTTTGTTACACCAGTATTCTGCAGGAAAAGGTGCTTTATTGCTGAATGTGGTAAATTCTGAAAATAACCGGTCTATGTAATTGAAGCGATTCAAAAAGCGTGTTATGCTGCATTCAGCGCAGCGCTTTGTGCATTTTCATCTTAGACGCAACCATTGCTTTATTCCGGGAGAGACTGCGAAATGGCAAATATTTTGGCCGCCATCTTACTGACGTCATTGAAGGAAAAAATAGCACTAAATTTGAACTGATATCGAATACATATGGTATGTTCAGTATAATAACCGACAGAAAGTAGAGTCGAAGGTGACTCAAAGTGGAGAAATTAGTTTAGAGGTGAAGACTGGAAGAAGTTGGTTTTAGTTTGTTGGCTATTAACCATAGTTAACTTTGTTTCTTAAAGGCTTCTGATAGTTCATGAAGATTATATATATCTTTGTGTTGGTCAATGATTGTGGTGTCATCAGCATGATTATTCAGAGTTCAATATACTAATGAATAATAAATCGGTCTCATTAATCAACGATAGTTATTATAATGATTAAAATAACAAATATGAAGACACTAATGATAGGCGGATTTTTTCGACTTAACCTAGTTAGAAGACGATAAATAGGTAGACATAGACACTCAAAAGTTCACTCATGGTATTCACAAGTTGAATTTATTAAAATAATCATAAACCAGTGGACAGAAAACACAGAGGTACAATGACAATGAAATATCACGAAAGCGATCGCTAACGGTATTTAGTTGAACTAGAGGGCTAATTTCAAGTACAGTTTCTGTTTATTCTTGGAGTTATATAACGTAGATATGGTGTCTGAAATTACTGGAAAGTGCATTACAAAGGACAACTGAATTGAATATGAAACTTCTTGATGAAAAATGTCATCCATGGTACATATCATTGTGCCGACTAGAATGTCTACTGTATTTTCTATAATTTTACTGTACTTCCAAATTTCAAGGATATTTTTCTTATATAGCCCCTTCTTATCTGAATGAAATTTCACCCCTTTCAAATCATAATATTCATCAATTCAAGAAAGAAATAAAATCACAGATGCTCACTGCTCAGTGCTAATTTACACAATTTTAAATTCAATGTATGATAGTGCAATGAAATTGTTAAATTGACCAAAATAATTTTAAGAATATTAAGCGTTATTAGCAACTATTTGATGTATTATTGTTAAAATATGTCTAATACTGGTGATTTTTGTATTATGCTTTTGGCTGCACTGCCTTGACATATAATGAAGTTTGTTTAGTTAAGTTCTGTGTTTCAAGTGTTTCTTGATGTAGGTTGAAGAGAAATGTAGTGTCAAGTTGGAAATACAAAATAAAATAGAAAATGTATACGGTCTTTTGATAAAGTAAAACAACAAAGTAAAAGGAGCCTATATTAACAATTATTCTTTCTCTTCTCTATGATAGTATGTTGTTATGATAGTAAATAAGTATGTTTATAATTATTTTCTTATACTCACTGTATAATTTTTGGGAGGGGTGCAAGAAAGCCTTTGGCTAACCCTTTTCCTTTTATGTATAAATGTATTTTTATGCATAATAAACGATATTATTATTATTATTATCATTAAGTGAATATCAAAAACACTAGAGTCCTTCAAGGCCATGACACCATTAGATACCTCAATATTGGTCACATGTGCCAGAAAAAAAGCATAACTTTCAGAAATTCCATTACATGGTGATTGATGATCACTGAGAAGATATAGGCGACTTTAAAGAAGAATGAGTTGAATTCATTGGTAGATATATCTATCCATTCTCAGTAGGATTTATTAATTTCTGATGAAATATGTCATAAAGCAATATTTTAAGAATGAGAGTAGTGTTTGAACCGTGAAATGAGAATTCGCTGTATCTTCATTTACAGTTTGTCATTGTGAAAGTGACTCTTCTGCACCTTCATAAACAACAATATTTTTGGATTTTGGATAAAAATAAACGAGCACTTGTTATACTCATAACACTTTTTTGAAACGCAATAAAAGTCGAACGCTTTATTTCTAATTACAACTTTATTTCCAATAATTCATCAACATTGCTTACGCAAAGATAAATTACATCAATCTATAGGGCAGTTTTATTTCTATTAAGTTCCTAATGTAAGCGTTTTTCAATAGAACCATCGTATCTCGTTAAACGAAAATCCATCAGACAGTCATGCCTACAGTTCCTCTCAATACATAAAACACAAAATCACAATGAGAACCATTCATTTTATTCTACAACGATATGCTGAAGAATAACATACATTCGAGTTAAATTTCTTAAATACATTTAAAATTTTTCTTCAACCCCGTCATTACTTATTTGAAATTGATTGTTAATCTGCTAAGGAGGCAGTATATTTTTATTTGGTGATGACGATCCCCAATTTTTAGATGAAGTCATGTTTTGGGAATCAGTATTATATATTGAGTGAAATGCGTAAAAAAGTTTTTCAGTTCTATAACATTTTTGTATTATATCTAAAAGTTTTGACAATTATTGTTACAACAATCGCACCCAGAAATAAAACCTTATCAAAGGTTTTTTCCAAAACATTTTCTAAAATATTTCTTACAATATAAACTTTGTTTATGCTAACCTCGTATCCTGGGTGAGGTAATTTTCTACTTTATTTGCCACGTTCTACTCTCTAACATCAAAACAGATAACTCAGGACTTTTCGAAAATTAAGCTGTCATGTGATAGATGCTGCTAGAGTGATTCATTTGATCCATATGGTAGATACCCTGTTTTTTGTTGAAGCCGTCTACATCCTCATGAGTGAAAAGTCTACCTACAAGGGTTGGATAAGTTGAAGGAATAAGGTTACGAAAAATATAGTGTCCCTTCAATGGATAATTCAGGAATTAAATTTGAGCTCTTAATACGAGTATTATTTACACAAAAATCAATAGGAACGAATTGAAATATTCCACATTGAACATAATTTGATTTTGGCTCCACCATATTTCATTTTAAAGGGATTCTGAAGTTTTTTATACTACAAGTTCACTGTTCATTTTGTTGATCATTAAAGAAATATTCTTCGCTTGAAGTTTACGAAAATTTTTTAGTTCAAATATTTTTTATTTCACAATGAATGAAGCATTGGAAGTTATGGAAATCAAATGAACAATTACATTCCTGAATGGATGGTGGTGAGCAATACGGTATCAATCCACATGCTCATTACTTTGAGTAATGGATTTTGATTTCGAAACTGAATCGAAACTTGGTTTTGAAATCTCAATTGATGCTTTTCTGGTATGACACATTATTACTTGTTAGCGTATTAATATGAGGTTGTTTCTAAAGTTTGGTCCGTTTTTATGTCATTTGTTTTGTAGCTCCACATGTCCAGTAATATTCAACCTAATATGACAAAACATCTAGAATACAGTTGGTTCTACACCCCAATTTATTTTATGAGTTACATTTTGAATTTCAAACTTGATGGGTACTTATTCTAAATTTTCGATAAATTGTTTCCGAAATTGAAAAAAATAAACATGAATGTATCATTCAGATGAAGTATTTATTACACAACTTCATTAGGTGAACTTGTCAAGATTCTCAATACTGTCAATGGTATTCTTGACATTTTTTGATATTCCTTAGAAAATGCCAACCTCTCAGTAATGAATATAACTGTTAAAATCTGAACCTATAAAACGGCGAAATGCTGCAGAAGGTTTGAAAGTAGTTTAAACCGGAATTTGAACTAGAGTTTGAACTTTAGTTTAAACTTCAGTTCAAACCAAATCTATAAAACGGGTTGCTAGCTCAACTGTCTGGGATATTCTCTCAAGTTGAAAATAACTCAAAAGACTTGATATTTCAATCAGCTCAAAGTGAGGGTAACATTTTCATAAAGAGAATTATTCACGTATCTATAACTATTTCAAGTGCTATTGAAATTAATAGTTTTCAAATATCTTGGCAAACACTGGAATGGAATTTGAAAAACTTGAACGTACAGTTACATTTGAAGCGGATGATTAGTAACATTGTCTAATGGATATTCATACAAAATGAAACAAACTGAGTAAACTCACGTTAGCAGAAACCTCATTCTTTATAGTATACTTTGAAAATAAATTGGAAAATTTTTATAAATTCACATCGAAGTTGCTAATAGCTTTATTATTATCCAGAGAATGAGGAAATATGAAATATATGCTTCAATATGTCTAACAACGATTCATAGAAGTTGAATCTGATTTCAGTGTACCCAGTGTTGATTTAAACTAGAGGCATGAGAAATGTAGCAGCAAAAAATTAATGAGTGCCAGATCAGGCGCAGAGCATAACATCTGAACGAATGATATGTAAATTTTGCCCTGAAATATTCACTAGACGGCATATGGTTTCTTGGCTGATACTGAGACGTATATTGAGCTACATCTGAACTGTGTTTTGATAGTATCCAAAGTACCCCTGAAGCAAAACATTTGGCATTAACAAGGATGTAAGGGCTACCTAATTCCTCGAGTTCAAATCTCTTCCATGAACCACTCTGGCAGCCCAAACGCAATAATGTCTTCCACATACACCAACAATTTTAAGACACGCTTCAGGTGATGCTCGAGTATAGTCAAATTCGTTAAAAAGATATATCTTATTCCTAGAAGAAGATCGACAAGTGTTTTCTAAAATTTCTGCCACAAGCTTACAGTTACAAAAAAATTTCTGCCTCAGTTTACCTTAATCTAATGTAACCTCAGGCTACAAATTCAAACATTTAGTTACACAAATCATGGGTTTCACAACTAATCCTGCTGACCCTTTGGTCGAGCTCTGGTCAAAATCTTTTCTGCAAAGTATGAGCAAAACTCCTCAAATTTTAACCAAACCGCTACCGGGCGACCATTTCCAGGTTCAGACCCCGGTGTTGTTGTAGATGTAGGAAACTGCGTTGTCCTGCACTGGCGGGATCTTCCTGGTGGAGGAGTTGTTGTTGTAGAAGTGCGAGGACTTCCTCATGCTAGTAGAGGAGGACATCATGGCCACAGCTTCGTAGTATCTCAGTCTGCCGCAGCATCGTCTGCTCTTTATTATTGCCACAAAGCCTCTGCGGTACTTCTTGTTGAAGAAAGCGTAGAGTATAGGATTGATACAAGAGTTAGATGCTCCCAACCACTGTGCTACCGGGGTGGCAATCGGAAGGATCTCCTCCTCCCAAGGTTCTATCTCCCCACCAAGCTTGATCCTAGCGAAAATTGCATACAGTGGCAGCCAAGAGATAACAAACAAAATGACAACCGCTACGAGCATTTTCACAACTTTGACCTTGGACTTTTGCTGCATCTTCTCCATCTGGGCATCCTTGGTGTCTGTTGGGATGTCGCGCTTCCAAACCTTGATGTAGATCAAGACGTAGCACATGGTGATGAGGATCATGGGAAAGATGTAGCAGAACATCAAGTTGGCAGTCAGGAAGTACAGGGAGCCGTTCATTTGGTCAGGCCATACTTCGATGCAGAGCTGTACGTTGGGAGCGTCGCTGAAGATCACCACTAAGTCGAAAAATATTGCCCAAGGTATTGTCGTTGTCAGTGCCACGAACCATATGAATATTATAATGATTCTTGCTCGTCGTTTGGTGATTTGGCATTTCAGGGGCCACCATATTGCCAGGAATCTGTAAAAGAAACGGTGTTTTAGTTTTCTAATGTCAAAGTTTCAGACGAGAGATTAACTAATATATGAATTTCTTTATTCGAAAGAAAAAAAAACATTAAGAAAGTTTTGAACGTGATACACAGTCTGAAGCCTTAGGTTTTGAAATGAATTGATTGGATTTTGGAAAAAACTTTCTAGATCTATGCATGTAATATATATATGGGGCATTTCAAAATAACCCATTTGGATGTTTGAAGTTGACAATGTTTCGTTGTGTATTTTATGAGTTCGGACTTCTATTATCTCATATAATATAAATTGATTCGAAATCCCTGAAAGAATCTGTAAAAAAAATTGAAAAGACCAACCGAAAAGATAACAATTTTATTAAACAAAAAACAGGCCACCAAACGTGGACTGCGATTCCAAGAATTGCATTTACTGCATACCCTGCGAGTGCGGAGAATCATACATCGGTGAAACTAAGAGGCCATTGAAAGTTTGCATTGCTGAGTACAAGAAATACTCACAGCGAGGAGAAACCAGCAAATCCGGAATAGCAGAGCATGTTTGGACTCATCAACATAACATCAAGTGGGCTCAAGCTGAAATAATTCACAAAGAGGAACACTGGTTTAGGAGAAAATTCAAAGAAACCGCGCATATGTTGTCCAACAACGCATTTAGCCAAGCTAGCGAAGAGATACGTAACATATGGAAACCTCTAATCAAGCGGAAAACGACCAACTCCCGCCAAACGGTCATCTCCCGCTAAAACCAATAAAGCGTAGAGAAGGAAGAGGGGATAGATGAAAGCACTCGAATGACCTATAAATAGTCAGATCTCGGAGAAATGAGTCCAGTTATCACCCGAAGACGATTGTTGATACTAACAATCGAAACGTCGTGACGTAACTTGTTTTGGAATCTTTTAATTTTAATTTTTCGTTTTTTGTTAATGATATTTTCAATTTTCAGTTTGTATTAATATTTCAATTTTATATTTTTTTTTGGTTGTTGCTTGTATGTTATTTCTTTGTAATTTCAGTTTTTTGTTTAATAAAATTGTTATTTTTTCGGTTGATCTTTTTAATTTTTTTTACAGATTCTTTCAGGGATTTCAAATCAATTCATATTGTATTAGATAATGGAAGTCCGAATTGATGAAATACAAACCATTCGATATCGGAACAGTTTGTTTATTTTGAAGGCCTCTGGGATCTAGAACCCTGAGATCTAGAACCTTCTACCGTTAGAATGAATATTTCTTCTTTACCAGGATGAAACAGAAAGTGTTGATAAAATAATACTATATGTAATGATATGAAAATTCTATGTATATTAAGCTTTGTGACGTCATCGGTAATTTGTTTATTTGAGGTCTTTCAATACTGCATACAGTAATGACAATCAATTCAATATTTTTATACTGGGTGACCAAAAATTATTTTTTTTCATTAGGGTACCAACCCTATTCTTACAAAATACAACAGTTGAATGATATGTTCAAAATGACATCCACCACTCTTTCTATAATAAGCAAATCCACGGACATATCCTTTTCCAACATTGCGAATAACCCCTATATTAATCTTGCTAATTTCAACCTGGAATCGATTTTTCAACTTCTCTAAATTTTACGGTCTCTCTACATAGAGTTCCAATTTTAAATGACCCCACAGGAAAAAATCTAGTGGCTTCAGATCTGGTGATCTTGGGGACCCCCTATCCTTACGTGCATAGTGAACGGATACACCAACATGTAGCAATCATATTCTTTCATTTGGTTAGTTAGGTAAGTTAGAAAAAATGCGAAATTTCACTTTTTTGAGCTTCGGCCAAGGCTTTAATTTCCTAGGCTCCAACAATGATTTTCATCTAGATATGAGTAGTTTGTATATCTCATAGTTGATTTTTTATCTAGCTATTTCTTTGGAATGTATGAAAAATACTATCGAAAGTATTGCGTTAAAAAGTAATTGTCAAGTAAATGTCAGTTAAGGCGTTTGGTGGAAGATTCACCACATATTCTGAGTGAGGAAGATTTTGAAAGTAAAATATGGTTACTTCAAGTGGAACCCAAGTGGAACCCAACTAGTCATGTCAAACATATTCAGAATGCTATTCGTCCTAAACTATTGAGTATAGAGGAAGATTCTCACGATACTTAACGACAAAATGCATCAGACAATCCACGTTTTATTAAACAAGTTATGTTTTCTAATGGTTTAGTATTTCATTGGAGTCCCTGGTAACAGAAATAGCGCCATAAGTTTTGCTTCATTTATATTCAGTTGCCGTATTCCCAGCCGTTGTCAATTGTCACAGTGATTTTATCAGTCGAATAACTTGAATCAAACATGTGGTAATCGCATCGCATTCGTAAAATCCCCGTGAAACTTTTCATTGACACGAATGTAGGGAACTTCAGGGAAGTTGGTAATGGAGTTTTGAACTTTTGGAGTCCGATATTGAATTCGAAAACATTTTAATTATGCACGACTGAAATCTCCGAAAAGAGCATTTTCACGGCCAATTTTCTACAACAATGGGATGATCAATTCGCAAACAAAAAGTATTCGGAATGTTCCAAAGACTTTTCAAGAGTTTCATTGAAAGTTTCATACAAGGTCTGCTGAATTCTCTCTTTGTACTTTCGTGGGATGATTTTCTTTTGGATTTTTATACACATTCGATGATTTTAACATTGTTTAACTCTGTTCAAACAGTGAAGGAGATGAATCAATGCGAATTATAGTCTCAAATATTATGATGATTGCAGTTAATGACATCATCCAGTTGAATAACGAATTTAGGATCATATTGATATTCCTGACTCACTTTCAATCTCTCAAGTTTGGTTTATACAAACTTATTCTGGTGGAATTCGAACTTCACTTACTGACTGTAAGCCACCAATTGATGAAGGCAAAATATTCGGCAATTAATTATGTGATCTCAAAATAACTCTCAAAACTTTCAATGGAGAATTGCTTTTATGAAAGTTGCATAGAATGGGATTCACTGATAAGATGAGTTGGTTTGAATCCTGTATCAAAAGTAGATTACAAGTTACAAAGTTGAATGATGAAATACCAAAAAAATAAAAAAAACATAGTGTTCCACAATGGTCTTTTTTGGGACCCATGAGTTATATTTATACAATTATAAAAACTGTGAAAAAACACTTTTCGAAATATGAATTTATGTTACAGGAAATATACAAAGTGATATCAAGTTTACGGAAAACTGATAAAATTCAATGATTTGAAATTGAACCTGAGTGAATCGAAATTTATATCATTTTCAAACTGGGCAACACATTTTTTTATATCTTTTGATTAAAAGTGTTGGTGTATTTTCAGATAGCCCGCTTAATTTCAATGGATTCATCAAGAACAGGAAAGGACTTACCAAATGAAACAAAATCTACGATATTTAGATCTATCATAGTCTCATTTTCAATATTGTTCAACTATTTCGTTCTCACTAAATGAGAATGAGATGGAAAGTTCATAGAGATTACAGAATAAGGAACTTCAACATAATTTCTGAAAGATATCCAGCGAAAGAATATCTGAAAGATGAAATACATTTCTCAAGTACCAACCATTCATTTATGCAATACAAAAACTTCAACTGACGTAACATAAGTTTCGGACCAAATCAATTATTCTATTGAAATCTGCAGGATTACAATAAGTTTTCACTAGCGTTACTGTTAATGATCACATTGAATTATGAAATGTTCAATAATTGGTGAATGAATAGAAACAAAAAATGGCGAAGGAACAACGGATCATGATGTATACTGTGGATTTATTGAAAATATAAGTTCCACTCTGACCCGTTCAATAATTGGTGAACGAATAAGTTCAAAAATGGCGAAGGAGCAACACAACATGATTCATACAAAAATATTCTTTAGCCAGGTATGCAATTAGAATGGAATTGTAGCTTGAATTTATTTCTGCCAACAGGTGGAGGATTACTTAGATTATCATTGGAGTGATCTTCAATTCTCTCAAGTACTATTTCAGATACGACCCAGTACTATACTTTGAAGTTGAATAGTTCTGACTGCCTCGAGATGAATTTGTTGCTAGCAATGCTGAATATTTTCCCAGATATTTTTCTGCAGTCGAAAATTGAATGTTATGTCCATATAACGACACAATGAAATATGTCTGTTTTAGTTTTTTCCTATTATTACATTTCCAAAGCTATCGTATTGTTGTTAATATAATACAGTACGATCCGAAAGCTAAACACTTACTTTCATAACCTGATTTCAATCAATTTATCAAAATAATGTCATTAGAGTTGCTGGATCAAATTGTGTCAAATCTATTTTACGGGTTGTTAGCTATGGTTCGCAGGTTTTCAAACCCGACGTTTCGACTACGACTGCGGTAGGCATGAGGCGATGAGGTATCGAATGAAGTACTGTGGTGGTCCTCACAGCAGATGAATCATCATTGAAATTTGCCTCTGGTTCAATTACATTCGACGTGGATGGTACTCCGTTCCTGATTGAATGACTTCATTCATGAGCAGTCAAGGACAGGCACCCAGATCTTATTCATGTTAACTCATTCTTCCTCTTTATAGAAAGTGCCTCTATGTTTTTGAATTTCATTGCCTCCCTATATACTCTTGAATATTAATTATGAGTTTCGTATTTCGGACGGAATAATGAGACTGCTTTTTTGTGTTCATGTTCGGCTGCAGCTGATTGATCGTTGTACTCGAGGTGACAATTTCAGATGTTCAGAGAGCTGTGTACTTATTCTGTAATATCAATGTAGACCAACCCGCAGTCACAAGCGGTCCTGTATACCCCCGTTTTGTTTTTCAGAATTCTTTTAATTCGTTCAACATTTTTCAAAGTGCTGGTAACCTCCATTTGTTTATAAAAATCATCCCACTGGAGATACTTCAGTAGTGGATAATAAGCGGGTAGGTTGAGAATACTTCGCCAATTAGCCGTATAGGGTTTTTGACCGGAACCATCGTGTTCAAGAAGACCACATTGAAGGTTACTAGTATGTGTCCTGGACTTGGACCTGTAAAAGAAGACCACGTCGAAGGTCACTAGTATGTGTCCTAGACCTAACTATATATCTCTGATATTTCAATGAAATATCACGAGTACTCAACAAATGACAAGTACGACAAAACACAAGTACGACAGTACATATGTACACATTGGATTTGAACCGCTAGAAATCAAATCCATTTGGAAAAACGTCCCCAGAAAGTTTATTCCACATAAAAGCAGTTCCGCAAATGAAAAAGTTCTTAAATAATGAAGTTCGAGGTGTACTGAGTTGAACTTCAATACGATGAGCAGTCACAGTCCGTCGCGTATGTATGTATGGTGGAATCAAACGTGTCCATTCACTTGAACACTTTCTGTGAAAATATCTATAGAAGAGAGACAAATTCCCAACCTTCCTTCGATGTTCCAGAATATCAAGGTTGAAAGTAATCTTCGCATATCTAATCAGGTGGATGACTCTTTTCTGGAAGATAATTGAAAGATATGTTAATTCATTCAGTAATATTTTAAGCAACATTTACTGAAATTGACAAAAAATTTAGTATTTGGTGAATGCACAAAAATATGGTGGAGGAATCAGAACCTGACCAACGTCTTCAGTTCAATCGAGATGGAGCTCCCTGACCCTTTCGGCTGATTTTTGTCGAAAAAGAACAAATAAATACCTTTATATAATTACGTGTGCTGCTTAGGTAATTGTACATTGTTCAAAACATTTTCATGAGGCTACTGTGAACTGGAATATCTCAGTGAATCCTTATTCAGTTGAATCTAAATAAGAGTCATTTGAATCAGTGCTCGAGATTCGAGAAAGTCGACGAAGTCCGTTTTTGCCTGGTCCTGATTGTCGAAGATGCTTCTGGTGAAGAAGTTATCGAAGTGCTTGAGAAGATGGTAGTCGTTTGGTGAGAGATCTGGGGAGTATGGTGGATGGAGCAGAACTTCGACGCTCAATTTGTTCATTTGTCGGACAGTGCTATGTGAAACGTGCATACGGACATTGTTGTGGAGCAGAAGATCATCTGTTGACCAGTGTCGGCTTCTGCTGACGCAATTTTCGGTATATTTCGTCGATTTGCTCACAATAGGACTCTGTTGTGATAGTTTTGATACAAATCCAAGTGATAATTTCAGTTGACATAGCACTGAAAAACAGGCAAACCATAGATATGTGTTTGAGGTTTTTGACCCATCATCAGTATAGTGCAGCCAAATGTGAAGATGGACAACCAAGTGTTACCCATCCAAGTGGACTTGTCAAAGGCGTTTGATAACGTTGAATATTTCATTTTGCTTGAAAAGCTTAAGAGTTTCGGTTTTTCAAGTACAGTCAGCCAACTTAAACAGTCTTACCTATCATGAAGGAAGCAGTTTTATTACAGTGGTTACGAGTCTATAATATATGTAGCTACTTCGAGTGTATCCCTGGGATCCGACATAGGTTCTCTTTTGTAGGTATTTACTATTTATTGATTATTAACGTGAAAGATTGTGATGTGAACGACCATGTTTTCAGATGATTCGAAATTATTTTCCATAATCAATGATCTGAGTGATTTTATAAAAATATATACAAACTTACATAAACTTACAAAAACAAATTCATGACGCAATTCTCTATTATATGTCATGTATTGAATTTTCAAATGCATCTCTTTCCATCGTGATATATACTCTTCACGAACGAATCTGAATTATATCATCGAATTATTATTCGAATGGAAAGGACTGAAATATTTCTCAATATACTTCTTGTTTCTTTCTTGCATTGTGAGTATACTTCTGTGTATTTTTCTGTAAATGGGTAAGTATTGGAGAATTGAGCTATTATTACTATCATCATATTATTATCATCATTACTTCTCTCATCTACAAGCTTGACACTTCAAATAACACAATTTCCAGCCACGTGTGAAATAACATCGAACTACAAGCATTTCTGTCCTTGAGGCGTCCTTTCTATTCCGAGACCAATTCCATCAAACGTAGGATTATACAGCAGGACGCTTTCAGCTGTAAATGTCGGACAATCTGTCATCAGGAATCCACTCAGCAAGACTTACAAACTTCCATTGGAGTAAGGACCAATTCAATTTTGAGTTATATCCAACTTTCGATCAAAGTCCTATGTAAAGCTTCCGGAGTTGTTGGGAATTGTTGTTTGTTCATGGGAACCGTATGCATTCGGAAGATTCAGATGAATGGAATGAGCTTTTTGAGATAATGAGCTTTTCAGGATGATGGTTTGGGTACAACTCTTTTTTATTCACTGAAATTTTTCATAAGGAAAATATATGTTGAAAATCTGTTTTATATTAACCAGCTGCCTCTCAGAAGTCGAAACTTGTGCGCGCTAAGGACTAACGAGGTCTTACCTTTCAACAACTGATTCCTAACACGGAATAATTGGGTGTCATGGAGAAAAAAGAGTTTGATATAATCTTTATAATGAATCAAAGACAATTGAGAAATGTCTCGTTCGTGGATTGAAATAATAACTCATTTCTGCAATATTATACTAGAAAAACGTTTGCTATATATATTTAAAATTCATGTAGGTCTATTATTGATCACAAACAAAAGTTCTATAAGGTAGAAAAATATTTGAAAATCATGAATATTTGAATAACAATAGGAAATAATAGAATCACTTGTGTGGGGAAAATGAATTTTAATTTTGGATTAATTAATCTAATTTTGAATTGAACTCTGGTAAAATAGATGCGTTTCACTCATTAGTTGGTTGGTGAAACGGTTGTCGAAACGGTTGTCGAGAAAAGTGTCACAGTTTTGATTTCAGAGAGGTGAATATAATAATAATAATAATAATGAAGGTTTTTATTATTTTCAAATAATATACATATAGATTTTAACATTGTATGCAAAAAAAAAATAAAAACATTTCTGAAAATAAAGGGCGAAGTTCATTTTCTGCAGACAAACGATAGTTTTACTACGAAAATGTTCTTCCACTTAACCCTTATCCATAGAGAAAGCTGAGTTCGATCAAACAAATAGCGGTCAATAACGGTTATAAGGTAAATATTATAGACTCCATTCTTTCCAAAAACTACAAAAGGACCAGGTCTATCTGAATGCAAAATGCGATAACGTAAGTTATAGGACATTGTCATATTTGAGTGAACCCACCAATAATATTGCCTATTAAAAAAATGCTTACAGGACGAGTAATAGTTTGAGTAAATTTATTAAAAACAATAAAGACAAAATTCGGTGTTGGACAGATCAGGAGTATATAAGCTGACTTGTGGCTCTTGCCCAAAACTGTATATTGGCCAAACAAGGAGAACATTTTCCCAAAGAATTGAAGAGAATATGAGTAGTTTTGTAAATAGAAAGAACAATTCCACATTTGCAAACCACCTTTCAGCAGAAGGGCATGAAATCAATCATGAATAAAACGTGTTACATTCAGAAGAGGAAAGTTTGAAACTTGATTTTCTAAAATGTTTAGGAATCAATAGATTCAGGAATACGGGTAAATTATTGAATAATCAATTAGAATTGAATAACTCCCTGTTACTAAATATTTTTCAAATATGGAAACTGGGACATGAAATCAAGCAATTTAATTCATTTCGAACTCAGATAAAAATCAGGTACTTGAAATGAAGGTACTTCAAATTGTAAAATAAGGTGTATTAGGCATTGAGTATGTAGCTTATAATTAGTAAAGACACGCCTGAAAAAGTTATTGTATGGCGAAAAACGTGTTGCACTTTTGTAAAACTGTTTAGTGAAAATCTCACGCCATAAAGTGTTTTTTGAATACGTTATCTATGGATTTTCATAAATTATCGGCCAATTCCATCATATACAAAATTTTAGCTTTGTTCACCTCTGTTATAAACAGCTTTGCCCAGAAGACTACTTCAGTTACTCGGGCTTGCCCTTTTAGAATATTGGAGCCCAATAATACATTCGTGATTCAGCCTAACACCACTGATATGTAGAACCTGTCGGGTCAAAATATGTCTGGTGCTGGATCATGAACGCTTCGTCTTTGTGCCCTGGTTCCATCTAGTCGCCTAGCAGTGGAAGCGCTGGTGAAAGGCATAGCACAAATATCGTTGATCGATGTCGGAGCTTGGCTTTGCAATTGACCGCCTTGAGGAGCCTCGTTTATCTCGGTTGAGTCTTCTGCTGATTCCATAGCTGGCGTTAATATAGATGAAGATGCCTTTGCTCCTACTTATGAAAGATAATTTTTTTAAATTTTGGATTCAAAAGCATTCGATTTCGAAAAGCTGAAATATTTCAAAAAGTTTTCCAAATTATCATTCATTTCATCAAATGATGGTCAATTCATTTACTTCGAAAATACATACACTACTGCGTGTAATGTGAATAATGGAGTGGTGTGCAAATATTTATCAACTTCCAACAATTCATGGTTGTAGATTGAGAAGAGAAGTGGGCAAATAATTAGGCCTTGTGGAACTTCGTGTCCTTACGATAGTTGATCAAAAATATTGTTATTTAGCGATACATATTTCTGTCAATTTTATAGGAAAGTTACTCATGAACTCACTGTAATATGATCGAATCCAAAATTCTCACTTTTCTACTATACTGCAATATCAATAGAATTGCACGCTTTATTGTCTGATGACAGCAGATTAGGTATTTCACTAACATCTGTTGCTGGTTTCTAAAACTTCATAACGAATTAAGACTGATTACTGCTTTGCTCAAGTCCTCCAAGTAGAATAAAAACCATTGCTCATTATTATCATTAGATTATCTGGAATCTGTTGATTCACAAACTTTTCTTGTAGTTTTTGTGGTAGTGAGCAATTTGCCAGCCCGTTGAAGGCCTGATAGTTCTTTGAATGATGCAGTGAAGTAGTGAACTATGCAGCGGAGAGAAAAAAAGAAGTTTTGAACTGAGCTTCGTTTATTTTTGATGGATTTTGAGAATATTTGTAAAATTACAAAGCAGTCGTGCTTTTTGCACTTTGACATCTAATTCAGAACTATGAAAACATTTGGGAGACTATACTCTGGTTTCTAGCGAAATACTTTGTTGGTCTGTGTAATTTGAAAAGTTTTCACGTACATCGGATTCTCTGAAAACTTTATCTCAAACTTCAGTTAAGTAGTTTATTAGGTAAAGTTCACCGGAGTAAAATCGTTTTCATGGAGAGTTACAACTGAATTGATATACCCGATTCAGACTGGAACAACAATTGAACGACTGTTTTACAAGAAAGCTAGTCCATTCTGAATCTCAGAATAACACTGGGACTAGACAAGGTAATTGTTATAGTTTTCTATTCCATCTATTGCGTTAAAGTAAATCCTCCTGGATATCGTACAACAGCCGCAAAAAATTCTCCAGACGTCGTATTGTATCGCATTGTCATCTAAATGGATGAAAGATAGCAAAAAACATCATGTAGAGAAGATTGATGGAAACATCTCACAATTTGATTCATCTGACCGAAAAATTTGAGATTCCATCACAGTGGATCGTTTGATTACCATCAGTTTCACGACTGGATGGAGAGATAATTTATCAAACGTGATGAAATGTTGGTTTTTGTGGATGGAGGTTTGTATGTCGATAACTTTCAATAGATAAATGATTCATATATTCAGGGGATGAAAAGGTTTTGGTAGAGATGGATATTAAAACATAATTTCCGCACCTTTCAAGATTTGGAAAGAAGAGTGATAAAGACCATTCGATCTGATAGATAACTACTGAACTGCTAGTGATTTTTTTGTTACAGTAGAATGTTATATGGTACAGAATTCGAGTGAATGATCTCTTCACTATGACTGCTCAATAATCATGAAAGAAGACACTTATGAATTTCATCCGTGTTTTTGGAAAACTGACGGGTCATTCATTTGGCGCTACGTATATTTAAATTTGAATGTTTATGTTAAATTATCAAAATTTTTCATTCGTTCGAAATACCTATTGATGCCACTATGTTTGGAATATAACACCGTTCAAATTTCCGCCACGGTTGCTCTGGGTCGAACGCAAACGAAACGTCCAATTCTCCATGACTCTTGCGCATAAATCAGGCTTAATTTGACCGGTGACATGGGTTATGTTGGTCTGTGGCTTATTCGCATACTCCTACAACATGAGGAAGTCTCACAAAAAAAAGTCTAACGGGGTGAAATCGTATGATCTCAGTAGCCAGTTCATACCACCTCACATAACCATGCTCTCAAATCGCTCGTGGAGAATATCCAATGTGGCATGAGCTGTGTGGCATGTAGAGCCGTCCTGTCGAAACCACATTTCACTGGTGTCCAAATCATTCAATTAAGGCCAAAAGAAGAGGCTAATGATCGACTTATAGGGCTCGCCTTCGACAGTGATATCCTAGCCAACGTCGTTCTTAAAGAAATATGGACCGGTGACGCCGCCAGTCCTAAATCCACACCAAATGGTGTCTTTTTTGGAATGCATTGGACGCTCTTAGATCTGATGTGGATTGGTATCGTCCCAAATTTCTGCTCCGATAAGTTTGTTGGGGATTAAAATGGACGCCAATATGTCTTGGCACAATCTTGTCGCTGGAATTGCAAAGGCTGCTTATCAAAAGCTTGGAATACTATTCCGAACCAGAAAACTATACACACCTCAACTACTTTTGATGCTTTATGAAGCTCAGATCAGACTTTCTTTGAAGTATTGTTCTCATGTATAATAATAATATATTCATTGATTTCTTCAGGACATCCTGAAATACATACATTATTAAAAAAAATATATAAATAAATGACATATAAATAACAAAAAATAATGATATGATAGAAAAAAAAATAAACGCATTTTTCAATAATTCTAGAATGGTTTCAATATGGGGATATACATAACAAATATATTACACAGAAAAAAAAACAGGGATTAGATTCTATATAGTTCATGAGTTTTTTTTTAAATGGAAAACATTTGTTGAATCTTTCAACGAAAGTGTGAGTTTGTTATACTCATTCAAACCTTCATAAAATAAAGACTTCATCATACTAATCAAATTAGTTCGAGGAAGATGAAATTTTTGAGAGCTACTTTGGGAGCTACTTGTTAAGTGGTTTTGGATTTGAGATTTATATATACAGAATTCTTCGAAATAAGTTGGAAGCAAGTTATGTATTAGTTTAAAAATGAATATCATTGATAACTCGTACAGTCTCTGGGAAACAGACAGCCACTGCAATGTACTTAACATGTTTGATATACAGCAATACCTATTCACTTGTAAAATAATCCTCATTTTACGATTCTGTAACTTTTGTAAAGCCGATACCTCATTTTGGTCAAATGAGTAGAAAAGACTAGCACAATAATCAGAATGGGTTTGTAATTTTTGAGTACATTGAAAGCTGAGATGAAATTATTGAGGAAAAATATATTTTCTTAGTAATTTTTTTGAATATATAATCAAAATGAGCATGAAGAGATAAACGATTATCCACCAGAATTTGAATTCATTTACGAACTCTATTACATCACCTGCGATTTGTAATCTTATGTGGTGTTTGTTGATGAGTGATAGCTTATAACCAGTCGATAGGATCATATATTTTGTTTTGGAGGTGTTGAGTTTTAGTTTATTGCGATTCATGTACTTGTAAACATTTTTTAGTTCATTATTCATTTGATCAGCTAGTGTTTCTATATTATCTCCTGAAATTGATAACAAAGTGTCGTCAAAGTGAAATTACAAACATGGATGGTATCTATATCATTCAGGTAGATTAAAAATAATATAGCTCCCAAAACACTTTCCTGAGGTACCCCGAAAACGACATCGCGAGATGATGACACTGAATCTTTTATTTTGGTTACCTGTTTGCGTTGTGATAAATAATCAGTAGTCAGCCATGACGAAACAGTTTCCCTGATACCAATACCTTGCTGTTTATTTAGTAATATGTGGCGATCAATTGTCTCAAAAGCTCTTTTAAGATCTAAAAATACGGCTATGATATAATGTCCCTTATCGAACTACAAATGATCGGACCGAACAGAAATTTCGGAACAAGAGGAGGAGCACATATTGAATATATGCACGGACAACATGACACCGAAGTACACCCGTAACACAAACTTCAAGGCCAAAATCATAAGCCGCGAAGAGTGGAAGACCATTAGTCATCTCGAAAACATGTTTGGAAAAAACACCTGATATACAGATGGATCGAAGACCAAACATGGAACGGGAGCTGGAATATACCGAGCGGAAAGAAATTTGAACTACAGTTATCCGCTAGGACTATACACATCCGTCTTTCAGGCCTTGCAGTGTGCAAGGCTTATTAAATTGAGACCTCAAAGAAATGAGCGGATCAATATTTTAACAGACAGCAAGAGCGCACTAGGGACTCTGAAAAACCCGAAGGTGACATCAAAAATGGTCTGCAACAATGCATAGCCTGGAACATCGAAAAAAAGTTGGAGATTTGTCTCTCTTCTATAGATACATTCACGTGAGGTTTTCCAGTGACTTGGTACATTTAATTCCACCAAAAGTGGTACATATCAGAAATACGTGGCGGATGGTGGCTGCTCATCATTTTGAGGTTCGACTCAGTACACCTTGAACTTCACTGTTTGGGAACTCTCTCATCTGGAGAACTGCATTCATGTGGAATGAACTTCCTGAGCGTTTTTCCAAATGGATATGATCTCCAGCGATTCGAATCCAATGTGAATCGCTACTGTCGCACATCGGTCTGAAAGCGCCTCAAGGATTCTCCTGTAGTGCTTGTGTTTTGTCCTTTAAAAAAATTGATAATTTCATTTGTTTCCGTACGTATTCATTCAGAAATGGGCCTCATCGCTTGAAAGTGATTCAAAATTCTTTAATGCAAATTATGATGGAGGAAGATCGGAGGTATTACAATCAGTCATTGTATCATGAAACTGGATTATTCGAAGTTTTTTAGAGTTTATTATGGACTGCTAATTCTGCAATCAAGTTCGTACGGTACGCTTTCAATACTCGTAACAGTTCAGTTAAGACCATAAATATTACACGGTGCAGACTCACGCATAATCAAAAATTTATAACGCATCTTGGGACTGAACTCCACGAAAATCTACCTGAATCATTGAGATATATGAGAAATGAACTCAAATTCAACAGAGAGTTGAAAGATATTTGTTGTTATATGCTTCTACGGATACTCGAATACGGGATAACCATTATAAGAGGTGTTTCCCAGAGGCAGAGTGCACCACAAACAGATCTCTCTCTCTCTCTCTCTCTGTCTCGTCCTATCTCTTCTTCTTTCTCTCTCTTCCTTTAACCACCCTGCAAAATTAGTGAGTCTGGTTATACAGGATAAGAATTCCTACTTTGTTTGTTGGCTACAATACAAGCTTGCTTAGGTACCCGTAACTTTCATTAGTTTTCCTAGGATTATAAAATATAAGTTCCCTTTCTTGTTTTCCAAAACTAAACGTTCCTTATCCTGCCTACTATTTCTCCATCGATGTTTTCTACAACCACGAGTATATCGATAAAATTGCATTCCACCACATTAATCTTGTTCGTGACTCGAGACACTCAATTTTTTTCTTAAAGCACTGCAGTTTTTGGTCATTTCGCACTTTCCTGTTTCTCCAAGACCTGTTATAAAACAATCATGTGAGATTGAATCACGTACATACTCCATTAGTTTCTTTGCACAAATGGAAGGCCTATGAGTTTCTGCAGAACGTTCACCTTTTCCCAAGGCAATTGAAATGTCTACGGCTATTTTCCTGCGGACTCTGCTCTCAGAGATGGGATGGAGTGGAGACCACACAAGAGATTTATTTGGCTTTTGGCCACCGGTTGCGAAATGTTCTCGCTGAGAAATATTTTGAAGGAATAAAATGCATAAAGGTGAATGGAGTTTTTTTTCACTTATAGAAGGAATTCTGAGAAAGATGGTTATATGGATGATATGAGAAATTTCCCAAGAAAGGAAGAAATCAAATAAGTTCGATATAAACTTTTCACAAAGATCTGTGAATTAAGTGCTGACGAGTAGTTGACGAGTCTTTTTGACCTGAAACTGAGAGAATTACACTTTTGATATGTTCGATTTGCATGTAGTCGAATTTCATATCCATGCTCTTTCATGCATTACGTTGTGTAGCATTCATTTTGATTCCATAACAAATGTTGGGAGTACTAACTGAATGGTAATCACTGATATCCATGATTTTCAGTATTCATATGAATGCAAATTGTTTCTTGAGGATTTTTTTTCGTATAATTCAATATTCATGCAAGAATTATTTTTTTCAAATGGGCTTCTTATTTCTTCCAGATTTTATCTGATTAAAACTATAATGCACGATCTATAAATGTTTGTGAAATTTTATTTTGAAGTCTCTTTCTTTTTTCGGAAATTTTCCTGATTTTTTGGATAAAAATAGAAAAGTGGAAAGACGAAACGGAGTTTTCTCTAAAGCCTCAGAATATATATCATTACGAAACATTCTGAAAATTTAAATTGTTCAATGATATCCTGTCAATTCACCATTTGAATCACAACGTTATCTTTAATATTGAAAAATTTAAAGATGCGGCATATAATGAATTTTCATCACTTGCATATATTTTCATTCAGGGTAATATTTTGATAATTATTCATAGCGAGTGTGTGAAGTAGAGAAATGTGGTAATATGTAAATCAACAGTATTTCCAATCCATCTTGTCCTGCAAGATTCAGTATCATCATTTTACTTCGTTAGCTAAATCTATAATGATGATAGATGTTATTTTTCGAAATGAATTCCAAATTTATTTTATTTATTGAAGAATTTGATTCAAGTGTAACGTTATATGTGATACGAGTATGTGTGTAAATGATCTTTATTGCTTATCGTGTATTACCTGTCTAAGGAAACCGCTACTAAACTGTACACAGAAGCTGCTACTGACACACCCTGTATGTAAGGAACAGTCTTGCACATCCACCATCCCAGGATCCATGCTGCAAAAAAGATGAAAATATAATCAGTATGATCTCCTGAATTTGAATCTAAATTTTGGAAGATTTAACCTTATGTTACTATCAGTATTGTTTTCAATATTCATGTTAGCATGTTTTTTGGCCTCATATAATAGTAATTGAGTAGACATGTCTAGAGGACGCTCTTTTTTTATTCGAATGATGGTAATTTTGTTGGGTATAGAAGTTCTTAAAACACTCATCATTGCGTGTTTCAGACCTTTATTGGTATCGTAATATTTACCAAATAATCATCTTTTTTCTTATATCTACTTTCGAAATGGAACACTGACTTGCTACAAATGTATGGTATGAATTAGATACTCGTCTAGTAGTGGGCGGTGGAGCACCATCCTGTTGAAACTAGATGTTTATAGTTAGCCAAAGGCAGATCATCTAAATAGTCTTCGAAAATCGACATTGAGAGCTGGTGATAGGTTTCTTCATTCAGAATTCCGTCAAATAAATGAGGACTCAAAATTCTATCTTCGTAAATTCCTGCCCACACGTTAATACTAAATCACAGGTCAAATTTCTCGGAACTGCCTGGGGTTGTTTATGCTCCAAATGTGTTCCTAATTTCTGTTGAATATTCCACATTTCGTAAAAGTGCTTTCATCTGTAGAAAATATATTTTCCAGGAAAACAGGAAAATCAGGTCTTCTTATTAGCCAATTACAAAATTCTAATCGCTTCTTGGCATCACCTGAATGCAATTTTTGAGATATGTGTATTTTGTAACATTTTAAACCGCTATTTTTATATGTCTACAAGCACTTGTATGACAAATATTCAATACGAAGGAAATTTGACTTGTAGATTTCCCCGGATTCATATTTATCTGCAAATTATAAATTTTTATTGAAAAAGACACAATGTCTACTTTACCTCGCCTATAAGAAGAAATAAAGTTGATGATGGTGGCCAGAAGACGAAACGTCGAATAGCAAATCTGAAAATATCATTATGTAGCAGGAAAAAAATGGCATTATAGATGTGCAATTTATTTTCGAATCCTTCGAAAAAAAGGTCAGAAAAAATAAAAACCATTTTCCAAAATTTTTGTTTTTTCCGGATATCTCCGAACATACTCGGAATTTCAGAACTTTCTCAATGGCATATTGTTAGTCAGATGAATGCGCAACTTTGACCTATTTCAACCATCTTCGTATCTCTCATAGTTTCCGAGATCCCAATGGTGAGAATTGAATTTGAAACACCCTGTATACCTATCGGAAAAAGATTGTTGAAGGAAGTGTGTCCAGAGTGTGTTCTGCCCTTGGGGAAACGATGAGTTTGCATCTCGCCGCTGTTTTCCATATCTACCACCAATTCCTTATTTATACATTCAAAAAGACAGAGCGGTTTGTTGAACCTTCTGGAATGGAACAAAGGGCCTCCGATTGAAAACACTTTATGACCACTTAATCTAAAAGAGGATTGACAGAAGAGCCACACAAGGACATTCTTTATATTTAGCTATCTGACCTTAACATCCCGATGGCATTTTTGTGGGATGCGAATTTTTATCGGGTCTGTTCTTTATGATATCCTTATTTTTATGGAGGAGTGGAGATAGTGAAAATATCTTACGAATGGAATGATTTACTTGAAACGAGGCATTTCTAAAAAATATTTGGATATTTGTTATGTGATCTCGAAAAGGAACTGCTGCTACTTAATGAATGAAAAACATTTGGAGAAAATTCGGAAGACTGGTGGTTTATATAGGGAAGCGATTCAAACCAGTGAACAGACTTTTGATGTGCATTGCCTTTCTCAATTGGAGTGAAATTGCTTGAAAGACAAGGGTGATACAGATATCCCACAGTGGCCTATACAAAGTCAATTGAATAAAATCCCAATAAATGAAGTTCTGAAAAGAAAAACTACCTGGTTACCAGAAAAAAAGGTTTCGCGGTGTTAGCACTTGAGAAAAATATTTATTCGATACGAAATTATGGCTCGATGACTCTGCTGACGCCCACCCCAAAAATTGTTTGCTCAATCTGTTTTTCATTTTGTTTTGTTGTTCAATTTAATGTTCATTGAAACATGATTTTATAATTTTGAGTTAATTTCTCTCGAATCCGATTAAATTTTTTCGAAATAATTCTTCATTTCATTGGTGGAATTGAAGGGCGTAACATCAATTCCGTTAGGTGTTATCCAAGTGATTTTGGAGTTATTTTGCGTAAAATAAAATACTTCCAAATGCCTCAATTGTTGAAACTCTCATCTACAGAGTAGAGCAAAAAGAGCATACGTGTAGTCGCCTGGATCTACACTGCAATAATAAGACCTATGTTAACGTATGGAGCCATTGCATGGGAACCGAAAGTTCTACAAGCAACGGCCATCCAAAAATTATATCAAATACAGCGATTGGCTTGTTTGAACATCACAGGAGCCATGAGAATAACACCAACCGCGGCAATGGAATTAATCACGTGTCTGACCCCTCTGGATCTGTACGTTAAGGAGGTTGCGTTAATGGCTATGGTACGATTGCGCACGGCTGGTGTAAACCTCGAAGTAGGAATGGGTCAATTGAGGCTGGGCCTATGGCGGGAAGCGCTTACTGCGCAACCTCTGCTGCAGGCAACAAGTGATGCAATTGAACCCAGGTTTGTGTTTAATAAACCCTACAAAATACAAATTAAGCAGAACACAGAGTCAGATGCTACAAATGCAATACGGATTTATACAGATGGCTCAAAAACCAAAGAAGGCTCAGGATGTGGAGTGTACTCCAGATCACTAAGCCTAAGGATTAAGTGGGGAATGGGAATGGAATACCAGCGTGGTCCAAACAGAACTGGCTGGTATCTCAATCGCCACAAAAGAAATAACCAAGAAAAGAATTTCTGGCAAAAACATAACAATCTGCACCGATAGCAGACAAGCACTATTAGCCTTGAACAGACAGCGTGTTACTTCAGGGCTAGCACTAGAGTGCCACCAAGATTTAGCCAAAGCCTCGGTAGATAATAACATTATCCTGAGGTGGGTTAAAGGGCACGACAGGAGTAAAGGTAATCGCATTGCCGACTCTTTAGCCAAGGAAGCGGATGGACTAAGAATTTTAGGACCCAGTGGCACCCACGGCCTGATGACTTCGACAATTGCGGAACTAGTCAAATGTTACACCCATGCTCAATCTTCAGAGAGATGGGATGAAATCAAAGGATGTAACTTTGCCAGGATCACCTTGGGCGACCCTGGGAAGCTGGCGCCGAAGAAATATCTGGCGATGACCAGGAAAAATCTACGCCTTACAGTAGGATTTCTGACTGGCCACTGTCAGCTGAGGAAACACCTACATAATATGGGGCTAGTGGACACACCTCTATGCAGGATGTGTGAACAGGAAGATGAGACTGTCAGGCATGTCCTGTGCGAGTGCCCGGAGTTATCGTCAATAAGAGAGTGTGTGTTCGGCGAGTCTTGGCCTACACCTGCCGATATAAAGGAGATGTCTCCCAGCGACCTGTCCACCTTCCTGGAAAGGACAGGATGGTCGATGACCTAGGAGGACAACTCCTCGGGAGAATGTACAATGGGTCACATGTGGCCTAAGTGCGTGGGCTTACACTCACCCTACCTACTCTACAGATACAGATACAGATGCCTCAATTGCTTTGATCCATTTCATTTTCGAGTTTGAATCACACATCTTACTTTTCAGATGAAATTTACATTACACTCAAGTCGAGGAAAGATTGATCGATGATTTTTATGATGACGTTGCCTTTTTCTGTGATTTTGTTCATTCAATTCCTCAAGTAAGGGTGAGAATCACCCCTCGATATTTTAATATCAATGGAAGTTATTTGAAAGCCCTTGAAATTATCTTTAATGTAGCCTCGGAATTTGGAAATTGTGTCTAATAGTTTAATGAAGATTCCATTTGTAACTTGTAACATTCGAACTTATCTATTTACTCACGTAGTCGATTACCTTTTCAAAATAGTGAAATAATCATCTACAAAATGATGAAGATTTTGTTGGGAAAGTTTTCGAATAATCACAATGAGGATCGGGATGATATCATGGCCTGAGATGACTGCGGTCATCCAAAAAAGCCTCATTCTCTCAATCTCCCAATTCGATGTCGTGAAAAATGTTGATATAGTAGAAATTACAGAACAATCGCAATGAAATAAAATTATCTCAAAGAACAATTAATTCAGGCCAGTCTCAAATTAGCTACAGTGTAGGTTGATGGACTGATACCTATCAGAAAATAACTACTTCCCTGGCCAATACCACGAAAGGCGTTAAATTATAAACGACAGGTCGCAGTGCAGGATTCCTCACTGAAGTTATTCCTGCACATGCTGTTGGCGAAAGAACAATTATACAACCCACCAAAAAAAAAATTTGTCTTGCTGCCGAAAAAAATTCAGCTAATTTTGCTAAATCCATCTGTGCTGATTTCGAAAAATACAAATCTTCTCTTTGTATCAGCTCTAGTTTTCGAGATATAACATACTCATCAAATACTTAAATATTCTTACATTTCTGTATATTCCACCACTATAATTGCATCATGTTTATAAACAAACTTAACAAATTCTAAGACAAACGCATACTAATGACTTCTAATTAAAGTGTACTTATTGGAAAGAAGAATATAAAACATTGTCGCTGGTGCTAAAAAACATCAAGTATGACCAACATCAGTGTGCGATCTGTGTTGATTTTAGGATGGTGAACTGGGACAACAAGGTGGCTATACAAAATATCCTTGTTTCCTGTGTCTTTGGGATAGCAGGGCTGAGGACCAACACTGCAGTAGAAGAAAATGGCGTTCTAGAGATGCTTTAGTTCAAGGAGAAGCTAACGTAGTTAACGAAGCATTGGTTGACCGAGAGAAAATGACATTACCTCCGTTACATATTAAACTAGGGCTGATGAAACAATTTGTAAAGGCCCTAGACCAGAATCGTCCTTGTTATAACTTATAAAAGATTCGCATTTTACAGACTCGATGACTGAAATTGAGTGTAATGCATGGTGCTCTTTTGTGAAAGTTGTGGAAAATTTTTTGTTCTTGGAAATAATAAATCGAAAAATTACCGAGATTTAGTGGAAGAAATGCTCAACAATTTCAACAAACACGGTTGTTATATGAGTATTGAAATTCATCACCTCCACAGCCACTTAGACCGTTTTCCAGAAATTTTCAGGTGACGCCAAATAACAGATTTGTGCGATCTGGTTAGGTTACATGAAAAGTTAAGGTTTTTTGGGAGATATGTGTAATGATTTTTGTAAGTATATTGTTGTACAATAACTATCTTACTTTTTATTCGTGTTTCGTTTATTTGATGGGTTGCAGCACTACTTATATGTAGATAGTTCTGCGTTAAATTACCCTATATGTAAGAAATGTGATCTGTTATCGTATTTTCTGAAAATGATCTAATGGAGCAAATCTGGTGGCATTTTTGGGTTCAGCAGATCCAAATAACCTAGCAACAGTAAAACAATTTCCGGCAACAAACTGTGTGTTTACCAGTGTATTGGATCACACTTGTAGACCGGTTTCGGGCTGTTTGGCCACTCATCAATGATTTCCGATATCTGAAAATCGAATTGCTCCATAGTATCATTCCTCGAACTTGGCCGAAACGAACAACAAACAACAAACAACATGTTTGTCATCTCCCCATTTGCCTGTGAACGAGGCTAGTGTAATGGTCAAGCTTGGAAATCATTGTATGTGATTTACTTCAATCTTCCTCTTGAAGATGATCACTTGGTGATTGAAACACATGTCGAGGTGTTGAAAATAACGATTTGAGATAGATCTTCAGTAAAATTCATTACTACACCAAAGGTTCCAAACAGTGCATTACAAGTACATGGTTCGATATATAAAAAATGGTTTGAACACGAGTTGTGAGAATTCATTCAACTACAATATTTATGAGAAACACTAATAGCATATAACTCATACGAAACGGGATATTTGCAATAAAGGTTTGAAACATCGATTCTTTGACCTTGGAAAATCTGTAATTTGGGGTGTCAAAATGAAAGTTTATACAAGTTTATAGCTAACCATCTCTCATTCCGAGGTAAAACTCGTAAAATTCCTGGTGACTTGCGTTGGAAAAATTGGAAGCTCGTCAGTCTAGAATAGTCTTTGTCAAAGTGAGCGATAACGCCCCCTTGTGGGTGCTGGAGGCCTATAGGGGGTCAGTAAAGGGCACAGAGAAGATTGGAGGGCGTTGAAGCGGTTTAAGGGGACGATGTCTAATTTAAAATTTTTTTTTGCTTTTAACATGAAATTTACCGCTCCTTTACGCTTAACGCGCGTTTCTTCGTGTCACGCCATCTAGGGGACTAGACAGTAACTATTTCCTGACCAATAGTTGTCAAACTGTACAATAGATGGCGGTAAGCTTCAATGCAAAGCGAGAAGTTTCTAGTCTCCATTCTCGAAAGTACTAGGCCCGCCCGCTGCCTCATATAATAGCTCGCGCGCCATTCAGCCAGTAATGGCATTTGACAATATTACGAAAACAAGTGAATTTAGTTAGCGACTAGCTAGGTAAAGTGCTGTATGTGCGTTGGTGAATACTGTGGGTGGTGTCATTAGCAAGTTTTCAATACTCGATTCTTTACTTCGGCATTTTTGAAGACAAAATATGTCGGAAGCAAAAAATAAGAAACGGCAGTATAGCGCGGAATATATAAAATATGGATTAATTGAAAATCCCACAAATCCATCTTCGCCTGTGTGCCTTGTTTGTCAAAAAACATTTTCGAATGAAGCGATGAAACCCTCAAGGTTACAAGATCATTTCAATAAAATGCAGTCAGATAAAAAGACAGAAATGTGACTTATTTTCAAGAACTGAAAAAGAAACAGTCAGCTCAGCCAACTGTGTCAAAACTTTTTTCAGCGGCGTCTAAGCAAGACGACGACGGACTCCGAGCTTCCTACAATATCTCATTGCTAATTGTTCAAACAGGTAAACCTCAAACTATTGAAGAGGATTCAATTTTACCGGACATAAAAGAAGTAGTAACAACTGTGTTCCATAAACCAGCGACAGATATCCAAAATTATCGGAATTGATGAGATGACTGAAAACATTTAAGAGTCATTGTGCAAACATCTGAAGACTTCTTAATTCTAAATTCAGTTGAAGCATTATTGTTGTCATACGTGAGGTTCATTAAAAATGTGAAAATATATCAAGAACTAGTATTTGCCAGACATTCAGAGGTGGATACAAAAGGAGACACCATATATAATACACTGGAAAAATTTTGTGATGAAAAAGAAATTCCACTGAAGAATATAAAATCAGCTGCTACGGATGGCGCTCTGGCTATGACAGGGTGTCAAAGAGGCTTTATAGCGTACTTAAAAAATGAAATTCCAGATGTGCCAGCTGTACATTTGAGTGAGCGCCTCTCTCAATCACTGCAATATATCATCAAAGCAGTCAATGAAATCCGAAACAGCTCTTTAAATGACAAATTATTTAACCAGCTTTGTGTTGTTGATGATGAAGATTTCAACCGGTTGCTATTTCACACAGAAGTGCGTTGGTTATCAAGAGGTAACTGTCTGATTCGATTTTACAATCTATTTGACTCTGTAATAATGTTATTGGAAAACAGAGACAAATAATTGCACGACAACCTCATCACTTCAAAGAATGAAATTGCGTACTTGACAGATCTGTATAAATTATTTAATGACATCAATCTCCAACTTCAAGGTGACGACTTGAATTTGATTCAAACATTGCTGCTTTTGTAGCCAAATTGCTCTTATGCAAGAATAACATCGGCAGACGTGAGTTTCGCAATTTCCCTAGTTTGTCAGCAGTATCCTTCAACAACGACGACTTGCTTGTTTACTGCCAACATTTGGAGAACCTCCACAGTGATTTCGCAGAACGATTCCAGGACATTTCAAAATTGGAAATACCGGACTGGGTGTTGAATCCTTTTTCAAATGTCAACACAGCAGGATCACTCCAGCTGGAAGAAGAACTCATAGAACTGATAACGAAATAATGAAAATAAAATTGTTGTACCGTACCCTGGATTGTGGTCCATTGTTCAACGATTTTTGATAGCATTTACATTTTCGTATTCGTGTGAATGTGGATTTAGTGCTGTGGCAACGTTGCTAACTGAAAAGAGAAATCGGTTGCAGATTACCGAACGCGGTGACTTACGGCTGTTTTTAGGCATATAAGAGCTTGTTAAAAATCATCAATTCATCCCTTCACATTAAATTAGTTTTAAAATTCAAATTGAAATGTTTGTTTTAATACCATGAATAAAATTTTTCCTAATATAACAAAGTGGTGTTTTACATTACCCTCATCAGAAAGTCTTATTTTCATATGACACACATGATTTGATTATTAAAATAATGATTGCGATGGTGATTCTTAAGATGTCGTAAAGTAAAAAAAAATGGGGGGCGCTGCGCTAGAAAATAATTAATTCTCGAAGTTGGCGGTAGACAAAATGAGTGTTTGAGAACCTCCCGCTAGAAAGACTCTATAGTTGATAAGAATATTATTTCTGGGAAACAAAACAGAAACTTTCCTCATTCCTTGTAGTCTGGCGAGTTCATTACCGAAATATCTTCCCAATTCGATTTGAAATAACTTCCGACTATTTTTCTCCCCCATTCTGCCACACTGCAGTATGAACCCGTTTTTACGTATTCCCATTTCCGCATCCGAATGGCTTTAAATATAGACTCTAAAACCCCTGAAATGTGTCCTCCCTGAGTGCATGCCGACCTAGATTTCCTCTAATCTGACAGCGACATTCACTATTTCCCATCAACAATCCAACAAATTTGAAGTTGCAGGGCCTATGGTAAGGAGTAGCCATAAATCAATGCACCTGTGTCAGCCGGTTTGAGTCGAAACCAGGTCAGCACCCTGCAGGGTCATGGCGCAAGCGCCCTCGCTTTACTACGGAAATTATCCTTTCCACCTCGCCGTAAAACTACCCCACATACTCCGAGTAATATTCAATATCAGGAAAGCGAGGAAATGACACACGGAACTTTTCTTGCAATCTCTTAACAACCTGGAAGTAATCAAACTGAGTACGTAATTTTCGAGTTGTATTGCTCTTTATTACTTTCGGCTTGGAGTTTTTCAGCAGAAAAGTTTTCAGGTTAGACAGAGCAGGTGTGTTGAAGTCTTCATGGGTGGGAATATTTTGCATTCGGTGATATAATTAGGCAAGGAATTCTTGATGAAATCTTGATTTGATATCACTTTTATGGAGGATTCTCTTTCATCTGTTGTTGTTTTCTCATTGCAATGATAACAGTTTGGAGAATTTTGTCAAATTTTTCAAATATTCGTTATTTCTAGATAATCTGCAGCTTTCCATTCATTTCAATAATTGTTTCAACGTTGTTATTAAAAAAAAGAGTTGGAGAATCAAGGACTCATATAAACCAATAGGAAACCGAATTATTCAGAGCGAAAAAGCTCGTCAAAAGACTTTATATTATCTTCTGTCAGAGAGTTTTTTCGAGCGCAATATCAATTAGGCGATAGGACTCAAGGTATTGTACCGATTGTTCACAAAATGGCTGAACCAAAATTTACACCGATCAGCATAGAAGCTGGGTCCATTCCCTGCAACTACAAGAAAGCTATAGTCCAACCAATCTCTAAAAGAAGAAAGAATCATCTTCAAATTTAAATTCAAATTTTATTGAGTCTTTTTCCTGTTAACATTAATAAATTAGATGAGTCTTTGAATGAAGAAAAAAATATACATTGTAAAATCACATAGAGACAGATTAAAAAAAAGCCTTTTACGGCAAAATCATAGAAGCATCACAACACAAAACTGAAACGGTGTAGAATATAGTAAATTCGTTCAAAGGCAAACAATCGAAAAATAGCAAAGAAATAATCTGTAATGAAAAAACCTTGACCCAACTGTTAGATATGGCCTCTGCCTTCAGCCACCATCTACCAACAACAGTTGAAATAAAAATATTCGATCATTTTGCTTCAGAACTGTCAACGACCTGTACAGCAGGACAGAGCAAATGCGAATCCATTGTTTTTTTAACCTGTCACTGAGAGTGAAGTTGCGGAAATAATTCATCATTTACAAAACAAGAAGTCTACCGGTCCGGATAAAATTCCAGTTTTAGTTATTAAAGAATCCGTATTTATTATTGCACCACCTTTAGCACATATCATTAACTCCTCAATCACCCAAGGGAAATTCCCTTCGAGCTAGAAGTTAGCCTCGGTGATTATGATTTATAAAAAAGACGACACATGCTGTATTGAAAACTACAGAGCCATTGCTCTTTTTAGTATTTTCTACAAAATTATCGAGAAGGTGGTCGCAAATAAGGTGACGAATTTTCTAGAAGCTCGAAAATTGATAAGTGGTAACCAACACGGCTTCAGAAGAGGTCACTCAACAGAAACCGGGACAATAGACTGCTTTCAGTCTTTATATGATAGTATAGATGTTGGCGAATATATAATTTCAATAATGTTTGACCTTACTAGAGCCTTTGATACTGTCAACAGCTCTTTTGTTTCAGACAAACTGCATAGCCTAGGCATTCGAGGTAATATTAACAATTGGTTCATATCCTTCCTAGAACGAAGGAAATTCGTAGTAAAAATTGTCGAGGTCATTTCAGATGAATTTGACAAGGAAGCGTCCTTGGTCCTCTGATCTTCTTGATTTTTATAAATGATCTTCCTGATCACATATCATGGGGGAAAGTTCTGATGTATGCCGACGAAACATGTACACTTCTTTCAGATATATCCGAAAATAAACTAAAACAAAAAATACAAATTATTCTTGAGGAATTCAAAAGCTGGTGCTTCAAGAATAGACTAATTATCAATCATAAAAAGACTGCTTGCGTGGGGTATCACAACAAATATTAAACACCTTCAAATTCAGTTATATCATTTGGGGGGTAATATATTAATATATCACGTGACACAAAATTTCGGGTACAGTCCTTGATCAACATCTCTCTTAGGATAAACAAATAGACAATGTTTGTGGTGAACTTGATAAAACTTGAACTCTTTGAAAAATGTTCTAGATCGCAAATCCCTTCTGAATGTGTATTATGCATTTGCCTATTCAGCTATTTCGTATGGCATAGTAGTATGGGGACAAGCTCAGGATATTCAACGAATTCTTCAGAAAAAAATCGTATGGCCCATTTACAATCTTTCCTACCAGACTTCCTGCAGAGACACCTTCAAAAAAAATTATATTTTGACAGTTACGTGTATATACCTCATGGAGCTACTCACATATACTTTCATAAACAGGGAAAACCTCATCAAACATAGTGACAAGCATGATTATAAAACCAGGAATAAAGATAATTTATGGATAAGTAAATGTAAACATTCATTTTATAAAAAATTGTGGCAGGTAGCTATTTCTACAATAAATTACCCACGTCATTGAAAAAAATTAAATCCCTGACTATTTTCAAGAGTAAGCTGAGAGGGCTTCTGATTGCAGAATTCTTCTATGACTTGAATGAATCTGCAACTCATTTCGAAGACTGAAAGAGCTTATTATTCTCTTATATAATCAGTTTTCAATTTGTTTTCATGTTCATTGCTTTTTTTCTATTTTTTATGTATGTATTTCTGTGTTTATGTGATTTTACAATGTGTATTTTTTTCTTTATTTAAAGACTCATCTAATCTGTTAATGTTAATAGGAAAAAGACTCAATAAATAAATTTGAAGCATCTTCTAATTATGATCTTCATTTGATAGAGGAGTTTATAAGCATTGGAGCCGATTGCTTCGGAAATATGAAATTATCGCCAAAATGGTTTATGTTCAACCGAAAGTATTTTTTTGGGTTATGTCACGTATGTATGCGTAAAATAATAAAATATGGAAAGTCTCTAGTAATGACAGAAACGAAAACTTCTTATTTACGGTTGCCTCTCTGCTTCTGCTGCACGTGAAAGTCCTTGATACGATTTCATTCTCAATACATAGCTTTGTAGATATTAAATACATAATCCAAACTTTGCTAAACAGTAAGAAATGAAGTAAGTAATAATAATGAGGTTCACTTGACAAAGTAATTAGTCGTATGAGATATATTGCTCCGAATTCTTGGGGTTCTTGTTGAATACTCTTCGTGAGCAAAACAATAGCAAAATCAATACTCCTGACCGCTCTGGACTGAATGATTCCGTACAGCCCATCTCGTCTTGTGTTTGTAAATCTTTTGCTGGAAAAATCTTCACTTGTTTACTTTGTAGTAAATGTTCAAGAAGTAGCGAAAACTTATGTGAATTTCTGGAACTTCATCTAGCATTTCCTAATATGACTAATAACCAGTCCGTGCAAAGCTTATTGCTAAATCATCTGAAAATGGAATTTTTAACAGGTTATGATCGACTGTATTGCCAAACATGCGCCAAACTAACTGACTGTTTATAAGGAAACAAGTATATCTGAGGCACCAGTCAATCTAATAATAACACTGATGATCTTCAAACAAGACTCAACCTCTAACGGAAGCAAGAAACGCTTTGGAAGGTTCGAAATAGATGAACATTTTAACCTAGCAGACCACTATTATAATATTCATGCAGTCATTGTTCACTGTGATTCTGGCGTTGAATTTGGTGATTATTACGTCTTGGTCAAAGACGAAACGGACTGGTTCAAGTTTGACGATAGTCGTGTCATGAAGTGTTCTGGCGATGCATTGAATTTATTGTAGCCTCTGGAGACACCCTACATTTTGTTTTATAAGAGAGAAGACATTGTTAGATCAAGATCTTCAGATGATGTGGTTTTCCTGCAGCTGAAAAAGCAAACGCGCCGCTGGAATCAATGAAGTCGCCCCGGAGCGCCAATTAATTTTTATTGTTGTTTTTATTTTATTGTTATCGTTGTTTTAATAAAATTCCCAAAAATTTATTGCATATTACACCCATATCGTCGTTTCTCCAGCATAGGCCAGATCAATACTTTCATGTCACAAAATCCAAATTATTCCTTACATTGAACATCTCATTTTCCTCGGTTCAGGTAGGAAGATTTCTCTTCTCCAAGAATAATGAACGTCTACCACGCTAAGAAAATTTCAAAAGATGTAATTTAAAAGTTCAAAGGAAGGAAATTTCAGTCAATACTTTGTTGGAACATTCTTTCACCGACTACATGCATTAAATCTGGTTTTGCATATCCGTTTTTTTGCTCCAGAGATTTAATTCAGAATTAGAATGCGTTCTGAGTCTGTATTTTCCAGCTATTTGAATAAGAATGAGACATTTGAATCCAGGCAATGAAGATATTTGATTACTGCAACTAAACTACGTATTGAACTGGAACTCCTGGCGTAGAATAAATTCAAAACAAGAACTGTTTCCGAACACCAGAACTGCAACAATAATTTGAATTTGTCTACTTTATCTTCTGGAGACGCCTACTTGGAGACAGTTTCTTGATTTGGACACATTATATTGCATAAATTTTTCATTTCAGAATAATTCATTATACAGTGTCTTTATTTCAAAACTTCCCACCCTTAGTACTACGTTTAGCAGGGAGAATTTGCCTTAGGCAAAAAACACGTCAATTCAGATATCGAGGGGGAAGTATAAAACCAGTGCCAGTGGTATTTTATGTTCAACCCCCTTACTCCTAGTTACCCCCACTTAATGATTTTAAATGGCACCCCCTATCTTGTAACACATCATTTTGAAGATCTTAAAAATTCTCACTAAACCCCGTTTAGAAAACTGAAATTGGTTGATCCGTTCTCGTAAAATATGGCAAAAAGAAAATAATAATAATAAAAAATGAAATTATAGCTATTGCAATTAAATAAATGTACCTTACTTCATTAGTTGTTCATAATGTTCACCATTGATAGCTAAGCAAAAGTACAATCTATTCTCGAATTCCTGTCGGACTTTTGTAAATGTTTCGTTATTAATTCGTCTGCATGTGTCAGTAATCTTGTGTATTAAATCCTGAATGTCCTGTGTGGGAGTTCTGTATACTATTGTCTTGAAATAACCCCAGAAAAATAAATCCAATGGCGTTAAATGCAGAGATCTTGTCGGCCATTCCAGAGCGCCTAATTCATTTGTCAGGATACCGTTGATCGATCCACTGTCATTTTGAATTCTCGCAGTTATTATTTCACAAAATTCAATTGTCCTATCATAGTCATCCTCACTGAGTTGCTGAAGAATACTCATTTTGTGTTACAAGATAGGGGGTGCCATTTAAAATTATTAAGTGGGGGTAGCTAGGGGTAGCTACCATTGACACTGGTTTTAAACTTCCCCCTCGATATCTAAATTGACGTGTTTTTTGCCTACGCCAAATTCTCCCTGCTAAACGAAGTACTAGGGGTGGGAAGTTTTGAAATGAAGGCACTGTATGTTAAATACTTAAGAACTTGAAATTCCAGAAATGACAACAAAATTCTAATGAAAGTATGATTACCCATGAAATTACAACACAAACTACAAAAATAGTCACTAATTTACCATGAGTATTGAGTATACGGTCCAATGTAGGCCAAAAACGAAGCATGTATGACCGAACACTAAACAACGCTGTTGCGACCCAACATAGGCATCATCAGTTGCAATATGCTGATCCGAAATGCATTGCTGGATTCAACTACCCTTAAAAGTATGAGAAAAGGTAACTTAGACGCCATCACAGAATATTTTTAATGTTTACTGTTCTTATTGTTTTTCTGACACAAAATCTACGGCTTGGCATGAAAATGACTGTTCGTGTTAGTATGGCCTGACTTCGTGCTTCACAAATACAGTATAAAATATGTTTAAAATATATTTTTTCCGTTAACCAGCTATTGTACCCTTACGAACGAAAACCCTCAGAAGTCGAAACTTGTGCGCGCTAAGGACTAACAAGGTCTCACCTTTTAACGTGTGATTCCTAAGATGTTGATTCAACTAGGCTCATAACTTGATACACCATTCAATAATTATACGGCGGTACTAAGTTCTCCGATTCAGCTAGTGAAAAATAAACCAGGCTGATTCGTCGGATTCATACCAAATTACCAGTTTTATGCGAATTCTTCTACGAAATATTGGGAAAATTTCCAAATGATGTAAGGTCTTTCAACAGGTATTTTCTAACTTTGAGAATTGATAGCGGCCATTTTGTTGAAGCTACATCTGTAAAATTAGTTGTCATTTGTTTAGTCTGTTTTGCTAAATCACTATGGATGTTGTAAAAAAAGCGATTTATTTCCAACAGAAGTACCCAGTTACAGGAAATGCTATTATTACAGAGTATACATGGAATAAAATATTAAAAATAATGGAATATATAAATATATAAGAGTAAATGCTGAAACAAAGTATATATGAAATATTTCTATAAGTAGAATTTCAAAAGAGGAATGACAAATAGTATATAATACAAAAAGTTACAAATCATGCAATTTAACAGTACTGACACAAAAGTTATTTATAGTTTTTGGGAAAGAAAGTTTTTGACTTTCTACTACTCCATCTTGAGAAAAAAAATATGTGAGAATCTTCCAAAGAAAGGAAGGAAGTAATCAATTTGAAAATAAGTAACTTTCTTTGGAAGATTGCCACATTTTTTTTTGTATCAAGATGGAGTAGTAGAAAGCCAAAAACTTCGTTTCCCAAAAATTATTCTCTTCTAAAAATATAACTCCTTCAATTTAAATTATTTATATTATTAATAAAAGTGATTATGAACTTGTGGTCAAGTATAGTTGTGACTATACTTGACCTTGTTATATCATTTTCCAGTTTTTTTTAATTCACCGATGTTTAAATAGACCCAGATATTGCTTCTGTGAATATATAAGGAATTTACCACCTTATTTTGGCTTGAATTGGATGTACATCAACGATGTATGATTTCAACAAGACGGAGCTACGTGCCACACAGCTCATGAGATATTGAATATCTGCACGAGCAATTTTAGGGCATGTTCATATCACGTGTGTATGATGTGAACTGGCCAACGAGATCGTGCGATTTGACCCCGCTAGACTTTTTCTTGTGGGGTTTTCCCAAGTCGTAGGTGTATGCGAATGAGTCACAAACCACAGCGGTCCACAAAGCCAACATAACCCATGTCATCGGTCAAATACAGCCTGATTTATGCGCCAAGTCATGGAAAATTGGACGTTGCTGATGCGCTCTTCCCATAAAAGCCGTAGCCGACATTTCAACGATGTTTTATCCCACATACAATGGCATCAATAGGTCTTTCAACGGAATGGAATAACTTTGTTTTATTTGGATTTAAAGAGAGGGAACGCTCGATGAAATACCCTATAGATACTTACATATAATATTTCATTACTGAAGGTTATAATTGAGTTTATGAGAAACTGCTTTCTGATCTTCAAACCCGCACGTGCCATAAATTGAGCTGTTATACCTAACACAATGATGAATTGATATCATATCATAATATTCATTCAGTATTCCAAATATATGTATCTCATATTGAAGTGATTTTTTCTGATTTTCCACCTCAGAAATCGAACATAAAATCAAAACTACGGAGGAAATTCCTGTACATAGTGAGTCTTTTAGGTGAAGTCAAATAAAACCTTACCAATTTTCCAACATGGAAGCTATTCACTGAAACTGACATGAGCCCAGTATTTCATAATTCTCAATATTTTGTGATATTGATGACTTTTTAATTTTGTGGAAATTCATCTTCAATTGAATGATATAGATATAGAAATAAAATACTTTGTCTAATTTCCACTTACTTAATGTATTGATATAGCGGATATAAAATAGCGGATGACACCACTATTTTATGGAGAGAGAAGAACTCATTTGAATTGCATAGAAAAATATCTTCTGACTTGCAAAAAATAAAATCGTGGTGTGACGCTAATATGTTATCCTTGAATGTCTCAAAATCCAATGTGATATCATTTAAATGCTCGCTTGATGAACTTCACATGGGTAAGGGTATCTTACAAAACAAATCAAATACTAAATTCTTGGGTGTATTTATTGATAATAAGCTCAAATTTGAAGAACACGTTAGACATCTTGGGAGTAAGTTATCCTCCGGTTGTTATGCAGTGAGAGTGGTTTCAAAGGAACTGAACTTCAGTATTGCGAAAATCGCCTACTATTCTTTAATTGACGCCCATCTTCGATATGGCATACCATTTTGGGGAGCATGTAGTCCAACCCTTTTGTCTTCTGTTCTGGTACTACAGAAAAGAGCTATTAGATGCCTTTGTAATGTTAAACCCAGAGATTCATGTAGAGAACTCTTTAAAACCAATAAAATATTAACTGTGATAGCAGCGTTCATCTTAGAGACGGTGTGCTTAGTGTTCGTAAATAAATCAAAATTCACTTCAGTAACCACTCCATATTCGACTCGAAGTAGTGAGTTTACTTTTAGGCTCCCTATCCCCACCTCAAGTTTAGTAAAAGATTCGATAATTTATAATGGAGCCAAATTATATAATCATCTGCCAGTTGACATAAGGTCTACTACTAACTTATCTATCAGGGTTTTTAGAAGGACCGTAAAAAAATTCCTTGTAGATAGACCGTATTACAGCTTACAGGAATATTTTAATGACTCCTTTTAAAAGTTTTGCTTTGATGTGCATATTGAAAGAAAGATCTATTTACCGGCATATTTTATTGTAGATTGTATTAGTTATTTTGACATTTGACATTTGACGTTAAGTTATCGAAGTATTTGATAATTTATAGTTTTATTTTATAAGGTGTTGTAATTGAATATATGTATCTTGCTTTGTCAACAAGTTTTTCTTATGACAATAAAGCATATTTATTATTATTATTATTATAATACGACCAAGATTTCGGTTTTTACACCATTCTCAAGTATTCTAACACGAAATACTTGAGAATGGTGTATAAACCGAAACCTTGGTGGTTTTCTAACATGGAATACTTGAGAATGGTGTATAAACCGAAACCTTGGTCTTATTAATATCAATTCATTAAGTAAGTGGAAATTAGACAAAGTATTTTATTTCTATATCTATATCATTTAATTGAATTCTCAATGTGGCAAGTAGTTTAGATCAAATCTAGAGGGCCAAAAATATTTGAAATTCTGCTTTCATTATAGAAAACGGGCAATATGAATACGTAAGGATGCTTTATGATAAAAGTGATAAAAGATGAAGTTTCAGAATGCCGCAAGTAAGTATTTTCACACGTGCTACCTAGGAAAAGCGTGTCGCAGTCCTGGTAGTCATGAGACGTAGAAGAATCAGAATCACTAGCAACGTTGGTACTTCCCAGGGATTCATATATTCTCCCACCCTCTTTTTGTTGTATACCAAGGACTCATTGGAAAAAACAAAGATTCCAATATATTGCTTTGCTGACGATAGCACAATTGTCTCGTCATTGCATTTGGATTCGAGGATATCGGCTACGGAGGCACCTCTTCATAGGCAGCAGTAGGTTGCATATCTTAATGAGGATCTAGAAGTGATTTCGGATTGGGGTAAAAGTAACCAGGTTCAATTCAATGCCACAAAACCCAGGCATCGGCTTTTTCCAAGTAGATAAATGACTCCGTACCTGATATAATGATGTCAAGTCAGACAACCCCGCTTTCTGCTTCGATAAGTTTGTTGGGGGTTGAAATGGACACCAATATGTCTTGGCACAATCATGTCGCTGGAATTGTAAAGGCTGCTTCTCTAAAGCTTGGAACACTGTTCCGAACCAGAAAACTGTACACAGCTCAGCTACTTTTTATGCTTCATAAAGCTCAGATTGGACCTTCTTTGGAGTGTTGTTCTCATGTATGGAGCTCTGCCTCCAAACATACCCTGAAGTTGCTGGATTCCATCCAGAAAAGAGCATTCGCCTGATTGGAGACGCCAACATCACTTAAAACCTTGACAGTCTGGAACATCGAAGAAAGGTTGGAGATTTATCTCTCTTCTATATATACTTTTACAGGAAGTGTTCAAGTGATTTGGCACATTTTATTCCACCAAGAGCGGTATATATCAGAAATTAGCGACGAACTGTGGCTGCTCATCGTTTTGAGGTTTAACTCAGTACACCTAGAACTCCACTGTTTAAGCACTCTTTCATTTGGAGAACTGCGTTTATGTGAAATAAACTTCCTGAGAATGATTTTCCAAATGGATTTAATGTCCAGCGATTCAAATCCAGTACTTTCAACTACTTTCGCACAGGCACCGCAATTAGAGCGTCTTGAGGATTTTCCTGTAGTGCTTGTGTTTTGTTCTCAAAAAAACCATAGGTATCTTCAGCACACCCACTTCGAAAAATGAGCAATGTTCCTTTCGCCTTATGATTTATCGAATGTTTCGAAATCCATACTGATATTTGAACCAGTTCTAAGTTCTGGCATATCCCAATTTTGAAAAACCTTCTGAAGTCAGAACACGTTTTTCAGAAAAAACAATGGCGTATCCATTTCTCTGTGAAAAATACCTCTCAATGCACAAAAAATGCAGACCATTCGTTCATATGAATAGTAGCATGTTATTGAGGAACAGCCTGTATGTACCACTCAAAAATAGCGTTTAAGAGAGATGAAAATAACTATGAAATGTTAAAAAACCTTTACTCCCCGATAAAGTTTTCCACTAGTTTGTTCACGAAACAGAAAATCGTTTACGACGTATGGATGTTGCCTCATAATATCGATGTCTTATGGAAAAACTTGTAACTTTTTGTTAAAATACGATGCTATATCTCACAGATGATGGCCTGGAAAATATTTCACGAAACCAAATAGAAACAAGTTTTCGTCACGAAACTGAATCGAGAAAGTTCAACAAAACCCATTTATCATCGATTCGTGGATGTCACTGCTTGAAGTGGTTCAATCACCTGCTCATTCGAATAAAGTGGTTGATACATGGTAGTTGCCTCAGTATTTAAATCGTATCACCAAAATGTTCGTCATCTTTTGGGGATTTGAATGTGTTTATATTCAAACAGAACCTGATTGGTTCTGTGGGTGTTTGATTCTTTGGCATGTATATATCTGATTGGCTATAAATTTTTTGGTTGAATGCTTCAGTGTTTTGCATGAGATACTTTGTATCCTCGTTTATAGGTCTGGTGAAGAATTGAGTAAGTTGAGCCAATTACTTTCAGTGTGAATAACGACGATGCTTAATTCTTCGCTATTGAATTTGATTTAAAATACACTGAAGGTAGAATGGAATTTTGAAACAAGGCTCAGCTCTGAAATTTGCTTGTGCACTTCAATAATCATCACACAAAATTTCTACATATTTATTATGTACCATAATCTTTGATAAAAGTACTTCAAGCTCAGGTAAAGCTCATCTTCCAATGGTGACCGAATCTCTAGAGCAGGAGTAGTTTTAGGTGGGGTTCAGATACTATGGGGAAGTTTTGATGTATTATTTCGGTTTCAAATAAAATTCTGAATTATAGAACACAAGACCAAAAATCAATGTGAGAAACTACACCGATGGTCTTGAGCCAGTATGATTCTCCAGAGGAACAGCAAATTCGAAGTGGATCTTCTATTAGGCGTCCATTAATCTCGAACGATATTCATTTTTCGAAAAATTCATGTTTGAGATGTTTCACATACGTATGTCAAGCCAAACATAGTGGCCAAATTTATAGCTAGTTTGTTGCAATTTTCATATTTTTCCGAGACATGTTTGGTCCAAAATTTTCAATAGGATACTGTTTCATACATTTGCAAAGATATATCTTCTTGAAAATCGATTTCCTCTGTTTGATGGCTTTGACAGATTAAACAACTTGGCAGCTACATCGGTCCATTCTGCCGCTACATCGTTCCTACGATCGGCTAGATTCTCAATAACTGAACAATGTCTTCTCAAGAGTTCTTTTTATATTCAAGAAATGTCGGAAAATTATTGAATTTTTGTTTTGCAATATCGTTTTCAAAGATATCCAGCTTGCGACGAGAAGCAGACACCCTTTGTATCATATCACATATCAATTTAACATTTCCTTGTAACTTTGTGTTGAGCGCATTTAAATATTTCGAAAAATCTTTTAAGAAAGCCACAACTTGTTTGCTATGAACTCGAAGTGCTTTCTGGCTTTCTGCGTATCCGAGTTTTGCAAGAACGGGGTTACTTGTTCTTTAATTAGCCAGGCTAGATGGGAAACTAATCAAACTATATCAGTTGTAGGTACTGGTGAAACAGGTTAGCTAGAAAACTCAAAATAAAATAAGTACTAAGCAAAAATCTATGTGGCCTAAAAATATTTTTTATTTAATTAAGATATTGTATGCCTTATCTACGTAATAATTTATATTTGGTATACTTGCTGGTCCGAGGTTCGACCTTTCGCGGTCCGCCCGTTGCTGACCGTTGCTTTAGAGATTCATATACTAAAAGTTAACCCAATCTTGCTAGTTTCATTAACATCTTCAACATTATGTTCTTCGATTGGAAATGTGGGTGATGAGAGAAAACTGCATAGTCAGGAAGATGGATAGAGGCGCTCTCAGAGCGGTGCCTGTGTGAAAATATTCCGATAAGAATACTCGATATATTAGTTGATCTAATAAATAATTCATTCAGAGAAGGAATCTTTCCAGTTTTTTTGAAGAAGTCGGTTGTGTTAGCACCGCCAAAGGGAGAAGTCATCAATGATCCATCAAGTCTTCGTTCAATTTCTCTAATCTCTGCAATGGCTAAATTGATAGAAAAATTAGTGAAAACAAGACTCCTTTGCTTTCTGAATTGAAACAAAATAATAAGTGATTGCCAGTTTGGTTTCCGAAAGCAAAAAAATACTTCCGATGCCATATTTTCATTTCTTTACAATGTTTATTCCAACATAACTGACAAAGAAACAGTGGCTGTGGTCTTCTGTGATATAACCAAAGCATTTGATTGCATGAATCACTAAATCGTTTTGCGGAAACTCAGTAGATATGGTATAATTGGAATAAGTCTTAAGTGGTTTGAGTCATACTTAGCAGATCGCACCCAGATGGTCAAAACCACTTCGTACTCAAATGAAGGTAAAATTACTTGTGGCGTCCCACAAAGTTCGGTACTGGGCCCACTTTTATTCTTAATTTACATTAATGACCTATCGTCTATCCAAGGGAAATTTACTTTATTTTCTGATGATACTACAATTTTATGGCATGCTCCTAACAACCATACGTTGTATGAAGTTATTGAGAATGACATCACGAAAGTGAAAGACTGGTTTGACTCAAATCTCTTGAGCTTGAATTTATCAAAAACAAAAATAGTGTCCCATCGTTGCCAGATTCCAGCCGTACATCTAAATAATATTCAAATTGACAACGTACTAACTTCTAAATTCCTTGGCTTGTTCATCGACAATAATTTAAAATTCAACAAACATGTAGAGACTTTGAAATCGAAGCTCTCCTCTGGATGTTATGCAATACGAGTAACTGCATTTGGGCTCGGGTCTGCAGAAGCTTGAATGGTTTATTATTTTTTTTTTGAATCCCATATTCGTTATGGTATTTGCTTTTTTTTGGGGTGTGTGTTCTATCACATGCCTTCAATCAGTATTATTAATACAAAAACCGTGCAATACGATGCATATGCAAAGCCAAGCCTAGGGACTCTTGTCGACCTCTTTTTGCCTCTAACAGAATCCTAACTGTGGTCTCCTTATTTATATATGAGACAATCTGCCGTCTTTTCAAAAATAGGGTATTGTTTAAAAACTTGGACGAGCCAATGTATCAAACCAGGCAAAGATTCAGCTTAAAATTACCGCTGCCTTCTTCAACCCTAGTTAAAAATTCCATCATTTACAACGGTCCCAAAATGTTCAATCACCTTCCTCAAGCCATAAGAACCATAAATGACCTTGGAGCTCTTAAGGAAGAGTTGAAAGACTTGTTTTCTGTGAGACCTTATTATAGTTTAGCAGAATTCTATGATGATAATTTTAATTGGGAAGGCTAACTGTAATATCTACGGTATTTTATTGATTTGATTCAATTTAGTTTGAATCGATTTATTTAATTTTATTGACCATGTTTTTATATCCTGAAACTTTGTATTAGGTTATTATTATTTACATATCTCTTTTCAGTTCATGTTATCACTTACTTTTAGTTATTTTACTTTTGTGATACTTTTGTGATTTAATGTATATGTTATTTATATTTCGCACAAGGCTTTATTCTTCAGACAATAAAGTATATTTGAATTGAATCGAAAGTAGCGATTCACATCGGATTTGAATCTCTGGAGATTATATACATTTGGGAAAACGTTCTGTTTAAAATCTGTTTAAAATCTGTTTTTCCGTTAACCAGCTGTCGCACCCCTACGAACGACAACCCTCAGAAGTCGAAACTTGTGCGAGCTAAGGATTAACGAGGTCTTACCTTTTAACGTGTGATTCCTAACACGGAATAAACTTCTCAGGAAGTTTATTCCACATGAATGCAGAGGAAAGAGTTCTTAAACAGTGAAGTTCGAGGTGTACTGGGTTGAACCTCAAAACGATGACCAGCCATAGTCCGCCGCGTATTTCTAATATGTTCAGCTCATGGTGGAATCGAACGTGCCAAGTCACTTGAACTCTTCCCGTGAAAGTATTTATAGAAAAGAGACAAATCGCTAACCTTTTTTCGATGTTCCAGACTATCAAGGTTTCACGTGATTTTCGCTTCTCCAGTCAGGCGGATGGCTCTTTTCTGGATGGAATCTAGCAGCTTCAGGGTATGTTTTGGGGCAGAACTCCATACATGAGAACAATACTCCAAAGAAGGTATGATCTGAGCTTTATAAAGCATCAAAATTTGCTGAAGTGTGTATAGTTTTCTGGTTCGAAACAGTGTTCCAAGCCTTCAAGGCGCAATTCCAGCGACATGATTGTGCCAAGACATATTGGTGTCCATTTCAACCCCCAACAAACTCATCGAAGGAGAAAGCGGAATTGTCTGACCTGACATTATTATATCCGGTTCGGAAACATTTATCTTCTTGGAGAAAACTGATGCCTGGGTTTTTGTAGCATTGAATTGAACCCGGTTACTTTCACCCCAATTCGAAATTTGATTTGAGTTGGTGACGGAATATAAATTACTGAAATATATTCACACCTAGGATTATGAAAAATTATTCTGACACATTAAAGATCAACCGATGGAAAAGGTGAAAAAATATCAACAAGTTTAGTATTCCAATAGTGAGAATCAATAGCAAGTAATTTGTAGTTTGAAGGGAAGAATTCGGAATCCAATACTCCTTCTCTCAACCAGGTTTCCGTAATCGAAAATATACTGCATTCTGAGGCCAAAATATTATTGTAAAAATGGTGTGTTTTTGAATTCAATTCTCTGCATTTTTGCTAATACAGAGTTTTTGTATGCTGTTCCTGTCGGATGTATCCCTGATATTTTAGTGGCGATGACTGGAAATCCAGTCTCTTAGCTGATGAAGATTCCTTTTTCACCAGTATTCAAACGATTGATGTATTCCTATTGAACGAGTCGAGGAAATTCGCGCTCTTTCACAGTTAGGTAATGAATTCCATCCTTGCATAATTTGATCTTTCTGAAACCAATTTGTTTCTACGAGATATTTTATAGTTGTCAAAAAAAATTCAATTGGTTCTTTTTCGACCACCTACAAGTGAAGTTCGCAGTAACAGTGCTTTACAGACCGCCCAATTTTCCCGTGCCTGAATTTTCATCAGAGTTTGAAGAGTGCCTGTTTTCTCGCAGTCCTAAATTTGACCATATTGTTTGTGTTGGTGATCTCAACATATATTATTTGGATCCAGAAAGTGTTCAATGCGTTAGAATGAACAATAATTTGGAATCATTCGGTTTGAAGCAAATGATTGATGAACCGACTCAATTTAGTGCGACTAGCAGTACGCTCCTAGATCTTATTATCTGTTCTGAAACACTGAATATAAGCAACTGTACTACGGTTGATTGTAGTGTGTTTACTGATCATCGCCTGGTATCATGTAAAGAAGGTTTTCCTAAAACGAAAAATTGGACTTTCATGTACAGAAACAGAGATTTCAAACGGTTTAACCAAGTGGATTTTAGCACTACTTCAAAAGAGATTGATTTTGATATAATGTATAACATGGAGGATTTGAATCGCATTTTTAGTATTTTTGCACCAGTAAGAACCGTAAGAATTTCCAAAAACAAAGCTCCTTGGTTAACAGAAAATTTAAAACAGAAAAAACAATTCTGTACATCGGTGGAATTATTATAAGGATTTGAGAAATCTCACGAACAAAACGATAAATCTTGAGAAAAAAGCGTACTTAGAATTCAGTTTACGAAATAAAAAACAACTATGGAGAGGACTAGCAGACCTTGATATATACAGTAAGAAATCAAACATGACGTTACTTCTGCGGTATCAACAATAACAACTTGATTCCTGATGAGGAATGTATTTCTTTTTTTAACCAAAATGAAAAACATGAACACACATTTAATTTCCATGCCATTAATAATAGTGAAGTATTCGAAGCGATTTTAAGCATTAAATCTGTGCCGTTGGTTCGCACCTACTGAGTATCAAGATGCTATTACATTGTTGCCCTATCATTGTTCCTCATATCACTCATATTTTCAGTTATTGTCTAGAATATAATGAATATCCGACTCTCTGGAAACAATCACATATTCTGCCTTCATCTAAAGTAGCTATCCCAGATAATTTGAGCGATCTCCGTCCTATCAGGATACTTTGTGCGATACCCAAGGTTTTTGAAAAAATAACAAGTAAAGAAATAACAAAATACCTTTATGAATTCAATATTCTACCACCTATTCAATCTGGTTTTTCCGAGCAAATTTTAGCTGCACAACTGCATTACTAAAAGTAGTTGACGACATCCAAAGGTCAATAGATGATAATAAACTTTGCCTTCTAGTTGTGCTCGATTACTCAAAGGCGTTTGACCACATCAACCGTGTACTTCTTATATATCTTCTGAATTACCTTGGATTCGTACCGAGTGCACCTGAGTTGATTGGAAATTACTTACAGAACCGATCAAAAAAACTCTACGTCAAATCTCATCAATATCTATAACGGTGTTCCGCAAGGGTCCATATGGGGCCCACTACTATTTGTATTATATACATCACAATTTCCAGATTGTCTTTGATATTCTTCTGTCATCTGCTACGCCGATGAAACATAGAATGCGATGAAGATACTTCTGACATAACACAAAACAAGGTTTCTATAACTGCAAACGGAGTTGAGTTACCTCTTAAGGATATTACTGAAAACTTAGGAGTATACCTCGACAGTTCTTTAAGATTCACACGACATGTATCGCAAATTCTGAAACGAGGGTACAGCAATCTCAAAATGATATATTCTAATAGAACACTGTTGAAAAAAAAAAGACCTTGTGCGAATCTTTAGTGTTGTCATATGCTAGTTTTGCGGACGTAGTATATGGTCCCAATCTCCTTCAAGCTGACAAGAATAGATTACAAGAGCTACAGAATTCATGTATGAGGCTGATAACTGGAACAGAAAGACGCAACCATATATCACACCATTTGACTAAATATGGAGTCGCGACGCATTCTACATTCTACTGTCTTGTTTCATAAAATAATGAATGACAAGAAACCAAGTTATCTTTATAGAAAAATCAGTTACAGGACGGACGTACACAACCTCAATCTTCGATTCCGAAATCAGCTTACCACACCAAAACATAAAACGTCTCAATTCAGAGGCTCTTTTTCATTTTTTCTAGCCTGGCTATACAACCGGTTACCCAATGGATATATGCATATTTCTTCTGGTGCGCTGAAAAAGAAACTTAAGAGAGATATTTTACTGGGTATTTTCACTATATCTTGAAACCTGTCAAGTAGGCATTTTAATATCTATATCGTATCTTATATACCATAGAGTTATAAATTGTCATTTATTCATTCTCACTCAATAATTATAATCTTCATTTGTATTTATGCCTAATTATTATTTTTGAAATTAAATTGTAAATAGGAATAAGGTTGGATGGAAGAGCAAGTTTTGTCAATGTGTGAACATGGGCGAAAAGTGAATCCTGCCATTTGATAAGAGCTATGTATGTACTTATGTATGAACTTATCAATAAAGTCAATTATTATTATTATTATTAAGAACATTTTGTCATCAAACCAGTCATGCCGAACATAACTCTGAAACTCTCTGCATATCAATTGTATATTACGCTTGTTGTTACGGATCACAAGGACTAACCGAAGAGAGTGAGAATGAAAACTGTTTCCCAATTTGTTTTACAACCGAAAAATTACCGTTGGAAAGTGATTCATTCCATCAACCAGACAAAAATATTCATGCGATGCATAAATCTTGGGCTGTTACATGGAATTGTTGCAGCGTCAGGACGCTTTACGTCGTCGCCAAATGATCCGACAGAATGCTGCAAAACGTAAAAATGCTGGAAAATCCATAGTGAATTCATCGCCTGCACAATTTCGAGACCTTCGATATAGTCCGCATAAAGTATAGGCAACTTATACGAGAATTGCATAAAATTTACAAATTTCTGCACGAGAAAGTGAATTGTGTCTGGACTGAAAGAGATTTACTGTCTCAAAAAATTGATAGGCACAACGAACCTGAATGATATGAAATATCAGACGGTCTGCATAAAATAGGATATTGAAGTATTAGTATAAAGAGCCTTCAAATTATAAGTCGTAAGAAAATTAGGTGGAAAAACGGGGGCATTCTTTTTTTTAAGGCATAACACAATAACTACAGAAAAGTCTTTAGGGCGTGTGAAGACATGCCCGAAAAAACCATTGTATGGCAAAACACGTGTTGCGTTTTTTTAAAACTGTTTAGTGAAAATCTCACAATAAAGTGCTTTTTGAATAGGTTAATTATGGATTTTCATCAAGTATCAGACAATTCCATCATGAATCCTCGTTGTTTTTGAATCGCTGGAGATTGAATTCATTTGAAAAATGTTCTCAGAAAGTTTATTTGACATAAACGCAGTTCTTCAGAAGAAAGAGTTCTTAGGCAGTGAAGTTCAAGGTATACTGAGTTGAACCTCAAAAGCAGTGAAGGGAAAAGTCACCACGTCTTCTCTCTTCCAACACGTATTACAGACAGGACACAACATCAATTTCGATAACACAAAAATACTAGCAAGTAATGAAAACTTTTACTCGCGAACAATCAGAGAGGCTATTGAAATTGAAAAACGACCTAGTAATATGAACAAGAGAGATGATGCGCAAAGATTACCAACAACATGGAGATCCGTTTTATCGCTTCACAAAAGCAAACAGACCGTCCAACCCCAGAAGTAAAACTCAGCACATGATAATATAGGTAGAATAACAGAGGCAGGAGGGGTAGTTCAGGTAGGGCGAAAACAGGTAGAGGCACAGAGTTGTGACTGATCAGTCTAGTTGAAAAACTCCAGACATCATCAGAGGAGGGAAAATGTACCGAAACATTGTAAAAATAATCCTCATGGGGATAAAACACACAGAACACGGACAAAACCCGAGAAAACAGCTCATCTTTTTTTGTCCGTGAGAATTTTAGATATATATATATATATATATATATATATATATATATATATATATATATATATATATATATATATATATATATATATAAATATATATATATATATATATAAATCCTTGGAGTTATTTGAGATAGTAGCGAAGCGCCCCCAAACACCCAAACTCACATGAATTTTCAAAAATATTGATAATAAAAAATTGCACACAAACCTATTTTAACAATTAGTTCCCTTTTTTCAAACTTAAAAGATAAAATCCCAAAAAAATTTCAATCTCAAGTGGTTTATAGTATCCCTTGTATAAGTTGCAGTGCTGAATACATTGGTCAGACTGCCAGATTATTAAAAGACAGAATATCTGCCCACAAAAGTGATTGTAGACTTCATCCAGAAAGGTGTGCCCTTAGTGAACATGTTTATAATAATGGACATGTAATGGATTTTAACTCAGTAAAAATCTTGGCTGAAGAGGGAAATGTTTCTAAAAGATTATTCCTTGAAATGACTTACATTTCGCAATCACGAAATTGTCTAAATAAAAAAACTGACTTACAACATTTAAGTGAAATATATTCCTATTTACTTTTTATTGACAAAAATTGGAATTCCTTCAAAGACAACTCATTTGACATTACTTGAATTCATTTATCAACTCATCAACAAAAATTACATAACAAAACTCTTTCTTCTGAAAGCAACTGTAACTCTTTGATTAATTGTACCAGCGGCAAATGCCAAGTCTACTTCTTCTTGAAAATTTTAATAAATTGACAAGTGATATGTTTCTAACCTAAGATCACCACGTTCATTCTCAAATGAAAAATTTTTTATGATTACTCCTTATATATATATATATATATATATATATATATATATATATATATATATATAAATATATATATATATATATATATATATATATATATATATATATATATATATATATATATATATATATATATATATATATATATATATATATATATATATACAGGGTGTCCCTGGACTTCCTCTTTTCCTCTCGGGAATGTATAGATGGGGTCAAAATATCACCAGTACTTCATATAACTTTTTTTCCTAAAATCCTTCGTTACCAAGTAACGGGCCCTCGAAGTTACAAAATGAAAAATGTTTTTCTTTGATAACTTTTCAAGTGAATATTCAAAATCATCCAAATTTTGGTAATTGACTAAACAAATGAATTCCTTCGATGAGCTTTCATGCAGGAGTCAGTTGTTTTGCTACAAAGTCAGGAACGGACTACCCCCGATGGTCCACACCCCAAAACTTTGAAATGACAGATATTTTTCAATATTTTTCAACAAATTAAGGTTACTTGGACAATTTTATGAATAAAAGTACTCGTGTGGAAAGTCGATCGGAGCAACGAGTCTTGATAAAAATGTAGTTTCACTCGACGACATCAAACCCGCTCGTCCACCATTATTTGAAATGAATAATTATCAAAGCAGAAATAATAATGATAACGTTAATTCAACAACATTTATCCTGAGATGTGTACCATTATTCGAAAATATTAGTTTTTAAGGAAAATGGAAATGATAGGTAAAATGTTCATAACGAATTTTTATAATGCAAACACGTTTAACTAACGAAACTCAAGAGCCTCAAGAGCAAACAGAAATGAAAAATCCGCTACAGAAACTGCTCGATATGACCACCTTCTCTCTCTATACATTTTCTTAGTCTGCGAAGACACCCTCTCTGTACTTGAAATAGCATTCCAGGGTCGTTTCGTATGGCTTCACAATGTAATGTTATTCTATTCAACAATGCATCTCTTGTGTGAATAGGTGTAGCGTAAACAAGGCTTTTTAGATGCCTCCACAGAAAGAAATCCAATGGATTTAAATCCGGAGACTGCGATGGCCATAAATATGGCCCACCTCTACCAATCCATCTATTGTGGAAAATATGGTTCAGATGGTCACGCACAATCAAACTAAAATGAGGAGGAGCGCCATCATGCATAAACCACATATCTTTTCGGGTTTGCAATGGAACATGTTCCAAAAGTCCATTCAAATCGTTCTGAATGAACTCCAAATAACGTTCTCCATTCAATCGGTCCTGTAGAACGAATGGTCCTATAAGATGGTTTCCTATGATACCAGCCCAAACATTCACGTTGAATTTCCGTTGGTGCTTGGTTTGCAATATCCCATGGGGATTTTCTTCGGCCCATATATGGAGATTATGAGAGTTGATAACTCCATCTCTACTGAAACCTGCTTCATCAGTGAATAAAACTCGATTAATAAAAGTCATATCCTCTCTTTGCCTATCCATGAACCAATTGGCATATTCCAGTCGTGCTGGAAAATCTTGAGGTGTCATGGCATGTACCTTCTGGATGTGAAATGGGTGGAGCAGTTGTTCCCTAATTATTCTATGAATAGTGGACTTGGATGTATGGAACTGTTCTGATAGATTTCTGATGATCATTGAAAGATCATCAGCGACGGCTTCCAAAATATTTTCCTCCAATACAACGGTACGTACAGTCCTAGGAGCGCCCTCAACACCTCGTTTTGGCAAAACTGTACCTACAATAATATCGAAATAAAACAACGTGCTCAAATTAATTATCAATTATTACATACCTGTCTCCCTCAAGCTGCGATCGACACGCTCGAATGTTTCTCTTGACGGTACTGTTCGATTGGGAAAATGCTCGGAATACAGACGACGAGCTTCTGCAGCATTACAAAATGCTCGTCCATAAAATACATGCATATCTGCATATTCATTGAATGTAAACTGTTCGGTCATATCAAAAAAATTCAAAATATCCTATAGAATATTGACAATACAATGATAGTCATATGACAACGCACCACTCAACAAAACAAAATCGCATTCCAGTTTCTCATTTTTTATCAAAACTTTCTAAAAGGTTTTTTTGTCAACATCTGTGAAAGAAATGGAACATAATTATTCCCTGGATATTTTTCACCTGATCATGTGCAGCCGTTTTTGTAGTTCATTCGTTTGCTTTTTATTAGTATAGTAAATATTTTTTCCGATGTGCGTTTTTTCAGCTAAATTTAGATTCGTGTTGAAGAATTTCTCCCATAAAATTATAATTAGCAGTGAAACTCCTCAACAGTTTAGCTGTGAAGAAGAATTTGAAACATTCGAATGTTGAGTTTCATGAGATTCAGATAACTGATCAACACGAAACGTGATTATTCCACACGTATTATGTACATACAAAATACGGAATGAATTCGATATTTCATAGTAGAGTAGCTTGTTAGTTTAAAAACACCACGAATCTACAGAACTTGATATTTCTTTTGAAAAAATATCTGCTATCACAATTGTGACAAACTTCCATATAGGTACTGTAGTTTTTGTTTACGACTTCATTTTAGCATACTTTGTATTATTCCTGTTATAAATGTTGTTGAATTAACGTTATCATTATTATTTCTGCTTTGATAATTATTCATTTCAAATAATGGTGGACGAGCGGGTTTGATGTCGTCGAGTAGAACTACATTTTTATCAAGACTCGTTGCTCCGATCGACTTTCCACACGAGTACTTTTATTCATAAAATTGTCCAAGTAACCTTATTTTGTTGAAAAATATCTGTCATTTCAAAGTTTTGGGGTGTGGACCATAGGGGGTAGTCCGTTCCTGACTTTGTAGCAAAACAACTGACTCCTGCATGAAAGCTCATCGACGGAATTCATTTGTTTAGTCAATTACCAAAATTTGGATGATTTTGAATATTCACTTGAAAAGTTATCAAAGAAAAACATTTTTCATTTTGTAACTTCGAGGGCCCGTAACTTGGTTACGAAGACTTTTAGGAAAAAAAGTTATATGAAGTACTGATGATATTTTGACCCCATCTATACATTCCCGAAAGGGAAAGAGGAAGTCCAGGGACACATATATATATATATATATATATATATATATATATATATATATATATATATATATATATATATATATATATATATATATATATATATATATTTATATTTATATTTATATATGGTCATTGTCATTCCTTTGAGTGAAATTATATTCAAACTGAATTATTCAGGAAACATTTTTCTTGCTATGGTCACCCTCATCTAATTCCCGTATTGGTCAAAAGTGCAACTTTTGCGAATTTGGAAGGATCCAGTCGACCCGAACTACATTCTTATCGCCCATATCTATGAAAATGCAACCGAGATAACCGCCCTAGAACCGATGAAATTCGATAGTTTCCGAATCCTTGTCACAGATTCCGCACTTGAACCTGATATAAATCAACATTTTCCTCCTCAATCCTAGCATTCGACCTTCCGCGTTCTCTGTTGTCTGCGGAAAGATTTTGATTAATCGTTTCCACATCCGCACAAACGGTGATAACCTCGAAAAATTCAATACAGAAAAGTTTTCATTCTCGTTGAGTTACTTCCAGATCATTTGGTGAGCAAAATGACATTGTGATAATTTTTAATCTTTCAGGAGTTGCCGGATATTCGAGCTGGTATTCGAATGGCATCAATCCTTGTTACTTTGGGTCAACGTCCTGTTCAGGATCGGTCCGCGTTGAAGTGTCCGTCGCAGGGGATGACACTAATGAAAACAAACAGATTCGAGTTTTGTTTCGTTTTATATCCCAAAGCTGTGTTTACGCAATGAGGACACAGTTCTCGAATTATATGTGAATATTTCATGAAATAAATGAGTCAATATTGCATGAAATAGCCGATTCATGCATCCACAACGTATTCAGGTAACACTACATTGTGAGATTTTCACTGAACAGTTTACACCATACAATAGCTTTTCCCTCAGGCGTATTTATACTATCTGAATTTTATCCAATTAGTGAATTATACAGGGCTATTCAAATTCCTTTCTGTAAATGGGGATCTCGTAAACGATAAGAGATAAAGTGTCGGTTAAATTGTGGCAAAGTTGGGTATTTTAGACACCATTTCAATAATGTGAAAAAATCGAATAGAACTCTTTTGGTTCTGGAGGTATACAAGTAAAAACAAAAAAACCCAAATTATTTTTTTCCTGTATTTTCTTTATTTGCAGACATATTGAAAATCTGTCCACATTTTGCTATAGGTACTTGATGTGAGCTATCAGAACATGTCATCTGACTTGGGCCACCCCTATCTTTGAATTTTTAAATACAAACCTGTATTTTTTGTTGTAGTTTTTGGATCGTCGACGTTCATTTTATACTGAGAAATTGAATTTTATTTTATATTTCGGGATGTTTCGGTGATATTTTATTATAATTGGGTTTATTATTCCCTTTTAAATTACGGTCCTGGAAATCGGTTGACCGAGTTGAATAAAAACACAATAGCAACTTCCATGTCTCCCTATGTACCGTAGAGTTTTTTTTCATGTTTAGGTACGTATTCATATTTTTTTATATTTCTTTTGCTGTGAGCATTTTCTACAATGAACTTTGAATAAGAAAACCTTTTATGATTATCTGAAACATATCTACAACAAAAATATATTAAATGCGTTTTTATCACCAGAAAAAGAAATGATAGCAATAATAACATCCGAAACGAACACTATAATTGTAATGAACAGTGAAATGAAGTAATTTATATACACAAAAAAATTAATGGTACAATAAGTGTTCGAATTGGAGCCCTTCCTTTTCGAGACAAGTAATGGGTCAATAAGATGGCCTGCAAGATCACCAGATCTTACTATTTTGGACTATTTTCTATGGGGGACATTGAAAACTAGGATTTACGCTGGTAGAGAGATAGAAAATGTGGAAAACTTGAGATTGAGGACTTTGAAAGCAACAATGCAGCAAAGAAGTGTATTAAGGGCAATAAATAATATGAAAAAACTAGTTCAAAAATGTATCGTGTATATATATATATATATATATATATATATATATATATATATATATATATATATATTGTTATATATTGTTATATATGAGTGATGTTGATGATTAGTAATTTGTTTTTTGGATTGTTTTTAATTTGAATTTTATAAATGGATTCAGAATTTTATTATATGAGTTTTGATTTTTATTGTTTGTTTAATAAATTTTGACAAATATACTTCAGGTAGATACCTTATCTTACAGACATTTCTAACCTTGCTTAGCTCAGCTCAGTCGGATTTATATAAGCATGCAGCGCCCTCTCTATCCACAGGTAGAGTTTTTGGAAAAGTCTTGGATGTTTTCAAAAATATTTTGTCAAATAAAATTTCAAAAGGATAATAAATATAATATAGAATTCAAAAATATGGCACTAATACAATTAACCTTAACCTACCTACACCTGCGAAAAATATCTCAAAATTTAAACACTGAATGGAATTTCACAAAATAGTACCACTCTATAATAATTGCTGTTCCGTGGTATAACCTTGTTGAAAATGAACTGATACAACTTTCTCTTATGACAGATTACTAAAATGGCTGCTCAGTGAATGTTTATAAATTAATCATTAATATCAAGTTTACAAGTGGTTATAGTTCTCAATGTATTTTTAAAATAGTGAATGAATGTTCAGTGAGTTTTCAATCACTGAGAAATTGAAATACCTCTCCTGGATTCCTTCTATCAGCAAACAGGTTTAGTGAATGGTGGTTTAAGTTTTATAAAGGATTTCTAAATACCTTGAACTTTTCCTTGTTGGTGCGGTGAATTGATCTGGATGTTCTTTTTTTTTTAACTCCAATTTTCCCAATTGGTACTATGTGTAAGTTCAATTATCTGCTTTCCACTATATATTTATTTAAAATTGAATCTATACGTATTTTAATAGGTTTGATCCATTAATTCCCAATTTTAACTCAATTTTCAAAACTTTCAAAAATTTTACATGCTTCTCGTTCCAGCGTCGATCATCGACTCGACATTTCTCATCACACTTGGTCAATGAGAATTCACTCTTGGACAATAATGTACATTTATCTACCTATCTAGTTTCAGAGGTGATCCACATATCAACAAAAACGTTCAATTGTTAGCATGTTAGAGATCCATGTTTTCAACAGAAGTGCAGCGATTTGCAAAAGTAGAACTGCAATAGCTAGATAATTTTCGTCTCAAAACCCTTACAAACAAATTTATCGAATCTTCATATTTTTCTGGAAAGTCCTTTTCCAAATACTTCACAATTTATGAGTGTATCATCAACACTGATATCACACTGCATTAAAAGAACAAAAATGATTCGAGTTGACCCTGAAACCGAAATCCACCCATCACGTGAAAGACTCCGGCACTTTTCATCGTATTTTCCACTTCTAATTCGCCTCATTATCAGAAGAACGCCACAAAGTAGTCAAGACGAGAAAATAAATTGGAGTGAGTTCTACATAAATATTTCTCCATTCATTTTGTCGCGCCATTTACTTGTCACATCCAAGCAAAAAAATGTCGCCAAGCAAGACGAATACCGCAAATTTTCAATATCAATTCAGACTCAGAGCTAGTTCATCTAAGTGTGAATTTCGATGTGCTAGAAAATGGAATGCACGTTGATAACGATGGTGTGAGCAAGATAATTTGTTTTTGGAGAGTGAGTCTTACGTTTTGTGTAGATTGGAATGATTCACCGGAAGTCTTTCAACAAAGACTCTCGTTCAGGTTTTTGATTACTTATCAAATTCAAATGGGCTTCAAAAGATGTATCAAAACTGGAGATGTCTGTCGCAGCTGCAAACTTGAAATGAATGAAAGCAAAGAACTTCACCATCAGAGAATCAGATATAATCCCAACAGGTCTAGATCCTTCTGGTCGGTAGCTAAAACTACCGACAAAATTCACAATTGCATCACTAACACAAGTGATGGAATTGTGGCACCAACAGCCATAGAAAAATCAGATGTACTAGGCACCACCCACTATTCCACACTAGAATCCACAATGCCGGAAATTACTCTTCAACAGCTCAATATCAACAAGGCGTCTGTCCCTGATGGAGTGCCCGTCATCGTACTCAAAAAGTGCACAAATGAACTCTTCCAAATAACTATAGACCAGTCGCTTTGCTATCAGTGAATACTCTCTCGAATACTTTTACCATCAACGCTGGCTTTCCCCAGGGATCCATATTGTCTCCAAACCTTTTTTTATTGTATATCAACGATTTATTGGAAAAAACAAGAATCCAATATATTGCTTTGCTGACGACAGCACACTTGTCTCGTCGTTCCATTGAGATTCCAGGACATTGGCTACGGAAACACATCTTCACCGGCAGCAGGAGGTTGCAAATCCTGATGAGGATCTAGAAGTGATTTCGAATTGAGGTGAAAGTAACTAGGTTCAATTCAATGCCATAAAAACCCAGGCATAGGTTTTCTCCAAGAAGATAAATGTCTCCGAATCGGATATGATAATGTCAGGTCAGACAATTCCACTTACTGCTTCCATAAGTTTGTTGGGGCTTGAAAAATGTACACCAATATGTCTTGGCACAATAATATCGCTGGAATTGCAAAGGTTGCTTCTCAAAAGCTTGAAACACTGTTCCGAAGCAGAAAACTGTACACACCTCAGCAACTTTTGTTGTTTTATAGATATTACTGGAGTTTTTTTTTTTCCAACACCAAATCGTTATTTTTAACACCTCGACACGTGTTTCGATCACCAAGTGATCAACTTCAAAGAGGAAGATTAAACTGAAAACTAACGCGAAGCTAACGCTATTTATGCTATATAGATACCCCATACAGGAAAACCATCCAGGTGTACCACCCATACAGGTGTACCAACCTAAATTAATTTTACAATTTTGCCTTATCTATTATTTTACAATATGTGTTGTAGCTGTATATAAAACAATTTTCAGCTGTATAAAAAGTAATTTCACAATATTGCCTAACTAAATTCATTTTTGCAATGTGTCCTTATGTGGTAATCAGTAAACCCAACAATATTATTTCAACAAGTATGCTCTTTGGTATAGGTCCGTCATCGTTATTAATAATATTATTGTGTTCACTTATTTCTACACCATGATAGGCATCCAGTTGCCTGTTTTTGTTAACTTGTCTAACTAATCTTAATGAACTGAAGTCCATGGAATGGTTTTGTTGCAGATTATGATGGGCAACTGCTGATTTTTCAGGTCTTCCGTATTTTAAGTGTGCTATGTGTTCCTTATATCTCACTTTAATAGAACTTTTTGTCTGTCCATAATATTTTGCATCGCAGTCCTTACATTCAATTTTGTAAATTCCAGACTTTTCTGAATTCTCGACTTTGTCTTTTGGACTTCCCAAAAGGCTCTGTAGTGTATGACTTGTTTCAAAAACCATCTTCATACCTAGTTCCTTGAAACTCTTTCCAAAGTTCTTCGTTAGAGGGAAAGTCAAAAGACGATGCACTGAAAAATTCTTAGAGGGAAAGTCAAAAGACGATGCCCTGAAAAATTCAACCCAGCACGTTTGTGTTGTCCACAGTGATGTGAACTGTCGGGAATATACCTGTACGTGCTTGTTTCTTTTCTAAATATATCGTATTCTAACCCTCCATATTGGCTCCTCATTACCAAAACGTCAAGAAATGGATGTTGTCCCTCATTTTCTAACTCATACGTGAATTTTATTGATGGACATCTATTATTTAAAATAGAAATAAAGTCGTCAATATTCGATTTTTCGGTATCGAATATCGCGAAAATATCATCCACATACCTAGGAAAATACCAAATCCTAGGAAAATACTTCGACTTTTCTTTGGCTTCCATTTCGAATCTGCTCATGAAAGGGTCTGCCAGGTAGGGGGACAAGGAATTTCCCATGGCCGTTCCTTCCTGTTGTTCATTAAAGCAACCTTGCAATCATCTTTGGTAACGCTGGTGATAAAGCTCAGATTCGACCTTCTTTGGAGTATTTTTTTTAATTATTATTCTGGCATCGACTACTGAGGTCATTAGCCATTTTGTAGTATACGATAACTCTTTATATTTTGTTGAGAAGTTCTGTTGCTTTCAGAAAGTTCAAAACATTTCTTATAGCTTTGGTTCTGATATTATCCGGTGAGTTATATCGTTGTCGATCGTCTTCATATTGGTGGTATTCTAAGAAAAGATGTTTAACCGTCATCAAAGCTTGGCAATTTTCACAGGATGGTTGTCTTTGTCTTCTCAGTATATAAGAGGATGTTAAGTTCATATGTCCTATCCCAAGTCGTGTTATTACAACTTATTCTCTTCTCGTTAGCCCTTGTGGAAGTCTCATGGCTGCGATATCAGGTTTGATATCTCTCAATTTTGAATCGTTATTTGTCCATTCGTGTTGCCATGTGTTGAGTATTGAGTTTTTTATGAATTCATTTGTGTCATTTGGACTCACAGGTATACTCAGATTGACATTATTCTCAGTTGCAGCTCTTTGGAGTATTGTTCTCATGTATGGAGCTCTGCACCCAAACATACCCTGAAGTTGCTGAATTCCATCCAGAAAAGAGCCTTCGCTACTTGGAGACGCGAACATCATGTGCAACTTCCATAGCCTGGAACATTGAAGAACGGTTGGAGAGTTGTCTCCCTTCTATAGATAATTTCACGGGAGGTGTTTAAATGACTCTGCACATTTGATTCCACCAAGAGCGGTACATATCAGAAATAGGCGACGGACTGTGGCTGCTCATGGTTTTGAGGTTCAACTCAGTACACCTCAAAATTCACTGTTAAATTTCTTGAGAACATTTTTCTAAATGGATTTAATCTCAGGCAATTCAAATTCAATCTGGATCGCAACTTTCGCACAGGCACCGCTCTGAAAGCGCATTAAGGATTTTCCTGTAGCGCTTGTCTTTCACCCCTAAAAAGAACGGAATGGATAAATCTACTCATATTTATGTATTTTATAAATCGAGTTTTATCAGTGAGACTACAACAAAAACAAAACTTTACTTTCCTCAATTTGCTTCAATGCATAAAATTATTCAATCTTTTTGTAAGAGGAGCAGTATAAAGAGCAATCAGTAAATGCAAGTGAACGATCAAACATGAAGAACATTTTGTATTTTAGATAAGCTCAGTCCGTAGTTTACATACATTACAGCTGTTTTTGGTTAAATATGTCATGGCTCTGCCAACAGATAAGATCTTTATGTGCATCACGAACAGAAATAATTCACCCTGATTGAAGTTGTTCAAAATCTGATCTTTGTCAAAGTTATTACTTTCCTGCTGAACTATCACTGCAGAGCTAGAGCAAAATCAATAACTCCACAATATACAGAAATCGTTTAGAAAGAATAATACACCATATTACGCGCTAGCCATTCTTTCTCACTTTGGAAACATTTTTCCAATATGCCTAATGACTTTGACCTTGTAACTTTTGTAATTCGATATTTCATAAAGGCGTTAGTCAAGCGATGCAAACGATTTATAACTGTCAAAGTTGATCGACAGTGCTCTGAGTTTGGACGGAAAAAGCTTCAGTGTCAGGGAAAACAAAACCATTATCAAACAGCTTCACACAACACATTCTATAAGAACAATCTATCATGAAAGCCTTGATCGTCTTTTGAAGAAGAAATCAAGAATTATTTTGTAGCGTGATAGAAATCCTGATGAGTCATCAATCATATTCTGCTTCGAAGTTTATGAAAGAATATACGAATCATCAGGTTTTGAGGCCCTTACAAACATATAGGGTGTTTTAAAAACCATTTTCTGATCAAAAATATTGAAGAATTCAAGTGTGAAATTATGCGCCCTTTGATGATCGAAATTTATTTGTCTTTTCATACAATACAACTTTACGATTTGATAAATTACTATGGGAAAGGCACAACCCACTATTCCCACACTAAAATTCACAATACCGGAAATAACTATTCGACAACGTCTAGTCAGGCGAATTTTGAAACAGCTCAATAACAACAAGGCGTCTAGTCCTGATGAAGTGCCCGTCATCGTACTCAAAAAGTGCACAAATGAACTCTTCCAAATAACTATAGACCAGTCGCTTTGCTATCAGTGATATCAAAAATCATGGAGAAAGCCGTAAACCACCATATCCTCAAATATTTGGGAAGCTTCAACATCTTGAGCGATCATCAATATAGCTTTCGGAAACAAAGATCTACAGGCGACCTTCTATCGTATGTCGCCCATATTTGGAATAAAACAATCGAGAAACATGGAGACTTAAGAGCTATTGCGATTGATGGTTTGTTGGCCAAACTTCGATGATATGGTTTGTCGGATAATTTTTGTGAATGGCTCTTCAGCTTCCTGAAAGAACGTTTCCTGCAAGTGGCCGTTGATGAACATCTCCCTTAAACTTTCACTATAACGCTGGTGATCACTATGGATCCATATTGTCTCCAACCCTCCTTTAATTGTATATCAACGACTTATTGGGAAAAACCAAGAATTCAATTTATTGCTTTGCTGACGACAGCACAGTGGTCTTGTCATTACATTTGGATTCCAGGATATCGACTGCGTATGCACATCTTCACCAGCAGTAGGAGGTTGCATATCTTAATGAATTAGAATTAATTTCGAATTTGGGTGAAAGTAACCAAGTTCAATTCAATGCCAAACAAATCCAGGTATCGGTTTTCCTCCTGAATGATAATTGTCTTCGAACCGGATATAATAATGTCAGGTCAGACAACTTCGCTTTATGCTTCGATACGTTTTTTGGGGGTTGAAATGGACACTGATATGTCTTGGCACAATCAATTAGATATAGGAATACAAATACTTCGTCTGATTTCCACTTATTTAATGCACCGGGGGTCGACTCAATAACTAACAAGTTGTTGAAGAGGCTTCCGGACCATTACGTTGAATGCTTACTTAACATAATAATCAGTTCGTTGGCCCTCAGACACTTCCCCAAAAGGTGGAAGCATGTGGTCGTCGTCATGATCCCGAAACAGGGTCAGAACCCGCTGTTCCAACAGAACTACCGCCCGATCAATCTACTCTCTTCGGCGGCTAAGCTGGCTGAAAGAGTTGTTTTCCAAAGGCTGCAACAAAGAAGTTGAGGACCGAAATGTTCTGCCTGATGAACAATTTTCTTCAGGAGAGACCACTCCACTGAGTAACAGGATCTAAGGCTGGTCGAAAACACCATCCACGAGTTAAACACCAACAAAAAAGTGCACATTGTTCTATTATACATCTCGAAGGCCTTCGACCGTGTTTGGCACGAAGGTCTTCTGCACAAATTAAACGCATTCGACCTGCCTCGGGGCCTCGTCCGGTGGATCGGGTCTTTCCTGAAAGACAAGACATTTCAGGTTAGAGTAGAGGGATCTCTGCCTGATAACAGAGAGATCCTTGCTGGAGTGCCACAGGGGGCCGTGCTCTCTTCGACGTTGTACTCACTTTACACCAGTGACCTTCAGAGGACCGAGCGTGTGAAGATATCTCTGTACGCCGATAACACGGCTCTCCTTCCATCTTCCATGGGTCGGGAGCTCGGCGTCGTCTATATGCAACGTGCATTGGATGACCTTGAGCGCTGGTACCTTAATTGGAAGATCCGGGTGAACCCGGATAAGACTCAGGCAATAACCATGGGAAGACTGAAATCTTCTCCGGCCAGAAAAGTGAGAATCTCTGGAAGGGGGACTGAATGGCAAGCGCGGGTAAAGTACCTTGGCCTTCTAATAGACCGTAGGCTTAACGAGCGTCAAATCAAAGATCGAGGGTCGGATAGCACGTCTGTATCCTCTGATCAACAGAAAATCTAAAATGAGTCTCAAAAACAAAATTACCGTCTATAATACGATGTTCAAGCCTGTCATCATGTATGCTTCAGGCGTCTGGGGACAAGCGGCGAAATCTAATATCACCATTCTGGAGGTATTGCAAAACAAGCTAATAAGGATGATTGTGAATGCTCCTTGGTTCGTGCGAAATGAAGCCATCCGCAGAGATTTGCAGCTACCTTCCATTCGGGAGTCCATTCAGTCGAGAAATCAGAGAGTTTTCGATGTTGCAGAAACTCATGAAAACCCATTAGTCAGGGAAGCTATGGATTATACTGTAGACGACCCCTCCCGATATAGAAGGCCCCGACACTCTGTCGAATGAGGCCCCTATATCTTCCGTTGAAAGATGAACAACGTTTTCATCCAATTCACCCCAGCCAGGCAGGGGTATACCGTGAAGGGCGGAACTGATGTCTGAGGACACTCATGCCGCCATACCAATAACACCCACTTCAGTTATGACCCGTTTGTCCTTCTGGCAAACATCAGTCCAAATGGTAAGGGAGCCAGGCTCCAACCTGTCTAAATTCAAGATGACTTCCACCACCTAACTGAATGTATTGATAATAATACGACCAAGGTTTCAGTTTTTACACCATTCTCAAGTGTTCTAGCACTTTAGTAGAGCTAGAACACTAGAGAATGATGTTAAAACCGAAACATTGGTCGTATTGATATCAATACATCAAGTAAGTGGAAATTAGACAAAGTATTTGTATTGCTATATATAATTGAAGATGAATTTCGATAAAATATATGAGTCATCAATATCACGAATCTTGGCACAATCATGTCGCTGGAATTGCGAAGGCTGCTTCTCAAAAGCTTGGAACACTGTTCCGAACCAGAAAACTGTAAGCAACTCAACAACTGTTGATGCTTTATAGAGCTCAGACCAGACCTTCTTTGGAGTATTGTTCTCATGCATGGAGCTCTGCCCCCAAACGTACCCTGACGTGCAACCTTGATAGCCTGGAACATCGAGGAAGGGTTGGAGATTTGTCTCTCCCCTATTTTCCCATGATTTTGGCTTTGTTTTCAGCGAGTTCCATACTTTGAGCTATCTGACAGGCTTTACTGAATGTCAAATTTTCCTCAGATAATATTTTTTTCTTGACGTTTTCTGATTTGAGGCCGCAGACTAACTTATCCCGAAACGTATCATCTAAGAATTGTCCAAACTGACAATGTTTAGATAATTTTTTCAATTTGATTATGAACGCATTCATATCTTCAAAAGACTCTTGAGTACATATATAGAACTGGTACCGTTCAGCAATAATCAGCTTTTTTGGGCAATAATGTGCTAAAAGGACATTTTTGAGCTGCACATATGTCCTAGAACTGGGTAATTCTGGTGAAATTAGATCTTTGATAACACTGTAAGCCTCTCCACCAACCAAAGTGAGAAATAGAGGTACTTTCTTCTCTTCTTCCATATTATTACACAAAAATAACTGCTCCATTCTCTCGATATAGCTAGATATTTCCGACTCTCCAGGTTTGAAAGGTTCAATTGATCCCACCAAAGACATTTTTATAGTTCGACTTGACTCAGCTTCAGACTATTGACCAGTTTATCCTCGTCGCCAATTATGTTATGTATTTTCGGATACAGACCAACTACTTTTAGATCAAACTTTATTACAAAGAATTATCTGACATTACAACTTCATTCCTATTTGACAGTAAACCGACAGTTCCCCAAACCCGTATTCTAATGTTTTCTAAATACTGAAGGTTTGATACTTTTCAGCTTACCTTACATGATTATAATATATAACAACTTCGACACGTGTTTCAATCACCAATCATCTTCAATAGCGTTAGTGAACTTGTTTCATCAAGTTCACTAACGCTATTGAGCCTAGTCTCTCAACAGCTTCAGCAAATTCTTAAATAACCAATGTAAAATTCCTGGAACGTTCCTCATTTTTTCTTCACTAGTTCTCGATCATTTGCAGCACTCTTCATGGCATTTTCCACAGTAACGTCTTTGAAATTATATATTTTTATTTATTGATTGTTAATTGAACATGATATAGCTCTAATGGCAATAACCAACTGCACTGGTCGATCATCAACAAGTGTGAATAGTAAGTACTGAAGAAACATTCCAAATATTCTTTTGAATAAATGAGAAATTGCTGAAAATAATGACAGCAGAATAAAGTGGCAGTATATGTAACTAGCGAGTAGCCCCGGCTCCGCACGGGGCAATGCTGATAATAAATATAAATGCAGCCTCCGAAAATATAGCGATGCAGAAAAACAGTGATGAAAAGGTTACTTTATTTTATGAATGTGCCTTTTCCTCCACGGTTGGCGCCCCAGTTGAAATATTCATAGTTCCTTCCTTATTGCACATAAAACGAACCTACATACAAAGTTTCAGCCTCCAAGAATATAGCAGAAAGTCAGTGATGAAAAGGTTGTTTTCATATGCAAACACCTACGGGGGGCTCCCCAGTTGAAATATTTGAAAATCCTTCCATAGTGCGCATCTAATACCTAAGAAACACCTATTGCGAAATTTTAGCTTCCTACGATTTACCAGTACGAAGAAACATAGATAAATAAGTGTTAAATGAGTGATTTTTATATTTATAAGTATAGATGAAATTATTGGACACTAAGAAGCCATAAAAAGCTTTTCTAGTATAATAGTGTCTTGAACTAAAACTTGATTCGGGCTCAACTACAAATTTGATAAAGAGATGGAGGAACTAGCCAAGGAAATGTGACAGTAGATCGTTCGAAAAGAAAAATAGTAGAACTGTTTCACTTTGAAGACTTCCTCAATACAACTTCGTACCTTACACATATATTGATGAATGTCAATATGCTTTTCAATAGGAATTCACTGAGTTTGAGGAATTTAGTGCTATTTGATGCCAAAGATATTTCTCCACCAGAAAATTATGCAGGACCAATCCATTGTATATTATTGGTACTATACTGGATAGAGGACACGATCCATCTAGAACTTCAACAATATGGTTCTATTGATTTTGCGTAATTTAATACTACTGAATCGAAAGTTGTTTCTTCACCGAAAAACTATGCAGAACCAAGCCATTATATTTGATTTGTGATGAAGTGGACAGAGGACATCATTTATCCAAATCCTTTTCAGTAGGGGTCAATTGATTTTGTGGAATTTAGGGCTCTTGATCGTTCGAAAAAAAAATAGTAGAACTGTTTCACTTTGAAGACTTCTTCAATACAACTTCGTATCTTACACATATATTGATGAATGTCAATATGCTTTTCAATAGGAATTCAGTGAGTTTGAGGAATTTAGTGCTATTTGATGCCAAAGATATTTTTCCACCAGAAAATTATGCAGGACCAAAACATTGTATATTATTGGTACTATACTGGAAAGAGGACATGCTCCATCTAAAACCTCCACAATATGGTTCTATTGATTTTGTGCCGTTTAGTACTACTGAATCGAAAGTTGTTTCTTTACCAAAAAACTATGTAGAACCAAACCATTGTATATCATTTGTGATAAAGTGGACAGAGGACATTATTTATCCAAATCCATTTCATTAGGAGCCAATGGATTTTGTGGAATTTAGGGCTATTGAATGGATATATCGTTCAATAACCAGATAACTTGTCCAAACCAGTATATATCAGTTACGATATGTACAGAGTACAGTCCAGAAATGAAAATTCGAAGAATATAATTTTCTGTTTGAAGTTTTATCACTACATAAATGTCGCCCCGGGAAAATTGACACATTTCGTTTCATGTGAAAATCCAATCTTTTTATTACACCAGCTGCCGAAAACGGAAAAAATCAATTAAACTCATTAGAATAGTCCGGCATTCAATTAACTCTACTATATTCCCGATGCTTCCACTTCATTTGTGCTGATATTCAATTCCGAAATGCTTGGCTAATAGGAGAATGTCCAGTTTTCCGAGCAATTTAATCGAATGGGCGAAATCAGGAATTAGTTGAGATGAAAAACAATGACCATGACATGCTGGAAATGCCTTCATACTTCGATGGCTGCGTTCTTGGTTTGGGGAAACATTTGTGATGCAGCGATTTCTGGTACATAAGTGAGGACGACACGAATGCTGCATTTTTTGAACCGTGTCTGAATTTATTTGGGTCGTGAACCTTTGTCTTTGTGAGTGTTTGAAAATTTCATTACTCTTTTCAACCTCAACACCTTTTTGATTTACTCAGAATGTAATTAGACCTTCAATATTAAATAAAAACATGAACTGTTGACATTCCTCAACTCATTGAACTGTTAGAATGTTTGTGGTTTTCAGGTTACCAAATACAAAAACAGTCATTTTTTGTGTGAGTTGAGTGCCAAAATAATCAATTATTTGAAAAATGGTGTAATACCTATTGAAAACTTTATATGTATGCATTTATTTGCTGTATGTTATTGTATATTTGAATATTATCACTTGAATCTTGAATGAAAATTAGATAATAAAAAAATTGCAAATCTTATCATACAAGAGATTCCATTTTTACATTAGTTCTGTTCCTCAGTTCCTCAGAAATATAATTTGGGATTGCATATTTTTCTGATATTTATGAATGATTGATGTGAGAAACTAAATTGTAAAAAACTTTGTTCTGATGATGATTTCACATTTCATTCACAAAGATATTCATCATTGTGAGCATATGCAGAAGCAGTTGAACCCAATTAAAATTGATAGAGTCAACAAGTTGTGTCTCAATGTAAAGTTGTTAGCTACACCGCAATACACAATATTATCATATTCCTATGAAATTGTTGGCACTGAGTTGAAGTAACAGGTATTGTTTTTGATAGAGGAATCAAATTTGATCCTGAAGGAAGCAAAAACCTTATAATCAGAAATTGAGTTTCACTAATGTGAAACCTTTGCAAACATTGTTTGACAATTATGTGATATTTAGAAATGTAGGCTTTTACGGCTGGCGTCAATGTGGTCCTAGTACTCTTATTGACGTGTCAACTGAAACGTCAAGTTGACACGTCAAAAAGAGTACTTTGACCAGGCCACTGAAGATGACTGCCGCAGTTGTAGTCGAAACGTTTGGAGATTATGAACAAAGAAGACCACGGCAAAATCCCAAAACTAACCATAACACTTATGTGATATCTAAAATTAGATATGCTAGTGGCTAGTACTACCTATCTGGTCTCCTTTTTACGAATGTCATAAGATTGTTATTGAAATTGTTCCAAGGAAAGTTTTGTAATTGAAAGTTGGCCAAACAATCGAAATTCATGTTATAGGTTGACTGTTATACAGTATTGTAACAAGAACTTAATATTCAATGATATCAAATCACAAAACATCAAAATAAAATAGTTATTTTGTTACAAACTCATTGATTTTCTGGAGATTATTTTGGACATGAAAATCTCCAGCAAGTCAATGAGTTTGTTCCGAAATACCTATTTTATTTTGGTGTTTTGTCATTTGATATCATTGAATATTAAGTTCTTGTTATGATACTGTATAATTTCGAGTAATTTTCGGTGTTAACAAAAAATATAAATAACCTCGACAATTATTTCACCCCTCAAAATAATTGACCGTGGTTAACACCATAGTTGTGTAATTCCTAATATTTCCTAATATCTATTAGTCGTTATAGCAATTTTTTGTAGTAGGCACCATTTAAAAATAAAGCGTTAATGAATTAAAGTTCACTCAGATGGTCATGACTTCAAATCTAGATGAATTTTTCAATGCTAAACAACTTTTTTGAATAACATTTCCCGAGATTTTTCAAAATAAGAGTACTTTACGCCTGTCTCAAAATCAAATACTTGAAAGCTCGTTTATTACGTGTGTTTTACTGTATTTTGTACACTTTCTTAGTGAATTTACATATTTGTATATGTATATCATTTGTATATCAATCGGGTCAATTTTAATATTCAGTAATTGATGAATCATATATTTCATGTATTTTATTCATATGAATTTCACAAAAATAATATATTTTATAGTGAATATATTTTATACATCGAAACTCATAGAGTATTTCGTTCATCAACTTCATATTTCAAGGGAGTTCACTGAAAGTTTTTGCTATTTTCATAATGTTATATGGAGTGTATATTTGTCAATCAATAATATTGTCCTATGAATGGAAAACTGCTGAGTAATGAAGACCTATGATTATTTTTATTTGAGAAAATTTTAGCACTCGTTGCAGTATAGCAGTATGAACGATGTAATACTAATGATGCTCGATGACTATTCAACTGAAAGAGAACGAGTTGTGAAAAATAAACTACTCCACTTCATAGGTCCAATTAGACACTTTTCTATGTTCATAGAATGTAGCATAGAATTCAAATTTGTATAATGATAGTATATAATTGCAATCATTATTACGCCGCCGAAAATATTACCTACATTAGTTCTGACAAGCGACAAGGTTAGAAGCAATGATGAACTAGTGAAATAAATGCAGTAATTATGAAATGTGATTGAAGTATAGTGTTCAATTATGATTTTGAATCATCAATGAAGTTAGTGAAGTTGAATCAAAGTAGCATCACTAGATTCCATCCGTATTATTGCAGACATAGCATTTTGTAACAGTGGTGACAGCAGCGGTGTAAGTATTGAGTTGTTTCAAAAGTTTCGTCCGTTTTAATGCCATGTGTTTTTGAAGTTCTGTATCTCAAAAAATAATCAACCGGGCATTTGGCAATGATAGTGTTAATGCACGCACTGTTCGAAGTTGGTTTGCAAAATTTGAGGAGCCCGGTGGATACCGGCCCATCACAAACGGTGCTGGGTCAAAAATCTATGAAAGTGGGTACTCCGCAGACCCCTCGCCAACCGACTACCATCGTTACAAGCACTTCGAGAACTTTATCACCGGTAGAACCTTCGCCAATCAGAATTAAGTAAAAATGGCCTTCTTCGACTTCATCGAATTCCGAGCACACAATTTTCATGCTGACGGAATTGACTAACTTGTGTTATGTTGGCAAAGATGCACTGATTCAAATGGCGCTTATATCGATTAAAATGATTGAGTATTCACTGAGATACAGTTTGGAGGAGACTCATGGAAACGATCAAAACTTTCGAAACAAACCAATAGTGATACTGGAAAAATGCGACAAAATGGCGGTGACCCCAGCATTAAATGAAAAACAGAAAAGTAATAGAAAATGAGAAAAGGATAGGATGAAAAAATAGAAGCAAGAGAAACGAAAAGGGAATCAGAATATGGTGGTTTAGTGATAAGACATTGTAAGGAAAAGATTGGACGATTAAGAAAAAAAAAGAAACTAAACATTTTTTAGTAAAGGACACTTTTTTTGTACCTTGGGAGCTGTCTGATTTGTCCAGTCAGTCCAAGTCTCCAGAAAACACTGCAGTCTCATGGGCTCATTGCGTTTATTCACCAATCTTCTCATGACGCCCATTCCATCAGTCTCGTTCCCTGTACTAGTTTGTACAGGTTCCGTTTTGGATGTTCGTCATATTCTTCTGGGCGTAATTTTGTACGTCCATATGTTGCCTGCCTCCTGTGATTCAGTGCCTCACATTCGCATAATATGTGTAGAGCTGTTTCTGCCCCTTCGTTGCATACTCTGCAGCTGAGGTCTCCGTTGTACAGCCCCATTTTATCCAGGTATCCTCTGAGCGGACATTGATTTGTGACCCTGTAATTATTCTGAGCCGATCCCTACTATATTGAAATAGTTTTTCGGTTCTTTTCTCGGACGGTTCCCTAATGAAGGTTTTACTGTGTTTGTTGCCAGGTACTTTTGTCCAGTACTCTGTATGCTTCTTATTGGTCCATGTCCTAATCTGGTTTCGTACAAATGATTTTGGTACCCCCAGAGCTGGTTCAGGACCTATATATGAAGTTGATGATCCGCGTCTAGCGCATTCATCAGCTTTAACATTACCTGTGATTCCTGAATGCCCTGGCACCCAGTACAAAGTTAATTTGTTTCTGTTTGCAAGTTCATTCAGTTCTTCATGGCATTCCTAGACACTTTACTAAAACAATCAATAAAGTAACCAGTGATACCAAAAAGAGGAAGAATATAAAGAAGACCAAACATTTACGGAAAATGTTCATCATCGACTCACTTTTCTGGAAAAACGTCCCGCCAAACGACTTGAAAAACATTTTCAGTTTTGATCATGTGAACGCCAGTTGATGGAAAAATGTATTTCGCTAACCCTGTTTCTATCGCTGTGACTCACATAAAATAAATTATATATTGAGGAAAATTAACTTCTGAAACATATGCCACCTATTAAATTCGGATCCACAAATTGTATTCTCCCATCTCGGTAATAACACGGTTTGCAATATATTCTGCATTAGAAAACCGTTCGATATAATATGGGATCTTACAAATTTCAATTTGAAGGACGGTTAAACTCCGATTTCAATTAAGTTCAGTTGGCTGATCTGGCGTCCTTTCTTCTCCAGAATATTCAAGGTTTTACTATATTTTATCTATCGATTTTACACCAGACTATCACCAAATTGCGCTGTGGCTTCTGTAGCAGAAGTTATAGAGATGTATTCACTCTGATATATTCCATGATATTCGAGTTTTGCAATTTGTACTTGAATTCTATTCAAAAAATCTGAAAGTGATCTTGGTTACCTTCAGGTCAAGTTGAATTTTTAGGTAAGGTTATTGAAAAATTATTATGAGTCCAGAGAAGAAAAACTTTTGCACTCTTCTTTTTTCGAGTTGGTTTCATAGAAGAGTCACTCGTGTGATTCCGAAAGCTGCAAGTTGTAAATGATGAATCGAAAGTTGAATTTCATTTGGAATATTCCTCTAGAAAAAAGGACCAATATGAATTTACAAGTCTCAAAACTCATTACTTGACATTTAAGACTGGAGCAAGGATGCATCTTCAATATTTTGCTTTTATAATTATATCCGCTGTTTCAACAAATAGCACGAGAGTACGACAATGGGAAACTCATTATATACATTCTCGTTTCTGTTTTAATGAACGAATTTGAAATTTAGGTGACATACTATCGAATGATTGATGTACTTGCTTTTCTTGTTACGAATAAGTGTGAGGTGGGGGATTGTATTCATTCTCAACAGCAGATGTCCAAATATTGAATTGAAGAAAATGGAGAGCTACCACTCCTGAATGTTCTAGAAGAACGCCAAGGAGAGTTTTGAATTTGATGTGTCTAGAAAAAATACTATCATATATCCATGAGACCTCCCATCAGTGACCTCGACACAAATTGGTCAGGCAACACATTCTTGTACATTGGCTGATCATGCTCCTCTTTAGCAAAGAAGGATATCACATCGAGAACAAATTATTAAGAAAATACCTGAACGTAACGAGTATCCTTCAAACACAGTCCATAAACTATTAGGAAACAGAAATTTGAGAAACGTCTTTCATCTCCAATTTTTCAGAAAGATGAAGACTGAAAGTTGATGGTTTTTCCATACGAACCGAAATACATGAATGGGTTAGTCCATATATCTGAAAAGTACACTCCAACAAGTGTTGGTATTTCAAAAGACAGTATGATGGATTCACGGAAGGAACTATTAAAACTGCTACAAAAATTTTGTTGGTCAAATAAAACGGACTATGACAAGCAGTTTCAAGAAGCACGTTCCTTGAACAAAGTGTTCTAGTGTCACAACAAGTAACCATTATGATGAAAATTAGGCAATGAGATATAATAACGAACCGAATATTGGTACTAAGATGTGAGGGTTTGAACAGGTTGATATTGAATGCAGTTACTTGGTTGGTAAAACAAGCATCCCAGGGCATTGTGCAAGAAATTATTTTCATTAGATTCATGTTCTAATTTTAACAGGTCTTTCATTAAGCGCCATTATGTGAGAAATATAACATAGTTCAAATGTGAATCACGTCTTCTCTGGGTGCAGCGTATCCTAAACGTCCAAATTTCCAGGCCTCTGGCTCATAAATCAGGTTTTTTTTCTGTGGTTTGTGGTTCATTCGCATACCCCTGCGACTTAAGGAAACCCCCACAAGAAAAAATCTAACAGGTTCAAATCGCAAGATTTCGGTGGTCAGTTACCATCACCTCCACGTTTCGGTGGTCAGTTACCATCACCTCCACGTTAGATGATCATACACTCAAAGCACTCGTGCAGAATATCCAATGTAGTATTAGCTGTTTGGCACGAACCGTCGTCTAGTTGAAACCACATGTCTATTATACACAATCTATTATATATCTATTCATGTTAAATATATGAACTATATGAGTTTTCTTTTTGAATAATGAATGAATAGCAAAGGGTATATTTGAGCTATCTCTATTCAATAAAAACCGTGGATAAAACTACTCTGCCAGAAAATTAATAACCTGAATAATATCAACAGTATATTTTGGTTGATTAAAAAACCACTTCCATCTGCAGAATAGCAATACATATTCGAGAATCCCTGTAATTTGTATCCTGCTGCTTGCTCGTCTGCGGAAAATCCAAGTACCCCTTTTTCACTAACCATCCTGAAGAACGTAGGAAGTTTCTTTGATAAACGAGGTACTTTGTAAACAGTACATTTTTTTCTGCTGGGAATTCAATTAGCCAAAGTGAAATATGAACTTAGTGGAACGTTTTCAGTGCGTGTAAACATAAATGGAAACTGGAAATCACATCCAGAAATCCGGGAAAGCGAATGTATTGTATGGCTAGACAAGGGAGACTTTCGGTTGTTGAATTGACAATTAAATTCGAAAAAACTCCTGAATTCATTGCTATCGGTTCGACAGATAATTCCGTGCCACCGCAGACTTGAAATATTGATGTTTTATGGGATGGTGTCTGAATTTTTTCTGTCTAGCAAATATCAGACATTTTCTGGCATCTTCCAGGATGGGGTAGCAAATATTTATGCGTATTTTTTTCTGTTGTAGTGTCAGATCCGCTTCTCCATGAAGAAAGTGCTCATTTTTACCTGAAATAAGTGCTGCTGAAAATATCAAGATATCAATATCTAGAAAGTTCTAGTACATTTCAGAACAATCGAGAGTATTCGAGTCCATTCCATAATATTCCAAAACATCCGGATACATTCTGGAATGTTGTTCAAGAATATTCTGAAACGATTGGGTGAACCCCAGAATATTCTAGATCATTGTTGAATAAACCAAGGAGTTAAATGGTGTGCGAGCTCTTCATCCCCCATCCGTGAATAAGGTTTCCGTTTTAACCATTGTGGGGTGTTTTTGAAAAAATATGGGTTGGAAGTTTGGAAGTTTCGCTCTCTAGAAAGTTTCAGAACAGTCCAGAATAGACCGGAACATTCAGGTGTTATCGAGAACATTGCACAACAATCCGGAATATCCCAAAATATTCCGGAATGTAGTGGAATATTTGGGAACTCTCTGGAACATTCCAGACAATTGTTTTTTTAAGGATCAAACACAAGCACTACAGAAAAATCCTCAGAGAGCGCTAATAGCGGTGTCTGTGCGGAAGTAGCGATCCACATTGGATTAGAATCGCTGGAGAATCAATTCACTTGGAAAGACGTTCTCAAGAAGTTCATTCCACATAAACGCAGTTCTTCAGATGAAAGAGTTCTTTCAAAGTGAGTTCGAGGTGTACTGAGTTGAATCTCAAAACGATGAGCAGCCGCAGTCCGTCGCGTATTTCTGATATGTACCGGTCTTGGTGGAATCAAATGTACCAAGTTACTTGAAAACTTCCCGTCAAAGTATCGATAGAAGAGAGACAAATCTTCAACTTTTGTTCGATGTTCTAGACAATCAAGGGTGCAAGTGATGTTTGCTTCTCCAATCAGGCGGATGGATCTTTTCTGTATAGTAAACAGCAACTTCAGGGCATGTTTGGGGGTGGAGCTCCATACATGAGAACAATACTCCAAAGAAGGTCTGATCTGAGCTTTATGAAGCATCAAAAGTTGCCGTGGTGTGTACAGTTTTCTAGTTCGGAACAGTGTCCCAAGTTCTTGAGGAGAAGCCTTTGCAATTCCAGCGACATGATTATGCCAAGACAAATTGGTGTTCATTACATCTCTCAACAAAAAAATCGAAGCAGAAAGCGGAATTGTCTGTCCTGACATTGTTATATCTGGTTCGGAGACATTTATCTTTTTATAGAAAACCTGGTTGCTTTCATACCAATTCAAAATCAAATCTAGATCCTCCAGATATCCAAATAAAATGACGAGACAAGTGTGTTGTCGTCAGCAAAGCAATACATTGGATTCTTCGTTTTTTTTCAATGAGTCGTTGATATGCAATAAAAAGAAGGCTAGGGACTATCCCGGAGTACTTTGAGTATCCGAGAGCATTACAAAACACATCGGAACAATCTGGAATGAATTAAAACACTCACCGATTGTTTGGTCTGCCGACTCAATAGCAAGAAGTGTTATTACCAACAGAAATTCGATGATGAAGAATAATTATGAAGCTCCTTAGGTGGCTTGGAGAGTTGTTAACGGGCTCCATTTGTGATACGAATCTAACGAATATTTCTGCTGATACCATAAAAACAAGGAACTTTATATTTCAGTGAAGAACTGGTGTAAACTTGTGGTGATGGTACCTAAATTGAATTAATTGTTAGGAATACTAAAACAATTGTGTAGGGCTGGACGGAAGTTTTCAAAAATAGATAAAATATATGAGTTGAGATCTAGTAATTTTCGAATTCTACTTTAGAGAAATGATAGTGAGCTCACCAAGATCAGTTTTTACAGAGATCTGACATATCAAAGAAGTGATCTTTATATTCTGCTAAGTATTAACACTTTTATAATTAAATTTATGGATTAAGCCGTTACTACATGGTAGGATATCATCATGCAGTTTCATCCTGTAAGGACATGTTCAACCTATTGAATTCATTGCAGATGCAATTAGCAATCAAAAACAAATAGAATGTGGAGTCCCACAAGGTACGGTACTGGGTCCTCTGCTTTTCAATTCATATCTGAATGAATTATTCAATTTGGACAGCGTTGGGAAAATAATTGGATACGCAGACGATACTGCGATATTCTATGAGGCAGACACTTGGCTTGATTTGAAAAAGAACGTAGAAACAGATTTCCACTTGCTCAAAAAATGGTTTGACCAAAGGCTCCTGACAGTTAATCTGGAAAAAACTAATTTTCTTCCTTTTAGCTGCAATCTATCCAATGATTGTCCATTTTAATCTCTTGATGTCGGCGAACAAGGAAAAACAATAAAAATAGATTCCCTGAGAAAAATCAAATACTTTGGCGTCTACATAGACAGAAACTTAAGGTGGGACTCTCATATAAAATATACAATAAAAAAACTGCAAACAATGCTTCACAACTTCCGTTCCTTGAAAAATTACTCACCTCACGAAGAACTTAATCATTTATATAGTTCCCTAGTAGAGAGCCGTTTGAGATATGGTATAACAGAATGGGGATCAGCTCTGCGTGTACACCTCAATCCGTTAGAGGTATCACAAGGGAGATTCATGAAGTTGATCATGTCCAGAAATTCACGTTTCTCGTCAGATCTCCTGTATAAAGAGTATGAAGTTATGGATATGAGACAATTATATTACCATTGTACAAACGTGAAGTATCATTTCAGCAAAAATGAAGCATCATCACGAAACCACGACTATAACACACGACATCATGACCAACTAACCTATCCTACTGTTAAAAAGTCAATTTCATAAAGATCATATTCTTTCATGGCAACTGAATTATATAACACCGTACCTCACAAAATAAAAAAAATCTTTTTCCAAACCAATATTCAAAAAACAAATTAGAAAATACATTCTCGAAAAAGATAGACACTTTTAAAAAAATCTGTTAGAGTGAAATAAATTAGTCATAGTCAAATTTATCCCGAAGTTGTATCATACTGTATTGTAAGTAGCATAATTTTATCCATATTTTCTGAAATTTTATCTATTTGTACATTAATATTTTATTCTCATAGAACGTGTAATATTTGTCTAAGGTTTTATCTATTTTTCTTACTTTTTGTTTGTCTAGTATTTAATTGGCCTATTTTATCTCAAGCTGAAATATAATTTGCTTAATTATAACACCAAATTCACAAAATTTAATAAAATGTTTTTAGTTTCTACTCTATGAATGCAATAAATATTTTTATACAAATATTTATGTACTTACATATTCTTTATAACTTCTTGCGAAACAAGAGCTCTGCTCTTATCGTCAAACCACTTTGTTCACATATTTTGTTTTAATTGTACTCTAATCTGTATACGTTGTGAATAAAGTTATTATTATTATTATTATTATTATTTCAGAATAACCTTATAAGACGAAACAACTGTAGCTTGAGTTACGAACAAAAGTGGTAGGAAACGTAGGAAGTTTTAATTCTTATTTTTCGAAATTAATAATTCCTGCAACCATGACAAAATAATTGATCACTAGAAAAATAATGAAATTCTAAGACAATTCACAGTTCTCAAAACTCCGTGAAGATTACTTCTTTGATGTGTCAGATCTCTGCAAAGAACGGATCTTGCTGAGCTAACTATTATTTCTCTAAAGTAGAATTTGAAAATAACTAATGATGTCGATGTTTAAATTTTCAACAAATGTTTTCTGCATGATATACCATCTATAGTGCGTATAATGCTCTTCAGGGCAATAAAAACACCTGCCACTGGAACAATCCTCAGAATGACATCCCATATATGTTTGGAGGTACGGTAATCCAGGACGAGGATTTGAGGACCCTGATGAAGAATGACCCATCACAAAAGGTGCGCGAAATGGCGGAAGAACTGGACGTTAGCTTCCAACCGCTCGCCAACCGACTACCAGTTTTTCGAGCACTTCGATAACTTTTCCGTCAGTGGAACCTTCGCCAATCAGAACTATGTGAAACCGGCCTTCGTCGACGTCATCGAATTTCGAGCACCCAATTTTTATGCTGATGGAAGTAATCGACTTACATTGGCAAAAGTGCACTAATTCAAATGACGCTTATTGCGATTGAATTCATAATTATTCAATGATATATTACAGTTGGAAGTCAACTCATGAAAAAGTACAAAACTTTTGTCAGAAGCTTTATCTGAGTAACGTAGGCATTTTTTTCATTCCTGCTTAGAAATTAATAATTAGGCTCTTCCAACTTGATACAAGCAGAGGCCAAGGTCCATGTTGTTGAAAGTATCTCTAGTTGAGGATTATTCACCCTCATTATTCTTATGCGTCAGCACCTCAATTCCAGTTGTTAATTTCTTTATCGGTTTCATGACAAGAAACGACAGTAATGGCTACTTTATTTTTAGCTAGTTCTTGAAGTGGAATCAGTTGACAATCCCTGCATATTTGGAACAAAATATCCAAAGAAAAATTTGAGTCACAGTACTCTCATTACATATGTTATGAATAATTATAAATAAATAATAAATCGCGAGTAAATTATAAAATGCCAATTGCGATCAGCCAAATATTCAACAAAGGCTTGTGTGATTGATGACTTGTTTATTTTGTGGAAACTCATTTTATTAAATTGAACAGAGAGCAATACTTTATTTGCTTGTGTCTGTGTTATCACTGTAAAAACATCCAATGACCTTAATCGAGCAGTCAACACGGCTACATTTCGCACTGTCAAACTATAATCACCGATGTAGTTACATCCATCATCGAGATGTCTGAATAAAACATTTGAATAAAACATGTGGCTTTATCGTCCGCGTGCTATTTCCTGTGCTCGAGCTGAATGGACCCGATTTGTTCCTGGCCCTGGCCTCAGTTCGTTGGCCTTTCACCTGGAAGATATCGAGTGAGACGTCTCAGAGGTATTCCCGTATTCCCATCCAGGAAGCGTTGCTTTCAACAAAAACGACTATTGAGCAGTGAAATATTTATCAATCGGAGATGAAGGCGGATTTGAACGAGTTATAAAAATCGAACTATGGATAATTTGTATAGTTTTATCTTACTGTGATTTGACTATCTCGAGAAACTAAGTGATATATAACAGCCATCTATGTTTTGGAAATGAGGTTGATTTCAATAATGACTTGAATGGTTCTTCTGTACTTTGATACTATTGTCACTGATAGGTTGGGTTAGAGGTTGGAGCGGATATTGCCGAAACTTCAATTGCTTTTTTTTTCAAAAACTTTATGATATTGTATGGATATAATTTCATTGATGAATAATAATATTAGGAATAACAACAATTACAACGTATATACTAAGGAGAAAAGAACAATATAGACAGTTCAACTGATTTGCTTCAATAAAAATGTTTGGAATATATAAAATATTGCTGATAATATTATAGTTTGAAACAGAAGACCATTTTTAAGATATATTTTGAATTTTATCTTGCTGACATTTTTCAAAGAATTTGGTAAATTGGCCATATAGTTCCAAACTACTCCAATGAATCAACTGTTCATCAATATTTGATCATTATATATTTTGAAAATCAAACTTTAGTATTTCAATTCGTTTTTTGTCAGATGAATGAAGATGCAAAATTTGTGTGCATAAATATTTTGATTAATAGCCAGTCTTCAAGTATGCCCACTGACTATACGTGAAATATTTTTTTTGATTTATATACATTAATAATTGGTTTCTGCAGTATTTTTAATAGGTTGAGAGAAGCATTTGATGCTGCTCATACAAATAAATATATTCGAAATATTTTAGTGACAGAAAATATAAAATTTTGAAAAGTATTGATATTATGGAAGATACTTGTTTACGTGAAATTTTGATATATTCACACCGTTATGAATTTGTATTTATTTAGGCCCTAGAAACTTGACAGATGATGAATTATTGATAGTTTAATTATGATACTTATTAGATTGTTTCAAATCGTTAGATTGACATTGTTTTGTAATAGTCGAAAATGAAGACTTTTCATAATTTGTTGTATTTCAGCCATAATAAAATATTACGAAGATCAGACAGTATTTCCTGAATACATTCAACTAGTTGTTCATGGCTGCTGATACAGCATAAACGGGCAAATATGTATGTTTTCTTGAAATATACAAATAAAACACGCGAACATTATTGAACATACTTGAGTCGTTGGAAATACATTTCAGTGGAAGAGCTTCATGAAGCAAGAGCCGAATCGATCCCTCTACGAAACCCTTGGAAGGATTGATTGCAGCTTGAGAAATGCTTCTGATACAGATTCTGTGAAACATGTTTTTCCTCACGAATCAGTAGGTACACAGTTGTCCGGAAAATCTTGAGAAAAAAATTGTATCAGATAATTTAGGAAGCACTGAAATACGTCAAAAATCTGTCGCTATAAAGATTTCAAACTATAATCAGGTCAGCCGTCGAAAGTGAATTCCATAACTGTAAAATCTTTCATAGAAGAAATATCTGCACCAACTGGACTTTTGGTGTTTGAATTTGATTTTTTTTCAACTTCAGCACTTCTCTGGCAAGAGATTTATTTACAGCTGAGTAAATTGAGTTGAGTTTTTCCTCCTCTTTTCAGACGATATTTGTCTCGCCAGGAGCTGAAAACTTCACGATAAATATCGTCTTACTCTGGTGGTCGAGAAGGGCTACATCAGGCTTATTAGCTTGTATGAGCCTGAGGGTAGGGAACGGATAGTTCCAAAAAATTCGGCACTTCTCGTTCCCCACAACGGATTCAATATCCCCCGGAGCGTAGAGCAACACCGGTGTCTTGTCAATACCCATTACGCGACTGCGGTAGACTAAGGTGTTAAAAACACCATCCTGGCAAGCCATGATGAACCCCTCAGTTTCCGACTTTAGCCCACTCGACCTGAGAAAAGCGAAGGTCAGGCGCTTTGATAAGCCAATTATTATTATTATCGTAGTGTGCGCTGGTAGTGTGCGCTTATCCCTCAAAGCCCCGATACATTCGGGAGGGCGCGCCAGCATTATCAACCAGTGACCACTCTCCACACCGTGGGGAAAGCGATCATTGGGTCCGAGAATCATGTGCCCTGAACAAGTGCAGTGAGCCAAGAATGACAGTCTTCTGCATCTGTGCGGCTAAAATTTCTGCCTTAGTGCGGCAAGCCGGTATGATTTTAAGATTCGAGGGTAGAGAGGACATCATTCCACCAAGGACTCCAACAATCAGAACAATCATCTTGACAGAGTGATCTGAATAGAGTCTACGGAGTTCGAAGGGAAAATCTCGATATTTTATCCGTTTTTCCTCCTCTTTTGCTCTGGTGGTCCAGAAGATTTACATCAGGCTTATAAGCTTGTATGAGCCTGAGGGTGGGGAACGAATGGTTCCCCACCCTCAGGTGGTATATTACAGCTTGCTCTACAGTATTTAGTGCAAAAAAGAAGCATTCTGAGATGAAGCACATATGTGTGGAGATTGTTTGTTTTATGTAGTATTTTTTTTATAAGAATACAGACTTTGCACTGATGCACTCTAATGAGTGACAACTTATATTGGCATAGCAATATATTGGCATAGCAATATCAACTCTTTGAATGATATACCCAAGGAGTATCATGGAGATAAAAAAATACTCTTCAATACTTTTTTTGAAGTACCTCTAATTGATGGGTGGTTTTTCTGACACCCCTACAGCAAACTATGCTATAACTGAGTGAAGTTCCTTCATTTTCAAGTATTTGTGAATTGATTCACTTATATCTAAACGACCCTGCATTTTTTGAATTGCTGTTTCGAAATAATTATAGTTTCGCCTTTATAAGTAACTTACTTTTTGGTATCGAAAGTATCTCATTTTCAGTTCTTCTTTTCTTGGTTTTTTCATGTATTTATGGAAGAATCCATCCAGATATTTCATGAAACTGATCAAGCCTAATATCAATCAAGACTTACTTCTGATCGTTTTCACCACAATAATTCTGGTCGCTTCACCAAATAATGTAGTAAACTGATTGAAGTATATTCAAAAAGAAAGTTCAGCATCATTACAGTTCTATACTTTTTCGTATAACTCATTTTTCAATCATGTTTCATCTTCATTGTGTTTATGTATTGTAGCATTAATTTCTTTCACTATCATCGGGATAATGATCAGTGACTGGTGTTCATGAAATTGCAGAAGCCATGGTTTTCTCGTAATTTTTACTCTTTGCCCATTCTGGTTGAAGCATGTTGATGATTGCAGTGTAGATAGGCACAATTTATTTCGAATATTATTGATTCTATATTTGAAATAATACTCATTTCATTTTGAATTACATTGGGAACGATTCAATAAAAGCTTAATTCTGACAATTCTTTACTACTATTATTATATATTTGTTATGCAAAACCATCCTCTCAAGTTATGAAACATTGTTAGAGCTTCTGTAAAAATCGTTTCATAATATCCTAAACTTCCCCGTTCTCCCCACCCAGTACATCCGCCTTCATTTCCTGGTTGTAATATGGCTGAATGGATTCCGGCCTATCCGGGCTGGCCTTGGCTTGGTTCGTTATCCTTTTCACCTGGAGAATATATTGACCCGGTCACCGTCCTAGTTGCACGTCGTGACCCACTTTCCGGCGTGCCCCGCCAAACTTTTAATATTCATATCGAATCTTCCAGAAGCGGACTCGACGATTTATTTGGATTATTGGGTTAAGTGTGCGATATATTGAGTGCTTCGTGCTGCCTTGTCATCGAAAACAATCTAGGAATATCGGTCGAAGGCTTTTAATATCCTTTCGGGGATTGCACCGGAATTCTCCTGGTGATTGTGGAGTTTTCGTGGCATTCAGTAGTTTTCGTGCAATTTGGGTCGAATGAAGATATGATATAATGAAGGAATTCTGGACGAATGATACGAGGGATGCTTGTTAGCAGGTGGGGTTGAAAGATGCATTGTAGCTCACACCTCTTCTGCCTCATCGAAATGAACTCAGCTTCTCAACTAAACCGATGTTATCTGTACATTGATCTTTCAGGTCAGCTGGCAAGAGTGGGACTTTATCAAACGCTGAAAACCTGTCCGGTTCGGAGCAGAGTAGGCTCAACTTCCTTGTGAAGAACGATCCCCTACAAAATTGACAGACCATGGACAACTTTCTACAATCTAGTGACCTGATCGATGGTCAGACCACGACCATCTCCTGCAACATCCTCTACGGAAACCATAATGATTCTCTGAAGAGATTTCAGTTGAATGGTCGATATTGTTGTTGTCGGAATTTGAGGTGCAAGATTCCCACCTTAATGAATCTAAAGAAATGAAGTTCAAATGTTCAAGCCAGTCTCGGATATACATACACAGTGCAGGAATCTTCACAGAAAATTTCCTGCATATGCAATTGGCAATACAACTGAGAGAGTCGACCTTCAATTCTGGAACGGGCACACTTGCAGACCGGTTTCGTGCTACTTAGCCACTCGTTAGTGCAAGATAGCTATCATCATCGATCTAAAGTCAATGATATTCTATAATTGAAAATTGGTGGAAGTCATCTTGAATTTAGACAGGTTGGAGCCTGGCAACCTTACCCTTTGGACTGATATCTAAAACTGAAATTCTTTCAGAGTATTTCATTCCTCGTCTTAAGTTGGAGCAAACAACAAAAATGTCACTCCATCTAGTAGGCAAGGAACTAACTGACTGCTTCCTTATTCAGAGGAATCGGGCAAATTTCGGATATGCAGTTGGTTAGTACCTCGCCCACTAGATGGAGGGACATTTTTGTTGTTCGCTCCAACTTAAGACGAGGAATAGAAATACTCTGAAAGAATTTCGATTTCCAATTATGGAATATCATAGACTTTAGGCCGATGATGGTCACTATCTTGAACTGACGAGTGGCTAAGCAGCCCGAAACCGGTCTGCAAGTGTGCCCGTTCCAAAACTGAAGGTCTACTCTTTCAGTTGAATTGCCAATTGCATATGCAGGAAATTTTCTGTACTGACGCCTGTCGAATATAAACCAACGCCGTTCGTGGTATTAGCCAGTGGAGTAGTTGTTTTCTGATAGGCGTCAGTGCATTTAACTTACTGTGTAGGTATATCCGACTGGCTTGGAACATTTGAAGTTGATTTCTTTAGATTTGTTTACTGCCAGTCTTCAAGCATAGCCCACTGACTAATAAGAAAGTCCCACCTTAATGGCCACATCAACTTTCCCAAATGAGGACATCTGTGTCTCAGCCAAATGTGGCGATATCAGATTCAGCAGAGATTCTTGACTCATCGAGTAGAATGAGGGTTGCAAACAGTTGTACACGAAAATAAGTTTCTGCTCATTAACTTTTTATCCTGAATATTGAGGAACAAGGAAAGTGTATACTTCAAGAAGACACCAAAACCAGTTGAAATGGAACTTCAACACGATTTCATGAATCATCATTTTGAATAACATTAATGAATACCTCTAACATCAATACACGATTGCTGTGTTCAACTTTGAAATTCGAGAATTGAGTATTCTGTCTATCCCATGTATGTAACCGCCTCTTTCCAGTTGCTGCACTGCAGATTTATTTTCAGCAGCCACTTTCAACTCCTGCAAAATCTGAAGTTTTTTCTTCGGTTGCATACTACTTTGGAGAGCATATGAAATGAAAAAATTGCAGGAAATACAATAATAATTCATTAGTTCTTCAGATTATGTCTAGCATAATATAGAATAAGTCAGGTGTCAGGAATCAGTTAAAATCTGTGTCTCCCAAATACTTATAGAGTAGTACGCTTTTTTTAATAAGATATTTTTACTACTATTTTGAATTAATTCAAAGGAAGATTTTTGTAGCAGTTTGGTAGATGATTAAATAAGGTTATTGCCATTTATTTTGGGCAACGTTCTGTTTTTTGGAGACGGTGATTCGGTACTTCTAGGATTGCTGCATTTCTTGTGTGATATCTACTGTTTTCCAGCGCTCTGAATGAATCCAGCTCTGTTTTGGCATATATCAGTGTATGCATGATATACAAAGAATAGAAAGTCAGGATTTTCAGCTGTACAAATATATTCTTACAGCTTACTCTCCTGGCCACTCCAACGATATTTCTATCGGCCTCCTGTGATACTCTCCATATTATGACACACTGACTGAAAGTGTGCAAAATATATTATCATTAATACAGATTTTTCTTTCTATGTTGGTTTAGGAGATAATACTTTGGAGCTAGTTTTTTGCACACTTCATTTATATGGGTAGTCCATGTACAGCGTTCATTCAGCCCAAGAAACTTCGTTGAAGGTGCTGTGCTCGAGTTTATCATTTGAGTGACTGAATCTTATGAACGTTGTCTTCTCCATGTTCATAACTAATCCATTTGTACAGACAATTCCTCAGATATTTTGATTTCTTCATTGGCCTTCAAGACTGTTTGCTCTACATTACTTCCTGTAGCTATGAGGAGGGTGTCGTTTGCATACATTATACAACTTTCATTAGAAATGTCATTCACGTATATTAGAATCAACAGAGGACCTGAAACAGAACCCTGGGGAACCCCTACATCATTTATTTTCAACGAAATGTGATAAGATTGCAGCTCCCATAGTTAGTGAGAAAGCATATTCCAAGTATGGATCACGACATGTTTCGCTTTCATAATAGCTTTTTCGTAGTGATAAATTACTGAAAGTTAATTCTTCACTATAATTTTTATATACCGACGTAATCATAAGTGAGAGCTACCTACTCAAGTATTTTTTCGATCATAATTTGCCTAAAGCATCTACTCAGCTTTTATATTTCTATATATTTTTCATATACACTTTTATACATACATTTATATATGTATATATATATATATATATATATATATATATATATATATATATATATATATGTATATGTATATATATGTATATGTATATACATTTATATATGTATATAAAATGAATATGTATATAACAGTTGAGTAGGTAGCTATCACTTATTTTATATACATATATAAATGTATATAAAAGTGTATATGACAAATATATAGAAATATAAAAGTTGAGTAGATGCTTTATGTAAATTATGATCAATAAAGTGCCTGAGTGGGTAGTTCTCACTTGTGATTACGTGGGGTATATAAAAATTAGAGTAAGTAATAGCAAAACATAAGATATATTTTGAGAATGAAGTTAGTGAATGTCAAATCGTAAGGTGTAGTTTATGAAATTACCATGAATCTTCATCAAGTGATGGCCGAATCAATGAGTAAAAAAAGATTACTATTGACTTTACTGAGAGATTCAGAACGGCACAGTACAAATATTGTTTGCCACGTATTTCGTAAGTGACATATAAAGAAATAACCACCAGGTAGCTTAACGTTATTTATTTATTAGTAAACAAAACACAAATTTCATGTGTTAACCTGCTAATACTTCCAGCTTGAGTCGTAGTTCTCACTTTTAATGATTAGATACTAATATGAATTTTTAATCCAGTGTTTTCCAAACTTCTTGAGAATTCAGGACCTTAAACCGTTTGTGGTTTCCATTTTTTTATATTGAAGAAACCTATGATGAATGAGTAGTCAACCAACGGACAAGGAGCCAGTTTTCTCTGCAAAGTTGTGAATCCACTGAGGTATATAACAAATGATTTTGATTTTGTAAACCACCTTCTGCAAATATTCATATTCTTGGTAATTTCTTCGAATAGCACTTTCAACTTTCAACTGGTGTCCTTGCAGTGAAAGACAAAGAATTGACAGTCGCTATTGAAGCCTGGCTTTGGTACCAACTGACATTCTCATAGGTGGCGTCTTATTAAGAGACGATATTAACGCCTTCACTCAAGCCGACTTGTCATTTGAAAGAGAGTATAGCAATGCAAGCTTGGTTCAGCCTAATACCACTGATGAGTTCTTTAGAAGGTCGAAACAGCGCTGCATGGATCATGAATGTTTCATCTCTTTTGTTTCATCTAGTCGTCTTGCAGTAAAATCTCAATTGAAAAACACAGAAACTCTCGTTCGGCAGTCGATGTTGAAGTTTGACTTTATCGTGAATTATTTTCAATATGTTAGAACACTCAGCTTTCATATAACACATCAAATATCGATCAATTTCATCATGAACAACATAATTCATTTCATGTATATGTCCCAAAATATAGTAATTTACTTACTGAATTCATCAGACGACGATTTTGAAAGAAGCACGTTTTCTCCATAACTTCATCCAAAAACGAATCAATTGAAACCTCATGAATAAGTAAATGGGTTGATACACTTGAGGAATCTATAAGACGTTTACCATTTGATTCATAAGGCTTAAGGGAAAAACGTTCATGTATCTGGTGGATCGGGCAGATCTATGAGAATCTCGAAATATTGGATACGGCCAAAGTGCGTGAGAAATTATAATTTACTTATGCTCCGTGTGACGTCTTTCTCAATACGGTTTTTGCTGGGCAGAAAAAAGTAGAAGTATTTAACTTTGTATGAAAATATTGTATGCAGTCGGTGCTTTGACAACCGTTACGATATAAAAATATGAAGGTTTGTCGAGGCAGTAACTTCAAAGTCTTCAATGTTTGAATAAATCAATCATTGTGAAAAAAGTGGAGAAAAATCTCACACTTTTACGTTATCATTTGAATGTTCTATTGACTTATTTCAGTATTTTCTAATATTTTTGGTATTCTCAGTATTGAAAATTGGTAAATAAAACTTTCTATGGTTTTTTACCACTTTTATTTGTAACTAACGTTACACGTTACACGGATATTTTCGAATAAATACAAAAAATTGAAATAATGGATCGTGTTAACATTTTAATATCAACTATACATGACTGAAGGTAATAACAGAGGTATTTAACTCGATTGAGTATGTGACATTTGTTTACCTGTGACAATGTGGGTACGCTAATTGGGTACTGTTGAGTAAACTAGATCGATTTGATCATTTAACAGGTTACACCCTCATTCTTCATGCTTCTGAATTTCCAAGAATTATAAATAATTGAGTTTCCAACCCTTGCTTGCATAGTGCAGAATTTCCGTCTGCAGTCTGAAGGAACCTTTCATGTTCAACATACCGTTTTTGGAAATTTCGACCAAATTATTCCACATAAACACTATATCCATCCTGTCCAAATCAGATAACCTGGCATGTGGCCTGAATGCCACTTCCACATTGTTTTTTTTAAATCCCGTTATTGTCTCTGCTCAAACATAGGAAGTCATATTTCTCAATTTCACTACTGATCCCCTACCACGTAGTAATGGCTACATCCATCATTTTATTGATATACTAAATCTCAAGGTTCATATTGAAATTATAGTTTGATTTTTTCAACACCACATTATTCACGAATGCCGCTCCTAAGACGATTATCCGTTGTTGATTTTCATTGATTGTTTCTTCAATACTTTGTCAATGGTGATTGAGTGTTCCCGAAGTTTCGCACATTATTGTTGTTATAATTCTTCTATAAAGTCATCAACTTTTTCCTCGCTTGACTGCTTCATCCTTTGCCAACATAAACCCGTGTTTTATGTTTATTAATGATTAAACATTAGTTTAATCATTAATAATAATTAATAAACTAGTCTACTTCTCCAGCTGACTTTTGAATAATATTTTTGTAGCCATTATATGTTCGAGTGATTTGCTTGTTAGTCTATTGTGGCGGCTACATTTTCAAATTTCTCAACCTTCCCCACTACTACCACCCATGTCAACTTCCATTCTATGGAATCTTATTTGTTGAATACTTTGCAGTAATGAATTTCAGGGGAGATTTGGACAAAGCTTTTGGCTTGCAGAATCAGAAAACCGAAAGTTTGTTTCCATGTTTTTTGTATTCTAATTTCGCTTTTCATCACAGTTGGAACCACTTCTATTCTTTTATAAACTCATCAATTTTTTCCTCGCTCTATTGCTTCATCCTTTGCCAACATAAATTCGTTTTTTATGTTCATGAATGAATCTCTATATTTATCTACTTCTTCAACTGACTTTTGAATAATATTTTTGTGGTCCTCAGTCATTAAATGTTCCAGTGATTTGGTTGTTAGTCTATTCTAGTGGCTATATTTTCAAATTTCTCGAGGTTTCCATTCTATGAAATCATATTTGTCAAATACATTGCAGTGGTGAATTTCAAGAGAGATTTGTGTTTTGGACGAAGTTTAGCTTGGAGAAAGCCCAAAGCTTGTTTCATATGTTTTGTATTCTATTTTCTCTTTTCATCATAGTTGAAAGCACTAACGTGTTCAAAAAAGACTTCATTGTGCGATTTTCACTAGTTGTTTAGTTGTTTAGATGTAGCCGTTACTACGTGGTAGGAAATCGTAATGAAAAAAAGAGAATTGAAACTTTCTATGTTTTTCACCATCCCAAGTGATTCTTTCCATCCAGACAGTCATAAATTAGCAGCCTACAATTCAGTGTTGCACTGTCATTGTCTGCTAGCAATCTAGCTAGGAAAATTGATATAATTACAGAGATAGGCCATAATAATGGTTTCAACGCAGATACAATCCAGAAGTTAGTCAGAAAACAAAGCCATAAATTCACTTACAGATCAATATACTTCCAGATCGAACTATCAGAAAACAAGAAATGGGCGACTTTAACATATTTTGGTAAGAGAACAGAGACAGTTGCGGGTTTCTTCAGAAAAAACAATGTGGAAGTGGCATTCAGACCACATGCCAAGTTATCTGATTTCCTTTTCAATGCCAAAGATGAAGTGGACATGTTGGAGAAATCTGGAGTTTATAAGCTTGTGTGTCCGGAGTGTAATAGTGTTTATATGGGACAAGGTGGTCGAAATTTCCAAAAACGGTATGCTGAACATGAAAGATCCTTCAGCCTAGGTAAAAATGATTCAAACCATTCCTTGGCATGCAACCACAAGTTCCCGAATCTAAAAGATACGGAAATTTCGCACTATGCAAGGAAGGGTTGCAAACTCAATCATTTGAAATCTTTGGAAATTCACAAGCATAAACATTGCGGGTGCAACCTGTTAAATGATCAAATCGACTTAGTTCACCTACTCACTGGTTTTCAAATTAGCATATTCACATTATCAGTAGTGAACAAAATTCAGGTACTCAATCAAGCTAAGTACCTGTAATATTACCTACAGTGGTGTACTCAATCATTTTTAATGTATTCGTTTGAAAATGTTCTTATAGGACGAAATTGCAGTAACGTTAGTTTAAAATAAAAGTGGTAAAAGACATAAACTTCCAATTCTTTTTTCTTCTTTTCTTTCAATACGTTAGTTATGGATTTTCATCATGTATCGGCCAATTCCATCATATAATAATAATAATGTTTTATCACCATTTTTGATACACTTGGGTACATAAGGTAAGCCAGTTGTATCTACTACAAGCTGTTAAAGATAAAAAGAGAAAGAAATTATACCCAGATTTACATCTATATATATACACATACAAATAAGCATATCTGCCCACAAGTTTAATGAACATTCGATACCATTTACACAATTCAATCTAAATAAAATTATGTCAACTATGAATTTGATTGTTTGTGAAATTGTCAATTAAAAAATCTTGGTAAGTGTAATAGCATCTTTCTAAAAGCATAGTTTCAACACAGTCATGAAATACTTTGTCACTTGTGATTTTATCAACTACATTTGACAGTTTATTGAAGCACGTAATGGCATTATACTGAGGGAATTTTTATAGCTTGTCTTGAGATGCTGTGGGATATTTAGAAGATCACCATTTCAGGTATTATGACTGTGTTCTGAAGCAGTCTTAGCGTATAATTTATAGTTTTGCCTGACAAATAAAACACATTCAAGAATGAAGATTGACGGGGCCATATTGAAGATCAGCCTTATGATGCGTTTTTGTACTATAAAGACTCTGGAAAAATCCCTTACTCTGTCCCAAGCCATAATATTCAAACTTATATGAGGGTAGGCCATGGAATAACATATGTTGAGTAAGCCAGTTTCATCCAAATAGGATTTCAGCTGTTTTATGGCATAATATGCTTTATTCAGCTTAGCACGAATATAGTCCACCTGACTATCCCAATTTAGATTGGCGTCTAGGTAGGCCTCTAAAAATTACATTTCTTCAGAAGTTTGAATATTATAGCAAGAGCCTCGATCAATTGAAATATTTCTTCTGAAGTGGAAGTTAGCACTCTTCGATTTTGAAGTATTCAGAATAAGATTATTTCTTTGGCACCAGGTAATGAACTGATCAGTAATGTGTTCAGATTTGCTGATGGGTTTCTCAGCATAATTGCCTGCTATAGTTATCATTGTATCAGCAAACATTATGACGTAGCCCTGCTTTATATTTTGTGATATTGATTACTTATTTATTTTGTGGAAATTCATCTTCAATTAGATATGAGAATGAAATACTTTGTCTAATTTCCACTTACTAAATGTATTGATATCAATACGACCAAGGTTTCGGTTTTTACACTATTCTCAAGTGTTCTAGCACTACTCAGCAGTATTAATATCAATACATTAAGTAAGTGGAAATTAGACAAAGTATTTCATTCCTATATCTAATCTTCCTTCATATGTTGAGGAAAATCATTGACATAGAGAAGAAATGGTAGAGGTAGAACAGAGCCTTGTGGCACCCCAAGTTTCACCGTCTTTGGATCAGATGTCGCTCCATTGCAGATTACAATCATTTCTCTGTTTGTCAAAAAGAATTGTATCCAATTTATTATATTTCGTGGAAACCCAAGCATTGACAGTTTTTTGATGAGAAATTCTGTGCACACTGTATCAAAAGCTTTTGATAAGTCGAAAAATAGTGAGATCACATAATTTTTTTATCAATCTCTGTGTGCATATAATTCAGAAGTTGATAGGAAGCTGTCACTATAGATTTATTTTTCCTGAAACCATGACATACATCTAATATACATAAATTACGTGACACGTTGTTTGTCCACGATGGACTCCTAAACTACTTAACCGATTTCAATCAAATTTTCATATCGTGCAAATGGAGTAAATGATTCACTTCGTTATTCATAATGGTTCCCTTCGATTTTTTCGATGTTCCTGTTTTTCAGGAAAAAAACTACAACCCTTTCGAAACAGGAAAAGCAAAATAAAACACGCAGAACAAAATTTCTGCGCAGTTAACCATACTGAAAGCCACTTATTACGTTCATTCCTTTCTTTTGCTTTTGGATTATAAGCGGGCCAATATCTTCTCCTCCCATCTCCTAGGATTTATGATATAATATTGTGAACTTGAAGCATTCTGGCTCATCGATTCATTTGGATTATTAGGTTAAGTATGTGATTTATTGGTTGTTCCGTGCGCCTGGGTTTTCATACGATGGTATCAATTTAACTCGCGGATGTTTCCAATTTACTGATGGAAAGAAAATCTCGAGATTTATTACTGGATATTGAACTGGAAAGATGGCAATTATTTTATACAATTTGGGTAATCAAAACTCCAGAAACTATATAAACAGAGCTGAACTGTTGACGAGGGTGCAATAAAATGAAGGTGATCGTTTATTTATTGGAAAACTACACTGAGTTTATCTCTATGGCCTATAAAAGTTTGGGTTTACGGATGGAAAATGTTTAGGAGTTATATTAATCCGCCATAAAACCTCATTGGGAGTATTCGGTTCGAAAGAAAAGGAAATTTTTGGTGATATTTAGATTGTGGTCAGCGAGTGGAGAAGGAGATAAAAATGAATTTTTTTCAAATTCGGCAAATACTTTTATGGTTTGTCGAGGCAATGACGTCTCTCGTCCCCCAAGCTCACTGGTGAAGGACAGAAGAAGCGATGATATTCATCTTCTGTCTTCCACTGTAGCTTCCACTGCAAGACAACTACAAGTACTCGTGATCCAACAAGTGTTGGATAAAATGGTTTCTCTGTGCGTGTGACAAGCTTCTTCAGAGGTTCATACATCTTGAGTTCATCTCCGACCAGAAATTGAACTCAATATGTATGAAACACTCTCGCCAGCGAAACGTCATGAAGATATTCCAAAAATTGTCGGTTCTCAAACTCGATGCAGGTGGTGACACTGAAGTTTTGGATATTTGATCTATATAGAAATATATATTCCTGTCAGCTCCCATCATTGCAAACTTAGACGATACGTTAATGGAGAAACGGAAAATCACACTAAATCTTCAACTTTTTTGAAAAATGATGACTCAAAGATCATATTTTTGATGATACACTATTGGCATGCTACGATACAAGCTTGAATAAAGCTATTGATAAAATGGATGGCGCATTATAGGATGTAAATGAGTACCTCATGGCAAATAAATTGAAACTGAATAAAATGAAAACTAAAAGAATGATATTAGTGTGAAGTTACCCACAACTTCTCATCCACAGTTTATGACGAAGGACAATCGAACTGGGTTTAGAATGAGATTAGCGAACAGTGTTGCCACATTGCAAATATTAAGAATTTTACCTGTATTTCCATGTTATCATTTTAAGAACACAATATATTATTGAAACATATCGAATAAATGAGTCAGTATTTTACATAAACTCATTATATCAGCCAACTGTCCGTATACAAGCATTAATACCGAAAAAAATGTAAAATGAGAGTAAAATATTATTCAGGAAAAATTCATTTGTACCGAAACAGGTAGCGTATGAGAACTGGAAAATTAGTTTCTCGGTGAAAATTTTATGACTTGTAACAAGTATGTCATTTGAAATATCCTGCGTTGAACAATACCGAATGCCCAGGAAAGACTCATCCACAAAATATCAAATTTCTCACTAATCAAAAATAGTTTGTTGACGAAAATTTCAGAATGAATTCTTCGAAAGTATATCTATCGACGTGCTGAAACAGATTTGCGTACCTTACATTCCTTGGGTGCGAAACAAAAATAATTTCATATATTCGGAACTGAATTACTCAAATAAAGTCAAATTTCTCACTTATCAAAAATAGTTTGTCGATGAAAATTTCAGAATATATTCTTCTAAAGTATATCTATCGACGTGTTCAAACATATTTGTACGTTGAGGAGATTACGTTAATGGCCATGGTACGATTGCGCACGGCTGGTGTAAACCTCGAAGTAGGAATGGGTCAATTAAGGCTGGGCCTATGGCGGGAAGTGCTAACTACGCAACCTCTGCTGCAGGCAACAAGCGATGCAATGGAAAGCCAGGTTTGTGTTCAATAAACCCTAAGAAATACAAATTGAGCGGAACATAGAGTCAGATGATACAAATGCGATACGGATTTATGCAGACGGCTCAAAAACCAAAGAAAGCTCAGGATGTGGAGTGTACTCCAGATCACTAAGCCTAAGAATTGAGTGGGGAATGGGAAGAAATACCAGCGTGATCCAAACAGAACTGGCTGGTATCTCAGTCGCCACAAAAGAAATAACCAGGAAAGGAATTTCTGGCAAAAACATAACAATCTGCACTGACAGCAGACAAGCCTTATTAGGCTTGAACAGACAACGTATAACCTCAGGGTTGGTACTAGAGTGTCACCAAGATTTAGCCAAAGCCTCGGTAGATGATAACATTATCCTGAGGTGGATTAAAGGGCACGACAGGAGTAAACGTAATCGCATTGCCGACTTTTCAACCAAGGAAGCGGCTGGACTGAGAATTTTAGGACCCAGTGGCAGCTACGGCCTGATGACTTCGACAATTGCGGAACTAGTCAAATGTTACACCCATACTCAATCCTTAAAGAGATGGGATGGAATCAAAGGATGTAATTTTGCCGGGATCACCTTGGGCGACCCTGGGAAGCTGGCGCCGAAGAAATATCTGGCAATGACCAGAAAAAATCTACGCCTAACAGTAGGATTTCTGACTGGCCACTGTCAACTAAGGAAACACCTCCATAATATGAGGCTAGGGGACACACCTCTATGCAGGATGTGTGAACAGTGCCCGGAGTGCCCGGGCACTGTTCACACATCCTGCACACATCCTGCATCCTCGGGGCACTCGGAGTGCCCCGAGTGCCCGGAGTTATCGTCAATAAGAGAGTGTGTGTTCGGCGAGTCTTGGCCTACACCTGCCAATATGAAGGAGATGTCTCCTAGTTGACCTTCCTGGAAAGGAAGGATGGACGATGACATAAGAGGACAACTCCTCGGGAGGATTTACAATGGGTCATATGTGCCCTAAGTGCTATGGGCTTACACTTACCCTCCCTGCTCTACAGATACAGAAGCCGCAGGATGAACAATCCATTTTTACTTGCTTTCGTCCAACCCGTGTTAGAAATCACACGTTCATAGGTAAGACCTCGTTAGTCCTCAGTTCGAACAAGTTTCGACTTCTGAGGGTTGTCGTTCGTAGGGGTGCGACAACTGCTTAACGAAAAAACATATTTTAAAAATATATATTTCTAGAGAAACAAAGAACACGTCATAAATGTTCACCACTTTCAAATAATTCAACTAGACCTCTGAATTTGCATAAAATTTTCTGATATTCCGTTTCAAAATAATTCTTCAAAAATATGTATATGATATGGTGAGTTTGACGTTCGATCCCGATTTCAAAATTCTCCAGAAAAAGTTGAATGTCATTTTGTCAATATTTTGCACGATGTGAGTGATGCTGATACATCTCTATATTATTCCTAAAGTCCAAACATACTTGATGTTAGTGAGAACTTTCGAGACAAAATTTTCATTTCCTATTGTCTATCTATAAACACAGTCTGCCTGACATTCGGACTAATAGCATTTGTTTACTCAGCTACATCCAAAATGTTTATGTTGTCTGGATGAAAACGTTCAAAGTTTGTTTCATCCTTTGGAATGTTTCGAAGTAAACTATCAGAGTCTCACAACGAATCGGATTGTGATTCGCATAATGAAGGAATCAAGTTGACTGAAAGGGATGTGAACTTGAAGTTCCCTCGTCCTTTGACACCCGAACCATTATTATGGTGAAGGAGACAATGTTACTGGCTGATCAATTTGTCCACGAATATATTAGACAAGTTATAGCTTCCAGAATATCAATGTAAGATATAGTATGTGCAAAGAAGAGTTTTCGCATATGTTTGACTTTCCGATTACTCCCATATTTTGAACATTTCAACAGTTTTTAATTTTTGACAAATTTGTATGTAGATCAGAATGTGAAATTTCTGTGAGTTTTTAACTGCATTTCCAAAGTTACTTTTGATTTTGCATTGGCAAGAGTGACAAGTAAACTTACTCCAAAAGCCTTGGGAGATGATAAGGCAAGTTGTCAAAACTCCATTTTCATGTCTCTAACTATATCATTTTTCGAATGGCGAAGTTTTGGAAAGTACTTTCCGAAAGCAGAATTGTCGATGAATCGATTATTATGAATAATTATTGATTTGATACATACAATGCATTTCTTTTCAGAATTTGAATAAAGTACCACTATATTGCTCAAGTTATTGAGGACGTTACACGAATTTTGTTTCAGTGGAGATTGAGCTTGAAACCATGAGACTTTTCATGGATTTTTGAAGATTACAATAGAAGACGGTCACAAATACACAAATTTCGCGGATAATGAAGTATTCGTGTTTGAATTGAAGGGGTTATATTTTTAGGAGTGATTAATCTTTGGGAAATAAAGTTTTTGGCTTTCTACTACTCCATCTTGATACAAAAAAAAGGATGAGGGAATCTTCCAAAGGAAGGAAGGAAGTAATCGATTTGAAAATAAGTAACTCTATACATGGACGTGTAGATCATGCAAAGAAGTAACTTTCAGACACATACTGAAAGAAAGTCATCCTGAAACAGCAACTTTCATATAAACATTGAATTACACGAAAGAAAAAAATTCTTTCGAAACAAATACTTCTATATGAACACTAAATTATACAGAAGATACTTTTCTCTACTCAGTTGGTATTTCAAACATTCGTTGTGGAATAAAAATCAGATATCATTCGAATGAGTTCAACTTGGAATTGATGAAATGAATGGTAACAAATTGCACCTACTTGCACTGTCATCCTCACTGGTATACATCGATGTTTCGCCTTAAGACACTTGCCCTACGGCTCTTCAGTAACAAATTGGAAAACATTGTAGAAAATACACACAATTCATTCATGAATGACATTAAAATCGTCTGAATGAAACTAAAATTGAATTATGTGGCGTGTTTAGATCCACCACCAAAGTGACCAAAGTAGAATTTAACAAAGAGGAAATTTCAACAATGTTCAAGGGGCCGAAATATACACCAACAATAATTAATGAAAATAGTTTGGATACGTTGATATCAGATACAGCTATTGCATTAAAACAGACAGATAATAGAGATATAGGGGCATACAAGATAAATGAAGTAATTCGGAACCATCCATTCTCTTTATCAAACAGTAGAGGAACAGGCATAATAAAAACTATACAACAAAAAATAAGAAATAATGATCTTGTTTTCACGAAAGCTGATAAATCGAATGCCATAGTTATCCTTGATAAACCTTACTGTCATCAAGAAAGACCCGACGAAAAATAGTCAAAATGAACTGAAAGATTTCCTCTTAGATACTAAAATCATTTTCACGGAATGAGAGAAACGGAAAATCACCAACATGAACCCCTCTTGCCCTAAACTGCATGGCCTGATAAAAACACATAAAGAGGATAACCCCATAAGACCGGTAGTTTCGTATATAAATAGTCCGGTAAGAGAACTAGGAATACGTCTTAACAACTTGTTCAAAAATATTACCAATTTCGTCCCACCTCACAGCATTAAAAATTCACTGACTTCAGTAGAAAACATAAGGAACCAAACCACGCCACATGATTAAATTTTAGTTTCATTCGATGTGAAGAGTACCTATGTAAATGAAAGGGTTCTTGTACAGTTAAGATCGAGGTGTACTGGGTTGAACCTCAAAATGATGAGCAGTCACATTCCGTCACGTATTTCTGATATGTACCGCTCTTGGTGGAATTGAACGTGCCAAGTCACTTGAACACTTCCCGTGAAAGTATCTGTAGAAGAGAGACAAATCCCCAACCTTTCTTCGATGTTTCAGACTATCAAGGTTGCAAGTGATATTCGCGTCTCTAATCAGGTGGATAGCTCTTTTCTGGATGGAATTCAGCAGCTTCAGGTTATGCATAGGGGGGAGATCCATATATGAGAATAATACTCCAAAAAAATGTCTGATCTGAGCTTTATAAAGCATCAAAAGTTGCTGAGGTGTGTATAGTTTTCTGGTTCGGAACAGTGTTCCAAGCAAAAAGTTTTCAAGTGCCAAGTCAGTGCCAGGCCATCAAGATTGCAAATGATGTTCGCGTCTCCAATCAGGCGGACGGTTCTTTTCTGGATAGAATCCAATAGCTTCAGGGTATGTTTGGGGGCGGAGCTATACATGAGAACGATATTCCAAAGAAGGTCTAATTTGAGCTTTATAAAGCATGAAAAAATGCTGGGATGTTTACAGTTTTCTGATCCAAAACAATGTTCCAAGCTTTTGAAAAGCAGGCTTTGCAATTTCAGCGACATGATTGTGCCAAGATATATTCGTGTCCATTTTAACCCCAAACAAACAAATCGGAATTGTCTGACCTGACATTATCATATCCGGTGGTTCGGAAATATTCATCTTTATGGATAAAACCGATGCCTGGGTTTCAAACCTGGGAATTAAACCTGGTTACTTTCACCCCAATTCGTCGGGATGCGTTGACCAAACGCACATTGATATGAGAGCAGAGTAATTTTTCGAATGTAGAAACTAATTCCACATTCACAAACTATCTTCGACAAAAAGGCATGAATTCTGTTAGAAATGACGTCATACATTCGGGAGATCAAGGTTTGGAACTCAGTATTTCGTAATGCTTGGAAATAATTTGGTTTTGAAACACGTGTCGCGGTTTTTATGAACGGTGGAAATCCAACAATTAGGTGTTACTCGAATATGTCTTCATCAGTTACCTAATTGCGCAAAATTTTATAAAACTAGAAAATACATTGGGAATAATTCATTAGTTTATCAGTAATTGAATAGAACTGGCCGATACTTGATGAAAATACATAATAAAACTGATTAATAAAGTTTATTGTATGATTTTCACCATAAAGGGTTTCACTAAAACCGCGACACGTGTTACGCTTAAGGAAGTTTTTGAATAGCGAAACACGTGTTGGGGTTTTTGTAAAACCCTTTATAGTGAAAATCATAAAATAAACTGTATCAATTAGTTTTATATTTCGTGCTCTTCATTTTGTAAAGTTTGTTCGCTAAAAAAATAATCTTCGCATTGTGAAAGTTAAGTTTCCTTCGCTGTGTAATATATTTAATTTTACAATTTCATTGGTCGAATGAATTAATGAATGAACAAATAAATGAATGTCAAGGATTTTTGATGAATCGATCGTGATTTTCTATTTTTTTAAACACGCTTTCATTAGCTTCACCTGTATGGGTTTATTTTTGTTTGTTTGTTTGTAACACTCGATCTCGGGATCTGTATTTGACAGAATTATCGACATTATTGCTTGATCTATTCGCGGGCAGATGGTGCTGTACGTAACCTTTTGATATAATTCGAACTTACTTTACATGTATTTCTTCATTTGAAAAAAGTATTTTTTTATTAATACGTGCACCTGCTGTCTTATTTGTAACCCTCCTTTGCGCGCCTGCTGCCTTGGACTTGGTAGCTAATTTTCAGGCTCCCTCTCCGGAATCGGAATCAATGATAATTTTTTTTTCTAAACAATATACGGCTGATTGATCCCAGAGTTTAGATAGAATAAATATAGTTTAAAAATACTAAAAAACACGCTTTCAAAGAACATCGAAATAAAAAGTTGAAAATATTTTTTTTCAAATAGGATTAAAACAATAACGAATGGAAAATACTAGTATTAATGCATATTGCGCTTTGGGTCATATTTTTTGTATATCAAGCTTATTTAAAAAAAAATATTTATAACCTTTCAGTTCTATGTTCTTTGAAACTATATTTATCAACTGAAGTGATTGAACTAAAATTTTCTTAGGAAACACAAAAAGCTTCTGTATAATAATTTCCATAGTTACATTAAAATCTTTCAGTTGACTCATCGTGAAGGTAATATAATAAAACTTCTAAGAAAAATATCAAATTCGAAATATTGATGTTATCATCAATAAAAAGCCGTCATCTGTTATCATTCAAAGCTGATTAGATGCCTGGAACACCTACGGTTTTTCTCATTTCAGCTAACCGAGAGTTTTACAGGACCGAAATTATCCTATCGTACCTCCCACCCGGCGGTTATGCAAATATTATCCGTTGCTTGAGCGCCTAGGAGGGTGTTTTATTCGAATTATGAAATGCTGTTAGTGATGCTGCCATGTCACGAATGCAAAATAGTTTACCCGACGTGCCCGACGTGATTATCGTTGATAATGCTAATGTATTTTCATATTGCGGTTTTCCCGGATTGTGTATTAGCTATGTATCCCTGAGGGACACTGGGTCATGGGAATTGTTCCGATCGCAGATGGTCCTGAACGGAAATTCACTTTGTATGCATTCGCTGGCATCGGCAAAAAATACCGCTTCTTGTTTTTATACAAGTACTAATTGTTGCCCGCGGCTTTGCCCGCGTAGAAGTGAATAAATTAAATTATGGAACTTGTCTCAAGGTATATTGGTCAAACCGGCAGAACATTAAGGAATCGCACCAAGGACTATCACATGTTAATAAGAAAACAAGTTCAAAATATTCTAATCATGTTTTAGTAGAAAATCATATCTTCAACGGAGATTTTGATGATAAACCATCATGAAAATGTTGAAAGTGTCTATATAACAAGGCAAAAAAGACGGTAATACCCTTCCAACACCAACTCAACTATCACCTATTGGAATGGAAATAGTAAATAGTAAATATAATGAAATCTACACTCATAAATTCAAAAACCAAAAATATAATAAAGAACTGAAAATTGCATTAATAACATACATTGTTCTTCTGTTGGAAGTTATATTGGTGAAACTTCAATGCTATCAGAAGTGCGTGAAAATGAACATCAAAAATATATCAAAATGTCCAAACATGTTTGGACATTAATAATTATAATAATAATGTTCATTCACAGTAAACAACATATAATTACATAAAAAAGTTCATTTAAAAAATACAGTAACTCATTGAATCAGGGTAAGTGGTGAATAAACACGAAAAAAACACAGAAGTAGCTGCAAAAGCTACTTGTATATGTGTATATGAAAGCAGTAAAAAAATAAGTTTAATATCAGAGTACAAACATGGATGAAACAATATGGAAATGATTGCCAATGGACCACAATGTAACTGCTTTTTAGAAATAGATCGTTACTTGGCTACCCGTCTTCAAGGAAAATATGAATAGTGGCGAAACTGCAACAGACTAATATCAGAGAATAACTTGTGCTGAACCGAATGTTCTGGAAGCAATCAACAACATATTCCACATTTTAAAACTCCTTTTACATTCATTGAGATAGTTTAAAATGGAATCACATAAAGAAAGAGGAACTGCAACTATCAACAGTTCTAAGGATGCCGGTAGATTTTGGCCTCCGAAATATGCAATTCTTAGCCTTTATCGATGGATAGACTACCAATGGATAGAATTATCGCTGGATAGCACATATTGCTTGGTGAAAAATACATCGAAATTATTTCATTTAGTTCATTATCAACTGAAAATTTGGAGATTGTTCCTCGGGCGCCAATGAAAAGACCAATGATTTTTATTTCACCATTAATTTTATATTTCCCCTTGATGAATTTGATGGTTGGTACATAGATCTTTTTCTGCGTCAGATTCTGCAGACTGAAAAGTACCTATTTCGAATTTTTTTTTTTTGGATCCAATATGAATGCAATATCGTCCTTTCTGTCTATCGCTATAATGCTACCATTGGAAGTTGACTTCCTCATAGAATTCGAATATTTTTCAGACAATGTAGTAGCCGTTGGGGGAGTGTGGTTGAATGATGTGATGACCAAATGGACGAGAGGAAGAGTGGACGTAGGACGTAGTACAATGTCTGCACTGGGTTCCGGCTTCAAATCTACCGGGTCTACCACACGTTATCAGGCCCTTTAGAGTCCTTATTCAATTTGCTGGAGGGTACTGATCATGAAGTTTCACACCTCTTTCTTCCATTTTGTGGTCCTTTCAGTTGTTATATATCTCAACTTCCGCAGAGAATAGGCACATTTGTCATTGTCGATGACAATATTCAGTTTTTTCTAACATGTAATAACTTTATCAACGAAGGATCTTACTTTGTCTGGTAGCACATTCTGTTTAGATCTGAGTTTCTTGGATACATTGAAGTATTGGAGAAACGCTTTCCATGATGCTATGAAGAGACCTAGTCCTTTGAATTTTAGAGAAGGGTTAACATCTGCATTTCTTTGAAAGGAAATTTTGTCGATATCTTGGAGAAATTTGGAAAGTAATTTAACTAGGGGAGTTGCCTGAAATGAATATACCAGTGATGGCCACATTGAATAGTTTTGTATGAGTATAAACTTTTCCTCAAATCACAAATATTTTTGTAATATGTTCGACTTTAAATCAAAATAATTGTTTCAAACTGATCTTTCATAAGAATGAGATGCAGATAATGATTAGATTTGGAAAGATGATTATATTTGGTTAGAAAATTTCGCATTTGAAAAAAAGAGAACTATTCAGAAATGTTCAACAAATGAGATTCGTTGAGAAACAAAATAAAGGAGACGTGTGCGTATTCATATTATTTGGTAGCAAGTTCAAATCTGATAGAATACTGTTCTACCAAAATATTCGTTGAAAGGATATCTTTTAACTTTTTGATGTTTTACAAGTATTAAGGAGAAATGCTATCGCATTTCATATGTCAGGCTCATCCTTCAAGGAGAGTTGTGCAGTCGTGATCGAGCCCACCATCACTGATGATACCTCGGCGGGTAGAAACAGTGGTACCTGGAGTTGGATCTCGAATGATTCGTTCATGGTCTCTGACTTTAACCTAATGAAGGAAAATTCAAGAGGAAGAAAGTATACAAACTGTACTTCCACGGTTCGTGGAAAGTGTGTGACGATGCATTAGAAAAAGTGAATTGGGTTTTTCCTATATGTGGACTAGGTTTCTGGTTTTGAACTGACTCATGAAAAGTACATATTCCTCACCGATTTTCCTCATTGAGTATTTCTTTGTCACCTCTGAATTCATTCGATACATTCATGGTACTTCAGAATCACATCGATTCCAATTGATCATCTTCAAGAGGAAGATTAAACAGTTTATTTATTCTTCCTTCCGAAGGTGATCACTCGGTGATCGAAACACGTGTCGAAGTGTTAAAAAAAAACGGTTTGATAAAACCCCAGTAATATACTTTTGTTTCTATCATGCATTATATTGTGTTTCATTTCGTGATTTTCTGTGCTTGCTGGATAAGAAAAATGCCTTTTATAATTTCTAGGGAACTTGATCCGTTTGTGGATTAGTTTGTTTGGATCAAATCCAACAAAGAACTCTTCAATATGAAAACCCTTTAATTTTTTATTGCTCTGGAGGAGAAGTTGCCAGACCCCAATTCAATAAAGCCGAAAACACGCTCATAAAATTATATTTCCCATTATTTGTCGATAACATCGGCCTTAACGGTCATCGAATATATCAAAAATTCAATGTATCTATCGGAATGTTGTGAATGGAGGAAGTTTCGTCCAATGAATTAGAGTAACAGTTTTCAGCAACCCAAGAAAGACTCATAAGTTTTTTCATCAACTACCAATGGGATACAGAAAAACCTTCACTGATTAAATTTTTGCAAACCGCAATAGTTTTTCAGAAAAAAATCCTTTTCTCTATAACGATTCATTCTATTCTGAAATGTATATCAATTTATACTTCATTGTTTAATTATATTATTTTTGTATTTTATGTAGAAATTTCGAAAATGGTGAACTAGCAAACAGATTATTAGGTTTTCAACTCCAGAATAGAGTTTCAATGAAAATAAAGAATGCTGAAAAAATTTATTGGTATATATACATACTGTCAATAAAAATGAAAAATGCTAAAAAAATTTATTGGTATATATGCATACTGTCAAATTAAATTCATTCAGAAGAAGAAGCTAGGAATTAAAAGAAAATTTATATATAAAACAATCTTGGTTCTTCAGTAAAGATTGTCAAATAAATGGTAAAATCTTGTTGTTATCTCATACAATTTTCAAATCCTGAAAGTTATCGTTTATTTGGTAACCATATTGACAAAAACACTGATTTTGAGAACTATTTTTGGTCCCTACGGTGTTACACTCCAAATGAGCCACAATAAAACATCTATCAATGGTATTTCTGATTAGTTGGTAATATTTCTTCAGGTTTTCTCATATTCTAAGTGGATAATTCTTGAATAATCACGCGGTTTACTTTAAATATTTATTTTCGAAACAATACATACATTTTTGGGAAAGAAAGTTTTTGACTTTCTACTACTCCATCTTGATACAAAAAAAGAAGGATGAGGGAGTCTTCCAAAGGAAGGAAGGAAGTAACTCTATACATGGATGTGTAGATCAGACACAAACTGAAAGAAAGTCCTCCTGAAACAGCTACTTTCATATTTGTTTCGAAAGAAAAAATTCTTTCGAAACAAATACTTCTATATGAACACTGAATTGTAACATGAATGGTAACAAATTGCACTTACATAGATCACTGCCATCCTCACTGGTATACACCGATGTTTCGCCTCAAGACACTTGTCCTAAGGCTCTTCAGTACCAAATTGGATAACATTATAGAAAATACATTATTTTCTATAATATTATAGATAAAAGTAGCTGTTTCAGGAGGACTTTCTTTCAGTTTGTGTCTGAAAGTTACTTCTTTGTATGATCTATGTATAGAGTTACTTCCTTCCTTTCTTTGGAAGACTCCCTCATCCTTCTTTTTTTGTATCAAGATGGAGTAGTAGAAAGCCAAAAACTTTCTTTCCCAAAAATTAATCACTCCTAAAAAATATAACCCCTTCAATTCGATACATACATCATTCTGAAACTTCTTAGGCTTGAGGAAATCTGGGAATTTTCTCTTTAGATGATGATTCATAGCTTAAACAGGGTCAGGGTTTTGCAACAGTCCTGCTAAAACTTTGTAAACTCCTCAATCATATTCCATTGTAATATATTCTGAATCGCATTCGAGGAACTGGAAACACGCTGGATTTATTTATTGTTCTCGCATCACACGACTCACAAACAGCAGCAACCTTCACAAAGGCGAACCAATACGCCACAATAATGTAAAACAGTACATGTGAGGAGACTTACACTCGTCTCTGACAGATATATAGCCAGTTTGCTGGTATCAGTTTAGAGACATGTATGGAAATGGTAAATGGTATTGGAGAAAAACGGGTCTCTGAAACTATTGATGTATAACGATTTTTATTGAAGTTTAACAAGCACAACAGAGAAATCAATAAATCAGTCTTTCTGGAAAAATGATATCAAAAATTCGTTCAACTGATATATCTCTAGATGACGATAACAAAAAAAATCATCATTTTCGGCAAAACTGTTAATTTGCGATCTTCATTGATGCAGCGGTCATTGAATTGTTCCAAAAATGTTTCACCACCATATTCAACATCGAATTCAAATAAGCCATGTCGAAAAATCACCGCCCACTTATTAAAACAGCCTATTGATTCATATCCTGCCTCCATCATTTTCAATTTTCAATATCCCTTTCATTATATTTCACAGACGGGAAATCTGATTTATAGGTTTTCATATGACAATGTGAGTATTCCAATATTTAATCAACATCGAAATTCATTAGGATTTTTCCAAATAGAATTTGAAACGGTTCTAAATTAGGATCGATAATGATTTACAGTAAAAATTGATCATAATCTTTTACTGTTCGACTGAACTGACAACGTCTTCATTTCGTCCTCAGAAATTTTTGGATGCAATGATATTTATTTATTGCGTATTCATTTATAAACTTTTTACAAGACTATTTACATCATGTCAGGTCCAAAGTGAGTGAGTCTATTTGACCCTTCACCACAACCCGCAAGGGTTTATTGTGGCTCACACCTATTCACACTCGTCTAAATAAACCCAGCTTCTTAACGAAGTCGCTTAGTTTGTATGGTGAGTGGTCTTACAGGTTTGATGGTTAGATAAACTCCTGATTCGGTACCCAGCGGGGCAGGCACAAAGTATATACTCTGCTGTTTCATCGTTAATGAGGTAGTCGGATAGTCAAGGTGCAAGATTCTCTTGCATCGCTCTTGAGGAGACGACTCAGTCATTTCCTGACTGCACCACCAAACCGTTTTTTTTAGGTTCAGTTTTTGGATCAGGAGTTGGAGAGTTGAGAAGCCCATCTTCGCTGTAGACTCAGCGTCAGAAAGAATTTTGGAGTTTACTCTGTCTACACTATACAGGGGTGCGCAAAAGTCCGAAATAAAATTAATATCTTTTTAACCAGTATTTTAGGAAAAAAACGCTGAAACAAGTCAGTTGATTTCACGCTGTACGCATTTTTTGGCAACCCTCCCCAACTTTTTTTTTCAAATGCAAACCTATGTCGTGTATGGGCTCATTGAAAAGCTCGTAAGAAATGGATTCTGACCATACCCTTTTTTTGTGGTTACAACGAAATGAGAAAAAACTCTTTTGAAGAGTTACAAATACCTAACTTAGTGCTATCTACGGGTGAATAAACGTAACAGATGCTGAAATTGGCCTCCACCCTCTACTTGGCAGGCTCCTAGGCGATAGTAAAACCCGTCTACGGAATTCCGAATGGCCTCAGCCGGTATATTATGTGATTGCACTCTAATTCTGCTTTTTAGATCTTCAATATTAGCCGGCCTATTTTGATAAACCTTGTCTTTCATATATCCCCAATAAAAATAATCTAACAGCATTGAGTCTGGGGATCTTGGCGGCCATTCAATTGTACCACGTCGTCCAATCCAGCGTCCTGCAAATATGTCATCGAGATATTCTCTGACATCAATACCAAAATGTGGGGCAGCGCCGTCCTGTTGGAACCAAAGTGTTTCAGTGGGGATATCTGGATCTGCTTCATTGGGAAACATAACAGCTAAAGCAGGGACTAATTCAAAGCGTAAAAAGTCTAAGTAGCAAGCGTCTAAGTCTCACTTCGACTCCGCATTCTATCCCCACATCCCAACAATATCAAGACTTCGATACGCTGCCTCTCTGACAGTACCATTTTTGTTCAGCAAATTAAAAAAGAACACTTTGAAGGTACCCAATTAATAAACTGAACATACATAAAATTTCAATTTCACCCAGAATTTCCACAATTTTGAAACTGACTCAAGACAATAGTTCTTATCAGGGCATTCATTTTGGTACAAAAAATGCAAAAACCTTTTTCTCTTTTTGAGGTACACTGGTCAACAATTGCTTGGGATGTAACTAATTTTATGTGTAAGTTTTTGGCGAAAAAATAAAATCCACAGAATGTTGATGCTACATTACGTTATCAGTTTTACACATGAATCAATGAAATTTGTTGTGGTGCCTGGCCCGGTTGGTCTGTTCTTAAAATTTGTAAACTTTTAGAAAGTAAGTACTGGTGATCCTTAGCAATTGTTGATCAGTGTACATCATCACCACTTATTTGTTTTTTGCAACGTAATTCAACCGTATATAGCACTAAGTAGGTATTTCTAACTTTTTTGGTTTTAAAAGAGTTTTTTCTCATTTCGTGGTAACCGCATGAGTAAAAAAAATAAAGGGTATGGTCAGATTCCATTTTTTACGAGTTTTTCAATGAGTCCATACACGACATAGGTTTGCATTTGAAAAAAAAATGTTGGGGAGGGTTGCCGCTAAGGGGTTGAAATGAAATATTTCATTTTATTGCCAAAAATGCGTACAACGTGAAACCAACTGAGGTGTTTCAGCGTTTTTTTCCTAAAATACTGATTAAAAATATATTGATTTTATTCCGGACTTTTGCGCACCCCTGTATACATTCGATTGTAAATACTAACAATCGAAACTTCGTGAAGTAACTTGGCTTGGAGTCTCTCAACTTTTTATTTTTGATTTTTGTTCGATTGTTCTATTTTACTTGTATTTTATCTCACTGTTATTTGATTTCAGTTATTTTTTTGATTGATATAAATGTTATTTTCAGCTATTCTTTTTCAATTCTTTTTTTATCAGTTTTTTCGTGGATTTCAAATCATTTTATATAATATCAGACAATGAGAGTCCGAACTGATGAAATTCAGATCCACTCACTTTGGACCTTTGGATTTGATCGTGGATTCATTTTGAAATATAGCTTCAGTGCCAGAATCAGTATAATGAACTCCGTAAATATAATAAACTAATTTGAGGTTGAAGTCTATGGACATGCTCAAGTTATTCACGTGTGGAAACCGATGGTATTGAAACACTATCTGGTATCTCTGAGATGACTGGGAAGTTTTTTAGGCCGATTTGCGTTATTCAAAATAAAATAAAGTTTGTTCAGTCGAAATGTATGTTTGGTAGTCTCGAATGAAACCGTTTTCCCATTTTCATGAAAGTCATTTGAACTGGATTGGAAAGAACAGTTCAGTTATTTGTTTTCATATATGTGTTGGAAATACAAGATCCTCATACGGTACCTTGTGGTACACCGTTCTCAATTCTTTCAAAGCTCTCCCAAAATTTCTTTCATTGAGTTCTATTTCATGGTAACTCATTATCATATGATTTATCAATAAGAAACCGTAGTGATCAATTTAATGAGAATTAAATCTCGACTCTACCCTCCCTAATGTTTTGACACACCGTCTCTTCCAAAAGTTATCGAAAGTGCAGTTTGACTTATGAATCCCAGCGTGACATATTATAGCGAGCGAAACATAGCAAAAAAGTTTCCTAATAGCCTTTATATTCCACACGACCCTAAAAATTGTAACAGCGCTCTCGAACTTCCGTTGTTTCATCTCGTTAACCTTGAGATCCGGGTACCAAAAAAACTCCACCGTAAACACAACAAATTGCGAGCGCCGTTTGGTCTTTAATAAGAGCGTCCTTCAACGAGCAATTAAAACGGTTTTTAGTCGTAACTTGCCATTATTTCGTTTTGAAAACGCTCCGGCCAGGGTCTTTAGGATTTATTGCTAGTTTTTGAAATATTTTCACTTCCTGACACTGGTTGTTGGCTATTTTGTTCATATCGGGCACGTAAACAAAAGCCTAATGAATACGAGAACGCAATTTTAGTGACAGCTCATTTGAATGTGAAAATTGACAACTGAAAAAACCTGACGACAGCAGACGTCTCGTCATTCCATTTGGATTCCAGGACATCGGCTGCGAAGGAACATCTTCACCGACAGTAGGAGGTTGTATATCTTGATGAGGATCTAGAAGTGATTACGAATTGGGAAGAGAGTAACCAGGTTCGACTCAATGCCACGAAAAGCCAGGTATCGGTTTTCTCCAAAAAGATAAATGTCTCCAAACCGGATATAATAATGTCAGGTCAGACAATTCCACTTTCTGCTTCAATAAGTTTGTTGGGGGTTAAAATGGACCCCAATGTGTCTTGACACGATCATGTCGCTGAAATTGCAAAGGTTGCTTCTCAAAGCTTGGAACACTGTTCCGGAATAAGAAAACTGTAAATACCTCAGCAACTTTTCATGCTTTATAAAGCTCAGCTCAGACTTTCTTCAGAGTATTGTTCTCATGTATGGAGCTCCGTCCCCAAACATAGCCTTAAGCTTCTGGATTCCATTTCATATGCCTGATTGGAAACGCGAATATCACTTGCAACCTTGATAGCCTGGAATATCGAAGAAAGGCTGGAGATTTGTCTCTCCTCTATAGATAGTCTCACGAAAAGTGTTCAAGTGAATCGGCACACTTGATTCCACCAAGAGCGGTACATATCAGAAATACGCGACGAACTGTGGCTTCTCTTCGTTTCGAGGTTCAACTCAGTATACCTCGAACTTCACTGTTTAAGAACTCTTTCATTTAGAGATCGCCGTTGGCGGGTTGGCTGTCCTTGTTTATCTTTCACTGCCTGAACCACTGTGGATGCTGTTTTTGGCGAGTACATTGGCTTGGGATGTGGGGATTGAGCAAACTGGCCATCGGATGCCTGCTTCCACGTAGTCCTGCTGGATACGAGGATGACAGAATCACTGGTTCTGTTATTCCCTAACTGAATGGCATCCTAACGATGGCTTAATCCTAAGGTGCGTGTATCCGTGCCGAGAGGATGAATGACACTGAGCCTATCCGATGTCTATACGGGACCTTCGAGATACCGGGCGTCCTCTCCTCGTAGCATCTCCTTGTCACGGTAATGCGGGGCTCTGCCGAGATTGAACTTCTTTTCTTAGCTACTTGTGGGACTTTCATGGACAGAGTATGCTCAAAAATTTTTTCTGACGCTGAGTCTACAAAGGAGATGGATGTCGAGCATACGAGAATATCCAACTCCTGATCCAATAACTGAACCTAAAAAAAAGGTTTGGTGGTGCAGCTAGGAAACGACTGAGTCGTCTCCTCAAGAGCGGGGTAACTTATGGAACCACCTTTCACCAAATTCTAGAGCGGCGTGCACAGAATCTGCCTCACGTTTGCAGTTTAGCAAACGTTTGCGCTCACGTAATGATTCACCAAAACCAGATGCAAAAAGTCCTGCACGGCCAAATCTAAGGCATCGTCAGGTATATCTGATATGCAAAAACCCTCATATGGAAAGGTTGTCGCGGGTATCAAGGTGGGGATCTTGCACCTTGACTATCCGACTTACTCATTAACGATTAAACAGCTGATCATATACTTTGTGCTTGCCCAGCTGGGGACCGAATCAGGTTTTTTTTAGAGTTCGGCAGAGCCGAACTCATACCACCTGACCTGAAAGACCACTCACCATACAAACTAATCGGCTTCGTTGAGAAGCTGGATTCAGTTGGTCGAGTGTGAATAGGTGTGAGACACAATAAACCCTTGCGGGTTGCGGTGGAGGGTCGAATAGACCCACTCACTTTGATACTAACCTAACCTAACCTAGAAAACGGCGTTTCTATGAAATACACTTCCTGAGAACGTTTTTCCAAATGAATTTGATCTCCAGCGATTCAAATCCAATGTGGATCGCTACTTTCGCCCAGGCACCAATCTAGGGGCGCCTTCAGGATTTTACTGTAGTGCTTGTGCTTCATATGATATGATATGAACACTGAATTATTTAAAAAGCTTTTCTCCACTCAGTTTGTATTCCAAATATAACCCTTTCAATTAAGGTACATAATCATTATGAATTGAACCCTGTTTCAGATGAATTTTTTATTGTAATGACTATGTGTTATATATGTTCTGGACTATACTGAGAAGGATTTTCATCATTAATTTTTTCCCTTTTTTTAGAAGTTGTCTAGTTTCTACATGATGATGGAGGAGAAGAACGCCAGAAAGTATTTTTTTGGAAATTTAATCTTCCATGATTTTCTGTTTTACCATGTATTTCTGTTTTTGAAAAGGAGTATAACCAAATATTCCTTTAAATTTTTCACCAAATTACATTTATTATGTTTGGTTGATTTTTTCTGTGTGAATGTTTTCTCTAAGAAAAACACATTCTTACACTTATCATTCTCTTCTTTCTTGTGTGATCTTTTCAAAGACTACTCAGATTCAAATATTTCCTTGATGAAATCAATAAAAATAAATCACTCTCCGTAGCAATATGTTTCCCTAATCGAAGTTGTTTCTCAGGAAAAGCAGTTGAGATGCTTCCTTCTCCAGAAATAATCACAAAGGGATAAGAAACTGACATTGTTTGTCAATGTGGAAAACTGCTTATTGGAACGATATACGAAAAAATCTTTGCCGGAGAAATTGGGTTCAGCAACCTTTGTTGAAGGGATTCCGAAATAAACGATGAGAGAAATTTTTCGGTGGGGTTGTTTTCATGGGCCATATAATCACAGAGGGATTTGTTTGTTAAAATAGTATAGGAGTCCAGTCACAGAATTTTGTACCAAATTAGTGTAGTTGGAGTTTACGGAATGATGGCAATTTATATTTGTGTACAGGAAGGAAGCTGGAGATTTAATGAAATTGAAAAAAGCATTTCCCTGGCTTGAATATCAGTATCTATTTCATGAGTTCAGATTTTCATCATATGATATGAAATTATTTGAAATCTCAGAAACAATCAATAAAATTAAAATGAATACCTGGAAATAACAATTATATCAAGCAAAAAAAACCCTTAAATGAAATAACAATGAAATAAATCAAATAATGGAGAAGAAAATCCTCAACAAACTTCCATTCTTAGACGTATTGGTGAAAAGGGCCGACACTGAGTGGGAAACATCTGTATACCGAAAACCCACTCACACGTGACACTAAATCCAACCACTGAAAGTCAACTAGTTGGTGAAAACACGCCCGAAGAAGCCATTGTATGGCGAAACACGTGTTGCGTTTTTGTAAAACTGTTCAGTAGAAATCTTACAACAAATTGTTTTTTTGAATACGTTATGGATTTGCATGAAGTATCAGTCAATTCCATCGTATAGTTCACCAGCGATTTGAATCAAGTTCGGAAGAGATAATAAGTTGTTAAATTTACAGTCAGTTATACCCGAACTTCTTGAAGTTGCTATACATACTCTTTCAAAAGCTTCCCAGAAAGTAGTTCATGATATATGACTGAATGAATTTGTAACGTTTGAGCCTCGGACTCATTCTGTTACATCAGGTTTCTCCCAAGACTCAAACTTAGGTCCCATCCTATTTTCCTATCCTATCTTCATTATTTCCTCAGTTGTGACTGTGAATTAGGACCCAGCTTGCACTTGTTTCGACTTTTTAGAGTTATCGTTCATAGAGGATGACAGCTGCTTAACAGAAAAACACATTTTTCTAACGTTTGTTTGAAGGTGGTTGGAGATGTTCCGATCGGAACTTGCCCAGATTTCTGATATCAATTATAAAACCACTGCAAGGAAAAACATCATTTTTTGTAAAAAATTCAACAAAAAAATGTTGTCTGGCCATCGAACAAGCCCATGAGAAGCCCCGAGTATGGTTGGATACGTGGACGACACCTTCATAATATGGAACCATGGGAATGCAGAACTGGATACTTTCCTGAAGCATCTCAACAACGTAAATCCTTCCATCACTTCCACAATGGGGAAGGAAGTCCACAACGAATTGCCATTCTTGGACGTATTGGTGAAGAGGACCGGCACTAAATAGGAAACATCTGTGTATTGAAAATTCACTTACACGGGACAGTATCTGAACCACGAATCCAACCACCATCAATCAACTGACAGAGGAATCATCAAGACTCTACTAGATCGTGCTTTCGGGCTCTGCAATACAAAGGAAAGCTTCGAAAAGGACTAGGCATCATCAAAAATGACCTTCAATGGAATGGTTACTTCAAAGTGATGGTAGAACAAGCTTTGGCTAAAAGACATCAGCAAAAGCTCCACAAGGAAGAGAAGCCGCCACAACCAGTACTTGTACTTCCCTACATCAGAGGATTGTCGGAAAGGATAAGAAGGATTGGGTCCAAGTATATCTGGGAACACTATCCACAGCAGCCTCACGAAAATCAGGCCACCAAACGCGGACTGCTATTCCAAGAATTGGATTTACCGGATACTCTGCGAGTGCAGAGAATCATAGTTGAAACTAAGAGACTATTAAGAGTTCGCATTGCCGAGCACAAGAAACACACATCAGCGAGGAGAAATCAGCAAATCTGGAATAGCAGAACATGTTTGGACTCAGCAACATAACTCCAAGTGGCCTCAAGCTGAAATCATTCACAAGGAGCAACACTGCTTTAGGAGAAAATTCAAAGAAGCCGCATATATGTTGTCCAACAACGCATTTAGCGAAGCTAGCGTAGATATACGTAACAAATGGAAACCTCTAATCAAGCGGAACACGACCAACTCCCAGCAAACAGTCAGCTCTCGCTAAAACCAATGAAGCGGAGAAAAGGAAGAGGGGATAGGTGAAAGCACTCGAATGACCTATAAATAGTCAGATCTCGGAGGAATAAGTCCAGTTATCACCCGAAGACGATTGTGGATACTAACAATCGAAACGTCGTGAAGTAACTTGGTTCGTAATCTTTTAATTTTCATTTGTTGTTAATAATTTTTCAATCTTTCAGCTTGTGTTGACAATTCATTTTTTATTTTTTGTTTGTTGCTTGCATGTTATTTCAATGTAATTTCAGTTTTTTGCTTGATAAAATTGTTATTTTTCAGCTAATATTTTTATTTTTTTGTACAGATTCGTTCAGGGATTTCAAATCAATCTATATCATATTAGACAATGTAAGTCTGAACTGAAGAAATGCACATTTTTTTTTAAATCTATCTATCTGAAGACAACCCAAACAAAAATGTGACCTCAACCTTCAAAGTGATTCACTACCTGGAACAAACTTTTTCTATTATACGTGTAGCATTAGTTTGTGAGGCTGCTTGAATTTATTTTCTTGCAAAATAGTTTCGATTTCACGAAAAATCTTGAGGGATCAATTTCAATTATACTTGGTGAAGGACAATTATGATATGTATGAAATGTATTCATTTGTATCTTATCAAAATACCACATCATATGTAATTATTCTAATCATTGAAATGGGTATAGTGAGCTATCGTTGAAAGATATATCATATGCCACTGTCTTTTTTTTCCTCTCAAAAGGAGTTATGCCGCATTTTTTATGAAAGCTGCCCCGACTTCTCACAGATAACATCGTCTGATCTAAACCTATTATCAGAAAAAAAAAGAAAAATATACACAAACCTTCCACTGTATGAAGATCCGTTTGGTAATTTTTGAGTTTATCGTCTTCAAAGAGACAGATGAAAGCGGTGGGGGACTTGGTTTCATAAAACGCAGTGATGATAGTGATAAATGACATATGAATATTCAAAAAGTAAATATTCATGCCTAACTGATACTTTTTATCATACACAAGAATATATGAAATCCAGTACCGAACCTAAATGTCATGGAATGTAAGACAATGAATTTCTGTAGAACCAAATACGAGTATCATAGATATGCATTTTTATATGCCATCCAAAGTGTATGACTTTTGTAAAATACATTTCTTGAAATATTTCAGAGGCGTACAAGTTTTGAGAATTCATAGAAACTGAAAATTGTCATGCCTTCATACATATAATTCTCGTATATTGATCGTTGGCAGTGTTTTTAAATTTCATATGACTTTCATTATTTAAAATGAATGCAATTTTTTCTACAATAAAAATATCCTTTTGAAGTCATCCTTACAAACCTTTCAACAAATTTTTTCGCACTTTGATACATACACTTCAAAATAAATCATTTTATGGTAGATATAAGTTGAAGATATCATCAGTATGTGATAGCATGCTATTTTTTATCATCCATCGTTATTTATTGTATCGAATAATTTTGTCAAAAGTTGAAATTACTATTATTGGAAAGGATCTAGTTCCACGAATTATTTTTATGGGAGAATGACCCTGGAAGAAGCGACGGAATAATCTGACCTTTAGTAAATGTTTCTCGTTTCTTGTGTATCTCACTGAAATCCAGTCTAATTTTCCAATACATTGTGTAAATGAATCGGATCTTCGATTCTATAGAAGCTGCTGCTGAGGTTAATGAGATCATGGGGGATACATCTAATTTGCAATCTTTAGGATCGAAGGAAATCGTAATGCTCAAATTTCCGATGAAACGATCTCTTTTCTTTAGTGTAATAAATTTATACATGCTTTCAATCAAAATACCGCATATTCCATTTGGAAAAAAATTGTTACATATTCATTATATTTTGATTGATATGAAATGAATTAAATTCTACTCGTCATCAACATTCGGAATGATTTATAAATTTGAAGTTATTAAAAAAGAATTGAAACATATTCAGAGCTGTATGAAAATATTCAAATATTCATTTATGGTAATGACATTCAAATCACATATTTTCAATAGGTATCAAAATATGAACAAAAAATCTCCTTAAAATCTCGTTTAAACAAATCAGCATTGAAATCATTTTCATCAAAAGTTGATGAAAAGTGATATTGATCAAAACGAAGACATTCTTAGAGGAAGTATCTATAGTCGTTTCAGGCTTATTGAGCGTCATCAGAACGATGTAATCAAGTGCAGAGACGAGAACACTTGGTTGCACAAATGTATGGAGTCAACAGAAACCAGCTGCACCGTAGTTTCGGTCAGATGACTTAGAGTTGAAGTCACCAAATAACATTTTCCCTGAAACAGTCTGAGCTGTCTGGATGACATTTGACATATTTATCTTGGAGTTTTGTGAGAGAAAATATGTATTAAACCAGATTCAAGTAGTTGTCTCTTGCATTGTTGAGTGCTCTGTCCATGAGATTTGGATTTATATCAAATTCACTAACAACTATCTCTGTATTATATTCTGGTTTCAAAAGATGCTCAAGCTGCTGAAACTGTCTTCAAGGAGAAGATAGTTATTCCTCCATCCGGAGATCATCTGATTGAACCCTAAAATACAATTGGATTCTGAACACCTTATATTCGTGCGGTTTCCTTCCAACAAAGTGTTGCTCATTCTTGCATTCAGGTACACCATACTGTTGTTGACCAATAAAATGAAAACTCTCAGCTTCAGAAATGATAATAATAACGATCCTTCAGATCACATAAATGGATTATGCTAGGTATCAAAACAAATTCATCTACATAAACAACAACTAAAACAAGTAAACATTCTAGCTATAGTTACACGAGAATATAAATAGAACTCAAATATAATTAAGGAAATATTCTAAAAAAAATATTGTTCAATTGCTTCTCAAGCAAATGTTTTTTGGAATTTTTTGAAAGTGTGAATTGATGTAGAGAGATCGGGAATATCCAGGAGATTGCCGTGAAGAGATGTCTGGTAGGTAAATAACCTTTTATAAATTTCTTCATTGTGTGCCGGAATATGGATCATATTTTTTCTCCGAAGATTGACGTTATGCACATCTGTTCTATATATAACTTTTCCATATAAATATTCAGAATTTTTGAATTTTAGTATTTCATAGTAAAAAGTGAGAGTCTGTAATTTGTGTCTGTTACACATACTCAACCAACCCGCGTCTTTCAGCTCATGGAAAATTTTTTCTCTCCTCCTAATGTGATATAACATTCGAAGACAACAATTTTGAACTTTTTGGATTCGACGTATGTCGCTACAATATATACATGAACCATACACAATGTCACAGTGATTGAAATGGAACAATATCATAGTATCGCTAAAGATTTTCTTCACTTTCAAACTTAAATACATTCACTGCTGATATACCAACTTCAACGACGCGTAGGCCTTTCGAAATTTTTCCGTAACATGTGTTTTAAAACGTAATTTAGAATCTATGAGTAAATATAAATGTTTGCAGCTGTCTCTGAAAGTCAGCATATAAGCCCATAAGATTATCTGCATTTCACTCAAAGCTTCATATTTCTGAATAACGCCACCGAATAATACAGCAGAAGATTTATCACAATTCATAGATAAAAAATGATCATTAGAAATATTAAGGAGGATTTCTGAATCACGATTGATTTTTATGTTGGCTCATATTTTCCAATTTGAATGCACAATAAATTTGCGTGTCATCGGCAAACATATGGTAATTGCAATATGTCAGATGATTATGAAAATTGGAGGTATACAATGTGCATAAAAGTGGTCCCAATTCACTACCTTGTGTAACTCCTTGGTAAACCACCATTCTATTTGATATTTCGTTTTCTTTTTTAACGCACTGAGTTCGGTTTGATAAATATGATTTGAGAAAAGAACAAGCAGAAGTACTTAAACCAATAAAATGTAAAATTGCAGTTAATATTTGATGATTTAACCCGTCAAATGCCCTAAAATAGTCAATAGATACCAAAACACTCAACTCATTTTTATCCAAGGTAAACAAAATATCAATATGTCTGTTTCGTGAATTTGGACGGATGCAAAATATTAGTGACTCTATCCATTTGGAGGAAGCAAATCTTCATAACATAGTGAAAACTATAATAATAATAATCATATCTGCTTAGGGCACATGGACCAATGATCATTTACCTCAAGATGTGGTAAGTAGTTATTGGTTGATAATGCTAGCGGGCCCTCCCGATTATGGAGCTCCGGGGTCAGGGCACGATCAGCTCACCGTTCAAAAAATAATAATAATAATAACCATAATATTTATTTATTATAAGAAATTATACAAAACTAATTTAATAATTTGTTCACAGAAAGAAAGGTAAATAATGGAGTACTATCTGAAAAAGCCTTCACGAGTCTCGTTTATAGCTAGTTTCAACGGCTGGCGTCAATGTTTTGATTAGTTTCTGGGTTTTGCCTTGGTCTTTTGTGGTTACAATCTCTAAACATTTCAACTGCAACTGAGGCATCTTCAGTGGCGTGGTTGAAGTCAAGAAGAGTACTTGGATCACTCCACTGAAGTTGACTGCCGCAGATGCACTGGAAACGTCTATAGATTGTAACCGAAGAAGACAACGGCAATACCCAAAAACCAACCCAAACATCATTTACCAATATCTTTATATTGGTAAATAATGTTTTCGAACAATTATTTGTTCATCAATGAACCATTTCATATGTCATATGTCAGGTCTTTAGTTGCGAATTTCGTCACTTCTTTTCAAATGTTTCCTTCACAATAGACGGTATCATCCACAAGTGAAAGAGTAGTGGGTATATAATAAATAATATGGTCTCAAAGACGGTTTTCATAATAATAAAAATAATAATAATATTTATTCACACAAGAAAATTAATTACAGAGTATAATTAACAAATACAGCATCATTGTGAATAAACAAAAATATACCACTGAAGCAATAGGTTCTGCTTGTGTGAGGGCTTACACACCATGAGTATATATAAACAAATTTTTCGAAAGTACTATACTAAAACTACTAACAATAAAATCAAGTATACAGTTATTGTGATAGCAAAATTAGTATAATTATTAATACAACTATCATACAATATATTCATAAAAATACACACACTCTCATATAACATTTACGCTTATACACATCGAATTAATCGCAGGTAATATAATTACGAATTATGGATACTGAAATTTCTACGTGTTAATAATGTGAAAGACTTCCAAATGTGTTTTTATATACTTATATTAAAGTGTGAATATGTAAAATGTAGAATAATAAATATCGAGATGAAAAGTATGAACTTTCAATAGTTTAAAATTTAAAAATACTCGAATATACTGATATACAGATAGTGCAATTAGGATAACATTATGAATATCTGAAATTATTTTCAATTTTCAATTATTGACTGTATATAATGACGAGGCGACAGTTTTGTAAATAATTTTAAATCTAAATGTTGACCATACGTCAGCATTCGGGAAGGAGATCAAATACTTTTGGGGCCAGATATTGACAGCAATTTTTGGCCTATTGATTTCGAAGCGAAAGGTATTAAAAAATCCTTTTTTTGTCTTGTAGTATAGGTATGAGAAGGTTTATTAAGTTCGGTGTTTTTGAAGAACTGAGTTGTAGCGATGTAGTGGAAACATATTTGTCTGTTATCAAAAATCTCAGACTTTTCATAGAGAGCATCACTCGCGTATCTGTTGTTTTTGAAAAGTTTCATTCTTATTTAGACATATCCCAGGTTACGGTTCTGGCAGTGCCCATACTGCCCTATGTTTGAACTTGCTATTGATAATTTGTCAAATGAATTACAAAAAGTTCCAAAACATTTTTCTTCATTTCCTAGATTTTTCAAGAGGAGTTCAAGGTTGATGCTATCAAATGGTATCAAATCGATAAATATGCCATGGTATGAAATTATGCATTGATTTTTCCCAAGTATCTCAATAACGTCTTTTCGATATAAACTGAATCGATCTTTTGGAATGATTGAGTCCATTGTTATTTCCAGACGATTCAGATACTTTTCAATATATGCAAATTGTTCCGTCTTCACCAGTTTTCTTTTATTTTATTTTTTATTTTCATTTTTCTCTTTCTGTATTTGTCTACTGATGATTTTCACTCAATTTTCAAATTTTTGATTCAACACCAAATTCGTCTGTGTGTGAAATTCTGATCGAATATATGGAGCGCTCCTCGTATCAATATATTTGGTCGGTCGCTGGAACAACAGCAGAACTGGAATTTGATATTACAGTCTCGCTATAGAAAGCATCTCAGGTCAATTGACAACCTACTCAATGAATTAAGAAAGTTACTGGCCAGCTAGTGTTGTGTGATCCAACGGGTTTCAACGATCATTCTCCTGGAACCGGAAATCTCTCTACAAGCCGCTACTGGAGCCGACATAAACTCAGGTGAGAACCACAGCCACGTAATCTCTCTCGCCCTTTTTTTTGTGTCCTGAACAAAATTCTATTGGAAACTTCCTTAAATCATATAATCCTATATTATACTACAGTCCATTTATCTAATGAAGCTACACAAATTATATGTGTTCAAATTGGAATTTTCTAAAAAATGCATTTTTGTTGTGATATTATTTGTAGAAGTGATTTGAGATTTGCTCCGTGATTTCATAAAAGTGTTCAATCAAATTCCAGTCAGAAAGCTGTGAAAATCAAACTATGCACAATGTTTTGGAATAAATCACCCGTAATTTTGATGCACTCATTCACATTTTCCCGACAACCTTGAGAGAAAAAAGTCCACAAATGATACTTCATCTCAAGTTCAGTCGCACAAACACTCATCCCAACAATCCAGATACATCAGTATTTATCAGCTCGCTACCCCTTTTCTATTATCCTCTCTCCTCAGCGACAGTCTCTACATGTCAGACGCCTTTGTATCACCCAGAAGTTATTTCGTTCTGTCACCGAGTTGAAAGTTTCGAACTTTTCGGGATTCTGTCCATTGTTCAGAGCCGAAACCCTATTTCAAATTGCCGTTTTGACACCAGATCGATAAACTGGCCGCATGCCCTTGTGCTCTGGATGGGTTCACTCCAGATGTAGTGTATGTATACACTGTTGTAACACTGAAAACGGTTCAATGCTAGCCAATTGACAAACTGCTTTAATCAGGGAGCTTGTTGCCAAGGCACTCTGGATGTCACTTCAATGCCGGAACGTGGGGTTCGATGTATTTGTTTTGCCGTGCTTCTTTTCAATAATTTGTTGTCACGCTATTGAACTGAGGAACATGCAAACTATCACGATGGAAATATTTCAATCTGATCAGCTAGATGACTGTGTCTAAATTTCTAGACGATAGGATCTGGCGAAAAACGTCTGGAAAATAACTGCTTCCCTGGCTAATATCACACCGGAGATTATTTTCTATCACATAGAAATTTGCTCAACTATGATAACTTGGAATCAGTCTATCATTCGAGCCCATTTCCAGCAGAAGTCTCAGCACAATGTTACAACTTGATTTGTCAATTCAACTCAATTTGTTGAATTGAAATTCTCGCAGATGCTTTCTATACCCCTAACATTAGGTAGCCTCATCTATACATGAGAGGTTTCGGATACTCTTCAGTTTCAGAACATTCCACATCATTTGGTAGTGTTCACTGCTTCACAATGACCCAAAATGTTCCAGGATGTTCTGGAATATTCCAGACTATTCCGGAACTTCAGTAGTATCGGTGAACTAACATTAAGTGGTCCCAAGCTGAGATCATCTGCAAGAGGAAGTTCAAAAATCACCATCCTTTTATGGGTCTCTTCAGTCTTGGAAACAGAAAAATGTCGCAGGGGGCCAAATTTGGTGAATACGATGGTTGGATCATGATCATGGTGTTCTTTTTGGTCGAAAACTCATGAACAATCGATGTAATAACCATTCGTCACCATTTATGAAACTTTCAGAAACTCTCGTGATGAACAGTGACAGAGACAAAACAAATTCAAATTTGAAAAATGTCATTGAAACGCATAAGTGATTCATTGTTGAAATACTTTGCAACTGGTGTATCAAAACATATACATTATTCAAATGTATATGTCGTGTATACGTGTATAAAGATCATTACAATTTTTATACTTTTCAGATGGCGAAGGTGAAAATACCCAAAAAAAGGTCAATAAAAACCTAATTTTCCACACAAAAATGACCTTCGTTCAATATATTGACCTACAATTGTATTTTATGTTGGGATTGAAGATATATTATTTTCACTATTATTAATGTTAATTATTCATTATCCATAACCATCATGTGAGCATCATCTGGTAGAATTAACTTTGCTACATTAGGTTCCTTTTCAAATGCCCGAAAAAGTATCTGAAACATGAAACTTTGCCTTGAAAAATGAAGTGTCTTTTCCAGGGTATGACGGTGGATTATGAAGTGTTGTTTTTCATCTCTCGAGTGGTTCGGGTCGGAGAGTGACACAAGGAGGGTACTTCAAATGATCGCAAAGCTGCGAAATTGTGAGCTCATATGAGTTTGTGCGGTGAAAAAAAGTTTACCGTTCAACTTAGGGAAAGTTTTTTTAGAGAAATCGTTCGCTTGGATGGAATAAATTTTAAAGAGATTTGTTTTTAACGCAGTATATTTGAATGATGTATTGAAACGACTTCATAGAGTTGAATTGGTTTTCGCTGAAACTAGAAGCTAGAAATGTACTAGATTGTTCAAAAAATAAGGTAAATGTTCAAATTTCGCGGGCTATCCATATTCGAACAACGAATTTTTTATGTTGATATACTTATCTCTAATATCTTTATAGTTTCAGCTGTTTGGAATGTTGTGTTTGTTAGTGAGAGGCATACAAGTAAAAAATATTCTCCGTGCACCAAAAATGCTTGAAAAACACTTGGAATGTTGACGGTGGCATACGACGATTGTACTCTGGGTCAGAAGAATGTTAACAAGTGGTACACGCTCTTCACAGAAGGTCAAGAAGATGTGAATGACGACGCTCGCCCTGGACGCCCTAGCACATAAAAAAAACGACAAAAATTTCGAGAAAGTGGAAAAAATTGTTATAATTGCTAAAGATGTCAGCCTTTTGCCTGCGGCATGCCTCAGTCACCGTAGTCAAGCCTGTGCCACCGAATTCACCAGAGTTGATCCCATGCGACTATTCCTGTTTCCAAGATTCAAGAGACTCATGAAGAGACGGCATTTTGCAACGATAGAAGAAATGAAAATCGAATTGTTGAGAGAGCTCAAAAAGTGAATATGAAAACTGCTTCGAGGTTTGGAAAAAATACTGGTACAAGTGTATTATATCAGGAAGACTACTTTGATGTGGACAAAATTGAAATTGATGAGTAAATAGATATTGTTTGAGAAAAATTTAAATTCACCAACATAATTTTTTGAACAGAGAGCGTATGAATTTTGTTTTATTAAAGTTTTTTCTCCTTCTGTCACTTCACTTAAGTTATCCATGTTTCATAATACGTTGATTCAGAGAAGTCCTTCAATAACTTTCTTAACGGTCAATAACGGTCTTAGTTATTGTTTAGGAATATTTCACATCAGTTCGAACAAAGAAGTGATTAGAACACTGCTTACAAATACTGAAATAGAAATAACACGGGTTGATAGCAAGTGGAGATCGGTTGTCCGTTCTCGCGGCTTGAACCTCCGATTCACACAGCGGTCGATTGAGTGAGTGCAGCAAAGCCCCCTCGGCTACCGACCATTATCATACATATTTTGGATGATTTTAAGAATAAATATAGTTCAAAAAAAACTTAAAAACACGCTTTCAAAGAACATCGAACTAAAAAGTTGAAAAAATGATCGAAAAATACTGGTATTATTGTGAAAAAAGAGCTTGATATACAAGAAATATGGCACAAAGCGCCCACGCTTTTTTCACAATAATACTAGTATTTTTCTATCGTTATCGTTTTGGGCTTATTTAAAAAAAAATAATTTTCAACTTTTCAGTTCGATGTTTTTCAGAAGCGTGTTTTTTAGTTTTTTAAACTACAATTATTTTTAACTCTCCAATTCGATGTTCTCCAAAAGCGTGTTTTTTAGTTTTTTTGAACTATATTTATTTATTTTGATTTTGTTTTGACCGACCTATCGAGGATGTTACGTACAGCGCCATCTGCCCGCGAATAGATCATGCAATAATGCCGATAATTCTGTCAATACAGATCCCGAGCTTGAAAGTTATAAACAAACAAACATACATACAAACAAACATACATGCATGCATACATACAGGTAAAGCTAATAGGTGAAGCGTGTAATAGAAAAATAGAAAGAGTTTTTGCTGTATAGGCCTTCATCGTCGCATTACTATTATCGTTATTAATTCGAATCTATTTCGGGGTGAATGAACTGATACCTACTGAAGTTAGGATCATTGGAATCGAAATGTAGAATCGAAAATTATCTGTGTATCAATGCAAAAAATTGAGCAGTCACAAATAGTGACTACTCAGTGAAATGTTAATTATCGTTAACGTTAATTGATGCTTGGATTTTTGACTGAATCTACCACCAACTCAGCAAGAATTCAATGATTTCCAAGTTCTAGGTTTCCGAGTTTTGTAGTGTTTTTATGAGTGATTTAAGTTGAAAATTATTAATATTTTATTAAAACAATGATAAAAATAAAATAAAAACAACAATAAAAATTAATTGGCGCTCCGGGGCGACTTCATTGATTCCAGTGGCGCATTTGCTTTTTCAGCTGCAGGAAAACCCGGAGAAACCTGCAGCACCACATCATCTGAAGATCTTGATCTAACAATGTCCCCTCTCTTATAAAACAAAATGTAGGGTGTCTCCAGAGGCTCCAATAAATTCAATGCATCACCAGAACACTTCGTAACAGGACTATCGTCAAACTTAAACCAGTCCGTTTCTTCTTTGACCAAGGCGTAATAATGATCAAATTCAACGCCAGAACCACAGCGAACAATGACTGCATGAATATTATAATAGTGGTCTGCTAGGTTGAAATGTTCATCTATTTCGAACCTTCCAAAGAGTTTCTTTGGAAGGTTCGAAAGCCTACTCGTGCCTGACGAAACACCGTTCCGGGTTTGATTTTGGAGTTTTCCTTCTCCTAGACGGGTTGCAGACCAATGCTAATGACGCCCATCTCACCAAATTACACAAGTCATGGTATGCCTCTTGTGCCTGTTGCTCACATTGTGTGATGGACCCTCTTACTCTGGGAACTTACACGGTGTTAGATAATAATATTTTCTCACAATGCAAATAAATATGGGTTCTTACAACCTACTACACTATTTATTGTCTTTTTTTGAAGCCATCCCTGGATGTGGCATCTATTGCATGGTGGGCATACCAACTGCCTATCATAAACGAATGCGTATACAAAATTTCGTGTCCCTGCTATTTACCGCTTAGGAAATCTCTCGTACGGAGACGATCCTGGCAGCAGCATCAGGTCACGTTTATGATTGACATGCATTGTCATCGGTTCTGGACCAGAATGCAAAATTTCAGGTCAATCGGATACCGGAAAGTGGGTCATACAAGTCAAGTTAAATAAAAGCTTTTAAAAATGTGTATATTCTATTATTCTACTGAGAAATGAATCTTCGACTTTTACCAATATAAAATTTGAAACATAATCTACAAGTTAACTTATATATGTCAGACACTGATTTTGCGTCCTTATGTATTCATTTTTTTCTCCAAGATTAACTTTCGAGGATGACCATTCAGAAATTATTGAAGTTCACCATAACATTTTTATGTTAACATTGTCTGGCTGATCTTCCCCAGTAAAAAATTGCCCTACTTCATCGTGTTCAAAGATGATTTTGTGACCCAGAAACTGGAGGCCGATATTATTCATATTCTCGCGCCTGTTTATTACTCAAGGACGTCCACCTCCTTCAGAATTGTCTTAATTCCACCCGGAGTTTTTAGGGCGGAAAAAGGAGAGGGTTGTTAAAAGTAAGGAAATCCACTAAGAGGCTGTGAACTGCTGGAATACTTAAACAGTTACATTGGGCATTTGGTAGTTTTCATAGTCCGGAGCGTTTTCAGGAAAATTAAGTTGAGGATTGATATGTGGTGGAATTGACCGATACGTGATGACAATCCATAACGTATTCAATTAACACTTCATTGTGAATATTACTGAAGTGTTTTTTCCAAAACCAAAACGTTATTTTGACACCTCGACATGTGTTTCGATCACCAAGTTATCATCCTCAAGAGGAAGATCAATTAGATCTTTGATCTGATAGAACAAGTAATACGTTGGGAAAGTTAGTAAAAAATAATAAAAACATCCAAATTCGAGAAATCAGGAGTGTGAAACGTGTTCTGAGGTATATATTGGTCAAACTTGCAGAACATTTAGGATTTGAATCCAGGAACATACGAGCTATGTAAATAAGAAAACAAATTCAATATACTTGAAACAAAACTTGAATTTTATTCGAGAACAGCATCATATTCATATAATACTCAATATAAAAAATATAAAAAAATTAAACCATGGATCACTACAGACCTGATTATCGTAATACGGCAAAGGGATCACCTGAAAAAGGAATTATTAGTTAAATATACCCCAGACAGGGAAAATGAATATAAATCATACAGAAATCGATTAAATAATATTATAAAGTTGACAAAAAAATCAATATTATGAAAACAGATTGAGTACAATAAATGGAAATTGTAAAAAACGTATGAACTTGTAAATGAAATAACTGGAAAAAACTCACTAATAAAAACAAAAGTCGGTAATATAACGTTCAAAATTCAAAACGGAAAACCAATCTCTGATAAAAAAGATAATCCTAATAATTTTAACAATTACTTCACTAATATTGGAACTGAAATGGCAAAAAACATTTAAAAAAAAACAGAAAACTTACCTGATCACTTCCTCAAAAACACCATGCAACAAGAATCCATGTTTCTGAAAACAGTAACACAAAATGAGCTGATTGAAATTATATTCAAGCTAAAAACCAACTGTTCATCTGGTCCTGATGGCATTTCCTCGAAACTCATAAAGAATATTCATTTATTCGTTATATCTCCATTAACTCACATGATGAATTTGATCTATAAAAATGGTAAACTACCACACCAATTTAAAGAGTCAATCGTCACCCCCATATATAAAACAGGTGAGCGTGATGACATTGGAAACTATAGACCAATATCGGTTATCCTTAAAAAGTAGACTTGTAAATTACCTCAATGCAAAAAAATACTAACAGGTAGACAGTTTGTTTTCATTAGCAACTCCAATACCGAAAAAGCAGTACTAGAATTTGTACAAAAAATAATTGGAGCATTGGATAGATCAGAAAAATGTTCAGCTATATTTCTAGACCTAGCTAAGGCATTCGACACCGTTGATCAGGACAGGCTATTGAAAAAATTACATGGGTATGTTATACGTGGCCCAACGTATAATATTTTGGAAGACAAAGTTGATAATAGCCTGAGTGAAGCAATGAAAGTTAAAACAGGAGTACCACAGGGAACAGTTTCAGGTCCCATACTATTTCTTGTTTACATAGATAGTATCTGTTCCATCAACAATTTTGGTGGTCATCTCATATCATATGGGGACGATACAGCACTCATATTCACAGGTAGTAATTGGAAGGAGGCATTTGAAAAATCAGAATCAATGTATTCTAACACTCATAATGATGGACACCCTAAAACAATAGTCATGTAGCTGGCATTCAGTCTATGTATGGAGTGAAACACAATAATTTTGGGAAAATATATTGTTATTGATGATCCCCTGAAAAAAAAACTGCTGGCTGCCGCTGGCCATCGTAAATCAATTGTGACGTGGTCATGATGGCGCTCAACTACGCGATTATTGTTCTAGTTTTCGCGTCGTTTCGATAGACATCTAGCAAATTCCCTATCGGCTTGGAGGTACTTCGATTACCGTATATAAATGCTACCCACGTGCATATCCGATAGTCAAGTTAAGCAGACAGTACGGTACGGAGCGATCTAATAAGGCGATAGACATTGGAATATTAGTTGAAGTTATTGTTGAAGGGTTTGGTTGTATTAACGGTGAAATAAGGTTGAGTTTGATTATTGTATAGTGTAATCAATTATTGTCAAACCCATGAGGAAAACGAAACAATATCTAAGAATACATTCGAAAAAACAGATATAGAGTGTTGGTTTTTATACATTTGTTACGAAATGTATGAATAGACTGAAGTAGCAATTCGAATTGCACCAACACAATATATCATTACTCAGTGTTTGTTTGAAGGTGATTGACCCAGTTATTACCCGAAGACGATTGTGGATACTAACAATCGAAATGTCGTGAAGTAACTTGGTTTGGAATCTCTTAATTCTATATTTATATTTATATATTTTTTATATTTTATATTTATAATTTTTCAATTTTTCAGCTAGTTTCAGTTAATAGTTCAATTATTTGGTTTTTCGGTTGTTGCTTGTATGTTATTTCATTGTAATTTCAGTGTTTTGCCTAATAAAATTGTTTTTTCAGCTAAACTTTTTAATTTTTTACAGATTCTCTCAGGGATTTCAAATCAAGTCAATGTAAGTCTGAACTGATGAAATGCATATCATTCCTCAAGTTCAAGGTCAATTTAAAATCTATTGAAGTTTTCGGAGAACTTCTCAGTCACCGTAGTTTTTTCTTGGTCTGGGTCTGCAGACCTATCAACGAAAAAACAAAAGACAGTGAATGAAAGTACGTAGCGTTTTTATCGGAAAAGTGGCATTATCATAATTTTATACGATTCTTTAAGGATGGTTAACGCCGAGCTGCTGGAAAATTGGTTTTCATGTGAAACATCCAGACCAAAAATCGATGTTTTTAGTGGCTTTTGTGGATTTATGGTATCGTTTCGTTTACATTCCGGCCAATTGACGAGTGTTAAAAGGAATGACTTCGTCTTTAGGAGGATCTGTAATTGATTTTTTTCGCAAATGGCGATATTGTTTCTGTTCCATAAAAGACTTCAAGTTTTATTTTTCCAACAGTACAGTGTGAGAAAACACTATCATTTCAGAAACGACTTTTGGTTTTATCTGTATGAGCGTTTTTTATATTTATGTCTCTGCTGGCCTAATAAAAATTCTTTCGAGGGAAAATAAAATAGCGTTGTTTACGTCGAATAGTGAATATTTCTGTTTGCTAAAAATGTATTCCAAAATGAGTACGGATTATTGCAATAATGATAATGATAACCCTCGTAGTTTGTTCTGAACCAGATAAATTTCCATAGCAAAAACTGTGAAATAAGCCCGTGTGTTGTTAGATTTCACATATCACTCTAAGGAAGACCTGAGTGTTGTGTTTTCGTTCTTATTTGTCAGATTAAATGACTTCATTCGTTTGCAATTGAGTGTAGGTAGCTAGATTTCATTTAGGTTAGTTCCCTCTCCCTCTCTATCAACATTTTTCCTGAGTTTATTGATTCATTATTTCCACATAAGTCGCTCATTTTCAATTATAGGAAGAAAGGTGATACACGCTTTGTTGTTGAGAATGTTTATACAAATCGAAATGCGTGATAAAAAATAAGGTGTTCCATTAAAAACAATCATTTTATGAAATACTTTCGCGACTGTCAATTTTTTTTGTTTCCAGCATCGAGAAGGCCATCAAAATGCTACCGAATTCGTAGCATCAATAATAACGGAGTTGGCAATGGTGTTAACTCGATTTGGAACACCCTGTATACTCTTGTTTAGTAATTCTGAGTTTTGTGCAGTATTTGTGTATATGCTCTTGTGGATTCTGTTTTTTCATACGATGTGAATTCAAAATTCATGTGAATTTGCTAATGCACAGTAATTCATAACGAATGTACATGTATCATCTTGAATTTTTGTATTCACCTAATGATCTAATATGAGTCATTTTTTGACGAGTCCCATATCGTTTTTGTTGGATTGCACCAGAATCAGGAAAGTAACTTCATGGGAGGCATTGTTGAAACTTCATATTTATTGAAACAAATTCATCATTTCAACAACAATATTGATAAATATCTGCATTAAGACTAGGACCATCCCAGATCTATGGAAATTATCTAAAGTTCGGCCAATTTATAAAAAAGGGGACAAGATTGTTGTCGGTAATTATAGACCCATATCAATAATATGCAACTTCGCCAAAGTGTTTGAAATTCTCATCTATAGCAGGTTATATCCTCATCCAAGCAATCAAATTACACCACTTCAACATGGTTTTGTGAAAGATCGCTCGACAATCACCAACCTTTTCAATGTTACCCAATATATTTCTGAAACCATTGATAGGAAATCCCGAATTGATGTCATATACCCAATATATTTCTGAAACCATTGATAGGAGATCCCAAACTGATGTTATATATACGGACTTCTCTAAGTCGTTTGACAGACTTGATTAAGGATTACCGCTATCGAAATTGTACAAGTACGGTTTTTCTCTGACCCTGATCCAACTTTTTTATCATACTTCACTGACAGGCGTCAATATGTTATTTCCAATGGCTTCAAGTCCGTGGAATATGCAGCTACCTCGGGTGTTCCACCAGGAAGCAACCTAGGTCCACTTCTCTTCAAAGCCTTCATAAACCACATAGTTGAGGTCTTCGACATCAACTGTTCGATATACGCGGATGATCTGAAATTATATTGTGAGATCAATGGCATCGAGGACTGTCTTCAACTCTCCCTCAATCTGAAACGTGTTGAGCAATGGTGTTTTCGCAATAATCTTCCTTTGAACACCAGTGAATGTAATGTAATGACGATGTTCCACTTCAACGGCCTCTCACATTCACCGATCTAGGTGTTACCTTCGACACAAAAATTTCCTTCATACCATACATCGAAGCCATTCTGTCTGCTGCAAACAGTATGTATGGATTTATTGCACGAAACTCCGGAGATTTCTTGGATCTATCTTAAACTATGTTTTCGTCAGATTAAAATTAGAATATGCATCCATAATCTGGAATCCATCTCAACAGTTGTATACAGAGAAAGTTGAATCAGTACAACGTCGTTTCCTAAAACTTCTCTCCTATAGATCAGACAATATATATCCACCAAATTTCCCCATGAGGTATTGTTAGCTAGATTTGCTATGAATAACTTGAGTTGCCGTCGTGATTGTCACTTCACAATTTTTTTTCAAATTGAATAATAATTCAATTATTGATCCACATATTCTTCAAGAACTTAATTTCATTGTACCTAGACCAACCACTAGAGTGGTTAGTCCTTTTTATCTGCCATCACCACGTACAAATATTCTGAAACGTTCACCTCTGCATAACATGTGTGTCAAATGCAATTCTGCAAGTTGTCAGCTCGACATTTTTTACTGTTCCATCTCTGAGACTAGGTCTTTCTACTTCAGCTAATTATATATCTATTGTTTTTATCTTATAACATATTGTGTTTGTATTGTATTGTGATTTGTCTTATATCCCTGTTCTGTAGTTGGGTGTAACCTGTAGAACAGTGCATGAATAAATAAATAAATAAAAACATTACACGATATTTGAATAGAGTCAGTTGTGAAAGTAACTTTATGTTACAACATCTTCAAATGATCATGATGAAAGTTGTATTGAATTTTCAAATTTTTCTAACTGCCGTTGAAACCCCGAATCTTACTTTTTTTTTTTCGTGTATTTCATAAGGAGAGCTTGTCGAACAAAAATTCCATTCACAATTCATCTCGCATTAGTTTATGGACCATAGAATTATCCAAAATGTGTTTGTTCACTTTATGTTTATTTTAGGTACCCATTTGCTTTTACGTTTATTATACTGTAAAAATAACCATGAACTTGTATGCTCACTTTCATCGCATTACGAGGGTGAAACACTCATTAACATCTCGTCTCAGAGAAGATTCGTATATTTCCCTCCCAATTTACATTTATTTGTGAATCATTCAGGATTGTTTTGAGAGGTTGTTGTGTTTTTAGATTAAATTTACATCGTCCAATAATTCAATTAATATCAAGTTAATGATGGAATACAAATTTCATTTACTGGTTTCTCCCTGTGAACATTCTCGAAAGACTTTTGGAGATTTTCACCAGCCAAGGAGGTTTTTTCGTTTATCGTTTGACACCAAATACTGGTAAGAGGATAAGCACCGATCAGATTAATTATTACCACAGGACGAAGGAGCTTTGAGTTTGTCATACGAGTCATCTATCGAGTCACATGTTCAAATCGATAAATCTCAAAATCTTCGTAAAGAAATATGTCGTCGCCATTGTCTGCACAGGCATGTTCTTCAAAAATAGTTGAATCCAGAAATGTATTTGTGGTTCAGCCTAACACCACCGATAACACTTATGATGGGTCGAAACAGCGCTGGCTGGTATTGGACTCTGTATCTGTAGAGTAGGAAGGGTGAGTGTAGGTCCACAGCACTTAGCCCACATGTGACCCATAGTACGTCCTCCCAAGGAGTTGCCCTTCTAGATCATTGTCCATCCTGTCCTTTCCAGGAACGTGGACAGATCTCTGGGAGACATCTGCTTTATATCGGCAGGTGTAGGCCAAAACTCGCCGAACACACACTCTCTTATTGACGATAAATCCGGGCACTCGCACAGGACATGCCTGATAGTCTCATCTTCCTGTTCACACATCCTGCATAGAGTTGTGTCCACTAGCCCCATATTGTGGAGGTGTTTTGTTATTTGACAGTGGCAAGTCAAAAATCCTACTGTTAGGCGTAGATTTTTCCTGGTCATCGCCAGATATTTCTTCGGCGCCAGCTTTCCAGGGTCGCCAAAGGTGATCCTGTCAAAATTGCATCCTTTGATTTCATCCCATCTCTTTACGGATTTAGTATAGGTGTGACGTTTGGCTAGTTCCGCAATTGTCGAAGTCATCAGGCCGTAGTTGCCACTGGATTCTAAAATTCTTAGTCCTGCCGCTTTCTTGGCTAAATAGTCGGCAATGCGATTACCTTTACTATATATTTCAAGATATTTTTCCTACTCAGCCAGTGAGTTGTGTTAAACAACCAGAAAGTAATTCATTGTTATGTAGTAAATACAATACAATGGCTCTGAAATTGTCTCCTTACATTCCTTCCTTTCTTGTTCATCCATTCGCCCGAAATGAAGTATGTAAATTTCTGAAAATGTTATTTCTGTTACTCATTTTTCCCACCAGCCACTACAATTTCAAAAAAGCGTCAGTTAGCGATGATTAAATAGATCTGATTTTGTTGAGCCTGAGGGATGCTCAATGAAAATAAAAACCCCTCTCAAGATATATTCACTAGATGGTCGATAAAGTTCGTAGGCTAACACACATACAACGATACTAATATGGAATCCATATGATTATTAGTTGCCCTTATTATTCAAAAGAAATATGTACAAATGTCACAGCTATTGGACTATTGATTTGTCGGATTGGAACATTTTGAGTGAAGCAATTTTTGTTAGTTCGAAGGAACTGAAAATAAAAGGATTTTTGTGTGTCGAAAAGGAACTGTTGAGGCCAAAATTTGGCTTGATGAACATTATTCGGACTTTGCACCTGAAAAATCAACCGTTGAGAAGTGGTTTGCCAACTATAAAAGATGTGAAATGACCACCGAGGATGATGCCCGCAGTGGACGCCCCAAAGAGGCTGTTACCGACGAAAACATAAAAAAAGTCCACGAAATAATCTTGCATGACCGCAAAGTGAAGTCGATCGATATAGCTGAGGCTCTGAAGATATCAAAGGATTATGTTGGACATATCGTGCGTGACTTTCTGGGTATGCGAAAGCTCTGTTCAAAGTGCGTGCCCCACAAGCTCAAAATCGACTAAAAACAACAACGAATTTATAATTCTGAGCAGTGTTTGGAGCTGTTCCACATTAATACACTACAAAATCCATTAGGGTCTCAGACGCTTCGCGGCAGGCCCTGTATCGTCAATATTGTTGAAGAAGACCCCATGTGCTGTCTTATCCTTGTGTTGCCGCAGTGAAGTGATCTCTGCGACTTTTATATGGGTCTTTTGCTAAACGGGTTCCAACTCGATGACAGAGATGTGATCACCCCATCCAGTGTCATACACTCAACCGAGTTTGCCAGCTGCCCTGAAGAGAAATGCTCCAATTCCTGCTCTCTCATGGTGGCAGACCATGCAGAGAAGAGGATTCGAAATCCTAATGACTTTACAGGCTCCATTCAATACCACCTATATACTACAACGTCAAAAGTTCATGGTCTTCCTGTTGTCAGGGGAAGTACAACCGTGGAACGGGTGATTTGGTATACAAACTCCTTATGAAGTTGTATCATATAACATTGGAATAGCAAGAATATTCGAACGTCGAGTGGGTAGAGCTCCTTCCGAGTTCAAAAACGAGCAGTGTGAAATTGGAATAGCTAGCAACTTTGTTCTTCCCTGACAATTCCGAAGACCAAATCTCTCGGTGTTTGTGTTGGTATTTACCGCGGAGATAATTTTTCACTGCTGTTTCCTCTTGTGAGTGGTGTTGTACCACCCCGAAGTAAGTATACGTTTCAACGGCATTCATTTGGGCAGGATGCTTCCATCTACGAGCTGCTCATCCTCTTCGTAGTCCAAGCATCGTCCTCTTTTGAGATGAACTGTTGCACAAGGTCTGTCCCGAATATCATACCGATAGCATGCGTGTAATCTTCACCACCCTCAAGGACTGATGAAGATCCTTTTCTTCAGAGGCATGAAGTTCAAGTTCATCCATATAAAACAAATGGATGACCTTGTGCCTACAATTTCAATGGGTGCCACACTTATACCCCCGAGTATTTCTGGGTGCAACGGATAATGGCAATAGTGAGATGCAGAAGAGAACGGAACTGAGGGAATCCCTGCTTCGACTCTAGCCTGACTAGATGTCAGAGTGAAGCGAGTCCACCAGAGTGGCACTTATTATCATTACTAATAATATAATTATTATTTGGTCTCAACTTGAGTTTGCACTGGTCATGATCTATCCTCCAAAGCCACGATACATTCAAGAGGGCGCGCCAACATTATTATTATTGTTATTAATGTTATTATCTACTTTTCTCTCTCTCTGCCATATCTGGGATTAATGAATATTTCAATTCTTTGGACCAAAACTGGTTATCTGCAACAATGTCGCTTTCTAAAAACAATCCTCTTTCCAAAGGGCATCGAAATCGGTAAATTTGGCACATCAACCGAATATAAACACGTAGGAATTCATGCGAACGAATTTAATATGAAGTTGAATCACGTCATGTTATGAAAAATGATCCAGTTTCTGCGGTTGGCTTCTGTGATGCGAAGTCTTCAGATAGTAATTAATCTTCCGGCCTCTCTATATTTTGATCTTATTAATTTCCCTCTTCTGGTAGAGATTGCTTTTCATGAAAGAGTTCGAAAGACAAGTGAAGGTTCTCCTGATAAATGATGTCGCCAGATGAATCGAAGTAATTGATAATGTTTTTCTTTTGAAACACTGGAGATGCACGAGAGGCGCAAGGTTGACGGAGATATTGTCAAGTGGGTCGAGTTCCGGATTTAGTCCAGGGATCGACATTCAAGGTTTCCTGTCGAATTACTGAAATCCGCAGGATTTGGGGATACATTATTCGTTGTATATACGATAAGATGCGTTCTGGATATGGAGAGAATACAAGTGATGTCGTTTTTGGTGGATCAGTTGGCAATGAATCACGAACAGCCTCTCAACGTGAGGTACTTCATGTTTTTGAACAGACAGATAATGATGTATTGATCTTGTTTTAGTGGGATATTGTTATGCTATTGATTTTCATTTCATTTATTTTTTTTCTAGTCATGAGTTGAAAAAGAAAAAGAAATGGCACCCGAGCTAGCTCAGTTGTAGAAAATATGTAATATTTGGGATCAAAGGAAAAAAACATTCATTCTGGAAATACATACAAAAATTACATATGAAGGGTTCATTTTCACTTACAAATTAATTGGGAATCTCAAAGATCTACTGTGGAAACGTCTCTATTTCTCGTGAGCATGTCATGTTATTTTCAATTTCCTGGAAAATTCGGGAAATGCCATTTTTCTGAAATCTTTTCGAAGTTAATCAAACCACAAAAAGGTAATTAGAATTCTGGCTGGTGCTTCTTGAAGTGAACACTGCAGGTCATTATTCATTCGTTATAGTTTTTTAACAATGCCTAGTTTGTGTATCTACCAAACTCTGATATATATAACGGGTGATTTTTTAAGAGGTATAGGATTTGATTCTCAAAACAACACAAAAAAATTGAAAAAATTGATGAAATCTTCATTGGAATCGATAGAACGATCAATATAATTTAATGTTTGAAGATGATTTCATGCAAATGTTGTCCGCGGCTCCGCTTTAGAAGGCCCATACGCAAGGTCCAATTTTGGTAAACTCTCTCTAACATATCGACCGGAATTTCACGTATAAATGCTTCAATATTGACTTCCAGAGCGTCAGTCGTTGCTGGTTCATCCCTGTAGACATGAGCCTTAACATGACTCCACAAGAAATAATCCAAAGGCGGTAAATCACATGATCTAGGCGGCCAATTGACGGGCCCCAAACGTGATAAACACTGTTCACCGAAGGCGGCTCTTAATTGGGCCATTGTTTCGCGTACCGTGTGGCATGTGGCACCGTCTTGTTGAAACCACATGTCAGGCATGTCCAATTCTTCCATTTTGGGCAATAAAAAGTCGTTAATCATCACACGGCAGCGCTCGCCATTCACAGTAACGTTCTGGCCACTGTCGTCTTTGAAGAAGTACGGCCCGATTATGCAACCGACCCATAATGCACACCAAACAGTGACTTTTTTGGGATGCATCGGTAGCTCTTGCAATGCTTGTGCCTGGTCTTCATTCCAGATGCGACAATTTTGCTTGTTAACGTATCCATTCATCCAGAAATGAGCCTCGCCGCTGAACACAATTTTTCGATAAAAATGTGGATCTTCCTCCAATTTTGCCAGCGCCCATTCACCAAATGTTAGACGTTGTGGGAGGTCGTGTGGCTTCACTTCTTGCACCAGCTGTATCTTTTAAGGCTTAACACCAAAATCCTTTCGCAAAATTTTCCACGTAGTGGAGTAACAGAGGCCCAATTACTGCGAACGGCGGCGAATCGACATTTCACGGTCATCACGAACACTGGCGGATACTGGCGGATACAGCCGCAATATTTTCTTCAGTTTTTACTCTACGTATGCGTGTTGAGAACTGGGTTCGAAATTTAGTCACAAACTTCCTAGTAGCTCCCTCAGTAGACCCGCGAAACTGCCCATGAATTGGAAGAAATGCAAGATGCACTTTCTTCACCGAGCATGAATTTTGATAATAAAATTCAGTAATTTACAAGTGTTGTTCATTCGTAAGTCGATTCATGGTTAAATTATAGACCAAACTGAACAAGTTTGATAATGACACAAGACACGATTCACGCGTGATCTGTCGAAAACAATCTTGCCAAAAGATACCAGCAAAAAAGCACTCTTTAAAAAACAATATTCCAATTATTCCTATAACTGAGCAAATCCATGAACACTTCACCAGAAATAACTCTCAACTACATTAACCTTATAGTAGATTGACAGTATTAAAGAATCACCCCATGTGCTGTGGGGTTAAGCTATATTATAAGCTTAGTGAGGACATTAAATCCTCAAATATGAAAGTTTTCAAAAGACGAATGAAGATTTTTCTATTGCAAAAAGCATACCACTCTGTGGATGAGTTTCTCCTTGAATCCTAATTTGATTGTAGCTTATCAACTTTTTCTTTGTATGTTTTATTTTGACTATTTCATTATTGTTTGACCTGTTGAATCAGCCAGTATTTTATGATGATGTTATGTTTTTTTTGTCTAATGTAATTGTGGGGGAAAACTGATTCAATAAGTGTTTGACTGACTGAATGTATGTCCATGTTCGAATCTACTAGATAGCAGGAATTTTGAACTGCATAGGAACTTTCAATGATGAAATACAATAAAGAATCATTGATAACAAACATCCTTCTTATTTTTGAACTGTGATATGAACTGCACTGTACCTATTCAACTTTTTTATACTTTGCAACACAAAACAAATAAATGTTCAACTCCGGAAGATACGATCTAACTAATACGAAGTAAGTTTGTTTCGAAGTACACATGTGAAACATAATTTTGAAACTTCTGTAGTCGATGTGAACGAATTTATGGTTTGAATTCGCAATTGTGAACAATAAATCAATAAACGACCTTCAGACCAAATCCGCAGATTCCATATTCTTGAGTAAAAGGGAACCTTCCATGACAACGAATAACGCAAACTTTTTTTAGTGAAAGGTTTCCATAGCGCTTCATGTATTTGAGTGTATTTGATTAATACTGCGATCCTTTTATATGCGAATATCCACATCAACCAGATCCTAAAACGTCTCTGAAAGGCAATTCGATATGATTTATTCTTCAGAAGGATTCTGACTGCTATTGGATCATATCACGATTTCATCCTTGTGAGTAACTGAGTGCCATATAGATCAGGGACTGGAAGTATTTTCGTTCGTAGCTTGTTCTAAATACAAAAATTTGGTATTTGGTATATATGCTCAAGGAGTTAGGTTGATACGAGTCAAAATTACTATGGATACATGTTCCCAATGGATGAAGCTTGCTGGAGTTTTTTGTCAACACTAAACCGTTATTTTAACACCTTGACACGTGTTTCGATCACCAGGTGATCATCTTCCTCTTCCAGTTTCCAGTGGATAACAAAAAGTAAAAAAAATAAAAAAAAAACATTTGCGACAGAAGAAATTATGTCATTTCAAAAAATTCGCCTATTTTGATAACAAATCGGGAAAAATATGGGGGTCTAGTGACTATTGAATATAATGGAATGAAAAGGTAATTACTTTCCATCTACCCAAAATTTTATGCACAAAAGTCGAAATGAAATATGTATTCACATTCAATGTTTTTCAGTTATTAACTCTGCGAGGTTCAGTGATCCAAATCACATTTTCAAATACTGTTTTTTCATTTGTTGGGAAAGGGATCAAAAATTTCTTCGTAGCTAAACAATTCAGTTTTTTGCCAACTACTTTGTCAGAAAGTTTCATCAATTACTTTTCACAACACAGTTTTAACAACGAAATTACCTTAAAATCAAAAGCACTCACAATTTCTGATACTGAGTTTCACAACAAAAACATCAAAATAATGCAAGATTTCCTTATTGAAAATAATTACCCTCCTTCGTTAGTAAAAACAGTCTGAATGAAAATAGACAACCTTTACTGGAAACAAACAATTCAAAATAGTTCAAAATTTCTTCTGTTTCTAACCTTTCTGGAAAACTTGGATCAATTTTAAATATTGAAGACATCAAAATGGCGTTTGCAAATGCTAACACTGTAGAAACATATTTTTTTCAATATTTTTAAACAAAAACTCCGATAAATAAGCAATTGAACGCCATTTATTGAATTAATTGCAAGGATTGTACAGAATATTATATAGGACAAACGAGACGTTAGCTGAAAAATAGGTTGTCTGAACATGAAAGAGATATTGCCAATCCAACAGCCCTCGCTTGACACACAAGAGAAAACAACCAAGGAGAAGATTGAAGACCTGGAGGACGAAAGGATCGAGGGTGATTCTGTAATAATCGGTAACCAGTGGTTGAACGTCAGCGGTATCTTTACCATGTGATGTATTCATACGTACGGATTCGAACGATTGATGATCGCACACAAATGCTATATTGTTGTTGTTCTTATTTTTATTCCCATTGAAATGATGATGTAGGTTGGTATGAACACGTCGATCTCCATTATATCATCTCGATGACGGAAGTCACTCAAACAGGGTGCGAAGCGTACGACAGACCACATACGAACTTGCGCTGATCCATGTATTATATGCAATCATGATAGAATGTATTGGACGGTGTGACCTTCCTCTTGAAGATGATCACTTGGTGATCGAAACACGTTTCGAGATGTTAAAATACCGATTTGGTGTTGGGGTTGATCTTCCTCTTGAAAATGATCACTTGGTGATCGAAACACGTGTCGAGGTGTTGGGTATAAAAACTCCAGTAATATTCACGTCCTGTTGAGTTGACAATGATTCCAAATGAATTATTTTTCTTTAACATGCTCCTCCGACAAATGAAGAACATGTCAAGCGTCAGAAAATTTGAAGATTATAGTGAAAAAACTCCAGGGGAATCCCTTCTATTAGCTAGACGAGTGTTTCTATTTCGTTATTTGATACTTTTACTCATCCCATAGTTATGTTACCTCACAGTTGATTGTTTCATTTGATAATTTTGCATTAGAGTCTATAATATAAGTTTGTCTTGGGTGTTCAAATTTTTTTTTCACATATTCAATCTCAGCTATCCTGTGTCGTGTGCATGATTGATAAGGATCAATGAAAGTATATATCTACCGAGAGCTTTCATATCATCTCATGTTATTACTTTTTCAAGTGAATTTTCAATTACAAGTGATGTCATAGAAAATCACGTGTCATCGAATCTGGAAACCCAACTGGTCATCCGTAAGGACCCAAATCAGTTTACCAGTTCAGTGCTAACCTTGTGTCATTCCTTATTGTTGATTATATTCCAGATCTTATCAGTTCTCATCTTATGATGTTTTCAGTTCAAATAACGTTGGATAAATCTCTAGAAAATAGTGGCTTTTTTTCAGAAACCACTATTTCCATTACTCATTTTTCAGCTTTCGAATTGAGATAACTTGGAACATCCATGGCAGAATTGAAGAAATCCGTTGCGTCTATCTAGACATATATAAATGAATCAGAAAAAGTTCGCAACAGGAATATAACGCAAAAAACCAATAAACAATAAAGTCCCTGCTACATCCTGATTTGACCGATACATCATTGAAATAAATGATAGAGTATGGAATATTTCGAAATCAACACTCCAAACGACAACGGCTCCTGGTTCAAATGAACAAAAAGGATTCTATTTACTGCTCAAAGATCCTTTTTTGTTGGGATTCGATAATACTTTTATCCGATAATTCCCCACGTACAATTCTACAAATCGCAGGGACGAATATAAATCAACATTATTACCGTGGAGCTTTCAGAAGTTTAAAATATCATCTGGAAAGTTGGAGACCCTCTCACTTAATCAAAGAACGCATGAGTTCTGCACTGTGACAATCTCAGTATATCACTTCAAGCCTTGAGATTTGAGGATCGTCTAACCGACAAGAAAAGTTCAGCAGTCTGGATGTTCACCCAGAAGGAATCGGTCATTTTTCCACTGGATTGCAATTGGTCTCAGGAGGTTTGCAAACTCATCGAAACTTTGTATACTTTCCGAGTCAGAATATGTTTTATTGCCGAATAGATATAAAAATTTTTATCGATGAAGTTCAAATCGTAGCTCAATGATTAGTGTGAATAAATTCACATTTTCTGAAGGGTAGTTTGTGGGAGCTGGTATGATTTTTCATGTCAGTTCTGCTGGTACAAGAATTGCTGGTTCAAGTGTATTATATCTGAGAAGAACTACTTTGGAGTAGTATAACTTACTCAAACTGTCGAACTATTGATTATGTGAACGCTTTTTTCTCCATGGCTATTCTTGATATCCCTAGTATGTTCCGTTGAGCTCTGTTTACTGGAGCCTTTGAAATACAAATTTTATACTTCGATTGGGAGTTTTTTTTCGTATGCACATTATTCAAATAGATGTACTTTGTTGAAACATATCAGCGAAATTTCTGAATGCTAGTGAAAATTAATGCAATTTAGATGAAGTTGATGGTTACCTGAAAAAATGTTATTTTTTTTTTCAATCTGCCCTGTATGGTTATTGAACGTGCACTAACTTCTGACGGTATTCAAATTCCAACCTAGTGAGTAGAATTTGGGTCGTCTGGTATAAGATCATTCTATTGAAAACCTTTTCTCTCACTAGAGGAAGAGATAGTATTTTTATTCTGGTGAGTGTAGATTCAAGTGAAAAATGTCACTATTTGTTGCAAACTCAATAGATCACACATCTATTATGAAAGAGGTTATGACTACAATAAACTGTACGATTGCTGAGATCTTTGTGTTTTGGACCATCATAGGGACTGTTAATTTTATTTCATGAATAGCCGTTTCATCCTTCACGTTATAAACACCTCTCACTTTTTGATATTTTGAGAAAGAACAAAAACGAAAAAAATTAATAACTCCTAAAATTAAAACCTTTTTAATTAAAACAAATATTCTTCTGATATAACCCTTGTACACCCTTTTCAAAAATCATTGGAGTGAAGTATTTATTTGAAATGCTTCAACAGAGCAGAGATGAGAAAAGATATTGAGAAAATATCTGAACAAAATAGGACTGTACAACCTCAACTGCAGGCAATGCAACAAAGCTTCAGAGACAGTGAGTCATATTTTATGGGAATATGTTTCAATATTTTTTATATATCCTGCAGTATGGGTGACACATGTCTATTATCAATCGAATAAATGGGAAAAGCATTGAGAAATATCAACGAAAACTTCTATATCTGAAAACAATGTGGAAGAATTATTATTTCAGTCATGCAATAATCAGATATTCTGAAACTGACATTGTGGTGTAACAGAATTCGATTGAATTATGCCTATTGAAATGCCATTGAGGGGAAATTAATTCTCATTGATGGCATAACAATATCCTCTCATTTATTACGTTATGAAGCTTTTCTTATGGATAATATCTGTGTCAGATTTCATTACGAATCTTTGCTTAATAAATGAGAAACCGAAATTATAAATTACAAATGCAGCTGGAAATATCATTAGGATATTGTAAAATCGAACATAACCATAAGCCTGAATATCTTAATGCATACCTATAATGATAATGAATGTGTTTTATTGTCCAAAGATAAATTCTGATTGACAAGGCTTTGGTAGATGTTGCTTTTTTAAAGAAGAAAAAAAATAGTCAAATACATGAAATCAGATTATATGCTAGTAGATTAGTAGAAATATCTAGAGTCTTATCATAAAAATTATGAATTTGAATGTCACATTTATTAAAAAATATTTGTTAAACAATAAATAACAAAAATAACATGTGATTTTACTGAAGAATATTTGTTTGAATTGCAGTTAGTTCGTTAGAAGTTATTTTTAAAGCATAACACCCAGATGAAAGTTTTTTGTTAAGTAATAGTATGTGGTCCTCAAACTATTTATCAATTACTAACCCGAAAAATTTGTTGAATAGTGTCTTCTCAATCACATTCGAATTCTAAGCTGGAGAAATTTCATTAAGAATATATTTAAAGTCTAAAACTTTGGTTTTTGAGACATTGACAGCTAATAAATTTGCACTATACCAATCTGAGATTTTGGAGATATCGAAGCCGATGGCATTATGTAGATTATTAGTGTTGGTTTTATGCCACAAAATTGTACTGTCTGTCGTCGGCAAATAAAGTGAATTCACATTCTGGCAGTCAAGTCGTTGATATAAAATAGGGTAGGTCCGAGTACTGAGCCGTGTGGTACTCCGCGAGAAATGTCATAAATATCAGATACCTGATCATGTTCAAAATCTTGTTCCCTGAGCATTACATCAGCATTATAAAAACAACTATTTTATGAGGAGATGCTCGTTTTTAACGACTTGCCGGTAGCTTCAAAACACACCTAGCAGTATACATAATTTAAGTAAGCTTTCTTTTCATATCTACGCAATCAGAAATGATTCTGAAAAAATGTATTTCATTCTATTTTTTTTTCGAAGGAAAGTAATTATTCGAAAGAAAAAATTCCTCAACGTGTATACAAAATTCAGATAACAGAACTCAAAAATTCTAAGAAACATTTAAGAATATATCAGATGAAAGATAAATAAAATTGAATGAAAATCATTCCTCGAACGTATTTTGTTCAATTTGAATTCGAAATTCACTTGGATTCAATCAATGAATTATTGGTAGTATTATCAATTCACATTTGAATTATATCTGAAATACTCATTTCCGTACTAGTGATAACAAACGAACCTATAATTCTATTTGAAACTACATTACATGTAATATTTTCTTCGTTCTTTCGGAAAAACTTTGGACAAAACATTACGCCTTACGCCATTAAGACGTTTTCAAGCAACACTCTGTTATGAGACTATCACTAAATGATTTACAAAACTGTAACACGTGTTTCACTATACAATATCTTCCTCAGGCGTGTTAATATTCATATTTATACGAATTTTATAGTATCATAGCAAATATGTATAACTATTGAATTTTTTTAAATCAAACATCAAACTGTTTCTTGCTTGACATAATTCTCGCCTATCAATATCTGTACTGATTGATTGATAATAAAAATAGTAATGATAATAATAATAATAATAATATTCGTTCCCCACCCTCAGGCTCATACAAGCTAATAAGTCTGATGTAGTCCTTCTCGACCACCAGACCAAAACGATATTTGTCGTGGTGTTTTCAGCTCCTGGCGAGACGAATATCGTCAGAAAAGAGGAGGAAAAACGGATAAAATATCGAGATTTTCTCTTCGAGATGTTCTGATTATTGGAGTCCTTGGTGGAATGATGTCCCCTCTACTCTCGAATCTTAAAATCATACCGGCTTGCCGCACTAAGGCAGAAATCTTAGCCGCACAGATGCAGAAGACTGTCATTCTTGGCTCACTGCGCTTGCTCAGGGCACATGATTCTCGGACCCAATGATCACTCACCCCACGGTGTGGGGAGTGGTCATTGGTTGATAATGCTGACGCGCCTCCCCGAATGTATCGGGGCTTCGGGGGATAGGGTCTGACCAGCGCACACTACGGTGAAAAAAAATAAAATAATAATAATAAGTTTATTTACCAAAAAAAAAATGTTACTACATAATCAACACTAGAATTAATTGTTATTGAGATGTAAATAAACATGGAATTCCCACTAAAACTTAAGTTGCGCGTGGGATTTGCACAAATAAATTCACAATTTTTTATGCTGTTTACAATATACAGTGGTTTGAATTGGTCTCATTTTGTTAATTTCTATATTGATTCTTAACATTTTGACACCTGTTTTAGATATGACTACAATAAAGTTAACAATACACAAAAACAGTAAACAAACAATTTGCGAATTATTAGAATTGACAAACTATATTAATATATATAGAAATTTAATAATAATATAAGATTCAGAAGGTCAGTTAGTCAATGAGAGAGCGAACCAGATCTCGATTCAAGTTAAGAACGTAGTTTCTGATTATTTTTTTCAACATTTGACAAGAATTTATATTCATTATGTTCATTTTTTGTTCAGTGGGAAGGAAATTGAAGACTTTTGGAATGAGGTAAGTTATATTTAGTTGTCCAATTTTTGTACTGCTCAGAAATATTTTAACATGATATTTTTTTCTTCCAGTAAAATGTTCGTGGTCGATATTATTTAATAGATATTTATTTTTGTGTATGTGCGTAAGTATGTTTCTAAGAAATGTTTCTCTTACATCGCATATTCTTGATTGTGAAAAGGGTAAATTGCTAGAGAAGGTTGCTTCTTTTCCATACATAATTTTCAGAATTCGTTTCTGTACTGTTTCAAACTATTTCAGGTGAATAGCAGCGACCCCACCCTAGCTCAATATAGAATATTGAATACGAGATTCTACTAGGGCAAAATAAATGATCTTCAAGTGGTGAGTTTCAAGTAATTTACACAAATATTTGAATTTGAACAGCATACTTCTTAAGGTTTTTGTAACTTTCTCAATGTGAACATCCCATCTCATATGACTATCCATTGTTACTCCTAAATATTCAATGGTATCTGTTCTGTAAATATCAATAACCGACTCGTTGTTATATATAATGAGGGAGTTGAAATTTGGTAAATGATTAACAAATTATCTGCAGAATTGTTCGAAATATTGATTCTCTTTCATATAATTATCATTTCACATTTTTTGTCACAATCAAATTAGATTGTTGAAACTTTTAGTAAATAATTCCCAAAAAAATACTCAACAAATATAGTGAATATTCCAATATTCAGAACGTCACCATCAGTGGGATGTTCATCTGATTTGATGAAAAACGGCCAGATGTAGGGAATAGTCAGAGCTACTACCAGTTCCACATATTCAGAATATGCAAATCTCCGAAATCCATGAGCCAGCAATATTTGAATTCATTGACTGAAAATCTGGACTGTCTGGATCAGATGGTGGGATTCCTCAGCTGAATGATTCTCATCTCGAGAAATATTCCACATAGCTTTCTCTCTATATCATACCCACGAATTATCTTCACCAGGTGTCCAAGAATAGAATAAATTGAAGCTATAACTCAACTTTGATTGATATCCTAAACTACGAGAGAAAGAATGAAAAGAAAGTTTTGGAAATTATATGATGTAATCCTATGTTTCCAGTGTAGTTTGGAAACGAAGTAGAAACAGAAATCGTGGGATATGAAAGAAGTTTTGAGAGTTGTGAAATATACCTGGTCTGTTCAGAAAATGAGGTGAGATTAAATTTTACTCAAAAATTATGTATGTATTCATCAATTTCTATTTTGTCTCCTCCAAAGTAGTCATCCTCAGATATAATACACTTCTGCCAGCGTTGCTGCCAAACTTGCAATAATAGAACCTATCCATAAAAAAAATGACAAGCAATCGGTTTCCAATCACCCAACTCCAATAGCAGGAGTCGCTGCTATCTACATTTTCCAAAATATCCGAGAAACCTCATCATAAAAAAAAGACTCCTCTCTTTTTGCAAGAAGTATAAAACCATCCCAGACTGTCAATATGGCTTTCAAATTCGCAAATTCATGATGAATTGGGTCAATGAAGTCATTTCTAATCTTGATAGAGGTGAAAAAACGATACGTGCTCTCATTTGAGTACTTTCACTTATCTCTGCTTTCCATTTTCTGCTTCACTAGTTTTAGTGGGAGATGACCGTTTGGCAGGAGATAAATGTTCTATTCGACTTGTCACGATCTTTCGACACTGTTGATCACGATTTACTTTTGAACAAGCTGTTTTATCTAGGAATTCGTGGCTCATCTCTGTACTGGTTGATATCTTATCTGTATTGCAGAACGCAAACTATGAGGGTTGAACTGGAGGCTGGGACCTTCCAGTCTAGAACCTGTGTCATTCCCACCGGTGTTCACCAGGGTAGCGTCCTAAGACCTATGCCCTTTCTTTTATTCGTACATGACCTCAACAATAGTAATCGTCAACATTGCACAGTGCAATTTGCCGACGATTCTTCGTTTGTTTTGAAGTCCTCGGCTTATGAGAGATTGTCGTGTCAGACCAATCAAGCAGTTGCTAATATGCAAAAATATTGTTCTCAGAATGATCTCATTCTCAACAGGTCAAAAAATAATACAATCATCTTTTCACTAAATGAGAATGGTAGCACTGTTCTGGTCAAAATAAATGGCAAGTTATTACAACAAACTTCATATGTGAAATTTTTAGGTTTGAACATTGATGCACAACTCTCTTGGAAGAAGCACATTGATTATATTTTGAGTAAACTGTCGAAACATTGTTTCGATGAGCTATTACTATGCTTATATTCAATCTTCACTCAGTTATTGTCTGATCAACTTTGGTTTGGTCTGATTTTGTTGGATTCTATTTTTCCACAGTTCGAAAACATAACCATGGAAACAAAAAAAAATATTTTTTATTATCTGTCGTACAGAGAAACCGCAATAACGTAAAAGTTCACTATTACATAGAAAACAGTATCAACATGGGTTGGGGTGATAAAAACTTGGAATGGTACAAAAAACAAACAAACAAACCACTTCAAACGCATCCCTTATTCCAGACGGGGATTGAAAATTAGAACAGCGTCATTTATTATTCACCACTGTAAAAACTTCCCATATATAAAAAACGTGCAGAATTCATTGCAGATACTGAAGATTAGAATATTTACTTTATTGGTGTTTTTTATGTCCCGGTTTATATGTTTACTGCTTTTCAAGTTCATGATGAATCGACGATTAGCTGGAAATGTAGGAAGGAAATAGAGAAAATCATTCAGGAATTTGATGCCCTTCACCCTTTTCTGAGTTTAGTGAAACTAAAAAGGATTTTGACAAGCTTTATGAAACGAGTAAACTGGTTTTGAGGTTGATGGAAATTTTTCCAATCTATTTTTGTTGAAATGAGAAAAAACGTATAATTTAAATGCCATGAATGGAAAAATATAAAATTTTCCAAATTCATTCAATTTTCTGTAGCATAAATATCTAAAAATCTATAATCATCCATGTCAGACTACAAATAGAATCAGAAGTACATTATAACACCCTGTAAGTATATTTTTTCAAACAATTTTTGCAGGGCAAAATCAAATTCAAATTATTCATTCATCCATCAAATTCTGAAGTTGGTAATAATAATAATGAAAATAATATTTATTCACCTTCTTATGAGAATGAAACATAGCAAATAGATAAAAAATGACAGTCACTTCATTAAACAATAATTATCAGGATAACATAAATATCAAATCACAAAATAGTGGTAACAACTATTGTGAAGTACCCGTCCATAGTAAAGCTCACATATTTCTGTTGTACACTGAGAGGCATAAGAGTGAATTAGGCTAAAAGCTGATGAATAGTTTGAATACAATGGCCAAATGAAAGATGTCATCCAACCAGCAGAAAGGGGAGTAAATACTGTTAAATTGTCAAATGTGAGATGTGTCCACAAATCAAACTGGAGAAAACAATAATGATGAATAAAGTAAGTAGTTATGCTAGCTAATTTTTTATGTATTTCTATTCGAGGTACACTTTGAGAAATATTTTCAAATGTTTTTTTAATTGAAGTGGATTCACTTGATTTTTCAGATCTCCGAGAAAAAACTACACAGGGCGTTCCAAAGAAAACTTGACCACGCCTGAGTCAGAAACGGACGTGTAATCGAAAATTTCAAAGAACACGTCAATTTTAATTTCTAGGGAGACCAATTCTGATATGAAAATCACACCCGAAACTTCACCCCCCTGCGGTCAGCAACTACTCCCCCTATTTTTTCAGTAGCATAGGGGTCATTTGTTTCTCTATGAATTCTTTCATTTTTATCGAGATTAGTTCATTCGTTAGTGAGAAATTGAATGTTTTTGCTGTCGCTCATTATATTGAGGAAATCAACAAAAGCTATATCAATGGCAACACAATCAACAGATGATGTGTTCAAAATAACCTCCATCTAGTTCCATACAATAATATAGCCTACTTTCGAAAGCGTTCCTTACATTATTAAAGATGTCCGGAGTCAGAAATCGGGATTCCCGAACAATTTTCTGTCGGAGGTCTTCTAGGTTTGTAGAATTTAATTAGATAGATAGATAGATACAATTTATTTGTTCAGGAAAAAAATACAGTACCCCGGAGGGCATAGGACATATCAGTATTCAGCACATCACAATAATATTAGGTTAAAAGAGGAAGGAAAGATGTACAGTACATAAACTGCACAAAAATTTATGCATACATATAAAAATATTAGTACATGTAGATATAGGCTCTTAGAGTCCATGATTGTAGTGAAAGCAGTCAAATAGATCAAATAAATAATAGTATCATTTAAATACTCGTCAGTTGCATAGTATAGTAAGTGAAAATGCTTTTAATTTTATTTTCAATGTTGTTTGGAGTATTACAGGTCAAGTCTGACTTTATTTCTTGTAGAGTATGTGTGTTTTTTTAGAGTTCTCAAAAAGTTTGGTGTTTTCCTTAACAAATAGTATAGTATCAAGAATGTACTGGCTGTATAAGGTTAGTATTTCATTTTTTATAAATGAGGGTTTACAACTATCAGTTTGTTTATGGTTGAATATGATTCTGAGGCATCGCTTTTGCATCTTAAATATTTTGGGGACATTTGTCGAAGAACGTAAGAATATTAAACCGTACTTGATCCTTGAGTGAACTTGTGCGTAGTAGACCCACATAGCAGCGTTTATATCTATTGCTCTTGTTAGCACTCTTAGAGCATAGCAGTATTTTGCAATATTCTGTATTATTGAGGTTAGGTGAGATTTCCAGTCCAATCTAAGATCAAGCTCAATTCCCTAGAACTTTGTACTTTTGCAAGCTGATATTGTTGATCTACCATCTGAGGCTGAGTATTCACACGCAGTTGATTGTTGGGAAAACTTTATTATTTGTGTTTTGTTTATAGTCAACTTCAAGTGATTATGTGTGAACCAATCTTCCAATGTATTCAGTGCTTCAAACAGGCTTCTGTCTAATTCTTCAATACTATGTTCCTTGATTACTACACTTGTGTCATCTGCAAACTACACAGTGTAGAAATCAATAGCATTTGCTAGCAATTGGTATAGAGAATATTTAGATTGTTACTTCATCTGACTAAGTTTTCGTTAGTGAGGTAGTATTTTTCAACAACTCTTTGTGTTCTATTTTGCAAGTATGATTTTATTAAATCGTAATAAACGTAGTAGTAAACGTTTTCAAGTGGACGACACTGTTAGTTTTTTCTGTACTGGTGGTTATTGTTGATTCTAGTTGTCATTGATCAAAAAGTAGATGTTTTGTCACTTCTTCATGAATTATTATTCAGTCATCCTTGTTCACTGTTACAACATGGTTCATTCTACTGAAGAAAGAATAGAAATTGTCACAACATATTGAAGAAATAATACATGTGCTGAAGCTGCTGCAAGAATTTATAATACGAATCATCCAGACCACAACGTGAGTCGTCAATACGTTAAACAGAAGACCTGCGACAGAGAATTGTTCGGGAATGTCGATTTCTGAGTCCGGACATCTTTAATAATAAAAGGAACGCTTTCGAAAGTAGACTATATTATGGACTATATAGTATTATACTAGAGGAAGGTCATTTTGTACATTTTATCCGTTGATTGTGATGCCGTTGATATTACTTCTGTTGTTTTCTTCAATAAAATGAGCGACAGCGAATTTTTCAATAACGAATGGACCAATTTAGAAAAAAATTACAGAAGTAGTAGAGGGACAAAAGACCTTTCAAATGATGTATCACTCGACCAAATCAAAAATAATCCTTCCAGTAATTAAAATTGACGTGTTCTTTGAAATTTTTCATTAGACGCCCATGTGTAACTTACAAGGCGAGTCAAGTTTTCATTGGAACGCCAAGAGATTTATATAATAATAATAATAATAATGATAATAATAATAATCATTTATTCAATACTAAATTATATTACATAAATATAAAATTGAGTATATGGAGTACAATGTACCTTGATGAATAAACACATACTTCCACTGGGGGTGAAACCACGTATGTGGATAAATTACAGAACAATAACAAAATAGAACAATTATGATGATCAAAAAAATATGGGCAAGAAAATAAATATTAGGATCCAGATATCAAATATAATAAATTAAAATTTATGTTTCACAGTTTTGGTATGAATTCAACACTAAAATAAATTAGGATAACCTATCACTGAATAAAATAAACATCTGAAAACTTCTGCAAATTAAAATTGAATTAACATTTATAATTCGCAATTTCGTATAAATAAAAACTACAGTAAATTAGTACAATAAAAGGTCACTAAATGAAATACACCTCATATAAAATAAACACTACAAACATCTGCAAATACAATCTCTATATAAATAAAAGCATCCAACATTTTTTTGTTTACTCTTCGATAATTTTACGTATTTCCTTTCTATCTATTTCTGTTAAGAATGTTTTCACATATTTCTTAAATTTTTTATGAGAGGGTTTCATTTTCAAAGTGTCCGGCAGGTAATTGAACAATTTCGGGGCTATGTAATTGAAACTTTTTGTCCGACTATTTTGTTAATTTTTGGAATGTCATACCTATTTTTTTGTCTTGTACTGTGAGAATGGGTGAGTACTCTTGATTGTTATGTTCAAATATTGTTCAAATATTGTTTGATACGTATTTGTACGGTATAGAGTTGTCTCATGTCCATTACTTGTGTTTCAGAGTAAAGGGAATCACTAGAATAGCTTAGATCTTTCTGTCCACGTTATGACCCCATAATTCAAATGAGTTTCCACTAAACTTTTGTACACAATTTTTTTGAGGTATAGATAACATATGACTTGTTTGAAACTAAATAATAGAAAACGCAAGTTTTTCACAAGATATGATATATGCTCATTCCATCTCAAGTGTGAATCTAGAAATATACCTAAATATTATATTTTTTTCACTGGTTCAGTGTATCTGTATTATCTTGATAGCTTCTCAAACATCATCTGTATGACACAGTGTGTCAAGTAAAATTGAATGATCAATCACGTCGAAGGCATCAAGGTACTAATCGAAAATACCAAACGACTTTTAACATTCGTCCGCACATTTGTAGATCTTATGAATCAAATTTTTCATCGAATCTTGGGTTGATATATTTTCTCGAAAGCCAATTTGTAAATCTGGAATCAATTAACTACATCGTTTTTCCCCACTTTCATGTGTTGGAAAGCTGAAGGAAATAACACACGTTTAAACAATTTGTAAGATGCAGAAATATAAAGTGGCGGCATATCATTTTTGTCGAAATGGTTTGGATTTCTAAGATTTAATTTCGGCAACATCTGACCAATAAAATGAAATAATTATAAAAACTTTTTGCTATTTTCACCAGGAAGCAGAAAGAAATACAAAAGGAAACTTTCGGTCTTCTCATAGAGGTATGGTAATTGTCAGGACGAAATTACATATCTTGTGAAGTATTCTGTATGAATTCATCAATATTCAGTCATATATCAACGTTCTGCTATACTGACCGTATTCCCCAAATCATACATTTTTATGAAATTGTATGTCTGAATGAATAAAAAGTTCAAAGAACAAATATACTACCGGGAAAGCAGAAATTCCAACAGCATCGCAGCTAGCAAGAGAATTCCGAAAGATATTCCGGATACACAAAACTATTCATACATTTTCATCCGATTACCTTTTACGAGAAAGTGAGTAGATCCCGCCATTCATTTGAATTCGTGCACACAAACTCGCTGAAAATGCTCCGCGATCTCCTAGCAACCGCTCACAGTTTTCGATTTCGCACAATGTACAATTTGGCTCATTCTTGTTCGCAGAAATGTTTATCTAGGAATTTGTAGTCTGTGAGCATGGAACTAGTACTTGATTATTCATCGAGAACGGGGTTGTTATAGCTGTAGCTGTTTGGATTGAAGTTGATAGTAACAGTTTCATCAGTGTTTCGATTATGGAATAAAAAGCTCACTTTAGTAATGAGTTTGGAAATTGTTGTAGGAAAGAGCTCTGGAAATCACTAAAATACAACAAAATCATGACTCTAATGTTGTCAGATGTTCCTAAAAATCTGAAGGATCCAGAAAAAATTGATGATTTTTTGGTGAATATACTATCCCGTTTCATGAACCTTCAGATGCACTTCCCTTTTTCCAAGGAAAAAACACAAGCACTACAGAAAAATCCTCAAGGTGCTCTCAGAGCGGTGCCTGTGTGAAAGTATTGGATTTGAATCGCTGGTGATTAAGTACATTTGGGAAAACGTTCTCAGGAAGTTTATTCCACATAAGCGCAGTTCTTCAGATGAGAGAGTTGTTGAACAGTGGAGTTCGAGGTATACTGAGTAGAACCTTAAACGATGTGCAGCCACACTCCGTCGCGTAATTCTGATATGTATCGCTCTTGGTGGAACCAAATGTGCCAATTCACTTGAACACTTCCCGTGAAAGTATTTATAGGAGACAGACAAATCTCCAACTTCTCTTCGATGTTTCAGGCTATCAAGGTTACACGTGATATACGCGTCTCCAATCAGGGTATGTTTGAGGTCAGAGCTCCATACATGAGAACATTGCTTCAAAGAAGGTCTGATCTGAGCTTTATAAAGCATCAAAAGTTGTTGAGGTGTATACCTACAGTTTTTTGGCTCGAAACAGTATTCCAAGCTTTTGAGAAGCAGCCTTTGCAATTCCAGCGAAATGATTGTGCCAAGACATATTGCTGTCTATTGCCCCCAACAAACTTATCGAAGCAACAAACGGAATTATTATATCCGGTTCGAAGATATTTATCTTCTTGGAGAAAACGGATGCCTGGGTTTGTGTGGCATTCTATTGACCTTGGTTACTTTCACTCCAATTCAAAATCACTTTTAGATCCTCATCAAGATATGCAATTTCCTGTTGCTGGTGAAGAAAGGCCTCCGTAGCCGATGTCCTGGAATCGAAATGGAAGTGTGTTGTCGTCAGCAAAGCAATATATTGGATTCGTTGATATACAATAAAAAGAGGGTTGGAGACAATATGGATCCCTGGGGAACAACAGCGTTGATGGGGAACGTATTCGAGAGATATCCATCGACGGCTACTTGCAAAAAACGTTCTTTCAGGAAGCTGAAGAGCCATACTCATAAATAATCCGACAAGCAATAGCATCACACTTTTATAAGGAAAACCGAATGAACAATTCAAATTTTGAGTTACTGGATACAACAAAATCATAAATGTAATGTAGTAGGATATTTCTGAACATCTGAAAGATTCATAAAAAATTAATGATTTTTTGGTGAATAGTATCCTGTTCTCTTCCGTTTTATGAACCTTCAGTTGCACTTCAGATTTCTATAGGAAACAGGTTGATATTGACGGACTCTTCAAGGCTTGTCTCACGGTAAGTTACTGACAATGGAAAGGAGATTTCTATGAGCAATTAGACGGCGTAGCGATGGGAAGTCCACTCAGCCAACTTCTTCATGGAGCAATTTGAGAAGGAAGCAGTCGACGTTTTCGATTTCAAATAACCAACCATTTGGCTACGATACGTGGATGACACCTTCGTCATCTGGAGACATGGAAGGGGCAGACTGAACGTACTTCTAGACTACATAAATGCTCAATACCTTAACATCAAGCTCACCATGGAGACTGAATAGAAACAAAGGATAGATTTTATAGATGTACTCGTCGAAAGGCGTGGCACACGACTGACACATAAAGTGTACTTTCGAAGCAACCTCCAAATCAATAGCGGGGAATTATCAACACCCTGACGGAAAGTGCCCGTAGAATATGTGACCAGGAACACCTACAAGAAGAATTGGAGCATCTTCAAATTGCTTCGAGATCGAACGGATACAGTTTACAGCTTGGCCAAGGGGATCGGCGGTGCGAACGACGAAGAGGGGAGCGAGGCTACCATTTGCGCGACACCGTTTGCAGGCCACGGGCAGTCACGTTCGTCGTCGCGACCAATAGTCCAACAGCGAAATGTCTTTATCGAAATTATCTCGATATTGCTTAGACATATAATAGTGTAATGAATCTGAAGCCGGCCCTGACCGTTATCTCAGACACCAAACGCATGCCATCACCGCGAAGAAAGCGGTCTGACTAACCGGGAAAATACTAGGTGAGTGCAGAGACCTCTAGATGAATCTAGAAAGTTCGTTAGCGGTATATAAGCCCTGCTTTCCGTCCATAGAGAGTAGTCTGTACTCAGAAAGTGAATCGTGCGTTTAAAGAAAGGAATCTAACTGTGAAGATAAATTAAGCGTTAGTTACTAAGTGTTGTATATAAATTAGTTGTGATAGTGAAATATTGTTAAAACTAAATTTGATTAAGACAGTTAATTCTTTAATTCGTTACAATAGTTTTTTGGTTCAAGACCTAATATTTGCAAGATATTTTGGAGTACACGATTTGAATAAGAGTCGGGGTATAGATGGTGAATTCCACAAGAAGTACGAGAAGTACAGATTATATCCAGAAATATTTTTTGAGTACACCAGAATTAGTATTGAAACTTTCGATTATATTCTTATGAATATTCAATCAGAATTGGAGAAAAAAGTTAATGCAAATAGAATTTAGAGTGCCACTGAAAAATTGTTTTTGGCATTAAGGTATGTACTTACCTATCCATACATATCCATCTATATTAATCAACATTACGTATTTATACAGGTAATATTCAATTAGCTAATCATATTTTCGAGAATTACCTATAGTATCCATCAGTATGAACAACTTTTCCCAAGAAAGTAATGGTCGCAAACGGATTTTTTTATAACTAAATTTATTTGGAACTATCTTTGCCCAAAATATTATCAGCTAATTAAATGTTACCCTGTATATTAATATTTCATGAAATAAAAACACTTCCAGATAATTATGTTATTCATTGCAAAAATCTGAATTGTATGACAGTAGTTTTTCGTACAACTAAAACAAAAAACAACTTCTAACTTGTAATTGACGGTAGAATGAATAATGAATTTCTAATTTTTTAATCACTCTTTTATTCAGCAATAAAAGTCTTAGTGTTCATTTTTCGCGGCGAAAACAACTAAACTCCTTTGATCACGGCACTATTCGCCGCGACTACCGCTCGACTCCGTGCCTTGCGCCGTTTTGCACCGTACTGCGTAAAAAACAGTTCGTATATACAAAAACATATGAGTCATACAGGATACTGGCGAATAATAAATAAATTAAAAAAACAGTTTGTATATATAAAAATATATAAGTCATACAGGATACTGGCAAATAATAAATACATTAAAAAACAGTTTGTATAAATAAAATTATATAAGTCATACAGGATACTGGCAAATAAATAAATGAATTAAAAAAAACAGTTCGTATATATAAAAACATATGAGTCATACAGGATTCTGGCAAATAATAAATAAATTAAAAAAACAGTTTGTATATATAAAAATATATAAGTCATACAGGATACTGGCAAATAATAAATACATTAAAAAAACAGTTTGTATATATAAAATTATATAAGTCATACAGGATACTGGCAAATAAATAAATGAATTTAAAAAAACAGTTCGCATATATAAAAACATATGAGTCATACAGGATACTGGCAAATAATAAATAAATTAAAAAAACAGTTTGTATATATAAAAATATATAAGTCATACAGGATACTGGCAAATAATAAATACATTAAAAAAACAGTTTGTATATATAAAAACATAAAAGTTATACAGGGTACTAGGAAATAATAAATGAGTCCTTTTTTTGTAAATATAAAAACATATGAGTCGTACAGGATGCTAGTGAATGATAAACAAATAATGTATTTTATTGAAGATTATTTTTCATTATGAACTTCTTGTATATTACTGTATGGTCTTTCATTTAAAAAACTTTCACAGCCTTCCTGAAGCATTGTAAATACTTTATTTCTGTTACATTCTTTAGCAAGTGGTTGAACATTTTCAACCATTATAAACAATGGAATCCTTTATGCCTGATGTCATTGGTATTGGCAACTCAAAGTTGTTGGATTGCGATGTCACATAAAGGATTGGTGAGGATAATTGAAAATCGGACTTGAATATAAAAATTACATAAAAATCGAACACTGCCTTGAAATTTGGTATGTAGAGTTGAAATCGGTTTTCAAACGATTTTTTGTGTTAACTCATTTCGGTATCATCAACGCGAAGCAAAATATCGAGAATCTGCCTCGCAGAAACGCAGTAGGCTGGGTTTAAGGCTGACACTTGGGCTTAGTATTGCGATACGTGCGGCCTGTACCCAAAATCAAATATTTGCTTAGGAAAATAGTTCAAAAACAGGAGTGTCTTTATCTTAAGTGTGTCACACTGTATACATCAGGTCAACATCGAAAGCCCCAATGAACCATCAATTCCCACATAATAACCGATTCAGTCACATATTGACATATTGAGAACGTTCGGGCCGATTAGGCTATTATTCCCAACACCAAACATAATCAATTTTCATGATATAGTGAATCAGAAAGCAGGATCTACGAGACCGGTCACTGACCTTCCTCAATAAATCACCTGTTGAGAATACTATGACAGGTATGAAAATTGGTTGGGTTGTGTATAAGAGACTATTCGTGGAGGAATCTAAGGGAGTTGGGGATTTGACGTTGATATATTTTGATATTGGTTCGGATCGTGGAACTGTGCCAACCTACGAATTTCCTGAATAACCGCGCATTGTTCTGTTGAAGCTGAAATTATGTACGAGGTCCGTTCCAAAAATAGGGTGTGAATGTTAAGACGCTCTGACCGTATAAAGAGACAGACAACAGGATGACCAGTTCAGTTTGAGGAGTGCCAGATGATGACAGTACTACCAACCAAATCATTTCATATATTTGACAATGGAAGTCCGAACTAGTGAAATTAATCATGAAACATTGTCAATCACCTTCAAACAAACATAAAAGCATAAGAACAACTGAAAACATTAAAACAGAACTGGAACACCAAAAATGGGATACATTGAATTATAGCACAAAAAGTGAACATTGAAAAATCGACGAACCTTGAATACATTTAAATGAGTTGTACGCGGGGAGGAGATCATTTTTGACGTGTCTGTCTGCACTGTAACACTCAAGTCCGAGGTGGCTACTGCTGGAGACTGCCGGATTCCCGGATCTCAAGGGTCAGAAGAGACTAGTTGGAGTAGTTTAGATAAAAAACCTAAATTTTCTTGATGGTTTCTGAAAATATAATTTCAATCAGGAGTAAGGAGGTTTTTTTATAGTGACAGTTCAAATCCAATATTAATTATTTATTATTTTTGTTTACTCATTCATTTCAAGGTTGGGAATGCATGCCGTTAGGTAAGGTTAGATCCAAAGTGGGTGGATCTATTCCACCCTCCACTGCAACCCGCAAGGGTTTATTGTGGCTCTGTGGCTCACACCTATTCACACTCGACCAAACAAACCCAGCTTCTTAACGAAGCCGATTAATTTGTATGGTGAGTGGTCTTTCAGGTCGGATGGTAGGAGTACGGCTTTGTCGAACTCTAAAAACCTGATTCAGCCTACAGCACAAAGTATGTGCTCTGCTGTTTCATCATTTTCCAAACAGAGGCGACACACACTGTCTTCCGACAATCCGAGTCTCTACATATGATGATTCAAATGATAGTGACCTGTCTTGCTTCGGCAAACTTGATTTTTTTTCTCGAGACAAAATTTCACATTATTATTGCGTCGCGAAGCTCATTTTCCGCAGTTTACTATAAGAATTCATTTTATTGAAACCGATGTTATTTTAAAATCGACTTTTTGAGAACGATATAACAATTCCACGCTACACTAACCAAAAGCTTTTTGATAATATCTGCGACAATTTACAACAGCTTGTTAACTAAACACCAAATATCTGTTTGTCGAAGATCCAGTTCATATACACTGTCTGTTCAAAAAATAAAGAGAATTTTTATTTTCCTCAAAAAATATTTATGTATTCATCGATATCCATTTTGAACCCTTCAAAGTAGTCTGATATGCTCTCTCAGACTACTCAGACTCTTTCATGAATCTCTCCAGTCTTGGGAACAGGAAAAAGTCGCAGGGAGCCAAGTCTGGTAAATACAATGGCTGAGACATTATTACGAACAAACAATGATGAGTGAATAGGTGCATCGTCGTGATGAAAAAGTTATGAATTGTTTTTCCAGAATACTGGATGTTTTCTTCGTATTGCTTTCTGCAAGTGGCGCATAACTTGAAGATAATACTGCTTATTGACCGTACGATCATGTGGCAAGAACTCCTGAAGCATTACGCCACGGTGATCGAAGAAAACAGGGAGCAAAATTTGAAATTTGATCGAACCTAGCATGCTTTTTTTCTTGGCTCTCCTAGGCATTTCCTGTGGAAAGATTTGGAAAGGTTTCGATGTGAAAAGTCAACAATTACGGAAAAAACTCTGCCGACACACGCTTCATACCCAGAATTTCCGAAAATATTGCATGGCATGAGCCAACCGATATGCTGACATCCTCAGCAACTTCTATAATAGTGACTTGACAATTTTCCATAACAATTTTTTTCAATTCCTCAACATTTCCATCGGTTTTTGATATGTTGGGGCGTCCAGAGCGAGCTTCTACAAAGTTTGTGCTCTGCTGTTTCATCATTTTCCAAACAGAGGCGACACACACTGTCTTCCGACAATCCGAGTCTCTGCATATGATGATTCAAATGATAGTGACCTGTCAGAAGGCCTATTAGACATCGTAGTTCATCCGTATTATAGTCCAACAACTGTTTGGTATCAAGTTTAGAAGGGTGAATAAACGCCTGAGAGTGAGCCAATCCTGGAAGATTCTGCCAGAAGTCCATGAATCTTCTTGCCATACAGATGTTCAATATTTGTTTGGCAAAGCCTGAAGCGATGATAATGATAGGTTTTGGTCCAATGAAGCTGTTTACAGCACCCTCTTTTGCAGCCTTCTAGGCTAGTATGGCCAGGAATCCAGACCAGAGGCAATCTGTTGAGTCTTCCTATGAAGGAGAGTCGTTTTTGGAAATTTGTCACCAATTGAGACGTTTAAAAAATGATTAACTTTTGCGGCTGATGTTTTCAGTGTCAGTGTTTTTCGAGTTTGAAAGCCGTGGATTTTTGGAATTTCTTCTTGACGTTTCGCTGGCGCAAGTGGCTAGCTTCTTCAGAGGTTTAACCATCATGGCTTGTCCGACGTCATCGGACAGCAAACCATGATGGTTAAACCTCTGAGAAGAGGAAGAAATTTCAAAAATCCACGGCTTCCAAACTCGAAAAACAGTGACACTGAATTGAGACGTTCCTCGGTAGGAGCCAATAGCGTAAATTTCCGCTTGAAATACAGTCGCATAGGTTCCTAGCCGTATTCCTTGTTTCATTGGTATGCTTGGAATGTCTCCTATTCCAATGTAACTGAGGTGGTCCATAGTGACAAGTTTTGAAAAGGAGAACAAGATTTCTGTAAATGGCCTACGAATAAGAGCTTTTAATTTGGTAACCCTTTTCAGCACTCATGATTGTGTTCCTTCAAAAAATAAAAAATCAAGAACAGACCTGTGCCCTTGCCTCTGCAAATCAAGTCAGTCCAACTAGACACATGTAATACTTTACTGTTCTAAATCAAGAGAAGAGTAGGGAAACGGTATCAATTAATAATCCGAGTATAATTCAATCTTTATATACTAACAATTTGAAATATGAATTCTACCTACCCTATGACTAATAATTTCATCGGAACTTTGGTTAAAGTTAATTCAAGAAAATTTCAACCAATTAAATGAACATGTAATGAACTAATCACCATTCTCCACATTGAAAAACAATGTAGGAAGCAGTAAAAAAATCAGTTCTATTTGGCCATTAGGTATATTTTCAGAATTCTCAAATAGTAATTTCTAAACGTTCCAAAACATTGGTTTCCAAACTTCCCTCTTTGAAACTTTATACTTCATATTCGTAATTGAACTCAAGCCCCTCTCTTAAAAACTGATTTGTATATGTGGAATTGGTCTTCATATTCAAGTAACTACTCCTGTGTTCTCTTATTGATTGGAAAAAGGTTCTTTCTGTTTGGCCAATATAAAGTTTTGGGCAAGAATCACAAGTCATCTTCATTGTTTTTAATGAATTTACCCCAATGATTTTTATCCGTCCAAGACTGACTTTTTTTTTAAATGTCCAATGATTGAATGTGTATCAAACCAAACACTTTTTGCAAGATTAAAAAAATTCAATTTCTATCTGGGATCTGATTTGTTTAATAATTTTGTCGTTAAGTGAGCAATAGTTATAGGGCATTGATTTATTTTACTGAACAACTTACGACCTGATATCTCTTTTTCTCAGCATATAACGTCATTCTAATTTTGAATAGCTTCAATAAGTGAAAAAACAAGCTATTATTTCGGTATCCTTGAATTAATAAAATATTCATTCATTTGACATGATACATGTATTTTCTTGTGAACGAATTTCTATAAAACAAATGTTCCATTTCACGTTGATGAATATCAGAAAAAAATTGAGACGGGGCAAATTTTTAGTACTTTTTGGATATACATGTTATAAGAGGAGACCAACGAAATTCCTAGATTGTCGTAAACTTGGATTCACATCGTGAATGACTACAGAAACTTCGGAGAGTGTTATATTTTTCCATAACGGAAATCTAATCTGACATTGACAAAGATATATTGATTCCTATGCACTTGATCACTTGAACTCTTTTCTCGTTTCTTGTCGTTAAAATTTATGACCGCAGCGTTATGATGAAAAATTATTTTATTGTCACTAGGATGGGCCATTAAAACTGCAGACACATATCATCGAAATCACATTTTCCACGTGTACGACTCGCTGAAAGTTGTATTTTCATAAAATCTAACTTTCATGCATTATAATAGAAGGTACTTTATCAATTTCAATAACTCATTACAAATTTATCGTCTAATTTTACTAGTTCGGACTTCCATTGTCTAATATGATTCGAAATCTATGAAATAACAAATAAAATTGGAATGAAATTGCTAATACAATGAAACGAATTAATTAATCCAAGATGAAACATGAAAATGTCCACATAGTGAAAATAAATGAGGAAGAATTAAAATAAAAATAAGCAAAACTTTTAAAAGAAATCAAAACTTATGAATAAATTGAATATAGTTCAAATGAAATACATGTGAAGTGAGTTCGAATTATATCAAGGAGGTTACGTACAGTGCCATCTGCCCGCGAATAGATCAAGCAGTAATGTCAATATTTCTGGAGTTAAAAACTGACAAACAAACATACATACATACAGGTTGAGCTAATAAAAGTGTGTTAAAAAAATGTTTCCAGAAGAAGTGAATTTATTATGAAAACTTTATGATTCATTATGATATATCATCTCGAAGCATTTTTCATCTTCTTTCAATTAGCAATATATCGGGAGTTTTATTTGAAAAAAATGAACTTTTGACCAATTTTATGTATAATGCAAATAATAGTAATTTTGGCACACCCTGTATGATGTTGAGTCGATTTCTTGGTGTTAATTGAATATTTTCAGTTTGTCCCAACCACTATCAAAATAATAACTTTTCATGAATTGAGATTACTGATGTACTGAAGTTCAATTAGGGCTATGTGTTGTACCATATTTAGCACAAATTATTTTTCATCTCGAAAACCTTATTAACAAAAAAGTATTTTAATAAAAGGGCGATTTCAAAAATGTGTTACTATACGGGTTCTATTTACAAAAATTAAGTCGCTAGGACTTTTTGACAGAAGTAGCAATGCCTCAATGCTGAAAATTCAGATTCACTTCAGAAAGGGCTCTTTTGATTATTGATTTTATTATTATCATTATTATCATTCAAAAATATGACTGATGACACAACTGGTATACAACTGAATATATTTGCAATTCGTATATACAACCTTCGTTGATTCAGATTAATTTTGAACCATATTTCATCATTCTCAACAAGAAAAAAATTGATTGAAGAAAATTCACATTATCTAATAAACAATACCGTAGAAACTTGAAACTTGCTAACTCTCAACTTGCCTTTGCACTTAGGGATGAACATTCTCGAATTTTTCACTTTCTTCCTTCCAGTGAAAGTTTTTTATACCTAATTATAGATTGAAATATTCAATCTACACTAAAGTGATTATTTGTTAATGATATTTTATTTTAATTGTCTCATTTTATTGTCGACTTTATGTATTTTTTATGTGTAGATTTGAATATAATTATTTTAAACTCAGAATTGCTACTAAAATCATAACTGAAAACTAATCTCAAATACTAAGTCACAAAATCCTCACCACTGAATTTTGGCCATGAATGTTTCGAAAGTATCACACAATTTATACCTGGAACATGAGATAAAAAATATAATAATTCTATCCACACAGAGACAAGAATACGAATAATTTGATCTGATGTCTGATGCTATTCAACAGGGAATTATTCTATTCAAATTCAGCCATTCTCTTGCTTCGGCAAACTTGATTTTTCTTCTCGAGACAAAATTTCACATTATTATTGCGTCGCGAAGCTCATTTTCCGCAGTTTACTATAAGAATTCATTTTATTGAAACCGATGTTATTTTAAAACCGACTTTTTGAGAATGATATAACAATTCCACGCTACACTAACCAAAAGCTTTTTGATAATATCTGCGACAATTTAAAACAGTTTGTTAATTAAACACCAAATATCTGTTTGTCGAAGATCCAGTTCATATACACTGTCTGTTCAAAAAATAAAGAGAATTTTTATTTTCCTCAAAAAATATTTATGTATTCATCGATATCCATTTTGAACCCTTCAAAGTAGTCTGATATGCTCTCTCAGACTACTCAGACTCTTTCATGAATCTCTCCAGTCTTGGGAACAGGAAAAAGTCGCAGGGAGCCAAGTCTGGTAAATACAATGGCTGAGACATTATTACGAACAAACAATGATAAGTGAATAGGTGCATCGTCGTGATGCAAAAGTTATGAATTGTTTTTCCACAATACTGGATGTTTTCTTCTTATTGCTTTCTGCAAGTGGCGCATAACTTGAATATAATACTGCTCATTGACTGTACGATCATGTGGCAAGAACTCCTGAAGCATTACGCCACGGTGATCGAAGAAAACAGTGAGCAAAATTTGAAATTTGATCGAACCTAGCATGCTTTTTTTCTTGGCTCTCCTAGGCATTTCCAGTGGAAAGATTTGGAAAGGTTTCGATGTGAAAAGTCAACAATTACGGAACAAACTCTGCTGACACACGCTTCATACCCAGAATTTCCGAAAATATTGCATGGCATGAGCCAACCGATATGCTGACATACTCAGCAACTTCTATAATAGTGACTTGATAATTTTCCATAACAATTTTTTTCAATTCCTCAACATTTCCATCGGTTTTTGATGTGTTGGGGCGTCCAGAGCGAGCTTCTACAAAGTTTGTGCTCTGCTGTTTCATCATTTTCCAAACAGAGGCGACACACACTGTCTTCCGACAATCCGAGTCTCTACATATGATGATTCAAATGATAGTGACCTGTCAGAAGGCCTATTAGACATCGTAGTTCATCCCTATTATAGTCCAACAACTGTTTGGTATCAAGTTTAGAAGGGTGAATAAACGCCTGGGAGTGAGCCAATCCTGGAAGATTCTCCCAGAAGTCCATGAATCTTCTTGCCATACAGGTGTTCAATATTTGTTTGGCAAAGCCTGAAGCGATGATAATGATAGGTTTTGGTCCAATGAAGCTGCTTACAGCACCCTCCTTTGCAGGGGAGTCAGCAGCCTTCTAGGTCAGTATGGTCAGTAATCCAGATCAGAGACAATCTGTTAAGTCTTTCTATCGAGGAGAGTCGTTTTTGGAAATTTGCTACCAATTTAGACGTTGCTCGGTAGGATCAATTGATGTACACTCGTACCTGAAGTACCAAACGTTACCTCCGCTACTGCGGCAGACATCACCAGTGATTTGTGCGTTGACTGTTGGGAGGAAAGTTATATCTAGAAGTTACAGCTACTGTTACTGATCTGTTTGTTTATTTCTGAAATGGACTTCATCCATGTGTATCATTTCCGTGAATGATTTTCAATCCCATTGATTGATCGTTCTGAAATTTTGGGGTTTTCAAAGTCCAGTCTTCAGTCTTTGATCCTCCTTGTTGACGTGCAGGAATCAAGATTCTGTCTACAGTCACTTTTGTGTAAAGCTATGACACAATTCAAGACACGTTACTACTGAGTTATATTCAACAATTAATAAGAATTATAATAAGTTCATTAGCAGTCTCTTGGTGACAATATAAATAATGTACAAAAATAGAGCAGTTTCTTGAAATTACAATAAACAATAATTCCACAAAGCCGAAGATGTCCGTGGTATTGAGTTTATGTATTTCTGATCTCTAAACATTATTCTAAGAGGTGTACATAAATGTTGAAAAACTAGTAGTTACCAAGTTACTGAATGTTAACTCAATAATAAGAAGTTGTAACTCTTCAAAAATCTAATAATATTGTAACGAGTATAATACCTCAATAATTCAAATCACATATATCTACACACATACATATATAAAAAAAACAAATACAATAATTCACGATATTACAGTAATTCACTGATGAACATATTATCATACAAATAAATTTCAAATTTCAGATACAAAGTAATGTGAAAAATCATTGAATACATATTCATTATTCGAACAATTATAGAATAGAGCTCTTCTTTCTATGGAAAGTATAAAATGCCCTACATTTTTTTCAAATTGAAAAAGAGAGTATGATGCAACAATTTCTCTTGTTAGGTAATTAAAAATTCGTGGTGCTAAGAATGCTTGGCATTTTTGACCTATCGTTTTCCTTGCAAATTATATTTTTAGTTTGTTGGAGTCCTTTGCTCTCGTGAAATATCTATGCGTTATATAATCAAGGTCATTTTTTTTGTCTTTGAATAAATAGATGATTGACTTGAAAAAATATAATTATCTCAAATCAAGCATTTCAATTTCTATAACCCATTAACCGCCAAAGGTGCGTCAACGCAACTTTTCTATACACTTTTTTTTGTGGTTTGGATCAATATTATTTATGTTTATTCTGATGAATATTCATAATAATAATACAGAAAATGTAAAAATATTTTTATTCAATCCAAAACATGATTTTTTCAATTTCTGAAATGAATTTGAAAATGTTATAAATTGACCGTTCTGGTAATTCTCCAATAAAATCACTTTTTTTCGATACTGAATATGAACTGATGAATTCATTTTGTGCTGAACAGTAATGAAAAATATGCTCAATGATAACGTGTATTCTCATTTACGTAAATATTTTCGGATGTCGTACATTTTTGCATGTATTTGTGTTGGTTGCGTATACGCACCTTTGGCCGATAATGGTAAACATTTTCATGCACTAGTATGCGAGTTTTGACAAGTTTAGGAATATCAGGATACAATGGTCAGTTGATGATTAGCCTTGATTGAGTTTATTTCAGTGCGAATCAGTATCAGCAGGGAAGATGTCTTGTATTTTTTATAAAAAATTGTCAAAATGAGGTAAGAATCATAACTCGAGCGTAGATTTTGGTATTTCATTATCATTATTTATTCTTATAGTGCGTTTTCGAAATGGAAAATGAAGAGAGCAATGAGGACGCAAGAGTTGAGTGCTTTATTAGAGGAAGAGTTGGATTATCAAAATTATGATTCGATTGATGTCGTTTATGTGCCGGCGGAATTATTTTTGTGAGCTTGAGAGAAAAAAGGATTTTTCGCAACAGGAACAGTGAAGGAAAATCGCACTGCTGAATGCCCCGTTGAAGATAGTAAAAAAATGGTTTGAAAGAAAAGAGGTTTTTACACTTATGCTTTCGATCCCATCCTCGGAGTTCTAGTTGTGCGATGGAATGACAATTCTGTTGTAACTGTGGTGACCAATACGTATGAAGTTCTCCCTCTTGTTCAAGCTAAACACTACAATCAAAAAGAATATAAAGAGATTCTTATACCCCAGCCAAATGTTATACACCAGTATAATAAATATTTGGGTGGAGTAGACCTCCATGACAATAGCATTGCTAACTATCGAATTAGGATAAGAGGAAAAAAGTGGTAGTGGCCATTGTTCACTAATATGATCGACAGTATGGTTGTAAATAGTTGGAAAATTTATAGAATTGCGAATGAATCCAGAATATCACAATTGGAGTTTCGTTCTCAACTGCTAATGAGTCTACTGAAATGAAGTGGGCAATTAAGTAATACCAATGAAACCTCGAATGGTGCCGAATCCAACCTATTGTACGGAAGACCATCTAAATCAGTTCTACCAGTTCTACGGACATGTGATAATTAGACATACCAACAGTGCAAGAAAAAAATGTTGATTTTGTAAAAGTACCACCATATATTCATGTAGGAAATGCAAAGTGCATGTGCACCCAGATCGTTTCGAAAATTATCATATGAAGAAATAGGACACCTACTCTTTTTTTTTCATTCGATTATTTTAACCATTTTTGGCCAAAGGTGCGCTTACGCACCCACTTGTTTTTTTCAATACTGTGAGTTTATATTTTTTTTAATGACGAATTGTTCTTTTTTTGAGTATTCTAAACGTGCCACAATAAATAATTTTTCTAAATTACGAATTTCTAATGTCTTGGCCGTTAATGGGTTAAATAGGAGATCAGACGAATAGATTCTTTTTTTGTGGAGCATAATTTTTAAAAAAAGTTTTTGCATAACTTGCAATTTTTGAAGATGTGTATACGATGTAGCACCCGAGATTCAATTAATGCAAAATATAGTATTTTTAGAAGGTACAGGGTTAATATGTTGCTCATGTATCGGAATCTCCCTAGTAAAATTCTCAGAGTACTAGTGACACTATCTATATGACAATCCCAACGTAAATGACAGTCGATTTTTATCCCTAAATATTTAACATTTTCAGTAGACTTAACTCTCAAAATATTGCTATGGCTCTTCACTTCTAGAAATTTGTAGTTGGGTAAACTGTTTATATAACTTGTGATAGGCAGAAACATAGTTTTATCAAAATTGATAGTTGACAAAATATGGTTGAACCAGTCGATGATTGTGTTTAGATCTTGTTCAATTTCAACTATGAGGTCATTCCGTGTTTCACTAGAATGAAAAATTACAGTTTCGTCAGCAAAACTTATAATTTCGCCAGAGGTTTGTGAAGTTGATAAGTTATTGATGTAAATAATAAATAGTATCGGTACCAAAACCGTCCCTTGTGGAACACTGTACCACCCTTTCCTTGCTCACATAACCATCTATTTTTACGCATTGCCGGCGGTATGATTCAAATATACTGTAAACATTTCCACGAACTCCCACATCTTGCAAGGCCTCCAAGAGCTGAGTATGGTCCACTGTAAGGTTTTATTTTATTGAAGTCGATATTATCTCATAACTGACTTTTCGAGGGCAATATTCCAGTTCCATCACGCCGTATTCCACAATAACCATCAACTTCTCGATAATATCTGCGACAATTCGCAACAGCTTGCATGGGTGCAGACTAGACGCCAAAACGTCCTCTCGATGGCCCCAAAAGGGTTAGTTTCAAATTTATTTCTCCCGACAACAAACCGGGAATGTTAATGAAGGAACGTATTAAACGGGCACTAGAGTGTTTTTGAGGAAGGGATCGAACTCCTTCGCCAGGGGAGTTGTTCAGTTCGTCGGATTATGATAAGTAATTTTACGATTTTTGAGACAAGAAGTTAACGGTTATTTCTTGTCGAAGTTTTCAGGGCTCACTCGATGATAAGAACACTCGTAAAGTTGTCTTGAGTCATTTCCATTTTCGGGATTGGTAATTTCGAAGTTAGATGAAGATGCTGCGTCATTGACACTTCGAGCCCGTTTACAGAAAGTTCAGGTTATTGAACGGTTTCTTTCCAATTATATCGTGTTTGTCTATAAAAGTTGATTCAGTAAACGATGCTGAAGAAGTGCTACTTATGATGACATAGCGATTTTTTCCAATGGCTGAGTTCTGTTGAGTGAGTACGTGGGGTTCTCCGAACCCCTTTAGTTAACAATTTTTACCCAAGCATTTTTTTATTCATTAGGGAGTATATATTGATTGAGGGAACAAGTTGAAAATTGAGAAAGGAGCCTTTTGTCTCTCTACTTCTCCATCTCGTAACAGAAATATTGGAATCAACTCTTTGAAAAAGTTTATTATCATTCATATACGAACTGCAAAAAAAGTTCTTTTAGAAACAATTACTTCCACTTGAACAAATGTTCCCTTCTCTATTTGAAAGAGAGATTCAGTGGCTTTACGAACTGTCATCACGACAACATTTTCTCTTTCGTTGACATAAAATTGTGATGTTATACAGAAAATGTAAGGGGTTATTGAACTTTGTCTTCGAAGATAAAAATTAAAACAACAATAAAAATTATTTGGCGCTATGGGGCACCTTCATTGATTCCAGTGGCGCATTTGCTTTTTCAGCTGCAGGAAATCCCGGAAAAACCTGCAGCACCAACTCATCTGAAGATCTTGATCTGCCAATGTCCTCTCTCTCATGAAACAAAATATAGGGTGTCTCTAGAGGCTCCAATAGATTCAATACAGCGCCAGAACACTTCGTGCGCGACTATCGTCAAACTTAAACCAGCCCGTTTCGTCTTTGACCAAGGCGTAATAGTGACCAAATTCAATGCCAGAACTACAGTGAACAATGACTGCATGAATATTATAACAGTCGTCTGCTAGAGTGAAATGTTCATCTATTTCGAACCTTCAACAGATTTTCTTGCTTACGTCAGAGGTTGAGTCTTGTTTGAAGATCATAAGTGTTATTATTAGATTGACTGGTGCCTCAGATATAGTTGTTTCCTTATAACAGTCAGTTAGTTTGGCGCATGTTTGGCAATACAGTCGATCATCACCTGTTGAAAATTTCATTTTCAAATGATTTAACAATAACCTTTGCATGGACTGGTCATTAGTCATATTATGAAACGCTAGATGAAGTTCCAGAAATTCACATAAGTTTTTGCTACCTCTTCAACATTTACTACAAAGTAAACAAGTAAGGATTTTCCTAGCAAAAAATATTTACAAACAAAAGACGAGATGGCCTGTACGGAATCATTCAATCCAGAGCGATCAGGGGTATTGATTTTGCTATTTTTTTGCTCACGAAGAGTATTCAACAAGAACCCCAAGAATTCGGAACAATCCGCTTGTTGTCCTAACGAGAATCTAGTGGACTTCAAAGACTTCAGGAAATCGGTTGGAGGGAAAGATGATGCATTCTTACGAAACTGCAGCTGCACGAACAGGTGTTTGAGTTTGATGAATACGTAGGAAACATTCCCGTTCTCGTTCATCATCAAAACCTCGTTCTTGAAATTCTTCTTCATGAACAACACTTGTAAAATGCTCTTCATGTAGCAAGTGTTTCCTAAATATCCAATCCAATTTTTTTCTATAGATTTTCAAGACAACTCTCTACTGATTCGTAAGGAAAATTCGTGTTTTCGTCTTCAATAATTCAAAAAGGTACTGATCAGTAGTTTGAGACAAACTTCGAGATCAACACAAATAAGTATGATAACATACTCATTTGTGATTTTCGTTTAACTCAAAGTTTTTTTCGAAAACCTTTCGAACCTTTCAGTTCGTGTAATTCAATGTTTCCGTGGAGATCGTTATTTCGGAATGTATCTTTTTTGTATTTTATATTCAAAGAAAACTTATGCAAGATCTACATATTTATAAAAAGTTTCTCCTTTCACTTTTCGGGATTTTTCAGCATTTTCGTTAAAAAATAGAGAATTAGAAAGCTGTTTTTCCAAAAATATCTCGTCCAGAAATGTTTCCTTCTATACATTCAGATTATCTTTGATGAAATGGCCATTCATTATCTTCTGCATTCCTTTTTTTTTGTAACGTGCTGTAAGTTGAGGTACTTGGACTGATCGTGTGGATCTCAATCCACATTCCTGAAGTCGAATTCGTACAGTCTGGTCCCAGTTGCTTGATTTAGCTCATATTGTAGCTCCCTGGTTCTTGAAAATCTACGCCTGAAAGCACTCAGACATAAATACCTGTTCTTTTGGGCTAAAGTGGACCCTAGCCGCCCTTGATCTGGATTCCTATGGACAATGTCTGGTTGTTGGAACGGTTCCAAAGTTTTGAAACCACTTATTGACTTACATCTGACCTTTGACCCATCTGACGTTGAGAAACACCACCTCCAATACATGTGACAGCCCTAGTAACATCATTGTCAGAAAGAAATCTTTCAACACCTGCCATGGTGAGACAGGAAGCATCAAACAGAAAATGAGTACACTGCACCCCTTATAAGTTCAATTGATAAATGGTTTGTACTTGGAATCATGCTCTTATCCATTCCTGTTTTGGCAAGATAAGAATTATCTATACTATCTGTAGAGTGGGGAGAGTCAGTGTAGGCCCACAGCACTTAGGCCACATGTGACCCATTGTACATCCTCCTAAGGAGTTGTCCTCCTAGGTCATCGTCATCCTGTCCTTTCCAGTAAGGTGGACAGGTCTCTGGCAGACATCTCCTTCATATCGGCAGGTGTAGGCCAAGACTCGTCGAACGAACACTCTCTCATTGACGATAACTCCAGACACTCGCATAGGACATGCCTGACAGTTTCATCTTCCTGTTCACAAATCCTGTATAGAGGTGTCTCCACCCAGCCACATATTTTGCAGGTGTTTCCTTGGTTGACAGTGGCCAGTCAGAAATCCTTCTGTTAAGCGTAGATATTTCCTGTTCTGTTTGGAACACGCTGGTATTTTTTCCAATCCCCACTTAGTCCTTAGACTTAGTAATCTGGAGTATACTCCACATCCTGAGCCTTCATTGGTTTCTGAACCGTCTGTATATATATGCGTATTGCATTTATAGCATATGACTCTCTATTCTGTTTTATTTGTATTTTGTAGGGTTTATTAAACACAAACCTGGGTTCAATTACATCGCTGGTTGCCTGCAGCAGAGGTTGCACAGCAAACGCTTCTCGTCACAGGTTCAGCCTCAATTGACCCATTCCTACTTCGAGGTTTACACCAGCTGTGCGCAATCGTAACATGGCCATTAACGCAACCTCCTTAACGTACAGGTCCAGAGAGATCAGACCAGTAATTAATTCCATTGCCGCGGTTGGTGTTATTCTCACGCCTCCTGTGATGTTTAAGCAAGCCAGTCGCTATATTGAATATAATTTTTTGATGGCCGTGGCTTGTAGAATTTTCGGTTTCCATGCAGTGGCTTGTGTGGCAGTGGTTTGGTTTGTTTTTGAGGATTTTGAGAGGTTTGAGGCCCGATAAACTTCTTTTTCTGGTGAAAAGGATCATCTCAGTCTTGTGATTGTGATTGATCGAGTGTTCCTTACACCATGTTTCTATCAATTTGAGTCCATCATGTGCTCTAACTCACAGTGTATTCACAAATTTGCCGGTCTGTAAAATAACTGTGTCATCTGCATATGCAATTGTGTAGAATCCATTATTGTTGAGGTGAATGATCAGGTTATCCAGAAATATGTTTCAGAGACGAGGTGATAAATTCCCTCCCGGACATCCCCCAATGACCAGTCGTGTCACTGTGATGTCTTCTACATTGATATTTATTGCTCTACTAGAGAGCATTTTGAGTTTACATTTACATTTGAGTTTACATTCTTCTACTGCCAGGGGTATATTTCTGGAGTGCTGGAGTTGCTGAATGATTGTTGGAAAGGTTGTTTTATCAAACACTCCCTCGATATCTATAAATATTCCCATGGTGAATTCTTTGTTGTCCAATGATCTCTCGATTCTGCCAACCACATGGTGAAGGACCGAATCAGTAGACCTTCCCGGAGTATTTGCATGCTGATTTGGATGAAGTGGGTTGTGAACTAGTGCTTCATCTCTATTGTACTGCTCACATAGCCTCTCCATAGTTTTCAAAAAGAACGATGTAAGACTAATTGGTCGGAATGCTTTTGGTAAGGTGTAATCCATCCCACCTGGTGGTACAAGTGGTATAAATACCAGTGCTACTCACTGGAAATATACCTCAGAGCTAGAGAGGATCTGAATATTCAAACCAGGTGCGTCATAAGAATATCCGGTCTCCATTGAAGTAGGGCTAGTCTTATACCGTCAGGTCCTGGTGACTTGTAGGGGGAAAGCCCGATATGTCCCTTCTTATCTTGTTCTCGTCAATTACTGTACTAGCAGATTGCCAGTCGTATAGTTAGGGTATTATTGGTACTTCCGTCGTTCGTCGTTCCAGAAAAGACAGAACCTGGGAAGTGAGTTTCCATTAGAATCGCAGCACTCTCTTGGAGGTTGGCGGCTTTGTCGTCATTTTCCCTCGTCAGTATGCCGATACTCTTATGATGGTCATTTGGGGGTGCCTTCTGTAGCCTAAAAGCTAGTAAGAAGTCTTCAACTGCCTCACACTAGGCTCTCCAGGCTTCTCTTTGTTTTTGTCTGCAGACTTTTTTGAACTCTTTGAGGTTGGCTTGATTATCTATACTAATGCAAAGCCAATAGACATACAGCTCCGTTTTTCTCATTAAAGTTGTCCACTACCAAAGGTCACATTATTATATTTATCATAAAACTTGTAAATGATCATTACAAAATAGTAATCCTTCAATTGTTTGGAGGAGTGTATATTGAAACACGTATTATGGTTTTGTGAAGTGTCCAATAAAAGTTTCACAATTAAATGTTACTTGAATAATTCATAAATGAAATAAAATGATTGAAGCTAACAGCGAATATCAATATTCATCAAAAGGTGATTGATTTCACTTCAGACATACATGAGAAATTTCACATCTGTCCTGAAACCACCAACACTATGGAATATTCATTTATATCAATGTACAATTGAAACTAGTCCCTTGTATGGGAATGATTCCTAATACTGAATAATTAAAATATCCCATCATTGTATCCCTTCCCACATAAATATTTCACAGCTATATGATGATTTAAAAAATATCGATCGAAATATGAAATAGCTGCCGAGACTTTCGTTATTTTTGGCACAGAATATCTACCCTTCATACATGATATTGGAAGGAAATTGGGCCATACAATGAAAGATGATCATTTCACCCTCTTTCTGGAACGAATAAGTATGTCATCTCAGCTGTGTAACGTTTCATCGGGATCTGGTATTTTTTTCAAATCGCATTTGACGATGGGATATTTTATTGGAAAAATTCCGCATGAAACAAAACTTATTTTCGATGTATGGAAAAAATGGTTTGAAGATAATGAGAGCGATACTGTTATACAGGGTGGTCCAGTGATGCTCGATTATGGTCTAAGATTTGTTTTCTTGATTTGCTTTCATTCACTTCTCTCACACCTAAGAAAATACTGTTTCTCGACGTGCGACGTTTTCCCACTAATCAACTTAGGATCATCAGGATATTTATCAAGCAGTTTTTTTCAAGGACAGAACACACGCATTATAAGAAAATCCTTAAGGCGCTCTAAGAGCGGTGCCTATGCGAAAGTAGCGATTCACGTTTGATTTGAATTGCTGGAGATGAAATCCATTTGGAAAAACGTTCTGCGGGAGTTTATTCCACATAAACGCAGTTCTCCGAATGAAAGGGTTTTTAAACAGTGAAGTTCGTGGTGTACTGAGTTGAATCTCAAAACGATAAGCAGCCACATTCCGTCGCGTATTTCTGATATGTATCGCTCTTGGTGGAATCAAACTTGCTAAATCACTTGAATTCTTTCCATAAAAGAATCTATGAATGAGAGCAAAATATACAACCTTTTTTAGATTTTCTAGATCATCAAGGTTGCAGGTGAAGCTCGTTGTTTTCTGGATGGAAACCAGCTTCAGGGTATGCTTAGGGGAGGAGCTCCATACATAAGAACAATACTCCAAAGAAGGTCTGATGCTGATGACACAGCTATTGTATACCATGGGGAAAACTGAATCGATCTCAAATAGATAGTTGAAAATGACCCCTAGGAAAGAGTAACGTGGTTTAATCACAAACTGCTGACCATAAACTACAAGAAAACTATTTTTATATCGCTATCGCTGCTATCGCTAATAGCAGAAGTGGTTTGCCAAATAGTCATCGAAGATTACACAGGGGAAACAAGCCAGATAATACGTGTTGAGAAAACAAAATACCTAGGTATAACTATAGACCAATGTCTATAGTCAGGTGGGACGCTCATGTCAATTATATTACTCGCACATTGAGAAGCCTACTACTCAAATTCGAATATATTCAAACAATTGTTAATTTACCACAAATGAGAATCATTTATAGTGCACTTGTAGAATCTAGGTTGTGGTATGGTATACTTGGTTGAGGTGGAGTTGCAAAAACCCATCTATGTACCAATGTACCAAAAAATTTAACTTACCCTTCAGACGCACCATTGAAAGAGGCACTACTCCTCGATATAAGGCACTCTACTTCAGAGATGTTGTGCCATTTCAATTCAGAGAAAAAAACATGCAGTTTGTAGATCAACGATATTCCACAAGGCACAAACCTAATGCAAATATAAAAACAAATCCGGCTACAAGAACTCTAGCTCAAAGATGCCAGACTTACCTTGCAGCAAGATTATTTAATATCCTGCCAACTGATATCAAATATGGAATCAATAGCACAAAATTGTTCAGCACTTGGTTCAAATAAAATAGATATTCGTAATTTGAGTCATCCGAATAATAGTTGAGTTGAAAGAATACGTTAAATATTTTGTAAGGATAAATATGTGGTTCAAGAGGACATCAAAATAATTTAATCATCTTAATAATTTCTTTTCTCTAATAATTTTTTCATTGTATTCATCTTATCATGCTTCATTATATATGGATATATAATCGAAATTCTGAGCTCTCAGAATTTCGTTAAGGTATTCAACTGCCTGCTGCCGGTAAAGATGACAAGAGACAAGTGTACTGTCGTCAGCAAAGCAACATATTGGATTCTCAGTTTTTTCTTAGTAAGTTGATAAGAAGAGGGTTGGAGACAATATGCATCTCTGGGGATATTCATCGTAGGCCTTCTTCAGAATCTTTTGATTATTTAAGCGTTATTAATCAGTTTCAACATTTAGAAATTTTTATCGTAAAACAACGATAAAAATAAAAACAACAATGAAAATTGATTGTCGCTCTGGGGTGACTTCATTGATTCCAGTGGCGCATTTGCTTTTTCAGCTGCAGGAAAACCTGGAAAAACCTGCAGCACCACATCGTCTGAAGATCTCGATCTGCCAATGGCTCCAGTAGACTCAATACATCTTCAGAACACTTCGTGACATGACTATCGTCAAACTGAAACCAGTCCGTTTCGTCTTTGACCAAGACGTAATAATGACCAAATTCAACGCCAGAACCACAGTGAACAATGACTGCATGAATATTGTAATAGTGGTCTACTAGATTGAACCTTCGAGAAGTTTCTTGCTTCCGTCAGAGGTTGAGTCTTGTTTGAAATTCATCAGTGTTATTATTAGATTGACTGGTGCCTCAGCTATACTTGTTTCCTTATAACAGTCAGTTAGTTTGGCGCATGTTTGGCAATACAGTCGATCATCACCTGTTAAGAATTCCATTTTCAGATGATTTAACAATGAACTTTGCACGGACTGGTTATGAGTCATATTAGGAAACGCTAGATAGAGTTCCTGAAATTCACATCAGTTTTCACTACCTCTTGAACATTTACTACAAAGTAAACAAGTGAGGATTTTTCCAGCAGAAGATTTACAAACACAAGACGAGATGGGCTGTACGGAATCATTCAATCCAGAGCAGTCAGGGGTATTGATTTTGCTATTGTTTTGCTCACGAAGAGTATTCAACAAGAACCCCAAGAATTCGGAGCAATCCTTTTGTTGTCCTAACGAGTATCTAGTGGACTTCAAAGACTCCAGGAAATCGGTTGGAGGGAAAGATGATACATTCTTACGAAACTGCAGCTGCATGAATAGGTGTTTGAGTTTGATAAATAAGTAGGGAACATTCTCGTTCTCGTTCATCATCAAAACCTTGTTCTTGAAATTCTTCGTCATGAACAACACTTGTAAAATGCTATTCATGTAGCAAGTGTTTCCTAAATTATCCAATCCAATTTTCTTCTCTAGATTTTCAATATATTTATTTCTATTGCTAATATCCTAATTTTTATAGAACATTTGTTCATTTGCTCCACTTTTTTCATAAGTTCCTTTATGAACAACAGGAATTTATGTTCATAGACTTTGTTTTCATAACAAGTCATCAGCTTTTTTTATAATGTAGTCACTTCCTTTCCTGTCTTTTATCTGTTTTGTCATTTCACTGCTTTTTTAACATTTCATCTCAACCGTTTTGTCATCTCTGCATTATAAAATGTCTTCTCGGTTTCATCAACTTCAGTAATGACATGCCTCCTTTCTTTCTCACATTTTTGATCAATAAGAAGGAAGATCAATGAATACTGATGATATTATCAATACTCGTTGTTCATGATCTTGACTTTTTTCAATATTCATGCTGATGATGCCACTTTCTCCGGTCACCGTACTACGGTAAAATGCTCAATATGCATTTCTGCAAGTTTGCGTATCATTTCATTTTGTTTTTATTCTGGTATTTTGTATTTTTGGAGGCAAATATTATATCAATAATACAAATAACACTCACTCTAAGAAAATAATATATATCAATATATCAATAAGTTATTCATAACACTAACCGTTATTTTGGTTGGCATATTCCCGTCTGTTGGAATCGAAAGTATTATCTTCCATCCCACAAACTATTTTGGGATATTCTTTATGATGAATAGATAATTCATATTACACAATACAGATAACACAATAATTGAAAGTTAGAGCAATGACATATCCCCTTACGAAAATCCCATCTAGTGAATAAACAAAGAACTCAATCCTCGAATATCAAAGATGAACGAGGCTCGCCAATGTGGTCAATTGGAAACTAGAGCCCAAACACAACAAAAGACAATGTGGTCAATAATAAACAATAGTTAATTGCTTGTTCCTACTAATATTTTCTTTCTTCTTTATATTAAATGACCAAAAAATACTGACTGAGAAATGATGGTACAAAGGTAAAAATGAACAGAAAAGCTGTCAGACTGAACTTTGCGAAGAAATGAGAAGCCTAAAAATAACTCTATATAATACATTTTTGGGTGCTAGAACGTTGCGTTTATCTCTTGATCTACTACATTACCTTCCCTATGCACGAACTTGATTCGTTTTTCCATTTCCCTTTCCTTTGCTATGTTACCTAATATTCGGACGGAAATTAATCACATTTTCCAGGAACGAACTCATTTGAATAATTATGGCGACCGTGTCGGTTTTATGGTTGATCGAGGTGGAAAATGAATCTTGTTAACTCGTTTTCAGCTCCAGAATTATTCAGGTAATTAAAATATTCAAATTCGTTTTTTCTACCCGAGAACTGAGTTAGTGACAGTCAATAGGCTTGCTTAACAATCATTTCAATCTGACTAATCGAGAAGTTTCAAGAAAAATCAAGTGTACATTAAAGAATCATATGAACAGAATAGGTAACGGTCTACAAAACGTGAAAAAACAGGTTTTTATAATATCTTTTCAAAATTATTTGCCGAATTTCCGAATTTTCTTTCGTTTGTTAAGAAATATGAGCTTTAGAGCACATAACATGAATTTTACACATCAAAAACATCTTTCATCTTAGAAAACATTTTGTAAATATGCAGGGTGTAACTTAATAAGTGTAAAACATTCAAGGAGGTGATTCCTCATCAAAAAAAAAGATAGGATCTCTCATATAAAAAAAATTCATTGGAGCATCCCTTGTTAAGATACAGCCCCTTAAATGGGATACATAAAATTTGTATAACAATTTTCTTCACAAGCACTAAAAAAGTTACAATATTGAAATCAACCTGACGTTTTGTACTACCAAAAATAAACTCAGTCAGAAATTATTAGGTTTACCCCATGGTTGTAAGGGGTGGAAAACGCAACACTTAAAATTTATTTCCAATGTAACTTTCTGTCCTATCATTTGTTTACCATTAAAAAATTCATTTCCGATAGCCTGTTTCATTTTAAACAAAAAATGTCTCCTAGGTTTTTTGCCCAAAATAAACTACAGAGATACATCGTCATAAATGCGAAAATACGAAACTAAATTATCTAGTAGGTCGCTATTAGCGATAGTGACAATTAAACTGGTATGACGCTGTTAGTTTGTGAATTTTCGAAATTGAATTAATACTAATTGTGTGTTGTTGTTCTATTGTTAATTTGTTACTTTAATAATTCACTTGTTATTAAAATGGCATACACAAATGAGGAAATAGCTGATATGCATTACGTTTACGGTCTGTCGCAGGGGAATGGGTTAGAAGCTTCTAGAAGATATGCTGAAATGTATCCTTAACGGCAACATCCTTCACATAGAATATTTGCTCGACTTCATCAACGATTACGAGAATATGGTTCATTCGACAAAAGAATGCAGGATTGTGGTCTCCATCGAGAAGTACGAACACCACAGCTTGAGGAAACAGTACTTAATTTGATTGAAGAACAACCTACTACCAGTACTACAAAGATTGCTTCCCAGCTAAATGTATATCATATGACGATATTTCAAATTTTAAAGGAACAACTCTTACCATCTGCAAAGAGTACAGGCACTGTTACCGCGAGACTTTCCGAACCATCTTGAATTTTGCAATTGGATGCTGGTAATTATTAGAAGAAATTGTGAAGACGATGGAATTCACAGACGAATGTAGTTTTTCTCGGGACAAGATTATTCATTGCCATAATTACCACATATGGGCTGCTGAAAACCCTCACGCTATTGTCGAAACTGACCATCAAGCACAGTTTTCTCTTAACGTGTGGCTCGGTGTTATTGAGGATGATTCGATTGGGCCTCATTTTCTACCTCCTCAATTGAATGGTGAGGCATACGTTCAATTTTTAAGAGAAGTACATCCAGTACTACTGGAGGAAGTCTTTTTGGGCGTCAGAAGGGATATGTTTTTATGCATGATGGGGCTCTCGCCCATTTTATTAAAGTAGCACGTCAGCATTTAACTGAAACATATGCAAATCAGTGGATAGGTTGAGAAGAACCACAGAACTGGCCCGCTTTATCCACGGATCTCAATCCTCTCGATTTCTCTATTTGGGGACATCTACAGCATTCGGTTTATCGTACTCCTGTTCGCGATGTAGTGGACTTAAGAAACCGCATCATCGATGCGTGCAGGGTAATCAGAGAGACTCCAGGAATATTTGAGCGAATACGTGGCCCTTTAATCGTTCAATGCAGGTACTAACTATAAAATAAAAATAAATCCAGTTCGCATTTATGACGATGTATCTTTGTAGTTGTTCGTAAAATAATTTTTTGCTGCAAACTGGTTTACTTTGGGCAAAAACCCATGAGACATTTTTTGTTTAGAATGAAACAGGCTATCAGAAATAAATTTTTGAATGGTAAACGAATAATAAGACAAAAATTTACATTGGAAGTACATTTTAGGGGTTGCGTTTTCCACCCCTTACAACCATGGGGTAAACAAAATAAATTTCTGACTGAGTATTTTTTTGGTAGTACAAAACATCAGGTTGATTTCAATATTGTAACTTTTTCAGTGCTTGTGAAAAAAATTGTCATACAAATTTTATGTACCCCATTTAAGAAGCTGTATCTTAACAAGGGATGCTCTAATGAAGTACAGATAGTGTCCCGAAAACTGACAGCCAGGTCTATTGAAAGATGAACTTTCAGAAGTATGATGAAATATGTAGTTCATATTCTTTGGAGTAACTGCTTGTGAATATCTCAATGACATTCTTGCTCAATATTGAATAGATCGTGAGGGGCCTCAGCCACTGTAATCTCCGGACTTTGCAGAATTATTCCTTCACCAAAAACAAATGTTTATGCGACGCTAGTGATGATTGCGAATTAGTAAAGAAACAAAAGAACGCAAGATCCCAGTTTTTGGCAACGTGTGCAATAATCGAAGAGGGGACTCATACTTGTATTGCAAGTCAAAGTTTACATTTTCAGCATCTATTTCTCAATTAAGTTTCAAATTATCTAAAAAATAAAAACCGAGCACACTACCACTTACGAGACCACGAAGTTTCATCAATTGCTCGGACTCCTTCATCACAACTTCAACACCCTGTTTAGAAGATGTGTTCATCTTACTTTTTATAAAATATGACAAGGAATCACCCCTCGAAAAAGTCATCATTTGAGTTACACCCTGTGATACATTTCAGCACTGACTAAATTTGATACGAATCAGTTTCTCCCTTTCTATGAGATAATTGTATACGTTTTATTCCACAACACAGAAAACCTTTCTTTCAGTTTTTTACATGGGAAATCCATATAAGAAATATTCAAATATATTGATGGAATACTCTGGCAGATTTTGATAAATTGCTTCTCGATCAACATATGTGGGTGTAGACAAATTACCGAGTTCAAAACGGTTGTCAGAAATATCAAATTATCTCCCGTTTCCCTTCGAGGAGTTTAGTGGATCTTTAGGATGTTTATCCAAATGTATTTTTTTGGGGAATCTGGTGGTGAAGAGAGCGATGAGATCTGCTCACTTCGACATGGTGTAGCAAATTAAAAATATGGTTTTCACCATTACAAATTTTCGTGAAAATTCGTGTTATCGTTAATCGGTCCTCAAATAATAGCTTCTCAACTACTGTAGATAAACTAGATATACAGTGGATTGTTGAATATTGTAAAACTTCTTTTATTTTAGCTATAAAGTATTTGTGACTGAAATTATATCGGCATGTTATATAAACTGAAACAGATTTTCACTAATCAATAATCTCAAGAATGAGATATCATGAGAAAATCATGATCAGTCACTTCAAAATTTCGTTATTTTCAAGAATAATATGTATGCGCGTCGAAAAGATTGTTGCAGTTCTGGTGTTTGGGCACCGTGCTTGTTTGGGTGTGGAATGATGCTCAAACGATATTTTTGAGGAAAAGCACATTCACCCAAAGACAGCTATTCCCAAATTCAATAGAAGAGAGTACCTACTTCGTTTTTTATCAGTTCCAAAAACATTATTCTCTAAACGAGAGTATAGAGAGGGAAGGAAAAACTCTACCATTACTTCTACTCTATTTGTAATACTTCGAATAATGACAGCACATAACCTCTGTTTTCACTTGTTTTGGAGTGACTTTTGGTTATTTGGAGGAAAAGTCTGTATTATTATTTATTCAAAATGGAAAAACTGCTCAACATACTAGAGCAAAAAACTCAGAAGAAAATGTTTCAGAGATTATTCTGAAGTTATATATCAAATAATAATTTACGAGTTATATTTGTCCTCATGCAAAAGCTTTGTGCTGTGAACTAACAAAGAAACGGAACATTGTCATTTGTGGAACTTTCGAAATGTTCAACAATATCCAAATTAATGAAATATATCGACAAATTCTATATAAACAAAAATGAAAATTAACTTCTGTTCAAGTAAAATAATTGATTCTTCGTGTGTTATTTTCCAAAGTTCTCATATATTCCCCAATTTCTGATTTGAAGAAATCCGTTTTGCAAACTTCAAATATATACAATCAAAGATTCTGTCAAATCAAGTCAACAGTATTTTTTCACCAAATTTTTGTCGTGAATTCTTCAAGTTGACATAACTTTTCTATTTATTGACCGATTGACATAAATTAAACAATAAATTTTCAGTACATTCAATTAGTGAAAACCACACCAAAATGGGTTGCGTCATTTTTGAGATTAACCTGCACAAACGCGAAGACAAACAGACATGATACGTTACACATTTATCATATGAATTGATTGATTCACTGACGACACGCTCCGGTTCGCACAGGTGCAAATCAGAAGTGGAATTTAATTCAAGTCCTAGGCTCATAGATTCACTGATAAGGCCAGTAGGTTCACATGTTCTCAGTTCGCCTTCCTTATTGAGTGTTATGGCTGTTATGTGTTATGGCTGACGCCACTAACGTTTGAGGAGGAGCTTTGCGGTAAACAATATTTAATGTTTTATTTTGTGGTAACAAAATAGATCCATTTTTGGGGGTTTTGACATCAAATATTGTTCATGAGGTATTTCTAAAGCACCAACATTGAGGATGGTCGCTACAAAAAAGAAAGGAAACTTCTGAAGCAATTTTAATGATGATTCCACTATTGGAAAACTATATTATTCAGATAATAATAATAATAATAATAATAATAATATTTATTGCATATTGCATCCCAAATCGTCCGTTCCACGGTTGTACTTCCCCCGGCAACAGGGAGGTCGTGGACTTTTGAGTTTGGAGTGTCTACATGACAGAATGGTACTGGATACAGCCTGTAAAGTCGTCAGGAGTTCGGATCCCCTTCTCTGCATGGTCCGTGACCATGAGAGAGCAGGAATTGGAGCATTTCTCCTTAGGGCAGCTGCTCGAGCAGCTGATGAACTCGGTATAGTTTTCGACTCTGAACGAGGTGACTACAACTCTGTCACCGAGTTGGAACCCGTTCAACAAAAAGCTCAGATAAAAGCTGCAGAGATCACCTTACTTCTGCGGAGACACAGGGATAAGCCGATGCATGGGGTCTTCTTCAATAACATCGAAGACCTTGGCTTATCAAAGCGCCTGACGTTCGCTTTTCTCAGGTCGAGTGGGCTGAAGTCGGAAACTGAGGGGTTCATCATGGCTTGCCAGGATGGTGTCTTCAACACCTTAGTCTACCGCAGTCGCGTGATGGGTATAGAGGTTCCTGACACAAGGTGCAGGGCCTGCCGCGAGGCGCCCGAGACCCTAATGCACTTGCTATCAGCATGTCCAGCATATGCGGTCTCGGCCTATATCCATCGACATAACGCGGCCCTAAGAGTGCTATATTACCATCTACGGCACTCTTACGGTATTGACGAGACACCGGTGTTGCCCTACGCTCCGGGGGATATTGAATCCGTTGTGGGGAACGAGAAGTGCCGAATTTATTGGAACTATTCGTTCCCCACCCTCAGGCTCATACAAGCTAATAAGCCTGATGTAGTCCTTCTCGACCACCAGACCAAAACGATATTTGTCATGGAGTTTTCAGCTCCTGGCGAGACGAATATCGTCAGAAAAGAGGAGGAAAAACGGATAAAATATCGAGATTTTCTCTTCGAACTCCGCAGACTCTATCCAGATCACTCTGTCAAGATGGTCGTTCTGATTATTGGAGTCCTTGGTGGAATGATGTCTTCTCTACTCTCGAATCTCAAAATCATACCGGCTTGCCGCACTAAGGCAGAAATCTTAGCCGCACAGATGCAGAAGGCTGTCATTCTTGGCTCACTGCGTTTGCTCAGGGCACATGATTCTCGGACCCAATGATCACTTACCCCACGGTGTGGGGAGTGGTCATTGGTTGATAATGCTGGCGCGCCCTCCCGAATGTATCGGGGCTTCGGGGGATAGGGCCTGACCAGCGCACACTACGGTGAAAAAAAAAAAAAAAAAAAAAAAAAAAAAAAAAAAAAAAAAATAATAATAATGATAATATTTATCCACACACGAGGATAATAGTACAAAATTGTAATTTGGAAACAAATTCCTAAAACTAACGGTGAATAAATTTACAGCTTACGAAGTACAAGTACTTGTTTGTAAGTTTTAAAAGAAACACATAAGACATTACTAATTGAAACGAAATATAAATACACAGAGTGTATAAGTTCATCTAATAAAATGATCTAAAATTAAAATCTGAAAGCAAAAACATACTAAAATATCTACATTGCAACATAACCTACGTTTTATTCCAATGTCTTCTCGGAATCGGGATTTACGCGAGCTTATTACTTATATTCCTCTGTTCCAAGGATGATGCTATGATGAACAAAATAAAACTGTAATGACGAAGCTTCGACAGTCACAATCAAAAATACCTAAATTTGTCGAATGCAATAAATGCATTTTTGCAAAGTTGAAGTTGGTCCATTATGACATGGACTCCACAAAAAGATGTAATATCCTGTTTTACGTATCTCGAAACTCAAATGTGTTGATTAGATAGAAATGCGATGTCTTTGTAACTGCGAAATTCTAAAAATTCAATGATCTTTCAGGTAGCTGTGTAAAATGTGGATGAAACGTTGATATTCAAAACTTTGGTGTCGGATAGATCAGGAGTATATAAGCTGACTTGTGGCTCCTGTCCAAACTGTATATTGGGCAAACAGGAAGAACATTTTTCCAACGAATTAAAGAACATAGGAGTAGTTTTGTAAATAGAAAGACCAATTCCACATTTGCAAACCATCTTTTAGCAGAAGGACACGAGTTCAATCATGAGTACGAGGTGTTACATTTAGAAGAGAAGAGTTTGAAACTTAATCATCTAGAATGTTTAGAAATCAATAGATTCAGGAATTCGGGTAATTTACTGAATGATCAATTAGAACTCAATAACTCTCCGTTACTGAATATATTTTTTCAAATGTGAAAATGGATCATAAGTGCAGGTAATTTAATTCGTTAGAAACTCAGGTAAAATATCAGCTACTTAAAATTCAGGTACTTCGTTTACAGGTACTTTGATTTCAGGTACTCCATAAACTATATATATATTTAGTATTGAATGTGTAGAATTAGTTGAAAGACACGCCAGATGAAGCCATTGTATGGCGAAACACGTGTTGCGTTTTTGTAAAACAATTTAGTGAAAATCTCACAATAAAGTGTTTTTGGAATACGTTAGTTATGGATTTTCATCAAGTATCGGCCGATTCCATCATATAATTGAAATACCTTCATCTCACGTATCTCCTTTTCCTGAGCAATCAGGAAAACCACCTGTATAGAAAGAGTTCGTTACTTTTTTCAATGATTTCTCAAAACTACTTAAAAATTGTGATATTGAGGGGAAAATGTATCATTGTAATCACCAAAAAATTTTATCCAAATGTGATGACTTTATAGTTTCCATGCATTGGACAACAATAACTTCTACAAAAAAATTCCGCGTTATCTCATTTTCTCACTCGAGGATTGGCTGGGCTGTTTCTTAAACGGATTTTTTGCACTTTATTCCCATAAGGGAACTTACCAATACCAAGCTGTTTAGTTTATAAAAAAGTTTAACCCCAATCTAAGGATAATGACTGTCATCAATTACCGCCTCCTGACAATATCTCTTTTTTATCTTCGGCTGAGGTTCAAGTTGTTCATAAAATCGGATTTCTTTCAGAGCCACAGGAAATTTATAGGGGCATTCTGGAACGTATGCTGCTAGATATCTGTCTCAAGACGTTAGGCCAGAAAGAATGAATATACAGACGAGTATGCCTTTCTGACGTGCTTGTAGGGTATTATGTTCTGGTTATTGAGTTGAATAGGGGATATCAAGTCGAATAGACTGGATAATGTTTTGAGTTGTCTGGGAAAGATACCCAATTCACTAGATAACACGGTCTTATTAGGCCTTATTGAAATGTTTGTAGACTAGTATCATATCAGTTCGGGAAAACTATCGAAAGAAGAGTACTGATTCATGTCATATATGATTTGGGATTCGTTATTTTGCAAGCTCTGGAAGTAATACAGAAGCAAGAATATTTTATTAAAAAACGATACTTCTGATTCTACTTACTTGACGATTATACATCGTAGTTACCTTTCTATATTATTTTATCTAGTTATAAATATATTAGGAGTCTGTCAAATGTATCATACTATCGCCATTACTCATGAGAATGAAATTTTCCAATGCCAGCCAAAGGCAAGCGTCACCAATGGACACCAATATATCTTGACCCAATCATGTCGCTGAAATTGCAAAGACTGCTTTTCGAAAGCTTAAAACACTGTTCCAAACCAGCAAACTGAACACACCCCAAAAACTTTTGATGCTCTATAAAGCTCAGATCAGACCATCTTTGGAGTGTTGTTCTCATGTATGGAGCTCCGCCCCTAAGCATATCCTGAGGCATCTGAATTCCACACAGAAGAGGGCCATCCGCCTGGTTGGAGAAGCGAATATCACTTGCAACCTTGATAGTCTGGAACATCGAAGACTGGTTGGAAATTTGTCAGTCGTTCATAGATACTTTCACGGGGGGTGTTCAAGTGACTTGGCATATTTGATTCCACCCAGAGCGGTACATGTCAGAGGTTTAACTCTGCACACCTCGAACTTCACTGTTTAAGAAGTCTTCCATCTGGAGAACTGCGTTTATGTTGAATGAACTTCCTGAGAAAATTTTTCAAATGGTTTCGATCCCCAGCGATTTAAATCCAATGTGAAACGCTACTTTCGCACAGGCACCGCTGTTAGAGCGCCTCAAGGATTTTTCTGTAGTGCTTGTGATTTCTCCTTCCGAGTATACTGCTATTTGTTTGACTTATAACAGAAGTATATAAAAATAGTGTTCGTTAGTGGAGCATATCCTGTTCATTCCACATAATCGCAATTTTCCAGATGGAAGAGTTCTTGAACACTGAAGTTCGAGGTGTGCTGAGTTGAACCTCAAAACGATGAGCAGCGACAGTCTGTCGCGTATTTCTGATATGTACTGTTCTTAGTGGAATCAAATGTGGCAAGACACTTGAACACCTCCCGTGGAAGTATCTATTGAAGAAAGGCAAATTTTTAACCTTTCTTCGATGTTCCAGGCTTTCAAGGTTGCACGTGATGTTCTCTCTAATCAGGCGGATGACTCCTCTGGATGTAATCCAGCAACTTCAAGGTATGTTTGGGGGCAGAGCTCTAAACATGAGAACAATACTTCAAAGAAGGTCTGATCTGAGCTTTATAAAGCATCCAAAGTTTCTGAGGGTGTACAGTTTCCTGGTTCGGAACAGAGTTCCAAGCTTTTGAGAAGCAGCCTAGGCAATTCCAGCGACATGATTGTGCCAAGACATATTGGTATCCATTTAAACCCCCAACAAATTCATCGAAAGCAGAATTGTTATACACAATATAGTCAAGTACAGTAGCATCAATTACTCTTCAAAATTATTTCTCTAAGTACAAAATTTCAGCAGCTTTCACAAGTGATAATAATTCAGGTAGAACCTTGTTTAATGCAAAACCCAAACGGAACAGAATGAAAAAGTCAGGTATATATAGAATAGAGTGTGGCGAATGCTCTGCAGTATATACAGGCCAAACCGGTAGAAATTTTGAAAATAAGACTGCGTGAAGACGACTGTTTGGACAAAAAATCTGCAATGTACGAACATCTTCAAGAATCAACCCACAAGATAAATGAAGATAACCTCAAAATCCAACATATATGTAATAAAGGGAGAAAAATGTTGGAAGCCATGGAAATTAACAAATCAATTAAAATCCAGAAACCTATACCCCTAAACGAGCAACTTGATTTATGTAGGTCTCCTCTCTTGAATTTATGAGTTTAATAACCCCTAGAATTTTCAGGATGGTATTTTAAGTTGGCATCCTGTCTCTCAAATACCTGTCCTTGCAGCATACCTGAAAATTCTATAAAATTGATGTTTCAAAATTCAGATTTCAGTTTTATACATGATAATGGGATCAAACCCGGAACCGGTCGTATGTATAAAATTTTCCAGTGGTATTTAGATAAAAGTGTTTTTATTCGTTTCATTCAAGTGATCATGAATCACCATAAAGTAGACAAGTCATCAATCACACATGTTAAATGAGTGAAGAACTTTTTGAAAAATATCAATTTTTTCGCCAATCACAAATCTCTTGTAGAAAACACTTGTTTTCACTACCTGAGTCCACGTTTCTGTTCCTATTGTTCACTAGAAAATATATATTTCAAAACAAAATGTCAGTCCATTTCACGTTCAATTCCACGTCTGAGAACATATTTTGTAGGAAATTCTCAAGGTTTAAATGCGATTGAAAATAACTGAAACACAACTATGAAATTATGGACTTACTCATCTGTGATTGGCTTCGTGGTAGTGGAATATGAATCTGGCCATTTATAGTTGGTTTGAAGGTGTGAATTATGGGTAATTTTGGTTACTTACTCAACAAAAACCAGTAAAATGATAAATGCGTTCCTCGATAATCATTGAAAAAAGAATAGTTCTATATGGTTATTACAGCTTTGTGAATATTTCTGCATGACCATAATAAGAAAATAAATAAGTTTTTATGCGGCAATTGCCAAAAAAAGTTAACTTTTTTCACCATTCTCAAATATCTACGGACATTATTGGCTGACCATAAAGTAATAGTATTCTGGAGATAACCTTTGACTCAATTTCTTCAACTATCAACTACGAACTGCCCAGATTCCGAGTAGAGAGAATTGGGTTCTCTGGATAGATGAAAAACTAACAGCGAATAGCTGTTGGTGCCAAAAATGACACTTCTCCATAGAAATAATTCACAAGTTGTATCTGATTTGGCAACACCGGCCTTAAAGGTGATGAAACTACTGACTTTCTTGCGGAGAAGAGCACTGCAAGCGGTTTCATTGGTCTAAAACCTGTTAATCGCTTCACTTCATACGTTGCCGAAAGAAAACCTGGACTGAAGAGTTTCAGAATTTTGGCCCAAACTCTCTGGATTGGTGCATCCCAAGTCGATGAAACATCCTTGGATGTATGTTACCAAACAATTGTTGGACTACAGCAGAGATGAATTACGGTTACTCACAGGTCACTGTGGTCTATATCATCATATACAGAGACTTGTACTGTTGAAAGATGGTACGTGGTGTATTTGTTTGCAAGATAATGAAATAGCACAGAACATACTTCGTGTCTGCTCCGCACTGTTATGCGTTGACCTGAAAGCTGGACTTTGGACCTACCTATCTACTAACTATGTTCATCAATAAACATGTATCAGTGTTTTATAGACCCTTCCAACTTAATTACAATGAAAGGCCATTCCTTCATGTTTGGATGGTTCTCCCTCGGAAACCCTCAACATAAAATCTGGTGTTGTCCAGGATTCTATATTTTCTCCATCCCTTTTTCAATTGTAGAATACTGTCATATACAAGAAACCAATAATCATAAATCGAATATATTGTTTCACTAATAACAGTACAGTGGTCTCTCCTTTCTATTCAGATGCTCGAACATCAAGCAATGTATATCTTCGTCGGCAACAAGAAGTGTTGAATCGAAATGTAGATATGGAGAAAATTGTCTCGGATTGATAGTATCAAGTAGAATTCAAAATAAAAAACCGTAGGCTTCAGTTTCAAGTGTTTAGTTGTTCACTAGAATGCCTTGTAATATCACATGACTGAAATATCAGAGATAGCTTCTCAAGAATTCGGAATACTGTTTCGGTCTAAAAACTGTATAGTCAGCAGCAATTCTCATGCTTAATGAAGATGAAATTGGACTTCCATTAGAATAGTGCTTACGTATATGGAATTTCGTACCCAGCATATTCTCAATACAAAGAAACATCCATCCTTTTTACTTTGATGCACTGTTTGGAACATTTGGTGTAGTAATGAATATTAATGGAGTTTTCCCCAACAACAAATCGTTATTTCAACACCTCGACGTGTGTTTTGATCACCAAGTAAATCATCTTCAACAAGAAGATTAAACTTCAAGAGGAAGATTCGATCTTCCTTTTGACGATGATCACTTGGTGATTGAAGCACGTGTCGAGATGTTGAAATAACGATTTGGTGTTGGGGAAAAATCCAGTAATATTCCTGCATCTTATTGAAAAATCCAAACACCAAGAGCAGTGCTAGTATTCTGGTAAATTGAAGGAAGAATCGCATTCAATAAGTACTTCCACGAAAAGTATTCCGTTGACTCAGCCAACTTGGTTCTATAGTGGGCATGGTATCTTAGATCGAATTATAAACATTTCTTGTTATATAAACCTACTGAAACTATTTATTCAAGTAAATGTAACCTGAATCAGGGAGATTCAAATAGAAATTTCATTCGAAATATCATTTTACACCTGCTCCGGATCCCACATCGGCTAGACCGATGGAGAAATCTCCAACATAGCCTATAAACAAGAGTTTGACGCTCGTAAATCACATCCTGCTTCATATCCTTCCATGAACCATCTTGGAACAGGCTGCAAAGAAGCTCCGGAAACAAAAATAGCAATACCATTAAAAAACTCATCCAGGGTAGGATAATGCACGAGACTATTGAAATTGAAAAACATAAGTTACCACCACTATTTAAAGGATATAAATATCTATGAAGTAAAATTTTCCAGTGGTATTTAGATAAAAGTGTTTTTATTCGTTTCATTCAAGTGATCATTAATCACCATAAAGTAGACAAGTCATCAATCACACATGTTAAATGAGTGAAGAACTTTTTGAAAAATATCAACTTTTTTCGCCAATCACAAATCTCTTGTAGAAAACACTTGTTTTCACTACCTGAGTCCACGTTTCTGTTCCTGTTGTTCACTGGAAAATATATATTTCAAAACAAAATGTCAGTCCATTTCACGTTCAGTTCCACGTCTGAGAACATATTTTGAAGTAGGAAATTCTCAAGGTTTAGTTGCTATTGAAAATAACTGAAACACAACTTTGAAATTATGGACTTACTCATCTGTGATTGGCTTCGTGGTAGTGGATTATGAATCTGGCCATTTATAGTTGGTTTGAAGGTGTGAATTATGGGTAATTTTGGCTACTTACTCAACAAAAACCAGTAAAATGATAAATGCGTGAATATTTCTACATGACCATAATAAGAAAATAAATAAGTTTTTATGCGACAATTGCCAAAAAAAATTAACTTTTTTCACCATTGTCAAATAGACTGATATCTACGGACATTATTGGCTGACCATAAAGTAATGGTATTCTGGAGATAACCTTCGACTCAATTTCTTCAACTATCAACTACGAACTGCCCAGATTCCGAGTAGAGAGAATTGGGTTCTCTGGATAGATGAAAAACTAAGAGCGAATAGCTGTTGGTGCCAAAAATGGCACTTCTCCATAGAAATAATTCACAAGATGTATTTGGTTTGGCAACACCGCCCTGGAAGGTAATGAAACTACTGGCTTTCTTGCGAAGGACAGCGGTTTCATTGGTGTAGAACCTGTTAATCGCTTCACTTCATACGTTGCCGAAAGAACACCTGGATTGCAGAGTTTCAGACTATTGGCCCAATTTCTCTGGATTGGTGCATCCCAAGTCGATAAAACATCCTTGGATGTATGTTACCAAACAATTGTTGGACTACAGCAGAGATAACTTACGGTTACTCACAGGTCACTGTGGTCTATATCATCATATACAGAGACTTGTACTGTTGAAAGATGGTGCATGGTGTATTTGTTTGCAAGATAATGAAATAGCACAGAACATACTTCTTGTCTGCTCCGCACTGTTATCCGTTGACCTGTGAGCTGGACTTTGGACCTACCTATCTACTAACAATGTTCATCAATAAACGTGTATCAGTGTTTTATAGACCCTTCCAACTTAATTACAATGAAAGGCCATTCCTTCATTTTTGGATGTTTCTCTCTCGGAAACCCTCAACATAAAATCTGGTTTTGTCCAGGATTTCATATTTTCTCCATCCCTTTTTCAATTGTAGAATACTGTCATATACAAGAAACCAATAATCATAAATCGAATATATTGTTTCACTAATAACAGTACAGTGGTCTCTCCTTTCTATTCAGATGCTCGAACATCAAGCAATGTATATCTTCGTCGGCAACAAGAAGTGTTGAATCGAAATGTAGATATGGAGAAAATTGTCTCGGATTGATAGTATCAAGTAGAATTCAAAATAAAAAACCGTAGGCTTCAGTTTCAAGTGTTTAATTGTTCACTAGAATAGCTTCTCAAGAATTCGGAATACTGTTTCGGTCTAAGAACTGTATAGTCAGCAGCAATTCTCATGCTTAATGAAGATGAAATTGGACTTCCATTAGAATAGTGCTTACGTATATGGAATTTCGTACCCAGCATATTCTCAATACAAAGAAACATCCATCCTTTTTACTTTGATGCACTGTTTGGAACATTTGGTGTAGTAATGAATATTAATGGAGTTTTCCCCAACAACAAATCGTTATTTTAACACCTCGACGCGTGTTTCGATCACCAAGTAATCATCTTTAACAAGAAGATTAAACTCGACGCGTGTTTCGATCACCAAGTAATCATCTTCAACAGGAAGATTAAACTTCAAGAAGAAGATTTGATCTTCCATTTGAAGATGATCACTTGGTGATTGAAGCACGTGTCGAGGTGTTGGAATAACGATTTGGTGTTGGAGAAAATTCCAGTAATATTCCTGCAACTTATTGAAAAATCCAAACACCAAGAGCTGTGCTAGTATTCTGGTAAATTGATGGAAGAATCGCATTCAATAAGTACTTCCACGAAAAGTGTTCCGTATCTTAAATCGAATTATAAACATTTCTTGTTATATAAACCCTGAAACTATTTATTCAAGCAAATGTAACCTGAATCAGGGAGATTCAAATAGAAATTTCATTCGAAATATCATTTTACACCTGTTCCGGATCCCACATCGGCTAGACCGATGAAGAAATCTCCAACATAACCTATAAACAAGAGTTTGACGCTCGTAAATCACATCCTGCTTCATATCCTTCCATGAACCATCTTGGAACAGGCTGCAAAGAAGCTCCGGAAACAAAAATAGCAATACCATTAAAAACTCCTCCAGGGTAGGATAATGCACGAGACTATTGAAATTGAAAAACATAAGTTACCACCACTCTTCAAAGGATATAAATATCTATGAAGTCTCCGAAGACTATAAGCGTATGAAATTCCTGGTTCTGATAGAAACACCAAAGCCTTGACTCCCATGTGAGATATCTCATTCTCAAGTACGTGCAGCAAATACTTGATGAACAAACAACAACCGGTCTATCAGTGGTCATCACTACCAAGTGAAATTATTTTCAGAGGAATTCTGTTATATGTGGGACTAATTTCAATTTATATTCGCATGTTCTCAGAAATATATTTTTTTTAAAGTACACTCAGAGTTCTGCACTTTCTCGTTCTCCATTTGCCATAACAATGACTGGTAGGTTACCGACAATTCCAAGAGTTCCAACTCCAGCTGGATATATAATCTTGACAACTCTATTGCACGACATATTTCAGAGAGTAAGTCCCCTTACTGATCCTTGAGTAACTCCAGATGGGAGCAGTCTATCCTTGAGATAGCGGTTGATTGAGTTCACCAAGTTTTTGTTACATCTACTGTGATGACCAGGTACAAATTTGCTTTCGTTTCTGTTACGATATTGTTCACTATTTTAATGGTTTGTATTGTTGATCGCGATTTATTGAATTCACAATGTGAAGTGTGTATCTTGTTTTCTTATTGTACCACTGTTTCTACGCCGAAAAAGACATTCATAAAAATACATCTCACAAGCGATGTCAAACAGTTGTGGAACGTTTTGATCTGCCAGAAACATCGCCACTGTCTGTGAGAGTATGCAGGAGAATGTCGGGCTTTTGCAGACCACAACTTGAAGAATCTTGCGTCGTGCACCCGTACAAAATTCAACTAACCCAGGACCTAGGAACGTGTATTCGCTCGATGGGTTCTGGATCAGTTGGTAATTGACCCTAATTTTCATGAAAAAATCATTTTCAGCGATGAGTCCCAATTCTGAATGAATGGGTATTCATACAGATGAGATTCAGGAGCATCCAATGCATCCCGAAAAAGTCACTGTTTGGTGTGGATTTTTAGATTTTGGGCTTGCGGCGTCATCGGTCCATATTTCTCTGAGAACGACGTTGACCAGGTCATCACTGTCAACGGCGATGATCAGCACTATACACTATAGGACGCTTATAACAACTTCTTTAGTTTAAACGATCTGAACACCAACGACATGTGGTGTCATCAGGACGGCGCTACATGCCACACAGCTCATTCCACATTGGATATTCTGTAGGAGCGATTGGAGGGTATAGTCATCTCATGTAGAGGTGATGTGAACTGGCCACCGAGATCGTGCGATTTGGCCCCGTTAGACTTTTTCTTGTGAGGTTTCTCAAGTCGCAGGTGTACGCGAATGAGCCACAAAGTACAGCGGTCTTCAAAGCCAACATTACCCATGGGAGCGGTCAAATTCAGCCTGATTTATGCGCAAGAGTCATGGAAAATGGAATATTTCGGATGGGGACATTTGAACGAAGCACTTAATGAAAGACACATGATTGATCATGTCATTTAAATGGAAAACAAAAGAATATTATTAGTATTTCATAAAACAAAGCAAGGAATGCAAGTAATCGACTAGATAATGACCTCTTTGACGTCAAAATGCTTAAACAGCAATTAAGTTGAATAGAGTTCAGGCAAATAACAGGATTATCCTTTGAACAAAACAAAACATTTTTTATCAGAATTATCCAGTCTATGTTTATGTCTATGCTTCTGCTTTTGTGCCTATATGCCATTGCACCCTTGTAATCCGAAAACAGTCACGTCGTGATATGTGTGAACCGTCTAATAAATCATTATACAACGGACACTGAATCCTGCCAGGAATGCCCTTTCACTGAACGCATCATTAGCCTCCTTCGATGTGGAGGTGACAAGGTCAAGGAATTACATCTGCGAAACCCGACATTCGAATTAGTTTCAGTGTTGGAAGGTCGACATTTTGCGGCTTGATGTGACGGAGGGTTCGACTTGGAAATTCTTGAGAAAACTGATTAGATGGTCGTTAAAGTTCCACCAAGCATCCGGAGGCTGGGGAAATATCAACTGTGATCGGGCTCCAGAGATAACAGTGCACCACGTGTCTGTCTGGTTGGGATCCATCTTATTTTTTTGCGGTAATTAAAGAGATAGAAAGCTATTACTCGGGAGAATGGTTGCGGATTATAGTCGGTTTGCCGAAATGAGGCGGTCTGTAATAATAAATGTTATTGCTGTATAAAATATTTGAGATGTAGATAGTTGTGAATAACATTATGTTCAACCTTTGTCGGCGATATCTAAGTAATCTCTTTTCGTTCCTTTCACTTCATCATTCGACTAAAATTCTTCTGTAGAATAAAAAAAATCAGAGTGAAGAATAAATAAAATAGTTGAAAAATATTTTTCACATGAAACGTGTTGGAACTAATAAAAAAAAGAAAGACAAATTACTAGTTTCAAATGAATATTATATATTCATGAATATCGTTATAACTGTATTCGCATTTGAGTCATATTTTTGTTCAAAGCCTTCTCAAATGATACTAGTTGATGTCACTAAACTTGCTAAAGTATGTAAGTTTTTATGTTACTGAAAATTTGCGCGAAAAGAATGTTGCCTACAGAAATTACTATGCCTGCCTGGTTACAACTGGTTTTGATGTGTGGTTATTTCATTTCAATATTTAAAAAAACATTTTTATGTATGATACATGGTATATATACAGGTATTCACAGGTTTTTTTATGACTAGAAATGTAGAGGAAAGTTTTATTGTAAACGAAATGTACTATAATAATGTAAAAATAATTCCCTGACCAAACGTTTCGTGTCAACACGACCACCATCAACTTCGTTTCTCAAATACGCCCTGTATCTTTTATTACATTGTTGAAGCGATGAAATCACAATTCAGTGATATATCACACATTATATTTTCATATCCTTTTGTTTAAAATAAGTAGCATCATCAGAGATAACAGTGAATATTTGGGGGAAAATGAAACCCATACAAAAATTAAATTCTTCATGACAAACTCCAATTGACGATTTGTTGAATACACATGAGTTGTCTGTCCATACAATTTCTGTGATAATTTTCTAGCATGAAAGGTGTAATGTTTTACCATGCATGTCTAATTTTTGTTTGAGATGGTCAATATCTGTACTAGGTGTTAAAAAAATTGTCTTGTATGCATCTCCAGACCAAAATTCAAAGTTTAAAGATCTGGTGACTGGGTGAGACAAGCAATTGGTCCATTGTTCACAATCTATTTCGTTCATGTCAAAGAAGGAATTCCATATGTTTCTGCATGAATCAATAGCATATCAGTTCTTTCGTCTTTTGTATAAATTTTTTCTAGGTTTTCTTCTCATAACATTGTACGCTTATATAATCGGCTACCTATCGAATTGACATCACTACCACCACTTGGTTTCAAGAAAAATCTGAAGAGATATATGTTTCAATCCGGTTCTCTCTTTTATAAAACATTATCAGTTGATACCAATACCTCATATTTATTTACCATAAATATGTACGAAATAACAAAATTATCATTATATTATTATATTAAATTTCCTTTATGTTTATGACATGACTATTCACATTTAAAATATAAAATTCTCATTGTTTATCAATATTCTGTATCACTCGAATCTGGCAACATTAAAAACAATCAATATTCTGAATATTACAATAACTAATGAAATTTGGAACAATCATGTGATACAAATCAATTCAAAGAACTCAGATTATAAAAAGAAAACAAAAAAAGAAGAAAAAAAACACATCAAAGGTGCTGTTTCGTTCCCTCCTGTTCACAAAATCACAAGTGATTTTGGCGAAATTGAGAACGCGTGTGAATCGTTGTATTCATGGACGTGCCACTATATGGGTGTCTGCAATATGCTTTGTAATGTCCGTTGTGAGTAGTCCCACTGTGATTTGAAAGTGCATATAGATTATAACGACAAGGAGCCACATTCTCATTTATTCGTTTTTCCACCCTCTTTTCTGCTCTTTAGACGATCTTATCTTTTTCTTCTTTTTTTCATCAAGCTCGTTTGCGAAATATTTTGTATTGATATGAGTCAGTTTTTGTTGGTTGGAGGGAAGAGCAATAATATCTGTTGTGATTTATCATGTGCAGATGTCGAATTCTGCCATTTGTTAGGTTAGGTTAGTATCTTTTGTAATGAGTAACCTTTCAATGAAAGCATTTATTATTATTTTTATTATTATATAATCGAATGCATAATCGTCTGGCAGTTATATCAACAACTCATTTGATCATCCTGCTATAAAAACGGTCAATGAAGTAAGATGCTAATAAATTGTACCAAATTACACAACAATCGTATTTTGACCAAAAAACTAATACTTTTGTTACTTCCAGGATTGAAAATTATAAAAATATTCCGTATGAAAATTGATTCAGAAGAAATCAGCCTCCAAACAAAAATAACTGTAATACAAAAATTTTCTAGAACGAAAAATACGAATGTTTTTTGTGTTAGGGTATGTTTTAATTGAAATTATTTGGTAATTTCTGTGGTATTCGGTTGAATAGGTTTCGAAGAAATCAAAAGATATTACAATATAACTAACGACATGACCGTAATTAAATATGGTTGTCACTGATGATGCTAGTTATTTCGAATGAAACGCTTTAAAAATATATCAATTATAGTAAAGCACTGAATTGTGATTTTTTTACTTTCGTGACCATGTTGCCACGAAACATATGTTAAAAATTTATTGTTATATTGTTACAGTATATTTCGAATACGATACATGTTTTTTTCTGTTTTTTTATATTTTCTGAAATAACAATTATATTCGTGAAAATAGATTTCCCTGTATAATTCGCGAACAGCGAAAGTTCCTGTGTTTTCCTTCGATCAGTCTACTGATAGTCTACCACAATAGTTACCTTTTTATCATTCAATCGTTCTCATATCTTTACCACGAGATGAAGAAAACGGTAATGTGCTTACCTAATAGATTAGGCACATTACCTGTCATTCTCAAAATACTCCAAATACTCATTGCCTGAAAATCAACAAACGTACAAGTGAACGTTATAGTTTATTGTCTCATTATCTTTTGTACGTTGAAAATTTATAATGTTCATCAATTCCATACCCTATAAAAATAATCAAGCAAATACAACAACCAGAACATCACTAATCGGCAAGTTGATTGCAATAACAAAAACTTACCAACCAAGCCTAGTGTAAAAGCTAGCCACCCAATAAACGATCGTCAGAGCTATAGCATGATGGTAAAAAAGTTCTGGTAAAATTACTGACTGTAGTATTCAATGAGACGTTGAGCACCAGAGTGGCTCCCTTGGACTGTATTTTCAAAAGGGATCCTTTAAAGGCATCGCTACCTACCGAACTGATCACCATGATGTTTTGGAAAGGGCTCAAGTTCTTTCGGGATTACTTTTCAGTCAGAAAGAAGTCGAAAGTGCATGATATTTATCACATAATTAGAAAAACAAGAACCTCAATGATTTATGAAATGGAATAGATTCAACTGCATTGATAAAATTCATATAATGATGATAAAAATTACACACCACGTTAGTTTTGATGAACTTGACTATGACTTGAAAAATTACCAATTCAATAAATAATATCTATTTTTGAATAAAAATTTTGGTTCTACGTGTTTTCGTTATCAGGCCATGAAAAATCTAGTTCATTTCCTGATGACGCCGACTTGATTGATGGAATGTGCGTCGAAAAGAGTTTTATAGTGCTTCAGTTCTGGTGTTTGGAGGCAGTGGCTTCTTTGGATCTATTCCATGCCGGAGATTTCAGTTCTTCTCTTCAGTTCAGGGGTATTTGAGTTTATTCTCCACGAACAAAGAAATGTCATTCTGTTCAGTATAGAAACGATTAATGGAATATCAAATTCATTTTATAGGTAATTGTCACTGACCCATGAAGTATATAATTCCATATTGATTTTTGACAAAAATTTGAATTAACATAAACATTACATGACTGCATTCAAATAATATAAGGTGCATACCTACCGAGTTTTTCAAAATGATTTGATAGATAATTTGAAAGAACTGATTACGCTTCTTGTTTCTTATTAAACTCCTCTTAAGGAGTCCTGGTGATAATTTTACTGTTACTAACAATATTAGTTGTTTTCCAATTCGATGAAATTTTATAATTTTCATCGCCAGCGATATATTTTTACTAGTCATCTCACAAGTCGTCTCGTACCTTATAATAATAATGGTGAAGTGCATTCTGGAAACATATCAGTACTTGTGTGAGAAAATCCATCTCTATCTTTATGGTGTCAGTTTCATCTCTTATAAAAAGAATAAAAACTGGTACTTACGAACAAAGATATTGGACATCAAAGTTGCAGGCAAGCAAAACATCACAACCAGAATATCTGCAATGGCCAAGTTGACAATGAAAAAGTTCGTCACTGTCCTCATACGTGGCGACCGAAAAACAACTGCAATCACAAAAAAGTTCCCAACCAGACCCAGGGCAAAAACCAGGAGATACGCTACGCAGTAAACCGTCGTCATAGCCATAGTATGACGGTAGAAGAGTTCCGGCAGTAATACCGACTCCGTAGTGTTCATCGAGGCATTAAGCACCAAAGTGGCTCCGTTGGACTGTATCTCCAGGAGGGATTTTTTGTGGGCATCGCTGCTCTCTGTATGAGTCTGCATGATGTTGTGGAAAGGACTCAAGTACTCAAGCATCTCGTCTGGATCGCGCGACAGTTCTAAATCAACGGTTTCAAAGTTAGAACTAGCGAAAATATCATCCCCGGAATCTGTATCGAAAAGCAATTTGGAAAACAGCATTGATATGCCACGTTTCTCACCCATATGTTGGAGCCGCTACTTCACATAACTTTGGGAAAGCCAGTGAAAAGTTCTCGTGAAAATCGCACACCGCATCCGCGGGGTGGACTGTCACGGGGCGCGAGTTTGTTCGAAGTGCTAGACGACGCGACGCTGAGAATCACGTTGCAGTTGCGTGGGAGAGGGTTGCATAGGCGGCTGCGTCGGAGTTTCGGTTTAGAACAGTGGTGGCTTTGACGATATGCCCCTAAAGAAGCTTTTTTTACACTCGCATGATGATTTGATGTGTAATGGAGATATCTATCAGTATGTGTTTTCTTCCGATAAATATTTGTATCAACTTGATCTGACGACCTGTCCAACATTACATCAAGGAAAGTGAGTTGACCTTCTTGTAAAATCTTTATTGGGAACTTCATTTTCGGTTCCTGTTCGTTGATATAATTGAAAAAAATATTCAAAGTTTTCATTCCAAACAGAAAAGATTTCGTCAACATATCTCCACCAAACAGACTGTTCTGGTGAGTCTCAACAGATGGTCCGTCAAAAAGTTTTCATATATATGTTGATCAAGAAATAAAGGAGAACGCATAGTCATGCCAAATTCTTGTTGATAGAAATCATCTCCATATTGAAAATGAGTTTCGTCCATACATATTCTCAAAAGTTGTCAAGTGAACTGATGTCAACTGAAAATTTATGTCAACTTTTCAGTTGATATAAATTGTACCAATTCGGTGAGTAAGTTCCATATAAACACACAGTGCTTTTCAGATAAAATGAAACAAATAGCGTTTTTTCTCAATGTTTGATTAGAATTTGATGTGTTCTCTTTAACCAAGCACTGGCAGAATGAAAATAACTTACAAACGATTAATATTCCTGGGTTTAGCCTTGTAAATTATTTTTGTAGAAAAATCAATGAAATGGAAGGGGTAGCTATTCATTGAAGACAAAAAAATATATCATTGAAACCCTCAATTTGAATTCATTCACTGTGGAAATTAATTCATGGGACCGACCTCTTCTGAACATTATAACTGATAAACTTCTGAAATCTACAAGTGTATATGATAAGGCTCGTCTGAAAGCAGCAATAATCAAGGAATCAGGTGCTTGGCTGAATGCTTCACCTGTTGCATCTCTTGGAACACTATTAGACGATGAATCTTTCAGAATAGCAGTAGCACTTAGGATGAGTTTATCTATTTGTGTGCCTCATACTTGTGTTTGCGGTAATATAGTTGATGAGAAAGGTACACATGGTTTAAGTTGCAGGAGAAGTGCAGGGCGTACATCTCGACATCACCAAGTAAACGACATGTTGTCAGCAGATGTTCCTGCAATTCTGGAACCCTTAGGTACTAGTCGAGATGATGGTAAACGACCAGATGGTATGTCTCTCATACCATGGAAATACGGTAAACCTGTGGTATGGAACTTCACTTGCGTTGACACGGAGAGAGTTATTCTGAAAATCTAGAGAAGAAAATTGGATTGGATAACTAAGGAAACACTCGCTACATGAATAGCATTTTACAAGTGTTGTTCATGACGAAGAACTTCAAGAACGAGGTTTTAATAATGAACGAGAACGGGAATGTTTTCTATTTATTCATCAAACTCAAACACCTGTTCATGCAGCTGCAGTTTCATAAGAATGTATCATCTTTCCCTCCAACCGATTTCCTGGAGTTATGAAGTCCACTAGATACTCGTTAGGACAACAAGAGGATTGTTTCGAATTCTTGGGGTTCTTGTTGAATACTCTTCGTGAGTAAAACAATAGCAAAATCAATACTTCTGACCGCTCTGGATTAAATGATTCCGTACACTACATCCCGTCTTGTGTTTGTGAATATTTTGCTGGAAAAATCCTCACTTGTTTACTTTTTATTGAATGTTCAAGAGGTAGCGAAAACTTATGTGAATTTCTGGAACTTCATCTAGCTTTTCCTAATATGAATAATAAACAGTCCGTGTCTTAAATCATCTGAAAATAGAACAGGTGATGATCGACTGTATTACCAAACATGTGTCAAACTAACTGACTGTTATAAGGAAACAAGTGTAGCTGAGGTACCAGTTGATCTAATAATAACACTGATGATCTTCAAACAAGACTCAACCTCTGATGGAAGCAAAAAACTCTTTGTAATGTTCGAAATAGATGAGTATTTCAATCTAGCAGACCACTAATATAATATTCATGCAGTCATTGTACACTGTGGTTCTGGCGTTGAATTTGGTTATTATCACGCCTTGGTCAAAGACGAAACGGACTGGTTTAAGTTTGATGATAGTCGTGTCACGAAGTGTTCTGGCGATGTATTGAATCTATTGGAGCCTCTGGAGACACCCTACATTTTGTTTCATGAGAGAGAGGACATTGGTAGATTAAGATCTTCAGATGATGTGGTGCTGCAGGTTTCTCCGGGTTTTCCTGCAGCTGAAAAAGCAAATGCGCCACTGGAATCAATGAAGTCGCCCCGGAGCGCCAATTAATTTTTATTGTTGTTTCTATTTTTATCGTTGTTTTATAATTTCGCAAATTCTGAGTTCTCTGGCATTTTGAATCAGGACCTGAAAACATCACCTTAATGAAATGGATAAAAACACTTCTGTCTGATTTCCACTAGTTAATTTTATTTATACGTCTGGTTTTGAGTTTGACCCCATTTTCAAGTATAAAACTAAAATGTTAAATTTAAAAACTCAGTTATATCGGTATTTTATAGGTAAGATAGAAGGACAGGTATTTAAACGAACCAGGGTGCCAACTGCAAAATTCAACACTGAAGATTATAGGGGTTGTCAAAGTTATAAATTCAAGAGTGGAGACCTACATAAATCGAGTTGCTCGTTTAGGGGTATATGTTTCATGTTTTCAACTGATTTGTTAATTTCCAAGCCTTCCAACAAATTAACTTTTTCCCTTTATTACATATGTGTAGGATTTTGAGGTGATCTTCACTTATGGTGTGTTTTGTTTTTTGAACATGTTTATACATTGTAGATTTTTTGCCCAAACAGACGTTTTCGCGGTGCCTTACGTCAAATTTTCTACCGGTTTGGTCTGTATATCCTGCAGAGAATTCCTTACATACTATTCTATATACCAGATTTTATCATTCTATCTTGTTTGGATTTGGTATTAAACTGAGTTCTGCCTGAGCTATTTTTATTCATGGAAGCTGTTGTTATTTTGTATTCAAAGAAGTGATTTTGAATATTTTCTGATAGTTGATGTTATTATATATACATAAATTGGTTTCACTGCAGTTTGGGTATAATTTACTTGTAAGTGTTTCATGAGTTTCTCCTGATATTACCTTTTCTATTAAATAAACCATCATACGATATCCATTATTTCTATTTCCTCCAAGGACATTAAAAATATTCTGAAACAAATACAAGCAAAGTAATTCGAAATTAACATATATTACAGTGACTCGTAGTTTTACTGCTGGTAGCTCAACCACAACTACGGTAATGGAAATTGTCAGTGGCATAGTCGACTTTGGACAGCTGAATCATACGGCTATCACGTTCTGCGACCTCTCGAAACCCTTCGACTGTGTCGATCATGACATCCTACTGGAAAAAATGTATTCCTACGGAATAAAAGGCTCTCCAAGGCTCTCTAATGGGCCACTTTTATTTATTATTTATGCTTATGAGCTAAGCAACTTCATGACTCCCTTCAAATGTGATCTCTTTGCCGATAATACGTCATTCAAATGTTCGAGTCCAGATTACCACGTTTTATTAGATCGATCTGAAGAAATTGAAGAAAAAGTTGAAACATGCTTCAGAGCTTACAATTTGAAACTGAATAATGACAAAGGCTTCTCGTAACGACCCGTCAGTGTGAACAACTAGATCAGAATGTAGAGTTATTTGGTGTGACTTTGGACTGTAAATTGAATTGAAATGCTTATATAGAACAATTGAAACATAAACAGTTCAGGCATATTCCAAATCACGAAACTTTGAGAACAGTTCATTTCTGTTTCAGTCTCATATGGGTTATGCCATTTTACTGTGAGGAAAATCCTCGGCTGCTAATACGATTTTTGTTCACCAAAAAAAGCAACATATTAGGTTATTTTATTCATAGCTTTTGCATCACTTTGATCACTGTTCCCAAGAATGAAGACACCCATGGAAGGATGGCGTTCACTAACGATTGAGGAGATAAAATCCAAATCGCTGAGAGACATTTGGAACATATCAAAAACTGTATACCGGAACTGCCTGAAGGATTGAAATAAACGCTAGCACAAGTGTATTATATCTGAGGGAAACTACTATGAAGAGGATAGAATAGAAATTGAATAATCAATAAATATTTTTTCAGGAAGATGCAAATTCTCCTAATCTTTTGAACAGACTTCATACGATTGTTACTCAACATAGCCACAGAAGGCCACCAAGACAAGCAGTGTGTCGATGACTCGACTGAGTTGATCTAAGTACGACCGCACATAGGAAATATTCGTCAACAAAAGAGTATAAATCCCAAACCAATCTTCAGGTGATCAATCGATTTATTACTGCTACTGGAACGAAATTCTTCTGCAAGAATTGTATCTATCTGCTTGTGGGGACGTTGGAAACGGTAAATGTTTCGAATTTCTGAACAAAATATTAATTTTCTAGAAACTTAGTTTCAATTATTTATCAACTTCTGAATGTGAGCAACTTCCCTGAAGTTCTAAAACACCTCATTTCCCAGACGAAGTGAATTACCTTTATAATTCCTCTGAAGTAACGAGACAATAAAATGATCGTAAAGCGACTTCCGACAAAACTCCAGAAAACCGCTGAAACCACTAAATGTGTCTAAAGCAGGGAGTCCCTTACACTACATCACCAATTAAATTGATCAGACTGAAAATTTGTTCTGAACGAATTAAAGAGTTGTAAACCTGTTACACTTAGGTCAACCTAAGATTACACATACGTTATCAATGAAATATGGAATAAAAAAAATACTGTCATGAAACACCATTCCATTGATGAAAAAAATTAACAGAGAAATGTTTCGTCTACGACTTTGGTAGATGCGAAGAAGCAATAGATGAAGGGCATGGGTTGCTCTCACATCAGAAACTACATTCGAGATTCGAGTCTACCGTTATATTCCATTAATAGCGTGTGTGGCTTCACTTCTGTTGGTTGAATTGAATAACCTATCTTTACGAATGTAGTTTGAAACTACAATTCAATACTGTGAGTATCTATACCTTCTTTGAGTGCATGTTCCATTAGTACTGATTTTGCATTTTGCTCCAGACGATTAATTTCTCTCATGTTCAGAAGGCTTTTTTGTGATTTCAATATAGACACCGAACCACAACTACTACACTCTGCGATCCTTTGCTGACTATAGGTAGTCCCAGAAGTATCCGGTCCAACAAACAATAAACAAAGATTTTGGAAAAAAATTAATTCATTTCCGATACCGTTTTTATAATAGAACAATTAAAACTGTCTGCTCCTCAAAATAGTCATTAACTGTCTACATCACTTCTTCATCGTTGAAAAATATTTGACCACTGTGTCATTTTTCAAGTTTAGGAACAGAAAATAATCTGAGGTGGCAAAATCTGGCGAATAGGACACATGAGGTGGCAATTCAAACTTTAATTTGGTAATTTTGGTCATACAATAATGAATTTGTGAGCTGGTGCATTGGGTGATATGAATAATACCGGAGTATAAACTCCGAGATTGGCGTGAAGTTATCCACAGATTTCTGGCCATACATGCTGACGTAGAGGAAAATAAAAATCTGTGGTTGGGATTATTAGCACCTGTACTAATATCTGTGGCTGGAAATACCTATTCACTATAGGTTGAAGGTGGAATTATTAAAACTATTTTAACAAGTTCTATTCTGACAAGAAAACAGTTTTCACTATATCGATCTACCCAAGATTCTATAAGAGTTATGTGATTTTCATGAATACAAGGAATCTCAAAAAATGAGTCTGATTGTTTCAACAATTTTTTTTTCGAAATCTCTTCAGATGACAGGAAAACTATCATCACCAAGTTAATCTACTCAAGAAACTATGGAAGTTGTGTGATTTTGATGGACGCACATCATGGGATATCATTTTTATATGGGGTATTGGAAAGTAAGTCTAATATTTACAATTTTATTTTTCCCTAAATTTGTATTGTTGATGAGAAAACGATTATCAACGCGTCAATCCACTCAATATTTTATAGAAAAGTTAAACACCAAATAGTCTTAATAATTCCACGTTCAACCTATAGTGAATATGTATTTCCAGCCACAGATATTAGTACGGGTGCTAATAATTTCGCATCCCAACCACAGATTTTTATTTTCCTCTACGTCAGCATATGTGGCCAGAAATCTGTGGATAACTTCACGTCAATAACTCCATGTATGTTCTCATGAGTATGAGTTTGTACTCCATTTCATATGATTAAAAATATTTCGATGTGATGAGTAACTGTTCAGAGTACATAAGAGTAAATACTCGCTATTTGATTTCTATAAACTTGTCAGAGCCTGTTTAGGAGGTAGCAGGGATTCGGCATATTCTCGCATTGCCTTTTATTTGAGCAAATAATTAGCGCGTTGTCTTGTTGTTACAAAGAGTGAAAGCAGTGAGGACGAAAGTAATAAGGGATGCGAATCCCAAATGGGATTTGTGCATATGTTACGTAATTTTCCTGTACTTTTGTCCAAGTCACAAACACCAGCTGTCCGACTATCAAAGTCAAAAGCACTTGAAGCGATGAGAAAACAATGGACGCCTAATTTCGGTTTACGAATAAGTCAAATCTACAAAAAAATTAATAATATCAAATCCAGACTCAAGAAAAAGACTGATATTAATAGAACAGGAAATAAGAAAATTGTTATGCAGGATTGGGAAAAGAATTTTTTGGAAATCATGGAAGGCGATAAAAATCCAGTACTTACAAAGATCACAGGTGATGTGATATTTATAAATAAAAATGTAAATAATGTATCCAAGCTATATTTAATCTAGAACCAAAAAATGTATTTCTGTTAACCCTTCATTGCATGGTTTTTTATATTCGTCTTGTTCATCGGATTGTTTTTGCATGAGAATGAATGGAAAAATATTAAAACAAATTCATTTCATTTCAATACTTTTTTTATGTGTTGTAGAAATGCAACACCATGTGTACGCTATCAATATTTAGGTGGTATGAAACTGAAGAAAACAATAATTTTTTCTGTTCTAACAAAGTCCAACGCCACACTTGGAACAAGTTGTTTGTGAAATTCATGAGTTTAGAACTTTACATCTTACTTTCTTTCTGTCCAAATGGGCCAATATCCAATTGAATCTTGTCTCACGTCTTTGGGAGGTACATGTTGGGTGGGACCCCTCATTTTTTCTTTTGAATGTCTGTTTCAATGGATAAGGACAGTCTACCTCTTTTTTCTCTTTCCCGCTGTGCACCAATTTTACACATACATTCTGCTATTTCTGTTTTGAACTCAGACAAAGTTGGCAATTTGTCAGTACTTGAAGGCTGAACCAAAGCCTGCTTATAAAGTACCCAAGAATTGACTACTGCCAAATCTAACAGATGATAGAACAGTCTGAAATACCACTTTCTACTGCGTAGTAATATTTTGTGTCGTGTCAAATGACTGTCCAACAAAACACCACCAATGTGCCGGTTGTATTCCTTCACAATGTATGGGCAATCCACTTCAATTCTTTCCTTTCTCTTTCTATCGAAACGCTGAACTTTACTCAGAGGTTTTTCTCCATCAAAATTCGATAGGAGTGTTACAGTTTCATTGTCTTTCCAGGCAACATTTGAAATTTCTGTGCACTTATATGAGGCAACATATTCATATGTAGCACCTTTATCTGCTTTTTTCATAGCTTTCTCATATGGCAACTTACAGTTTGATATCCTATTTCTCCGTACAGTACCCAGGCTCAATATTTCTCTTTCAGCTAAGTATGATATCAACGGAATCGAGGTATAATAATTATCGAAGTAAATTCTGTGATTCAGGTTGTCTGGAATCATTTGTGCCAAACGAACCACGAAATTGCTGCTAGCACCCAAATCAGGAACTTCTGTTGAGTAATTGCCATTTTCTTGTCCTGCATAAATTTCAACTCTTGAGCAAATCCTGATACGGAGGATAAAATGAAGAGTTTGAACCCCCACTTATGAGGTTTGAGTGGTAAATATTGCTTCAGAAAATGTATTGCTTTTGTAGAACAAATTTGCTCATCAAGGGATAGGTACTGCTGCATTGGAACTTTTGAGAAGTTTCTGTTCAGTGCATCATGAAGAGGTCTTATTTTATCCTCATATAATACATTGTAACTATGCTTACGTTATGATTTCAAATCGTTTCTATTATTTGGGTAGACGAACTAAAGGGTTAGAGCGCCCGTACACGAGCCACATTTTACGGTCGGATCGACCACGCAATTGCAGTCGCGTTCCAGCGAACTCAAGCCGCCCATAAGAAATATTGTACTATATGTACACGGGCATTCACAAAAGTCAAAACGGATGTCTGCAGTCAACTTGCTGTTGATCTCCGCCGAGATGTCATCGCGGCATCCGCCGTACACTAACCACAAACTTGCAGTCGTACCCAACCGCGTACACCGTGGTGTACTTTTTCTCATATTGGTCTCACAGTATTCAATTTTTGATGTCAGTTGCCTCAACTGCAAGTGCGGTTTATATGACAGCAAGTCGACCACAAAAATGTGGTTGGATCAACCACGAAGTGCAGTCAACGTGACCACAATGTTGTGGTTGCCTCAGCTGCAAATATGTGGTCCGTGTACGGCCGGACTTAGCTGTGCACAATTCGTATGCTCAGAATGTGTTGAATTATAACGCATACAGGACATGTTTTTCAATTCGTTTGTTTATTAATAAAAAACAAGTATTCTGGTTGATACTTCAAAATATACTTATAATGCACTGTTTGGAACCTTTGGTGTAGTAATGAATATTACTGGAGTTTTTTCCCAACACCAAATCGTTATTTTAGCACCTCGACTTGTGTTTCGATCACCAAGTGATCATCTTCAAGAGGAAGGATTCTTCCTCGCCTCACTACAAACAAACTCTCAGACGTCTAAACTTGTGTTGAATTTATTGGAACTATTCGTTCCCCACCCTCAGGCTCATACAAGCTAATGAGCCTGATGTAGTCCTTCTCGACCACCAGAGCAAAACGATATCTATCGTGGAGTTTTCAGCTCATGGTCAGAGAAGAGGAGGAAAAACGAATAAAATATCTAGATTTTCTCTTCAAACTCCGCAGACTCTATCCAGATCACTCTGTCAAGATGGTTGTTCTGATTATTGGACTCCTTGGTGGATTACTCTCGAATCTTGAAATCATACCGCCTTGCCGCACTTAGGCAGAAATCTTAGCCGCACAGATGCAGAAGGCTGTCATTCTTGACTCACAGCGCTTGCTCAGGGCACATGATTCTCGGACCCAATGGTCACTTATCCCATGTTGTGGGGAGTGGTCATTGGTTGATAATGCTGACGCGCCCTCCCGAATGTATTGGGGCTTCGGGGGATAAGCCCTGACCAGCGCACACTACGGTGAAAGATAAGAGGGCTTTATTCGTTGACATTATAAAGAAGAAGTAGATACAAAAATTAATGAAAGGGCGACGTTCAGCCGAAGCTGTTTTACAACTAAACCTAGATAGGCATTGGTAATCAAACATCCCACAGTTGGAATCGAACCATCGTTCACCTGCCGGTTGACTGAATGAGCGGAACAACTTACCGTGACGAATCGGCTACCGTCCGACATTTTTGATGTATTTATTATCCACTTTTACATTCTGTATACAGTGCGGGCGTAAGACGCCCCCTCCCTGTCAACCTTGTGTTGTGGGAGATTCACAAAAATATTGAGATGTTTCCGAAACGCTCTCACAATCATGATTAATCAACAAGATCCGCATGTTTATTGAATGAATACAAGAAATAGGTTAGCAGTTATTCAAAAAAACTCCCTAAATTTGAATATATACAACTATCTCTATCCCACAGTTGAATCTTTGGATTTCAGAAATTTCAAACATAATATCAAGATATATCTTCTCAACCCTGTTTCTACACAATCGAGAAATATGTTGCTGTAGCTGGTCCATTCATAGTTCTTGAAAAATGATTCATGTTGTGATTCATGTAATTCATGTGATAAAGCCTGTTTTTTTTGTTTTTTGACCTTTTTATATTGATATCTTTATTATATTGCCATTCATGTGACACTGTGGTCATTTCAAGGAATTTTGATATGCCAGTTTTATTTATTTATGAAATTTATTTATTTATAAAATTTATTACTTTGATCTAGAGATCATGTTACTCAATTTAAGTGTCTAACGTGGAACCTATAGTAAATATGACTTTGCCATAAATGTATTTTGTATATAAAGTGGTCAAATAAATTACTCGACTCTACTCTGCACATCTCTATGCAATATTTCTTTATTTTCGAGAATCGAATTAGTCGTTCCTGAGTACTCAGCAGTATCATAATATTTGAACGCTATTTTCCGGGTTTTTTGGCCGTGGTCTGTTGGTTTTCATGCCTTACGTTTCGTCAACTACTGACTTTAACAGTATCATAATGTTGAAATCACTCACTAGTAAATGTTTGAATGGTCACCATTCACTTGATAAATTGTTTTCATAAATTCATTATGAAATGTTTCTGGAGTAATTCGAAAGAATCACCTCTTATTTTAACCATAAGAGTAATGAGAACTTTAGATTCCACTAATCCTCACAAAAATCTGAGGATGTCATATCAGGTAATGCAGCGGGTCATTTTGAGGGAGCACTTTTACCTATCCAGTGGTTTGGATAATTGTATAGATAATGTCAATCCAGCTCATAACAAAGAGGTACTTCATCTTGCTGAAACCTAATATTAATTAAGAACTTCTTCAAGTTTGTTAATTTTCGTCAAACGTGATCCCTCAGAAAAGCCCACTAGATCACCTGATATGACAGCTCAAGATGTTTTTGAATGAATACGTGACATTCAAGGTGTCCAACATATTAGGTTGGACACTATATTGGATTGAGAATTGAAATACCTATCAAACAAGTTGTCACAAAACCTCCCTCTATTTAAAAAAAAGTTTGTACCGTCCTCTCGACGACGAGTGATGCAACACTATTGTCTTTTTTATCAAATAAAAAACTGCAAAGCATGCATAACAAACCCGGAAAAGAATTTCGACAAAGGGTTAACAGAGTTATTGAAAAATTAATGCCGTATATCATCAAATTGACATCAGATTGTTCGGAGAAGTAGTCTGATGTACCGAAAATTTTTTTAAATCTCTTTTTCGATTTATTAGGATGCACAAATTAATGACGCATGTGTAATCTTCTCTTGCTCTAACTGTAGACAAACAAAGCACTAGTCTGTGTAACATCAACCAATGCAAACCCGTCTCCTGTCAGTAGCAATTTGTTTACCTTTTTCAGAAGGTGTGGACTTAGCCAATACATCAAGCGATATCCAATCTGCACTTAACTCGTGGATATTACCTCTCCAGGAATCGATAAGGATTATGGAATGAAAGTCAATGGTCTTATTTACGGAGACAATGGCGAGGGTAACAACCTGGATTTCTATTAGCGAAATTTGTCGACAAAAATCGCCGCTTAGAATGGATTTCACTCATCCTACCAAACTCAGAGATGTGGAAACTTGCTACTTGTTGTCGTTAGTATATGATGGAGTGATAACCTTGCCCAGTTACATTTCCAGTAATCATAACTCTGAAACTTTTTCACAAGGGTCAATCTCTTTGAATATTTCTGGACAACATAAATATTGATGATTTGATTAAGCTGTTTTTTGTGCTTGAGAATGAACGTGAAAGAGGACAATAAATTTGTCTAATTTCTAGTAAGTTTGTTATTTGTTACAACCGGTTTTGGTTCGTTAGACCATTCTCAAGTAACTGATACAATTTGTCAAGACAAGTCCTTGAATATATAATGATACAGTTAAATACCTGAAACTCAATTGAATTGGTAATACCAATACTGCAACAACAACAAATTATCGTCTATAATATATCACAATTACCAACTGTTGATCCCCAAAAACCTATGAAACTTACTGGAATTTTTTCAAACTTTGAGTAGAGCCCAAATGATGACAGCACGACCTATATCTGAGAGGTGTAACTGATGATCAGTTACACCTCTCGAAGCGAAGCAGTAACTCGTCTTGATAATGCCATCTGAGATGATGGCGAAACGTCGACTATCGAATAGTACACAACGGATGAACACCCGGAAAAACAACACATCATATTCTACCATCCGTGAAAACCTACATTGTAATATATATATATATATATATATATATATATATATATATATATATATATATATATATATATATATATATATAAATAAAAATAAAAATAGAGATTTTATCGAGTGTGCATGATATAAATCAAAAATTAAACAATTTGTGGACACAACACTCAAAAAAGGGGGGCAAACCTATATATATATATATATATATATATATATATATATATATATATATATATATATATATATATATATATATATAGATATATATATATATATATATATATATATATATATATATATATATATAAATATGAATACGAAGGTTATCGAGTGTCTTGATATAGATAAAGGAATTTTTTAATCGGACATAGCACTCAAGGAAGTGGCAAACCATAGACACGTGTTTCGGGCTTTTGGCCCATCATCAGTATGGTGCAGCCAAGTGTAAGGATGGGCAACACTTGGTTACCACTTAATAGATCTTGTGTTTACAAGAAAATGAAACCACAAATGTGCGGCTGGCTCCTGCTGGTGGCTCCGTGCATTTGTATTTAATTCTTCTGGTAACCAAGTTTTGCCCATCCTTACACTTGGCTGCACCATACTGATGATGGCCAAAAGCCCGAAACACGTGTCTATGGTTTGCCACTTCCTTGAGTGCTATGTCCGATTAAAAAATTCCTTTATCTATATATATATATATATATATATATATATATATATATATATATATATATATATATATATATATATATATATATATATATATATATATATATAATATATATATATATATATGAATATCCTGAAAGTTTCATGGAAATTCCTCGGGTTCTATTGCTGGAATATTCTTAATAGAATATACCTTACATATTCTAATAATATTTCAAGATACTATTAGGTCTTCGTCCACCATCGTCCTTTTTTATGTATTATGTATTACCAGATAAAAAATCAGCTATATATGCACATATACGCACAAGATTCTTCATACGTGCAATAAAGGAAGGAAGAGGAATTTGTTGGAAGCATTAGAAATGAGTCAACTCTAATTGCAGCTCTCTTCTTTTGAATATGTGAAATATGTGAAATCCACAAGTAGGTTTTTAGGGATCAATAGTTGGTGATCGTGATTATTGTCAATTATCCTTTTCTAACAGAAACTTTGAGATGGACAACCATAATAATCAGTTAGGGAATCTGATTTACTGTTCGTAGGAATCATACACTTTATTAAACCTTAAAGTATTAAATTATTTACAAATATTGGGAGTCGTAGATTTTCCATAAGTGAGTAAAAGATAATGAAAGACGTTGTGATTTCTATTTACTCGTTCATGAATTACTGACACAGTAATCTATACCAAAGTATCGGAGATGACAGACTGAACACTAGTCAAACAGACAGATTGAAAAGAAAAAACTGAAAGGGTTGTATCCCAAAAATTCCGACCAGTTGAATTACAGTATCAGCAGTAAACTCAAAGTAGTAATATTCCATTCAAGGATATAATGGCTTCTTCAGACATGTTTTTACACGCCTGAAGAAGCTATTTTATAGCGAAACATGTGTTGCGTTTTTGTTACACTGTTTAGTGAAAATATCACAATGAAGTGTTTATTGAATATACTATACTGATTTTAATATGATAACATGTCGTAATTGGAAAGATATTGAGACGGATACCATATTAATCGTTTTCAAATGAATACGTCAGTAGCCTTAAACATTTCATGCACAAAAATTGTCCTTTACACCATATGATCTTAGGAGCTATCGAAATTGAAACTATCGTGCAAGAAAATAAATTCAAGAAGTCTGACAAACCGATGTGAAACACATGATGAAGAAAAGTTGCAACTATGTTGGTTATTTTCACGATTATTTTATCGTCAGTATGAATGCTTAATGGACACAAGACACAAGAATTACATTAACTCTTGTGAAAAGATAGGATAAGAAAAATAACTGGCAAGATATACTATAGACAAGACAAGATTTATTCTTCCTGTACTCTTACAAAGGTCAAAACGTAATGAATAATTTTATAAAAGAAATGTTTCACATCGGTAGTTGGAGAAGGGGTTCAACTTGGTCATTGTGGGGAGAGGCTCGGATTAACATAGGTAGGAAAGGTCATAATAGTGGGTGAGTCCCAAGATAAGGGACACAAGGAACAGTTACGGAATTGAAAATCTAGCTATTTGTAGCTCACAATATTAACATGGAAAAAGGCCTGAATATACGGGTTGCCTTGGTAAAGATATCCCCTTGGTAAAGATATTCGAGAATATTGAATTTTATGAGGATAAGTGGGTTAGAAAAGACCTATACATTAGAAGTCCAACTGGAAAACCCCGATTGGAAGACCCTTGAAAATAATGAAAAACAAGATTAGTTAGCAATACCTAAACTAAAAATAATGCCATGAAACAATCCGCTTTGTTGTACAAATTTTAGAGCTGGCAACTCTAAGTTAAATATTAAAAATTGAAAATTCACAATTCACTTAAAAAAATTATAATTTTGATAGCAAGATTTTGAGACCGATCATCGGTAGTCAATTATTTTGAAAGTCAAGGCCGCATTTTTCTTTTAGATGAATAGATACTACTTGAGAAAGCTGTTGTATGACGACAACTTGTCGTGATTCTGGAACATCTTATAGTGAAAATCTGAATAATTCTGGATAATGAGTATTTCAAGTATCGGCTAGTTCAATTCAATTACTGTTCTCCATTTTTGAAATGTTTCAATTTTGCGAATAGACACCAGAAAACTTAAAATCAATAAAAATATTTCTCGATCAAAAATGTTTCAAGAATTATTTTTAGGTAATCAAAAACAAAGTATACTTTGAGGCTTTGAAATGAGCAGCTCCAATATGAGCAAACAGCAACACACACACACACACACACTTTCCACTATTACGATACGAAATGGAGATGATATTCTACAGATATATACGACGCGATAATTTTCAGTCATTTGCGTGGGCAACATGCCTTCAGAGAATATATAACATGGATCAGTACAGCCACAAGAATTGAAAACCGTGTCTCATCGGTTACGAGCAAGGAAGAGTGTAATCTCTATTTTTATCAGGAACAGAATCGCTCTGGAACCGTATATTGCTCCTACAGGTGATTTTACGCCCGACTGGTGTGTTATCCGATTTTCCAACAATGAAAAATTGGGAAAGTAGTGGAATTGAAACTGAGAGATCAATATATCAATGAGAATCATATCATGACATATGTTCAGCATTGTACCACAACGGCTCTTCTGTTAATTACCGACGATCTTTCTAAAGCTGTATATGATGAGATTGTGACCTGATCAGTACTTCTGGTTTATAGCAAAGCATTCAACACTATTGATCACGAGATTTTTTGTGACAAACTTGTCTACTTTAGGTTTTCTCAGAAGGCAGTGTCACTTTGAGGAAATTATTTAAAAAATCGTACTCAAAAAGTTGTTGTGGATGGAGTTGTATCGGATGCTCTACCGGTACCAAATGGAGTGCCACAAGGATCTATCCTTGGGCCTTGAGCTTTAGCTCATACATGTGCGATTTTTATCAGTTAGTTAAAAAATGCAATATGTATCACTTTGCCGACGACATGCAATTATATTTCTCTTATCCGCCTCGTGATTCTAGCTCAGCCCAGTTATATATTGATAGGGATCTTCAAGTCATCTCTGACATCTCTACAGCCCATAAGTTCAAGCTAAATCCTGATAAATCTGCAATAACGATGTTTGAACCCAAGAAGAACAGAGAGCTCACCAACTCCACTTTTCGAGTCCGCATCGAAAATGAAATACTTCCCTCCGTGACCGAGATGAAAAACTTAGGATTGTGATTTGATCCAGAACTTCTTTTCACTTAACATGTCAGCTATCTGAACCAAACTTCTTATAACGTTCTCATGCAGCTGTTTCCAAATCGTGATTTGCTCAATACTGCTTCAAAACAATCGGATGTTCTTCGTCTACAGCGTATTCAGAATAGCTGTTGGGAAACTCAGAACACTACATCTACAAACATAAAGTTTTGATATCTCGTCAACCTGATTACTTACTGAAGAGACTTAGAACATTCTCAACACAAGAAACAGTTCAGTTTTAGGCATCCCCAAACACAAATCTGCCATCTTCACCCGCTGTTTCTCGTATAATGCACCTAAACATTTCAATCGAAGACCCTGTGAGTTGAGATCGTATACAATAAAAAACTATAAGAAAAGACTAAAGACCTACTTAACTGTCTAGTCTCTTGTCCGTTCCCGACCTTGGCATCACAAAAAGGAATTTTCTACAGCGGTTGCATACATTTTCTGATCTTGTTATGACAGTGTCACTGTTAACTCAACTCCTTTGTTGTTGTTGAATTATTGCTATTTCCAGGTTGAGCTGAAAAATAGCTTTGGCTGATACTTCTCTTATTCAACTTTATACTGAAAGCTGTTTTCTTTTTGTTCGTTTTAATTGTACTTTTATGGTGAATAAAGACGTATTATCATCATTATTATTATTACAGAAGTACAGTTGCTCTTGTTGAGATATTACTTGCAATGAAATAAACTTATCAGTAACTAGATAACTCTTTATACAGTGTGATCAAAGTCAAGTCGGCATTATTATTATCTTACTTCTTCATTATTCGATTGAATTAGAGAACAGAGAAGTAGTAGTGGTTTCTCCGCTGATCAATGTGGTGCTATCAGAAAAACATCGCGTTATCGATTTATTGCTCCTATTGGAGCTCCTATTGGACATTTCGTTTATTTCTACCTCAATCGATTACCAACTCTTTTCGGAATTCAAAAGGTCATTATGAATTTAATTCTTAAACCAAAAATAACGGAGGTACACGCCTTTTTAACTTCTCCTCAAGTTTGCCAAGAAATTTGAAATTAATACAGAATAATGCATCAGTTACAATATTTGCTGAATCTCTCTCTCTCTCTAAAGTCATTGATATTGGGTCGAAAAAATTCCGACCGGGCTTCAGAGCGATATAGTACTACCTTTAACAAAAAAAATGATTCCAGATCGAAGATATTTTCTAATAGGATGCACAAAATAAAAAGGTTTCTGCCAAAAGTAGGTTAGGTTAGCTCCAAAGTTAGTGGGTCTATTCTACCCTCCACCACAACCCGCAAGAATTTATTGTGGCTCACGACCAAATAAACACAGCTTCTTAACGAAGCCGATTAGTTTGTATGGTGATTGGTCTTACAGGTCAGATGGAAAGAGTACGGCTCTGACGAACTTTAAAAACATGATTCGGTCCCCTGCGGGGCAGGCACAAAGTATGTGCTCTGCTGTATCATCATTTTCTGAACAGAGGCGACACACACTGTCTTCCGATAGTTCAAGCATCTGCCTGCCAAAAGTAAGTCAAAGAAAACATTTGCAGTGGACGAAGAAACTGAAATAAATATTGTAGCTCATTTTGAAGCATTTTCGAAACTATTCAGAACATTTCGAATCTTCCTTTCTATGGAAGATTCCCACATTTTTCTGTATCAAGTAGGAGTAGTAGAAAGTCAAAAACTTTTTTCCCCAAAAATTGGTTACTCCTGAAAATATAACCCTTTCAAATCGAACAAGATTCCTTCTGGCTGGGATTTAATCAAATAGGTGAATGAATGTCATTCACCTATGCTTTTTCTTGTAATGTTATTCAGATTGGTACTGAGCAGCCCTAAGGCAAGTGTCTTACGGTGGGAACATCGATGTCTACCAGTGATGAAGACAGAGTTCCATGTGAGTGAAATTTTCATTTTAACTTAGTATATTGTGTAGAAACCCTGTGAATGATATCTGATTTCATTCCATAACGAATATTTGGGATACAAACTGAGTAGAAAAAAGTGTTATCTGTATAATTCAGTGTTCATATAAAAGTATTTGTTTCGGAAGAATTTTTCTTTCGTGTAGGTGATTCAATGTTTGTATGAAAGTAGTTGTTTCCTGAAGGCTTTTTCTTCCGGTTTGTGTCTAAAAGTTACTTCTTTGCATAATCTATACATCTATGTATATAGTTACTACTTTAAACATTGATTACTTCCTTCCTTTCATTGGAAGATTCCCACATTTTTCTGTATCAAGATAGAGTAGTAGAAAGCTAAAAACTTTCTTTCCCGAGAAATAATATGTTGATTGCAACAGGTACTTTGGAAAGTAAGACTTTGCCATCGTCTAAAGTCTGTTTGTGGATAATTTCAAACTCTATGGGTAATTCATGGAAGAAATCACTTTTGTATCTCTTTAATTATATCGTTCGAGCTTTTTGAAGGACCTTGTATGCTATTTTCCTGAATGATCAGTAAACATTCAATTTTCACAAGCTCTCTCATTCAGAAATTAATCAATTTCATTCTGGAAATAAATGTATAGATTTCCACTACCTTTGAACAATACCTATATGGAATAATCGAATTTTGTTGGGAATTCCCATTTTTCTAGGATGTTATTTCATATTTTCCTAGAAAGAATGTATGTTATCAATTTGATTATAATCAAAGTTGAAAGTCTGTAAATTCATTCAGTAAATATTGATTGATAAAAAAACTTACAGATAAATTACAGAATAGATACCGACCATTGTGAACGAAGTTTTCATTTCTAAAGTCATTAACCTTGAACTCCGAACTGTAATATTTCCAAGAAACACGTTCCATTGTAATCAAGATCAAGACGAATGCCCAGCAAAAGTTAGAATGCGTATTTCTCAACGTCTGCTAATTCATTGTCTTCAATGATTAAACGTGCTTAATTTATTACTTCCCTGGAAGATTCTGGCTCCATCTCCGTTCGTGTGCAGAGGGTGTTGCAACCAGAGAAAGGGATGATATTTATTTCGTGATTAGATCCTTTATCAAGTTTGGGGGAAAATATTGTTCGTTTTAAACGTTCATTATCTCTCACTCAGAACCATATTCTTTTCAATTCAACAGTTTTTGAACACATATTTAATTTTTCGATAATAAGATTTCTGGGAACTTGAAAATTATTTGGATCATTGTTTGGAGAATACTTTTGGTTAAATAAATGCATCATCATGTATATTTTTCAGGAGAGATCAATTTTTGAGAAAGTTTTTGCTTTTCACTTCTCCATCTTTATACAAAAACAAATAATATTTTATGTAAGTGTTATCACATCTCACGCGAACAGCTATATTGAGTAAATAATCAAGACATATTAGTCGAAGATTTGCATTAAAGTTCTACAAGTATGAATCGCTACACCAGTGTATATACATCTTACATCAAATCAATTGATGTGAATATCGACACTATGACAGTATAAATATTCAAATGGTTAAAGAATAGTTCCTTGTTGATTGCAGATGTCGCTGGAATTGGATGGATAGGTAATAATTGTACAAATTTTTTGTAATTTCTTGTAATACAAATGAAGTCCAACATCCATGCCTTTCCAATTTCAATAGGTATCCAATCAATTTCTTCGATTTGATTTCGAAAAATACTTTTTGTTGCATGGATTATAATGAACAAGAATCAAATTACCTATTCTACAAAATCGTAAATGGGTTGATAATTACGGAATATTATTATTCTTTTGATATACTGAATTTGAGGAACACATTTTTCGAAATTATGAATATTCAACTTTATATTCAGAAGTAAAGATTTACCATTTGCAGAACGGTGTTATTTAATTGATTGTTGAAATTCAAAAGACATATTAGCGACATCTCTATTAGAGTAGTGAAACTACATGGGCACCACACTAAGAGAACTGAACATAAATTACTGTAACTGTGTCGATGCGATTAGATGATAGATGTCTTTACTCACCTTTTCAAAAAATATTTTGGAGGTTTGTACTGATTGATTTGTTCATCGCTCTCACAGGTGATAACGAGGAAAATAGATGTAGAGTGAACCTCCTAATCGCCAAAACTCATGAGATGAATGGTATGTTGAAAATGAATAAATCAATATGTTGCAAACATGTCACATATAATCAATGATTACATTAGGAATATCAATCTACACATATTTTGTGCCTTTTTCATTGTAGGAAACATTTCCGATCGATGAAGGAAAAAGTTTGGTTATCTGTAGAAATCTTCTTTTACAAAAAGAGTGTTACAGGTAGATGTCTCTGCGGGTCACACGTTAGGTACAAGTTTATATAGCATACAGGGCGTTTCCTAACTACGCTATGAAACTTCAGAGGGTGATTCGTTAGGTTGTTTTAAGAAAAAATACACGGCGTTGAAGTTTGAAAAAAACGTTACTTAAATAAAATAATTTTTATTATCTTTACACCGATTTGGTTGAAATTTGCTACCGTTGTTTGGATGGATCACTAGGAATGACACATGGAGAGAGATTTGTGTGGTTTGAATTTGTGATTCACTTTTTGTAATCGGCTGTGATTACACGAAATGAATCACAAACCAGCTTTTTCACCTCAACGGTCGAAAACTTTACATGAGGGTTATTCAGTTTTGACAAAAAACAAAGAACATAAAAGTTCACGCATTAAACTTATGTCGGTGATTTTTAGCATATGATAACATTCATAGACACTGAGTGTCTACACTATAAGTGTAGAATCACGTATTTCTCACAAAGTTTAGTAAAATCAGCTCAAAACTGTGGTATTTCCACATAATTCACAGAAACTCAAAAATTACGACATTTTTCTTAAGTTCGTTTCAAATTTTTTAGAAAAACATTAACTATAGTAAAATGTCGTATTTCTCACATGATTCATACAAATAACCCAATAACATATACACATATATATATATATATATATATATATATATATACGTGTCTATGGTTTGCCACTTTCATGAGTGCTATGTCCGATATTAACTTCTGTTTCAATATCAAGACACTCAATAACTTTCATATTTGTATATATATATATATACCCACACAGCACTAGATATTCATGGAATATTCCCTGTATATCATAAAACGAACGTATATATTCCAAATATTCATAGAATATTCTTGGAATATATACATGCCTTTAGAATATTCATAGAATATGCTTGAATGAATATGGCAGGATTATTCCCGAAAGAATGTGCATAGAATGTCTATAAATGGATTATTCTCCCTTGAATATTCTAAGAATATTGTCGATCGAATATACCATATGGTATATTCTTAGAATATATCCCCACGGTATATTTTGGAATATTCTATACAATGGAATTTTGAATTATCTTATAATAACGTATTCAAATAATTCAATATTATTAAAAACAAAAATATTTGAAGATCTTAATCGAATGCATAACCTAATGTATATAACCCTGATAGTGTTAACCAGTTTTTGAACTCAACGCAAAGATTCTGAATGAATTGCTCCAACAGCAACTGTTGGAAACGACAAAAAAATTTGAATGGGCCAATAAATGAACCAATTGCATCAATAAATTGGTTAATTCTCATCCTATTTGTCTTTTTGTATTTGAAATTATTTAATTACAAAGCGAAAAATCCTGGAAACAGAGAAATGGGGAAGTGAATAATTGGAGTAAACGTTTCTCATTGGTCAATTGAAGTGTAGCGCGCGACAGTCGAATAAGCTCTGTGAAAGCGGCTGTCCCTTAATGCATGGTACATTTGCGTTTGCGTTAAATTCGACATTTGATTCAACATGGCGGTTGACGTGGCAGGTTCGCGTGTGTAATGCATGATGTGTTGGTGTTATTATCAAAGTATAATTCTGTCACGTTCAGTGTGCCATTTATAATTTGGGGTTGTCCAATTTGCAGTACAGCGAATAGTTTGATTTTGGATCTTCAAACAGGAGAGTTGCATCTATTCCGTATTCAAGAAAAGTAAGTAAAATGCAATAGTATCGATAGTAAAGTCATGGTGACTAACCTACTATACCTCATTTTAGGTTCGAGGAGAGATGGTGTGTGGGATTTGTTGGTTTGACTAAGTACATGTTTGAACTAGAGTGATTTCAGTTGTGTATCTTCAATAGAGAAAAGTAAGTGAATGACACATTCTTTTGTATCATTTGTTTTCATAATTTTTATCACTCGTTTTCAAGATAGTATCAATTTGCCCAAAAGGAAACAGAGTGGTACCTGGTACAGGCAGGTGCGCCAAGGAACTGAAAACGTAATGATTACTTTTCAACAAGATAATGCAAGTTGCTCTCCAAGTCATAAAATGTTGTAAATGTTCATGAGTAACCTATGCGAAAAATATCTATTTGATTTTTATTCCAGTTTTATTGTGCCACTTTCAAATAGTGATAATGAACGTTAATGTATATTTTGTTCCAGGTATTACTATTGAAACACTGGCTGATGCATTGTTGGACAAATATAAGGAAAACTATTCTGGTGAGCAAAGTTTGAATAACTTTAAGTAAGTGAAATTCATTGAAGAACCCATCATACCACTCATTTTAAATACTTCATTTGTGGGTTTATTTTTCTAAGTGAGAAACCTAACCTAACCTATTTCTTGATGTAATACACTTTTTCTTTTTCAATGAAATGATATATTTATTATTTTTTAATTAGTGCTGATGAATTCACAGAGTTGTTATTTTAGTATATTTTTTAGTATACATTTGTTTGAGAGTAGGAACATCCTAATTTGAATACATTTCTAATATTTGTAATGTGACAGTATTCAGGAATATTTTATTCAGTGAATAAATTAGATTTTTTATTTTTAATATTGGTTGAAACGTCAAATATTTCAGTGTATATTGTTTTCAAAATATATTTGTTTATGAATATTATGTGTTTTATTACTTGTGTGAATCTTGTATCAAAATGCAATATATACATGCCTAATAACGGTTACTCGTCACATTCTTGGAATATTCCAAATATTCCTAGAATATTCATAAAATATATTTAAAGAATATTCTATGGTGTTTCTCTATTGTATATTCCTACAATAAACTAAGAATATCCTGAATATTTAATGAATATTCCTCGGGTTCTATTCCTGGAATATTCTTGATAGAATATACCTTAGATATTCTAAGAATATTATAAGATATTCCAAGAATATTCCCAAGGAATATTCTTAAAATATATCAAAGGTTCGCCAGGAGCACTTCCAGGGAATATTCTCTAGAAGATATATATATCCATGGCATATTCATAGCATAATACAATATCCTTAAATGTATATTCATGAAATATACCTGGAATATCCATTGCTATGTGGGTATATATATATATATATATATATATATATATATATATATATATATATATATATATATATATATATATATATATAAATATATATAAACACAAATATATACATACAAATAACCCAAATATCTCTTAAGTATATTTATATGTGAAGTAATACAAATTATGAAACAAAAAACAAACATTAATTGGCGCTTCGGGGAGACTTGATTCATTCTAGTGGCGCATTTGCTTTTTCAGCTGCAGGAAAACCCAGAAAAACCTGCAGCACCACATCATCTGAAGATCTTGATCAGCCAATGTCCTCTCTTTCATAGAATAAAACGTAAGGCTCCAATGAATTCAAGATATCGCCCTTGAAGAAACATTATTATTATTATTTCGAACCTCCGTAAGAGTTTAGTGCTTCTGTCAGAGGTTGAGCCATGTTTGAAGATCATCATCAAATAACAAGTCTATGTTGATGTAATTGATTGCTTCTCCGATATCTACTGGGTTGAAGGAAGAATTAATTCAAGAATCATCAGCATGGAGACGGTAATAATAATGATTTGGTTTTCCATTGACAGTGATTGTGTACAGTGTACGGAACATTGGACCCAAAGTACTGCCTTGCGGAACCCCTGTATTTATCTGACTACAACTAGAGGATATGCTCCATCAATTTGCACATAATGTATAAGGACTCTGAACTGACAAAATTCATATTTTAGGAAATATTTCTCGAAATTAATTCAGTTCCATAAATCCTTTCATCTCATTTACAAACCCTCGGCAATATGCTTCTCGAACCTGCCGTAATTCTAATGAAATTCAAATGAAACAAGAGGGAAAGTAAAGAAGTGAAATTGAATGTTCTTTGTTAGTGAATTCCAATAAGAGAACACGATTTTTCACTCAAGTGTTTACGGAGATAACCTGCATAGTCACTTAAGTTTTTGCAGCGGAACCCCGACTTCTAAATAATGCATGCAATCGCCCACATACTGGGCCAGTTCTGATTTCGCTTTCGAGAGCACAGGATGAGAAAGGTATTTGCGGTTGATATTTTGGAAAATTGTAGTCAGAGAGATGAAGGTCGTTTTGGTTTCAGGCGATATTACTGGTGATTATGGAAGTAGTGTTCACGGGTGAAAGCTTTGCAGGGCACAAAAAGGATGATGACTTGCAAGGAACGCAGAGTGATAAGGTTTTTTATCAATACATAGACCCTGTTTTGAAATATTCTCACATTTCTACGGACCCACAAGATGATCGTGTTTACAAAAGTGAGTAGAAAAACCATTACTCACATTATTATTCATTTTTCACCTGACACGGTAATTTGGTTGGGAATAAAAATACTCAAAATACCACACAACTGCTGATATCATCAATATCATGTCACAACCTACTGATATCATCAATGTTACAATATCACAACCTGCCGATATCATTAATATCAGCAAGTTGTGTTTCATAGACAAGTGATTTGAGATGTCACTAAAGATAAATGTCTATAGGAGTTGCTCTTGTTCTGCAACCATACCGCCAAGGAGAAACATCTTCAGATGAAAACAAATTATCTGGGGTTGTTACAAATTATCGTTATTTACTGCAGGATAAATATTACTGGAGTTTTTTCCCAACACCAAATCGTTATTTTTAACACCTCGACACGTGTTTCGATCACCAAGTGATCATCTTCAAAGAGGACGATTAATCTTCCTCATATAAAATGACTTGACATCCCTGGAAGAACTATTACACATTGAAATTAAAATGAATAGCCAACAATAACAATTATATCAAGCAAAAAACCATGAAATGAAATTACAGTGAAATAAAATAAAAGCAAAAATCTGAAAATTGAACAATTGAACAAAAAAAAGGAAGTAAAAATTACGAGATTTCAAGCCAAGTTACTTAATGTCGTTTCGTGTTAGTCTTCGGGTGATGATTGGACGGGATTTGGCCGCCAACTCTCGCCAAACGGTCATCTCCCGCTAAACCGGTGAGGCGGATAGAGGGAAGAGAGAATAGGTGGTTAAAGCACACACGAATGACCTATAAATAGTCATCCTTCGGAGCAATTAGTTCAGTCATCAACCGAAGACGATTGGGGATACTAACATTCGAAACGTCGGCGTCGTGACGTAACTTGGCTTGAAATCTCTCAATTGTTAAATTTTTTGCTTGTATTTTATTTTACTGTTATTTCATTTCAAGATTTTTATGCTCAATTAAATTGTTATTTCCAGCTATTCATTTCAATTTTCGATTGTATTGGATTTCAAATCATTTTATATCATATTAAATAACACAGGTCTGCAAAAAAAACTTAAAAAAAATTGTTTTGATTTCGTTAACTGATCTTTATGTAGTTTTTTGCGCTGCATTCAAAAATGACATTTGTTTTTATCTATCACGTGAGGTTTGCCAACAAAATAAGAATGAAATAGTTGAAAAAATACAAATAACGAGGAATTGTGGATTTATTTTTATTATTTCAACATGAAGTAAAAGAAAAAAACAATGCTACATAGCTAAACTAAGCATAATAGTGATACACAAATGTTTGTAACGTGAATAAGTCTTTGTAAAAACGTTTTTTTTTTTCGTCAAAGCTTCTTTTGATATTTTTTCGGCTGTGTTCTTGTGAATTTCCCTTTTTACCATCCGACAGTTGTCTGTCATCATGTTAACATTCCACCGACCTTGGTATCTGCGTTCCATTTCTTTTATGTCTTGATGGAACCGTTCTCCTTGTTCCTTATTACAGCCCCTAGATTTTCAGGAAAGTAGTCCAGATGTGAGTGAAGGAAATGGACTTTGACACTCATGTTGCAGCCCAACATTTTATAGTTTTGTATCAATTCAGCAACAAAAGTTTTGTAGTTTGGGTCTTTTTTGTTTCCAAGGAAGCCTGTTATAACAAGTTTAAATGAATTCCAGGTATTTTTTTTTCATTTCCATTTTAATGACAAAGCTTTCATCTTTCAGAAGTTTTTTTATGTCAGGCTCAACGAAGACTCCTTCTTTTAGTTTAGCATCGGATAGACCAGGAAACTTTTCAGAAAGGCACTTGAAACAATCTCCTTCTTTGACTAATGCTTTCACAAACTGTTTCATTAGCCCCGCTTTGATATGGAGTGGTGGAAGTGACAATTTTTAGAATCCACTAAACTTTGTTTCTCAACATTTTTATCTCCAGGAATAAGACCCTTTCTTATTCGGCTATCCCATTCACATAGGAAACATGGAAACTTAGTGTAACCAATTTGTTGATCTAATAACATTGAAATAACTTTCAAGTCTTCACAAATGGTCCACTTATGATCAGAGTAGCTGAGCTTAGTGAGAAGAAATTCAAGATTTTCGTAGCACAGGCACAGAAGCATATTGGTTTCCATTCTGAAGAAGTATAGCTTTCAAACTTCTTTTTGATGAATCGATGAAGTCTTCATTTCTCTGGTTCATACGTTATATTGTTGCAGAAAACTAGGTCACCCACTTGTGTAAAAAAAGGGACAAATTCCCTTTCTCTAAATCGGTACCATGAAAATGAAACACAAACATATGTCTTTTTTAAAGTTTAGACCCTAAAATTTTTTGCTGAGTCCTTCGGGAGGCTGGATTTCCCAGTTTAGATTCGTTATGTTATTGAAATAAATAGATTGAAACCGTATTTCATCTTAGATATACACTCACATTAAGTAGTCACTTGTACATCATAAAAGCTCCATAATTCAGACTCAATTTACCGCTTATATAGGCTATATAATACAGAAACATCGAACTCTTACCGAACCTAAAAACCCAATTAATGAGAATTGTGACTTATCTATGAGTGACAGATTTTTTTTATTATTTTTTCCGTAATCTGCACACAAAATAATGTTAAAATCACTAGTGAAATATCCTACAATTTTTTCATCGTAGACCTGTGTAATGGAAGTCCAAACTATTGAAATACATACTACTAATTATCACATCAGAACATTTTCTTTATGTTTTATTGGCAAGAATAAGAACCACATGAAACAGAAACAAGATCTGTATAGTTTTCTTGACATGTACCATGTTGATGATGGTCTCACTATTAAAATAAATTTTTCTGTTCGGAAGGCTGTATCAGCATTCACAAAGAAAATTTCACTTATACGAGGCAGACTACCTAGTACAAAGTTATTCTTGCAAGAAGTGATTCATTGAGGCATTTTATCAAAATGGCATAGTCCGAGTCACAAAAATATTCAAGAATAGATGCGTAAAAAACTATCTGCATCCACTTTATGCTTTCATTATGTCTATGGTGAATGAAATGATGAAATGAATCCACTTACCTCAGAAGATAATCGTATCAAAAATCAGTTTTAATGTATATGTATTCACATAGCATTAATTCATTAATGACAGCAGTTTGAATGATAACAGAACATTATAAACGAGTTTTGTTGCTATTGCAATATTTTGAGTCGTTGACAATGAAGTTCTTCGACCGGCATCTAAAGTTGAGGGTGAAGAAATTGTGATTGTCAATAATAAGATTATTGAAAATACATTCATTGCTCATCGAAAATAGTACTATATATTTTTTTTTATGAATAACACTTCATATTGATATGGATTCTGCTTCAAATCGAGAATTTTTACTCGCATTTGATCTTTCACCTAAGTCAAAAATAAAAAAATATGGAATGGCAATTTTTTCATGATATACCTACTAGGGAATAATAAGAAAAACAGAGAAAGAAAGGAAGAAAAAAGTAAAGAAGAAGTGAAAATAAAACAACAGTGATATTGAGACAAAGAACTGAACAGAATATATTTCTCAGTAATTTTTTGTTTGTGTTCGTCTATTAGTCTACAGTGTTGAATATGAAGAAACTTTCATCAGGATTTTCGCTGCAGACGCAGACATAGTTACTCTGATATTATTATATGGATTATTATATTATAAGTTATGAAATGGCCTTATATTATATCATTATATATAAAAAAAATCGTTCAAATATGTCGTTTTCATCGGCAAAGATGCTTAAAATCATCTTCCTTCGCAGATTCAGGTTATGCACATCTATTCTATATGACAGTGGTTCTAATAAGTAGAGAGGGCTGATGTATTTGATGATTTCATTGAATATGCATGCTACAAGAAAACGTCTACGATTGAACATATCCAATAACTTCAAATCTGCTAATTTGTGTAAAATTCTAAATCTTTTTCTAATGCCAAATATGAACCGGATGCAAGAATTTTGAACGCTCTGTATGCAACGTCTGTCGTTTGTCTATACAGGGATGTTGTCGATGTTGTCTACACATTGAGCAACAACTGATGAATCACATAGCATTTGACATCTACATTCAAATATTGCCTATGAGGATATATCAGTTTCAGAGATGAATGAGCATGAGTTTTTGTAAGTTTTTGATCTGAAATTAACATAAATTTCTTCAATACTACCTTGATTGTATCTTAGAATTTCCCAATTCGGAACTGTATTACTTTACTTTTTTTCCAATACTATTGGAAAATACTATCAATGATGGTATATTAATGAAAATTCATATTTAAAAATTGGAATGGAAAGTCATGGCATTCTTCAAAACAAATGAAATATTGGTGTTGTCTTTCAATTGTATTTAAGTAATAATATTTTTCCAGCATACTCACCTCCACATCTTCCATTGATACCACAAACTCCAACAGTGGACCTGCAACACTTGGTCGATAAGAACCCTCTTGCTGCTTCACTTCTCTTGAGCTCCATGCTCCACTTACCTTCCATGTATGCACCAGCCAATCATCCAGAGTTGCTCCCAATCAACCCTTATATAGCTCTTCTGCTGTCTCAATATGGAAGGTATCTACCCCAACATGGGGCCAGCAAAGGGTTATATGGATACCAGGCAGCCAATAATTACCACAACAATAAACCGTTCGGGTCATATAAAATCTATGACGACAGCGAGTGAATATGCTGAAGACATTGGAATAGGGATATTGTGACTCAGTGGAAATCATGTGAATCTTCATGAAATGGAGATTTTTGTTTGTACTTATTTTTTACTTTTGTAATATAAATATTCTGTCATTTTCATTATGAGTGACTTTGTTTGGATAATTTTGTATAAAATTAATTTTTTTCATAATAGTTTTTTATAATGGTTTAGGTAAATTTATCAAAAACAATAAAGACAAAACTTCAGTGTCGGATAGATCAGGTATATGAGTTGACTTGTTCTCTTGCCCAAAACTTTATATTGGCCAAACAGGGAGAACTTTTGCCCAAAGAATCAAAGAGCATAGAAGCAGTTTCGTGAATGGAAAGACCAATTCAACATCTGCAAATCATCTTTCAGCAGAAGGACATGAGTTCAATAATGAATATGACGTGTTACATTCAGATGAGAGACATTTGAAACTTAATCTTATGGAATGTTCAGAATTAAATACATTAAGGAATTTGGGTGATTTACTGAATGACCGAATAGAATAACTCAACGTTACTGAATATTTTTCAAATGAGGAAACTGGTACATAAGCTCAGGTCATTTCTCTAATTTCATTACAAACTCAAGTACACATTCAACATTATTTGGCTAGGTAAAACTCAGGTACTTGAAATCAAGGTACTTCAAATTGTAAATATATATATATATATATATATAGAGTATTGAATATGTAGATTTAGTTTGAGTTGCAGTGAAACTGTTAAGTGAAAATCTCACAATAAAGCGTTTTATAAATAAGAGAATATTCCAGAAAAAAGTCAAGGTTGCTTTTCCAAAAGCAATGTGATTTTTTTGAGTAAGGTAACTGAAGAACAGAAAAAAAATTATTTGCAAATTTCTTTATACTTTCACGGTTAGATATCATCTTGATTAATGTTCCACAGTTTGGTGCCCCCATTACGTTACAGTGATGTGTGTATACTATGACAATGTTGTATTAGAATCTAATTGAATAAGCTTCTGTCCAAATTATCCCTACCTGTCTCTAGTCTTTTAACTAGACGGATTCAATAACTCACACAACAGCTTCGCCACGAGAACTCTTCATATAACTAACTCTTTGATTAACCTTCAAGTCTTCAATATTATGATTTCGATACAATAATTATGAACGAAATTTCGATTTTGTTGTTCAACTTTCCACATAATTGAACAACATGTACTGTTACAAAAGTAGGTCAAATAAATGAATTGTCAAAGCGAATTATGGGGTTAGTAGTTGAAATAAATATCGTCTAAGACCTTTGCTTTCACCTGATACCCTTTCAAATAACTGGTTGAATCAGTTGTACACCTGAAATTTATAAAAGAATTTTGGAACAACCATTTCAATGGATCAAGGAGTCTGAACTTTCATGGTCGGGTTTATTGACCATAGGGTCAATGTTTTCATGCATGACGTTTCGTCGGCATCAGACATTGTGATGTAGCTGCCCTCCCAGCAGATACCATTTCGTTGATTTGGATCTATCATTTTATTCTATTGGTGGTGAGTGTGGCCTTATTCCTTTACTATATTAATGGATCTGATACACGCGTAACTCATTGCAGACAGTCACTTGCTTCATTCTTTTGGTTGAAATTTCTCAACTTTTATCGCCTCCCTTGAATTGAAACTATCGAGTGTTCAAAGGGACCCTTGAACACAATAACGTGGGTGCCATTTCTGAGTGCTACTGCTGATTCGTGGATATGTTTCAAGCAGGATTTCTTTTCATGTTCAGAAAACCAAGTACTCATACTCCTCTTCATGGTTCCAATGAAGACCGATCCACACCAACAGTATTGCTCGAGGCCCTCTAGGGTCCTTAGCTCACATATTGTTTTTCTCCAGATCCTAATCTCGTCCGTAACAATATTCACATAGAGCAGAAAATCCTTCGGGTTATACAATGTACAAAAAAACAATGCAAATGAATAGGTATCTGAATAAAAAATGAGTAGTATTTGAAACTTTAGTTGGGAAGGTTCAACGTATCTGTGAACCTGAGATTCTTCTCGAAAACTAGAATGCCTTGGGAAGGAATGCGTAGGGAGGAGCCGATTTTGGGAATTTTGAGAAATCCGGTAAAGGATTTGAAGGGAACCTAGAGGTGCTTTATTGAACTCAGGTTGCTGTATATATTACATACCTGTACTATATTACATACGTCATTTGATCTGACCAATAGGATCAACAGCGATGGAATGAAGTCGGAGACCAAAACCAACAATGTGGAATTTTCTGTGAGAACAAATAGAGCCCTTCGTCCACCACACCCTATCGCAGTGGAAGAAATAGTATACATACGTATTAGGAAACGTTGATTCAAGAAATTTCAATAGATGATAGTTCAATTATTGCATTTGGAACAGATAACGTCTTGATATGATAAAATTCATGCCATTAACAAATCGATATCTCATCACTGAAAATAATGGATTATGTTTTAAGAGTTTACCGACAGCTCCTTCAAGGAATCATCTGCTAGTTACCTACCCATTAGAATGATATCTGAGCCGCACATTCTCCAGTATTACATCTTGACACCCACCCACGCCCGTGCTTGTCTTCTATCATCACGTTATAACAGGCAGCTTTAGGCAAAGCTTCGGGTCCCAAATTTCAATTAGAGATGAAGCTGTGAGAGACACAACTCGAGTTGTGATATTAAATGTAGGTGTGAGGTTCAATTACTGCAATATTGACAATCGTTTATTAATGTCACACTTGTTGAGTTAGATGATACGTTGAAATTTGGATAATAATAATGATAAAGAAGTCTTTCACGGCCCATTGTGTTTTCTTAGGAAGATTCTTGGACTACTTTATTAAAGTGTGGAGAATGGTTATTTATCGACTACGGCGCTTCCTTTGTAGGGTTAGAGCTACGGGAAAAGAGCTAGAATGGTACAACTTTTTTGACATTGCTGGTAGAATAGTATCCTCATATCATTCGTATGGAACTCGGTATAAAATCCATTATTCGTTTTGAGATTTTTGCTGCATTTTGCTGCATTATGAATCAGACCTTTCCAAATCCAAAAATGATAATAAGTGTCATGAAACATTAATCTACTTCTAGGACTAGCATGTAGCTCACATAGCCAACAATCATTTCAGCAAATTCATCAAAAACAATTCAGAAAAAACCTCAGTGCTGGATAGATCAGGATATATACTCCTCATCCACATATAAGTGAATTTGTGATCCTTATCCAGAACTTCATATTGGTCAAACTCAGAGAACTGTTTCTCAAAGAATAGAGAGTACATAGGAATGTAAGCTTTCACGGCTGGCGTCAATGTTTTGGTTGGTTTCCGGGTTTCACCGTGATCTTCCTTGGTTACAATTTCCAAACGTTTTAACTGCAACTGCGGCAGTCATCCTCAATGCCGTGGTCGAAGTACTCCTCTTGACGTACCAACTGAAACTGAAGCTCTCATTACTGCCACGTTATTTATAGTGCTGGCAAAAATGAGAGCTTCAGTTTCAGTTGGTACGTCAAGAAAAGTGCTTCAAACGCGCCACTGTAGATGACTATCGCAGTTGTCGGTGAAACGTTTGGAGATTGAAAACAAAGAAGATCACGGCCAAACCCGAAAACCAACCAAAACAATAAAGAGCATGAAATAAGTTTTTTGGAACGTGAGGGCCAATTCCATCTTTGCAAAATTTGGCAAAGGACCATGATTGCAATCGTGACTAACACTGAGTTAGCAAATCTAAAATTACCTGTTTGAATGTTAGATTAACGTGGTTTTTCTCTAAAAGGCGCTCAGCTAACCCAATACTAGGAGATTAATACTAGGAGATTAATTTTGGACACCAAAAGATATTAATTTAGCGTTGTCGAGAAGAGTTATGTTTTTAATGTATTTCACTATTTGGTATGTTTTATTGACGCTGAATTGTGGTTTGAATCAGTGTAGGATTGAATGAATTATTTCTATGAGCATTTCCGGAATTTTCACGGATGGAGCCGTTACGAATGACACCACAGGTCTGCTTGCAAAATTTGTTTTGTGTTATTTGATTAGCGAATAACATTTGAGTGCTTGTATGTTCATGACAAATGCCCTACGTTTGTCAATTTCAATCATTATAACCTCTATTTCTTTGACTTTTTTGTAGTAAAGGGTTGTTGGATCATCAACCAGAATATCGTAAAATCACAAATTAAAAAAATCACGTATTCGCACTTATCTATGACATTTACTGGTCGGATTTTGTAACGAATATATCATTCATTGGCTTCTTGTTTCTCATTTCTTCATTGAATTGGATCCCATGAACGGGTAATATGTGTTTTCGAATTGGAACTACTTCGCAGAGTCATCCCTGTTTCAATTGGTACATAAAACTTCCATACTCACCGAATCAATATTGGGCTTAATATTATGATTGAGGCCTCTTTCCAAAAGTCTGGTTCCATCTTGTGTTGATTCGTTGTCGGTGATATTTACAAACCAATCAAAAAAATGTATAGCAAGAATAATTTTTCGACTGATGGGAGACATTAAAATGGAATAGCTGTTGAAGCTTTTTATTTTGTGTCAATGATTTTTATGGATGGAAATATTGATTTTTTCACGCATATCTGTGTCCAGAATATGGAATTCTGTATAATGAAGTGTAAAAACTAAATCAGTATGTATATTACGAGTACATCATTGATTACTTCATAGGCTGAAAATTCACAAAACCTCGGTTTTTCAAACTTCCAAAAGAAAATCTCACATTAAAATGTGTTTTTTGAATACGTTATTCGATGTACATATTCATTCGAGTTGTCTCATCAGAATCATGTTCTAGTCACTGTCAAAATCATAATGCCAAATTGAACTTGTGGATTTCTACAGAAGCATTTATGCAAAGTTTTATTGTTCAATCAGAGTCATATTTGAATCTTTGATTTCAATAGTTCAATTTGATTATATCAGTGACTCAGATTACAAAAATGATGCATTACTATATCTTGAAAGCCACGTATGATTCAGAATTGTGATACTATGACACCCAAAAGTCAGTTTTATAGTTATAAGTTATGGTTATCACTGTAAAACTGTGTTGTCATAGCCTTCATGTTTTCTATCATTTCATCGGTTTGAAGAAAATACTTATATTTGGTCAAAAAATCATAGAGATATTGTATAACAACAACTCAATATAAATATAGGCTCCAATGAATTGGAAATCGTGGAGTAAGCAAAAAAATCTTGGGGTGACTATAGACAGTGATCTCCGAATTGATACCCATGTGAATAAACTGATCCAGAAAGCTTACTTCTCACTCAAGCTGATTTACGTAAATGAAAAATTCCCAACTAAAAACACAAGAATTACGCCATGTGAGACTCCTGTTCTTTCATCTTTTTACTATGCAGATGTAATCTATGGACCAAACGTCACAATTAGGAACAAGAAAAAACTGCGAAGGATTCAAAACTGCTGCCTTCGCCTCATTCACGGGGTACGTAGAAGGAACTGAATTCCATAAAAGCTCAGAAATTCTTTTCTGATTGATTCGGCCATTACTTGTGTCCATTCCATTGTAATTTCAAAAACTACACCTCACGATAATATTTTAAATCAAATATATCACACAAGTTGTGATATATTTCCCAAATAAGGTTTGTGGAGATCAAATCGTGAGGTGTGTTTTTGAAATTGCCAGAAACTCGTTGGCTTGACATGGAAAACCGAAGGTCACTATACCCTGTGTCTATCTGCAATTAAATTCCGACTTATCAATATAATAAAATTACATTTCGGACTGACGTACACAACTTAAATGTACGGCACAAAGGGTTATTAACTCATACGATACACATTCACGAATTTTTCAAGCGATTATTTATGTGTTAGATATGCAACGTTTACAATAAACTTACCCCCTATTTGAAATATTTTAAAATAGGTATTTTTAGGCAAAAATTTTAAAATTGAACAACTACGTAAACAAACTTGACTTCTCAATAATTTATCCATATATATATATATATATGTATATATATATATATGTATATGTATATATATATTTCTTTTTTGTTGTTATTGGAATGCTGATCAATATCACGTTCATGATGTATTTCTTTTTAAATTTTTTTTATTTTGTATTTGTTATATTTTTGTTGCCACTTCGCGTAGCTGGCTGTGGAGGTTAAGTGTTTTAACAAACCTGTAGTGTTCTGCATTGACATTTTGAACTTCGCCTTTTGGTTTTGATATCCTATTTCACCCAATAAAGACCATTGTAATTTTTTTTAACCGTAGTATGCGCTGGTCACTCCCAATTCACCGAAACCCCGATAAATTAGGAAGGGCACGCATTATCAACCAACGATCACTCTCCACACCGTGGGGTAAGTGATCATTGGATCCGAGAATCATGTGCCATGAGCAAGCGCAGTGAGCCAAGAATGACAGCCTTCTGCATCTGTCCGGTTGAGATTTCTGCCTTACTGCGGCAAGCCGGTATGATTTTCAGAGTCGAGAGTAGAGAGGGCATCATTCCATTAAGGAACCCAATAATCAGAACAACCATCTCGACAAAGTGGTCTGGATAGAGTCTGCTGAGTTCGAAGAGAAGAACTCGATATTTTATCCGTTTCCGTGAAGACACCATTCTGGCATACCATGATGAACCCCTCAGTTTGACTTCAGCCCACTCGACCTGAGGAAAGCGAAAGTCAGGCGCTATGATAGGCCAAGGTTTTCAATGTTATTGAAGAAGACCCCAAGCATTGGCTCATCCTTGTGTGGCTGCAGAAGTGAAGTGATTTCTGGGTGAATGGATTCCAACTCGGTGACAGAGTTGTGATCACCTCGTTCAGTGTCAAAAACTTAACCGAGTTCGTCAGCTTCTCGGGCAGCTGCCCTGAAGAGAAATGCTCCAATTCCTGATCTCTCATGATCGCGGATCATGCTGAGAAGGGGATCCGAACTCCCGACGAGTTTACAGGCTACATCCAGTACCATTCTGTCATGCATACACTCCAAACTCAAAAGTCCACGGCTTCTCTATTTTCGGGGGAAGTACAACCGTGGAACGGAAGATTTGGGATACAAATTCCTATAGAGATGCATCTTTTTTCGGGTCTTTACGTCGAGTTGATACAGCTCCTTCCGAGTCCACTTCGCTACTCCAAACGAGTAGCGTAAGATTGGAACAAAAAGCATATTTATTGCAGCAACTTTGTTTTCCCCCGACTGTTCCGATGACCAGATCTGTCGAAGTTTGTGCTGATACTTGCCGCGGAGAGAGTTCTTCATTACTGTTACCACTTGTGAGTGGCGTTGTTCCACCCCGAGGTAAGTATACGTCTGTCTCTCTGGCATCCAGATGGTGTAAGATGCTTCCACCTACGAGCTGTACATCCTTTCCGTAGTCCCCGCATCCTCCTCTTTTGAGATGGACCATTGCACATCTGTCTATCCCAAATTTCATAAAGTTTAAGATCATCCATATAAAACAAATGGGTGCCACAGTTATGCCCTCGAGTATTTCTGAGCGCAACGGATAATGGCAATAGTGAGATGCAGAAGAGGAGGTGACTGGGGGAATCACCCTGAAATACACCCCTTACGAAAGTGACCCACCCTGTTCGGGACTCTTGTTTTTTATTATCATTATTGTTATTACTGTCAATCATTATGACATTTCGAATGCACACTTGGAAATTCAACAACTTTTGATTTGGACATGAATTTCAGTTGAATTCTGAACTAGGAACCTAAACCAGGAATTTGGAGAATTGTATTTTCGAAAAAAATTGTGGACTTTCTATGCCATTGTATCTCCATTATAGCTTGTTTCATCAATTTTTTTTCGATTCCAACAAGCTCATTCGTAATTCCCGATCGGATCACACATAGCTGTGACAGAGATAGTGTCAGAGTTCACAGGATATGGTTCATTAGTCCTGTCGCCTGCCGTCTCTATGATCAACAAGCCGACTTACTTCCATATCCGCCATCCACAATCAGAGTGGCCCGTACGTGATACAACGTCACGCACACACACTCTTTAATTAAACAATTTAGCTGAGGGGACCCTTGATTTCACGATATTACGAAGGACGTTGTCCTGAATCCTGATTTTGCGGTGAACATTGTTGATTATCAATTATTTGAAGCGGTATTACTCTTGAATGATGAAACATACTTCTGAATCTGTAAATATAACTCCTTCCAAAATTACAACCAAAAATAGAAAATAGTGAAAGGTGAATTATGAAACTTATGAGAAGATTTATGAGATATTTGAAGAGAAGGAACAGAATTGTGAGAGTGTAATATCTGAAAATATTAAACAGGATTTTCCACAAACCATCTTACACGGACATCATTATGCGCAACTCATCTATACATCCTCATCAATATAAGGTAGCAGCATTTAATAGTATGATTCATGGATTATTGAATAGAGATCACCATCCTCGGCCCATCAAATAAAACTCAAAAATAAACTGGTCTCCTTGCCGGAAATCGCAACTCAGCCACTATCAATAAAGCCACTCCACCAACGGCTAAAGCGGGTGCAATGTTGTCCTTGACAACCTCAACTACGGAAGCCAGAACAGCTACAGTGGACGCAGAACTGCAAGAACTGGGGAGAGATATATAACATCACAAAGACTATCAACTGGAAATTACTTCGAGTCCGGGCAAAATTAACAAGAATGTCACAGTGGGTGCGGAGACACCCACACCCCTACAACAGAGGCGCTTCGTCGCTGAACACGCAGAATCTGGCTGGCTCTCAGAGTCAAGCCGGATCTGCTAGTCGAGTTCAAAATAAAAAGGGTAGAAAGACCAAATCACACAGCCAGAACTACACAGACAGAGGTCCACGTGAGGCCAACTATAAAAAAGCGCAGGACCTCTACTGTGTTAATTCTCCAACATAATCTCTATACAGTTTTCCCAATGACGTTCAATGAGTTCGATACCGTTTTTATAATAAGTACTGTCCTGCTCCTCAAAATAGCCATTAACTGCTGACGTCACTTCTGCATCGTTGGAAAATCTTTGACCATCAAGACATTTTTTCAAGTTTGGGAACGGAAAATAATCCGAGGGGGCTAAATTTGGCGAAGAAGGTGCATGAGGTATCAGTTAAAACTTTAATTCGTTGATTTTGGTCATTGCGGATTTGTGAACTGGTGCATTGGTGATGAAACCAAATTCAAATGTCAAAAGAGGCCGTTATTGCTTTATTTCTTCACTCAAACGTTGCAATGAGTTCGCATAGTATGTTTCCTTTTCGTAAGATAGTCAATGAAGATTATCCCAAGCGCATCCCAAAAAACGGATGCCATGACTTTGCCTGTGGATGAAATGGTCTTCGTCTTCTTTGGAGCCGGTTCTTTCTCTTGCATCCACTGTTTTGATTCTTCTTTTGTCTCGAGTGTGCCGTGATGGACCCATGTCTCATCCATGGTTATGACATGACGCAAGAATTCTGCTTTGGTGCTACACTTCATTTCCTTTTGGCAGCGCGAAGGTCCTGTTTGAACTCTGCCACCCAACATTTTACTGTTGTGAAGGAGAGAGCAGACTTACCCAGAGTGGAATCCAGTTCAGCTAAAATATTGGTTGAGCTGATGCCTCGGGTGTGCCGTGATGGACCGATGTCTCATCCATGGTTATGACATGACGCAAAAATTCTGCTTTGGTGCTACACCTCATTTCCTTTTGGCAGCGCGAAGGTCCTGTTTGAACTCTGCCACCCAACATTTTACTTTTGTGAAGGAGAGAGCAGACTCACCCAGAGTGGAATCCAGTTCAGCTAAAATATTGGTTGAGCTGATGCCTCGAGTGTGCCGTGATGGACCCATGTCTCATCCATGGTTATGACATGACGCAAGAATTCTGCTTTGGTGCTACACCTCATTTCCTTTTGGCAGCGCGAAGGTCCTGTTTGAACTCTGCCACCCAACATTTTACTGTTGTGAAGGAGAGAGCAGACTCACTCAGAGTGGAATCCAGTTCAGCTAAAATATTGGTTGAGCTGATGCCTCGAGTGTGACGTGATGGATCGATGTCTCATCCATGGTTATGATATGACGCAAGAATTCTGTTTTGGTGCTACATTTCCTTTTGGCAGCGCAAAGGTCCCGCTTGAACTCTGCCACCCAACATTTTACTGTTGTGAAGAGAGCAGACTCACCCAGAGTGGAATCCAGTTCAGCTAAAATATTGGTTGGGCTGATAATGAGTATTGTACCACATAACGGTGACCAATTTTCCTCACTGTCACAAATTCACCGAAAACGTTGGCTATTGATGGCTGCCAAACAAATACTATATAAGGTTGTTTCTTCATACTTGTTAAATATGCTTCATAGATTGTGTACTTTCTAATACAGTGATAATCTTCAAAGATATTTTGAACTACCGCTATATCCAGGTTAGACCGGGCTTTTGGGACCACACTCGTATACCTTCATATCAACATGAGGTAGCAGCATTTGATAGTATGATTCACAGACTATTGAATATTCCTCTTTCAGAAAGCGATTTTTATAGATAACTGGTGTCATAAAACATGTTGTTTTCAAAAATGGTTGAAAGGTGGATATTATTGCAGAAACAAAATCTGAACCAGGTCTGTCCAGTTCCAAATAATGATACTAAATATTACAACTTACTGTGGTGATCCTACTAATAATATCACTCGTTTTTTAAAAAGCAAAGAATTGGACACAGCCTACAGAACAAATAATAAGTTTTGTACAACTGTCATTAAAAGTGTACTACATCAATCAGAGAATTAGGAAAAAATTGCTTGCCAGCAAACCTACACCCAGAAGGTTTAGGTCCTTCTGGTCGGTAGCTAAAGCTGTCAATCCTAGCATTAACACAAGCGGATAGTTCAATTGCAACAACAGACTTAGAAAAAGCAAATCGCGTCTCACTCCACAGTCGATTTTCTGGAGAAGGCACCACCTACTATTCCCACACTAGAAACCAAAATGCCGGAAATTACTTTCTGACAGCGTCTAGTCAGGCGAATTTTGAAACAGCTCAATATCAATAAGTGCCCGTCATCGTACTTGAAAAGTGCGCAAATGAACTCACACCAGTATTTTGCAGACTCTTCAACCTGTCTTACAAGAAAGGGTGGGAAGATTGCTCGCGTTTACAATTCCCAAAAAGGGAAAGAAAACTTTTCCAAATAACAATGGACCAATAGCTTTGCCTTCAGTGAAAGAAAATCATGGAGAAAGCCGTAAACCAGCACATCCTCAAATATTTGGAAGGCTTCAACATCTTGAGCGATCATCAATATGGACTGGAATGAACTGGAGAGTCTAGAGCTGTTGCGCTTGTTATTTCCAAGGTCGAGTGTGGCATGATGGTTTGCTGGCCAAACTTCGATGCTATGCCTTGTCGGATCATTTTTGGGCATAACTCTTTAGCTTCCTGAAAAAACGTTTGGTTGTCGATAGATATCTTTTGAATACTTTCACCATCAGTGCTGCAGATATCCATATTGTCTCCAACCATCTTTTTATTGTATATCAACGACTCATTTGGAAAAAAAAATCAAGAATCCAATGTGTTGTTTTGCTGACGACAGCACACTTATTTCGCATTACATTTGGATCCCAGGACATCGGCTGCGGAAGCACATCTTCACCGGCAGCAGGAGGTTGAATATCTCAATAAGGATCTAGAAGTAATTTCGAATTGGGGTTCAATTCAATGCCACAAAAACCCAGGAATTTACGCTTTCTGTTTCGATAGGTTTGTTGGTAGTTAAAATAGACACCAATATGTCTTGGCACAGTCATATCGCTGGAAATGCAACGGCTGCTTCTTAAAAGCTTGGAACACTGCTCCTAACCAGAAAACGGTACTCACCTCAGCAACTTTTGATGCTTTATGAAGCTCAAATCAGGCCTTCTATGGAGTATTGTTCACTTGTATGGAGCTGCGTTCCCAGACATACCCTGAAGCTGCTGGATTCAATCTAGAAAAAAGATAGCCACCTGATTGGAGACGAGAACATCACTTGCAACCTTGATAGTTTGGAACATCGAAGAAAGGTTGGAAAATAATCTCTCTTCTATAGATAATTTCACTGGAAGTGTTCGCCACGATCCTTTTCTGAGAAATTGTAGAAAATACACTTCTTTCCAGGCATGAGATTATACTCTGATTATTTAGGCACATTTGATTCCACCAACAGCGGTACATATCAGAAATACGCGACGGACTGTGGCTGCTCATCGTAATAAGGTTCAACTCAGTACACCTCAAACTTCACTGTTTGAGAAATCTTTCATTTGGCGTTTATGTAGAATAAACTTCCTGAGAAGGTTTTTCCAAATGGATTCAATCCCCATCGAATCAAATCCAATGTGAATCACTACTTTCGCACAGGCACCGCTTAAAGAGCGCCTTATAGATTTTCCAGTAGTGCTTGTGTTTTGTCTTTGAAAAAAAATGGCTCGTGTGCCGCAGGTTGGCTCCTCCTGGTATAGAGAGTTGAGGTACCATTCAAAGAAATGTCACAAGACCCCCTTTTCATTTGAGAAAAACTTGATAGCGCTTTTTCAGCGACAAGCTATGTCACACTGTTGGCTTTTTTATCAAAAAAATCTGAAAATTATTCTATTTTACAAACATTTCATCCGACTCTGATGTCTTTCCCCGTAGGAAATTCTAGAGAAGCGTACTGTATATTTTTTTAATCTGTTGCCCCTTTTTTTAAACTTTGTGGCCGGACCCTTCCTGAAGTCTCTCAGATCCTGCCCTGATTCATGCCACGCGGAAAAATATGAAGAGAAATAAAAATTGTTAATAAAACATAATATCATCTTCTGCCGCAGTCATGAAAGCCTTGAAACCACCCATATTTAATTTTACGACCCGCCCGTTTCTCCTTCATTCCTTCCATTTTTGTTTCCGCAACATTTTATATCCCGAAATCCCCGAGGCCATAAGAGAAAATTCAAAACACATTCCCGGTTCATTTATTCCCTGATGGCAGAGAAAGGCATTATGCTGTGGAGCAGTTCGAACATCTTCAAGAAACGTGCCGTTTATGAAGAAGTGTATCAGGAAGGATTATTCGCAGCTAACTTCAAGCGTGGGCCGTTGGGAGTTCTTGGAGAGACTCCAGGAAGTTCCATTGTGAGTAGCGGCAGCCTCTCGAGCACATTTTAATGTGCCCTTGTCTTGGGAAATGTTGAATAAGTAGTTTGAGCGTCTCCTGTTCGGTGTTCATTAGTTATTTGCCAGTATTATTATGTGCTCGTGACTGGAAACTTTAGATGCTTTCTACGAACAATAGTCTTTCTTGATTCAATGATTTTCTACTGTTAATTTTGAGATGGTTTGATCTGACTCTGTTGTTTCTCTCATACAAATCCTGCTCTCCATAATTCTCGCTGAAATATATTTTGAGGAAAACCTTATTACAATACAATCATATAGAATTATCAATAATGGCTGTTTCTATCATGAATGCACATTCAGCTATATCTGAAAGGCAATAATATGTTAATCACGAACTATTTATCTTGAAGCTATTTTGAAGTTACTTTGGAATGTGTTTATGAGTTTCATGAAGGGTAACGTGTCTGTACGAAGCAGTGGGTCAAAATCAATAACCATATTTCAAGAGGTAGGAAAGGAGTCCTACAAAATCATGTTTAGTTCTCTGTTATTTTATTCTTTTTATCCTTTCTGGAAGTCTTCAAGCTTATCCATTTCTTCCAAGTTTCTGGTAACCCATGTTTTACATGACACTCATTCCAATTATATTGTCCTCTCTACAGGTGTTCACAGGTCTCTTGCTTCACGTATGTAATTTTTTTTTGCCTTATGCCTATTTGCCTATTGTAATCCAAAGCGTCTTATTAGCTGCATTGCCTGCAGCTGAAGCCTCCGTTGTACAACCCCATTTTATTCAGCTATTCTTCTAATTAACAGTGTTCAGTGGGTAGCCCTTCGACTGTTCTGACCTCATCCCTGCTTTTTAAAAGCAGGTACACAGTTATTTCCTCAGACAGTCCCTTTATGAAGTTTATCCCGTGTGTTTTTCTTGTACTCCTCATGTTTTTTATAGGCCCATTTTCCAATCTGAACACAGAGGAGCTCCGCGTCTGGCACCCAGTATATAGCCAATATATTCCTGTCCATCAGTTTCGTCAGTGCCTGACATAATCCTCAGACCAATTTCGATATCACTTAATGTCATTATATTGATTCGGAAATTGGAAATCAGTTCAACTTAGATCTTCATTAATTTTCTTTTTGTTGAAACTACACCGCCTTCTGGTGAACAATTCCAAAACTGAGTGGCTTGTTCTGGATTATAGAAATGAGGATGCTTTATCAAAAATCGTATGAAAATCCTTTCAGAAACTTCTGGAAAGCTGGAAAATTCAGGTCTCTATATCAATGATATCTGAAGTTTGGCAAACATGTATATTATCTTCTGAAAAAAACGCGTGGGAGTTTCTTGATTTTGATGAAAATATTAGTCGAGAGTTGAGTGTGTTTTCAAATTTGAACAGTCTACAGAGTGACAGTTCTGAATGCTCCAATTGAATACATTGTTGAATTTTTCAAGAGATCTGTAGTAGTTCTCTGTAGAATACGGTTTTCTCTCTCTCAAGTATTTTTTATTCATCTGCGAAAGAGCTCAATTCCATACTAATAACTCCAAAACTCATGCTTCAAGTTTGAATAATCGAAGATATCATTTTTGTAACTCCAATTTGTTGCGATTAATTTAAAATAAGTTCAGTTTCAATATTTGTCTACCTTCCTTTGATTTTGATTTTTTTTCTACGTTTCTCAATTTATTGACAACTTGGATAGTTACAATAAAAAGCAATTATGTTGAATGCTTCCTTCCAGATAATATTTCGTTCATTCCATTGTTTCCTGAAAAGGTAGACACATCATTGTAAAAATTATATCCGACTTCACAATTCAATGAATTCAATATCCATTCAAAGAATCTGTCTTGAATGAAAATTGAGGTCAATAATGTATAGAAAACAGGTTATTGGAGAAATATATTGTGAACAATCAATCAATTAATCAAAATATGCTTTATTATCAAAGAATAACATCTTGTTGACAAAGCCTGTATAAATAAAATAAATTAAATTAAATTATATGAATAACATTTATATAATTATTTACTTAGTATACATAGTATACGTAGTCACTACTTTATAAAATTGAATTGTTAAAAAGCAATCAGTCACTCATTTAAAATTTAAAATATAACAAACAATAGTAGGTATGTGATATCAAAATGTAAAGTTTTGGTATATTTATTATTAGTCTATTATATCCGCATAATATTCTTCCAAACTATAATAGGTTCTATCGGAAAGAACTTTTTGTACAGCTTTTCTGAAGCCAGTATTGGACTGTATATTTTTGATATAATTTGGAAGGTGGTTGTACATCTTGCAGCCGTTATATATAATGGAGTCCTTAACTAGAGTGGAATATGGTAAAGGTAGTTTGATATATGGTCACTTTGGCGGGTGGCATATCCACTATTTGGAATGGAATTTTGTTTATGTTTATAAATGAGACACACTGTTTCAAGTATGAATATACACACTACCGTGAGAAGGTTATGTTGCTTGAAGTGAACTCTACACGAATCGCGAAATTTTAATTTTCAGAGGTACCTCATGGCTCTTTTTTGTAGAACAAAAACACTTTGAAGAACATTTCCACTGCACACTCCCCAGAATGGGATACCATATCGCAAATGTGACTCTATCAAGGAGTAGTATACTGACTTTGCGATTGTGTAACCTAGTTCGTTTGCAGCAGTTTTTACAGCGTAACAACTAGAGGACAATTTTTTATTCAGGTTTTTGACATGTCCATTAAATTTGAGACCGTTGTCAATGTATAGTCCTAAAAATTTAGAAAACACACTGTTTTCAATGATCTGGTGGTTGATAGAAATATCAGATACTGCGCATTTGAAGGACACTATCTTGGTTTTTAATATATTGAAGGATAAAAGGTTTGAGTCACACCATTCGTCAACCTTTATTATATCTGAATTGATGACCTGTTGAAGATCGGCTTCCTTATCTTTATGTCATAGTATGGTGGTATCATCGGCGAATAGTGTGAAACTTCCTGAAATGTCAAGCATCGTCAAGTCATTGACATATAGTAAAAATAAAATTGGACCTAAGACTGATCCTTGCGGAATACCACATTGTATATTACGTACGCTTGACATTGTTTTTGTTTTTACTACTTGTGTGCGGCCAGATAAATATGTCGTAAACCATGAATGTGCCTTATTTCCAAATCCGTAATGGTGAAGCTTTCGCAGCAGTATCTCAAGATTCACTCAGTCAAAAGCTTTCGATAAATCACAAAACACAGCCACCGCAACCTCCCCATCATTGATTCCAGTATTTATTTCATATAAAAGTGAAAAAATTGCATCACTTGTGTTCTTATTGCACTGATATCCAAACAGTTTGATGCTCAATATATCACACGCCTGCAAAAAGTCAAACATTCTTTGCCTAACGAGTCTTTCGATGATTTTGGCTAACGTAGGAATGAGTGAAATGGGTCTAAAATTCCTAGGAGAGCTCACTTCACCACCTTTATAGATCGGTATGACAATTGATGTTTTGATGATTGATGATGTGTTGATTCAATACAGGATGTTTCTCAAATACTGCCAATCAATTTCAGGTGGTTATATAAATAATTCATTAAGCTATTTATATCGTTCAAAGGATATAAACTTCTAAAATTATTTTCTGGGTTTTTTGGCCGTAGCCTGCAGGTTTTTATGGCTGACGATTCGTCTACTACTGCGGGAGATATTAGCAAAGGCGGTAAGGTAACCGTTTCACTATAGTGAAAATCATACAAAAGAGTTTATTCTGATTGATTTTTGTCATTATCAAACAAATTGTGAGCTCATTCAGATCTCGAACGGAGAAATAATCTGGAAGAAAACAAGGTTTATGAAAGGAAAAAAAAATTATAATGACCTAATGTCCACTAGTCCTTCTAGAGAAAGATGACATTATATCAACATCATCGATCAGGTTGACAGGTTTGTCGAATCTTTTGAGTAACACAATGTTGATATATCTGAATTCGAAAAAAAAAAATGGATTTGTGTCAGTAGAAAATGACAGAAATAATATACGCCCTAAATACTACATCAAATTGAAATAGAAGCTGTTATAAAGCTCTTGCACTGATTTCATCATGAGCTTTACGGCTATTAATACATGATGCTAGAGATGAAACTTAGGATTCACCTGAATGCTATTGATCAATTCATTTCTCAATCAAGTTGCATTTGCGGCCCATCATATTCTATTAGAATCAATACTACACTGATTATCATAAAAAGCCATTAGCGTATACGTTATTATCACGTTTGATTGATCGTAACGGAAATGGATTTAATGCGAATTAGGCGCATGGTGGTACCGATATCATTAATTCTAATTACTGAGATTGAGTGAATATTGTAAATGAACTTGTATGCAATCATTGATAATTGTGTGTATTTGATATTGGTTTTTTTTGACCAGTGTCCGTCAATACCAAAACGGCTTTCATTCAAAGTTTCCATCGGCCTTCTTTGGGTATTTTCCCTTTCACAATCTGAAAAATATATGAGGATTGCAATAGAGAACACTATACAGATATACTATACGATAAAATACTGCATGAAGTATTGAATTGGAAAAATCTGAGGACACTCTCAATGTTTCCTTTGCTAATTCACTTCATTTCAGAATGTCCCCGACAGATGTCAAAGGAATTTTGGAATGTGAAATACGTCAATGTTGTTGATTGCCTTCTGAAATGATCAATGTAGTGCAAGGATCTACTGTCTGTTTCGCCACGATCCTTTTCTGAGAAATTGTAAGAAATACACTTCTTTCCAGACACGAGATTATACTCTGATTATTTGAGTTAACGTCCCTTAGAGTGAATTAAGGTTGAGGAAGGTAAAAATAGCTAATGAAAGTTGATGGAAACCCCGATTTCCTCCACAAAAAGTGACTTTTGGTCAATGTTATTCAATTTCGAAAGTTTGATTTTAGTAGACCCTTCAATGTCAAATATGGACTATAGGTTTTATTTCTTTCACCAAAATGTTCTATCATGCTTGTCAATACTTTCGAAAAAAGTGGATTTGCAATAAAGATCAAATTGAAATTACTTAATTGACGATCTAAATCTGTAACCAGTTAGAAAAGTCACATGAAAACTATCAATGTATATTATAAAAAATATTCAAACAATAACCAATATTTTCCAATGAAAGACTTATTAAATATATTGTAAAAATTTCAAGCCATCTATTGAAACCAATATAATGATAACATCTAGAGATTTGGAGATTGTAGTTTGACCATTAATGAGCATCTCGTCAGTTAAAATTCCAGATGAAATTCAATCGGGTCATCTTCCTGAAACTATCTGGTATACTATTCACAAAATGTTCACCGCAATTTCTCATTGCCAGGTTCGAGTGCTTGTAAAATGTCTGATTTGTGCTCTCGAAAGTCCTATACCTACTTTCTACTGCTTTCGTTTCATACTGCTGAATATTTATAGTCATTAGTTTGAAAATGTTCGTACTGGTCTGTTTTGTCTTCAAATAGTTCAGATATCCCAGTTTCAAAGACATTATTGTGACATACTGTTTCAGCATATCAAACTTTCCTTAAGCAAAATCTCGATCTGGATGGCTGATGTATTACCATGTAGAAGAGCTGCCACCTTCTTCTTCAACTTTGATGTGACTGAACACAAGAAAATATAATATCTGATTTATTTCTGCTATAAAGTTGGGACTAACAAAAAAATCAATTTCCGGGAAGCGTCCTCACTCATATGGACTCCACAAGATTCACAATAAAAATTTTCCGTTTATCTCCATAATTAGTTCCAGTTATTCAACCATCCTCAAGTTGACCAGACTTATACTCCAAATCATTCAATTGTTACAAGAAAAACCTTAGTTTTGTGGAGAATTGAAGATTCTCGTGGACAGAGAAAAAGAAAAAAAAATTCTAATATTATCACCCAGGAACTCAAAGGCTTGGTTTCGCTTTATTCAGAGTGTGCCAGGGAAGATGATCGTTATAAAACCGTGAGCAAGCATCTCGCACAAATATATAGGGAAAAATTGAAGGAAAATCATAAACGCCATGTTGATCATATAATAGCAAAATCCAATAATAAATCAAAAACAATGTGGCAGATGATTAACCATCTCAGGAAAAATGACAAACGAAGCAATAATATTGAAATGAATGATGGTAATGTTGAAATATCAAAAATCGAGATGGCTAATAATTTCAATGCCCTTTTTTCCCCTATGAAGTGTCATGATGGGATATACATTAAATTTATGGAAAATAATTTTCCCATCTGCCAAATCTCTTTTTCTATGCATCCCATTAGTGAATTTGACATAATTGATTTGATAAAAACACTAAAAAATTCGGGTGCAAGTGGTTATGATGAGATTTCAAACAAGCTCCTAAAAAAATGTGCTCATGAGTTATCATATTCGCTGCATCACATCATTAACCTATCACTAGAATATGGAATGTTTCCTGACAAACTGAAAATTGTTAATGTTGTAACAATTTATAAAAAAAGGTGATAAAAATTTGTATGAAAATTATAGGGGCATTAGTTTGCTTTCTAGTGTATCAAAAGTTTTTGAGTTGAATATCAAAAATCAATTAATTTCCTTTTTTTCTATGAATAACATTCTCTCATCAAAACAACATGGATTCACAAGGGATAAGAGAACATAAACAGCTCTATTTCAGTGAACACATTATAAATGCTCTTGATTGCAAATTGCACATTTGTGGTTCATTCATAGATTTTTCAAGAGCTTTCGACACCGTGAACCATGAACTACAGAAATTGGAACGATATGGCGTGAGAGGGACTGCTCACAAGTTAATTAAATCATATCTGCATGGCAGAATTCAACGAGTGATTGTTGACGACACTGTGAGTGAACCACGGAAAATAGAGCAAGGTGTCCCTCAAGGATCCATACTTGGACCACTTTTCTTCATCATTTTTGCGAATGACTTGTTTCACTATTTTCAACAACTTTCATCAGTACACGTGGTAACATATGCGGATGATAGAAATTTCCTTTTGACAGAGGAAGACTTGGCAACTCTATCAGATATTACTGGAAAGGTATACCAGCAAATTATAACATGGGCAAGTGAAAATCACCTGAAAATCAATATAACTGAAACTGTGCTGATGAAATTTACTATGGTCACGAATGAGTCCGAGATTTTCAGTATATATGAGGATGATGATTTTCATGTAGAATCCTCTAAAGAAACTAAATTATTGGGCATCACAGTTGATTACAGACTCACCTGGACACCACATATCGTAGTGAAAAACTACGTAAAAATTGTTATGCGTTAAGATTCTTGTCTAACTACTTTAATGCTGAAATCTTGCTGAGTCTGTACTATGCCACTATACATTGTCATTTGCGATACGGGATTTTGAATTGGGGTACGGGATCGTCCGTGGAAAGGATTTTTATATTACAAAAGTCGGCAGTCCGAATAATTGCTGAACTGGGATGGAGAGAGTCATGCAGGAGCTCTTTCAAAAACCTGAAACTTCTTACGGTTGTTGGGATATATATCGATGATTTTATTCCTCTCCATGTAATTTTGTGTTTTTCTTTTTCATTTGGAAAATCATTTGTGAATGTGAATAGTTTTTTTTTAAGATAACGTTTTCCTTGTTATTGTATATTGGAAGATAAGTTTTTTCATCTTTTTTCCATTGTACCTTTCAACAAGTGAAATATTTGATAATAAATAAATAAATGAATTTCACCAAATTACTGAAGACAACTGAAGTTTCAGAACGATATCAAATAATCTGTCGTGAAAATATAACAAAAAAAATTGCATGATGGCTCTTCTACGGTCAAAATACTCTGGAGGTAAAATTACTCTTCAATCTGATCATCATCGGGTGAGGGCTGATTCGAGGGTATTATCCTGCAGAAGTTATTCGAAAATCACTAATTCTGACAGTCAGAGATATGTCTTGAAAAGTTTTATTAGCTGAGTAACTTATCTGTTGAATCTGTTAAAATCTGCGAGGTGAGGTCTAAAAAAGTCTTACTTTTGAACGTGTCCAACACGGGTTGGACGATAGGAAGTGAAAATCGATCGCTTGGCTTTGCGGTTCACACAGGGCAGCGGTGGATTGAATGAGTGAAGCAAACCATCCACATCAGCCTACCAGGCTGATGTGGATGGTTTGCCCGAATTTTTCAGAGATACGTTGACGATACTTGAACCAAAATTGAATTAGACAACTTTTTGCAATATAGTAGTAGCATGATAACCTCCATAATATTCACAATGGAGAAAGAAGCTCACAATGAACTGACGTTTCTCGATGTAATGGTGAAGAGAACCTTTTTCAACTGGAAAAATCTTCATAAAGGAAACCAACCTACAGGAACGGTGTATCTACTAGTAGAGAAATAGTTGAGACTCTAATTGATCGTGCATTTAGTTTTTTGTAATTTGAAGAAAATTCCCCACAAGAACTGGACCCGCAGATATTTTAACAGAATGGATACTCCGAGAAACTGGTGGAACAGATTTTAACCAGGAGACAAGTAGAGCCCTTGAAAAAAAGTCAGAAATAACCCTATCTCTTCCTTACGTCAAAGAACTGTAGGCAATGAGAATTGGGTCTTGGTACAACATTGATACCATATGATGCAAGTAATTTGTATATCGGTGAATTCAAGAGACCAGTCAAAGTCCATATTGGTACTACCAGCGAGGAGAAACCAGCAGATCAGGAATAGTTGGGCACATCTGGACTCATCAAAGCTTTTGATTGTGTTTCACACGAACTTTTAATAGAAAAACTTACATTCTATGGCATTAGAGGCACGCCGTTGAACCTGTTCAAGTCTTACTCAGAAGGTAGACAACAGTTTGTCCATCTTAACAACAGTTCTGATTCAGAACGGAAAATCATAAAACATGGAGTACCGCAAGGTTCTGTTCTTGGACCCCTGTTGTTTATCATCTACATTAATGACCTATGTTTTCACATGAGGACGAAATGTCAAATTGTCCTATTTGCGGATGATACCTCTTTCATCAGTTCAAACAGCAACATTTCACGTCTTCTTGATAATGCTGAAACCTTGATGACTAAAGCGGAAGCTTGGTTCTCTGCCAATAACCTTCGACTGAATAAAGGGAAGACACAAAACCTCACAATTTCCTGTAATAATCAGATCACGTTAGGTAAGCATTGTAAATTGCTTGGGGTTGTTTTAGATGATCGTTTGAACTGGACTCCCCATACAGATATATTGAGTGAGAGACTATCCAGTCTCTTATTTTCGCTTGGACAGCTCAGGTACTGCCTCAATTCGAGCATGTTAAAAAATGTTTATTTTGGATTATTTCATTCTGTGATCAGCTATGGTGCGATTCTGTGGGGTAATGCTGTTGATTCCTCAAAAATATTCAGGTTACAAAAACGCGCAATAAGACTATTAGCTGGGGCTAGGTATAGAGACCACTGTCAACCACTGTTCAAAACAATGAGGATTCTACCACTCCCTTGTGTGTATATATACCAAAATTTACTAGAAATCCATTCAGAAAGGCAGAATATTAAAAAGTTTCTGGCCTGCATCATTACACTACCCGGGCTGCTACGGCTGATGATTTAGTATTGCCACGTTACAGGTTGTCCAAATCTGAGAAAAATTCATTAGATTTTAAAGTATATATAAATTTCCCTGTGAATTTAGATCCATGAACGAGAAATTGTTCAAAATTAATGTGAAAAATTATCTTCTCGAAATTGTTTTTATTCTAAAGACGAGTTTATTCAGACAAAAATTCAATTTTGACGTGTATTACCCAATTTATGTGATTATGATATATTTTATATTGTATACCTGAAGGCTTTTAGATAATGTTATTATATATTCATTCAATATGATATATTAATTGTGATTGACTTGCTATAACCATATCATGTATGAGTTACATAGTTGAATAAATATCTATCTATCTATCTATCTATCTATTACATCAAGTGGTTTGGATCTGGATTATTCCACATGAAGTAACACTGGCTTGAAAAAAAAATGCATTCATCCAGTCTCGTATGGATATAAAGAAGAGACAAAAATACTCAAGTGGTGAATAGTCTTGAAATATCAGGATTGGGCTAGTAGCAATCAAAACGTTGTAAAGCAGCGTGATTTGGACTCATTTTTCTCATTATTTCTCATTCATCATTTCAGTTTCATTTTGGATCACAATAATTATTTCTTAGAGTTTAAATATTTTCAAGTATCATAATTTTTTCTCGTGAATTTCAAAGTTTTCAGACAACTTTTCAGACAATACGTCCTAAACCACTTCAAAAACAATTTATTGGCGTGAAGTTACCCACAGATTTCTGGCCACACATGCTGACGTAGAGGAAAATAAAAATCTGTGGTTGGGATACGAAATTATTAGCACCCGTACTATTATCTGTGGCCGAAAATAACTATTCACTATAGATTGAACGTGAAATTATTAGGACTATTTGGTGTAAAACTTTTTTATAGAATCTTGAGTAGATTGACGCGTTGATAATCGTTTTCTCATCAACAATACAAATTAAGGGAAAAATAAAATTGGAAATATTAGACTTACTTTCCAATACCACATATAAAAATGATATCCGATGATGTGCGTCCATCAAAATCACACAACTTCCATAGTTTCTTGGGTAGATTAACTTGGTGATGACAGTTTTCTTGTCATCTAAACAGATTTCAAAAAAGGAATTGTTGAAACAATCAGAATATTCATGAAAATCACACAACTCCTATAGAATCTTGGGTATATCAATATAGTGAAAACCATTTTCTTGTCACCCATACAGATTTCGAGAGAAAAATTGTTGCAAAAATTAGACTCACTTTTTAAAACACCTTGTAGAATTGTAACCAGAAGATGTGCGTTCATGAAAATTACACAACTGTTATAGAATTTTCGGTAGATTGATATAGTGAAAACCGTTTCCTTGTCACCCATACAGATTTCGAGAGAAAAATTGTTGCAACAATCAGACTCACTTTTTAAAACACTTTGTAGAATTGGAACCAGAAGATGTGCGCTCATGAAAATTACACAACTGTTATAGAATTTTGAATAGATTGATATAGTCAAAACCGTTTCCTTGTCACCCATACAGATTTCGAGAGAAAAATTGTTGCAACAATCAGACTCACTTTTGAACACCTTGTAGAATTGTAACCAGAAGATGTGCGTTCATGAAAATTACACAACTGTTATAGAATTTTCGGTAGATTGATATAGTGAAAACCGTTTCCTTGTCACCCATACAGATTTCGAAAGAAAAATTGTTGCAACAATCAGACTCACTTTTTAAACACCTTGTAGAATTGTAACCAGAAGATGTGCGTTCATGAAAATTACATAACTGTTATAGAATTTTCGGTAGATTGATATAGTGAAAACCGTTTCCTTGTCACCCATACAGATTTCGAGAGAAAAATTGTTGCAACAATCAGACTCACTTTTTAAAACACCTTGTAGAATTGTAACCAGAAGATGTGCGTTCATGAAAATTACACAACTGTTATAGAATTTTCGGTAGATTGATATAGTGAAAACCGTTTCCTTGTCACCCATACAGATTTCGAGAGAAAAATTGTTGCAACATTCAGACTCACTTTTTGAAACACCTTGTAGAATTGGAACCAGAAGATGTGCGTTCATGAAAATTACACAACTGTTTAGAATTTTGGGTAGATTGATATAATGAAAACCGTTTTTTTGTCACCCATACAGATTTCGAGAGAAAAATTGTTGCAACAATCAGACTCACTTTTTAAAACACCTTGTAGAATTGTAACCAGAAGATGTGCGTTCATGAAAATTACACAACTGTTATAGAATTTTCGGTAGATTGATACAGTGAAAACCGTTTCCTTGTCACCCATACAGATTTCGAGAGAAAAATTGTTGCAACAATCAGACTCACTTTTGAACACCTTGTAGAATTTAAACCAGAAGATGTGCGTTCATGAAAATTACACAACTGTTATAGAATCTTAGGTAGATCAATATAGTGAAAACCGTTTCCTTGTCAACAATTTTTCTCTCGAAATCTGTATGGGTGACAAGAAAACGGTTTTCACTGTATTGATCTACCCAAGATTCTATAACAGTTGTGTAATTTTCAAGAACGCAAATTTTCTGGTTCCAATTCTACAAGGTGTTTTAAAAAGTGAGTCTGAATGTTGCAACAATATTTCTCTCGAAATCTGTATGGGTGACAAGAAAACGGGTTTCACTTTATCAATCTACCCAAGATTCTATAACAGTTGTGTAATTTTCATGAACGCACATCTTCTGGTTCCAATTCTACAAGGTGTTTTAAAAAGTGAGTCTGATTGTTGCAACAATTTTTCTTTCGAAATCTGTTTGGGTGACAAGAAAACGGTTTTCACTATATCAATCTACCCAAGATTCTATAACAGTTATGTAATTTTCATGAACGCACATCTTCTGGTTCCAATTCTACAAGGTGTTTTAAAAAGTGAGTCTGATCATTGCAACAATTTTTCTCTCGAAATCTGTTTGGGTGACAAGAAAACGGTTTTCACTATATCAATCTACCCAAGATTCTATAACAGTTGTGTAATTTTCATGAACGCACATCTTCTAGTTCCAATTCTACAAGGTGTTTTGAAATGTGAGTCTGATTTTTGCAAAAATTTTTCTCTCGAAATCTGTATGGGTGTCAAGAAAACAGTTTTCACTTTATCGATCTACCCAAGATTCTATAAGAGTTGTGTGATTTTCATGAATACAAGGAATCTCAAAAATGAGTCTGATTGTTTCAACAATTTCTTTTTCGAAATCTGTTTAGATGACAAGAAAACTGTCATCACCAAGTTAATATTCTCAAGAAACTATAGAAGTTGTGTGATTTTGATGGACGCACATCACCTGATATCATTTCTATATGGGTTATTGGAAGTGAGTCTAATATTTACAATTTTATTATTCCCTAAATCTGTATTGTTGATGAGAAAACGATTATCGACGCGTCAATCTAGTCAAGATTCTATAAAAAAGTTAAACACCAAATAGTCAACCTAGTGAATAGGTATTTCCAGCCACAGATATTAGTACGAGTGCTAATAATTCCGTATCCCAACCACAGATTTTTATTTTCCTTTACGTCAGCATGTGTGGCCAGAAATCTGTGGATAACTTCACGCCAATAAACAATTTTACCTACATTTGAACAATAAATTTTCAGGTTATTCATAATATTTGAATGCTTTTTATATAACAAAGTTTCGAATTTGAAACCTTCATAAGTATGTAATTCATACAGTAGATATTTTCACCAAAAACATACCTACTGATTTTATTAAAGCGGGTGAACAGTGACTACCGCCTACTATAAAAGTTTGCAATTTGAAAAGGTATAATTCTTGTCAAAGAAAAGTAACATCATTTGACTTGTGAACTGAATAATTCCCGTTTCCTAAAAATGCATTCCCCCCTTCACTACATTTTTCAATGAAAAAATTGTACCCCTACTTCCACAAAAATCCGCCCCTCTCCGCAAAGTTAAACGCGCTTCATCCCCAGTCTCTGCGTCCTGAAGTTGGTCCGATGTTCACTGCTCAGTTGAGCGTCGTTTGTTAGAGAGTTCACACAGCCCGCTACGCTCTTCTCTAATCCAATACGCACACGCTGATCACGAGTACAAACAAATGCAAGCTCTCCACAAAACGAAGCGGTTTTCGATTTCCGAACTTTCTGCGGGCATTCTCGGGCGTATGTAAAAAGTTTTTCTACGAATTGATGCACCTCGTTGGTGTCGGACATCCATGTTTTCAATGACTCGATAATGAAGATTATCGTTTGAAAAGGGGATCGGAAATGGATAGAGTCCCCCCAAGCGCGCCCGCTAGGGCAGCGCAAAATAAAAAGACAAACAAACAGAAATTAGACGACCAAATAAAATCGAAGTCCTGCAACTTCGGGATAAATCTGGTGATGTGTGTTTTGTGTATAGTGAGTGTTTCTTCGTCGGTGTGGCGAGAGTTTGACTTGAAAGCGCGACTGACTGTGCTCGAGGATAGGGTGGCCTTCTTGGAGGTGAGGTCGGACAAAGGGGTGGACGGCTTCGTCGAGAGGTTCAGGAGGGAGGCGGTGTTCCACCTCAAGAGGAGGGTGATGAGGGATGTCAGTCCGATCAGGAGTCAAGAGGGGCGCATGTCGAGGGATGCACCTGAATGTGTTTGTCCTGCAGGTGAGTCTGAGAAAATAATTCAAAAGCGACAGTTAACGTATGTTGTTTTTAAAGGTCTTATAACGATAATTTACCTAATGTGATTGAGAAGAGAACATTTCTTAGAGAGGTTAGTTTTTGTGAAAGAAATATTTATCTTCTCTTTCAATATATCAAAGACTAATATAATGTAACCTGGACCATATAATTCTTGAAGAACACATCATTGATCATAAACTAGAGAACAAATTTTTAGGCCTCAACATAGACAATAAATTAAAATTTGAAACGCATATTAGTATACTATGCAAAAAATTATCCTCAAGTTGATAAGCGATAAGGTCTATCTCTAACTCTTTGGACTATCACTCTGCTAGAAAAGCATACTTTGCACTTTTCGAATCCTAATTGCGGTACGGAATTTGTTTCTGGGGGAGCAGCTGTCAAAACTTGATAAGTCAAGTTTTCACAATTCAAAAAAGACAAGTAAGATTCATTACCAGAGGTAGTGTCCAAGATTCCTGTCAGCCCTTTTATTTAATTCATCACATTTTAACAGTCTACCTAAATTTTTATGGCAATCAAGCATTTATGACTCTCTATCTTCAAACAATAATGTGTAAGTTTTTCAAAGAAAGGAAGATGAAATCAACTTCGAAATGAAATATAACAATGGAAAAAGGCCCTAACTACTTCTAGATGAATATTAAATTACACAAAAGAAAAACTCCATATGAAAAACCGCATTTTCTCATTCAGCTCTTACTACAAATATTGTTATAGAATTGAAAAAGTTATCACTCATAGGAACGCAACAGAATAAATGAGAAGAATTGATAAAATTTGACTTACATGAAACACTATCAAATTTAATGATGTACTTTTCAAAGTTATGGGTTGAAAACAATTGTCTTCCACTTCAGTATCAGTATCTCGCATGAGAGTACGACTGAGAGTTTTCCATATTATGGATTGAAGAAAGCCAAAAACTCAATATAATATTTTTATTTCCGCAGGAACCTCTTGTCGAAGATTTTTCATTAATTACAATAGGGTTCATAGAAAAGGCAGAAACTCACGAACTTGAAACGATTTGAGATATACTTATCTAGTCTAGTGGCGATAGTAGTTAGCATTGAGTTTCCTTGAAAACTACATTAGCAACCACATAACTTGACACATTCATTGAATTGAAATATTGTGTAGTACTAAAAAGTTATGAATGTAATTTATATATGTCCATGCTCAAAGTATGAGGTATATAAAAATTATGCTGATTCATTTGAGGATTTATTCTGATTTATTCTTTTATTTGGTGATTTCAATATAATAGGAGTGAATTCGATGATCAAAATGTTTTGTGCAATATAAATGGAGAACTATTATATACGAGCTGCAACATGAACATTGCCAGTCGAGCCAACCTTTTCAAATATAGGCGTAGACTCACTGGTATACACCGATGTTTCTCCTTAAGATACTTGTATACTAGTGAGGGTGACAGTGTTCCATGTAAGTGCAATTTATTACTATTAATTCAAAGTAGAACTCATGTGAATGTTATCTGATTTTTATTCCACAACGAATGTTTGAAATACAAACTGAGTAGAGAAAAGTATCTTCTGTATAATTTAGTGTTCATATAGAATTATTTGTTTCGAAAGAATTTTTTTCTTTCGTGTAATTCAATGTTTATATGACAGTAGCTGTTTCAGGAGGAATTCCTTTCAGTTTGTGTCTGAAAGTTACTTCTTTGAATGATCTACACATCCATGTATAGAGATACTTATTTTCAAATTGATTACTTCTTTCCTTTCTTTGGAAGATTCCCTCATCCCCCTTTTTTGTATCAAGATGGAGTAGTAGAAGGCCAAAAACTTTCTTACCGTAGAGTTATTCGAAAAAGTTGCTGAGAAATCGATTCTGACCCTAAATACTGAATCTCAACCCAAATTTGCCTTGTTCGCAGTAGGCTGGGTTGAAGACTGTTACTCGGGCTAAGTATTGCGAAAAAAGCGGCCCATACAGAGCTACACCGGTATCAAAAAATCAAATCTCTATTTTCAAAAAATAAAGGGGGTGTCTTCATCTCAATCGTATCACACTGTATATAGAGTGTGTCCCAGGATTGTTGTTACAAGAAGTATGATGAAGAACTAAACATTTTATTCTTAGATTGAGGACTTGAGCTCTGCTTGGTGAGAAATTAATTCCAATTTTTTCAAATTATGAAAATCAAATTGGCGTTGATGGTGAAGTGAAGTTGAAATTTTTCTCTAGTAATATACCTTTTTCCTTTATGAATGAATTAGAATATTACTGAAAAGAGTTATTCAGGATAAGATATTATGGCTCTATAAAGAACTTCATGAAGACTCAATGATATTGACATTGCCAACATTGATTGATTGATTTAATTTCCATCATTGTCTAAGTTAATATGGAAAATGATGGAAAGTCGCTGGTACAAATAAACAAACATCATCATCATTCCTTGCTTGTTGGTTGCGAAATAATGAAAACCAATAAGCATATAAATGATTTTGAAAAAGGGGTCAGGATCAAATATTATTTCGACTGAATATTCATCCTCCAAATTAGATTAAAGTCATAAATTTCCATTGGAATTCCTCTTGAATAACAGTTTGGAAATCACTCTTGATAGGTACTTTTCTGAAATCCTTGAAAACCTAATAATAAAGAGAGTCATTCTTACGTCTTCAAGTGAAATTTTCAATTTTTTCATGAATTTGAAGAAGGGAAGAGGCATTCATTGAATTTTATTTTATACAATCTGAAAAAATATAACTATTTCACATATTTAGAAAGGTCAACCTTTTTGATTGATTTTGAATATAACCCGTGAGGTTTCTGCGTGAAGACAGTATTCTAGTTAAGAAAAATAAAATAACAATGCAGGAAGTAATCCATTCGGAATAAGTACTTCGTACAAACAAAAAATGTGGAAATCTTCCAAAGAAAGTAAGAAAGCAATCGATTTCAGAATGAACTCTTCACGAGGATGAAGGTGCATCAAGATGGATAAGTAGAAAGCCAAAATCTTTCTTTACCAAAAATTATTTTTTCTTGAACATATATCCCTTTCAATATATTAGGAGTACCTCTATATACTTATAATAATAATATCCATCGACATAACGCGGCCCTAAGAGTGCTATATAACCATCTACGGCACTCTTACAGCATTAACGAGACACCGGTGTTGCCCTACGCTCCGGGGGATATTGAATCCGTTGTGGGGAACGAGAAGTGCCGAATTTATTGGAACTATTCGTTTCCCACCCTCAGGCTCATACAAGCTAATAAGCCTGATGTAGCCTTCTCGACCACCAGACCAAAACGATATTTGTCGTTTTGGTCTGGTGGTCAACCAATGACCACTCCCCACGGTGTGGGGAGTGGTCATTATGACCACTCCCCACGGTGTGGGGGAGTGGTCATTGGTTGATTATGCTGGCGCGCCCTCCCGAATGTATCGGGGCTTCGGGGGATAGGGCCTGACCAGCGCACACTACGGTGAAAAAAAAATAATAATAATTTTTATTTTCCTTTAGACAATAGGAAATTGTATAAGAATTGTCTTAAAAGTAGAAAGTAGATTAACAGAAGTTAGGTATACTACCAGTACAAACCACAGTCTTCACAATAGAAGTTACATTACATTACATTAGCTTGCAGAAAAAAAAAATCCACGTCATAAAAACACTTTTCGATCAAGTAAGATTTCAAGCGAGATTTGAACAAAGGTGCAGGTACACAATTTCGAAGATCATAGGGTAGAGAATTGAAGACTTTAGGCCCTATTACATTTGGTGACTTCGAACATATCATTATTCTGCAATGGGGAACATCTAAATTATTTTTTTGTCTGGTATTAAGATGGTGAATATCAGATCTCAGTATAAATTCAGCTTCATTTTTAAATACATATAGACAAGTTTCAAATATAAATATAGACGACATTGTTAAAATTCCCATATTTTTAAAACTATAGCAGCAGGATTCTCTTCTTTTCAGACCAGTCATACTCCTTATAACTCTATTTTGAGCAATAAATACTTCATTCGCCAAGGAGGATACGCCCCAAAAACAAATTCCATAACGAAGTCTATTTTCGACTTGTGCATAATAGAGTTGTCGTAGCATATCAAGACTGAGGATATGTCTTAGGTTCTTCAGCTGGAAGGATATAGTATTCAAGTGAGGAATCAGATGTTCACATTAAATTTTCCAGGTGAGACCTTTATCAACATGTAAACCCAGGAATTTCACACATTCTTCACCCGTCCTAAGATTATGAAAAAATAGTTCTTCACATTCTCTCTGACTATTATGATACCTTATCACCTGCGTTTTCTCCATGTTCATGAAAAGGAGGTTAGCAGCAAATCACTCTTCCATATTGGTTACTGTTAGTTCACATTGTTTGACTAATGTTGCATTGTCATTAGATGATAAGACAACAGACGTGTCGTCTGCATATAAGGTAAAAGAATCGAGAACGTCCAGTTTGTCAATATCATTGATATATAATAAGAATAATACAGGTCTCAAGACGGACCCCTGTGAAACCCCTATATTTATGTTTCTCATTTTAGACGATGCATTATTTACTTAAATGTACTGCTTTCGATTTTGAAAAAAGTTTGAAAGCCATTTTAGTGGTAAACCTCTTATCCCATAACGGGATAGTTTTTCTTTCAAGATATCATTTTTGACACAATCAAATGCCCTGCTGAGATCGCAAAAGATCCCTACAGCACACTCGCCGGTGTCAATACATTTCATGATTCTATTATAAAATGAATGAACTGCAGTCATGGTTGACCTATTATTCACAAAACCATGCTGATTTTCTGATAGGATTTTCTCTTGAATTAACCTGAAGCTCACCATAACACACCTTCCGTGTGTTATGGTCAGCTTCAAAAACAGTTTCACTGAGGGCAGAAGATTTTTCATGCAGACATGATTTTTTTATGCAATGCAGACTAGAAGATTTCCCAAAATCTAATTTATAAATCAAAGGCATTTGCTCTGTTACCCTTTGATCCCCTCGCAAGCCGTGTCCGGTCGCTGGAAAAATTTTTATTAGCTCTGGTTTTTGAGATACACAGTACTTAATCTTAAAGAGTAGTTATACTATACGTGAAAAGTGAAAGTACATAAAACAATATTGTTATGTTTCTTTTAGAATATTTTAAGTACACAATTAATAAATAAAACATTATTCTTAGTGTTTTGACAAATAAAAGAAGTTTGTACCACCAAATTTCAATTAAGTCCATCCGATTCATTGTAAGATCGCTGTCGTTTAGCTTGTCTTTTATAAAACACTTCTGGAGCATCCCTACACACAGACCAGCAGTAGTCTGCAAGCATTGCTTCATTCCAACGGCCCTGATATCTCTGTTCCATTAAGGCAATGTCTTGATGGAATCTTTCTCCATGTTCGTCACTCACAGCTCAACAGTTTTGTGGGAAGAAATTAAGATGAGAGTGAAGAAAATGAATTTTTAAGGACATGTTGCCTCCAAGTTGGTGGTAAGCTTGAAGAAGCTCTTTAACCAATGCTGTGAAGTTATCATCTCTTTTGTTACCTAAAAACCCATGTACAACCCCCTTAAAGGCTTCCCAGGCTCTTTTTTCATTTCCTGTTAAAATCATGTCAAAAGCAGGATCATTTACGATTTCACGGATTTGAGGCCCAATAAAGATGCCTTCCTTGACTTTAGCATCACCCAACCTGGAAAACTTTGCTCTCAAGTACTTAAAAGCTTGTCCTTCCTGGTCCATGGCCTTCACAAAGTTTTTCATTAGTCCCAACTTAATATGTAATGACGGAAGGAGAACATCCTTAGGATCTACAAGAGGCTCGTGAACTACATTTTTCTCATTAGGATTTAGGTCTCGTGTAGGCCAGTTCATTTTTTTATAGTGAGATTTTCTATCCCGACTGTCCCACAGACACAAAAAACAACAGTACTTGGTGAACCCTAATTGCATTCCTAGGAGTATAGCAATGACTTTCAGATCACCACAGATGTGTCACTTGTGTTGTACATATTTGATTTATTGGAGAAGTGTTTTCATATTTATATACGTTTCCTTCATGTGAACTGCATGACCTATAGGAATAGAGGGTAGCTGATTTCCATTATGCAGAAGTACAGCTTTCAAGCTTAGTTTTGAAGAGTCTATAAACAGTCTCCATTCAGATGGAGTGTGATCCAAATTCAAGCTGTCCATCAAACCATTAACATCAGAACAAACTACGAGGTTTTCTTTTTTCTCAAAAAAAGGAAGCAAATCTTTTTGACGCTGTCTGTACTGAGATATTATCACATCATGTTTTAGAAGATTCCACTGTTGTAGTCTTGACCCTAACAGCTCAGCCTTTTCCTTAGACAAGCGAAGATCTCTTATAAGGTCACTCAACTCTGCTTGACTAATTCTGTGCGGATCACTAGACCTATCGCTTACCTCAAAATCACGGTCATAGGATGTAGAAGGATGGGTTGCTCTTTCTAAACAGTCTTCATCATCTTCCTCTAAAATTTCATAGTTTTGGGGTGGAGAAGGGACTGGCAAATTGTCTGAGTGTGGTACAGGCCGAAGAGCAGATGGTATTTAACCGTTCCTCTTTTCATCATAGATAAACCTTGCTTAATGGGAGGAGTTAAGCAGAAATAACAGTCGTCTGTATGATTGGTAGGCTCACGCCAAACCATAGGTACTGCAAAAGCCATTGCCCGGTTTTTATTTTTCAGCCACTCTCGCGATATGACGGAACAAGAATTACAACATATATGAGGAGCCCATGATTTATCTTGGTCCCCATCTTTCACACCAAAATAATGTTCATAGGCTGTCTTAACGATAGGTGTCATTTTACGTTTCTGAGCCTTGAATGTTATTTCACCACATATATAGCAAAAGCTATCGACAGAATTCACACACTTTCGAGGCATTTCAGATCCGCACTTAAATTAATTTAAAAATCAACTTCACACGATAATTTCAATAGCAACCACGTGCGTACAATTGACAAACTCACATAGGTTATGTTTACTACTTAAGAACAGCTGATGAGGGGGGTGTTATGTAAACAAACATGTGTACCAACTGTTGGTGATGAAATATTTCATTTGTTGAAAACTCAATATACATATATATAATATAATGATACCTACTATATCTTGAAAACAAGAGCTAATATATAATTTTTATGGTCACTTTCGGTTTTAACACGTGGAAATACTTTAAAATCATCTAATTTCAACCCCGAAACAAAAACTTTGTTGTGTTGTGTAATATGAATCCAAAACCTCAATAATTCATAAATAGGCTTGACTGATCTGTGAGCTATCACGTAGAGATCAAAATCCATTAATTTTCGTGTAGCACACTTTCTTGGGCCTGAGATATGCGTCTTTCTCAACTTACTGAACTTGAAGCATTGGACTGACAGGAGTGGAGGAAAATATTCAGCAGGTACCTCAACGTAGTTAAGTGGCAAAAACTTTAATTATACTCATTCATCATAATAAGCAGTCGAGACGGATATTTATAGAGTTTAACAACTTTGAAAGATTCTGCTTTCCATCTGAGCAGCACAACAGCAATTATAAAACCGATTATAGAAACAATCACCGTGATTACGGCGCAACAAATACAATCAAGTGTATCAGACGAAATCAAATTAAGACGAAGGGTTTTTATAGGTCATGTTTTCATTATGACTGGAATAATGGCAGTATTCAAAAAATTGGATTGCTTCAACGGCCTCCATTGAATATAATTTTTCGAGTAATTTCTTCAAATCATGAAGGTAGTTCTGATTTTTATAATACATTTACGAGGGATATCCAAAACCTAGCTGAGGACTTCATGAGAGGACTAAAAACTATTTAGGTATAAACCTTTTGTTCAATTTTCAATAATTTTTCAATACCATTTCAGATCATTGTAAGTGATTACAACTCTGTCACCAAGTTAAAGCCTATTCAGCAAAAGGCACACATAGAAGTCGCAGAGATTACTTCACTCCTGCGGCAAGAATGAGCTAAAAATATGTGCAAGAAAGTCCTGCTTTAATCTTTCACAACCTCGTCTATTATTGCGATAATTTCTTGTTTTCCGGAAGCGAAACTCCAGAATTTTCCTATTTCAAATACTTACACTAACTCAAACAACGTGCCTTTCATATCTTGAACTTTTTGTACCTACTTGTAACATGAATTATTTATGAAGTTGCATGGCTGGTAGAAATTGATTTTTCCCATTTGGAATATGCCAGAACTATAACCTTCGAATTTGAACATATATGAAATACAAGTTGTTGCCCGGGGCTTCGCTCACGTAGAATTCGGTTTGTCATATTAAGTTTCGTGACAGACCATTTTGAAAAAATAGTTACAATATGTTTTTATCAACCCCAACTTCCCCAACAACCCTTATGTTTCCCTCTTGCGGGTGTAAATTCCTGATAACCTTCCTTGATACTTATTTACGCCATACAAATAACCTACCTGCATATTTTGAGATTCTAGGTCCCGTAGCTTCGTCTGTACGTTAATATAAGAGCGGGAAATAGCTGGTAACTTATAAAAAAATTCGTAAAACTAACAAAACCGTCAATGATGCCTGTCCTCACGCGTCTGTTCGGGTCGGTCGGCCGCCCCTCTTCACCCGCGCATCGTCCCACGTCGTCCCACAGTAGACGCGACGAGTAATGGTTTACTGCGTTACGTCAAGTTATTCTTATATTTAGTGTAGAAACAATATTCGAAACGACAATTGTATCAATTGTTTTTTTCGAATATGGAATCCAGAAGCTTCAGGGTATGCTTAGGGGCAGAGCTCCTTACATGAGAACAATACTCCAAAGAAGGTCTGATCTGAGCCTTATGAAGCATCGAAAGTTGCTGGGGTGTGTACAGTTTTCTAATTCGGAACAGTGTTTCAAGTTTTTGTGGCCTTTGCAATTCCAACGACATGATTGTGCCAATACATATTGATGTCCATTTCAACCCCCAACAAACTTATCGGAGCGGAATTGTCCGTCTCATCTGACATTTCGGAGACATTTATTTTTTTGAAGAAAACCGATGCCTCGGTTCTTGTGGCATTGCAATGAACCTGTTTAGTGTCACCCCAATTCGAAATCACTTCTAGATCCTCATTCTGACGACAATTCGATGATGCTATTAAGTAGATCTAGTGATAATTGTGAAAATCAAAATGAATTTTATTAGCAACTTTCAATATGGGTTTTCATCAAGTATCTGCCAGTTCCTTTCAGTGATATTTGAGACTACTTGTATATCTAGTAACAGATACTATTATCATATATATTTATAGGTACTATTTTCACACGTGGTGACACAAAACCGCTTTATTTTTGTGCACAAAACCGTACTTAAAACGCAATTTACCTCTGGTTCCATCTCTCGACCAGAGAGGTGGAAATTCTGTTGAAGTTTCCTTTTCAAAATTTTGCATACAAGTCCAAATTCACAAGATTAATTATCTAGTTCAGTTCGAGACACTCTGTGGTGACTGAGTAGTGGAATCATTTATTCATATAAAGATCATTACACATCTATAAAGAACAAAATTATAAAATACTCTTTAAATAGATTCGTTAAAATATATGTCCATCTTGGCAATCATACTGGTTCAATAATCAAAAATATTTTATACAACATTCTTAATTACTAATTATCAAATTATGTAATTGTTTCTTCTGCATATTTCTCACAAATCAATCGAAAGCTACACCTTCTCTAGACGTTTTTTCGAAACACCACCCACATTCCGTATCACATTACCGAAATCATTTTAACGAGGTCTGTCACCATTAACCTCAATATTTACGGCTTTTGGCCTTTCTTGTAGTGAGTCAAATTAGAGACTATTTGTCACTACGTTCTTTCATAATGTAACGTTGATAGAGTCATTACTCATACGAGTAAAATATTAAATTATTCGGTATGGCACCATAGGAAATATGCTCGTTTCTAATATATCAATTAATAACCTTGAAATATGAGATTCTAGGAAATACGCCTTGATATTGTCTGGACAATACATTTTTCCATAAGTTTAATATTGATACGCATTTGGTGTGTACATGGATGAAATATTAATAAGAAAAAGGTTTTCCGTTAATAATCCAAATCAATATCATGAAGAGAAAATATATATCTTTGTACTGGATGAACTACTGAACTATAGAAAACTACTGAAACGATTTTGAAAATTTTTTCCACCAATAGAAAGCTAGATTACCAGTGAAAAATATTTTATTTTTAGAAAAATTGGAAATCCCTACCGAAATTGAAAATTGGCCTTTTAAAATCTAATATTGATCGTGTGCACAATTAATATTGTTAGCTACTATCTCTGTACTATATAAAAATCAAGCCAATTACCTCATCACCTTTGATTATCATGCCTCAGTTGTAGACGAAATATCATTTTCTCTCGACGAGGAGGTGCATCATTTCCTTATGATGCGAAACGTCATTCGGGAAACTGTATCTATATTCTGGCGTGGAAAAAGTTGAATTGTATAGATCACCTAGGTCTATACAATCATAAAAATTTTCGAAACAAACTTTAAAATGAATATAACACACATTTGAACAATAATAAGGAAAACCGTTAATTTGGTGGCGGCATCCATTAGTATAAGAAGGCTACATCGCCTACAGCTTAAGTCTGTTAATATTATTGATATTATCAATATCACTTCAGCATAATATCAAATTTTGATGACCAATGAACCTGATAATTCCACTTTGAAATGCAGTTCTATCTTACGATAGAACTGCATTACAAATGGGTTCAAATCTCTCACCAACTCAACTTCTACGCTCTTATTTGGATCAGAGAACCAATGTTGTTCTTTTATAATGGATTTGCGTCTGCACCATACTTATCACCATCCGGTGTGCCACAAGGCTCCAATCTGGGACTCCAGCTTTTCCTCATCTTCATAAATGATCTCATCTGCGAGCTTTGGTGTGGCAACTTACTTTTTGCGGACGATTTGAAGATGTTTTCATCTATCACAAGTTCAGAGAGCTGCACTTATCTCCAGTCTCAATTAGACCTGATAGATAATTAATGTCAAAGCAATAAATTGGCAATGAATGTGAAAAAGTGCAAAGTTTGCTCCTTCACAAGTAATGCCAATATTATTGAGTATTTTTATACTTTCGAAGATGAAATACTCCTTCGCGAAGAAGCTGTCAAAAATCTGGGAAGACGTTCGACAGCAGGTTGACATTTGTTGGCCACTGTCGCGGCTTCGGCTAGAAAAATGCTTGGCTTTGTTCTGCGCAACCGTAAATCATTCACCAGTATTACCGCCTAAACCATACTTTATATACAAGGCTATTCAAATTCGTTTCTGTACATGGGGATCTCGTAAACGATGAGAGATAGAGTGACGCTTAAATTATGGCAAAATTGCGTGTTCTTTCGGATGTTATTATTGCTATCATTTCTTTTTCTGTCTGTTAAAACACATATAATATATTTTTGATGTAGATATGTTCCAAATAATCATTAAAGGTTTTCTTATTCGAAGTTCATTGTAAAGAACGCTCAGAGCAACGGAAAAAAATATGAATAGGTACCTAGAAATGAAAAAAAACTCTCGAAAAACTCTACGATACACAGGCAGACGTGAAAGTTGCTATTATGTTTTTATTCGACTCGGTCAACCAATTTCAGGGCCGTAATTTAAAAGGGAATAATTCACACAATTATAATCGAATATTACCGAAACATTCCGAAATATAAAATTGAATTTGATTTTTCAGTATGAAGTGAACGTCTACGATCCAAAAACTACAACAAAAAATACAGGTTCGTATTCAAAAATTCAAAGATGGGGGTCGCCCAAGTCAGATGACACCCTGTATGAAAGATTAATGGATGTATTCTGAGAGCCCACAACAAGTGCCAACAGCAAAATGTGGACAGATTTTCAATATGTCTGCGAATAATGAAGATATTGGCAAAAAAATAATTTGGGATTTTTTGGTTTTTCCTGTATATCTCCAGAACCAAAAAAACTATATTCGGGTTCTTTACATTATTGTCTCTGAAGTACACAACTTTGCAACAATTTAACCGACACTCTCTTATTGTTTACGAGATCCCCATGTACAGAAACGAATTTGAATAGCCCTGTATATATCTCGTTCGCTCCAAGTTAAGAGTATGCTACTTTGATTTGACATCCTCTCTAAAATGTACATAAGGAAACCTTGGCAACTGTGCAAAGTCGTTTTCTGAAGTTTCTTACATTTAGAACTGATGGCGTGTACCCTGCTAGAGAAACTGACCACTCCACACTACTTCAAAGATTCGGACTGCTTTCCTTGGAGCAGTTTAATCAAGTATTGTTATGTTTTACGAAATTTTGCATTGTTTTATTGATGCACCCTCGTTACTAAAACAAATTAACTTCAACGTACCCCAAGCTACGACACGTAGACAGATCACTTTCTACATCCCTTTTACTAGATCCAACCTTGGAAAAATGTCTCCTATAAATTTGATGTGTGAAAATTATAAGACCCACTGCAGTCAATGCGATATTAATTTCCATCCACTGAGACTATATTATCCAAAATTGAATATACCGTCATCTAGCTTACTGTCTTCATTTCGTGTTATTCACAAATGATTAATTAATATGTCATATTTTTTTCTTAACTAAATCATATATGTGAATTTATTTTTCAATTTGTCAAATCCTTAATATGTTAATCTTTTGTTATATATTTACTTCAAGTAGCCTTTATTTATACTGCATTATTATATTATATGTAGATGGATTCATCTGTTGGGCAATGAATTATTTTTTTCTTTCTTCTTCTAATAAAACTGAAACTTATTCCACAGAGATTCATGTTATGCGGACTATGACAAATCCCTTCAGCTTTGTGAATTCCAATAATATAATTCAGAAATTATATTCACGATTCATCATAGATCCATAAGAGGATTTGTTCTTCAATAGAATCGGATGAACGTTGATCATAAATGAAGCCTTGCATTTTCCGATGAATCAAAATGAAAATAACTAAGCTCATTACAGAAAGATTAATTAGTCGAATGCAGTTGATAAATCGTGATTTACTACTAGAGTTCGTTTATTATAACGAAATTAGTTATTAAATGTATATGTAAATACTCGGTATTTATTTTAATGTTTAGGTATGTCGCTAACCGCATTGGTTCGTCAACGGTTCTGTCTTTTTTGGAAAAAATCCAACGCCTTTACTGCTCCCTCACAGCAGAATTGAAATCGTAGAGTGTTGAAGTTCTGGTATGTGGGAACACTGCGCAAATTGAAATCTGGTGCCATTTCAATACTCATCATATTTTTACCAGAACCACTGATGAAACACATCATCAAAAATAATTTGAGCATTGGCAACTGACAGACTAATGTCTCACCATATACCGATGGGTACAGTCGAAGTAAATGATATTGTGCACACTTGATGTTGGCGGCATTCTCTACAACAAACAAATACATGGAAATGAACCGGCTGCGACCTAGTCCACGTGGACTGTAGAATTGGCGGTTCGTATTGGATAATTTTTACCAACCGAGTTTTATGATTGGCTGAAGGATCATAAAATGGAATTTGAAGTCATGTTACGATGACGAATAGAAATCGGAAAATGCGGGGATGGTTATCGACGTCGTGTCATCAATGTTCAATTCAGAAACTGATCGCGATTTGAATGTTGAAATTCGATATTGGTGCAGTTAAAATTACTTAAAATTTTTGTTATCTTTTGAAAATGTGGCCTCCTTGGACAAGTACTAATAGTAATATCGAGTGTGATAACAACGCAGACTTTTTCCAGTGTAGTGATTCCAATAGCGATGGTGAACAATGCCATAAAGAGATACCAGTGGATAAGATTCGGATGCATTCGAATATTGAAACACAAATTGTTTGTTTCAATGTATATAAGAATCTACATCTCAAGTTTGATTTCGAGGGAAAGAAAGCAACATCAGATTTGACCGAAATTCCTTTCTCAAACTTCATGAACGCAAGACGCGGTGTGATACAAAACCTTCAGATGTCCATCCAATAAAATCATTGTAAAAAAATATGGCCGTTACGAAAGCAATAAGATTCCTACATAAGGAAGTAATCGAATACTTCCGACCATAACGTGAGCTGCTGTGACAAAACTATTCAGAATTGGACAAAGAAACTAGGATTTAGATTTAAAATAATAAACAAACGTTAAGCAGTTATGGAAAGCAGAAGAATAGTGGAATTGCGTAACAAATACTTATAATAAATAACTAAATATAAATATAATCAGAAATTATTATTGAATAACGAAATTAGTTAGCTCCCTAACTATATTATTGAAGGGGAGTAGCTGAAAGATAGGTTGCACTATATCGTTTACTTGAACAATACATCTAGTATTTTAATACGAAAGTAGAAGTTCACTTTTGGTTACTTTTATATGAACATGGCCCTGTAAATCTGCTAATTATAACAGCATTCATTACGTTCAGTTAAACTTGATAGTATATTAGGGAGATTTATGTAAATTACGCTATCAGTTATTGGTTCGAAAGGTCATGTCTGCCTTCCCCTCCAATATCGAAAACGTCATTTATTACGGTTTCCTAATAGAACTACCTATTTTAACTTGATTAATGGATAGGCAATGATTAGCGTGAGTATGAATACGTTTCAACACGCAGAAGACATAGATGTAAACTTTCCAAAAACCTAGCATTCACATTTTCTTAGATAGTGACATATATGGAGAAAAATGTTATAGAAAACTCAGAAAGCAATGTAGATGATGAACAAAAAATTTACAACCAAAAAATAATAGGAAACGGCAATGATTCAACTTGTTCACGAAATTATTGAAACTACTTTTCTCATTCCAGAACAAAAATACGGCCTCATGACATAATTTTCTGATAATGATTTCTTAGTTAGCAGAATACTCGCCAAAAGCTTCATTTTTGATCTGGAATCAGAAAAGTGTCTTCAATAGGGTCCACCCCTGCTCACTGGGCGGTACATACAGATTTCATATTGAGATATGCATGTATATACTATGCAATTTTGTATCTTTTTGAAATTAAATATTCATCTATCTTTTCCACCTCATCCTTCAGAATGTGTCAAATACCTTGACAAATGCATTACCCACCAGTTCAAGTAAAGATGGGAGATGATTATGAAGAAATGAAATCTTCAGATATTTTATTATTTTTTATATTATATCATACCGTATTTATAGATTCGTAATCGATGATGAATCTGAAAAAAAATCAACATAAGAATTCACGAAAAATCATATACCTACCTACTTACCACACAAACCTTATCTTTATAGAAACAGACCTCTTTCATGTGAGACAATTTTGCTTATATTCGATTATCTCAAGGCAGCACATCACTCGTAACAACTTCAGTAATAATTAATAAAGTTATGATACAAGATATGAAATCGATCAAGTACGCTTCTCTGAATCAGAGATCGATCCATTTTCTGGTACTCTCAATTTCAAAATGATACGTAAAACTCCGAATTCAAATGATCTACTACTATCTCTCTTTTGAAGAACAGACTGAAACATATGTTAGACAAAAGTTCCTATGGTTCACAATTATATTGATTTCGAAAATTTATATAAACCAGGATCTATCCTTTTAAATTTCCACTCAAAAATGTTACTATCAAATACTTGTTTTATAATTCATTGTATCAGCTCACCATATGACGCCTCCTGAGGTATTCGTGCCAAAAAGAGGTTTGATCCGGAACCCTCTAGCCGAAAAAACCACAAAAAACGACAATGAGAGGCATTTACCAGTACAACTCTCTATGAAGCATGGAGTAACCAAAGAATTTGACTCTGATGAGATAGACGATGACTGAACGATCCCAACCGCACTCTCTGTAACATCGAAACAGAGCAGGAGCTTCTTAATTTTCAAAGTCTTGATCCACCAACAAATTTCTGACTCTGGGTGATGCCTCCAGAAAGCGTGTCTTTTGAATCTGCCATGTAGCAGGTAATAGCAGAAGCAAAATCTGCATCTGAGCAGGACAGGAAACGTTTACGTTCAAACGATGATTCATCCAAACCAGGGGTGGAAAGCTCTTCATGGCTAAATCTTAATCACTGTCAGAAACTGCTGACTTGCAGATGCCCTCATATGAAAAAGTTGCTCTGGTCATTAAGTTGTGAATATTGGGCTCTGAATATAATACAGTCTCAGTTGGTGTCTGCCATGCTGCAGACTGGATCTAGTTTTCAGCGTTTAGTATAGTTCTACTCTTGCTAGCTGATCTGCACTATCAGTCACCAATGGAAGGGAAGTAATCAGCTTCGTTGATATGCTGGATATTTGGTTAAATTTGAATCGGTATGAGCCACTACCATGCTTACCATTTGCTTGCCTTTCGGAGAGGGGTGTTAGACTTAGAGCTGATGTCGACTGTTATATATTGGGTTATGAATCATCAATATTGAAAACATATTTGATCATCGTTGAACATATACATCAATTAAGCCATGAGACTTGCCAATATATTGCCAATCAACTCACTGTATACGTAGAAGAAATCGCACGAGAGCAGTGCCGTATTCGGTAATAATAGTTCAATATAACAGTTTGGCTTTCCTGAGAGACTTTGTACCTCACAATGTTGCCGGATCAACTTCTTCTAGATTTTCAATTATGACTGTCGAGGTACTTTTCTTCTCTTTAAGAGTTACTTCCTAAGACTTCACAACACTAGTCGTATTAGTATGACCCGACTTGGTGCTTCAATGAGTTATTATACCCAGTTAATAACTTTAGACACCATTTATCAATTGAAGGCGATATGACATTAGCCGAGTCAGCTAGTATTATATTATAAAAATACCAACTACTGCTCTTGAAAACTGAAACAATTCAGACGAAACTATGAATTCTAAAACTAATTGGATCAATGAATCGGATCACCCAATTAATTTCCCTCATTACCAGTACCGAAATCATTGTCACAGCATCTGAATGCACCCCCGAATCAATTTCGGCGTGTCACATAAACCCATGACAACCCTAATCAAGAGGTAACATGAAAATCCCTCTGGAAAACCTGAAGACTCAACTTCTCAGCGCCGAAAATGGAACGGTCCATTGATTTCCAGCAGAGGAAATTGTTAAAGGGCACACAGCCCGGAAATTGGAAGCCAATAAATTGACGAGGGGACTGCCTCAGATATCACCGACATACGACAATAGACGTTTCGCCTCAACTTTGCAAACTTAATTTCACACGTTAGTGCACATGCACCCGAATTTTCTTGTGAATGTAAATGCGCTGCCGCAGATATCGTATTTGATTTCGGCGAAAAATTCGGAACAGAGAGAACGGAAATAGTCCAGGACTATAAGTTCTCCACTCATGGGGTGGGAAGGTTTCAAAACGAAAAAGAGTCGGGATCTTAACGTTCTTGCCTCTGTTCCATTTCATATGTGAATAATATGGAACCCACTCAAGCGGCAAAGGTTTCAAAACGAGAGAGTCGAGATCGAAACCTTCTTGGCCCTGTTCCACTTCATATGTAGATAATATGGAATTCACTCACGGGGCAAGAAGGTTTTGAAGCTACATGGAGTCGAGATCAAAATGTTCTCGCCTCTGTTCCACTTCATATGTAAATAATATGGAACCCACTCGAGGGACAAGAAGGTTTCAAAACGAGAGACTCGAGATCAAAACTTTCTTGCCCCTGTTTTACTTCATATGTAAATAAATTGAAATTCACTCAAGGGACAAGGAGGTTTTTAGGCTAGAGGGAGTCGAGATCAAAATCTTCTCGCCCCTGTTCCACTTCGTTTGTAAATAGTATGGAATCCACTCAAGAAGCAAGAAGGTTTAAAAGCTAGAGAGAGTCGAGATGAAAACGTTCTTGCCCCTGATCTGCTTCATATGTGAATAATATGGAACTCACTCAAGGTGCAAGAAGGTTGCAGAGCGAGAGAGTCGAGATCAGACCATTCTTGCTCCTGTTCCACTTGTCAATAATATGGAAGTCACTCGAGAGAAAAGAATGTTTCAAATCGAAAGGGACTCGGGATCAAAACGTTTTTGCCACTGTTCCAGTTAAGGGGCAAAAGGGTTGCAAAGCGAGAGAGAGTCGAAATCGAAACGTTCTCGACTCTGTTCTACTTTCTATGTATATGAATAGGAATCCACTCATAAGGCGAGTAGATTTCGAAGCGAAAGAGATTCAATTTCTCCTGCAAATGCAAATACTATGGAATCTACTACTCATGGTGCAAGGAAGTTTCAGAGTCAATTAAGTTGACTCCACTAACGGGAGAAAAGGTTGAGAAATGAGAAAGATTCGAGGTCAAAACTACTTCGCCTCTATTCTACTTTCTATGTGAGTGAGTAGGAATCAGCTCACAAGGTGAAGAGGTTTCAAAGTGAGAGAGATTTGAGATCGACAAGTTTTCATTCTGTTCTACTTTCTATGTAAATGAATAGAAACCCACTCACAAGGCGAATAGATTTCGAAGCAAGAGAGGAAGCAGATTTCGAAGCGAGACAGAAACCAGATCAACAAGTTCTCGTTCCTGTTCTACTTCCTATGTGAATGAATTAGATTCCACTCACGGGATGAGGAGGTGTTGAATCGAGAAAGATTCAAGAACAAAAACGAATGAGGATCAACTCAAAAGGTGAGAAGGTTTCGAAGCGAGATAGATTTGAGATAAAAATGGTCCTGCCTCTGTTCCACTTCCTATGTGAATTAATTGCAATCCACTTACGAAGCGAGAAAGTTAAGAAGTGAAAGAAATTCGAGATTAAAACTCACAAAATAACTCACAGTTTGAGCATACTCTGCCACCATATTTTGGATAACAAAAATACTATTTATAGAACTTTCAATAGATGAATCGTAGATAAGAACATTTCATAACGATGCCTACTGATCACAGTGGACTGGTCAACGAATTGTTCATTCCATTTTAGAAAATACTTCGCTATTATTCTATCAGAAATATCAGGTAACTGTACAAGATGAGGTTTCGGTATGGGTGATTGATGACGAAATGAATAAAAAACACTTTTGTCTAAATACCGCTTGTAGATTTTATATATACCTACCAGTAGTATTTAGACAAAAGTGTTTTTTATTCATTTCATTCAAGTGATGGAGTTTTGGCTTGTACATTTTCCGAAAAACAAAAGTGGCAATTCTGAAGTGAAAATTTCACTTTGGATTGAATGAAAATGAACTTTTCTCTCCTTTGCGAAACCGAATATATCCATTGAAAGTACAATAAGCTTTTTCAACGTTGCCATATAAGTGGTTATTATACTCGTTTCTACGTGTAGCTAAGGAGCTTTATTCAGAATATAAATATGTTGTTGTATTGGTTTTCTTCTAGATAATAAGACGGCTCATTGTTATTTTACTATACTTTTCTACGTTTGAATATAAAATCAAGAAGCTCGTAGAATCCAAGTTTTTAATAATATCGACTGCTGTAATCTCTCTGTCAAATGTGATATTGAGTTGAAATTGACCATGAAAGTTTCCACAAACGAGTTGAGTTGATGAAAATCAATTCCGAAAAAAGTTTTTTGTGAGTCATTTTGTGGACTAGACCCATTGAAGAATCAAATGAAAAAAAAGTGCTCTCAAGCGCTAAATTTGCCTAGACGTTTGTAACAATTTTATGAATCAAAAACGCATTTGAAAAAAGAGACTTTCACGAAAAAGAAATCTTTTTTGTAAAGATAATTTTAGAGATTGCAGTTTTTACAAAAATTGTTTGAAACTATGTGAAGAATTTCATGATGGACAAGCTTATCAGGGTCCACAAAAAAATTGAGCTGTCTCCAAACTTTCCAGCAACAGAAATCTAATACTCTTGGACTACATATATGGTTTTGGCGAAAAATTCGGCACAGAGAAAAGAGAAATATATGCGAGATCGAAATTCAGAAACTGTCGGTCGGACGCAGCCACCTGAAAATTGGTCATACTTCAGCGCTTTCCAGCTGATGACTGACGATGCTGAATCGAATATATACCAGGCCACAGGGAAAATAATCAAGTTAGTTCCTGCATAGAGAGTGTTATATCACTGGCTAATACTTTCCAATCAACAGTTTTGTATCTGACACCGAACTGATGTCAATAAATTGAATTTTCTTCAGTGATAAACGAAGCAGATAAATCTTCATTCTTGAATATTCAAGAGTGGTCAATTCCAAACATTTTGGGGAGGATTACAAACGGCTCGACAGAAAATTGTTCAGGATGATTACCAATCTATCAGGTCATGATAATTATTGTACGTTTTTTATTCTGAAGTCTATTCATAGCAATAGAGGGTACTGCTCAAATCATCAGCTGACTCTGTATTTTGGCCAAATGTGCCCGACCTGGAAGCCAACTAAAATAGGGAGACTGTATCTGGTTCATGTTATAACTTGATCATTTATAAAAAATATTTCGAAGGTTATACCTGCTAAAAGGGTATCTCATATGATTTAGAAGACAGTATAAACGTTGCCCATTGTCTGAAGAGTAAGTTTCTTGGGTCCAAAAATACATCTATAAACCCTGGCTATTGAAAATATGTTGCTTTGGAATAATGAATTAACCTTCATATAACTAAGTTTTACTTGTGCTGCACTTTTTGGAACCTTTGATGTAGTACTGAATATTACTGAAAAAAAAACTCCAGTAATATTTATTAACTAAAAAAGTTACACGAAATAATCATTCCAGGCTGTCACAGCATATAGGACAAACCTTTAGGTACATTCAATAGTTGAAAGGTAATGCATGCTTTTGACCTCTTTATATATCGAAAACGCTTGTCAGTTATTCGCAGCGCTTGATTGGTTGCATGAAGATTAGGCCTTGGCAAAATTTAGGGTTATCAAAGGTAATTCAGTATCACCGAAACTTGTCAGAGAATGATTATTTCTACTACTGCGACAACGACAGTGGAAGGGCAACTTGAGCCTATCATTTAAAATTTTTTCAAACTTAGTAGCTGGTCGACTGGTAGTTGCTCTGCAACTACCTATTCCTTTGTTATTTGGGCAGCTCATAGATTGTTTCGACTATAATAACCAAAAAACCTCTTTACCAGTAGTTGGGGTCTTCAGCTCTGAGTTTATCTATTTCGAGACATTCTGGAATTTGTTATATTTTTATTAGAGTGGCACTATATCTAGCTACTTTATGAAAATAGTTTCATATCCATTCCAGAGACTAGCTGCGTATACACCTCAGCAGCTTTGGATGCTTCATATATCTCACACAACATCTTCTTTGGAGTATTGTTCTCATATATGGAGCTCCGTCCCTAAGCATATCTTGGAGCTGCTGGATTCCATCCAGGAAAGAGTCATCCGCCTGATTGGAAACACGAAAACCTTGATAATCTGAAACATCGAAGCAAGATTGGAGATTTGTCACTCTTCTATTGATACTTTCACGGGAGGTGTTCATGTGGCACATTTGATTCCACCTAGAGCGGTATATATCAGAAATACGCGACGGACCGTGACTGCTCATCGTTTTGATTTTCCTGTAGTGCTGGTGTTTTGTCAAAAAAAAATTACCGAGATAACAATAGTGTGCAAACAAAGTTTCGCCACCCGATATTGGTTTCATCATTCTGGTGGGATGAATGATCACTGCATAGTCCCATTTCACTATTACTAAAGTTCTATTTTAGAAGCTGTTCATGTTATATAGATATACTAGTTTTTGAAATAATAAGTATAGTTTTCTACTCGATAAGAGGAAGTTTGTTTTAGAGCACCACGTCTGACTGAACTAGTGCAGGTTCACATAGCAGTTACCTTCACCTGTATCTATAGTAAGGTATCAAACTGATCAAGAATACCTTGGTTAGGGAAACACGAAACAGTATTTTCATTCTGTTGAAGAAAAAGTGTTTTCAATTCATCCTGCTTCTGAGAAGGTGACACATCTTTTCCTAACTGCACCATCTAGCTTTCTAGATTTGTTGAAGGGTTGCAGATCAGATAATCTCCTGCTCTTGATACGATGTCACAGGAAGGATAGTTGGGGTCGTTTAGTCAGGTTATTTGCAGGGCGTGTTCGAGGGGAGATTGTTTCCTCTCCTGATGCAGATTCTACTTCTGCAGCTCAAGAATGTTGTGCAAGGCAGATTCATGGAATATCCTGCCCTTGGTGAGGCGATAAGTAGGTTCCTGGCTATAATATTTAGCCTTCACGGCTTGTTCAAAGTCTTTTCTGTTGACTCATATCATTTGCGAGACCTGCTTGGGTGGAGATTATTTCTTCTCTATATGTAGATTCTGCTTCTGCTGCTCAAGAATGGAGTGCATGGCAGATTCATGAAATATCTTGCTCTCAGTTAGCCGATGAGCCGCTTCCTGGCTGCATCACCTAACCTCCTAGGTTTGTCCAACAGATGAAGAACTGAGAAACACCTATTATTATTTGACTATTAGGGTCATCCGAGGACGCCCAGTATCTCGATGGTTCTGATGGTGATACTCTTAGGGTAGTACATCCTCCCGACATGAAGATGGGGTGCCACTTAAAATGACCCCTACCTTCACAAGCAAGAGTAATCTAATGATCTTCGCTAAGTAATATAAAGAGAAATATTCAAAACTTCTCAAAGAAGTGACTTTTTTCACAATGGATACTGAAATTTGACATAAACGCTGACAATAAAATCCCCAGCGTCAATACCATCCTCGGAAACAAAATTAATCTTCTACATAAAATTCCCTCCAGGACATCCCAATTTTTCATTACAGATCTGGCATTGTTAGAGTCCACTGCGATAAGTAGATTACTTTTGGCATTATTTTTGTCAAACAGTCATATCAGCTGGTGGCAGATAGTCGTATGAATGGGCGCTGAAATTCAATTTCTCTCTTCGGACTCTATATTCGGAAAAGCTATTCAGCTTGTCCATTGAGGCCGAATTATCCCGGGGAAAATATTTTTCAGCTGCGAACGCGTCGTTCCAGAAGGAAAAATTAGTTCATATCTTAATATTTCCACGTGAACAGGATTGTGACGGGATGATCTGAGGTTTCTAGTCGAAGGAGTCGGCTGGAAGCTACAATTTTTTGTTGTTTGGGTGAGGTATATTCGGAAAAAAACTGTTATGTTGCAGAAATTTATGAAAAATTCGGTATAGCCCTGAAAGAATATACAGTACAGAAAATATATATTCTTCAATAAGATCAACATATAAATGAATGCTATAGAAACATTTGAATTGAATGGTTGTGTTATGAATAGATGAACATATCCATTACTATGTGGTAGGAGATCATCATGGAAAACGAGAAACGAAACTTTCTATATTTTTACCACTTGAATTGGTAATTTTATCTCTTTGGCACTCTTGGTTGAACCATGACTTCTGCGATGCTTGATGATACTTCATTTTCAGTTCAAAGTAGTATGTTGCTTGTCTAGCTGTACTAGCTTCTTTCAATAAATTGATGGATGTAGTCGTTACTAGGTGGTAGGAGATCATGCAAAATGAGGAATGAAAGTTTCTGTTTTTTACTACTTGAATTGGTAATTTCATCTCTCAGGTACTCTTGGTTGAACCATAAGGTCTGCGATGCTTGATGGTACTTTATTTTCAGTTCAAAGTAATATGTGGCTTGTCTAGATGTACTAGCTTCTTTCAATAAATTGATGGCTGTAGCCGTTACTAGGTGGTAGGACATCATGCAAAATGAGAAATGAAAGTTTCTGTTTTTTACTACTTCAATTGTTAATTTTATCTCTTAGGTACTCTTGGTTGAACCATAAGGTCCACGATGCTTGATGGTACTTCATTTGGTAAATTTTCGTTATGTGGACACCCGGCGATTTTGAAAAAATTTTTGACTGTACTTACGTATTTTGATGCGTAGATTACGAATCCGAAAGAAAAAAGCGGCGCTCTCCCTTATTTAAAAAGTTACGGCCCTTCAAAGTTCAGAAAAGGGCAACTTTTCAGCCTTCTTTTTCACTAAAAAAAACTATTTAAAAACACAAGCATTTATTCACTAGGTCACCTTTACACCTTATTCCTCCTTCTTTAACACTTTTCACTTCAATAATCAACATTTTTCTTATGAAAAACTTTACTTCAGGAATATGGACTGCATCAGTCGTACCAACCATATCATTAACCTTAAAAACGTAAAATACAGTGATATGTACCCAAAAAGCAGCTCCGTACATTTTTTAATATTTTTATAAGAAAAATGTTGATTATTGAAGTGAAAAGTGTTAAAGAAGGAGGAATAAGGTGTAAAGGTGACCTAGTGAATAAATGCTTGTGTTTTTAAATAGTCTATTTAGTGAAAAAGAAGGCTGAAAAGTTGCCCTTTTCTGAACTTTGAAGGGCCATAACTTTTTAAATAAGGGAGAGCGCCGCTTTTTTCTTTCGGATTCGTAATCTACGCATCAAAATACGTAAGTACAGTCAAAAATTTTTTCAAAATCGCCGGGTGTCCAGATAACGAAAATTTACCCTTCATTTTCAGTTCAAAGTAGTATGTGGCTTGTCTAGCTGTACTAGCTTATTTCAATAAATTGATGGATATAGCTGTTACTACGTGATAAGAGGTCATCATAAAAAACTGAAAATGGATCTTACTATGTTTTTTACCAGAGTATCAAATAATAAATTAAACATATGAATCGGTAAAAAAAAAGTAAAACATTTCTCCAGTCGCTAAGATAATCCACTTTGAATAAATAAGATATTGGACCAAAAGTAAAATGAGAAATAGATAATTCTTGAAAATTTATAATTTTCAACTTCTGGGTACGCAAATCCTATTACCACATGTCTAAATTGCCGGGAATTCAAATAGAGAGAACTAAAAAACAGTGACATGCAAAACGAATCGACCGATACATCACATGACAAAGCGGCCGGCACCGATATATCACTCGACCTCAGAGGTTACATAGGCAGCCCTTGAATACATTTCAAAGGGGGCTGTGCTTTCTGTATACATTCAATAGAATGCTTTGTGTATCTGAAATGATAAAATGAATCAATATTAATGTTAAGTTTTAAAATGAAACGATATGAATATCACAGAATCGATAGCAATATGGGTCTGACAGAAGATACCCAATGCAAGAGAAAGAAACCGCAGTGTCAAGGCTATGGAGTCTCACCAAAGAGATGAAGCTAGACAATGAGCTGTAACAAGCAAGGACCATCAAAATAGATCTAAAAAGTTTACAGTGAATCAGGGCATGGGCTAGCTCCCCGACAATCTAGTCTAATCACAGAATCGATAATGTCATCAATTCGTGGTGGATATTTTAATCATGGCAGATTAAAATAGTGAATGAACAGTTAATAGTTTCCAGAGGATGAACTTTGAAGAAGATGCACCGAACATCGTCAGCCTCAAACCTAACGGTATGTTCATCATCTGCCTCTACAAACGACAGAATCAAAATCGTTGAATCAGCATTCAATCTACCACTGATATTGAAAAAAACAACCAGTTACTTTCATCAGACGTGATGGTCATAAGGAAACCAATTTACCAGAAACTCGCACGCACTAACTAACATCAACCTATTATCCAAGGATATTTTCATCCAGAGTCAAGATGTCAATGACCTGCTGTTTCCACCGATCTGAGAACTGGAAAGGAATACAAAAATAATGTAACAAGGTGGCAATGACTTATAAAAACTGTAGAAAGCCATCGACAGACGCACATTAGAAAAGCTTCTTTCATCAAAAGTATTACCGACAAAATCAGGAGAACATTGTGGAGACAAAATATCTGTACTTGTTACGAAGATCCAAATTGGGTACTACATAGACTGGAATATAAAATCTCTCTATAGAGAACAAAGTATTGGCCAGACCAACAAAAGAATACCCTCTTTCATTATATTATCTGTTTCAATGAATTTACTTGAAGAAATGCATTCTCATTATTTTTTTTAATGCAACTGAGACAAATCATCACCTCTACTGGAAACGATGACTATTTTACTAGAAAGTTTTAGCACGATTCGTGTTTACAGTCTCCTGAAAAGTATGTGTTAGCAAAAAATTACATTGACTCTTGAAAATTTTGATGCACTGATTTACTTGAACTTCCAACGTGGTTCATGAATGAGATTTTGATAATGTAAAAATTCCTTCATAAGCCTTTGTACAAATCAGAAGGTAAATGTCAAGTCGCAAATTATCGATCAATGAATTCGACTGTGAAGTGTTCAAAAATTTGAAACCACTTGGTATACGATAGCTTGACTGAATTCTTGGATATTCATGTAGTGAAAACAAAGTAGTAATTTTAGCAAAAAATTAATATCATTATTCAAAAGACTACTGCGAGGCTTGTGGCCAATATTTATGATGTAGTTGAAAATGATAACACAGCTATGATAGTTTTTCAAAAAGCCAATTAAAATGTTCGATCATATGACATCATTTGGAAAGCTTGACCTTTTCAAAAATTATTTGGGTGATCCTATTCAATAGTGAATCAAATGCAATACGTGGTTATGTTAGGTAAAGTTAGGTAGCAATGATAGTGTGTATAAATCTAATCAAATCGTTTGATCGTATGACATATTTTTAGAAAAGCTTTGTAGAGAATAATGAAACAATAATCATATTTGCGTGTCATGCATGTTCAGTCACAGTAATTGTTGGTCAATATTATATGAGTCGAAAACTACTCAACATTCACCTGTATGCGATTCATGGTGAATCAAATCCAATACTAGGTTAGGTTAGGTTAGGTTGGGCTAGATTGAGTTCCCACGATAAAAGAAAAACCCTGTTTGATAATTATGACCCTTGTAGGAACTATATTCTGGGATGAAAGTGTTACATAAGTGAACAACTAGAACTAGAATATTACTGGAGTGTTTTCCCAACACCAAACCACTATTTTTAACACCTTGACAACTGTTTCGATCACCAAGTGATCATATTCAAGAGTTTGATCTTTCTCTTGAAGATGAGCATCACCAAACCACTAATTTTATCACCTTGACAACTGTTTCGATGACCAAGTGATCATCTTCAAGAGTTTGATCTTTCTCTTGAAGATGATCATTTTTTGATCGAAACACGAGTCGAGGTGTTAAAAATAACGGTTCAGTGTTGGGATATTCATTACTACACCAAAGTTTCCAAACAGTGCATCACAAACTGGAACTAGAATAACAACATTTACTGTGAAATTATTTTGTTGACTAGTTCCAATCAAATACAACCTACCTCGTGAGACCTTGAACAACAACGTGTTGAAATAAGCAAAGTTTACGTGAATTTTTTTTGTGTGTGAGTTAACCTTCCATTTTTTTTAATCAATTCCTGATTGATCTGATCATTGTTATTGATTTGAAGATAAATTTATCGCAGTACATTTCTCCTAACTTTCCCGCCTTCCAATTTATTCTAGTTCAAGTTGGATGTTGAAATCCTCTTACGTGGCCAAATGTTTAATCGTAGATTTTTCTGTTATTTGAATTTCTCAGCTACATCGAATGATTATTCAGACTTGTGTAACTTCAGCTAAAAATGATCATTCTACCGATCTGTGGTTCAAGGATCATTATGAATCCTCAATTTCTCATCGCCCCTTTCATATCGCTGGCAATGTAGGATTATACAAAAGTGACTTCTTAGCCGAGGGAAAAGGATCAAAAGAAGGATAAGTAAAGTCAAAAATGAACTGTGATTGCGTCGTCCTGAATGCGAATGGCTAGGGGCCTTTTTCACACGGGGAAAGGGCATATCCCGGATATTGCAATCATGCACGTTAATAGCTAGGAAGATCTGAAGCTGGGGCCTCCACCGCCAACTCTGACAAATGACTCTTTCCGGCACCAGACGAACTACTACACTATTACTCAACACCTATGTACGAGGATGGTGCATTATGCTTCTAGACATATTCCATTTATATTTACCTATGAAAAACTAAACGGAATATGGCATGATTCGTCATAATGATATAATAATAATAATGATAATCTTAATCTGCATAATAAAATTAAATCTTACAAAACAATATAACACATGTAGAAAACAAATAAGTACATTATTTGTTTGAACAGATAATTTCTTCAATAACATTTAGTATCCTGTTACTTTTAACACTTGATCTCTCGAATAAGATTTTGGTTCCTTTTTCATCGACAACTGAGGATATTAACCTTGTGTTCTGAGTAAGTGTTATTAATAACTCCGCGAGTCACCCAGGAAGCATCATAACTATTCAGTTCCATCGAAGGTAGATTCGAACTCACAATCTTCAGAATTTGAGTGGAGCACACTACCACTGTGCCAATTCAAAGCTTGTCAAGTTTCACTATTATCTCTCCCTCTTTCTCTCTCTCTTTCCCACAGTTTTTAATGAACCCAGATCTAGTGGGCGGGGCCATAACGGAATTCAGAAAGCTCTTTCTACATTCAATTAGCTGTACTGTTTACTCAAACAATTAATCAATATCCTGTAATTTTTGTCTACTATCCACTCTCTGAATAGAATAGTCAAAGAATTTTTTCACTTTCTTATCCAATATCTGTCAATCAGTGAAAACATCTGAGAATTGGATATTGTATCAATATTGTGAATACCTACCTGTTGTCACATCATTAAATATAATTTGACAAATGGCATACATCGTAACCAATTAGTTGTTTTTTTTGAATGTTTAGTGCACTAGTTGTATTCATCGACATTTCGTTTTATTTTTTCTTGAGAAAAGCGAGCCATAGAAACAAATCGGAAGATAAAAAAAATGTATTAATTGAAGAGTTTTATTTACCTTGCCCTGTTTGTTGTTTATTTGTTTGACCCCCTTCCTATTGACAGATTGATATCATATTTGATATATACATTCAGTTTTGATGACAATACAATTCAATAAATTCTGTATCATTATGAATAAAAGATGGCCGCGGCTACAAAATGGCGGATTGCATGTTGTTTCACAACTATCCCAAGATGGGTATTAAATGATAGGGCTTGACTAGTAGAATGGTAGTACACTTTGGAAAAGATGCAAATCTAAGATGGCCGCAGCTAAATAATGGCGGATCACATATCACCTTGTAATACTAAGTCACTAAATGAACTGAACAGAATGAGGAGAAGCATTGAGTATCAAAATCAGAAACTGAAAACTTGAAAATGAAATGAATGAAAAAAAATGTTGAATGGAAACTAAAAGAGAATTTCGAAGGTCCTATGTAGCAGTCATCACACCAATCTCCTCAGCAATCTCCGGTATTGATCAGCTGAAAAATAATAAAATCTTTGAGCGTACTATTTACATATTTATTCAGGTTACGCTACACCCAACGATTTTATAATTTTTTATCCAATCACTACCGTTTATTGCTGAGAAGAGTGGTGTGATGGCTGCTTCCTAGGACCTGATTATTTTTTTGTTTCTACTGCATTATCTACATCAGTTTTATCTTTTTTTCCAATAAAACCGTTTGACACTCAATATTTGTCACTTATTTTTCCAGAAGAATTACCCAATATAAAACTGAATGTACCAAAATACGTCAGTGCCGTACATTTCTCTTCGTCACTAATGCTGGCTAAACGATGCCACTAGACTCAACGATTCGTATCTAATTGGGGCTGAATGAAAATTTATGAAAATAACATTGGCAAAATTCACAGAAATTGGATGAGGAATACCTTCAGTATTGATAAAAAAAGGAATCATATATTTTCCAACCTGTAACCTCCTGAATTTGAACTCACGTTTTTTTGAGTTCAAGGTATATGCGGTGAAGAAAGTAATAGAAAACATAATAACTAGCTTTGAAAAAGGAGAACACACTATTGCTGATTTATGTGATCTAACAAAAGCATTCGATTGCGTCCCTCATTCTATTCTATCGAAAAAATCAGATGACTATGGCATAAGAGGAACCCCCCTGTCTCTCTTTTCTTCATATATGACAAACAGATACCAATATGTGTCAATTGACTCGAACAATGTGTCCGACTTATAACCAGTTACATGTGGAGTTCCTCATCATCGTTCATCAACGTTCGGTTCTGGGTCCTCTTTCATTCATAATCTATATAAATGATCTCTTTTCCTTCATGTTACCTCATAATTGTTTTGCTTTAGCCGATGATACTACTCTTACGACATCCGGAAAAATCAAGAGTAATTTGGTGTGCGATATAAATCAAATTCAAAAGAATCCTGACATGTGGTTCAAAAGAAATAATCTAATGTTGAACGGAAATGAAACTCAACACATCATTTTTATATCATACACCTCTTGGGTTGAAGGACAGACTGTTAAACTCTTAGGTATACATCTAGATTATACTTTGGACTGGTTAGAGCACATTGAAACAACTTAGCATCAAACTGTCGAAACACACTTTTCTTCTTCGGAAATTGAAAGATATAATCTCTCAAAAGGCGCTATTATTGGCTCACACGCTTTTTTCTATTTCCACATCTCATATAAAACAATTCACTGAGGAAATAGTACTAACGCAAATAGGATATTTATGTTACAAAAAAGGCCTTGAGGATATTATCTGGGGCTGGTTTTTTAGACTCCTGTTGACCTCATTTCCTTTCGATGAAAATGATGACGACATTACCTTCTATTCATCTGTATCAACTTTTGAAAGATATTCATTAAAATGAACCAACATTAAACAGAAATTGTGATTTCCACAATCATGAGACTAGATGATGTGATTTGTTGAGGGCCAGTAGATTCAGACTGAAAAAGTCAAACAGAAACTCTATCGATGTCAACTTATTCAACTTGTTCAAAAAGTATCTAAAATATCTATTGATTACAAATTGTATTTACTCTACTGACAAGTATATAGCTGTCTTATCTAAAGAAACAAAAATAAACGACGACAGTGTAATATTCATTCTTGGGTAATAAATTAAGTATGTGGCTATATGTGACCTATCTTATTTATATCTTATTTGTATACATCGAACAGACCAATAAATTATCTTATCTTATTATTTGTCAGATTTTTCAGACAAAAAATTAATCTCAAGTTCACATTTTCAACGAAAAATTGTAAAATAGAAACACAATACAATGAATACAAAAATTTGTTTCAAAAGCATCCTAACAAGATGAGTATATTTTTTGATGGATTTACATTTTTAAGGTTAGGAATCAAACGTTAAAAGGCAAGACCTCAAAAGTTTCGGCTTCTGAGGGTTGACGTTCGTAGGGGTGCGACAGCTGGTTAACGGAAAAACATTTTAAACATACAACGTACATCTTTTCCAATTTTCAGTATCCTTTTGTGACTTGTTTACATTATCTTCCAAATGAAGTATCACAATTTGAAATATGAAACAATTTTATTCCTGCCAAAATTATATTTTTAATGATGGGACACACTTAATACTTTTCGTTTTCAAGTAAAAAGGATGATGATCATCATGGGGCGAGAAAGAAAGGATGACAGTTGGGACTATTATAGGAAGATAACCCCCTTGAATTTAAAATTGACATGCTCCAGCATGTTCCTGTCAATAATAAATTTGTCTTGAAAATATTCGATCTATTTTTGTTGATGATTCACACTTTGTAATTAAAAAATATTGTGAAGTCCTGGTACATGTGTGTACTATACTGACGTATTACCGAATAACAAACGGAACATCTGGGGAACAACAACATGGAAATGACCAAAGATTAGCCCTACTGGGTCTCTCGTGTAGGTTGCTTGTTGCGCCAAATACGCCGAATGAAATTTCGTGTTGATGAATATGGAAATTAGGCTATTTGCACCTCCATATGATGAAGTGTGACATGCATACGAGGACAAAGTTAATTCAAAATAACCCAACAAAAAGGAAAACTGGATGATTGGAGTTTAAACTGGGGCAAACAACTAGTTCCTGCATCAATATATTCTGCAGAAATTTGAATATCTTGTCATCAATGGACATGACATAATAATATTCAAATGATGTTAGTGATATAATAATGATTATTTCATTATTTAAATGTTGCCAATTCGGAAACGAATGTAACGGACACAGACAGAATGTATGTTTGTGCATATTTGCTTTGAAACTATCAATGTACCAAAGCATTGAATTTCAACCTATCGGTAATTGATCCAATAAATTTATTTGTACCACCTAGACAACTTTTTTTCTTCAGAATGTACCTTTTGACTGAAAATTGACAAAATAGATTGATTTTATTTACGATTCAACTAAATTATCCACAACCCTTCAGCCATACGATCAATTTCCAATCTTCTGAAAAATGCCGAAGAAAGTTGATTTTATTTTCATGGGAGACACCTTTTTACAAGCACTTCATATCATTCAACGTAACAACGGCGTCCAATAACAATTTTCGAATTACATTTTCTTCATGGACATATACAATCACTGACATTTACTCTCCTTCCAAGTCCCCCATATTGAACTAGTTGAAAGTGAAGAAATAATCATCAATATACTGTAACAAATTTCATCTCACCATTCATTTATGTTCCATAATTTAAACTGTTACTGTTTCTTGCAGGACTGAATTATATTTCATTAATATTAAAGATTTTTCAAATATTAGTAACATTGCATTTCTGTATGAAATACAATACAAGTATGAAATACTAGAAAATGATTTATAAGAATACTTGGAAGAGGTAAATCAAGAAATGAGGCAAAATATGTGGTATTCACAAGAAGAAGTTCCAGCGCATTTCGATAACGAAGTTAGGAAATATATTTTCGGTCTGTAACCAGAATGTTGGATTGGTGCAGCTATTCCTTGGCCATCCATAAGTCCAGATCTCAACCCTATTGACTTTTGCTTCTGAGGTTTCATGAAAGAGGACGTGTATTTCGTTGAAATGATCCGGCATACAACAACTGGGGCATCGACTCATTCAAAGTGCGAATCGACCTTGCACAAAATTCGGTTTTTGTTTTTAAAACGATAGTCATGTCACTGAGTGTTCTGATTGACATTGAAGCCCCTGGATATGCCCTACATTTTGTTTTAAGAGAGAGAGAGGACACTGACAAATCAAGATCTTCAGATGATGAGGTGCTGCAAGTTATTCCGGGTTTTCCTGCAGCTGAAAAAGTAAATGCGCCACTGGAATCAATGAAGTCGCCCCCGGAGCGCCAATTAACTTTTGTTGTTTTATAATTTCATGATTTGTATTTTGATAGTGAAATCAACAAACTAGTTTCACTACGAATATGTATGTTAAGAGTATTTTGCCCTATCGTCGTTCAAATGTTGTAGATTAAAGTTATGACTGGTAACTAGTTTTCAGCAAAAACAATGTTTCACTTCAAATGTTACTCTGATAACACCAGAGAAGATCAAAGGTTACTGTGATATCACCAGAGGAGATCAGAGATTTGGGATCAAAATATAGAGTTGCACTTTTGAAAAAAGTAACGCCAACTGGAAATGTGAAAATTGACTTTGCAAAGAAATGTCCACTGAAATTGTAGAAATTGGGGGGTCGAGAAAACATCAAATACCCGTATTTATAGAAGTTGTGAGATGAGCAGAATCACGATGATATGCCTGAGAATCTTGGTGATCAGTGCCTTTTGTACACACTATGAAAAATTGCAAGCTTCAAAAGAGATATATTTTTCAAAGAAGATGAAGCCCAGCAAATATTGATGTAGTCCAAGACATCAAACGGTTCATCAAACCGAACTGAATATTTCATATGTTTGTTTGAAGGTGGTTGACAATGTTTCGTGGTGTATTTCATGAGTTCGTACTTCCATTGTCTGATATAATATAAATTGATTTGAAATCCCTGAAAAAAAATTAAAAGATTAAGCGAAAATAACAATTCCAATAAACAAAAAATCTGTAGTTACAAATGAATAACATACGAGCAACAACCAAATGAAATGAAAAATAAAAAAATTGAAATATTAATAAAACCTGAAAATTAAAAAATATTATTGATAAAAAATGATAAATAAAAATTAAAAGATTGCAAAACAAGTTACGTCATGACGTTTCGATTGTTAGTATCCACAATCGTTATCACCCGAAGACGATTGTGGATACTAACAATCGAAACGTCGTGACGTAACTTGGTTTGGAATCTTTTAATTTTTTTCCATTTTTTGTTAATAATGTTTTTTAATTTTCAGCTTTTATTATTATTTAAATTCATTTTTAATTTCAGTTTTTTTGTTTGATTGAATTGTTATTTTCGGTTAATATTTTGAATTTTTTTCAGGGATTTCAAATCGATTTATATTATATTGAAAAAGGGAAGTCCGAACTGATGAAATATTTCATATGATCTTGTCCATCGTAAAGTTTACTTCGACTCGGACATGAGAATAATTTCTGCAAAATGGATCCCCAAATCTTTGAATTTTTACTAAAAGCATGCATGGATAGAACCTTACTTCTGTTCTGTGTTCGATTTGAAAAAACATGCGAACTTCTCAAAATGTGTTGTCATTATAAACAATACTTGGGTGGATTTCTACGACCTAAAATAAAAGTAGCAATCGTTGAATATTTATACACTCAGATTCTTCAATATCTAGACTATGTTGTGAAAAAAACTGCTACACATACTCTTGGTCTTTTTTGTTTGGGATTGCCAAATATTTTGTGAACTCAATTTTATTCAAATTCTAGTCATACATTTCACTTTCTTTCCATGTAGAAATCTCTCTGAGAAAAAGTGAAAATACATTCAATTATTTTGGAAAGGAAATATTTCCAGCTGGTTCACTGATCAACCCTACTAAGATTCAATCTCAAGACCATTCTAATATCGAATTGCGAATAATTGTTGTGGATGATTCAATGAATCGAATCTCGAAAGACAACAAGAATATATGAGTTTCTGGAAATGTTGAATACTCAGCTTTGGAAGAGAAACTGTACCTGTTGATGAAAACTACAAAATTGCAATTGAAAGAACCGTACATTCATTTTATTTCCAGAAAGAAATAGCGACTCTCGATCAAATGATGAGAGCTTCGAAAGGAGTCCAAAGTATGAATCCAATAATGAATTTCAGCTGGGAAAGACGACACAAAAAATTGTTCCTAATAACGAATGATGAAATCATTAGTCTGGTTCACATGTACTCGATTTAGCTCTTTTTGGTGACATTTTTCAGTTCTGTCTAAAAATTACGACCAATGTGTCATTCGATTCCTATTTTTGCCTAGAAACTTTGAGGAAAGGTCCGAAAACGCGCCGATAAAAATCACAAAAGTTATAAACAATTGAGTGAAAAAAAATGGGGCTGAATTTTCTCTTAATATCCCGGAAAATTCTCAAAATTTTGGAAATTTGAAAGAAGATTTGAAAAAATCAATGAATTTGCGTAAAAAAAGTCACGACTCTCGAAACTGTATCTCGAATATTTATAATTTTTACAGAGCCCTGAAAATAGAGCCAAAAGCGGGTAGTCTGGCTTCCGCGCGCCTTTCGTCACTCTGATATAAAAACAAAAAAAAATATTGAAATATATTAAATGTGAATATTAAGGAATAAAAAAAATCATGTAATGTTGGGATACATCAATAAACAATAATCCGCAGTCAAAAAGTTTTTATCCCAATTTTACCGTTAATTATAAATTTGTTAATTAATAACTTTTTCTGAATTGAAAGTTAATATAATAATATAATTATTAAACTAAAACCCTGGCATTTTTTTCCTTTGGTGAAGTTATCCTTAATAGGCAAAAAAATAGATTATCGTTGCCAAAATAAAAAAATTGTTATTTTCTATTTTGTTATTACAATTGAAAATAATAATTTTATAAAGAATACATTAAAAATGTTTTTCTTCAAATTTTTTATTGTTTCAATGTCTCATGGCTAAAAACTGATTAATAATATTTTTTTAAATTTTTTTACAGCTATTGTTAATAAATTTATTATAAACAAACAATTTCTTTGTTGCTAAAAAATGCGTTTGTTAATTAACAATCGTTTTTTGCAACTAAATATTGAAATTAAGGACCGTTTTTTTTAATCATAAATTCTATTGTACTTCAAGGTTTTGAGAAAACTTTTTTTTTCTTTTTTAATTGTTTATTAAAAAAATTGTTAAAAACAAAATTGTCATAGACAAATTTTTTTTTTCATTTTTTATTTCAATACTTTGTTCTATAATAAGAGTAACTACCTATGTGTTTTTTTTTAATCTTTCCATTTTTTATAAAACTTTTAATATTGTGATATTGAAAAAAACAGTTACTTTCATTATAGAACAAAGTATTGAAAAAAAAATAAAAAAATAATTTGTTTATAATTTTTTTTAAATAAACAATTGAAAAAATAATAAAAGAAAAGTTTTTTCAAAACCTTAAAGAACAATAGAATTTATGATTAAAAAAAAACGGTTCCTCAATTTTAATATTTAGTTGCAAAAAACGATTGGTAATGAAAAAACGCATTTTTTTTTTATAAAATTATTACTTTCAATTGTTAATAAAAAAATAGAAAATAACAATTTTTCTATTTTGGCAACGGTAATCTATTTCTTTGCTTATTAAGGATAACTTCACCAAAGGAAAAAAATGCCAGGGTTTTAGTTTAATAATTATTGGGATTTTTATATTAACTTTCAATTCAGAAAAAGTTATTGATTAACAAATTTATAATTAACGTTAAAAGTGTGATAAATATTTTTTGACTACGGATTATTGTTCATTGATGTATCCCAACATCACATGATTTTTTTTATTTCTTAATATTTACATTTGATATGTTTAAATGATTATTTTGTTTTTATGTCAGAGTGACGAAAGGCGCGCGGAAGCCGAACTACCCGCTTTTGGATCTATTTTCAGGGCTATGAAAAAATTATAATTGATCGAGATACAGTTTCGGGAGTCGTGACTTTTTTTACGCAAATTCATTGATCTTTTCAAATCTTTTTTCAAATTTCCAAAATTTTGAAAATTTTCCGAGATATTAAGAAAAAACTAAAGCCCCTTTTTTTTCACTTAATTGTTTATAACTTTGGTAATTTTTATCGGCGCGATTTCGGACCTTCTCTTAAACTTTCTAGGCAAAAATACGAATCGAATGACACCTTGGTCGTAAATTTTGGACAGGGCTGAAAAATGTTACAACAAAACTACATATGAACTAGACTACATTTGCTGGGAAAATATCACCTGAGGAAGATATGAGACGCGAGAATATAGAGATTAATTATCTGGATGAAATTCAGCTCAACGAAGGATATACCATGGGAAAGATGTGGCATGACAATAACATAACAAGTTCACATCAAACATTGTCAGAAAGCAGGTCAAACAGATCAAATTTGCCTCCTGGGCCTCCTGTAAAAGAAAATAGAATGATTCCTATCCACATTGAAAGTGTTTATGGTTTCGTTGATGACGGTTTATTTATGTTTGATTCAAAGCATTCTGGCCACTACCATGAAGACATTAACGACGATGTGATGGAAGAATATTTTGACATTATTCCACCTGACGGTGTTAGTTTGATGGATGATGCAAGTTATCATTCCAGATAAGTTGAAAGTAATGCTTCGAGAAAAGCAAATATCATTGACTTGCTTCGGCAGAAAAAATACCAGTTGATGAAAGTATGGTTGAAAAAAAAACAATTGTCCACAGTGTGTGTGATGTAAGGATTCAAAGAATACACATAACTCAAGAATTCATACAACTGTGTATTTGTGTCTATGAAACATGCTAGAATGTCATCCACATATTTGTACCAATTGAAGAAATTCCCAACAAGCGGGTACCTGTGTATTTTTCATTTCAAATCAGCTATGAAATCTTCTGTCAGAAGGGGACTTAAAGGGTTTCCCATTATGAGTCACCCTTTGGTTGAATAAAATATGTCGTTGAATTAGAAATAATTCAGTCAATAAGTCTATTATTTCTTGTTTCGATATGAATTCTTCAATCTGAATCAAGACTGAAAATTACTATGTTTCATAAGATTGATATTGAGTTTCCTGATATTTTTACTGAAGATGAACAAAAGAAACCACTGGTCTGATGGGGTAGTTCTATTTCTGTTACTTTGATGAGTAAATGAAGTTCAAGTGGTTGCTTTCTTTCTTCCATCCATGATGTATTTAACGTTCTTCAAAGTTTCTTTGATTTCTTTCTGATGTAAAATTCAACATCAGAAGTTTTGAGGTCCTAGTTTGGACAGCAAGACTCAGATTTTGTTTGCTTCTATAGTTAGCTGATAATATTTCCATGCATCATCATAAGTAGGACCACTGTTGTATCAACAGTCGGAATGGTATGGGAGAATCTCAAAACAAATGTTTTTATTTCACACGATGAAAATAAACCGGTGGTATCAACCTTGACCCACTATTTCAACAACGCCCTATTCACCAATTATTCAAGAGTTCACGAAATCATTGCCCTTTACCAAATACCTACTGCCTCCAATACGGTCGTTGGCTTGTTAAGTAGGCAGGTAATCATGAGCGATATTAATAAAACGGTAATTGATGATGTGTCAGGGGTATAACATACCTGTACTGCACAACAATCGCATCTTGTGATTATAATCGATATATCAACCTTGTCTCAGAATCTGAAGACGTCAGGGGTTCTGCAGTGAATAGATGAGGAAATTCACCGTCGGGTGGGGTCGTTGATCTAGTTAGGTGCGTATACAGAATGATACAATTCTAGGGTCCTTGAATGCTCTAGGGTCCTTTATTTCATATATATATATATATATATATATATATATATATATATATATATATATATATATATATATATATATATATATATTATGGGTTAGTTGTTGTTTTTTCCGTTGGGTATCTGCCACATGTACCTACAAAGTCGTAGGTCTACATGAGAGGAAAGGTGCAACGTTGAGCATGTCAATAATCCACCTCTCCGGGGTGCAAAAACAACTCCATTGGATATAATTTACTTCATTGTAATTGTGCACATAAAAAAAGTTCAGCCTTTGGAAAGTACAAGATGAAAATCGATTTCAAACATTTTGCAATGAAAATAGATCTATGGTTTTTTCATATGAATCTATGACACCTTAGGTTGGTATTAAACCCCTAAAACCCCCCAAACTTTTATATGAGTCACAAGTAATTCAGTATCGTGAGACAGTTGGTTTAATACATCATTTTTGAAATTTTTTTTTGCTGCTCAACACTTTTTGGTCCAGCCAGTTTTTATCGAGGTGTGGCAAACATTTTAGTTACAAAAAGTAAGTTATAAATAAACATTCCTGTTACTTGCAGGTTGAAAAAATATGTATTTCCTAAAATGAATAGTCAGAATCATTTTCCTGAATATACCAGTGGAAAGAAATTTAAGGAATATATTTCAAGTGTGTTTTATTTTTCAGATATTTTAATATTCTTCGTAACTGAGTACAAAACGGTATGGTTGTTAAAGGTAACATAATATAATTTGAATCTACAATGAAGCCACTTTCACTTTGGATGCTTTCTTGTATCCAAAGAAATTAATTTCATTGAGAGCGCTTTTTTGACAGTGTTGCTTTATCCAGTTTTAATTGTGTTTACATAGTACATGGTCTTTGTGATTTTATGTTGGATAGAATGGAGACGCGAACTCATTTGTCTTCCATTCATTGGTGTAGTGTTTCCGAAATGGAGTTGATGAGATTGAATGGAAAAGTTGAATGAGAATGCCTCTCACGTTAGGTAAATAGTTAGCTGAATAGTTTTGTGTATACTTCGATCTGCAGGAGTGGCAGTTACAATTCAATTACGAGACTTAGTTTCACATTTATTCATATTTCATTTAATTTCATCTCATTTTAATTCATCTCAAGAACATTTTACATTTCATAGACACGTCCAAACCTTAACCCAAATAACTAAAGATAGATAATAGAATGATTTGTAGTCCTGGGAATATAATCGAGGTTGACAATAATAATTGTTGAAAAATAAATATTACTGGAGTTTTTTCCCAACACCAAATCATTATTTTTACACCTCGACACGTGTTTGGATCACCAAGTGATCATCTTCAAGAGGAAGATAAAACTAAAAACTACTCAAAACTGAAGCTACTTATACCAATCAGGTACATCATACAGGTAGGTAATCAGTAATACCACCCATATAAGTGTACCACCCTAAATTAATTTTACAATTGGCATTTCTATTATTTTACAATATATCCTTATGTATGTTTGAATGTTACAGCTATATATAGAACAATTTTCAGCTTTATAAAATTAATATAATAATAATTGTGATATGGGATAGTGAAGAATAAAAACATATATGATCTACATACAAGATAAAATACTAAATATGAATGTATGAAATGTATCATGTATGAATTATATATAAAACGTAAATGTATAAAATATATGAAGTATGAAGTATAAAATGTAAAATAAATATATAATGTGAAATGTATAAAATGTCAAATGAATGAAATATAGATAAGTGTATTAATATATACCGTAACAATAAAGTGGGAAAGTATATCCAATCACTGTGATTATCCATGAATAAATGCCGATTTACAGCGATTATGTGAGTAAATTCTTGGTAGTTGGATACAGTTACTAAATAAGATACATTTCAATTTTGATTTTAATTTTTTTGGAGGTAAATCTCGAAATTGAGATGGTAAGTTGTTATAGAGTCCCGTATCCATTTTGGTAGTTTTTTGAAGCCTTGTTATTGGTTCAACTATTCTGGTTTTGAACCTTGTATCATATTCATGTATCTCTTCATAAGTTTCATAGCATTCATTATTATTTTCAATATTTATTTGTTTGTGGTATATAATTAAGGCATAAACAGTTATTATTTCTAGAGGGGGAAATAAAGGCCTACATCTAGCCTCCCAATTCGAATTTGTAATACATCTTATGGCAGACTTTTGTAAAATTAGTGGTTTAACTATGTGTGTTTGAGCTGCATTACTCCAAGATAAAGTAGCATACTGAAGGTGTGAATGAAATAGGCAGTAATAAGAAGTTAGCGCTGCTATTTGATTTTCAAGGTCTCGAACTTTTTCAATAGCAAAAACAGCCTTGGAGAGTTCAGTACACAACAAATTGACATGTTGTGACTACTGGAGGTGACTGTCAATTTGTACACCTAGAAATTTCACATTTTCATACATTTCTTCTTGATTAGTAGAATGATTTGGCCTACAATCAAATTTTAGGCTTACAGTTTTACTCTCATTCAGTATGAATTCACTGTTGTCGAATCATGTATGTGCTTGTTGTTTGACATCATCCTGGGCTATTTTGAGATCTTCATCCCTTTTTATACCTACTGATTGTGAATGTAGCGTCATCTGCAAAGAGTAAAGATAATCTGTTATGTGCAGCCATATTATGAGGAACAGCAGAGGTCCCAAGATTGAACCTTGAGGTACTCCCCTTTCAATTTATAGGAATTGACGTTTTTATTATTGCAGTCCATTCGCTGTGTTCGCTTGGACAAATACGAAGTGAACATTTTTTGACAGATTCCACGAATGCCATAGTAGCTCATTTTGTTTAATAAAGTTGAATGATTGATTGAATCGAAGGCACATGTAAGATCCGTTAAGATACCCAGACAGTGTTTGTTTTTGTCGAAATTTTCTTCATAAAATTTGGTGAGGGACATTATGACATTGGCAGTCGATACTCCTTTCCTAAAGCCATATTGTTCTGCTACAAGTATACTGTGAGTATCTGGATAGGAAGTTAAGTCATTATACATTTTTTTCTCCAAGATTTAAAAAAATACTGGCAGTATGGATATTTGTCTGAAATTATTTATTAAAGATGGATCATCCTTTTATAAGATCAATATGAAATTGTTCAATGTCTGCAAATTACATAATTATTATCACAAGTCTAGAACTCACTATCGTTGATACTTTTCACAATGGATAATTGAAAATGTTCGATGATCAATACAGTCTCTAAAATTACTATACCAGCGAAAAAAAATTAATTCCAAAATCGATTCACTCCAGTGTTTTCAATGAGATTTCCCAACCGGCATTTGTATTTTTAATTTCGCCCATCTCGTGCTTTGAAACATAAAACCTATTTTACTTTTATGATGGAGTCGTTATGAAACTGGAATTGACTGTCATAACAAAGGCCTTTATGGACTACATTGGAATTCTCAGTAACTTTATTTGAATCCCAATGGAGTCTTCAGTTCTTGTGCTCCGGGTGAATATGAGTAATAAATACTATTTTACGGCAGGATCATGTCAGGATGAGCATAAATTTCCTAGGGTAGAGTTCATTTGAGAAACTTGCAGTGTATTTGGATATTAGTTTGTGTTGAAAGAAGTGATTTTGATTTCGGTGTCGGTTTTTATTATGAAAATAATGATTGCTATTCCGATTTGTTAAGGAATATTTCAATTTCAATCAAATTATGGTACATTTTTGGTAGGGATTCTATGGCTGGAATTTAATCGAATAAGCAAATGAATGTCATTACCTACTATCATCGGTAAAATAAGTAGATTGAAGCAATATATTGGATTCATGGTTTTATTCAATAAACCGTTGATATACAATGAAAAGAGGGCCGAAGACAATATGGATTCCTGGGAAACACCAGCGTTGATGGTAAACGCATTCGAGAGATATCCATCGCCGGCCACTTGCAGGAAACGTTCTTCCAGGAAGCTGGAGAGCCATACAGAAAAATGATCTGATAAGCCGTAACGTCGAAGTTTGGCCAGCAAACCCTCATGCCACACACGGTCAAAAGCCTTAGAAATATTAAAGAATATCTAGGCGATTGCGTTATTCCAAATATGTCATACGATGTTATATAATAGTTTGTCTTCGACTAAATACAAACTGTAGATATTTCCAATGAATAGAGTGAGTGAACGTCTATAGTGTCCGGCTGGTAAAAAGGTCAATTTTAATAATTTGTGAGTATTTTATCAAAAATTCAAATAGAGCACAAAGAAGTCCCATGTTTGAAAGTTGAAAGATCTGCCCCTGCATTAACTAAAATAGTGTCAGATGACCTTCGGAATAATTCAGGGTTCGGTAATTGCATACATTTCGCTATTTCTTTCGCAATGATGCCAAATTTATCTATCCCCACAGGCTGTTTCGTACATTTGCTATTTTTGTAATTAAAAATAAACGTGTTCCATTTGCGCATGGTCGAAGCTTCACAAATTTTTGTAATTTTGGTAGAATTCTCCTGTTACTGTGAAATTTCTGGGAACCTTGGTTTTAGTCTCGGGTAATTTTATTGAAAGGGCCGAATTAAGATCTTCCATGTCATCAATTTTTAATCTTCGAAGTTCTTGAAACCACGTGATGTATTCGGGCTCAGAAAGGCTGATGCTTTTCCATTATTTGATTTGGAAGCATCTGTGTAGAATGTTTTTGACTCTTTTGGAGCATATTTTTCAAATATGTGTGTTAAAAATGCACGTAGTTTTATATACCAACACAGTTTTTAATAATTAAGGTACTGCTCAGCATGGAGTACTGAGACCATAAAGTTGATCATTTCAATCTTCTTGACAACTCTTCAAAATAAAGTAACAAGGTATTTTCGGAACAAGAATTTAGCTTGGCTTTCATTTTTCAGTCCATAAAGTTTCTGTAAGCAATTTCATACTTTTCTCCTGATGTCCTTGGTAGCAAATTATTGCAAACATCTATTGCTTTCAGAACAATTTCTGGAGGTTTATTTCCCAACTCTTAATCTTCGTATTCCATTATATTCAATATTCAATGAATCTGAACTGTTTATACTATAACAATCAACAATAAAACTATTTTCGTTGGGTACGTTGACAGCAATAATGATGCAGTGCTTCGGTTTTGTTGTTATGGAAACGCCGACAATGGGCTACTTGGATACTGTACGCAAATCGTCGGCGTAGCGTTGTCAACATTGAGAACGTGTCATATCAATCTGACATGTAACAATTCATGGTTGACTTGGGTTATCGTGAGAAACTATTTCTCACTGTCATGGCGGATATTTCTCACTGCGTGAGAAATCTTTCGTTTTGAATGTAGGAAAGCGATGAGAGAAGTAGCACATTGTATAGCATCCGTAGAGAAAAACTTATTTCTGATATACTAACTTTCACTTCTCATGGTCCGATTCACATAATGCTCGGCGACAAAAGAGCTTGTCCATTTTTCATCTTGCAGTTGAATGATATTTTCATCCCCATTCACTGTTTTTGAAGGCTCATCTGATTATCAGTAAAGTGCTTCTGGTCTATCATCTATGATTTGAAATATGAGAACAATTCGTTTTTTTTGTACAAGTCAAAGTTTTAAACCCGAGGATATTCACTATTCCAATTAATTCATGAACCTAATGCCATTCAGTATCATCAACTAGATTAGTTTTCAATCACTAGTGATTACCCTAATCATTACGATATAAAAATCTAATATATAAAAATGGATGTTTGTTGGTTGGTTGGTTGGTTGGTTGGTAAGTGATAAACTTCTACATCGCTCAACCGATCGTGATAAAACTTGACATGTATAAGTAATTTTTCATTGAGAAGGTTTTTAGGCTATCAATTTTTTTGTAAGTCGCCACTAGATGGCGCTGTAGAACAATTTTTTAAAAGCACTTTTCAATAACGCTGCGCACGCCTAAGTTCGTTGATTCTGATTCTGCCAAAACATTGGAACAGCAAACAGCAGCGGTACAGCAACATAGTACTAGTATTGTATATTTATAAATACCGACAATATTACTAATTTTCATGAAATTGGGTGTGACTGTATCATCAAAAACGTAATTAAAAACCGGCAATATCGATTATAAATATGACCTGAAATCCCGAAAAATGCTCCCAATGAACTGAATGTGACGTTCTGAATCAGCAAATGTTGTTGGATAGCAAATTTTGATCTACGGTATTCTTAGTTGACAAACCACCAAGGTCGGCTTTGAGCAACGAACTCTTATTTTCTGATTACACATTTGAAATAATCCGCTTACTAAGCATTTATAAAAAATATAATCTGATTACTTGATGGACTGTAACCAGCTTAAAATTTTCTGTACATGTTTTCGATTTCGTGCTTCCCATAAAAATTTAACATTTCTTTCTTCTAAACAGTTTTACGCTCCTTTGTTTTTCCACTTTACAGATGTGAATTTTGCTATAATCGACATGGAACCGTGAGAGAACGACCAACTTACATCAGCAGCCGTTCGGATCACGGATTCTCCAAATATGGCCAATCGAATCCATTATAGATACGCTCTAGAGGAATGTCTCAATAACATGTTCCTTCCAAATCGACCATTAAGAGATAAACGCCGGTCTCTTGCGCTCGATAATTAATTAAAGTATCAATTTACCAAAGCGAGATGAAGGCGAAATCGAGATGGAGTGTTGGACATACAGGGTGGTGAGAAGAATAATAGCTTGGGATTATTTCAGTTAGAATAATCCTGAATAAAATGTTTAGTTAGCTTTTCACCGTTGAACTTGAGAATCTCCTCATAACTATGTTTCATTTTTGATGATGTATTTGTATCAGTTGTATAACTTTCATACAGGAAGAGTATTTCAAGAATACTCAACTATTACTCACCATACACTATGTCCAAGATAAGAAGGCCACTATGGAAATATCGGAAATAGTGAGAGATACAATTCGGTTGAATGAACCTTTTTCTTGAATTACAAAAAATCACTCACTAGCAGCGCTAGTAGTTCCGTAAGGACAAACACTGCCTAATCCTCATATAAACATATGATAAAGTACAATTAAAAAAGAATGTTTTCAACAGAAGATGTTCCTGGAGCAACACTAAAATTTGCAACTGTGAAGGATAACAATGCTGTAACATTAAAACGTTGACTTGCATGCCGTAATTAGAAAGTAACTGAAAAAAAAGTGAATTGATAGACAGGTTAGTACAAACTCTAGTAAACGAGTAGCGGTAAATTCAAACTGTAATAAAAACAATTTGAAATAATTATGAATTTCAGACTTATTTCCGAGTGAAATATGAATCAAATATAGATGGTAATGTAATAAATTCAATTAAATATAATGAATATAATTCAATAAACGATTGAGGTTATATCTCATTCTAATCAATGGTAATTGACTATGAAAAATTTACTATTTATTTCATGTTCAGAGCATACATATGAATATTTATTTATTTTTTGCACTTTTAAATCCACTCTCCTCGAAGCATGTATCCATTTCTTACATCCAACCTCATTATGTTTTATAAATTGAATAAAAAACACGTTTTCTTCCGGATATCGATTATTATCCGACGTACAATTCGGAAAACAGCAATGCTTTGTTGGCATTATACTAGCACAAAATAATTTTAAATATCAGATTTATATTTTTAAATAATAAATTGATATTACGTAAATAACACTGTTTTACATGTAAATATTTTATTATTTGTCCCTACTACTAGTGCTGCCTCTCGTGACACGTTTGCTGTACTATTCTCAGGAAAAATGCTCATTCGGTTGAATTAGTTCGTTCATTTGGATGACGTTTCAAAATTCAGAAAATATCAAATATGTGTGATACATCATTGAAGTTGTCACCACAAAAGCTAACTTATAAGAAGTGATTCTTTTTCCATTCTATATGAAAAGGTAAAATTTTTGATGGTCTTTTAGAGAAGAAAAGTCAGATTAAGAACCTAGGAAAAGACTTTTTGTGCAGCTTGAAAAGTGGCAATAATGAAGTGTTTTCTGTTTTTCAATATCTTTTTGAATGATGCCAGAAGAAATTCTTATGATATCTGGATCTAATCCGGAACTAAACAGAACTTTTTTAATTCAAAACGACATTCAAATAATCTCTGAACACTTTTCCAGTTCAATAGACTTTGAATTTCTGAAGATTCTTGATTTTCTCATGCTGGCAAACAATATAATTCCAGAATACTCAAAACACGTTGTTGAAAATAACGTCGAATGATTAAATTAATCTTCTACGACTATAACAAGAGTTTGATTCATTGATAGTATTCAGCCATCTGTTTCTTCATTTTGAAAGACGAGCTAATCTACAATCAATTTCACAGATGAAAATATGCTCACGAATCAAACTGATTTCAAACTCTAAAAATTTGTTTCATTTCGATCATAATTGGTTGTACAAATAGGAATTTTGGAAATACACTTTTTCTGATTCTTCTATTTGATCTCTCTACTCAGCATATAATCAATCATTTTTGTTCTTTGTGAATATATAATTCACAATAAATCTAGTATTTTTCGTTCGTTATTGTTTTGAGCTAAAAAAAAATATTTTCAACTTTTTAGTTCGATGATCTTTTAGTTTTCCAAACTATATTTATTTTTTACTTTCGCATGCTATGAATGCGTGTTTTTTAGTCCTTTTGAACTATATTCATTTTATCTGAACTTTGGGATCAATCAGCCGTATATTGTTTGGAAAAATGACCGTTGAAGCCTGAAAATCAGCTACTAAGCCCAAAGCAGCTGGTGCGCAAAGGAGAGTTACAAATAAGGCAGCAGGCACGCGTGTTAATAAAACAAAAACATTTTTCAAATGAAGAAATACATGTGAAGTGAGTTCGAATTATATCAAGGAGGTTACGTACAGCGCCATCTACCCGCGAATAGTTCAAGCAATAATGTCGATATATCAAGGAGGTTATATACAGCGCCATCTGCACGCGAATAGATCTAGCAATAATGTCAATAATTCTGTCAAATACAGATCCCGAGCTTGAGAGTTAAAAACAAACAAACAAACATACATACATACAGGAGAAGCTAATAAAAGCGTGATAGAAGAAGGAGATTTGAAACTTTCTGTTTTTACCACTTTTATTTATAACTAACGTTACTGTAGTTTAGTCCTATCAGGACATTTCCAAACTTATACATGATTACATACATATACAGGGCTTTTCATGATGAGCGTTAATTAGCCGTTTCTGACAAACTATTTAACGGATCAACCTGAAAATTTCACAGTATGCATAAGTCAATATGACCTACACGCCTAAAATATTTCAGATGACGCGGCGTTGTCGCTTCTACTATAAAGTAGCGGCTTCTTTGATTTTTCAAATGGAACACCCCGTATATAATATCATATTATGATTCATTATTACTTTGTCAACAAATTCATATACTATTTCCCTATACCTATCTATTACCGCTTAGAAGATATAAATTAATTTCGATATTTTTTCTACCAAACATGAACTTTAATGAATGCTGATAATCTTGAACTCTCTTGCACTAAAACGAACAAATTTGAAATGGAGTGGAGTGATACAATGAGGATCTTCATTCCGTGTCATATTTTCATTTGCCTCATACAGGGTCTTCAATAAATGCAGATACTTTGATCTCATGAAAAAATGAGTGGAACTCAATATACACCCTGTATATGTAACATTTTTGAGCTCTACATCCAATTTTAGATTAACTTTGTTCAGATAATACTATTTCTATTTTGAACCGTTTTCGAGATAAACTGTTTCAAACGGAAACTGACGTGGTTTTCTTGCTCGTTTTTTCGAATTCATTTGAATTTGCTTAAGTAGAGGTGAAGATGTGTTTGAGCATATTCTGAAATACACTGACGATTAAATTAACTCATTAATTTATGGGTTTATTATTTTCAGTTCGTGTTTCAGCGTTAATAAAACTATTGTTTGAAGAGAAGTTTCATTCGATGGTTGAGGAGTATTTTAATAATTATCTTTTCATTGTGTTATCTGTGACTAATTGAGAAACATCAAACGAAATCTATTTTACAAAAATGAGTGATGAACAAGGAAACCATGTCAATTTCCGTTTGAAACAGTTTATCTCGAAAACGGTTCAGAATAGAAATAGTATTATCTGAACAAAGTTAATCTAAAATTGGATGTAGAGCTCAAAAATGTTGAAATATACAGGGTGTTCCATTTGAAAAAATTGAGTTCCACTCATTTTTTCATGAGATCAAAGTATCTGCATTTTTTGAAGACCCCGTATGAGGCAAATGAAAATATGACTCGGAGTGAAGATCCTCATAGTATCACTCCACTCCATTTCAAATTTGATCGTTTCAGTGCAAGAGAGTTCAAGATTATCAGCATTTATAATAGTTTATGTTTGGTAAAAAAAATAGCGAAATTAATTTATATATTCTAAACGGTAATAGATAGGTATAGGGAAATAGTGTATGAATTTGATGACAAAATGATAATGAATCAAAATATGATATTATATACGGGGTGTTCCATTTGAAAAATCAAAGAAGCTGCTACTTTATAGTAGAAGCGACAACGCCGCTTCGTCTAAAATATTTTAGGCGTGTAGGTCATATTGACTTATGCATACTGTGGAACGGCTAATTAACGCTCATCATGAAAAGCCCTGTATAGTTTAATGTATAAGTTTGAAAATGCCCTTATAGGACGAAACGGTAGTAATGTTACTTATAAATAAGTGGTAAAAAGTGGAAAAAAAGTTTCAATAGCTTCTTTTTTACATTTCTAATAAGTGACAAAGATGAATCCAATAAGTCCAGGCTAGAATAATAATGATAATTCACTGATTTGAAAATTCTACAAATTGTATTATTTTGGATCTTTAAAAAAAATTTAAACTACCAACCAGTTGAAATGTTTGCTCTAGCACGATTTTCGAAATTCGGCTATAATTTGTATATTGATTGTTTAAAATCATTTACGAGTTTTTCCGGACCTGAAATATTGAGAGTGCACGCATTTTGATCTATGGAGTTATGAGGAACTGAGTTGAAATAATCTCCAAAAAGCCAAATATAAATCCAACATATCTGGTCTCATCTTGAAATTTTCGAATTCAAGCGGAACATTTCAAAATTATATATATTATTGTTCAACCGATTGAACAGGTGAACCAAAACGACCTATCCGACCCCAAAAATACTGTCTCCCGATGCGTGTTTCGTTAACGAAGTAAGCATTAGAAGGAGATGACTAAACTCAAATCTTAGGGACATGTTAATGTTATGAAATACATCTAGGCGAATAACGGAGATCATTAAATTAAGTCCTAGTACTGCTTAGGGTGTTACCTTATTATTGTTCCTAATGGTAATTACTACCTGTTTCAATACCCAATATTTACGTATTCAACATATGAAATTATTAAGCGAAAGAATAAACACTGAACTGTTTTGAATGGTATTTTTGTAGCTGTTCTTAGATATCATTGTATATTTTTTTAATTTCTATACTAGTACTTCCAAAGTCGTCTAAAAATATGTAGTCGTATTCTTCAAGGCTTGTTCACCGATACCAAACTTTTCTGGTCTATAAATACCAATATGTGAAGAATGTTTCATGTAGAAAGCTATTATAGACCTACAACTTCTTCGTTGCGATCCTTACCACTTATTTAATACATCCCAAATTTTTCTTCTTCAATTTTTTGCCTTCAGGATTGCCCAGTACTTGTTGAAGCAAACGAGCAGTTTCGAAAGACAAGAAAAAGATTTAATTTTTCTGTTGAAGATTATCACTTGGTGATTGAAAGACGTGCGGAGGTGTATAACGGTTTGGTGTTGAAATTAAACTCTTAAACTTTAGTTTATCGGAAATTTGAACCAACCTGTAGGTATACTTTGATTCATATAATAGAACTCATGTACATTATGAATCTTTGTCTTTCACTCTATTCGAAAATTACCCATTACTTTCACCTATTTTCTTGATGAACGTTTTCTTTGTATCATATCTTCCTTTCCTCAAGTCTAAGAACATGAAAATATAGTCTCGTCATCTTTTGCTGTGAAAAATGTTAGGAGCTGCAGATATACCTGAAAGTACTAATATTTTTCGAATTGAAGGGGTTAATATTTCTTAGAAGTGATTAATTTTTGGGAAAGAAAGTTTTTGGCTTTCTACTACTCCATCTTGATACAAAAAGAAGGAGGGACTCTTCCAAAGAAAGGAAGGAAGTAACTCTATACATGGATGTGTAGATCATGCAAAGAAGTAACTTTCAGATACAAACTGAAAGTAGCTGTTTCAGGAGGACTTTCTTTCAGTTTGTGTCTGAAAGTTACTTCTTTGCATGATCTACACATCCATGTATAGAGTTACTTCCTTCCTTTCTTTGGAAGACTCCCTCATCCTTCTTTTTGTATCAAGATGGAGTAGTAGAAAGCCAAAAACTTTCTTTCCCAAAAATAGTATTTTTCCTTTTTTCATCAAACTCTACACACATTTTTTATAACAGAAATGCTGGTTCTTCAATGTCATACGTGAACTTCATAGTTATGAAACTGATCTTGAGACAAGAAACAAACTCTTCTGCGTTTAATTGAATAGAACTGGCCGATACTTGATGAAAATCCATATTGAAAGTAGTTAATACAGTTTATTGTATGACTTTCATTATAAAGGATTTCACAAAAACCGCGACACGTGTTTTGCTATACAATAGCGTCTTCAAGCATAAACTAAACGTTTTAGTTTATGTTATAATGAAACACGTGTCGCGGTTTTTGTGAAACCTTCACAGAGCGTGGAAGATAAGTCTTCTCTTCTATTGCTTCCATTTCAAATATGTAAACAGGTCTCTGTCAAATTGTTTTTAGTATTTATGCCCTGAAAAAATAATCGCATTTTCCTATTAAAAACTGAACTAAAGTAGTTTTTAACGTACATTCAGAAGTGCAATGAAGCACCCCACTATTTCATCATAATGTGAATATTGAACCATAAATCCAATGCAAGTTGTTTTGCACATTTTGTCATCCACCAGACATTCCAGAAAACTATTCCAGATATATCTCATAACGATAAGCGGTTTTCCATTCAGGCGGGGAGGAAAATGTAATAAAGACACTAAACGTATCGGCGATAAATTTATTTCGAGGCCCACTTCTTCATCTGAATGTTGAAAGACTTGGCACGGATTTTGGTTTTCCTGCATTTTTAGAACGAATTGTTATATGCAGTAAATTATTATTCTTGGGAAAATATATTTTCTTGAAAGGAATGAATCGTTATCGTTAACCGGAATTCTGTTTCTGATTCATTAGATCCTTTTTTTGCCAGATATTTCAAAATTTCCTATCACGCTTTTCACTTCATCGAAAACAATGTTCAATTTGTGAGAAATACTAAATGAATGAGTATGAGTAGAAATATTGCGAATATTATACTTCCAATATGGACGATCTTATTCAAATCTATTATCAATACACACGCTGTCTAAATTAAAAGGGTATATTTTTCGGAGATATTAATTTTTTGGGAAAGGGAGTTTTTGGCTTTCTACTCCTCCATCATGATACAAAAACTGTGAGAATCTTCCAAAGAAAGGAAGAAAGCTATCAATTTCAATCAATCAATGACACAGGTGGATTCAACCCATTCCGTGATAAAAATTCGTAATTATGAACGAAGTGAGTGTTTTTTCTTATAATGTTATCCGTTTTTGCTACTGAAAAGCCGATAAGGCAAATGTCTTACAGCGAAACATCCGATGTCTAGCAGTGAGGATGACAGTGTTCCATCTTAGTGAAATTTTACTTCTTTCATTTATTATATTTATTTATTTATTCATTTATTTATTTCATACACTATTCTACAGGATGAACCCAATTACAGAATAGGAAGTAACAGTGGCATTTACAAATATGTACTTACATAATATAATTTGTGAATCTATATAAAAGAAATAAATAAAAACAGAACTGTCAGTTAGCTAAGCAATGTCTTTTGATTTGTATAATCTAGCAGTTATATATCTAGGACATGACTAACAGAATTAGAGGTATCGCACATTGTATAAATTGTAGTTTTTTTCATTATATTTGTACACGGAGTGTTGAGATAAAATGTGACACTATTCCTAGATGACCGTCTAGGAACCCAAAAATTCAACATATGTAACAGTTGAGAGCAGGTGATGAAAATGTTTATTACCTTGAATAAAAAAAGAAATGAATAAAATTGTGAGTTACAAGCAATTCATAATAGGGTATTCTTACAGTAGGATACGTGCCTTCGAGATTAAAAGACATATATTTTAGGGAGCGCCTCTGTAGGGCTTCTAGTTAATTTATATGAACCTGATAGTAGGGACTCCATACGACAGATGCATATTCCAGCCTAGATCGAACAAAAGTGAAATACAGTAATTTCAATGTTGAAGCTTTTTCGAAGTCTTTTGTATTTCTAACTAAGAATCCATACATGCGATGAGCTGCTGTTAGAGTAATGTCAATAGGTTTATTGAAAGAGAGGGATGAATCAAAAGTAACACCTAGATCAGTGAGCGTGTCAGGACGCTCCAGAACTTGATTGTTTATGACGTAGTTGTGTAAATTCAGGTTGGTTTTCAGTGAGTAAGACACTACATTACATTTGGATGTGTTGAGAGATAGATTATTCTTTCGACATCATGTAGCAGGGCAGGGTTGGGCGAGAAATTTGCAATCATTAGAACATGTTATATTGTGATAGAGTTTCAAGTCATCTGCGTATAAAAGGAAATTGACATCAATCTCAACTCCGATATCATTAATGAACATATTGAATAGTATGGGTCCTAGATTTGATCCTTGTGGCACACCAGATGTGGCTATATATTCGATAGACTTGAAGCCATTGAGTTGGACGTACTGCTTACGGTTGTAAAAATACGATTTGAAGAGGGTAATTAATTCATTGGATAACCCAAAAGTCGCAAGCTTGTTGAGCAGGACACTATAGTCAAGTCTGTCGAACGCTTTAGAAAAATCAGTGTAGTTGACATCAATCTGAGACTGTCAATCAATATCGTCTGCAATACATTGAGTGAGGGTTACAAGATATGTGGTGGTTGAACGTCTTTTCATGAAACCATGTTCATTGGGGGTAATAATGTTGCTGACATGACAATAGATTGTCTTCTCAAGAAGCATCTCAAACACTTCATAAAAGTTGCCTATGATAGAGATGGTCTGTGATTTTGTATCTCACTTTTATCTCATTTTTTGAAAATTGGATAGACTTTCGATATTTTCCATATTGATGATACAGTTGATGTTTTCAGGCATATATTAATTAGAGTTGTTAGTGGTTCAGCCAGAGCTGAGGCACAATCTTTAATAATGAACGCTGGAATATGATCAGGTCCCGCAGTAAATTTAGGCTTTAATTTATTTAGGATATGAAAAACATCTTCAATACCAAAGTTTTTGATTGCTAAGCAGGGAATATCACTACTGTTGTTCGCATGGTCACTTTATGTTCACACTATATAAGAACCACTGAAGAAATCTGCAAAAACATAAAGAATATCTGAGGGATTATCGAGTAGCTTGCCTTCATGTAACATTTTTTCTCCGATTCCATTCGTATGTTTTGATCTGTTGATGAATGACCAAAACTTATTGGCTTTATGGATAATCTCGCTCTCAGTTTTCTGAATGAATTTTTTATAAGCTATTCTAATGGCTGCTTTGATTTCTGCCCGAAGACGTTTGAATTCGTGAAAAGCGTGAATGTCGCCGTTTCTTTTTATTTACACCAAAATTTTGTTTTAGTTCGAATTTTCTTTATCAATGCCAATATATTGTATAGGAAACCTGTGAATGATATCTGGTTCGATCCCATACAAATATTTGGAATTCAAACGGAATAGAAGAAAGTGTTTTTCATATTGAAACTGAATAATACCAGTTTGTTGTATGATTTTCACTACAAAGGGTGTTACAAAAACCGCGACACGATACAACAAGTATCGGCCAGTTCTATTCCATTTTTCATATAATTCAGCGTTCTTATATGAACGCTGTTTGTTTCAAAATATTTTTTTCATTCTAATATGAAAAGAGCTTCTTGAAAAAGGTTTTGTCTTTCAGTTTGTGTCTGTAAGTTACTTCTTTGCATGATCTACACATCTTTGTACAAGCTGTCCGAAAAATAAGGTGAATTTTCATGTTTCTCAATAAATTTACTGATTGATTTGGCTGTTAATTGATGAAGATCCATAGAAATTTTATAAACTACACCTCATGATTTGATCTCCACAAACTTTATTTGAAAAATATATATCACATGTTTCGCTGACACACTTCCATATATTTTAATTTTTCTAATCCATATTACTCATGATGATATTCTGCTGTTCACCATTCTCAAAATTCACATCACATTTTTTATGTACTTTCCAAGACGTAAATATGATTTGCTTAATGTTGATTTTATACAACGCTGGAAATTTAGACTTATCGCGGCATTATGAAAACGTTGTTATGAAACGTCTTTTTCTCATACATGATGGAAATATTCACTATAAAAGTCATAAATTGATGGAGGAGGTGACTGTTTTCGCCCTTGAAGTTGTCTAGAAAGATGCTGATGAAGAACTGAACTGTCTTCGCCAAAAACTTTCAAGAACCCCAGAATTTCGATAGTTTTTCATGTGACTGAAATAATAATTACATTTTTATGTATTCTTTAAATATAATTTCATGTGAAACATTTCTATTCGAAATCTATCACATAGTAATAGTTATAACTGATTGAATAAAGTGATTTTCGTGTAATACAATGTTCACTTATTTGGATGAGAGAAAATATTTATTTTAGAAGGACTTTCTTCCAATTTGTAGCTGAGAAAAACCATCGGCTTTGTCTACACATTTTCAAACAGTTTTTATGCTCCCAAAGAAGTTTCCCACTTTTTGTGTATAATTATTGAGGTGAAAAGCCAAAAAGCTTCTCTTTTTGGGATCCTCTTTTTTGTAGAAATAATCACGAAAAGAGTTCGACTTACTTGGCTCGTCTGATTTCACTGAAACAATGAAAGACAGAGAATTACGTGATGAACTACAGCCGCCCATCGCATCGAAATTCAAGACAATACATCTTGAAATACGAAAAATTTGTGTCGAGAACAGCTTCCTTGTTTAACATCTTCCCGTTATAGGTTTTCCAGATGAATGTGATTTATGTCGATTCACATCCAACGTGGATCGCTACTTTTGAAGTGCTTGCCCATTTCATTGAAAAATAATTTGCCGAATTTACTGTTCACTATAGAATTTGTTTTCTGATTTTTCTTTTCATTCAGTCCTTCGAGGAGAAAAGTAGTGGTTAGGGTTAGTGGCCAATTCCTAAAAGTAAAGATGACGTCTAAGTTGTCTCGTGATACACTTTACGAATGCGTGAATAATGTATTGGAAATCTCCAAAACTTAGAAGAGGAACTTTTTGAAGACTGTGGAAATTCAAATAGGTCTGAAAAACTACGATCCCCAGAAGAAAAAGCGTTTCAGTGGAACCGTCAAATTGAAGTACATACCTCTTTCAAAAATGGCAGGATGTGTCCTTTGAGATCAGCAACATTGTGATGAAGCTAAGGCAAATGGATTACCCTTCATGGACGTGGAAGCCTTGAAGAAACTGAACAGAAACAAAAAACTTGTCAAGCAAGAAACTAGTCTGTCCGGGTCTAAACCCGGTCTAAACAAAGCTGGCAAATTCCCTGGTTTTCTCCCGCATCAAGAGTCGATGACTCAGAAGATTGATGTGGTCAAGGCAACCATCATGTTCCAGACTAAAAAGGTACTTTGTCTTTCTGTTGCTGTTGGGTATGTTGACAAGAATTCCGATGAACTGGTACAAAACGTCCATCTTTTGGTCAATTTTTTGGTTTCGCTATTGAAGAAACAGCTATCGTACAACTAAAGTCTCGCATAAAATTCAAAATTAAAGTCATTCTGTGAGCATTATGAATTACCCCTCTTTTATTCCTATCATTTTTTTCTCTCTCTCTCTCTCTTTTACTACATAGGTACTATAATTTTTGAACATCATATGTTCGATGCATACTTTTAAGTTTTGTATATTGTAAAAGAGTTGAATGGAAGAGTAGGATTTGGCGTGTTGCACACGTTTGTCTCCTGAATTCCGCTCCAGGATTTTACCAAACCCATTGAATTTTCCTGTATGTACCTTCTTTTTTACCTTTGTAAATAAAAGACATTATTATTATTATTGGCAAAACACTTGGTCGTTGCACGTCAAGTCTTCGATGGGACCTCTCCAGAGGCTGTACTTGGCAGGATTGGGGTTTTTATGATTGAACATACGTATTTACTAATGTATAAGAATATATGTTCAAAAAACCTTACCAGAAAAATAGCAAACGGAAAGAAACAAACCACTATAATTTCTCAACCGAAATCATATAACTTACAATAAAACGACGAACGTGCATCCCCATTCAACGAACATCCCTCAAGCGTCTCGACGATAAACTATTTTCGCCCCAATTCAATACCGTCCAACAAAAAAAACTAATATCACTTCCTTTACGGGTGAGAGCTGTTGGCTAACAATCACTCCACAACTTCCACCCTTCAGACAACAATATATCGTTAAGCAATAATTTTTATCCGATTGCATGCTTTGTAGAAGAACTTAATAGAAAATTGATGATCAATTTCCTGCGGACCATAAATCAATATCGTAAGTCTTACATGAACCATCGCTTAGCTTTAATAAACTTCCGAGAAAGTATGTCTAGCTCCGGTTCGGGTTGCATGACAGAGAAAATTACTGGAACTGATAGTCATTGTTTGAGAATTTTCAGAAGAATAATTGAGTGACAAGAAATGAGGCAGTGTTTGCTTCTTCGTACTACTGTAGAGACTACCCAATGGTGTATTAAAAAAATGCTATACAATAGCATTATCGGGCGTCACAATAATTTATTGTGACACCCTAAGATGCTATTGTACGACTATAGCGGAACACGTGTTGCTTGCGGTTTTGTAAACTTTCAAGTTGAAATCTCACATTGGAGCGTGTTTCTTGAATACAGTATCATGACGCCTGAATATGCTGTTTCATAGCGTAACACGTGTCACGGTTTTGTAAACTTACAAGAAGAAATCTGACATTGAAGTGTGTTTTTTCAATAGGTTTTAATAGATTTTCATCAAGTATCGGACAGTTTTGTCATACCGCCTGATGGGTTATGTTGGAACATGTTTATTTAAAAAGATCGAGAATAATGTATTTGAATTTTGGGTATCACACTTTTTTTGAGAAACAGGTCTATTTGGTGAGAATGTATATCATTATTACAGAATGAAAATTGAAATCCACTTCAAGAGGAATACTTCTTCACGATAGCATACCTAGAGCAAGCGTATGGAGCGTATGAAATAACCCAATATTGTCATTGGTCCATTTCTGTTTTTTTGTTTGTTATGAATAATAAGAGTCTGGAAAAACCTAAATCTGTTTTAAAATATGTTTTTCTGTTATTCAGCTGTTGCCCCTATACGCACGACAACTCTCAGAAGTCTTACCTTTCAACGTATGATTCCTAAGACATCCATGAATTCAATAGTCATAATTCACTTATTGAGACACAAATATAAATCGAAACACAGCCTAACATTCTACATACTACACAATAAAATACACATTTCTAGAAAATGATCAAACTATACTAAAACCAATAATGATTGAGAGTAGAAGCAAGCCCAGTTGACAGCAAATCGGAGGCGTGCTTATTAATTTTTGAGAGGGTTAAGAATGAAAGAAAAATTCTTAGTACAATTAGTTAAAATATTCATACACATTTTTTATTTATTTCATTAAAACTTTGCAATATCGTAATTTACCTAATCGTTGTAGTCATTAGGTGGGACTTATGAAATATATATATATATATATATATATATATATATATATATATATATTTCATATATATATATATATATATATATATATATATATATATATATATATATATATATATATATATATATATATATATATATATATATATATATATATATATATATTTATATATATATATATATATATATATATATATATATATATATATATATATATATATATATATATATATATATATATATAGATACAGAGATATATATATTATTGAGTGTGTATGATATAAATCAAAAGGAGGAAATCGTGGACATGACACTCAAGAAATATGGAGGCAAACCGCGGACACGTGTTTCTGGCTATTGGCCTCATCAGCGCGGTGCAGCCAATTGCAAAGGTGGACAACAACTGGTTACCAAAAATGGAAAAAAAAAACATCACATATACACGGTGTCACCAACAGGAGCCAACCGCACATTTGTGGTTTCAATTAGAAGACCCAGCATTCCCAGGCATCATCTAACATATATATATATATATATATATATATATATATATATATGTTGCTGTTGTTACCGCTATCATCAAAGTGAATTATGATTGGTTCAATATTGTATTCAATACGGTTGTCTACGTCCCACATTTTTTGCTCCTCTTTTAAAACATGCTGCATGCATTTCTTCCAGTCTTCTACAGAAACAGTTCGAATAGCTTCTTGTAGGTGATGTTGCACGTTCACTAATTTAAATGTTCTGTTTTCTCGTGCCACATATCTTTTTACTTGCGCCCAGATTAATTCTATTGGGTTTAATTCGCAGTGGTATGGTGGTAACCTTAAAACTGTAATTCCACGACTTAACGCCATTTCATCCACTGCGAATTTTTTATATTTGTCTGTGCGTAATTTTGTTAGCTGAAGTAGTTCTGCCTTTAAACTATCTTTGTTATATTGGATGTTCTTATTAATTAACCATTCTTGAATTGCTGCTTTTTTCCATGATTGTTTCGGTAATGGTTCTAAATGTCGACTATGGTATGGGGCATTGTCCATGACGATGACAGACCCAGGTTCCACAAGTTGAATGATGCCTTCAAACCATTTTTCAAACACCTCCGCATTCATCTCTTCATGATAGTCGCCTGTTTTCTTAGATTTAAATATTAATTCACCATTTGGTAAAAATTCACTGTCGCTTCCTATATGCGTAACTATCAGACGACTACCTTTTCCAGATGGCTGTTTTAACCCAACTGACAAACCTTCAATAAAGGCTTGTCGTGCACTTGTTATATTACCATCCTGCCATACTTTTTTGACCGTATGTCCTTGGTTAACCCATGTCTCGTCCATGAAGTACAATTTTTTTTGAGCTTCCGAAATTCGTCAATTTTTCTTAGATAGTTTTTTCTCCATGCTATTATTTTTTGACGTTCAATGAGAATGCTTTTCCTGCCAACTTTTCCGTACGTAAATTTCATTTCGTGTACAAGTTTCCTAAAAGTTTCTTTATTAATTTTTGGGACCAATTCATGATCGCTAAGTGCCTTCAGAACTATTTGTAGTGTGGGCAGCTCATTTCTGAAAAAGAAACTGTGAATAGTTCTGCGTATACTGGTTTTGGCGTCTTCATCAACTGTGTTTTTTTTTCGTCCGCTACTAGTTCTTGGCGTTTATACGTCCCCATGAATTTCTGCTTCTCTTAGTATTTTGTAAATCGATGATTTTGGTACACCGGTATAATCAGAGCACATATCAACTAATTCTTCCTTTGTAATTGTGGAACTTAATGATGTAGAAATGCCCAGTTGGTTATTCGGAGGTACACACGTAGAATTACAGCACATATGCACAAAGTCATCTTTTGATCTCTTTCAAGACAGTGAAATACTCGCAGTACAATTTGTTTTTCTCTTACTCCGACAGTTTTACCTTTTTCGACGTGGAAGGCCCGACCATGTCTCCCATTTTTTGAGTAGTTTGAGAACGGTGTGGAAATATAATTATTAGCACTATTATTTTCACCAATTGTTATCACAACACGTCGATTGCTGACTAACTTAACTGTAAAACGTACAATTCACAAACCAATGATACGCTCATGGCTGCAAGTACATTAGTGAGGACTGCAACGATGAGATGGAAGTTACGGTTAAGTGACAAAGACAGAAATATCGTTGCGTACAGCGTTGCCACTAGTTGTAATAAATATCTAACACTATACAGAAAATAATGAATTTTAACTGATCAGTAATCAGGAAATGTATAAGTATTACTCATTACAAGCTCATTACTGATTTTTGTCATAAATAATACCTTTTAATTGTACTAGTATTGTGTATTATCTATAATTTGCCACAACCTACAACTCTACTGCTTACTATATTTTGATTCTGCTATAAACTGGTAACGTAAAATTTAGATATGACAACGCGCTTTACTTTCAATCATTATTGGTTTTACTATAGAGAAACTCCAACACGAAGGATATTACCTGATGTAACCCAAATACAGGCTAATTTGAAGAGACATCCAGAAAACAAGAGAGAACAGATACCTGCACTAAGATGTTCTAACCGTATAAAAACACAAACAAGAAAATGAATTGTTCAGATCAGTTCAGTATTCAGTACAGCCTGCTATCGAAAGCGCTCTCATATAATAAGTAAAAGTTATTGAAGCTTCAAATCCTTCTTGTTAAGAATTGGTAATGCATTATAAATGCAGCAACATTGATCTCTCAGTTTGTTTTTTTACGTACGGGAATAAAAATAAATAATTCGGTGCCAAGTCAGGAACATACGGCGGATGAGTCATCAAATCGATGTTTTGGGTTCTCAAAAATGCAGTGGTTTGAGCCGATGTCTGAGAGCTCGCATTGTCGTGGTGAAGAGTGATCCGTCTTCGGCGGTTGGTTTTCCTGATTTCTTGGAAGACAATTGGCAAACAAATGGTTGTGCACCACTCAGAATTGACTGTTCTGCGTTGTTCTAGTAATACGGTTGCGACGTGTCCAGTTTTTCCAAAAATACAGGCGACTATTTGCTTGGAAGTGCTTCGTGCGCGAACAACTTTTGTTGGATTTGGTTCATCTTGAAACAATCATACAGTCGACTGCTGTTTACTTTCGGGCTCATACGCGTAAATCCACGATTCATCACCTGTCATGATGCTATAGACGTGTTTCGAAGCACCGCGCGATCGTATTTTTTGAGCATTTCCTTCGACCAATCGACACGGGCCATTTTTGAGCGATTGACAAATTGTGTGGGATCCAACGCGACCAAATTTTTTTGACATTCAAATGTTTATGCAATATTGAATGTATGCTGGTCCCACTAATGCCTGAGGTTTGCCTCAATCTCACGATAGGTCACATGACGATCTTGCAATATCAGTTCGCGCACAACATCAATGGTTTTCGGAACAACAACTGATTTTGGACGACCTTCACGGAATTCGCGTTGGAGTGAACTACGACCACGATTGAATTCACCATGCCATCGATAAACACTGGTCTTTGATGGAGCTTCATCGCCAAAAATTGAATTAAGTTCATCCATGCACTGTTGCTGAGTTAATCCACGTCGAAAGTTGTAAAAAATAATCGTACGAAAATGTTCACGATTTAATTGCATCTTTGGGCCGAGATGAATCTTTTAAGTTACTGTAAACAACACAAATAGCGCACGTATGTCAAACTGTTCTGAGTTCATATAAGCTCAAAAATGTCCAACTTTACGATAGAGCCGTCCGGCCCAGATTGCAACACTAGGGTTGCCAAATCTCCTACCACATCTACCAATTTATAGATTATATTCAACAATACAACCTCATTTCACACTCTATTGAATTGGATACGATCTGCTTGGAAGTTAAAATGAATCAGACATTCATGATAAAAAATCCTGACCTGTATGTCGAAACTCTCTGATACATGAAGTAACTATAGGTTGTGAGTTATTCGAAGTTCTGGTAAAGTGGTATGTCTCGACCGCAAGTCTAATATTTACAAAAGCAGTCACAATGCACCTAACTGAACTGCCAGTATTTACCTGGTTCTTTCTGTGGATTTTATTACGACATTGGTATTCATGCAAGACAAATATTTGACGGAACATTTTGTGTCCATTGGAAACTCGCTTCTAATATGCATGAAGTGAGTTCATAGTTCAAGTAATACGAGAGAACCAAGCTGAATACAAGTTCGGGATATTTTCTATTTATATCTTTTTGTATGTGCTTTATAGAAATATTGGAATGGTTGTTCTGAAATTCATAGTTTTTTTTAGTTGTAGTGATTTTCGTGACTTTGTTTATGCCGCTCAGATTTACCAGAAAAGTTAATTGAAATAAGCAAGCATCCCATCACCGTTAAAGCTGTCTATCATATATGAACCATCAATTAGGAGCCCTCCAGAATAAAAAAAGCTTATCAGAAATATTAGGATGTGTCAGATTAAGGTATGGTGGCTTAATTTCGAGGTAAAAAAGTACAATTATCAAAATCTGACAATCTGAGCGTGAAGTATCATACTCTTTTCACCTCAAAATTGACAGCAATTCGCACGTTTTCCTGGAAACACATACCTAATATCCAGAAAAAATTATCGTTTATGCAGGAATATTGGGAAACCATATTGTTGGACCTCTATTTATTGATAAAAATTCAACAGGAGGACTGTATTTAAATATGCTGGAAACTACTGTTGACCCTCTCATCACTGAATTCGTCGAAGCGAATCCAAATGAATTTGATATGGATTTTGTATTCCAACAAGATGAAGCACCACCACATTACTCCAGATAAGTAAGAAACTATTTGGATACTCCTTTTGCCGGTCCTTGGATTGAGCATCGAGGTCCTACAGAATGGCCAGGCCGCTCGCCATATTTGACATCTTTAAACTTTTTTATTTTGCTATTTGAAGCAAAAGCTGTTCGAAACTGAAGCTGCCTCAATAATGGATATACGGAAGAGAATAATAAATATTTGTAGAGATATTGACGTTACTGTTTTCGAAAATGTTCAGCGTGAAATATCGGATAGGCTATTCATATGTCAAGAAGTTCAAGGCATTTTGTGAACTAACCTCAAGCTTATCACCTCATATTATGTAGTTAAATTTCAATATATTCAGGCAATTATTAAAAGTTTCGCCATTTTGTAGTAGTTGAAGATATTTACATAATATTCTAGGGTTGTGAAGCATTTGTCAGGAGCTTCAAAAGGATATATCACAAGACCCCCCATTCCATTTATTTTTTTTTCTCATATGGCACCCAGTCGCCATTTCGAAAGTTTCATCTGTCAATTTCACTTCAAAATAAAGTATACATGCATTAATTTTATTAAACCAAATTTCAATTTTTTGAGTTGACCTGTTCAGAAAATAAAGGGGGGGGGTGAGACATTAAAGAAATGCACTGTATAAGCTTGTATACTCAAATAGTTGTATATATTTCCATTTACGTCATTCTTGAAGCTCTCGAATCACCTACGGAGGAATATCTAAACACAACTAATTCTCGCACAGTCCGGAAGCAAATGTTCGAAACATAAACTATCATTCGAGCGAAACTCATATTCATCGCTTGTAGCACCAGTTGTAGAATTGATAATTAATATATGAAACGATACGAGGGCCGGATCAGATTCCCAATTATCAGCCGATTGAGCTGTTCCCAACTTCGTGATGCAGCACGTGAACTATGAACTCACTTGCTAATTAAAACAGTTATGGCGACGAACGCCATCAAATCTCGACATAACCAACATAAAGTATCTCAAATTGGATAAAGCATAATCCTCCCAGAACCAGCATCGATTCTGGGTGGGGAAATTGCTGTGGAAATGAGTTTGCAGCTCGATCCGTAGTCGAGCTGAAATTGGCTGTCACTTCGTTATTAATTTCTTGAGGAGTTACATGACTAGACAAAAAAAAAATTAATTGAAATCGGTAAATTACATGCATATACTCGAGGTGTTGGATTTCATTTCGATAGATGCGAATATTGCCCCAATGATAATCACTAGGCATTAGTCTGAAAGTTCATTAATGTTGAAAATATGAGCTCCAACTGAAAGATCAGAAGTTCATTTTTGTTCAATATATCTGCTGGAATTTCGAGATCAAATCGTCGTGAAAATTTTCACATCCACTAGAGAGTGCGTTTTTTAGTGTTTCTTCATAAGAATACATCCCACCTGGAACTGAACAAAGAAGTATTGAATAAACAAAGTCGGAAACTGGAAACGAATCTTTTGAGAATTTATATTCAATGAAAATGACCAAATTTATCAAAGTGAACCAACCAAATGTCACATCAATCAGAGGAGGAGTATAGCGTCAACATAAAAATGGTATTTTATCTCAACAAATATACTCGTATATGTGGAATAAACTTCCTGGGAATGTTTTTCCAAATGGATTCAATCTCTAGCGATTCAAATCTAATGTGAATCGCTACTTTCGCACAGGCACGCCTCTCATAGCGCCTTAAGGATTTTCTTTTAGTGCTTATATTTTGTGCTTGAAAAAATATCAGTTACTCCGCTGCATATCATTTGCAGCAAGAGTTGAATAACTGTGTATTATCCTTGTTAAAAAACTCACTAGGAATCTTCACTTGGAAAAGGTTCCAAAGAAAACTAGTCTCCCCCTATCATCATGTTGTAAGATCTGTCGAAAATATTGGTGCTTAGAGCAGAATGGAATGTTTGTGAGGCCAATGTTGATGTACAGAGCAATTGCTTGGTGGCAAAAATCTTTACGGCTCAAGCAGAACCCACTTCTTGTATTGGTATAGATATGTGGATGACGTTTTGGTACGGCCTGTGGGCCGCATTTGGCCCTCGGATGTATCTTTGACACGACTGGGTGGCTGTTCTACAGGGGAGCCTGAAAAGGCAGACCACGTGATTGATAGATGCATGAATGGGGAAAGAATTGGTTGAAGAGAGTGGAAGGAGAGGTAGGTAGGTAGGTAGGTCTAAAGTGACTGGGTCTATTCGAACCTCCACCGCAACCTATGAGGGTTTATTGTGGCTCACACCTATTCACACACGGCCAAATGAATCCAGCTTCTTAAAGAAGCTGATTAGTTTGTATGGTAAGTGATCTTTCAGGGCAGATGGTGGGAGTACGAATCTGCCGAACTCAAAGAACCTATCGGGGCAGGCACAAAGTATATGCTCTGCAGTTTCATCATTTTCCAGATAGAGGCGACACACACTGTCTTGCGACAGTTCGAGTCTCTGCATGTGATGATTCAAATGACAGTGAACTGTAAGAAGGCCCGTTAGACATCGTAGTTCATTCCTACTGTAGTCCAACAACTGTTTGGTATCAAGCTTCGAAGGGTGAATAAACGCCTTGGAGTAAGCCAATCCTGGAAGATTCTGCCATAACTCTGTCCATAACTCTAATTGTTTGGCAAAGCCCAAAGCGATGCCAATGACAGGTTCTGGTCCAATGAAGCCGCTAGCAGCACCCTCCTTTGCAAGAGAGTCAGCAGCTTCATTGCCTTCCAGGCCAGTATGGCCAGGAATCCAGACCAGAGACAATCTGTTTGGTCTTCATATCGAGGAGAGTCTTTTTGGGCAGTTTTCTACCAATTTAGACGTTGCTCGGTAGTAGCCAAGAGCTCCCAACGTCGCTTGACTGTCCGAGAATATTTTTATTGATTTGTGAGTGAGGTTGGATTTATCCAATCTCTCCACACACAATTCAATAGCGTAAAATTTCGCTTGAAATACAGTCGCATAAGTTCCTAGGCAGGTAGATAACTATGTCCTGGGTCTGCGAATGAAAACACCTGCACCACAACCGGAAGGTGTTTTTGATCCATCTGTAAACCAACAACTATCTGCTCTTAATATTTCCTTCTCCGGCAGGATCCAGTCCTCTCTACTCGGGAATAGTACTTTATAAGGCAGTTCGTAGTTGACAGTTGGAGGCATAAAGTCAGAGGTCACTTCCAGAATGCTGTGACTTCCAATGTCAACAAACAGTCTGTTGCACTCTGCATTGAATTGATTTGTGCAATTGGCAATGTGCACTAGTCTGTATGCAGTCTATCTAGCCTCTCCTTTCAGCAAAAAGTGGAGAGGAGGTAGATCTAGAAGGATCTCTATGGCCGCTGACGGTGTGGTACTGATAGCCAGACAAGCCTGTCTCTGTAAGCCAGATAGCTTCGCTTGGGCCGTTTTCTGTAAAGCCTTTGGCCACCAAGCAATTGCACCATAAGTGATCATTGGTCTGACAATCCTCACATAAATGCAATGGATTTGTTTGGTACCTAAGCCCCAAGTTTCACCACAAATCCTTCGACATGGCACTAGATAGGTGGCTGATGCCTGATGTAAGGCCTACGGGCTAGGGCATCAAAGGCAATGGCGTTATTCATGTCCTGAGGTATATATTGGTCAAACTGGCAGAAAATAATTTTGAGAGTTAAACAGAGTAACCTAATGAAATAATTCGATAATTCGAAATTCATAATAAAAAATATCAGATAATTATTAATGCGTTGAACACCTTTTATCCATCTATATGGAAGTCTCAGTCAGAAAGAGATAAAGTTGTTTTTTTTTTTCAAAAAATGTTAATTATCAATGAAACACAATAAATTCCACATTTCGCCAATTTCTCTGTGTGACTGTAGATCAAATGCTACACTGATACTTATATTCAAAGTTTCATAGTGGTACAAGATTAGACATGAAAATAATTACAACTCAGTATGCTATACTACGTATTTGAATATACAAATGATATTCATTCGGTTGTTTCTCTTCATGGAACTTCATGGAAAAATTAATACCGGCTCCTCCACCAATTACTTTAATGTTTAATTTTCTGTTATACAGTCGAACACATTTTAATTGATAGAGAAGCAAATTAAATTCCCACTTCATAATAACAGTTCCCATTGCCAATGAACTGGCACGATCCCAAAAACCAACATCCCTTTCAGAGCTACCGAAGCGCAACTTTTCGAAAAACAACAAATCCAGTTCACTTCACTCGCCAACATTTACTGAGATATATTTTTAATTCCAACATACCCACTGATTAAACCAGTTGCTACCCGAGCGCAGATTTCCTTTATCCGTTACTTCTCGATTAATATTTCGAGCCATTGTTAGCCCATCTGTGAATCAGAGTTGCAATAAAGGAAGCTCTGAGCACTCTGAGTAATATGCATGTAGTATGCATGTTAGTATGAATGCAGGTAGAGGCAACATGTAGCCACGATCTCGTTGATTATCTGACCACCCATAAAGCGGTTGCTTTGCTCTTAGTAGCATCAGGAGCCGGTATTGTGTGAGATTGCTATTATTAGTCCAGGCAAAATAAACATTTCAATTCACTTTGTTTTACCGACCGTATTTTAATTGGAGAACTGTTCTTTAGGTGATTCAATCCATATGGAAATGAAATTAGATGAAATATTCATTCGTTTTCATTCAAATAAACAATAACATACGTTTCGACATTTCTGTCATTTCTCAAAAATTATGAAATCACAAACATAAAAATGTGAATAGATCAATTCCACTTACAGTTAATTTTGAAAATTGCATTATTTTAATGACGTTATCGTGAAGATAAAGTGTTTAATGAACAAAAAACTTGATTTGTGGATTGCGTTTTTATATAGGAATTCGGAAAGTGAGACGCAAAACTTTGTGTCCAGACTGCATGGGGAAGGTTAGCCCATGTTCATCAAATTGTTACAAATATGACTTACTCATTGTCGGAGAGTGAAGAGTGAACATTTAGTAATTAATTTTGGATACATTTTCTTCTTGAAGTTGTCGGGACTGGTGATAGGTGAATTATGAATCAGTCGGACACAGCATTTACAAAATTCATCAATAACACCAACAAAACAAAAAATAGGAATAACAGTGTAACCTCGTGGCGAGGAGAATCGAAATTAGTATTAGTTCCCGGCCGAAATCTCAGAATCGAATGAATGCATCGGCTAAGAAATGTGTTGGAAGTAACTTTGTCACTGAAAATGGTCGAGTCATAAATATAGTCAAGAAAGCTCAACCACTTGGGCCCTTGTCTTAATTCATAAAAGTGTTAACAATGAGTACCTACTCGAAACATTCCAAATGGTTTCGTTCTAAATATTCATCTATTTTCTTCGGCAATAAACTTTCTCTTCAAGATAAAAGTGCATTTCAATGATAGGCAATGAATAAAAAACAAAAATGCTAAGTAAAAACTAAAATAAAAGAATTAACATAAAAAACCCAAGCAGATGGATATTTTGGACGATTGCCCGATAATAGAGTTATGAAAAGTTAATTTCCTAACAAGAATTCATAATGCAAAAACAAAAATTAATAAATGAAATGTTTCAAAACTGAATAGTTGAAGGAAAAACCCTACAAAATTATTTTATTCATTGCTAGTTTCTCAGGAATAGGTTAACCGATTTTCAAGAGAAGTATCGGATGAAAAATTAAAATAACTATCAAACGAGTTGATAGGTGCAGGAGTGCATATTTCGTAATCTCTATGTTTGAAATAGTTATCTCTCAGAAATGGTGATTCGTAAAAAAAAGAATGAGAGCAATTTGTGCAAATAATTTTCACGATGCCTCTTACCGTTAACGAAAAAAATGCAAAAATTTTCGACTTTCAACGAATTATTCAGTACAATTGACAAAAAATTTTGATTTTCCACCTATTACAGTGTATTTGAAAACTGTACTTACCAATTATCAGCTTCATGCGAATTATTGTGAGCTCACCACTCTGTTTAGGTCATCTTCACTGGACTATATAGTCCAGTTTGAATGCTGCCCGACTTTTTCCTGTGTCTGTGTTTTTCACCTTCTTTTTCTTTTGAGTCCATTGTATTTTCTTGTATGTCGGACAATTGTTTGTTTTGTGGTGACATGTTTTTTCGAAAGTCTGTATAAAAGCCAAGGTCGTTGCTAACACAATGTGTTGAGTTTTCTGTGTATGTTAGATTTTGCTCCATTTTTTGGGTAATTTAACTGCGCTGCTACCAGCTGATTGCAGGTTATCACCAACGCTGATACAGGGTGACTCGTGATTAGTTAGGAATATGAATTGATGTTACAACTCCTGAAAAATTACACACTTCGTATTCATGCCGAGTGACCACTAGTTTTTGATGGAATTGAATCAATATCATTCAAAACAATCGATTTACAAAACTGGTTGCTTGAAAGTTTCATATTCAGAGAAAGAACAGAAAGTAAAGGAATATTTAAATTATTTTTAGGATTCTCTTCAGTTACAATCGGAATGTTCTATGGCCGGCCCATGAATACGCTAATCGAGAGAATATTAAAGACTCGCATAATAATAATAATAAATAATAATTTTTCATTATTTCCTTGTTAAAAAGTACATTGTTATACGTACAGTGACAAGGAAAACGTTTGAGGGTAGGACATGTTACAGAGTATAATGTTTGTAGTAATCAATACTCTAAAAATGATACGTATAGGTATATACATATAATTACTTGTTTGGCTTAGATTATGTGAAAAAATAACTATAAATAAATGAAAGTCAATTTTATCACATAGTTGTGATATTTTGTCATTAAAATATAAAAAAACAGTTTAAAATTCGTCAAGTGTGTAGCAATTTTTTTCAATAAGTGCCTTTTTCAGTCTTGATTTAAAAATGTTGAGATTTGGTGATATTTTAATTGATTCTTCTAATTTATTAAACATTTTTGTTCCAAGATAAAGAAAACTTTTCTGATAAAGAGTTGTTCTATGAATATCGGGCATCAGTTTGCCTCTAGAACGAGTTGGATAATTATGTTGCTGGAAAGGTGTATTATGCTTGTTTCTATAAACGTATATACACAATTCATAAATATAGAGACCTGCAACAGTTAGTATCTTGAGATTTTTAAAAGCATTTCTACATGATTCTCTCCAACCAATACCGGCAATGATTCTTACTGCATATTTTTGAAAAATAAATATTCTTTCAGCAGCAGATCCGGTACCCCAATTCAAAATTCCATATCTCAAGTGGCAGTTTATAGTCGCATAGTATAAGCTCAGTAAAATCTCTTTACTACAAAAATTAGCCATGAATCTCAGAGCATAGTAGTTTTTTCTCAATTTAATACAGAGGGTCTCAATATGAGGAGTCCGTGTGAGTTTGTAGTCCAAGGTGACGCCTAACATTTTTGTAGAAGTACAAGATTCAATTGGCAGTTCCCCATTTTCATGGATAACAAAATGTTCGGGCCAGTTACTAATTGTGAACTTCATCATCACAGTTTTAGATGTATTGAGTGTTAAGTGATTGTTTTCTGCCCATATGTTTACTTGTTTATGTATATCCTGTGTTCTTTCCTGTAGGGTCGTTACATCAATTTCCTTCACTATGAAATTTGTGTCATCTGCATACGCTACTGTGTGAATAGTTGACAATCCTTCAAAATATTCCATCAGGTCATTTGCATATATCAAAAATAGTATAGGTCCAACGATTGATCCCAGTGGAACACCCTGCCTAATGGTTACCAACTGACTGAGAGTGTTTCCAACACTGCACGTTGCCCTCTGTTTTCCAGGTAGGATTCCATTAAATCTAGGGCAACTCCTCTTACACCATATTTTTCCAATTCCCCTAATAGCAGGTCATGATTAACGCAATCGAAAGCTCTGGAGAAGTCTATGAACAATCCGCAAATATGGAATTTACCATCAAGATCATTAACCACATGCTCATTGAACTCATAAACTGCTGTTTCTGTACTTTTGTTCTTTGTGAAACCGTGAAAAAAGGTTATTTATTGTGAAGAAAGACATTAATTGATTTTTTAAATTTAGTTCAAAAATCTTGGAAATACTTGAGAGTAAGCTAATTCCTCTGTAGTTTTCATAGAGGTTTCTATCCTCTTTTTTATAAATTGGTGTTACTTTGGCTAGTTTAAGACTATCCGGAAAAATTCCATTTTCAGTAGACAAGTTTATGATATACGTCATTGGGCTGCAAAGTTCATAAGAACAGTTTTTCAATAAATTGTTTGATATCTCATCGTAACCACTCGCGTTTGAATGCTTTAAGCTCTTTATCAATTCTATAATTTCGGGTTCCGTTAGGGGACGCAAAAACATTGATTTTTCGCATATTGAGATATTGCTATTCATGTAATCGAAGTCTACATTTCGTTGCTGTATGAAATTTGAGAACTCATTATTGAAGTTGTTGGCCATGTCTATGTTTGATACTTCAATACCATCTTGTTGAATTTTCATTTCATTTACCACGTATTCTTTTTTTTGAATAGTATGTACCATATGCCACATTGATTTGACTTTGTTGCTGGGAATAGACATTTTGTCATTTACGCACTGCTTATAACTGGCTTTTAGTTTTTCCCTATACGTTTGGGTCCCTCTCTTATATGTATATCTCCGTATAATTATAGACTAGATTAGATAGATTCAGTTCAATATTTTTTGACATCATCCATGAAAACATTTTTATTGGATATGAACCTGGATATTCAATAGTAATTTTCGTGACGATTCATCAACTCGCCACAAAATATCATCCAAAAAAAATGTAATTAATAAACTGAAGGATTTTGAGGAGATGAACGTAATTCTTTCATTGATTCATGGGAAAAAATCAGTACATTAAAACAAAATTTTTGATTTTTAATATGAAAATAACTGAAAATGAAAGAAAACTACTGATCATTACAAACTACAATCACTTCAATTTCAATATTAATCGACATGAATCATTTTTTGATTCCACAAGGTATTCAATTCAGTTCTGATAATGAATCATTTCAAATGAATGTCAAACCCCTCAATTTTTTACTATATTTCTATTTCACAGTGGTGAGCTACACTTGAGAAATCGCTAGTCTAAGTGGAGTTACTTCCAAATTATGTAAGTCTCGGAGAAAAGGTTTCGTACCTGTAGTTTATACGAAGTCAATCCTAACAGCTAAATGGAAGTTCTCCATTACTCTTTATCACTAATAATAAACTTTGTGTAGGTTTATGAAAAATTTCCTTGATTTTGAAAAAATTATATCACGCCGCCCATGCCATACAAAAATACTGCCGACATTCAGTAACTATTTACTTTTCATGCCATTGACTTCGTATGTACTATAACTGCTAGAAAATTCACTCTCATATTCGGTATTCAAATTATATCATTCATATTTTTTATAAAAATTGAAATATTTTGGAAACTGATACGCCTACTATCAAATGCACTATTAGCTTTACCAATATCACAATGATTGGAATTTTGTCATAATGAAATATACAAAATGAAAATTGATATATTTCCAAAATACATCATGGTATTTTTGTTCAGTATGAATCTCTAAATCAAAGTTATCATGCATTTGTTTCGTAGAAATCACCGTTCTAAAAACAATTGGTACTCTTCGATATATTCCATAATAATGTATTTTATCAACGTCAAAATATATATCAAGCTTCCTTGTTTCCTTGTGTTATTTTCATGCTAGAGAAAATTCGATTTTGTTAGTTCAATTTTCAGAAAAACAGGCTGCTGCTCTTCTCTTCTACAGTTGAACTGAAGAAGACAAAAGCATCTTTGTTAATTTAATGCCTGTGATGAAAAATTTTGAAGAAGACAATTTTTAAAATTACTAGTTCGAAAATTTATGATTAGATATTATGTATATTTAATTAAATATCAGATGTCGCCCCCTCTGTCGCCTCTGATAGTATCAACCAGACGTCAGTACCGAGTCGTCATTCGTCGTCATGCTAATTCTTATCACTTTTTGAAAAATAACACGAGTAATTCATGGAATATACAAAAATGTTCGACAGTTCGACTATTTTAGACGCACAGACAGTTCCGATCAGTTCGAGAGCAAGAAAAGCAACAGTGAGATAGTAAAATGAGTGTACTACTTCCAAAGTACATATAGTGTATAGTTCTGATTTTGTTCAACAAATTCATAAGCCTGTTGTTCATTAACTTCGCATAGAGTTCAAACTTTCACAGCCACAGATAACTATGCTGGGCATAGGCGTTTCGTCTATTACTGCGATTGACATTATCAAAGTTATCTGATTACTGAGTTATGAACATGACTCAATAAATGAACTGTAAATTATATTGAAAGCAATAAAAATGAAACAAATGAAAAATTGGAATGACATACGAAAATACATCATGAAAAAATACGAATATATCAAAATAAAACAAAATATAAGAGAAAATATGATACATCTCAAACCAGAATATTTCACGACACATTGCTTATTGGCATCTATAATCATATTCGGGTGACAACAAAAGTGAACTTGCAAATGTTACAGTAGTCTTGACTTTAGGCCATTTCTCAGTTTTGCATTCAATCGTGCGTGTTATAATTGCGAATATTTCCCAAAGAAATATTTCTCTACTTCCCACCCTCTACTACTGGAATCCCATAAAAACAATGTTGTTGATATGACATCACTGTCAGTTCCAAAGAATATTTTAAGCGCCAAGGAATGACATCAGTTTCAACAGATATAATCCTTGATATTATCTCAAACAATCCATTCCACGTAAACATCACTGAAAACTTCATTCCTTTCTCCAAAATTCTCACACAAACCATTCTCTTATTAAATTAAAAGATTTTATCTGCTCGAGCATAATTATTGTGTAGGGTAGAATTTATGGTGCATGTTTATTAGATGCTTCGTGTTTCATTAGAAAAACTATTTATCCGACTCGATCTGAAAACACGATCAATCTTGATTATTCAGAGGCAGGCCATTATTCAGGATTATCGTAACAGTAACAGTTCATGAATGTCATTAATTGTTTACTTTCTTCGTTGTGAGTGTTTGCTGATCGGTAATTGATTGGAAGTGCTTGCAACAGAGGATTCGTGATCCAAAGATTATTGGTCGAATAGTTCGTGGCCTCGTCCTGTAATAAACTCATTTGATTCTAGTTTGGATATAATCGGACTCAAGAGATATATCAAATCCTATCGGATTCAATTCAATGTCGGTCATGAGAATAGCCAATAAAGGCGTTTTCTGACGAAATATATTTTATACAAAATAGCATACTGCCACATTTTCTGCAAATCTGAACAAAACTGGTTGATAGAAAAAACAAAGAAAAAAATCTTTAAATTTTTTCTTTATTTCTGCTTACTTTAATTTTTTTTATTTCTCAGTTTTTTTTTGTTTAATATGATTGATATTGTATGTATTCATTATACTTTCATTTCTTCTTTCATAGATTTCTAATCAAAGTAGAAGAATCATATTAGATAATGAAAGTCCGAAGTAATAAAACTCGATATTTCAACTTTTTCCTCATTTCATTTGATTCCATTAATTTTCATTCTATGATGAGAACCTCTCAAATATTTTACTATTATTATATTGACTCCATTGAAATCAATGTTTTTTCTTTACAGGTGAGTTATGTCAAGGTCTTCAAACCGATAGTAAGTGGACAGTTTCATTTTATTTTTCAAAATTATTTTGTGATGTTAGCCAGTTATTCCACAGGATGATTAATAAAACCCAAATGATGCATTTTTTGTCAATACCTTCATTCAAAGTTTGACTTTGGCATCAATTTCTACTTCTATCGAGTTTTAAAATTTTAATTCAATGTGGAAAAGTTTCAATTGTGGAATTCCTTGGAAAATCGAAAGAAACGAACAAAATAATTTTTCTGAGTGCAATTTTCAGTTCGAACGCAAAATTTTCAGTGAGTAAGATAATTTCGATTGTTTGTCAATTATTTGCATTACTGTTTCGAACTCACTAGTTTTGACACTGCTTTCTTCTAGACATATTTTCTAAAAAAAAAGAAACATAATTTCATGTATATTTTTACTATACATTTTCAAATGAACTATTGAAATTTGATCAAATGTGAAGTGGAGTTCATTTGTTCATATTTGAAAAGGTTTGTGTCTAAAAGCAGTTCAAATGGGTTAATTTTTTGATAAAATCAAATAAAAGTAGAGTTGGACGTTAATCAAATTTAAATATATTGAGTTCTCCAATAGATTTACATAATAATTCCAAAATTATAGAACAACAATAAAAATTAATTGGCGCTCCGGGGCGACTTCATCGATTCCAGTGGCGCATTTGGTTTTTCACCTACAGGAAAACCCGGAAAAACCTGCAGCACCACATCATCTGAAGATCTTGATCTGTCAATGTCCTCTGTCTCTTAAAACAAAATGTAGGGTGTTCATCTATTTCGAACCTCAGTAAGAGTTTGGTGCTTACCTCAGAGGTTGAGTCATATTTGATGATCATCAGTGTCATTATTAGATTGACTGGTGCCTCAGCTATATTTGTTTCCTTATAACAGTCAGTCAGTTTGGCGCATGCTTGGCAATACAATTCATCATCACGTGTTAAAAGTTCCATTTTCAGATAATTCAACAATAAGCTATGCACAGACTGGTTATTTGTCATATTAGGAAACGCTAGTTGAAGTTCCAGAAATCCACATGCGGTTTTGCTACCTCTTGAACTACTACAAAGTAAACAAGCGAGAATTTTCCTAGCAGAAAAGATTCACAAAACACAAGACTGTTCGAAATCATTCAATCCAGAGCGGTCAAGAGTATTGATTCTGCTATTGTCATGCTCACGAAGAGTATTCAACAAGAACCCCAAGAATTCAGAACAATCCAGTTGTTGTCCTAACGAGTATCTAGTGGACTTCAAAGACTCCAGGAAATCGGTTGGAGGGAAAGATGATACATTCTTACGAAACTGCAGCTGCATGAACAGGTGTTTGAGTTTGGTGAATAAGTAGGAAACATTCTTGTTCTCTTTCATCATTAAAACCTTGTTCTTGAAATTCTTCGTCATGAACAACACTTATAAAATGCTATTCATGTAGCGAGTGTTCCCTGAATTATCTAATACAATTTTCTTCTCAAGATTTTAAGGATAACTCTACTCATTCGTAAGGAAGAACATGTTTAACATAATCTGCATAAGAACCATTTCTCAAGCTGCGATTGATGCTTCTGAGTGATGAAAGGTTTCGTAGAGGGATCGATTCGGCTCTTGCTTCATGCTCCACTGAGATGGAACCAGAACCACGAGGACTTCAACTCATATTTCTGGGACGAGAGTGACCATTGGTCGCACTGAAAAAGAAGAAGGTCGATCAATCACTTGCGAATTAACCTCGACAGGAGACTGATGAACGTTAATTAATTTTCCAGTCGAAGAAGACTTTACTGATGACACTGTTGGTGTGAACGACAGTTTTTGGGTAAATAAATATACTGAAAATGCTTCAGTAAAGTTGTTTGTCAATTTTTCTTTCGATTTTTTTTGTATAGTTATTCAACACGAGGAAAAAATATATTTGTTTTCTTTTACACACGTTGATAAATATGAAAGTAAAGAAAATGAAGTCCTATGTATTATGGGCAAACTGTCATGAAAACCTATTGTTACGAATTATCGTTGTTATCAGGAAAAAATGATCAAATTTCCGTTTGGCCCCAAATAAAATATTGAATAGGTTCCACATTGTCAACTATTGGATGTAGAACCCAGGAGCTACATTCTGTTGCTGAAGATACAAGACTGTTTCATCCAAATTCGCAAAATAAAGTATCTAATTATTCACGATTGATATAATTCTTCAATGAATACGAATATTTTTCCACTCAGAAAACATAATGGCGCAATCCCTATTTTTTATATCATCAAATCTAAACGTTTTTAAATTCTGTAAAAGCTCCGTTCAGAGTATTCACTGGGGAGAATGATTTCCGCACTGCAGGAAATTAAATTGTATTCGTGAAATTGTATTTTCATTACAGAGATTACAGGAGAGTTCTCTTGAATACATTTTTTCGGCTTGTAACTGTTTTCCAATTCCAATTGTGTAATGACCGGTAAATTGGAAGTTGATTTATACCGGATGATCCTACCGAAAAGAACACTCTTTAAACTTTCAGTTATATTTTGCCAACTAGAATGGATGATGAGAAAAATTTGTAATTGATAGTTGTTATAGAAAATGTTTTTTAAATAATGCCGCTTCATATTGTGAATGTCATAAATAATACGGTGCATTTCAATTGAAACAAGCTGACCTGAATGAATCATTTGATATTGAAGCTACTGAAGTCGATAAACTGGTCTCTTCTCGGCCACCTCTTCCCCACAACAACCCTCATATAAAAAATTTCAAATAAAAAGCCTTTCCAGTCTGTGTCCAACCCTGAACAATTCTGGAAGAACAAACCTGAACACGAGATTGCACTATTGTTGTTGAATTATTCTGAAATAGTGACTATCACCCTTGTTTCATTAATAAGGTTTTTATTTTGGCCACGTTCATAGTCAAGGTCTTTTTTGGTTCATCGTAGATTCTCCTTTTCTGAAATGTTTTAATTTCTCAACAGAATAGGCATCCTTTCCGTCACGTAGTGCCAGTGTGATGGTTACCCGAATAACTTTCCGGGTTGATGGGTTTTAAGGATATATTCAATGCAACGACCATTTAGATCTCCAGATTTGACTCAACGGAACTTTTTTCAGTGGATATAGGTGGCTACGAGACGTAGCCAACTACTTCAGATAATTCACGGGAAGAAATTACCAGGTGGTCTAGGCTACAATTTTTCATATCATTGTATTAAAGTTGATGGTTTCCAGTTCGAACATTAGATATAGTGTTTTTTTTTTTATTTTGTTTTACTTCCTAATACGAAACTGAATGTGAATTTGAACATCACAAGGTTGGATACAAAATTAGAAAAAACCTTTCAAATAAAGTGTAACTGGACTTTCATCACATTTGAAATTTTTGACATGTGATTTGTTATGTTATTTTATGTTATGTTATGTTATGTTATGTTATGTTATGTTATGTTATGTTATGTTATGTTATGTTATGTTATGTTATGTTATGTTATGTTATGTTATGTTATGTTATGTTATGTTATGTTATGTTATGTTATGTTATGTTATGTTATGTTATGTTATGTTATGTTATGTTATTTCGTGTTATGTTATGTTTTGTTATGGATTTGATTTTTACGTAGAAATGAGTTCCACTGAAAAGTGAAGTTGACATGTTGACACGACATGACGATTTTTTACAGTTCCAAATGACTTTTTCAGGGTGACTCTATTTGAAGAAATGTACTGTATACACAAAAATTCATTTTCAAAAAACTCTTGTTCAATGATTTAGGTGCTTCGTATCGTTTTTCTTTCATTTCAGCTCGAGTTCGATGGAAAAGAGTTTGCTCTTGTCAGCTAATCTTATCAATTAAGATAGTATGATGTACAACCCACTGGAGACTTCGTTTCCTTTCAGACGGAATCGCGTGTTTTCTTCAGGGAATCGGAATTAGGGATCCCATTAAACAGATCACGGATCGTATGAGTATCGATAGTAATGACGGCGAAACGATACTGAAGTATACAGAGTGTTTCTTATTAGTCAGTGGGCTATGCTTGAAGACTGGCAATAAACAAATCTGAAGAAATTAACTTTAAACGTTCATGCGACTCTCTATATACCTACACAGTAGGTTGAATGGACTGACGCCTATCAGAAAATAACTACTCCTCTGGCTAATACCACGAATGGCGTTGGATTATATCCGACAGGCGTCAGTGCAGGAATCTTCATTGAAAATGTCCTGCATATGCAATTGGCAATACAAGTGAAAGAGTCGACCTTCAATTTCGGAACGGGCCTTATTCAAAGGAATCGGGCAAATTACGGATATGTATTTGGTTAGTACCTCGTCCACTAGATGGAGTGACATTTTGTGATGATCGCTTCAACTTCGGACGAGGAATGAGAAATACTCTGAAAGAATTCCGATTTTCAATTATGGAATATCATTGACTTTAGGTCGATGATGGTCACTATCTTGCACTGACGAAACCGGTCTGCAAGTGTGCCCGTTCCAAAATTGAAGGTCGACTCTTTCAGTTGTATTGCCAGTTGCATATGCAGGACATTTTCTGTGAAGATTCCTGCACTGACGCCTATCGGATATAATCCAACGCCCTTCGTGGTATTAGCCAGGGGAGTAGTTGTTTTCTGATAGGCGTCAGTCCATTCAACCTACTGTGTAGGTATATAGAGACTGGCTTGAACTTTTTAAGTTCATTTCTTTAGATTTTATACAGAGTGTGTTCAAAATGTGATTCGTTACCATGTTTCATAATTAGTTAGTTGTTTCAAAAACTACACCTCACGATTTGATCCCCACAAACTCCACAAGCTGTTTCGCTAGCACAGTAGGTTTCTAAGTGTATGAAAGTGTATACACTTGAGCCAAACATGTTGTGATTTTGAAATACTATGGATCTTCATCAAGTAACGGCCGAATCAATCAGAAAAAAATAGTTAGTTGTTGTACCTGCCGCAAATTTCAATCTGTTCAATAGATGGCAGACAAGTGCTAATTAAAAAAGAACTGAAAGGTTCGTAAAAAAGCAAAAATTGCATCCACCACAACATATCATTACGGAAAATATTGTGCTGGTGTAACATCAGGACCAGAGTACAATCATCGTATGCCGCTGTCAACATTACAAGTGTTTCTGAGCACTCAATTCCATTTTCTACTCAAAATTTGATGCAAATTTTATGATCCATTCTTTTCGATACAAGAAAATCGCCGAACCCGCAAAACAGTTCTAAGTTGTGTGCCTTTCTCCGACAAACTAAACATGCTAAACAGCTGAAGATGTGTACATATGTTTGAGTGAACCAACATAGAAAAATGAAAAAATCGCTGATAGAATTTACGTAGCCCGCGGAGTGCCCGGTGTTTCAAGCCGAGAGACCGGGCAATCGATTTGCATTGCCCATCGTTCAACCCGTGCTAGAAATCGCACGTTGAAGGGCAAGACTGCGTTAATCCTCAGCTCTCGAGAATTTTGAGACTTTTGAGAATTATCGTAAGTAGATCCAGTGAATCACTGTAAAAATTCTAATGGTAAGTTGAGGCTGTGCATCAGAAAAAACTCAACAACAATATGAGAGTATTATTATGTGACAATTATATTATTGTAACGTAGTTTATCAGCTGACGTTGTTAGCCAAAAACAATTACACTTCACAAAAAATCCAAAACTCTTGTGTAAGATATTCTTTGAACCTTTATATTACGTTCCCAGAGGATTTCTAGTTACAAACTGGCTTTACCTGAATATTACGTTCAGTATTCAAATCCAAAAAACAAGCACCTTTCCCAGTCATCAGAAATGCAATACTCTTCTCGACACGCATTTTAGGCGTCTTCAAAAGATGGTGTCTTTATCTTCTGTTATACTACCCGTGCAACTATGACAGATGATTTAATATAACTACATTATAAGTTGGCCAAATCGGAAAAAACTCACTGGATTTTAAACTCGGTAATGCCCTGTGAATGTACATTCGTGAATGAAAAGTATTCCAAAATCAATATAAAAACTACCTTCTTGAACATTTTTTTTTAATCTATACATGAATATAGTCGAACAGAAATTCAAATTTCCACTCATTGAATCCAAATATACTTATATCTATGCTCAATTATATCGGTTTCTCAAAAACAGCCATTAAGATGATGCAAGAATACTTCACTAACAGACGACATCATATGGTGAAACTAGAAGGCGAACTGTCTGAATCGGTGAGATTGATGCGTGGTGTTCCGCAAGGATCTGTACTTGTACCTTTGCTTTTCAGTTCAAATAACAAATATCATGCTCACACTGATGATACCCGACTAAATATATCGTTTATATCAGAATATCTGACTGAAGCTGTTGTTGAAAACACATTGTATTTCTCTTGTTGCTCTTTCTTTTTTCATCTTGGTAAATGATACAATATGAGCATAACTTCTCCATGGCCTGGATCAATTACCGTGAAGCATTTGATACAATATCGCATGAGGTCATCTTGCATTTGTTCAGATGCCTGGCGGTACCCGACAAAATAGTAAGATGCATTGAACAACTGAAACCACTCTGGCGAACTCGCTTCACCATAACATCTGGTCAAGGCAGAGTCCAAACAGAATGGGTCACTTTCAGAAGGGGTGTATTTCAGGGCGAATCCCTCAGTATCCTTCTCTTCTGCATCTCAGTATTGCCAATATCCGTTGCGCTCAGAAATACTTGAGGGTATAACTGTGGCACCCCCGGAAACCGGAGGCACAAGGTCACCCATTTGTTTTATATGGAGGATCTTCAACTTTATGCCTCTGGACAGAAGGATCAGTCCTTGAGGTTGGTGGAACAGTACACGCATGCTATCGGTATGAAATTCGAGATAGACAAATGTGCAATGGTCTATCTCAAAAGAGGACAATGGGTGGACTACGGGTAGGATGTACAGCTCGTAGAGGGAAGCATCCTACACCTTTTGGATGTCAGAGAGACGTATACTCAGTGTCGGGGTGGAACAACGCCACTCACAAGAGGTTAACATCAGTGAAGAACTCCCTCCGCGGCAATTATCAGCACAACATTCGACAGATCTGGTCATCGGAACTGTCGGGAAAAACAAAGTTGCTGCAACTCATACGCTTGCCGTTCCAATTTTACTCTACTCTTTTGGAAGTGAAGTGAACTCGGGAGGAGCTGTATCAACTCGACGTAAAGACCTGAAAAATGATGAATATCTATAGGAGTTTGCATCCCAAATCGTCCGTTCCACGGTTGTGCTTCCCCCGACAACAGGGAGGCCGCGTACTTTTGAATTTAGAGTGTCTACATGGCAGAATGCTACTGGATATAGCCTGTGAAGTCGTCAGGAGTTCGGATCCCTTTCTCTGCATGATCCGTGACCATGAAATAGCAGGAATTGGATCATTTGTATGTATACAATTTACTTCAATATTTATATAAAACAGAAGTAAGCTACAACCTATTACAAACCCTTATGGAACAAGAAGTATCCAACACGCAAAAATTGAAACAACCTTTTGCTCAAGATCTCTTGGCCAAAAAAGTCATATTTATTGGATTGCAAAATTATTCAATTATCTTCCTGATAATTATAAAACATATATAAGAATCCTTAACTCTGAACAACTATTTAAGAACTATTTTAAAAATTTTCACACTGTCTTGTTGAATATACAATGAAATTTTTATGATATCCTCAATTATATATATATATATATATATATATATATATATATATATATATATATATATATATATATATATATATATATATATATATATATATATATATATATATATATATATATATATATATATATATATATATATAATATATATATATATATATATATATATATATATTTAATATAATTTTACCCTACCTATCATTATAAATGTGATTTTTCATAGTACCCTACAAACTTCAATGATCATAATTTTATTGTAACACCTCAATTTATTACCATTAAACTATGCCTAAAATATTTGTTACTCATGCGTAACTGTAGAAGTTTTTATGGGTTCCAGATATTTATTGGTTGAACACACTGACACTAGAATCTATATATAATTTTTATTTGACTGTATAATTTTGATCAGCGAAATTTTCAATTACGTATGAAAACTATTTTTATATTGCTATGTATCTTCTTATAAAATAAACCAACTCGATTAACTAATATAATAAACCCCTCACGCACATGCTTAAGTTTCTATCTTCAATGGGGATTCTCCCTCTTTATTTGACAATTAACTTATTATATTAATATTAATTCCATTGTGAATTTTGTATATTGATCAAATAAAGTTTATTATTATTATTTCTCTTTAGGGCAGCTGCCCGAGCAGCTGATGAACTCAGTTTAGATTTCGACACTGAACGAGGTGACCACAACTCTGTCACCGAGTTGGAACCCGTTCAGCAAAAAGCTCATAAAAAAGCCGCAGAGATAACCTAACTTCTGCGGAAACACAATAATAAGCCAATGCATGGGGTCTTCTTCAATAACATTGGAGACCTTGGCTTATTATCATTATGATTATTATTATATTATGACACTACTTATGTAATTGTGTTATCGCTCCAAATTTCATACTGACTTGATATAAACAATATCATGTATGATATTGTTTATATCAAGGAACAATTGATGACTAAAATGAATAGAAACATCCATGGACACTATTTTGCGGCAAGATCAATATTATCATTGAAATAGAAACAAAAGCTCATTTCACCAACCACCAATTAATAGACATAGCAGTCTGAATGAACTGACCCGTCACTTGATAAAAATCAATAACACCATCCATGGTAATAAATACGGTGTTAGTCCTATGCGAGTGTCTGGAGTTAGCGTAAATAAGAGAGTGTGTATTCGGCAAGTTTTGGCCTACACCTGCCGATATGAAGGAGATGTCTCCTAGTGACCTGTCCACCTTCCTGGAAAAGACAGGTTGGACGATAACCTAGGAGGACAACTCCTTGGGAGGATGTACAATTGGTCACATGTGGCCTACACTCACCCTCCCTACTCTACAGGTACAGATTTATGGTATTACCAATGAAGCTATAATGTCAGCGAAACGAGTTTAGAAATAAAAATGTTTGTAAAAATTAAATAATGATATTAATAATAATAATGATGTGTCTTTATTCTGTCAATCTAGGATACATACAGATTTTTTTACATTTGGAACATTAATGATCTTAGGGCTGACGTCAAAGGCGAAGTTCAAATCAATAATTCAAAATTACTGATTTGTTGTTATATACTCAACTATTTTTGTCGCCAATTCACTGTCACGAACAATCTTAGGTATAGTCATTCGAATAACTCATAAATGATATCAAAATTGAACTTCTCAACATGACTTCACTCAAATAATCTGCAAGTATTGTATATCATTTTGCTTTTCCCTATTTCCAGAACTCTCAAATTATCCTACCAGAGATAAATGGATTTTTTCACATCTGAACCTCTCCATATACGTTTTAACACTGCACTGGTCGTCCACACGATCTAGGTAATTAAGTCGCCCAACAAAATCCCTTTCATCTTTGTCTCCAAGACAAGAAGATTGATGTCTCTACTACCCTCCGGAATAAAATTCTTATCTGGCCGTTCTTTTCTACAACAAGCCGTCTGGAAATATGTAAAATACAGAAAAAAATCATCAAGGATTACACTTGTAAAGACTTTTGAACATGATGAATGTTTTAGAGCTTCCTCGGATTTTTTATTGTATTCTCTTGACTTTTTCGTCATTTATCAAGGTATAAAAAATGTTCTGAATGCATTTTGAGGATAAAAGAACAGGAAGAACGCAAGAAGGATTTCGAGTTAATGAAGCTAAAAATAGAGACTCCCACAGGCGGGCTATTGTTTTTTATTTGGGATTGGAGAATTAATGATTGATGAGGCGCTTCTAGCAAAAGAGGAAAACAAATCATTGGTGGAACTTGAACCATAAAATTTATTCTTCGAATAAACGTTGCACGTTGAAGGAAGTCTGACCAAAAAATATAAAAACATTTTATTATTTTTATTGTGACTTTTGAAAAAGTGGTGGAAAAATAAGGAAAACGCAGTTAGAAAATTCATTACTTATACATGGTGAATCGACAGTCTAAATAATAAAGAATTACCAAAAATCAATTTTGAAATTTCTTAGAGTTGAAGAAAACTTCACAGGGTATTATTATTTTCAATCACATATACAAAATTTCAGATGTAATTGATTAGTGAGTCGAAATTTTCACAAATAAATTCATTATTTCATATTATTGAGAAATTGTTTCAGTGACTGAAAAGTAGAATATCAATTTGACGTTTCTCAGGATTCTGTTTTCCGGCTTGTTAAAGATTGGTACTGTCTATTGATTTAAATAAAGTATTTTTTGGAAAATTGAAGTTTGTTTGTTGACCGGTAAAAATTGCTTGGGATTCTTCTAAAAACTTTAGGAAAATACTCAACTGTATAACAATAACATACTGTGTGTATTTTATTGTTTGTCATGTTGTATGTTACTGTAAGTAAGTGAACAGACTGGGAAAAAATATTTGCTTTCATATCCATACCTTTATTTATTTATAGTATAAAAACGTCTCAATATGATGACAGTTGATATATAGATGACCTATAGATTCAGAAATAAATGAAAAAGAAACTGGTGAAAATAATCAAAATTGTGATGAAAGATATTTAGCAGTTTGAGATGATATTTTTAAGGCAAGATTATAGAATGATTGAGTGGTCATTTTTCTTGACCCTCTTCAAAATTGAACATTTATCAAATGAACCAGCATATTGATTGAACCCTCTGAAAATACTTTACCGTTCGCACATGTACCCTCTTTATCAAATCTACAACAAACAAATGTAATTGAAAAAGAAAATCCTCATTCTTGAGGGAAAATAAAAGAAGTTGATCAGGGAATGATCTCGCTCAGAGATAAGGACTTTGGAATGCCTATATATGCTTTTTACGAAAGAATACCCGAAAGAACAGAGGGATGAGAGCCAAACCACTTTGTCTTATTGAATGATGATTTTTGATGGATTTCGGAGATTCCGTATGCCTTTCCTCTCATTGATTCGCGGAGTGGAAAGTATTTGAGTTTATGCAAGGATACTTAAGTCTGGAGAAATGATTTTTATTGCAACATGACTGAATTTGTCTGGAACTTGATGTACAATAATAATGGATTGTTTGAAGGAGCAAAATTTGTGAATGAAATAAGTATTTCCCGAAACTAAGTCAGTTGTGGTACTTTTGAAAATGTTTTTCTGAGGACATTAATCTATTCTGATATAATTTACCGACCTGATGGTATAATATTTCATTGTTTTCAATTGGGACTCAGAATGAATTGAATTTCACTAGTTCGGACTTCCGTTGTCTACTATAAACAAAATAAACCTGAAATGGAAAAATAGTGAAATAAAATACAAGTAAAAATAGAACAATTGAATAAATAAAAATAAAGTAATGAAAAAAGAAAATAAAAATAAAAAGAGGAGAGATTACAAGTTAGGTAAGTTCACGACGTTTCGATTGTTAATATCTACAATCGTCTTCGGGTGATGACTGGACTGATTCCTCAGAGAGATGACTATTTATAGGTCGTTCGAGTACTTTTACTCATCCCCGCATTCCATATTTCCGCTTCACTGGTTCCGTGGGAGATGACCGTTTTGGCGGGAGTTGGCCATTTTCCGCTTGATGATGGGTTTCCATATGTTGCGTATTTCTACGCTAGGTTGGCTGAATACGTTGTTGGACAACATGTATGCGGCTTCCTTGAATTTTCTCCTAAACCAATGTTCCCCTCTGTGCAAGATCTCAGCTTGGGACGACTAGATGTGTTGATGGGTCCAAACATGGTCTGCTATTCCTGATTTGCTGGTTTCCCTTCGCTGTGTGTGTTTCTTGTGCTCGGCAATGCGAACATTCAATGGCCTCTTAGTTTCACCAATATAGCACTCACCGCACTCACAGGGTATCCGGTAAATGCAATTCTTGGAATCGCAGTCCGCGTTTGGTGGCCTGGTTTTCGTGAGGCTGCTACGGATAGTGTTACCGGATCTGGAGCAGGTTGTGATGTTGTACTTGGAACCAATTCTTCTTATCCTCTCCGATAATCCTCTGATGTAGGGAAGTGCAAGCACTGGTTGTGACGGCTTCTCTTCCTTGTGAGGCTCCTGCTGTCTTTTAGCCAAATTCTTTTCTACCATCGCTTTGTAGCCATTCCGTTGAAGATCATTTTTGATGATGTCTAGTTCCTTCTCGACACCTTCCTTCGTATTACAGAGCCCAAAAGCACGGTCTAATGGAGTCTTGATGATTCCTCTCTTGGTCGATTGATGGTGGTTGGATTCGTGGTTCAGATACTGTCCCGTATGAATGGGTTTTCGATATACAGATGTTTTCCACTTAGTGTTTGTCCTCTTCACCAAAACGTCTGACAATGGCAATTCGTTGTGGATTTCCTTTTCCATTGTGAAAGTGATGGAAGGTCTCACGCTGTTGATGTGTTTCAGGAAGGCTTCTAGTTCAGTATTCCCATGGTTCCATATTATGAAGGTGTCGTCAACATATCTCAACCAGACTCGAGGTTTCTTGTGGGCTTCTTCAATGGCCAGAGTTTCAAACCACTCCATATATATATGTTGGCTGTGATTGGTGAAAGTGGCGATCCCATTGACAGTCCCTCATCTTGTGTAAAGAATTCGTCTTTCAGTTGGAAATAACAGTTTCGTACACAGCATCCTAGTAATTCCATAATTACTTCTATAGGTAGATTCGTTATCTCTTTCAGGTTCCCGTCTTCGGATAGCTTTCTCTGTATGATTTGGAGTGCTTCTTCGACCGGAACGTTGTAAATGGAACGTTGGAAAACGGGGATAAGTGAAAATACTCGAACGAACCTATAAATAGTCATCTTTCGGAGGAATCATTCCAGTCATTACCCGAAGACGATTGTAGATACTAACAATCGAATCGTCATGAACTAACGTGACTTGGAATCATTCCACTTTTTTTTATTTCACTATTATTTCATTTCAGATTTATTTTGCTCGATATAATTGTTGTTATTTTCAGCTATTCGTTTTTAATTCTTCTTCTTTAGTTGTTTCAGGGATTTCAAATCATTTTATATAGTAGACAATGGAAGTCCGAACTAGTGAAATTCATCATGAGAAATTGTCAATCACCTTCAAACAAACGTCAAAATGAATTATTCATAACTGATTAGAGATATGAGCTTCTAGACAAGGCTTTCAACAGCATTCAAATGTGAACATTTGGTTATCAGGTGATATACAATGTTTCAACATTGAAAATAACCTGAATTTCTTTAATTGTATTTGCGTTGACAAAGTGACGAATACAGAACTCATTATCAAAAAGAAATTCTACCTCGGAGAAATTTCGGAAATTTTATGTCTTTTCGGAGATATACAAAAGAAAACTTTTTGGTTTTTCTAGTGTTCTAGATCTATAAAAAGTATTTTTTCAAGACACAGCACAAGCACTACAGGAAAATCCTTAAGGCGCTCTAACAGCGGTGCCTGTACGAAAGTAGCGATTCACGTTGAATCTGAATCGCTAGAGATTAAATTTATTTGAAAAAAATTCTCCACGAAGTTTATTCCATATACACGCAGTAATCCAAATGAGAGAGTTCTCAAGCAGTGAAGTTCGAGGTGTACTGGGTTAAACCTCAAAACGATGAGCAGCCACAGTCCATCGCGTTTTTCTGATATATAACAATTGAACCAGAATTAAAATTAAAAATAAAATGTTGAGAGATTCCAACCCAAGTTACTCCACGACGTTTCGATTGTTAGTATCCACAATCGTCTTCGGGTGATGACTGTCATTACCCGATGAATTATATGATGAATCACATTTCATTTCATTTTTTTAAATTAATTGAAGTCTGCTTGTTTTTTCCCAATGAAAACTGAATTGTTTTTTATATATTTTTTTAGAATGGGAGGTTCACTTGAAAATGAAATGCCAAAATAGGTAAATGATTTCAAATATGAAAATCATTGTTGGATAGAAGAATGTTTATGATATAGAATAGCCATTGTAATGAATCTAACATAAGAATTTTCTTAAAATATTCGGTGAAAGGAAAAATTTGTAACAAAAGTATTCCATATATTTACGCAATTAACTGCAATTCCACAGTAACTTCAGCAGATAGTAAATGAATCTCGCTTATTCCTAAACTGCAAAGTGTCCTACTTAAATGAGATAAACTCCATTCTGTGAAACTGGAACGAATATTCACAACGAGCAAACTCCACTGAAAGCATTAAATCTGTCGAAAACCCTTCAGCACCGAGAGCTTCGTTAACGCCATTAGAATGCATCTGCGTAACAACTACCTCTAAAAATTCAAATCCAATTCCAAAAACTGCACGTCAATTAAATTTAACGTCATGGATCGAGGGAGAGAGTTCATAGCGAATCTATTTCCTAATTAAATTCTCAAATTGTGTACACATGAACTTAGGCAAGGGCTCGCTCAGTTTCCCCAGGGTTACCTCGGCAAATTCACTTCCAGACTGAAAGCAAACTCATTTCAACATGCGAATCAGGATCAAGGGATCTGAAATGATCCCTGTCGCTCCGTTTACAGAACTTAAACGTTTTCACCGACGCTCTGTTTACATTTTCTGCGAGATTTTCGGTGATGCTACGCAAATAGTGCGAATTCAGCTTTGTTGGAGTCGGTTTTTTCATTCGGGGAGAACATATGATTTTCATTCATCACCTCCTGACATTCCGTAGATGAGAAGGCTTTGATCGTGTGTATAAAAAGATTGGAGGAGTCATTCCTTAGTCGTTCCGATGTATGTGCAAGTCACCGAAGAACTCCTCAAGGAAGACAGATCAGGAGATCCTGTTGGTCACTGAATGAATATATACAGGCTGATTCACGGTGGATGGCACATTAGACGTTTCTGGTGAACCAGACAACGGATCACTTTGAAAATTTAATGAAGGGCATATTCGGACATTCTCTAGCCAACTAAAATATTTTCGACAATGCGGTGTTGCCGCTTCTATTAGAAAGCAGTAGCAACTTTGATTTTTCAAATGGAACACTCTCTATATAATATTATTTTTGGAATCTCCAACAATTGCCCGACAACTTTTCTTGATATTTCCCTATACCTATCTGTTACCGTTTTCGAAATAAAAATTAATTTCAATTTTTTTCTTCGAAAATCATGACTTCTAAAAATGCCGATATATTTTAGTTAAGAAGTACTATGATATCGAAATTTGGTTTGGAGTTAGGTGATACTTGGACACTTCCCACACGTCAGCCTAATCTCCGTTACTTCAATACAGGGTGGTAAAAAAATACAGTTTTTTCGTTTGCTTGAAAAAGTTGCTGAAATTTGATTATTTTTAACGGAACACCCTGTATATTATTAAAAATTCGCAAAGCTGCTGAAATTTGCTTTCTTTCTATGTATATCATACCTATACCTAACTAGTCAAGTTTCGGACTTATGAACATTTATTTGTGAAAATGTCCCTTCAGAATGGTATTTCCATTCGGTACCATGATTACTATTTGACAGTAGCATTGTGACATTCTCCTAATAATATCGACATTTTCGTCACTTCAGAAGTTGCAAATACCTTCAAAACGATGGAACAAAACTATTCAAACGAAGTTCTTATGAATTTGTTTATTATTTTTGGACAGTGTGACAAAATTATCAGCAGAACATGTAGAAAGTTCAATGAAATGTATCCGAATCTACCGCCAATGAACCTCAAGAAATTTATACGAATTCAGAACAATTTCAATGCATTTGGATCAACTTTAAAATCACCAAGAAACTTGCCTCTACCCGTAACTTTCGAAGACAACCAGATTAATGTCTTAGCATATTTTCACGCATTTCCCGAGTCATCGATAAGAAGTGCTGAAGAAGATTTGGCTATAAAATATTCATCGGTTCAAAGAATCTTGCGAAGACATAAAATGCATGATTATAAATTCACCAAAATTCAAGCAATGAAGCCTCAAGATCCTCAACAGAGAGTAGAATTTTGTGAAATGTTGTTGACACGCATTCAAGAAGATCCACTTTTTTTAAATAAAATTATTTGGACCGATGAATCGAAATTTTCGAGAGAAGGGATTTTCAATAGAAAAAATCGTCATTATTGGTCCAGTGAAAATTCTCACGTCACAAAAGAAGCCGGTTTTCAAGAAAAATTTAGTTTTAATGTCTTCTGCATGTTGATGGACAACAAATTGAGGTACGTGATATACGAGGAGTCATTAACATCCAGAAGCTACCTGAATATTTTGGAGAATACTGTAGACAGTTTCGTGGATAATCTGCCACTCGAAGATTATCGAAACTGTTGGTACCAACTAGACGGAGCTCCTGCACATTGCACAAGAGAAGTGAGCGCAGAACTGGATAGACTATTTGACGATCGGTGGATGAGGCGCTTGGGACCATGGAATTGGCCAGCGAGATCACCCGATCTTAATCCATTAGATTTTTATTTGTGGGGGATGTTTAAAGAAAAAGTCTACAAAATACCCGTGCGTTCGAGAGATGAATTGTTAGAAAGGATTGCCCAAACATTTGAAGATTTGGATCCCAATGAAATCAGATCTGCCACCACGAAAGCAGTCAACACCCGCATTTTAAAGTGCTTGGAAGTGAACGGCCAGCGATTCGAACATATTTTGAAATATTCCACATGATTGTTTTACTTTTTTATAATTATTCATATCAATATTTCCAATTTCAAGTTTCTTGGTGCTTTTTTAAAGTTTATCCAAACATATTGAAATTGTTCTGAATTCGTATAAATTTCTTAAGGTTCATTGGCGGTAGATTCGGATACATTTCATTGAACATTCTACATGTTCTGCTGATAATTTTGTCACACTGTCCAAAAATAATAAACAAATTCATAAGAACTTCGTTTGAATAGTTTTGTTCCATCGTTTTGAAAGTATTTGCAATTTCTGAAGTGACGAAAATGTCGATATTATTAGGAGAATGTCACAATGCTAGTGTCAAATAGTAATCATGGCCTGCTTACCAAATACTGAATGGAAATACCATTCTGAAGGGACATTTTCACAAATAAATGTCCAAAAAAAGTCCAAAACTTGACTAGTTAGGTATAGGTATGATATACATAGAAAGAAAGCAAATTTCAGCAGCTTTCCGAATTTTCAATAATATACAGGGTGTTCCATTTAAAATAATCAAATTTCAGCAACTTTTTCAAGCAAACGAAAAAACTGTATTTTTTTACCACCCTGTATTGAAGTAACGGAGATTAGGCTGACGTGTGGGAAGTGTCCAAGTATTACTTAACTCCAAACCAAATTTCGATATCATAGTACTTCTTAACTAAAATATATCGGCATTTTTAGAAGTCATGATTTTCGAAGAAAAAAATTGAAATTGATTTTTATTTCGAAAACGGTAACAGATAGGTATAGGGAAATATCAAGAAAAGTTGTCGGGCAATTGTTGGAGATTCCAAAAATAATATTATATACAGAGTGTTCCATTTGAAAAATTAAAGTTGCTACTGCTTTCTAATAGAAGCGGCAACACCGCATTGTCGAAAATATTTTAGTTGGCTAGAGAATGTCCGAATATGCCCTCATTAAATTTTCAAAGTGATCCGTTGTCTGGTTCACCAGAAACGTCTAATGTGCCATCCACCGTGAATCAGCCTGTATTGTGTATCACTACACAACATAGGCAGGGGTGTTTTTGAAGCAGAACTTCTTTACGCTTGCTCGACTTGTGACTAGTGAATATAAAAAGAGAGAGAGTTACGCTTTGTATATTGCTGTCGGGGCATAAAAGAAACAATTCGTGGACACAACACTGGCTATTGGCCTCATCTATCTGAATATTATTGAAACATCGAAACATGAATTAATAAGCAGCATCTCAAAATTAGGAACCCAGTAAAATATGTATTCGTTATTCTCCTTATTGAACTCATATTTAACTTTTTTTCCCAAAATCCAAATTTTGACCATCGGTGCTTTTAGGTAAGATCAAACAAAAAAATGGCCATTAACTGGAATATGAATTGGAGAAAAAATATATTTTGACGCAATCAAGTTGTTTGTTGAAATGTTTCAATTACACTGGATTCAGCCCAGAAGAATCCAGGAGTGTCATTGAACACTCAAATATAAAAGAGAATCTTCGAACTAAAAATTCTGAAGCATCAAAGAATATTGAGTACCACAAAAAAAATGGATGTACGATGTCTGTTCAACAAATATGGTGAATTTTTATTTTTTGGTATGTTCTTGAGCTCTTTCAGCTATTCGGTTATTATCTCGTCAATCGTCACAAAACGACGTAATTTCATGGGTCTCTCTAATCTCGAAAACAGGAAAAAGTCGCAGGGAGGCAAATCTGGTGAATACGGTGGCTGTGGCATGATTACGGTGCTGTTTTTGACAAAATATTGCAGCATTGACGAGTGAGCAGGTGGATCTTATTTTTCAACAGACCTTGTATTTCATAGGTCTAGTCTAGACATTGGACTTGTCTTTGGCTCAAGGTACTGTAGTTTCCACGCAACTCCTTCGAAACATGGTATATACTATAATATGGGCATAGATATAGTGAAGATTCAGCAGTTTTTTTAAAATTTTCTCATTTTGTCTTCTGTTTTATTTCAGTTTCTGTTATATGAGGTCAAGACATAAATTATTCATAAGATTCAAGTGTTCACGAATTCTTCAGAAGTCGTAACTATCTATTTATCTATGGAAAGTTGTGAGTCATCTGTGAATATTAAACAAGAGTTTGACATTTCGAAAATAACTGGAGACCCGATTATCTTCATAAGATACTTTGACTGAACCACATGGCCTGAATCCAAAAATGTATTTTCTTGGCTATAAGCCTATTTTGTTTTATATAATTTAAATATTACAATGTACAATTCACTTATCTTGATACTTCCTGTTGCCTGACAAGTGAGCACTGATGATGACGAAAGTCGAAAGCGCTTTGCAAGAATTTTAAAATATTATACACTTTAATACAAAACCTCTTCGATTCATTAATATATAAAGTGGTCACACTGAAAAAAATTGTGAGCGGAAGCCATTGAATATCACTTTTTGAGTCCTTTCATGTAGACAGGATCATATTCAAAGTCATGAAGGTCATTAAGGCATTCCAACTCAAGCGGGTTTTAATTTGATTTGAATGTTGAATGTCAATTTATTGTGTTTGTGCAGCAAACTTGCAGTGTAATCATATCATGAGTCCTGTCAGATCATGACAATTTCAAAGATATAAACGAAAGAGAATTTTTGGTTTTTCCTGTTATCGAAAATTCCAATTAAAAATTCTGATGAAGTAAGGACGATTAACTTAATTCTACCTTACTTTGGCAAAATTGCGTTAAGTTTTCACGAATGAATTTCAAAAAGTCAAAAAACCTTCATATTTGAAAAACGATGTGACCAGTTGTTGTTCGTTATTGATGTTTGAACTGATTTTTGCTTGATTAACATTCGCAAGCTTGCAATTTACGACTTGGGACAAGTCACTCACGTAATAGTTGATCATTTTTTTGAATAAAATATCTCAGTTACTCCGCTCGATATGCTAGGGGCACTAACATTCAGAAAATTAACATTGTGAAGTTTGGAATGATACATTCGTTCATTTTTAAACTTTTCCTTCATATTGCTTGATTATGACTCTCGAAGACACCTAAAAGTCTGGTGTCATCCCAACTAGCAATTTTATATTTTATAATGGTTGTGAAAACGTTTCGGAGAAACAAATTATAAAACTGTATTTCTCCCAGAAATGTTTTCAATGTGTATATAAAATAGCTATAAATAGGAAATTGGCACCGTTTTATAAAACATTATAGTCTTCAATAATATTTTGTAACGCCTTTTGCAAACACTACAAAATAGTTTTATAAACATTTCGGCAGTCACTATAAAATTTTTCTAACACCCTTGAACAACAATTTCGTAAAGAATCTTACAAAATAATTGAAATACAATTTTATAAAAGTGTTTTTAATAATTCCAAGTAAAGATTATAAAATATAATGTAGGCGCAAGAAGTGATTTTGTATTGGACACTAGAAAAATTTAATAGATATATCACCAACTGAAAGGTTGGGGCCATTTTAATAACTTTACTTTTGTACGTATAAAATCGATGAAGACATTGTTTGTGCTTCAAAGATTGATATTTTAACTGCGAATGAAATTTTATTGACAAATATATAGCCTATTATTAGTAAAATTTAAGCGCGCCACGCTGTTGTTAAAATTTTTGGAAAAAATCATCAATTATACAAAAATTCACTTTGTTGACGTATTCATTTTTTAGTTGCAAATCAACTCAGTTTGTTCTAAATAATATAATCCTATAATATCTATGTACTTTTCATCTGCAAATATTACTATATGTGCAGTATTTCATATTTTTAACTCATCTAATGCCAGTATTCCGAATCGTTATCATTTTAAAACGGCGTCGTTCTATAAAATAATTTGGTATCAATAGCAAGAGTTTTAATGGCTTTCAGCTTCTATGTTACCCCTATAAAACTATTAAAAAAAATCTGTTTAAAATCTGTTTTTCCGTTAACCAGCTGTCGCACCCCTACGAACGACAACCCTCAGAAGTCGAAACTTGTGCGAGCTAAGGATTAACGAGGTCTTACCTTTTAACGTGTGATTCCTAACACGGGTTGGACGATAGCAAGTGAAGATCGATCGTTCAGACTAGGGCTTGAACCACCGACCAACACGGCAGTCAATTCGAGTGAGTGAACAAAGCACCCATGCCGAACCGCTTGGCTATCGACCGATTAAGAAACATTTAATCATTAATAATCCTGTTTTTAGCAAGAACAAATTTGAAACACCAGGTTACGTACGTCTTCGTCTAAAACAAACCACTTTTCTCATTTTTTTTTCCAGTGACCAATATTACACGACGTTATTAGACCTATAGTTATTGGGACGCTAGTCAAATTAAACTTGACAAATTATACTTCATTACACGACCTCTTAAATCAATGTCAGCTGATTCTTCTAAAGTGATGCATTTTATTCTTAGCGATAGCAAATATATATTAGAGAAAGCAATTTGATTTCATAACAGTTATTTTATTGTTTTGGAAGTAAATTTTGGTAGTAAATACACCATACTATGAAATACTTGGGAAATTATCATCAAAGTGACTATATGGCAATGAAAACAAAATTGTATTTGAAAGCATTCCAATAAAATAATTTTATTAAAACTTCAGGAAGCAGTTATGAAATAATCTTGAAATAGTTTTATAAATGGCATAAAAACGTCACAGAAAAGTGCTGTAAATCTTCGACAAAACAATTTGATTTTATAAGTTGGTTGTAAAAAAGTTTCTGTGATAATTTCGTGACTATTTTATAACGTATTTATAATTTTATTTTATAAACGTTTCTATGACTAATTCATAAAACACTTTCATTGCCTCTACAACTGTGTTATATTCACGGCTCGTCTACTATAATCAATTAGCATTTTGGAAGTAATTATAAAATACCAACAAAATGAAACTGTTGTAGCACCATGAAATTATAAAACAATTTTGCTGGTTGGGATGTAGTTTTTTAATACTCCTTTGTCTACGATTGGAATATCTCATAAATTCGATGTATAAGATACCCATGTTATACCATGTACTTTGGATTTGTTTCAGTATAATTAGAATATTCATGTCCCAAGTTACACTGAACTGGATTGAGAATTTCAATTATTTTTTATTTGTTGATCTATTACGTCATTATTTTTCATGAAAATTAAGAAATTGATTTTTGAAATTCATAGGTAGGACGAATGTAAAAAAAACCGAGTCAATATGCGTCAGTTGGCGATTGGAAAAATATATCCCAAAATCGTCGAATTTTATCTTGAGAGGAAACATTTCAAGTACATTATCAATCATGCCACTTCTACTTGAGAAGCTCACTTGAAAATACGTAGAATTCTTATTTCAACCCCTGATACTTCTTTAAATTTTCCACGGTGGCAATGAACCAATAACTTTTTATAAATCGTTCAATTTCAGCTCATAGGAATGTTTTTGTAAGAAATATAACGCTCTACAACAGATGTTCACCCACCTTTTCGAAAAAAAATCGATACCAAAAAAATTGAGTTGAAACTTAAAAAAAATGTTATGTGTTCTTCAATTGGATAATTGAACCTTTGAACGAGCAAAATATTTTTCAAACTTTCTTCCACGGGTAATTTTTTTAAGTAGTATCAGTTTTCCTGGTAGCCCAGGAGAGAAAATATCGTTTGAAAATAAAACTCGCTAATGTGTACCTATACAATGCACAAAACTATGTCAAAAAAACTATGTCAAATAATGCTAAATTTTGCTAATGTAATTCTCATTCACTTCCCGACGATACTCGAAAACGAGACTATAACAAAACTGAGCAAAATCGTTGTTCACGTGTTTGCACCAGAGTCTGTCGTCTGTTACACGATTCATTAGAGTCGTCGTATTCCTTGCCCATCTCTCTTTCAAACGTATATCCTCTCCACAGTTTAACATTAGCGCTCCCGAGGGATGAACGACGCTCGAACTGCCCCCAAAGCGGCATTCATAAGCCGGGAGCGATGGGATGACAAATGCGGAAATTATGGGCAACATGCTTTTATTTAGGGGAATAAAGTGCGGTAACTAAGGTGGATTGACCGTTGTTCGGGGGATATAGTCTCAATGTTTGGACGAGCAGTTGTGTCAAAATTGGTATAAATTGTTTATTTATGCGGGTACTATTACCTTTTTTGTTCGAATAATATGTAGTTCATGAAATTATGAAAAACAATTGAACTGGGCATGCAAATATGTATGCTGGTTGTAGATTTACCACTACTTTAAACTCACTTGATACCAGTTTTTCTCAAAACATTCCCAGTCTCATCGGCTACTTCATTCCCTGTGTATATCTTTTATTCCCAATTAAATTTTTCCAAAAACATTAAAGACACTTCCACAGGCTCCTCACACTCCCCAGTCTTTGCAAATATTTTCATGGAGGTCTCTGAAACCAACCCGTCTGTCCTCAAACCTACCTTTGTTGCATTTCCAATTAAATTTTTCCAAAAACATTAAAGACACTTCCACAGGTTCCTCACACTCCCCAGTCTTTGCAAATCTTTTCATGGAGGTCTCTGAAACCAACCCGTCTGTCCTCAAACCTACCTTTGTTACATAGCTTTATAGATTTGAAAGGATCTCTTCCTCAGGAGTTCAAAATTATAAACAGCCTTTCTGTCCTCAACATCATCATAAAATGCAACAATCCCTTTACACACACTAATGGTTACCAATTCCATCTGCTACTCAGAGGCATATTTATCCTACCTGATTGAATTCAGTCTGAAATCATCTTATAAACAGATCTTTAAGTTTCACTGATAACCACAATATATCCAAAACGACTATACCAATTCCTAGATTCAAAGACAAATCCATCTTTAGAAAATTCATAATCCAATTTGCCAATAGCTTGATGACCAGGCTTACCATCCGAAAGCTTTCCTTTTCCATATTCTTGAAATTATCAATAAAATAAGCTGTTTGACAAGGTATACCATGATCTATACTGATATAAATGTGAGGATGTGAGGATGGATGTATGTATGTGTCTTTGTGGCTCTTTCACGCCCAAACGACTGAACGGATTTAGATGAAACTTTACATGAATACAGCTTATAAATCAGAATAACATAAAGGCTACAATTTACAAAGGTTTTCTGTAATTTTGGTCACAATATAACGATAAGTATTAGGCAAATCGAGAAAATTCTTGCTCTCTGAGAGCTATATTGGGCTGCTTATACCGTTGGAGTTACATGCAGATAATGTACCCTAAGATTGTTTATATCAAATAGTTCTAAATAAAAGTCCGCGATAGCATATATCTACCTCTTATGTGGTGGCCACCATATTGAGTCATAAATACAATTGAATTATGTATTCTTTTTACAATGCACAGGTCATCATGCGTCGCGTCTATTGTAAGAAGACGGGGTTAGAGGGGCCGTCTTAAGCAGTGAAGCGCCATCGCCGAGAACGCGAGCCGAACGCTGGCAGACGCTTGAGGGCAGACGTCGTTGACGGTTGTATTAGTTTTTGCGAATTTCTTCATAGGTAACATAATTCGATTCTCGAAGCTATTCATTACTTAGTGCAGTTGGCATATTTTTTAGTTACTGCATTTTTGAAGTAAAAATTAGTAGCTGCTGCCCGCTCTCATATTAACGTATAGCCAAAGCTACTGAACCTAGAATCTTGAAATATGCAGGTAGGTTCTTTGTATAGCATAAATGAGCATCAAGCACCCAAAGGAGAAAAACAGGGGTTCAAAGATTGTATTGAATTTCGTCAGTTTTGAGGTTGGAAACCTGAAGTTTTGGGTAATTAAAAAAATTGTTTTTTTGTTCAAAATGCTCTGTCACGAAACTTAACGTGACAATTTTACGCGAGCGGCTGGCAACAACTAGTATTATCCTATAGGAACTGAATAAATTTGGAATTTCACAAAATTTTCTGAAACTAATGGTAGGCCATCTACAAGATAGATCTTTTACAGTGAATTTAAATTTCGACACATATAGAAAGTTTTATGCTACCTCCGGTGTACCTCACGGATATTATTTGGGACCTGCTTTTTTTGTACTATTCATGAATGTTTTTTCCCTGTTTCGAAATATTCTGAAGGTATGCTATTTACGGATGATCTAGAAAGTTTTAAATGTATCAACACGATACTGCAATGTGTTATGTTTCAGAAATATATTGTTGAATGGAGTTATGAAAATAAATTGTGGGCCAGGCTATTTCAGAAAGGGAAAAACGTGTGAAAGACTCTGGGGTTACGTATGTTGTCTTTCACAACCCATATCAACAATTTGGCAAACAAAACGGTAGGCTTTTCTCATGAAACAATCTGAAAATTATGAAGTATCTTCACAACAGTTCAGTAAAAGCAATCGTGAATGTACTTCCGATATATGAATGGGAGAACATATCATAATTTTGAATAGAATCGCAAAAAGTTTGATAGGAACAACCTCATTGAGAAGGTAATTGAGGATATTGGTTCTGAACCAAAGCAGGAAGTTGGCAGCATTGTTATTTCTCTTTAAAATTACCATTAGTGACACAAATACCCTTTTGAATAATTCTTCGAACTTAGAGCACCTCTTGCTTCAATTAGCTAATACATTCAATGTTCAATCAGTTGGTAGACATAGACTGGGATATGTCCCAGATCCACTTTAACCATGTAATCAAAAAGTTGGTAATTCTTGTTACTTTATAACTTTACATTCTTATTTACATATCGCGGGTTTCTAGGGCAGTTGGTGAATTTGTAAAAAAAACATGTTTCATGCAGTTTATAACGAAAAATGAAATAGAAAATCTAGTTCATTTATAAGAGTAAATCATAATAGCATTGAGCAAATTGATGTTGCTCGCTTTCTGGGAGTTATGTTGGATAATAAAATCACATGGAAAAATCATATAAACGAAACAACAACCATGTTAAGGAAAACTTGTTTCGTAATAAGGCAACTGAAAAATACTGTATCAACTGAAACCATGAAACTGGCATACTATGGATTGGTTCAATCAACATTCAGTTACGACCTAATGTTCTGGGGTAGCTAAAGCTACCTAAATCAGATATTCGTAATCCAAAAATATCATTAGAAGCATGGTTGGAGTCAAGCCTAATACATTTTGTGAATCAATTTTTCCTAAGATAGGTATTCTCACAGGATCCTTAAAAATCTGATGCGGTATCGTGCGTCGACTGAAAGCAAACTAAGAGTTCAGATTTGTTGCAAAATAATTGAGGATCTAAAAGGTATTTGTTTGTTGTCAGATGCACTGTTCTCAATTAAAATTACGTCATAACGCAGCACCGCTTAATAATTTTTGAAAACATCAATTTAGTTATCCTGGAATAAATGACGTGTAGCAGAATTTATTTACTGCACCTCTTGGAAATATGGAGTTTGTCGATATGTGATTTCTTTTAAAGATTGAAAGCAGAAAAAACAGCGTACCCACCATAGCAATAAAAAACCTCTGTATATACAAACGTCAGTAAGCTAATATTGATGTTGGTTTAAAGTAAGGTGTTGGTGTTGAAAACTGTCACAGCGCGTTTTGATTGATTTTGAAGTGTTATTGAAGTTATTTTGGTAGTCCGCTGTTTTTCTGAATATCAGTAAATATGGTAAATTATACGAATGCGGAAATGGCGCAAATGCATTACGTATATGGCCTTGCCGATGGTAATGCAACAGAAGCCAGGCGCATTTATCAGGAAAGATATCCTAATCGTGCCTTACCAGATAGCCGAACCTTTTCAAATATTCATCGTCGACTTGGGGAAACTGGTAGTTTCAAGAAAGGGACTCAGGAAGGTAGACCTCGTGTAGTAAGAACTCCTGAAATTGAGGAAGCGGTGCTGCAAGAAATTGAGGAACATCCTGAGACGAGTACGAGGAAGATCGCTAGAACTCTGGATATTTGTCATCAAATTGTTTGGCGTATTTTGGTTGATTTTTTGTTATACCCATACCATATTTCGAGAGTGCAGGCATTACTCCCCAGAGATTTTCCACAGCGTGTTAACTTCAGTCAGTGGTATCTACAAAGTATTGCACTAAATCCGCAGTTTGAGACACAAATTTTGTTCACAGACGAAGCAAATTTTTCTCGGAATGCCATTCAAAATTTCCATAACAATCATATGTGGGCTGAAGAAAATCCCCATGCAATAACCGAAACCCATTTCCAACACCAATTTTCGGTTAATGTATGGGCAGGAATTATAGGTGATCATCTATTAGGCCCATTTTTTCTACCAGGACGCCTTGATGGTCGTTCTTATTTATACTTTTTCGAAGAAGACTTACCTGGGTTATTGGAAGATGTGCCACTTGCGTTAAGGAATCGATTATGGTACATGCACGATGGCGCCCCTGCTCATTTCAGTGTAATTGCCAGAAACCATTTAAATACAGTTTATCTTAATCGTTGGATAGGTCGCGGAGGACCTCAGCAATGGCCAGCAAGATCCCCCGATCTCAACAGTTTAGATTTTTTTTATGGGGTCACCTTAAAACTCTTGTGTATAAAACTCCCATTAATACTTCAGAAGATTTAAGAGAGCGAATAGTTGCCTCGTGTGAAACTATACGAAATACGCCGGGAATATTTGAACGGGTGCGTAATTCCATGCGTAGAAGGGCGGAAGCATGCATACTAAGTGCTATTTGTGCTATTCGTTTAGACTTACTGTCACAAAATAAAATAAAACTCGTTTTTGTGAAAAATGTATTTTTTTGCAGATTATGTTTTCGAATATTATTAGGGAATTGGTAATGCGTTATGAAGCAATTTTCAGATTCTCATTCATTTAAAATTGATCTAATTTCTTAATTTGCTTTCTGTCGATTTTTATTTTTTTGAGTGAAAATCATGCGTCGGACAAAGAAATACCAGGCGATCAAATTTTCTCAAAAATTAATGAGGATTTTAAAAATGATTTTATTTTGAAAAGAAAGCATTGGCGTAGTACTTTCTCCCCAAAAATATTCAATGCGAAACCCAGGATGCCACTGTTTGAAAAAATACAATTTTGTGTACATCAGAAAATGCGCCTTGAGGCATGGAACATATGTACCAAATATGCCAAAGATGTCTACAAAATTATCTCAGTTATCATTAAAAAATTGATTATTTTTGAAAACTTTGCCACCCTGTATCTCAAAAGTTAAGGCGTTTAGGACATACGTCCATAGGAAGTTTTTTTCTTAAAATGGGTCTAAGAATTACCTCCTTGAATATTAGCATGTGTTTAAAGAACACCCTGTATATTTCAAATTACCTACTATAAATATAAAAACACAAGAGAATTCTATTATTAATAATAGGAGTTTACACAAGTACGATACAAGAAAATGTGAAAACCCAAATCAATCATACTCAAGATCAACAACCATTGGGCAAAACTCGCATGTCTATAAAGGTATATTTGTTACAATAGATTTATAGATTTGTTCAGTACCAAAATTGATCTTGCAATTCTGTGGATTTTCAAAAACTTCCTGTACAAATATTTAGAATCCAGGGCATTTTACTCGTTAGAGGAATTTCTAGACTTTCTAGAGAAATGAAGTAATATGTTGTATTCAGGTATATTTACGTGTATATATGTATACAAAATATACATTACATTTTGTAACGAGTCTAATAAATCATACATTCTGTATTCCTTCTTGTGATAACTTCTGTGACGAATAAAGTTCTATTCTATACTATTCGATAAATGTTATTGAGCGCTAAAGGCTTATTTGGATAAATAAATAAATAAGACTGCAAATACTATAAACTAATTGAATTATCAGATGACCAGCTAATTCCTTCGTTCGTGAAAATATATGATGTGGCATACTTTCGTGGACAGATGGCCAGGTGTAAAGAATACAATAGGGTATTCGTTTGAAAATGTCATTGTAGGACGAAACTGCAATAACATTAGTTACAAATACAAAGTGGTATATAAACATAAGGTTTGTTCTGGTTCTCAGTTTGTACTGTTTCGAATCGTCCAAAATCAGTGAGTCAGTTGTGGACTGAAAAGGTTAACGCGACAACTGACTGGAAAAGTCCGGGCAGAGAACCAGAACAAGCCTATAGAAAGTTTTAATATTAATTTTTCACGATGATCTTCTACCGCATAGTAACGGTTACATCGATCAATTTTTTAGAAAGCATAATATTTTTTTCGGAATTAAAAAGCAAAAAACTGTGGATATACTACGGTGGATACTGTTAACTCATTGAATCATCAGATGATGTGCTAATTTTTTCTTTCATTTTTTGAAAATATATGCGGCATAAAATAGTTTGATGGGAGACCTAACCCTACAAAGTTATTAGGTTTTTCATCACATTTGTTGACTTGTGGGCATATTTTTGTGTTATTTCAAAACGATTTAATAAATGCAAAAAATCACACGTTCGTAAACAATTATTTTCTTTATTCAATTGGCTATCCTCACGATATTTTGATTTCTATTTAATTGTCTGATCTGATTTTTTTTCTGCACACCTCCCCCCACTGCCCAGTTTTACGTCTGTTGCGACTAATTCGCCGATTTATCTACGAATCGACGCGTTTGCCTTGGTGTAAAGATCAAAAACGATTTATTTTTCTATTCAAGCTCTTTCCCCAGTGCGAGTTCTTATTGAATCTCGCAACCGGGGCTCGTTTTTCACATTCATCAAGCGTAATGATGGAAGAGATGGATGAAACGTAACCATTATTGATAGCGGTTGGCTGTTCGACATGGGAGCGTGTCCACGGCCTCCTCGATCGATGTTGGTTGTCCCTCAGAGACAATTCACTTTTAATCTGATTGATTAGTTTACTGTGCGAACGCCTGCAGGGGATTAGGTTTTGTGTGTTTTGTTTTCAGTTTCGATTTAGACAAGCGAACGACCATTTTTCAAGCGGGTTCGTTCTGAATTCGTCCGGGGACTTGCTTGTGAGTTCAGATATCAATATTGCTGTCATAGTTCAGCAAAGTTAACTCCAAAAATAGATTCATCAACTGATAAAAATATTCAACTTGTATTCAATTGAAATTGTTTTTTACGAGAAATCAATTTAGATGGAAAAGTTGAACACCATAAATATTTTTCCCAAAACGTTATGGTTTCTGGGGAATGTTTCTCAATTTCGGTTATTTCAGCGAATGCAAGTTTGCAAAAAATAAAGTTGAGTTTGATTCATGAGTTTTTCAAATTCACTTCGAAAAGTATTCAAATTGATGTTTCAAATGTTGGGTTTTAATTTTTAAAGGTATTTGTTCCTAATTCACATATTGGCAACAGCCCCTATATCAAGTTGAAATAATTTATACGTAACTAGATATTCTACTTTAAAAATTTTGTTTATAAATCAACAATTAGGGCAAAATATAAATTATAGTTCAATACCACCTCCACAAGCCACACAAACAACAGTTGTTTTGTTATTTATCTATACAGAGGAAGATAGGTTAGGTGCACAAAATGTCATATATGACAGAATGTCTCGGAATTCGGAACATAAGTGAACAGAACAACACGCCTCTGAAATATGTCATCTTTGTTTGTCTCATAGTAACAGATTCACTGTTACTGTTATTAGCTATAACCGATGTTGCCAAATGTTGAAATAGAAACGAATCCCTTTAAATGTTGAATGCATTATTTCATTCCTCTTTTTCAAATATTTAAATAATTAAAAAAAAACGGTTGAAATGATAAGTTTAAAATGCGTTGTTTTAGAGCTCTTTTATGAAAACAACTTGATTTTCGTCAAAAGAAACATTCCCCAATGTTTGGGATTAGTTAAACCAATCGTTTGAATGCTTTTACGAACTGTCATTGTAACAAGCGCAGACTGGTCTCTTCCAGTGACATAAAGTCGTATTCTCATGCGAGAAAAGAATATGTTGTCTTCAAAGTTATCCCAAAGGTAGCTGATGAGGAGATAAAGATAGGTGTTGTCCCAATGAAAGAGCTCAGAAGATCAAACGTCAAGGTTTTGCTTCCGGTTTCCTTCGATTACTGTTGGTTCATGATCGTGCGGTCGATAAGAAATATTATCTTGATGTTATGCGCCGCTTGCGGGAAGCAATACAACAAAAACGTAAGGCATTATAGAAAAATAATTCATGGTTTTTGTATCGCTCAATGATTGTTCTAATTATGTCTCAGCTATCGTATTCACCAGATTTGGCCCCATGCGACTTCGTTCTGTTCCCAAAATTGAATAATCTATTAAAGGATGGCGTTTTGCAACGATTCGTGAGATAAAAACCGAATCGCTGAGAGAACTCAAGAAAATGCTGACTTTTCACTCCCCAACATTTTTTTTAGGGTTACCTAACATTTTTGGAAGTTTTAGAAGCCAATTTCACGTTCAAAAAAATAATTCATGGGTTTTGTACCGCTCTATGATTGTTCTAATCATGTCTCAGCTATCGTATTCACCAGATTTGGCCCCATGCGACTTCGTTCTGTTCCCAAAATTGAATAATCTATTAAAGGATGGCGTTTTGCAACGATTCGTGAGATAAAAACCGAATCGCTGAGAGAACTCAAGAAAATGCTGACTTTTCACTTCCCAACATTTTTTTTAGGGTTACCTAATATTTTTGGAAGTTTTGGAAGCCAATTCCACGTTCAACTTTCAAAAAAGAATCCATTTTTTCAAATTAAAATTCACTTTTCCTAATCAACACATTGGAAACATACCCGTTGCTTATCAGGGACATCGCTGAAGGCAATTGGCAATTATCATTAAATGAAATTGTACGTTACCACTGTAAGCTAAATCAAACTCATATTGAACCGTTCCAGACATATTTGCCAAATTTTGAGAAAACATACATTACCAACCACCATTTTTCTTGCATCCCTGAAAGAATCTGTAAAAAATTGAAAAGATCAGCTGAAGAAACAATTACATTAAGCAAAAAAACTGAAATTGTAATGAGATAAAATTTGTATTTTGAGCCACAACCAAAAACTCAGAAAATTGAACTATTAACATGGGATAATAATCATGGCTATTGTAGAAGCCCACCAGAAGCCCAGAGTGTGATTGAGATACGTGGACGACACCTTCATAATATGGAACCATGGAAATGCAGAACTAGACACCTTCCTGAAGGACGTGAGTCCTTCCATCACTTTCACAATGAATTCTTAGACGTATTGGTGAAGAGGACCGACACTAAGTGGGAAACATCTGTATACCGAAAACCCACTCACATGGAACAGTATCTGAACCACGAATCCAACTACCATCAATCGACTGAAAGAGAAATCATCAAGACTCTATTATACCATGCTTTTGGACTTGTAATACGAAGGAAGGTCTCGAGAAGGAACTAGACACCATCAAAAATGACCTTCAACGGAATGGTCACTCCAAAGTGATGGTGGAACAGACTTTACTAGAAGACAGCAAACCTCTAATCAAGCGGAACACGAGCAATTCCCGCCAAACGGTGAGCTATAACCGACGAAGCGGTAAAAGGGGGAGAGGGGATAGGTGAAAGCACTCGAATGACCTATAAATAGTCAGATCTTGGAGACGACGATTGTGGATAATAACAATCGAAACGTCGTGAAATTACTTTGGAATTTTTTAATTTTTAATTTTCATTTCTTGTCAATAATTTTATTTCAATATTCGAAACATTGTCAGTCTCCTTCAAACTTACTGTTATTCTTATTTTTCTCATTTCGAATACTTTTACAGAGAAACATAAAGCAAAGGGTGACATGGAACAAAATACCTATATGGAACGTATTTTTTTCAGTTCTTAGGTTCAAGTGTTTTTGTGCCTAATTCCACTGGATTACTCGTTTTCAGTTCCGATTTGAAGTTTGAACAGGCGCAGAACCTTTTTTTTTTCAGTCGGCTCGTTTTGAGTTTCTCGAGGGACGCGTGTTTGTTGGCTCTGGTTCAAATATTGATATTGTCATCGAGGAGTCGTGTTCAATTAGATAGAATATTGAATGAAAGTCAATTTCTAGCATAATTCATCACTATGTAAAACAAAGGCGCCGCTTTCTTGAAACAAAGAGTATTCAAGTAGACTTTTCACTACTGAAACGTATTAATTTAACGATTTGCCTACAAACCTCTTAAAATGACAAGGGAAAGTGATATCTCAAAATATTTATTCTTGTTGATAGTGGATTTGTCATGTCATTTACACATGTCCTATGGTCATTATACTGTTTGATAAATATGAACAGTCTACCTGCCTATCAAAGGTGCCGCTTCCTGAAGAGCCAGAAGTAATTGAGGTACCAAGAATGTTTTCCATTAGTGAAAATCATTGACAGTAATAACCTGAATTTTTTAAATTTGGTTCCCAGAGATCACATAGAAAGTTACCCAAATTTGCATGAACAGTACCCTAGACTTGTTTTCCTGACTTGAGATAGTTTTTAAATTTTTATGAAAAATTCCGTCTCTAACAGTTTTGTAATAGGGAAATGACTTTTTTCACTTGTACCACTTCGTTATCTACAAATTTTCATATTCCTGAGCAAAAAATATTCATTCATTAGAGTATAGCATATTCAGTATTATGACGAATCTAAAGCCACCCCTGACCGATATGTCGGCCATCGAACAAACATATGACATCACTGCAAAAGGAATGCAGTCGGCAACCGCCGATCAAACTCTAGTTGAGTACCGAAATGACTATAGAATTCTAGAACGATCGTTACCGATATATAAGGCCGGCTTCTCGTCCAAAGAGGGCAGTTGAGTTCAGAAAGTGAATCGAGTGGTTAAACAAGGAATTCAAATAGTGGAAATAAATTAAGCGTTAGTTGCTAAGTGTTGAAAATAAATTAGCTGTAGTATGCACCCCTCCGAGGGGGTGCGTACTACAAAAATTCTGATTAGTTTGAAAGGTGTCCCCCTTCAATTAAAAATCGACGTGTCCGAGCTTTTTTTAAAAATCTCACTTTTTATATTCAAAAACGGCTCTGTTAAGTTTTCGTTGTTACACACTGTATAGGATGGAATACCATCTATTCCAGTTACCTTCTTAGGTTTCAGTTTTTTGATTGCTTCTTCATATTCAGACTATGTAACTGATTGCATGTTAAACTTATCATTTGTTACTGAAATACCACTCACACAGAGTATGATTGACACGATGACTTTCTTTTTGAATAAACAGAGGTAAAAAATATTGCAAATGCTTCCGCTGTTTCATTGTCTTTTTTTTTCCTTCATATTCATAGTTCCCAATACTATCATTTTTAGTTTTTCTGTCATTCACCCAATTGCAAAAATCATTAATATCTGTACCCAACCCACTTTCAATTTTTTCAATGAATAATCTTTCCTCTTATCTTATTAGTGTCTTAATCTTCTTTCTCATACTGTTGAACTGTACTGCATAATAATCAGATACAAATCTCAATTTCCTAAACCTCTCTTTCTCCTTCAGCAACCCTTTAATTTCCTTTGTAAACCAACTTAGATTTCTTAGATTTTTTATACACATTGTACTTTGGTACACATTTATCGATAATCTTATTCCATATACCATAAAAATTTTCAACTGCCATATTAACATTTATTTCTGTTGTCACATTAGACCAGTCGGTGTCTCTCACCATTTCACCAAGTCTATAAAATTCGGCTTTTTTGTAATTGTATTTGCTTAGGTTTTGCTTTTGTTCATGTCTATCAGTATCCATATTATCTAATATGTAGCTATGCTATATATCCCAATATGCATTGCGATATATTCTGTTATTCCTAGTGCTTATATGTTCTTTTGCCGTTATAAAATCACTAACCGTACACATAGTGGGATAAAGATCGCTAAAGCCACAATTAACTGGAACTTGCCACGTATATTTAGTAGCTATACTTGCAGTCTATAGGACTAAGATTATCCGTTGAATTGTGAAATCTTGTTGATGTATCATCATAACAAACATCAAAATGTTGCCATTACTATTACTTTTATTACTTCCCCAAATATGATGATGTCTATTAAAGTCCCCCATCCAAATGCTCCCAAAATTTTGCTCAAAATTCTATTCGATGTATTACATGATAAAATGTTATTTAGCATACTATACATGTTGATTACATGAATATTTCCTATTACTATAACATTGAATTGATAATTTGTAACGTAAAGTCGAAATGTTATGAATGAATTGAGTGTGTTATCTTGTAATGTTATCCAGATTGTTGTTGAAGAGGCAAGTGTCTTATTCCGAAACATTGGTGTGCGCTATTGAGGATGACAGTGTTTCATCTAAGTGAAATTTTACCCCATTCACATACCATATTGTATGATAATCCTGTGAATGATATCTGATGCAATTCCATAACGAATGTTTGGAGTACAAACTAAATAGGAAAACGTATTTTTGTATAATTCAATGTCCATTAAGAAGTACATAGTTTGTTGCTTTGAAAGTCCTTTTCTTTCGTCTAAATCAATGTGTATATGAAAGTGATCGTTTTGACAGGGTTTTTCTCCAGTTTGTGTCTGAAAGTTACTTCTCTGCATGATCTACACATGTTTATAAAGATATTATTTCGAAATTAATTGCTTTCTTCTTCTCTTTGTATGTTTTCTCCTCTAGAAAGTTATACACAATATCCCCAAATATTATGTAATGTGATGGTATGTCCGATAAAAATCTGGAACTTTTAGGAACATTCGCGAACATCACAGATCTTTGTTGTACAGTCAAAGCATCTCTGTATCGTACATTTATAAAGAAGTTCTTGTGTTTACTTGAAAGGTAAAAATTGGTTTTGCAATTAGTAGAACATTCCAAAGTAGATCACCAAAGCTGATTCTGTGACACCAGCCAATAAGAGCGCGGTATAGTTTGGTGTTGCGCAGTTACGCTTTGCGCAGCATGGCTTGGTTCCGAGTACTATGTATCAGTTTCGCTCGAATCGTTATCTTTCAAACCGTGATAACGCTGCTCGATTCTCAACCATACGCTTGACCTTGAAAGATACCGATTCGAACGAAACTGATACGTAGTACGCTAAACCAAGTCATACTGCGCAAAGCGTGTAGCGAAACGTGATTTCCACAGCGCCACTTCGTTATAGAACTCACAATACATTTCCATGTGCTCTAGGCAGGGCTACGATTAGCAGCTCGAGAAGGGTTTTTCAAAGCGAGTTTTTTTAGTTCCACATAAAAACGGCAACGGCTATTTCGATCGTGGTTACTGCAAGGCCATTTAAAAGTCAGAAAAGATCGACACATTGATGAAACTGTTTTCGTGCTTTTGGTTGAATAAAACTCATAATATCATCTTTTTGATATTTGGTTGGTGCCTGCACTATTTTAGGTAGGTAAGGATATAAAATTCAAGTGTAAATTTAAACATGCACTATTTTAGTTTTGTCAAGTCATCTGAGAATAAACAGTGTACCACATTTCTGCTTTTCACTACAAAGAGCCAGGTTTGATCCACTACAACCCTGAGATACCATACGATCCATTGCAAGCGTAACTGCGAAACACCAAACTACACCGCGCTCTCATTGGCTGGTGTCACACAATCGGCTTTGGTGATCTACTTTTCAAAGTATTTGAAAGCACTCCATAATGTACCGGAACGTACTGGAATGTTGTGGAGTGTTCGAAAACATCAGAGCATACCTCACATAATTATGAAATGTTCCAGAATAGATTTGAATATTTTGGAAAATTGTAGACTATTCGAAGCTTTTTTCTTTCGGGTTAGGCTACTCATGAGTAGGGGTATATAAAGCAATATTCACCAACCATTTGTATCCAATCTGATACCTATTGTCTGAGTATTACTGTCTTTCGGGTTTGAATATGACACAAAACAAAAGTACGACCTTCTACTATCTTTCGGGTTTGAATATGACACTAAACAAAAGTACGAACTTCAAAATGGTTCGCTACGTAAAACAAAACCAATGCAAAAAAAAATTTCTTCATCATGACTGTCGCATCAGTTGGTCAGATCGCTGGAATTTATTTTCTGGCATGAGTGTTGATTTTGCAGTAACTTATAAGATATTTATTCGGATTATATGCTATATAAAAAACACGCTTTTAAAGAACATCGAACTAAAAAGTTGAAAATATTTTTTTTAAATAATCTCTAAACAATAACGAACGAAAAATACTAGTATTATTGTGAAAAAAGCGACGGGCGCCTGATATACAAAAATATGGCACAAAGCTCCCACGCTTTTTTCACAATAATACTAGTATTTTTCGTTCGTTATTGTTTAAAGCTCATTTAAAAATTTATTTTTAACTTTTTAGATCGATGTTCTTCAAAAGCGCGTTTTTTAGTTTTTTTTAACTATATTTATTTTTCACTTTTCAGTCCGATTTATTGTCAAAAATACTTTTTTTTTAAGTTCTAGTCACTAGTATTATAAATCTTTAACAGACGGCACACGAATGTAGAATTCCTCTCAAACAACATAATAAAGTTTGAGGTCTCAAATTCTATAGTAATACTGAGATGCAGTAAGTCTCCAACAGAGGGCGGACAGTTGTAAAATTTATTTCGAAGTAAAGAGAACATTTGCAGAAATAATCCCAAAAAACAATTCAGTCTTGATGTTTTGATTTGAAGTTTCATTCAAAATAATAATGTACTAAAAATATTTTTTCAGTGAATAATTTCATTTTTCATATCAATTTGATTTGACATGTATGTCAAGCACCTCAATTCTAATTTTTCGATTTTTTTTAAATATTTGAGTAACTGCATTTTTTAGGTGTACAATTTACGATAAAGTTTTCATTGTTGAAATCCATATTCTGGTTCACGGATAATTGTAAATATTTAAATATTTCATCTGTAGTACAAAATTTCTCTAACACTTATAATTCTCAAAATATGTCTTTTATTTTGATTTTCTTTTGAACAACCTATCAAGGAGGTTACGTATAACGCCATCTGCTCGCGAATAGCTCAAGCAATAATTGATAGTTACGTACAGCGCCATCTGCCCGCAAATCTCCAACCTTTCTTCGATGTTCTGGACTATCAAGGTCGCAAGTGATGTTTATGTCTCCAATCAGGCGGATGGCGCTTCTATGGATGGAATCCAGCAGCTTCATTGTAAGCTCAGGGACGAAGTTCCATACATGAGAGCAATACTCCAAAGAAGGGCTCATATGAGCTTTATGAAGCTTCAAAAGTTGCTGAGGTGTGTACAGTTTTCTGGTTCGGAAAAGTGTTTCCAATCTTTTGGGAAGCAGCCTTTGCAATTCCAGCGACATGATTATGCCAAGACATATTGGTAGCAGTTCAGCGCGTCAACAAACCTATCGAAGCAAAAAGCGGAATCGTCTGTCCTGACATCATTATATTCGGTTCGGAGACATTTAATCTTTTCAGAAAAAACCGATGCCTGAGCTTTCGTGATATTGGAATTGAACCTGGTAACTTCCACCCCAATTCGAAGTGACATGTAGATCCTCATTAGAATATGCAACCTCCTGCTGCCGGTGAAGATGTACATCTGTAGCCGATGTCCTGGATTTCAACTAAAATGACGAGACTAGTGCGCTGTCTTCTGCAATATAACATAATGGATTCTTGATTTTTTCCAATATGTCGTCGATTTACAATAAAAAGAGGGCTGGAGACAATATGGATCCCTGGGGAACACCAGCATTGACGGTAAAAGTAGTCTAGAGATAACCATTGACGGCCACTTGCAGGAAACGGCCTTTCAGGAACCTAAAGAACCATACACAAAAATGACCCTACCAGCTATAGTATCGAAGTTTGTTTCTTTATTGCGTTATTCCTAATTGGGTAACATACAATTGAAAGTTGCCTGTTGATCTTTGGTTATGAAAGCCATATTGATGATCGCTCAATATTTTGAAGCGGTCCAAATATTCAAGAATATGTTGGTTTAGAGCTTTTTCCATAATTTTTGATATCACCGATTAGCAAAGCGACTGGTCTATAGTTGTTGGGAAGATGTTCCTTGCCCTTTTTGGGAATAGGCTGGACGCGAGGGATTGATATCGTGTCCGTTTAAAAACCACGATATTTCAAACATTGAAATGGATATAGTGAGACAGATGCCGTTGCTAAATTTTTTGTTGACCTGTGAAAGGGGAACAACAGCTAATAAATATTTTAGTTATATGAAGTCGCATGATAGCATCACCGCCTCGACTTCTCACGGCTTATCGTCATATTTTAACCAATTCACACAATAAATTTGACATGAACCTCACCCTTTGAATAACTCTGTCCGTTCAGACACACAAACAGTCAGACAGACATGGCTGACATTTTCATCTATAATATGAAGTGGTAACTCCGGAAGCTAAAATCTTCTTATCGGAAGAGAATAATACGAATAAAATCGACACATATTTAAGCTGATCACTCTTATCGCGTCAATGCGTTTTCGAAGCATTTATCCTTGAATAATCCGCGCTAACTTATCACCAGCTTGGTCGAGAACCCCGAAAACGCTCGTTCGCACCTTTTTCCGGAGAAAAATGATCACTTTATCAAACAAATCGAGCTCGAAAACCAGTGCATAAAGAAACGATATTTTAAAAATCTCGTTTATGTTCCACCGTCACATCGAAATCGCTTGAAAGTACGGATACTGTTGAGGCGGATATACATCAATTCGGGTTTAAATGTATTAACGGACATATTCAGACCAGTTTCCGAAATATTAAGCACGTGCCAATGCGGGGCCTTTGTGATCGGGCTGATTTATTGGCTTTTTTATGGTTTCCACCCCCGATTCATCTCAATAATGATAACCATGCATGCATGATGCAGTAAATAATAAATAGTCCTGATGCGATAATGATGCACTGATATTCCGGTTCGCAGGAAATGATGATGTATGGATGGGGGTTGTTGGGAAGATCGTAAATGATTGTGTGAATTTAGAATTTTATCAACATTGTTCGTATCCAGGGATAGAATACCCCATCGCGTATTGTTTACAACTTCAAATATCTGAATAGCGATTAGTTGTTATTATAGTAAGTATTGTGATAATAAAAGATAACAAAAATGTATTTTCTCTTTCAGAACTGTTTTTTTTTTCATTCTATTGTGAAAATACATATTTTCCTCCTCTGAAAAAATTGGTTTTGGTACTTTGTTATGGCACAATAGAGCTCTGTCACATCAGAATTTAAATTTCTGATGTGACTTTGGACACTATGGTTTCGATTTAATTTCAGTAATAGTGAAAACTTACTCAAAAACTACTAGAATTCAAATTAATTTTGTAACAAAGATAATATGTGGAATAAAACAACAATAAAAATTAATTGGCGTTCCGGGGCGACTCCATTTATTCCAGTGGCGCATTTGCTTTTTCAGCTGCAGGAAAACCCGGAAAAACCTTCAGCACCACATCATCTGTTGTTTTTATTTCAATCACAGAATTTATATGTGGAATTTCAAGAATTTTTGAAAAGAAAGTTACCTAATGGATGAAGTACCTAAAGAATGATGTTGCAACTCATCCATTCCAGCAGATTTTTTCTTTAGTTACTTGTGTCTTCATTTTTGAACCAGACATATATGTCCAAAATGAAGTTATATATTGCGTTTTCCGTTTGAATTTTAATATCTCAGTAAATACGTTGCAGACTTTTCCCTACAACTATTTAGTTGTAGCAGCTCCAATTAATTTTTGATGTTGTTTTATAATTTCATGATTTGTATTTTGGTAAAGTAAAATGTAGAAAGAAGTTTAGAAACATTTCATGTCGTTGTTGATTTTTATTTTTGTATTATAAATTCTTGTTAGGAAATTAACTTTCCATAACTCTATTATCGAGCAATCGTCCAAAATATCCAACTGCTTGGGTTTTTTATATTAATTCTTTCATTTTAATTTTCACTTAGCATTTTTGTATTTTCTCATTGCATATCATTGAAATGTTCTCTTCTCTCAAAACGAAAGTTTAATGCCAAAAAACATATGGATATTAAGAACGAAACCACTTGGGATGTTTCGAGTAGGTACTCATTGTTAACACTTCTATGGGTTAAGACCAAGGCCAAAGTGGTTGATCCTTCTCAACTATTTTAGAAAGTTACTTCCAACACATTTCTTAGCCGATGCATTAATTCTGTTCTGAGATTTTGGCAGGCAACTATTGTTTATTCTGGGGTTTCCGCCGAGAACTAAACCCGCGCCCTACAGTCTCGTCGCTGTTCGAGAAAAGACTTTGCGTTAGTTTCTCGAGGTTTTTCGTGTTACGTTCGTTATTGTCTTATGAGTTGAAGAATTTTATCGTTGAATACGCTGAATAATAATTCACCTATCACCAATTCCGATAACGTAATCAACTTAATCGAAATATGGCTGAATCAGGGCACTTTTGCCAACGTAGGTTAGATTAGGTTAGGTCCAAAGTGAGTGTGTATATTTGACCCTCAATCGTAACCCGCAAGGGTTCATTGTGGCTCTCACCTATTCACACTGGTCCAAATAAACCCAGTTTTTTAACGAAGCCGATTAGTTTGTATGGTGAGTGGTCTTTCAGGTCAGATGATAAGAGTACGGCTCTACCGAACTCTAAAAGCCTGATTCGGTCCACAGCGAGGCAGGCACAAAGTATGTGCTCTGCTGTTTCATCATGGATGGATTGGTCCGGTTGCAAAAAGTTACAGTGAGTCACATCAACAGCTGATCACCATACCATACGGTAACCATGCTCTTGTTTGGTGGGTTTTTGCCTTCAGGAAGTGCCTGTGTGGGTGTCCATGCGTCCAACCATTCTCCTGAACGTCTTCTGTTGTATAAAATTCACTTTTCATCACACGAGACGATCCGACCCAAAAATGATCGTTTTTGTTGCGCAAAATCAAAGAAGAATATACCTTGAAGCGTGACAATTTATGTCGATTGTGAGTCACCCAATTTTCGAGCTTCTTGACCTTTTCAGTACGTTTGGAACCATGAAATGCCGCATGGGAATATTGTAGGTCGACCACTGCGGGGCTCATCTTCAAAGCTAAAATATCCGGAACGAAATTTTGGAAAGCAACGTCGAACAGTGCGTTCATTAACACTATTGTTGTAAATCATGCCCGGAAGAAATTAACGTCGGCCGCTACTGGTAGCCATAAACCAATGGTGACGTAGCTAAAAGGGCACGAATGTACGATGATTCCCCGCCATTCGAGAAGCAGCGAGAATAATGCTACTTCGACAGAACTTCGGCCAAATTTCTACGGAATTCGATTACGATATTGAAACGCTAGCTGCGAGTATATCGACACGGTCAAGTGGACGTTACAGTGCGGTACGCGAAGTGATTTGTAAAGGCGATAGACATTCAAATAATAGTTGAAGTTATAGTTGAAGTGTTTGTTGTATTTAAAGAGAAATGAAGTTAAGTTTGATTATTCAGTGTAGTCAGTTATTGACCAATCCACGGGAAAAAAACTTAACACCATCATTGCCAAATGCCGGTTAATTTTTCAAGCTGTTTCAGCGGCGCTTTGGTTCAATTCGAATTTGTGGAGAAAAATTGGCGGATCTCTCATCGACATCATATAGTGATGAGCTGAAAATATGCAAGAAATCAAGATTTGGGAAAAAATGAAGAGCATCAATGTATAGAGAAAAAATTCTATATCGATCAGTATATACCTCAAGAAAGAAGATTGAATATTTGTTGAGATATGGAGCTACAAATACACATGACATTGAGACGAATAAAACTCTTGAAATAACCTATAGTTGCTTTTCTGAATGAATTTTATTATTTTCACTGCCAAGATAAATCACTCATTGCTGCACTAATATATATCCAAAACATTTCATGAAAACAAGTTCTAATGCTACATTCTATTATTATTGCAGTCTCCCTATTTTTTTTCTTTTGTTGTAACTGAAATTCCTCAAGCGTCTCGCTTGGAATGAATCCAAGTTCCTGAAACACATTTTCCAACTTTATTGGATCTGACTCACATGAAATTAATGTTAAAGCCTAATTAATTGTTCTGCCTCTTGGGTTTGTCAACATATTTGTTGTTCGACCAATAAAATTTACGACGCCGTAAATAAGCCGAGGTGACAGTTTTGTAACAGTTTTCCCAGTGTAACCACTAAATTTCGAAATAACACTCCTTTGAAGTATTCTGTTGAAGTTGATGGACAGATTATGGGCGTAAAATACGCTTTGTCGTTTGATTTGTGGCACAACAAGAGCAATGGGTTTCTGAAATATCGGGCGATTTGAGTTACAGATGTTCTCTTCGTGTTTTGAAAACATTATCAGATTTCCAAATAAGTCAATTAGGCTGTTTGTTATATTATCATCACTACATATTATAAAACAAAGCCCCCAGCAGTGTCTGTCTGTTTCACTGAACGTGATAAGCTCAGAAACTGAACGAAATTTATCGGAGTGTTCGATAGTATAGTGGTCGGTTGGCAGGAGGTCTGGGGAGTATGGTGGGCGAGGCAGAATTTCGAAGCTCGATTCGTTTGATTTTTGGACGGTGATTTATGAAACGTGCGGGGTTGTCGTGGAGCAGAATCGAACCTAGTACCGGTTGCTGCTGAAGCAATTGTTGGTACTGTGATGATTCAGCCCGGTTGCAGTAAGTAATAGTGATTCACACCAGCTGCCGACCTTCATACAGTAACTATGGTAATTTTTTGGTGGGTTTTCGCCTTTGGGAAGTGCGTGGATGGCTCATCGGTGTCCAACCACTGCTTCTGGTTACGCGAAATCAAAGAGGAAAGTACCTTGAGAAGTGACAATTTCTGTCTATCGTCTTAATCGTGAGATGCCTACTTTTCGACCTTTTTTTCTTTTCAATACATTTTAAACCATCGAAAACCGTATGGGAGCTGACGCCCAATTCTTCCGCCATCCCATGCACCGTTTGTGATGGGTCAATTACTTCCAGGAAACTGACCAATGAAATATCTTGGCATTATCCTTGATAAAAAACTTACCTGGTACGCTCATTTGGAAACAAATTCTCACAAAGCCAGACTCTCCTCATAGACTTATCGAAGTATTTGTGGTAAAACTTGAGGTTAGGTCCCAAACGAATCTATTGGATTCATGTAATGATTGCCAGACCAATAATCACTCAAGGAGCAATTGCCTGATGTTCGAAGGCTTAACAGAAAACGGCTCAGGCAAAGCTCTCTGGCCTACAGAGACAGGCTTATCTAGTCATTCGTGGTGCCATCAGTAGCACACCGTCAGCAGTTATGAAGATCCTTCTAGGTCTACCTCCTCTCCAGATTTTTTGGTGAGACAGGCTGGATAGACTGCATTATACACTACTGTTCCTGAGTAGAGAGTACTAGATCCTCTGGGAAAATGAAATATTGGGAGCAGTTAGATCAAAACCACCTTCAGGTTCTGGTGCAGGTGTCGCAGATCCAGGACACAGATATCAACCTGCCTATGGACCTATACCACTGTATTTCAAGCGTAAACCTATGCTATTGAATTATATGCAAAAATATTGGTAGAATCCAACCTCATACACATGACAATAGAAATTCTCGGTCAGTCAAGTGGCGTTAGAAGCTCTTGTCCACCACCAAGCAACGTCTACTACCACCAAGCAAATTGCCAAAAACGACTTTCCTCAATAGGAAGACCTAAAAAATTATCTCTGGTCTAGATACCTGGCCATATTAGCCTGGAAGGTTATTAGGCTGCTGACTCTCTTGCAGAGAAGGGTGCTGCAAGCAACTTCATCGGACCAGAACCTTTCATAGGCATCAGGCTTTGCTAAACAAATATCAAGACCTGAATGGCAAGAAGATGTATGTACTTTTTGCATTATATTTCAGGATTGGCTTACTCTAAGGCGTTCAATCACCCTTCGAAGTTGTAAACCAAACGGTTATTGTAGGGATGAACTACGACGTCTAACATGCCTTCTCACAGGTTACTGTCATTGGAATCATCATATGTAGAGACTTGGACTGTCAGAAAACAGTGTGTGTCGCCTCTATTTGGAAAATAATGGAACGGAAGAGCACATACTTTATGAAATTCAGAAAAAAAATGAACAGCAACAATGTATAGAGCACAGAATTCTCTATCGATCACTATCGATCTCTATCGACCTTGAAACAGTAGAATAAATATTCATTGAGATATGGAGCTACAAAAACACATGACATTTTGAGGAAGCCTGATAATGTGATTCCATTTCCTTTGAAACTGATCTACTTTGAATCTGCTCTACTCAGTATTCATTTTGCCATGGCCTATTCTCATGTCAAGCAAATATCATGATCTGGGACAGAGTGTGAGAATTTTCAAGAGTCTTTATAGCACAAAAGAGTGTACTCAGACTGAATGAAAGTCTGAGTACACTATCGAAAAAGATGTCGACCAATATTTGCTTCACAATAACATCTTCCAGCGTCACGTCGAATAATCGAAACAATCATCTTCACAGAGTGGTCTGGATAAAGTCAGTGGAGCTCTCAGAGATAATCGTGATACTTTATCCGTTTTTTCTCCTCTTATCGGACGATATCAGTCTCGTCATTAGCTGAAAACCCCACGACAAATATCGTCTCTCTCTCTGATAGTCGAGAAAAACTACATCCGGCTTATCACCTTGCTTGAACCTGAGGGTGGGGAACGAATAGTTCCAATAAATTGGGCATTTCTCGCTTCTCACAACGGATTCAAAATCCCCCGAATCGTAGGTTAACACCATCATCTCGTCAATACCTTAAAAGTGCCGTGAGTGGTAATGATGAACTCCTAGGGCTGCTTTATGCCGATGGATATAGGCTGAGACCGTATATACTGACAGCAAGTGCATCAAGGTCTCAGACGCCAGCGGCAGAAACATCTCATTATTTTTATTACTTTTAAGCTGTATGGGAACTGGCGTCATCATGATTAGCAACGACACGAGGTTGTTTTTTCTATTTCTACTGAGACTTTTTGCAAACAAATTATTGTACATCATTCAGCGTCAACTGTTCTATCGTCTAAATCAGGGGTCTCCAAACTTTAAAGCCTTCGCGTCATAATGATTTTTTCAGTTCGTTCCAAGGGCCAATTTCTGCCCTCAACTATATTTCTAGACTAGGATAGTCTAAGCAAACTTATGCTTTTTTGCATTACAATTATTATTGTGTATTGTGACACTTAACGATATCTAGTGGCGAGTAGTGGTACTATGTACTATCTTTTTCAGCTACCCGCTAGGTGGCATTAGGCGTAATTAAATATTTGGAATTACCGCGTTGGTTCGAGAAAGTTCTGGTTGTAGTTAGTGTATTCCGATCCCCTCGAAATGGCAGTAATAATTGCATATAAAAAGGCTAGCGGCGCAACTGCTGCGAGTTAGTCTGTGTAGGAAAGGCGAAGAAAGCGAAAAAGTCCATTGTGAAATAAAGTTACACAATAAAGTTACTTATTGTTTTTATGTGTGATTTGTTAGTATGGAAAAGAAGCGAAAATTCGACAGTGAATGCAGAACGTTCCAAGAAAAATGAAACTTTCAGTATTTTGTGATTGAGTCCAGTAATAAGGCGCTATGTTTAATTTGTTATGAAACCACAGCTGTTCTCAAAGACTATAACATTAAACTATGAATCGAAACATCTTCAAAGTTACTCCAAGTATACAGGAAGTTTGCGGAAGGAAAAATTTGAAGCTTTGAAACGCGGACTCAAATCGCAGCAATCTTTGTTTACCAAAGCGAATACTGAACAAGAGTCTGCAACTCGCGCCAGCTTTTGTGTGGCTCTTCAAATCGAAAAACGTGGCAAACCATTCACCGATGGAGAAATGATGAAAGAAGGCTTGATTGCAGTAGCCGAAGAAATATGCCCCGAAGAGGTAAATTTATTTGAAAGTGTCAGTTTGTCAGCAATCACCGTGGCTCGGAGGGTGCAAGACATCGCAGAAAATATATCATCTCAACTGTCTGACAAAAATGGAGATCATGAGTGGTTTTCTTTAGCATTGGATGAGTCAACGGATGTGTCAGATACTGCTCAGGTGTTGATTTTTATTCGCGGAAAAGCTAGGAAGTGTATGAAGAACTTCTTGATATTAATAGTATTCACGGCACGACAACTGGGGCAGATATTTTTAAGGGAGTTGAAAATGCCATTAATAAAAAGAACCTTCGATGGAAAAATTTGAAATCTATAACAACTGATGGAGGCAAAAATATGTATGGTAAAAATAAGGGAGTGGTTGCACTTGTGTCGAAGGCTGTAGAAACTGATGGTGGTTCAAAACCATTAGTCTTACATTGTATCATTCATCAACAGTCTTTGTGCGGAAAATGTTTGGATATGTCTGAAGTTCTAAAACCAGTCGTAACAGTTGTTAACTTCATCAGATCCACTGGGCTGAATCACCGACAATTCCGCGAGTTTATTCAACAGATTGGAGAAAATGATTCACCATATCATACTGCCGTGCACTGTCTTAGTTGCTGAAAAGTCCTTAAGCGCTTTTTTGAACTTCGCACCGCCCTTTTTTCGATTTAGAGAATAGTGAATGGATGTGGAAGTTAGCCTTCTATGCCGATTTGACAAATTTTATGAACGAACTGAATTTGAGATTTCAAGGAGACAATCAGCTTCTCCCTGATTTATACACCAATATCAAATCCTTCAGGCAGAAAATAATACTATTTCAATCGCAATAACGTAAAGAATGTTTCACACATTTTGGAACATGTGAAATATTCAGCCACACTACAGAGACTGAATTTCCCGTCAATTTTGCAATCGAAACTTTGAGTGCTCTGAAGATAAATTTTGATACTCGTTTTTCATATTTTGATGTCATTGCGAATGGAATTAGGCTTTTTCAAAATCCTTTTGATTCTGACATTGAAACCCTGGCTCCGGAAGTCCAAATGGAAATTATTGATTTAGGTACAGTGATATGCTTAAGAACAAATATCAAAATTCATCTTTGTTGGAATTTTATAAGACTCTTCCACTGGAACAATTTGATAATTTGCATAAATTTGCTCGTGGGTTGTTTTCTGTTTTTGGTACTACTTGCTTGTGTGAGAAAACGTTTTCCAAGATGAAGTACACAAAGTATGTTTACAGATCTCAATTAACCCATGAGCATCTTAAATCTCTTTTGATAATTGGTACAAGTAATCTCATCTCATTAGTGTTTTTGTTTTACTGTGATTCATTTCAATTATTTGTCAGTTATTAATATGCTTAAACTTAGATACTTTGGTTAAGTTTTCTTTGTCATCATTTCTGTCGTTAAGTTTTACCTTTCAAGTAAATAAAACCGAGTAATTATCATTCTGTGTTTTTTTCTTCAACTTATCACAGCAAAAGTAACAACAATTAGGTAATTATTGGCTGTCGCGGGTCAGATTGATGACAGTAAATCATTGGCTGTCGCGGGCCGGATTGATGACTCTGGCGGGCCGGATTTGGCCCGCGGGCCGTAGTTTGGAGACCCCTGGTCTAAATTAATGTTGGAAATATGTCAAGTTAAGTCCAGAAAACAAGCAATGATTTTCTTGGAAGTGTTTTCACAAAATTTTTACGAGATTTATCGAAATAGCCAGTTGGCAGGGTGAAATATATTCAAGGAAATGGACCGGAGATATCAACATATCAACGTTCCGAAGGGTACAAATGTCGCAAAGAAATTCAATCTGATCAATATCTCTGACCCCTGTATATATCACTCCATTTGCCTGACCGTATCGGAGTTGCGTATGGAATCGAACGTGAACTTCATTCGTGGTGTCATATTCCACGAATCCTCGCATGCAGGCATATCTACACTACGTGTCGAAACAGGGATATAAATAAAAAATAATACTGCTACCGATAATGCAGATTTCTTTCGCCACTCTTCTCGGTTGAAAAGGTTGCCAGTCTAACGAGTTCTGCGGCTTACAGCTGCCTCTCCCCATAAACTCCGAGAAGGCTCTTTATCTGGCTTAGAACTGAGCGGATCATAGATTTTTATGTTGATTCCGAATGAAAGTCACAACAAATTTAGCATAGATTTCGGTGGTGTTCATTCAAGCAGGATTTTTTTTGTATCGTATGGCGGATTTTTGGGCATGTGATATAAAATGTGGTTTGTAAAATCCGTTTGCGTCTGCAATATCGTTCCATTTTATTCAGTGGAGAAGCATGGAACTGGAATTGGAATTCGGAGATTCAAGCTGTATTATGAACTTGCACGAGCTGAGTTCAATACTGAATATACCAGATTCAACATAGTGCTTCTCTGATTTGGTTTGTTACGATAATTTTTTTTAATTAATTCTTTGCATCGATTCAACTTCAATTGAATATATTTTCTGTATCACGAACACCCTATAAAAGTAGTCACTTCTTCATAAATTTATTTTCTATGCGACTAAAACTTTTGGGCTCGGTACTAATTCAAAACGACGTAAATTAGATAGCGATTCCTGGAGAAAATCGTCAAGATATCTGCCTAGTAAATGTTTTTTTTAACTATCATTGATTGAGTTTCGCAAAAGTGCGGATTTACATTTCAAAGGCTGGTAAAGGTTAAATGTTTGGTGCATCTTCGGGTTATTTGAAAGCGAATTCAACCCTTGATTCAATCGAGTTTGGATTAAGACAATAAATGGATTTCGAATCATCTCCTGTTGTGCTAGAGATCTCGACACAAGTAGGTAAGCGTTCGATAATTTCTTATAGAAACATGAACTTGAAAATACCTTGAATTGTTCATAATTCTAGATTCATTTCTCACGGACCACGTTCTATATTTACGAGTTTTCTACACTCGTTGTGTATCCAAAGGAAAGTTTCAGAATGCTTCAATTCCTGAAATATTGCGACTACTTAGAGTTGGGTATTGCTACATCTTTTTACCTGGTGATTGTATGCAACGGACTTGGATAATAGAATCGACGAGGATTAAAATAAAAAATCGTTACAGAAGCAATAAACATAATAATAGAAAGATCATTTTTTGGGTGAAGTGTATTAATTAAGGACAAACCGATGCCTATATTTTACGTTATACTAAGAACCTTATTCATAGTTGAGAAGAATTGAATGATTGATGTGTTTGTTGCCTGTTCACGTTCTATTCTTCCAACCGAAGTTCTTGCAAGAATCGGCTCATTATATCGTTAAGTAGAACATTAAGAATCAGTGACCTTTGAGTTTTTCTTCATCGTGATTTATCATATCTATATATTAGGAAACCTGGGTATTAGTTTAGGATTGAATCTTGTAGTTATCTCTCGTATATTTTAGTGATTTTTGTATTAAAAGCCGGCCAAATCACTTGGCGCCGGATTTTGATTAGAAATCATTTATTTTATTGGTGATAACATCTTTGATCCACGGCCCTGTTGAATGTTTCGAGTTGGTAACCAAACCGACCGTAACTACTATCTGGAAATTAACAAACCCACGGGTAAACGTAATAAGTTTGTATTTGAAATATTATCATATGCCAACCGCGAATACCACAGGAAATGCCACTGTAATAAGTTCTCCAATCGACAACTATTAATTGAGTCTGACAAAGGGAGTTCCGTGGTGGCCGTGGTAGTGGACGGACGTGCTGATAACGTCCGTCCTCAAAGAAGGTACGCGGATGCCATGTGCTATCGTGGGACTCCGTTTTCTGTTGTGTTGTATTAAAATTGAAATGTGGAGTGTCTGAAAAAGTGATGAATAAGTGGCCCCCTTTATTCACGCCGGTATCCAGGCCGGGGTGGTTCGGATAACCACGTAAAGGGGGCTATATATGTGAAAAATTACCAAAAGGTCTCCCAAGTAGGAGGCGACTTCAAAAAATGAAATTGTTTTTATGGTTCAAAAAAAATAGTGTTTTTTATACATAAAGTTAGAGAAAATTGGTGGCAGCATTGCTTTGTGCAAGACCGCTGCGCCCCCCGACGAAGCTCCTGTTAACCAACAGGAGGAGCATTGGTCGGATGCGCTTGAAGATAGGAAGCAACGACCATCTAAAATAGAGAGAGAGAGAAAGAGAGTCTGACAAAGCTTTTGATAGCATATTTTGTGAAAGATGACAAAAAATCAAACGGATTTAGTTACATGGCAAGTGTTGACTTGTTTGATTGATGACCTATTTATTTTGAAGAAATTCATATTGAATATAGGTTGAAGAATATAGCTTTTGACTTATTTCTACTAAGATTTTTATTTGTAACGACCGGTAAACATGTACATCTTCTTTTGAATAATTGAGAATGTACCTAGTGAACAATATTTGCAAAATATCGATCATATAATCGTGTTCATAAGCCTTATACACCATATGAAAATGAACTGGAATATCATATTGGTGAATATAACAATAACATTATAATGGATATTCTCAACTTAAATATTCTGGCTAATATTAGAAGATTAGAATTAGATCTTATACTAATTCACAAAATAATAAATGGTGGTATTAATTACCCAGAACCAATTGAACTCCTAACTTCAAATGTGAATTCAGAAAGAACAAGAAATTATCATATCAACTATGGCCAGAATGAGTCTAAAGGTTGGTATTGGCTCACTTGATTTTTTCATATGTTTTTAATAAGTGTGTCGTAAATGAATGAATAAAGGAATTTTCAGGAGAGATTAATGTTTAGGAAAGAAAGGTTTTGTAAATTTTCCAAAGAAAGAAAGAAATCAATCAATTTCAAAATGGACTATTCACCAAGAATGTGTAGGTTACACAAAAAAGTATCTGACAGACACAAACTGAAGAAAAATTCCTCTCGAAATAAGGCAATAAGGCAGGTGTATTTATCTCGAAACATCGATGTTTGCCACTGAGAATGACAGTTTTTCATGCAGGTGAAATTTTACATCTTTCGTATACTATATTGTGTAACAATCCCGTGAATGAAATCTGATTCAATTCCATAACGAATGTTTGGAGTATAAACGGATTAGAGGGAGCCGTTTTTGAATAATCCTGTGTTCATCTTATGGAAGTAATCTAAAATTCAATTCAATGCACTAAAAAAGGTTATTTATTTATTTATTTATTTATTTTCAGTGGAATACAAAACAAGACAGACCCAAAAAGAGTATCCACAAATGATGAAGTGAAAATAACAATGAATGTATTGATGCAATATCGTGTTATGAACAGTGCAGAGCAGTGCAAATTACAATAGTTAGATATTAAAATGGTGATTGTATGAATGTTTGAGAGACATGGTGAAGGTTGCGAGGTATTTAGAAAAGATGTCAATTTCTATTGATTTGAATATGGAGTTAAAGGATTCACAACACCTATTTAGGGGAGAATTGAAATAGTAATTAGTTTTAATTTGATATGTTTGGAATGAATATAATCCTCTGGTATTATACAGAGGTACATTTGTCAAAAGTTGGTTCAATATAGAACTGCTGTCCCAACAATCAATTATTTTTTTATATATGAACTTAATATCAGCTATTTGGCGTCTATCCGCCAAAGATATCAGATTGAGTTGTATTTTATTTGTAATGGATCTTTGAGATTATGAAAGAATTTTCTATTGATATAGGTGACGAATTTGCTTTGTATAGATTCAAGTCTTTCAATATACGAGATATACAGGGGATTCCAAATAACTGAAGCAGAACTGTGCTGACTATTTACATAAGCTATGTAAAGTGTACGACAGGGTTAGTATTACGGAAGTCGTGACAAGTTCTGATCAGAAAGCCAAGAGCTTTGTTGGCTTTTTTTGCAATATAGTTAATATGTGAGTCAAATAATAGCTTAGAGTCCTTGACTTCCTAAAAAACAGTAGAAACTAATCTATCTCCTTATTCAACTGCAAAGCTCATCAATCTATAACACTCCCTCACAGATATTGATACGGTAGGTTTTCAGATGATGAGGGGATATTTATGACAGTAACAGATGTGATTCTCAACAGTTTCAAATGATAACTCAAATGACCGCTCGAAATATGCACCTCTATTCATTTTATACATAAGATAAAATTTCAATATGAGATACAATCTAGTTCACGTTGAGCGTAGTTAACAATAACACAAGTAAAAGCTTCACAAAATAATTCAACCACCTACACACCTGAAAACAATGGCAGTTTTCTAGACATTTATTGCAAAAGCTCTTGGTTTTCTGTTGATTTTGCTTAAAATAAATATCCATCAGTACAGAATACCACCCACACTGAAGCCCACATTATAACTGGTGCACATATTTTGAAACCATAAAGAACTAGAAGCAAACTCTGCCCTGTATTTTTGAGTGGAGTTTGAATATTTTGCTTGCAATACATGTACATGTGGGTGGAAGATTTACTTACAAGTAGGTGAATATATTGAGGGAACAATTGTTTTTTTGCAGGATGAAAACAAATATCACATTTTGGTGTGTGTGGTGTTTACAATCAAATTTTCTGCAAGAAACTTATTATAATATGTTGGGATGGTTCATTTTTGAACATTCTGACATCAGATAAAGTAACGAATGAATTGTTCTTGTAGATAATTTCATTGGGGAAATCAGAATTTATTGATTTGTAGTTGCATACAATTTCATAGAGGGATATGCCATGACTGATATCTTTCAACAATGCCGGTTGTCTTCAGTGTCTTCATCCACTAAGCTTCAATCAGATCCACTGGGGTATTGAATTAGCATTTGCAGAATGCTAATGAAAAAAGGAGACGTTCAGTAATGATACATATGACATCATTCCCCATAAAACATATTCATCTCATGACCAACTGCAAATCTTTTAGAGACTGATAAATGAAACAAGTGAATATAAATCACTTTCGCTATTGAAATTGAGAAGTTGTTTTGATAACAGTCATTATTATATGAAGATTTGTGAGTTCATTGACTAATTTACTAATAAATCCATCTTATGACAGTTGAAAACAACATTTCATTATAATTATCGGCGAATGTGGAGAGACTTCAAAGTCTGAAATTTTTTCACAACGAGAAAAACAAACTTCCATGTTAATTGCTTTTACTCAATATATAATTATGGAATCGACGTATCTGATCAGTTGAAGATAATTGACACTCCTCAACATATAATTGATTTTTCCTGAATGTTTGTGAATAGTTAACTCACTTGTAAGTAGGTGGGTGGTATAGATTGGGATCAGCTGATAATTTTATAATATTAAATTAACCTAAGTTGTTAATAACTATCTTCATCGATCTAACTTTATGAAATAATTATTGTTCAGTTAGTAAGCTTAATGAAATAATATGACCTGGAAACGAAGTAGATTCCATGGGTTTTATGGATCACTCGCAAAACAATCAAAACAATTCTGAAAACATATATTATTACACAGTGCATTTCTTTAATGTCCTCCCTTTTATTTTTTTAACGGGTCAACTCAAAAAATTAAAATTTGGGATAATTTGGGATAATGAAATTAATGCTTGAATACTTCATTTTGAAGTGAATTTGCAGATGAAACTTTCAAGATGGCGACGGGATGCCATCTGGAAAAAAATTAAATGGAAAGGGGGTCTTGTAACACATCATTTCGAAGCTCCTGACGAATACTTCACAACCCTAGAATATGAAGTCAATATCTTCACCTACTACAAAATGACGGAGCATTTATTACTTTCCTGAAGACAAATATTCATATTTATAGAAATATTCCTTTTTATCTGCCATATGGCAATTCCAACAACCCGATAAGGTTTGCTAAGTTATTTTTTGTTTATAGGAACGTCAAAAATGTCAGTACGACAATGAACATCATTGTTTAGTTAGAATATTCTCATTTAGTTTTTGGTTTTACTAGCAGAAAGGTCAACAATCTCTAGATTGTATCTCATTAAAGGACATTAAAGAAATGCACTGTATACATTGAAAATTCAAATTATCCTTCAGTTTGTCTGTGTTAATATTTCTACATCGGCAGTAAGTATCGTTGTTTTTCGTATTGGGTATAATCATCAGTTTTCTTCAGTCCTACCACTGAAGTGTCAGAGGATACCTGATAAATATTCTACATCCTGAAATCATAATAATTTTGAGTGATGTTTTCAATTGTCAGATATTTATTCGACTACTCACTGTATAAAATACATTCTTACTCACATGAACAATACAATTTACAAACACGCATTTCAAAACATTTTATTTCTTTCAATTGATAAACGAGGAATTCTCAACAGAATACAAACAATCTGCAATACGTAAATATTTCTCATTTTTTCATTATATTGTTATTCAAAGATTATATTGTCAATTGCAATTTGGTAGATATGTTTACATTCAGTGAATTTTGTTGTGATTATTTTTCTTAATTCAACAGTAGTGATTGTAGTATGCTCATGAAATACACCATTGGTAAAAAAATGTCATAAATTATTATGAATGAATTCAGATTCATGGATATAAATACAGGGTGAAAGTAATATTTTTCATCTCATGAACATAAGCTGACCACGATTCGCTGAAAAAGTTTTAGTGGACTTTCACTAAGTGACATAATTTAGATTTTTTCATATATTCTCATATAAACCAATATATATATATATATATATATGGTACTAGCACATAAAACTTTTAATGAGTTAGTTGAGAATTTGAATTATTAATGGAAAAAGATGTATAATCATGACAGAAATCAGAAAAACATAAAAAGATTGTTACAACAAATGAATAATTTTGGAAATATATGAAATGACAAGGAAATGTATTCAATGGTCAGTGATGTTAGTGATGGTTCAGAAACAATAGTTTTCCGATTTTTGAAAGGCGAAGCAGAGGCGAGTACACTCATTTCTTAATTTTTTTCGTTCATCAACATTTTCAAAATAAATTTTTAACTGTCGCGAAATATGAGGTAAAATGATAAGACACCATTATCACATAATGAAGGGCATTTCTATTAATTTTGTCACCTTCATTTCTCATTTTGTACTGATTGATTTTTGATTGATCTGATATCTGTACTATGTCATTGTAGGACAGTCCTTTATTGCTTTTAGTATTCACTTTTAGTTATTTGATGTGATGACATGATCACAGATGTTAATCTGAAGACAATAAAAACTGTTTTGTTGCATTTTCTCCCATCAGCTGTTTCTTTTTTGTGGCCATCATTCTCACAATCGTTTTTCTATCCATTGTTTGATATTTCGTATGATTTACCTAATATAACAAATCCAATAAAAAAAACATCCTATGAGCCATTACGGAAACCCGATCCCATCATCCGTCCTCCTTATCAATTTCAGTTATCATATTTGTCACATGTAATAAACGCGATTAATGATAAGGTCTTGCATGAATGGGTAACTTGATCTGAACCATGGTAATCACAGTCGTCTTCTATTGTTACCTTAGCCATTGACTGTAACAAAGAATTCAGGTAGCAACGTTTACAATAATGAGTTGCATTCTGTTCACAATAGGAATCGTTCCACAACAGTGTTCTTCTAAAAATGCGGTGTGGATTTATGGTTAAGACCGTCTATAAATAGTTAAGCATACAATTAACACTTCAAAAAATGTACAAGCTATTTCATGCACATACATAAAGAGTTTTTGAAATGTTCAACTGTTAACTGGGTGATCTGTTGATTTTTCATGGCGAAAATTATAATAGATACAGGATTGTAGGGATTTGATTTCTCTTATCCACCAGGTATCGCCCATACGGTACTGAAAATGAAACGGATCAAAAATCTACAAGACACAGTTGTTGAGGAGGCATTTTTCTATCATAACCTCAATTGTCATACCTCCTGACTGCTGCCCTTAGAATTTGGATATGCAAAGTACCAAGTGTGACACATCATTGTAAAGATAAATTTATGAGTAAGTCATTCCTGTAACTGTTCCCTGAGTAACTGTTTATTTTAACAGCTGCCTCTTTTGAGTTTTGAAACTGAATTTGTATTTCTTTCAAATTATTTGAAACTTCACCTAGAAAACAGTAAAAAAAATGTTCTGTGGCCTTGGAAAATATTTGAGAAATCAATGTCTCCAAATTTTCTGTGACAGTTACTACTACGACGACCTACTTAAGCAATCAATTTTTTTATGATTACCACAGACTTTGCACTACGAAACCGTATTGTATTAATTGAATACAGTAAAAATAATGATGAAACCATAGGAACAATAGGCTGAATACTCGAATAAAGAGACCTGAGATAGCAGAAGTAGAATATCTGAAAAATAAAGATGAATGAGTTGTTGGAGGAACCAATAACTGGAAAGGATGAAAAGAGGAGGTAGCATTGATATTAGCACAGCAAGACGTAGGAGAATTTTCTATCGAGACTTTATTTCTTCAGAAAATAAGCTTCATATATAAAAACATTTCCATTAAAATTATCAACGTTTTTATGTGAACCTTCAATTTGGGGAATTTGGTTAAATTGAAAACATGATTGAGATGATAATTTTACGATGAAAATTTTTTGCTAGACGATTATTTTTTATTCAACGTTCACTACGTATCTATATGAAGGAAACTATAACCTCCAACATAAAATTATGAAAACACTATGCAACAGATGTCTACTATTAATGAAATACAATTCCCAGTTTTGAAGAAAAAAATTTCAAAAACTATGCACACAGATGCCTACTTTCAAAGAAATACAGTTCTGAGTTTTGAAGAAATAACAAAACTTCGAGTTCCAAAACCAAAATTTGAATTTTTTAATGAAAGAATCCAATATTAGTAATTATTTGACACATCAAAGTACAAAATAATCAACGTCAGTTTCATGTCTTTGGTAGGTTGAAATAATTATTCGTATGACATGAATGAGTAAATGTTTCTGAGAAATCACTCGAAATAATGAATGAAGAAATAGTGCCATGGAGAAATTGCCTGGTGACCGAACGCTTCACAGAAAACAGCTCAGGCGAAGCGCTCTGGCTTAAAGAGAGATTATCTTGCCATCAATGGTGCCATCAGTACTACACAATCAGCGGTTATGGAGATACTTTTAGAACTACCTCCTCTCCACATTTTTATGGAGAGAGGCTGAATGGACTCCATTTAGACTTGTGTACATCGCCAATTGCACAAATCAATCTAATGCAGAGAACACTATACTGTTGGTTGACACTGGAAGTCACAGCATTCTGGTAAACATTATGCCTCTAACTGTCAACTACGAAATGCCTTATACAGTACTTTTGCCGAGTAGAGAGGATTGGATCCTCCGGGAGAAGGAAATATCAGGAGCAGATAGTTGTTGGTTCACTGATGGATGACAAATACCTTCAGGCTCTGGCGCAGCTGTTTTCAGTTGCAGACCCTGCCTAGGGACTTATGCTATTGCTATTGAATTGTGTGCGAAATGACTGGTAGAATCCAACCTCATGCACAAGTCAATAAAAATGTTCTCGGAGAGTCGAGCGTTATTGAAAGCTCTTGGCTTCTATCAAGAACATCAAAATTGATAGCAAATTGTCAAAAACTACTCTCCTCGAATGGTCTCTGGTCTGGATTCCTGGTCACATTGGCCTGTAAGGCAATGAGGCTGCTGAATCCCCTGTAATAGAAGGGTGCTGCAAGTAGCTTCGTCGGACTAGAACCAGGTTTTCCCAAACAAATATTGAACATCTAGATGGCAAAAAGATTTCAGGACTTCTTGTAAAATCTTCCAGTTGTTGGACAGTTGTTGGACTACAGTAGAGATGAACTATGATGTCTAACATGCCTCCTTACAGGTCACTGTCGTCTGAATCATCATATGCAGGGACTTGGACTTTCAGAAGACAGTGTTTGTCGCTACTGTTTGGAAAATGATGAAACAACAGAGTATATGCTTGCCGAAAGAACATTTCCATTCCACACAATTCCTCATTTTGATTGCTCATGAATGAAAATATTTATTTTTGATAGCTTTATACTCAATAAACAGTTTATTTGGACCATTTTTCTACGTGTCGCAAAACTCGTAGATTGTTCTAGATCTGTTTTATTTATCTCTGGACCAGTTCTGAAGTCCATTCAGGCGAAATCATGGACATCAACTATAAAAATATTGAACTATAAGAAAATATTCACGAGGGGTTAATTTCATTTAAGAACTTGAAGTAAAACAAAATTTTATAAGACTGGCACCATCTAAAAAAGAGTTTCTTTTTGGAAATGGCCTTGAAATATCATTAGTGGGTAGCAAAGTTTAATTTATAAATCACTCCTCCACTGGACCATGCTTACAAGACGTTATCACAAGCCCTTTGAAATCCGATTCTATCTCAATTTCTTTCGAATGAAAAACGGTCCATTGTCTGCAATAAACAATGCCTCACAGGAACGAAAGAGTTGATTCGCTAACCCCGGTCAAAGAACCATGTGTTTTGTGGGAGGACACACAACACTCTCTCCTCAACAATGTAGCTATTGATCAAGAATAATAACAATGCTTGCGTTATTAACTTTCGATTCGATTTATTTGATAGAACTACGAATGCGACATACCCTGTTTTGCGGATCAACATTTGAATTATACGTTTTCGCTAAGGCTTGCATTTGCATGCGTATTGCTATAATGTAATATTGTTGTTAACACTTTGTGAATGTATATGATGGTTGCGGTGAAGTGAAAAATCACTTGCTCTTCACCAATTTCAACGCATTGGTCACAATGCTTGCTCTAAACTCTAAACTTTATCCGAAGGGAAACCTCATGTTTGAATCAGCAGCCTGTTCCAAGTAGTAGTCCAGGCGTTTGAATTTGCATGCTACACATTTTTCTACATCTGGTCGGTTGCTCTATTTTGTTATTGGTATTCTTCTAATCCTGCCATCTTGGCGATGATGGTGGTCCAGGCTTTTATTCTTTGGAATACTGGATTCCCGTTATCCACACCTGGTAATCTACATTCTAGTACCGATGGACTCAGAAGTGGAGTTCCTGATATCACTTATATCGCCTTAGTAGCAATAGTTTGGTATCCGCTGGCTAATCTCATTAGTAATTTTCCTTGGGTGCAGTCCATTATATTCTTATACTTTTTAGCTCTCATTGCTTCTACCCAGAGTGCCGCACCATATAATATGATGATTTGTATGACACTATTTACTATCTCATTTTCCAGATTCTCTAAGGAGCTGTTATAATTTTCCCTGCCATTTTTGTTGTCGTCTTGATATGAGTTCTGGAATAACTCATCATTCCCGGATTTTTGTTCCCTCTGTTCCAGTTATCACTTACTGTCATGTTCTCAACCAAGTAGTTCGATTGTCCCATCTTCTTGAAGATTATCACTTGGTGATGGAAACACGGGTCGAGGTGTTAAAATAACGGTTTGTTGTTGGGATAAAACTTCAGTAATATTCAAGTAGATCTTCTGTGACAAATTTCAGGTGCCTCAGCTAACCTGCAACCATCTAGGCAATGTGCAACTCTATAATCTTGCCTGAAGACTGTTTTCTATGAATACTGAGAAAGTAACACTTTGATTGATATTGGGGTTATCCAATGTTCATTGTGCAAGATTTCCACCTTGAGGACAGCAACAACCCTCCCACATGTGAGTATTTGTTGGTCAGCTATACCTGTCCATAAAATGAATTCAGCCTCTGGTTTGAGTGAATCTTTGTTCAAGCCCAAGCGTTTGCTTACTTGCTAAGGAAAGATCTGCTTCCTCTTTTAATGCAAATTCTACCTCTATTGCTCAAGAATGTGATGCAAGGCAGATTTGTAAAATATCTACTTCTGAGAAGGCGAAAAGACGCTTTATGGCTACATCACTCAGCCTCCTTGGTTTTTAATAGAATCAAGACTTAGAGAACTGAGTTCTCGCCTTGATCCGATGTAACAGGTATTTCCGGTTGAGGGTCATTATTCGACCTTCATCTCGTTTGAAGAATCAGGGTCAGATTCTTCGGTTACTTTGTGGTCCCACGAGGAGCTAGGGACAGGAGATCCATCAGCAGAGCACCCAATTCACCGATAGTTCCAGAGACATACATCCTCCCAGCACTGGTATAAACCCTCAAGATTTGCCATCGCTGGAAGAAAATTGATTTACAGAATAACTAGCACCACATTCTGTTATTCCCATATTCAGCTACAATCGAAAGCTGCATTTGCTTATCATCTCCACACACATGACATAACAACAACAACATAAGCAATTAACAAAGGCAGCGAACTCCGAATGCTAGAAATACAATTTCTTTTAGGTTTGCTCCATTTCTTTCTGGATCCAATATTGAACTTCACGCAGAAACTACTTGGAGATAATAACGCAGATATCAAAAGAAACTATTCACTTATTTCATGAGATTACTTATGCCGCATAAAAACGATTTTACTCCTCTGACATGGTCTTGAAAGATCACTCTTTTAAATTGATGAATTACTTCTCCAGTCGACAATGTGTACAAGAAGTTTTCAGAAAATAGATTCTATCTCAATTCCTTACGGATGAAAAACGGCCCATTGTTTGCAATAAACAATACCTCGCTGGAACAGAACAGTTGATTCGCTAACCCCGGTCAAAGAACCATGTGTTTTGTGGGAGGACACACAAACACTCCGTCCGCAACAATGAAGCTATTAATTAAGAAGAATAACAAAGCCTGCGTTCTTTCGCTCCGATTCATTTTGTTTGATAGAATTACGAATGCAAAAGACCGTGTTCTGCGGATCACCCTTTGAATTTGACGCTTTCGCTAAGCCTCAGGCTTTTTATTCGGATTAGAAGAGCTTCGGACGAGGCAGATTAACTGAAAATTACATGCTGTATGTCCCAACTATTATGCGCTCGGCATTATGCGAAGTTTTAATAGGTTTATAATTTCGCTCTTGCGGGTTTGTCGAGTGCTGTTTTTGAGTTGCTTTTTTGGATGTTTAGTGAATGTGTTGAAAAGTGCTTGAGGGAATGGAAATGAATATGAATTTTCGAGAATTTGCGGGAAATTTGTCCGCTTTTCAAAGAGTTGGTAGTTGCACGACTCAACGAATGATCACAATATTTATTTTTCTGAAGAAATATGTTTGTGATAATTCAGCTACAGAAGAAGGACAAGCGGTACTGAGAGTTTCTAATCAAATCAAATCAAAATGTACTTTATTGTCGAAGATAAACTCTAATTGACAAAGTGTTACTATTCTATGAAATATAAGATACACATAAGATATTGTCGAAGATAACATATCATTGTCAAAGTGTTATTATTTTATAGAATATAAGTTACATAAATTGAAAGTAATATTTGAACATTTGGTGATTTCAGAATCTTGGGGTGAAAAAGTAGTCAAAAAGTAATAATGTATATGCTACATATTGAAATAAATAATGATAATGAAAATTTTATTAAAACAACGATAAAAATAAAATAAAAACAACAATAAAAATTAATTCGCGCTCCGGGGCGACTTCATTGATTCCAGTGGCGCATTTGCTTTTTCAGCTGCAGGAAAACCCAGAAAAACCTGCAGCACCACATCATCTGAAGATCTTGATCTAACAATGTCCTCTCTTTTATAAAACAAAATGTAAGGTGTCTCCAGAGGCTCCAATAAATTCAATGCATCACCAAAACACTTCGTGACACGACTATCGTCAAACTTAAACCAGTCCGTTTCTTCTTTGACCAAGGCGTAATAATGACCAAATTCAACGCCAGAACCACAGTGAACGATGACTGCATGAATATTATAATAGTGGTCTGCTAGATTGAAGTGTTCATCTATTTCGAACCTTCGTAAGAGTTTGGTGCTTCCGTCAGAGGTTCAGTCATGTTTGATAATCATCAGTGTTATTATTAGATTGACTGGAGCCTCAGCTATACTTGTTTCCTTATAACAGTCAGTTAGTTTGGCGCATGTTTGACAAATGATAATGAATATTCTCATGCAACACATAAATGTAAGTATAAGAATATAAAAACTATAAAGCATAAAAATATGAAAATGAATGCATAGAAAATAAAAGTAAGTATCAAGTTCGTAAACATTTTCAACTATACAGTTGAGAGCTGAATGTAAACATCAAACAAAAAGTTAAAAAAGGTACATATATAAATACCACTAGTTACTGAAACACAATAATTTATTAATTATATAATTTAAATTCCTCTCTGAATAGAATTCGTTTAAAGAATAAAAGGCCTTTGAAATCAGAAGCTTTTTTACAAACTTTCTAAATTTAGTGATACATGTTATGCCTTTGATCTACATATTATATTTCTGATACCATTGAAAATATGTCACCAAACTTGACGAGTACAATAATTAACCCAATGACAAATATCTCAAAAGTCAGTTGAGGTAAAAAATTCATAATATCATTTAGTTACTGTTTTAGATTCGGTACATAATGAATTAAAATGACAGTAATTCGAATTCTGATATCTCATGTGGGCATCCCAGGCAATGAAAGAGCAGATCAACTGGCGAAAGCAGCCATCTCAAATCCATTGACTTATACTGAACTCAAAATAAATCACATTGACCTGAAATCTTTCTACAAACAAGAAATCATTAACAATTGGCAACATCAGTGGTACAATTCCACCTCTAAGCTAGCAGAAGTAAAAACATCAGTACTCCCATGGAAAAATATTCCCAAAAACAGAAGACACCAAGTGATCCTGACTCGTTTGTGACTGGGACATACCCGCTTAACACATGAATACCTCATAACAGGTGGTGATAAACAAAGATGAGAAGTGTGTGGAACAGACCTGAGTGTAAAACACATTCTAACAGAATGCGTGCTATATCACATCAACAGACTCACTCATCGCATCCCACAAACAATGAAAGACATACTTGGTGAAAATTGTGACACTGAACAACTGATAGCTTTCCTCAAAGATATACACATTTTACGACATATATGAATGTCATATACTAAGCATTTGTATTATGCCGTTGCTTAATAACCCTAGCGGTTGATGCAACTTTCTTTAAATAAAAAAAAATATATCGATTGTACTGAGTGAATTTCTAGCAATAATTGATTTGCTTCATATTGTTCCATTATTATACTTTCACAAACAATCGTCAACGTCACTAAACTTTTGTAACTACTTTTTTTCTCATGTCGACATATTCTGAATACCGAAACAAATATTTTAAGTACTGGTCTGCATATGTTCACTTGTCATTATTACTCATTGGTATATCTATATCTCTGAAAGTATTCCACGGCTTGAAATACTGTTGAACTTTTTCGAAAACTTTCCTTAGGACAACACTTTCCTGATTTGCTCTTTATTTAATTGATGAATGGTTGATAAATATCCAACTGTTTAGTTTCGAAACCCTGTTGAAGTTAATCGAATTATCTTCTATAGAATTGCCTCTGCATCAATCTTAGTGAGGTTCTGCTGCTCATCAGAAGAGAAATATCTGCATCAGTGAGAAATCTTACACAAATGTACTGCAAAAGTCCGTCGTAGTGAGAATTTAATGCTACTATTATAAAGTTGTACTATATCTTAATCTTTTCAGAACACTTTTTCCACATCATGCTGACCAATTTAGCATCAATATACAAGATATATGATGCTGTTATATTTTTTAAAATTATTTTCATCGAATTACGGTCAATTGAAGATGATCCATGTATTACAAACACCCTACAAAAGTAGGCACTTCTTCATAAATTTATTTTCTGCGCAACAAAAACTCCTGGAGAAAATCATGAAGATATCTGCCTAGTAAATGTTTATACCTATCATTGATTGATTTTCGCAAAAGTGCGGATTTACATTTCAAAGACTGTTAAAAGGTTGAATGTTTGGTGCATAGTGGGTTATTTGAAAGCGAATTCAACCCTCGATTCAATCGAGTTTAGATTGAGATAATGAATTGCTTTCGAAACGTCTTTCATTGTGCTAGGGATTTCGACACAAGGAGACGTTTCATTTCTCACGGACCACGTTCCATATTTACGAGTTTCCTACACTCGTTGTGTATCATCTAGATAGAAGTTTCAGCCTGTATTACTTCCTGAATTATTGCGATTACTCAGAAATTTTGATTGTTATACTTTTTCACGTGGTGATTATATCATAAGACTTGGATGGTAGAATCACCGAAGATAAGTTGCTCGTAGAGGATTTTCCTTCGAAACTATCGTTACGGAAGCAATAAACATACGAATTAAAAGAGAATTTTTGGGTGAACTGATTTATTCGATAAGGACTAACCTATGCTTATATTTTTATATTTTACTACAAACCTTATTTATAGTTCAGAATAATTGAATGATTAACGTTTTGCCTGTTCACATTCAATTCTTCCAATCGAAGTTCTTGCAGGATTCGGCTGATTACATCGTTAATTAGAACATAAGAATCAGTGACATCACCTTTGCATTTCGTCGACGTACGGGTGATCGATCGTTTACTGAACCAATGAAACCGAACTGAACACCCATTTCGATGAAAAATTATTATTTGCAGCTGTTGTTGAACGCTTCATCCGTCCATGGTGGAGATTGGCAAAACAAAGTGCATGAACTGACAGAGGTAGTTTCAACAAGATGATCGTTGTCAATTGGAAGACCCTATATATAAGTATTTTAGTGTAGAACAGAGATGTTCGTATAAGACTTCGAACAAAATCTCTGCCTCATATTCAGGGCAGCAATCTGTTTCTCACCCAGTACAACATAATTAACGGCATTATTTCCTTTATGAGGTATTCAATGCAGTTCTTGTTACAGCCGCGTTCTGAAAGCAGATGATATTTTCCATTGATAACATACGACGTAATGATATACTGGGCCTTTGTTCCAAGATTCACTAAGTGATTTGATACACCGACAATATCAAAGTCGGCCGCCTTCGTGAGATTACCATTATCAGCATGTCAAAGTTCTTGATCTCCAGACAGCAGTGCGCTAATTTGAATACTTACTCCTCAACCTTCAGGCAATATCTAAGACATTCCATCACCGACTGATTCTAATATCTAACGGTACGTAGTTCGAATATGAGCCTCGGGTTTACACGTGAAGTTATTTACCGGATTAAAAGGGAATTAAACGTTCAGGCGGCATCTGGTGTAAAACGTCGCATTATCATACTTAACTTCATCTGAGTTTCGAGAAGTTTGTCACTAAACAATTTAAGTCAAAACTATGCGAGTTGGTGCTTATTTCGAGACAAAATGCAAATTAGACTCGGTATCACGCACGGTTGAATTTGGAGGAAGATGTTTATGCAAATGTACCCCCCAATTACATTGGTGCTCGTCACTTTTGATTATGTTAACTAATGCCAATGGTGCTTTTACATGCTCAAATGCGAATATCGATGGGTGGATGGAACTTATTTATTTTCACAAACTACACTTAAACGATTTGATCTCCACTAACTTTATTGAAAATAATCATAACATGTTTCGCTAAAACATTAGCTTTTTCAAATGATTAATACATCCAAGCATCCTTACATTCATATTTATATACTACAGGTAACCACAATCGAGACTACCTGTAAGAAATTACCTGAATCTCTACATCACATACCTGCTCGATTATGCTTACCTAAAGCAAATTGCCTACCATCTACATCAATAATAATTCTTTATGGGTTTTTAAGAAAACAAGTTCAATAATGGTGATCTATTCAAATCTAATTGGTCATTCATTAGAATATTTGAATTTTTAAGTTTATTAATTTCCATTGCTTCTAAATGATTCAGTTTGAAACCTTTATTTTCAATGTGCAAAATTTCGAATTCTTCATTAAAGATGTGATTTTCTTCTAGAAGATGATTTGAATACGTTGAATTTGTTTTCTTGTTTACATAGCTCTTATGATGTTCCTGGATTCGATTCCTAAATGTCCTGCCAGTTTGACCAATATATACCTTAGGGCACGTTCCACACTTTAATTTATATACCCCTGATTTCTCGAATTTAGATGTCTTATCTTTATTATTTTTAACTAGCTTTCCCAACGTATTACTTGTTCTATATGCAATTTTAATATCTCTATTTCTCAAAAATGAAGCCACTTTTTCCGTTGGTTGTCCAAAATAGGTTAAAGCTCTATAATTTTGATTATCTACCTTATCAATGGGAAAAACGTCTCGCATCGCTTTTGTGTAGACTTTCTTGGCAAGTATTTTGTTTATTAATTCGGCTTTAAACCCATTGTTTACCGCAATTTGCTTGATGATATTGAGTTCTTTATCAAAATTATCTATTGAAAGAGGAACATTGACTAATCTATGAATCATGCTATTATAAGCTGATACTTTGTGTTGATACGGATGGGTAGAATCGTAATGTATCGTAATATCCGTATAGGACGGTTTGTGATAAATTGAAAAATCATGTTTGTTGTTCCTCCTACTAATTGTTAGGTCCAAAAAATTGATTGAGTTGTCTGTTTCTATTTCAATAGTGAATTTAATATTGAAATAGAAACAGACAACTCAATCAATTTTTTGGACCTAACAATTAGTAGGAGGAACAACAAACATGATTTTTCAATTTATCACAAACCGTCCTATACGGATATTACGATACATTACGATTCTACCCATCCGTATCAACACAAAGTATCAGCTTATAATAGCTTGATTCATAGATTAGTCAATGTTCCTCTTTCAATAGATAATTTTGATAAAGAACTCAATATCATCAAGCAAATTGCGGTAAACAATGGGTTTAAAGCCGAATTAATAAACAAAATACTTGCCAAGAAAGTCTACACAAAAGCGATGCGAGACGTTTTCCCATTGATAAGGTAGATAATCAAAATTATAGAGCTTTAACCTATTTTGGACAACCAACGGAAAAAGTGGCTTCATTTTTGAGAAATAGAGATATTAAAATTGCATATAGAACAAGTAATACGTTGGGAAAGCTAGTTAAAAATAATAAAGATAAGACATCTAAATTCGAGAAATCAGGGGTATATAAATTAAAGTGTGGAACGTGCCCTAAGGTATATATTGGTCAAACTGGCAGGACATTTAGGAATCGAATCCAGGAACATCATAAGAGCTATGTAAACAAGAAAACAAATTCAACGTATTCAAATCATCTTCTAGAAGAAAATCACATCTTTAATGAAGAATTCGAAATTTTGCACATTGAAAATAAAGGTTTCAAACTGAATCATTTAGAAGCAATGGAAATTAATAAACTTAAAAATTCAAATATTCTAATGAATGACCAATTAGATTTGAATAGATCACCATTATTGAACTTGTTTTCTTAAAAACCCATAAAGAATTATTATTGATGTAGATGGTAGGCAATTTGCTTTAGGTAAGCATAATCGAGCAGGTATGTGATGTAGAGATTCAGGTAATTTCTTACAGGTAGTCTCGATTGTGGTTACCTGTAGTATATAAATATGAATGTAAGGATGCTTGGATGTATTAATCATTTGAAAAAGCTAATGTTTTAGCGAAACATGTTATGATTATTTTCAATAAAGTTAGTGGAGATCAAATCGTTTAAGTGTAGTTTGTGAAATTACTATCGATCTTCATCAAGTAACGGCCGAATCAATCAGGAACTTATTTAGTTTCCGCCTCATTTCATGAGACGCTACCACTGTAAAAAATAAATGTATATCTATAATTGAAGTCATGAATAGGAAAATATTTGAATAATTATCATCAATCATTGTTGTGTTCATGAATTATTTTTGATGATACATTCAAATAATCGTATTATTACGAGTGTAGCAAGTAAAACGATTTCTGGTTCACCCAGAGCTTTTCTTGAATTATTGAATGATTCTTGGGATGAACTATCTGTGCTCTTACCACTGCCACATATGTATATCTGGATATATTATTCAAACTGGAATATTTCACACTGCTTCTCCTGTTATTCAAAGCTATCGCTCTAATATCATCTATTCTCTGCTATTTCGAAAGTGATATTAACTTTTTCCACTCTTTATTCGTTGGGATTCAAGAAACGCAGCAAAAGTAGTCAGGCGAATTTTGAAACAGCTCAATATCAACAAGGCGTCTGTTCCTGATGAAGTGGCCGTCATGGTACTTAAAAAGTGCGCAAATGAACTCGCACCAGTATTTTGCAGAATTTTCAACCTGTTTTACAAGAAAGGGGTTTTTCTTTCTTGTTGAAAGATTGCTCGCGTTCAGCCTATTCCCAAAATGGGAAAGAAAAATATTCCAAATAACTATAGACCAGTCGCTTAGCTATCAGTGATATAAAAAATCATGGAGAAAGTCGTAAATCACCATATCCTTAAATATTTGGAAGGCTTTAACATCTTGAGCGATCATCAATAATGCTTTCGAAAACAAAGATCAACAGGTGACCTTCTATCGTATGTCACCTATATTTGGAAAATTGCAATCGAGAAATAGGGGAAGTCAAGAGCTGTTACGCTTGATATTTCTAAGGTCTTTGACCGTGTGTGGCATGAGGGTTTCTTGTCCAAACTTCGATGCTATGACTTGTCGGATCCATATTGTATCGAACCCTCTTTTTATCGTATATCAATGAGTTCTTGGATAAAACTAAGAATGCAATGTGTTGCTTTGCTGACGACAGCACACTTGTGTCGTCATTAAATTTGCAGCAAACAAACCCCCCCTGAGCAGGTTAGCAAACGTTTGCGCTCAAGTAATGATTCACCAAAACCAGAGGCGAAGAAGCCCTGCACTGTTAAATCTAAGGCATCGTCAGGTGTAGCGGACGTGCAAAAACCCTCATATAGGAAGGTTGTCGTGGGTATCAAGGTGAGAATCTTGCACCTTGACCATCCGACTACCTCATCAATGATGAAAAAGTAGAACATATACTTTTTGCCTGCCCCGCTGGGGACCGAATTAGGTTTTTAGAGTTCGGCAGAGCCGTACTCTTACCATCTGACTTAAAACACCACTCACCATACAAACTAATCGGCTTCTTCAAGAAGCTGGGTTATTTGGTCTAGTGTGAACAGGTGTGAGCCACAATAAACCCTTGCGGGTTGCGGTGGGGGGTCGAATAGGCCCTCTCACTTTGGAATATATCTCAGTCATGATATTCTCTTACTACGAGAAGATAAGAGAAAATATTCCATCAATGTCAACGTAATTAGCCGATTATTGATATCCCTAGGTTTTTCCTTGAAATCCAAAAAAATTCGAAAGTTAAGGAGTTTGATTCGATACTGAAGTGATGAACATATTTTTACTTGTAGATCAGGCAAAGAAACAACTTTCAGACACAAACTGGTAAAAGACCTCTTTAGAAGGCTCTCTAGGCTTCTACTTGCAGTTTGTGTTTGAAAGCCCATTTGGGAGGGCTTTTTCTTCGAGTTTGTTTTGAAAAGTTGCTTCTTTGCATGATCTACTCATTTTTGTGAAGAGTATTTTTTCAAATGTATTGCTGTCTTACTTTCGTTGGATGATTGCCATATTTTTTTGTATAAAGATGGAAACCTTTCTTTCCAAAAGTTTTGGTATGGTAAGGGATACATACTCAGAAAAAAAACCGAGGGTTTTGGAGTTGATCTGACAGTGATAAGCACATAAATTATTCAACATCAACTGCTGCCTCCAACAGTAACGATTCATAGCGATAGTTTAGCCAAGCGTTTCCTGTAACTTAACTCTGCAACAGCTACTCGGTGACTACACTCTTCAGAATCTTTTTATGTCGAAGATAGTCATTCAGAATGATATTGGATACATCTTTTTATGGACAGCCGACCTTGAAAAAGCTATATATCATTGTTATTGATCACAATTATTCATACCGCCTCATTTCTGATGAACGTTTAGATCTGTGCCGCCTTCATTTGTTGTCATAACGTTCGAAAATGGTCAACCGAGACATAATAAAATATTTATGTTTGAAAATAACGCCTTCTGAATATTTAAGCGACGTAAGAAAATAAAAATGACATAGGGTTGGTGTTGGTATAGTGCAAGGTAAGAATGGTCACACCAAGGCATTGTTTGATATAACTCTCGGTATACAAGGTGGATCATTGTGCACAAAGTTGTGAAGGTTGGGCTATTGAGTTTTCGGTATGTTTAGGATTTGGATCAAGTGATGAAATATTTTTACTTGACAATCAGATTTGTGAAGAAAAAAACACATAACGATAATGAAAACAAAATCGAAATGTAAGAGGAGAGAATTTGCTAGTTTTATTGGAACATTGAATCAATCTTTTACAGCCATTGTATATGGGGGTTATATATGGAAACCTTCGAGGAAGAGATCTCTTAGATGAATAAATGATATTTATAATGCTACTTTGTCAATAGGATGATGTATTGAAGCAGATCTGCATTGATGGGAAGAGCATATGTAAAATTCTGATAAATATATCAAACATTTCAGTTTTAAATTGAAAGGAAATGAAAGTTCTGGCTTTCTACTTCTCTATCTTCATACAAAAATTACAAGAATCATCCGAAGGAAGAAAGAAAGCAATCAATTCCAAAATGAATTCCTCAGAAATATAACCTGTTGTAGAAGTCCATATCATCTCGAAGTGGAGTGTAGTAGAATTACGATGCAGAAAATCCCAAAGTCGTCTCCAAAATGTATTATCACCTTCAGATGTTAGAACGGTAAAACCTTCAATCAGTACATGTTTTGAACCTATTATAGGTCCATCATCAGCTAATTATTTGAAAATTCTACAATAAAAGAAGAAGAACAACAATAGTTGATATAATGAAGTATGAAAATACTCACATGGAGAAGAACATTTTATAATAGAGGAAAGAAAATTATCACATGATACCAATGAATAATTGGTAATAGTAATTAAATTTGATATTTAGTAATATAAAGGAGGTTTATAACATCCTAGCTATAAATGACAGAAGTATGGGAGGTTTAGAGCCTTCATACCCATTAATAAAAACACCCAACATGAAAAAGAATTCTAATGGAAGAGATCTGAACTGAATTGGATGAAAATGAGGAATAAACTGCCAAAAATGTATAAAAGAGTAAAGTCGAGATGACATGGAACAGTGACAAGAGACCTGCAAACGCAGAACACAACAGAAGAAGGACCACCACATACATATCAACTCGTGTTCTGAGCAAACAGATCTCATACATCTAAACATGCCACTTTCTTACAATAATTCGTAAAAGTAAGTATATGAGTTCAACTGAGAGATCAGTAAGGTTTGAAGAACAAGTGTCCGGATCGGCACCACCATGCGAGACATCTATCGCACACACATATAATCTACATCGCGAATATTTCGTAATAAAAAAACTTTGATCACCAACAAATAATTGTGAATAGAGGATTTTCCTTTGGATACGTTTGCTTCACTTGATTGAGAAATAGCCTAAAAATCACATCTGTCCAAAATGTGAACATTTAAAAAAAATCTATTTCATTTATCAATTTCAAATCATACAAAAAATTTTTGGTTTAATCAGTTCATTCATGGCCTAGAACTCGATAGAAATGTTATAACCAATACCTGGTTCATCCAATTTTTTCATACAGTACTTCCGGTGATATGATAGAAGTAGAAGAAAAAAACAGAACAAAAATTTCATTTTTCAAAGGAAATCCATTCTTCATCTTCTCGTTGAAAATAAGATTATCTATAAGAGAAACGTGTTTTTTTACCCACCAATTTTTATGAAGATCCTTCGAGAATTTGAGTATATATAACTCCATTAGAGTTGAATCAATTCTTTTGACATTTTATTTACCGCCTTATTTTTTTGTTATGGAATATAGCAATGATTATTTTATAACTTATGGTTAATGTCATTTTATCACTTGATATGAATATGATTGACATGAAGAGAAAAAATGTTCTTCATTATAGGTACCTACTTGTATGATTCACCCTGTATTCGTGAGATTAGCCCAACCCTTTGGCAGACGCCTAACACACCATACAATCAGCATGTTATTATCTGGGGGTGTAACACACTGTTTAATAGACCCACATTCGACAACAATGTACTCACAGTTGATCACCTATTTTAATCCTGTCCGAACCGTTACAAAGGGTTTTAATACTGTTTGGAATACCAATTTCAATAGCAAAACATTCTGCTTGATTACTTCGATTAATAGACAAGATATACAGTGCGGAATATCTCTCATAGAGGATTGATTCAGCTATTGTCCAAGGATGTGGAATGTGTCTGTCTGTAGGATATCTGTTCTTTTTTCATGATATTTTCTTCAAACTGTATGGCGCTCTACAGCTAGTGGACTGAGTCATGGCCGGTGGGAGAAATTGTATCTGCGTAGAGTTTGGGTCGATGTATGACGAAGAAAGTATTAGGAAAGAAGGAATATAAACTTTTGTTTGCAATTTTACGTTTACTACTCGACTAATCTGACAGACCGGTAACAGATTGAGGGGTGGGCGTTTCAGTCCGGCAGCTATACATCTTCATTATCGAACAGAAAATGTGTGAAACTTCTGATGAAAGGACGAAAAAAAAGTGTATATCACATCATCAGCCTCGTTATTGGATAATACACAGAAGTTTCTTTCAGATAAAAACTGGAAGAAAAAACTCTTTCAAAACAACTACTTCCATGTAGATAGACAATTGCCTACACAAAACAAGTGATCTGTCCATAATTCAGTTCTAACAATGCCATGTCTCATATAATTGTTGTCAAAACTGTGTCTATAAGAATATAGGCTTTCACCACCGGCGTCGATGTTTTGGTTGGTTTCCGGATTTTTCCATGGTCTGCTATAATCCGCCGCAGATGCAGTTGAAACGTTGGAAGATTATAACCAAAGAGGATCATGGCAAAACCTGGAATCCAATCAAAACCGAACTGTTTCTGCTGTCTTTACTGGAGTAGTTTCCTAATCTGCGATTCTTCTGTAGATCTTCAACAATCTTCCAGTATTATCGACGCAAAATCGCGACATTAGAGGTGTCATATATGACCAAAAAAATATGAACTTTGCATAAAGATATTCAGCAAGAAAGGTTGTGATAGAAATAGGCAGGTATGCCTCACACGAGGTTGCAATCTTCCTCATACCAGGAAGATTGCAACATACAGGTGATCTTACTAGTAAAGACGTTGAGAATTGTTTGGGAGGTCAACGATAGAATCAAAAGGTTCACCAATAGAAGGTGGGAGAATACTGGAAAAGAAAAAAAAATTGTGAAGATGACACGCTGACTCGATAGTTTGACTCCAGGTCATAACTACGAGAGAGAAAGATACTGAAACCAGGATGACGATGAATTATTAAAGAGCGAGAATGTTTCCAGAATATTCCGCCAGTGTTCGTAACACCAGCTGTAGGAATTGGAACTCCTGCAGAAAAACTGCAGGAGTTCCTATTCCTGCAATTTTGATTTTTCGAAAAACGTATTTTTCAAAGATATCTAAATTCTTCAAATAAGTAAATACATTTTTTGAAACCAAGCAATAATGGAGAGAAAATAGAAAACCTTTCTTTAATGGGTAATCTCTTGACATTCCCATTTGGCAAACATTTCGGAATGATAGCCATACTTGAGGAAATATATAGGGTCTTTCATCAAGCTCCATTAGGTGTAGGATATAAAATCGTTCGAATGTCCGCCACTAATTCTCTGGGTGGAGCGCATCCGGAACGTTCAATTTCACAAGACTCTGTCCCGTGGGTTGGGCTACCTATCGGGCGCGTCCTCAGGTGGCGGGTAGGGGAACGGCCAGGGAACTGAAGGCAGAAATAAGTAGGATGAGGGGAACTAAAACTTCCCAAAGGCCTTTGCGAAACATGCCACCTTGGATCAGCCTTCCCAAGCTAAGGAAACGTGCCGACACGGAATGGCCGCAGGGTGACATGCGGTTACGAACGATCCCCGTGAGGAACCGGGCGAAATCTCATTGTAATCAGCCTTCCTCTGGTAATGCGGGGCTTTGCCAGAGGAGACCAACTCTTTCCTTGCTACTCGTGGTAACACACATATATGAAACAAACAAATAGATCCAACAAAAACCAATTCCGAGGCTGGACAGAAGTGCTCACCTCAATCTACGGCGGTGGCTGGGGCTGAACAGAAATGTCCACCCCAATCCACCGCTCGAAATGAGGCTGGACATAGCAGATCACCTCGTGATGTAATGCAAAGGCGTGGCATTTGTGGCGCCCAGGCCAAAAGGAGAAAGAGAGCGGAAGAGGTAGGGGTGGCAGAATTTATAAGTGCACCCTCCTCCTACCCCACTACACCACGAACAGCATGGGCACTTCCTGCGGCGAGCGCCAAGATCTCCGCCTTGAATAAAGGCAAGGAACCGGCTGCCCCTGCAGGAAATCGCCTTCAAGTGAACACCTCCATTAGGGGAACCCCAGGAAGATTGAAGAAGCCGCGCAACGACAGTAATGTCGCTGCACCTTCCAAAACCTTCCCAGAGGCCGCCGTGAGATACCTCAAGATTTCCAAAGATATAGTGTATTTGGCGAGTCTTTGTCTACACCTGCCGATATGAAGCAGATATTTCCTAGTGACCTGTCCACCTTCCTGGAAAGAAAAGGATGGACGATGACCTAGGAGGACATCTCATCCTTCCTACTATATACATACATACATACGCATGTATGGCGCATGAATCAAGCTGACTTTCACCGATGGCATAGGTTATGCTATGGGTTATGTTGGTTGTGAGGACCGCTGTGGTTTATTTGCATACATTTGCGATTAAAGGAAACCTCACAAGAGAAAGTCCAACGGGGTCAAATCGTACAATCTCGAAGGCCAGTTCATATCACCTCCACTTAGGACCATGCCCTCAAGTCGCAATGTGGCATCGGCTGTGTGGCACGTAGTGCCGTCCAGTTGGAACCATATATCGTTGGTATCCAGATCATCCAATTCAGGCCAAAAGAACTTCGTAATCATTGACCTATAATGTCCACCGTTGATAGTGATGGTCTTGTCTACGCCGTTATTGGAGAAATATTGACCAATGACTCCGCCAGCCTAAAATACACAATAAAAAGTGACTATAGTTGATTTCGGGAAACCGGGTTTCAAGAAATTTGTTAAATCAATTTCTTGTTGCTTTAATTTCACCTTTCACATTTGATTACCGTCAAATGGTGGGGGCTGAGTTGACGGTGAATTCAACTCCCTTCTATCCAAACCCCTACCTTAACATCATGAACGGCATACACCCATCACTGTTTCTTTCAAGATCTCCAACATCAACTGTTGTGAAACAACCATCGGCATCAGCACATGCCGTAAGTTGAACAGAGTTATAGCTTATAAAATCTAAATTAGTTGAGCCAGAGTTTTTAAATTTTCTCATTCCAACATGTTTGCCATCCATAGAATCGATGCATTTGGGTAGACTCCAAGGCTGCTGATAGCTATGTGCGGTGTACTTTTACATATTACCATTAGGAACTGGGGTTCACAGTGGTTGTAAGTACTCCCAAATTGCACTGGTTGTTTCAGCCACAACCAAATCAATAGTTCAGTGACCTCCTATGAAATATTGAGCCAAACACTTGAAAGAACTGCCATTAGTCATGTATCTGAAAAGTTGAAAATTATGTGAGTGAAGTAGAATGGAATTCGTGAAGTAGTTGGTAATTATTCAAGTAGTGAAATAAATGACAGATTTTCAAATAACTCAATTTCTGTTTACGTAATCTACCTGTTAATCTTCTATCTCCACCTTCTTAATCATCAACAACTGCTCCCAATCAGTATTCAATTACTGAAGATTTCAATATTCCACAATAGGATCAAGTATTCAATGAACTGGAATACTTTCTTTCAATGGAACACTAATGATGATATTTTTTTATATTGATTTTCCATTACCTACTTCAAATGACCATACCTCAGTGACATAGTTCATTTGTTTGAAGGTGATTGACAATGTTTCATGATGAATTTCACTAGTTCGGACTTCCATTGTCTACTATATAAAATGATTTGAAATCCCTGAAACAACTAAAAAAGGAGAATTAAAAATGAATAGCTGACAATAACAATTATATTAAGCAAAATAAACCTGAAATGAAATAATAGTGAAATAAAATACAAGTGAACATAGAACAATTGAATGAATAAAAATAAAGAAATGAAAAAAGAAAATAAAAATGAAAACTGGAGAGATTCCAAGTCACGTTAGTTCACGACGTTTTGATTGTTAGTATCTACAATCGTCTTCGGGTGATGACTGGACTGATTCCTCCGAGATATGACTATTTATATGTCGTTCGAGTACTTTCAGTTATCCCCGCTTTCCATTTTCCGCTTCACTGGTTTCGTGGGAGATGACCGTTTGGTGGGAGTAGGCCATTTTTCGCTTGATGATGGGTTTCCATATGTTGCGTATTTCTACGCTGGCTTGGCTGAATACGTTGTTGGACAACATGTATGCGGCTTCCTTGAATTTTCTCCCAAACCAATGTTCCTCTCTGTGCAAGATCTCAACTTGGAACCACTTGATATTGTGTTGATGGGTCCAAACATGGTCTGCTATTCCTGATTTGCTCGTTTCCCATCGCTGTGTATGTTTCTTGTGCTCGGCAATGCGAACATTCAATGGTTTCTTAGTTTCACTAATATAGGATTTTCCGCACTCACAGGGTATCCAGTAAATGCAATTCTTGGAAGTCCGAACTAGTGAAATTCAACATAGTTCATATTGTTACATACTACTTCAAATCAAATCAAATCCTTTATTTTCCTGTTCGACAATTTCACAAGTAATTGTATTAGGAATAGTCAGTAAAGCTAAAATTATAAACTACTACACTAAAACTAGAAGCACACACGAAAACGCATGCACACACCACACATACACTTACGTTAAATAATCATCAACACTGTAATACGCATTCAGAAGTAAAAAATTTTCAATCTTTGTTTTGAACATCTCTAATGTTTTGCTTTCTTTTATTTCAGTTGGTAAAATATTGAACAAACGAGGACCTGCAACATTAGGACCTTTAAGAGCAATCCGCCCTCGAGCTAGAGGAACTTGATATATTTTTTTTGGCCTAGTGTTAATTGTATGAGTAGAGCCTATTAAAGGAAATTGACTTCTATTTTGAAAAACGTAGACACAAATTTCCATTATGTACAAGCAGGGTAAAGTCAGTATTTGTAATTTCTTGAAAAAAGGTTCACAGGACTCCATGTAACTTATACCAGTGATACTTCTGATGATGTTTTTTTGAGCCAAAAAAACTTTACCTGCGTTGGTTGACCAACCCCAAAAACGTACACCATAGCGCAAACTTGTAATCGTTAATTTTTCCTCAGCACTCAGAGCTAACCTGGTTCCAACGAAAGATGAAAAGTGGCTTTGACATCGGAAAAAATCCCTAAACTCATCAGAATCTCTGCTTAGATCGCCAACTACAGCAAAACAGATATGCTGCCGAAAGTGCCGATACCTGATCAACGGGTGAACCCAGTACTTGTGTTTTTTCTAATTCTTAGCCATCACCATAACATTACCACATTACAAAACTATTGGAAAACATTTGCTTCAGTGTGCACGTTCCAATGAAAAGGTTTATTGAAACTCATTACATGAAACCACTTTCATGAAACACGTTTCTGCAGTGTCCACCGCGCCCTGTACAGATATTTCACTTTCCAAACCAAATATCCCCAGTCATCACTTTAATCCTAGCAACAAATTTGGATTTTTATTTCAAATGGGCGCAGCGATAAAATTCACAAAGTTCACATATATCTTCAATGGAACAATACTTGGCACACGTTCGCTGCGCCACTTTAATCTCATAAGCCAAAGAGCCGTTCTATTTCGAAATGTCACACTAAATTACATTCATTTAACGCGCGACTTAATTAGTTCTTCAAATCTATTTTTGAATGGAGCGATATGTATGACGTTAGTCTGAATGCCCGTCTAGAAGAACATGATGAATGTCGGCGACGAAACCAGCGTATTTTATAAATATGTCACGGCTAAGCCGTATCATTTTGCTAGGATGGATATCTTTGCTGTAACGTCTTTGAGATATATAAATGCGGTGTTGAGAAATAAGACACTCGCCAATTCAGTAGTTGGTGGTGTTTTCTTTGAATGCTTCTCGAAAGGGATATTTTTGGTTTTGTTTGTTTGAGTGCGAACAATTTTTTGTATTACGTTGCTTTTCATCTCTGAGTATTTATACTGCCATATTCAAGATTTAATTAATATAAGATCAAAATCGTTCACAAGTGATGAAATCAACAAATGTTTATAATCTAATGTATTTTCAGTTAGGTATTTGACACGATTAGATACTCTCTATTGTGCTCTGAACTCTGCATCAAACTAATAAATATTACTGGAGTTTTTTCCCAAAACCAAATCGTTATTTTTAACTCCTTGGTGATCGAAAAACGTGTCGAGGTGTTAAAAATAACGATTTGGTGTTGGGAAAAACTCCAGTAATATTATTACTACACCAAAAATTCCAAACAGTGCATCATAAAAAAATATCTGCATCTAACTGTTTCTAGATTTATACATTTCTACAATCTAGGAAATAAACAATAGAAACTATTCTGAAGTTTATCAAAGGGCTAACTGGAAAGCTCACCCCGAAAACTTATTGAGTAATATAAACACTGATGAGTTCAATTAGTCAGTAACGCCGACGACCTGAGTTCAATTCGCATACCGGTAAATTCTTTCAATTGAATTTCCCCCACCTGTCAACTAGGACCACGTGACCAGTGGTTCAGAGGTAAAGGCCCGAGGGGTGAGGCAGAGTCCTAAGGGGGCCCACGCTTCCTCAGATGCTCATTCCATCCTCCTCTGTACGTCACACGTTTCTCTCTCCCACTCACTAAAATCTCTCCAAAACACATCTACCTCGAGTGGGGTGTTCCACGAGGTTCCGATCGGATGTCACGAAAATTGACAAAAATTTAGCGCAATAAGAAAGTATGGAATTTTGAGCTAGGAACAAGTTTGTTCATCTACAGATTTGAATTTCCCGCTGTACGCGCGGTAGCTTCTGATTGGTCGACTGGATGACGGCAAAAGTAGAAGAGTGGGGACGACTACGTCTCACCTACCTTGAGGATGTTCCACAAGGTTCCGATCGAAAGTAGTAAAATCACGAGAATGAAGCGCCATAAGAAAATACATGAGGTTTTGTGCTGGAACTCTTGCAGTTATTATATTACTTTGTATTCATAAATTGAAAAAAGTCCATTAAAAAAATTAAATATTCATACTTAGCTTTCTTCAATGGTCGACATTTCGAAAGCGAGTCACTTACGTTTTCAAAACCTGGAATCAACTCCAAAACTTTTGCCTCATATTGTGAACAGCTCTAATTCTTATGACGTACGTCAAAAGAATGAAATGTACAGATGTCACATGCGATAGTCTACATAAATACATATACAGGATATTTCCTGAGAATTCAGTTAAGGTTCATGTTTCCGTTTCAAACCTCTCTTTTTAGTAATGACAACCAGGTACGATCCATTTCCACGAAGCTATTTGAAATACACTTGTTACCTGCTAAAAGGGTAAATACAGCTTCTTTCATGTGATGATTTTTGGTCCGCTCCATTCTATAGCGTGATCAACAGTTGATTTGAGAATATGCTCCGCTATCCCCGATCCTGCCATCTGTCTTCTTCTATACATTCACGATGCCATTTCTTCTCACATCTACGGGCCTACGTGTTTCACCTATATAACTTCTTCCATAGAAACAAGATGAACTACAAATTCAATTATTCGTTTTTTCAACCGTACTTTCGGGTTTAGTTTGTATCGAACGAGATCTCAATATATTGGTGGTTCTGAAAGCTGTTCTAACATTATATCCATATCCATTGCCTCTCAATTTCTTCGACATACCGTGAACATAAAGTATGACGTTCGTTTTGAGGAATGTGTATTGTTGTTGGGTTTGTGGTGATTGTGGAATCTGTATTTGTTGTGTGTTGCTTTTACCAACTTCATTGAGAGCTCTTCTCACAAATTGTTCTGGATATGCGTTTGGCTCCAAAACACATTCAATGATAATTGTTTCCTCTTTCGTATCATGATTATGAAGAGTTATATACCCAAAAAACAGTATAATGTGGTAAATATCCAATATTAATATTTATACCTTATTGATGGCATCTTTATTGGTTTTATTGTTTATTGAATTGAAATTATTTTTTTCTCGATAGTTAGTTAATTCAGTGTAATTTTTTGTTGGTGTTTGTTAAATGCTTACTCTTTAGATGAGACCACAATGATTATTTTGTCACCACAATTTTGTTTTATAATGGTACATAAGAAAATGCAGGCTGATAGGCGGTGAACTGATAGAATTTGTAGTTCCAAACGTTTTAACTGCTCCTGCGGTAGACATCTTAAGCTAACGAGTACCCACTCCTGATCAATCGGCATTTGTGCTAGGTTAATCTGATTGGTCCACGTTGTAGACATATTCATTCAGTGAATCTTTGAAAAATTCTTCACTACCGCTATTCAAAAGTAAACTTAAAACTGAATTGCTCAGCCAACAGTGATCCAAACATAAACATTTGAATTCAATCCTACTATTGTCCTGAAGTTGCCATTTATTTTTTGTAATGTTTCTTTTTTTTTCAAACGTGGTTGAGTGGAAGAATAGCGCTTTGCTTAACTCCGCCACGTAAAATAAGGACCATTTATTATTATTATTATTATTATTATATAATTCTAGTAGAATGTAAATGAGAGATTTTGAACGGTTTTATTTAACTTTCCCTGTGTGTTTGGGTATAATTTAGTAATTGAAGTTTGACCTCCTTCCTGTTGACAGATGGTTCTGATATTCGTTATACACATTTAATTTTGACAACAATACAACTCAATAAATTCTTTATTATTGTGAATCCAACCTTTCAATACTGAGACACTAAATGAACTAAAAAAAATGAGGAGAATCGAGTAACAAAATCAGAAACTAAACTTGAAGATAAAATAAGTAAAAAAAAAATATATTGAACGGTATTAATCAGATAAGTGAATAATAAAATCGTTGGGCAAAGTATTCACTTACTTACTCAGATCACGCTTCACCCAACGATTTCTTTAATTTTTCATCTGATCAATAACGTATATTGCTGAGGAGAGTAATGTAATGACTGCTACCTAGGATCTTCCGTATTATGTATTTAAGTACATCATCTACATCATCATTATCTTTTTTATATCATTAAAACCGTTCAACATATTTTTTTTGGTACCGAATACCATGTTCTGTTGATCCGTATACCTTCTTCTTTCCTGTTGAAATGATTGGGATGCTTCTGACCTTCAAAGGTATTCATTATAGCACGTTTTCGCCCTGGCGTTGGGATCTTCAGAATTTGATATATTCCAGCTCAAATACATTCAGATTTTATAATAGATGAAAATGTTGTTTGTGAGAGACTGACATACATTTCCCCGCAAATTAAAAATATCTGAAACATAATGAACTCTGTAGAGTACAACAAAAATCTTTAACGAAATTCAATTATTAGCTGTTACATTACTTTTTCGAAAGGATCTAGGAATTATTTGTCTGAAAACTGAAGAAGTGAACATTGAACTCTCATTGAACTGGAGCAATTTCCAGTGACTTGATACAATAAGAGAATCCACTGCAATGAAGATGAGCAATTAGGAAGTCTCGCAGTAATATTCTGAATATAATTATGACCATTATCGTGAAGTTGGAACATTAAATACTTTCATCGCAAGACTTTGGTTTGAATGGGTTTTTTTATTGGGAAAAGTCAGACGACTCTCCGGCTATTCGAATAATTTCACTTCTACAGTATATTTCGGCAAGTAATTCGAAAAACTGCATAACGACGATTGATGAAATGAGTTTTTTCATCAACCCGCAGACGTTTCCATACAGATGATAACTTTCAGAAGTGATAACTCGTGCGAGCTGAGTTAACAAGGACCTACCTTTCAGCGAGTGATTTCTAGCACCCATCAGAAGATGAATAATGAAAAATCCACAATAGCTGATTTCGACTATTAATAAATCAAAACTGTATTCATTTTCCCCAACCAGGTGTTACCACAATATAAAAAAAGCTTCATTGAACAGCTCTTCATTCAGATCAAGACATACTCAACCACTTTGTGGTTAGCTCAAGCACTCTTTAATTCAATTTTATTCTCTGTTTTGTTGATATTGGAAGTTCATATTAATTAATCCATCTAAAAAATCTTCAATCTGATAATAAATTCAATTTTTTTCTTTTCAGGTAAGTGCCAAAAGAATTCAGAATAATTATTCTCTGGTAAGTAAAGTGAATAACTATAACCTCTTCGTAACAGTTGTGTCTCAGTGAAATGTTTCAGATGAGTACAAATATTTGTGAAATAGAAGCGACAAAACGTTTCATTCTTGCACTTGGCTGTATTACCAGAGAAAGGTCGTATGTATCGCTTTTTCGGCCGAATGTATGGGCTTTTCTACATTAATAACAATATTTTGACTTTCATTCAATGAAGTGAAATTGAAAAATATTCCTATAAATTGTGAACACTGGAGTTTTCATAATAAGGGATTTTTCATCGATAACTTCATTCTCAATTTGATTTTATCATCAATTTTTGGACAGATTGGGTTGGAATATAACCCAAAAAAGAAAACAGTAGTCACGTGATTTCTTTTCGAAATAAACCGAAAAGTGGGGTTTTTCTCAAAATGTATATGTAGCCCGTGTGAAGAACTCGGGCAGAGAACGGTAATTCTTGAAATAAACTATAGGTTCGTTCCAACCTTGAGTCACAAACAGATTTCCAACTGTTTGTAAATCGTTGACAACGCGCATGTCTGGTAAATATTGGTTTCTGATTAATTTGAAATTTCTGATTGGAACAGCTGATAGTTCAACTGGCAAGTTTGGCATGGAATTTCAACATAACCTTCAAAAATAATTTGGGAAAGAAAGTTTTTGGCTTTCTACTACTCCATCTTAATACAAAAAAAAGGGATGAAGAAATCTTCCAAAGAAAGGAAGAAAGTAATCAATTTGAATGTGTAGATCATGGATGTGTAGATCATGCAAAGAAATAACTTTCAGACACAAACTGAAAGAATGTCCTCCTGAAACAGCTACTTTCATATAAACATTGAATTACACGAAAGAAAAAAAAATTCTTTCGAAACAAATACTTCTATATGAACACTGAATTATACAGAAGATACTTTTCTCTACTCAGTTTGTATTTCAAACATTCCACAACGAATGTCACTCCCAAAAATATAACCCCTTCAATTCTTTAAAAATAAATCTAATCAAGTGTATTTCTGGAGAGTAAAAGAAGGTTGCAGTATTTTATATCTCTATTCTATTTACTTATCAACATGGAACTGGGAGGTCACCGCAATAATTAATTTGTGTAATTAAAGATGTTCATATCATAGGTTCACTTAAAGAATTCCCAATTTTTCCTGCGCCAGCAAATACATAATTTATTTTATAACAATTTTTGCAGGTTATGTTGTTTGTAAGTTGCATAAACATAAAACAGAAACAGTAATACGGAATATGCATGCGTCAGATTGATGGTTAGAAGATAATCCTCAAACCATTCTGATAGATTTCGAACAGGTTTGAATCTTGGATGGAACAGAAAACTGATAGTTTACTGATGGTTGGAAACTCACGTTGGAACGCAATCACATTACTGCGCAGAATCCTGATTGTCAGAAACTGTTTCTGACGCTGGTTGGAACGAACCTTATATCAATTTAAAGCGTGAAGTGGAGGGTGAATTCATTTTTCACTCAATACAGTATTTGCTTATTTATTATACTGTCACTAATTCGTTCAGATCAGAATGTATTACTTTGAGTCCAATCTTTGATAGTGATGCAGTTTACAATTATTGATAGTGGTAAAAACCTTGCTTATGAGCATTTTTCCAAAATCTTTTTGATATTTTGACAAGGTTATGTTAGGTCCAAAGTGAGTGAGTTTATTCGATCCTCCACCACAACCCGCAAGGGTTCATTGTGACTCACACCTATTCACACTCGACCAAATAAACCCAGCTTCTTAATGTAGTCAATTAGTTTGTATGGTGAGTGGTCTTTCAGGTCAGATGGTAAGAATACGGCTCTACCGAATTCTAAAAACCTAATTCGGTTATAAGTTCATAAATCGTCTTGCCATCCAGGTGTTCAATTTTTGTTTGGCAAAGCCTAAAGCAATGCCAATGACAGGTTCTGATTCGATGAAGCTCCTTGCAGCACCCTCCTTTGCAAGGGAGTCAGCAGCCTCATTGCCTTCCAGGCCAGTATGGCCAGAGATCCAGACCAGTGACCAATAGCTTCTTTTGGAATTCCCCGAAAAATAAATATAATAAATATAATATGGCACTGCTTGAAGAAGATGTACCTGGAATGAGGAATTTCAAAAACTGAGTTTCACATAGGTTGCATATTGAGTCTTATCTAGAATAGTAATGCAGTTTATAATGGATACAGGTACAAAACACCTTGCATAGGAGCATTTCTCCAAAATATTTTTGATACTTTGACAACTTCATTCTAGATTTTTTTTTAAAACAAACCTGAAATTGGGCTAATGAGTAGAATCGCGAATCTTTACAGCTAACAGTTTTTGTAACTATACCTCGAACCTCATTGAAAGTAGTTATCGATAGTTTTCTCACTGATAAATAACAATTAATAATGTTAACTTAGTAGTAATGTAAATGATGAATAAATAGGGTCCAACATAGTTCTGTGTGGCACCCCAAGAGCGGTTATTTTCATTTCTATATTCCTTTCCATTTTATACGATGATTCCTTTGATTTTGAGAAAAATAAATACATATTGATGATACTCGTATAACTGAGGAGTAACTAACTCAAATTCAAAATTAATAGCGTGATAGTTTTTACACAGTGGGAGATACGACTCAAAGCATATTTTATAAGTATTCAGAAGTAATTGTTCTACTCATTATATCTGCATAGTTCTAGTTTCTCAAGTTTTCACCTGAGCTTACCCTCCTTACTTTGGCTCTGGCATTTTTGACCCCATTCCGATCCTTGTACCCCCGCTGCGCTGTTGCAGTAAAAGTCATCTGCGAATTTATGTCTTAACTTGGGCCACAACTCATTTAGGTGACGCATACCCATTTCATAGAAGCCACCAAGTACCGTAATATAGTCCCTAATAAAGTGCTAGTTTGTTCGGGGGTGGTCTGCCTTTCATCTCGTGTAGCAACTCCCTTGTGTACCGTTCTACCTGCCGTCTATAGCCCATGGCCAAATTGCCCTTGCATTGTACAATTCACAAATTTAAAGTGGTAATTAAGCGGTCAGGGATCTGCCCGGAAAAATATATGGGTCAGGGTAATTTGAGCCCTTTTTTGTTTTCTTTCAACAGGTGTACGAGGTGGAATTTGTAAGGCCTCGCTCAACATGATCGTAGGATGTTCTTATCTCAAAGTTTCAATCAAGTGATTGAGATAAAATAATTATACAATTTTTTGGGGTAAAATCATTGATGAAGATGCAATGACGTGAGTATACGAATTTTATCCGGGATTGCAGTAGAATATGATATAACTGTTTCTTTGAAGGTGATTGACAATGTTATATGATAAATTTCATTACTTCGGACTTCCGTTGTCTGATATTATATAAAATGATTTGATAACCCTGATAAAAAAAAGAATTAAACATTGAAAAAGAATAGCTGAAAATAACAATTATATTGAGCCAAAAAAACTTGGAATGAAATAACAGCGGAAAAACATACAAGTAAAAATAGAACGATTGAACAAAATTCCAACCCAAATTACGTTTCGATTGTTAGTATCCACAATCGTCTTCGGGTGATTACTGGACCAATTCCTCCGAGAGATGACTATTTATGGGTCATTCGACTACTTTCACTTACATCCGCTTTTTTTTTTCCGCTTCACCGGTTAAGTGGGAGATGGCCGTTAAGCGGACATTATTCGCTTGATTTTTATGGTTTTCCATATGTTGCGTATCTCTACGCTAGTTTGGCTGAATACATTGTTGGACAACATGTATGCGGCTTCTTTGAATTTCCTCCTAAATCAATGTTCCTCCTTGTGTATAACCTCAGTTTGGGACCACTCGATGTTATGTTGATGGGTCCAAACATGTTCTGCTATTCCTGATTTGCTGGTTTCCACTCGCATTGCCGAGCACAAGAAACTTACGGCGAACAGCGAAAATGTATTGAGCATGTTACGAAAGAATGGGACAGCATACAGAAGTTAGACCATTTATTTGAAAAAATTGTAGAACCTTCGATTATAATATTCAAAGAGGATTACTCGAAGTCATATGATGATGATAAACGTTAACTTTTGCTTACACCTCATATTATTTCTTCAAATGAGCATATCTATTCATTATCATGTGAAAATTTCAAACAGAAATGTTGTATATAAATACATGAACATATTTTTCAGTTTTGACAAGTAGTTTCGATAAAATACTCAAACGCGTGCCATTACAGGTGATGAAACGACCTGAACGATCAGAAAATCTTTTGTTTGCGAACCGTTTGCGTTACAAAAATAGGGTGAACCCGGTATCATAAACCAGCCTACAGCAGCTGTGTCAGATCATAACGATATCAAAAAATTTTGCTTTACCACTTAGATACCGTTTTGCCTTTATAATGAGTTTTTTTTACTCTTCACTATTAGGGAATAGAGTACAGTAGAGGGCGACGCGACGCCGACGTAGGTTAAAAATTCCAAATTTGTACTGTACTAGTACTATGTTGCTGTATCGCTGCTGTTCCAATATTTTGACAGAATCAGAATCAACGAACTTAGGCGTGCGCAGCGTTATAGAACAGTGCTTTCAAAAAATTGTTCTACAGCACCATCTAGTGGCGAGTTACAGAAAAATTGATAGCCTATATATATATATATATATATATATATATATATATATATATATATATATATATATATATATACATACATTTATTGAAAGGTCAAATTTAGTTGACTGGTTATTATATAACTATAAATTATTTTTGATTTGGGTATTTCAGTCAATATCTGCGGGCTATGGAAACACTATTTTTTGTTATTCAAGCTTTCGAAAAGTATATTTTTCTCCTTTATCAAGAATATCTACAAAATAAAGATCATGTGAACATTATACAGCAATAGATACAAAAACTCACCAAAGTTAGTATAAAAAAAGGCATATAAATCCAAACATAAAACGAAAAGTCAAATGCAAAATTTGACGTTGAAAATTTTGTTACAACACCAGAGAAAATGTGATTATTATAATATTCACACATACAGTGAGATTTAAATGTAAGTGTAAGTGAAAAATTATTAGTAATATGATATTGAAATTATTTGTTCAATTTTATTTATCAAAAGTTAAAATATAATTGTAAATTTGACTTAAATGTTGTATTTCTGATTTTTTGTTTGAATTATTATTATGTTTACTTATGTGAACCATTTCTAGTAAAAGCCTTTTGAATTAATTATTTTCAACTGTTAAAATTTTAGTATTTTGATAATCCATAACATGATCTGAAGAGATAACATGTTCAGCTAGTCCACAGGAATGTTTGTTTAGTCTGCAGTCACTTTTATGTGAAGTGATTCTTCCAGATAGATTACGACTGGTCTCACCAATGTAAATTGAATTACAAGAAGAACATGGAATACTGTATATAACATTAGATTTTTCTTTGTTGCTGAGAGGGGTTTTGATTTCAGGATATAGGGTTGAAATTGTTTTATAAATTTTGGTAGAAATTCTAATACTTTTTATGTCACGAAATATATTGAGTAATTAAGGGGTTAAATTTGGAATATATCTTCAAAATCATATGTGTGAATATTATAATAATCACATTTTCTCTGGTGTTGTAACAAAATTTTCAACGTCAAATTTTGCATTTGACTTTTCGTTTTATGTTTGGATTTATATGCCTTTTTTATATTTTATACTAACTTTGGTGAGATTTTGTAACATATCTATTGCTGTATAATGTTCACATGATCCTTATTTTGTAGATATTCTTGATAAAGGAGAAAAATATACTTTCCGAAAGCTTAAATAACAAAAAATAGTGTTTCCATAGCCCGCAGATATTGACTGAAATACCCAAATCAAAAATAATTTATAGTTATATATATGATGTATTCATTGGAATTCATCGGAAAAAATCATTAAATCTTTCCTCTTCCTGTGGAAAGCATATCTCTCAGATTATAATCGATTAGAATCTATTCTTTTCAAATTGTCATACCAGGGCCTCGAAAACTATAAGTCCGTTTCTGGAAATCAATGAATGCATATGCCACAGAATCCCCACGAGCCATCTAGTGCACTGGAGACCAGAAAAGAGGGCTTTTTCAGCTCGAGTGGCACCCTCGTCCTTTTCGGATAATGTACGCCTCCGGTACTTAACTTTTTACAGGCATCACTAATCTGGCATCGTGCCCAGCCTGAAGAGGTTATTATGGAGGTAATGATTAATGCGATATAGGTGAGGCGAATATCCGTCACGGTGAGGTGTACTTGACGATATGTCTCACTGACAAGAATGTGGCCACGGCAACGTTTCGTCTTACGAGGGCGAAGCAGAAATTTGTTGCTTTGTACCAATTGGAATGTTTTCCACAATGCACATAAAATGAATTATTTTTACGTCGTTGTGGTACTTTGATAATGGATGGTACGCTTTATCAAACTCAACAACATGATTCAATAAGTAATTCTTAATTTGCCTCATCACTTCAGTTATACTTCAAAATAATATTCGTTGAAATTGATAGTGAAAACATTTTCTGAAACAAGCTTTTGTTCACATGCTCTAGAAACAAGAAAATAAAACTCAATTGAAATTGAACCCGTCAATTCACTACTTTTGTATATTTTATAAAAGAACATAACATTTTTTCTCCAGAATCATTTCTGGATCATGGTAAATTCTGCGACAAACTTTCATATTATGTAAATCATATAATATATTGAATGAATGGGTTCGTTCCATTCAATTTAAAGAATTCTTTCTCCTATATGGAGAATGTGAATAAAACCGTCTTCGAAAAAAATGTTTTACTGATAACTCATTTTTCAGTTATCACAGTTCCTAGGTCAATTCATTCCATTCATAGCTTAATTGCTGCATTTCATTGAATACGCATGTCCTGAGAGTTCATGAAAAATAAAAAGTCTGCATCTTACGACCAGGAATGATGTCACTTCATTTATTGTGTTTCGCTAATCAAGCCTTTCCAGTTGATTTTCATATTATAGAAGTTAGTGTGAAAATGATTAAATGCAATTTGGTGACGTCCTAATAAGGTAACTTCAATTAAAGTTGAAAAGAACAAAATCCGAGCTGGTTCGTTCGAATGAAACTTCTACTATAATAATATAATAATAATAATAATAATATTTAATCAGTTGGATCATCTATAGATGACATTGAGTATGTCAAAACGTGTACAAATACAAAATTATAAATACAAACTCCGTGCACTTGGAGGCACAATATACAATTTACATAGATAATATATAATAGTTAAAACCCAAAATAATCTGCTATTCATGTAACAGCATTGTTATTAAAAATCTCACTAAAATGTTACACATGTACAGGGTTATAAGTCATCATCCGTATATTCTTTCAGAGAATAATAGGATTTATCCATGGGCAACTCTTTGATTTGATTTTTTATTGTAATTGGAAGTTTATTGTACAATTTAATGGCCATGAACCTGGGACCTGATTTAGATATAACTAATCTGTGTGTTGGCACTTTCAACTGTAGGGAATTTCTAGTATTATAATTCTTATTACCATTAAGAGTAGAAAAACTGGTTACGTGCGATTTTACATATTTTAATATCTCATAAATGTATAATACTTGTAAAAGTCAATATTCTGAGATTTTGGAAGATGAGTTTGCAATTTATCCTTCTAGTAACTTCTGCTATATACCTCATGGTTCTTTTTTGAATTTTGAGTATTCTGGAACAATCACTAAATGCTACCCAAGCTATAATACCATATGGAATGTTACAATGAAAGTATGCATGGTAGTACATTATTAAAAGTGAACTATTTACATTCCAGCGAGGTTGTTGAATACAATAAGATATTGAGGATATCTTTCTACAAATCGTATCAATATACTTGTTCCATTTGAGATTTTCTGTAATCTCCAAACCCAAAAATTTTGTCTCCTCTTGTTGTAGAATTATTCCATTAAACTGTGATCTGGAGTGGTTCTTGAATGATTCTTTCATTTAACAAGAGACCATTGTCTGAGAACCTGTTTTGGGTTCTTTTTATATCATCAGATGCTTTATCAACACATATATATATATATATATATATATATATATATATATATATATATATATATATATATATATATATATATATATATATATATATATATATATATATATTTTGTTTGTTATTCTCTATTTATTAACGAAACAAGTGATGCATCACTTATCGTTTGCCTTACTTTATTCAATTACTTTGCAATTGTGTGTACTATTTATTCATTTTTTTATTCGTGAATAAAGTATTATTATATATATATATATATATATATATATATATATATATATATAACAGTGGACCTAATATAGAACCCCGAGGAACTCCGAAGGAACAATTTCTAGATTCTGATTTATTTCTGCTACTGGACCTTTCATCTACTACTCCCGTAAACATCATCAATGGTATGTGCGTTGAATGTGAGGATGAAGGTAACTATGAGGTGTCGAAACAAACAGTATCGTTATTTATATTTATACCTGATTGGATATTTATATGTGATTTCGCTATAGAATAGTTTCCTAAACATACTTGAAAAAGGTATTGTACAGCAAAAGACGTTGTAAATCATGCCCTGAAGTAAATAACGCCGACCGCATCAACTTTAAGTGACAGCGCACTACAAGACGATACAATAAGGCGATAGGCATTTGAATAATAGTGTAAGCTATAGTTGAAGTGTTTTGTTGTAAAAAAGTGAAATAAAGTGCTCTTGATGTATACTTTTTGAATCTTGGTGAATTCAGAATATGAATTGAAACATGGCCGGAGTCATAATGAAAAAGAACAAAATCCATGCTGGTAGGCCATGGCGAATGTATCATGAAGTACCAAACGTTTCGTTAACTAATATGGCAGACATCATCAGCGGTATAGGCGTTGACTACAAGGACGAATCTCGAAGTCTCAGCAATGATTTTCAGTTTTTCAAAATGAACGTGTTCATAATGAAGAGGATTCTCAACCAATAAAGATGCAGATGACCAGATTTTTAACTTGCTCCATCGTTAGTGAGCCTTGAAAATTTTTTCTTCAAAATATATTCTCAAACATCAAACTCAATCATGAAACTGGCATAGCTTGCTTTGAAATATTCAATTTCTACCAACCCAATCCCAACCTTAAGTCAATCACATATGAGCTCATTCGTAACTTCACAGTTGTTTTTCAACCATTGTCCATCGTTAGTGAGCCTTGAAAATTTGTTTCTTCAAAATATATTCTCAAACATCAAACTCAATCATAAAACTGGCATGGCTTGCTTTCAAATATTCAATTTCTACCAACCCCAAGCATAAGCCCAATCCCAACCTTAAGTCAATCACAGATGAAGTGATTCAGAACTTCACAGTTGTTTTTTAACCATTGTTAATCGTAAGTGAGCCTTGAAAATTTTCTTCTTCAAAATATATTCGCAAACATCAAACTCAATCATAAAACTGGCATAGCTTGCTTTAAAATATTCAATTTCTACCAACCCTAAGCATAACCCCAATCCCAACCTTAAGTCAATCAGAGATGAGCTTATTCATAACTTCATAGTTGTTTTTCAACTATGATCAATCGCAAGTGTGCCTTGAAAATGTTCTAGCTCAAAATATATTCTCAAACATAAAACTCAATCGTGAAACTGGCATAGCTGACTTTGAAATATCCAATTTATATCAACCCTAAGTGTAAGCTCAACCTTAACCTCAAGTCAATCACAGATCAGCTCATTCATAACTTCACAATTGCTTTTCAATTATTGTTAATTGCAAGTGAGCCTTGAAAATTTTCTACCTCAAAATATTTTCCCAAACGTCAAACCCAATCACGAAACTGATATAGCTTGCTTCAAAATATTCAATTTCCAACAAAAAATCAAATCTGAAAATATGGACTCTGAAATTGAAAATGAGCGTAGTTCACTAGAAATTTTTAGTTTGGCGGTAATATTGATAGGTTTTGAAAGTTCTTCATTCAATAACATTTCGAAAGTGATTAAAAACTCTAACTCAATTTCTTGAAGTAGTAGTTAGAATTCTAAGCTAGTGTGCTCAGAGTTCAATTTGTAGTCAAGTCATATCAACGATAGTTTTTTCCACGCAATTCTCAAGTTATTTGACGTTGAATTAAGTAAAATGAAATATATTTCGGAATAAAAGCACTTATTCGGTTGACGGTATGACCATCGACTCCTCACTCGAGAACAAATTGATTTACTCACTTGTTATAAAATTAACCCCAAAAATTATTCAGTAACATTCTATTTTTGCCATAAGAGTATTTTTATTCACTTGGTTGAGTGGAAGAACAGCAGCTTGATCTGCAGTAAATAAAAATAGTTATCATTCTCATACTCAAAGCACAAATAACCGCCTGCATTTTCATTTTCTCTGATTTTACGTAGGTTGGGTTTCATGAGTATACTAAAGTTCAAGAATTACCAGTTTCTCCTCTTCAACATCCGAATCTCGAGTACCGGTGTTCACCATTCCAAGTTTTAATGTAAATTTGCCCTAGTACTTGTTTTTGTAGACTACGCAGACGTTTGAGTCAACATTTCCTCCCGTGAGCTTCTCATTGATGCCAACTATATCTACCCCGCGTTTTTCTATTCACCATCGTGCCTTTTCATAAAGGATAAACTGGAAAATATCAAATCGGTGAAACGTTTTCTGCGGATTTGGCACTCGGAGAAAATAATAAATTTGAGAAGCCACCGCAGACATTTAGTAAAGGAGTAAACACTATATACAGTGTAATGCAGCTGAAAACAGGCGCCTAGAACAAGTCATTTGCTATTGACGTCAAATTAAGTTTTCGGGAGGACATAATTCTACGTAAATATCACCCCATTTCCGCAACTTTTATGTACTAAATTGTGCAAAAATGTGGTAGAGTAACACCTTGATTAAAAGGTATTTCAATTTTGTATCCAACCCTTCCACATTCTTCTTCAACATTGTAGGTTAATGGACTGACACATATCAGAAAGCAAACACTGCCCTGGTTAATACCATGGAGGGCGTTGGATTATGTCCGACCGGTGCAGGATTCTTCATTAAACTTATTTCTCTATATGCTGTTAGAGGTAAAACTGCCGCAATAGATTTTCAATTATTAAAACACACCTCGTTCACAGACGGATGAGGCAATGGCAAACCTGTTGTTTGTTTTCCGCTCCAGCCTAGTTCGAGGAATGATACGCTGAAGGAATTCGATTTTCCATTACCGGAAATCATCAACTTCATGTTGATGATAGACACTACCTTGCACTGACGAGTGGCCAAACAGCCCGAAACCGGTCTCCAAATGTGTTCTATTAATTGAAAAACAGTTGTATCGCCAACACATTATTCAGGAATAACTTCAGTAAAGAATATTTCATTGACACCTGTTGGATATAATCCAACGCCCTTCGTTGTATTAGCCAGGGGAGTAGTTGTTTTCTGATAGGTGTCAGTCCAGTAATCTACAGTATAGGGCTGTACAATGGAGACCTCAGCTGCAGATTATGCAACGAAGGGATAGAAACAGCTCTACACATCTTATGCGAATGTGAGGCACTGAATCACAGGAGGCAGGTAATATATGGACGTATGAACTTACGTCCAGAAGAATATGACGAACATCCAACACGGAACCTGTACAAACTAGTACAGGGAACGAGACTGATGGAATGGGTTTCATGAGAAGATGGGAGAACAAACGCAATAAGCCCAAGAGGCTGCAGTGTTTCCTGGAGACTTGGATTAAATGGACAAGTCAGACAGCTCCCAAGGTAATAAAAAAACGAACGAATTGTTCCTTCATATGATTTGATAGTAAAGTTATATAACAGTTGGGCTTACAAGTTCGTTTGAATCAGAATTATGGAGCGTTTATGATGAAGAAGTTACTACACAATGTGAGTGTATACCCAAGATAAAATAAGGTTTCAGTCTATTTATTTCAATTACAAAACTAATCTGAACTGGGAAAATCCAGTTTCTACTGGAACAAGGCATGTAGCATGATCAGAGTAGCTGAGCTACTAGCTACTCTGATCATAAGTGGACCATTTGTGGAGACTTTTCAATGTTACTAGGTCAACAAAGTGGTTACACTAAGTTTCCATATTTCCTATGTGAATCGGATAGCCGTGACAGGAAACAACACTATATCAAGCAAGTGTGGCTAATAAGAAAGGGTATTATTCCTGGAGTTGAAAATGTTGAAAAACGAAGTTCAGAGGATTCTAAAAAATCTTACTTCCACCACTCCTTATCAAATTGGGGCTAATGAAACAGTTTGTGAAAGCATTAGACAAAGAAGGAGATTGTTTCAAGTGTCTTTCTGAAAAGTTTCCTGGTCTATCGGATGCTAAACTAAAAGAAGGAGTCTTTGTTGGGCTTGACATCAGAAAACTTTTAAAAGATGAAAGCTTTGTCACTAAAATGGAAATGAAAGAAAAAAATGCCTGGAATTCGTTTAAACTTGTTATAACAGGCTTTCTTGGAAACAAAAAAGACTCAAACTACAAAATTTGGTTGCTGAATTGGTACAAAAGTACAAAATGTTGGGCTGCAACATGAATGTCAAAGTCCATTTTCTTCACTCACATCTGGACTACTTTCCGATAATCTAGGAGCTGTAAGTGAGGAACAAGGAGAACGGTTCCATCAAGATATAAAAGAAATGGAACGCAGATACCAAGTCAGTGGAATGTTAACATGATGGCAGACTACTGTTGGATGTTAAAAAGGAAAAATTCACAAGAAAACAGCCGAAAAAGTATCAAAAGAAGCTTTGACGTTAAAAGAAAACCCTTTTACGAAGACTTATAATCACTTTGCAAACACTTGTATATCACTATTATTTTTAGTTTAGCTATGTTTTATTGCGTTTTTTGCTTTTATTTCATGTTGAAATAATGAAAAGAAATCCACAATTCCTCGTTTTTTTGTACTTTTTCAATTATTTCATCCTTTTTTTGAAGGCAAACCTTGCGTGATAGATAAAAACAAATGTCATTTTTGAAATCAGCGCAAAAAACTACATAAGGATCAGTTACTGAAATCAAAACAATTTTTATTTAAGTTTTTTCTGCATACCTGTATAATTATATGAATTCAATAGCAGTAGTGCCATCTTTTTGTTAGCCTACAAACTTTTCAACTCATCTCGTACTAGTGACATTTCGGAGAAAGCAGCTTAGTCAAATAATGAAGTTTTTCATAGGAGAAATGTTGATTATCATCCTGAAAACTGTCAAAGAAGGTGAACTCAGATGTGACAGTGACGTGGTGAAGAAACATTTGTGATTCTATAGTTTGTATTGTACAAAAAAAGGCTGCAAAGTTGTTATTTTCGGAACTTTGGAGTGCTATCACTCTGGAAATGAGGAGAGGCACCGATTTTTCCTTTCGTATTCGCAATCTACGCGTCAAAATACGTGAGAGAACACACAATTTTATTTTCAAAATCGGCGAGAGTAGCCCACCAGAAATTTCACCTCATTTCTCAGAATAAACATCGAAATAAAATGTTATACTGAATATTCCTAATTGAAAAAATAACAGCAAGATAGAAACACGAAAACGGGAGTTCCTATCGACTATCGTAAAAACAAATTATTCTTGTAGAAGGAAACAATCGAAAACGAAAGTATAGGTGTTTCCAATGTTTTCGGGAAATTTAGGATTATATAGAAAAATTATCCAAACTGAAGTACATAATTTTATTTCAAGTAATACAAATCATGGAATTATGAAACAACAACAACAAAAATCAATTGGCGCTCCAGGGCGACTTCATTGATTCCAGTGGCGCATTTGCTTTTTCAGCTGCAGGAAAACCCGGAAAAATCTGCAGCACTACGTCATCTGAAGATCTTGATCTGCCAATGTCCCCTCTTTCATATAACAAAATGTAAGGTTTTTCCAGAGGCTCCAGAACACTTCGTGACACGACTATGGTCAAACTCAAACCAGTTCGTTTCGTCTTTGACAGTGAACAATGACTGAATAAAGAATATAATAGGAGTCTGCTAGACTGAAGTGTTCATCTATTTCGAATCTTCGTGAAAGTTTGATGCTTCCGTCAGAGGTTGAGTCATGTTTGGAGATCATCAGTGTTATCATTAGATTGACTGGTGCCTCAGCTATACTTGTTTTCTTATAATAATCAGTTAGTGCGGCGCATGTTTGGCAAGATGATACATTCTTACAACCAGGAAATGAAGGCGGGTGTACTGGGTGTGGAGAACGGGGAAGTTTAGGATATTATGAAACGATTTTTTACAATAGCTCTAACAATGTTCCATATCTTGGGAGGTTTTTCATAACAATTATAAAATAATAGTAGTGAATAATTTTCAGAAATAAGCTTTTATTGAATCGTTCCCAATATAATTAAAATGAAATGAGTATTATTTAAAATATAAAATTAACGATATTCCAAATAAAGTGTGCCTATCTACTCTGCAACCATCAACCTGCTACAAAGTTGACAAGTGAGGATTTTTCCAGCGAAAGAACTACAAACATATGACAAGATAGACTCTATGGAATCATCCAATCCAGAGCGTTCAGGAGTATTGATTCTGCTATTTTTTGCTCAACAAGAACCCCAAGAATTCGGAACAATCCTCTTGTTGTCCTAATGAGTATCTAGTGGGCTTCAAAGACTCCAGGAAATCGGTTGGTGGAAAAGATACATTCTTACGAAACTGCAACTGTATGAACAATTGTTTGAGTTTTGTGTATATATCTTTATATTTGTATATATGTATATGTTTGTAAGCACACTATTTTATTTCCTCCATTATGATTACTATCCATTACTATACTATTCATTCTATTTTTCAAAAATTATTTACATTGGCCCAGTTAACTTTTGGAAGTGGAACATCCATCAAAATTGACGATGTGCCTCCAGCCTAACTCGACGTTCCTAAGAAATAACAAATTTGGGGACGCCGCCACCTCAGACTTTCGCCAGGGGAGACATTGAAATATTCTCGGAAGGCTGATCTTACATTCCCGAGCCTACTTTGACGAGTTAGCGTGTTCTAATAATCCCCCTAAGCGAGAGCTAACGTCGTGCCAACTGCAGATTCCCAATCACGGCTCCTTATTTATTGGCACTTTCCAATTTTTTCAGGAAATTTCGAACCGCTTACAATAATAACGGTTACGAAATTCTCGCCGGATCGGATAATTCGGAAATTGGATCGAAAACCGGGTATATTTGGAGACCCCGCGAGACAGCATCTCTCGTAGGAGGCCTATAGGAACACACAAACAGATGAACGTTGTAGAAGATTATGAAACACTTCACTAAGAGAGGAGATAAATTAATAGTTCAAATCAAATTCATTTTTTATTGTTTCGTGAAAGAGTTTCAATATGATACTTTGAGGAGTAGTACTACAGTTTTACGAGTCAGAATGTTAATTTATTATTAAATAAAAAAAATCTCAATAACCCTATAACAATAACCAATGCTAAAAAACTTTCTAAAGTGAGAGGCTTATTGGCTTTTATTCGGTAACCCTGCAACGCTTTCTGTTGTAAAATTGTTCTAACAATTTCTTAATGTCTTCGAGTTATTACTACTAAAAACGAATACATATGAAATGAATACTTTGTGCGTTGAAAAAATGTAACGCAGTGAGCATAATATAAATTAGGCGTTGGGTACAATTAATTATATTTCCTTAATAGGAGTATGAATTACTATGAAAATACTGAGAAGGTAGGCAGGTCAGATGGTGAGATGGTGAGAGTACGGATCTGCCGAACTCAAAGAACCTGATTCGGTCCCCAGCGGGGCAGGCACAAAGTATACGCTCTGCTGTTTCATCATTTTCCAGACAGAGGCGACACACACTGTTTTCCGACAGTCCAAGTCCCTGCATATGATGATTCAAATGACAGTGACCTGTGAGAAGGCCTGTTAGACATTGTAGTTCATCCCTTCTGTAGTCCGAAAACTGTTTGGAATCAAGCTTCGGAAGGTGAATGAACGCCTTGGAGTGAGCCAATCCTGGAAGATTATGCCGGAAGTCCATGAATCTTCTTGCCATCCAGGTGTTCAGTGTTTGTTTGGCAAAGCCCAAAGCGACGCCAATGACAGGTTCTGGTCCAATGAAGCCGCTTGCAGCACCCTCCTTTGCAAGAGAGTCCGCAGCTTCATTGCCTTCCAGTCCAGTATGGCCAGGAATCCAGGCCAGAGACAATATGTTTAGTCTTCCTATCGAGGAGAGTCGTTTTTAGCAGTTTGCTACCAATTTAGATTTCGCTCGATAGGAGCGAAGAGCTTCCAACGCCGCTTGAATGTCCGAGAATACTTTTATTGACTTGTGAGTGAGGATGGATTCATCCAATCTTTCCGCACACAATTCAATAGCGTAAATTTCCGCTTGAAATGCAGTCGCATAAGTTCCTAGGAAGGTAGATAACTCTGTCCTGGGTCTGCGGCTGAAAACACCTGCACCAGAACCGGAAGGTGTTTTTGATCCATCTGTGAACCAACAACTATCTGCTCTTAATATTTCCTTCTTCCGAAGGATCCATTCCTCTCTACTCGGGAATAGTACTTCATAAGGCAGTTCGTAGTTGACAGTTGGAGGCATAAAGTCAGAGGTCATTTCCAGAATGTTGTGACTTCCAATGTCAACCAAAAGTCTGTTGCCCTCTGCATTGAATTGATTTGTGCAATTGACAAAGTGCACAAGTCTGTATGCAGTCCATCTAGCATCTCTTTCCAGAAAAAATGTGGATAGGAGATAGATCTAGAAGGATCTCCATAGCCGCTGACGGTGTGGTACTGATGGCACCACTGATAGCCAGACAAGCCTGTCTCTGTAAGCCAGAGAGCTTCGCTTGGGCCGTTTTCTGTAGAGCCTTCGGCCACCAAGCAATTGCACCATAAGTGATCATTGATCGACGATCATCACATAAATCCAATGGATTTCTTTGGGACCTAAACCCCAAATTTTACCACAAATCCTTCGACATGTCCATAGAGACAGTCTGTCTTTGTGTAAAACTTTTTCCAAGTGAGCGTTCCAGGTGAGTCTTTTATCAAGGACAATGCCAAAATATCTCACCTTCGTTCCAAATGGAATGACCACACCATTGAGGAAAAGTGGCTTTAGATCGTCCAATTATCTTCTCTTGGTGAAGGGGATTAACATAGTTTTGCTGGGGTTGACAGACATCTGCTTCCTCAGGCACCAACTGTGAACAACGTCCAACGCGCTTTGGAGGATATTACAAGCTACCCTTTCCGACGTGGACCTTGCTAGGATGACAAGGTCATCTGCATAAGCTTGCAGATCAACTTTCCTTCTGTCGAGGGCATCAAGTAGACTATCCACCAGGAGCGACCACAGAAGGGGAGATAGTATTCCACCTTGAGGGCAGCCCTTGATGACCCTGAACCTGATAGCCTCGCCTTGAAGAGTTGTAGTTGCAGTTCTGTTTACTGGCATGGCATAGATCCAGCCCGTTGTGGTCGATTCTATACTCTTCCTAGCCAGAGACAATACTATATATTAAGGTAGTGCATTGTCAAATGCTCCTCCAATATCAAGAAATACAGCAACCACAATCTCCTTGTTGTCAAGGGATTGGCAGATTTTCTCAACGAGGTTGTTTAATGCTGAATCTGTCGATTTGCCGGTTTGATAAGCATACTAGTGGTTATTCAGGGGTGATGCATATAATGCTACCCTCCTGATATGTCCGTCCAGTATCCTCTCAAGTCCTTTCAGCAGGAAGGATGTGAGGCTGATTGGTCGTACCGATTTGGGGTGTGGGTCTCTTCGGCCCACTTTAGGTATATACCACCCTTGCTGCCAACCAACCGGGTGGTATATAGTTCCACGCCAGACAAGCTCTAAGTATACAATATTGTAAGAATAGGTACAACTATTTCCAGTCCGTTGTGAAGAAGAGCTGGAAATGTACCATCCTCTCCGGGAGATTTGAAGGGCTGAAAAGACTTGATAGCCCATTCAACTGCCGGTGCTGTGATAACTTTTTTTGCGACGTCCCAGTCGTTCTTATTTGGGATTTTCTGTTGTTATCAAGAGTCAGATTTCCAGGAAAGTGGTTTTCTATCAAAAGTTCTAACGTTTCTTTACTAGAGGTCGTAGATGTTCCATCGGGTCGTTTAAGCGACCCAATTTCAGCAGTCGGCTCTCTAGAAAGAATTGTTGTGCTGCGAGGTAAATGCTAAGTACTCAGAATTTGAAATGTGATATTTTGTATGATAAATTTACTGTTGACAATATTATCATTATCTTTGATGTTTGTGGATTGAGTCTTACATCAATCCCATACAAGGAAATATTTTATCTCCTTCACTTTCACAAGTTTTTTCTCTCAAATGAAAAAATATTATCAATTGAATATAATCAGTGGGGAATAAAAGCTATCAACGAATTCACTAAATCGTGTGAAATGGCCGAAGAGAAGAGACACATATAAATTCATCAATTCCGGAGATCTGCTCTGCTGAATCACTTCATGTAGTTAGTTTTATCAGTTGAAAGAATCTCGTAACGAAACCCATCATATAAATCACCCATCCAATAAAATCCCTTTCTTATCGGAAATGGCCACACAAACGCTGTGATAATATCACCCCAACAATGCACAAAAAGACATATGGAAGGGAAAATGTGCGATACCCAATTCATATAAAATAATTTGTGGAGATTCACAGGGGCTCCTTAATTATTATAATAATCACGTTTCCTTCATTACAGGGTGTTTCAAATTCGATCGTCACCATTGGGGTTTTGGAAAATATGAGAGATACGAAGATGGTTAAATAGCGGCAAAGTTGCGCCAGTTGAGAAGTTTTGAAATTCCGAGTATAACCGAAGATATCCGGAAAAAATAAATTTCAGAAAATGGTTTTAATTTTTTTCTGGCTTTATTTTTCGAAGGATTCAAAAATGAATTGCACTTCTACGTTGTCACTTTTTCCCTGCTACATAATGGTGTTTTCAGATTTTCTATCCGACGTTTCGTATTCCGTATACCATCATCAACTTTTTTTTTATAGGCGCTACAATGGATTGATTCTTTCTGTTCTGAATAGAACCATTCTCCGAAATTTCTGTTTTTTCCGGATATCTCCGGATATACTCAGAATTTCAGAACTTTCTCAACGGCATATTGTTAGTCAGGTAAATGTGCAACTTTGCCCCAATTTAACCATCTTCGTATTTCGCATAGTTTCCGAGATCCCAATGCTGATGATCGAATTTGAAACACTCTGTATTATGTTCCATTTCACTATATAAAATAATGAAATTCGTAATGAACAATTTGGAAAAGGTATCCCGAAATTAGTGAGTGGAGGTACAACTTGTATTCAGTAGTTTTTGGTTTGTCATTTTGAAAATAGCAGTCAACAAATATAGGGCTAAAATTATTAGATGCCGGGAATTGAATGATGAAACGGTTATGATAAAATCTATGCAAACATTTAAAAATTATTATTCGTGAAATCATTATTTGATATAAGAGTATTTGTAGAGTCGTCGTTAGGCCAGCCATACAAATAGAGTTTTAACTGACGGTTATAAATGAACAGCTATAACTGTCAGTGGAAACTGTTAACTAAAATTCACGCAGATAGACAGATAGACAGTTGAAATCTTTTAGTTTTCACCGCTCCCACTTTGATCGTATACAGTTTCGTTTACGCGACATAATAGAAATGAAAAGTGAACATGGTTTAAACACGCTCGCTTCTGGAACGAATTGAACTGGACACGTTTGTTTCAATTCCCAATCAAGCTCAGTTAAGTTAGCCTTCAGAGTGAAAAATTTCGAAATGTATTTCTTTCAGTTTAACTGAATAATTGAGCTATACCTGATTTGTTATCACTATCAGTTGAAAATGTGCGTATGTGGCCGGCCTTATGAGCTGATTGAATATGAAAACTTGAACACTATCACTGTTCCGTGAATGTCGTTTATAACGGAAGGAACTGACGAATACAACTAGTTTTAACTGATACTTGATTCCTGAAAACTCAGCATTGACAGAGAGTAGCGTTGAAGATGTTTCCCCTTACGAAGACGCCGTCCACGTGGTCGACACAAAACTCACTCCTTGGATATCAAAGATAAACGAGGCTCCTCAAGGCGGTCATTTCCACAGCCAAGCTTTGACATCGACCACCGACGAGATTCGTCCTCTGTCTTTCACTGCAGCTTTTACTGACAAGTTACTGAAAACCACAGCCCAAACACAGCGCATTTATGATTCAACACCAGATAGCGCTGTTGACAATTTTTGAGAAAAACTATAACGTTGGTAGCGTTATTCACGAGGTATCTTCAAAAAATGAGGTGAATTTCAATTTTCTCCAAAAACTTTTATATTCTGTTCCCTCAAAAGTATCTGATTGCGAACGAGCCTAGTTCGAGGAATGATACTCTGAAGTAATTCGATTTTCAATTAACGGAAGTCCTTTATGTTGATGATAGACACTAGCTTGCACTAACGAGTGGCCAGACAGCCCGAAACCGGTCTGCAAGTGAGTTCCAATAATTGAAAATATATTGCGACAGTTGTATCACCAACAGCATATGCAGGAATAACTTCAGTGAAGAATCCTGCACTGACACCTGTTGGATATAATCAATCCAACGTCCTTCGTGGTATTAGCCAGGGGAGTAGTTGTTTTCTAGTATGTGTCAGTCCATTAACCTACAGTTTAGGGAGTTGAGACTGGCCTGATAGAATTGTTCTTTTAGATGTTTTACTTCCCTGATAGTGATTTGATGATTGTCCTTAACAGTTTTCCCCACTATCTCAACAATTTAATCGCTTGTTGATGTGCTGGAGCGTCGTCGTTCATATCTTTTTGGCCTTCTGTGAAAATCTTGTACCATCTGTAAACAATTTTTCATATCACAGAACAATCACCGTACACCACTGTCAACATTTCAAGTGTTTTTCAGCACTTAATTCCAGTTTTCACAAAAAATTTCATGTAAATTTTCTGATAAATTTTTTTTGATAACAGAAAATCACCGAACACGCAAAATACTTCTAATTTGCATTCCTCTTAGCAACAAACTAAACATGATAAACAGCTGACACTGTGAGCATATGTTCGAAACGAGTTTACCAACATAAAAAATAGAAAAATCGCTAATTGAATGGCCACGAAATTTGATCATTCACTTCATTTTTCAACAGACCTCAAGGGGATGATCAAACCAAGTCGAAACATTCGCTTCGGAATGAGAATGAAATTAGTTCCACTTGAAATCTACTTCATACATATTCAAGAAAAAGATATTTTCTCCACAAACAATACCAAGCTCTTCACGAATCTAAAATGTAGTTAAACTAAGTTCAGGTAAATTTCAAGCAACTTCAAGTTAACTCCAATGGAAATAATATGTAGGGGTTCATTGAACGCAGTATAGAGTTGATCCCAGGCTGTAGTGAGATTTTGGGTGAATTTGATAACAGGTTATATTTGTATCAACACTAGATAGTGTTGAGATATTCCGTATCACTTTCGTCATTAAAATCAATAATGAATTCATTTCCACCATTAGTATGGATGTGTCAAATCTCCATATAGTCTTTTCCAACTAAAATTACTTTTTAATCATTTTCCGCCAGTCTTCTTCGGTAATATTAGATATTTCTTCTTTAATCAGCTCTACTACCTTCTTATCAAATGTTGTAAAATTATTTTTTTACCCCTGGTGGTCTGTTTCAATTTTACCCAAATCAACTCGATGGGATTGAAAACCCAAAATAGGGGGGAAGTCTAAGTATGGTGTGTCCATACTTTTCAGCAATACTCCCAAGGGTATCGTCTTTTTCAAATGTTTTTGTCTGTAAAACTTCAAGTAGTTGGTTTTTGGTATAGTAATATTGTTATCCATTAAAAAACTTTGTATTTCATCTTTCCTCGAATTTTCATTCGGTATTTTGATGAGCTGTCGCGAATGATAGGGAGCGTTCTCAAAAACTATTACACTATTCGCATCCAAATTTGGGATCAATATGTTTTCAAACCATTACTCGAAAATATTAGCTTCCATGTTCTTATGGTAGTCAACATTGCAGTACTCAAGTTTGTTTTCACATAATTTCAAAAAATTCGGAACCCATCTTTTACTTCCTCCGCAATGCACAATGATTAGTCGCGATCCTTTGTTTGCAGGCATGTTAGGCGTACACATTCTCGAACTATCAGTTCACCATTTAGTAACTGTAGCGTGAATGTCATAATACCAAGTTTCGTCCAAATAGAAAATTTGTCTATATTTATTTATTTGTTCTAAGTATTTATTACGCAATTCCACTAATCTTCTGCTTTCTATAACTGCTTAACGTTGGTTTATCATTTTAAATCTAAGTCTTAGTTTCATTATCCAATTTTGAAGAGTTTTGTCGTCGCAGCTCACGTTATGGCTGGAAGTATTCAATTTTTTCCTTATGATTCCAGTTGTAGGAATCTCATTGCTTTTATAACAGTCATATATTGTTTTTTTTTCAATGATTTTATCAGATGAACATCTAAAGGTTTTGGTAATTCTGTATCACACCGCGTCTTGCGTTCATAAGGTTTGTTTTTGACTATTCTACTGTAGTTGAGAAAGGAATTTTGGTCAAATCTGATGTTGCTTGTAATAGTTTGTTTTCCTCGAATACAAGTTCGAGATCTAGATTCTTATATACATTGAAACATACTCTCTGTGTTTCAATATTCAGATGCATCCGAATCTTATTCACTGGTATCTCTTTTTCGCATTGTTCACCATCGCTATCGGTATCACCACACTGAAAAAAGTATGTGTTTCAATGTTCAAATACATCATCATCTTATTCACTGGTATCTCTTTCTTGCATTGTTCACCATCGCTATCGAAATCATCACACTAGAAAAAGTCAGCGTTGTTATCACACTCGTTATTACTATTAGTACTTGTCCAAGGACGCCACATTTTAAACACTCAACAAAAATTTTAAGTTATTATAACTGCTCCAATATCGAATTTCAACTCTAAAATCGCGATCAGTTCCTGAACACGACGGCGATAACCATCCCCGCATTCCCTGATTTCAACTCGTCACCGTAACGTGACGTGAAATTCAATTTTACGACTCTTCACCCAATACTTCATACTTGAATACTTCATATTGTTAGGGATGTGTCCATAAATTGTGTTTGACAATGTACATATGAAATGATTTGTTGAAAATTGTAAAATCTTGACTATCAGTCATTTTAGTAATAGTCAAGTCTGGAGGATTCATTGAGTTGCAATTGGTTGAAGAATCAAAGATGAGGACGTACTTTTCATGAAAGTATAAAGAACTGAATTGTCAATTTTGTGTATCTCTGAAAACACTATACAACTCAGTTCCTTCATTTTGACAGAAGATCCAGCAAAATAACATATTTGAAGAATTCACTTGAAATGGTGGCAAAATAGTGTTCCGTTTTTTCTCTAAAAATGTTTCGATAGGGACACGTTTTCTTCAATTGAATATTCGATTGAAGTATAACTGATGACTCATACAATTTCTCTCAATGTTACCAAGTGCCAAGTGCAATCATTATAATAAGTTCATGAGTGAACTTTAACGTTGGTGTTACATAGGAAATTCTGTTACACTTTGTAATACTAATCAATATACGAAATATTTTTTTTTTAATGAAAAATCAACGCAATATGGATGAATATCACGTGCTTCTAGCAAAAGTTTTAGCCTTGAGAATGGGAGATCAAAAGAGCGAGGACTTATGTTCCTTATATCTGACAGAAATATGTCATTTGTCATATGACAATTATGAACAAGAGATGAAAACGATTTGTGTAATACGTTGTAAGGAGAGTTCAGACTTTCATTCGCGTAACTATACGGGGTTTGGGATGATTTACAGAATTGATAGAATATTGGAAAATATTTATTGTAGTTTCAAAATCGAATAGAATGGAAAGTTGAAATGCGTTTGTCAACCAGTTCGTTTTATTTGGTACTTCTACAATGATTAACAAATGGAAGTGTAAGCACTGTACCAAGTTCAGAAATAAATGGAAGAAAAATCAGAATATGAATATTCACATGAAATTGACAAGTGAAAAACTATATACATTTGAAAAATGTCTTCGTGGATCACCCTATATGAATCTCATCAACGTTTGCCTACTCGAATTAAAAGACCGATTAATTCGAGAATTTCATACAACTCTATTCTGTCATCCGGAATTTCAATCGAATGAAAATGAAACATTTTACGAATTCACGTCACACAAAGTTCAAGGAAATTGCCGTCATATCCGTTAGGGTCCCACTATCGAAATTTTTCCTACGCTCATGACCCCTCACATTCAAGCGGCACAAGTCTTTGCCCAATTAAGAATCGAGCCTTACAAAGAGTTGAGGAACACTTAAACGAATTTTCTCCAATTTTGTTATATGTATATTCATAGACACTTATAAAATTCATTATCGCGTTTTATTACTCCTTTGTGCTGAAATTTTTATGCCATTCCAAATCGGCGCGTCCCCAGATGAACAGAAATTAAAATTAGACTACGTTCTCGAAGTAATTTCGGTGAAGGGTTCACAATTATTTACTGATGATGTCGAGATGAAGAATTATCTGTAATCAAAATTAGAGGATCTCGTATTTCTGAGGTTTGTGAGTAAAAAGTTGTTGTTGAAATAACAATTAATGCTCGATCCACACTATGATGCAGTTCTCGGTCCGGTCTCGGTCCGATCAAATCTCGCTGTGTCTACACTACTAGTTCCACACTCAGTCTGTCTCGATCCATGATCCACATAGGACGTTTCTCGAAAAAATTCAATAAAATGTACTCGCCAAAAAAAAGCATTTACTGCCTTTTACTAGTTCGATCAGTATTTCATCTAGAAATAATAAATATAAATTCGTATTCTATTTATTCCCTTTCACTTCATTTATAAAATATTTATTGAATGTGCAAAACAGTCAACTATTCTTTTAAAATGTTCGCGAATTTCACTATACTTTTTTCTCGGGGAAAACGTTTATAAAAAGTTGATGAAAACAATTATAGTGTGACTATTGATTATTTATGATCAAATGTTATAAATAACTTAAAAAAAGTACTAACCATTTTCAGAATCCCACGATTTATTACTAGCCATGACTAGAAGAAAAATGTAACGTCTCCTTGCAAGACCGAAGAAAGACTGGAGTTGAAACAAAAACGTATTCACGTATTTCTGATGAAACGTATTTCTGATGAAACATAACAAATATCAAACAAAAATTGAACGTCTGTATTGATCACATAATTGCACTCTTCCACCATAAATTTCACATGGAGATACCCAGTCAGATTCGAAACGCCGTCAACCAGCACTGATTGAAATTATGGAAAATGATCTACTTCACCATAATGAAAATCCGATATTCGAGCAAGATGAGAAGAGCTCAATATGCGTCACTTGTACAGCAGTATCTGGATGAAAGGTCTCCTGGTACATGGATACTACAAAATGACCTGCAAGATAACCCGATCTGTATTTCATTGATTTTTGTGGATACATCTGAAATATGAAATGTATGCAACCCAGCCTGAATCTTCAAAAGATTTGCGAAGCACCACCATTAAAGAGTACCAACAAGTACCACCCGATACGGTTGTATGAAGATGAACGGCTGACATTTCACACGTGAGATTGATCACACGCGGGTATTCAATCAAATGAAATTGAACTTACAAGAACCCGAAGCTTGAATTAAAAAAACATAGCGCCATTCTGAATGAATTTCAAATTACATGCTATAAGTCATCGCTCCACATTAGAAAAATAATGGTATATGCCACCCTTTGAATGGAAGTTACATTGTTTAAGTATGCACATACAAAGCCGTGAACCTAGCTGATAAACTCAACAGTAAATCTAAAATTCAATTAGATTCAACCTTGAAATATATATTCAAAGTCATTGTTTTCCAATGAGAACTCTGGATTCGCAAAGAGCAGAATATTTCGCTTTCAAATATGCATTTAGGTGACAAATAATTGAAAATATCACGAAACATAGGAATTTTTATTTTCTCATATTTTCAGGAGAGATTATCAAATTTTGTCTTTCCATTTCTCTATCAAAATATAGAGTGAGTGAATTCCAAAGGAACAAAGAAAAAGTATTTATACCTTTGTCCTACTATTGATGTAACCCAGAGCAATAACATCAAAGGACTCTGTTCCCTTCGCAGTGCTCATTTTGAAGTGAGCCCTTTACGATGGAGTACTTTGACCTTTATACATATTTCAGAATAAAATTTCTCGTTTCTTTCAATTCCGGATTCAAAAATAATTTTTGAATTTCCAAAAAATCATAGTTGATCTTGGAAACATCTTGAAGATGGAGTTCACAGTCAAATACAGTTGAGCCACAGTAGAATAAAACAACCAGTAGGCTCTCTCACCACGTTATCCGCCCGCTCTTAGGATGAGATTCTCATCCAACGCGTTCAGTGCTGTAGTATCAAGGGATTCGATGGTCCCACGGACATCTGATTGGTTATAATAAACGGTCGAAAATGGATATTGTGTTCAGTTTATTCGCTGTTATTATTGTTTTTAGTTTTTGTAGTTGGTTATAAGTAACTTGCCACAAAATCTTCTACAGTATCCACAAATTTCGTTTTTATATGAGCAAACGCCTATGGTGAAAGAACGAAATTGGCACCTCACTTCGTTTCGAGGTCACCGAGAACTTTGTGAGTTTATGAATGAATTTTTGAGAATTTTTATACTTTTTCCACCTACTAGTATATATTCATAAACACTCAATTCATTATCGTGTTTTATTACTACTTTGTAATACAATTTTTACGGTATGTCAAATCGTCGCCTCCCCAGATGAATAGAGATTAAAACGAGGCTACGTTCTCGAAGTAATTTCATAGAAGGTTTCGCAATTATTTACTGATGATTTCTGTCGAGATAAAAGGATATCTGTAATGAAAATTACTGGAGACGTTTTTGCCCGGCGATTCTGTTTCATAGGAGCTGATTATTCATTATGCTAGAAAATTGCGAAGACACAGCGATTTCGCGTGAACGGAATCAAATTATAATCTGTTGACGAGGAGTTTTTATGTTCGGATCTGTTGAGATCGCGTTTTTCCATCACATATCCTTCATATTAAGACTACGCTTAAAAATTGACGAATAATTCAAAACATCACGAAACTTCGAAGCATAAGAATTCATATTGTTTTATATTTTTGGGAGAGATAATCAAATTTTGTCTTTCCATGTCTCTATTGAAATATAGAGTGAGGGAATCCTGAAGGAAGGGAGAAAAAGTATATTCAGGGTGTAACTGAATAAGTGTAAAACATTCAAGGAGGTGATACCTCATCGAAAAAAAGATGGGATCTTTCATATCAAGAAACTTCATTGGAGTATCCCTTGTTAAGATACAGCCCCTTAAAGGGGGTATATAAAATTTGTATAACAATTTTTTTCACAAGCACTGAAAAAGTTACAATATTGAAATTGACCTGACGTTTTGTACTACCAAAAAGACACTTAGCCACTAATTTATTTGGTTCACCCCATGGTTGTAAGGGGTGGAAAACGCAACCCCTAAAATTTATTTCCAATGTAACTTTTTGTCTTATTATTTGTTCACCATTTAAAAATTCATTTCCGATAGCCTGCTTAATTCTAAACAAAAAATGTATCTTGGGTTTTCTGCCCAAAATAAACCAGTTCCCAGCAAAAAAATATTTTACGAACAACTACAGAGATACATCGTCTTAAATGCAGACTGTATTTAATTTTTTTTTATAGTTTTTTGTAGTTAGTACCTGCATTTAACGATTGGATGGTAATGAACAAAACTGATTTATTAATAGCAAAACACACAACATGTAGAAATCATAGTAAATGTTCAAAATGTCTACCTTCAGACATTATGCATGCGTCTAGATGTCGGCGCATTGAGCCACGTATTCGCTCAAATATTCAGGGTAATCAGAGTCTCTCTGATTACCCTGCACGCATCGATGATGCGGTTTCTTAAATCCTCTACATCGCGAACAGGAGTACGATAAACCAAATGCTGTAAATGGTCCTAAATAGAGAAATCGGGAGGATTGAGATCCGGGGATCGAGCGGGCCAGTTCTGTGGTCCTCCTTGACCTATCCACTGATTTGCATATGTTTCAGTTGAATGCTGACGTGCTACTTGACTAAAATTGGCAGGAGCCCCATCATGCATAAAAAACATATCCCTTCTGACGCCCAAAGGAACTTCCTCCAGCAGTACTGGATGCACTCCTCCTAAAAAGTGAACGTATGACTCACCATTTAATCGAGGAGGTAGAAAATGAGGTCCAATTAAATCATCCCCAAAAACTCCGAGCCACACGTTGAGAGAAAACTGTTCTTGATGGTTAGTTTCGACAATAGCTTGAGGGTTTTCATCAGCCCATCAGCCCTGTACACAAAAAGCATATTTATATATGTAAATTAAACTATATCACATATATCATTATTTCAAAATATCATAACGTACTATAATTATGGTTCGCTATATTCTCTGTGCTCATATATTATATCTATGTATTTGAATGAAACAATAAATTCTATTCTATTCTATATGTGGTAATTATGAAAATTAATAATCTTGTCCCGAGAAAAACTATATTCGTCTGTGAATTCTATCGTCTTCAGAAAGTCACAATTTCTTCTAATCATTTCCAGCATTCAATTGCAACATTCAAGACGGTTCGGAAAGTCTCACGGTAAAAGTGCCTGTACTCGTTGCAGATGGTAATGGTATAAGATTTGTTCCTTTAAAATTCGAAATACCGTCATATGATCAACATTTAGCTGGAAAGCCATCTTTATAGTACTGGTAGTAGGTTGTTCTTCAATCAAATTAGGTACTGCTTCCTCAAGCTGTTGTGTTCATACTTCTCGATGGAGACCACAATCCTGCGTTCTTTTGTCGAATGAACCATATTCTCGTAATCGTTGATGAAGTCGAGCAAATATTCTATGTGAAGGATACTGCCATTGAGGATACATTTTAGCATATCTTCTAGAAGCTTCTAACCCATTCCCCTGCGACAGACCGTAAACGTAATGCATATCAGCCATCTCCTCATTTGTGTATGCCATTTTAATAACAAGTGAATTATTAAAGTAACAAATTAAGAACAGAACAACAACACACAATTAGTATTAATTCAATTTCGAAAATTCACAAACTGAAGTGCGTCATACCAATTTAATTGTCACGATCACTAATAGCCACCTACTAGATAGATCAGTTTCGTATTTTCGCATCTATGACGATGTATTTCTGTAGTTAAGTATTCCTAAAATAATTTTTCGTTGCGAACTGGTTCATTTTGGGCAAAAAACCCAAGAGACACTTTTTGTTCAGAATGAGGCTATCGGAAATAAATTTTTAAATGGTAAACAAATAATAAGACAAAAAGTTACATTGGAAATAAATTTTAGGGGTTGCGTTTTCCACCCCTTACAACCATGGGGTGAACCAAATAAATTGGTGGCTAAGTGTCTTTTTGGTAGTAGAAAACGTCAGGTCAATTTCAATATTGTAACTTTGTTAGTGCTTGTGAAAAAAATTGTTATACAAATTTTATGTGCCCGCTTCAAGGGGCTGTATGTTAACAAGGGATGCTCCAATGAAATTTCTTTATATGTAAGATCCTATCTTTTTTTCAATGAGGAATCAGCTCCCTGAATGTTCTACACTTATTCAGTTACCCCCTCTATCCAAGAAAACCTCTTCGCAAAAATGTGTGGATAACGCGCCGCGCAAGCTCACTGTTGACCAAAAATCAAAACGTCTTGATGATTCTGAGCAGGCCATGTTTTTATATAACAAAACAGAATTTTTACGTCGATATGTGACAATGGATGAAACATGAATCCATCAATTCACTCCGGAATCAAACCGATCGTCATCTGAGTGGAGAGCAACTGGTGAACCTCGACCAAAGCGCCCGAAAGCACAACAATCGTCTGGAATGCTTATTGCCGCGGAATTTTGGAATATGCGTGGTGTAATATCGACTTGAGAAGGGAAATACCGTCAACAGTAAATATTATATAACGTTATTGGAGAGTTTGAAGCCCGAAATTACAAAGAAACGACCGCGTATAACAAAGAAATGAATTTAGCGCTCTAACAATGTTTGCTGTTCATTTTTGCCTAATTCATTTTGGCATTACTCTTGTTCCAACTAGCTCAATGATCTTTACATTCGATTCCTTTTTATTTTATCTATTTTTTTCATAGATTTGGAAGCACCATTTCAGATAATAAAAATAAAATCTTGTGGCATTCATTAGGAAACATTGTTAATCATTTCCGACAGAAAATATGAAGTAATAGGTAAACGCGGGTCATTAACGTAGACCTTCATTTATTTTCCATCCAATTGATTTGTAATTTATCAATAATGGCATTTTCTTCATATTATCAATAAATTATATGAACTTCCAGTTCACGTCACAGTGATTTGGATAATGAAATACTGTCCATCTGACATTAAAGAAACATTACCAAGTACATTACCTCAAATCTCCTTTCATTTGTTACCGCTGTTAACAAAAACCAGAAAGAAACCAGAAATTTAGACTTTTCAATTATTTTGAAATGATTCACAGATTTTTTTTCAAATACGAGGAAATGTGTAACGTTTTTCGTTTTCTATAAATTCTCAGCAGCCACTTCACATCAATATACAGGGTGTTAATTAAGTACCATAAGTACCATAAATTCAACAGACGATTCTTTAGGTAATTTTGAGATGAAATGTTCATATAAACATAGGTCCGCAAATCCTTCGTTCTCAAGGTACAGGCACCTAATTCTGTTGTAATTTGGCAATCGTATTTATAACATTAAGGAGCTAATTTAGCCCGAACGTGATTCAATTTATTAAGTCCAGCGGGATTTGAACGAATATTTTTGACTTAAAAATGTACGCCACTGACTTTTGTGCAATTTTCATTATTTCATTGGATTGAGCAACTATAAATACAACTCTTTCGTTTTTTTAAGTAAGCAATTAGAAATATAACTTTTTTGTCTCTTGATTTTTTTCGTATCTTGCTTAGTTTTTAAGAAAAAAAAGTCGACCTTATTGCATATCCCTGGACCTCACAAGGAATAATATGGGGAATTAAATGTTTCTTCTGGGAATTATCATTTTTACAATGTTTTATTACTGATTATTTAACAATAACAACAAATATTAAATATCATTAACATCTAGACTAACGAATTGCACTAAATTTAGTGTTGGAAATGGCCTCCTTCGGTTTCAATACAACCATCTAGCCGCCGCATCATTGAATTTCGCACTCTTCTGAAAATACCATAAATAGTAATGAAGGGTTGCCTTGGAAAACGATTGCAGCATTTAATAAACAACTTGACAGTTGTTGTAAAATTTATAAGCTTTTAATCTATAATTGTTATAAAAAGTGTGTTTAGTGGTTACTTTTCGAACCATTTTTGTAAAACATGGTTCAATTTACCAACAGTAAAATGGCAGATATGCATTTCTGTTATGGAATGGCTCACGGAAACTCGAATGCTGCAGGACGCATTTACCATGAAAGATTTTCTCAGCGTGTAGTGCCTAATAGAAGAACTTTTGTACGTCTCCATGCACGACTTTCGGAAACAGGCAGCTTTAAAAGATCGACGGGTGTCATTGGGAGGCCTGCAACGGTACGAATAGTTCAAATTGAAGAAGCTGTTTTAAATGAGATTGAAGTAAATCCTCATACCAGTACTCGGAAGATAGCTGAAGAACTGAATATTACCCATGTCACAGTGTGGCAGATTTTAAGATCGCAGCAGCTATATCCCTATCACATGCAACCCATGAAAGCTCTATTACCCAGAGATTTGCCTGTAATACCAGCTTTTTCTAATTGGTTACGCGGTGAAATAAGCAAAAATCCAGGTTTCCCAAGTCGAATATTGTTTACAGATGAAGCTTGTATTTCTTGTACTTCCACAACAATCAGTTTTGGGCCGAAAACAATCTACACGCCTTGATAGAAAATAATTTTCAAGAACAGTTTTCTTCCTTCCACCTAGACTTAATAGAGAAGAATACCGAAGGTTTTTAGAATTTGTATTACCCGGACTTTTAGAAGAAATTCCAGTCATGGAAATTTTCCGTATGTGGTACATGCACGATGGTGCTCCACCACACTTTAGTGTAGTGGCACGGCAATTTTTGGATGAACATTACCATAATCGCTGGATTGGGAGAGTAGGCCCACACTAATGGCCACCTCGCACGCCCGAAATGAATTCCTTAGATTACTTTCTCTGGGGACACCTTAAGTAATTGGTATACAAAACTGCTATTCAAAGTGAAGAGGATTTACGTAATGAAATCATTAATTCATGTGATATAATAAAAAATACGCCAGGTATTTTCAGGAGAGTGCAAAATTCGATGATGCGGCGGCCGATAGTATTATCCGAACAAAGTTAATCTAAAATTGGATGTAGAGCTCAAAAATGTTGAAATATACAGGGTGTTCCATTTGAAAAAATTGAGTTCCACTCACTTTTTCATGAGATCAAAGTATCTGCATTTATTGAAGACCCTGTATGAGGCAAATGAAAATATGACACGGAATGAAGATCCTCATTGTATCACTCCACTACATTTCAAATTTGATCGTTTTAGTGCAAGAGAGTTCAAGATTATCAGCATTTATAACAGTTCATGTTTGGTAAAAAAAATATCGAAATTGATTTATATCTTCTAAACGGTAATGGATAGGTATAGGGAAACAGATTTTCAAACCGGCAACGCTACATTACTCCATAAACATTGATTTATTGTACAACTGGCAACGCCGAACCTGCCATGCTGGCATGTATTGACATTTGACAGATGCAGTCTTATGAGTCTAGTGTCTACGGTGTCCTTCTTCAACCAATAGATAGTTCAGCTAGTGACTCATAGATGACTCTGTGTGTTCTATAACTTAATTTTCAAACCGGCAACGCTACATTACTCCATAAACATTGATTTATTGTACAACTGGCAACGCCGAACCTGCCATGCTGGCATGTATTGACATTTGACAGATGCAGTCTTATGAGTCTAGTGTCTACAGTGTCCTTCTTCAACCAATAGATAGTTCAGCTAGTGACTCATAGATGACTCTGTGTGTTCTATAACTTAATTTTCAAACCGGCAACGCTACATTACTCCTTAAACATTGATTTATTGTACAACTGGCAACACCTGCTTGCACTAGCAACCGGTAAAACCTCAATCTCCATCTCTCTTTGCATCGATTACGTCACACGCGCCTCTCGCTCTTACACACACATACACATCTTTACATGAAATATTAATTATTTTCCCAAATCTAAGTATATTTTCCTATCTTCAATATGATAATGACGATTACATTCTACGGAAATCAAAAATAATGCTGTCAAGTATAATGAATGAGTCAATTTCGGTCCTGACAAAACTAACGCTATAAATACCCAACATTCGCAGTTAACTTCAATATCTTACGATGGTGTAGAGGCTAAGGACAATGTCTACGGCGCGGACGACCCAGGTTCGAATCTCATAACTATAAACTTTTTTTATTTAAAATCACGTGACTGAAGGGGACCGAGGGAGCTGATAGGTTAGGTGGAGTACCAAGGGGGCCGAGGGGTGAGGAAGAGTCGCAAGAGGGCATGAGCGGTGATGTGGAGTACTAAGGGGGCCGTGAATGCTTGAATCGCTACGAAACTCGTTCCATCCTGCGTCGATGACGTCACACGTTTCCCCCACTCCTGTTTGAACCAAAAATTGCAGAAAGTTTAGCTCCATAAGAAAATACATGGGATTTTGCGCCAGAAGTCTCTTTGTTACACTACTGAGGATATCTATGTCCCAAAAGAATAAAACTGGTGCATCTGATATGACAAACTTACAGAGAGATATCAAGCTGAAAGCAATGGTGATGTGTTGGATGAATACAAAGGCCAAATTCAGACCCCATTTTGTGGAGGATCCCTCACAATTATTGTTACTAAAACGAAAGTGGACGTTTGTGTAAACTCCATTATCTGTTGATGTTATCACTCTTTCAATAACGCCAAGCCTTTTCGAAAACATCTACTATGAGTGTTTTAATAATATAGTAACATATAAACATTTTGTACATGTCATCCACGTATCACCTTCATCATTTGGAGGCATGGGAGAGACATATTGAATCTATTTCAAGACCACGTAAATGCTCAACACTGAACAGGAACAACGGATAATAATAATAATAATAATAATAATAATAATAATAATAATAATAATAATATTATTATATTATTATTATTATTATTATTATTATCCGTTGTTCCTGTTCAGTGTTGAGCATTTACGTGGTCTTGAAATAGATTCAATATGTCTCTCCCATGCCTCCAAATGATGAAGGTGATACGTGGATGACATGTACAAAATGTTTATATGTTACTATATTATTAAAACACTCATAGTAGATGTTTTCGAAAAGGCTTGGCGTTATTGAAAGAGTGATAACATCAACAGATAATGGAGTTTACACAAACGTCCACTTTCGTTTTAGTAACAATAATTGTGAGGGATCCTCCACAAAATGGGGTCTGAATTTGGCCTTTGTATTCATCCAACACATCACCATTGCTTTCAGCTTGATATCTCTCTGTAAGTTTGTCATATCAGATGCACCAGTTTTATTCTTTTGGGACATAGATATCCTCAGTAGTGTAACAAAGAGACTTCTGGCGCAAAATCCCATGTATTTTCTTATGGAGCTAAACTTTCTGCAATTTTTGGTTCAAACAGGAGTGGGGGAAACGTGTGACGTCATCGACGCAGGATGGAACGAGTTTCGTAGCGATTCAAGCATTCACGGCCCCCTTAGTACTCCACATCACCGCTCATGCCCTCTTGCGACTCTTCCTCACCCCTCGGCCCCCTTGGTACTCCACCTAACCTATCAGCTCCCTCGGTCCCCTTCAGTCACGTGATTTTAAATAAAAAAAGTTTATAGTTATGAGATTCGAACCTGGGTCGTCCGCGCCGTAGACATTGTCCTTAGCCTCTACACCATCGTAAGATATTGAAGTTAACTGCGAATGTTGGGTATTTATAGCGTTAGTTTTGTCAGGACCGAAATTGACTCATTCATTATACTTGACAGCATTATTTTTGATTTCCGTAGAATGTAATCGTCATTATCATATTGAAGATAGGAAAATATACTTAGATTTGGGAAAATAATTAATATTTCATGTAAAGATGTGTATGTGTGTGTAAGAGCGAGAGGCGCGTGTGACGTAATCGATGCAAAGAGAGATGGAGATTGAGGTTTTACCGGTTGCTAGTGCAAGCAGGTGTTGCCAGTTGTACAATAAATCAATGTTTAAGGAGTAATGTAGCGTTGCCGGTTTGAAAATTAAGTTATAGAACACACAGAGTCATCTATGAGTCACTAGCTGAACTATCTATTGGTTGAAGAAGGACACTGTAGACACTAGACTCATAAGACTGCATCTGTCAAATGTCAATACATGCCAGCATGGCAGGTTCGGCGTTGCCAGTTGTACAATAAATCAATGTTTATGGAGTAATGTAGCGTTGCCGGTTTGAAAATTAAGTTATAGAACACACAGAGTCATCTATGAGTCACTAGCTGAACTATCTATTGGTTGAAGAAGGACACCGTAGACACTAGACTCATAAGACTGCATCTGTCAAATGTCAATACATGCCAGCATGGCAGGTTCGGCGTTGCCAGTTGTACAATAAATCAATGTTTATGGAGTAATGTAGCGTTGCCGGTTTGAAAATTAAGTTATAGAACACACAGATTCATCTATGAGTCACTAGCTGAACTATCTATTGGTTGAAGAAGGACACTGTAAACACTAGACTCATAAGACTGCATCTGTCAAATGTCAATACATGCCAGCATGGCAGGTTCGGCGTTGCCAGTTGTACAATAAATCATTGTTTATGGGGCAATGTAGCGTTGCCGGTTTTGGAATTAATCGTGAACTACTCGACGAAAATTGGAAGCGCGAAAATGATATATTTTATAATAATGAATCAGATTTAAGAAAAAATATGACAATCTGCGATCCGTCATTGTATACGGGGTGTCTCAAAATACATCATTGAAAACAAACATAACGTCGAAGTGTACAGGGTACGTCAAAATATATTTAAGAAAAAACATGTCGGTTCAACAGAAGTCTAGCATTCCAACATGTCGGAAGTCACGTATCTTTGTTAACCAAGTTAGCATCATCAGGAGAAAGAGGAGATCCAAAAGTGTCGAGAGGTTAAGCTTTGTGGACTCAACGTGAGGGCAATGGGGGAGCGAAGTATTCGACAATGACATTTCAAAATACGTGGTTTTCCGTGCGTTTTCGATCGTTTTTCGTGCGTTCACGATCGTTTTTCGTCCGTTTACGATCGTTTTTCGTGCGTTTTCGATCGTTTTTCCTGCGTTTTCGACCGTTTTCCGTGCGTTCATTCGTTACCGTTTCATCGTTATTGTCGTAACGGTTTTTCGTGTTTCAATATGACAGTCATTTATCATTAAACGCGTTTCGCTAACCAAGTTAGCATCATTAGGAAATGATTATTTTGCGAATTTTCAGACTCTTGAACGGAACCTTGTGGAACACCCAACCTAACTTCTGTTACAGAGTAGTGTCGGTCAGCCAATCAGAATGGAGAAATCAAATATCGCTCGATTGATTGTGCTAGATGAAATTGAACTGGAGAATGAGGGTCGAATAATAATAATAATAGTGATAAAACATTAAAAGCTTGAAAGTGACGTAGTCAGCGTGATAGGTGGTGGCGTGTGTGATAATGAATGGGTTATTACAAAGAATAATAGCGCAACTGTCAGAAGGGCACTGAGTTGTATATTTACTAATAATGATCAGATCGAAGCATACGGCATGTCAAATGAAAGGATAAGAAATGGAGAATTCGTCGACAGAGAAAAAACAAATATGGCGTAATGAATATAATATCCAAGGCCGAATGTGAAATAACATAGGAAGAATTGCAAATTCAACAAACTTGTAATTAAAAAATGTTGGGTTATGAACAACTATAAGTTTATTCCAATTGCAGAAGCTTGATTCAAAACGCAGAATTTATTGACAAAGAAAATGAAAAAAATTATTGGATACTGAAACATATGATATATTTGGATTCCTTAGGGTGAGAAGGATTCGAATCCATCAAAAAACGACCACTTCCGGTTTTCACTTCCGGTTCTCCGATTTCGATGATTTCAACATCAATGGATTCGTTTAGATGTCATGAAACATAATTGATCATTTGTCGAAGCCAAAAGGACCTTATAACCTATTTTCATTATACTAGCAGCAACAGACCGATGTGGGTACTCATTTCAAATGATGTCATTTGTAGATTATGAAAAGTATAATATCGAGCATCTAATGTGAAATAGCATAGAAAGAATGGCACATTTGAAGAAAATCATTGAACATATTTGAAATTAAAAGTTGTTGAGTTATGAACAACTACGAGTGTAATGTAATTGCAAAAGTTTGATTCAAAACACATAATTTGTTGACAAAAAAAATGAAATAATCATCGTATACTGAAACATATGGTATTTTTGGATTCCTTAGGGTGAGAAGGTTTCGAATCCGTCAAAAACAGGTCACTTCCGGTTTTTACTTCCGGTCGTCCGATTCCGATAATTTTGACATCAATGGATTCGTTTAGATGTCAAAAAACATAGTTAATCATTTTACGAAGCCAAAAGGACCTCATAACCTATTTCTGCTATACTAGTCGCAACAGGTCGGTGTGGCTACTCATTTTAAATGATTTAATGTGTAGACTATGAAAAATATAATATCGAGCGCCTAACGTGAAACAGCATAGGAAGAATTGCAAAGAGAATCATTGAAAAAACTTCGGATCGTTACGTACATCATGTCAAATGAAAGAAGAAAAATTGCAGAATTCATCGACAACGAAAAAACAAATATGGTGCAACATGTCAGAAGGGCACTAACTCACATCTTTATTAATGATAACTGAATCTCAACGTGCAGCACATCAAATGAAAGGGAAACGAATGCAGAATTCATCCTCAGAGAAAAAGCAAATCTGACGCAACATGTCAGAAGGGCACAAAGCCACATTTTCGTTAATAATTGTCGAATCGTCACGTACAGCACGTCAAATGAAAGGAAAAGAAATGCAAAATTCATCGACAGAGAAAAAACAAAGATGGCGCAGTATGTCAGAGTGACACTAAGCAACATCTTTGTTGATGATAGTTGGATCTCAACGTGCAGCACATCAAATGAAAGGGAAACGAATGCAGAATTCATCAACAGAAAAAAAAAACGAAGACGATGCCAAGAGGGCCCAAAGTTGTATCTTCACTAATAATAGTCGCATCATCACATGTAGCATTTCAAATAAAATGGGGGAAAAAAAACAGAATTCATGTGTTTGTTGCGCTATTCAAATCCAAGGTGACATGGATCAATGTCAACGCTGAATATGCATCTAACAAAGACTCTTTGATTTTCTTTTGTTTCATTTCAGAATATGTCATCACTAATTTTTATATTCAAACCCAAAGTGACATTGATCACTGTCAATGTCGAATCTACATCCGGAGATACGCAGTTCTCAAAGCGACGAAACAAAGGCTCTTTGTTTCATTTTGGAATATGTCATCACTTATTTTACTATAAATACGTCATGCATGGCGAAATGAGTTAGTTGCATCCGTTGAAAGTGATACCAGTGACAAGTGCACCGATTCTATTTGAAAGTAAGTGTTTTAGGTTTGACTTTTTCCTCAGATGAATTTATTCAAATGTAATTTATTTGAAAATTGGTGAGAATTGTTGAATCATTTGATTTCCAAAATTTTTCTCGATATATATATGTTGGATGATTTCAGTCAAATGTTTTACATGTCGTGGTTTGTTTGAGATAGTATTCGCATATATTGTCAATCAAAACATGAAGCTTTCATTTTTTATTTTTCACAGATGGATTTACAAAAGTTGAATGCAAGTTCGATCGTGAAGAGAAAGCCAAGTATCAAAGTAGTAGATTTGCCTGTGGAGATGCCGCAGAGGATATTCACTGCCAAAATCGTGAAAGGAAAATTTGGTGAGGCGGTCTTGTTAGATTTGGGAGATAAAGTATCATTTCTGCCCCACCGAGTGACGGAGGCGTATCGTCCTCACTTAGAAGAATTTTCATCAGGAAAATACGCTATTGTGTTCAAAGGGTTGATGGACATTGGGAAACCGAATCTTGTCGTTTCATTTGAGATTGTACAAAATTAAGGTTAGTACTGTTTCCAATTTTTTCTTTGTTTTATAGGCAAAGAGTTTTTGGGTGTATACAATATTTCTCATTCGAGTCAAAAATTCTCACTCACAGATATGATCCGCATAAAGTAGTGTTTCCATACAATATATTTCCTTCACTTAGTACGTGCAGAATATGTGTTTTAAATTCATTATTTTGAATGACACTTGATTTTTTTATTTTCATTATATGTGTAGCAATTACTTCATGGAAGACATTACCCTCTCTGTTGTCAAAAAATTTTGTTTAGTGTATGTTTTTATTAAAAAATCGAATTTATTTCAGTGTATGTTTTTATTGAAAAATCGAATTTATTTCAGAATAATACATCAACGTGTGCAGTATCAGTCAGAGTCATCTCAACAACAACATTCAAAACCGTCATAGCAACCTTTCCAGAACGAGTTTCAAATCTAAGCAGTTTCCATTTTTTTCAATCTATAGAGGCTTGAATTTGTCGATATTCAGTGATTTGTTGGACAAACTGCGTCTATTCAATATATACACAACCGTAATGAATTTGGAAGACTTTGAAGATTCATCGTGGTGTGTTCCAAAATTCAAGAAAAACACGCCGTTCTGTATGGGTCATTTCAAAGGAAATTTGTTCAGCTGCAGTCTCAATAACGTTGATATTTTATATAAATGGCTTTATAATATACTACCAAAATAAATACAATACATATCACACACATCTTTTTTTGAAAATGAAAACTTATCTTATACAGGGAAAGTTGTCAAAGATGTGCAATAACAAAAAATTATATATCAGATTTTATAGAGATGAAGAAACATCATATTGAAAGATACTAAGTTGACAAAAACAGGACATTTTAGAAATAAAGGAAATAAGTTTGTCTGTCATTTTAAATTCTGATTCGTTGGGTCGATATAACAAAAAGTGGCATTTTATATCTTGAATTTTATTCAGGACACTATTATAGATTATTGACATTTGTCATTAAATTTCAAGTGTGATATTTGGAAATTCATTTCGTATTGTAGTTTTTTCGAAATTCCCTTTCAAAATAGCATCCTTTGATATAGATACCGGACGAGTTCATTATGTGTAGATAACCTGAGTTTCATTTTTATGACAATGTCGTTTGGTGTGATCACGAGTCCATTATAACAGGGAGTGAAATGAATTCTCAGACATATGAATATAACAAAGTAACGATACAGACAAATATGAAAAATCGTTATGAAATAATTCAAAGCCATGAATCGAAATACATGAATTGCTTCGATATTCTGAAACAAAAACACTCAGTATTCACAATTCCATTCATTATTCCAACTATCTTCAAAATGCACATCAAGCATTTTGTCGTAGTACGGTGACCGGAGCAAAGTTACAACTTCAGCATATGAATGTTTATAAATAGTGAGGTAGGTCAAGATCTTCAACAGGTATTACGAAATTCATTCGGTGTTCATTGATCACGAAACGGTTCGTAAGCTTTCGGAATACAATGCAAATAATTTTCTTTATGACTATTCGTTAGATATTAAATATTATTACCTCAAAATATATCGAAATCATAACACGTTTGCGATTCATTTTACGATCAAGTTACACTTGAAAAGTGAGTTTCAGTTTGCAGAAATAATAGCCCACACATGTTGGAAATTTTGCCATAGTGTGGTGAAAATCGTATTGAAAATTCTACGAAATATAAGCGCATACATACAGAGTGAATCAATATTTGAAATACGTCGTTTGGAACCCCCCATAACCCTTCTCTATCGAATTTTGGCAGAAATAATGCTGAGTCGTATTGTAGAGTTAACGTTCGAAATTGGGGAAAGTGAAGTATTCAACAGTTTTGCGTGCGACGGTTATGCGTGCGTTTTCGAACAGTTTACGTGCCTTTATTCGTTATCGTTTCGTCGTTATTGTCGTTTTTTTTTCCTATTTCAATATGACAGTCATTTAACACTTAATGCGTTTCGCTTACCAAGTAAGCATCATCAGGAGATGACTAAAGTCCACGCTTTGTCGTATGAAGGTTCGTTTTGCGAATTTTCAGACTCCTGAACCGAACCTTGAGGAACAATCAGCCTAACTTCTGGTACAGAGTGGTGTCGTAAGCCAATCAGACTGGAGAAATCAAATATCAGTAGAATGATGGTTTTAGATGAAATTGAACTGAGGAATGTGGGTCGAATAATAATAATAATAGTGATAAAACAGTAAAACTCAACTTGTGTTACAGAGTGGTGTCGGTCAGCCAATCAGAATGGAGGAATCAATCAATGGCGTGGTAGAAAATGTGTGAGGATTTGTGGAAATGAATGAGTTATTAGAAAAAAAAATGGAGCAACTGTCAGAAGGGCACTAAGTTGTATATTCGCTGATAATAATCGAATCTTCGCTTACAGCACGTCAAATGAAAGGACAAAAAATCCAGAATCCATTGACGAGAGAATACAAAGATGGCGCAACATGTCAGAAAGACATTAAGTCACAATTTCACTCATGATATTTGGATCTTAACGTGCAGCACATCAAATGAAAGAGAAACGAATGCAAAATGTTATCGACAAAGAAAAAAAAACAAAGACAACGTAACATGTCAGAAGGGCAATGAGCCGTATTTTCGTTAATAATGATTTGTTCTCAACGTACAGCACATCAAATGAAATGGAAACGAATGCAGAATTCATCGACAGAGAAAAAACAAAGATGGCGCAACATGTCAGAAGTGCACTAACCTGCTTCTTCGTTAATAAAAGTCGCCTCGTCACGTGCAGCATATCAAAGAGAAAACAAAAGAGGCAACCAAAAGGGCACTGAACCATATTTTCGTCAATCATAGTCGGATCGTCGCATTCGACATGATTCATTCACTCAAAACTGAAATATTTAGAAGATACCAAAGGAGATCTCACGGTGACTATAAGTTCTGGTATGCTTTGTTAGGTATCGAATGATGCGTGCAATTTCGTTAATTCCAGCGACATGATTATTCCAAGACATATTGGTGTCCATTTGAACCTCAAAAAACTTATCGAAGCAGAAGGTGGAACCCCAAAAAATAGGAGATATAGTACACCAAGTCAGTGAAGAGCGGCATTTTCCTGCCGAAAAATTTTTGAATTTCTTCAAATTTTCCAAATATCTGTAACAGAAAGACAAAACTCAGCTGCGGAACGCTTCTATCTACTAAAGTTAAGTATGTGTCGGTAGTGTGTAACAAAGGTTTCCATTAAATTCACTGGTTGCGCCCTCTGGAAGATGTTTGTTGCGATACACCATAGGTGACAATATTTATTGTTTATCATTTCGAATCCATTGAATACAAGGGGTTTGGAAATAGAAAAAAACAACGTTTTAACGCTTTGTAGACGTGTTTGATGCTCTATGAGCAACACCCGTTATCCATATTTTCATTATTATCTCGATTGTATGACCACCAAACATTCGATATTATCGGGATTGAAGGGAGCTGATAGGTTAGGTGGAGTACCAAGGTGGCCGATAGGTTAGGTGGAGTACCAAGGGGGCCGAGGGGCGGAGTTCCACGCTTAAATCGCTACGATACTCGTTCCATCCAGCGTGCCCCCTTGGTACTCCACCTAACCTATCGGCCACCTTGGTACTCCACCTAACCTATCAGCTCCCTTCAATCCCGATAATATCGAATGTTTGGTGGTCATACAATCGAGATAATAATGAAAATATGGATAACGGGTGTTGCTCATAGAGCATCAAACACGTCTACAAAGCGTTAAAACGTTGTTTTTTTCTATTTCCAAACCCCTTGTATTCAATGGATTCGAAATGATAAACAATAAATATTGTCACCTATGGTGTATCGCAACAAACATCTTCCAGAGGGCGCAACCAGTGAATTTAATGGAAACCTTTGTTACACACTACCGACACATACTTAACTTTAGTAGATAGAAGCGTTCCGCAGCTGAGTTTTGTCTTTCTGTTACAGATATTTGGAAAATTTGAAGAAATTCAAAAATTTTTCGGCAGGAAAATGCCGCTCTTCACTGACTTGGTGTACTATATCTCCTATTTTTTGGGGTTCCACCTTCTGCTTCGATAAGTTTTTTGAGGTTCAAATGGACACCAATATGTCTTGGAATAATCATGTCGCTGGAATTAACGAAATTGCACGCATCATTCGATACCTAACAAAGCATACCAGAACTTATAGTCACCGTGAGATCTCCTTTGGTATCTTCTAAATATTTCAGTTTTGAGTGAATGAATCATGTCGAATGCGACGATCCGACTATGATTGACGAAAATATGGTTCAGTGCCCTTTTGGTTGCCTCTTTTGTTTTCTCTTTGATATGCTGCACGTGACGAGGCGACTTTTATTAACGAAGAAGCAGGTTAGTGCACTTCTGACATGTTGCGCCATCTTTGTTTTTTCTCTGTCGATGAATTCTGCATTCGTTTCCATTTCATTTGATGTGCTGTACGTTGAGAACAAATCATTATTAACGAAAATACGGCTCATTGCCCTTCTGACATGTTACGTTGTCTTTGTTTTTTTTTCTTTGTCGATAACATTTTGCATTCGTTTCTCTTTCATTTGATGTGCTGCACGTTAAGATCCAAATATCATGAGTGAAATTGTGACTTAATGTCTTTCTGACATGTTGCGCCATCTTTGTATTCTCTCGTCAATGGATTCTGGATTTTTTGTCCTTTCATTTGACGTGCTGTAAGCGAAGATTCGATTATTATCAGCGAATATACAACTTAGTGCCCTTCTGACAGTTGCTCCATTTTTTTTTCTAATAACTCATTCATTTCCACAAATCCTCACACATTTTCTACCACGCCATTGATTGATTCCTCCATTCTGATTGGCTGACCGACACCACTCTGTAACACAAGTTGAGTTTTACTGTTTTATCACTATTATTATTATTATTCGACCCACATTCCTCAGTTCAATTTCATCTAAAACCATCATTCTACTGATATTTGATTTCTCCAGTCTGATTGGCTTACGACACCACTCTGTACCAGAAGTTAGGCTGATTGTTCCTCAAGGTTCGGTTCAGGAGTCTGAAAATTCGCAAAACGAACCTTCATACGACAAAGCGTGGACTTTAGTCATCTCCTGATGATGCTTACTTGGTAAGCGAAACGCATTAAGTGTTAAATGACTGTCATATTGAAATAGGAAAAAAAAACGACAATAACGACGAAACGATAACGAATAAAGGCACGTAAACTGTTCGAAAACGCACGCATAACCGTCGCACGCAAAACTGTTGAATACTTCACTTTCCCCAATTTCGAACGTTAACTCTACAATACGACTCAGCATTATTTCTGCCAAAATTCGATAGAGAAGGGTTATGGGGGGTTCCAAACGACGTATTTCAAATATTGATTCACTCTGTATGTATGCGCTTATATTTCGTAGAATTTTCAATACGATTTTCACCACACTATGGCAAAATTTCCAACATGTGTGGGCTATTATTTCTGCAAACTGAAACTCACTTTTCAAGTGTAACTTGATCGTAAAATGAATCGCAAACGTGTTATGATTTCGATATATTTTGAGGTAATAATATTTAATATCTAACGAATAGTCATAAAGAAAATTATTTGCATTGTATTCCGAAAGCTTACGAACCGTTTCGTGATCAATGAACACCGAATGAATTTCGTAATACCTGTTGAAGATCTTGACCTACCTCACTATTTATAAACATTCATATGCTGAAGTTGTAACTTTGCTCCGGTCACCGTACTACGACAAAATGCTTGATGTGCATTTTGAAGATAGTTGGAATAATGAATGGAATTGTGAATACTGAGTGTTTTTGTTTCAGAATATCGAAGCAATTCATGTATTTCGATTCATGGCTTTGAATTATTTCATAACGATTTTTCATATTTGTCTGTATCGTTACTTTGTTATATTCATATGTCTGAGAATTCATTTCACTCCCTGTTATAATGGACTCGTGATCACACCAAACGACATTGTCATAAAAATGAAACTCAGGTTATCTACACATAATGAACTCGTCCGGTATCTATATCAAAGGATGCTATTTTGAAAGGGAATTTCGAAAAAACTACAATACGAAATGAATTTCCAAATATCACACTTGAAATTTAATGACAAATGTCAATAATCTATAATAGTGTCCTGAATAAAATTCAAGATATAAAATGCCACTTTTTGTTATATCGACCCAACGAATCAGAATTTAAAATGACAGACAAACTTATTTCCTTTATTTCTAAAATGTCCTGTTTTTGTCAACTTAGTATCTTTCAATATGATGTTTCTTCATCTCTATAAAATCTGATATATAATTTTTTGTTATTGCACATCTTTGACAACTTTCCCTGTATAAGATAAGTTTTCATTTTCAAAAAAAGATGTGTGTGATATGTATTGTATTTATTTTGGTAGTATATTATAAAGCCATTTATATAAAATATCAACGTTATTGAGACTGCAGCTGAACAAATTTCCTTTGAAATGACCCATACAGAACGGCGTGTTTTTCTTGAATTTTGGAACACACCACGATGAATCTTCAAAGTCTTCCAAATTCATTACGGTTGTGTATATATTGAATAGACGCAGTTTGTCCAACAAATCACTGAATATCGACAAATTCAAGCCTCTATAGATTGAAAAAAATGGAAACTGCTTAGATTTGAAACTCGTTCTGGAAAGGTTGCTATGACGGTTTTGAATGTTGTTGTTGAGATGACTCTGACTGATACTGCACACGTTGATGTATTATTCTGAAATAAATTCGATTTTTCAATAAAAACATACACTGAAATAAATTCGATTTTTTAATAAAAACATACACTAAACAAAATTTTTTGACAACAGAGAGGGTAATGTCTTCCATGAAGTAATTGCTACACATATAATGAAAATAAAAAAATCAAGTGTCATTCAAAATAATGAATTTAAAACACATATTCTGCACGTACTAAGTGAAGGAAATATATTGTATGGAAACACTACTTTATGCGGATCATATCTGTGAGTGAGAATTTTTGACTCGAATGAGAAATATTGTATACACCCAAAAACTCTTTGCCTATAAAACAAAGAAAAAATTGGAAACAGTACTAACCTTAATTTTGTACAATCTCAAATGAAACGACAAGATTCGGTTTCCCAATGTCCATCAACCCTTTGAACACAATAGCGTATTTTCCTGATGAAAATTCTTCTAAGTGAGGACGATACGCCTCCGTCACTCGGTGGGGCAGAAATGATACTTTATCTCCCAAATCTAACAAGACCGCCTCACCAAATTTTCCTTTCACGATTTTGGCAGTGAATATCCTCTGCGGCATCTCCACAGGCAAATCTACTACTTTGATACTTGGCTTTCTCTTCACGATCGAACTTGCATTCAACTTTTGTAAATCCATCTGTGAAAAATAAAAAATGAAAGCTTCATGTTTTGATTGACAATATATGCGAATACTATCTCAAACAAACCACGACATGTAAAACATTTGACTGAAATCATCCAACATATATATATCGAGAAAAATTTTGGAAATCAAATGATTCAACAATTCTCACCAATTTTCAAATAAATTACATTTGAATAAATTCATCTGAGGAAAAAGTCAAACCTAAAACACTTACTTTCAAATAGAATCGGTGCACTTGTCACTGGTATCACTTTCAACGGATGCAACTAACTCATTTCGCCATGCATGACGTATTTATAGTAAAATAAGTGATGACATATTCCAAAATGAAACAAAGAGCCTTTGTTTCGTCGCTTTGAGAACTGCGTATCTCCGGATGTAGATTCGACATTGACAGTGATCAATGTCACTTTGGGTTTGAATATAAAAATTAGTGATGACATATTCTGAAATGAAACAAAAGAAAATCAAAGAGTCTTTGTTAGATGCATATTCAGCGTTGACATTGATCCATGTCACCTTGGATTTGAATAGCGCAACAAACACATGAATTCTGTTTTTTTTCCCCCATTTTATTTGAAATGCTACATGTGATGATGCGACTATTATTAGTGAAGATACAACTTTGGGCCCTCTTGGCATCGTCTTCGTTTTTTTTTTCTGTTGATGAATTCTGCATTCGTTTCCCTTTCATTTGATGTGCTGCACGTTGAGATCCAACTATCATCAACAAAGATGTTGCTTAGTGTCACTCTGACATACTGCGCCATCTTTGTTTTTTCTCTGTCGATGAATTTTGCATTTCTTTTCCTTTCATTTGACGTGCTGTACGTGACGATTCGACAATTATTAACGAAAATGTGGCTTTGTGCCCTTCTGACATGTTGCGTCAGATTTGCTTTTTCTCTGAGGATGAATTCTGCATTCGTTTCCCTTTCATTTGATGTGCTGCACGTTGAGATTCAGTTATCATTAATAAAGATGTGAGTTAGTGCCCTTCTGACATGTTGCACCATATTTGTTTTTTCGTTGTCGATGAATTCTGCAATTTTTCTTCTTTCATTTGACATGATGTACGTAACGATCCGAAGTTTTTTCAATGATTCTCTTTGCAATTCTTCCTATGCTGTTTCACGTTAGGCGCTCGATATTATATTTTTCATAGTCTACACATTAAATCATTTAAAATGAGTAGCCACACCGACCTGTTGCGACTAGTATAGCAGAAATAGGTTATGAGGTCCTTTTGGCTTCGTAAAATGATTAACTATGTTTTTTGACATCTAAACGAATCCATTGATGTCAAAATTATCGGAATCGGACGACCGGAAGTAAAAACCGGAAGTGACCTGTTTTTGACGGATTCGAAACCTTCTCACCCTAAGGAATCCAAAAATACCATATGTTTCAGTATACGATGATTATTTCATTTTTTTTGTCAACAAATTATGTGTTTTGAATCAAACTTTTGCAATTACATTACACTCGTAGTTGTTCATAACTCAACAACTTTTAATTTCAAATATGTTCAATGATTTTCTTCAAATGTGCCATTCTTTCTATGCTATTTCACATTAGATGCTCGATATTATACTTTTCATAATCTACAAATGACATCATTTGAAATGAGTACCCACATCGGTCTGTTGCTGCTAGTATAATGAAAATAGGTTATAAGGTCCTTTTGGCTTCGACAAATGATCAATTATGTTTCATGACATCTAAACGAATCCATTGATGTTGAAATCATCGAAATCGGAGAACCGGAAGTGAAAACCGGAAGTGGTCGTTTTTTGATGGATTCGAATCCTTCTCACCCTAAGGAATCCAAATATATCATATGTTTCAGTATCCAATAATTTTTTTCATTTTCTTTGTCAATAAATTCTGCGTTTTGAATCAAGCTTCTGCAATTGGAATAAACTTATAGTTGTTCATAACCCAACATTTTTTAATTACAAGTTTGTTGAATTTGCAATTCTTCCTATGTTATTTCACATTCGGCCTTGGATATTATATTCATTACGCCATATTTGTTTTTTCTCTGTCGACGAATTCTCCATTTCTTATCCTTTCATTTGACATGCCGTATGCTTCGATCTGATCATTATTAGTAAATATACAACTCAGTGCCCTTCTGACAGTTGCGCTATTATTCTTTGTAATAACCCATTCATTATCACACACGCCACCACCTATCACGCTGACTACGTCACTTTCAAGCTTTTAATGTTTTATCACTATTATTATTATTATTCGACCCTCATTCTCCAGTTCAATTTCATCTAGCACAATCAATCGAGCGATATTTGATTTCTCCATTCTGATTGGCTGACCGACACTACTCTGTAACAGAAGTTAGGTTGGGTGTTCCACAAGGTTCCGTTCAAGAGTCTGAAAATTCGCAAAATAATCATTTCCTAATGATGCTAACTTGGTTAGCGAAACGCGTTTAATGATAAATGACTGTCATATTGAAACACGAAAAACCGTTACGACAATAACGATGAAACGGTAACGAATGAACGCACGGAAAACGGTCGAAAACGCAGGAAAAACGATCGAAAACGCACGAAAAACGATCGTAAACGGACGAAAAACGATCGTGAACGCACGAAAAACGATCGAAAACGCACGGAAAACCACGTATTTTGAAATGTCATTGTCGAATACTTCGCTCCCCCATTGCCCTCACGTTGAGTCCACAAAGCTTAACCTCTCGACACTTTTGGATCTCCTCTTTCTCCTGATGATGCTAACTTGGTTAACAAAGATACGTGACTTCCGACATGTTGGAATGCTAGACTTCTGTTGAACCGACATGTTTTTTCTTAAATATATTTTGACGTACCCTGTACACTTCGACGTTATGTTTGTTTTCAATGATGTATTTTGAGACACCCCGTATACAATGACGGATCGCAGATTGTCATATTTTTTCTTAAATCTGATTCATTATTATAAAATATATCATTTTCGCGCTTCCAATTTTCGTCGAGTAGTTCACGATTAATTCCAAAACCGGCAACGCTACATTGCCCCATAAACAATGATTTATTGTACAACTGGCAACGCCGAACCTGCCATGCTGGCATGTATTGACATTTGACAGATGCAGTCTTATGAGTCTAGTGTTTACAGTGTCCTTCTTCAACCAATAGATAGTTCAGCTAGTGACTCATAGATGAATCTGTGTGTTCTATAACTTAATTTTCAAACCGGCAACGCTACATTACTCCATAAACATTGATTTATTGTACAACTGGCAACGCCGAACCTGCCATGCTGGCATGTATTGACATTTGACAGATGCAGTCTTATGAGTCTAGTGTCTACGGTGTCCTTCTTCAACCAATAGATAGTTCAGCTAGTGACTCATAGATGACTCTGTGTGTTCTATAACTTAATTTTCAAACCGGCAACGCTACATTACTCCATAAACATTGATTTATTGTACAACTGGCAACGCCGAACCTGCCATGCTGGCATGTATTGACATTTGACAGATGCAGTCTTATGAGTCTAGTGTCTACAGTGTCCTTCTTCAACCAATAGATAGTTCAGCTAGTGACTCATAGATGACTCTGTGTGTTCTATAACTTAATTTTCAAACCGGCAACGCTACATTACTCCTTAAACATTGATTTATTGTACAACTGGCAACACCTGCTTGCACTAGCAACCGGTAAAACCTCAATCTCCATCTCTCTTTGCATCGATTACGTCACACGCGCCTCTCGCTCTTACACACACATACACATCTTTACATGAAATATTAATTATTTTCCCAAATCTAAGTATATTTTCCTATCTTCAATATGATAATGACGATTACATTCTACGGAAATCAAAAATAATGCTGTCAAGTATAATGAATGAGTCAATTTCGGTCCTGACAAAACTAACGCTATAAATACCCAACATTCGCAGTTAACTTCAATATCTTACGATGGTGTAGAGGCTAAGGACAATGTCTACGGCGCGGACGACCCAGGTTCGAATCTCATAACTATAAACTTTTTTTATTTAAAATCACGTGACTGAAGGGGACCGAGGGAGCTGATAGGTTAGGTGGAGTACCAAGGGGGCCGAGGGGTGAGGAAGAGTCGCAAGAGGGCATGAGCGGTGATGTGGAGTACTAAGGGGGCCGTGAATGCTTGAATCGCTACGAAACTCGTTCCATCCTGCGTCGATGACGTCACACGTTTCCCCCACTCCTGTTTGAACCAAAAATTGCAGAAAGTTTAGCTCCATAAGAAAATACATGGGATTTTGCGCCAGAAGTCTCTTTGTTACACTACTATCCTCCCTCATTCAACGTATTTTTGTTTCGATGGTTTAGAGGTTCCCTTCCCTTTATTTAGGTCTCCTTGAGAAATGTTAACATGGTTGATTCTGATATTGTTATAATGGTCAAAATCTGCTGCTCGCTATATCATTTCATTTACCCCCAATCGACAGCCGAGCAAGAGCAAGAACGGGGACAAAATTTTACCTTCTTCCCAATACAGTGATACATAGCAATCTTTCTCTGAACAGGTTTACGTACTACCAGCTGGTTTTGTCGATTCCTTTTTTGTTTTAAAAAGGGAGACATATTCAAAATATGGTCATTTATTGTTGAGATAATCATTCATTTTTTATGCATCTTTTCAATGATTTGGTAACGAGAAAGAAGTGTTTTTTTCTCGTCAGATAACAATCATAATTAACTTTTCTTTTCGATTTGTCTTTCAGATATTGAAGCAAAACCACAAATGGGCTGAAAAGTCTCAGGCCTGAGGAAGGAAACGCGTTTTTTTTCAAAATTGTCTTTCTTCATCAACGTAATCTCTAGGAAGTGACGCAATATTTTCAGTGCCGCTCTAACGTTTCAAGCAATCGAAACTTAATCAGTCCTACTCAGTCCTTACACATACCTCAAGGAGTTCCGCAAGGCTCGATCCTGGGACCATTTCTCTATGTAGTTTATACAAATGACTAACAACTTTAATATACATATGGTGTGTTATGCCGATGATACTAATGTATCAGTAGCCCAGGACGATCTGAATGCATTGAAAATTGTAGCCGAAACATGTGCTGAAGTGGTCAAAAAACAATAATCTAAATTTGAATACATCAAAGACTAATGCTATGTTAAATACTCTGCGTGGGCACAATTTAAACTGCAGACTTTTTGATGGTACCCCAAGTGAAATAGAAATGTCAACATCGATTAAAATGCTGAGCATCACTTTTGACGCGAACTTGACATATTGATTGACATATTGACAATCTATGCACAAAAATAATAAAATTTGGCTACTCTTCGAGGTTTATGGCAAATCATTGTAGTAAAGAGATACTGCTGATCCTGTATCATGCTAATTTCCACTCCCACCTGAAATATGGCATTTTAAACTGGGAAAATTGCACCTCTGTAAATAGAATGTGTAATCTACAGAAATATGCCATACGAATATTGGCAAAACTAGGCTCAAGAAATTCGTGCAGACTTTTTTTTTAAATTAAACATTTCAACAGTGGCAGGGACCTATATCCTAGAAGCCTGTGTGCCCGTTTTCAAACAAAGATTTAGCAATATAGCTGAACGTTTACATGACTATAAAACTAGAGGAAAACAGTTGCTACTACCAGTACGCCATCGTACTGCCCTCTTTCACAAAAGTTATGAAGTGAATAGGTGCAAATTTTTTAATATTTTACCCGAGACTGTGAAAAACTGTAAAAACATATATGTGTTTGAAAAAATGACAAAACAGTTGGCATATTCGGGTGAACCAACCAGGAATATTGCCCGTTTGTCGAAGAAAGAAGGCGTAAATTTAGCTTACAGAACGAATAATAATCTAAGTAAATTTATCAAAAACAATAAATACAAAACTTCGTTGTTGGATACATCAGGAGTATATGAGCTAACTTGTGGCTCTTGTCCAAAACTGTATATTGGCCAAACAGGAAGAACATTTTCCCAAAGAATTAAAGAGCATAGAATTAGTTTTGTAAATAAAAAGACCAACTCCACATTTGCAAACCACCTTTTAGCAGAAGGACATGAGTTCAATCATGAATACGATGTGTTACATTTAGAAGAGAAGAGTTTGAAACTCAATCTTCTAGAATGTTTAGAAATCAATAGATTCAGGAATTCAGGTAATTTACTGAATGATTAATTAGAATTAAATAAGTAAATAACCTTGGTAAAAAATCAGGTACTTGAAATTCAGGTACTTCAAATTGTAGAACAAGGTATATATAACATTAAATGTGTAGAATTAGTTAAGACTCGTCCGAGGAAGCCATTGTATGGCGAAACACGTGTTGCGTTTTTGTTGAACTGTAAATACGTTAAAACAGTTCATATTACAAAAAAATTGTTACACTTTTGAAAAATTCCTCAACAAGTGAAGTTTTTTTCTTTTTTTCATCTGTGTGACTGTTTATAGATCATTTATTTTTGAGATCTGTGAACAGACAGTAGTAGCTGGGAGCCAAATCTGACGAATATGGTATATGCTGGAGCAATTAGGAGCCCTTTTCATGCAATTTTGCCATCGTTCTTATCGATTTGTGACACTGTGCTTTGTCTTGATGAAGCAGCACTTTTTTCCTTCAAATGGGGCTGTTTATCCGCAACTTCGGCCTTCAAAGGTTTCAATAATGCTATATGATATTCAATGTCGATGGTATTTCCCTTCTCAAGATAGATACCGAGGCCGTCACCTTTCCAGCCGATTGTTGTGCTGTCAGGCGATTTAGACGAGATTCACCAGTTGCTATCGACTCTGATGACGATCTTTTCGATTCCGGAGTGAAGTGGTGGATCCATGTTTCATCCATTATTATATATCGATGCAAAATTTCGGTTTTTTATGTTTAAATATGGCCAAACACTGCTCAGAATCATCAAGACGTTCTTGTTTTTGGTCAACAGAGAGCTCGCGCGGCACTCACTTTGAACAGAGCTTTCTCATAGTCAAATACCGATGCATTCGAAACGATTTTGTGGATTTTCTGCATCATCGGTGTCTCTACGACCACGTTTGAAGTCACCAAATCAATGTTTATTTGTTGTTTCTGATGGAGCATGGCCCTTATAACACTTCGAATGAACGGTATTTTTTCCCATCGAGAAGGAGTGTAAAATTAAAACACGAAATTGTTTTTGTTTTGAAAATAATAAAAGTATTGTCTCTCGTGGCAGAATAACTCACAAACTCATCAGTAGAATATAATGAAATTCCAAAAGCTTCTTTTTGAAGGTTAGTACCAACTGAAAAAAGTGGTGAATGCAATCAGACTAGAACAATCTATGTGATAGACTCGAGATTTTTCAGCCCATATAATATTGTGTGCATCGTCATTTGGGTATTCAATCCTTTGACTGCATAAAATACAAAACCTATGAGTTATTTTCCAATTTGTGATATAATGATAGACTACATGACTTACAGTTATTTTGATTTTCTAAATGAAACCTACATTTTATAGTAATTGCTTTATCAGCTATCGACTGATCCACTGCGATAACATTCAAATAACTCACGATTTCTCAAACTGTTAGGAATCACGTTACGGTCTACCACTCAAATTACCGAGTATCGCTTCTCCTTTACCACTATATCATCAACACTGTCCTGATCATCGTCATTTTCTATCATCACTCACCAACCAGGCTGGTCACTTCTCTGCAAACAACTCTATTCCAGACGCGTATACTCCGCTATCGAACGAATCATATTTGCGATAATTCATATAATTTCATAGAACTGAATGCGTATTTCCCATACGTATTTGCATAAGTGAGGATTAAAATCCGCAATGCTGATTGGATATCTCCATAATGTTCATCCCACAATATGGGAAAATCAAAGTAAATTACTAGCATCATATGCAAACGGGAGATCGCAGATATCTCTGACTCCGGGTTGGTTTCTACATGCAGATGAGATTATTCGCCTCCGACATAGCACGATCGATTGGAGCGAAGGGTCGTTTTCTAGAGTAGCCGGATGAGTATATTATATAATAATAATAATGATAATAATGCTCATTCACATAGGAAAGAAGAATACAGAACAATGTAGTAAGAAGATGAAGGTGAATAAATGAGTACTCGATAAGTATTTTTCACACTTGTTTCGAGAAAATACAATGCAACAAAACTTATATATATATATATATATATATATATATATATATATATATATATATATATATATATATATATATATATATATATATATATAAACATACTGACTGACAATTGCGGAAATATGAAAAAATCCAATGACTATCAGTCAGACTTGTCCAAATTTAAAAATATATATTTAAAAATCATTCGCACATACGAATATACATGTGTAACTGTGAATTAATACAATGGTTGATGCGTGTGAATGGTATAAGATTGTTTGTATGACATTTAAGTGACACAAATGTTAGAATTGGTGTGTTGGAAATTATAATAAATGAGGAAAAATGGACAATCCTAATGTACTAATATATAATACATCAAATTTTGGAATGTATCAATTTTAGAAACTTGTTTTGTAGTACTTCAAGAGGACGAAGGTGTGTTCGAAATGCCCCGCCCCAGCATGCTATCCCATAGCGTAAATTACTTTCTACTAGTGCAAGGTAAATAATTTTCGAAGTGGTGGGTGGAGAATAGTTCTCTTGAAGTTTTGAATTTGTGTAGAATACTTCGCAGCTTTTTGCAAATGAAGTTAATGTGCTTATTCCATTTGAGATGTCAACCAATAATTACCCGTGAATACTTCACCTTATTTTCAGGATGAATCAAGTGTTGAATGTCTAGATCTATATCTTCAGAAAAAGGGTGATTTGTTCGTGCCATTGCAGCTAAATGAAGTATTGAAGTAAGCATTCGATACAGAACGGCATTGATTATTTAAGAGAAAATATCCACATTGGAATTTCTCCGAAATAACATAACAGCAATAGGCGACGGATTTTTTTGATGCACAAGATCTGCAGAAATAGTTTACAAATTTATGCATATCATTCGGGAATATCACTGAGGTAAATTTGTTACAAGCACCTCTTATCATCATCTTTTTGTGTGACAAATATTTAAGATTTCACGCTGTACACAAAAAACCTAGAAGTATCATTAGATCAGATAAACCAGCAGACCATTCTGAAGAACTACATCTCTTTTGTTTGGGTATCTGTCATTCGGTCACGTTCAAACCAGTCTATCATATTGAAGATATACCCAATCTTGCTGAAATGAAACATTAGTTGAACATTCATTTGGTTTTTCATGATTTTGCAGCTTAGCACATAGAGAGGTACAGCGTTTGCTAAACTATTCTCCAATATTATTCTATTTGTTCAATGAATAATTGGTCCCAAAATCAAATGAAACTCACTTATGGAATGAACAGATAGTAGATACTGAAGTTAAAAATGAATTGCTATACTTTATTCAAATCTGTTTAAAATCTGTCTTTCCGTTAACTCACAAAAGCTAAGCAAGCTAAGGGCTAATGGGGTATCATCTTTCAACGTATGATTCCTGGCATTGTGATTCATTGATCTACATAATCTCACGAAAATAAGAGAAAAATCCTTCAATTAATATTCCTATTTGTATACCAACAATTTGTATATGGAAACGTTATTCTGAATTTCAATACAATCGAAAAGAATACGCGACGTATTGATGATGCAACTAGCTGCGTTGAGTAGGTCGGCAATTGTTGACAAATACGAGTTCAGTCTTTTATGTACTCTGTTCATGCCAATATTCTAACATTGTACGTCCAAACGAAAATGATATTTTGTGTATATGTCGATGCATTCAGCTGTGAATATTTCAGTTACTAATATTTATCAATACCACTGGGCTTGAAAATTTTCTTGGATAAATATCCTTTTTTTACTCGAACTTTGTTATTTTCCAGCAATACCAATCAAGCAATCAGCAATAGAAAAATATGGCTGTACTGGTTGTTCTGTTTCGTTAAATATAATGGAGTTTTTATTGAAGAATGAAAATTCTTCGACGACATTTTGAGATCTTGTGATATTACTATTGATACTTTGGAGTGGTATTTATCGTTCTTTGACATATTTTGAAAAAGAATATAAACTTCAAGACTGGCTGGCTGGACTGGCTGGTCTGGTCTCAAAGTTGATATCGTATTTTCGACGGTATGTGACATCACACTATGATGTTTTATCAAAAAGTTTCGAAACCAGAAGTGGTACTTTGTATAACAAAAGTGTAGACAAAAATATTCGAGAAAGCACTTAAAAATAGAATAAATGACTTCTTGAACAAACATAAAATAATATCTAATGAGCAATTTGGCTTTCGAGAGAAAATGTCAACAAACGATGCCATTGCCTACCTAACCAAAGAAGTATCCACGTCCTTAGATAAGAGTGAGCCCAATTTGTGCGTGTTCCTGAATTTGGCCAAGGCTTTTGACACGGTTAGCCATGAACAGTTGTTACAAACTTTGGACGATATAGGATTACAAGAAAAACCGAACAAACTACTCACTAGTTACCTTTCTGATAGAAGACAAGTAGTGAAAATCAACAATGTACTATGTGAAAAAGAGTTGATCAACTACGGTTTACCCCAAAGTACGATACTCTTCTTCATTCATGTCAATGACTTATTATTGTCAAACATGTCAACGGGAAACATTATCAGGTTCGCCGACCACACTGCTATCCTCTTTATAGATCAAACATGGGACACATTGAAAAACATAGTAGAAGCGGATCTGAAAATCATATTCAGTTGGTTCAGTCAAAAAATATTAACTGTCAATTTTGAAAAAACATAAAAGCACACTACCCAATTTTGAAAATTAGAACGTAGAACATAACGGAAATATGGAAGTAATACATTCGCAAAACGACATAAAGTACTTAGGAGTAACAATAGATAAACACCTACACTGGGACCTTCACATAACGAATATAACGAAGACATTAAGATGCTTATTATATAGATTCAGAAAATTAAAAGACATACTTGACATCACTTACCTAAAAGTGATATACTACGCTCCAGTTTAGTCAAGACTACCATACGCCATTCTCAGCTGGGGTGGTTCAGTTAAAACCCATTTGAAGCAGTTGGATGTCCTCCAAAAAAGAATTTTGAAATGAATCTACGGCAAAAAAACAACTACTCCTCCAATATACTATTCCAAGAAACAAGTATACTCCACCTCAGACAACTGTTTATGCATCAAATAATAATATTGAAAATCATCCTGCCCTTGTTTATTGTCCGATGTAACGTAATGTCCATCGTAGTTTTTATTTATAAATGATAATAATAAACATTATTATTATTATTATTATATTTTTATTGAAAGAACGAGTTACATCATCTATTAGCCCTCTAAAGAATAAAATAAAATGGAGAGAAAAATGTCTTGACTTACTTCATTTTCAACAGGGGCTGGCAGATACGCTTTTCAAAGTTAATAACTGTGTGATATGAAAAGCCGCCCTTTCAGTGTAACAATTACTAAAAAGATGCCTTTCTCAGAAGTAGGTACTGAGATATAATACGATAAAAAAACAAACAAACAACTCGTAAAAAAAACTGTTCTGAAAAAAAGCACAAAATTCTTAACAAAATGGAAGATACATTAATATTTTCTACTGTATTATGGAGAAACAACATTCCCAATCTGAAAAATATACAAAGCTGAATCAATAAAGAATCTGCTGGAGTGTAATAAAGAGCAAACTGAAAAGTTCATCCGGAAAATTTTGCGTAATATAAACCACTAAAAAGTCCAATCCATAAATTCAGACTTCAAATTGAGAAATATTCAATGGAAAAAGATGAAATTTTTATACTAAGCTTTTTCAGTGGCCGACATTTTGGAAAACAAACCAAAATTTACTTGAAAACTTCATATTACGCAATAACTCGAGATTCGATGAGCTCGACGAAGGCCGTTCTCACCTGGTCCTGACTGGTGAAGATTCTACCAATGGGAAAGTAATCGAAGGGCTTGAATAGACAGTAGTCGAGTGACGATATATCTGGAGAGTATAGTGGCTAAGGCAGAGCTTCGAAGCTTAATTAGTTCCATTTCCGAACGTCTTCTGTTGTTGTTGAAGATCCATTTCTTATCACACGTGACAATTAGATCCAAATTAGGATCGCTTTTTTTGCGCAAAAGCAAAGAAGAACAGATCTCGAAATGTGACAATTACTGTTCGAATCGTGGGGCATCCAGTTTTGAGCTTTTTGGCATCTCCCATACCTTTTAAACCGTCAATAACCGCATGGAATCTGACGCCCAGTTCTTTCGTCATCCCACGCATCATTTGTGATGGCTCAATCTTCTCCAGGGTTTGTTTGAAGGTGGTTGACAATGTTACGTGGTGTATTTCATCAGTTCGGACTTCCATTGTCTAATATGAAATAAATTGATTTGATAACCCTGAAAAAAAAATCAAAAAGATTAACCGAAAATAACAATTTTATTGAACAATGTTCAATAAAATTACAAAAAATTACAAAAAAATAACATACTACAGCCAAACAAATAAAAATTGAAACATTAATAAAAGCTAAAAAAATTTAAAAAATCAAGTTATGTCAAAACGTTTCGTTTGTTAGTATCCACAATCGTCTTCGAGTGATAACTGCACTCTGGACTCATTCCTCCGAGATCTCCGAGATAGCTAATTTATATATGGAGTGGTTTGAAACTTTGGCCATTGAAGAAGAAGAAGGCCCTAGTCTGGTTGAGACACGTAGACGATACCTTCATAATATGGAACCATGGAAATGCAGAACTAGACACTTTCCTGAAGCACAACGTAAGGCCTTCCATCACTTTCACAATGGAGAAGGAAATCCACAACGAATTGCCTTCCTTAGACGTATTAGCGAAGAGGACCGACACTGAATGGGAAACATCTGTATATCGAAAACCCACTCACACAGGACAGTATCTCAACCAGAAATCCAACCACCATCAATCGACTAAGAGAGGAATCATCAAAACTCTACTGGACCATGCTTTTGGGCTCTGTAATACAAAGGAAGGTCTCGAAAATAAACTAGGCATCATCAAAAATGACCTTCAACGGAATGGTTACTCCAAAGTGATGGTAGCTAAAAAACAGCAAACACTTCACAAGGAAGATAAGCCGCCACAACCAGTACTTGTACTTCCCTACATCAGAGGATTATCGGAAAGGATAAGACGGATTGGGTCCGAGTATAACATCAGGACCTGCTTCAGACCTGGGAACACTATCCGTAGCAGCCTCACGAACACCGGGCCACCAAACGCAGTCTGCGATTCCAAGAATTGCATTTACCGGATACCCTGCGAGTGCGGAGATGTATGGGTCAAACTGAAAAGCTATTGAAAGTTCGCATTGCTGAGCACAAGAAACACACACAGCGAGGAGAAACCAGCAAATCCGGAATAACAGAGCATGTTTGGACTCATCAACACAACATCAAGTAGGCTCAAGCTGAAATCATCGCCAAAGAGGAACACTGGCTTAGGACAAAATTCAAAGAAGCCCCGTATATATTGTCCAACAACGCATTTAGTCAAGCTAGCGTAGAGATACGTAACATATGGAAACCTCTAATCAAGGGAAAAACGACCGCCAAACGGTCATCTCTCGCCAAAACCAATGAAGCGGAAACAGGGAAGAGGGAATAGGTGAAAGCACTCGAATGATCTATAAATAGTCAGATCTCGAAGGAATAAGTCCAGTTATCACTCGAAACGATTGTGGATACTAACAATCGAAACATTGCGACATAACTTGGTTTGAAATCTTTTAATTTTTTTTTCTTCATTTTTTGTTGATAATATTTTTAAGAAAGGAAGTTTTTGGCTTTCTACCACTCCATCTTGATACAAAAAACAAGGATGAGGGAATCTTCCAAGGAAAGGAAGAAAGTAATCAATGATCTACACATCCATACATGGATGTGTAGATCATGCAAAGAAGTAACTTTCAGACACAAACTGGGATTAAAGCAAATACTTAGGTGAATGAATGACATTACGATGTCATCGATGACATAAGCAGATCAAGCTTATTCCGTGACATTATAAAGTGTGTATTTTCTATAATGTTATCCAATTTGGTACTGAAGAGCCTTGGGGCAAGTGTCATGAGGCGAAACATCGGTGTATACCAGTGAGGTTGACAGTGTTCCATGTAAGTGCAATTTATTACCATTCATTTAAAGTAGAACTCATGTGAATGATATCTGATCTTTATTCCACAACGAATATTTGAAATACAAACTGAGTAGAGAAAAGTATCTTCTGTATAATTCAGTGTTCATATAGAAGTATTTGTTTCGAAAGAATTTTTTTCTTTCGTGTAATTCAATGTTTTTATGAAAGTAGCTGTTTCAGAAGGACTTTCTTTCAGTTTGTGTCTAAAAGTTACTTCTTTGCATGATCTCCACATCCATGTATAGAGTTACTTATTTAAAAATTGATTACTTCCTTCCTTTCCTCGGAAGATTCCCTCATCCTTGTTTTTTGTATCAAGATGGAGTAGTAGAAAGCCAAAAACTTTCTTTCCCAAAAATTTATCACTCCTAAAAATATAACCCCCTCAATTCAAATATTTTTAATTTTTTCAGTTTTTTTAACTTTTATTAATATTTCAATTTTTATTTCTTTGGTTGTTGTATGTTATTTCTTTGTAATTTCAGTTTTAAGTTTAATAAAATTGTTATTTTCGGTTAATCTGTTTGATTTTTTCCAGGGTTATCAAATCATTTTATATTATATTAGACAATAAAAGTCCGAACTGATGAAATACTCCTCCAGGGTCCTCAAATCCTCGTTCTAGATTACTTTAAGTCGACAGTTTCAGGGCACATCTTCCAAAACATTAGAATGTATTCTATTTGCCACAGAAAGAAATGTGCATACATTTACATTCCTCCTAATTTACATTCCTTCGTTAATTTAATCATAGCGTCGTGAAATTTTTTCTAGTGCTAGTAGACCAACGATTCGATGGGAATATGTATGTTCAGTGAAATTAACTCTGTGAGAAGCTCCAATATGTTTCTTGATATATTTGCATATTCGAAAGAAATCTGATTCAAATTTCCACAACAGATTCACCATCACATCAACATTCATCACAATTAGTGATGCCAATTTTGGCTAGATGTGAAGAAGAGCAACTATAATTTAATTTCAATCAATCGATGGTAGATGGGTTTTGGTTTATTTTGAAATGTGAGGAATATCCTCTGGTAGTTAGGGATGTAGGTGTTGTTGCTCGAACGAACAAAAGTCAGCCTTTTTTCCACTGTTCTTTTTGTAAAGTTTCCACATGACTGATTTGGTCTTCATTTGCGAAAACATGTTTGATATCATTGCATGCCTTTTGGTCCAGATGAAGGTAATATTGACATTGTGAATTGATAATCCACTCAAAGTTTTTCTGATGTTGTTTCTGATCAGTGTTTAAGGTTAATTTGAAAGTCATTCGATAATGAGTAAAGAACCGATTTCAAGTCCGTTATCAAAATGGACTTTCAATACTTTCTGAAGCTATGCACAGCAAAGCTCCCTTTATAGCTGAAGATTCTGCTGTATAGTTAGAGCAATTGGTCTGAATTCGAATTTTGTTTGTTTCTTTGATGTTTGAGATGTAGAATCACAGCCTGTACCACCACTACTCATTTTGGAACCATCTGTATAGATAATTGTATCATTTATATAATCGCTCAGTATTGAATTCAAAAGCATTTTATTGTTAATGTAACTAGGGAATATGGCTGTCGGTCTGAATATAAAAGTATCACTATCAGAAATTGACTATTCATTAAATTGGTGAATATCTACTGAACTTGTTGCAATAAATGCATTTGTTAAAGGATTGTCCTGTTTTTTGTGTCAATATCTATCAGTTAGGTTATCAGTATTGAGTTCCGCTATATATGCTAGTGTTACTTTATTACAAAAATCTAATTTTAATCTTCATTTTGTTTGCTAAGTAGTCTCTTTGGAGATATAGCGGTGGTTTAACAAAATCAATTTTTCTTTTGCATATCACGATATTTCGAATTGAGGTCTTTGATTCAATTGATTCCACAAAAGGAGACTAGGATAAAACCGTTCGTTGGTTAAAATGAGGCTGGAGCAAGAGAATCGCTGAATATTCCGACAAAAGGTTGGCACTTCTCCTTTCCTCATTCAATATTCAATGTGATTCAATTGACATTTCTTATATCGCAAACTGCCTCCTGGTTTATGCATTCTGAACGTATGCTGCGCTCCACTGACTTGTGCATTGAGCTGTGTTTAGCGTCTGCAAGCGTACCGTGATATGAGTATCTCGCCGCATTCGGTTTGTTCTTTGATGTTTTGGAAGCCATCAATGTTGATATTCTGAATAATTCAGAACTTTTGTAAATTTGATATCGTTTGCCGTTTACTCTGAAAGCGCTTTGGGACCACAGTAATTTCTAATGGAGATGGAGAGTTGTCTATTAGTTGGGTAGAAGATGGAATGGGTGCTAATTCAGGCGACTAATCTGAGGAGGGGCCGATTTTCACCTTAATCGATAGGATTTCCTAGATGAAATCATTACGAATAGAGTACGAGCATCAACACAGTTTTCATTTCGAACACTGCAAACATTGTTGAAATATGGAAAATATGTTCGGATATAATATATGGGAAACGGTAGTTTTTCAATACTGGTTGGGCCTCTTTGTTGATAGCCTTACAAATTTCAAGTTCGTACTCAAAAGTGAACTCGCACCAGTATTTTGCAAAGGAGGGGATTTTGCTTCTTGTTGAAAGATTGCTCGCGTCCAGCCTATTCCCTGAAAGGTCAAAAAAGTTATTTCCAAATAACTATAGACGAGTCGCTTTACTATCAGTGATATCAAATATCATGGAGAAAGCCGTAAACCACTATATTCTTGAATATTTGGGAGGCTTCAACAATAATAATAAATGCATACATGCTTCCATTGAAAGGTTACTTAGAGATACTAACCTAACCTAACAAATGTCGAAATTCAATATCTGCACATGATAAATCAAAGCAGGCATTACTCTTCTTGGGCGATCATCAATATGGATTTCGTAAACACAGATCAACAGGCGACCTTCTATCGTACGTCACCCATATAACGCAATCGAGAAACATGAAGAGTCAAGAGTTCATGCGCTTGATATTTCTAAGGCCTTTGACTATGTGTGACATGAGAATTTGTTGGTTCAACTTTGATGCTATGGCTTGTCGAATCATTTTTGTGTATGGCTCTCCAGCTTCCTCAATGAACGTTCCCTGTAAGTGGCTGTCGATGAATATCTCTTGAATACATTTACTGGTGTTTTCTAGGGATCCATAAAGTATATTTTATATCAACGACCTAGTGGAAAACACCATAATTTAATATGCTTTGCTGACGACAGCATACTTGCCTCGTCATTCCATTTGGATTCCAGGACATCGACTGTGGATGCACATCTTCACTGGCAGCAGGAGGTTGCATATCCTAATGAGAATCTAGAAGTGGTTTCGAATTGGAGTGGAATCAAGCAGGTTAATTCAATACCAGAAAAACCCAGGCATCGGTTTTCTCCGGAAAAATAAATGTCTCGGATCCGGAAAGAATAATTTTAGGACAAACTATTTCGCCTCCTGCTTTGATACGTTTGATGCAGTTTAAAATGGATACCAATATGTCTTGGCACAATCATGTCGCTGGAATTGCAAAGGTTGCTTTTCGAAAGCTTGGAACACTGTTCCGAACCAGAAAACTGTACACACCTCAGTCACTTTTAATGCTTAATAAAGCTCAGAGCAGACCGTCTTTGCAGTATTGTTCTCATGTTTAGAACTCTGCCCCCAAACATTCCCTGAAGCTGCTGGATTCCATCCAGAAAAGAGCCCGTTTGGCTGATTGGAGACGCCAACATCATTTGTAATGTTGATAGTCTTGAACATCAAAGAAAGGTTGGAGATTTATCTCTTTTTTATAGATACCTTCACGTTCAAATGAGTTGGCACATTCGATTCTACCAAGAGCGATACATATCGAAATTACGCGACGAACTGTGGCTGCTCATCGTTTTGAGGTTCAACTCAGTACAATTCGAACTCCACTGTTTAAGAACTCCTGCATTTAGAGAACTGAGTTAATGTATAATGAACTTCCTGAGAACGGTTTTCAAAATGTTATCCATTGTGAATCCCTACTTTCGCGCAGGCACCAATCTACGACCACCTTAAGGATTTTCCTCTAATGCTTGTATTTTGTCCTTGAAAAAAACGTTTTAATGCTGTCATTTGCGGAGTTTTGAAACTAAGTTCAATCAAAACTTGAACATAATTAGGAATTCATAACTTTAGTGTATTTTTTGAAAAACGATAACACCTTGTGATGTGCATTTTCTCAAAAATAATTCACTACATTCTTACAACACCAAGCTTTTGGTAAATAATATTAAATTCAGTAAAACTTTTATTACATTATCAGAAACTTGATGAATACGACAATGGGCTAAATGCATGTTTCGCTATTTTCGTTCGAATGCTAATGAAACATTCATATTCATCGTTACAAAGATTTGCTACTTCATACTCGTACAAGCAAAACGCTCTCTCAGAGATTTTCACTTCACTAGTCGGCTGTGTCGTTATCCGTCATAACAAACTTTCGTTTATTAAACTGGTGTTAGATTATACACGATCAAAACGAATCTGAAAGGAGTATTTCAACATTAAGGAAGGAATGTGGGAACATTTTCTTGTTGATTTTGTCAGTGTTAAATAATAAATAAATGAAGTTTATTAACTACGTTACATTAGTATAAATGTTTGTAGCAAGTCGTTCAACATACATCAATAGATTGATAAAAAAAATTTAAAAGACTAATAAAAATTAATTATTGTATATAACATACATATATCACAGATTTCGAAAATGGGTGACATATTCATTGACAGAATAAAAGCAAAATCTCAAAAAATAAGCCTTCAATGTTCTTTTGAATTTGGTTATACTAAGGTTCTTCAAATCTTCCAGTAAGTAATTGTAAAGACCATAATCTAAGGTATTTTTCTGGCTCTTACTGAAACGGTACCGATTGGTACGAATTTTGTTTGCATTTCTGGTGTTAAAATCATGTATATCTGATTGTTTTGTCAAAGAGTCCGTGTTTTTATGTATTTCTACCAATACACTGTACAAAAATAAAGTTGGTAGCGGCATTATTTTCAGTTTTAAGAAAAGAGGTTGACAATGATCTCTGTAACCGGCATTATTTAAAATTCTGATAGCTTTTTTGTAAAGTTTAAGCAAGGCATTAATGGAGTTACCCCAAAGTATAACACCATGGGTTATATGCTAGTGAAAAAGTGAAAACTATGTCATTTTAAGGATATCATAACTGGTAATTTCTTTAAGTTGTCGTAAAAGGAAAAGAGTTCTTCATAATTTACTTTTCAGTTGGTCGATATGGTGAGACCAGGTAAGAGTACTATCTAAGGTAATGCCCAATAATTTGACTGTATCTATACCTGTTTTATACCTGATGAAGTATTACTAGTAGAAAAACATAATTTTTGAGTTTTTTCTGAGTTTAACTTGAAACGGTCAACTGAGAACCAAGTTGTGGCTTTATCTTCTACCTGTTCAGATACTTTAGAGAGTTCTGATGACTCTCTATGTGAATAGATGAATGTTGTATCATCTGTAAAGGTAACAGTTTTGAAGGGGTTCATGAAAGATGAAATGTCATTCACGTAAATGATAAACAAAAGTGGACCCAATACGGACCCTTGAGGTACACCATGCTTCACTAGTTTGAAATCTGATGTAATATTATTAATAGATACGGCTTGATGACGATTTTTCAGGTAGGATTCTATAAGTGAAAGAGGAGTGCCTCTGATTCCATAGTAATGAAGTTTTTCAATCACAGATTGAACGGATTGGACAGATCGCAAAGCGTAATTGCTATGTGAAGACCCTGTTCAATGCCTTCGATCACATCACTGACCACTTTAAGAATAGCTTCTGTTGTTGACCGCTTTGTACGAAAGCCAAATTGACATCCATTAAAAAAAAATGTTTTTCAAAGTACTGATATAGTCGTTGTTCAAGGATTTTCTCCACAATTTTTGCAAAAATACTTATGATCGAGATTGGACGATAATTCTCGATAAGAGAATTGTCACCTTTTTTAAATAAAGGAATAACGCGGGATAATTTGAATGCACTTGGAAAAATACCAGTAGTGAAAATTAAATCAATCAATTCCGTAAGTGGCTGTAAAATTACACTGCAAGTTTCTTTGATGATAATGCTATTCAATTCATTGGCATCGAGAGATTTTGAGTTACTCAACGATTTGTGTATACAAATATTAATATTTATCAACAACACCAACAAATGGACAAACAGAAAAATAGTGTAACCTCGTGATGAGGTTATATATATATATATATATATATATATATATATATATATATATATATATATATATGTATATAGGTGAAATTAAAGATAATATCACATACACGGATCAAATACCCGAAAAACATATATACATATATTTACATTTTTCAACAAGCTTTGTCAGTGAGAATTCATCCTAGGAGGGTAAAGTATATTTATCTATCTATTTATTCAAGAAACACTTTGTTGTGAGATTTTCTATTTTTCGAAAACTCAACACGCGTTTTGTCATGCAATCAAACGTTTGAGTTTGATTTCATGTATTTCTCTGACTTCAATTCTATTTGCTGCTTCATTATCAGGTAGTGTTTTGGTCCCTTGAATCATTACCGTTCTCATTTCTTCAGACAGTCACATCTCTAAACACACAATCATTATATCCACAAAGAAAGACAATACTCCCAGCACCCTTGCAGATGTTTTCCTTCGTTTCTCTATTTCTACTCGCGTTCAATTCCAGTTGAATATAAATGCAAATGAGATAGTTCTCGGCCGATAACGATATTCGATACTTAAAGTTGAACATATAAGTAAACAGAGGAGCGAGCGAGCTTACGAAGTTTACTTTGAAGGCTGAGGGATTGTTTATTCTACCGCCCTAGAACAAATGTTGAGACGATATTGGAGTATGTTAGTTGTCCCCCGTGTCTATGAAAATAAATGAGAGTGGATCTGCTGGAAATATTTGAAAAATATATATTATAGTGAATTGTGAAATTTAAGAGGAAAGAAGACGTTGACGTTCTACTGAAATTTTTGAAACCGATCTGTGTTATGAATGTATTTATTGGAGGTTGTATTGGATGAACATACTGGAAGGTTAGAATTTTCGTTTCGGATGTGAAGTATTCCTCCAAAGGCCTTTTTCTTTATTCAGTTGGAACTTTTCGGTCGAGGTTTTTCAATGATGCTAATAACTATGAAAACTTATATGGAGGTGAACATTGAACGTAGGTAGTTAGTGGGAGATGATGTTTTTTTTTAATTGAAAGGAGTATATTTTTAACAGAGATTGATTTTAGATGAAAACAGTTTTTGGCTTTTTCCTTTCCCCATCTTCATAGAAAAAATTAGGGAACCTTTCAAATAAATGAAAGAAGCAATCCATTTCAAAAAAATATCTCTATACAAAAATGTGTAAAAGTGTAAATGATGCAAAGAAATTAATTTCACGCATGAAGCTTAAACCTTTCTTTCTCAAAAAAATTTTGTTTTTATTTTGTATTCATCTTCATATACCTCTGTGAATTCGAAACATTCGTAATATTGAATAATATTTCGATAATAATAATATGAGTTCACTATTGAACAAAAAAATGACATTGAATTTTCCTTAAACTGATATGGAAAAATGGATGAAAAATTCATAACGACAATCTGGATATAAAATGTTGACGATTAATATACCTGTACCTATATATACAATATAGTATTCATTGCAAAAGATGGTTTAGGACAAATTATTTGAAAAAACAATGGACTGACACCTACTTCCCTGGCCAATACCACGAAGGACTTTGAAGTGTATCCGACAAGTGTCGGTGCAATTTATGGAACACACTTTCAGACCGGTTTTGGGCTATTTGTCCACTCGTCAGTGCAAGGTAGAGCATCGTTCTTCTAAGTAGGCTGAAGCGAATGACAAACAACTTGTTTGTCCTCGCCCAATCTGTCTATGAACGATGTAACCAACCGCATAAAAGATAAGCAAGGAATTACGAACTGACAGATTTCAGATAACTCAAGATAACATTCAGGAGACGGAAACGGAGATTACTCAAAGTATCTAACACTAGTTCAAAAAGATGTTCAAAAAGGCGCGCACATATTAAAAAATAACGCATTCTTGTAGGCCCGTCTGGTGATTTGGTACGCTTGGAGAGTTTTTAATAGATGGGAATAGGGAAAAGCATTGATCCTTGAAATATTTCAGCAGAAATAGGTCATATATCAAAGTGAAAGTAACTGCACTAACTAAATTACCTGGATACATAGTATTTTGCATTCATACGGTATTTGATAACAAATGATTATTTGAACATCAAATAATTTTATAATCAGCAATCTTTGAAGATATGAACCCACACATCATTTCAAATAATAATTTTCATTCGATAGTTCGTAGTTCAAACTTTCCATCTCTGACTGTGATACTGGCAATCATTCCATATCAAACAAACCGCTCACCCGTAATTCCTTAAAAAATTCCAGCAATTATCTGTTATCAAGTCTTGCGGCGAGCAACCTAACACCATAACAACTTCATTATGATGTGACACTCACTGACTGGTCTGTTTCTGGCTGTTGATTTTTCGTTAAACAACGAGAAGTGACAGTTTCATCCGAACCTTTCTCAGATTCTCAGATGTTCACTAGCGATAAGGAGAGAGGCTTTGTGTCGGATTTCGGAGTTAATTCCACAGCGTCTGTTAATTTAAGTGGTGCCTTTTGTTAAATTGGAAAAAGTTGCTTTTTGTCTCGGTTGGTTTCAGCGACCACATTTCTAAATCCTGTTCTTGTCATTAGGAAAATTGATGAACCATATTGGTTTCCGTTGCATCTAAAAATTAGCTCTCTGAGTTCTCATCATCGTATGCGCATTAATATCCAGAATTGATTGAGTTGAAAGTTGATCAAGAGTGGAATATCAATAATACTAAGAATAATTCGAGGGCACGAAACCGTCACACTTTCATTATTTCAAAACACTCGACAGCCTGCTTTCTCGTAGTTTTATTTACAACTCTATCAAACAATATAACGCTCTGCCCAGTGAATTTAGACACTATTCCATGTATAATTTCAAGAAAAAGTTGAAAACATATCTGAAGTCTTCTGGATAGATGATATATTCATGTTATGCCTTGCTCATATGGTTTTCCCTTTGTCTCACTTTTGTGTATGTTTTGCTATATATTTTACCTAATTTAAGCTGAATAGGTTTTTAATATTTACTTTGAAATTTAAAGCCTTTGTTTTTTCTTAGTTTTACAAAGATTCATGAACTACTCACTTATCAAAGTATACTAGGTAATTATTATTATTATTATTTTTTGATTGATGCAACTAATTTTTCTTCATTTTGAGTATTCCAATATTGAATTCTACAAAAAGGATTTGAAGCTTTATATCTTCTATTAATTATCTGCGAGCGCTTTCGACAGTTGGTAGTACTGTCATCATCTGGCACTCCTCAAACAGTTTGAGGAGTGCCAGATGATGACAGTACTACCAACTGTGATCTACTGCATCAGCTGAATCAGTTATAAGGTACTGTATTATTGTTTGGGGTGAGTTGAATAAAATACATTTACATAATCTCCAAGTAATACAAAACACTTTGCTTAAAATAGTATTGAAGGAAGATTTAAGACATCCAACTGATAGCTTATATAAGGAGGCTAGTTTATTCAATATCAGAAAATTATACACCTATCACTGTGTACTATGGACGTTGAACTCGCCTCTCACATATCTGACACATATATACGACACCCGAATCAAATCCGAGAGAACAATTAGTGGACCTTTTTGTAAAAACGTATACATATATCCAAAGGTTTGTTACTTATACTTTGGATCGAAACTTGTCAATCAAGTTCCCATTGAACTAAGAAATATAAAAACTATTAATGAACGCAAAAAAACAATTAGATCCTTCATTGATCACAACTTTGATTTCTCGAAAGAAATATTTGAATCAACTCACTAAATCATGTCTGATTTTTTTTTATTTATCTCACACCTGCCTCCTCTTCGCCTTATTGTCTGGTTCAATACTTCTTCAGGTTGATCATCGCTTTCCATTATATTTTTTTCAGTATAAATTTTTATTTCTTATTGAATGGAATGAATAGTTTTTTTTTCTGGCATTCATGGTTGTGTTCAGATCTAGGAAAATACGCAACACAAGCTTTACAGGCCAAGAACTGTACACCACCACTTATTTATTGTTATCAATTTATTTTTCAATTTTTCAGTCCACTGTAATTATTATTAAAGATATGCTAACATCTATTATAGACAAGAATATGTAAGTTCATTGAATAAATTGATTGATTGATTGATATAACTCCACTATGATGAAGTTATCAAGTGAGTAGAAGGCCGCGGATGATGTTGATTTATATAGAGTTCCAATTAGGTAGAATGTACTAGTATGAACACCCCCGTCATAGTACTCTGAAATTGCGTAAATGAACTCGCACCAGTATTTTGCAGACTTTTCAACCTGTCTTAAAAGAAATGCGTTTTTCCTTCTTGTTGGGAGATGGCTCACGTTCAGCCTATTCCGAAAGAGGGCAAGATACATTTTCCAAATAACTGAAGACCAGTCGCTTTGCTATCAGTAATATCAAAAATCAAGGAGAAAGTCGTTAACCACCATATCCCTAAATATTTGGAAGGCTTCATCTTGAGCTATCATCAATATGGCTTTCGGAAACAAAGATCAACAGGAGATTTTTTATCGTATCAACATTCAGCTGGGAAGCAATCTTTCTAGTACTGGTAGTAGGTTGTTCTTCAATCAAATTTAGTACTGCTTCCTCAAGCTGTGGTGTGAGTACTTCTCGATGGCGACCACAATTCTGCGTTCTTTTATCGAATGAACCATATTCTCGTTATCGTTGATGAAGTCGAGCAAATATTCTATGTGAAGGTTGCTGCCCTTGAGGATACATTTCAGCCATTTCCTCATGTATGTATGCCATTTCAATAAAAAGTGAATTATTAAAGTAACAAATTAAAAACAGAACAACAACACACAGTTAGTATTGATTCAATTTCAAAAATTCATAAACTGACAACTTAATTGTCACTATCGCTAATAACGACCTACTATATAGATTAGTTTCGTATCTCTGTAGTTGTTCCTAAAATAATTTTTTGCTGCGAACTGGTTTATTTTGGGAAAACCGAATGAATTTCTGGCTGAGTGTCTTTTTGGTAGTACAAAACGTCAGGTTAATTTCAATATTGTAACTTTTTTAGTGCTTGTGAAAAAAATTGTTATACAAATTTTATGTACCCCCTGAAAGGGGCTGTATCTTAACAAGGGATGCTCCAATGAAATTTCTTTATATGAAAGATCCCATCTTTTTTTCGATGAGGAATCACCTCCTTGAATGTTTTACACTAATTTAGTTATACCCTGTATTGTTGTGCTTTACACACTTGTCTCGTCACTCCCTTGGGATTCCAGGACATCGGCTACGGAGGCACATCTTCACCAGCAGCAGGAGGTTGCATATCATAATGAGAATCTAGAAGTGATTTTGAATTGGGGTGAAAGTGACCAGGTTCAATTCAATGCTACAAAAACCCAGGCATCGGTTTTCTTCAAGAAGATAAATGTCTCCGAATCGGATATAATAATGTCAGGTCAAACAATTCCGCTTTCTCATTCGATGAGTTTGTTGGGGGTTGAAATGGACACCAATATGTCTTGGTACAATCATGTCGCTGGAATTGCAAAGGCTGCTTTTTGAACCAGAAAACTGTACAGACCTCAGCAACTTTTGATGCGTTATAAAGCTCAGATCAGACCTTCTTTGAGTATTGTTCTCATATATGGAGCTCTACCCCCAAACATACCCTGAAGTTGCTGGATTCCATCCATAAAAGAGATAACATTGAAGAAAGGTTGGAGATTTTTCTCTCTTCTATAGATACTTTCACTGAAAGTGAACTTGTGTCACTTGGACCATTTGATTCCATCAAGAGCGGTACATATCAGAAATACGAGACGGAATATGGCCGCTCAACTTTTTCACGTTCAACTCAGTACACCTCGAACATCACTGTTCATGAACTCTTTCATCTGTAGAACTGCATTAACACGTGCCGTGGTAATAGAAATAATAGAAATACGAGAAAGTAGAAAAAAGGGAGTACACAATGAAGAATTAAGGACAAATATGCCTCTCCTGATAACATAAAACCAAAATATCTGGTACGCCAATGTGCCCCACCCAATTTATTCAAGTGTCCCTTCGGACAAGCATTCTGTTACATACTCCCAAATGATAACTCTCGAAATTCAAGAACAACAAATAACAGTTAATTTTCCAAACTTCGTGACAGTTTCAACAGCGGCCGATATGAGACAATACGGCAACTTATTGTGGAGCCTCTCACAGAAAGGGTTGCGAATGGGGCGACCCTTCGTCCTCAGACTGAATATCTCCCCCTTGACAATCCTTGAAGCTTGTATCGAGGTTGTTGCGACATGACCCGATCGTTGAGAGGAATGTACAGCACGCGGTGTGTTGAGTGGATAAAAATTCTACCCGGGGTTCATTTGAATGAGGCCTGATTTCAAATTCGATATTCGATGAATAATTCTGTTGCTAACGAACTCTCGGGAAAAATGTTCCCAGTGATATTGTGTGAGGAAGTGTAGGTGGAATACTTGATCCGAATCACAACTTCCACATACCAGGTGTGTATATGAAACCACTGGTAATAATACGAGGTCTATTCAAAAAATAAAGTTCATTTTATCTTTCTCAAATAATATTTATTCATTCATCAATTTCTATTTTGTCTCCTTCTGGCACTCGTGCCACCGTTTTCTCCAATCCTCGAAACATATCTCCTTTTTGGTACGTCTTAACTCAAGCACTGTCAGCAATTCTGTTTTTATTTCTTCAATCATCTCAAAACGCCGTTCTTCCATGGGTCTCTTCAATCTTGGGAACAGAAAAAAGTCGTAGGGGGCAAATCTGGTGAATACGGTGGCTGAGGCATGATCACGGTGTAGTTTTTTGACAAAAAATCACGAACAGACAATGCTTCTTGCATGTGGCACATAACTTCAAGATAATAATCCTCATTGACTGTATGACAATGTGGCAAGGACTTCTGATGTACTACGTCACGGTAATCGAAAAAAACAGTGATCAGAGCCTTGACATCTGATCGAAATTAGCGTGCTTTTCTAGTCTTGGCTCTCCTGAGCCTTCAAAACAAATCTGGATCATCGCTGACGTAATTCAACTCAACAATTGCTGTGCGATGGTCAAAATTCAGCAATTCCAGACCGAACTTCGCTGCCACACACTTCATATCCAAAATTCACAATGAACATTCCCATGAACATTTTCTTCACTTTCTCAACATTTTCATCAGTAGTTATTGACTCAAGAGTACAATCAACGTATGCCACTGTCAATATTTCAAGTGTTTTCGAGCACTCAATTACATAATTTTTTGTTCAGGTAATGTATCCATCATATTCATCATAAGTCAAAATGTGACTGGGAAATTTGTTGAGAGCATACACTGTATATGCAATACAATGTTTTATGTGTACTCTAGCACTGCCCAAATTCGAAGATTCTCGACTGCGTACACTTTCCACTGATTGCAAAAAAATTTTTAAAATATTTTCTCTCAAATTTTATACAGACTTAGAACTGTCAATTTTTGAGTTTTTTTTATTGAAAACTAATCGTTTCTATAACCTAACCTGTGAAGTTGAAGAAAGTTATAGTAATAAAAACTAACCTGACCCATAAGACTTCCATCAAAAACTAATCTAACCTATAAACCTAACCTAACCTAAGACTACTGGTGATAATAGTAATCTGCTGTTGAGCTTATGGTTTGATTCAGAACAAATACCGCTCCAGAATGCCAAAACACTCTTCTCGACGCGCGTTTCACCAACCAAGTTGGCCAGGAGACAAACTAGACTCTAACTGGATGTAAAGTACTCATTCGGTTGTTTTGCGTTTTGTATACATCACCACTATAAAAGTGAACATCGAAACTTACTTGTCACTTGTGCCCCTCGAATGTAGAAGTTTTGCATGGCGTTTATGTAAAAAGTAGCTCTTCAATAAATTTTTTAAGTCATTACTATTGAGACTTGTGATAGGTGAATTATTAATCGGACGGACAAAGTGTTTACGAATAATAAAGTTCATTAACATCAACAAATGAGCAAACAGAAATAAACAGTGTACCGTCGTGGCGAGGAGAATCAGAATAACCATTAGTTCCCGGCCGAAAACTCAGAACAGAATGAATGAATCGGTTAACAAAAAATGTTCGAAGTCACTTTCGAATAATCATCACTGACAATATGGGTCGGGGTCATAAATATAGTCGAGAAGGGTCAACCACTTGTGCCAGAATTATTTGTCTAAATCCATAAAAGTGTTAACAATGAGTACCTTCTCGAAACACCCCAAGTGGTGCCTGTCGTTCTAAATATCATCTGTTTTTCGGCAATAAACTATCGTTTCGAGAGAACATTCCAATGATATATGATGAAAAAATACAAAAATGTAAAATGTGAAGTAAAAATTAAAATAAAAGAATTAATATAAAAAACCCAAGCAGATGGATATTTTGTATGACTGCTCGATAATATAGTTATGAAACGTTAATTTCCTAACAAGAATTTATAATACAAAAATAAAAATCAAAACCGAAATGAAATGTTTGTAAAGTAAGCAGTAACCCTACATTACTTTCAACAATGCATTCGCGTCTGAACCCGTTGAAAGTGATAGGTGTGACGAAAAGTCATGGAGAATGTTACAAACAAAAAATGTGTACTTTAATTTTTCCACTTCAAGAATAAGAAGTGGCGTATCACTTCCCTCCTCAAAATGATGAAGTTCAAATTCCCCATTGACGACACTGGTAAGTGGTGTTTTTTATGCAATGATTTTTTTCTATTTTCATGCAATCTCTGTGGAATGCTCGAAAGTCTTAAATTTCCTTCATGCGAACCAATGATTTTTAATGCCAATTTCGACAAAATATCAATATAATATCAATGGCAAATCATTGTAGTGAAGAAATGCTGCTGATACTGTATCATGCTAATTTCCACTCCCACCTGAAATATGGCATTTTATACTGGGGATATTGCTCCTCTGTAAATAGAGTGTTTACTCTACAGAAATATGCCATACGAATTTTGGTTCTAGGCTCTAGGCTCTAGAAATTCGTATAGATATTTTTTTTTAATTAAATATTTTAACAGTGGCAGGGACCTATATTCTAGAAGCCTGTGTGTGTGAAGCCTAGCAATATGGCTGAACGTTTACATAACTATAACACTAGAGGAAAACAGTTGATACTATCAGAACGCCATCGTACTGCCCTCTTTTACAAAAGTTATGAAGTGAATGGGTGCAAACTTTACAATATTTCACCCGAGACTGTGAAAAACTGTAAAAACATATATGTGTTTGAAAAAAGGACAGAACAATTCATATTACAAAAAATTGTTACACTCTTGAAGAATTCTCCAACTAGAACTTAAAATTGTTTTCCTTTTTTTAATGTGTGTGACTGTATAAATCATTTATTAATTACTTATTGCATATATACAGCTATATATAATATATTATGTAATGCGCTCATTGACGTCTTTCACAATAATTTTGTCATATTATGTGAAACCTTATTGATTGAAATAAACTGGTATTATTATTATAATTTGCAAGTCAGAGGGAGTGGGAGAACAGAAGCTTCGCTTGAAATCCCTCTCATACATAACCATAAATACAAGTTTTATTGACTGAAATAAGACTCTAAAACTCCTTTTCTTTTTCAGGTAAGGCATATCCATTGAAAACTATTCAAGTAAGTACCTAACTACATGATTAATGGATGTTTTCCATTGTCCGGCTCTTATATAATAACATAACTCATTAGTCATTCGATTGAATACAACTTTGATTGCAACCATTCATACGGATATAAAAGAGAAAGTATGAAACATCAAAATTGAAATACTGTTATGTTGTGGTCGTGGATTAGAACTGCCATCCGGGAAAAGAAAGACGTGGATATTTTCTGCGACTCATTTTAATTTTGACTCCCCTGTATATACGCTTCCCATCCATCATTTGGAATGGAACAGCGGGAACAACTGGAGCATTAACTGCATAAACACGATTATGTGGCGTCTTGAAACAATGTCGTTATAATTTTGCTAGTCATGTTCTGTGAATGTTCAATAAATAACAGACAATGTTTTCCTTTGCTGTCTCTGCAAAATGGCAACGACACGATATTGCACTTCAGACTAGCATTATGTTATTATTTACGAGTTTTCCTCTATTGGAAATGAGAAAAGCAACCGCAATGACCTTTGCAGAGGTAAACAGATTCATAAAATTGAGTGCAGTCATTTCCTTATATGGTTTCGTGTTTAATTTGTAAGTTGGATACTGTTAGATTGCATATATAGTAGAATTTCAATCCAATTCAGTTTAGACTTCAAAATACATTTCGAATCAGATAACCTTCTACCTATTTGATGACTAATAACTAATTCAAAGGTTAAACAATCGGAGAGAAATTAAAATAACTTATTTGACTAGGCATGTAATAAATGATGACAATAATAATAAATTTATTTTGAAATGTTGTTTCATTAGTTGGGAAAGGGATCAAACACTTTTTGTTGATGAACAATTTGCCAACGTTTCGAACTTTATTAAATCCATCATTAGAGCTCAAACATCAGTTTATCATATGACCTTCTACCTATTTGATGACAGATAACTAATTCAAAGATCAAACAATAGTGGAGAAATTATAATAACTTATTTGACTGGACATGTGATAAATGATGATAATAATAATACATTTATTTTGATATGCTGTTTCATTAGTTCTGAAAGGGATAAAAAATGTTTTGTTGATGAACAATTTATTTTTTTGCCAACGTTTCGAACTTTATAAAATCCATAGTCAGGACTCTAACTTGAGTTTATTCGTGTTGAAAAAACGTTAAAAATATACAGGGTGGGGCACCGAAAACGAAACAGATCAAATATCTTCAAAACGCATGTGTTCGGAAAAAAATGCAAATCACCCAATTTGAATAAGGAAAGTAGTAAGTGAGACACATCGTTAAAAAGGTGATTTCGTAAGGAATTCAGCCATGTCAATTTTAGCTACCTAACTTTCGGTTTTGTCGCCTTCTTGCGGGAAAAGAAACTGTTCCGTATTCCAAATTATGATACTTTATTCGCATGCTAATTTGACATGAATTCGATGACAATGCATTATGGTCCGATTTGCAATCATGGTCCGATTTGAGTTGATAAGTGGTGGTTTTCAGGGTCGAAAATTATGAATTGTTTTTCAATGCAAAAAATCAAGATGATGGCTCCAAAATGCCTTCTAAATTCGATGATTTTAAAGAATATGCAGGTTGCATGAAAACGTCTACGATCAAACATATGCAACCACTTCCAATCTGCTAATTCGTGTGAAATTCCAGTTTTTTTTTATACCAAATACCAACCCGATGCAGGAGTTTTCAACTTTTAGTATGCAACACCTGTCGTTGTGTTCTGAACATGAATGATGAACAACGTTACAGTGGTTGGAATGAGATGAAACTAATGAATCACATGGTATTTTCTTGACATATACATCCAAATATTGTCTATGGGATCAAATTATCTAAAAGAACAATTCGTTCAGTCCAGTCTCAAATTACCTACATTGTAGGTTGATGGACTAACACCTATCAGAAAACAACTACTCCCCTGGCTAATACCACTAAGGGCGTTGGATCAAATCCGACAGGTTTCAGTGCTGTTTTCTTCACTGAAGTTATTCCTGCATATGCTGTTGGCGATACAACTGCCGGAATCGATTTTCAATTATTGGTATAGATAATTTGACACTGGCCTGAACGAGTTGTTGTTTTATATAATTTGATTCAGACAGTCTCCAAGTATGCCCACTCATTTTTTCATTCAGTAATTTTTTCAATCTATTGATTTCTGAACATTCCAAATGGTTCAGTGTCAAATCTTTCTCTTTCGAATGTATCATGTCATACTCATGATTGAACTCATATTCGTCTGTCAAAAGATGGTTTGCAAATGTGGAATTGCTCTTCAGCTTAGGAAAGATTATTTGACTTGTGGTTTTTGCTCGAAACTTCATATTGGCCAAACGGGAAAAAACTTCTTCCAGAGAATGAAAAAGCATAGGAGTTTGTCTTGAGTAGGTCTTGAAAATCATAGAGAACTTGAATTTTTAATTTTGTATTCATGAAATTAGTCTTCCAAAATAAACCTTCCATACTGTGTCAACTCTGAGGCTCATTCAACCCTACACACTGCATTTTATTTTCAGATAAGTATAGCTCTATCCTTGCATTAAACCATTTTACCTCATCTATTTTGAAAACTGAATCAGTATAGTGACATTGAGGCAATTCATCTATTTTCTTGTACCAATCAAATACCATTAAATTTCGAATACGCTTCAGATTATCACTGCCGACTGATCAGTCGATTAAGAAGATAACATATTATAGAATGGAGTAATATTAATCCGATTCTCAAAGTTATTGAGTGTCAATTCATCCATTTGCCAATGAAGTACGTATCATGATTGATTGCATCCCACCTTTTTTTTGTATTGCAGTAAGACAGGTTGGTTGATGTGAGTTAGTTCCACAAGATAAAGCTGAATGAATGAGTGCTGGCAACTCCAATCACAGCTCTGAAGAAATGCATATGCTGAAGCTGCTGGATTCTATCCAGGAAAAAACCATCCGCCTGATTGGAGACACACACATCACTTGCAACTTTGATAGCTGGAGATTTGTCTCTCTTTCATACATTTTTTCACGGGAGGTGTTCAAGTGACTTGGCACATTCGATTCTACCAAGAGCGGAGCATATCAGAAATACGCGACGGACTGAGGCTGCTCATCGTTTTGAGGTTCAACTCAATGCACTGTTCAACTGCAACTGTTCAATTTTCCAGTGCCTTTTTTCTGCTAGTTTTTGAAGTACTAAGTCAGCTCTTCGAAGCTTTTTGTTTGATTGAATATAACTTCTTGTGGTGAGTGTGTCTCTTTTGAGGCATCCTTGAGTACACATATGTAAAGTCATCATTTCTGTTAGAAAGGGGTTTGAAGAGATTCGATCTTGATCATTCAACACTCCCACTATAATATTTCCATTTATCTTTACGGTTGTAACAATCAATGTACACCAATGCTTTGCCTACACTAATGCTTTTCCCCTTGACTTGTGCGTGTTTTCAGGTTTGTTGAGAATGTATAACCACAGTAGAATCTGTCACGAATTAATTATAGAAAGCGGGTAGCGAACCCATAAAATCGAATTTGAACGCGAACGCATACGCTCAGATCACAAAATTATCGGAAACCTAGATACTCCCAAATGGATGAAATTCCGTGAATCACCTTGTATGGTTTAGCTGCTAAAACTGAACTCCCATCCAACTCATTTCTATATGAAATATTTTTTCAAAACACAACTAAGCACCCCGTTATTTTGATGTTTTTTTACACAGGAAATGAGGGGTAAGTTTTTGATGTCAGAATATATCTTTTAATTAGCTTCAATAATTGACCAGATATTTGATAATTCAGGCCTATATTTTCAGTTGATAGTTTTTTTTTGAAGCTGGATTTGACTCATTTTATCTACGTTTTAGGTATATATGTTCACCATAGTTCCGTCGTCATGGGTAAATAATAACCAACTCTCATGGTCAAAAATTGATGCTGATACAATGATGTATAAACTAAAACGAAGTCATTTGATGACCTACCAAATTGCTGAAGAAGAACTGTTAGAACGAATGCTGAAGAATGACGATACAGAACAAGAAAAAATTATCTATTCTATGCAACCCAAAAAGCAAGCAGGGTTATTTTAATTCAAACGAGTTGTCACAGAAAGTGTGAAAAAGCCAGAGTTATGTATCTTTTATGGGACACCGTCTATATGACAGTAGGTATTAGTTATTCGAGGAGTTACTTCTGAATACTTTCTGTAAAGCATACCTTGCTGTACCTGAATTTGTCATCATTTAAAGGGTTGTAACACGAAACTGCTTCACTCAGAACAAACTATTCAGGTTTTCTAAATAAATAACTAAAAACTGAAACTTGAAAGTGCAAACACTTTGTATTTTACAGTCCTTCAAATTGTGAATAATAAGGTTGATTTACTAAACCCAATGCCTTGAAAATATTGAATTTACTTACAGGGTACACCTATACTCAATAAAAATCAAATATTTAGAAGTTGCTGAAGAACTAATTTCCACCACGATATCGATGGTATCCCATTTGAATAACTAAATAAAAATATTCTTACTAAACACAACTAAAATTTTGAAGATTTTTTCAAAGCTGTGATTAGGAATCGATGTCAGCTGGTTGTTCTTAAACGCTGCATTTTATTCTTGGTGGCAGCAAATATATATTAGCGAAAGCAGTTCAATTTTATAACAGTTATATTAGTGTTTTTGAATTGTTGTGAATATACCATACTATAAAATAGTTGGGAAATTATCATTGAAGTGACAATATAGTAATGAAAATAAAATAGTGTCTGAAAGCATTCTAATAAAATAATTTCATTAAAGCTACAGGAAACAGTTATAAAATAAGCTTGAAATAGTTTTATAACTATCATAAAAATCTCGCAGAAAAGTGTTATAAAACTGCTACATTACAATTTACTTTTATAGGAAAATAAGTTTTATAAGTTAGTTTTAAAAACGTTTCTGTGATAATTTCCTGACTATTTTATAATGGTTTTTTAATTTTATTTCATAAACGTTTCTATGACAAATTTATAAAACACTATTATTGCCTACAACTGTATTGTGTTCACCGATCATCTAATACAATCAATTAGCATTTTGGAAGTAATTATAAAATATTAATAAAATAAAACTGTTGCAACACCATGGAATTATAAAACAACTTTGCTGGTTGGGATATTACAACCAGTAGGCTATCTCATCACGTCACCTGCCCGAGTTTCCGCTCTTAGGATGAGATTCTCATTCAACGCGTTCAGTGCTGTAGTATCGAAGGATTCGACGGTGCCACGGGTATCGGATTAGTTATAATAAAAGGTTGAAAATTGATATTGTGTTTAGTTTGTTCTCTGTTGTTATTATTATTGTTTTTAGTTTTTGTTGTTGGTTATAAGTAACTTACCACAAAATCTTGTATAGTATATTAAAATTTCGTTTTTATATGAACGCACGCTTATGGTGAAAGAACGAAATTGGCTCCGCCTTTCGTTTCAAGGTCACCGAGAACTTTGTGAATTTATGAATGAAAGTAGTGGCAGTGAAGTAACTGGTTGATATCTATATGGTTTCGATTCTTCAATGAAAAAGCAAATTTTATTTTCATTAGTTTGCCTTGTTTACTCATCGTAATAGAATTGAAATCACACATTGAAACTTGATCTTCATTTCGTAAAAATTTTGACTTTTGTGGGTTGTTGTTCATATGATGATGACAGCTGGTTATCAGAAAATTACCTTATTCAAGTCTCTCTCATAGGTAGTGAACAGTATGGAAACTTTTCAACTAGGTCTCACTAAAGGCTCGAGTGTCAGATTCTGATGGAAGCAAAAACAGGTCAATATCCTGATTGATTCCTAATTATTTTCGGAAAATCTCCAGTTTCTCAACAGTCTCTTAAAACTTTCATCATTCACTGGGCACAATCTCAGCAAACGCGATTGGAGTTCATTTCTGCGCCAACATCAATATTCCAAATTGAGGTAAATACAAAATTTTCAAGTTTCACGTTAATCAAGTCTCAATGGAATGGAAGTTTCTGTGACAAACTTTCGAAGTAATTCCATTAAAAGCTTTTCCCAAGCATGCGGGTAGGTAATTGTATCCATAAAATGATTCATATTTCTGAATTACTCGTTTTCGCGGAATCCACCTAATCACTCTCATTATTCCTATTACATTAGTAGGGATAATCAAAAATTAACTCAATAGAAACTTTGTGGGCGAAGTATTATATATTATGAGAGAAAGTTCATTAAATTGTGATTGTTATTCAGTCAGCAAATATATTTGAATGAAGGGTATTATTAAATTAGCGAGATTGATTATGTACTATATGAAACAAATAATTTCAGCTCATTCATTATTATAAGTGCTCCATAAACCAGTGTTTATTTTTGATAATCATTAGGTTGTTTCAGAAGTTTTGTTCATTTCAATGTCATGTTTTTGTAGTCCATACCTCAATAAATATCTTTTTCACTCTGATGTGATATATATTGATCAATAGAGAATTATGTACTCTATACATTGATGCTGTTCTTTTTTTTCTCAATGTCCATTTTTTGCCTGTTTCCAGCGTATTACTATATGATGTCGTACAGTGATTTTTTGTCAACTATTCTCTACGAATTTGAACTGAACCAGAGCGCTGCCGAAACATCTCGAAAATATAACCGCATTTGGTAGTGATATTGTTAATGAAAACACTGTTTGACGTTGGTTTGTGAAATTTCGTTCCGGAAATTTCAGCCTTGAAGATGAGACCCAAATTGATGACCTCTTCGGTCATCGTCCATCCTGTTCTTTCCAGGAAGGTGGACAGGTCTCTGGGAGACATCTCCTTTATATTGGCAGGTGTAGGCCAAGATTCGCCGAATATACACTCTCATATTGACGATAACCCCGGACACTCGCATATGACCTGCCTGATAATTTCATCTCCCTGTTCACACATCCTGCATGGAGTTGTGTCCACTAGCTCCATCCTACTGTGAAGCATATTTTTTTTCTGGTCATCGCCAGATATTCCTTCGGCGCCAGCTTCCCAGGGTCGCTCAGGGTGATCCTGGAAAAAATTCGTCCTTTGATTCCACCCCATTTCTTTAGGGATTGAGCATAAATGTGCCGTCTGGCTAGTTCCGCAATTGGCGAAGTCATCAGGCCGTAGGTGTCACTGGGTCTTGAAATTCTTAGTCTAGCCGCTTCCTTGGCTGAAGAGTCGGCAATGCGATTACCTGTCCTCCAACCCAACTCACGAAGACGATTGTAGATAATAACAATGGAAACGTCGTGAACTATTTCGACTTGGAATCTCTCCACTTTTTATTTTTATTTTCTTCATTCATTTCTTTATTTTCATGTATTCAATTGTTCTATTTCTTTTCACTATAATATCATTTCAGGTTTATTTTGCTTATATAATTGTCATTTCCAGCTATTCATTTTCAATTCTTCTTTTTTAGTTGTTTCAGGGATTTCAAATCATTTTATATAGTAGTAGTAGTCGTATATCTCTGTGCTGGGTTTGCGACTCAAAAATCCTGCACCAGAACCGGAAGGTGTCTTTGATCCATCTGTGAACCAACAACGATCTGCTCTTAATATTTCCTTCTCCCGAAGGATCCAGTCGTCTCTACTATATGTATGGAGACTCTGCACCATCATTTAACATAGTGAACTTTTCGGCAGGTGAACTCAAACCTGGCCGTGATAGCTTGGGTAACGATGAATCCAAGTCCAAAAACTACACCTACCGACGAAACCATCGCCAAAGTTTACCAAATGGTGCTAGACGACCGACGAATTAAAGTGAGGGAGACAGCAGAGGTTATGAACATGTCAAAAGAACGTGTTTGACACATATTCAATCAGTATTCAAGGATGAGAAAGCTGTTCGCACGTTGGGTGCCGCGTTTGCTCAAGTTAAACCAAAAACCTGTTTGAATGAATATTTCCAACGCTCTGCTCGAGCAGTTTGGGTGCAATAAATCCCAGTTTTGGCGTCGAGTGATTACTGTGGATGAAACTTGGTTACACGATTATGCGCCGATACAGTCCAAACAGTGGACTGCAAAGGAAGAACCGGCTCCAATGAAAGTAAAAACTTTTTTGGCTGGGAAAGTGATGACGACTGTTTTTTGGGATAGTCATTGAGCTGTTTCAATCGATTATCTCCAAAAGAAAACACCATAACAGGAGCATACTACGCATCATTAATCGACAAGCTGAAGGCAAGATTCGCTGTATAACGGCCACATTAAAAAATAAAACATTCAGACCATACTCATAGATACTAATATTATACTAAGATCCAAGTTTTTTGATCTTGTACGATAACGCTCCAATATAGGAAAAGGGCAAATCTGGTTGTGAGGGCCTTCATTTCTCATTGAGCTTTTTATTTTTGTCCAGTTTCTCTCCCGTCAGCTTTTTGGAGAATCAGAAATATCAGCAGATTTCATCTGTTTCAGATTCTCACTTCATGGATAACTTTCTCCCAATGACCTGAAGTTCCCCTTTGACAGTTTCATTCTTAACGCTCAAACTGGTTGTTTGATTTCCATCCAGCAACTCCACAAATTTGAATTCTGGAATAACGAAATTTCCTCTCTCAATGGCTGAATCAATGGAATAGAAACTATTGCAGAGTTTTGGATAATGGCACTTTTGAAATCAAGTGGGACGTCCTTCTTGTTACGTTCTGGTAGTCCATAAAAGTGAGATGGCTTGCTGTGATATCAACGATACTCCCTCCCAACCAGCAAAGTTGATTTATAATTCTATGGTGTTGCAACAGTTTTATTTTATTAGTATTTTATAATTACTTCCAAAATGTTAATTCATTATATTAGATGATCGGTGAACACAATACAGTTGTAGGCAATAAAAGTGTTTCATAAATTTGTCATAGAAACGTTTATGAAATAAAATTAAAAAACCATTATAAAAAAGTCAGGAAATTATCACAAAAACGTTTTTGCAACTAACTTATAAAACTTATTTTTCTATAAAAGTAAATTGTTATGTAGCAGTTTCATAACACTTTTCTGCGAAATTTTTATGATATTTATAAAACTATTTCAAGCTCATTTTATAACTGTTTCCTGTAGCTTTAATGAAATTAATTTATTGGATAGCTTTCAGATACTATTTTATTTTCATTACCATATTGTCACTTCAATGAAAATTTCCCAACAATTTTATAGTATGGTAAATTAACTACAATTCAAAAACACTAATATAACTGTCATAAAATCAAATTAATTTTGCCAATATATATTTGCTGCCACCAAGAATAAAATGCAGCATTTAAGAACAACCAGCTGACATCGATTCCTAATCACAGCTTTGAAAAATTCTTCAAAATTTCAGTTATGTTTAGTAAGAATATTTTTGTTTATTTATTCAAGTGGGACACCATCGATATCGTGGTGGAAATAAGTTCTTCAGCAACTTCTTAATATTTGATTTTTATTGAGTATAGGTACCCCATAAGTAAATTCAATATTTTTAATTCATCCTTAATTTAGACACTATGAAATACATATATATGTGTATATATATGTTATACTTTCAATTTGATAATAATTCCATTGTGTGGATACGGTAGTGGATTTTTCTGTATCCCGAATATATGAATAAAAATAAATAATAACTCAATGGCGGCTATTTTGAATATTTATTGGGGGGTATATAATAGTTTTAGATTCAGTTCGAGGTGCTTCAAATAAACGAAGAAATGACTTCGTGTTCCATGAAAAAAACTTCCTGGAAGCTTTGAGCTGCCCTGTATATTGGAAATACATAAAAAACACTTAAAACTATCCCACCTAACCCAGTGCTTCAATTTTTTTGCGAAAAACAGGAAAAGGTTATAATATTGGTTAAAATCCGTCGTTTAGCCTTTATAATCAATGAAAGAAACTTTTTAGCCAAAACATCCCGAGAGATAATATTTATCCAAACTGTTCATACAAGCACTTTTGTATCTTCAAAAGTAGTCCGACTCTGCAGCAATACCATCACTCCCAGAACTGAGTGTTTCTTAACAGTTTTATAGGGGTAACATAGTAGCTAAAATACGTTGAAATGTTTGCTACTGATACCAATTCATTTTATAGAACGTTGCCATTTTAAATGATAGCGATCCGGGATACTGAAATTAGATGAATTGAAAATATTAAATACCGCACATATAGTGATATTTACAGTTGAAAAGTACATAAATATTATAACATTATATTGTTTAGAATGAACAAAGTCAATTTTGTGACTAGAAAATGAATACGTCGACAATTTTGGTATAATTAATAATTTTACCGAAAACATTTATAAATGAGTGGCGCGCTTAAATTTTGCTAATAATAGGCTATATATTTGTCAATAAAATTTCATTTGCAGTAAAAATATCAATCTTCGAAACACAAACAATGTCTTTAAAAGTTTTATGAGTGCAAAAGTGAAATTTTAAAATGGCTTCAACCTTTCAATTTCTTAGTTTTCAGTTGGTGACATATCAATTATATTTTCCTAGTGTCCAATACAAAATTACTTCTGGCGTCTTCAAGAAAACAAGAAAACATTTTTAACACTGTTTTATTTCATTGTTATCGTTTTTGGCTGTATTATATTTTATTACGCCTACTTGGAACTACTAAAAAGCTCTTATATAATTGTCTTCTGATTTTTTTATAGGTATCGCTCAAATATGTTGCAGAAGTGCAGTAAGGGAAGTCTTTACAAAACTACTTTTCAAGAGTGTTAGAAAAATTGTATAGTAACTGTCAAAATGTTTATAAAACTGTTTTGTAGTGTTTATAAAAGGCCTTATAAAATATTGATAATAACTATAATGTTTTATAAAAAGGTGCTAATTTCTTATTCATAGCAGTTTTATAAACACATTGAAACCATTTCTGGGAGAAATGTAGTTTTATAATTTGTTTCTCCGAAACGTTTCCGCAACTATTACAAAATACGAAATTGCTAGTTGGGCTACTCATACAAATAGTAGAGTTGATGTCACCTCAATAGATTTTATATCTTCAATTGCAGGAGTTTTCTTTGAGCATATTTTGTATGGAGACTACAGATAATTGAAGAAGAATCCTATCTCATTTAGTTTCCAAATGACCTATATTCATCAACATTCTCTGATAGTGAGCATATTGAAGAACCTGCATTTTGGAGTGCAAATTTCAATAATTAACCTCGATCTTTTTCTACAGACACTAAAGAATGCCTAACAACGCCCTTGTTACGAACACTCCAAGACATCACGGCGTCTTGTAGGAAATAATGATGGAATTCTAAAATTACTCGCGTGTGGGAGAAACATTCCACAATCCGAAGACAAACACTCCATTAATTTTGTCATTATCACTAATTTCGAACATTTAAGTGAATTAACTGTATTTCCCATGTTCTTGAGACGCACCCAGACAGAAGACTCGTGTAATAACATAGTTATGTTTTCCTCGACATCGTGTGGGAAGTTCACTTTCACAGAACGTCTGGTACTAACATGGTTTCGTTGGAATCGTTCAGTCATTTGTTTGGGTTTTTTAGTACAGGTTCAAAAAGTTGTTATCTTGTTTAGCTAATACTATATTCTATCCACTACAAAAATATTCAAGAGATTCTGAAACTCAAACCATTGAACTATTTTCAAAATACAAGTAGATATACCAGGATCGTTAGATTCTAGTGGAATTTCCTCAGTAAATTTTCAATGAATATGCAAAGATTATGATATGAGTAATACATATATAAAAACACGATCAATAATCTGAAAAAGATAATAGAAAGCAGTGTCGGCCTAAATTTATTGTGTGCAAGGTACATTTTGTGAGGCGCTTTGATGGTGCAAGAAGAAAGGTTTATAAAATGAAAAAAAAACACTTGGAATTTTTCATTCATTAAGAAGCACCTACCAAAATTTCTACTAATTTACTTTTCTGGAGCATTAAACAACAAAACTGAAAAAAAACAACTTTGAACCAATAAAAAACACATCATGTATAGGTCGCCGTATGAAATTCCAGTCATAGTCACTGACACTGCGGCTATATACTTATTGAGATCTTTGAAATGAGGAATTGTTCCTTGGCAGAATGTTCTGGTTGCAGCATCAAATCAAAAATGAGATGTTATTGTACATATTCTTAAAAATATCGAAGTTTTATTTCGATTAGTCGAATGGATGTATAATGAATGCATAATTTTTCTTCATATTCTCGGAAACGAACTGGTAACATTTGAACAGCTCGAGCGATTTTCATGAAACGTATCTAAGAATCACCCCAACAAAATTAACTATTGAATAAAAAAACCGCATTAAAATCGGTCAACTATTATAGGAGCTACAGTGTCACAGACAGACGCACAGATATACAGATACACAAGTCAAACTTTCAACACACTTTTTTCGCATCGGGGATTTAAAATGAAGAAAAAATGATTAATTGAAGAAACAAAAATGTTCTTCTTTTGGTTTTACTGAACTTCCTAATTATTGGTGATGCTTTGATGCTATAATCTGCTTAGATAAAACTGCAGTCCAAAACTGAAAGTCTTTCTTGGCCCATTGTATTTCTTGAATAATTTTTTGTTGTTTCAAATTTTGAAAAGCATTTTTCAGCGGAAGCAATACTTATAGGTAATTTAAGTAAATTTCTGTCAAACCATCCTCTATAATATATTGAAGCATATAATTATATCTTTGTCCCAACAGTTTTTCAGTATTTTCTCTTCTGGAATTTTTTTCAAGTTGTTTAAGACTCGTTAGAGAAATCCAAAATCTTCAAAGTGTTGATATACATCTCGAATCCATATTGCTCATCACAGAATCAATCATGGTATTGAAAAATTTTTCTCATATCGGCTTTTGGCAGACTGATATGACATAGATGATAATTTTTCAATTAATCAATTACACAATACAATGTACTTTATCACAAAAATAAATATATTCACGAATTTTTCATTCATATTCTTTCGTGTGCCGTAGGTTGAAAATTTTCTAATCTATTGATTATAAAAAATCATGGCGTGTCTTGTTGGATTTCTTAAAATTCATTTTGCCAACGCCTTACGCCGTCTCTGATAGAAAGCCTCGTACATTCTGTGTATAGACAATGATTACACAGCTCTACAAATGAAATTTTTGTTGTCCTGGACATATTTGGAGCCCAAGAATAATTTCGATGACTGCTATTTTTGCGTAATGAACATCAAAAGTTTCAATCGAAATAAAACGTGGCAATATCCAAATTTACAGTCTACAAGATGTACCCTCTTGCACATTGAAGACCTTTCTCGCCCTATATGCCTCCAAAGTGGTTACTAATCCCTCAGAAACTATGATACTGCTGAATTCACAACATTTAGTACACTCTACGAGTAGAAATGGATATGAAGATGAAATTTGTTACAATTCCATGTATTATTTCAACATGAAACACCAACACTCGTTCAATATTCCAGTATATATTTTTCACAAAATATATACTAATAAATGAATTGTATTCAATACTGGTAAAAGTGCAATTCCTTTGTATGATAAATTCATAGCAACCACCCTGTATAATTATTCATTCCTTCAGTTGATTAATTCTTGTTGTTAAAGTCCATGTTCTTCAGAGTAATCAACTAAGCTCGACCTTAGAACAAAAGTCTTAATCGTTAAGGGAAAAAGCTTCACTTCTTATTTTCACTAAGCAGAAGTTTTGGTTATTTTTTCCTGAGCAGGTGTTTCAGCTCAATGCATTTGTGGATTCTAGAAACCAAAATGGAAAACACTAGTAAATATTATCAATTGTTATCTGAAAGTATAACATACCCACTGTTTGTTTGAAGGTGATTGACAATGTTTCATGATGAATTTCACTAGTTCGGACTTCCATTGTCTACTATATAAAATGATTTGAAATTCCTGAAACAACTAAAAAAAATAAAAATTAAAACGAATAGCTGAAAATAACAATTATATTAAGCAAAATGAACCTGAAATGAAATAATAGTGAAATAAATTACAACTAAAATAGAACAATTCAACAAAAATAAATGAAAATAAAGAAATGAAAAAAGAAAATGAAAATAAAAAGTTGAGTGATTTCAAGCCACGTTAGTTCACGACGTTTCGATTATTAGTATCTACAATCGTCTTCGGATGATGACTGGACTGATTCCTCCGAGAGATGACTATTTATAGGTCGTTCGAGTACTTTTACTCATCCCTGCTTTCCATTTTCCGCTTCACTGGTTCCGTGGGAGATGATCCTTTGCCGGGAGTTGGCCATTTTTCGCTTGATGATGGGTTTCCATATGTAACGTATTTCTACGCTGGCCTGGCTGAATACGTTGTTGGACAACATGTATGCGGCTTCCTTGAATTTTCTCGTAAACCAATGCTCCTCTCTGTGCAAGATCTCAGCTTGGGACCACTCGATGTTGTGTTGATAGGTCCAAACATGGTCTGCTATTCCTGATTTGCTGGTTTCCCCTCGCTGTGTGTGTTTCTTGTGCTCGGCAATGCGAACATCCAATGGCCTCTTAGTTTCACCAATATAGGATTTTCCGCACTCACATGGTATCCGGTAAATATAATTCTTGGAATCGCAGTCCGCGTTTGGTGGCCTGGTTTTCGTGAGGCTGCTGCGGATAGTGTTACCGGATCTGAAGCAGGTTCTGATGTTGTACTTGGAACCAATTCTTCTTATCCTCTCTGATAATTCTCTGATGTAGGAAGTGCAAGCACTGGTTGTGACAGCTTCTCTTTCTTGCGAGGCTCCCGCTGTCTTTTAGCCAAGGTCTTTTCTACCATCGCTTTGGAGTAGCCATTCCGTTGAAGATCATTTTTGATGATGTCTAGATCTATCTAGACTATCTAGATCTATCTTCTTGTTACAGAGCCCGAAAGCACGGTCTAATAGAGTCTTGATAATTCCTCTTTTAGACCATAACGTCTAAGAATGACAATTCTTCGTGGATTTCCTTCTCCATTGAGAAAGTGATGGAAGGTCTCACGCTGTTGATGTGTTTCAGGAAGGCGTCTAGTTCAGCGTTCCCATGGTTCCATATAATGAAGGTGTCGTCAACATATCTCAACCAGACTCGAGGTTTCTTGTGGGTTTCTTCAATGGCCAGAGTTTCAAACCACTCCATGTATATGTTGGCTATGACTGGTGAAAGTGGCGATCCCATTGGTAGTTCTTCATCTCAGTTCCAACTGAAGGGCAAATTCTTTACACAAGTCCAGTAATGTTCATTACTTCACCAAAGATACTGAACAGTGCATCACAATTCAAAAAAAAATATTTATAACAGAAAAGAAGAATAAATTTCTTTATTTTCTTTTTCAATTCAACTTTTATGAATAAAGTATTGAAACAGAAACAGAAAATTTGATGATAATTTTCAGTGAAAAGTTATTTGATAATGTTTTTATCATTTTTAGTGATTGAAAAAATATGAAAATGAAGTTGAAAAATTCCAGAGACAATTTTTCAAAACCATTCATAGTTTCGTGATTTGTTGGCATAGAGGTACTCGAAATATCTCTTACATCAAGAGCAACAAAGCCGCTGTTGCTCTGTGTTATAATTAATACATGTGTAATAATTTCTGGTACCAATTATTGAGACAATTCTTGCACTTAGTTGCATGCAGGCCAATGAGACAGAATCACCTATCGGCACTTTCATTTTTGGGAATGCACTATGAAACTATCACGCTGTATGTACTGCTTGTCAAAACTAGAAAGAACCTCAAGAATTATATCTCTCCCCCTCTCTCACACAGTTTCCTAATGAATGCGCATCTTAGGGAAGGTCCTAAGCTGAGACTTTGAAGTCGCTTCCTAGATTTGATAAGCTGTGGCTGATTCCATAAAACAGAAGCAGTAGCAAGTTCCAATATTACCCTGAGAACTTCAAAACCATTCTTGGCATAGTACTCAATATATCCAGATAACAATTAAATATACATCTTCATTCTAGAGTGCCAGAAGTTTGGATGAAGATGCGGATGATGGAAATACTTCTGAAGTACCTATGTGAAACAAAAAAAACAGCGATAGTTCATTCCATCATTAACAGAAAGTATTCTCATAAAATTATTTGCATTTTCCGGTTGAATATCTAAGGAAATATGTATTTTCTTCTCAATCAAAATTACTACGGGCATGGAATGTGAGCCCACGTGGTGACCATTATTGTTCAATTATCAGCCTTGGACTGATTCCAAATAATCCTTCTCTAATATCAAAATTCCCGAAGAGGAGTTTTCCTCGAACTCGTTTGATAATGCGGAAGGCATTCTCCTTTATTTTCATTCCTCACTCTACGCTCCGTTATTGAATAAAAATATTTCTCATTCTGTTGTGCTGCTAAAATGGTATTCGGGAAATTCATATCGGTATCTCATATGATATGGGAATATTTTTCTATGCTGCATTCCATTTTATCGAGATAAATAGACTTTGTCAAACAGTTTCATAAAAAAATATATTCATCTAGGGGTATGTCTTCAATGATAATTTGAAATTATTGATATTATATTCACCAACTCATTTATTAGAATATTCGTTTTTCAATTATTTCGTAACAAAAGATGGTTCGACAAACCATACAAAAATATACGGAAACTTCATTTGACAGGGCGCTTTTTTTCGAAGAAACGGGGCGAAAACGATTTTTTTACCAAATATTACATGTAATGTTTCTCAATCTACAAGAACTGTTGAGAATGATCTTTCCATCGACTCCTGAACTCTGTCAAAAACACCAGGATCACTTACGGAACATACTATTCAAACTGAATGGCTGCAGCCGTTTGTAGCAATCGGAATGATGTTTACAGGTACCAACGGAATCGTTAGATTTTTTGTTACATGCCGGAATTGGATATTCTTATGCCGCACCTGGTTGGAATATTCAGAGCCTCTCTAGCTCTGAGGTATATTCTTAGTAAGTGTTAATACCCAAACCAGGTAGGATGGACTACACATTACCAAAACCATTTTGACGAATTAGATTCACATCGTTCTTTCCAAAAACTATGTAGAGGCTATGTGAGCGGTACATAAGAGATGAAGTGCTAGTTCACAACCTACTTCCTCCAACTCAGCATGCATATATTTCGAGAAGGTCTACTGAGTCGGCCCTTTACCATGTAGTTGGCAGAATCGAAAGATGATTGGACAAAAAAGAATCAACCCTGGGTATATTTATAGATATCGAGGGAGCGTTTCATAAAAAACATTTACAACAATTACCCAGCAATTACACTCCAGGAATGTACAGGTAGTAGGAGAATGGATACTCAAGATGCTCTCTAGTAGAACAATAAGTTTCAATATGGAAGACATCACAGTGAGAGGAGTGGTCATGAAAGGATGTCCACAGGAAGAGCTCTCATCACTTCAGAACATAGTTCTGGATACCCTGAATAATCACCTCAACAATAATGGATTCTACACAATTGCATATGACAAATGACATAGTTATCATGCAGACCGGCAAATTTGTGAACACACTGTGCGATAGCGCGCAGTATAGGCTCAAATTAATAGAAACATGGTGTAAGGAACACTCACTGTCGATCAATCCCAAAAAGACTGAGTTGGTCCTTTTCACCAGTAAAAAAAAGTTTATCGGGCTTTGAACCTCCCTTGAATCTTCAAAAGTAAATTAAACTTCTCTGAGCAGTACCGTGGTACTGTAATCACAAGGAAGCTAACATGGAACTTTCACTTACAGAGTAGAGCAAAAAGAGCATATGTGGCTTATGAGCAATGTCGGAGGACAGTGGGACACTGTCCCCCGTTTGGTCACCTGTATCTACACTGCAATAATAAGACCAATGTAAACGTACGGATCCATTGCATGGAGACCGAAAGTTCCATAAGCAACGGCCATACAAAAATTATATCAAATACAACGACTGTCTTGTTTAAACATCACAGGAGCCATGAGAACAACACCAACTGCGGCAATGGGATTAATTACTGGTCTGACCCCTCTGGAACTAACTGTACGTTGGAAAGGTTGCATTAATGGCCATGTTACGACTGCGCACGGTTGGTGTAAACTACGAAGTACGAATGAGTCTCGCCTATGGCGAGAAGCGCTTACTTCGCAACCTCTGCTGCAGGCAACAAGTGATGCAATCTGACCCAGGTTTGTGTTTAATGAACCCTACAAAATACAAATGAAACAGAACACAGAGTCAGATGCTACAAATGCAAAACACATATATACAGACGGCTCAAAACCAAAGAAGGCTCAAAATGTGGAGTGTACTCCAGATCACTAAGCCTAAGGAATAAATATGGAATTAAATAAAAACAGCGTGGTTCAAAAAGAACTGGTTGGTATTGTTGGAGATTAACAACAAAAATGAATTTGAGCCACATTATATTTATATATTTTTGATTCGATGTTTCTATGGTTGTATGTTGATATATATTGTCAAGTTCAGTTGTTATATTTTACTAGAAATAAATATTATAAAAAGTCTCCATAAAGTTCTCATCATAAATATAACGTATCTTCAAACAGGTTATGGGCCCAGGCACGTTTCAATAAAACTGGCATATATAAGTAAAACTGTTGTTGATATGGATGTGACAAAATCCAACATAGTCAGGCTGAATAGCAATAATTATCAAATATGGAAATACAAGGTTGAAATGCTTCTACTGAAAGAAGAACTATGGAGCACAGTCACTCAAAACCCACCTGAACAAAAGAACAGTAATTGGGATGCAAAAGATGGTAAAGCGAGAGCTACAATTGGTTTACTAATCGAAGATTCGAAAGTGATACATGTTAAGAATTGTAAAACAGCCAAAGAAGCTTGGGAGAATTTAAGGAAACAATATGAAAAACCAACTCTCACCAATAAAGTTTTTCTGCTGAAGCGGTTATGTAAAACAACATTACCTGAAAATGGTGACATGGAAAAGCACATATCTAATATGATGAACATTATCGATCAGTTAGTCACATTGGGAGAAAATCTAGCATAGAATCTACAAGTAGCACTACTTTTATGCAGTCTCCCAGAAAGCTATATCTGGTAACAGCATTAGAAGGAAGGGCAGAGTGTGATCTGACTCTAGAAATGGTAAAAGGCAAATTAGTACAGGAGTATCATAGGCGGAAGGAGAAATCCACATCAACTAGTGAAATGGAACTAAAAGTTTACAAGAAAGGGTCTGTTAAAAAGGCATTCGAGCACTGCAACTCGAAAAATGTGATATGTCATTTCTGTAAGAAAATGGGACATATGAAGAAAGATTGTTTTTATTATAAGAAATCGAAGAGATAATCAAATACAGCCAATGTAGTTTCTACAGATAATGAAAAAACTGAAGAAAACACTCATGTTTGCTTTAACGTTAGTGATAAAGCTCAAGCTCATGAATGGTATATAGACTCCGGAGCAAGTAGTCATATGACAAACAATAAGGATTTTTTCAAGCATTTCAAGGATTCGCTGAGTGAAGTTGAATTAGCCGACTGTAGAAAAGTTCGTTCTTATGGTGTAGGAACTGGACAGTTAACTTGTATTCTGGATGACAATAAGAAAACAGAAATCACAGTGAAGGACACCCTTTATGTACCCAAGCTCGGAACAAGTTTACTTTCGGTCAAGAAATTAATACTTCTTGGATTCAAAGTCGAATTTGATAAGCAGCATTGTTTCATCAAATCAAATAATACAGTTGTTGCTCAAGGAACGCTGGTTGGTAATTTATATAAACTAAATCAGTACAATTCAGCAATGACTGTATGGGAAGGCTGTAATGACGGCTGCATTCATTTATGACACAAAAGGTTTGGCCACCGTGATTCTACCATTATACGAGAAATTACAAATGAAAACATGGTGAATGAAATGAAAATCAAAAATTGTGGACGTTTATTGACATGTGAAACTTGCATTAAAGGTAAACTCTCAAGAAAATCATTCCCAAAGAAATCTTTGACAAAATCTACCAAAGTATTGGATTTGGTGCATACTGATGTTTGTGGTCCCATGCGTACTATAACTCCTTGAGGAAATAGACGATTATAGTAGATATTCCATTATTCATCTTCTCAGTCAGAAATCCGAAGTATCAGAGAAACTTCAATTTTACGTCAGGATGGTCGAAAACAAATTCGGCAGAAAACCAAAAATCATCAGATCTGACAGAGGAGGCGAGTATATGAACACAGAAGTTAGGAATTTCCTGAAAAATGAAGGTATAGAAATGCAACTCACGGCGCCATATTCAAGTCAGCAGAATGGTGTAGCTGAACGAAAGAATAGATATTTAACAGAGATGGTCAGGTGCATGTTAACTGATGCTGATCTACCAAATACTTATTGGGGCGAAGCAACCATGACAGCAAATTTACTTGAAAATTTGGTTCTGACAAGGTCAACCAATAGGATCCCCTTTGAAGTATGGCACGGGAAGAAACCAAATGTAAATCACATCAAAACCTTTGGCAGTATTGTTTATGCACATATTCCTAAAGAAAAACGCCATGAATTAAGTGAAAAGGCAAATAAATTCATATTAGTTGGTTACGAAGCTGGTTCCAAAGCATATAGACTTCTTGACAGAACCACTGGAAAAATCACCATTAGCAGAGATGTACATATTTTGGAAGAAGCTCAGAGCGGATTTCATCAAATGAAAGAGTTTCAAAACGCTAAAAATAGAAGTGATTGTGAATGTCAAAATGACAACAGTGAAGTTGAAATATCATTTTGTCAAAAATCTACAACTTCTGATGGAAATATTCATGTAATATTCGGGCACGGCAGAAGTAAAGGTAATCGCATTGCCGACTCTTCAGCCAAGGAAGCGGCTGGACTAAGAATTTCAGGACCCAGTGGTACCTACAGCCTGATGACTTCGACAATGTGGAACTAGCCAAACGTTACACCCATGCTCAATCCCTAAAGAGATGGGATAGAATTAATTGATGAAATCTTGCCAAGATCACCCTTGGCGATCCTGAGAAACCGGCGCCGAAGAAATATCTGGCGATGACCGGGAAAAATCAACGCTTAACAGTAGGATTTCTGATTGGCCACTGCCAACTAAGGAAATACCTCCCCAATATGGAGCTAGTGAACACACCTCCATGCATGATGTTTAAACAGGAAGATGAAACTGTCAGGGATGTCCTAAGCGAATGTTCGGAGTTATCGTCGATAAGAGAATGTGTGTTCGGCGAGTCTTGGCCTATACCTGCCAATATAAAGGAGATGTCTCCCAAAGACCTATCCATCTTCCTGGAGAGGACAGGATGAACTATGACCTAGGAGGACAACTTCTCAGGAGGATGTACAATGGGTAATCTACAGATACAGATACTTGGTAGGTCCAGTGTAGTAACCTATACTTTGATTTCGGCTAATTCTGCTCACGTCATCTCCATGAGGACTTTCCTGCGGTTGGCGTGGTCGCCTGTAGCTCAGCTACTTGGGAGAATACGGCTACGGACCATATGAGGCTAAGCCCTTGGACCTTTCTTTGCCGTACCCTGATGGTCTCAATAATTTCATAACTACCAAAATTGTTACTGTCGAAATCTGTTTGCCCCTTGAATTCGAAACAGAGCACCATATCGGAAATCATTAAACGACAAAATATCCTTAGAATAGTCCCTTAATTTCTTGACACATGTTTAGTAAACACCCTGTATTTTCAATATCAGAGAAATGTACTAGTTTTGTATCTTTTCTCTTCTAGTTTGGTGTGGTGAATATTTTTTGCAAGCACAGAATGATCTTGTTTATTATGTGCCCAATGTGCAATGACAGTATAATAAAATCAAATATAAATTAATTTATATGACCATAGAAATTCTAATGAAATCTTATACACATCTTCAGGGTACTTTGAAGTTCTTGGTTAGTAATATTATCAATTGCCCAGTATATATTTTCTCCATATCCTCATCAAAATTTTTCAAGTATCCAAGTTCAACTGATTATATTGAAAGAAATTGTCTTCGCTATTTCATGAAGTGAATCCACTTTTCTCTCTAGAGATGAAATATCAGGAAACCAAAATGTCTCAAATTGACAGTCATTCCAAAACAGTAAACGATTGCGATTCAATTTGGTCAGACTATCTAATGTGTAGCCGCTATTGAAAGCTGAACAAAAATATTACAAGAAATATTATAAACTGCCAAAAAACAATGGCCATATCAAAAAAATATCAAAAATGAATATATAAATCCGATACGTGTTCGACTGATTTCGTTGCACATCGGATAGAAATGGTCTTAATGCTCCTAAAAGATGACAATCGACGACATGCGAACTGCTACGACTGCAATTCACATAGATTGTACTGAAACTTAACGAAATTTATTCTGAATTGTCACGATTGTTTGAAATTGTTTAAAATTGTCACGATTGTTAGAAATTCAAAACACGAAACACTTGTAATATGTAATTGTGCCTCAAAATTATTTTGTCATCACACAAAGTCACGATATCGTCTTACGACAATAACGGGATACTTCAAAGATAGGATGGAGATAACATTGCATATCAATGGAGATTCAACCTAAGAAATATACGGTGAAATTCTATGATATTACTTGTGACGCCTCATAACTGTGATTGCCTGGAGATATTCATCAGATCTTATCTCTACTTAAGTAAAACATTCTAAGGAGAGGCTGAGGGGGAGATCAGTAATCTAGGATATCCTGCGGAGCTACATTATGATATCCTGTGAACAAATTGATGATGCCATGGATATATTCCAGTGTGATATCTGAGTTATCACTACTAGCCGATTACAATCCTCTCCATTTCATTTTGAAGTAATCGAAGCATGGTACGAAACATTGTGACGAAGCTTGCCCTCGAATTACAGAAATTAATGAACAGCTAATCAAATAGGCACTTTCCCCGTCCCTTATCCTAAACTGGCGCCTTCGCCACCGACGAAATTGAGACTTCCTCCCTAATCCTTTCCGGAATCCTGCCGCTGGCCTACAATTCCTTACACGGCCCATATAGTAGGGTCACACGAGTGGTGATATCGTTGCCATTCTTATCAGCTCGGCGAACACGGTGATTCGTTACACGGTGTCGAGCAGCTGCGACGGACAGCGAGGGACCATCTCCGAGGCCATCGGTTCCCACAGACGTGATCAGAAATAACGACTAGAACAGTCCATTTGCTTCGAAATGGATAAAAGCGGCGGAGGCTGATTTGTTGTGGCAACGAGCGCGTTCGATAGTTTTGCCCTCTTTGGAAAAATATGTTCTGCTCGAGAAAATAATGTTTTTTGAATCAAAAATATTGAGGTTCGTTGAGTATAAACAATTTTATTTGCACATTCTCTTGAAAGTGAACTTTCAAATGCTTGTCATTGGCTGTCAAAACTGATGTGCAATATAATTAATAAAAAAATTGAATTTCCATACCCTATGTCTTGTAAACTCCGCAATTAGAGTACAACCTAGCTTGACTTCTATCAATATAACTGAAAATTTGAGGATGATGTTTGACACCAATATGAAATTCACTAATCATTTCGAAAATTTTATGAAAAACGAATATACAGGGTGTCCCTGGACTTCCTCTTTTTCTCTCGGAAATGTATAGATGGGGTCAAAATATCACCAGTACTTCATATAACTTTTTTCCTAAAAGTCTTCGTAACCAAGTTACGGGCCCTCGAAGTTACAAAATGAAAAATGTTTTTCTTTGATAACTTTTCAAGTGAATATTCAAAATCATCCAAATTTTGGTAATTGACTAAACAAATTAATTCCGTCGATGAGCTTTCATGCAGGAGTCAGTTGTTTTGCTACAAAGTCGAGAACGGACTACCCCCGATGGTCCACACCCCAAAACTTTGAAATGACAGATATTTTTCAATATTTTTCAACAAAATAAGGTTATTTGGACAATTTTATGAATAAAAGTACTCGTGTGGAAAGTCGATCGGAGCAACGAGTCTTGATAAAAATGTAGTTCTACTCGACGACATCAAACCCGCTCGTCCACCATTATTTGAAATGAATAATTATCAAAGCAGAAATAATAATGATAACGTTAATTCAACAACATTCATAACAGGAATAATACAAAGTATGCTAAAATGAAGTCGTAAACAAAAAGTACAGTACCTATATGGAAGTTTAAGTCACAATTGTGATAGCAGGTATTTTTTCAAAAGAAATATCAAGTTCTGTAGATTCGTGGTGTTTTTAAACTAACAAGCTACTCTACTATGAAATATCGAATTCATTCCATATTTTGTATGTACATAATACGTGTGGAATAATCACGTTTCGTGTTGATCAGTTATCTGAATCTCATGAAACTCAACATTCGAATGTTTCAAATTCTTCTTCACAGCTAAACTGTTGAGGAGTTTCACTGATAATTATAATTTTATGGGAGAAATTCTTTAACACGAATCTAAGCTGAAAAAACGCACATCGGAAAAAATATTTACTATACTAATAAAAAGCAAACGAATGAACTACAAAAACGGCTGCACATGATCAGGTGAAAAATATCCAGGGAATAATTATGTTCCATTTCTTTCACAGATGTTGACAAAAAAACCTTTTAGAAAGTTTTGATAAAAAATGGGAAACTGGAATGCGATTTTGTTTTGTTGTGTGGTGCGTTGTCATATGACTATCATTGTTTTGTCAATATTCTATAGGATATTTTGAATTTTTTTGATATGGCCGAACAATTTACATTCAATGAATATGCAGATATGCATGTATTTTATGGATGAGCATTTTGTAATGCTGCAGAAGCTCGTCGTCTGTATTCCGAGCATTTTCCCAATCGAACGGTACCGTCAAGAGAAACATTCGAGCGTGTCGATCGCGGCTTGAGGGAGACAGGTATGTAATCATTGATAATTAATTTGAGCACGTTGTTTTATTTCGATATTATTGTAGGTACAGTTTTGCCAAAACGAGGTGGTGAGGGCGCTCCTAGGACTGTACGTACCGTTGTATTGGAGGAAAATATTTTGGAAGCCGTCGCTGATGATCCTTCAATGAGCATCAGAAATCTATCAGAACAGTTCCATACATCCAAGTCCACTATTCATAGAATAATTAGGGAACAACTGCTCCACCCATTTCACATCCAGAAGGTACATGCCATGACACCTCAAGATTTTCCAGCACGACTGGAATATGCCAATTGGTTCATGGATAGGCAAAGAGAGGATATGACTTTTATTAATCGAGTTTTATTCACTGATGAAGCAGGTTTCAGTAGAGAGGGAGTTATCAACTCTCATAATCTCCATATATGGGCCGAAGAAAATCCCCATGGGATATTGCAAACCAAACACCAACGGAAATTCAACGTGAATGTTTCGACTGGTATCATGGGAAACCATCTTATAGGACCAATCGTTCTACAGGACCGATTGAATGGAGAACGTTATTTGGAGTTCATTCAGAACGATTTGAATGGACTTTTGGAACATGTTCCATTGCAAACCCGAAGAGATATGTGGTTCATGCATGATGGCGCTCCTCCTCATTTTAGTTTGATTGTGCGTGACCATCTGAACCATATTTTCCATAATAGATGGATTGGTAGAGGTGGGCCATATTCATGGCCATCGCGGTCTCCGGATTTAAATCCATTGGATTTCTTTCTGTGGGGGCATCTAAAAAGCCTTGTTTACGCTACACCTATTCACACAACAGATGCATTGTTGAATAGAATAACATTACATTGTGAAGCCATACGAAACGACCCTGGAATGCTATTTCAAGTACAGAGAGGGTGTCTTCGCAGACTAAGAAAATGTATAGAGAGAGAAGGTGGTCATATCGAGCAGTTTCTGTAGCGGATTTTTCATTTCTGTTTGCTCTTGAGGCTCTTGAGTTTCGTTAGTTAAACGTGTTTGCATTATAAAAATTCGTTATGAACATTTTACCTATCATTTCCATTTTCCTTAAAAACTAATATTTTCGAATAATGGTAGACATCTCAGGATAAATGTTGTTGAATTAACGTTATCATTATTATTTCTGCTTTGATAAGTATTCATTTCAAATAATGGTGGACGAGCGGGTTTGATGTCGTCGAGTGAAACTACATTTTTATCAAGACTCGTTGCTCCGATCGACTTTCCACACGAGTACTTTTATTCATAAAATTGTCCAAGTAACCTTAATTTGTTGAAAAATATTGAAAACTAGCTGTCATTTCAAAGTTTTGGGGTGTGGACCATCGGGGATAGTCCGTTCCTGACTTTGTAGCAAAACAACTGACTCTTGCATGAAAGCTCATCGAAGGAATTCATTTGTTTAGTCAATTACCAAAATTTGGATGATTTTGAATATCCACTTGAAAAGTTATCAAAGAAAAACATTTTTCATTTTGTAACTTCGAGGGCCCGTTACTTGGTAACGAAGGATTTTAGGAAAAAAAGTTATATGAAGTACTGGTGATATTTTGACCCGATCTATACATTCCCGAGAGGAAAAGAGGAAGTCCAGGGACACCCTGTATGTCATTGAAACTGTTATACTGATGATCGTTCCATTTTGAGCCAATCTCAAAACTAAATACGCGTAGCGAAAAGTAGTAGTCTGAAAAGTCCAATTACTCATGAATGACTTTTTCCTATTAAAGAAGACAAATTAGTGGAAGTAGAGGTGCCAAGTGTTTCTTATGGAATTCATATTATGCATTCCAGTCATATGAAGCTGTCAAGGTAAAGGTGAAGGTGAAGGATTTGCTGTGATCTGAGTGTTTATTTGCACATGTCAATCATTAACTAATTTCAATATTGATTACGTTATTGGTTTGATTTTTTTCCATATTCAAGATCTGAAAACCACTTTTTTGTATATTCATATTTATCACAAATTAATGACTGACAGTCGTGAGTAGGTTACAAAAAAAATCAACAACGGACTTCCGTTATTCGACGGTTGATTTTTTTCAATTATTTTCTTGCAATAGCAACTGACCGAACTTTCCAGACCTGTAGTGAAATTATTTCTGAAAAACTCTTGAAAGTATCTTTGTTACTTGAAACCTCAGTAAAATGCCTGCCAGTTTCACATAAAAGCCAGAAGGAAAACACGTTTTTTATCAAATTATATCAAGACATGCTAAAGTCGCGGCAAAGACTTTCTCACAGTCAAAAATGAATCAAGCAGAGCGTGTGACTCATTCGAGGAATCGATTCGCAGTATTTCGTTTTCTGTTTTCCCCATTATTCATCCAGCAGTCTTATGAGGAAGCCAACAAAATCGTATCAAAAAGAAATTTCCTCTAGAAGAGATAAAAATTGTTGAAATATCGGATTTGAGTAAATTATATTTCAGTTGAATGGATTTTCGATTTGTCAATCGGGTTTTTCATGGAGCTGGGGGAAAATCGCAAAACCAAGATTTTAATGATTTCGAGCATATGTCGTATGAGAGGAGAATAAAATGATAATACAAATAATGGAATTACCTTTCTGGTAAAAATATTTTACTGTGAAAAAAATATTGCTTCTTTTCAATTAGTTACAATGTAACCATGAAGTTCATTATAGCACCTTTTGTTTCATTTGCAGTGGATACTATTTTTCATGGCTGTTTTTCGGATTCATTATGTAGTAAAATGTAAACCTGGAAGCTCTGGCTTGAAATAAAACCAAAACAAGTCCCCAAACAGTATTGCATTTCTGGTGATATAGGGAAAAATGCTTGAAATTGCATCATGTAGATAGGAAAGTATATGTTCCATAGAGTTATTGATTCGTTTTCATTGTTTATTTATCAAATTTCGTTTCAATATTGAAGAAGTCGATGTAATGCTGAATTGGGTTTTCAGAACACTACCAAACACTTTGAGGTTTTCTGAAAATATTGAAATATGTATTTCAGAAAATTTATTTCCATTGATTATGATTGTAAATGTTTAAAATTTTATTGAGAGAGCCTCTATTTTGGACGGATATAATAATAATAATAATTTCAATTATTTACCAAGGTAAAATACGAAAATACACAAAGGAAAATACAATGGGTTTGGTAAACTCCCGGAGAGGAATTCAGGAGACAAGCGTGTGCAACACGCCGAATCCTGCTCTTTCTTCCATTCAACTCCTTTACATAATATACAAAACTTGAAGTATTCATGTGGAAAGACTATTGTAATGAGTGTGGATAGAAAAACTGAACGATCTCTCAGAGAGTGCTGTGCTGTGGTGGGGAGCAGTTATTGTATTTTTGTGTCGGATATTCACTTCATGTTAATTTTTACGAAATCGAACTTTATCACAAATCACTCCGGTGATTTGTTGATGATTATATTGTGAAATAAGATTGGAGATTGCAATAAGAAACGATTTTTCATTGACAGCCATTGCGACTGAGAAAGCTTATGAGAAATATGCTGGAACTTACGGATGCCATATATGTAGCGTAAACAGGAATTTTCAACTCTTTGTATCCTGCACAAATCTAGACTATCCAAACAGGGAAAATATACAGGTAAACAGTAGGTGAATTGTGAAAGGATGAGATTCTGGCATGAATTGATTTTTGTCTGAGTATTTAGGTATTCTCGGTGAGGGTAAATTCATCTTAAGTTCGCGTAAGCTCTCTGGATATACAATGAAACTTGCTTCTTGAATCTGGAATTATTATCCAACATCAAGCCAACATCAAACCAAGGTTTCTTGCCTCCGACATTATATTTAGAGTTATACCATTCAGAGAAATATTCACTTGAGGTAAATACATTTGGTATAATAACTTGGGACCAAACATGAGAACCTGCGTTTTATTGGGATTGAGTAGCAGTTCGTGTTCTACAAAAGAATTATAAATGTTTTGAAGTTCAGTATTGATGACAGCAAAAGCTCCATTGGCAATTCTGGTTTTAACGATACATAAAGACGGGTATCATCAGCGTAAGCATGATACTTGCAGAGATTGATCTCAGTCAGTATATTTGAGGTGTATAAACTAAAAATCAAAGGCCCAAGTATAGATCCTTGTGGAACACCGCACATTTATATCACCAATTCAGATAGTTTGCCTTCGATTTTCACCATTTGATGTCTATTTGTGCATCATCTCAACGGCTGTTTTAGAGAAGCCAATATAATTCAGCATGGATATAAGTATTTCTGGATTCAATGAGTCAAATGGTTTACTGTACTGTATCTGTTGTTGCCAACATGTCATCCGTTATTTAAGGCAAAGCTGTTGTACAGCTATGTAGAGGCCTGAAACCCGACTGAAAGAGAGGCATTAGATTAAAGTTACTTATATATTCCCTAATTTGTTTGTTCAAAATGTATTCCAATAACTTAGACATGGTGGGTAGAATACTTAAGTGTCTGAGATCTTTGTAGTAAAAGATATCAACTGTTTCCATTGAGTTGGGAAACAATTTTCAAGAATACAGCTATTGACTGTATGTAAGTCATTTTTTATTATCGGAAATCATATATACATCATTGTCATATTAATACTGTCGACTCCAGTTGCATTAGTTTTCAGTCAATTTTACTACATCCACAACGTCTTCTTCAGATACAATTGTAAATTTTCTGGGATTGCAACGTAAGTTTTTCTGCTTGTAACATTTAGGTTTCTCAGCACTTTCCATAGTTGCTTCTGGTCTTTATTGGCACAAACATGGTTGAAATAAACTGTTTTTAATGATTCATAGAAGTGTTGGTAATGTTTCGGAGATTTTTATAATGACGAAAGTTGTCCTCTGATTTAGTTTGCTTGTATTTCAGTTTTGCTTTGTCTCTGAGGTTCATTAATTCTCTGAGATTATCGGTCATCCATGAAGAAAGTGGTTTTGTTAATTTTACCAACCGCATTGGGGCATGATATTCAGTCACGTAGGTTTTGGTTATTATTGTGATTTACAGTAACAAATTTTGGAAAAATAAAAAAAAATATTAAAAGTTACGTATACTTATTTGCGATTATATATTTTAATGATTTTAAGTCACAAGCAATGCTTATTTCTTCACTATTACTTTTTTATCGCAGTCAGTAACATACTGGTGTTTTAAAAAAATCAATCAAAGAATAATTCAATATTGATTTCAAACTATCGATTGAAATTTTGCCTGCCGACCAGTTAAGTTGCGAGTGTAAGAGTACAACGCATTTTTGTGCGATTTTGTTTTCATAAACGCGCACTAGAATCCTGCTATTCAAGTCCTTCAAAGGGAATACCATTAATACTGTCTTTTTATCATTCAGTATTATTTTATAAGTGTTGCAATAATGTTTCATGTCATTGACTATCTCATTTGATCCTAAACTGAGCTCTTTGGGGATTTATTGGAAGTGGATGATATCGCAGACAATAGTGCTTGTGTTGTCGATTTTTCCTGGGGAAAACCAAATTATTCACCATCATAGAAGTTGATAGAATCCGAGAAGGATAGGATGGTTTCTCAAATGTCTTTGAGAAGACGGATAAAAAGCAATGGGTCTGTAGTTGTTTAAGTTGGGGACGTCATCTTTTTATGCAGTGGTAGAATAATGGCATTTTTCAGAATTTTAGGAAAGTTACCTCGTGAGAAAGACAAGTTCATCAAAAAGGTGATTGGTTTCATTAATTCGAGAGAAGGAAAGTACGTTTCACTAAGAATTTCAGTAATCTGATTCCATTCGATGTTCATTTCACTTGGAGCTGGAAATTCCTCAACAAATATTGTTTCAATTTAATAATACGATGAACTACATCAGGCATATTATATTGTATGATTCTGAGAATTAAAAATCTATAGTTTCACTAAATTAGGCACCTTCAATTCGCAGTACTGGATTGAATATACACTGAAGAATGAGAGTGTCAAATTCGTAGGGAATCATTATAAACCGAGGAAAGCAGAGGTCAGATGCTTGAAAATCTAAAGTATTTTATATTGTTGAAGAAAACCACATTACTGTATGCCTGTTGTTGAACGGTTTTCAACTCCATAACAGTTGTAATCACCTTATTCAGTGAACTAGTTCATCAAATCTCTATGAGAACTTTGACCAGATTCTAGTGGTACAAAGTATTATTTTCAGCGAGTGTTCAACTCTTTTGGGCCTATAGCAGCAACAGTTTTCGAGCTGTCGAGCTCCGCCTTCATTCGTATGGGTGGGGGTAGCTGTAGGTGTGATGGTGGGGACGATGGTGGGGCTAGATGTGCAGTATCCATGTGAATACTTACTTCTGTGTGGTTCGTGTTTTTGCGGGGTGGATCTGATTGGTACCCAATGCTGACTCCGCATGACTTCAAAGGGAAGCCATTGAGATCTCCTGGTATCTCAATAATTCAAACAGAGAAGAAAAAGGTATATAAGTCAACAAAACGTAGTATCTTGAATTGGGGAAGGCCAGAAATGTACCAGATTATATTTTCGATCGACATCCCACCAATCAAAACCCAGCCAAAGTGCGGACCAATCAGAAGTGAAATGAACATTGTACCCGCTAGACAGATATTGGTGAGATTACGAAATGTAACCTTCGTTCTCGCAGTCAACGCACATACTCATTCTACTGACGATGTCTTTTCGTACTAGAAGTCCTTGGTCACCACGGTCTATCAGTCAGAATTTAATTTTTTCCAATCGTGATTCCAGCCATAGAAGCGTATGTCCTTATATATAATAGTTTTCCAGAACTTTCACGAATGAATTAGAGCTAAAATTTCGACTCTTAGCAAACCTCTTCACGTCGTCAACATCTGCTCGTTGAAAACGTCAAGCCTGTCCGGCCTCCGGCTCAGAGTTCGACGTCGAGCAAACCACTTTCCTCAATCGAATTATATTTGTTGTGGAGAGACTTCGATCTTCGAGATTTATTGTAAAACTTCGAGTCGACATGTGCGGTGGCGAAAATTCATCATGTTCTTTATGAAAATAAAATGTCATCGGCAAATATTGGGGTCGGGGTTGGGGTTACACGTCAGCCTTGCAACCACTTCAGTGGCGGGTAACAGTTGCCCTACCAGTACAACAGGCTTGGATGATGTTCACGATTTCCATAACTGAATATTCTGTCGCTTTAAGATGATATTTCGAATAAATTGAGAGTTCTGTTTGTTCTATAGACTGTTATGTAGAATAGTACTCCTCGTCTCTGAACAAAGATTCAACAAAATGATTAGATTAGATAGATAGATTAGATAATTGATTGTAGATAATTGAAAATGGATGATAATAATCTCGCAGCTCAGATACTACTTGATTATATTAAGGCTAATGTTGAAGTCAATCACTGTCAACTTCTGAATATTCTTCATTATATGTATATGCTTTTCAGCTAGGGTGTTCAAGTTGATAGAAAATCACCTTGTTAATCCAAATCAATCAACTGTTCCGTATTGGCAAATGTCACTCAGTTTGTCTAAAAATAAATGAATACAGTTTAAAAACACTAAAAAACACGATTTTAAATAACATCGAACTAAAAAGTTAAAAATATTTTTTTAAATAAGCTTGAAACGAAAATACTAGTATTATTATGAAAAAAGCGACGTGCGCTTGATATATAAAAATATGGCACAAAGCGCACACGCTTTTTTCACAATAATACTAGTATTTTTCGTTCGTTATTGTTTTAAGATTATTTAAAAAAAATATTTTCAACTTTTCAGTTCGATGTTCTTCAAAAGCGTGTTTTTTAGTTTTTTTAAACTATATTTATTTTTCACTTCTCAGTCCTATTTATTGTCAAAAATACTTTTTTTTAAGTTCTAGTCACTTGTATTATAAATCTTTAACAGACGGCGAACGAAGACGGCGTAAAATTCTTCTCAAACAACATAATAAAGTTTGAGCATTGGTTTGAGGTCTTAAATTCTATAGTAATAATGAGATGCAGTAAGTCTCCAACAGAGGGCGGACAGCTGAAAATTTGTCTCGAAGTAAAGAGAAAATTTGCAGTAATAATTTCAAAAAACAATTCGGTCTTGATGTTCTGATTTGAAATTTCATTCAAAATATTAATGAACTGAAAATATTTTTTCAGTGAATAATTTCATTTTTCAAATCAATCTTTTGATTTGATATGTATTCTAATTCTAATTTTTCGATTTTTTGAAATATTTAAGTAACTGAATTTTTTAGGTGTACAATTTACGATAAAGTTTGCATTGTTGAAATCCATATTCTGGTTTTCTTTCAAATAATCGAATTAGATTTTAAAATGTATCTACCGTTTCGTTTTTTTTGTACTGAATACTTTTTTCTGTACTGAATCACGGGTAATTGTGAATATTTAAATATTTCATCTGTAGTACAAAATTTCGCTAATACTTATAATTCCTAAAATATGTTTTTTATTTTGGCGCTATACGTAACCTATCGAGGAGGTTAGGTTAGGTTGATTCTTACTGTTCAAATATTACTTTCAATTTGTATAACTTATATTCTTCAAAATAATAACACTTTGACATTATTATTTTATCTTCGACAATATTTTTCAAGTTGTGTACCTTATATTTCTTAGAATAGTAACACTTTGTCGATGAGATTTCATCTTCAACAATAAAGTACATTCTGATTTGATTTATTCTTTTGTTCGCAAATAGATCAAGCAATACTTGAATGTTACGTACACCGCCATCTGCCCGCGAATAGATCAAGAAATATCAATAAGGTTACGAACAGCGTCATCTGCCCGCGAATAGATCAAGTAGTAATGCCTATAATTCTGTCAATACAGATCCCGATCTTGAGAGTTACACACACACATGCATACAAACAATCATACATGCATACATACATACATACATACATACATACATACATACATACAGGTGAAGCTAATATAAAGCGTGTAAAAGTGGGGTGTCGCAAGGTTCAACACCATCTACCTCAGTTGTGCTTAACACAAACGAATTTTCGAAAAATTTGAAATACCTACTGATAAATTGAGTTACTGAAGAAGAGAGAATTGAAACTTTCCATGTTTTTTACCACTTGTATTTGTAACTATTTTTACTGCAGTCCTATAAGGACATTTTCAAACTTATACATTGTATTGTATTGATTTCCTAACACGTAGTAACGGCTACATCCATCAATTTATTGATAAGTTGAGGTTAACACTAGTATATCAAAATGGAATGATCAAAAGTTTCGATCAGGCCTTCAAATTGATGCAATTTATTCTGATTTTAGTAAAGCATTTGATCGTGTTAATCACGATTTATTGGTACAGAAGTTGGTTTCTTCAGGTTTTCCCAATTTAATTACTAACTGGATAGGCGATTATCTCAAGAACAGTTCACAGGTAGTCAAAATCAGAAACCTTGAACCAGAACAAATTTTGGTACTGTAGGGTTTCTCCTACAACTATTTAGTTTAGAAATATATAATTTCTTTATTGATTTTTATTTTGTATCATGAATCTTCCTTGAGAAATTAACTTTCCGCAACTGCACTATTGAGCAGTCGCCCAAAATATCTATCTGCCTGAGTTTTCATGTAAATTCTTTATTTTCATTTTTATTTATCATTTGCCTTTTTTTTCTCATCGCATATCATTGAAATGCTCTCCCTCTCGAAAGAAAAGTTGGAAGATTCGTCGCAAGTTATTTCCCAACCTTTTGCTCCATCATCAATACCGGGCATGGTTTCTTCAGAATGGTGTGAAACGTCTGAATATCACGACCAAACAAATATAATTCCAGCTAGTCATAGAATCCCTCTGCAGTGAATTTAGTGGGATATTCACTGCGCCACCTGCAGACAGACTCAGGAAATAACTCCACAAGCATACTTCGGGGTGGGAGTCGAAATAATTTTTTTCAAACAAATTTAAATATGGTTTTCGCATTTCCCAATATTTATGACTTACGTGCTCATATTTGCGTATTTCGAAGGAAAGTCTAATACAAGAGTTCTGTATTTTTTGAAGTTGACTACTGTCAACACTCAGAAGTGCGGGTCCATAAATGTAGTCACAGCAAGCCAGTTTTGAATTTTCAGAGCGTAACTCATGAATTATCTACTTGGAGTCATTTGAGTGTATTATATGAACCTCGGCAAAGTTGATTGGCATGTTTTGTGAACCTCAATTCATTGTTCAACTAGAGTCCGAGGTTTTTTGTTTTATTTTTTATGGGAATTATGTCCCCACCCAAAACAATGTCGATTGAGGTACTGGCTAGATTACGTTTGAGCTTCGATCCGAACAACAATGCACCGGACTTACTTGCGTTCAACTTCAGCAGATACATTTATGAAGGAATATCAGATCCGAATTTAAAGCAGCGGTAACATCAGGTTTCACTGATTGAAAGATAAGTTCAGCTAGGTATCGTCCGCGTAGTGGTGTATGCGGCAGTACCTATATAACGAATGAATGAAAATCTGAGATGTACAAAGAGAATAACAGTGGGCCCAATATTGATCCTTGCGGAACGCCATGGCTCAAAGCAAGGGTCTCTGAGGATTCAAGTTCATGAACCACTCACTGCGTTCTTCCCTTCAGGTAAAATTTCAATAGTTTCACTGAATCCGGGTGGAATCCGAATAATTTCAATTTACTAATGAAAACCTCATGATCTATAGTATCAAATGCCTTGCTGTAATCCAGCAGGACCAGACAAGTAACCTTTCCTTCATCAATTGCCCTAAAAATATCATCAACAATATTTGTTAGAGCTGTGGTGGTGCTAAATCCTCCCCTAAAGCAAGAATAATATATTTTGGAAGGAAACAAGTTTTCGAATTCCATTTCACTTTCAGTGCAAAACATACCATTCATTTCCTCATTTTCCAACGAAACGCCTCTGGTTGTATCACGTTCCTAGACAGATCAGAAGATTTACTGGGGGTGTTCGTCATTCCATTCAAAAGTCAACACCAGAAAAATCATTTGTTGTGGACGGATGGGTTGATTTGATCTGTGGTTTTGACGTTTTCGTGCAGCTTTCGGAAGTATTCAGTTTGACTGATTTATGCCAAGAGCTATTGATAAAACTTTTTGTAGGTTATGATTTCAAATGCAAAATATAATGATTCATAATGCTGACTTTTTGTGTGGAAAAGAACAATGTTTTTTCACCAGATAAGTATAAAATATCTTTATTGCACAACATCTTTTTTCCAGAAATACCATATGAAATTATAACCGGACGTGCGTTCATAAAGTTTCTTTCATTCCATGTGTTACTGCAATATCGCCTATTAGGTAATAAATCACAGATTTTATCACAATAACTTGTGATTACTGGACAAGAAAACACAGTTTCTACATTTCTCTCTAATGTCCTTCCGACTATAAATCCTCCATAAATCTTGGATTTAAACAAACGTCTTCTTTTAATGATCAGTATTTCGACACAATGGTTAACGATTGAAAAGTAGAAATGTTAAAGTCATTTACAGTTGCGTCTAGTTTCGTAACGAGGAGCAGCTAATTCAACTGACGTTGAAGATCAAAGAAGATAGTGAAAGAAGAGTACAGTATCCATCTTGAATTGACGAGCGTTTAGCATGGCCGAGAGCCGTCACCTTCAATGACAGTTCTGACACAATTTCAATGCATTTATATACCATTCATATTTTAAAGTATGAACAAATAGATATATTTATCGCAGCGAACTAATTTACGGAACATAGGTTAAGTCAAAAGTGAGTGGTCTATTCGATCCTCCACCACAACCCGCAAGGGTTTATTGTGACTCACATCTATTTACAAACCTAACCTTACCTATCATAAATAACCTAAAATATCGAAATAATACAGTATCGATTTTTCTTCCTCGATCTACAAGATAGATTCAGCTCTGAGATATCGATAAGAGTATATTTTATCAGTTCAGACTTCCATTGTCTAATATGATATAAATTGATTTGAAATACCTGAAAGAATCTGTAAAAAAATGAAAATCAAAAAGATTAGCTGAATGAACAATTTTATTGAGCATAAAACTAAAATTACAATGAATTAACATACAAGCAACAACCACCAAAATAAAAAAAAGAACTATTAACACGAGCTGAAAAAATTAAAAAAATATCAACAACAAATGAAAATTAAAATATAGAATTAAAATATTTCAAACCAGTTACTTCCCGACGTTTCGATTGTTAGTATCCACAATCGTCTTCGGGTGATATCTGGACTTATTCGTCATCTTGATTTCAAGCAAATTGGAGCTTGGATCCCTTATCCTTAGCACTGATGAATGGACTTATTCCTTTGAAATCTGACTATTTATAGGTCATTCAACTGCTTTCACATATCCCCTCTTCCCTCTCTCCGCTTCATTGTTTTTTTTTAGCGGGAGCTGACCATTTGGCAGGAGTTGGTCGTGTTCCGTTTGATTAGAGGTTTCCATATGTTATGTATCTCTACGCTAGCTTGGCTAAATGCGTTGTTGGACAACATATTTGCGGCTTCTTTGAATTTTCTCCTAAACCAGTTTTTCTCCTTGTGGATGATTTCAGCTTGAGCCCACTTGATGTTATGTTGAGTCCAAACATTGAACTCGCTGGTTTCTCCTTGCTGTGTGTTTTTTTTGTGCTCGGCAATGCGAACTTTCAATGACCCTTCAGTTTCACCGATGTATGATTCCCCGCACTCGCAGTGTATCCCGTAAATTCTTGGAATCGCAGTCCGCGTTTGGTGGCCTGGTTTTCGTTAGACTGCTACGGATTGTGTTCCCAGATCTGAAGCAGGTTCTAATGTTATACTTGGACCAAATTCTTCTTATCCTTTCCGACAATCCTCTGATGTAGGAAAGTACAAGTGCTGGTTGTTATATATCATATTACACAATGGAAGTCCGAACTGATGAAATACACCACGAAACATTGTCAACCACCTTCATACAAACATATCGATAAGAATTAAACTTTCACTAAAAGTTCATACAGTTATTATTAATATCATGTAAAATTCACGACTTGGCTGATTAAATTTGTTGCTTCATGACAAATAAGTTACTTTAACAGCATTTTTTTACCGAAAGGAGAAATAATGAGCAAAATTCCGGAGAAAGTAGAAAAATTTCATAACGAGTTCTTTTATCTCCTATTTTGAATAGTGTGAGTCGTGAAAGATGAAGTTATTGTTTTTCGATATCTTTTTGAAAGAAAATCTCTTGTTTCTTCAATGAAAAATTTTCAGTTGTCTCGTTCACTATTGAAAACCCATTCTATATACAAGAGACATTCTTCTGGTATAAAATTAAGTTTTACTCAACACCTAACATGAAAATTGATATTTCATGTCCAATATCTTCTTCAATCAAAACTTCTTCGTGCATATGCATATTCTACGAGTTCTTTATTGAAACTATTGGAATTATTCCCCACCAAATTTACTGAAAAGCTCTGACCCAATCTGAAGCTTGAAAATAAGTCATCCCCAGCCACCGCCTTAGATTGAGGTGAGTACGTCTGTCCAGCCTCGGTACGTCTCCCAGCTTCGGGAGTTTTTGTTGTTTCCGTTTTTGTGTTTGTTTCATTCATGTGTGTTCCCACGAGTAGCAAGGAAAGAGTTGGTCACCTTTGGCAGTGCCCCGCATTACTAGAGGTAGGCTGAATACAATGAAGTTTCGCTCAGTTCTTGAGTAGGCTGGTCCACGGTGGCATATTTTGTTTTGATCCCCCTCACCTCACTTATTTCTGCTACTGATCTGGAGTCCGGCGACTCCGTCCGTAAGGCCACATTGGCTTCTCCCGGACAGTGACTCCAGGGATAGGATATCAATTTATATTGTAGCTATCTATCTAGAGGATTTGTTATACAATTCAGTATTCTCACGAATAGTGGATTTATCTTGCATATTCCATTAATTGAATTTTCTAATGGTTGAGTTATATTTAGAATCAGAACCATGTTACCACCTATTCATGAACATTTTATCTATTTTATGTGGAGCTATTGAATTCAGAACTTCAGAAAATTTGTATAATCTTCGTAATACACCATATGAGGCTATGAAGGTGAGGCTATGGAGGTAGTTGAAGAGTAAATGGCATATATCAGAAATAATGAGAGTCCTAATATAGAGCCTTGAGGCTGCTGATTTCTAGCTTTCCATGACTTTTAGGGTTATTTTCCGCAAATGGGCCTTTATAAGACTTGCGATGAAGTCACTGACTTATTATGGTACGGTTTCTTTTAATAATCCTTGAAAGGATAATAATCATTTTTCCTTTTCACACAACCCTTATCTACTCCACTGTTGATCCACGGAGCTCACTGTGCCAAAACATTCACGTAATTTATACAACACTAAACAATAATTTATAGATGCTATTAATTGTTTCCGCTCCGTATATAGATTTTATAGCGTTTTATACACGCCACGAATGCATCGCAAAACGCCTTCTGAGCTCCGTTTTCGGTTATTGGCGTTTATAAATTATTTTTGCGGGATTTTCGTTACATGGTACGCCCCTTCGTACATGTTCGGAGCGAATTTATCGATATCGGTTTTCGGTGTCTTCATCAGGTCATTGCAATCCGGATGATTGGATTTGTTCACGATAAATCAACAGTTCAAAAAAGTATTTATCTCTGGATAAATGTTAATGACTTGAATATAAGTTAAAGTGGATCATTTTAGAACACCCTCGCTAATTCAAGAAATTGTTATTTTAGCCCAAACACTATAACAACAGGTACATCTGGTGCGTGTGAGACGTGTGAATATTCCAAAACAGATCTGGGTTCCAAGCCTCCTGTAATTGGAAGTGTGTGCTGTTGAAATAATAGTCAACTTCAAACATGACAAAATAATTCGATGTTCAAAAGTTGAGACCTGGTTGAGCGTTGTCTCGATTTACACAATGGCCTGTTGTCTGCTGGTCATCTATTGATTTTTGATGGATTGATTATACTAGTGGGGTAAACATGGTGACAGGCAGCTACCCCTTTGTCACTAGTGGTTTTCTTCCAACTTGGATTCTGGTATTCCAACAAGATGGCTCAGCTATCTGGTTGGTTCATATATTTATCAGAGAAATCAGGCTTTATGATTCTATAAGAAATGAAACTATATATAAAACTATAAAGAAAAGTAGCAAACTGAAACTTGTTTAGAATGGTTAAGACTTCAGCAGCCGAGGTTTTCTGTGTCACTACTTTTGGAATTTCTTCCTGACGTTTCGCTGGCGCAAGTGGCTACCTTCTAAAGCTCATCTTGAGCTCATCTACGATGACTGGGTTTTATGACTGCATGAAGCGTATCCATGTTGCCTCAAATAGTTTGGATTCGGTAAGTTGCGTAAAGCGTATTTATGTTGACTCGGTTAGTTTGGTGTGCTAATAAATACACCTGGATTGGGTAAATTATCGGAAGCACACGTACCCTTCTCTACCTGCCGTCATGTGCTATTCTTGAACTTATTTGAATGGGATTCCATATACGATGGAGGTTCACAGATTCTCCTCTTTGTTCAAATTATCGTATTTGTCGATCTCTATTGCCTCCCATACCAGTCGACTATGGTATCCCTGGTTGAGGGTAATGAGTTTCGTGTTTTCAAACAGAATACTGTGGTTCTTTCACTGAGTGCGTGTTCCACCACAGTCGACTTGTTCGTTTGGCCTGCTCGGCAGTTACTTTTATGCTCCTTCAGCCTTGTTCGAATGGATCTTTTGGTGATTCGTATACCTCCACACAAGTGTACGGTATACAATATACTCCTGCTGCTGATACTGCTGCTAATGTTGTGTTTCTTTAAGATGGTAGATACGTACGTGCAACCATCTGAGCTTCCTCTATTTTTTGAACCAAGGAACATTATATGAAACTGAAGAGTTCAACAGAAAAAAATGGGCCGTGGACCTGAACCGAAAATGAAATCCTATTCATAGAGCTCACTAAACTACCTGAGTCAACATATAAACGCTTCATGCAGTCGTAATACCCAGTCATCGGAGAAACTAACACCATTGGAATAATAATTCATGAACGAGTTGACTGAAGTAATTTACTCTTTCAAAGAAAAACTATTATAAATTCTCAATATTTCCATGTAGTTAGAATATTTGTTGGAAATAGATCGGTAATTGAGAAAAAAGCACTTATTCTCTTCTACATTATGATATGTATGAGCAATAGGTAAAATATAATTATCCAATAAGAAGAAAAATCTAATCTGGTGAGGTAGCAAGTGAAACCTACGGTTTGCCAGTCCGATAACCTGAAAAAAAATCTTCGATTATCCAAATTTGGCACAGGACTACACAGTAAAAATAAAAATCTCAAAGTGAAAAACATTATCTCGATTTAAAGAAATCTTGCTCTCCTATATTCATAATGAAACATTTTTATAAACTCAGAAATATATTCTCTCAATTTGAATTTGAATCATTAATTCAAATGAACTGAATAAACGCCTATTTCAAGTTAAAAAATATCCCACCAAGATTGTGCATACATTTCAATGAAAATCATCACATTAGCTCAAGAGCAGTAAGTATGCATTCTTTAGTCTGAGCAAAATTTATCTTCAAGCGAAACTATTTTGGGTTTTGAAACAATGATATGTTAACTTGGAGAAGAGAGAGGACATTGGCATATCAAGATCTTTAGACGATGTGGTGCTGCTGGTTTTTCCGGGATCTCCTGCAGCTGAAAAAGCAAATGCGCCACTGGAATCAATCAAGTCGCCCCAGAGCGCCAATTAATTTTTGTTTTTTATCGACCTTTTTTGGGTATTTGTTACCTTCCACAATCTGATAAAAATAAAAATTATAATGGAGAACTTTATGAAAGTGTAGAAGGGCAAACTTTTTAGTTTACCCCGTATATACTTCGTATATATTCGAATTTTTTATCCATTTCTGAAGACGGAGGCAGATTTTGGCCTCCGAAACGTAAAAGATGAGTATTATACCTTGACATTTTTTTTGATAGGCAAAATTGTTAAATACGACAAGTTACTGATAAATAGAAGATTATTCTTTGTGAAAAATACTTTAATTTTTACGCAGTTACTTATCGGGGTAAACTAAAAAGTTTGCCCTTCTACACTTGTATAAAGTTCTCCATTATAATTTTTATATTTTTCGGATTGTGGAAGGTATCAAATACCTAAAAAAGGTCGATGAAAAACTGATTTTTTTTCCTCCACAAAAAATGACTTTCGTTGAATAATGTTTGTTGTTTCATAATTTCATAATTTGTGTTATTTTATATTTGAATATATTCAACCTCAATGTATGCAGTAATATGTTACAATAACTAGCTAAGATTCTTGAGTTAACCGGTATATTAAAGCCACTTTAAAAGTTTTCATGAAGGCATGTTTTATTACATTTTTTTAAGGAATATTTCCGTAACCAACAATCATCACAGGAGTCACGAAACATTCTTATTGATGTTTCACATCTGACAGGCATCCCGTGACGGTTCACAATTTTTTTATACATCTTGCTAAACTGAAATTGATACTGTCAAATGAAATTTATAATTTAGTTAACTCATGAAATATTATAAAGACAGTTTGAAATGAAACATCATACGATACATGTCCTCTGTCAATACAGTACTCGTTTATATTCCGGACTCGTACTGTGATAAGTCACCTAGCGGACGTAAAATACTAATATTTTGTTACACCCCAATTTCACTAGCAGGGGAATTATACATCAATTTGATGAATCATACCAGTGCATCGTATTCGGTGTCAGTGAGTAGGAATATCTAGTTACTAGGAGCTACTTAACATCTGGTGACATTTAGGAACAGTTGTATATTATTATGTAAACCTCAGAGAATAACATAATTAAGACATTAAAAAGTATCCAAGCGACTCCAATCTGGATAATTGCAATTCATGAAAATTTGAAAGCATGGATATCAGAATTGTTTTTTATTACGTCAAGTACCACAATTGTGCAAACTGTACCAATTCGAATCCTTCGAACACAACGGAAAGAGGATTGTGGGATAATACATGTGACACAGCACATGTCCTTTCCCCAGGGTGCGTTTTCAGATAACTGAAAGTGCGAGAGAAGCGTCAAGTGGAAATTTATACAGTTCTGCATAATTTCGTAATGAGGATTTCAAAATGGGCATTAAAAATGTAAAGCTCCGAATGCAGTTCCATTTTGAGTGGTAAACCGAGATTGTACACGGCAAGCGTAATCTGTTTTGGTAATATGTTTCATTTACAGTGGCGTGACGCTCTTGTTTTTGTCACTGTATGTATTTGTTTCAACGATCAGATTTTTCTCAATGGACTTTGATGAGGTGGATATAAAGTGGAATCATGAAAAAAATTTGAATTGAAAAATCAGTTATCAGTAATGTTTCAAGAAACTTGGAAAGTCTCTACTTTTCGGAGATGAAATGGATAAAATAAATAAATAATGAGAGCTCTAAATCATAATAAGTTTGTTGTTGTTTACAGAGGCATTTGGGATCTGCGATAGTAATTATATTATAAGTTTTTTTCAACAATAAGTAACAAAACCCAGTTTCTGACAACTTTATGAATTTATTGACCAAGAGTTTCGCCGTCAGCAAATTTACAATTATTTCTCTTTTACCACAGCGGTACCGATAAAAGTGCAGAAAGTTTTGTTTTCTACCACTTCGAATTCAATTCCAAATGTATCAACAAATTTACTACATCTGTCTGTTCAAAATCTGTTTGAAGCTAAGGACTAACGAGGTCTTATCTTTTAACGTGTGATTCCTAACACGGTTGCAGAATCATCCCCGCTTCAACCAGGTAAATTATCTCGAGAAAATATCTAGTCGAGGCGGGAATCGAACCCACGACCTTCCGATCGTGAGTCGAGCGCTCTACCACCGCGGCCAATTCCACAACTGGAATGCATAATGCATAATATTTCAACACTGCTAAGTGTAAACACTTGAATTTGAGTGGCTCAGTTGAAAGGATCCTTCATGTTTCTTCCAAATTTCGATTTTCACTAAAAAAACTTCAGCGTTCCTGTCAGTGTCAAAATACTAACAACGGTTGTGACTAGTCTTGTTTTCTAAGCCATATCGCTACTATTTTGTTTCGATCAAAATTTTTAGGTCGACTTGCACTAAGAAATTTTTGACCTCAGTCTACTTGGTACATAATCAAATAAATATCAACATACTGTGTCCTAACTTCGAAGGATTGTACCTGTAGCACTAATAATGTACAAGATACACATCAAATGTTTCATTTGATTGATAGTAAAAGTGATTAATATTACTGGACTTTCTTCCCAACACCAAACCGTTATTTTCAACACTTCGACACGTGTTTCGATCATCAAGTGAACATCTTCAAGAAGATGACTAAACTATTTTAAAGATTAACCTAGGTGTTAAAATAGCGGTTTGGTATTGGGATTTTTTTTGGTCCCTTGGGAGCTGTCTGACTTATCCATTTAGTCCAAGTCTCCAAAAAACACTGTAGCCTGTTGGGCTTATTGCGTTTATTCTCCCATCTTCTCATGACAAACATTCCATCAGTCTTTTTCCCTGTACTAGTTTGTACAGGTTCCGTGTTGGATGTTCGACATATTCTTCTGGACGTAATTTGGTACGTCCATATATTGCCTGCCTCCTGTGATTCAGTGCCTCACCTTTCCATAAGATGTGTGAACTGTTTCTATATCCCTTCGTTGCATAATCTGCAGCCCCATTTTATTCAGCTGTCCTCTAAGCAGATAATGACCGGTTAGTAACGCCGTAATTATTCTGAGCCGGTCCCTAATATATTGAAGTAGTTCTTCGGTTCTTTTCACGGACGGTCCCCTAATGAAGGTTCTACTGTGTTCGTTGCCAGGTACTTTTGTCCAATACTCTGTGTGCTTCTTATTAGTCTATGTCCTAATCTGGTTTCGTACCAATGATTTTGGTTAGTATTGGAATTAAACTCCAGTAATATTCATTACTACACCAAAGGTTCCAAACAGTGCATCACAAGTAGAAGCGATTGTATGATTCAATATATGTTCACACAGTTAGTTATTCAAGCTCCATTCTGGAATACCAAAACATACTCTTGGGAATGGAACTTAAGATGTATCACAAAAAAGTAAAACTTTTACGAATGAGAATTTGGAGTCTCATGATAGATAGGATTCCGTTGTTTCATCTACTACTGATTCGAGTAGCTTCGTGAAAAAGCTAAAAAGGATTTGGTTTGTATTCGGTCTCAAATCTCATGAACAGTTAATCATGGTGAAAAAAAGATTTTGGGTCAGAAATGAGAGATTTTTTTATTTTTTCTTTCAGAAATATATTCCGATTATTTTATTGTTGGAAAATGCAAGTCACTTGAAACTTTTCGATTTCTATAGACTCTGGTACTAATAGAACCCATCTCAGAGATATTGACGATGTCCCGAATGCGGATCTTTCCAAATCACATCCTTCCACTACGCCTCTGGTTGTTCTGCAATGAAATATTTATGAAAGATTCATAGAACTTATCTTTCAAATTATGGCATTGCCGTACCGAGACAGAAACCGTCTATGTGTCATTCGTTCCGTCGATTTAGTGCCCTCGTAGGAGTACGTCTACGCCGAGCTAGACACTTGCACTGTTTTCCATACCAAACTACAACCTACGTGCGTCCACTAAAAGGTGAGTTGATAACTGCTAACGAGTGGACGTGTCATCGGAATGGGTCTGGAGTGTGGGTTTCTTTAGTTTAGTATGATTTGATTAGAACAGTGAGCAGGCTCGTAGGTATACAGTGGTCATCAGAAAATACTCCCATGTATTGGTTAGATAGATAAATTTTATTTAGTATATTTCGAGTGTATATGAAAAGTCGCATTATTCCAAAGACATCTTGATTTATAAGAATACAGTAAAATAATAGTGGGTACAAGACTTTTTGTCGAAACCGTTTTGATGCCGACATTCTCGTCCCTATAGGTTATATCTACTCTGAAAAAATAGTTTCTATATAGGGAAAAAGAAACATATGTTTTTTTTTTTGGCAACATTGGACAAGATCATAGAATGATACTTCCAAAATACGTTTCTCTTGGGGTGATAAGTCTCAGTTTTCAACGGTGAATGAACATAATATTGCTTTTGTTCACGTCTCAAAAAGTGTTAACAAAAAGGGGTGAATTTTTTTTGAATGGTGGACATAACATCAACACCATGAAAATATTGATGGAAAATGAAAATGCATTCGTGGTAATAAGATCCAGATCCAGAAACGAACAGGTCACTTCAGAAAAGGTTACTCTAATCAGCTGCATCACAATCACAGACTCTATAACTGAAGCTACCGCCACACTGCAACGGGAATGAACATCGCAGATTGAAGGAGTGACGTCACAGATACTCAGACCACTGATATATCTGAACTGAAGGCGTATATATAGTAAAAATAAATAAAATAAAATACATTTTTTCGCCCAAGAGACTGACAATAATCAGTATACGAGTCGTCCTTTATTACAATAGAAATGTATACCTAAAATTATTCACTAAGTGAATACAGACATTTATCTAACAGGAAGCCCTTCAATTTTTTTTTAATATTTGTTACCATTCATTTGAAGTAGAACTCATGTGAATGATATCTGATTTTAATTCCACAACGAATGTTTGAAATACAAACTGAGTAGAGAAAAGTATCTTCTGTATAATTCAGTGTTCATATAGAAGTATTTGTTTCGAAAGAATTTTTTTCTTTCGTGTATTTCAATGTTTATATGAAAGTAGCTGTTTCATGAGGACTTTCTTTCAGTTCGTTTCTGAAATGTACTTCTTTGCATGATCTACACATCCATGTATAGAGTTACTTATTTTCAAATGATTACTGCCTTCCTTTCTTTGGAAGATTCCCTCATCCTTTTTTGTATCAAAATGGAGTAGTAGAAAGCCAAAACCTTTCCCAAAAATTAATCACTCCTAAAAAAACCCTTGAATTCAAAATATTTATATTATTACAGTCACAAACGTGTATCAAATAATCTCAAACCTAAACAGCTTGGCTCACAAGACGTGAATTTAGTTTTTACAAATGGTATGACATAGTTTTTAGTTTGTCGTAGTTAGTAGTAATACACTGCGGAACTTTGATCGCGTTTTTCTTGAAAACTTATTTTCGTACACCATGTACCTTTTTTCGGCGAACACCACATATATGGATTTGGTGTTCCGCGTCTAGCATACTCATCAGCTATTTCTTGATTGTAGAGAGTGGCCTGGAACTCAGTAAATACTCCACTCCAGACTGATAGTTCTTCCAGTTCTTCACGGCATTCCAGATCGGTCTCGATGTCACTTTTGGGTTCATCAGAGACTAGACTACATTCTATCAATCAACTGTAAGAATATTGATCCATTTCATTAATATAATTCGATGCATGTAAATGGTTCGTAGATACTCTGTATTTTATTTGGATATTTTCTCCTACAAATTGAAACGAAATCATAATAGAAAAGTTAACAAACGAATAACATCTATCGCATCAAAAAGGGAACTAATCATTTTATAAATTCTTGTCCTCCAAAGGACGTTGGATATTGTTCACAGTTGGTGCCTGAGGGAGCAGATGTCTGTCAATCCCAGCAAAACTGTGATAATCCCCTTCACCAGGCGGAGAAAACTGGACGATTTAACGCCACTTTCCCTCAATGGTGAGGTCATTCCATTTCATTGGAGATAGTTCTAGATCTACCTCCTCTCCAAATGTTTTAGGAGAGAGGCTAGATGGACTGCATATTGACTTGTGCACATTTTCAATTGCACAAATAAATTCAATGCAGCGTGGTTATTGGTTGACACTGAAAGTCACAGTAGAGAAGACTGGATCCTCCGGGAGGAGAAAATATAAAGAGCAGATAGTTGTTGGTTCACAGATGGATCAAAAACACCTTCCGGTTCTGGTGCAATTATTTTCAGTCGCAGACCCAGGACAGAGATACCAACCTACCGAGGAACCTATGCGACTGTATTTCAAGCGAAAATTTGAGCTTTTGTGTGCAAAAAGATCAGAAGAATCCACCCTCATTCACAAGTCAATACAAATATTGTCGGACAGTCAAGCGGCATTAAAAGCTCTTGACTCCGAGCAACGTCTAAATTGGCAGCAAATTTCCAAAAGCGACTCTTCTCGATAGGAAGACCTAACAGATTATCTCTGGTCTGGATTCCTGGCTATACTGGCCTGGAAGGCAATGCGGCTACTGACTCCATTGCAAGGAGGGTGCTGCCTGGCAGCTTCATTGGACCTGAAGCTGTCACTGGCATCGCTTTAGGCTTTGCCATACAAGGATTGAAAATCTAGATGGCGAGAAGATTTTTGGACTTCTGGCAGAATCTTCCACGATTTTTCTACTCTAAGGCGTTTATTCACCCTTCGAAGTTTGATGCCAAACAATTTTTGGAATACAGTAGGGATGAAATACTTTGTCTAACAGGCCTTCTCACAGATCACTGTCATTTTAGTCATCATATGCAGAGACTCGAACTGTTGGAAGACAGTGTGTGGCCTCTGTTTGGAAAATGATGACACACCAGAGCACATACTTTGTGCCTGACCCGCTGGTGACTGAATCATGTTTCTAGAGTTCGGCAGAGCCGTACTCCTACAATCTGACCGGAAAGAATACTTACCATACAAACTAATCGGCTTCGCTAAGAAGCTGGGTTTATTTGGTCGAGTGTGAGTAGGTGTGAGCTACAATAAAACCTTGCGGATTGCGATGAAGGGTCGAATAGACCCACTCACTTTGGACCTAACCTAACCTATTGGATTCTTGAGATAGAAAAGTTCTAATTTCGTTTTTCTTTCAAAATACTTGAGAGAATCTTTTAAAACTTTGATACCTCCTCAAAAAATAACATATCTAATGATTTGATATGTTCTGAGCGTAAACAAGCTTTTGAAGTAATTTCTCATAACAATTTGTATCATCCTACGGGCAGAATCAATCTGTTACATGTACTCGACACTGAACTATCACAAAACTATTTAATCCAGCGTGGTTTCGAGTCTCTCTGGAATGTTAAAGAACCGTAAACCACTTCAAATCATGATAATCACAAGATAAAGCTATTAAATCATCACATTTAATGGATTCCATCTCAACGAAATACATTCACAACTCCATTATACAAAATTATCGAGCAAATAGCGTATAAACTTGATCAAACTTTCTATTACCGATGTCAATTAGGGCCGGAGGTAGTCTTTGGAGAACCGTAATGAGATCTGACAGGCAAGGATTAGGTCTATTCAAGCCTAATAGGACTAATGAGAAATTTGAATAATTGTTAGTTGACGGTTATCCATGAAAAACACTTTGCTTCAACTTGATTATCAAGTTTTAATCGGAGTATGGCAATTAACAATACATTTTTATGAAGTTATCTACCTAATTTCGTTTGATCTCAGGGTTTTTTAAAGAAGCTGCATATTTATGTATTAGCATCCCGATCAACTCAAATTCTGAGTTGAGTGAATTATGGTTGAAAATAAATCGATTTTTTCTAAACATTATAATTATGCAGCTCAGAATTAAGACTTTCTCAAAGGGAAGCTTTCGACAATATCTTCAATGACCTATTTTCAGAAATACTCAAATTTCTTAGTGTGCGAGATATTTATTGGGCTGAAAGGTATGTAGGCCAAGAGAGAAATTATATAATTTTTCGGCACCATTTTTATAGTAGGTACGATTGAGGCCTCAAAATAGGCCTCAATTTTGACGATTGCATCTTCATCGGCGCTAAAATTCTTTCCATGGAGCATTCCCTTGAGGTCTGTGAACAGAAAAAGTCGCTGGGGGCCAAATTAGGAGAATACGGTGCAAGTCTAAGCCGAATTCATGCAATTTTGCCATGGTTTTCATCGATTTGTGACAAGGTGCATTGTCTTGATGATACAGCACTTGCTTTTTCTTCAAATGAGGTCGTTTTCCTGCGATTTCCTCTTTTAAACGCTCCATTGGAGGCATGTACAATCCATTGTCAAATATTTACGCATAAATTCGGATTTTTCATGGTGGAACAGCTTCAAACACTGCTCAGAATAATTAATTTATTGTTGTAGAGCTTCCGCATACCCAAATATTCATGCACGACATATCCTACACGTTCCTTTGGTATCTTTACAGCCTCAGCTATATGGATCACATCCATTTTGAGGTCATTCAAAGTTATTGTGTGGACTTTCATGATGTTTTTGTCGATAACAGCCTCTTTGGGGCGTCCACTGCATGCATCGCTCTTGGTGATCATTTCACATCGTTTAAATTCAGCAAACCACTTCTCAATGGTTGATTTTCCTGGTGTAGAGTCCAAATAATGTTTATTAAGTCAAACCGTGGCTGCAAGAGTTTTTCTTTTCGTCAAAAAACGATCAACACATGAAGTTCATTTTCATCCATTTTCTTCAAACTAACAAATCTCACAACCTTATATTACGACAGCTGTAAAATTTGTTCCCGTGTCTTTTGAAGGTTGGAGTTAACTAAAAATCATATAGACTCAATGCTATACTGTGTCCATCTGAGCAAAAAAGAGTCGCAATTAGAAAAGGCCGAAATTGCATTTTTTTGTTTCAATAATATGCGGCAAATTATTTCATTTAGTCGTATCAGTACTTGACATTTAGAAAATTTCAAACTTCAAAAAAACCGTATATGTACCCACCACAGGCATCAAAAAGTAACTTACCATATACGATACACCTGAATGAATTCCGCCTGCCGATTGCAGTTAAATCTGATTGTTCAGCATAAGGTAGCTCATTTATTTCATTCAATAGATGCAAGTGTGCCTGGTGATCGTGCTTTGATCACGCATCTATCGTTTTTTGGGTTTCTTTGCTTGTTGGATGGAAAAAGTTCAGTAGCGCCATCTGTGTGTTAGCCGTGAAACTTTTCAGCCTTCCTTCCTCCTTGTTGAGTTTGATTAAATTTTATATAGAACTCTACTCAGTCAGTTTTCTTGAACAATTTTCCAAATTACATTTTCATGCTTTGACGACCCACAGCGTTCTGTACCAGACCTGCTATTATTAATATTTTTTCTACAGATAGTTTTTCACGGTCCCCAAAAATTTTCAACTTCCCCCAAGAAATAGTGTTATATAAAGAACCAATTCAACACACAAGGCAGAACATTATACATATATTATGATGTGTGATAAAACGCTGATTCTTTAAAAGAAATACGTGATACAAATGTAATTGTAAAAATTGAATTCCCGTTTGTGATATTGGGAAAGGACATAAAGTTTAATGTTAATTATAACGCAAAGTTTTCCCTGTAACTTGAAAAGTCAGAATTCTTTTTTGTTACAATAATCTTGTTTCAATTCTGGAGTCACATCATACGAATCGAATAAACAAATTACTATTAAAATTATTTTTCACCTATATGAAAGCTGCAAAATTATTTACTTATCAAACCAAGAAAACGAAATATATTAGAGGTAACTTATATATAGTTACTGATAAACTGATATAAGTTTTGTTTCTGTTAACTTTATTTTCACATAAAAGCAAATGAAACTGCCGACATTGAACATTAAAGGTGATGACATAAATAAACTCCAATACCAAAACCAAAGCAAATTCTCTTCACAAAACAGCATCGCCTACGTGACGATGTCGTTTCTGTATTTCCCTACCATTGGTCAATAAGCGTAGTTTATTTAACTATTTCTGAAACGTTTCTGATAATTCACTAGAGCTGTTCGCACTTCTGACAAACTATTCCTAATGAACACTACGAGTATATCAATAAAACCCAAGTCACGTTCGTCCTGTGCTGGAAATTATAGTTATTGTGTGGACAATATTCAATATACTTCCAAATTTGCATTAACTTTCAATAATCCTCACCTATTTGGTATGTTTTCTCGAGCTACTAATGTTTTATTTGATGGTCTTATAAAATTCATCAAACCTCAATTGAATTTTAATGGAGATGGGTAATATACCAGTGCTAGAGGCTGAATGGTGGGATATAAATTCAATAAAAAACTATCCACGAGTTCAAAGGAATTACATCTAAGATTTTTCACATCCTATTCACAAAGATACTCTTTCACGTGTTTGTTAGGCTGGCACTTCTAAACGAAGAAAAAGCACTATAAAACATTTCAATAATACTTCATACTATTTTTGTGACTGCTTTCCAAGCTTTCGAAAAATTTTGCAACCTCAAAAAATTATTGCATTTTCCCCATTTATACCTATTCCAAAAACCTATTCCAAAATTCTTGTTTTCTGTATGTAACAAACAACTATGAAAAAAAAGAAGACAAAGACCAAAACGGGATATACAGTATACAATGCTCGGACTGCAACAAATTCTATATCGGCCAAACCAAGAAAAAACTGATCCAAAGGTACAATGAGCACAAAAAGGCATACATAGATCCAACAGTATATAAATCAAACCTTGCAACACACGCCATACAAAACAAACATAATTTCCCCCCACCAGAGAACATAAAACTAATAAAACAAATCAACAAGGGAAACTGCATGGACATTTGGGAAAACTTGAACATCCATAAATTCAACAGTCATAAATCACTTATCAAGGAACAAGTAAAAATCAAAACACAACAAGATCTCACATTCAATATATTAAACAAAAACATACACATTCCTAGAGAAGATCTAACACGAAGAAGAGTACCTAATGCAGAACAAATACAGGCAAATTTACCTAAAGTACCTGAAATACCTGAGTTGAGACGCTCTGACTGTATAAAGAGACAGACAACAGGATGACCAGTTCAGTTTGAGGAGTGCCAGATGATGACAGTACTACCAACTGTCGAAAGCGCTCGCAGATAATCAATAGAAGATATAAAGCTTCAAATCCTTTTTGTAGAATTCATTATTGATATATATATAGATATATATATATATATATATATATATATATATATATATATATATATATATATATATATATATATATATATATATATATATGTAAACTTGATTTGTAATTTTTGTTAAATATATATTATTATTATATTATTTCTCCGACAGCTAGGCGGCAATTGAGGCGCTCAGCTCATTTCAAGTCTTCTCAAGACTGGTGGGAAGCTGTCTAAGGTCACTCTAGCTTAGGTACCCGGACATGAGCGTCACTAGGACAATGAGGCGGCCGATGTTCTAGCCCATGAAGGCGCATCCAAGTCTATGATTGGCCCAGAACCCTTCTGCCGGATAGCGAAAGCATCTATAAAGACATCCATGAACTCATGGATGCGAGCCAAATCGATACATTGGTGGAATAAGCTCCCAGGAATGAGGCATGCAAAAGAGTTCATAAAGAAACCATCGCCCAGATTCACGGAAGACCTGCTAAACCTCAACCGTAAGGGTAGTGGTGGATCTACTAACGGGGCTTAGCCTGCTCAGGAAACATATGAACAACATGGGTCTGACAGAAGAAATCCTATCAGGTTCTGTCAAGAAGAGAAAGAAACCGCACAGTATGTGCTTTGTGAATGCGAAGCGATAGCAAGGTTGAGACACGCAAGATGCGGGGAAGAGAAACCAGAGGTTGCCAGCTATATGAAGGGGTCAGTGTCAAGGTTATGGAGTCTCATCAAAGACATCAAGCTAGACAGTGAGCTCTAACAACCGAGGAGCATCACAATAGATCTGAAAAGGTAGCAGTGAATCAGGCCAGGGGCCAGCTCCCCGAAAATCTAATCTATGAAAACATTGTCTCGAAACTTCTGTTCCCTACGGCAATTTCATAAGAACAGCCTGTCGATACTTCTACCATATCTCTCTCAGTGAAAAAACTTTTAAAGTCATTGATAAATTGTCTACTTCTTCACACCCTACCTACAAATCATTCTCAACTACGGAATAATGGTTTGAAAACGCACTGAGGAGAAGTTCCGATCCGTAAAAAACACATGGCCCAGCTTAGTTAAATATCCATCTGGCGAATTATGTAACGATTGCATTCGTGAAAGAAATGCCAAAGAATGCTAATAGTCGTTGGGAACTTTGAAACGAGTTACGTTTGGGTACCATTTGGTTTCGAAAGCATAATTACAAATGCGATTAGGTATCTTTCTAGACGTATCGTCTGATTTTTCATGGGCATTACTACTGAATCTTTTTAGGGAAACTGTAGCAGGCTTTATGTGCGCTGTCTGTTGGAAAAAATGAAAATGAATTGTCATTTTTCTCAAAAAATATTTATTTATTCATCAATTTCTGTTATGTCACCTTCAACTACTGTGACTTCATATATATGCCATACTTATATGATTCAGATAAAAAAATAATACAAAAAGTGCAAAATTCTTGTTGCCGCCTAATTTATGGACTTCGTAAGTATGATTCAATTTCTTAAGCCTTTAAAAACTGCCGCTGGCTGAATATGAAAAACCGTATGTTTCATTATTTGGGTTGTTTTGTTCATAAATTGATTACACTTCCCCATTCTCTCCTTTCAATACAAAAACTAGTCCTGCGTGAATATATTTACTAAAGGAACATTAGACATAAAAACAAATTAACTATGCCGCAATATCGCACTGCACAGTTTCAGAGATCATTTCTTTTTAGTGCTGTAAAACTCTTTAATTCATTGTCTGAGCAATTGAAGAGATTCAATACCAAGAAATTCAAATACAAATATAAAAATTATATCTATGATATTCAGTAATGTCAACTTTTGCTCAATGGACAAATTAATGAAGAACAGATCAATTAAATTCAATCAGTTATCAAGTCTCTTCAGAGGGTAATCACAAATTATTATTTTTATTTATGTTTCTTATTTTATGATACCATCACTGTTAATTGTCTTTTATTTCTGTATGTTCGCGTGCATTATGGAGTGGTGCTTGTTGGTTGAGTTAGAGTAGCTTTGAGCTAGACTTCGCCAATGAGTACCAGAATCTCCTGTAACTTATTTTCATTTTCAAATGTATCTTCGTATTGTTTTTTTTTTTCGTATTATCAATAAATCCGATTTATTATTATTAATATACAATACACTTGTGCCGGCGTTTTATCCAATTCTCGAAGTTGTTCTAATATTCATTTCATGGTATGTCCTGAGCTCTCTCAGGGACGAGGGTTTTCTTGGTCGATATTCAGCAATTTCGAAAAGAACTTCGCAGGCACACGCTACATTCCCAGTTTCATCGGTTGTTGATGTGCTGGAGAGACCGGAGCCCCAGTACATCAGCATCAGTGAATCATCAAGATGAATAAACCTCTGAAGAATCCAACAAATAGTACTGGATGCAGTTCCAAACTACGACGGGTGGGGATAGTGATTGTGATATACTGTTTGGAACCTTTGGTGTAGTAATGAATATTACCGGAGTTTTTTCCCAACACCAAATCGTTATTTTTACACCTCGACACGTGTTTCGATCACCAAGTGATCATCTTCAAGAGGAAGATAAAACTAATAACTACTCAAAACTAAAGCTACTTATACTAATCAGGTACATCATACAGGTAGGTAATCAGCAATACCACCCATACAAGTGTACCACCCTAAATTAATTTTACAATTGGCCTTTCTATTATTAACAATATGTCCTTATGTATGTTTAAATGTTACAGCTATATATAGAACAATTTTCAGCTATATAAAATTAGTTTCACAATATTGCCTATCTAAATATATTTACAATGTGTCTTTTTGTAGTAATCAGTAAACCCAACAATATTATTTCAACAAGCTATATAGTATGCTATTTGGTATTGGTCCGTTATCGTTATTCATAATATTATTAAGTTTACTTATTTCCACACTCTCATAGGCATCTAGTTGCCTGTTGTTATTAACTTGTCTAACTAATCTTAAAGAACTGAAGTCTTTGGAAGGGTTTTGTTGCAAAATATGATGGGCGACTGGTGATTTTTCAGGTCTTCCATATTTTAAGTGTGCTATGTGTTCCTTATATCTCACTTCAGTAGATCTTTTTGTCTGTCCATGATATTTTGCATCGCAGTCCTTACATTCAATTTCGTAAATTCCAGACTTTTCCGAATTCTCGACTTTGTCTTTTGGACTCCCCAAAAAGTTCTGCAGTGTATGACGTGTTTTAAAAACCACCTTCATACCTAGTTCCTAGTACAATACAGGAAATAGCAGCCACTAACGGTTTCCCGAGGGGTATTGTAGATGACATAATTAGGAAAAAGAAGTTTAGGTTAAGTATGAACGAAATCTCGACTTTCAGAAAGGACAAAAACCAAGATAAATACATCTCAGTTCCATACCACCAATATACGAAGAACTTTGGAAAGATTTGGTGGGGTGTGTATAGTTTTCTGGTTCGGAACAGTGTTCCAAGCTTTAGAGAAGCAGTCTTTGATTGTGCAAAGATATATTGGTGTTTATTTCAAACTCTAACAAACTCATCGAAGCAGAAAGCGGAATTATCTGTGCTGACATTGTTATGTCCGGTTTGGAGACATTTATCTTTTGGGAGGAAACCGATGCCTGAGTTTTTGTGGCCTTGAAGTGAATTTGGTTACTTTCACCCCAATTCGAAATAACTTCCGATCTCCATTGAGATATACAACCTCCTGCTGCCATTGAGGATGTGCATCCGCAGCCGATGTCCGATTCAGAATAGAATGACGATACAAGTGTGCTGCCGTTAGCAAATCAATATATATTATATCCTTGGTTTTTTTCAATAAGTCGTTGATATACAATAAAAAGAGTGTTGAAGACAATATGGATCCTTGCGGAACACCAGCGATGACAGTAAAAGTATTCGAGAGATATTTATCTACGCCCACTTGCAGGGAATGTTCTTTCAGGAAGCTGGAGAGCCATATACAGACAAGATCCGACAAGTCATAGCATCGCTTTCTCCATGATTTTTGATATTACAGATGGCAAAGCAACTGGTCCATAGTTATTTGGATTATTTTTCTTGCCCGTTTTGGGAATTGGCTGAACAAGAGCAATTTTCCAACAAGAAGAAAAAACCCCTTTCTTGTGAGACAGGTTGAAAAGTCTGCAAAATACTGGTGCGAGTTCATTTGCGCACTTTTTGAGTACGAAGACGGGCACTTCATCAGGACCAGAGGCCTTGTTGATATTGATTACCAGTTGTTATTCCTATTCTTCAGCACCATGTTTGATGATTGTCAATTGCTTCAACTGTACGCAATCAAAGTGTTCAAAGCGTTCATGTGAGCAATCCACAAATATTGAAATTCCATTCATTCGAAATTTACTTTATGAAGTGCTTTTCCCACGATTTTATTTTTAATGAATTCCTGTTTGGTTTTCCCAAGAGATCGCTAGCTGTGAGAAAGATATTAAATGTTCCTGGGTCAAACTTCCACCTGTAATATTGTGAATCAGTAATTCGGGATAGATCGTAAAATGGCATTTATATTGCGAAACCAAACTGAAATTCACCCCTTTCAGTGCCCCCATGCTATTCTCGCGACAAAGCTATAAAAACTTCAAAGTTGTAAAATGAAGCTGAAGCCCGAAGAGCTCTCATGGCTGACTGCAATTAATGTGAGAACACTCTGAGATGTAGGTGAGCCCGGGATAAACATAAAACGGAGTTTTCTCAGATTTCACTTTCAATATTGGCCTTTGTTATAAGACCCGGCAAATTGGAGAAATCAGAGGGTACAAAGTTTGGAAAGAATCCGTGCGGGTCTGTAGGAATACAGTTCGCTCGCTTTTAGTTAATGTAATTGACAAACTTTTGTAATTTCATGAAGAAAAGGCATCGATCGAATCGATTTTTATTCTGGTGCTTTTTCGTCTTGTTATAAGAATATTTTATTGTCTTCGTTTGAATTGAACATTCCGATGTCGGGGTCAGGATAACTCGGCAGTATTCATGCCGTTAGTACAGTTGGATTTTTGAAAAATAATAGTAATAATTTAATTGCAAAACGTACAACACAGGATACAGCATACGTCAGGGTCAGGTTTGAAACCAATTTAAAATGTATTTACAATATCTATAGATTATGAGGTGCAGTACAAAATCTCAAAATATAAAACAGTATTGGAATACAAAGACAAAGATTAAAAATACAGCTGAACTTGAAAGTATGAAAACTAATTTCAACATACACACTTACATGTTCACTGCATCATACAATTGAATGAGTATCTGTAACTAATTTCAACATATATACATCTTTATTACATCCAACAATACCTCGCTGAGCTATGGCGAGAAGCGCTTACTGCGCAACCTCTGCTGCAGGCAGCCAGCGATGCAATTGAACCCAGGTTTGTGTTCAATAAACCCTACAAAATACAAATGAACAGAACACTGAGTGAGATGCTACAAATACAATACGCATATATACAGACGGCTCAAAAACCAAAGAAGGCTCAGGATGTGGAGTGTACTCCAGATCACTAAGACTAAGGTTTAAGTGGGGATTGGGAAAAACTACCAGCGTGGTCTAAACAAAACTAGCTGGTATGCCAAGGAAAAGAATTTCTAGCAAAAACAACAGTCTACATTGATAGCAGCCAAGCCCTTTAGCCAAGGAAGCGGCTGGACTAAGAATTTTAGGACCCAGTGGCACTTACGGTCTGATGACTTCGACAGTTGCGAAACTAGACAAACGTCACACCCATGCTCAATCTCTAGAAAGATAGGATGAAATCAAAGGATGCAATCTAAACAGGAACACCCTGTGCTACCATGGGAAGCTGGCGCCGAAGAAGTATCTGGCGATGTCCACGAAAAATCTACTCTTAACAGTAGGATTTCTGACTTGCCACTGTCAACTGAGGAAACACCTCCACAATAAGGAGCTAGTGGACTCACCTCTATGTAGGATGTATAGACAGGAAGATGAAACTGTCAGGCATGTCCTATGCGAATGTCCGGAGTTATCGTCAATAAGAGAGTGTGTGTTCGGCGAGTCTTGGCCTACACCTGCCAATATAAAGGAGATGTCTCCCAGAGACCTGTCCTCCTTCCTGGAAAGGACAGGATGGACGATGACCCAAGAGGACAACTCCTTGGGAGGATCTACAATGGGTCACATGTGACCTAAGTGCTGTGGGATAACACTCACTCTCCCTACCCTCCAGATACAGATATATCCAACAACAACAGAATAATAGCATTTCTGCTTTTTTTACCTCATCTGAAAGTTGGGCTCGGAGGACAGATATTTCTAGTAATTGAAGGGGCAACCACCCTCCTGAACAATTATTTTGCAGAGAAAAACACCGAGTACTATTTTAACGGGTTACATAGATGGGAGCATCGCTGGAAGAAGTGTATGAAGTTAAATGGAGACTATGTTGAAAAATAAAAAATAAATCTGAAAAAATATCTCGCAACTCAGTACTCGCTTAGCTTATTGACGAGAGGATTTCATTCCCTGTTTCACGAATCCATCATTCATCCTAATAATGAAAGAACTCCTTTAAAAACTCAATTAAATATTTATTGTATCGAAACAGGAAAAATACTTACACTAAAAATACAATTAATCATCAAAAACTTACATTATACTACCATCCAGCAGGATCGAAGAAAATGAGATATACTGCATTGATGGAACCTTTTCTGAAGATCAGTAGATACTGAATGAATTTCTCAATACTATATGTTCTTGATCTTGACCTCCCTCAATATTTATCAAGATTTACACGCTGACAATGCAACTTTAATCCAGTCACTGTACTAAGGTAAAATGTTCAGTATGCAATTTGTGCAAAATTTGCGTATTTGGAGATTGTTTTATATTTCTATATCCTGTGATCGTATCAATTTTGATGTCTATGAACTTGGAATATTGAATGATGGAATTCTGAATACTGAGTGTTTTTGTTTCAGAATAAGGGTTTGGAATACCTTTCAATTCATGTTTTCGCTTGAATGAATTTGAATCATTTCATGATTATTCTCCATATTAGACAGTATGTTTGTTAGTTCTAAAGCTCTTCAGACCAAAACGTACGCCTAAGAGTTGGTACGAAAAACCCTGATGCCTGTGGGAGCTTTTATTTTCGAGTTATAGGGTTGGAATTTCACACGAGTCGACGTATGGATCATTCCAGGCGATTTTGCGTTTTATGTAAATTTACATAGTCTATTATGTAATTTTTTTACACCGTGTAAATTTACACAAGACCCCAGGAGGGGTCGGTAATTTGGATTTGTATGTAATTTATCGTATATTATTTGAATTTTGTCGGTACCAGGGGATTTCCGTACGATCTGTCATCGTCGTTTGGCCTGATTCATTCCAATGCATCTTCAATTGGACGATTCGCCTCGATTCAATATATTTTCACTACAGGGGTTTTTATGAGCTGTTCGTCTACTACTTAACATGATCTTGTAGAAATTCATTTGTAACAGTGCTGCTGTATGATTTTTTTTTTGAGTGACTATAAACGATGGATACAAACCTCGTTTTGTGTAGCTTTTCCCACTTCAACAATTCTCCGAATTTATTGAACATAGCTTATTTTGGATGTAGAAAATCAGATTTTTTTGTCGACTACTTTTTTTGTTTTTTTTTTGCCTTCTTCAGTCTGGAAAATATTAAAACTCTAATGAGGAACTTTTCAGTTCCACCTATAAGTTACTGTGTGAATTGAAAGTATTTTTCAGAAAAAGGTTCTATTTTTCAGTGACCTGCCGTATTTGATAATTCTGCTAATCAAAAAAATACTTTATACAGGTACAGATTATACAGATACTCATCTTACGTTTTGGAGGCTTACATCTGCTTTCATCTTCGGAATTTGAAAAAAAACTCGCAATTTTTCTTATCGATGTAAACTAAAAGGTCTTCCGTTTCTATACCTGTACAAAATTTTATATCTTTTAGATTGTGGAATGTGGAAAAAAACTGAAAAAGAAGTCGATAACAAAAATGTATCCACAGGGAAACACTCGGTTGAAAATAATTTTATGAATTCGTAAAACATTCATACTTATCTTCCCCAAAGTTCCCAATTTTATCCCACGTTCTCAAAGAAAAAGTTCAGGTAAGAATTGTTGAACCTTTGGGGTTTTCTCCCCGATGTTGATGGCTTCCCTATTGTTGGAAAAACCCCGCTTCTCAATAAACCAAGGCGTTACTTCCAGAACTTTTAATCTCTCGGCATAATGCGTTTTGTTTCTTTCATTCCAATTCAAAAACAACTTTTCAAATTTTCGTGTCACGTTTCATTATGAATGTTATGTCACCCCAGATTGCAAGTGAGTCTTTCATTGTTGCAGTTCTCTGTGAAACTTCCTCTAAGTGGAAAACTTCCAGGCGGGTCATTTCGCTAAACGTGCAACTCCATTCAAATATTCGAACTTTTCAGTCTCAAAATTTCTTATCTGACACTTTGTCTCGAACTTGTTATCGGAATATTAATTTTGTTTCGGTCTTCAACTTTACAGTTTTCCGTCGTCTTTTTGTCATTTGTTCCATTTGTTGCTCACGACCGTGATGAAATTAGAGATAATTTCGCAAGTTGGGCAGAGAACTTTGATTGCTTCGATGATGGAATAGACTGATAACTGGAATTGTATATCAATGCTCTTTCATACAGTATGTAAAAACCAAATGGAATAAATTCATCATTTCGGTTACTGTAAATATTTTAATAAAAATCATGAAACACGTCAAATGTAAATTAAAATTTGACATTCTTCAACGCAAAAATGCCACCTCTTCCTTCAATGACAATGACAATGACAGGTACAACCCCCAATTTTTTTAATGGGAAGTATAGGTTTGTGATATATCGTTTGAAAGGTATCTTCATTCTCTATTGAAAAATGTCATCTTTTCATGTTCATTGCAACAATTGAGATTAAATAAATTAAAATCATGTGGTTACCGAAATTCGATAAAATACTCTCAAAAACTCAAATGTAACGCAAAACGTAATGAAATGTAGAATACGAAAAAGAACTATATATGTTAACGGAGTACATGTCCAAAATGTTCACCGCGAACGTCTTAGCAACATCCTTATCTCTTCTAACATTATTTAACTTATCAGGCGTGACCGACCTAATCGTATGCGATATTCGTTCTTTCAAGTCATTCAAATCTGAAGGCTTAGTTTTATACACATTGCTCTCTTCGTATCCCCATAAAAAGAAATCTAATGATGAAAGATCAGGTGATCGTACTGGCCATTCAATCGATCCTCGCCTCCCTATCCACCGATTGGAAAATGTATCGAGATATTGCTTTACAATAACTTGGTAATGTGGTGGTTCTCCACCACATTCACGTGGAACTTGAGGGTTTCCTGGATCAAGATGTTTATTGGCTAAAATTGGAATAGTTCAAACGTGTTTCTCTATACAATACCTATCTCAGGCCAGTTCATACTTGCTGAATACTACCTAATTGATGCTCCTACATGTTCAATAACTTACAATTTTATCTGAGTTCTGGTATAAACTAATTGAAAATTATGCACTATGAAAGAAATTTCACTATTCACTTATTGAATGGATATGTAATAAACCAATTTACACATTGGAAAATACGTTTACCAGAGAAAGAGAAATCAATTCTATTTCGCCATTCACAAAATTTTAAGATTTTTTATTTATTTATTACACAAATAGGGATACAAAAAATATCCTCGTTTTACATATGAAAGATAGTGAGTAAACAAAATATAAATGCGGTACATTACACTATATAGTAATAAATATTAACAAAAAACTCAATAAACAGTAAATGAAGAACCGATAACTACTTATGAATAAAAATTGATTTCACATACTTTTTAAATCTAAGGAAAGGTAACCTCAGTTTTTCAATATCATTGCAATAAGTATTGAAGGATCTGACGATTCCGCATGAAGGAGAGTTTTTTCTGAATTGGTTTTTCTGAATGGGGTTGCAAAGAGATCATGGTTTCGCAAGTCTCTGCAAGGTGTATTCAATGAAAATTTTGTTATCAACGTAGAACAATCGACACGTTTATTGAATAATTTATACAGCAATAATATATCTGACATTTTTCTTCTATCTGTAAGAGACAACAAAGAATACTTTTTGTAAACTGGACGGAATGTTCCATTGATTATAGAAATGTCAATTTTACGCGCCAATTGTTTGACGAATTGATTTTGAACAATAAACGATTACACATATTAACGGTCTTCTCAATGTGGGATTTGAAAATCAATTTGGAATCCATTATCACTCCCAAATCACGTACTTCATTAACTGTTTTGATTGTGTGATTCCCTATTTGATATTGAAAATCAATGGGATTTCTATTTCTGGTGAAAGTTATTTTGCGACATTTATCAAGATTGAAGTGTAGGCTATTGCCTATTGCCACAGATCTCTGCAAATGCTTCAAGATCATTTTGCAATCTCTCACAGTGCTGGATTTCTTTGATGGTTCGATAAATCTTGAGGTCATCGGCATATAACAAAAAGTTGGAATGTTGAAATACTTCAACAATATTGTTAATATAAATTATAAAAAGAAATGGTCCCAAGTGACTTCCCTGTGGTACACCTGATGTAACCACAATAGGTTCTGACTGGTCACCGTTAACATAGCTATCTGCTAGGATTATACACATCCGTCTTTCAGGCGGAAGTGTATGCTATCTTGCAGTGTACAAGGCGTATTAAATTGAGACTTCAAAGAAATGAGCGGATCAATATTTTCACAGACAGCAAGAGCGCACTAGGGGCTCTGACAAACCCGAAGGTGACATCAAAACTGGTCTGGGAATGCCATGAAGAACTGAATGAACTTGCAAACAGGAACAAATTAACTTTGTACTGGGTGCCACGGCATTCAGGAATCACAGGTAATGATAAAGCCGATGAATGTGCTAGACGCGGATCATCAACTTCATATATAGGTCCTGAACCAGCTCTGGGGTTACCAAAATCATTGGTACGAAACCAGATTAGGACATGGACCAATAAGAAGCAGACAGAGTACTGGACAAAAGTGCCTGGCAACAAACACAGTAGAACCTTCACAGGGAACCGTCCGAGAAAAGAACTGAATAACTACTTCAATATAGTAGGGATCGGCTCAGAATAATTACAGGGTTACTAGCCGATCATTGTCCGCTTAGAGGACACCTGAATAAAATGGGGCTTTACAACGGAGACCTCAGCTGCAGATTATGCAACGAAGGGATAGAAACAGCTCTACACATCTTATGCGAATGTGAGGCACTGAATCACATGAGGCAGGCTCTATGTGGACGTACAAAACTACGCCCAGAATAATATGACGAACATTCAACACGGAACCTGTACAAACTAGTACAGGGAACGAGACTGATGGAATGGGTGTCATGAGAGGATGGGAGAATAAACGCAATACGCCCAAGAGGATGCAGTGTTTTCTGCAGACTTGGACTAAATGGACAAGTCAGACAGCTCCCAAGGGACCAAAAAAAACCCAATACCAAACCGCTAGGTTAATCTTTGAAATAGTTTAATCATCCTCTTGAAGATGTTCACTTGGTGATCGAAACACGTGTCGAGGTGTTAAAAATAACGGTTTGGTGTTGGGAAGAAAGTCCAGTAATATTGATCACTTCTACTATGAATCAAATGAAGCATTTCATTTTTATCTTGTACATTATTATATTGTACAGGTACAATCCCCAGTTAGGGCACAGCATGTTGATATTCATTTGATTATGTAGCCAATTAGACTGTGGTCAAAAATTCCTCAGTGCAAGTCGACCTAAAACTCTTGATTGGAACAAAATAGTAGCGATATGACTTAGAATACACGACTAGTTACTACCATTGTCAGTATTTTGACACTGTACGAATAGAACACTAAAGTTTTTTAGTGAAAATCGAAATTTGGAAGTAACATGAAGGATCCTTTCAACTGAGACAATCAAATTCAAATGTTTACACTTAACAGTGTCAACATATTATGCATATAGTAACAAATTCTTTAAAAAAATACCCATAGACATTCATCTGACATTGTACATTTGTTAATAAATTTTAATTTGTTAATGAATTTGAAATTAAACATCCTCAACTCGATGCCCTCCTGTAGTGTATGACGATATCCACACCAGAAGATGCTGATCTATCCCGATCTCCGCGAGTCTTTCAATGATCAAGTTGTGACTTGTCCATCATTTGCTCACAAAAATAACGATCAAAATCGTCTTCTGTAAGCTTCTGAGTAGGTATAATTTTATAGAAATGCATTTTATTTTCTTATAATATGTTTACCATCAATGTATGGCTAACATAGAATGTAGTGGATGCCTGTCTACTCGATGTATATGGGTTTTCCTCAAACTCAAGCATCACATCTGATTTGAGTTCATCACTTATTGCATTGGCAGCTGCTTTTTTTAACTGCCCCACATGACCTAGCTCGCGAAACTGCTTCTCTATTATACATATTGTTCCTCGAGATATGGGCGGTGAATTAGAAAATTTCTCATGAAATAGGCGAGCTACTTCCTGTTGTGTTCGGGTTTTATTTCCGTGACCAATCATTTTGTAATACTGTTAATTCATGCATTTTCGTTAAGCTAACCATTTTTCAGACTTGAAGTTAACGAACTTTAAACTTAAATCAAAATACTGACAACTAATGTTATAACATTCTAAACAAGTTGACAGGTCGTTTTGAACTGACGTTGCCACGGAAATTATTTACAGTTTTTAAAAGGATACCATCAAAAAAAATATTGCTTTAGTTTTTGGTCACTTTCTTTTTATCAATACCTCGATATGGAATAAGTTTTGATGAGTTTGATTTATTTTATCTCAATTGTTGCAACAAACTTGGAAGAGATAACATTTTTGAATAGAGAAAGAAGAAACCCTTGAAACGATATATCACAAGACTATACTTCCCATTTCAAAAATTGGGGTTTGTACCTGTCATTCGACGGTGGATTAAGGTGGGGGTAGCATTTTTCCGTTGAAGTATGTCAAATTATAATTTAAATTTGACGTGTTTCAAGTTTTTGTCAAAATATGTACCGTAACGGAAATAATGAATGTATTCCATTTGGCTTTCACACACCGTATATTAAATTGTGTAGCGTTCCTGCGAAAGATATCTGTTTGAATTTCATAAAAAATGTTCAGAATACATTCAGTATTCATGTGAAAGTAGTTATTCCTTCCAGTTTGTATACAATAGCAAATTTTGTGCATAATCAAGACGTCTTTGCGAAAAAATCACCTATTTTGAACTCAGTTGCTTTCTTCCTTCCTTCAGAGATTTCCCCCATTTTTTGAATGAAAATGGCAAAAATAGCCCAAAATGCTTGTTCCCCATTTTTTTTATTTGCATTATGAATGGGAAAAAGTGATTTTAGTTTAATTCAATGCTCATGTGTTTGAAAGTAGTGGTTTTGGATGTATTTTTGAACTCATACTTCTTTTGGCGCGTTAGGGAAAATTGATGAGAGTGAATTTTTACGATGCGCGCGCACACCGCCACGAAAAACCGACATCCTGAAGTTAGCTTCTTCTTCTTTAATTTATGTGGCCGTTACTTCTCAGTTGAGCGCATTTGGTCAGACTCCTACTGTCCGTAGTGAACAGAAGCTCCGTACGGGGGTGCAGCTATCTTGCCCGAGGCATTGCTGCCACCCTAAGTTTTCTAATTCACTTTTTCTTTCAAAAAACGAAAGATTTCTTCACTAGGGCTCACCAATAGTCTCAATATGACACATCTATTATCGCACTGACGACCTCGTCGAATCCGTCGACATCCAGCCTGGTTACTGGCGTTGGGGCCGCCAGTCCTTTCAAATTATCTTTCACTTACATATTCATTTGGAATTAATTTTTTTTTAATCATCTCACTTTTGGACTCCTCTCCGATCGTTATCGGCACAACCGTCCTCTGTCGCAATCGGAGAGGAATTCTCTGAAGTTAGCTGTTCAACAATTTAGTTTCTTAAAAAAGTTACCAACAGAGTAAAAATGAAGACAAATACATATGTTTGCAAATGTATTCACTATTTTTATTTTCATGTGTTTGATTTTTTCTTCCTTTCTTCAGAAGTTCCTCACTTCGCCTTATGACAAAGAAGTAGAAGACTTACTTTCTTTCAAAACTTTCATAATCAAATTTTGAATTCATCAGTACAATATATTCTCGTAATCAAATTCGAGCAACGATGACAATACACTTTCAAATCCTCATCTACTTCCATTCGATGAACTTATTCGATTTCCATCCACACTTTGTTATTATAAGATTGAACGATAATGTTTCTCAACAAGGGCTGGTTCTTCTTTGACTGACAGTCTTGTTATGTAATGTTTCCCTGCTGGAATAACAAGAAGTATTGACACCTGTCAAATCGGTACAGCAGAAATATAATGGAAGTAATGTTCGATAGGAAGGTTCGAAATTCTAATTAAAGAATAATTGTTATTACAATGTTTGATACTCATTCACAATGAGAAAATAATGATTACAAATGATGTTTCACAGTATGAATAGGATTCTTCAAAAACTCATTGTTGCGTATGAAAACATTGATCGAATCAAGCACCCTGAGAGTATACTTGTGAATGAATCACGGAGTGCCACAAGGATTGATTGTAGGTCCAATTCTACTTGCATTATATATTAACGACTCGATGAATATTAATATATTCAGAAAATTTTTTTTTTTCGATAAAAAATTCCACGTCATAGCATATGTGTCTATGTATCAAATAAGAGAATAGCTCAGGACGCAGAAAAATTAGGGCATATTCTGATTGAAATATTCTCTTTCAATATTTCTGAAACATACATATTATGGCTTCAAAGTTAATGATGATGATAATGAAAAATTGTGAGCCGTCACGGCATGTCTGTGAAAAAAAATGTGTCCGCTACTCGCTATCAGTTTATTTTGAAATACAATTTTGTCAGTCTTTATGAAATGCATTCTTCAAGCTAGTGTAATATTGCTTCATTTTTCATAAGAATGGAATATAAATAATTAATAGGTACCTATTTGATTCGAAAATATATTATGCTATGAAAATTGCATAAATTTTAATCTACCAAGAGAGTAGATTCTACTTTAACTGAACTTCAAGATAGACCATATACGCGGGCTCAATGCAAAACAATGCACAATTCAATTATGAAATATAAAAATATAATCAACTTACTGATGACTTGATGGTGTTTCGTAGTGTTATTTAGCGTTATTTGCCCAAGGCTGCTCACTTTCACCTTCTGAATTATTACTGTCAGACATATTTCCTTTTCAATTATTTTTAAAAATTCTTCATTCAGGTTATGTATGCTGTACTGATCACAACTGTATACACTGTAGGTATCCGAGGTTAGTGTGGCGAGAGAGGTAGCGTAACGCCAAACCAGTGGGAATATAATCGCACAGTCGCTTGCGCATGGAGACACGTCGCCACGACACACCTATAGATGTTTCACATCAATAATGAATTGACTTCATTCATATTTCAAAAACATTTTGACAACGATATATTACAATGTGGAAAGGTGGAGTGTTACTGCAAAGTATTTTTCAACTCAACCTTATACTCCATAATTCAACTATAGGGAGAGGTATCATTGAAATCATAGATTGTACCCGATTTCCAGGTCGGTTTTTATAGAGATAGACAGTGTAGTGAGAGCTGTGAGTTGATTTTGCAAAAATAACATTCTAATACAATTTCAAAGGTGACAGGGCGAAATTGGTTTCGTTTTTTAATATCCCATTAAATATAAACAAAAAAAGCTGAATTGGCGAATTGGTTCTTTTTGAATATTTCCGCAATTAATCAGAATTTCCTAGATTTTCAAACGGCATACCAGACTCTCAGAGGGTAACTTTTCTCTGTTTTATGTAACTTTGTATCGTTCACGGTTTACGATTTTCTCGTGCTGGTTCTTCCTTTATTGGCGACGAAATATTCATCAATTTCATTTCGTTTCTCTTTACTTTTGTGAGATTTGTCAACTAGAATTTTTCTTGGTCAATAACGAATATTCATCAATATTATCGTTATTTTAGGGCGAAGCTCCATATGTAAACATTATCCCAAAGATCGGTCAATTTGATCTTGAGGTTAGTCCAGAATTTTAATATGAAAGAATCCTGTTCATCCTTGCTGACGAAAGCGTATACTTTCCCTTTTACTGGAATATTATAACAGTTTTCTTTTGTCACCTGTTTACTCAGTTCATTTATGTCTTTGATAATATATTTTGATATTTGAAGCGTTCTATTGATTGTTGAATTTTTTGTTCTTCATTATATTCTTTCATCCCTTTATTTTTACTGTCGATTATATCACATGCAAATTTCACATTATTATGTGCTTTGCGATACGTGTAATATTTAAGTCATGTTCCGTTGACAAAAAAGCAAACCATTTTAATGAATAACCATCTAAGGTGTGAACTGTGTCAAATCATCTGAGCTGAAAAATATTTTAAAGTCGTTGCTAAACATGCCGAGTATTGCATTATAAACTTCAGCATCTCGAGTAAACAGCTGTTCATTCGCAGCAAAAATTGAATTAAAAACATGCGGGAAAATAATATGCTGACTGTATAGCTTGTTAACGGAATTTGCATTTAATTCATATAATTATAAGACACGGTAATATAATATACATAAACGTTGAGTAAATAGCCGGCGGGGTTTCAATTTCGAAATTGTTCTTTATTTATTGTACAGTGCAAGCTTCATAATATATTCAAAATCAATTCTAATACATTTGTTTACAAATCGAGAATGTAAACATGATAAGCAATTTCACAATGGAATTTGTAATATCGCTTTGTGTTACTACGACTTTCCGATTCAGGAGCATTATTTTCACTATACATATAGGTTGTTCGTTTATAATTCAAATATATATGTGGTAGTTAATGAATTGTTAACGTGACTAATGAAAAATTTCATGAGGTTTTGAACGAATCTGTTGGTTTGAAATATTTTTTTTACAAACTGACATTCATATATTTTCAGTTCTTCATGAAAGTCTGTTAACCATAACTACCATCTCTATCCACAAATAATAATGATAATAATAGGTCACCCATTTGTTTTATATGGATGATATTGAACTGTATGCCTCTGGAGTCCATCAGTCCTTGAGGGTGATGGAATAGTACACACATGCTATCGTTATGAAATTCGGGAAAGACAAATGTGCAATGGTCCATCGAAAGTGAAGATGCTGAGACTATGGAGAAGTTTGCAGCTCGTAGATGGAAAAATCCTACACCATCTGGATGCCAGAGAGACGTATACTTACCTCGGGGTGAAACAACGCCACTCAAAAGAGGTAACAGCAGTGAAGAACTCTCTTCGTGGCAAGTATCAGCACAAATTTTGACAGATCTGGTAATCGAAACTGTCGAAGAAGAACAGAGTTGCTGCAACAAATATGCTAACTGTTTCAATTTAACTCTACTCGTTTGGAGTAGTGAAGTGGACTCGGGAGGAGCTGTATCAACTCGACGTAAAAACCCGAAAAATGATGCACCTCCTTAGAAGCTTGCAAATCGTTCGTTCCAAAGTTGTGTTTTCCCCGGCAACAGTGAGGCCGTGAACTTTTGAGTTTGGAGTGTTTATATAACAGAATGGTACTGGATGGAGCCTGTGAAGTCAGGAGTTCGGATCCCCTTCTCTACGTGGTCCGCGATCATGAGATAGCCGGAATTGAAGCATTTTTCTCTATGGCAGATGCACGAGTAGCTGGTGAAGTCGGTTTAGTTTTCTACACTGAACGAGGTGATCACAAGTCTATCACCAAGTTGGAACCTATTCAGCAAAAGGCCCATATAAAAGCCACAGAGATCATTTCATATCTGCGGCAGCACAAGAATAAGCCAATGCATAGGGTCTTCTTCAACAACATTGAAACCCTTAGCTTATCAATGCGCCTGACCTTTCCTTTTCTCAGGTCGAGTGGGAAACTGAGGGGTTCATCATGGCCTGACAGGATGATGTCTCCAACACCTACCGTAGTCGCATGTTGGGTATAGAGGTTCCTAACATAAGGTGCAGGGCCTACCGCGAGGCAGGACTCCAATGCAATTGCTGTCAGCATATGCGGTTTCGGCCTATATCTATCGATATAACGCGGCTCTGAGAGTGCTTTATTACCACCTGCGGCACTCTTACAGCACTGACGAGACACCGGTGTTGTCCTACGCTCCGGGTGATATTGAATCCGTTGTGGGGATCAAGGAGTTCCCAATTTATTTGAACTAGGTATTCGTTTCCCACCCTCAGGCTCATACAAGCTAATAAGCCTGGTATAGTCCTTCTCGACTACCAGAGAAAAACGATATTTGTCTTGGAATTGTCAGCACCTGGCGAAAAAGGTTTCGTCCGAAAAGAGGAGGAAAGACCAATGAAATATCGAGATTTCCTATTCGAACTCTGCAAACTTCATTCAGACCACTCCTTGGCGGAGTCCACCTTCTGTTTCCACGTAGCCCCCATGGGTACTAGAATGGCAGAATCACTTGTGATTCTGTTATTCCCTAACTGAATAACATGCCAACGATGGCTTAATCCTAAGGTGTGTGTATCCGTGCCGAGAGGTTAAATAACACTGAGCCTATCAGCTGTCTCTACAGAACCTTCGAGATACCGGGCGCCCTCTCATCGTAGCATCGCCTTGTCACGGTAATTCGGGGCTCTGCCGTAATTGACCTTCTTTTCCTAGCTACTGGTGGGACTTTTATGGACAGAGTAAACTTATAAATTATTTCTGACGCTGAGTCTATAGAAGAGATGGATGTCGAGCTAACGACTCCAACTGTCCTCCCTGTAAATTTAGTTCAGAAGCGAGTCTACAGAGGAGATGGATGTCGAGTTTACGACTCCAACTGACCTCCTTGTAAATTCAGTTCACAAGCGAGAGTTTTCAACTCTCCAACTCTTGATCCAATAACTAAACCTGAAAAAAAAGTTTGAGGGTGTAGCCAAGACACGACTGAGTCGTCTCCTCAAGAGCAGGGTACCTTATAAAACCGCCTTGCACCAAAGTCTTTAGTGGTTTACGCAGAATCTGTCCCAGGTTGGGGAACAAACCCCCCATGAGCAGGTTAGCAAATGTTTGCGCTCAAGTAATGATTCACCAAAACAAGAGGCGAAAAAGCCATGCACGGTTTAATCTAAGGCATCGTCAGGTGTTGCTGATTGCAAAAACTCTCATATGGTGAGGTTGTTGCGGGTATCAAGGTGGGAATCTTCTTGCATCTTGACTATCCGACTACCTCATCAACGATGAAATAGCAGATCATTCATTTTGTGCCTGCCCCGCTGGTGACTGAATCAGGTTTTTATAGTTCGGCAGAGCCATACTCTTACCATCTGACCTGAAAGACCACTCACCATACAAATTAATCGACTTCTTCAAGTAGCTGGGTTTATTTGGTCGAGTGTGAATAGGTGTGAACCACAATAAACCCTTGCGAGTTGCAGCGGAGGGTCGAATAGACCCACTCACTTTGGACCAAACCTAACCTGACCACCTTCTGTATAGATGGTTATCTGAAAAATAATCGGCTCAACCTTCATAGAGTCTCTATTATGATTTTACATAAAGATGGTGTGCTTAGTTTTCAGAGTAGAAGGTAAAGGGAAAATAATAATAATAAAAAAGTTTACTGAGATTAATGTTGTTGGGGTGTTGATATACTGAGTAGAGCAGATACGTTGATAGTATATACAAATGTATATACTTCGACGTGGCTCAAAGAACAAATAATGATTTGAGCAACTCCATTGAAAACAATTAAGACGAAACTTCAATGCCCGATAGATCAAGAGTGCATTAGTTGACCTACGGTTTCAGCCGAAATCCTTATATTGGCCAAAAGGAAAGAAATTCCTTTCAAAAAATACAGGAGCAATATGACGACCATTTCACCATTTGCAAACCATCTTGTCACAGAGAAGCATGACTATGTCACGTTACATTTGGAAGAGAAAAATTTTCAATTAGATTGAAAGTGAAATTCTATTGCGGCAGTTGTATCCTGCACTGACACCTGTCGGATATAATCCAATGCCCTGCGTGGTATTAGTCAGGATAGTAGTTTTTTTCTGAAAGGTTTCAGTCTATTAACCTACAGTGTAGGGAGCTGAGCTGGCCTGAACGAATTATTCTTTTAGATGATTTAATTCAATATTTACAACCTCGACAACAGGTTCTATCTTAGTCCCATTGTTATTATTACTTTTGAAGAGCTGTTGTAAGATAAAACGAATTTGGAATTAACGAAATATTCATCTTAATTATTTCTTGAATGAAAAGTGTACATATAGAGTATAACTCACCTGGAGAAGCTATTGTACAGGGGTTTTTGTAAAACTGCTTAGTGAAAATCTCACAATTGAATGTTCCTTCTCCCATCTCAAAACATTAATGAACTCCTTTTCAAATATTGAATCATCTGAAAGTTTGGGTAAATCACTAATAAAAATTAAAAAATCCTAGTCATTCATGCATGTATGTCGCCGTATATTCCGTTCCTAACTATCCCCAAGCCAACCCCCATTTCTAAATTAATCAACAAACATGGCCAGATTCAAACCTACAGGATATCTGGATGCATCGTCAAATATGGTCCAGAATTACATCAATTATGCAAATATCTCGAGGCCGCTTGGTTTTTCACCGTCGACAATATAAGCGACTTAACCGCAGCATCTACGAATGTGACATTGCATGCAGGCAAGTTCAGCTCGCAGCTTTGTATTCTGATTGAGTTGTTACAAGCGAACCGTGTAATTTAAAAGGTAATTTGTACCCTCAGACCGAGAAATGAAGGAATTTACTCTTCTCTGCTCATGAATTATAAACAAGTTGTGTTGGTTTAATACCTTACAATTATAACTGCTTTTATCTTCGTTCACGTTGATTTCGAATAAATTTAATGGAGGCGCTTTCAGACAGCTGTCGCTATAAAAAATGCGAGGTTTCGTTGCCAGGGGGTTGAAGTGTCCTTCGCAATCCAGTTGGATATAGACATTTTTTCAGGTGGAATTTGAGCGTTGAAGTCGTTGGAGTGAGTGATTCGAGTGTAAAAAGTTATTCAACGAATCGAATACCCGTCTTTTGGTAACAGATTGAATTATCTTCTGTTATCTTTGAAGCTTATTCCCATCAACACCAAAAATGTATTTTATAAAGACTTGGAAGAAATGAGCGAAGAAGAAGGCTCAAATATAAATGTTACTCTATTACATATCTCCTATTTTGAATAACTCTAGCATGTCACATTATCCATACTTCCTCGTTATGAACAAGATCTATGAATGGTTTATGGTTTATCTGTCAACGTGAAAACAACCAATGATGTCGATACGAATCATCAGTTGAAATTCGAAAAGAACCAAACTCATCTCTATAAACACATCCAGATTCATATTAGATTTCCTGATAGGTCAATATTATTAAGTCAAAAAGCTGATAAGAAATGGACATCGGCCAGGAAAAAATAATTGTACACCGTATTCAATGTTTCCGGAATTCAAACTCTACTAGAAATGGTATTTTGACTGTTTACCTGATTTGCCATTCACAGTTTATCAATAGAGTTGTCAAGATATGATAATTTATGAAAATCTATGAAGAAAACCAGAAATTCAGCTCTCAACCATAGGAAAACTTACAAATCAACCCATTCAGTGTTCGAAATGATATTCATTCAGAGAAACATCATAGTCTTACTATCCTTCTGTCATTCGCAGATAGAAGTCTTTCGTTCCAATCGGCTTCTCCATCAGAATCTCTCCAAACATCTGCCATTCTGATGGTGCAATTTACTAAATCATCTGAAGAAACAATTCGTTCAGGCCAGCCCTTCCTTACCTGACACCTATCAGAAAACAACTGCTTCCCTGGCTAATACCACGAAAGGCATTGGATTATATTCAACAAGTGTCAGTGCAGGATTTTGCACAGAAAAAGTTATTGCATATGCTTTCGGCGACACAACTGCCGAAATTGATTTTCAATTATTGAAAAGGGCACACTTGGAGATCGGTTACGGGCTATTTGGCCTCTCGTCAGGGCAAGGTAATGTCCTTCAGCAACACGAAGTTGACGATTTTCCGTAATTGAAAATCAAATTCATTCGTAGTATCATACCTCGAACAAAGCTGAACCGAATGATGAGCAACATATCTGTCATCGCCTTTAGATGAGGAACTAACCAACCGCATATCTAAGTGACCGAAATCCTTCAAATGAATTCCACCTATAGTAAGTGAGCATACTTGAAAACTGACTATGAATCTGTTCATTTGTGAAATTATAAAACAAGAATAAAAATAAAAACAGCAATAAAAATTAATTGGCGCTCCGGGGCGACTTCATTGATTCCAGTGGCGCATTCGCTTTTTCAGCTGCAGGAAAACCCGGAAAAACCTGAAACACCACATCATCTGAAGATTTTGATCTACCAATGTCCTTCCTCTGATGAAGCAAAATGTAGGGTATCTCCAGAGGATCCAATAGATTCAATACATCGCCAGAACACTTCGTGACACGACTATCGTCAAACTTAAACCAGTCCGTTTCGTCTTTGACCAAGGCGTAATAATGACCAAATTCAACGCCTGAACCACAGTTAACAATGACTGCATGAATATTATAATAGTTGTCTGCTAGATTGAAGTGTTCATCTATTTCGAACCTTCCTAAGAGATTGGTGCTTCCGTCAGAGGTTGAGTCTTGTTTGAAGATCATCAGTGTTATTATTAGATTGACTGGTGCCTCAGCTATACTTGTTTCCTCATAACAGTCAGTTAGTTTGGCGCATGTTCGGAAATACAGTCGATCATCACCTTTTAAATTAAATCATCTGAAGGAACAAATCGTTCGAGCCAGTCTTTCCTTACCTACACAGTAGGTCGTTGGATTATATTCGACAGGTGTCAGTACAGGATTCTTCACAGACAGGGCCGTAGCGAAAAGAAATACCAGGGGGGAGGGAATCCAAATTTTCCCAACCCCACCAGCAAAATTTCCCAACTTTCGAAAAAATGAAAGCCGAGGAATTAGTTACTACTATAATATATTAATTCTCTTAGCTATCCAAAGATTGGCTGAATGCTTATGCCCGTTAGGTTATGCACAAACAAAAATAAATTTTGGTAATTATAAAAATAATAATGGGAATTATTCTACTTTGGACCAAGATCCTTGGTCTTTCACCATTTCCACCATGTATAGGAATATTCAATACAAACGAAAGGAAACAACACTTGTGCTTACTGTTTTCTACTATTATTCTTTCTTTCTTCACGGCCCGAAATTTCCTAACTTTTCCAAGTCGAAAAAACAGCGAATAGTTGGGAATTTTGTAAAATTGTCACTTCAAAATTTATGGACTGTTCAGGACTGTTCTCTTACTTGGGAGGAATTAAACTTTTTTGAAGTTTTCAAACAACTCAGAAATTAAAAGTATGGGATCTCCAAGTTATGCACGTTGGGAAATCCCAACCTTCTCCCGGTTCTTTCCCTTTTCTTATTACCTCTTCCTTTCTTTTCTCTCATTTTTATTTTTTAATTTTCATTAATTTTTTTAGTATTATTTTTTTCTATCTTCACGGCCCAAAATTTCCCAACTTTTTCCCAAGTCCCCCCCATGGCGACGGCCCTGTTCATAGATAATTATAAAGTACAAAACAATGTGGTACAATTGAATAAAATGAATGAAGCATAAACAATAATATCAAAAAAAGTTATCATTATCAGAAAATCATTATCGAAGGCATTTTGTAAATGAGAATGGAAAATATCCTAATAGTTGATAAGTCACATACACTAACCCAAACGCATCAAAGTTTCAGAAAACTATAATGGAGTATTGCCCTTGTAACTGTCGTTTAAGAACTTGACCGCATAAAACCAGTTATAGACAAATTCTTTTATGAGATTTTCATTATGTACACTGGAAATGTGTTTCAATACATTGTTTTCCATTATGTCCTCAGAAAACATACTTCTTTCTGGTCGAAAATGCTTGAGACAACTTCCAATACTGACTCGACTGATCTGATCTTTTAATAAACACAATATGCAGATTCTTCAGGTTCAAATTGTTGCTAGGTTTGATGGGTTCAGAGATGATTTATTTTCTATAAAATCCAGAAATTTCGTTGCAGCCTCAGAGAATTGGTTCAGGGCTTCTGTAAATCGAATAAACAAATATTGGTTCAGAGAAACACTAATGAATGCATTTGAAGCAGTCTCAAAAATTCATAATTGAAGCAGTAAATGCAAAGGCACGATTACACCAAAATTAGTGAAACTTTTTCACGAAGTTCAAACAAACTTCTGGTTATTTTCTCTTTCTTATCTCTACACAGTATTGCGGCAGTCAGAAACCAAATATTTGAAGCGGGGCAACAGCCCCCAAATGTCCTGATATATTATACATAGTTTGACTCTGTTACAACCCTTGCCTATATATTTCAAAGGCACAAGACGTCTGCATCGAATGCCCGAATACAAAATGAGCGAGTAGCGAAGCGCATTATTTGCATATTTGTCTTATCATCGTGAAAAACACGTCTCGCATCCGATCGCAATTAAAAAATAAATGAAAACAATTAACGTTCATTACTCATTTCTGGTTCTTCGTATGTTTGTTGGTGGTACTTGTCACGATGCGAGGGGTGGTTAGAGTACACGGAAATTGAACTTATTTTACATACAGGGTGATGCTCCGAGAAATGTGTCGTCCGGAAGACTTCCGGTTATTCCAGAAGTAGGTTCAACTTATATTCTACATATTCTAGCTATATTTAATACGTTCTTTTATCATCCATGTGACATAGTTCCCAGAAGATTCAATATCGAACAAAGTCGCAAAATCATGTCACACTATGTATAAACCAAAACTTGTTGGATTTGTCTTCGTCAGGAATAGCAGAATAACATTTAAAAAAATTATAGAAAGTTAGATATCGAACAATTGAGGTGATGACTATTCAAGAAACACTTTATATGAGATTTTCACTAAATAGTTTATAAAAAGCGCATGAATACCTAACTGTCAGTGTTATTTACAATCGATATCGAAATTTTGAACATTGATTCCGAATAAACCAGTCAAATGTTATTCAATTATTGATCTTCCATTGTATTTTTTAAATTTCTATGTCTTCTTCGATTCAATTGAATGTGTTTTTCATAAAATCGTGTTTTGTGAAAATCTATCTATGAATCAACATTGGAAAAGTGGCGAAATACATTTGAAATACAATTTTTCTTGATGTACAATACTCCGTGAATTTATTTCCTTTTCTTTCTATGAAACAGTAACTCACCATATCAGAGATTCTGGATAATACATGAACATTTCATGATATCAGTAGCAAAGCGTAATGGTAGCAACGCCAACTTTAAAATGATAATATCGTTTCTATACAAAAAAATTGAGAGAAACTCACGAAAGACTGAAGAAAGCAATCAATTTCAAAATAAAATTCTCCCAAAGATATGTAGAGCATGCATAGACGTTACTGTCAGATACAAATGGATAAAAATCCAACCGAAACAACCACTTTCAAATCACATGCATGAAAAAGTACTTTCATATGAATATAATATGAATTATATGGAAGTAGCTTTTTCTTTTCAATTGAAAAGGATATATTTTTAGGAGAGATTAATTTTCTGAATACTCCTAGTTAATCATCTATAATTATTTTTGGAAAGCCAAAGATCGTGGAAGGGCCATACGTAATATCCATTTGCATACTGATGGACAAACTGATGATGACAAACTTGTTGTTTGTTGTCCGCTAGTTCGAGGAATGATATTCTGAAGGAATTTGATTTTCAATTATCGGAAATCATCGACTTTATGTGGAAGATAGACACTACCATGCACTGACGAGTGGCCAATCAGCCCTAAACCGGTCTGCAAGTGTGTTCCAATAATTGAAAAATCTATTGCAGCAGTTGTATCGCCAACAGCATATGTTAGGCCCTATCCCCCGAAGCCCCGATACATTCGGGAGAGCGCGCCAGCATTATCAACCAAGGACCACTCCTCACACCGTGGGGTCAGTTATCATTGGGTACGAGAATCATGTGCCCTGAGCAAGCGCAATGAGCCAAGAATGACAGCCTTCTGTATCTGTCCGGCTGAGATTTCCGCCTTAGTGCGGCAAGCCGGCATGATTAGAGAGTAGAGGTGGGATCATTCCACCAAGGACTTCAATAATCAGAACAACCATCTTGACATAGTAATCTGTGAAGAGTTTGCGGAGTTCGAAAGGAAAATCTCGATATATTTTTTTTTCTCCTCTTTTCTGACGATATTCGTCTCGCCAGGAGCTGAAAACTCCACACGACAAACATCCTTTTACTCTGGTGGTCGAGAAGGACTACATCAGGCTTATTAGTTTGTATGAACCTTAGGGTGGAGAACGAATAGTTCCAATAAATTCGGCACTTCCCTACAACGGATTCAATATCCCCCAGAGCGTTGGGCAACACCGGTGTCTCGTCAATACCGTAAGAGTGCCGTAGATGGCACTCTTAGGGCCTCGTTATGTCGATGGATATAGGCCGCGACCGCTTATGCTGGACATGCTGTTAGCAAGTATATTAGGGTCTCGGGCGCCTCGCGGCAGGACTTGCACCTTGTGTCAGGAACCTATATACCCATCACGCGACTGCGGTAGTTTAAGGTATTGGAGACACCATCCTGGCAAGCCATGATGAACCTCTCAGTTTCCGACTTCAGCCCACTAAACCTGAGAATAGTGAAAGTCTGGCGCTTTGATAAGCCAAGGTCTCCATTGTTATTGAAGAAGACCCATGCATTGGCTCATCCTTGTGTTTCCGCACATTATTATTATTATTATTTAGTATTAAGATGGAGAAGTACAAAGCTGAAACTTTTGTTTTCAAAAACTTAACTGTTGTTTAAATATATTCTTTCTGAATTGAGACAACATTGTTTTATTTCAACCAATTCAAATAAATCACTTCTGAATTATACACATAAAGCTTCCTCGTAATTCATTTCGTCCGTATGGAAATTCATTTGGTAGTTTCTGGGTTTATCGCTCAGACAGACATGCTGTTGCGGCCCTTTTTTCATAATATATCAAGAACCAGATTACATTCTAACTCTCAAGCGTTTCTAATTCTCCTTTACATTACAATAAAAATATGACTCAAAGCTATCTATTACACCTTTATGAAAGAGGTGTGAAATATCGCCTTAATTTCACACCTGATTAATGCCTACATGAACTAGCTCGCTATAAATACCGTTGAGGTTTACGAGTTCACAAACAACTCAGGATTCCCTTGAACAAACATAAGTTACTTAAATTTATTGTTCATTTCAATTTGTGCCTGAAATGCTGACGGCATCATCTATAACCGTGAAGAGGAAAGCTGTTATAATGTGAATATGTTTACATTCCCGAAAGAGGCCAAACTCATTATAATGACAGAATAGAACAAAAAAATGAACACGAGTGTTCCTTATAATAGTGAGTTTGGAATAAATATTTCAATAAGTCAGAAAGGTGTCTATTTCTATATTTCCATGGTTTCCTATCATGAAGGTGTCGTCAACATATCTCAACCTGACTTGGGGCTCCTTATCAGCTTCTTCAATGGCTTCAATGTTGCATGTAACTGGTTGAAGTGGCGATCCCTTTGTCAGTCACTCAACTTGCATAAAGAATTTGTCTTTCAGTTGGAAATAGCAATTCCGTACAAATCATCCTAATCATTCCACGATTACTTCTACAGGAAGTCTTCGGATAACTGTTTCTTTACGATTTGAAGTGCGTCTTCGACAGGAACGTTGGTGTGAAGGCTTTCCACGTCGAAACTGATTGATTGATCTTGCTATGTGACTTCAATTGACCGTTCATCTTTTGTGAAGAATACAAGATTATTGTTGAAATAATAGGGGCAATCGAACTCACAGAGCAAGATCAATTGATCTGTTTCGACGTGAAAAGCCTTCACATCAACGTTCACGTTACAGAACCACTTCAAGTTATACAGAAAAAGCTATTCGAAGACGGAGACCTGGAAGATAGAACGAACCCACTTATAGAAGTAATCATGGAGTTACTAGAATGCCGTGTACGGAACTGCTATTTCCAACTGAAGGATGATTAGGGACTGCCAATGGATCGTCACTTTCACCAGTTACAACCATTGAAGAAGCACACAAGAAGCCCAGAGTCTGGTTGAAATACGTTGACGACACCATCATAGTATGAAAACATGGGAAAGCAGCACATCAACAGCGTTAAACCTTCCATCACCTTCACAATAGAGAAGGGAGTCCACAACGAATTGCCATTCTTAGACGTATTGGTGAAGAGGACCGACACTGAGTAGAAAACATCTGTATACCAAAAACCCACTCACACGGGGCAGTAAATCACGAATTCAGACACTATTAATCTACTGAATCAAGACCCTAGTAGACCGTGGTTTCGAACTCTGTGATACAAAGGAAGGTCTCGAGAAAGAACCAGACATCAAAAAAAAACTTCGATGGAATGGTTACTTCAAAGTGATGGTGGAACAAACTTTGACTGGAAGACAACAAGAGCCTCGCAAGGAAGAGAATCCGTCACAACCAGTGCTTGCACTTTCCCACATCAGAGGATTGTCGAGAAGAATGAGAAGAATTGGGTCCAAGTACAATATCAGAACCTGCTTCAGATCCGGAAACACCATTTGTAGCAGTCTTACGGAAACCAGGCCACCAAATGCGGACTGCAATTCCAAGAATTGCATTTACCGGATACCCTGTGAGTGCGGCAAAACCTATATTGGTGAAACTAAGAGGCCAATGATAGTCCGCATTGCCGATACAACAAGAAACACACACAGCGAGGACGGACCAGGAAATCGGAAATGACAGATTACGTTTGGACTCATCAACATTTCATCAAGTGGCCCCAAGCTGAGATCATCCACAGCGATGAACACTGGTACAGAAGGAAATTCAAAGAAGTTGCATTCATGTTGGCAAACGACGCATTCAGCCAAGCTAGTAGAGAGATACGCAACATATAGAAACCCATAATCAACCGTGAAACGGTCAACTCCCGCCAAACGGCCATCTCCCGCTAAACCGGTGAAGCAGAGAGAGGAAAGATGGGATAGGTGAAAGCACTCGATAGGCATAAATAATCATCCCTCAGAGGAATACGTCCAGTCATCACTCGAAAACGATTGTGGATACTAAAAATCGAAACGTCGTGAAGTACTTTGGTTTGAATTTTTTAAATTTTCAGCTCATTTCACTTGTTCGATTTTCAAGTTTTGTCTAGTTTCATCGTAATTTCATCCTCTACTCAACAGAATTGTTATTTTCACCTATTCATTTTAGTTTTTGATTTCATTTGTACTTTCAGATATTTCAAATCATATTATAACATATCAGACAATCCAAGTCCGAATTAATGAAATTCATGACAGTTTTTATAACGAATATCTAGAAATATATAAAAAAACATATCCCACAAAATACAAACCAAATTCATGATTCGGTCAATTGGAACCCAAACTGGCCACATCAATCACTTTTAACAATAATTCCCATAGAATTTCCGTTTGAAGCGTAATTTTTACAGATGAATATTTGTTCGCATTGGTTTTGTTATTGTTTGTCACAGAATGGTAATTAATGCATGTTATTTCATATTGCAGTATTGTAAACATACACTTTATGCAATGTTTTTTCGAGCAAATACTCCATGAAAGCGCATCAGTTCGTGTAGGAAAACGTGTATCAATATGGAAATTATTGAAGTTTCCGTACGTTCTTTGTCATTTTCGATTACTACGAAAATCATCTAGATCTATCTTATTTCACTTTTATTTCTCCTAGTGAATGCAATCTACCAAAAGCATTCTGGTAACAAATTTTCATTGGCAAATTTTTATTTTTACTATTGAAATGGAATTTTGAACAAAACTGAGAAATATATTATCTGTTGGACTAAAAACCAGTGAGTTGTAGTAATTTCCACTACCTATGTAAGTTAGGGTTAGGTTAAGTCCACAGTGAGTGGGTCTATTAGATCCCTCACCGCAACCCGCAAGGGTTCATTGTGGCTCACACCTATTCACACTCGACCAAATAAACCCAGCTTGTTAACGAAGCCCACTAGTTTGTATGGTGAGTGGTCTTCCAGGTTAGATGGTAAGAGTACAGCTCTGCCAAACTCTAAAAACCTAACTCGATCCCCTGCGGAGCAGAAACAAACTAGATGCTCTGCTGTTTCATCATTTTCCAAACAAAGGCGACACACACTTTCTTTCAACAGTCCGAATCTCTGCATATGATGATTCAAATGACACTGACCTGTAAGAAGGCCTGTTAGACATCGTAATTCATCCCCACTGTAGTTCAACAACTGTTTGGTATCAAGCTTCGAAGGGTGAATAAATGCATTGAAGTGAGCCAACCCTGGAAGATTATGCCAGAAGTCCATAGAACTTCTTACCATCCAGGTGTTCAATCTTTGTTTAGTGAAGCCTGGAGCGATGCCAATGAAAGGTTCTGATTCAATGAAGCTGCTTGCAGCACCCTCCTTTCCAAGGGAATCAGCAACCTCACTGCCTTCCACGCTAGTATGGCCAGGAATTCAGACCAGAGACAATCTGTTAAATCTTGTTATCTTCATTCATGCCGCTTCCAAATTAAATGATATCTGTTTTTACTGGAAATTCAAAAGTGTATGAGTTATTATATTAATACCCACTTCGTTTTGGTTGAAATCGTCTCTGTGGTTATGAATTTCTGTAGCCTTCCTATACAGGCTGATTCACGGTGGATGGCACATTAGACACATTGGATCCCAATGAAATCAGATCTGCCACCACGAAAGCAGTCAACACCCGCATTTTAAAGTGCTTGGAAGTGAACGGCCAGCGATTCGAACATATTTTGAAATATTCCACATGATTGTTTTACTTTTTTATAATTATTCATATCAATATTTCCAATTTCAAGTTTCTTGGTGCTTTTTTAAAGTTTATCCAAACATATTGAAATTGTTCTGAGTTCGTATAAATTTCTTGAGGTTCATTGACGGTAGATTCGGATACATTTCATTGAACTTTCTACATGTTCTGCTGATAATTTTGTTACACTGTCCAAAAATAATAAACAAATTCATAAGAACTTCGTTTGAATAGTTTTGTTCCATCGTTTTGAAGGTATTTGCAACTTCTGAAGTGACGAAAATGTCGATATTATTAGAAGAATGTCACAACGCTACTGTCAAATAGTAATCATGGCCTGCTTACCAAATACCGAATGGAAATACCATTCTGAAGGGACATTTTCACAAATAAATGTTCATAAGTCCGAAACTTGACTAGTTAGGTATAGGTATGATATACATAGAGAGAAAGCAAATTTCAGCAGCTATCCGAATTTTCAATAATATACAGGGTGTTCTATTCAAAATAATCAAATTTCAGCAACTTTTTCAAGCAAACGAAAAAACTGTATTTTTTTACCACCCTGTATTGAAGTAACGGAGATTAGGCTGACGTGTGGGACGTGTCCAAGTATCACCTAACTCCAAACCAAATTTCGATATCATAGTACTTCTTAACTAAAAGATATCGGCATTTTTAGAAGTCATGATTTTCGAAGAAAAAAATTGAAATTAATTTTCATTTCTAAAACGGTAACAGATAGGTATAGGGAAATATCAAGAAAAGTTGTCGGGCAATTGTTGGAGATTCCAAAAATAATATTATTTACAGAGTGTTCCATTTGAAATATCAAAGTTGCTACTGCTTTCTAATAGAAGCGGCAACACCGCATTGTCGAAAATATTTTAGTTGGCTAGAGAATGTCCGAATATGCCCTCCATTAAATTTTCAAAGTGATCCGTTGTCTGGTTCACCAGAAACGTCTAATGTGCCATCCACCGTGAATCAGCCTGTATATAGTACAGTATTTGTATTTTATTTTCAACGAGATAACGTGAGTGCATTCTTTGAGTGCTTGTTCGGCTAAAGCTGATTTGTCTGTTTGCCCAAGTCAACACTTTTTTCATATGTACTAAGGATACTTGGTGTACTTGGTCTTTTATTTGTGGGATCCAATGATCGCAAGGGATTCAATATATCGTCTGTGTTGTTGAAGGCTATCTGGTGTAGGTCTTTAACTGTCTTTAGACTCTCCATGATAGTATTCGTTTGCCTGAATGATAGGAAGAACGCAGTAAGTCTGGAAAACTGGTTATTCGAATGTTTCAGTTGGTAAAGTTTGCCACCATATTTTTCAGTTTCATGAAGAATTTGAACAACGGGCCTAGAGCAAGCCATGAAACCATATTGATGGGGGCGATATACTGAAAATTCTGAAGAAAGTTTTCGTGGCTGTCCAGCTTTCTCCAAGACCGGGCCTCATAAGTAGTCATCAACGGTTTTCTCTTGAACATCCATGAAGTAGCCCTCATTCAGGCAGACTGTGACGTCATAACACCAGCCAGGTTGCCTCTCAGCTCGCCATACAAGGCAGACAGATCACCCAGTCAACCAGAGTACATCAAATTGTCACGTAGTGTCCTGTCACACAGCGTGTAGCGTAGCGTCCTCAAATTGTCACGCAGCTTGCCAGCTAATTAGAGCACACGCTTCCCTCAACGCAGCCACGTGGCGCAGTTTCCTCAACTTGTCACTTTTTCTGGCTCTCCACACCTTTGTGATGTCTCAGCACACGTCATTGGGTAATGAAAAATATCGTAGAATTAAATGCTGGTCATCGGCGTGATAGGCTAGGTCCTTAGACTCGACACCAACGTGAGATATTGGAAGTAATTGTGAAATAATGATAGTGATGATCTAATGTAATCGGTTTGTACCTCGAGAATTGATTCTCGAATGAATCCTCAATTTAGTTGTTATTGAATCGCTCTTCTTGATATTTTCCAAGTAAGCATATTGCATCCAAAAGTTTTTCTGTTATCATAAATTCGATATTTTGCTCTGTTGACGACATCACGTCTGTCTATACTTTCTAGAATGAATCATGTTACATTTGATTTTTTCCAGCTGGGCTAGTATGTAGTTATTAACAATAATTTCAAAATAAACATAAGTTCTTCACCTATATTATAAGTTAATATATGTCGAAATGAATTATATTAAATTTTTAATTTTTTAACGATTTCAGAAGCATATGGAGTACATAAGACAATCAGAATGTACTTAGGATAGAAGCATATCTGTACATCAGACATTCAGAAAGTACTTAGAAGTTAAGTTCTTTAATGTGAACCAGGAACAAAAGGTGTCCTAAATTGTAACACTGACGTTTATCTGGCGAGTAAACACTTTAACATTAATGTTATGGAAATTATGATAGTTTTGGATTCTGTTGAACTCATTCAAAACAATTTTTTCGTCGATTCTCTCATACTCCCCAAACTTTAAGACTGCACAAATGAAGTTTTGTGCATCTCATAGCTGCCGTCTACCTAACTTACAACTCAAGATGTCCTCCGACTGATATTCCCTTCCGGCTGTCATCCATTTATCTTAGTAACTTTCAATTACTCGGATTAGGGAAATTAAATTCCAATGAAAATTAATTTGAGCGTAAGTTTACCCGTTCACAGGTAATTAAACCCTTTATAAGCAAGTTGAAAATAGGAATCGGGTATAAGTTACTTCATCACGCTATTTATACCACTGTGAGACATTCTGAATATCAATTAGCGCAGGTGGAGATAATAATGTTTTGTTGTGTTAATGAGATTAATCGTTGAGAGGCGCGAATCTCTCAAAGTTGGCTTTGCCATTGGAATCTGCTTGATGGGGGAGGATTATCTTAGAGTTGGCGGAATAATATTTGAGCAGAAAACAGCCTGGGGACACTTTCATGAAGATACGTATGGTATAACTTCCTATTAGGTTGAAATATTAGATTGTGGATGGAAATAGAATGATGCTTTCAAATTTATTCAAAAGTTGGTATAGATAGTGTTGATGAATTGCCGAGAGCTTAGAGGAAGAAAAAATATAGCTGAAATATCATCTATATTTTTGTTGTGTATAACAACAGCCATGCTTTCAAATCAGGCTAACTCTCACACTGGGATAAACTCAACGTACTTATGTACAATAGTTACATACATTATAATTCCTAACGAATAAACTTGACGTATTATTAGACTTTTTTGAAGGGTTCTCTTCCCGACACCTACGCTTTATAGTGCTTTTTCCATAAACTGATTTTTAGTTAAATTATCTTTCATGCCAATTAATACTCAATAGTTACCAATGCATTCGCTCACGTTTCATATCATTCAACCTATCCTGAATTTTTTTAAACTCAACCCGTTCAACGTCAGTGATTTATTAACCACTTAAACTCTTTAGTATTGCGGCAGGAATCGTATCGTCATAAACAACCCGCATTACGAAATTTATACCGAATAAACATGTCATATCCTTGCAGCACTTAGTACTGCATCCATATTACTGTAACCGTGTCGCAGCAGGACCTGTCTCAAAATGACAATACGTGGGATTTAAAAACGGCAACAACAGATCCGGACAAAGGAGTTTTACCATGAAGTATACGCGTCTTGTGTGAAATATAGATTAAGAGCCAATGGACGGCCGACTGAATAATCATTTTTAGGAAAGCTGGTTTTTAGGATCATTAAAATATATCGTAGAAAAATAATATTGACAGGTGATCATGGCGGTTATATGGCAATGGCAGAAAATGTCATACGAAACTCAATTCCAATTCTATTCAGCATAGTATTATGAATCTATATGTATTACGAAAGACGTTTTTTCCTGTTAGAACATCCTGGCAGACAGCAAAATTTTACCTCAATTATAGGCGTACGTATGGCTAGTAGTAGTCACTCTCACATTTTATAAATTTGCATGCATTTATTAAGTAGACTGTCAGCGAGACAGCGAAGTCATCACACCAGTCAGGTTGCTTCGCAGCTCGCCAGACAAGACATACAGTCAACCAGAGTGCACCAAATTATCACGTGGTGTCTTAAGCTGTCACCCAGCTAGCTGGGCGATGAGACAGCCAATCAGAATGTACCAAATTGTCATGTAGCATCTTCGCACTGTCACCCAGCTCACCAGCTAATCAAAGCGCACGCTTCTGCATCACAGAACATCGTGGCGGGAGATTTGAATTTTCTGTGGACGAGACAGACCACCCAGTCACGTGGTGCGCTTACGTCAGCCCAATACATGTTCGTTTCATGACGTCATAAAAAAGTTTTCGTTCGAGAATTGAACGCAGATCGCTGGTGAATTACCCAGACTCAACAAATAACAAAATAATTCAAAAATGCATCTGAGCATCTGATAGTCTACTGGAATTCATTTCGAATATTGTAGGAAATATTGAAAATATTGTAGATGTGAATTATGTATTTCACACATAATTCAAACAAATTCACTATTCTTCACATGAATCACTAATAAACACATTAACACTATGAGAATTTTCATACCTGTTACTCATGAGAGCCACCCTTGTTGAGCAGAACGATTCTCCATCTCATATATCTCGTGTAGAGTAGATATATTGACTGTTGAAAATTTGGGGTGTCCTTATAAGCTGTCTGTTCAAAAAATAAGGTAAATTTTCATTTTTTTCAAAAAATATTCTTTCATTCATCAATTTTCATTTTGTACATTTCGGAGTAGTCCCTCTCAGATATAATACACTCGTGCCAGCGTTTTTTCCAATTCTCGAAGCAGTTCTGATCTGCAATTTTTTGTATTTCTTGAGCTCTCTCAGCAATTTCGTTTTCATCGTCTCAGTCGTCGTGAAACGCCGTCCTTCCATGGCTCTCTTCAATCTTGGGAACAGGAAAAGGTCGCAGGGAGTCAAATCTGTTGAATACGGTGGCCGAGGTATGATTACGGTTTTGTTTTTGGCCAAAAAATTACAAACAAGCAATGACGAGTGATCAGGTGCACTATAGTGATACAACAGCCACTAATTGTTTTTCCAAAATACCGGACGATTTCTTCGTATTGCTTCTCGCAAGCGGCGCCTAACTTCAAGATGATACTCCTTAATGACCATACGACCATGTTGTTAGAACTCTTGATGCACTGCTACGGTATTCGAACGAAACAGTGAGCTAAATCTTGACATTTGATCGAACTTGGCGTGCTTTTTTTTGGTCTTGGCTTTCCTGGACCCTTCCATTGGGACGATTGGACTTCGATGTCATAACCATATACCAATGATTCGTCACCAATTATGAACCTTTTAGGCAAATCTGGGTCACCGTTGACGTTTTTCAACAATTCCTGGGCGTGCGACGGTTTTTTTGTTCAAAATTCAGCAATTCTGAAATGAATTTCGCTTTCATAAGCTTCATGCCAAAATTTCGGAAAAAATTGCATGGCATGAGTCGAACGATATGTCGATATCCTCAGCAACTTCTCTAACAGTGATTTGATGAATATCCATAACATTTTCTATATTTTCTCGACATTTTCAACGGTAGTTTATGTGCTAGGGCGTTTAGGGTGAGCGACGTCATTCACATTTTTTTGACCTTCTGTTTGAAGCTTGTATCATTTATAAACGTGTTTCTTATTCAGAGCACAATCACCGTATAACACTGTCAATATTTCAAGTATATTTGAGTACTTGATTATATTTTTTACACAAAATGTGATTAAAATTTTTGATCTATTTTTTTCGATAGCAGAAAATTGCCAAACACGCAAAGCACTTCCAACTTTTATGCCTCTCACCAAGAAACTAAAAAAGCTGAAAAGCTGAAACTGTGAACATATGTTCGACATGACTGTATAAACATAAAAAAATTGCTAATCGAATATATTCAGCCGGCGAAATTTGAACTTTTATCCTATTTTTGAACACTCTACGTATACGAGTATATTCCGTCAGTAGGGTGCCATTAGCACCCTACTTCCATCGTCCACTGTCTCAAAGACTAATAGGTAGTAATATTTGTATTGGTAACCAAACTGACATATTGTTGTCTTCGGATACTTATCCAAATCTGGGGAGTTTTTCACTAGTAGTTTTTTTGTGATCTTTTTACCCTGTCTGCTTTCTGGTCCACCTAAATTTTTTATGAAAGCAATTAACAGCAACTGTCCCCTTTCATCGCCAATCAATTGGTGAAATTAAGGTCGAGAAATCCTACTTGATAGACGTTACTAGAATATGCAGATGTATTTATTTCAACGTCATTCAGGCAGAAGCAAATGAATCTTCTGAAAGAATATGAAATATGTACCAGAAAGAACTCATCTACTTACTGGAAGACAGAGATGAAAATAGTTTCGGCATTTCCAGAAACAAAATACGTTTTTTTCAATGAAAACCAAAATTTTCACCATTGTCGAGAATTTTCGAAATCAACGCTAGTTGAAGTATTTCTACCTCCTTAATGAGCATGAGTTGAGGCTTATGTTTAAATAAATGTTCATATATGAATATTTCCCTGAGACTAATTGATACTTCAAATAATTCTATTATCTTTGATCAAAATTCTATCAAATATACAAGAACAATAAAATTTTCAGGTTTATACATTGATTCGAAATTGTCGTGAAATAAATATATTGAAAAAATTTGGAATTTTTTACAGAATTAGAAACTTCATGAATTTGAAATTTTTCAAAAATATATATTTCAGTCTCATTCATTTCTGATTGGGGAACAGCAAGTAAATCTATAATCAAACCTTTGAAAACCTTACAAAACAAAAAATTAAGAAGTTATAAACTTCACCAATATAGATTCGACTCTCAACTCTTATACCTTTTCCGCTCATACTTAACTGAACGTATCCTATCAGTAGATTATAGGGGTCACAAATCGTTCCAATTTATTGCAAATAGTGGTGCCCCTCAAGGAAACAATTTAGCACCCCTTTCATTCTCACTTTACATTAACGACATAGGAAATAATATCTCTAGTAATTTCTTACTCTTTGCAGATGATTTGAAAATCTTCCAAAAAGACCTTAACTTTTTTTACCTTTGGTGTACCGAAAATAATCTTCCCCTCAGTAAAAACAAATGTAAATACTCAAAATTCACCCTCATACATAAAATTATTTCTCATGATTACTGCATAAACAACACACCTCTTCAAATAAGCACTCATAAAAGGGATCTTGGTGTTACATTTGATCCTAAACTGAATTTGACTCTATAATTTTCATTTATAAACTAGTGAATAATCTGATTGACTATCCCGAACTACTCTCCCACTTCAACTTTCATCTTCCACGAAAACTGTACCATGCTTGCTATTGATATTAATATGCCTTGTTATTGGGATTTATTCGTGTTTAGTCATTAAAATTTTTTTTTATATATATTTGAAACCAACATTGAACTCATATAAACCAAACATTGAACTTGAATTCACCCTGTAAACTCAAAATTAGCTGCTTCATTCATTCTATTAAAAGCCATACAAAGAAATTAAACTTAAATTTCATTCCAATAGGACATATTCACAATCATGCCACAAGACAAACCAAATTACCGTCACAAATTGAGATACAAACAAATTTTGGAAAAAAGTCGATATATGATGATAGATCGTTATATATAATTCAATTCCAGAAAAAATAAAGAAACATTATTCCATTACAAGATTTAAGTATCAATTGAAAAAAATCTAATCACTGGAATTTCATAGTTTACATTTTATTTCTATTCCAACTGGATTCGTTTTCAACATATACTTTCTCTAACCAATTTCATTATTTGCTGCTTCCATTGGTATTTTTTTTTCTAGATATAATATGTGTTCATTGTAAAATATGTTATTTCGGTTATTTTATTATACTTTGTTGTTATTTCCCTAATAGAATAGAATAGAATAGAATATTTATTTACCAATATTTGATACAATAGTGTATATTTGGCACGTCACTTAAATATCACACACAAATAAATATCACGAATGTCACAAATAAAGGTAGAGTCATGTAACAAAATGAATAAAAACTGAATCATCACATTTACACACATGAACATATTTACAAATATGATTGTATAATATAACTTATACTTGTCAATTTCACAAAAAAACAGGTGTATATAAGACAACACAAAATATTTGTCAGATGTATATGGAATAAAACAAAATACTTACACTACACAAAAAGTTTACACAATGAGGAAATAATTTAGATTCCTCCTTCCTCCTATTTTCCCTATGACAGGTCATTTATTTCTATTTATAAACTCATCTATACTATAAAAAGCATTCAGCATTAAATATTTTTTTATTTCATTTTTAAATGAAGATAACGTCATTTCTTTCATAGGCTGAGGAACACAGTTATACAAAATAATACAGTTATAGTATAGAGAGTTTTTGAATGCAGCTGTTTTATGCCCAGGTATCGACAATAATTTTTTATGTCGTGTATCGTACATGTGCCTTTCCGCAGAGGTATTGAAAGAGAGTATATTAGTTTTCGCGTACACCAGACATTTATAGATGTAAATGCTAGGTACCGTGAAAATATTATTATTTATAAAAGTTTCTTTACAGCTATCTAAGCGATTTATATTGAAGATCAGTCTCAGTAATCTTTTCTGAGCAACAAAGACGCGCTGTAAATGACTCGATCGTCCCCAGGTTAATATAATTTTAAGCATTCATTGTTTCTCGTGACAATAAACAGAATTGAATTGAGAATTTTCACTATCACTCTCCCAACTAGAGACTGATTCAGAAACGGTCCTGAATACATCTTTATTACTGCCACCATATCGCAGCAGGAAATGTCCCAAATTGACAGAACGTGGGTTCAGAAACAATATGTGCTTCTCGTAGTGCACCAAAGATGACACATTCCTAATACTTATTTCAATATGCGAACTCAATGGCTGTTTAGAATGATTGGTTTAACGATTGAGTCGTTCGTGTTCTGAAAGTAACAACGAATGAATTTCTCATATGGAGGTTTCGATATTGGATTCCAGCGGCGTGTGGGAAACATCAAAATATCTGCATCGTTTTATTGTAGTGAAATATATATATATATTTGGAAAGAGAGGTCTTAGCCTTCTACTTCTTTACCTTTATACAAAACTTCCAAACGAAGGAAGTAAGCAACTAGTTTCAAAAGAAACTCTCCACAAAGATGTGTAGATCATGTAAAGAAGTTATTGTAAGATACAAACTGAAAGGACCAGCCCTCTGGAAATAACTTCTTTCACGAAAACAAAAAATTCGAAATAACTTTTCGAACTACTAGGGTCAATTGAAGTCACAGAGGAGGATCAAATAATTAGTTTCGACGTGGAAAGCCTTTACACCAACGTTCCGGTCGAAGAAGCACTCCAAATCATACAGAAAAAGCTATCCGAAGACGGAAACCTGAAAGAGAGAACGAATCTACCTATGGAAGTAACTATGGAATTACTAGAATGCTGTATACAAAACTGTTATTTCCAACTGAAAAACGAGTTCTTTACACAAGATGAGGGACTGCCAATGGGATCGCCACTTTCACCAGTCATAGCCAACATATTTATGGAGTGGTTTGAAACTCTGGCCATTGAAGAAGCCCACAAGAAACCTCGAGTCTGGTTGAGATATGTTGACGACACCTTCTTGATATGGAATCATAGGAATACTGAACTAGACGCCTTCCTGAAACACATCAACAGCGTGAGACCTTCCATCACTTTCATAATGGAAGGAAATCCACAACGAATTGCCATTCTTAGACGTTTTGGTGAAGTGGACCGACACTAAGTGAGAAACATCTGTATACCGAAAACCCACTCAAACGGGACAGTATCTGAACCATGAATCTAACCACCATCAATCGACTGAAAGAGGAATCATCAAGACTCTATTAGATCGTGCTTTCGGGCTCTGTAACACGAAGGAAGGTCTCAAAAAAGAACTAAACATCATCAAAAATGATCTTCAACACGAAGGAAGGTCTCGAGAAAGAACTAGACATCATCAAAAATGATCTTCAACGGAATGGCTACTCCAAAGCGATGATAGAAAAGACTTTGGCTGAAAGACAGCAGGAGCCTCGCAAGAAAGAGAAGCCGTCACAACTAGTGCTTGTACTTCCCTACATTAGAGAATTATCGAAGAGGATAGAAGAATTGGTTTCCAGTACAACATCAGAATCTGCTTTAGATCCAGTAACACTATCCGTAGCAGCCTCACGAAAACCAGGCTACCAAACGCGGATTGCGATTCTAAGAATTGCATTTACCGGATACCCTGTAAGTGCGGAAAATCCTATATTGGTGAAACTGAGAGGCCATTAAATGTTCGCATTGCCTAGCACAAGAAACACACACAGCGAGGGTAAACCAGCAAATCAGGAATAGCAGACCATGTTTGGACTCGTCAACACAACATCGAGTGGTCCCAAGCTGAGATCTTGCACAGAGAGGAACATTGGTTTAGGAGAAAATTCAAGGAAACCGCATACATGTTTTCCAACAACGTGTTCAGCCAAGCCAGCGTAGAAATACGCAACATATGGAAACCCGTCATCAAGCAGAAAATGGCCAACTCCCACCAAACGGTCATCTCCCACGAAATCAATGAAGTGGAAAATGGAAAGCGAGGATAAGTGAAAGTACCAGAACGACCTATAAATAGTCATCTCTCGGAGGAATCAGTCCAGTCATCACCCGAAGACGATTGTAGATACTAACAATCGAAACGTCGTGAACTAATGTGGCTTGAAATCTCTCAACTTTAATTTTATTTTCTTTTCCATTTCTTTATTTTCATTCATCTTTTGATTAATTGTTCTATTTTTACTTGTATTTCATTTCACTATTATTTAATTTAATCGAAATAACTACTTTCATATTAACAGAGTTTTTCCTATTCAGTTTGTACTCCAAACATTTGTTATGGAACTGGATCAGATATCATTTATAGAAAAGCAACAACAGCCATAGGAATTTTGTTCAATTTGAATGTGGTATATTTGTATAAAGATGAAAGCCAAAACCTGACATTCGCGAAAAATAATCTCTACTAAAAATATACCTCCTTCAGTTCACACAAGATTCCTATGGCTGGGATTGAAATGAATAAGCGTATGAATGTCATTACGTACCTTCATCTATGACATGAGTAAATTCACCTCATTCGTGACATAAAATCGTTATTTTATGAATGAATTGAGTGGTTTCACTTTGTAACGTTATCCAGGCAAATGTCTTATTCCGAAACTTCGAAATCCGTCTTTGAGGATGACATGGTCCCAAGTACGTGGAATGTTATATCGTGACTCTCTCATATACTATATTATGTAGCAATGCTATGAATGATATCTGATTCAATTCCATTACGAATGTTCAAATAAAAGCAGTTTCTTCGAAAGTACTTTTTCTTTCGTGTAATTGAAAGTGTATGTGAAAATAGTTGTTTCGAGAGGGCTTTATTTTTCAATTTGTGTCTGAAAGTGACATATTTCTAAAGTGTTCATTTTTAAATTAATTGTTTTCTTGAATCCTCTGGAATTTTCCACATTTCTTGTATAAGGATAGATGAGTAGAAAGTCATAATCTCGCTTTCCCAAATACTGATCCTCCTGAAGATAAACCTCTTCCAATGTATTATATATAGTTTTTTTGGATATTCAATGATGAAAGCGCAAATAAAATTTCGTGTGGAAGGAACGTTCATGATTTTCGGTAAATGAAAATGGAAATATTCATTATTTGTCATGATGTAAATTCATGTGTAATTCCTCGTTAATACGTGTGATTCCGTTTAGGGAATCATAGGTACGATAAAAGGTAAGACCTCGTTAGTCCTTAACTCGCACAAGTTAATCAACTTCTGAGAGTTGTCGTTCGTATGGGGGCTAATTAACGCAAAAACAGATTTTTAAACAGATTTTTTAAACATATGTTAATTCAATAGTCAATAGAATGTTCAGTAAACACCAATAAAAACGTGTTACATAAAAAAACTAAATATTTAACAAAATTTCAATTATTATTTGTTGATTGAACGAATCGATTATGTATGTGTATGGAACAGTCATTTTGAAACGATCCATCACTCCTCTGTTCAAGTAAATATATTATGAGGTATTGGCTGAGTTATACTAGTTTTTCCATATTGATAACCAAAATGAGTCTGAGAAGCGATACATATGTATGGGAAAATAAATATTATGGAATGGAATCATTTATATCGTATTCAAAAATCACGCCGCAGTGCCATACTAATGCGGCCAGTGTTGCCAGGGTGTTTTCTTGCTCACTAGAAGATTTTATGTCAGAAGAACATTAGAAAATATATTTCATAGATACATATTACACACGTGGTCATTTACGTTATCACCAAGCATTTGAGAGTAACTATGAAAAATAAACTGATTAGTCATAATAAGATTTTAACTGTCAAACAGCAGAATAGTAGTTCGAGAATAAAAACAGGAGATACACTGTAAAAACTATAGACTTGGCAACAGTGAACACGGCGATGTGTCACGTACGATTTCGTCTTCATTTGCAGTGTATTAATTCGCAATATTCTGCAGTCTAATTGCTTTACGGCTTCATTGTGAAAGATTCGATCTTCTCGCTTGCGGCTTTGTAAATAACAATTTGATGTGCAGTGCTGATATTGCTTCTATTCTGATATAATAATTATTCATGCGGAAACAATCATAAATGCCATCACTTAACGAACCTTCGTTGCCAATTTGTTTCATTTTTTCTTTCTCAGTTATTGAAATGTTTCAAAAGTTATTCTGCCGTACCGGTCGGAAACCAATCCAAGAAATGGAAAATCAAAGATTTTGGTCCAATGTTTTTTGAGTTACAAATTATGTAAATAACACAATTTTGCAACTTCGTTTTTTTTTAAGATAAAACACAAGCACTGCAGAATAATCCTTAAGGCGCTCTAAGAGCGGTGCCTGTGCGAAAGTAGCGATTTGCGTTGCATTTGAATTGTTGGAGATTAAATTCATTTGGAAAAATGTTCTCAGGAAGTTTATTACAGAAAAACAACACAGGTCTCCAAATGAAATAGTTCTCAAACAGTGAAGTTCGAGGTGTACTGAGGTGAAACTCAAAACGATGAGTAGCCACAGTTCGTCGCGTATGTACCGCTCTTGGTGGAATCAAATGTGCCAAGTCACTTGAACACTTCCTGTGGAAGTATCTATAGAAGAGAGAGAAATAATAATAATAACAATAATAATAATATAACTTTATTCACAAAAGATGAATCAAATACAGATACAAATAAGTTACAACAGAGAATGAGTAAATAAAGCGATTTTAGGATAAATGCAAAGCACTTGTTTCCCATAGAAATTGACATACATGTATGAATGGTATTATGTACAAAAAACATGCATGTAACATGCATGTTACATTTAGAAAAAATTACAAAATTGAAAATGTTATAAAAAATTATGAAATGTGGAATTTGTAACAATTTAATAATGAGTGTGTCTATAAATAAAATAATTCGAACATCATAAAATATACACAATGCAATAATAATAATAATAATAATTCTTTTCAGTTAACAGATAGCTGTGCAGAATACAAAATACAAATACATTTTAAAATAATTATTAACTGAATAAGACAATAAGGAACGATAAGTACCCAAGTACTTGTTTCCTTATAGCAATAAAACATACTTGAATGAAAAGTAAATGCTTGCTCAACCTTTCTTCGATGTTCCAGACTATTAGAGTTGCAAATGATGTTTGCGTCTCTAATCAGGCGGATGATTCTTTTCTGGATAGAATACAGCTGTTTCAGAATATGCTTAAAGGGGAGGAGGCCCATACATGAGAACAATACTTCAAGGTCTCATCTTAACTTTATAAAATATTAAAAGTTGCTGAGGTGTGTACAGTTTTCTGGTTCGGAACAGTGTTCCAAGTTTTTGAGAAGCAGCCTTTCTAATTGCATGATTGTGCCAAGATATATTGGTGACCATTTTAACCGCCAACAAACTTATCGAAGCAGAGATCGGAATTGTCTGTCCTGTTATCATTATATCTGGTTCTTTTTGGAAAAAACTGATCCTTGGGTTTTTGTGGCATTGAACTGAACCTAGTTAGTTTCACTCTAATTCGAAATAACTTCTTGATCCTCATTAAGACATGCAACCTCCTACTGCCGATGAAGATGTGTATCCGCAGCCGATGACGAGACAAGTGTGCTGTCTTTCACGTATAGTCAGTGGGCATACTTGAAGACTGGCTATAAATCAAATCATCTAAAGGAACAATTCGTTCAGGCCAGTCTCAACACCCTACACAGTAGGTTAATGGACTGACACCTATCAGAAAACAACTACTCCCCTGGCTAATACCACGAAGGGCGTTGAATTATATCCGACAGGTGTCAGTGCAGGATTCTTCACAGAAGTTATTCCTGCATATGCTGTTGGCAATACAACTGCCGCAATAGATTTTCAATTATTGGAACACACTTGCAGACCGGTTTCGGGCTGTTTGGCCACTCGTCAGTGCAAGGTAGTGTATATCATCAACATAAAGTCGATGATTTCCGATAATTGAAAATCGAATTCCGTCAGAGTATCATTCCTCGAACTAAGCTGAAGACTACAACAAACAACAGGTTTGTCGTCGCTCCATCTGCCTGTGAACGAGGTAACCAACTGCATATCCTTTTACGAGGAATTGGGCAAATTTGGATATGCAGTTGGTTACCTCGTTCACAGGCAGATGGAGCGACGACAAACCTGTTGTTTGTTGTAGTCTTCAGCTTAGTTCGAGGAATGATACTCTGACGGAATTCGATTTTCAATTATCGGAAATCATCGACTTTATGTTGATGATATACACTACCTTGCACTGACGAGTGGCCAAACAGCCCGAAACCGGTCTGCAAGTGTGTTCCAATAATTGAAAATCTATTGCGGCAGTTGTATTGCCAACAGCATATGCAGGAATAACTTCTGTGAAGAATCCTGCACTGACACCTGTCGGATATAATTCAACGCCCTTCGTGGTATTAGCCAGGGGAGTAGTTGTTTTCTGATAGGTGTCAGTCCATTAACCTACTGTGTAGGGTGTTGAGACTGGCCTGAACGAATTGTTCCTTTAGATGATTTGAAGTGTGCTGTCGTCAGCAAAGCAATATACTGTATTCTTCGTTTTTTCCAAAAAATCGTCAAGATACAATAAAAAAGGGATTTGAGACAATTTAGATCCCTGGAGAACACCAGCGTTGTTGGCAAAAGTATTTGAGATACTCATAGATGGCCACTTGCAGGAAACGTTCTTTCAGGAAGCTGAAGAGCTATACACAAAAATGTTCTGACAAGCCGTAGAATCGAAGTTTGGCCAGCAAACCCTCATGCCCCACACGGTCAAAGGCCTTAGAGATATCAAACGGAGCTGCTCTTGTTTCTCCATGTTTTTCGATAGCGTTATTCCAAATATGACTGAAATACGATAAAAGGTTTTCTGTTCTGTTTCTGAAAGCCATATTGATGATCGCCCGAAATTTCGAAGCCTTCCAAATATTTAAGAATATGGTGGTTTACGGCTTTCTCTATGATATTTATTACTACTAATAGCAAAGCGACTGGTTGATAGTTAATTGGAAGACTTTTTTGTCTGTTTTGGAAATAGGCTGCAATTTTCCAACAAGAAGACCCCTTCCTTGTAAAATAGTTTGAAAAGTCTGAAAAATACTGTGCGAGTTCATTTGCGCATTTTTTAGGTATGATGGCGAGCACTTCATCAGGACCATACGCTTTGTTGATATTGAGCTGTTTTGAAATTCGCCTGACTAGACGCTGTCAAAAAGTAATTTCCAGCATTGTGGATCCTAGTGTGGGAATTATTAGTGAGTGGTGTCTTTCCCAGGAAATCGACTTTGGAGTGGTACGCGAATTGTTCAACTAGTAGATTTGCTTTGTCTATGGCTATTGTTGCAACTGAACCATCCGCTTGTATCAGTGGTGGACCTGTGGATTTTTGAATAAGTCCGACAGTACACGGACCACATATTTGCAGTTGAGGCAACCACAACATTGTGGCCACGTTGACTGCACTTCGCGGTTGACCCAACCACATTTTTGTGGTCGACTTGCGGTCATATAAACAGAACTTGCAGTTGAGGCAACTGACATCTATATTTTGTGGTGTCAGAGTTAAATACCAATTTCAATATGGATTTCGAAGAAAAAGGACTACTACTTCTTATTTTGAGGAGAAGGAGAAGACGTAGGAAAGTACGATCCACTTCTGGTTGCGCGACAATAGGAAGTAAATTTTTATATTCTGTTTGAAGGTGGTTGACAATGTTTCGTGGTGCATTTCATCAGTTAGGTCCTGCATTGTCTAATATGATATGAATTGATTTGAAATCCCTGAAAGAATCTGTGAAAAAATTAAAAAGATCAGCTGAAAAAACAATTTTATTAGGCAAAAAACTGAAATTACAATGAAATAACATGCAAGCAACAACCGGTGAACTCCGGCAAGACAAAAAAAATTTTTAATTACTTCAGAATGTCCATTAGTTCTTTTGATGCAATAATTAGAATTTTGAAATCAAAAATTGAATGCTGTGAGACCAATATGAGAAAAAGTACACGACGGTGTACGCAGTTGGGTACGACTGCAAGTTTGTGGTTAGTGTACGGCGGATGCCGCGATGACATCTCGGTGGAGATCAGCAGCAAATTGACTGCAGACGCCGGTTTTGACTTTTGTGAACGCCCGTGTACGTGTAGAACAGTATTTCTTACGGGCGGCTTGAGTTCACTGGAATTGGACTGCAATTGTGTGGTCGATCCGACCGCAAAATGTGGCTCGTGTACGGGCGCTCTAACAGCTTCAGCTACCGACCTCAAGGGTCTAGACCCCTTGATGGGATTGGCAAGCAGCTTATCCCTATTTCTCTGATTCTGAAATTGTTTGCTTTCATCTTTTCGAAGTTGACAGCTGTAACGAGCATCAACAAACCTAGTTCGGTTTTCGGCACAGAGACAGCTTGCTCGCATTTTTTGTTGAACCAATGTTCAAAAGAGACCTGCAATAAACGCAATTGGAAGAAATAGTCGCAGTTTGCAATTTTCAACTAATTTGCATTCTTTCCTAATGAAAATTTTGGATCTTTCATTCTGACTCACTACGATTTTATATTGGAAGGATAAATGAAATAACTTAGAAATATTAAGGTGTTATGAAGGATTCATACTACATATCCCAAAATGATTGTTTTCATTTTTTCCATACCTTATAAATTGAAGATCAATTGAAATAAAACAGAAGGACGTCAATGGATCTATTTATTATTTGTTTTGTATTATAGGCAATGATTGATCAGTTGAAAGGGTATGCAGTATGTTTTGTTTAGGGTTATAACTACTCCAAGGATCGATATCGCCTTCTGGTCATGGCTTTCATTAACGAGGTTCCTGAAACTCGATACTGAACTGTACGATAGAGATACAAACTGAAAACGTATACATATATTACCCTTGAATCAATATATTGAAACATGAATATCAATATTTAGGTCTTTTTCAAGAGAGGGGGTTAATTTGATAATTTTTTTCAGTTTTTTACAGTTTTTTCCTTTGAATACATATATAGTGGATCAAAATAACTTTTTTATTGTTAAGAATAATTTTTAGCATATGGCATTGTTGCGAATAATAGTGAATTTTATCGAGAAACAATGTCAATTTTGAGAATCAAAACTGAAAAAAATGTTTGTTACGAAAATTGAAAAGGATATAAAATGGGATTGATTTAGAAAATGTCTCTATCGCCGGATGTGGTTTAAGAAAATATGAATATTGATTGTAAAGGGATATAACATAAAAATTCATGAATACTCTGTCCCTCCACTGGATGATAACTCTATGCATGATAATATTTATAAAATTTGTTGCTCAACCGTCGAAGTCAATATTACATTCTGAGATATAATAGAGTTGTGTCCTTATTGCTCCAGTCTGTTGGAGAATTAAAAGCTAAATCATCATTGAAATGAAGTAAACAAGACTTGGGAGGAAAGATGTTAGAAAACAATGCATTTATGTTTGTTTCGGCCACATTTTCTGTGGCCGAAAAAATTAATATTTTCATTTTTCACCGAATCACCTAGGAGAAAACCGATTAATGACAAAAATTGTGTTGGTCCCTATTTTGTTCGACGAAAAAATATGAAAATCACTTTCTTTTCAGCACTGTTAATATAAAAATAATCACTTCAATTCACTTCATTCATGTATTTGAAATATACTCTATCAGACTGAACAATTCACAGTGGTTACTTTTTAAAAAAATTGGGTTTCAAGATAAAATACCAATTTTGTAATTTAAGAAACTTTTGTTTTTTTTTTCAACAACTCAAAAATATAGGTATAATGGGTATTCTTCAATGCTTCAATATTCATATCATTTATAGTTTCAGGATTATTTTGTTAAAAAATTATTACCCTCGAAATACTCTTTTTATCAGAAGTACATTTCATTTTGCCGAAAAAAATTATTGACAAGTATTATTATCGTCATAACTTTAAGTCCTAGATGGAAGTTCAGTATTTTTTATGTAAATTTCAATAATCTTTGAAATATTCTCAAATATTCAATATTTGTCATTTGATGTTATAAACTATATAAGATCTGTTTTGAAAAAAATCTGTTTTAAAATCTGTTTTTCCGTTAACCAGCTGTCGCACCCCTACGAACGACAACCCTCAGAAGTCGAAACTCGTGCGAGCCAAGGATTAATGAGGTCTTACCTTTCAACATGTGATCCCTAACACGGGTTGGACGATAGCAAGTGAAGATCGATCGTTCAGACTAGGGCTTGAACCACCGACCAACATGGCAGTCAATTCGAGTGAGTGAACAAATCACCCACGCCGAACCGCTTGGCTACCGCTATATGTGATAAGAAAGAATTAGACGAATTTCCAATCAACTGATTATAAAGAACATTTTTTTTCCAACAAATTCACTAGAATTATCTCATTAAACTCATTATTTGTAAGTTTTGAAACATATTTTTGAGAAATATTGTTCAATCAAGGTAGTCATATAAATCTTGGTGAATACTTTCAAATTTCACAATATCATGCTTGGTTAATCATTTGACGTAGCTTCATAATTATTACAGAAAGAACAAAAATCAGATTTCAATTACTAAAAACTGAATTCTTCACCAACGAACCACCCTATAGATATCTACACTTTTTATAGATTTTTGTTGGGCTAAATGTGAAACAGTAAAAGTTGTACTTTGTAGCTTCAGCTCCCCATATAACGTCCTTATTTCTGACTGTAATACCGGTCTTATTTCTCTATCTCGACGAAAAAACACATTTTTTCCTCATATTTGTCATCCCCGTTCAAAATTTTCTGTCATTTGCCATCTCATCCACGCCCCCTGAAATTGCCTGTCGTCTGTCATATCTTCCACTCTTCGCTCGTATCCGCATGAAAGCCATTCCCGCCATCCAAACGGCAGTAAACCTTAATTTGCTTCGTCGCCGACCGCTAAGCAATTCATTTTCGGTACGAAAATGGATATTGATCTAGATGGATTTGTCTGCATCAACACTGATTGCTGGTGGACAGTGCTAGCCACGACGACCACGCCGCATAATAATTCTTGTTTAGTTCGACAGACGCAGTAATAAGCAAAGAGCAACCCAGCCCACATGATGAATTACAAACCGCTAACATGATTTCAATGTTCACATTTAATAAGCTCGTAATTGTGAAATATCGTTTACTGGGGGGGGGGGGCTGAACCAGGTGAACGGATGGAACAGTCACGTGCTCTATTTGACGGAAAACAAGTTTCTTCGACAAAAATTATCACTCAGATTTGTCACACTGAGATATAACTTTTATCTTCACGAAGTTTTCCCTCAAAATGAGTATGCAGTGTGGTACCTTTAACTGGACACCACTTTGGTGGTAACTATCCTATGTAAGGGATGCATGTAATTTAGTTCATTAGAATGTAGAAATGTATCTCTCTTGAAAACAAAATTGACTTGTCTCAGGAATTTTGCAAGAAACATTCTGCTACAATTCTACTGAATTTATTCCAGTTAAAGGTACCACACTGTATAAGTAAGGTTATCAATAGACATTTCAGAGTATTGTTATCCATAGGAAATGACCCAACACCTTCCTTTCCATTTCAATTCCTCTCTGGAATAAAGTCGGTCATGAAGAGAGACAGCGGGTTCTCAACTGCCATACCTGCATGCTGTTTCTAGAAATAATTTTTGAACAATTTTGTATGAGCCGGATATGCTCTTTGGCTCAATTATCTTTCGAATATACGACGGGTTCTGTTATAGAAACATTTTGAAATATCGAAGGTATGTCGTATGATGAAGAAAAGATAAATGAAACTTTCTATGTTTTTTACCATTTTTATTTGTAACATTATGATTTCCACCACTATAATTGCAATATGTTTGTAAACAAACTTAACAAATCCTAAGACAAATGCATACTAATGAATTCTAATTAAAGTGTACTTATTGGAAATGCCCATAGCATGAAATTAGTGCTAATTGCTTCTTACCTATTGTCAGATAAGTGAATTCCATTCCATTGCTTTCCATTGTAAAATTTAGTCTAAACTTGAGTTTCGTTGCAAGAGTTTGTCTTTTACAACTGAAATCCATGGCTTCTACAAGCATGCGTTGTTGTGTGAATAACCCGAACGTTTTTTGCTACATATGTGGCGAGTACACTGTAAAGGAAAGTAGAACACCAGTTTGTGATTTTATAATAAGGGCATATCAAGCCTATTTTGGTGTTCCTTTAGGAGATCAAGATAAATCCTGGGCAAAACTTGTCTTGGAAACTTGCGACATTGGACGAAAGGAGAACGAAAATGTTTAAAGTTTGGTGTTCCAATGAAATTGAGGGATCCAGAAAATCATTTTGACGATTGCTATTTCTGTCTTGTGAATATAAAGGGCAATAATGGTAAAAATCGATATACGTGGACATATCCTAACCTGGATTCAGCAATAAGACCAATTCCACATCAGCAGATACCCATTCCAATACCTACGTTACCAGAGGATAATGTCGAAACGTTATCTGATGAACTACAGACTAAAAGATTTGAGGAAGACGACAGTGAGTTTGAAGGGGATTCAACACGTCCTGAGCGCTTTACTCAGGAAGAGCTAAGCGATCTCATTAGAGATTTGAACCTTCCAAAGGATTCTTTCGAGTTGCTTGCCTCCACACTGAAGGAAAAGAAACTTCTTCAGCCAGACAGCAAAATTACATACTACCGTAATAGAGAAAAAGATCTTTTGCCTTTTATTTTCTTATCAAGATGATATGGTTTTTTATCACAATATTGAAAGAGAAAAAATGGGTGTATCGGAGTATACACAAGATCACTGGCGTCTTTTTATCGACAGTTCCAAACTAAGTTTAAAGTATGTCCTTCTACATAATGGCAACAAATATGGAAGTATACCAATTGGACATTCTACAAAACTGAAAGAAGAATATAAAACAATATCGCTGGTGCTGAAAAATATCAAGAATGACCAACATCAGTAGACAATCTGTGTTGATTTTAGGATGGTGAACTGGGACAACAAGATGGCTATACAAAATATCCTTGTTTCCTGTGTCTTTGGGAAAGAAGATGTGAATTACCACCCTCATCCTGGACGTACCAGCACATCCACATCCGATGCAAATTGAATAAAATTATTATGGAGAATCGTCGAATCTCTGATAGAGAAGTTGCTGAGGATGTCGGTCTATCGGTTCGCTGATGCCATGCAATTTTTTCGGAAATTTCGGGGATGAAGCGTGGCAGCTAAGTTCGTTCCAAGATCCTGAATTTGGACCGTAAAACCGTCGCATGATCATTGTTCAGGAATTGTTGAATGACGTCATCGGAAATCCAGATTTGCTTGAATAATAAATAATAAATAATGAATTTGCTTCAGCCACACCTCTTTTTTGAAGCATTCAATCCACAGATATTTTGAAAAAATCTTGATTATCACCAGAATGAATTTGTGATTTTTGTTTACGCCAGTATGACTCTGAAGATCAGCAAGATATCTTTGCCAAATATCGTCTTTTTCATAATAGCATGTTAATTTTTCCAGAGAAGATTCACTCAAATCATTCTGTAACTGCTAAGTGAATCAAAGATTTGTTTTTCACCGATACGATAACCTTTGATTCAACAATGGAGACGAAGATACCTTGCTTAGTTTATTCAAGTGATTTATGAAGATTTTCTCATAGTGGAGCAGCTAGGAAATTGAATCTTTGAATACAACATTCAAATGTATTATCCAATTCATAAAATATGAGGAACAACAGATATTACCCGTTATACTACGCCAAATTTCTGCGATTCACTTCATTCCCAGTTCTATTCTGCTAACAGCCTTACGGTTTTCTTAATGATTAGTTGCTCATTATTACTGAGTTGTTAGCTCCTCTCCTCTCATATAATCTTCACAATTTTATTTACGGCGTGATTTAAATACTTGATTAAAAAATAAGAGAAGAAGCAAAAAAATCTGAAGGCAATAAAGCCTAACAATGCAACCGATCATTAAGGTTTTATTGTGCCGAAAAGAACCACAGACGAAATAAAACAGCTCTTCCATTAATTACTGCTATAAATACTAAACGCCTGCCGTTATTCAGGCATGTTTCTTTGGCAATGCATCACGACACATGTATACATCTAGCTGTTTAATCCCGTCTCGTCTCTTGTCACAAATCTCGGAATTTTTAGACGCGGATTCTCAGTTGTCGGTTTTCTGTCGGGTTAAATTACCAATTGGAAGATTCCGTGAGAAAGACTTGAGTATGTGAATAGAGGTTCAATGGGATATTGTAAAATTTTCCCATCAAATCACAATACAAAACTATTTTCATGGTGGAACCCAAACACTACATTAAATCCTGGAGACACCCACAAATAAGAATAAAAAATTGAAATATTATTGCTCATTAACTAAGAATCGATAAATTCAAGCAGAAAGTATACAGGATGGTAAAAATAAATAAACTGTTTGTCACAGAAGCTTGAGTGTCATGAAAACTATCGCTTAGTATCAATGATCAGTACATGCATTTGATTATCTCACCGTCTATGATCTTGAAAACATTTGCGTGTCACTTCTACGGTAAGAAGCACACAATTATTCAAGTGAAAACTGAAAACAGTGACTCAACTATTCGTTCAATGAAGCTCTATTCGTTCAGACAAAGGTCACACTAGGTTGCTTTAGTAGAAATTATTATTACATATTTATTTTGTTGTCTACACTGTCAAGGTCAAGCTTAAGTGTCCAGTTACCCTGGTAATCCACCAAACGTAAGCCATTTTTTTGCATCTATCAATGTGGCATCAATAAAACTTCAGAAGGCCTAAGTTCGTCCCCATTTTCAATATTCTGGACCAGTACAGTGTCCAGTCCTCATAAGCGATCAAAGCTTATCTGTCAAAATGTTTGACAGATATTAACAACCGATCGTTATTGACATATTTCTCGTAACAAAACTGACCACTTTCCATCGTCGAAGAAGTCTGAGAAGACCAACCTGAGTCATACATACATTCCGAATTGTGTTTGCAGGAGCATGAGCTGGAAAAGACTATTTCAAGGCGGAAGAAATTCCTTGGAGAAGTTATTCATGGCACATCTATCACTATTTTTGAAAACCGAATATCAATACTTCATTATCAATGTAATATAGGCTGCAAAGAAGAATAGTTCGAATAATTTCAACCAGGTCATCAGATAGTGTGATGACTCTTTTGAAAGATGATCAGACAGTACAAGAAAGTTTTGATATGAGGAAGCCAAAAGGATTTCAAAGAAACCAGCAAAAATATATATGCAAATATTCTTATACCAATTTCTTGAACACTATATGTTGGAATCTATTTTGAGAAAGACGGTATGTTTTTAGCTTCTTCTTCAGTAGTACTTTTGTAAAAAAACAAATGAATCTATTGAAAACTCGTTCCCAACATCAGAACAAAAATTACGCCGAAAATCCACTTACAGATTAATATACCTTCAGGTCAAACAATCAGAAGTCAAGAAATGGATAACTCTAACATATTTTGGAAAAAGAACAGAGATAATTGCGGATTTCTTCAGAAAAAACAATGTGGAAATGGCATTCAGACCATATGCCAGGATATCTCATTTTGTTTTCAATGCAAAAGATAAGGAGGACAAGTTGGAGAAATTTGGTTAAGTGTCCGGAGTGTAATAGTGTTTATGTGGGACAATGTGGTCGAAATATCCAAAGGAAAAAATTATTCGACGTTAACAAACCATTCCTTGGCATGCAACCACAAGTTTTAGAATCTGAACGATACGGAAATTTGGCACTATGCAAGAAAGGGTTACAAACTCAATTAATTAGAATCCTTGGAAATTCACAAGCATAAACATTGCGGGTGCAACCTGTTGAATGATCAAATCGATTCAGTTCACTCACCGGTTTTTAAATTGGCACACCCGCATTGTAAACTGGAAATTCAGGTACTCAATCAAGCTAAGTACCTCTATTAGTACCTACAGGGGTGGTATATAAGGACTAATGTAATGAACCATTATTAGTTCATTGTATGAGTTTGAAAATGTCCGTATAGGACATTTTCAACTGCAGTAAAAGTGGTAAAAAAACAGAAAGTTTCATTCCTATTTTTTTCATTTTGATTTTCTACCACGTAGTAACGGCTACATTATCAAATTGCATGTAATAACTTCTCATAGTCATGATAATTAAATTCATTTCGTATGAGGTCATTGGTGCTATACATTTCATTGCTTCGATTTGATATGAAGTTGATTGCCAAAAGTTTTAATAATTGGATTTGAAAATGAGTTCCACTTCATAGCATAGATTTTATTTACATGCTATCTATGTGTAGTGGTGACCTTTTCTGGCTTTCAACCATGATCGTTAGTGTGAAGGATTTCCAGAGAAAAATTCTATGGTGATTATCCAGAAAAACTCAGTTTACTTTATGAATGTACCTTTTCTGTTTTAAAAATTTTAAAATGCATGATTTTCAAGAGATTTCTCAAAATAAACTTCTATTATCTAACTGAATATGGTCAAATTCAGAGCTTTGTTCTCGTATACAAGTTCCGTTCATGAGACGTAATCGAAATTAGTCGTTATTACTTTAACTTCATGTAACATGGACGTTTTCTGTTTGTTTATTACGTTATTAAATCTGCCTACGGTAAGACATTTCAACTCGACTCCCCACTCATTTCCTTATATCTTTCATTTATAGTTGAATTTAATTGCATCCGAACAATTCTCTGGATAAAATATATTCTCAACTTCCACAGTCGCACTTAGCACGTACTCAACTATGAAATATTATTCCTTTTGTATCTAGCCTGCCTATCTGAAAATTCAATTGATGTTATTTATTATGAAGTGAATCTATAAAATAAAGCATGAAGTGAAGCTTAAGTGGATGAGCAATATCATCAAAATTTCCTGAAAGACATCAATTTCGAAGTCTACAGTAAAATATTTGAAGCATAATTTTATAATTCCGTTTTGGAATGACAGCACCCTATTCAAAATGTTTTGAATGAGGGTACATGTAATATCTATCTCATTTGAAAGTGTTTTCAATTATCTAACATATGTCGGAAAGATTGTTAAATTTAAGATTTTTTCATAAAGAAAATCAGATTTAAAAATACTGACAGTGTTTCTAACGTTTGAACTGGACTTGTAATATAACAGTTGTACTTAAAGCTTTGTAGGCTGGTAGAGAAAACAAAATAAATGAAATTTCATATCATCATTCAATATAGTTGCCTTCGAGGGCGATTCAACGATTATAGCGGTAACACAATTTTTAGAAAACATTTTTATTGTACAATTTGTCTTTGACCTCAATATAGGCCTCAGTTTCGACGATTACTTCTTCATCAGCGTTACATTCCTTTCCTGCGAGCAGTCTCTTGAAGTCTTAGAACAGAAAAAAGTCGCTGAGGCCAGATCTGGAGAATACAGTGGATACGGAAGCAATTCATATGATTTTGCCTTCGTTTTCATCGATTTGTGACACGGTACATTGTCTCTCCTTCGAATGGGGCCGTTTTTCAGCGAGTCCGTCCTTTAAACGGTATAATAGCGCTATGTAGAAGTCGTTGTTGATGGTTTTTTCCTTTCCAAGGTAGTCGATGGATATTATATCATGCGCATCCCAAAATACTGATACAATAATAACCTTACCAGCCGACTGTTGCATCTTTGCACGCTCTGACGAAAAGAGAAATGAAACGGATAAAACATAGAAATTTTCTCTTCGAACTCCGCAGACTCTATACTCAATGATTCTACAGTGATCTAAAATTTTACACAGCAGAGGCCTGAGGATTCATTTTCATTTTTATGTACAATGGAGCCCGTTTCCATAATATCACTTCTTTAGGGTGGCCAGCCTGCAGAGCCCGTGCCTAAATTCCATCAAATATGTCTGGGATCAACTGGTAAGAAGTATCCGAAGCCATCAAAACCCACCCACCACTTTAGTTGATCTAGAAATCCCTCTTCGAGAAAAGTGAAAGCGTTTGCCTCAGGAAAATCTCTGGAGGGTCATGAGAACCATGCCCTGGCGAATGACCGTTATGATTTCTGTTCAAAGAGAATACTGAGCCATTTTGATTTCAATAATTAAATGGTTTTCATTCTGATTTTGGTAGTTCTTTACTTTTCTCACCTGCAGAGAATACACAACAGAAAAATATTCAATAATTTGGCATGGGTCGAAGGACAGTGGGACGCACATGAGGTCTTTCACGCTATGTGGTCACTTGGATCTACACTGCAATAATAAGACCTATATTAACATACCGATACATTGCATGGAGACCGAAAGTTCTACAAGCAACGGTCATCCAAAAATTATATCAAATATAGCGATTGGCTTGTTTGAACATCACAGGCACCATGCGAACACCAACCGCGGCAATTGAATTAATTACTGGTCTGACCCCTCTGGACATGTACGTTACGATTGCGCACGGCTGGTGTAAACCATGAAGTGAGAATGGGTCAATTGAGGCTAAGCCTTTGGCGAGAAGCGCTTACTGTGCAACCTCTGCTGTAGGCAGCCAGTGATGCAATTGAACCCAGGTTTGTGTTTAGTAAACACTACAAAACACAGGGTCAGATGCTACAAATGCAATACGCATATATACAGACAGCTCAAAAACCAAAGAAGGCCTAGGATGTGGAGTTTACTCCAGATCACTAAGCCTAAGGATTAAATTGGGAATGGGAAAAAATACCGGGATGGTTCAAAAGAGATGGCTAGTATCTCAATCGCCACAAAAGTAATAACCAGGAAAGGAATTTCTGGCAAAAGATAACAATCTGCATTGATAACAGACAAGTCCTATTAGCCTTGAATAGACAACGTGTTACCTCAGGGTTAGTACTAGAGTGCCCCCAAGATTCAACTAAAGCCTTTGTAGATAATAACATTATCTTGAGGTGGGTTGGTGGGCACAACAGGAGTAAAGGTGATCGCATTACCGACCCTTCAGCCAAGGAAGCAGCTGGTCTAAGAATTTTAGGACTCAATGACATCTAAGGCCTGATAACTTTGACAATTGCGGAACTAGCCAAACGTCACATCCATGCTCAGTCCCTAAAGATATAGTATGGAATCAAAGGAAACAGTCTTGCTAAGACCACCCTGGGCAACCCTGGGAAGCTGGTGTCGAAGAAATATCCGGCAATGTTCAGGAAAACCTACGCTTGACAGTAAGATATTTGACAGGCCACTGTCAACTCAGGAAACACCTCAATATCATAGGGCAAGTAGACACACCTCTATGCAGAATGTGTGAACAGGAAGATGAAACTGTCAGGCATGTCTTATGCTAGTGTCCGGAGTTATCATCAATAAGAGAGTGTGTGTTCGGCGAGTCTTGGCCTACACCTGCCGATATAAAGGAGATGTCTCCTAGTGGTCTGTCCACCTTCCTGAAAAGGACAGGATGGACGATGACCTAGGAGGACAACTCTTCGGGAGGATGTACAATGGGTCACATGTGGCCTGACAGCTGTGGGCCTACACTCACCCTTCCTACTCTACAGGTACAGAAAAACCATGCCCCAGCGAATCGGAGTTGTGATTTCTGTTCAAAAAGAATACTGAGCCATGAACTTTAACACAAAAAATCACTTTTTGTTTACTTTTGATTTCAATAATTGAAAGGTTTTAATTTTTTTATTTTGGTAGTTCTTTACTTTTCTCACGTGCATCCAATACACAACAAAAAATATTCAATAATTTAGTATGGGTTTGGTAGCTATGTATTTGCATTGCTTCTCAAAATAATAAAACATATAATAAGTTTCTTCACTGTTTAAAAATTGCAAGCATATGAAATGGTGATTCTTCAATTGTTTTAAGGAGTTATTCGCATCTCTGTAAGTGCATACAAAATTTAATGGATTCTCTGGAATAGGTACAGTTATGTATAATGGAGTTGAGATGTATACCACAATTTCTAAAGTTATTAGTTCCAGACTTTGACTATAACGCAAACTTTCTGCAAAAGTTAAACGTAGAACACTAGAAAAATACTCATTGAATGATGTGGCTCAAATTGAAACAATTTCCAGTCACAAAATATAATTGAGAGTTGATATTTCTATTACAGAAAAAAATAGTGGCCTAGCTGGCCACTAGATGCTGCCTGATTTGAAAACAATCAAATATATTATTGTGATATTGAAATTTGCACGTTCACTTCGTTGATAACAGTGTATAAAAAACTCCTTCAAAAAAAAATACTCTTGATATTATGAAATATAAATATTTTATTATGCACTGGAAATGTCAATCACTGGAAATTCCACTTACCACTGATTTTTGTTCAGATTCTATTCTGTAATTCGATTGATATTAAGCAAATGTATCTTTCAAAAAATATAATTATATAAACTCCAAAACTCTAATGAATATTCTTAAATGGGTGGACAACCGGACAACAGTTATAAGAAATTACTTGGATCAATGGATTACCATAGCAGGAAAAATATTTCATAAAACCATAAATATTTTACTTCGTTTTCGAGATAGCTCAAATACGGAGAACGAAGAAAATGTATATTCCAAGTCTGTTGGTTCCAAACAAGGCAACAAGACATAATAATTTACCTTTCCAAGTAGATCTTATCTTTCTCGGATGATTTAGAAATGATTCTTATCTGGATTGTCGTTAATTTGCCTTCATTCATCTTCGGCCGAATGGGTACCGACGGTCTCCACAATGGGGATGTTGACTATTTTAAAGGAGTAATTAATTGAAACATGTTGCCAAATACCTGAATATTTCCACATTCATCAATTTTTCACTGCCAGACATAAAATTAGGGCCACTCCATAATTCGAAATTATTTTGAATGTTTTTGATTTTTTTTTCTCTCCCTGACGTCACATATTTTACCAATTTCTGAAAAAATAAACAATTTTTGGTTGCCTAGATTTACTTATCAATACTGAAAATGAACAATTTCACTTCAGCAAGCTATGGAATGAAATGAACGATTTTATTCTGATATGCATTTGGTTTGAAAAGTATAAATGTAAGGGCTTCAGTATTTCCTCCTCTTGCAGTGATACCAGCCTGCAATCGACTAGGCATGCTTTGGATCAGATTTCGCATCACATTCTGCGGAAGATTTTTACATTCTTGTACCAGTATGCCGCGTAGCTCTCTAGAATTTCTGGGAGCCAGCACATGTCTTCATAAACGTTTCTCAAGCTCATCAAAAAAGTGTTCAATGACATTTTAATCCGCACTGTGCGCAGGTCAAACAAATTGTGTGAGTTGAACCTCGTCAATACACTGAGTAACGATCCAGGCAATATAGGGCCGTGCATTACCATGCATGTTGCTGCTACTTCAAGAAAAAGCATGTATGGTGAAACATGGTCTTGTACAACCTCCATTATGTGACTATGTGCATTCAATATCCTATTCTCCCAATGTCTCCATGTCTCCCAATGCCATAACTGATCCGCCACCCAATGGAAGTCGCTCGGCAATACACGCTTGGGCATATATCTGGCCTGGTCGTTTCCATACTCTATTAATCTACACTATTTCATTTCCAAGAGCTGTTGAAAATGACTACCCCCCGCTCGGATGCAAGAATCCAATCTTCCTTCTCATCAACTCCTGAACTCCATCATAAACACCAGGATTGTTTCTGATTACGTCACACTCAGCAATTATACAATTTCTCAAATCTTTCACATCTTCCACTGGAGTAGTATAAACTAAGGACTTCAGGTGGTCCCATAGGAAATAATCCAGGGGGTTCAAGTCAGTTGATTGAGCGGGCCATAAGTGAGGTCCACCTCGACTAATCCAGCGATCTCCGTAGGTTACTGTTGAAAACTCTCGAGCAAATATGCTGAAATGCGCTGGTGCACCATCGTGCATAAACCACATTGCATTTCTTGTAACCAATGGTACATCCTCCAGAAACTGAGGTAGCGTTTGTTTCAAAAATTTGCAGTATACCACGCCGGTATGCCTTCCTGGCAGAAACACCGGTCCAATTAGAAAGTCACCTACAATTCCCACTCAAACATTAAACGAGAACTGATGTTGAAAGCGATCTTCAAGCACTCATGTGGATTTTCTTCAGCACAAAACATGTTCATTGTGAAACTTCCTTATGGCATTTCTTGAGAAACTGGCTCCATCGGTGAAAAGAATAAGCGTCAGTAGTCGAGGGATTTGAACCAATGTGAGCAAAAGTCATTGATAGGATGACAGAATTGGCAGAATACGTTGAAAAAATCTGCAGGAAGAAGTGCCTGAACTCATTATATGTGCTATGGGTGAAACAAATAGTCTCTAGGAAGATTCCAATTCGTCCCGTTACTCAGATTTAAAGTATTTACAATTTTTCGAGTAGAGGTACCTGGTTCTTCTTCTTTAATGGCCAGCACATTCTCTTCTACTTCTACCGTTCTTACTATCTCTGGGCTTCCTGGCCCTCCGTTTCGCTTCAATGCTCCTGTTTCACGAAGTCGTTGATGTATACGAGTAGAGGTACCTGGTTCTTCTTCTTTAATGGCCAGCACATTCTCTTCTACTTATACCGTTCTTACTGTCACTGGGCTTTCTGGTCCTCCATTTCGCTTCAATGCCCCTGTTTCACGAAGTCGTTGATGTATACTTTGGAAGGTTTTTTCATTAGGCACAATACGATTAGGAAATCGTTTACTGTACAACCGCCTAGCTTCCAATGAATTGCCTTCAGCAAATGAAATGCATGTCAGCCATCATTGCGTTACTATACCCATTCATGATAGAGGACTTCACTGACAAAACTTCAACATATTCGACATAATAGGTACAAATGAGACATATTATTCAAATTGAATGTCTGCAGCTGTTTGTAGTGATCGGAATGCCGTTGATAGGTACCAATGGAATTGTTAGATTGTTTATTGCTTGATAGATCCAGTGTAGTAGGCTATATTTTCATACCGGCTACGTTGATAACTTCAAAATTACCAAAATTGTTATTGTCGGAATTATTTTTGCCCCGTATCTTCGAAACAAAGCGCCCTATAAAAAATCATCAAAGAACAAAATATCTTTAAAATAATCTCTTGATTTTTGCCGCATGTTCAATAAACACCTTGTATGTTCTGAATATACTATTTATATTCAGTGAGGATAGATTGGAATACTTTGTCTGGACGGAAATAAATATATCAATTAGCACTGAATTCATGAAAATGATGTTGGTTAACGCGAGAATTTGCGATTGTTTCTTGTCGTGTTCTATTTTAACACGCCAATCAGTTTCCAAATGTTTATTTTCAAACGGAAAATTAATTTATTCAACGATGAAAAACGTCATGTAATACAATTTGTTAAAGCTTCTATGTTTAGAAGACATGAAGTAGGGAATTTTTCCGTTTTCTTTTCAACGGAAATTATTATTTGCTGAAGTCAGGGAGATTTTATCGCAAATAAAGGCCATTTCATTTCTTGGGAAATATACATCAACAAGCAGATTAACACGTGAGAAAGTCAAGATTGCGGGGCATGTACTTCAAAAATTTCAGTTCTATTTCACAATAAATTACATTTACGCGAATACAATCTATTATTAACATGTATTTGAGACGTATACGGCCTTGGGTTGTTGCACTTTTGTGCGTGAAAAGAATGATAGAAAGGGAAATAAAACTATATATTTGGGTGTATTCATCCTAAATGTCTATAAAGTCCAATTAAAGGTACCTTCGTTACCCTCATTTCTAATTTACGTAAAAATGCACAAAAATTTTTCCGATGTTCTTTTCTTCATTCGACGAACTGCACCACTGTTTTTCTAAAAGAAGAATTGAAGTGGTCGGGCTCTATATCTTCAATCTCTTCCGAAGTGGTATTCCAAACACACGGTTTTCAGGTATTGTTTTGCTGTCAACAAAAAAATTTGCAGAAATGTATTCAAAGATTACACTGCAACAGAAACATAACTAATCATAGGTCACTTTGTAGAAAAATCCGATGATCCGCATCATTCACGGGCTTGACTGACGCTGATAATAGACAGGCATGTGATACATTCAGAACCCTGGCAGAATTATCATAATGACCTATATTCTTTCAATAGTAATGTTGATTTTGATGACCTAGTAACATGACAACATAACCAGGTAGATAATTGTCAAAATTGTTCATTCGAAAAGTGTCAGATATAATCCAACGCCCATCGTGGTATTAGCCAGGGAAGTAGTTGTTTTCTGATAGGCATCAGTCCATTCAACCTACTGTGTAGGTATATTCGAGACTTGCTTTAGATTTGTTTACTGCCAATCTTCAAGCATAGCCCACTGACTAATAAGAAAATTTTTCTTCCTTATTCAGAGGAATCGGGCAAATTACGGATATGCAGTTGGTTAGTACCTCGTCCACTAGATGGAGTGACATTTTGTTGTTCGCTCCAACTTAGGAAGAGGAACGAAATACTCTGAAAGAATTGCGATTTTAAATTTTGGAATATCATTGACTTAAGGTCGATGATGGCCACTATCTTGCTCTGATGAGTGGCTAATGAGCCCGAAACCACTCTGCAAGTGTGCCGTTCCAAAATTGAAGGTCGACTCTTTCAGTTGTATTGCCAATTGCATATGCAGGAAATTTTCTGTGAAGATTCCTGCACTGACGCCTGTCGGATATAATACAACGGCCTTCGTGGGGAGTAGTTGTTTTCTGATAGGCGTCAGTCCATTCAACCCACTGTGTAGGTATATTCGAGACTGGCTTGAACGTTCAAAGTTCATTTTTTTAAAATTGTTCATTTCTACCAACAAAAAAATCTGTTTTTCAGTAACTTCTTTATACGTTGTTTAATCTCTAATCATATCCATTCTTGTAACAACTTGCAAATGAATGAATTTCATTGTTAATGCAAAAACCATACGTCAAACTGAAAAGAATCAAAAGTTTCTCAAAAAACAGTTATACATTTTTTTCATTCGGTACCCTGATGTAGTTCATAATTTGAAACGCTCAAAATATATAATCATATGAAATATTTTCTCAAAATCGAACCTCAATAGACAAAGAACTGCATATTTACACATCGTCAGCTAATTGACGATCAGCAGGCTTTGAAATGAATCATACGTGAGAATCCAATCCAAAAAAGGATCGTTTTGGTTGCGCAAAAGCAAAGAAGAACAGACCTTGAAACGTGACAATTTCTGCAGATCTTTCAAATGGTGTGATAGCCACTTTTCGAGCTTTTTCACCTTTCCACTACATTTTAATCCTTCAAGAACTGCATGGTACCTGACGCCCAGTTTTTTCACCATCCCACACACCGTTTGTGATCGGTCAGTCTTCTCCAGGGTCCTTAAATTCTCGTCCTGGATTACTGAATTTCGCAAACCAATGCAGTTCTCAAATCAAAAATTATTTTCCTTCTCACCTGTATGATTACCTATTTTAGCCTCCTACACTTCCATTCAATATATGAAATCCGTACTTGGAGACATTCCATAAACTATTTGGACTTCAAAGAAAGGCCATTAGAATGATGAATGGCCTAAGTTTTCGAGCTGATGTCAAAGTCTACACTCTGGGATTAACAAAACTGTATAGCTTTCGATGCTCATTATGGATTGATGATGGCAGAAAACACAAGTAATTCTTCTCATCTCATAGCTCCCGAATTCGTACGAGATAGATAATATTCTGTAAATTATTACGCACCTAGGTTTTATGCTAAGCTCCCTTTACATTCGAAGATTTTATCCTATAATAATTTCAAAACCAAAATTAAACATATACTTATACAGGAAAGTTATTACTCAGTTGATGACATTTGCAATGCTGATCTGTGTTGTTACTGAACGGAATTTGATTACATCTATTCAGATAATTTGACCATAATTTGTTGATTTGTACTTTTGTCTTGTTTGATTTATTTCAATTATCTGTCACTGATCACTATTATTGGTGTTTCTAATTATCATCATGTAGAGTGTATATTCTCTGTATCCTTTTGTTTCGGAAATATACTGATTTTAAATTTACTTTTTACGCTGATGGACTTTTAGAAACTGTTGAGCCGAAGAAAACTCAAAACAGCCTTAGTAGCTTCCAAGCTTTCCATTTAGCAAAATGGAGAAAACATTACAAAATTTCATCCGAAAGAGCAATTTCCGTGCTTTCGCAAGGTTATCAAGACACTGTTTTGCTCTCATTTTCCATTAGCGTCCGGCATATCGCTAAAGAAACGGGGTAATTGGAGGTAATTTGATTTACTTTCATTTAATTAGCTCGCAAATTATAGCAGTTCATTTTTTAATTGAATTGAGACATGCAAATTCCTCCATTATTTTGCCAGCAAAGCAAATATCTCCAGGCGCTCTGTTCAATTATTCAAATCGGGTGTGCTGAAATTTAAATACGTTCACCCGTAGTTTTTCACACGAAGTATAAATTCTAAATGCGTGATTTATTTCGTTTCAAAATATCAAAAATTATGCATATATAAATTTTTCATATTGGTTCTCAAGTTCGCTTCTACGTTTTCAGTATTCAATTATAGTTTTCAACGAAAGTCATTTTTTGTGGAAGAAAAAATCAGTTTTATATCGACCTTTTTTGGGTATTTGTTACCTTCCATTTATTGATATATTTAGCGAAGAAATGGGAGCACGTGAAAACTAATTGTATATCTGAATTTTTCGTGAATCCACTGATTTTCAAATTGACTTATAATCCGTATAATATAATCCGTATCTTCTCTAAATTTCAATCCAACTAATACTATGTCAAGCTCTTATAGAGTTGATTTGATTTGATTTTATTTTTCACAAGAGATGTAAATGTTATGTTTTGAGAAAGAAAAAGACGAACTAGCAATACATAACTTCAATTGAGAAATGATATGTATATGTATGTATATGAAGTATTATAACTATTTGTAATATTTAAAGGACTGTACATTTCAGATAATTTTTTTTTTTCAGGTACGTGGAACATATTTACATGACATGGTAGCCACAAAAGTAGAATTCATTGGTGGGTAAATATGAAACAAACTTTTTTGTTATATTGAGTAGTGAAATAACTATATTTTTTTTGAAAAATTAGATTCATGTTAGAATCATGTTCTAGAGCTAGATATTTCATAATTTTCACAATTTTCTCAGCTCTGTCACTTCCTGAAATACCTACTAAAAGTAATTCGTTGGAGTACCACAATATCATAAGTATTTTTCAAGCAGTTCATGATTATTCATTATATAATATACTAGCTGACCTTACGAATTTCGCAATGCCTTAAAAATCGATACAAAATGCGTTACGTTATCAGTTGAGGTGTATTAACTTTTTCATATTGTCTTCGAGACATACGCATAGAAATCATGAATTTTATACTAGTCTTCTTTCTTAAGGTTTCAGATGTTTCGGTAGTTATTCTGCTATTTCGCACAGAGGCAAATCCAACAAATCGAAAATCATGAAAATCGGTGTAGCACGATCGATTAAATGAAGGAAAATGAGTTGAATGAGAGTCGAAATTGTGTGAGCTAGGGATTGACAAGGTCTCATCTTTTAACGTGCGATTTCTTACGTGAATGGAAGTTACAGTTGGTGTCTTTTCAGTTTGTTTATTTTTATTCACGCAAAAAGGATCCGCAGATTCTTATTCGAATTTGCAACATTTTATGATCCAGAATACATTTTTACGACTCACCACAAGTCTTCAGCAATCACTCATTTCCTAAGACAATGGAATAAAAACAAAGTTTCTCCCTCGTTAGGCATGTCATCAAGCTTACGTCGATATCGTCATCCTAATGAGACCAACTACCAACATGTCCTAACAATAATCGTCTTTTTGAAGCCAACATGGTGTAATGTATGTAGAAATATATACTTTGAGAACAATCTGACAACGTTGCAAAATCAGTATACTTTACAGCCTCGATGTGAACACACATATTAACCGGTGACAATAAATAACCTTATAGAAAAGTATCAGCCTCTTGATTTCATAAGAAACAATTTCTTATCAAACAAAGTACATTACATGGTGGCAGCGGAAAAGTGCTATAAGGTTATGCAAGAACACTACTTGGAAAAGTGCTAGAAGGTTATCGAAATTCGTGCGAAACCAGTCGTGAAAAAAGTTCGACCGTTGAGAAAAAACGGCTAAGTTGAAAACATCGAGAATTGCACTGGCAGTTTTTGTTAAGTTTTTTTTCGTCGACAAATGGTGTTTACGAACAATTTTCTTGGAAGAATATAAATTCTATCAGTGAATGTTGACGCAAATAAAACCTTTAATAAATTTGCGGGTTTGTGAAAAGACTTCTGTTTGGTGAATTATTTGAAGTCTGTGTATAAAAATAGGTACAGTTGAAAAAATGGGTGAACCGTTAAAAACACCTGGAGAATTTTCATTCAGAGGTGAAATCTCATCGAATTGGAAGTTGTGGAAACAACAATTTGAATTGTATTTGATGGCCAGCGGAAAAAATTGCAAGCCAGATGAAGTCAAAATTGCCATTTTATTGAGTTTGTTGGGTGTTGAAGCAATACAAATCTATAATACATTTGAATATGCACCAGAAGAAGATAAAAATAAACTGGACGTCGTTGTTGAAAAATTCGACAAGTATTGTAACCCCATCAAAAATTTGGTTTTTGAACATTATAAATTTTTCAAGAGGGATCAACTTCCTGGTGAATCGTTTGATCAGTTCATTACTGCTCTTCGACAACTGGCATCGACCTGTGAATTTGTGGAAAAAGACGTTCTTCTGCGAGACAGAGTTGTGCTAGGTGTGCGTGACTCGAGGATTCAGGAAAAACTTTTACAAAAACCTGATCTTAGTTTGAACGATGCTATTACTACGTGTCGTGCGATGGAAATGCTGTGAATAAACATTATTACAGAAATAATAGTGCAAGTGACAACAGTAAGGCATCTACTTCAGCATCTTTTGAGAGATTTTTCGGACAAGGGAGTGTTCCAAGAAAAAATACCCACCATTTCGAGAAATCTGTAGGTCCGGCATCAGGAACAGCTGGTAATGTAAATAAAAGATGTAATCGATGCGATGGTTTTCACCAATTCGGTAAGTGTCTTGCCTTTAATAGAATATGCAGTTTCTGTCAAAAAAAAGGACATTATAGAAAATGTTGCCCTAACAATAAATCGGGGGTGCATGAAATAGTGCAAGAAACTGATGATATTGAACATTTGAATAATGACTCTTGTGATCCTAATTTAATTGTGTGGTCTATTACCAATCAAACTGACGTTAATGCAGTGGAATGGTTTGAAAAAATTAATTTCGGTGGACATTCATTGAATTTAAAAATAGACACTGGTAGCCAAGTTAATATTTTGAACTACAGTGACTTTAAAAAATTGCGAATTAGTGATAAGGCACTCAGTCGCACTAATTCGAATTTGTCATCTTATTCAGGTCATTCAATTGATGTTGTTGGACAATTATATTTGAACTGTAACTACAAATCAGTGAATAGAAAAATTTTGTTCTATGTGTTGAGCTCCAATAAACCATGCTCGATTTTGGGACTTGACGCGATAAAGTTATTGAAAATATTACCTGGACATGAAATTGTTCGTGATGTTAGTGTAATCGAGAATAATGAATTACAATATATACTTAAATCACATGAATCCGTTTTTACTGGCATAGGTAAAATCAATCGTCAATATAGAATAACTTTGGGTGACAACGCGATTCCATGCGTGAGTGCACCGCGAAAAATTCCTATGGCCTTGAAATCGAAGGTCAAAAATAAACTAGATCAAATGGTGTTGGATAATATAATTGTACCTGTTAATGAACCAACTGATTGGGTACATCCAATAGTAGTGGTGCCAAAACCAAATGGTGATGTCCGTATCTGTATGGACCCTCGTACATTAAATAAATATATCAAACGTGAGAGATTCCAGATACCGACCCAGGAAATTTTGTTTTCCAATTTGGCTGGAGCCAAATATTTCACGCTCTTGGATGCTTCTCAAGCTTTTCTTCAAGTGCCTTTAACTTATGAAAGCTCTTTGTTGTGTACCATTACAACATGCTACGGTAGATTTCGGTACTTAAGGTTACCATACGGAATTTCATCAGCTCCAGAGATTTTCCAAAAATATATTCACGAAATATTAGATGGTATTAGTGGCACAATCGTGTACATAGACGATATTTTAGTTTTCGGTAGAACTTTGGAAGAACACAACTTGAATTTGAAAACAGTTCTTACCAAAATCAAAGATAGTGGCTTAACTTTGAATAAAGAAAAATCCAAATTTTGTGTTAAAAAAATTCAATTTCTTGGACACATCATTAGTGAAGAAGGAATATCAGTAGATCCTATCAAGACTAAAGCTATCCAAGAAATGCACTCACCCAGAAACAAGAAAGAACTTCAAAGGTTCCTTGGAATGATTACTTACCTGTCTAAATTCTTACCTAACCTTTCTCAAGAGACCAATCAACTTAGAAAATTACTAAGTGATAGAATCGTGTGGGTTTGGACTGAAAATGAACAAAAGTGCTTTGACAAACTGAAACGTCTCGTGTCTTCTGCAACCACTTTGTCTTATTTTGATCCATCAAAGGAAACCGTGTTATCTGTGGATGCAAGTCCCTATGGGCTTGGTGCTTGTATATTTCAAGATAATAAACCAATCGAGTTCGCATCAGTGTCACTGACTGATACTCAAAAAAACTACAATCACATCGAAAAGGAATTGTTAGCCTTGGTCTACGGATGTGAAAGGTTCCATTACTATTTATTTGGACAAGCCTTTATCATAGAATCGGATCATCGACCATTACTAGGGTTATTAAAAAAACCCTTAGATGAATTATCTCCTCGAATTCAGCGTTTAACACTTAAACTTCTCAGATATCAATTCACTTTAAAATACGTGCCAGGGAAAGAAATGTATGTATCAGATACATTGAGCAGAGACCCAACTTCTGACTTTCTCAAGACGGAATATTTGGAAAATAACCTCAAAGTATTCTCTATTCTAGCTACTTCACGAGAGAATGAGAAAAGGTTGCAAAAAGCTATTTCAGAAGACGAATCATTACAAAAATTGAAATTTTTTGTGCTACAGGGTTGGCCTGATCACAAAAGTAAGGTACCAAATGATGTCAAAAAATTTTGGCCGATAAGAAACGATATTTTTCTTCAACATGACATTTTGTTTTATAAAAAACGTGTTATTATCCCAGAGTGTTTGAAAGATGAACTGCTCTTCGTAAGCTCGAGCTTTACTGTTGAGACTTTGTGCTGTTAATTGCGATCATTATCGTGGATGGGCTGGGAAAGAGAAATCGTGTATAACGGAAATGCGGTTTTGATCGGCTTTTGAAGGAGAGATGGAAAATTTTTCAATGTGGGTGACAATCTGCAGATGACTGCGAAATAAGTAATGTTTTTTTGTTAATGTACTCATAGTCTATAGTAATACATCATATCTGGTTCCAACCTCCATGCATATATCCACCTAGAAGTTGAGAGGAACACTATGAAAAATATTATGATTTTATTTTTTCCAAGAATTCGTCAATTTTTTTTTTAACATCATTATGATATTAACCACGTACGCCAACTATGTCCTCACCATCAACATGTTCAGCTAACAATTATTCAAGGTTCTTTCAGTAGATTACTAATATATGAGGAGGTTATTTTTTGGCATATTGTATTGTATTTCTGTTATACAACATATATTCTTCAATTCTATCAGTGGCGTTCGTGTGGGATTTGCAATGAAATATTTTGAAGTGATACGATATTGCTTTTTCTCCTTGTAGAAATTATTTTTCCAATATTCAGTCTTCTCTGTAGGACTTTGACCTTTGACGCACAACTATTGAATATGAAAATGATATTTCAAGTTTTTACAATGACACTGGTAAACACACAGTTTGCTGCCGGAATTTTTTTTACTGTTTCTAGGTAATTTGGGTCTGCTGAATTCAAAGATGCCACCAGATTTGCTCCAGCAGATCGTTTTGAGAAAATACGACAACAGATCACATTTCTAACATATAAGTGATATACACTGTCCGCCACTTGCGATGGAACACCCCATTTTTACGGTAAAACATATTAGGAGGCAAAATAGGCTCAAAATTCCTTCAGATTCGTGATCAGGACTACCAACTTACTACGATTACACTTTTTTCCTGAAAAAATTTCAGTCCTGAAAAATCAGAATTTGTTTCACTTCTCATGAAAACACCCCCGTATCTTCCGTAATAATTGAAGTAGATTTTTTTTGGTTTTGACATAAAAACGAAATTGTTTAGGAGAAACTCGACTTTTGTTTTCACATAAATAATTTATTTTTTATTTTGTTGTCAGGAAAGTTATTCCTTCTCAATAAGAAAGAAATTGGTAACTTTGTAAGAGGAACGGAAACATGTAATCATTGAGGTTTTAGAATGGTTATTGTTAGGTTATATTCTCATTTTCTCATTATTTAAAAAAACAAGGATATTTTGTGGCGAAAAATGTTATGTAGTTCAAAATTCTTTCGAAGTACTACTTTGAAAATCACATTTTCAATTAAAAAACAAATCAATCAATTTTCAGGAAAAAAGTGTATTCGTAGTAAGTTGGTAGTCCTGATCACGAATCTGAAGGAATTTTGAGCCTATTTCGCCCCCTAATATGCTTTACCGTAAAAATGAGGTGTTCCATCGCGAGTGGCGGACAGTGTATATCACTTTGGCCAACCCCATTCAGGTGGTAGGTGCATTTTGAGCATTTCCATCAGTTCTGAGAGTTTCATCGTTCCAGCTCGAATATTACGGAAGATACGGGGGTATTTCCATAAGGAGTGAGACAAATTCGGATTTTTCAGGACTGAAATTTTTCCAGGAAAAAAGTGTATTCGTAGTGAGTTGGTAGTTCTGATCACGAATCTGAAGGAATTTTGAGCCTATTTTGCCCCCTAATATGTTTTACCGTAAAAATGGGGTGTTTCATCGCGAGTGGCGGACAGTGTATATCACTTTGGCCAACCCCATTCAGGTGGTAGGTGCATTTTGAGCATTTCCATCAGTTCTGAGAGTTTCATCGTTTTACCTCGAATATTACGGAAGATACGGGAGTGTTTCCATGAGAAGTGAGACACACTGTATGTAGTACTGCTACTCATCAAACGAAACACGAATAAAAGGTAAGATAATATATTGTACAACAATATACTTACAAAAATCATCATACATCTCTGCCAAAAAAACTTAACTTTTCATATAACCTAACCAACATCGCAGCACAAATATGTTATTCGGCGTCACCTAAACACTTCAATTTATATGATTTTTTTGCAAAAACTTCAAAAGGACAGTCCCTTTGAAGACTCCAGCATTAATCCGCCGTCAAGTGAGTGTCCTGTCTCCCGTGATACCTCTCTTTCATCGTTTTGATATCTTGGTGGAAGCGTTCCCCTTGTTCCTCACTGAGGTCACCAAGATTTTCTGGGAAACGGTCTAAGTGGCTGTGGAGGTAATGAATTTCAATACTCATATGACAACCAAGTTTGTTGAAATTGTTGAGCATTTCTTCCACTAAATCCCGGTAGTTTCTCGATTTATTGTTTCCAAGAAAATTTTCCACAATTTTCACAAAAGAGCACCATGCTTTGCACTCAATTGTAGTCATCAATGAACTGATGAGTTGTCGTATCTGAGGTCCATCAAATATTCCGGCTTTAGATTTTTCTTTACTAAGTGCAGGGAATTTGCTGGACAAGTATTCAAAACAAAGACGATTCTGGTCTAGGGCCTTTAAAAATTGCTTCATCAGCCCTAGTTTGATATGTAACGAAGGTAATATTATTTTCTCTCGGTCGACCAATGCTTCGTTAACTACGTTAGCTTCTCCTTGAACTAAAGCATCTCTAGAATGCCATTTTCTCCTACTCGTGTTGGTCTTTAGCCCTGCTATCCCAAAGACACAGGAAACAAAGATATTCTTTATAGCCACCTTGTTGTCCCAGGAGAAAGTTCACCATCTCAAAATCAACACATCGCCCACTGATGTTGGTCATACTTGATGTTTTTTAGCACCAGCGATATTGTTTCATATTCTTCTTTCAGTTTTGTAGAATTACCAATTGGTATACTTCCATATTTGTTGTTATTATGTAGAAGAACACACTTAAACTCCGTTTGGAACTCTGGATAAAAAGACACCAGTGATCTGGTGTATACTCCGATACACTCATTTTTTTCAATTTTTAACAGTCCTTTAAAATTGTTACAAAACACCATATCATCTTGCTGAGTAAAAAAAGGCAAAAGATCTTTTTCTCTATTACGGTAGTATGTAATTTTGGGATCTGGGTGAAGAAGTTTCTTTTTCTTTAGTCTGGAGGCAAGCAACTCGGAAGAATCCTTTGGAAGGTTCAAATCTCTAATAAGATCGCTTAGCTCTTTCTGAGTAAAGCGCTCAGGATGTGTTGAATCCCTTTCAAAATCACTGTCGTCTTCCTCAAATCTATCAGTCTGTAGTTCGTCAGATAACTTTTCGATATTATCCTTTGGTAACGTTGGTAGGCTGCTAAATATTGGAATAGGTATCTGCTCAAGCTGATGTGGAATTGGTCTTATTGCTGAATCCAGGTTAGGATATGTCCACGTATGTCGATTGTAACGATTAATGCCCTTTATATTCAAAAGACAGAAATAACAATCGTGAAAATTATTTTTTTGTTCCTTTCATACCATTGGAACACCAAACTTTGAACATTTTCGTTGTCCTTTCGTCCACTGTCGCAAGGTTTCAAAAAAAGTTTTGCATACTACATAAGGAGCTCAGGATTTATCTTGATCTGCTAAATGAAAACCAACCTAGGCTTGAAAGGCCATTTATATAGAATCACAAACTGGTTTTCTACTTTCCTTTACAATGTACTCGCCACATAAGTAGTAATAAACGTTGGGTTATTCTCACAACAACGCCTGCTTGTAGAAGCCATGGATTTCAGTTGTCAAAAACAAAATCTTGCAACGAAACACAAGTTCAGACTGAATTTTACAATGGAATTCAGTTGACTTTATAGGAATTTATTAAGGCCATTTCCGAGAAAATACTATTTACTTATCGGACAATAGGTAAGAAGCAATTAGCGCTAATTTCATGTTATGGGCATTTTCAATAAGTACACTTTAATTAGAAGTCATTAGTATGCATTTGTCTCAAGTTTGTTCATGAATTTATTGCAATTATAGTGGTCGAATATACAGAAATGTGAGAATATTTAAGTATTTGATGAGTATATTATATCTCGAAAACTAGAGCAGATATAGAGAAAAGGTTCGTATTTTTGGAATCAACACAGATGAAATAACCAAAATCAGTTGATTTTTTTCCGGCAGTAAGACAAACATTTTTTTTTGGTGGGCTGTGTAATCAAAGCAGAAGAATCATGAAATACAATATTATATGATATGATGTTAGGTTGTTTCAGAAGTATTGTTCGATTTCATCAGACTAATTTAATTCAATGACACAAAAACCTAGGCATCGGTTTTTTCCAGAAAAATTAATGTCTCCGAACCAGGTATAATAATGTCAGGCAATTCCGCTTTCTGCTTCTATAAGTTTGTTGGGGTTTGAAATGGACACCAATATGTCTTGGCACAATCATGTCGCAAGATTTGCAAAGGCTGCTTTTCAAAAGCTTAGAACACTGTTCCGAACCAGAAAACTGTACACACCTCAGCAACTTTTGATGTTTTATATAGCTCAAGTCAGACCTTCTTTGGAGTATTGTTCTCATGTATGGGGCTTCGCCCCTAAGCATAACAGAAAAGAGCCATCCGCCTGATTGGAGACACGAACATCACTTGCAACCTTGATAGTCTGGAATATCGAAGAGAGCTTAGAGATTTGTATATCTTCTATAGATATTTTCACGGGAAGTGTTCAAGTGTCTTGGTATATGTGATTCCATCAAGAACGGCACATGTCAGAATTACGCGATGGACTGTGGCTGCTCATCGTTTTGAGGTTCAACTCAGTAAACCTCGAACTTCACTTTAAAAGAACTCTTCCATTTGGAGAACTGCGTTTATGTGGAATGAACTTCCTGAGAACGTTTTTCTAGCAGCAGCTGACAGTACATTTTATCAATTTCCTCATAATAGGATTCTGCTATGGTGGTTTGACCCAGTTGCAAAACGTTACAGTGAACCATACAGCCGCTGACCACCATACAGTAACCATGTTCTTTTTTGTTAGGTTTTCGCCTTTGAAAAGTGGCTGGTTGGCTCATCGGTGTCCAACTACTGTCCTGAACGTCTCCTGTTGTCGTAGAGGATCCATTTTTTGTTACACGTCACTCTCCGATCCAAAAATGGATTGTGTTGCTTGCTCAAAAGACAAGAACAGACCTCAAAACGTGACAATTTCTGACGATCGTTCAAGACACACTTTTTGCAATGTTTGGCCTTTCCAATATGTTCCAAATCATATGCTTAGTTCCTTCGTCATCCCACTCAGTCTGGGTCAGTCTCCACCAGAGTCCTTAAATCCTCGTCCTGTATTACTGTAGGTCGATCACTTCGACCACCAATACATCACTGAGAAAAAAAATAAATAAACAAGGCATCGCGGAAGAAACTTCAAAAGATTCTCTTGTGTGTGGAATAGTTCGCCTATTGAAAACGTAACTGAATATACAACATTAGTTCAATTCATTCTTGGTGATGTAAACATAAAACAAAGTATAATATTGAATCAACTCGTGCATATACAGTTGAATAGAGGAAAGAAAAAAAAAGATAATAGACAAATAACATTGTGCGTAAAAATTCAAGGTGTCAACTTGAATTTTTACACCTATCTGGTACAAAATCCCAAATATTCTTGCCCATGTAGCTACAATGCCTTTGACCGACTAATTTATTACATCTTGGTACCAACGCGGTATGTTCTTTTTTTCTAGTACTATATGGGTGTTGAAGTTCGTTCAGTGATATTTTTCCCTCCTAATATTCAAGTAAAATAACCATTTGATATGAAAAATCCCGCTCTCCATGAACAAATTTCTACTAGGATAAGTCCTTTTCTTATCATATATAATTTTCAAGATATGTTTTTGTATTACGTTCAGACTTTTTAAGTGTTTATCGTTCACACCGCCCCTTGCTATAATTCCATAATTAAGTTGTGATTGTACTGATCCATAATAAATTGTTTTTAACTGGGAGATTTTGAGAATTTTTCTCAATAATTTGAAATGTGATAAAAATTCGCGTAATTTTCTGGTTAAATGTTACATATGTAGATCCCCTTTCATATGTCGATCTAGAACTACTCCCAAATATTTGATTGTAGTGGCCATCCGGTTTTGAAGTTTCCTCGTTTATTTTTAAACTACCCATGTTTGGGAGGTTATTAGTGTAGGAGGTAAATGGCAAGTATTTGGTTTTGTCTCCATTCAATGTTAATTTGTCATGCTGAAACCACCTGACGATTGTGTTGAAATCAACTTCGGCTTTTATTTTGAGTTGTTACCACGTGTTTGACTCATACAGTACAGATGTATCATCAGCAAAACTCAAAATTTTACATACCGATTATAGTGTTAACAAGCTATTGATGTATATGGTGAATAAAACAGGGCCCAAGACTGTTCCCTGCGGGACAATATGTGTTATCATTGATTCCACCACCAAAGCCTATTTCCAACAATAATATCCATGTGTCTTCACAGTGATCTTTTAAGAAACGAGAAAGTTTGGGAGTTTTTTTGTAGAGGATATTTTGTTCTATAGTGCTGCTGAGAGAATTCGAGTTAATCCATACCGTGACGAATGTTTGTGAAGGGTTTCTTTCACCTTCGATTAGTCAATTGAAGCTATATCTTCTCTCCTACCGAATCAATAACAATTTTTCTATGAAAACTTCATACGTTCCCCACGAGTTCACAGGAATTATGGAGATGAACAAATAAACGAAGAGAGATATATTTCAACCGCATTTTATTTGTTCCCATATCCCGCGACATCGAATAAATCGATCGAATCACTTTTTGTGGAACACAATTCTCCCAGACAAAGCTATCCAATAAACCAATTCGAACATAATATGGTATCGAATAGCACACATACATTCAATCGTTTTGGCGCTGCGTTCCATCCAAGGAGCAATTACAGACAACTCGGACCGGCGGCAACTTCAAACGCCTGATTTATTATACTGAATAAATCAATTAAGATTAAATTTGAAAGGATTTGAGACAGCGGGTATGCGTCGTAGTACGCGAGAATTAGGCATAATGGTCAGAATGTCGATATAGACTGATTTTTCTTCGAAGTGGAACTTGAGAAGGCGTCAAATGGTCTTGATGAAATATTATTATGACATTACAACACTTATATATTTACCTGTCTCCGAAACTGTATAGTACTCTTCCTGAGGAAGAATATTTAATTTTTCTCAACCTCGGATAGTAGTTTCAGATTTTGTTGACAGAAAAAATACTTGAATCCAATATACATGATTGCTATCATTTCGATTAGGAAACTACACACTACATCGTTTTATTTATACTATATATTGTTCCAATTATTGACCATTTTCTTTTACTAGTACATAGGTATGTATTCATCGTTCCATTTATTCAAAAGTTTTACTTTTATTTACATTTTATTTTACGTTGTGTTACTGAAATGTCATTAACGATAGTGATATCTTAAACATATATCCTTTTTACTATTGTTAATTTTATAGGTTTAACTTTATATCTGTATATTATATCTGTGTTTTACCAAATTCTTGAAATTGTATTGTTCCTGTTATGCGAAGCAAGTGCTTTTGCATTCATCGTCATTTTTTTTATTACTATTATTATTTTCACCGTAGTGTGCGCTGGTCAGGCCCTATCCGCCGAAGCCCCGATACATTCGGAAGGGCGCGCCAGCATTATCAACCAATGACCACTCCCCACACCGTGAGGTAAGTGATCATTGGGTTCGAGAATCATGTACCCTGAGCAAGCACAGTGAGCCAAGACTCTATCCAGATCACTCTGTCAAGATGATTGTTCTGATTGTTGGAGTCCTTGGTGGAATGATGTCCTCTCTACTCTCGAATCTTAAAATCATACCGGCTTGCCGCACTAAGGCAGAAATCTTAGCCGCACAGATGCAGAAGGCTGTCATTCTAGGCTCACTACCTTTGCTGATGGTACATGATTTTTTTTCACCGTAGTGTGCGTTGGTCAGGCCCTATCCCCCGAAGCCTCGATACATTCGAGAGGACGCGCCAGCATAATCAACCAATGACCACTCCCCACACCGTGGGGTACGTGATCATTGGGTCCGAGAATCATTTGCCCTGAGCAAACGCAGTGAGCCAAGAATGACAGCCTATCATTATGCCTTTTATTATGCTATGTGAAAACTTTCAAGTGAATGAATAAAATTATTATTATTATAATAAAAATATCCTCGAATGACTTCTAAGATATTTGGAACTATGGTGAATTACAATTCTCTTTCACACACATTTTCTTATTTTCATAAATATATCAGGTTTTCATTTAGAATTAACAAAATAATGTAATTTTGTGAAATCCACGTTTGCTTACTCGTTCGTCCATCTGTCTTCCCGGTCAGCTAGTTTTCCTTCCTGAAATGGATATTTCCAATAGAAATATATTATTCCACATATTATATATTTAATAAAAATTCGCAAAGAATCATATGAGTGTGGTTTTCCTTTTCACAAAACCCATTAATTACTGTGTTTGAGATGCAAGGTATACCTCAATACTTTCGCTCTAACTATAACTCCATGTTATCCATGTTGTCCATCATGAAGAAAAAAGCTCAAATGTTGTATTTATGACCTAGTCAGTAATAGGTCATTTCATGTCACTAGTACAGATCAAATCGATGGCAAAGATCGATTCATTGATGCCACGTTTTTAGGCTCCTCTGTCATCAAACGTCTTCTGCTACAAAAAATTTGTACAAATAATAAACAGGTGAAACAAAACTGTTCAGATATGAAAAACCCTGGCTTTGCAAGTAACCGCCTTTAGGAGTTTCGTTTATCTTTTATTTTCGAGAAGTAACGTCTCTGTCGATCTCATAGATGGCGTTTTTGTCTGGGGAGAATTCATCACCGTCACATAAATTGAAACTCGTTGAATAAAGTATATATATTTGATCAGAAATGCTGGCAATAAACTGGTTAAACGTGTTTCCAAGAAGAAGAAATCCAAATATTTCTATGTCACGTTCATTAAATCAGATACTTGGGTATGGTTCTTGGAAAAAGGCATGCTTTACAGTGATTGTCAAAAATACCTATGAATGGAAATAGGCAACTAAGTCTGGTTGAGTTCACCTCAATTTTGTGAAATTCCTCAAGATGTTTTGTCATCTCTCATTTATGAATACAGGGACCGCACCAAAGCTATCATTCAAGATCTTGCATTCCGTAAAATAGACTATTATTTTCATTCACTATTAACTGTGAGTTTTCCGTTTGATTTCAGTACTTAGATTGTTGCTGATTATTTCCCGTTTGCAAAAACAGTTGAATAATCAGGCTTCACCTACAACCCATACCGAACACTTTTTCTTAGTCAGATTGTCGCTTTTTCATCCGAAGAACTGCGTTTATGTGGAGTAAACTTGTTGAGAATGTTTTTCCAAATGTGTCCAGCGATTCATATCCAATGCGAATCGCTACTTTCGTACAGGCACCGCTATGAGAGCGCCTTAAATATTTTTCTGTAGTGGTTGTGTTTTGTCCTTGAAAAAAATTCATATTACGTGTTGAAGATACATTACCGCTCGTTTTCCACTTCCGCGAAGGTATGATTGCAAGTGGTGGAGCCACCAATAGTCTATTCTGTATAAACTTCAATTGATATAACGATGAGATTGGAACCTTTGGTGTGAAAGTTGAATAACTTTTTTCGAGATCAATTGCCTTAACACCAAACTGATATTTTTGCACTCGATGCGCGTTTCGCCAACAAAGTTAGCATCCTCAGCAGAAGATAATTGATACCTAGTCTTATATAGTCTTATATAGTAGTTAGTCCTTATATACTAAAATTTGTTACCTGAGGTTGTATACCTGAAGTCCAATATGGAATTTCTCGGTAATTAACTACCTGCAAGTTCTTAGTAATTATTCTCTTCCTAACAGAAAATTAAAAAGCGGGCTAAACGGGATGGGTCCTTTATCGCCATTTATGTTTTTACATTTCGCTATTTGTAGACTCTCACATGCATGCATGCCTGGTGTCATACACATGCTTAATCAGTTTCAGATTGTTTTCACCAATTCTGTGGTCCTTGTCTAGAGCATGTTGGGCGACACTGGATTTTTCTATCCTTCCGAATTTCATGTGTGCACAATGGTCCTTGAAGCGGGTTTTAATCGCTCGTCGGCTCTGGCCGATGTATTTGCTGTTGCAATCTTGATAACTGATTTTGTAAATACCCGACCTTTCTGTGTTTTCTAGTCTATCTTTTGGATTACCAAGAAGCTGTTGCAATTTATGAGAAGTTTTCAAGGAGCATTGTGCACACATGAAATAAGGAAGGATAGAAAAATCCAATGTCGCCCAACATGCTCTAGACAAGGACCACAGAATTGGTGAAAACAATCTGAAACTGATTAAGCATGTGCATGACACCAGGCTACTCGATGCATGTGAGAGTCTAGAAATAGCAAAATGCATGAATGGCTATAAGGGACCCATCCCGTTTAGCCCGCTTCTTAATCTTCTGTTAGGAAGAGAATAATTACTAAGACCTTGCAGGCAGTTAATTACCGAGAAATTCCATGTTGGAATTCAGGTATACAACCTCAGGTAACAAATTTTAGTATATAAGGACTAACCAGACTAGACTAGGTATCAATTTTTTTCACATGAGGATGCTAACTTTGTTGGCGAAACGCGCGTCGAGTGCAAAAATATCAGTTTGGTGTTAAGACAAGAGATCTCGAAAAAAGTTATTCAATTGATATATCTTTTCAATTTGTTATTGTTATGAATTTATATTGTTATTCACCAGTTCAAGATTCGGTATATTCAATTTTGGCACCACACGCTCTATTTCCGTTACACAAATCACTTTGCCTGAGTTTCATTGCACACTTTCTGTCACCAGACACTTTTCGAATGCTCCTGATAAATCTAAGAGCCTTATATCAGATGATCCTAGCGGGCCATTTCAAAGAACCACGTTCACCTATCAACCGATTTGGATAATTGTCCTCTAACAACTTTGAAACCAACCAGTCTTAATGGGAAGGTAACTCATCTTGCTGAAACGTAACATTACTAGAAAAAAATCGGTTTAGTTTATCCAAACTGATAACAGGTAGAAGCGGTCCCTTAGAAGCCCCACCCAGAACACCGGATATGAAGCCTCTAGATGTGTTTGAAGAGGAACATGACATCTGGAGTGTACGATACACAACTGCAGTTCATTCCACAACTCATGGATATAAAAAAAAATACTCGCAACAAAATTACCTCAAAAGCATTTCATATCATTAGAAATCACTTCAGTTATATTGTGAACACTTTGAATATTTATTTATCGGAAACATTTCAGTTTAAATTAGGATAGTTTGTCATCTCATTGCATAGTTTTCAGATGAATATAAAACTGTAAATTACTCAGGAACGGGTGACTAGATTAGCGTAAATAATTTAGTTCGGTGTAGAGAATTGAAATATCTATCAATCGACGTATCATGATACCTTATTCCTATCAAAAAAAAAGATTTGGTAGCTCTTCCTGTAATGCAACAGTATTGTTTTTTATCAACAAGTACCAAAAACGATGTACTTTCATGTTATGTTTCCGACTTCAACATGGAGATAGTAGCACTCGTAAATAAAAGCTAGTGAATTTCGTTGTTTATCTGTTGGCAGTTACTCACCAAGTTTCAGCCATTTTGGACGTCAATTGTTATGTAACAGTCGTTTGCATGAGTTGCTGTTGTGTTTTTATGAAAATGAGTATCTAGCTGTCCTTACGCAAATCAAAGATGAGTTGGATTCTGTATATGGGGACTTTACACCATCATTCACCATCAAGAGTTTAGGACGTCCAAAAACTGTAATTACCGACAAAAACATCGTCAAAGTTCTTCAAATGCCATTTTTGCCATTATTTCCTAATTTTCCTGGAACAGCCACCACTCAGGACTTCGATATGCATCTCCAAAATTGGAGCGGTCTGCATGTCGATCGAAATTAATTAAATATCAGCAAACTACAAATTATTCACGAAATGAGTGTTGTCGGATTGGATGAATGTATGATCGAAGTAAATGAATGGGGAAATCGTCAGCACGGATAACTCTGAATTGATGGGTTGTTCGAGGAGAGTCTGCATAATAACTTTGGTTCCATTTGATGCTGGAATTTCTGGTTATAGCTTTATTGGTCAGCAGAACTTATTAATTACAAAGCAATCGAACAAGCGTTCTTGATGATCCAAGTTGATTCATTGTCTATAAGTACATGGAGAAATTAGTATTCTGTCTGGTCCAAAGTAAGGAAGGCGTACATGGGAAAATTGAATACCGACTTAAATTCATTATGGGTTTTCATTGATTAATTTATATTCTTGAATAGATTTTTCATTTCTATTTATGATTTTCATTATTTTCATCATCAGATACATCAGTAATTACTGTGATTGATTTTGGGACCGACACGATTGACGTATGGTATGTGAAATGATATGCAAATGTTTTTCAATGAAAATTAGAAAAATATCCCTTGCCTATTCCGATTGTTGTTTATTTGTAATTCTAATTTATCTTGTAGAAAGTTTACCAAGAGTTGTCCATCTTCAGACGTGAAATAAACATCGAAATCTCCTGCTAAAATTAGTGGCAACATATGATAGTATTCTCCTGATTCTTCAAAACCTACTGGACCGTAAATATGTGCTCGCACCTATCTCTCTTTCTCTCTCTTGCCCCTACAGTAATATGAGAAACGTAACTTCTCCTTTTTATATCTTCAATAACTCATACCTCCCTCTCGACTTCCGTTCGCCTCGCCCGATCACAGTTTTCGTCACGTATTCACCAGCTTACTCCCCAAATCAATCGCGCGTAAAAAAAGTTACTTCAGAAATAATTTTCTGGTAGATATTTTTTGCCCAACCTCGAGTTCGAAAATAAAATTATAATCATTTGATGGACAAAAACAATTTGTTGCTATAGCAGTAAAAAAAAGTTCATCTGAAGTACGCCTCGTAGTAACCCGCAGGGATCTATTTTTTTAATATCAATAAATCAACTTTTCAACTAAGATTTCAATGAGAAAATTAATGAAATCTTTTTTTAGCTGAGGCGTCATCAAGTTTCCATAAACTTCATTTATTTCGTTCATTTGAAATATTCTATATTTCACACTTGAATAACCTTTTGGAAATCAACATATAAATATATCGAATAATTGCATTGAATCGAATTTTTTTGACAGAGTATCCTAAATTATATTTGGTATATTTCATCTTTCAATACCTAATTTTAGTTTGGGGGCTACTACGAATACAAGTTAGTAAGTAAGCTAACAGAAAAATCATTATGAAACCAAACACCAGAACCAGTATGCATATGCCACAACACAAGCATGCAAACAAATCATCTAATCATTTGAAGTTTTTTTTAATCCTGGCGTATTTCAGTCGAATATTGAACATACATTATTTTTGTGGTGGAAATCAGAGTTTTTATCGGGTACTTTCATACAATCTGATCATGAATCTGGTTTCAAGCTCCGAACTACTTTAGAATATAAAGCTACTCAAATTTGGGAATATGTAACGCATATTGCGAAAATTCATCCATTTGCCACTTTAATTTTTTATTTTTTATACAAAACGTTTAATTTTGTCAAAATCGTATTTTTTTCAGTACACCAGCAATTGCTATTAAACACATGTTTCGTTTTCATGAAGCTGAATGAAAACTAAACTAGAAATGAATTCGATGTTGTCAAATTCATCAAAGGAATGAGAAATGCTACCTTCTTCTTAATCATTTGGAATGAACCTGGCAAGTTGTAATTATTCGCTGAAATGGACAAACATATCATGTAAAGAGTCAATTAAAAACCAAACGAACATACAAACAGCTTCACAAATTCAACAACATCCAACTCAAAAATTACCGACTCAACATCCAACGACACCTTTTACAACTAAAGTTATACCTTACATTCCAAGACTATCTGAAAAAATAAGACGAATTGGAAATAGATATGATGTTAGAACTACTTTCAAAACAAAAAATACACTGAGATCTATACTCACACATACAAAACCCAACAACACTGAAGAAAAAACAAAAAATTGTATTTATAAAATACCTTGTTCTTGTGGTAAAAGTTACATTGGTGAAACCTCAAGACCATTGAAAGTGTGTGAGAATGAACATCGAGATTATATAAAAAATAGACAATTGACAGGATCAAAATTATCAGAGCACATTTTAAAATCAGACGGTGAACATCGGTTGGAATGGAATAAGACAAGAAAGATTACCAATGAGCCTCATTCTAAGAGACGTAAGCTAAAAGAATCAGCGTATATTCTCATGTCTGGAGAGAACTGTATCTCGAATAGCTCCTTAGAAATAGACCGTACTTGGCTACCCATCTTGAAGAAAACTTTGGATAGTGGCGAAATGGCAACAAACTGATATCGGAGAGTACCTTGTATTACATCGAATATTTCAGTTGTCAAAACTTCTTTGTTCAGTTGTTCAAAACTTCTTGGACATCTGTCGAAGAAGTGAAGAAATAAGCTCTCAAAAAAGGAATAACTGCGTATATATTCGAATTTTTATCCATTTCTGAAGACGGAGGTAGATTTTGGCCTCCGAAACGTAAAAGATAAGTATTATTTCTTAATAATTTTTTTTGATAGGCAAAATTGTTGAATACGACAAGTTACTGATAAATAGAAGATTTTTCTTTGTGAAAAATACTTTGATTTTTGCGCAGTAACTTATCGGGGTAAACTAAAAAGTTTGCCCTTCTACACTTGTATAAAGTTCTCCATTATAATTTTTATATTTTTTCAGATTGTGGAAGGTAACAATTACCCAAAAAAAGGTCGATAAAAAACTGATTTTTTCCTCCACAAAAAATGACTTTCGTTGAATATAACATGTACGTTCTTCTAGGGTTGAGCTTTGTGAAATTTGTCAACATAATTGTCATTTCTTCAGTTCAATTTTTCGTGATATTGCCAACAAATGAAATTTACAAGATTTTATTACCAAAAGTGAATTCCTAGAAAGTCAATTTTTATGAGTTTTGACCTTTGATTGAACGGACAAAAATAAATGGGTGTATTTCAAAATTTTCCATAAACTAGTACGACTTGAACAAACAAAAGTTCACCTTTGGAAACAATGGAAACCAAAATCAACTTACCTATTCTACCGGAATAACACTTTGTTATCACATGTTGTGAATCATGCCCTGAAGAAAATAACGCCGGCCGCCACTGGTAGCCATAAACCAATTGTGACGTAGTAAGAGCGCGCGAATGTTCGATGTTCGCTGCCGTTCTAGATGTAGCGAGAATTATGCTACCGAGACAGTCGAGTGAAAGTTACAGTGCGATACCAGGGCGATCTAGTAAGGCGATAGACATTCGAATTATGGTTGAAGTTTTAGTTGAAGTGTTTGTTGTATTTAAAATGAAATGAAGTTAAGTTTGATTATTGTTCAGTGTAGTCAATGATTAATAAACCCACGAGGAAAAACGTAACCCACATTGAAAAAAAAAGGAGTAAATCAAAATTTAACACTCATTCCAAAAACTGTTACTTTATTCTAAATTTGAGATCGTATAGTTCTTCACTAGTTTAATATTCATTTCTTCCCGTTTTCTATTCATCCTATTATTTATACGTTGAACATCCAGTACCTGAATTATTGTTATTCCGATTCAATAATTGAAATATGTTAAATATTTTATAATCGTTGAGAAAAAATGTAACCCAAAATTTCACTGTTAAATTAACAACATATTTGAATATTTTTCAAACCACTGAAAGGAGAGACAGAAAGACTAATCATTCACAGAAACATTTACTATCAATCATTCACGGGTTACCAACAAAATTACTTTCAAAGATATTCATATCGATTACCTTGAATCAATACTTCTGAACTTAATGACTTTGCCGATTTGCCAAAAACGTATTCTCTCTAGATCATCAAAAGCAGTATATCTATTTTTTTTTTTTGGGAAAGAAAGTTTTTGGCTTTCTACTACTCCATCTGATACTTGTTACGTTTATAGATGAACAAGGTAAAAACCAGCTGAATCTAATCAATTTTCTAGTTCCACTATAGTCTAATTTATACGCTCCTGTGGCTCGTGTTAGAATCACTGAGAAGTTTCAGCAAAGCAAGAAGTAAATATATAATGGGTAAATATAAACACCAAATCGATTTTGGCATGTGCTCTTTGAAATGATTTTCAGAGGTTCGGCAGTTCATCCACCATACTTCTTCAGTTTCATACGTCCTCTACCATTGTATCGTCAAAAATATGTAATACCATATTTTTTTACTGAGGACTACAGAGTGGAAGAAATTACTGTTCACATTAATAAGCTCTTTTCTAGATTTTTTTTCCATTTTGGTACATCCAGGAATAGTAGGTAGGTTGTCTTTGATTTCAGGACTAGAAATACATTTCCATTTTAATGTTTCGAAGAACTTTCTTTCTTTTTTCAGTTTCGCACAGGCCACAATATATAACAATTTTTTCGAGTACCTCAAACCAAATTTCGGCTCATGACATAATATCATTAGCATTCATTACTAAAAGAAGAAACTACAATATTATATGTTTCAGTTCATAAACCCTCAAATTAAATATCTCGCTTTATTCCATTATTGGAAAAATAATCAAATATACGTGATTTGAAAATGATTTCATTCTGTTTCATCCGCATACAAGTAATTGTTGCCACCTAATTAAGTATGTGATTAATTCAACGAGATTCTTGGACACTCGCCCTCTCACTAATTGCAGTTGGCAACACTAGTTTTCCAGCACACCATGAATATGCTAATTGAATTCAGGTAAATACGTTGTAATAACCAAGAAACCATGTGTAGATAACATTCTTGATATTTTGACGGCATCATCCTCATTAGTATTCTCCAGGAAATGAAAATAGGAGCATGCGAGAAATAAAATAGTGTTGTAATTTCCTACATAGGAGAAATGTGGTAATTGATATTCAGTGGTTCAAATGCATGACAAATTAATTGAAAAAGACAACAAACACTGTAAATTATTGATTTCATTAGAAATTGAAAAGACAAGGACAATAGAGTTGCGAAAGAAATTCCAGAAACTTCAGGTGGCATAGCATCCAGAATTGTAGGAAGGAGCAAACGTGGGTTTGGGTTCAGATATTCTGAGGGGTAGAGTTTTTGATAATGGAGTTTGGCCAACATCGTGTTTAAGCTTGCCCCACTGAAATTTTCTCATATTATTTTTGGTAACTGGTTTTTGATCATATGAGATGACATAAATTGAACCGTTATTATGTTGGGTATAACACGTGTTTAACAGCATATAAGATATACTCAAATATCAAAATCAAACAACAATATACTCAAAAAAATAAAACTTGAGACAATTATCATTATAAACTAGTTGACACAATGAATCTTGTCTGATTGAGCATCTAGTTTGTAAAGTCGATGACATGTCTTCTCAAGAAGAAGCTATCTATGAAACCAACAGTTCACATGAAACACTGAATGAGATTTATCTAACTCTCACTGCAAAGCAACTGGTTGAAACCAGAGCACGCGAGCTGTTGCTATATACCTTCTCAACTGTCGACATAAACCCCGAAGACAGAAACATCAAAAATGGGATGGATAAAATTGCGAAATCTACGTTGAGCACCTTGCAGACTTCCACCCAACTTTCTATGACTTCATTTCAATCTTAATGAACGTCGAGACTTTCATCTCAAAGAGCGGGTCGGTAGCAGACAGCACTAATTAACAGCTCCACATCGTAATCTGCCTTGATAAATAGTGTGAACCAGGGAGAGCCGTCTCCACTCCACTCATCCTTTAGCATCTTTGAGGAGGAGATGCAGCTTCCCGGCTCGAGGTGCAGGAGTCGTGGGAGCTATCGTCTCCATGGACGTGGAGGCTCCTGCTCTTCGTCTGAAAGCTCCATTGGACTCATTGCACTTCGGCGGTGAGAGCCTTTCTCTCTCTCTTGGGAGCGACAAACGTAAAGCTCCTCGTGTGAGAGAGCACTTAGTGGTTCTAGCGACGGTTTGTTTTCAGTCTCTAGTCACAGTTGCGTTGCAGTGAAAGAAAGAGCACGAATCTCCTCAATTTCTCAATGGATCGCCTTGGATGACCTCGATCATCGATATTCATGGATTGAGTCTTCCGTCGATGCCATAAATGACGTCTTTGTGAAGGAAGACAATAACGTCGTCTTCATTTACTTAGGCTTGTTTTTTAAATACAGCTGGCTTCAGAATTGCATGTTTTGTTTATGAGCTCTGGTTTCGATGAACCTAGTTATCAATAAATTTTTCTCACTTTCATCAGTGCAAATTTACATATTCTATTCGTAGTGGACTAGGAGGGTCTACAAAGTGGATAACCTCAATTTGTATCAATGGAAATTCTTTAGTGGAACACTCGGAAATCAAAGTATTCATACTGAAACATTACTTGGTGCTTGCTGTTTTTTTTTGTATTCAACCTTGCACAATCTGAAAAATAAACAAAGCTGAATCAAAAGAGAATCCGTTGAAATGTAATCAAGAATAAATTGAAAAATTCACTTCGAAAATTTACTGCGTAACTGAAGAGAACAATTAGGTATTTTTGATTGATGTTTTGGTAACTGTTATACGTCGAGTAGCATAAAACAATTGAATACTAGATTTTCCAAATAATTCCATAGTCTTTGATGGAGCTAACATTCAAAATTAGACCATCAATCCATTGAATTTTCAAACAGTTATGTGATGCATCGCCGAGGAAGCGCTTGAGGAAAATATTGTATAGCGGTTTTTGTTTAAAAATCTGTTTGAAATCTGTTTTTCCGTTAATCAGCTGTAGCCCCCATACGAACGACAACTCTCAGAAGTTAAGAAACTTGTGCGAGCTGAGGACTAACGAGGTATTACCTTTTAACTTGTGATTCCTAACACGGATTCCTTTGAAGTGAAAATCATACAATAAACTGTATAAGTCGGTTTTAATATGGATTTCCAACAACTATCGTCCAGTTCAATTCAGTTACTGAAGTTTTGTCAAGTCAAGTCAAAATATGCTTTTTTGTTTGAAGATTCATATTTTATTGACAAAGCTTGATTGAATAATTAAATAAAAAAACAAACAAACAAAATTACACATATTAGCTGTCGCTACTAAGTCATATAAAACTATTAACTATAAAATAATATATATTTTCCAGTAGATACTGAATATATGTATATGTAAAAAAATAGGAAAGAAAAAGATAACAGATTTGTTATTGCCCTATAGCACATTGGAAGGTGATTGTATATTTTCTTGCTCTCATATATCAAAGGAAATTTTGTAATTGCTGATTTTGGAATTGGCAAGGGTAAATTTCGACTTCCTCTCGTGTGGTAACGTATGTCATTATTTGCTGCTCATTATTTATTACTCATATAAAACTTTCAACTATAAAATAATATACATTTTCAAGTAGATACTGAATATATGTATATGTAACCAAATAGGAGAGAAAAAGATAACAGAAACAGTTTTAATTTACTCAGCACAATACAACACTTTAGGAAAATAGCCAGTAATGATGTATTTTAATAATTTTCAATAATATATTGTCCAAGAAATCCTTATTGACAAAGCTAGTGAAACTTCATGAAGTCAACAATGTTGAAGTTTTTAAAAGATATTCAAATTATTATAGGAAGTGAACTATCATTATATGGTTAAAAATGTACATACAAGAATACACATAAATGAAACAATTTTTAAACCATTACAGATAATAAATAAATAAATCATTACTGATATGTAAGCAACTGAAATACTAAGAGTTAAAATACATCACCGTAATATTTCTGTAAGTCATAGTAGGCATTTAACAAATTTTCTGAATGTTTTTAAATTTGTTATTGCCATATAGCACATTGGAAGGTGGTTGTATATTTTCTTGCTCTCATATATCAAAGGAAATTTTGTAATTGCTGATTTTGGGATTGGCAAGGGTAAATTTCGACTTCCTCTTATGTGTCAACGTCTGTCAGCAGTTGCTGCTGAGTTGTAGTATTTTTTGTGAATTAGGCAAACGGGTTCTAAAAGAATAAACAAGGTACAGTAGGAATTATCTGACTGATGAAAAGTGGTTTGCAGTGGTCTTGTGATTTAGCCCTACATATGTATCTGACAGCCTTTTTTTGTAGAACGAATACTGAATATAAGTAATTGTGTTAATAAAAAAATTTTAAGCTATTTGTTTGAAATGGTCTGTCACGAAACCTAATGTGACAAACCAAATTCTACGCGTGCGAAGCCTCTGGCCACAACTAGCATTCATATTGTTTTTGAAGTACCAAAAGGATAACTTGCCCCTATAATGAAACCAAGCATTTTATCTGCATTTTCAGTGACATAAGATATTTGTCTATCGAAAATCAATTTGGAGTCAAGTCCTTTATTTCGTAACATTTTTGGAGATGATAGTTTCCTAATTCATTGCCAAAATGTGATAGATTGTTTCAATGAAATACAATTTGATAGCATTTGTGAGAATTTGGGAAATAAATCTTTCCACTCCCATAATTATGAATATAAAACTCTGCATTGGCCTTTGTAAATTACAATCTGCTGGAGTTTTTCGAGGCAGACATTAACATTTCAACCACTGATGAATAAAAAAGGTTCAAAGTTTTACCCCCTCCTTAAATATCGTGTTGGAGAACTAGATAGTTGGGTGAATGTAATTTTTTCGAAGATATATGAATATTTCATTCTATAACTGACGAAATCTGACAAAAATAGAGGCGGCACACATTGAATCCATTTTTCATAACCAAATTAGACTAATTATTTTTGCCGCGTTATTGCATCCCGTGAAATCCCCAAAGCTTTCCATTCCGTCCGCATCCAGAGATCTCATAAATTAAAAACTCATCCGTGCATTTTCGAGAAATAAACCATGTCCCATTCACGCATATTCCAATACGTCCGCCATCTGGCAGGAAATTTTTCTCTGATTAATGGCTCCCCACAAAAATTTATTAAATTCCCACCACAGAATCTGCCATATCTTCGGATAATTTCATAACTCCGACGAATATTTAATCCTACAGACAAGAGAGACCTCACGCACTGCTGTCACAGGGTCATAGTTGACGAATAGGTGTGTGAATTTCAAATGGGGCTTTCCCACGTGTGAACTTATCTTTCATGTAATACAAAAATTATAATAGATTTACTCGAAAGATAGGCATAATGCGTCCGGCAGCTCTTCGTCGATATGTACTACGGGTTTCGTTCAAAAAAACTTTTCAGTGTCCTGAAACTTCAGCAATTGAATATTTTCTTTCACAGAGATCTAATTTGGGCGCCAGACAGCCAATAAAATAAATAGTACGTGATCTGTTCGACTGTGTACGGAAGCGTAGAAGGGCCACAGATTATTTGTTTTTTTGATCCACAATAATTTCGACTTAAAAGTCGAAATTTCGACTTTTATCTCGTAATTTCGACTTTTATCTCGTAATTTCGACTTTTTTCTCGTAATTTCGTCTTTTATCTCGTAATTTCGACTTTTTTCTCGTAATTTCGACTTTTATCTCGTAATTTCGACTTTCATCTCGTAATTTCGACTTTTATCTCATAATTTTGACTTTTATCTCATAGTTTCGACTTTTATCTCGTAATTTCGAATTTTATCTCATAATTTCGACTTTTATCACGTAATTTCGACTTTTATCTCGTAATTTCGACTTTTATCTCATAATTTCGACTTTTATCTCATAATTTTGACTCAAAAGTCGAAATATGGTTTCTTGAGTGCATTATAATTTATTCCAAGGTGGTGTTAACAGGAGGTTTGTGAAATTGTTGTTTGATTGAAATTTCAATTGAAATATGAGTATCAATAACTCACACCAGGTAAATATTTATTTCAAATCTTTTATTGATATCCATTTATCTGGAAATTGAATATATTGAATCATTTTAGTTACGATTATAGTTAGTTAAAAATGTAACTGGTGGAATACAAAAAAACTCCCAATTCAACTTGATTTACAAAAATTTTAACAAAAGATTAGTTACCAATCAAATTTTCTCGTCAAAACAAAATTTACTTTTCCTTTCTGCACTGTTAAAAATTTCTATACTAATTCTACACAAAAAGCTTTGGAATTTTTAACGAATAACATTTTTCTTTAATAATAGAATCACAAGTTGTACTATATACATACTGGATGAATTTATGTCAAACCCTGATTGAAGACAATTCATTTGATGGATCATTTTTGGACAAGTTCAATTTTGTTCCATACCATCAATACGAGTGAGAGGTAAGTTGTTGTTAATGGAATTATAATTTTTATTTCACAGTGATCTTGATCAAGTATGTTGGGAATGGAGTATTCATAGAATACGGAAAACAAGAAATGCTATTGCTCCAGCAGGGAGACCAAGTATATTGTATGCGATGCCTTCCCTTTATGGAGTACAGATCACCTCATCAAGATTCCATCATTCGCTTTTAAACATTTTTCTTCGAAGTGTACATATCCCCGGACAGCCTGTGATGAAAATATTTGGAAATTGTGTTCAATTTTTATGAAAAAAATAATTACACAAGGTCTCTCCATCCTTATGCCACAATTAATTTATACATTAAACTAAGAAGTGAATTAATTATGTTAAGTCAATAAATTTTAGATTGATAAGTATGCATTGAAATTATTCAGTACCTTTTTGAAAAAGTAAATGCTTTCCGAACGAGTTTGGCTAAAAAATATTAGTTTCTCATCATAGTAAATGAATCTGATTAGTAATATCCTTACTTCATCATCAAATTCAGTTTTTCACTACAACTGAATAAATTTCTAGTAGAAATTTATTCAACATTTTGAAAAAATACTCTACACATTCATATCTTAAACGTCATGTAGAAACACATTTTGCAATGGCAACCAACTAATACTCTTGGTATGTTCTTCGAAGAGATACAATGTTCATTTCTTAGGTATAGAGACCTAATGACGCAAAAAAACTAACTGGAGCAGAATGGTTCCCGAACGTTCAATCAAAAAATGAGTAGGCTTCGAATATTCAATAGAATCGGTTTCTGTCATATTTCTTCGTAAAAAAACATACCACTATGAGAAGATTGGAGCACTGTCGAAGTGATTTGAAAAGAGTGTCAAAATTTTGAGATAAAAGTTGAAATTATGAGATAAAAGTCGAAATTATGAGATAAAAGTTGGAATTATGAGATAAAAGTCGAAATTACGAGATAAAAGTCGAAATTTCGACTTTTAAGTCGTAATTATTGTAGATCAAATAAACAAATAATCTGTGGCCCTTCCACGCTTCCGTAACTGTGAAACCAAATCTAAACAAATCTATAAGAAATCAGATATTCTGAAGATACTTGATATTCACAAAATACTGGCTGGTAAATTGAACAAGGGTAGAAATCAAAATCTAAATGTGCTCCAAATTTGTCATTTAATCGTGTGTAAAAAATTGTAATAACTCAATATTGATCGTGAATGAAAGTACACTTTCACTTATCTAAGGATAGTCCAGGTAAAAATATCGGAAAAAGTATTACTTAGAAGATTCATGTCATAGAAAAAAATAATCATTGGGAATGGTGTCAAAATTACACCACCAGAGTATACTCAGTACAGGTTTACATTTTGAATGGATATTAACTCAAAATTCAATAATTGAATCATGTCGATAAATCAGTGTTTGTAATGCAGAAAATATTTATTTTAGAAAAAATGAGTCAAGTGCGAGAAAGTTATATTTGTCAGAATTTCATCAGTTTGGGCTTCCATTGTCTGATATTATATAAAATGATTTGAAATCCCTGAAATAGCTAAAAAGAAGAATGAAAAATTGAAGGGGAAGAATAAAAATGAGTAGTTGCAAAAATTAATTATATTAGGCAAAAACCCTGAAATTAAATAATAGTGAAATGAAATACAAGTGAAATTGGACAAATTGAACCAAAAATAAATAAAACAAAATTAAAAAGGACGTTCCGCTCAGACCGATCATCAGCTCCAGAGATTCGGCTACACAAAACTTGTCTAGATTTTTACTCACCATAATACAACCATTACATGGAAAAACATCGTCATTTGTGAAGAATTCAAGGCATTTTGTCGAACTACTAGGGGCAATTGAAATCACACATGAAGATCAACTGATCAGTTTCGACGTGGAAAGCCTTTATACCAACGTTGCGGTCGAAGAAGCACTCCAAATCATATAGAGGAAGCTATCCGAGGACGAGGACCTGAAAGATAGGATGAATTTACCTATAGAAGTAATTATGAAATCACTAGGATGTTGTGTACGAAACTAGCATTTCCAACTGGAGGACGAATTCTTTACACAAGATGAGGGACTGCCAATGCACTGTGCTTTCGGACTTTGTAATACGAAGGAAGGTCTCGAGAAGAAACTAGACATCATCAAAAATGATGTTCAATGAAATGGCTACTCCAAAGCGATGGTGGAACATACTTTGGCTAAAAGACAGCAGGAGACCCGAAAGAAAGAAAAGCCGTCACAACCAGTGCTTGCACTTCCCTACATCAGAGGATTATCGGAGAAGATACGAAGAATTGGATCCAAGTACAACATCAGAACCTGCTTCAGATCCGGAAACACTATCCGTAGCAGCCTCACGAAAACCAGGCCACCAAACGAGAACTGCGATTCCAAGAATTGCATTTACCAGATATCCTGTGAGTGCGGAAAAGAGAGGCCATTGAATGTTCGCATTGTCGAGCACAAGAAACACACACAGCGAATCAGGAATAGCAGAGCATGTTTGGACCCATCAACATACAATCGAATGGTCCCAAGCTGAGATCATACTCAAAGATAAACATTGGCTCAGGAGGAAATTCAAAGAAGCCGCATACATGTTATCCAACAATGTATTCAGCCAAGCTATCGTAGTGTTACACAACATATGGAAACCCATAATAAAGCGAAAAATGGCCAACTCCCACCAAACGGTCATCTCCCATGAAACCAGTGAAGTGGAAAAAGGATAGCACAATAAGTGAAAGTACTCAAATGACCTATAAATGGTCAGGTCACGGAGGAATCGGTCCAGTCATGACGATTGAATTGAGTAAGTATTCACTAAGATTTTACAGTTTGAGAACGGACATGAAAACGGACAAAACCTGATATATTTTGTTTAAAAATTTCGAGTATATCGTAGTAGACGAACAAAAATCCGTCACGAAAAGTCAAATCATGCAAATAAAATAGAACATAACACCTGCTCTGCTAGAAAACGTTTGGAATGAATTCACTGTTCGAGTAGGTTGTGGTAGGTTTCATAAAAAAACGTTTATAACGTCATTACGTGAAGATAAATGACTTTTTTCATTTCAAAAACGGTAAATCAAAACCTGAAATAGACCTTATCCAGGAATTTACAATGGACATTTACTGAATGACCAAATATTTAGAATCAAGTAACTCCTCGTTACGGAATATTTTTTCAAATGTGGAGACTGGTAATTAACTGATACATTAACTCATTAACCGATATATAGATGAGTTTATAAAATTTCATTTCTTATTTAATGTTCATTGAGTCATTCTTCAACTCAGGAACACATTCTTAACATTAATTGTATAGCGAAACATGTGCAGCATTTTTGTAAAACTCTCACAATAAAGTGTTTCTTGAATAGTAAACAAGATTAGGCTCAACTGTATTCGTTTTTCTAATTGCACACAATCAAATTATGTTATATTATGATTATTCTATAATTCTGAATTATACATTTTTTCCCTATGACATCTCCCCATACCGTGGGGTATGAGATCATTGGGTTCGCGAAGCAATGGCTCTGAGCAGACACAATAAGCCAAGATTCGTGGCTACAGGACTTAAATAATCAAAACAACCATATCAACAGACGGGGTTGGATATTATTATTATTATCATTAGGAAAATTTCATGATGAGTTCATTACTAGACTGTAGGTAGATTTTGTTTGAGAAGTAGTAATAAAAAATTAAAAATTGACCTATTGCTGTATTCGGCGATAAACCATATTTTTTTATGAAAATTATTTTCAAATCTATATTAAATCGCCTTCTTCACTCGACCAGTTCCTGCTTCCAACAAAGTCTGCTACTCAAATACATCTTCTCTGAACACCAACAACAGACTGGTCATTCGAAACAGGAACGGACGTTATTCGAGGAAAATGCCCGTTATCTGAAGTTAAATATTGTGATCTTACAGCGGGATTTACTTTGGTCATAATGTTTGTTGGTCAACCGCTTTTATTTGCGAAAGCATCCAAAGGATTTATATAAATACCAGTTATGGCCGACAGACCCCGTCATGTTTCTCAATAACGGAGGTCGAAAGACCTCTGGAAGAAAAATCGAGAATTTTGTCGGAAGTTATTGAATATTATTATACACTGACTACGTTACAGGGGTAACTCAAAGAATAGGCTTTGACGCCTTGATATCAAAAAAACTCAAGCAAAAACTGATGTCATAAATAAGCAATACGGATATTCATTGAAACTAATTTTACAAAATTTTATATTTGTATCTTCCCATTACTATTTTTGTGATTACGGTTGTGAGTAACTCAAAAGCTGATGAATTTCGGAACCTCTCACGAGAGATCTACATTTTTCACTTTTCAACCGACTTATTCATGTACGCCAATGAAACAGTAACTTGATAATGATTTATTACTTCTATTCTCAGAGAAATAGACCATAGTGGGTAAAATATACGTACATGCAATACAAAAGCAAGTCTATCTGGCCACCTGGTAACACTACAAACAACAGCAAAAGCACAAAAGAAACCTTGGGTATGCTATCTTTGAATGCTTCTCTGTAATGACCACGTAATCACTTGAATATATAATTGTTTACACTTGCATATATAACTGTATTCAAACCGCATGCATCTTATTTCATTGAATATATAACTTAGATATATTTGTTTGGTGATATATATGTCGATGACATAATCAGATCAAGTAATCGTGGTATGTGTACACTGTTGGTGCTCTTGCATTTCAGGCGTGCATTTGACACTACCAATTATCAACTGACTATTCTGCACTATTTAGGCTTATCAGTAGTAGCAATTAAGTTATTTGTTTCCGTCCAAGTAAATATCTGTTAAAATCTACCTCAAATAACAGATTACAACAGATATTTACTTGGACAGACACAAAAGGTGTTTACTGACAATGTCATCAAATTCAAATCTTGATTTCGGTGTTCCACGAGGCTATATATTAGGACCACTTCTATTTTCTTTATATACCTCAACAATTCTGAAATCTCTTGAAAATTGTACTGCTCACTGCAATATAGCGACGATACACAGATTCATTACACTTTTCATCCAGGGCATATGGTAATGGCCTGTAATTTCATTAATGAAGATGTTAACAACTTCTTACAAAAACATCAAAACATTGTCTTCAGATTAATTGTAGTGAATCTAACAAAATGTTATTTGATCGAAAAAACAATTCTCAAATCATCAAAATTACTATTGATAATGAACAATTAGTTTTTATAGAACACACAAAATACTTTGGTGTGGAGATCGACTGTGATTTTAAATTCGTAAAACACATAAATGAACTTGTTCAGAGATCTTATCTATCTCTGGAAACATTATACGGAGCCAGGCATTTTTTAACGACGGACATGAAACTAATTCTGTGTGAATCGTTAGTATTGCCTATTTTCAAATCTGCCGACTGCGACGAGGGATGTATCAAAAGTCGTGTACCAGAAAACTCTATACCTTCTTTGGAGTATTGTTCTCATGTATGGAGCTCTGCCCCCAAACATACCCTGAATTTGCTGGATTACATCCACAAAAAAGCCATTCGCCAGATTGGAGACGCGAACGTGCAACATTGATAGCTTGGAACATCGGAGAAAGGTTTGTCTCTCTTCTTTAGATACTTTTACCGGAAGTGTGTAACGCTCCTTACGCGTTACGGGTCACTTTGACGCCGAGTTCAGGTTACGGGTTGCCTCGGGCGCCAACTTTCGGCGTGGTGTGCATCACGTGCTCCGGGCAGCGTCAGTGAAGAAGGTAATACACCAGGGGTCTCTATGGTATTGACTAAATCAACTGTAGCCAGTACATCAGGCTTCAATTGTCGTCCTGGGTTCGAATCCTGGGTATCAAGAAAAATCAATCTACTACTATTTTTACAAGCGGAAGAAAGCGGACAAAGGTTACGCATTCATCATGCCAAGCATCGACAGACGGTTAGGATACTACGGCAAACGGCAGCACAGGTGCTGAGCTCATTCAAAGCTCTTATATGAGGATTCGTGATTCTGGGTTCAAAACAAATAATCAGCAAAATACGGTGGTATCAACTTGAGGAGTGTTTGGCACACGGCCTTCGACAAATTATAACAATAATATAATATTACACCCAGTATAATAATTAATCGGAATGTGGGGTGTTCATCACACGGTCCATTTAAAATAAAATGAGTATATCAATATGAAGGGTGTTCACCACACGGACTTCTTCAAAATAAAACAATCAACAATATCAATACAATTGACCACTCGGTATCAAGGGTGTTTTCACACGGCCTTTAAAACAAAACAGACAGTTATTTGTCGGAATATCAAACAAACTGAGAAACACTAATTTTTATCCACCCACTTTTTTTGTCTACCGGTTTGCCTTTATTTATCGAGGCTCAGACTCGAGCAGAGCTGGAACTGAAACTCAGACTAAAAGTCAACTGAACTCCTGGACTTCCCTGGTCGATAGTCTTCTTCATCTTAATCAGGTTGGAAACTTATCCCTTACCCTTTCAACTGTCTTTCGTTAGGAGGACGAGTGGTTCATGACGTAGGGTATTTTGGTGGCGACATAAAGATCAATGACATCTATGCCGCTCTGGCCTTGTGTACCCCTTCCTGACTGGGGTATTTGATGAACAAACTGTTCATTTTAACAGACGTCATGGGGCCTTCACTCAACCGAGCGACGGGGCCTTCTGAATCGAGTGGAGTCGTCTATAGTGTAATCTACAGCTTACCTGACTATTGGGTTATCATGAGTTTCCGCTGACTCAAAAACTCTCTGATTCTTCGACTGAATGGACTAGTTAACAGCTTCGAATCTCTGCGGATGGCTTCATTCCGCACGAACCATGGAGCCTTCACCAGCACCCTGAGAAGTTTATTTTGCAACCTTTCCAAAGTGGAGAGGTTTGACGGAGCGGTTTGTCCCCAAGCGCCTGAGGCATATATAATGACAGACTTGAACATCGTGTTGTATAATAAAATCTTGATTTGAAAGGGTCATATTTTTAGGAGTGATAAATTTTTTGGGAAAGAAAGTTTTTGGCTTTCTACTACTCCATCTGATACAAGAAAATGGATGAGAGAATCTTCCAAAGAAAGGAAGGATTAGTCAATTTGAAAATAAGTAACTCTATACATGGATGTGTAGATCATGCAAAGAAGTAACTTTCAGACACAAACTGAGAGAAAGTCCTCCTTTCGTGTAATTCAATGTTTATATGAAAGTAGCTGTTTCAGGAGGACTTTCTCTCAGTTTGTGTCTGAAAGTTACTTCTTTGCATGATCTACACATCCATGTATAGAGTTACTTATTTTCAAATTGATTAATCCTTCCTTTCTTTGGAAGATTCTCTCATCCATTTTTTTGTATCAGATGGAGTAGTAGAAAGCCAAAAACTTTCTTTCAAAAAAAATAAAATCTTATTTCTAAGACTGAGCTTAGAGTTTTGATTGATCAGAAGATAGAGTTTAGCTATCCTCATTTGTACTCTGTTCTTAATATAGTCGATGTGATTTACCCAGGTGAGTCGGTGGTCTACCCAAAGACCTAGGTATTGTGTTGTGAAATTGGCCGCGGTGGTAGTGCGCCCATCTCACGATCGGAAGGTCGTGGGTTCGATTCCTGCCTCGACCAGATATTTTTCTCTATAGAATTTATCTGTTTGAAGCTGGGATGATTCTGCAATCATGTTAGGAATCACACGTTGAAAGGTAAGACCTCGTTAGTCCTTAGCTCGCATAAGTTTCTCAACTTCTGAGAGTTGTCGTTCGTATGGGGGCGACAGCAGATTTACAGAAAAACAGATTTTACTTGCGTTTGCCATTCTATCTCCCTGTCTGAAATCGTGACTCTTGTTTTGTTTTGAGTTTTTCCTGGGTTCACCCGAATCTTCCACTCCAGGTACCAGCGTTCGAGGTCGTCCAATGCGCGTTGCATGTAGACGACCGCCAAACATCGACCCATGGAAGAAGCGAGGAGAGCCGTATCATCGGCGTATAGGGAAACTTTCACGTGATCGAACCTCGAAAGGTCGCTCACGTAAAGGCTGTACAGTACTGGAGACACCACAGCTCCTTGAGGCACTCCAACTTGGATTTCCCTGTCAGGAGACAGGGTTCCTTCAACACGGACCTGAAATGTTCTGCCCTTCAGAAAGGACATAATCCTCCGGATCAGGCCCCGAGGCAGGTCGAAATCGAGCATAAGCCTTCGTGCCATACTCGGTCGAAGGCTTTCGAAATATCTAGGAGGACAAGATGGACTGTCTTTCTATTGTTAAGCTCTGAGGTGGAGTTTTCGACCAGTCTCAAGGCCTATAGCTCGGTGGAGTGTCCCCTCCTGAAGCCGAATTGTTCATCAGGCAGAACATTTCAATCTTCAACTTCTTCGGTTAGCCTTTGCAGCACAACACGTTCAGCCAGCTTAGCCGTTGAGCAAAACAGACTAATCGGACGATGATTCTGGGGAAACAGCGGGTTCTGGCCCTGTTTCGGAATCATGACAACTACGGCATGCTTCTATCTTCGAGGGAAGTATCTGAGGGTGGACTCCCGTGGTAGATGCTCTCGAGATTATTTGAAATAAAGTTCGACGACGGTGTCCGGTGATGGGAGTGCCCTCCATCGGTGGTACGGTGTATTAACAAATAACGTATGATTTTCAAATCTCATTGGCGACCCGGCATTGTACAGTTTCCTATCGCTATAGAGTGGCAATTCGCATTAGCGACCTGGGATTTCTATCGCGATAGAGTGGCAATTTGATCGAGGAAGGTATTCATTCAGTCGGGGTCAAATAAATAACGGAGCAATAATATAAACACAAACTAAAATGCTGATTCTACCTGACGTTCTACTGGGGAAAATAGTAACTTCGTTACAAGTGTTCATGTGACTTAGCACATTTGATTCCACCGAGAGAAGTACATATCATAAATATGCGACGGACTGTGGCTGCTCATTGTTTTGCGGTTAAACTTAGTACACCTTGAACTTCACTGTTCAAGAACTCTTCCATTTGGAGAACTGCGTTTATGTGGAATAAACTTCCTGAGAACGTTTTCCCAAATGAATTTAGTCTCCAGCGATTCATATCCAATGTGAATCGCTACTTTTGCACAGACATCGCTCTGAGAGCCCCTTAAGGAATTTCCTATGGTGCTTGTATTTCATCCTTCAAAAAAACGAGCTCTCAGTATTTTTTTACAGACATATAGTTCATAATATGTATTGATGCTAATTTTTCCGATAGTTCATTTGCAGTAAATTCATAAGCCCATGAATATTTCACTTCTTTCGCTGCACCACATAGTCTCCAAGCAGCCAGACATCATCACTTACACCACCAATTTCGGTTATTCTTTTATTGCTCCTTCGCAAGGACCGCTTCACGGATCATTTAACAAAAGGCGTAACCGCATTAGTTCACATAATCATATACAACCGCAAACCGAGGCATTGAATGACACAATTAGCATCGTATCGGCCGCGAATAACCATAAACAGTGCGCCCGAACCACTCGTCTCAACTATTAGGGCACCCACATAATAACCTCTGATCTTCGACTTGTGTGATTGGTGTTGGGTACGGATCAATTGCACTTAGCTTTGGCTTGAGTAGAGTTTCTGAGGAGATATGATGATTGCAATAGCTTTTTTCGACCACACTACTTCTTTGAGAAAGTAGCATTTTTCCGGCCTTGTCCGGGGAGTACGTACTAACGTGAACGACTTATTGGAAAAAAACAAGAATCCAATATATTATACACTTGTCTCGTCATTCCATTTGGATAACAAAACATCGGCTACGGAGGCACATCTTCACCGGCAGCAGGAGGCTGCATATTTGAATAATGATATAGATGTTATTTCGAATTGGGGTGAAAGTAACCAGGTTCAATTCAATGCCAGAAAACCCCAAGCATCGGTTTTATCCAGAAAGTTGAATGTCTCCGAACTGTATATAATAATTTTTGGACAGAAAATTCCGCTTTCTACTTCGATAAATTTGTTAATACTGTAATGAACACCAATATGCCTTGGCACAATCATGTCGCTGGAATTGTGGAGGCTGCTTCTCTAAAGCTTGCAACACTGTTCCGATCCAGAAAACTAGCTGTACATAACTCAGCAACTTTTGACGCTTTATGAAGCTCAGATCTGACCTTTGGAGTATTGTTCTCATGTATGGAGCTCCGCTCCTGAGCATACCCTGAAGCTGCTGGATTACATCCAGAAAAGAGCCATCCGCCTCATTGGGGACCTGAACATCACTTGCAACCTTGATAATCTGGAACATCGAAGAAAGGTTAGAGATTTGTTACCATTTTTCAGATACTTTCCCGGGAGGCGTTCACGTAACATTTGCTTTTACCAAGAGCGGTACATACCAGAGATACGCGATGAACTGTGGTTGTTTTACGTTTTGAAGTTCAACTGAGTACACCTCGAACTCCACTGTTCAAGAATTCTTCTATTTGGAGAACTGCATTTATGTGGAATGAACTTCTTGAGAACTTTTTTCAAAATGGATTTTATCTCCAGCGCTTCAAATCCAATGTGAATCGCTTATTTCGCTGTTAGATCGCCTGTAGGATGTTTCTGTAGTGATTGTGTCTTGTTCTTGAAAAAAAGGCCGGAAATAATCACATTGTTGTGTTCATTGTGAATATGAAAGTCTTAGCAGATATGGATTTAATAAATGCAGTATGTTCACAGTTTGTTCACAATTATCGCAATGAACTATGGAAAGCAGCAGCGATTAGATAGTTTAAACATGTGACATGCGAAATTTACAATGTAGCAGCTGCTGCTACAGTACAATTATTATCAGTCTTCACTTTATGGAATATTTTTGGAATATTTCCTTCAGAAAGCATCCATACAAAAAATTGGAGTCAAATCAGGTGACCTAGAGGGCTACTCTGTAGGACTTTCTAATCAGTCTTTAGTAATGAAGAGGTATTTAATCTTGCTGAAACACAACATCGGTTAAAAACTATTTCAGTATGTCAATTATATAATTTGGTAGATATGTACGCTGTCTGTTGAGAAATTGATATGAGTTTTCAATTTCTATTCTGTTCCCTCCAAAGTATTTTCTTTCAGATATATTATACTTGTGACAGTGTTATTTGCAATCCTTGAAGCAGTTCTCAGATGCACTTTTTGGTTTGTTCTTGAGCTCTCTCGGCGATTCGGCTTTCATCTCCTCAATCGTCACAAAACACCATCTTTTCATGGGTATCTCCAATTTAGGGAACAGAAAAAAGTCGCAGGAGACCAAATCTGATGAATATGGTGGCTGAGGCAATGACGGACGTTTTCTTCGTATTGCTTTTGTCAAGCGGGGGCAAACCTTAAAGATAATACTACTAATCGACTGTACGACAATGTGGTAAGAACTTTTGATACACTACGCCACGGTAATCACGGAAAACAGTGAGCAAATGATTCGTCACCAGATATGACCCTTTGTAGCAAATTTGGATCGCTATGGATGTCATTCAACAATTCTTGGGCGATGCCAATGCGACGTTTTTTGGTCAAAATTCAGCAATTTTGGAACGCACTTCGCTGCCACATGCTTCATACCCAAAATTTACGAAAAAACTGCATTGCATGCGCCAGCTGATATGCCGATATGTAAACCTTCTGTATCTGTAGAGTAGGGAGCGGGGAGTGTAATCCCACATGTGACCCATTGTGCATCCTTCCGAGGAGTTGTCCTCCTATAGGTCATCGTCAATCCTGTCCTTTCCAGGAAGGTGGAGAGATCACTGGTTGACATCTGCTTTATATCGGCAGGTGTAGGCCAAGACTCGCCGAACGCACACTCTCGTATTGGCGATAACTCCAGGCATAGGAAATGCCTGACACCCTCATCTTCCTGTTCACACATCCTATATTAGGTGTGTCCACTAGCCCCATATTATGGAGGTGTTTCCTTAGTTGACAGTAGCCAGTCAGAAGTCCTATTGTCAAGCGTAGATTTTTTCAGGTCATCGCCAGATATTTCTTCGGTGCCAGCTTCCCAGGGTAGTCCAAGGTGATCCTGACAGGATTTCATCGTTTGATTCCATCCCATCTCTTTATGGATTGAGCATGGGTGTGACATTTGGCTAGTTCTCTTCTCAATTCTCTAAGTCATCAGGCCGTGGGAGCCACTGGGTCCTAAAATTCTTATTCCAGCCGCTTCCTTGGCAAAAGAATCGGCAATGCGATTACCTTTACTCATATCGTGCCCTTTAACCCACCTCATTGGATATGTAAAGGTTATTTCATAATGTAGGGCATAAAAATAAAAACCGATGGAGTTTTCACTTAAGCCTATTGTCCTTTTTGTTTTAATCCAGATTTTCAATCAACAATTTGTTGAATGGCAATATAGTTTACATATTATACATAAATATATTTGCAATATTAGCAAAATATGGTTGACTTAGTTATAAGTAAAAATGATCAATGTATATGAATGTGATGTATATGAATAAATATTTCAAAGAATATGTACACTTATCTAATGGGCACTACATCTCCCCCTTTTGGAAGAATGAACTTCATTCCAACCAAAAATGAAGATCATCCATTTTAACGAATTCGAAAGGAAATAGAAGACATGTATTGCCGACCGTTAAAATTACAGATAAAAAATTTCACAACCAGATCTATTAGGTTGGCAAAGTATAAACAAAATGAAAAAATCGTTTTTTTTTGTTTTTAAGTAGGTAATCACCTTCTTTTAAAACTATCAAATCCCCAAAAATAGATACTACACAAAAATATTTCATTACCCCTACTTAAATAGTAATACTTAAACTTAAATTACAGATACGTCTTCAATAATTTAGTAGTCTGAACCACGCACTATTAATGTTTTTTTTTCACTATACATATAACTGCACACTGTTTTTATGCACTGTCGTATTTTTATTGTCTTTAAGGTTTTTTAGTTTACAGTTTACATTGTCACAACTAAAGATTAAGTATGTGCCTTTACCAATGATCAAACTTTGATCTATTTTCGCTTGTTATCGCAACCAAATCTACAGGATTTGAATTAAGGGATTTTGAATATTGATCATATCTAATTTTACGTTTCTCCTTTTCCCCAATTAAAAAATCTCTAGCCCTCTGGTGAGAAATTTGTAAACGATGTTTGAGCTCTAAATAATAGGCGTCAGGGTTATATACTGGGTCTATTTTGTCAGTCAATGCCTTCATCATTTCGGGTCTTTTTCCAAAAACTAGTTCGAAAAGTATATAGTTCTGATATACTGGGAGTCGTATTGTAACAAAAACTATAAATTTTTATCAATTGATAAACATTTTGAACATTCAACGGAATAATCTGAAGTGATTCTTTGAAAAACAGTTTTCTGTGGAAGAGTTGATGTTTCTTGATGTTTTCTTGAAGTTTGTCTTTCTATCTTCTGAGAATTCAACAAAGCTCAATCAAAAAGTTGTAGCAAGTTCAGAATTGTATACGTTTGAGAATAGGGCAGGAATTGAGGTTCCGGCTCATTTCCGGCCATCACGCATATGAAGTGGAACGAAAATTCTCACAACATATTTTCCTATTATTCGAAACAGAGTTGGTGGAGCGAAAGATAATACTGCAAAACAAATCTACCGTTGAGTCGTGCAAATCGTTATTATTGTGTTTATTGCCGTTTAACTCTCAGCAGGCTTGCATCGATCCATTTTCGAAGTATCGGCAAAGCTTCTTATCGTGTTGGAACACAGCATGCAGCAGAGTTATTTGAGGACGAATTAGAACCATCCTAAGCGGGCAATTATGCTATCAAAGCAATCGGTACACAAAGGGCACAATAATCTGTTCCGGAGAGGGCACAATTAAAGTTTCTTGAACCCATACGTGTACTTTGTTACATTAGATGTGATTCATGAAGGGGGTTTCAAAAGAAGATGATAGAGATTATAATGACTTCAGAATACTACAGGGTCTTTCAACAGTGACTTTCGAACTTTGACAATTGATAACGGCCAACTTTTAGCTACATCCGTCTGTCAAATTACTTGTCACTTATTCAGTCTGTTTTGCCAAATCACCATGATAGGATGTAGCATTCAACAATACGTGCAAATACTAAAATTGTTTCATCAAAATGGGTGTTCTCTCCGGACAACGTACCGCGCGCTTCGCCAATTTTACGGTCGGCATAATCGTCTAACCGAGATGACAATAAGATAGGATATGATAATTTATTTCACCACGTTACATAATAAAATATTTGTAGCAAGTCAAAAAATAACATGAAACTAATTTGTTAACAGTAAAAATATTATAAAAACAAACAAGAAACACAAATACAAAAATATAAGAACAAAATTGAGTATGTATGTTGACATTATAAATATTTAAAATGATTCACGTATTCTTCGACAGAGTAGAAGCAGAAACTCAAAAGAAATTTTTTATTGTTTTTTTGAATCTGGACATACTAAGAATTTTGAAACTATCCGGAAGATAGTTGTAGAGGTTGAAATCCAGTGTGTTCTTTTGTGATTCACACAAACGATAGTGGTTTGTCCGAAATTTGTTACAATGTCTGGTATCATAGTCATGAAGGTCTGATTGCTTGATTAATGAAGTTGATTTTTCATGAATTTCTATGAGAACGTTGTACAAAAATAATATGGGTCACGGCATTATTCTCAATTTCAAAAACAGGTAGACAATGATCCCTATAACCAGAATTCGTAATTCTCTGAGAGCCCCGTATCTGAGAATGGAAGAGGTAGAAATATGTTATTTTCAGTGTTCCATTTTTTACTCAATTGGTCAATATGACAGGTCCAAGTGAGAGTACTATCGACAACTAACCCAAGTAATTTAACACTGTTCGCACTTGATGTAGCGGCAAAGCTTACTGAAAACTATAACTGTTGCGTTTTGTCTGTATTCAGTTTGAGTCGATTTGTCACGAACCAACTTGCTGCCTTCTCATCGACTTCCTTTGATATTCTAGATAGTTCAATAGAATATTTGTCAGAGTAAATAAACGTAATGTCATCGGCAAACAAAACAGACTTATATGGATGCATGAAGTTACTAATGTCATTCACGTAAATTATGAATAGAAGTGGTCCCAATACTGATCCTTGGGAAACACCATGTTTAACGAGTTCTAAATTCGAAATGCAATTATTGCTACTGACTGCTTGATATCTATTCGACAAATATGATTTTATGAGGGATAGAGATACTCCCCTGACGCAATGGTGATATAGTTTTTCCAATAATATGTCGTGAGAGACGCAGTCGAACGCCTTAGAGACGTCGCAGATGGTAATAGCTGTGTGGTTACCTTGCTCGAGATTGTCGACTACTTTACTCACCACATTGAGAACTGTCTCTGCTGTAGAGCGGTACTTACGAAAACCGAACTGAGATTAGTTGAATAATTTATATTTTACAAAATATGCGTAAAGAAGTTGTTTAATAATCTTCTCCACATTTTGCTACTGGCACTTGATGTGGGCTCCCAGAATATATTCATGAATCTTTTATACAGGTTGTTATCCAACCTGGCCACCCCCATCTTCATATTTTCAAGTACAGACCTGTATTTTTTGTTGTAGTTTTTGGATCGTAGACGTTCAGTTCATACTGAGAAATTAAATTCAATTTTATATTTCGGGATTTTTTAGTAATATTCGATTATAATTGTGTGAATTATTCCCTTTTAAATCATTCCCTGGAAATTGGTTGACTGAGTTGAATGAAAACATAATAGCAACTTTCACGTCTCCCTATGTATCATAAAGTTTTTCGAGGGTTTTTTTTCATTTTTAGGTACCTATTCATATTTTTTCCATTGCTCTAATCATTTTCTACAAGCATTTTCGACAAGTTGGAAAAATTTGGAGTTTATAAGCTTAAGTGTCTGAAGTGTAATAGTGTTTATGTGGGACAATGCGGACGAAATTTCCAAAAACGGTATGCTGAACATGAAAGGTCCTTCAGACTAGGAGAAAATGATTCTACGTTTTCAAATCATTCTTTGGCATACAACCACAAGTTTCCGAATCTAAGCGATACGGAAATTCTGCACTATGCAAGGAAGGGTTGCAAACTCAATTATTTAGAATCCTTGGAAATTTACAAGCATAAACATTGCGGGTGCAGCCTGTTAAATGACCAAATCGATTTAATTTACTCTCCGGTTTTTAAATTGGCACATGCGCATTGTGAACTGTAAATTCAGGTACTCAATCAAGTACCTGAATGGTATATATTAGCGAATGTAATGAATCATTGTTAGTTTATTGTTCAAGTTTGAGAATGTCCATATAGGACGAAACTGCAGTAACGTTAGTTACAAATTAAAGTGGTAAAAAACATAGAAATTTTCATTTCTCTTTTCATCATGATCTCCTACCACGTTGTAATGGCTACATCCATCAATTTATTGACACTCTATCTCTTATCGTTTACGAGATCCCCATGTACAGAAACGAATTTGAATAGCCCAGTATATCTGGTTTGGACACATTCAACTTCCTGAAGAAAACCGATGCGTGGGTTTTTGTGGCATAGAATTGAAGCTGGTTACTTCCACCCCAATTTGAAATCAACTCTAGATTCACATTCAGATGTCCTGGAATCCATAGGAAATGACAAGACAAGTCGTTATATAATAAAAAGAGGGTTGGTGCCACTATTAATCCCTGGTAAAAGTATTCGAGAAATTGTATATGTGGGTATATGAGGTACCAGTTCAATTGATAGCTCATTTTATTAACTGTTTCAGGTGCTGCAGGTTTTTTCGGGTTTTCCTGCAGCTGAGAAAGCAAATGCGCCACTGGAATCAATGAAGTCGCCCCGGAGCGCCAATTAATTTTTGTTGTTGTTTTTATTTTCATCGTTGTTTTATTATGATATAATAATTATAATATTATGTTATTCAAATTTCCCAAATTTTTTTTCTTGTAATATAAAGCCTCCTCTATGATTCCTCGTGAAATATTTTCACTTCTTCCTCATGTGTCTCATCTGCTGTATCATAAAGTGAAGTAAACAAAAAGATCGACGAAAATTGCTTTACTCCTGATGTTCCATTCGGAGTTCGTCTCAACATCGTAATTATAGAGAACTCGAAAAATTAATGACATCACTCGCGAAACCGAATTAATCACAGCAATATCTCATGCTTCGCCTCGTAGAAGCTTTGCTGTCAGTTAGTTTCAGCCAAGGAATGGGACCAAAACGTAATAAATTACGGGGGAATGTCAACTCCTAGACGAAAGTATAGTGTAATATGCTCCGGTGATCTTATAAATGTCTTGAACGTAATCTATTGTTTGGCTAAATTTATGTAGCCTGGTGTATTTCATCACTCAAAGCGACCGGCTATGGGGGTATCATAACGACCAATTCGTGTCCTCTGTCTTTATTAGGGCCATCGAGCATATTTCAGATGATCTTGATACGCAAGAGTGGCTGCAATAATTGCTTGATGGTCTTTTATAAGGAAGACCCTCATGAGATATATTATCAGCCACATCTGTTTCAGCAGACGAAAAACTCGTCAAATAGCCTTTTTTACAAACGAATGAGCTTAATTCTAACACTTTCATCATGATTTATTTTTCTTTATATTATGCTCCCTCTTTCAAACACTATTTTATTCATTAAAGTAGCTGAGTGTCAGAATGAGCTTCATTTTATTATTTTGTTTCTTCTTACAAAGATATAATTTCCTAGTCGAATTTTTGGGCAGAAAAATGTTGACAAAACAAATTGTTCAAAGCCATTAAACTTTGAATATCATGTAGAACTAGGCCATGACATAGTGTAGAAAGTTGAATAATTGAATAAGGTTCTGAAAGTTGTCAATGAATTCAACACTATGAAAGTAACATAAGAAAAACAAAGTAGAGAATATCAACATTGTGAAAATCATAACTTCTTCCCATTTTCCATTCTTTGATCGATTGGAGCAAAATCATTGTATTTCCATTCATTGACTTTTATTTTGTTTCGAAAGAAATGAAAAATAGGTTCAGAATTTTTCATATAGACTTATTTTCCATTTGCAGCAGAAAACACAAGAGCCTTTGGTTCACAGTTCTCGTTAGATTGTCATAAAATGAAATGATTGGATATTTATTTAAACTTTACCGTAGTTAGTTTTTTCATTCAATATATACCTTTTTACCAATTCTTAGAAATTATAACTTGAGATCATAAATTTTTCTCTTTTCTTTCATTTTCTGTGTTTCATCTTTTTTCTCTCACCAATTTGTCCTTCTATTGAAATTGAACAACTTTACATTCATATAAAACATATTGGTTTTTCATAGCAGTGTCAGCAATTAGATATTCCTTCTACTACTTTCAAGTGATTCAAACTATATTGAGCTGATAGCCATGTATTTATTCCACGGAAAATATTTTTCCTTTGAAGCATTTCTTTTGTGTTGTGCCATTTAAATTTGTGAGAGTAGAAAGAATAGAAATACTTTCACAATGCCGTGAATATACAATCCACTTTTATGTGTATCAGCATTTTTTAGAAATCCATGAAAACTCAAGTGGAGCTTGACTGTATTAGAGAATTATGGAAACAAATATCTTGACTGCACATGCATCCTGGAAATATGACTACTAATGAATTTGTATTAGTAAGCCAACCTATCCGTACACCTACTTATTGTTTTTTTTTCAGTTGCCCACTTCAAAATTCGCTATTTCATCCTGACAAACAATGTTATTCAATAATGATCAACTCAGAAAGTACATTATTCGTGATTTTGATATCGAATATTGAATAATAATATCGAAAAAAAAACTGATTTCTTGAAGGCATCAACTCAAAAGTTCCTTATATTGACAATTCAAAATCTACATTTCTTCCCGCTCTAACTTGGAGATTTCTCATCAAGAAACTTAGTGTATTTTTCAATCTTTCATGGTAGGTTGTTGTGATCAAATTCTTCTGATAAGTTAACATATTAAATTTTTTGGTTTTGTTTTGGTGTAGCGGTAATACGGTTTAGCTCTACATTCTTGTTATTTCAATCTTCAAAAAATATCTCTTTGAAATCAACTATCTTTTTCGGTTTGATCAATTACCATTATTGAGTCGTCAGGATATATGATTGCAGAGAAACGTATCATGTTCATAGTCGAGTTGAAGGTTGGACAAACATTGATCAAATAATTCAAGTTCATTGAAATAATGATAATGTAATTAGTGGTATTAAATGAATACATTATTCAGGCAATCCGTAGAAATCCTTGGAAACAGCTGCGATCTTGCCGATTTATTTAATAATTCAAAATCAGAAATCTTTCGAAGAGAAACAAAAGATTGAAGAGGTGCTTCAGAAAGAAAAATACATGAAGATCGTGAGGGACCCTACTTCATCAATTGGAAGGAAGTTATACCAGACTTCGAAAAAACAATAAGTTTATTTTTCGGAAAAAGATCATCGCTAACACCGCATCACAGTGAGCCACCTCATTTGTACGGACTACCCAAAATTCAAAAGAAGGATGTTCCGCTCAGACCGATCATTAGCCTCAGAAATTCAGCTACTCAAAACTTGTCCAGATTTTTGACACCCATAGATGAAACCACTGCAACAAAAAACATCATTTTCTGTGAAGAACCCAAGGCATTATGTCGATCTAGAGCAATCGAAGTCAAAGAGCAGGACTGATCAGTTTCGACGTGGAAAGCTTCTACACCAACGTTCCTGTCGACGAAGCATTTCAAATCATACAGAGGAAGCTATCCGAAGATGGGGACCTGTAAGATGGAACAAACTTACCGATACAAGTAATCATGGAATTACTAGGATAATGTGTACGAAACTGCTACTTCCAACTGAGGGACGAATTCTTTATGCAAGATGAGGGAATGCCAATGGGATCGTCACTTTCACCGGTTTCAGCCTACATATATATATGGAGTGGTTTGAAACTACGGCCATTGGTGAACCACACAAGAAGCCCCAAGTCTGATTGAAATACGTTGACGACACCTTCATCGTTCAACGAAAGTCATTTTTTGTGGAGGAAAAAATCGGTTTTTTATCGACCTTTTTTTTGGGTAATGGTTACCTTCCACAATCTGAAAAAATATAAAAATTATAATGGAGAACTTTATACAAGTGTAGAAGGGCAAACTTTTTAGTTTACCCCGATAAGTTACTGCGTAAAAATCAAAGTATTTTTCACAAAGAAAAATCTTCTATTTATCAGTAACTTGTCGTATTTCACAATTTTGCCTATCAAAAAAATATTAAGAAATTATACTTATCTTTTACGTTTCGGAGGCCAAAATCTGCCTCCTTCTTCAGAAATGGATAAAAAAATCGAATTGATATGCAGTTATTCCTTTTTTGAGAGCTTATTTCTTTACTTCTTCGACAGATGTCAAAGAAGTTTTGAAATATGAAATTATGTCAATGTTGTTGATTGACAACTGAAATATTTGATGTAATACAAGGTACTCTCCGATATCAGTTTGTTGCCATTTCGTCACTATCGTAAAAGATAAGTATAATTTCTTAATATTTTTTTGATAGGCAAAATTGTGAAATACGACAAGTTACTGATAAATAGAAGATTTTTCTTTGTGAAAAATACTTTGATTTTTACGCAGTAACTTATCGGGGTAAACTAAAAAGTTTGCCCTTCTACACTTGTATAAAGTTCTCCATTATAATTTTTATATTTTTTCAGATTGTGGAAGGTAACCATTACCCAAAAAAAAGGTCGATAAAAAACCTTCATCGTATTTAACCATGGAAAAGCAGAACTAGACACCTTCCCGGAGCACATCAACAACGTAAGTCCTTACATCACTTTCACAATGGAGAAGGAAATTAACAACGAATTGTCATTCTCAGACGTATTGGTGAAGAGGACCGACACTAAATGGAAAATATCTATATACCGAAAACCCACTCACACGGTACAGTATCTGAACCAGGAATTCAACCACCATCAATCGACAACTAGTCATAATCAAAAACGACCTTCAATGGAGTGGTTACTCCAAAGTGATGATGAAAGAGACTTTGGCTAGAAGACAGCAAGAGCCTCACAAGGAAAAGAAGATACCATAACCAGTAATGGTACTTCCCCACATCTCAGAGGATTGTCGAAAAGGATAAAAAGAATTTGGTCCAAGTATAACATCAGAACCTGTTTCTGATCTGGGAACACTATCCGTAGCAGCCTCACGAAAACTAGGCCACCAAACGATTCCAATAATTGCATTTACCGGATACCCTGCGAGTGCGGAGGGTGAAACTAAGAGGCCATTGAAACTTCGCATTTCCGGGTACAAGAAACACACACAGCGAGGAGAAATCAGCAAATCGGTGAAAGCAGAGCATGTCTGGACTCACCAACATAACATCAAGTGGTCTCAAACTGAAATCATCCACAAGGAGGAACACTGGTTCAGGAGCAAAGTCAAAGAAGCCGCATATATGTTGCACAACAACGCATTTAGCTAAGATAGCGTAAAGATACGCAACATATGGAAAACTTTAACCAAGCGGAACACGACCAATTCCCGTCAAAAGGTCAGTTCCCGCTAAAACCGATGAAGCGGAGTGAGGAAAGAGGGGATAGGTGAAAGCACTTATTTGATTTTCAATTCTTGTTGATTATTTTCAATTTTCATCTCGCGTTATGATATTTGAATTTTTTATTTTTTGATTGTTTCTTTTGTTTTATTTCATTGTAATTTCAGTTTTCTTTGCCTAATATAATTGTATTTCAGCGAAATATTGTCAACCACCTTCAATCAAACATTTATTTCATTCAAGCACTATGTATTTTCATATTAAAAATCCATTTTGCGATGCTTCTTTCGAAAAAATCGAAAAGATTCTTCGTATCAATTTACATAACAGATATGTTGAAATGAGTGGGGTTCTCAAAAGATCCAAAATAGGTGAATGTTCACAGCTTCAGTTGTTCAGCATGTTTGGTTTATTGCTAGGAGTCATAAAAGTTGGAATAGTTTTGCATGTTCGGCGATTTCCTGCTGTCGAAAAAAATAGATCAAAATGGATAAAATTTTGTATAAAAAATGGAATAAAGTACTCAAAAACGATTGAAATTTTTACAGTGGCATATTGTGAAAATGCGGTGATTAAACTTTGAGTCAGAAAAATGTTTACAAGTGATATTAGATTTCCACAGAAGGTCGAGAAAATGTGAATAACGATGCTCGCACTAGATGCCTAGATAAATCAATAACCGATGAAAATGTTGCGAAAGCGAAGAAAATTGTTAAGGAGAATCGACGAATCACGATTAGAGAAGTGTGCTGAGAATGTGGACATATTGTTTGGCTCATGCCATGCAATTTTTTCAGAAATTTTGGATATGAAGCGTGTGGCAGTAGAGTTCGTTTCAAAATATCTGAATTTGACCAAAAAAGCAGTCGCCTGAGCATTGCTCAGGAATTGTCATAACTGGTTCCAATCGTCCCAATGGATGAACCCAGGACAGCCAAGACCAAAAAAAGCACGTCAAGTTCGATCAAATTTCAAGGTTTTTCTCAATGTTGGCAAGAGTGTATTATATCTGATGGAGACTACTTCGAATGGGGCAAAATAAAAATAGATGAATACATAAATTTTTCCAGAGGAAAATGTAAATTCACCCAAATTATTGAACCTATACATATTGTTTGAAAAATAAGAATAATAAATTAAATTTTTTTTATGAATTTGAACAAAAATCATCAAAATCCAGGCTGTTTCTGAAGAAACCCGAGAAAAATACCAATAGTCATTTCAAATAATGATTTCAATGTGTCATTTATAGGTCTTAATTTTACCAACAGTTCATATTTGTTATATTTTCTCATGCACTATATGACCTGCCATAAATGTTGTATGTCACATGGTCAAATAAAACGCTACTCTACTCTATTCTTTCAAATTGATCATGCCCTCAATTATTTTCTAAATGCTTCAAGATACAATTTTTATACGGTTGCAGTATTTCGCCGTTGCTGGAAATTCCCTAATGAGCCGTATTCATTCCGAAAAACGGCGAGCAACGTCACATCTTTTCGGGTAATTACGACAAGTTGGTCCCACATCTCGCGAAAAAACTGCAACCCCATTAATTGCTAGAGCGGCCCGAGAGCCCTAATTACTTAGCACACCCTTCGACGGGGGTAGCGTTGAAACAATGAACATGTGTTCCGTCGACAGGCGGGATATGTCAAAAGCTTTTGACATGGACGCTGCTTGTTTGGCTGTTGAGAGGGACAAGGAAAGAGCACTTGTAAAAGATGAGATATTTCATGATATCGCTATCAAACGGCTTTAGGAAGAGCATCACATGGTTTTACACTCTCGACGTTGATTGATATAGTCCGAAGGTAGAACTGAAAAAAGCCGGAGCGAGATACATAGAAAACCTGGTGTTGTCACCGATTCGCTTTTGTTGAAAGCTCTCGACGTGATCAGTGTACAATGTACAATGCACAAATATTAATAGATGTTGTAAGAATCAGTATGAAAAAATGGAAAGCGCTGCGCAAAATGCACCGTAAGCGTCCTTTCATAGGGGGAGCTTCACGTCTCGCTCCCGAGTCAAGTCAAGTCAAAACTGTTTATTCAAAATTTTGGTTGAATTACATAATGTTTGTGTGAGTGTGTTTTGAGGAGGCCCTGCTATAGGCTTATGTCTTTTCTGGGTTAGGATATTGTGTATGTGTAGTATTATGTTGTGATGTCTTATGTTGTGTTGTCATGTGTTCCTCTTGTTTTCCGTTTTTCCATTGGAGTGGTCCGAGTTCGTTGCAGTGGTCATAAGAAGATGGGTCTAGGTTGTTAGGCCGGGGGTGGACGTCGCCCGATTTCAACTCCTTCCAGACGTACCTGCCCGCTATCTAATTCCCAGTGGGTACTCCTCTAGGATACCTTGGATCTGCTCCGACGGATTTTCCATTGCTCCCAGGAGTCTTGCTGGGGGAAACGGGAGCTTCTTTCTAGGTATCCTTCTGGGTCCTCCACGGGGAGTCCAAATTGTGGTCAGCATGTTGATGGCATCGGCGTTATTGCTGCTCATCGTTCTAGTCATCGTCTTTGAAGTTCCTGAAATGGTAGGTTGATTAGTGTAGTATTTACTAGGTTGTATAAGGTTTGAGATGGATAACGGTAAGGGAGGTTGTGAATGATGCGTAGGATTCTTCTCTTGATTGTTAGGATTCGATGGAATAGTATCGGGGAAAGCGTATCATGGCTTTGTAGTCTAGGACTGGTCTGATAAAGGTTTTGTAAGTGTGTAGGAGAGTTTTACTGTCGCATCCCCTGAGCTTGCCTCTCAAGGCTTTTAGTAGGTTGCTCTTTTCCGGACTCTGTCCAGAGTTTCCCTCCGGGCGAATTCCCAGTTGAGGGTCCTCGTGAAGGTGGCCCCCATAAGTAGGATACCGAGTCTTGGACTATGAGGTTTTCTCCTGAGAGTATGAGTTTCAATTCATCAGGGTTTGATTTAGGGCGGGTAGTGGTATGAGGATGTCTTAATGGTATGGTTTTTCTTATGGCGGAATTTATTTTGATACGCCACTTGTTGCACCACTGCTCGAAGTGGTCGATCATGGTTTGTGCTTGGGATAAAAGTCTCGATATTTATAAGGACCGAAACGAAGTCGTAAAAAGTTTGGTGGACGTCTGCAAAGTGCTCAATTCATTCTTGATCGTTGACGTTTCTGTCGTCGAGGTTTAGGTCGACGGTAAAGAAGGTATACTGGTATTTATGAAGGTATTTTCGACAAACCCATCACCAGGAAATATATCATTCAGCCATAGCCTGACTGGTTAAGTATAGGGTTGTCGAACTCCATTTTGTTGGAAATGAACAAGATTATCTTGCAAAATCGTGTAACTTGTTGTTACTGAGGAGTTCATCATCCAAGCAAATTTGAGTATAGTTCATCGGTTAGATTTTATGCAATGAATGAAGATCCAATAATTGTATTCCCAAGAATACGATCCCAAATGATCACTTTATGTACACTGCGTCCCAAAATTTCAGCATCCATCAGTAAAGCAAATAATGAGCAGAATATTTTGGATTCCATTCATAAAATCCATCGTTTATTCACAAAATTAATTTCTCTTGTCGAAATCGTTGTCATGAAGCTTTTGAAGAAATTTTATTTCATAGGAGTGACATTTATACAGTTTTAGTGCTTTTCTTACTGTTCCGGGAGACTTTCCTTCTTGGCGTGCCACAATGCGAAGTGACGTCTGAACATTGTTGTCGTTCATCTTGCGCACCTTCAAATTTCCCCATGAATAATAATAATTTCAGTTCCTTGTTGAACTGTGATCGTATTTGTTGAGAAAAATTCAATAAACGCACAACCTGTAACTCGCAAAACTGATTTTACAATAATCCTATTTTACAAACCAGAGTGGAATGGAATGATAAATAAAGGATAATTTAACAAAAAAACTCAAAAATGCTTCACCTGGGCTTTTTATCCACCGTATGTGAATTGTTTTCAACTTTCTTTATTTATTTTTGAACACTTCAACTAACTTTTCATTTGTGACTACTATACAAGTAGTTCCGGTAAATAACATTTTTTTGAGAATAATTCTTATTGGATCATGTTGGATATTACGAGTAAAATTATTTGAAACAGTTATCGTTATAGTGGACGACTTCAGTTTCTTCCATTTACATTCATCAAATCAGTATCACAAAAACACTTTTTCAATAAGTAAACTTGTTTACAGTTTTCACCCGGTTTCTCTCGAATTGCTCTCAAGCAAGTACTTCTGCAGAGGTTGCTGAACGGCCTTCAAAATTCCCGTTTTCAGTTGAAATTTTAGGAGTTGCGTCTGCTCCAGCTGAAGAGTTGATGCAATTTGATTGAAAATTAGCCTACCAAATGTTTAATTCTCTCTAGGGGTCAAAATATTGAGGGCTGTACGTTCTTAAATAGGCCTTGTATCACAAAATTTTTTGTGCGCATGTGTCAGTATCAGCCATCTTTTTCGTACTGTTTTTTGTAAACAAGCATATTGAATAGGACGCAACTCATGTTTTGAAAATTGAAATATAAATTGAAGTTTATTATTTGTAAAAAAAGTGAAAAAAAAGTAGTACGTCAAAATTATCAGAAAAAAATGTTTATACTCCGTTATAATAATGTTATCTGTAAAAGTGATACACGATACAAATCATTCAAAACCAGCACATACTATTTTATAAATTTTCCAAAGCCTTTTCTTGAATATCGCCAAAAAAATAATCAAATCATCAAGCAAATTACATATTAAAGCATGTGCAAAATGTGCGAAATGTGAATTATGGGTGAAAAAATGTGACAGGAGTGACCAAGGCTTTAAATCTATTGATGATGTTACCAAGGATACTGGAAAATTTGTTCCACTAACATGAAAACAGTCGAATCTCATAACAAGTACTTTTTACCTCATACACAATTTTAAGACAACGATAAAAATAAAATAAATACAACAATAAAAATTAATTGGCGCTCTGGGGCGACTTCATTGATTCCAGTGGCGCATTTGCTTTTTCAGCTGCAGGAAAACCCGGAAAAACCTGCAGCACCACATCATCTGAAGATCTTGATCCAACAATGTTCTCTCTCTCATAAAACAAAATGTAGGGTGTCTCCAGAGGCTCCAATAAATTCAATGCATTGCCAGAACACTTCGTGACACGACTATCGTCAAACTTAAACCAGTCCGTTTCTTCTTTGACCAAGGCGTAATAATGACCACATTCAACACCAGAACCACAGTGAACAATTACTGCATGAATATTATAACAGTGGTCTGCTAGGTTGAAATGTTCATCTATTTCGAACCTTCCAAAGAGTTTCTTGCTTCCGTTAGAGGTTGAGTCTTGTTTGAAAATCATCAGTGTTATTATTAGATTGACTGGTGCCTCAGCTATACTTGTTTCCTTATAACAGTCAGTTACTTTGGCGCATGTTTGACAATACAGTCGATCATCACCTGTTAAAAATTCCATTTTCAGATGATTTAACAATAAGCTTTGCACGGACTGGTAATTAGTCGTATTAGGAAAAGCTAGATGAAGTTCCAGAAATTCACATAAGTTTTCAGTACTTTTTGAACATTTACCACAAAGTAACCAAGTGAGGATTTTTCCAGCAAAAGATTTACAAACACAAGACGAGATGGGTTGTACGGAATCATTCAGTCCAGAGCGGCTGGGAGTATTGATTTTGCTATTGTTTTGCTCACGAAGAGTATTCAACAAGAACCCCAAGAATTCGGAACAATCCTCTTGTTGTCCTAACGAGTATTTAGTGGACTTCAAAGACTCCAGGAAATCGGTTGGAGGGAAAGATGATACCTTCTTACGAAACTGCAGCTGCATGAACAGTTGTTTGAGTTTGATGAATAAGCAGGAAACATTCCCGTTCTCGTTCATCATTAAAACTTCGTTCTTGAAATTCTTCGTCATGAACAACACTTGTAAAATGCTATTCATGTAACAAGGATACTTATATTTGCTCACTACATTTCTTTGGAGAAAGTGGTCCAAATGAACAAAACCCTGATCCTTCAATCTATCAGGAATTTCAACATACGTTCATTATTCCTTATTCTATTGCATTTTTGACTGTAAATTTCATATATATTATATTGCATTAAATATTTTCCTCTAATAAAAATTACTAAAAATATTCAATTCGGTATTTACAAATTTGTCTAATTAATAATGTTATATGTACAGCCTCAAAATATTAATGGCTTGATTTATTTATTAGTTCCATGAGTAATACTCTTGTCAACTGAAATATATTTTCAATTCCATCAAATAAATTGACATTATTAATGAGAATAAAACTGTAAATACTATTTTTGTATATGTTTTTAGATAGTAAACAAATGCTGATACGTAAGCTATCAATCAGCTCACTTTGTTTCCATTTTACGGACGCCTATGACATTTTAACTATCTTTTCAATTGTTCACCATTATGAGCCTCAACTGAATTATAAACATGTGAAGCACCATCAATGATTTTTTCCAATAATTTATTTTTTATAGAGATTATATTTCTTGCCCAGCCATTGTTTATTAAAACAGTACGAATGTTTTGAATGACCGCCATTTCAATATGACGGCTACGCTTGCGCTCGTCTTATGATGAAAAGGCACAACAGTTTCACAACATACTCTTTTATTCCTGGTTGGTCCTGATTGACAGTGATTTTATGTTGACTCTCTTGATATTTCATCAACACTTTATAATCATAAGTTAGTACCATTCCAATAACTGAAAAATATGTTTTGTTTTTCCGGTAACCAGCTATCGTATCCCTACGAACGAAAACCCTCAGAAGTCGAAACGAGGTCTTACTTTTTGACGTGTGATTCCTAACACGGGTTGGACGATAGCAAGTGAAAATCGAGCATTCAGGCTGGGGCTTAAATCATCGACTCGCATATCAGCCGATTGACTGAGTGAACAAAGCACCCACGTCGAACCACCCGGCTGCTTTTATGAATAATTTTCCATACAGTCCTTGACAGACAAGTAGTTAAATAGACTTTCATTACACGATAATGCTTCAGCTTTTGAGAGGCTAATGGTGTTATCGAGGGATTATCATTCCATAAAGTGGTTTACGGAACTTGAATGTTTAGAATGAAATCAAAGATAATCCCTCAGACATGCTATTACCGAAGAACATTCTACATTATTATGTCGCCGATATGTTATAACGCCTCAAGAGGTGACAGGATAATGGAGCGCCGTAAATACAGAATGTAGAGCAAGAAAACATATCAACAGCAAATTGATTATGCTGACAGTTTACACAGAGGTGGTATAGCTTTGTCGATACGTTTTGTAGGGTTGTCTTGTCGAAAAGTTGATACAATTTTTTGATACCTTCGGATTCCCTGATTTCAAAAAGGAAGAAGGTTGTTTCAATTCATCAGATTTTTTTCCTCATTAAATTGATGTATGTAGCCGTTACTACGTGGTAGGAAATCATATCGAAGAAAAGATAATTGAAACTTTCTATGTTTTTTATCACTTTCAGTTGTAACTAACATTACTGCCGTTTCGTCCTATAATGGCATTTTCAAACTTATATATTTAACATTAAACTAAACATTGAACTAAACTAAACTAAACAGTTAAACTAAACATTAAACATTAAAGTAAACTAAACAGTTCAATGTATAAGTTTGTAAATGTCCTTATAGGACGAAACTGTAGTAACGTTAGTTACAAATAACAGTGTTGAAAAACAAAAAGTTTCAATTCTCTCTTCTTCATATTTCCTCATTTTGCTCTTGTATTTACTTTTTGTGTATTGCCACATACTTTCCAAGATGATCCCTACTTTCTTCAACTTTCTTCACTTGTTATCGTCAGACCCGTGTTAGGAATCATACGTTGACAGGTAATACCTCGTTAGTCCACAGCTCGCACAAGTTTCTGAGGGTTGTCGTTCATGAAATTAATGCATAAATACCTAATTTGAACTGAAATTGACAGATGACATTTTCAAGATGGCCCTAGATGATCCTGGTAATTCAAGTCAATAACTTCACCTACTACAAATTGACGGATATATTAAATGATTTGAAATATCTTAAAGAACTAATGAAAAGAAGAATTGAAAATGAGTTGCTGAAAGAACCAATTACGTTAGGCCAAAAAAAACCTGAAATGAAATAATAGTGCAGTTAAATACAAATAAAAATAGAACAAATTAACAAAAAATGAAATTTGATTTCAAGCCAAGTTACTTATAATATGATGCATTCAACATTAGGAACTCAAAAACCAATTCAGAGGTTTATTGCCCTTTCAAAAATCTGACGACCAGTTTTAATAAGAACCTGATTATTTAGCGCCCAATTTACCGCCAACCACCCGAATATGAAGGTCATATCCGGATATACGCAATTGAGAAAACAAATTTTGAACATTTACCTGTACTGCAGTGGGTATTGTGTATCTACGAAGGCGCTAAAGAAGCAAAAATTTAAATTTTATTAAATTTCGAGTATATATAGTCTAAATTACAGATTGAAATCAGAGTTCCACAAAAGTATTAAAATTCATACGGGATTTTTATTTTTTTTTTGGAAATATGTGACTTTTCTACGGTTTGGTATAAAACCTTTTCAGTAGAACGGTTCAGAGGGAAAAATAATATTGAAAATAATGTAATGGTGAAATTTCGATGGTAATTTATTAACTGATTTCATTTTCATGATTCGTTCGTCCGGAAGAAAAACGACACAACTCAAAAACACCAGGTTCTGACGATTAAGAAAACCCAAACTCAGCGAAAAGTTCCTGAATATCAGAGTCAGATAGCCCAAAGTCTGAATTAGAAATCACAAGCTTCGTTGGCTCCATCGTAGCTTGAACAGCTGCTCTAGCCGCTGCCACTTTACGGGGTCCGTATCCATCGTGAACAAATTCATTAATGAAGGTTTTAATTTTATTCACCAGAGTGTTTTTTCAAGAAACACCCCTTCGGCCTTTTGGAGCACTTCCTAACGAACCAGATCGACCGGAGTTTCTAAAATTTCCTCGGCGTTGATTATCTACTCCCCCACTACCACGAGTTCGGCCACCTCTTCGGGGATTTTCGGTTGATTTCATGATGTCGTCAAGACTCATTTCGATTTTGTTCTTCATTTTATAGTGAAATCTTCACAATCTTCAGAAGTATTCTTTCAATACTCGAAACTATACGCCCCTTTCACTTCGGCTCTAAAATTTCACGCTCATAGGACACCGTACAATCGAAAAACGGTAAACTATCAATATCTTAGTCTATATCTTAATATATATGTTACCAATATTTCAAGACGACTGACGACTAGAGATATGAGTTACCTAGTTTACACCTAATTTAATTATCTGCAATTCAATCTCATCGACACAGTGTACATCGGCTCCAGATGAAAGCAATTTTAAGTGGTTAACTATCATAAGAAAAATTAAAAGTGATAACATTTAATTGTTCCAACTATCCCTAGGGAACAGTGAGTACAAAATTCATATGATCTCAAGGGAACCTAAGATAATAATCCTATTTATCTATTCGTATATAATATAAGGTTCAAATTGGAACCATCTGAATATGAAAACTAAGAGAGATATCAATGCTGTCGAATTGTTTTTCTTGCAAAAAAGAGGTACATTCCAACAAACAAATAAAATGTGACAACTGCGAAGACATTTTTCATTACGATTGCACAAATTTGTCCAAACTAGAGATAAATCTCCTAAAAAGTCTGGAAAAGAGAAGTTTGAGATTCTCATGCTCCCGTTGTGATAATCTATTGACACCACTCGTCAAGCTAGTAGAAGAACTCAAATCTACAATTTCTGATCTCAAAGGAGAAGTGAATCAATTGAAGGAGAAACAACCTATACTACCCGAATGTGTCTGCATACAAAATATAATAACCGAAATCAATGAACGTGAAAGAAGGGCTTGCAACGTAGTTATCTACAACCTCCAAATCAATGATGACGAAAATTTAAAAACAGAGGTTTCTAAAATCAGCCAGACTGCCAATAAAAACATCGTCACCAACGATCTCAAAATAGAAAAACTAGGCAAATCTTCTGATGACAAAGTTCAACCAGTGAAAGTTTATTTCAAAAACAAAAACGACTCTTTAAGTATAGTGAAATGTAGATCCATTTTGAAACAAAAATTTGCTGGAATAAATATAACACTTGATCAAACTGTCCATCAAAGAAACTATTTTAAAATTAAAAATGCTGAAGCGGACCTGAGGAACTCTCAAGGGGAAAACGTCTTCATAAAATTTTACGGTGGTGTGCCATTTATCAAGAATATGTCCCAATAAGAACAATATAGAAAAGATTAAAACACAATGGTCAGCAGTTATGTGTAATTCATTACAAAATGTCTATGCTGTTCTAATAATTACATATTATTATTATTATTAACTATATTTCAACTTTCTAATATTACAATGGCACTCAAAATTTTGAACTTGAATATAAGATCATTAGCTTCAAAATTTATAAGATTTAAAAATTCTGTCGATTATTCGAAATATGACATCATTATTTTAACGGAATCTTGGTTAGACACAAATATTGATGACAATGTTATAAGCTTAGGAAATTTTAACATCGTTAGGAAAGATATAGATACCCGTGGTGGCGGTATTGTAATATATATCAGATGTGATTGTAATTTTCATCTCATCCAAGAAATGCCAGTGAACGATACTGAACAACTTTGGTTATCTGTCACTAACAAAAAAGAGAAGGCCTGTATTGGAGCAATTTACTGCCCCCCATCATATCCTGTTCGTGAATTTATCGAAATTTTAGAAGAATGTCTTATTAACCTGACACCGTTATATGATAATTTGATTCTTGCTGGAGACTTCAACATTGATTTTATGAATCCAACGAACAGTTCAGTAGAAAAACTCCAATCGCTCCTAGATAATTTTGAGCTCAAACAAATAATAAATACTCCCACTCGTATTACAAATACATCTAACACCTTAATAGATCTAATCATATGTTCCAATCATTTATCTGTCACAAATACTGAAGTGAAGAGTACAGATCTCTCGGACCATTCAATTACAACATGCAGGATCGATTTGGAATTAGTCCCCAAAAAACCCTTTTATCATACATACCGTTGCTTCAAGCATTTCAACCACGAGGCATTTTATAATGATTTGGTTAACTCATCATTGTATGTAATACACCTAACACCAAATGTCTATGAAAAAATTCAAATTCTAAATGAAACCGTTATATCTTTATTTAACAAACATGCTCCTTTGAGAACAGTTTCAATAACTAAATCTCCAGCCCCCTGGTTGACAGAAAATATCAGAATGGTAATGCGTGAACGAGATAAGGCACTCAGAAAATAGAAAAGAACAAAAAATACGATGGATTGGAATAATTACAAAAACCTCAGAAATTACGTCAATATCGCTGTAAAAACTGAGAAAAAAGCTTACTTACAGTTCAGAATTCAAACAGGTACCCGAAAATCTATGTGGAAAGATCTTGATGACATGGGAATTCACTCGAGAAAAAAATTTAGAAAAAAGATAACAGATCACCTTGCCGACTCTAATGCGATTAATAAACACTTTGCGACAGTTGCCAGTAATAACAAACCAAACCCTCAACTTTTAGACTATTATCTGAGCCAAAAATTACCAGACATATTGCCATTCAATTTTAATCTTATAACCAACGAGGAGATTATCAGTATACTGAACACAATAAAAAGAAACACAACGGGACCAGATGGCCTCAATATGAAACTCATCCTGTACTGTTACCCATTTATTATAGACTTCTTGATAAATATCATCAATTCCTGCATACTGGACAATGCTTTTCCAGAACAATGGAAAGTATCACACGTTATACCTGTTCCGAAAAAAGACACACCACAACACTTTCAGGATCTTCGCCCAATAAGTATCTTGAGCGTTCTATCGAAGGTACTAGAGAAAGTTATTGAAAAGCAGTTACGTAATCACTTAGACAAATATTCGATTTTACCCGAAACACAATCCGGTTTCAGAAAAAGTCGTAGCTGCGTCACAGCTTTACTCAAAGTTACAGATGATATATTCACTGCGCAGGATAATGGAGAACTAACCGCTCTTGTACTTCTAGATTACTCAAAGGCATTCGATACTATCAATCATTGCCTCTTATTAGCAATTCTGAACCACATTGGATTGAATGATGGTGCAAGGCTTTTACTAAGCAATTATCTATGTAACAGAATTCAAGCAGTAAAAATTGAACAATCAATTTCGCAGCCACTATATGTATCCTGCGGAGTTCCACAAGGAACAATCTTAGGCCCTCTATTGTTTTCGGTGTATACCTCATTTCTGAAAAACAGCCTTTCATGGTGTCAATCACACTTCTATGCTGACGACACTCAACAGTTATCAATAGACAATTTAAATACTGATATACAGAATTTAGTAACTCTATCTAATGACCACTGTCTACAAATAAATCCCTCCAAATCTGTAGTGTTATTGTTTGGATCTAAGGCAAAGCGTTTAACATTTCTAAGAGACTTTGTTATTAAAATTAACGATGAAATTCTCCCAATAGTTGACAATGCCAGAAACTTGGGCTTGTATATGGACTATCAACTACGATTCACGGCACATATCGACCACCTTATTAAAAAATCCTTCGGTAAAATTAAACTCCTGTATGGATGTCGACACATTCTGAATCAGCAAACAAAAATTGTTTTATCAGAATCATTGATCTTGTCTCAGCTTACCTTCGGAGATGTGATTTATGGTCCTTGTCTAACTATAAGAGATGAGTCCCGATTACAAAAAATTCAGAATTCGTGTATCAGATTCATATACGGTTTGAGAAGATATTCCCATGTATCGGTTAAACTCAAGGAACTTGGCTGGCTGAATATGAAGAAAAGAATATTTTTTCGTAGTGCATGTACCTTCCACAGAATTTTGATAGAAAAGACACCTAAATATTTATATAACAAAATATCATTTTGGTCACAAATTCACTCTATAAACATTCGTCAGAAAAATCGAATCCATATCCCACGACACAATTCAAGTTTATTTAAACGTTCATTCTCTTATAATATAGGTAGTATCCTGAATGTATTGCCCTCAGATATTATAAACACCTCTAATTATAAATAAAAAAAAACCATTTTTCAATTTTTAATAAAGGATGAAATCTGAAGTACTGATAGTTAACCCTGATAGTTAACCGTCAACCCTTTTAACTGACTTTACGATCACATCTGAACCATGCAGTTTTGATTTTGATTTGTTAGACCTTGTATTTTAAATTTGTTTTAAATATTCATTGTTTTTCATGCTGTTCTAATAAAGACATATTATTATTATTATTATATAAGTCAAACGATTTTTTCGAGGATACTGTAATAAAAATCCGATACAATTTACGTTTCACCGATAAAATATGGGCAAAGTGAACTGTTGGGACATATTCATTTTAACTTTCCTTATCATCGAGATTCTTCAATTATCGTAGTTTTTCAAGAAATACCAATCGTTTGACAGATAAATATTCTGAATTTTGACACAAAACAGATTCACTGAATCCATTTGTAACATCTATTCTGAATTTCTTACCAAATATCTTGTTAAGTTAGTGGCATTGATACCTTGTGGATAAAAACTTTGAACTCTGAGGGGCACATTGACAGTTACAGTAACAATTATATCTATTAACAATTTTTGTGGTCAAGTCATTATTATAGTCGTTTGTAGTAATAAAGTTCGCATGTGATATAGAATAATTTTTTCAGCTAGATTTTGGATTGTTTCAATTGGTTTTCTTGTTTACAAATTCTCATTTCTCCTAAAAATTCAAATAACTTGGTTAGGAAAAAGTATTCAATAAAATAAAATGGTAAAATTCTTAAAACCCCGCTGTGCATATACCCGTCATAATGTTTGCCTTCTCATGTTTCTCATTGTGCATGTTTACTCTGCCTCCAGATGAATCTTGAAGATATGGAATATGAAATTTCTCATCTCCTCCAAGTGAATACACGATTCAAATGTACATTATTGTGTTAATTAAGATCAAATTTATGCTTATGAGTATCTGAATTCAATATTTGGATGTTACTACAAATTTATTTGAGAAATAGTTGTTTATTTCATCTCATACTATTACAAATGATTCAAAGTTTCTAGAAATTGTTTTTGTTACAGGTATGTCTGCCACATATGCAAGCCAATATGACGTCTGGTAAGGAATAAAGAACAATTCAGTCTATAATTTATTACAACGGTAATAAAAAATCATGTTCAAAATTTTCGCCCCACTATTCATTTCACATCTGCCACCAAAGTAACTTTTTTTTCTACTGTTAAAACATGTTACGGTCGCCTCCCCAATTTTAATACAATACCCTTCGAAAAGCAGAAGTCCCTTATATTGAAAATAGAGGAATCTTATTCGGATAATATTACATTCTTTCGCCTCAGACAGTGCAGGACTTTTGATAATGAAATCCGAAAGAATGTTCGAATCGGAATCAACAGGATGCAGATCGTTTCGGCAGGAATGGGGGAAAGTATAGGGATGCGAAGGGAAACAATAACATTCTTGAAACTTTCAGATCCTTGGTGGTGAATAAATGAATGGAAATTGATAATATGTTACGAATTGAGAGGGATCTATTTTCAGAATGGAGAAGCATCGTGGGGAATATTCGATGGTAAATATGTATCAGCTCAACAACCCCTTCACTTTGTGAAGTTCAAATGGATGAACCTGCATTCATTCCGATTGGAATCGTTTGAAGAACTAGTCTGTTGGCTCTTAGTGATATTAACAATAACAATGAATGAAGAATATCTTGCTTAGGAAATGTTTTAGCTTACTAATTCTCCATCTTTATACAGAAAACGTGGTGAACTTACCCAAGAACTATATTCTTCTAACAATATATCACTTTCAATTCAAACTTGGATAACTTTTCAATACTATTTCTGAAACTTACTTCGTTCCTAGGAATCAAAGTACAGAATTCATTTGAATTATTTCGAAGAGGTTTTTTGTTGAATGATTCTCATAATCTTCCAGACCTAACTTCATATCTATATTGAACATAACAAGCTCTGTTGTACTATCCGGAGATCTTCGTAATACAACTTCATTTTGTACAAGTTTGATCTATATCACTAGGGTGTTTTCCCAACACCAAACCATTATTTTAACACCTCGACACGTGTTTCGATCACCAAGTGATCATCTCCAAGGGGATCTTCCTCTTCAAGATGATCACTTGCTGATCGAAACAGGTGTCGAGGTGTTAAAATATCGGTTTGGTGTTGGGAAAGAAATGGTTGAGGCTTGCGCCCCCACCAAGAAGATACTACAAAGCCTCAGGTCGACTAAAGACAAAATCAGCAAGAGAGATATATCGCATACTGTACACTTGTGGAAAGGTATACTTCGGAATAATAAAAAGATGTGAACAAGGTTGAAGGAGCATGAGAGAAGCTGCAGACTAAGGCCAAACGGACAAGTCGATTGTGGATGTTCCACGAATGTAAATGACAATTTACTCGATCCAAGAACAGGTATTAGCACACCAAACTACCTGAGTCCACAGAAATACTCTTCACGCAGCCGTTATATCCAATCATCGGAGATAATTCGGGATGTATAAACCTCTGAAGAAGCTAGCTACTCGCACCAGCGAAACGTCGGGAAGAAATTCCAAAAATCAACGGCCTTCAAACCCTAAAAATAGTTTTTGACAGATTCTCCTGTATATTTTCACGATATCATTAATGTTTGATTCGGTTCCAGACCAATTACTTTGTCCCAACAGCTGGTTCAAAGCTCATATTTCGAGTTGATGGCCTTGGGAGTGATCAATGTCCTGAGCAATGTCATGTTGTCTCGTGATTTGTTTCGGTATATGGAGCTGCGAGTTTGATTATTCCAGGAATGCAAGTACTCTGGTTGAAAAGACAAATATTTATTGACTGAATGGGTAGTGGTAAATTAGATTTTTACCTTCAGAGTATAATCCAGCATTCGTCCTATTTTCACACGCTTTATATCAGCTTCATCTGTATGTATGTATGTTTGTTTGCTTGTAACTCTTAAGCTCGGGATCTGTGTTGACAGAATTATCGGCATTATTGCTTGATCTATTCGCGGGCAGATTGCGCTGTACATAACTATCAATTATTGCTTGATCTATTTGCGGGCAGATGGTGCTGTACGTAACCTACTTGATATTTCTTTGTCTATTCGCGGACAGATGGCGCTTTACGTAACCCCCTTGATAGGTTATTCAAAAGACAATCAAAATGAAAAACATATTTTAAGAATTATAAGTGTTAGCGAAATTTTGTACCACAGATGAAATATTATTATTTTTATTATTATCGTGAAAATTCACTTTCGAGGAATACACCTTCAAAAGAAAATGATAAATATGATATATTCGAAATTAAAATACGGTGCGAAAAAATACTTTTGTTTCAGAAACTTGAACCTAAACAAATACAAAAAATGAAAAAATGAGACTTATGTAATTAACGTGTCACCAATTTCACCAAAGTCGCTTGTGAGTGGAGAAGCATACGTCCTCTTTTATGTAAAGGATGGAACAAAATCGCGCCTTTAAGATAACCGAGGGAAAGTTTTTTTGTGCAATTATTATTTATTTTTTGTTAATTTCTTACATAGTAGAACTTAATATTGTAATTTTTTTAAAATTCGATAAAAAATTCTCAGTATCAGTTGAAATGTGACTTGTGGCTTCTATATCTGAGTTAAAACTTGAAAGTTTCAAACGCAGGGCACTTTCCACACAAAGCCTATTTCCATATTTATTTTTTAAATATACCAAAGTGGAGAATGCCTTCTAACACAAATATGTGGTTGAAAACCCCATCAGCTCTTTCAAGGCTAGGTTCGAAAGAACTGGATACTCTTCCTTAGCCTTTATCCAGAATGGGAGAAACAATTTAAAAGTATTAAGTGTTTATGATATGTTTCCAGTGGGTCGCGGCCTATAGTTTGGGAACCACTGTTCTGAGTCGAGGGATACTCATATTTCTCATCACAGTTCTTCAGAGGGTTGTTTTCTTCCACAACGATATCCTGTTATCAACAATTTGCTTTCATGAATGTTAATCGTAAATTGAACGAAATTGACCGCTACTATTTTACTGTAAAATTCTACTATGGCCCCAAATAGAGAAATCGAGAGGATTGAGATCCGGGGATCGAACGGGCCAGTTCTGTGGTCGTCCTCGACCTATCCACTGATTTGCATATGTTTCAGTTAAATACTGACGTGCTACTTGAATAAAATGGGTGGGAGCCCCATCATGCACGAAAACATATTTCTTCTGACGCCCTAAGGAACTTCCTCCAGCAGTACTAGATGCACTTTTCTTAAAAATTGAACGTATGCCTCACCATTCAATCGAGGAAGTAGAAAATGAGACCCAATCAAATCATCCCCAATAACTCCGAACCACACGTTAAGAGATAACTGTTCTTGATGGTTAGTTTCGACAGTAGCGTGAGGGTTTTCATCAGCCCATATGTGGTAATTATGAAAATTAATAATCTTGTCCCGAGAAAAACTACATTCGTCTGTGAATTCTATCGTCTTCAGAAAGTCACAATTTCTTTTAATCATTTCCAGCATCCAATTGCAAACTTCAGGACGGTTCCGAAAGCCTTGCGGTAACAGTGCCTGTACTCATTGCAGATGATAAGGGTGTAAGAGTTGTTCCTTTAAAATTCAAAATACCGTCATATGATCAATATTTAGCCGGAAAGCAATCTTTCTAGTACTGGTAGTAGGTTGTTCTTCAATCAAGTTAAGTACTGCTTCCTCAAGCTGTGGTGTTCGTATTTCTCGATGGCGACCACCATCCTGCGTTCTTTTGTCGAATGAACCATATTCTCGTAATCGTTGATGAAGTCGAGCAAATATTCTATGCGAAAGATGCTGCCGTTGAGGATACATTTCAGCATATCTTCTAGAAGCTTCTAACCCATTCCCCTGCGACAGACCATAAACGTAATGCATATCAGCCATTTCCTCATTTGTATTTGCAATTTTAATAACAAGTGAATTTTGGGAAAAAAATCCAAGAGACATTTTTTGTTTAGAATGAAACAGGCTATCGGAAATAAATTTTTAAATGGTAAACAAATAATAAGACAAAAAGTTTCATTGAAAAAAAAAATTAGGGGTTGCGTTCTTCACCCCTCACGACCATGGGGTAAACCAAATAAATTTCTGGCTAAGTGTCTTTTTGGTAGTACAAAACGTCAGAATAATTTCAATATTGTAACTTTTTTAGTGCTTGTGAAAGAAATATACAAATTTCATGTACCCCCTTTAAGGGGCTGTATCTTAACAAGGAATGGTCCAATGAAATTGCTTTATATGAAAGATCCTATCTTTTTTCGATAAGGAATCACCTCCTTGAATGTTTAACATTCATTTACACCCTGTATAGTGAATAACGTGTCACTGGTATGTGAACCTTTCATAGTGAAAATCTCACTATGAACTATAGTTTCTAGTAAGTTTTGAATTACTTCGTATTTATCAAGGTGCTTGGAATAAGCAGATTGATCAACACAATAATTAGCATTCCTGAGAATATACAATAAATTTCTGAAGTCCAATGGAATCATTTTGCTTCTGGGGTTTTCAACAGTAATCGAAAGTGAGAAATCCACATAATTGTAGAGTAAAGAAAACTTTCAAGTTCGATCTCATTCAAATTCGAGTTTTACCCAATAATAATTATCGAAAACATAGCAATTTATTTTCCCAAATAAGTATTTTGTGTTACCTCGTACGTTGGGTGTTATTTCAGGATATAGTCGAGGTTTTATGAGTTTCACGCTTGTGCTATAAGTGTTTTATCTGTAATAACAGGCTTGGGCGGGTAACCCTAAATTTCGTTAAATATCTACCACACCACATATATATAGTCTTATTCGACCTTTACTATACACATTCTTTACAGATTACCCCAGGGACGTAGCAAGGAAACGGAAGGATTTACTCATGTCAGGGGCTTTATGTGAAAGAAAGATTTTGGCTTTCTACTTCTCCATCTTGTTACAGAAAATGTGGGAATCTTCCAAAGAAAGGAAGAAAGCAATCAATTTCAAAAATTAATTCTATATAAAGATGTGTAGATCATGCAAAGAAGTAACTTTCAGACACAAACTGAAAGAAAAAGCCCCTCACATGAAAGAAACATACTTTCGAAACAAAAACTTTTATATGAATGTTGTATTATACAAAAACATTCGTATGGAATCGAATCAGAAATCATTCACAGGATTCCTACACAATATAATAAATGGGAGAAGTGAAATTTCACTTACATAGAACACTGTCATCCTCACTTCAAAAGACATCCGTTATTTCGCCGTAAGACACTCGCCTTATGAGCTCTTCGGTACCAAATATGGATAACATTGTAAGAAAAAACACTCAATTCCTACATTTTTTGTATCGAGATGAGTAAACTTTTTTTTTTTAATATTCCCCCCTAAAAATGCACCATTTCAATTTAATCAGGGGCTTTGTTCCAAAAAATATTTAAACAGTAGAGATCATCTGAAATACGAACGCAGAAATGAATAATGAATAGCATTATTTTTTTGCGTGAAAGAACATTACATTCATTTTTATTTGTCGTTTCTCCAAACAACAACTATCATCGATCATGAAGGAATCGGGTTGAATTCAATCAATCAACTCATTCTCGACTATAGTGTTTTTCTCCAAGAAAAAAATTCTGTCTGTACCTGAATACGAGGATTATTAAGAATTAACCTTCCCCGCCCGCGTCTAGCGGGCAGAAATGAATTCAGTATCCCCTCTTCTTTCACTTGACGTGCTACACGCTACAATACATCTATTATTAACGGTTGTGTTCTTTAGCGTATCTACATGTTTTTTATTTACTCTACTTCATTGCCATCTCACCCGTATTGCCATCCGTCTCACTCTTACACACGTCACCTTGAGTTCAAGGACCAATTCGAATGCGAGGACCTATTCAAGGACCAATTCAAAGTTCAACACGACGACTAATTAGAGAACCAACTCGAGGACCAACTCTTCGACAAGGATCAATTTGAAGACCAATTCCAGGATCATATCAAAGACCAATTCAAGCACCAACTCGAGGACCAATTCGAGACCTTTTCGAGAACCACGTCCAGGGCTCACCATAAACCCCAAAGACTTATCACTTCTGCGTCGAAGAGTCGTTCCAAGGCTAAAACCAATTCAAGAACAGAATCCAGGACTGAGTTGTCAGCGCCAATGTTTTCATGCGACACCCACGTGAAACATTTATTTTTATCGTCGCCACTTGGGTGTAGCGTAAATGGGTGAAAAGTAGGATTGACAGCTCGCATAAGTGGGTGCGTGGCAGGAAAAATTTTGCGGTAATGAACAGAAGGATTAACACAAAGGTGTGGTTGGCGAGAAACGTGACAGGTAACGTGGGTAGAAAAAAAAGTAGAGCTGACAGTTTGTTTACGTGGGCGGGAAAAGTGACAGACGACGTGGGCGGATGACCTAGCCTGTGACGTTACCAGGCTGGCCCAAGTGCCGAAACACCTGCATACATGAGAAACTTTGGAATTGTACTCAAGAAGCATTCTATTGGTTAGTCTACTTTCCCACGTTGGCTCCGTCATTGTATGCAAAACGAGTTAATGACGGTTTGTTCATTGCAGAGTGAAAATTTTACCGGAGTATAAAGATGGAAATCAATTTTTAATCAGAAAAATCGGACAAAATTCGGGTAAAATGTATCACTGTTTGTACATATAATAGTAATAGTCTTCATTATTACTCATCACATGCTAGAAAAATACTAAGACCTTGGATTATATACTTATTAGGATAATAAACGGCGAAGTTCAACTCAGAAGCAGGAAATACCACTCAACCCTAAAAATACATTCCTATACTAAAAGAATCGAATAATTAGAACTGAATACAGCTTCACATAAATATTAATCATAGTCTATAACTTTTTAACCAGAAGCTTATTTGAACTGATTCTTGAAGCTGTTCGAACTGAGCTTCGAAAACCTGAAAACTACTCATTTTGTAATCGCATGGAATGATGTTATGGATTTTGCAAATTTGATAACTATGAGATCTATCGAAGTATTCGTTTTCAAAACGGAACGAAGACAATATTACCCCAAATCTTACATTTATTCACGTTATCCATATCCGATGTAGAAACGGGCAGCACGGGAAGTAAGCTTGTGTGCGTGAATAGTAATCGTGTTCGGAGCGGCGACAGCGCCATTTGCACGAACTTCACTCTCCGCTAGTGTGTCCAAGCAGAGCGAACAGGTTAGAACTCGTTTTTGCGATGCAGAGAGAAAAAAGTGATATTGCAAGTGTTTTTACACGATATTTGATTCGAAAACTGATGTACTGTGTTAATGTATTATTTCAATCCCGAGCTTATTATAGTAGTCTAAAACATTAAATTCAAATCAGATTTTTTGCCGGTAAAGTTTGAAATTAAAATTGCGTCATCTATTTTACCTACGTGTGGATCGGAACAAGATGATCGGGGCATAATGGGATACTATAATCAAGACTGATAATCAAGTGACTGAAAAAGGTAAAAAACAAATAAAGAAACCTGGAAAAAAGACTGCAAAGAAGATTAAAAATACAAATGACAAGGAAAACCTGCAGAAAAAGCGTCAAACCAAAAGGTGTAAAAAAGAAACTGAATCGGAAGATAGTTCATCCCAAGAAGAGGATGATGACTGTGCTTGCATCTATTGTGGGTACTTATACTCAGATTCAACCGAAGGTTGGGTCATCTGCGGCGTGTGCCACGGTTGGGCGCATAATTCATGTGCCGGAGTAGATGGGGAAGATCAAGAGACACACATTTGTGAACGCTGTCTACCCGATTAAAAAGCGTACTCGTTTTGTCCCACAGCGTTTCCCATCTTACCCCAGTTATGGGGCAAAACGGGAAATTTGCCGAGTTTATTTTTTCATTATTTGCCAAAAAAAGTTCTGTGATTTTGCATGCTACAACGTTTAATTATGAGAGAGAAATGTATAATGGTTACCTCTTTTGTTGAAGAATGTTATTAAATAGTTTAATTTTCCTTGTTTAACGAGTTTTGTCCTAGCTATTTCATCTTGCCCCAGTCTCCCCTATACAAATTATATTATAAAAAAGACAGCCACAATGTGTAGTTCTCCTATTTTCCATATTCAGCCAACCAACTCCGTGCAACTTATGGGTGATTCTTTCGCGTCTTCATATTCCATATATTAGACGTTAACATAAATTTTGAACTTTTTGTGCTTTTTAAAGTCTGAAAATAACGAAGTGTGGCATGAGAACTATGAAAACTAACAAAATATTTGAAATACTTCAACATGTTGAGCGGTCATCAGTATGGCTTTCGAAAACAAAGATCAACAGGCCACCTTCTATCGATGTCACCCATATTTGGAATAACGCAATCGAGAAACATGAAGAGTCAAGAGCTGTTGCAATTGATATTTCTGAGCCTTTTGACCGAGTGTTGCATGAGGGGTTGCTGGCCAAACTTCGATGCTACGGCTTGTCGGATCATTTTTGTGTACGGCTCTCCAGTTTCCTGAAATAAAATGCGTGCAAGTGGCCGTCGATGGATATTTGTCGAATACTCCTACCATCAATGCTGGTGTTCCCCAGGGGTACATATTTCATTGTATATCAACGACTTAGTGGAACAAACCAAGAATCCAATATATTGCTTTGCTGACGACAGCACACTAGTCTCGTCATTCCATTCGGCTGCGGATGTACATCTTCACCGGCAGCAGAATGTTGCATATCTTAATGAGGATCTAGGAGTGATTTCTATTTGGGATGAAAGTAACCAGGTTCAATTCAATGCCACAAAAACCCAAGCATCGGTTTTCTCCTGATATTATTGTATCCGAACTGGATATAATAATGTTAGGACAGACAATTTCGCTTTCTGCTCCGATAAGTTTATTGGAGGTTGAAATGGACAATATGTCTTGGCACAATCATGTCGCTGGAACTGCAAAGGCTGCACCTCAAAATCTCAGATATCTATTCGGAACCAGAAAACTGTACACACCTCAGCAACTTTTGATACTTTATAAAGCTCAGATCAGTCCTTCTTTGGAGTATTGTTTTCATGTATCAAGCTCCGCCCCTAAGAATAGCCTGAAGCTGCTGCACCAATAGCGATATATATCAGAAATACGCGACGGACTGTGGCTGCTCATCATTTTGAGGTTCAACTCAGTACACGTTTTTCCAAATTGATTTAATCTCTAGATATTCAAATGCGATGTGAATCGCTACTATCCTACAAGCACAGCTTTTAGAGCGCTTCAATGATTTTACTGTGGTGCTTGTGTTTTATTGTAAAGGAAAAAAGTTCCATTCAAAACAGCCCAATACTTTTTATTTTTTATGAATCACTCTCTTTAAATTATCTAAAACTTTCACGAGAAATTACATATCTTTGATATGTATCGGAAAGTGAGAGTAAAAGTGTACCGTGTTAGATATAAATAGAGACAAGTTCAGAGTTAGGAATTGATTTTCTTCATCTCCTGAATCTGTTTATTTAAAAAAATCTGTTTAAAATCTGTTTTTTCGTTAACTAGCTGTCGCTGTGGACAACCCTCAGAAGTCGAAACTTGTGCGAGCTAAGGATTAACGAGGTCTTACCTTTTAACGAACGTCGAGTAGAGTATTGTAGTTTTGGTATTTGGAAAAAGAGTTTGTTTCAGATTTATTTTTGATTAACTATGCTGTAATATTTGTCGACTATTTCTACTTGCTTTTTCCGATACTCCTCCTTCCGTTTTGTCAAAAACTCCCTTTGCATACGTGAACACTGAATAATACTCACGTATTTTCCAGCTAATCTTACATTACTACCTTATCATTTTCTTCAGAACCGAAATAACGAATTTCGTGGAATCTCAAACATCAGATGAATAGTTATCCACAATTCAATGTCACGTACATCGAACTAATCTACTTTTAAAAAAAGTCCGTCTCTGATCAGAGGTCCTAATTCTTTCTATTCCATTACATTGGTCTCCCATTCGAGAGCGTATTATAGAGGACCAGACAACAAGATGTAACATTTTCTTCATCTCACCGAGCGTAAAATCTGTCCATTCTTATAAAAGACCCAAAAATTACGGTCTCGGGAAAAGGAGATAAAAAACTACATCCGCGTGAATGGTGCATTGAACGTTATGTATTCCAGTGATGAGAATTCTCGTGGAATTATCAAAAAACAGGGACTGGTTCTGAGATCCCGGTCTTTTAGTGTCTTGTGTGGATCGTTTCACGGTTAAATGCGTGGAAGTTGTTGAGATGGATGAAATGGGGTAAATGACGCGTAGTTTGCCGCAAAGAACTAGCCTTGGTTCTTTTTTTCATTAGAGTTGTTTTATAAAAATATGGTGAAATCTACTTTTCCGTTAACCAGCTGAGGTTCATTTAAGTACCACAACCCTCATAAGTCGAGCTGAGGATTATCTAGTCTGTTTAAAAAAAATCTGTTTAAAATCTGTTTTTCCGTTAAGCAGCTGTCGCACCCCTACGAACGACAACCCTCAGAAGTCGAAACCTGTGCGAGCTAAGGATTAACGAGGTCTTACCTTTTAACGTGTGATTCCTAACACGGGTTGGACGGTAGCAAGTGAAGATCGATCGTTCAGACTAGGGCTTGAACCACCGACCAACACGGCAGTCAATTCGAGTGAGTGAACAAAGCACCCATGCCGAACCGCTTGGCTACCGACTGACCAAACTACAAACTAAACATTCAATAGTCAAAAACAATGAAGAGTATCGCAAATAAAGTAACATCAGTAGTATCATAATAACATAGTGACAACAATAAAGAGAACAATAAAGAGAAAAATTGTTTCCAATGACTTTGCTGACACATGTATTTCAACCGATTCTATTTCTCAAACATAAAGATGTACAAAATTATCGAGAAAAAGAAAAAAAATGACATTTGGAGATTTTCGAAATACTAAAGGAACATTAAACTTACTTGATAGTTCGTACTGGAACTTCTGCCGTAAAATGAATCCATTGAAAACACTTTCCCAACACCAGAACAAAAATACGGTCTCTCGACGCGCGTTTCGATAACCAAGTTTGCGTCCTCAGAAGATCATCATGACTGAATTTTACTACTATGTTAGTGATTTTACATGCCAGTGGCCTGACTACCACCTGTTAGTAGTACCTAAATACTACCGGTTAGTAGTAGCTAACTACTACCTGTTATTGTTCTTATGCTAATCTAAATAGCTCAAATTTGTTGTGTATTTCCTCTATGTAGGTGACTATCCCCTACTTTTTTTCTCTTATATTTATCTGTTTTCAATTGAGAATTATTACGTATAAGACCAAACAAACGAAGGACTGTTTGAAATAGGACCCTTGTCGTTATTCATAGAACTCATTCCACATTTTTTGATTCCCAAGTTTCCGACGGCATCCAGAAAGATTTTGTTATGTACTGGTCTCAATAATTTTGAACACATCTCACTTATTCTGTGGTCGTTCTCTATGTCATGTTGAGCGACACTAGATTTCTCCGGTCTAAGAAACCGAATATGCGAAATTTGATCCTTGTATCGAGCTAATATAGTCCATTTGATTTGACCAACATATTTTCTATCACAATCATCGCTTACTTCGTAAGTCCCAGACTTTTCTTTTTCCAACGTCTTGTCTTTTGGACTGCCTAACACTTGTTAAAGTGTACTTGCAGTGTTGAAAGCCACTCTGATATTGAATTTTTGGAATGTTCGGACCAACCTCGGTATATTTAAATTCATATGGAAGCACTATGAATTTTGAATCTTCCTCTTGTTGAAAAGTCGAGACATTACGAAGATACTCCCTGAATTTTTGTTTTCTTATTGATTCATCCACTATGTTTGATGCATACACGTTGCTTTGAGACACCTCCCTAACAACTTTTTTCTCAATCTCATACCCTTTTTTTAAGGAAAATGTGAGCAGTCTTTGAACAAGAAATTGTAGTCCCGCCATTTTCTGTTATGGGCAGTGATGGAAGCTGTCAGGGAAATACCTGAAAGTACTCGTATTCTTTCTATGTACATCAAACTCTAGTTCCTTATCGACATTTTGATAACTCGTAAACCAAAAATGATAGTTGATTGTTATTTTCAATTAAGTGGATTTTATATTTGCAAATTTGTTGAGGCAAAATACGAAATCCTCTACCAATTCGTATTTAATGCAGGGTGCAACAGACCATTGGTTGACACTGGAAGTTACAGCATTCTGGAAATGACCTCTGACTTTATGCCTCCAACTGTCAACTACAAACTGCCTTATGAAGTGCTGTTTCCAAGTAGAGAGGACTGAATCCTCCGGAAAAAGGGAATATTAAGAGCATATAGTTATTGGTTCACAGATAAATCAAAAACACCTTTCGGTTCTGGTGCAAGTGTTTCCAGGATAAAGATATCAACCTGCCTAGGAACATATGCCACTGTATTTTAAGCGGATATTTATGCTATTGAATTGGGTGAGGAGAAATTGGAAGAATCCAACCTCGTACACAAGTCAGTAAAAATATTCGGACAGTCAAGCGGCTTTGGAAACTTTTGGCTGCTATCGAGCAACGTCTAAATTGGTAGCAAATTGCCAAAAACGACTCTTCTTGATAGGAATACTCAACAGATTGTCTCTGGTCTGGATTACTGGTCACACTGGCCTGGAAGGTTATGGGTATGCTGACTCCTTTGCGAAGGAGGGGGCTGCAAGCAACTTCATCGGACCAGAACCTGTCGTTGGATCGCTTTAGGCTTTGCCAAACAAACACTGAACACCTGGATGGCAATAAGATTCAAGGACTTCTGGTAGAATCTTTCAGGACTGGCTCACTCCAAGGCGTTTATTCACCCATCGAAGCTTGATACCAAACAGTTGTTGGACTGCAGTAGGGATGAACTACGATGTCTAACAGACAGTGACCGTCATCACCGGTCACTGTCATTTGAATCGTCATACGCAGAAGCTCGGACTCTCGGCAGACAGTGTGTGTCGCCTCTGTTTGGAAAATTATGAAACAGAACAGCACATACTTTGTGCCTGCCTCGCTGGGGACCGAATCAGCTTCTCAGAGTTCGACAGAGCCGTACTCTTACCATCTGATCTGAAAGACCACTCACCATACACATTAATCGGTTTCGTTGAGAAGCTGGGTTCATTTGGTTGAGTGTGAATAGGTGTGAGCCACAATAAACCCTTGCCGGTTGCGGAGGAGGGTCGAATAGACCCACTCACTTCGAACCATTGAAAGTCATCTCGTAAAACAACATTTTTACCGAATAACTTTTTTGACAAAATGGTTATATTATTGAAATCCATACCATGTCCAGTTGTGTTAACAGGTTTGTTCATGGCACATCTATGAGGAGCTAATCAACAATCACTTCTTTGTGAAGTAATACGGTCTTTCGATGTTCTTGAAGTTTTCGTTTAATTCATTTGACATATGTCTTTAAAGCAGTGTTTCTCATTCTTTTTAATTTCGCGACCCCTTTACAAGTTGAAAAATTCTGGCGACCCTCTTATGTCATAGAAAGACAAAGAAATAATTTAATTTAATCAAAAGACTTCGTTAATGATTTTTTCTATTTTGGTAAATTTATCTATCATTCAGATCTACACTCTGCAAGAAGCCGGGAGAGTTTTTAAAGTAAATACGAGGTAAGTTGGTAAGGCTACGCGCAACTTAAGGTAGTACTATCGGTTTTAATTAGCGTGCAGAATTTAATGAAACTTGGCATATTGGTAAATGATTATATCGTAATTAACCAGTCAAGATTTTAGAAGCCTACTGAGAACTGGAAAAATGATATAAATATTTTGAAAAAATTATCTTCAACATTGATCCTTATTGGAAATCACAGTTTTTATTTAATTTCCCAAATCTGAACGTTCAGATTTCAATGGAAAGAGAAAAATTAATTGAATATTGTGTGTCAATAAAACTTCAGCTACAGACCTTGTGATGAGAGTAATTAATAAATACTTAAGAAAAAAGTGCTCTGTACCAGTGTTTGTAAGATATGTTTTAAGAAAGCACTTGCGACTATGACATTGATTGGAAAAATGTATCGCAATTTGTAGTGATGGCGCTAAAGCTATGATTGGCAAAAATAGCGGACTCATTTCGAAATTAAAATCGATAATGCCAAACGTATTTTGGACACACTATTTTCTTCATCGAAAGGCTCTAGCTGCTAAGATAGTACCTTCTGATGTTAATGACGTGATCAAGGAGGTGAAGCCTTGCGAATCCGAATATTCAAAATCGTTTGTGAAGATATGGGCTCGCTTTATCAAAATCTCCTTCATCACATAGAGGTCAGGTGGCTATCCAAAGGAAACTTATTGACAAGAGTTATAGAAAGGAGTGATGAATTGTTAATGTTCTTGTAAGATATGCTAATCGTTTTTCTGACCCTATTTGGCTCTTGGGAATTGGCATTTTTGGCAGATCTTTTCATCCACCTTAATAATTTGAACAAGAACTTCCAAAATCTTGTAGTAAGGCCTCATATTCCTTGCATGATACAGAGCTTGCATAATTCACAAGAGAAACTTATGACATACTTAAAGATGGATTTTGAACCCTTGTTTGGACGAGTTACTAGATCTGGCTGATGTCACCACACATATGAGAGAATGTCTTCTAGATTTAGCTCCTGATGGCATGCTTGAAATGGAATGTCATTCGCAAAGTGCCTACTGAAGTGCCTTTCGCCACTTCATATTTATGTGAACTGACATTTTCTGCAAAATCCAAAAAAGAAATAGACTGGAATTAGAAAATGATTTATTAACGTTTCAAAAATAGCACCACGTTTTGATAAACTTTTGAAAAATAAACAGGCCCATCCTTCAAACCAAACTAAAATTGTGTTTTTATTGTAGTATTAGAACCTTGCCTTTTTATTTCAGCCGGCGAGTAAGGCTTGGCGACCCCCGTAGGGGTCGCGACCCACAGATTGAGAAACACTGATTGAGAGTTGATTTTCTTCAAAAGTGTCTCACTTTCTTGCATATAAATAGGAAAACAGATAGCTAGATTCTTCTAATCCTTCCTTTCAATTTGAGCATTTTCACTTCTTTCGTTGCATTTACATTGTCTCTCTCTCTGAAAAAGATTGAATTGTGATGAAGAACTTTTTGCATATGTTATAATGGCTAACCTCCCTTTATAAAAACCAATATAATTTTCTCGTTGAATGACATTCTCTTCAAATATTGAACAACAGTGGAATCATGAAAGGTGAGAAGTTTCAAATAAGTTCAGTGAAAATATCCATCTTGTTTGTCACTTCAGTCAGCTAGTTTCGTCATCAGAAAAAGATTACACATTCATAGACACCATTTTTTAATTCTACACGATATTCATAACTTCTTTCAACAGAAGTCAAGGGAAATTCAACATGTGGTGTTGAAGGTATCAACTGGCATTTTTGACATTGGGGGGTGGCCATATGAAGTCCTTTTGGTATACATTCGTCACCATTTGTCGGTATTCTGATAGAAGTCTGTGTTCTGCTTCAAACTATCATGCAGGTATCAAAAAAGCTATAATAAACCGTTTCTATAACAGAGCGGAATCGGTTTCCAATTCTTCGAAAAATTTTCTAGGATAAATAGAACTTATAAACACTGTTTCGAAAGGAACATTCATATATTCTACAAGAAACTCGAAAAAAATATATATAACAAAAGTCAACATCAACAATCATCAACTCAACAACCACCATCAACGATGGCGATGCAACTGCCGGAATCGATTTTCAATTATTGAAACACACTTGCAGACCGGTTTCGGGCTGTTTGGCCACTCGTCAGTGCAAGGTAATGTCCTACATCAACATGAAGTCGATGATCTTCCATAATTAAAAATCGAATTTCTTTCAGAGTATCATTCCTCGAACAAAGCTGTAGCGAACGACAAGCAATATAATTGTCATCGCTCCATCTGCTCGTAGACGATATACTAGCCAACCGTATATCTGAATGACCAAAACAATATACGTTATTTCCATTAGAAGAGAAGAATAACTTTCCAGCCATTAAACCAACACTAGTAGTAACATATTTTCTTTTTCTTTAAAGAGTAAGTTACTTAATAAAGATGTAATACATCTCCTCCAGACTGGACTATTTCATTCATGAACTGTCCAATCTGTTTATCAACTCGGCGTATGCAGTGTGTGTGGACCTCGTTCCATTGTATCTAAATCATCACACCAGGAGCTCATCCATAAATTAAAACCACAGTGTGTGATTAAAAGGAATGACAAGCCACTGACTGACGGCGAACCCCCAAGTAGATCGTTGCGTGATTCCTGAAAATGGATTCAGACCACCTAGAAGTGGATCCTTTTGTTTATCGACATGACTCTTTTCGCCAATTATAGTTGAAGACTAGGAAATTATACAATGAGAAGGGATAATCAAGAAAATAGACGAGTTCGGGATCGGTTTTTATGTTAACAAGTGGCATTCGGTATTTATTTTTCAGTGGTTGGTGTTTTAATTTTGTATTCTATTATTTATTGAAATAGATACAATAGAAGTTATAATAATAATCTGTCATGTTAGAATATATCTTTATGTCAAAACAAAGAATCGAATCGTCACAAAATAAAGCTGGCTTTTTTCAAGAAAATCTGAATTATACAATTTTGAAACTGTTCTAGAGAATTTCTTTTTGAATGCGAACTTCAAAAGAGGCGTTGATTTACATTTACGTTTATACATTCATAGAAAGAGCTATTCAAATTCGAATATTTGCTCAAGTGATACCGTAAAATCAAAGTTTTGGTGATTTGATCATTATCAAATTAATTATTTTTTTTGTCATTATGGCTCTGTTAATCACTCCAATGGAAGAAATTCTTTATTTCTTAATGTGCCAGAGTTTTTTTCCCAAAAATCACAAAGTACTTTGAATGTGTTGATATCAAAACCTTCAATATTTCCATTTAGGTTTTCCACATCGTCTCATTTCCAAAAACTTTTATATTCAACCCTCCTTTTCCGCCCTTTTCAAGAACAAAACACAAGCACTACAGGAAACTCCTTAAGGCGATCTGAGAGCGGTGCTTGTTCGGGAGTAGCGATTCACGTTAGATTTGAATCGCTGGAGTTCGAAGTTCACTGAGTTGAACCTAAAAACGATAAGAAGTCACAGTCTATCGCATATTTCTGATATGTACCGCTCTTGGTGAAATCAAATATAACTTGAAAAGTCACTTGAACACCTCCGTGAAAGTATCTATAAAAGAGTGACAAATCTTTGACTTTTCTTCGATGTTCCAAACTATCAAGGTTACAAATGATGTTAGTGTCTCTAATCAGGCAGATAGCTCTTTTCTGGATGGAATCCAACAGCGTCAGTGTATGCTTAGGGGTGAAGCTCCATACATGACAACAATACTCCAGAGTAGGTCTGATCTGAGCTATATAAAGCATCAAAAATTGCTGAGGTGTGTACGGTTTTCTGGTTCAGAACAGTGTTCCAAGCTTTTGAGATCAGCTTTTGCAATTTCAGCGACATGATTGTGCCAAGACATATTAGTGTCCATTTTTAACCTCAACAAATTTATCAAAGCAGAAAGAGGAATTGTTTGTCTTGACATTATTATATCCAGAGAGAACCGATGCCTAGGTTTTTGTGGCATTGGTTACTCTCACCCATTTTCGAAATCACCTCTAGATCCTTATTAAGATATGCAACCACCTGCTGCCGGTGAAGATGTGAATCCGCAGCCAATGTCCTGGAATCCAAATGGAATGATAGATAGATAGATATATAGATAGATAGATTTTATTTAACTACTTTACAATATGTTTGTTTGTAGCACGTCAAAAAAGAAAGTCCAATAAAAAAATGTATATAAAATTTGACAGCAAATGCAGTAAAAACAGGAATTTAAGAATTGTTTAAGATTACATTGCACATTGCCGCAGAGATGCGGCAATGTGCAATGTAATCTTCAACAGTGTTAAAACAATATTTAAGGAGATACTTTTTTAATTATTTTTTAAAAGCATTAATACTCAATTTATTTACATTTGATGGCAATGTGTTGGAAAGCTCATAGTTTAATGAGTTCGACTGTGAAATATTTAGTCGAAAACGGTTGCTTCGGATAAGGTGAGCATTGCGAGTGTTGTAGCTCTGTACATCCGAATTTCTCGGCAACACCGACTGACTTCTATGAATTTCAATTAAAGTGTGAAATCAAAACAAACATGGTAAAGGCATAATTTTTAATTTTATAAAAAACTCTTGACAGTGATCTCTAAAACCAACTCCGGCAAGTACCCTTATTGCCTTCTTCTGCATTTTAAAAATTGTTATCACATGGGAGGAATTACCCCAGAGAGTAATGCCATAGCTAATGTGAGAGTGAAACAGTGAAAAATACGTGGTTTCAAAAGTTGTAAAATTAGTTATTGTTTTCAATTGTCGTAAAATAAATAAGGAACTAGATAGTTTTTTAACTAATTGATGTGTCTGCCAGTTTAGTCTGTAGTCCAGCACTAATCCAAGCAGTTTAACGCTTTTTGTTTTTTGATTAACAGTTGATTGGTTATTTGCTGATATTTGCATTATTTGTGTTTTATTACTATTTAATTTCAATTTGTTTTGCCTTGTTAGTGGCGCAGTCGAGTAAAGCATCCAAGTTTACGTTGTCTTCCTCAGAAATAATAAACGTTGAGTCGTCTGCAAAGAGAACTTACCTATAAAGTGACATAAAGCAGCTGAGGTCATTATTATAAATGACAAAGAGAAGGGGGCCCAAAATCGAACCTTGTGGTACTCCATGACCAACAACCTGAAAGTCTGATGTTTTACCGTCCACTGAAACGCATTGGTTTCTATTGGAAAGAAAAAACTAATGAGTTTCAAGGGAATTCCTCTAACATCATAATAGTTTAGTTTTTTCAAGAGACTGTCATGTGACACACATGATAAGACAAGTGTGCTGTCGTCATCAAAGCAATATATTTGATTTTTGACTTTTTATAATTAGTCGTTGATAAACAAAAAAAAAGGGGTTAAAAACAATATGCATCCCTGTGGAACACCAGCGTTGATGGTAAAAGTATTCGAGAGATATCCATCGATCGCCACTTACACGATACGTTCTTTGAGGAATCTGGAGAGCCATACTCAAAAATGATCCGACAAGCCATAGCATCAAAGTTTGGTCAGCAAACCCTCATGCCATACGGTCAAAGGCCTTAGTAATATCAAATAAAACAGCTTTTGACTCTCCATGTTTGCCAATTGCATTATTCCAAAAATTATAGAATACGATAGAAGGTCGCCTATTGATCTTTGTTTCCGAAAGCCATATCGAAGATGATCGTTCAAGATGTTGAAGCCCTCCAAATATTTAAGGATATGGTGGTTTTCTTCATGAGTTTCAATGTCACTGATAGCGAAGCGACTGGTTTATATTTATTAGAAACAACTAAATGAATGTATCTCTCCTGATACAAAGCTCATATGAGAAAAGATGCTTATTTCTGGAACTGAGAGTTTCAACAAGTTCTCACTTTCGAAGATACTATAGAAGTGATTTTAGGTATCGGCTCTTACTGGTATTCAAAATTTCTCAAGAACTTTGTATGTACTACAAATTTAAAAAGAATAATCCATTCACAGAACATAAACAACATCATCGCACTTTTCTCAAACACCAATTCATATTCCCCAATATTTTTCGATGCTTCGAAGCTCGATAATAAAGCATTCGTGATCGAATGATATTAGACTCAACCACAAATGCTTTGCTGCACTCAATTGTCCATCAAAGACAAGCCTGAGCAAGAGTAAACATCTATGAGATTCTGATACTATTAAATAATTACCTTTTCTAAGTAAACAAAGGTTCCAACAGCGGACTGTTATAATGTCAAGCTCCAACTGCAAGGCAACTAGAGAGAACCAAAGCTCAAAAATGGAAAATGTCGAAGCTGAGCTTTACAAAAGACTACCTGGAGACCACTGTTCATCTTCAACAAGAAAAAATTGATCTCTAGATCCTATGCTTACTCATACTGAGGTTTGTCATTTAAGGACAACTGATTCCAGCAATGAAGTCTTAGTCTGAAAATTTTGAATATTGTTTGGAAAATGCACAAAAATTAAGAATACCAGTTCCGGTTGTTCTGGTATTATTTTCTGGAATATGCAATTTCACTAAGTAATGTCATATGAGCTCTGAATTGGGTGATACATTTATGTACAGTTTGAACAATAACGCGTATTTTTTATGGATGCCTTTTTTGGACGTTGTACGATGTGACAAAACCTCACTGGAAATTTCAAAGGTTTGTGATATCAACACATTACAGGTACTTGGAAGTTTTTGGGAATGAACTTTGGTTTATGAAGAAAGTCAGAATTGCTCCCATTAGGGATGATCATCGGTGTCGTTATGAAAAGTAATTCATTTGATAATCTACAGGTATCGTATTATCGAAAAAAAATCAACAATATTATATGAGCATCACTTATCAAAAACTTGCTACAAAAACGCAAGCCCTCATTTGATGATTTGAATGTGGAGGGCGCCTCAAGTCTGATGACACCTTGTATAAAAATGATATGCTCATATCCTGGTAGTACAACAAAAGTTTCAACAAGTGCGTATAACTTAACAAATTATGAAAAAAAACTATAAAAATTCTACATAATGCGGTCTTTACTGGTCACACTAAATAGATGACCACATTGAAACATTCAGCCACCCTGTATCTATTTCCAACCGCAATTAGAATAATGGCTGGAAATGGATGATGAATCTGACCGCACTTCAATTATTTTAGTCGCCATCACCATCTATCACTGGCATTTCAGCCACTGTGCAAATACCATTGTGAAGTATAGATTTATTGATAATTACAGAAGTGCCCGATTGGCCTGATTATTACCAATAAAGTGATAGCTATCTTTCATTATTCATCATGGAACGGTTTATTCATGGCATTCGTAATCGGCTCTTCTATCTCCCGCTGACGTCAGTTGGTCATTTGCGTAACAGGTTATAGGTCAAACGTACAAGGGTTGAGCAACAAGACTCCTATTGACCTCACCAATTATTTTTCTTCAGTAGGTAAGCATTCTTGTGCAGAAAATATAATAATAATCAAGAAGGGAATAATATCAAATACTGATTTTGCCTAAGCCTACCCAGGTTCAATAAGTTTGTTGGGGTTAAAATGGACAACCATATGTCTTGGCACAATCATGTCGCTATACACACTATCATATATACCTCAATAACTTTTGATGCTTTATAAAGCTGATATCAGACCTCCTTTCATATTTTGTTCTCATGTATGGAGCTCTGCCGCCATTCATACCCTGAAGTTGATGGATTCCATCCAGAAAAGAGCCATCCGCCTGATTGGAGACGCGAACATCATGTGAAACTATGATTGCCTGGAATATCAAAGACTGACCTGAAAGACCACTCACCATACAAACCAATCGCGTTCGTAAAGAAGCTGGATTCATTTGGTCGAGTGTGAATAGGTGTCAGCCACAATAACCCTTGCGGTAGAAGGTCGCTTTGGACCTAACCTGACCTAACCTTAAATGTTAGAATCCCAAAAGCCTGCAAGAATGAAACCATCGCGTTCGATGTGTACTCGGTTTTGAACAGGTGCTAACTTCTCAAGCCGCGATGTTAATGTTGATGAGTCTTTGATATGTTTCTAGTACCCAGAAATGAAGTCGCTAGCGAAGGAATGGAGACATTCTGGTTTTTCAAGGCGTAAAAAACTGCAAGTTCAAAAATTTACTGAAGAAGTTTTCGGAAGTTTTTTGTGATTGTCAGGGAAAACGATTGATTTTCCTAAAAAAAAACGACCAGTCTACGACAAAAAATCATGTAGAGAAGACAAAAAACCTTGTCCGAAAGTGTTTTGTTTTTGTGACACGAAAATAACATATTGCCATTCAGGCAATTCGTGATTCAGGGTTCGATTTACTTGAACACCCTCCTCATTCACAAGATCTAGCCTCGTCTGACTATTGAATATTTTCTCATCAACTGAAAAACATCCTGAAAGGTGGTAATTTCTTCCTGTCGAGGAAGTGATAGCAAGAGCAAGATGTTGTTTTGGTCTAAGTCGTTGCAAATTAAAAAAAATCTTCTGTAGTAGGGTGAGAATTGTTCTCAATACAACCTCGTATAATGGAAGTGATTCTGTAATGTCCGAAATGACCCTTAAATTGCCAAAATGTGGGCCCGCCCATAACTCTCCTCTATCGACACTGTTTCTCTATAATCTTGAATGGTTACACCACTGATACGATCTTCGAAAACGGTTCACCTTCGCCTATCACCGACGCCTATTGGCCATTTCAACATGGGTGGTCGCTAATTGGTACTGTTCGAAAGCCAGTACTGCGTGTACTACTTACCTTAGACCAACACTTTCTGGCTCTCAGCATGTGTTTATTCGAAATCGGGATAATTAAAACAAAGTGATTCCATTAAATGTCTTTCGTTGATCACGTGAAGAATACCGAAATGATCTGGAGAAATTAGGAAATGAATTGAAATTTTTGATTCCGTCATTGATAATACATTGAAAAGTATATTAACGAGAATGGATGAAGCATAATGTTAATAATAATGTTTATTAAATCCTTCAAGATCACAAAATGATATAGGATACGTCACATGGAAAATAAAAAACATACATATATGCACAAACACACATTTACATATATATGACATACAAATATACAGATAGAATATTTTACAAAGCATATTTCATTATCAACTCTTATATTATCAGTCCTCATATTGACTCAAATATTCTGCTGTACTGTAAAAGCAACCGTTAATCAAGAACTCTTTCAGTTTGACTTTGAAAATATAATTTTTTTTTCATTTCTTATATTTACAGGAAGATTATTGAAAAACTTTGCACCTGTGAAAGATGGACACTTTTCTAAAAACGATGTAGAGTATTTTTAAAGCCTTATCAAATTACCATCTCTCGTTGGGTACGAATGAATTTCAGAATTTCGATGGTGATCGTGTGAATATTTCTTGAATACTAGTATGCACTTGTTAATATATATACATGGTACACAGATAATTCCATTTTCAAGACTCTCGGCACTCTAATTTGGATATTAGTCGTATAACCCTTTTCTGGGACACAAATATTCTATGAAGCTTGGAGGAGCAACCCCACACAGCGATATTATATGAGATGTGACAGTATATAAGGGCAAAATAAACATTTAGGAGCTGTTTTTTGTTGAATACCGATCTCAATTGTCTAATAGCATAGTACCCCGAATTGACTTTTTTATTCACTTGAGCTATACTTGACTCCAACGACATGTTGTTATCTTTGACCGTACCAAGAAATTTGGTTTTGTCTGATGATGCAATAATCTCTTTTCGTACCCCGACCACAAGTGGTCTAATTTTTTTAATCGTTCTATAGTAAAAATGCATCACCGCTGTTTTGCTTGAATTCACAACTAATGATTTTTTTCTACACCAGGTTGTGAATTCGAACGACAAGCTTTTCTTGAAGTTCTTCGGAGCTATCAGCATCAATTGCTGAAGTTGTATCATCCACATATAAGACAATACAATTTGTGCTTATATAATTCGGCATATCATTGATATATAGTAAAAAAATTAGTGGTTCCAAAATGAAGCCTTGAGGAACTCCTAGGTCTATGCCATACGATTGAGAGTAACTGAGCTACTGTAGAAAGATACCTCTGAAACCCATTGCATATAGTTTACTGCAAACAATATCGGGGTCAATAATGTCAAAAGCTTTCAATAGGTCCAAGAAAAAAACACCAACATACTTCCCTTCATCAAGTGAGTCATAAACAGACTTGAAAAAAGCATAAAATGCACTTTCCGTTGACCTACCTGGGAAAAAACCATGCTGAGAGATGAGATTATGGGATTTATGAATGTAATGTTTATGATTGTTATTTAATTCAGTATTATTATTATTATTATTATCAAAATGTTGATTCTATAATTCAATATTTGTGATTATCACAATATTGATATTGATTTCGAAATGAATTTACTCGGCAAGACTCTTTTGTTGAGTTTAAATCCTATACAACACTCAGTATAGAGATTTTTCTCAACACCTCAGGTGGATTCAGATTCTGATGCCATACACTTACCAAGAAACAGACCTGTGAATAAATGCTAAAAAGATACAAGTGACACTGGGTAAAGTGTAAAAATGGTTTAATAAATATAGAACAGGAAATGATTCGAACAAAAACGACCAAAAACTAACTCTACTTATATCAAGGAAATCGTGACTTATGTTAAAAACATTGTCTTATGTTTCTCTCGAACGGTTCAGAGCAAATTTTTACACACACTCTTTCAAAATCTTTGTTCTTTGTTTCTGTGCACGATTGTTCTGTGATGACTGTTGATTCATGAAATATTTTCTTGAGTTAGCCAAAATAGTTTTTGTTTGAATTTTTTTTTATTTTATATTTGCAAATTTAATCGGAATAGAAATACTTTCGTGGTGTGGTGATGATCGGGAAGTTTTCTCACAGCGGGAACAGCACAAATACAGGATACCTCGGTGGTATTCTCTCTAGATACCAAAATTCTTCAGGTATGTATTCGACTTCGCCTTTACCGACTACCCGTTTTTAACGACTATAATGTGTACTCAACTTGAGTTTCATACTTAGGCATTGAGAAAATATAAACCGTTTAGTGCGACTCCAATTAAAGTGACCAACTGCTTTTAGCAACCATTTTTGATGATAATACTTCCGGTTAAAAGGTCGCGCAATGTTCTGCACTACAAATGCAGAAAAGAGTGCAATACCTTTTCATTTTATTTATCAGATATCATTTGTATTCCTATTGACAATAACCACCAACCTCTATCGATTGCCTTTCACATAATATAATCTAATTAATTTTGGTACAGGTGGAATTTTGAATTTACCGCTTTCATGAATGTTTCTTGAATGTCTCTGGAATGTTAAACTCGTACAGGGTGATTCATATGTACTATTTATAGGGTGATTCAATTTTAATTTTCATGAGATATTAGAATTTTCTTCTTTTATTGTTCTAATCGAGTCATTCCATAAAAATATATTTTCGAGTGTTCTGGAGAAATTATGAAATTAATTGAAACTGTTGATTGGTTAATTGATAATGCATTCAAAAGTATATTAACGAGACAGTATGAAGCATAATGTTGAAATTTATTTTCAAGAAACATTTTTCCGTGAATAATATAAAACGAAAAAAATTAGGAATGAAAAAAAATATTTATATATGTTCGAGTGACAGCAAAAAAACGTGTGCGTCTCGGGAACCTCGACATAAGTGATAACTTAAACTAATTCAATATTGCCATTGTTCAATTTGAATAAAGCCTAGCTCATCACCTAAATTTTGTGTATATTAAGTGTGTATATTAGTGTGAGGAAAGGTTATTTATTAATGAAACCTTTCAATGATTATTTTGTGTATGTACATACAGTGCTTTTATTTAATGTCCCCTCCCCTTTAATCCGTTCAAAAAATAAAACGGGGGGATATTAAAAAAATGCACTGTTTATTATAGCTACCATAAGCCAATTGTTACTTTCGTAAAATTAAATAATGATACTAATAATGTACATTCACAAAATTGTTATCATCATTTTCAAGCCACGTTTCAAATAATACGTGCTTATATACTGTTAAGATTTTTATAATAATCATTAATAATCGTTTATGTGATATGTATATACAGGGTGTTTCAAATTCGATCTCGGAAACTATGAGAGATACGGAAACTATGAGAGAAACTTTGACCAAGTCTTAGTCATCTCCCGTGTATTTTCAAAACATATATTTTGTGAGGAGTAATAGTAATAATATGCTAAACTGGCTTTATTCCCTTCCACAATAGTGAAAACGTTCTATCTGGAACAAATTTCATACAGTTCCTCGATATTTTCCTTAATCCTTCTTCTAGGTGCGAAATCGAAAATTTTTTCGAAAATTTCTACCCGATCTCCATCGAAGAACTTCTTCGACTTTTCTATGTCGCCCATAATATCAGAGATCACCTCCTTAGGCATCAACCACAACTGATTGTAAAGCAGTGACATACAAATTGCAGTGGACTTCATCTCATGTACACACTCCATTAAAGTTTCGTATGGATAGATTTCACTGACGTCAATTCCGTGTTGTTTCAAAATATGCTTCATTTCAGAATAGTAATCGTCTAGAAGTCTAGACGAATATTTATCTCTTGTGCTCTTATCACTGTTCGCGTGCATGACGAAAAGTATGTCAATTGCCGGAGGACAATATCTTATCAGCTGATAATCGACCAACAGACTCGATACACACTTTTTTTCACTATCGGTGCGAATCAAAATATTGTTTCCCCACATATCACCATGGTTCACAACGTTCCGGTACGTCTTGGAAGGTTTGACATCCTGGAACACTTTGCCAAAATAATATTTCACTTTCTCTTTGAAGTCTTCCATGGTTAAGTCCCTGATAAGATCTGGGTATTTATCCAAGTAGAAGTTCACAACCAAATCACAGGAAGATTTGACTACAGGTTCACCTACATCTGGATTATACATCACCTCTTTGAAGTAGTTTGCGTAATACTCTCCAATTCGCACGGTTCTCCCAAGTGTTTTTCCAAGCTTTTCTTCGAATATCAGAGAACAGGAATGTAGTTTTGCCAAATTTCTCATGACAGCAGCGAGTGTTTCGTAATTGAAAGGAACAAGAAGATCTATAGCAGCATATTCCAAAACAGATAGATCTTCTAAAATAATACAATCGTTTGGTTTGATGAGGAATGAATCAGCAGCAAAATTTGTTATGGAACCCAGCCCAAGTTGTTTGAGGATTGGAATGAAGTGACCATAGAAGAATTCTTCTTTCTTGTAGATTAATAATGAGAGCTCCCTTTTGTTGTCATCTGCTGGAAAAAACTTGCCGAAAAACGAAAGTGGCAGGTTTTGTTCACTGTTTTCCAATATTATTTCTAGTTTGAAGTAATCACCTAGTTGTCCCTGTCGTTGCGCTGTAGAAACCAAAGCATACTCCAAGATCTTGTAGTCGAATGTCCCCAGTTTTTTGCTAAGTATTTTATAACAATCCTCTGTTAGTAATCTGGGACAGAGAATATACTGATAAATCTCTTCTACTGTTGTCTCCATTATACCTTCTGGAATTTTTTCACCTTTTTGTGTATTATCGTACAATTTCAGTGCCAGTTTCAACTTCACAATGGGGATGAATCTATTTATTCTGTTTTTGTATTCGGCAAGCGACAGAATAGGCGAAGGCATTTCCTCCTGAAGCAGTTTTTCATTCAAAATCATATAAAAATAATCTATCAACTCTTCGAAATAGTGTTGCCTCTCGGTTTGAGTTGTGTTTGAAAATATGACCTCAAGTGCTTTGAATATGATGTTGTCAACCCAAGAATTTCCATTAAGACTTTTTGTTCCAATTATGAGTTCTTGCATACCTTCTCTCAACTTGTCTTGATTGATGCTCCTGGTATATTTTCCAAAACATAACTTCGGAAGATCACGTAAGAAGTTGTCATCCAGATTGAGGTTTATTTTTTCGTGGATGTGGATTCGATCTTCGGCCAGAATCGCAATGATCGCTTTTAGATGATTGAGTTTCATGACTGATTTCTTTGCCCAATCAAACTGACAACATTTGTTGATGCAATCTTTTGTCTGAAAAAATATTACATAGTTAGATGAGATGATAAATATGTGGAATAACACATGCAAACACATATTGTCTTATCTATATGTGTACCAGCTGACCGAGCAAACTTCGAACCGCCTCAGGGTTAGGCCGCACTACGGGTAAACCGCCACGGATTTTAACCGCCTGATTGTTAGTTAGGGAAGCTATAGATTATGCTGTAGACGACCCCTCCCGATATAGAAGGTCCCGACACTCTGTCGAATGAGGCCCTCATGTCCCCAGTTAATGGATGAACAATCTCCTCATCCCACTCCAGCCACTCAGGGGTTCACCGTGAAGGGCGGTACTGGCGTCTGATATTCATGCCGCCATCCCATGATCAGTTTCAACCCGTTTGTTTTCCTGACGAACCTTAGTCGTAAGGGTAAGGGAGCCAGGCTCCAACCTGTCCAAAATTAAGATGTCTATAACAACCGCCTGACTTAGTGAGTAAAGGAAACTAAGCAGCTGCACTGACGGTTTTTTCCCGCGACTGATTTTGATACCGCAACTTGTTACAGAATGGCTAGCGGGAAAAAACCGCGCCAAAATTTGTAGTTCATAGAACTTATTTTGGACCACACATATTAGATGTGGCAACCGCGGGCGGTTCTGTCATTATTCGGCATACCGTCATGAAGAGTCGTCGCTCTTCTGGTGAAATACATAAGCGAAATATTGTATTCATGCATGTAATGTAATGTAGGACGTACAATATACAAAATTGTTTTGAAACTATCTACTGACATGCGATAGAAGCTGAAAAATTTCTCAGGATGTTTTTTTGAAATCTCGATAATTTTTATGAAAGACACTTTTCTTAAATCTTCGGCTAGTAAGTGGATGGACCCAATATTTGCAAAAATTTTTATGACGTTTTCTTTTTCTGTTTCTGAGTACGAGCATACATACAACTTCTTGAAATCCATATTCAAACTGAAAATCGTGGCCACTTCCGCGGTTTTTATTCAAAGTGTGTGCGTCTCGAGAGGTTTTGTGGTTTGGCGATTCACCGATTGCGGGAAAAATCCGTGGGGCGGCCTTAGCCTTAGAATTATCAGTTGCTGGGTAGAATAACTTATTTTTATTTATGTTTGTGAAGCTTAAAGTCGAGCCAGCAATACGGCCAGCGTTGCCAGATAATTTTTATGTCTATAGCATTAGGTTTTGTATCCGAAAAACACTATTAAATATATTTTATAAATATATTATGGAGGTGATTTCCATCATGCACAGTCAAGTAATGATTATTATATTGGGTTGTTTCAAAAGTGTTGTTCATCTGTATCTGTAGAGTAGGGAGGATGAGTGTAGGCCCATCGCAAGATTCTTCTTCGGCGACAGCTTCCCAGGGTCGCCCAAGGTAAGATTGCATCCTCCCATCTCTTCAGGGATTGAGCATGGGTGTAACATTTGACTAGTTCTGCAATTGTCGAAGTCATCAGGCCGTAGGTGCCAATGGGTTCTAAAATTTTCAGGCCAGCCGCTTCCTCGGCAATGCAATTATCTTTACTCCTGTCGTGCCCTTCAACCCACCTCAGGATAATGTTATTATCTACCAAGGCTTGGCTTAATCTTAGTGACACTCTAGTACTAGCCCTGAGGTTATAGGTTGTCTGTTCAAGACTAATAAGGCTTCTCTGCTGTCAGTGCAGATTGTTATGTTTTTCCAGAAATTCCTTTCCTGGCTATTTCTTTTGTGGTGATTGAGATACCAGCCAGTTCTGTCTGGACCACGCTGGTATTTTTCCCATTCCCCACTTAATCCTTGGGCTTAGTGATCTAGAGTACACTTCACATCCTGAGCCTTCTTTGGTTTTTGAGCCGTCTGTATATATGCGTATTGCATTTGTAGCATCTGACTTTGTGTTCTATTTTATTTGTATTTTGTAAGGTTTATTAAACACAAACCTGGGTTCAATTGCCTCACTGGTTGCCTGCAGCAGAGGTTGCGCAGTAAGCTCTTCTCGCCATAGGCCCAGCCTCAATTGACCCATTCCTACTTCGAGGTTAACACCAGTCGTGCGCAATCGTACCATGGCCATTAACGCAACCACCTTAATGTACAGGTCCAGAGGGGTCAGACCCGTAATTAATTTCATTGCCGCGGTTGGTGTTCTTCTCATGACTCCTGTGATATTTAAACAAGCCGTTCGCTGTATTTGATATAATTTTTAGATGACCGTTGCTTGTAGAACTTTCGTTCTAGGTGTTGTTCATTTTTATGAGTCTAATTTCAACTGTACTCCTCAGTGAATAATTTTTGAACTCATTCAAAATAGGCGCCATTTGAATCAGTGCACTTTTACCGATGTAACCCAAGTTGAATAATTCCATCAGCATAAAAATTGGGTGCTCAGGATTGGATGAAGTCGACCAAGGCCGCTTTTGCTTATCGAAGTTTTCGAAAAGATGGTAGTTGGTTGGCGAGAAGTCGAGGGAGTGGGGTGGATGAGGCAGAACTTCGACGCTCAATTTGTTTAATTTTTGGACGGCCATTTGTGAATCGTGTGGAGCAGGATAGGACTTCTTCTGTTGACCAGTGCCGGCTGCTACTGATGCAATTCCCGATACATTTCGTCGATTTTGTTACAATAGGACTCTGCTGTGATGGTTTGGTCTCGTGAATGACTGCAGCTGCTGACCACCATACAGTAACTATAATTTTTTTCAGCAGATTTTTGCCTTTGAGAAGTGTCTGAGCTCTTCGATGTCCAACCACTGTCCTGAACGTCTCCTGTAGTAAGTAATCCACTTGTTATCACACCTGACGATCTGATTCAAAATAAAAAATGGATCGTTTTGGTTGCGCAGAAGCAAAGAAAAACAGACATCAAAACGTGACAATTTCTGTCAATCGTTCAAGTCATAGAGCACTCACTTTCTGAGGTTTTTGACCTTATCAATATGTTTTAAACCATCAAACACCGTAGAGGGGCTGATGCCCACTTCGGAGCTCATTTTGAAGCTGAAATCTCCGAAACGAAATTTCGCAAATCAACGTCGAATAGTGCGTTCATTAACACTATCATTGTGGAATGCCTGGTTAATTTTTTGGGCTATTTCGGCAGCACTTTGGTTCAATTTGAATTCATAAAGAAAAATTGGCCAAAAATTGCTGTTAATCATATTGTAATGAGCTGAATAGAGACAAAGAATAAACATTAAATCAACAGCGTCAATGTAGAGTGTAGAGTACAAAATTCTTTATCGATCAGTATATACCAGTAAGTATGTTACATTAAAGAATATATTTATTAAGATATTAGGCTAGAAAAACACATATGACATGGTTTTTTAAACAACCTTCGAAACGAAAGAATGGTACTACATGAAGAATTCGAATAGTACATATGAAAATGAAATGAGATCAACCAATAAGATTATATCATCGCTTTAAAGTGCTCATTACGTTGCTTAAAAGTAATCACTTCAGCGCCTGCGGCCGGCACAGTAGGCAGGCAACCAGCCATTCAAACCATTTGCGAGAAATTAAAATCAGTTTGATTTCATATGATGGATTGGCCGATACTCGATGAAAATCCATAACGTATTCAAAAAACACTTCATTGTGAGATTTTCACTAAACAGTCCTACAAAAACACAACACGTGTTTTGTCATACAATGGCTTCTTTGTTTGATTTCCGTTTCTTTATAATTTATCACTTACATTAATTCAATTCACTGCCTGATCTTCCCAAAAGTTTTTTCGTTTCACTAACCCGAATTTTATGTTTAAAATTACAGTATAAGTGAAGTATTCAAACTATCAACCGGTTATTACGGTAATATGAACAGTGAAGGTCACCACGACTGATATGCTCTCTAGTTTTCTATTTTATCCCCGCCATGATATTTGAGAGTGAATGAACCTTTGCCAACGTAAATGAGCGATCAATTGTTTTTTCACTGAACAAGAGAAGTCCATATAAGACCTTTTGAAGAGGTGACCAATAAAAAATTATTTTACTTGGACTATTTCTTTCAGTGTATCATTGGAAGAACTTTTGCACAGCTGTCATTCTTTGAGAGGTCTCCGTCATTTTTCATTTCTTTTTGAGGACAAAACACAAGCTCTACAGGAAAATCCCTACGACGCTCCTAAATCGGTGCCTGTGCGAAAGTAATGATTCACATTGCCTTTGAATCGCTGGAGATTGAATCCATTGGGGAAAACATCTCCAGCAATTGTATTTCACATGAACGCCGTTCTCAAACAGTGCAGTTCGAGATGTACTGAGTTGGACCTCATAACGATGGTAGCCACAGTCCGTCCCATAGTTCGGATATGTACCGCTCTTGGTGGAATCAAATGTGCCAAGTCACTTGAACACTTCCCGTGAAAGAGAGACAAATCTCCAACCTTTCTTTGATGTTCCAGACTGTCAAGGTTGCAAGTGATGTTCTCGTCTCCATTCAGGTGGATAGCTCTTTTCTGGATGGACTCTAGCAGATTCAGGGTATCTTTGGGGGCGGGGCGCCATGCATGAGAACAATACTCCAAATGAGGTCTGATCTGAGCTTTATAAAGCATCAAAAGTTGCTGAGGTATGTACAGTTTTCTGGTTCGGAACAGTGGTCCACACTTTTGAGGAGCAGCCTTTACAATTCCAACGACACCACTGTGCCAAGACATATTGGTGACCATTTAAACTCCCAACAAACTTGTCGAAGCAGAAAGCGGAATTGTCTGACCTGACATTATTATATCCGGTTTGGATAATCTTCTCGGAGAAATCCGATGGCATTGAATTGAAGCTGATTACTTTCACCCCACTGCCGGTGAAGGTGTGCTTCCGCAGCTTATGTCCTGGGATCCAAAGGTAATGACGAGATAAGTGTGCTGTCAGCAAAGCAATATATTGGATTCTTGGTTTTTTCCAATAAGTCGTTGATATACAATAAAGAGGCTTGGAGACAATATGAATCCCTGGGGAACACCAGCGAGAAGTATCCATCGACATCCACTTGCAGGGAACGTTCTTTTAGGAAGCTGAAGAGCCATACCAAAAAAAATGATCCGACAAGCCACAGCATCGTAGTTGCCCAGCACACACACGGTCTAAGGCCATAGAAATATCAAGCGCAACAGCTCATGACTCTTCATGTTTCTCGATTGCGTTATTCCAAATATGGGTCTCGCCTGTTGCTCTTTGTTTCCGAAAACCATATTGATGATCGCTCAAGATGTTGAAGCTATAAAGATATGCTGGTTTACGGCTTTCTTCGTGATTTTTGATATCACTGAAAGCAAAGCGACTGGTCTATAGTTATTTGAAAGAGTTTTCTTTGCCCTTTTTGGAAATGGGCTGAACGCGAGCAAGAAAGGAGAAAAACCCCTTTCTTGTAAGACAGGTTAAAAAGTCTGCAAATTACTGGTGCGAGTTCATTTGCGCACTTTTTAAGTACGATGACGGGCACTTCATCATGGCCAGACGCCTTTTTGATATTGAGCTGTTTGAAAATTCGCCTGATAAGACGCTGTCGAAAAGTAATTTCTGGCATTGTGATTTCTATTGTAGGAGTAGTAGGTGGTGCCTTTCCCAGAAAGTCGACTGTGGAGTGGGACGCAAATTCTTCAGCTAGTAGATTTGCTTTTTCTATGGCTGTTGTTGCAATTGAACCATCCGCTTGTGTTAGTGGTGGCTATCAACCAGGAGGACCTAAACCCGTTGGGATTGGCAAGCAATTTATCCCTAATTTTCTGATTGTGGAGGTGTTTGTTTTCATTTATTATTTGCAGCTGTTGCGAGCATTAATAAACCTGGTTCGGTATTTGGCACTGGGATTTTTGCGCCTCTCCTGGTAGTCGAGATTTTTGGAGGCGACAGCTTGCTGGCATTTTTTGTTGAACCAAGGAAGTTTCATTCCAAAAGGAATATATGCATTCATTGATGATAGAATGGATGGAGTTTGATTATGAAAATAAGACAAATGCATGATTGCTAAAATAATTAGTGGGCTCAGCAGCACTTGTCTTGTTCAACATAGTATAACTTGGAAAATATCATGAAGCTGGGAGATTTGACCGATATCTTTGAATATTTCATGTTTTTGTTTCGATTTCAAATGGATTGATTAAACATCAAAAGTTTATCAACATTTATCGTGTATTTTCATCAATAACTGGCCAGATTACTCGAAAGCTCCTTTGTTCATTTGGAATTTTGAAAATATCCATAACCATACACTAATAATAGTGAAAGACTTTGATGAGAAGTCGGGAAAGAGAAAAATAATAGAAATAAAGCAGAACAATTCACTGATCAAATAGTGCAACGGAGCAATACCATGGAATATTGCTATAGAGTCGACATATATTGCTAATACAAAATTTCTGCCCAAAAAGGAACACAAAATGATATGGTTGCTCCCAAGTCGAAGAAAAAGCTACTTGGTTGATCAATGAAAAAACAGAAAAAAACAAATAAAGAGAAAATAGATAAATTGAAGAAATGGTTCAACGATGATCGTGAAGTGAAAAATATGGAGGAAACACATGTATAGAAATTGAACTGAATAAACAAGAAGCCGCTGAATTGTATTAAAAGACAAAAATTGATAAATATCAAATACCAGATAGTAGCCGTGGATTCAAACAATAATGGTAACAGAAAACTCTCAAAGTATGTGAAAAAATAACGAGAGGTAATAAATAACATAAGTATTCAATATTAAAGATGACTTTCATGGAAAAAGGAAAATATTAACATCGCTAAATACCATAGGTTAGGGAAATTTTGGGGCACGGTACATCAAGAACGTACATATCAGAAATACGCGATGAATTGTGGGTGCTCATCGTTTCTGGGGTTCAACTCAGTACACCCTGAACTTCACTGTTTAAGAACTCTTTCATTCGGAGAACTGCGTTTATGTGGAAAAGTCTTTCTGGGAACGTTTTCCCAAATGAATTTAATCTCCAGCGATTCAAATCCAACGTGAATCGCTACTTCCACACAGGCACCGCTCTCGGAGCGTCCTAAAGATTTTCCTGTAGGGTGCTTATGTTTTAAACTTAAAAAAGGAATACCAGCAAGAGAAGTTGATAGATAAAATTGGAACTTCAAGCGTGAAATGAATCCATTGAAAAAACTTTCACTACACCCTCAAAGACAACTGTGGAGTAAATAATTTGTTCATCTATGATCGGCTTCAGAGTTGGTGAGTTATGTGATCGACTGTGATTAGTTCGATCGTGTTCATTTTAATTGACAATCACAATAGTGTCTTCGAATTAGTATGTATCAATGTATCTGTCTTGAAATCATCATAAGTTCTCCTAATTTTATTTTCTTACACACAATTCACCAAAATAAGTTGAGATATCCCAATGGTTAATACTATGAGTAGGTGTGTCTGTGGTTTATTTTTTTCGATGTTCACCTATTTCAAACTCTATATGTGTTTGTTTTGTTTTAACTATCTTCTTGTCTAGTTATCATAATGAAAAGCGACCAGTGATTCATATCGCTAGACAAACATGTCATACAAACGACTGCATGAAGCATGTTTCTCATAATTCATGTGAGCAGGTATTTCCAAGGAAAAATATTTTTCCTTATAAACAGAAACCGCATCTCATTACGAATGAAGCACCACGTGTGACAGCACGGCAAACAATTCCCGCTCGCGCAATCACGAAACACGAAATCCATCACCAATGCCCCGACAGCTGTCAGTCGAAATGACCGGCGATCCATTCGAAACATGCACTCATGCTAGGATAAGTGGGTGGTAAATTGTTTTCGAGTCCAATTTGTCAGAGATTCCAAAACACAGCGATTTCAGGGCGCATAAACCGCTTACTGATAACCCCGAACGCAAATGGAGTCGGAGATTTGATGGTGTCCGTAGAGGTCTGTGGTTTTTTCTATGATTAATAACTGAAATTGAAAATTGTCACGTTTCAATGGGGAGATAGAGATCGTGTAATTTGACAGGTAGCTTTTCATATGCTCTCGTTGGAGTAAACAATCTTCATGCACGGGATCGCAACACTACGAGAAGATTGAACCTCCCGCAAAATGAGTTCGTTTAGCTCAATGGAAAATAGTGACAAAGTGTGAACAAGCATACAATATTGTTATTGTTATCAATCGGAGTTCTAACATTTATTATTTATTCTCTAGGAAGTATTTGAACAAATCAAGGGTAACCACAACATCTGACTTTTTATAAAACCCGTTTCTGGCTACCATCGTTACCAACATACCCCACATAACTAATTGACAGTTTGAATTCTGATGAAATCGAAAATTTTTGTAATGGCAGACATAATTTCTGGAACTTTCTTTTGAAATAGCGTCTCGAGACGCTACTGAGACTCTAAGGTTTCATCTGTGTGAAAATAAGTTATGTCTGATCTCTCTGGGATCTTACTCCATAACCTCAATTGTATTGTATTACTGTCTATGTGAAAATCAATGGAGAATGGATGTGTTCCAAAAATTCCTTCTATTCTTTATCGAGAATGAAATGTTTTGAAGAGTCTATGGACATATTTGAAAGTTATCAGGTAGCCATTTCCATACAAGGGCTCTGAAAACTGGAAAAATATTTTTTCGACTTCAATCGTTCTCTTTTCAATTGAGTCCCGCCTTTTTCTTATTCAGTCTAGCAAGAACTGAGGTTTTATCTTCATCTCCAACATATCCTTTTGAGCTAGGAAATTGACCATTTCAAGAGAATAATATCAGCTTCGAACTTGCGTCTGGCAAACATCAATACGAAATGCGAAATTCCTATTCCTCTACAAAATAAGTATATCCTACTATTCTCTGATTTATTGAATGAAGACATTCAGGATTGTCCTATCATCAGACCATTTTATGACAATAAAATATCTACCGTTCCATTCTGAAAGTGTTTCGTTGTTTCCAATATTGCTGCGAGAGTTAGTGGAAAGGGTCGGCTTAGCTCAAGAAACTTTATAATGAACTATATAAGTGGTATTTTTGTTGATCATTGAATACTTCACAATTTTTGGTTGAATTCAGCGATCTTGTGTACAAGTTATCTTGTAGTTTCTATGGAATCGACGAAAAAGTCAAGGTAGTGAGATCTGTAATAACTACGGTAGATCCTATTCTGTCAACAGTGTAATAACGTACAAAAATTGAAAATGTTTGAATGGTGGAATTAGATTTCTTTACCGAGAAATCCTCGTGAAAGCAGCTGCTGTCACCAGATGCAGATTTCTCCACATTAAAATTTGGATGTCAGGCTGTAGGGTTTGTGCCAATCACACGAAGGCCGATCTTTTTGAAATCTGGTCTGGTTGAAATTTGGTGTACCTACTTATATTCTCTCTCATTATGTGGTTCCAGAACTGAATTTTAATTTCAGTTAAAATGCTTTCCACTTACTATTCTCTTCTCGATATTGACAAAAAAGTCTCTAATTTGTTTTTGTTTTCTTAACTTCATATTACCCTACAGGGATGTTATTTTTCTCACTCCAAGAGAAAATGAAAGCACAAGGTTTCAAATATAAAGTTTAATGAGTAAAATAACAATTCCCTGGACAAACAAAAAAAACAACTTCTGAGTTTTATAAAAAAATGTGAAATTCTAAAAAATGAAAGAAAATAGAACAAAGAAAATGCCGCCAATTTGACTGCGCTATTAACTATTAATGTAACTACAAAAGTTTCAAGTCAGTAAGAAATACTTTCAGTTTCACTTTTGCTTTTTTCTGTAATTGTAATATGAACTCTAGCTGAACAATCAGCACTGGGAACCCAACAATATATAACCTCTTTGCAAATAGGAAGTGAAGTCAGGTTATATAATATGTGAATTCTCTCTCTCTCAATATCAACTGGTTAGTAAAACAACAAACACTCGCATAACGCCTCTTTGGTGGTTCATGGTCAACCATAGGTTCGGTTGACCCGGTGTATCTTCAACACCTACACATTTACTTTTAACTTCCCTGTACACATCACCGGTGTACGATTTCACTACCGATTTTCCTTAAATTTCGCACTACGCGCTTAGAGAAAACTACTTCTCTATTTAGGCCACCTTCCTCAGCCTCGAAGGCTGAGGGATGAGACCCCTGATCTCGTCTCGACGGGCTCCGGTGACCGACTCTTTGTGTCTCGCCCAAAAAAATCCCAAGCCCCCGCGACAGCAACGCTAGCCACAAAAACCTCATGTCAGCGTTCTTAACCTTCCCAAGCGTATGATCAGGGCAGGATGTAATATATTCTTTTGTTTAGTCTAGCCCAACTTGTATATGACCGCAATGATGCTCAAAGGTCTGACAGTCATGAAGTAGTTCAAACGCTTTTTTCATCTGCGAAAATATCGACACCAAAGAACCAGGTGATCGACCCCGATCTTTATGAATGAAATAATATTTCATGTTACTATCGCAATGGCAGTTATTATAGGTCCTAGTCAATCTGTTGCTCTGAGGACTAAATAAGTTTACATGCGTTGATCAACAGAGGTTACTTTGACATTTCACAATGAGCGCACAGCTACACAGAACTCCTCAAAAGTTTATTCCAACCCCCATGATTCTTGTTTTTAATATCCCTCAGTGGTAACGTCCTTTGCCTGAGGACGGCTCTGTCGGGCGCATCGAATTTCACTTCATGGTGTGTCGTTTGAGAAATCCAATTAGGATTGGGAATTTATCAGTACTCACACAATATATCACGATAACGTTTTATCGACGTCGAGTTTACTGCGTCCAGTTTACTCCCACACATAAGTTTGAGTTCACGTTTCATTTTATCGGTGGTTAGCTTCGGGACAAGATGAAGGTGAATCGTCAAATATAACGAGTCGTTGGCTTTTGGATGGTGAGGATTTTACGAAAAAGATGGGTCATATTGAAAGTAGGGTGATTAAACGTTATTGAAGATCTTGGAATGTATAGAGAGTACGATATAAAAATGACAGTACCATTTTTGGAAACTAAACGTGAACTTTTAATCAAAACTGTTTTTCGATTATGTATTTTTGAATATGATTGACAATGTTTTCTGGTGAATGTTTGAGGTTCGGAATTCCATTGTCTGAAAAATTGTTGATGAATTTTGAATTCAAGGCAGGATGAATAAGTTAATTGAATCATTAAAAATGATGTCAAAAATATAAAAAATAATAACATAAAAATTCATAGAGAAAGCCATAAACCACGATATTCGAAAATATTTATGAAGGCTTTAACATTTTGAGTGAAATGAAGATCAACAGGCGATCTTTTTTCGTATGCCACCTATATTTGGAATAACGCAATCGAGAAATATGGAGATTCAAGTGCTGTTGCGACTGATATTTCTAATGCCTTTGACCAGGCATGAGGGTTTGCTGGCCAAACTTCGATGTTATGGCTTATCGGATCATTTTTGATCCGATAAGCCATAAGCCGATAAGCCTGGAATAACGTTTCCTGCAAGTGACCTTTGAAGCACATCTCTCGAATAATTTTACCATTAACGCAAGTGTTCCTCAGGGATCCATATTGTCTTCACCTCTTTCAATATATCAACGACTTATTGGAAAAAAACAAGAATCTCATGAATTGCTTCGCTGACGACAGCACTGTGTTATCATTCTGTCGAGACGGTGATAGGTAAATTATTGTTTACACGTGTTCAACGATAATATTTATTAACACAACACAAATACAAAACACTATGACAAAATAGCAAGAATAATTTGAGGGGCCACGTGGTTTGCAGAACGGGGGCCACGTGGTTTGCGGGCCTGACCCTCAGTGAATAGACTCGATGTTACTCACGCCACAGTTCGCACCAGAAAAAACTCCTGTCTCTGGATTTCTCCTCAGGTGGCGAACCGGAAGTTCAGGTTAGCCAACACACATTTCGAGAATTCGACTACTCGATTTTCGAGTGTTCGATTACAGTGTTCGATTTGGATGACTGCTTGACAATAAAGAATTTTCATGTTTTTATACTAAGCAGTTGTAGAAAACGTCCCTACAATTCTATTTGGACTCTAGGACATCGGTTGTGGATGCACATCTCTATCGGCAGCAGGAGGTTGAATATCTTGATGAGGATCTAGAGTTGATTCCGAATTAAGGTGAAAGTAACCGGGTTCAATGCATTGCCACGAAGACACAGGCATCGGTTTTCTCTAAAGAGGTAAATGCCTCTGACCCAGACATGATAATTTCAGTACAAACAATTCCGCTTTCTGCTTCAATGAGCTTCAACGAGCATAATATGTCTTGGCACAATCATATCGCTGGAATTGCAAAGGCTGCTTCTCAAAAACTTGAAACACTGTTCTGAACCAGGAAACTGTACACATCTCAGCAACTTTTGATGCTTTATAAGGCTCAGATCGAACCTTCTTTGGATTATCGTTCCCATGTATGGAGATCCGCCCCTAAGCATACCCTGAAGCTGCTGGATTCCGTGCAGAAAAACCAATCTGCCTGATTGGAGTCAAGAACATCACTTGTTACCTTGATGGTCTGTACATAGAAAAAATATTGGGGATACGTCTCTCTTTTATAGATACTTTCACGGGAGGTGTTCAAGTGACTTGGCACATTTGATTACACCTAGAGCGGTTCATATCAGAAATACGCGACGAACTGTGGCTGTTCATCGTTTTGAGGTTTAACTCGCCTCGAATTTCACTATTCAACAACTCTATCATTTGAAGAACTGCGTTAATGTTAAATAAACTTCCTGAGAAGGTTTTTTCAAATGCGATTCAAATTCAATGTGAATCGCTACTTTCGCAGAGGCACCGCTCTTGAGCTCCTTGAGGTTTTTTTGTGGTGCTATTTTATCCTTGAAAAAAGCAATTCGTATTTGATGTCGAAATGTAAACACGCCTGTTTCCAAAAAGCCAAGTTATCGTGGCCTGAAACAGAAATGAATTGATGATATGCGTTAAATTATCTTACAGGAATATACAAACGACAATGAATGAAGGTAAAGTGATGAAAGACCAAGAGAAATATTTCCATACCAAGCTGTTCCACGACGTTTAGAACAAACATAATTCACAGTGCGTGCTTTTCTCTCTCTTCTTTGAGTGATTCACTTCAATACAGCTCAGGCCGTTTCCCCCTGGATTCAACGTTTCCAAACGTTGCGTATCTGCACACCAGGCTGACAGAATCTGTTGTTGTTCAATATGTATATGCAGCTGTTTTGAAAACCTCTTCGAAACGATATTCTTCTCAATTGATTCTAACCACTTAATATTGTTTAGATATGTTCAAACATGTTTTGCTGTTTTCAATTTTCTGATTTCTCCTCAAACGGTTGTTTTGCCCCCTTCATGGCTTGCTTTCTGTGAGACTGCTACATATGTTGTATTTGGAAGCAGGTTATGTTGATGTATTCATTCTCAAAGATTTTCATCTCCTCTGACAGTTCTGTATTATCAGGAAGACCCAGCTGTCTGGAGTAACCATTCTGTTGAATATCCGTGCTGTTACAGCACAGTTCCTGCTAACTTCTTTCATTTTACAAAGACTGCGTTATTCCTCTCTTGGCAAACTTGGTGGATTTGTGATTCATGTGTCAGTTCGGCTGAGTTGGTGTTCTGAATACAGATGTTTTTCAGTTGTTGTCGGTTTCCTTCACTATCGCGTCTAGAATTGAAGTCCAAAAACCTAACAAAAGAAGAAAAGTTGTAGGGTATGTCAAATTTCTCCCATATTGAAGAGTTCCATTAAACGACTGACCGATCAAAAATGTACTTATAATGTACAGTTTATAGACAAGTCTGCATAACAATAGCCTAGCAATAAGTCTTGCCGATTCTTGGTTTCGTTTTCGTAGAACGAGCTGTGAAAGAGGAGAAAGAGTGTTTGGATGACAATTATGTGAGTATTATTCCAAAATGGGTTGAATCTACGAATCTAGATCATAGAAAGATGCTAAATTTTTGAAATATGTTCATTGCACCCAGTTCGTGAAAGGGTACTGCTTAGATGAACTCGACATCAACACAATATGTAGGTGTTGCCCTTTTTATCAAGTATTTCCCTCGCATATTATATGTATAGTATTCTCAATGTGTCCAAGATTAGGAGTCGGTTAGATTAGAAAAAAGTTTTCAATTTTAAAGTATTTCAAAACTGAGACAATTCCGATTGAGTGTGATACATCGGTGAGTGATTTTATTCTGGTTCTTATACAAAAATTGCATCGGTTGGTTTTAGTTTCTCTGAGACGAAATTTCCTGAATTTTTAAACGTCATTCAAATATACTGTTTTAGTTTCCAGTCTTCCTATGTTGGCCCTCCACATCTCGAGGTGGAGGTATAACATTAATAATATACTCGTATTGCAAGTAATTATTGGGTAATACATTTCCAATTCATTTTTCATCTACTTCATTTTTTTAAATGTCGTTTGCAAGTTAACCAAACTGGGAGAAAAAGTGGATTAATAATTCAAAATCAGAAATATCTTGAAGAGAAACAAAAGATCAAAGAGGTGCTTCAGAAAGAAAAATACATGAAAATTGTAAGGGACGCTACTGCATCAATTGGAAGGAAGTTATACCAGACTTTGAAAGAACACTAGGTCTATTTTTCAGAAAAAGATCATCGCTAACACCGCACCACAGTGAGCCCCCTCACTTGTAAGGATGTTCCGCTCAGACCGATTATTAGCTCCAGAAATTCAGTTACTCAGAACTTGTCCAGAGTTTTACTACCTATGATAAAACCACTGCAAGGAAAAACATCATCTTTTGTGAAGAACTCAAGGCATTCAGTCGATCTAATAGGAGCAATCGAAGTCAAAGAGCAGGATCGACTGATCAGTTTCGACGTGGAAAGCTTCTACACCAACGTTCCTGTCGACGAAGCACTTCAAATCATACAGAGGAAGCTTACTGATACAAAACTGTACTAAACCGCTACTTCCAACTGAAGGACGAATCCTTTTCGCAAGATGAGGGACTGCCAATGGGATAGTTACTTTCACCGATTTTAGCCAACATATATATAGAGTGGTTTGAAACTACGGCCATTGGTGAACCACATTAGAAGCCCCGAGTCTGGTTGAAATACGTTGACGACACCTTCATAGTATGGAACTATGGAAAAGCAGAACTAAACACCTTCCTGGAGCACATCAACAACGTAAGTCCTTCAATCACTCTCACAATGGAGAAAGAAATTCACAACGAATTGCCATTCTCAGACGTATTGGTGAAGAGGACCGACACTAAATGGAAAACATCTGTATACCGAAAACCCACACACACGGTACAGTATCTAAACAAGAAATTCAACCACCATCAATCGACTGAGAGAGGAATGATCAAGACTCTAGTAGACCGTGCTTTCGAACTCTGTAATACAAAGGAAGGTCTCGAAAAGGAATTAGGCATAATCGAAAATGACCTTCAATGGAATAGTTACTCCAAAGTGATGATGAAACAGATTTTGGCTGGAAGACAGTAAGAGCCTCACAAGAAAAAGAAGCTACCACAACCAGTACTTGTACTTCCCCACATCAGAGGATTGTCGGAAAGGATAAGAAGAATTGGGTCCAAGTATAACATCAGAACCTGTTTCAGATATGGGAACACTATCCGTAGCAGCCTCACGAAAACACGGCCACCAAACGCGGACTTCGATTCCAATAATTGCATTTACCGGATACCCTGCGAGTGCGGAGGGTGAAACTAAGAGGCCATTGAAAATTCGCATTTCCGGGTACAAGAAACACACACAGAGAGGAGAAACCAGCAAATCGGTAATAGCAGAGCATGTTTGGACTCACCAACATAACATCAAGTGGTCTCAATCTGAAATCATCCACAAGGAGGAACACTGGTTGAGGAGAAAATTCAAAGAAGCCGCAAATATGGTGCCCAACAATGCATTTAGATAAGCTAGCGTAAAGATACGCAACATATGGAAACCTTTAATCAAGCTGAACACGAACAACTCCCGTCAAACGGTCAGTTCCCGATAAAACCGATGAAGCGGAGTGAGAGAAGAGGGGATAGATGAAAGCACTTATTTAATTTTCAATTCTTGTTGATGAATTCTGATTGTCATCTCGCGTTATGATATTTCAATTTTTTGATTGTTTTATTTCATTGTAATTTCATTTTTTTGCTTAATGTAATTGTATTTCAGCGAAATATTGTCAACCACCTTCAATCACACATTTATTTCATTCAAACACTATGTATTTTCATATTAAAAATCCATTTTGCGGTGCTTCTATCGAAAAAATCGAAAAGATTCTTCGTATTAATTTATGTAATAGAAATGTTGAAATAAGTGGGGTTTTGAAAAGATCCAAAATAGGTGAATGTTCAAACTTTGGGGGTTCACATCTTCAGTTGTTAAGCATGTTTGGTTTGTTGGTGAGAGGCGTAAAAGAGTTTTGCATATTCGGCGATTTTCTGCTGTCGAAAAAAATAGATCAGAATGGATCATCAAATTTTGTGAAAAAAATGGAATGAAGTACTCAAAAACACTTTCACATTCACAATGGCATATTGTGAAAATACGGTGATTGAATTTTGAGTCAGTAATTTTTTTACCAGTGATATTAGCATTCCACAGAAGGTCGAGAAGATGTGAATGACGACGCTCGCCCTGGATGCCTCTATAAATCTCTATAGATATTTTCTTTATTCTATATTCAATATAAGTTTCTACAAAACAAATAGGTCTTCAATCCAATAAGTCATATATGTTATGTGGTTCACACTGAATTTATATTTTTATAAACAAACTTTATTGAATATGATATTTACAATAAAGTATAAAATGTTACAAAATATGATTCAAGAAATCGACGAACTTGGATAGTCGCGAAATGATTCAAGAATCTGATCAAATGTTACAAATAATGATTCAAGAAATCGACGAACTTGGATAGTCGCGAAGTGGTTCAAGAATGAGGCGTCCTCTTGTTTTCCCATATTTATAGGGTCAGGAACTGCTGATGTAGATATGCGTTTCTTCGAATGTTCTAGAAAAACCTTGGAAATGTGCTGAATATGCTGAGTCATTTCCTGGGTAACTGCGTAGTGGCTGATGCAATGTTTGTTTATTATGGTGCAATCCTTGGACAAAGGGTGCATTGATTTTTCTAATATAACAACTTCCCCTTGAAAAGAAAGTTGATGCGGTGCTGCAACTTTCAGTCAAGCAAATGTTTTATTTGAGCTTAACTCAATTTCTTCCTCAATGGGTTCCTCTAGGTGGATACTGGGTCTTCTTCCTGGAGCTGGGAGTAATCTTCGTAATGAAGCGAAAGTTCTTCTGGGTCCAGGTGGTTGATCATCATTGCTTGATGTCATTATACCAATTTGCATAGAACGTCTTTTTCTACATTTACAAAATATGTAAAGTACTATTATTATTACAATTATTACAATTGTGAAAATAGTAAACCATGAAACATGTCGGTTTACGAATGGTTCATTTATAATTTGGTCCAACTGATCTGAATATTGATCTAATTTATGTTGAGCAATATTGAGATTGTCTACATTCAATTTACTCAATTTCAAAGGTTTTAAATGTGGTAAACTTTCTTTTTCTGGTACATCTTTGCAACATTGATATGGTATCAAAATTGGATGACTTTTATAAGTTACATTCTGTTCATTTGCAAGTATTTTTGAATACACTCTTGTGTTTCCAATGAAAGCATTACAATTATCTTGGAGTTTCAAGATTGAGTTAGTTTTTATAATTCGTGTTTCAACCTCACGTTTTTGGCAATTTATTGTTACAGCTAACGGGTCTGATAATGCGATTAGCCAAGTATTACTTTGTATTTCATAGACATTGTAATCTTTTGCAAATAAAAGTGAAATTGAACACATTCTAGGGAGTTCTGAAAGTGGTCTCAAAATTTGAGCTTCGCACATTGCGTTACTATCAATTGGGTACGAAATTACATTTTGACATATATCAATATTATAGTTTAAGTTTTTACATAAATTTAGATTTTCAAATGCAGCATACAGCATTGAATCATCATCTTTTGCTATAAATTTCTTGTTTGTGGGTAAAATGTGATGTAACCCTGTTCGATTGTCCAAAATTGGAATGGGGTACAATCTATAGACAGTATATAATTCAGGTTCTACTAGTGGTATTTTTAAAATAAAGACAAGTCTTGAATCTGCTTGAAAAGCTTGTAATTCAATTATGTCAAGATATTTTGATATTGAAGAAAGTCTTGTTGGTAAAGGTAAATTGTTTCTTTGTATTGTTTGAGCAATTTCCTGAAGGGACGAAACTAAATCGTTTGGCTTTATAATTGATGTGTGAATGATATGAAGTCTGGCAAAAGTAATTGCGTTCAGCATATCATTTAAATAGTCTTCTAGAAATACATAACTTTCTAAAAGTTGTTCGCAAATTTGGATGGCTTTCAACCTTGCGTTTATTAAAGATACTCTGTCGGATAGCGTATATATCCATGCTTCAATTTGAACTATATCTTCATTAAATGCTTGTTCATCAACCTGTAATTGTCGTATTGTAGTATTAAATTCTTTAATTACAGAGGTTGTGACTGAAATTTGGTTTTTTAATAAATTTTCAATTTGGTGTTCATCTTTATAAATCTTGTTAATACATTCATTAAAATATTCGCCGTCACTGGCGTCAAGGTTGCCGGTTATTGCTTTCCATACGGAACCTATTCCATTTAAAAGTCCTCGTTTGTATCGCTTATTATTCTTATTGTAATCATTCGCGTCTATTTGCGTCTCTTCATATTTCAATCCTACCGACTGCGCCAATTTGTTATGTGGTTCACACTGAATTTATATTTTTAAAAACAAACTTTATTGAATATGATATTTACAATAAAGTATAAAATGTTACAAAATATGATTCAAGAAATCGACGAACTTGGATAGTCGCGAAATGATTCAAGAATCTGATCAAATGTTACAAATAATGATTCAAGAAATCGACGAACTTGGATAGTCGCGAAGTGGTTCAAGAATGAGGCGTCCTCTTGTTTTCCCATATTTATAGGGTCAGGAACTGCTGATGTAGATATGCGTTTCTTCGAATGTTCTAGAAAAACCTTGGAAATGTGCTGAATATGCTGAGTCATTTCCTGGGTAACTGCGTAGTGGCTGATGCAATGTTTGTTTATTATGGTGCAATCCTTGGACAAAGGGTGCATTGATTTTTCTAATATAACATATATGTAAACAGCCAAGATAATCAATATTATTGAAGTTGAATTCAGGCAATGAATCATCCGTGTACGAAAAAAGAATGATAAATATTCGATTCTTTCCATATCGCCTACTATGAATCAACAAATCTAAAAGTCAACCAAACTGGGAGAAAAAGTGGATATCAGATGTTTATTTCTTATTCCGGCTTGCCTTTTATAGCCGACTTCGCACGCTGGCGCAGAATTTCGAAGGCGGAATATCGAGCTCCATACAAAGAGATTAAATATTTTCGTCATAGAAAAACAAGAGGCGTCCTTTTTTGGTCGTCTCGAGATACTACTTGGGCTCGCCTAAATAGTATTAGAATTTATTTGAATTTTCGGATGCGGATTCCGATAGTTTTTGTCGATTAGGGATTTTAAATTGAACTTTGTGAACCGAAGAATTGGAAATTCTCGGAACAATGAGCTAGCTATACCTATTTCAGTTCTCGTCTGGGATTTCAAATATTCCCATATTTACTCTGAAAGCAGAAATTTTATAGCTGTATGAAAATATTGAAATTTGAGTTCGAGACATGTTTAGACATTTTTTGTCTCGCTTCGTGAAAAATAGTTATTGAATTCGAATTTTCAAATTCAACCACCCGTTTCATTAGGATGGGTCTTTCATTAAGCGATGAAAATTAGGGTCAGGTACCAACTACCCCACAGACCATTCAGCGAACATACCACTGTCTATGGTTGTTTACCTTCAGTCCATGGGCCAGTTGAATTCTGTAAGGATGCAGCGGCGATTTTTTCGCAGATCTTGCATTTCATCGATGTACGTGTGTTGGTTGATCGTTTACTGAACCAGTGGACTCAAATTTATCCATCACATTGCGAATGGTCCTCTCGGTAGAACGATTATGGCGCGGTACGTTGCGCAAACGGAACACCCATTTTGATGAAACAATTTTATTATTTGCTTGTGTTGTGGAAGGCGATATCAGACTAAATAAATGACAACTAATTTGATAGATGAAGTTCAAACAAGATGGCCATTATCAATTGTCAAAGTTTGGAACGCCTCTGTTGGAAGCCCTATAACTATATATCTATCGCCTACTCGTAATCAACAAATCTAAAAGTCAACTACTATATATTTTTAAACATATTTTCATTTCAGTACTTACATTTGATGTTCATTTGATGCCTACCCACTAACAAGAAACGATCACATAATTGTTGTTTTTTTTAATAGTCATAAAATAGCCCCAACTTTCGAAAATTCAAACCAAGATCGTTTCAATGATTTTTCAAGTTCAAAAATTGGTAATAATATAATTGTTGACAAAATTTGAAGTTTGCCTGTTTTTATTTTGAACACAAACATATTCTTGAATATATTTTACACAAACATATTCTTGAATATATTTTTTCCAAATTGTATATCATTATCTGATTAGTATCATACTATTAGCATCTTTAATATCAATCGCTTCAAAAAAGAGTTGAAACAGCATATTCTTCAAAGTCAGAGACTTGAACTTCTACGTCTATTTCAGTAACTGGACAATATAGCAGTCCAGTTACAATTCCGTAATATATGTATGTTACATGTGTATATATGAGCACTATCGTTTTGTTAATATTTATATCACATCCAGTTTAGAAACATCCATATCGATTTCAACATGTTTCTATGAAGTATAAGTAGTAAGTGTATTTTATAATTGTGATTTTATACTTAATTGTCAATTCAATTTTATGTTTAAATGATATTATATGTCAAAACTGACAACTTCTTTATATTCATAGTTATATTTGTGATTTTATATTATCTTGTGTGTTTTTAATTTTATATATTGAGTAGTTTATTTCCATATGCAAATCCCTTCTCCATAATTCATTCTCATACTTCAATATTATTTTATTTGGATCTCTTTTTCCACACAAACAAGCAACATCGATGCTTCTGTGGTTTCTACGATGTTTGTTCAACTGTATGTATTACTTTAGTTATTTCTTTTTTGCGATTTGAATCTGAATAAACATTATTATTATTATTATTATTTTTCTACCGTAGTGTGCGTTGGTCAGGCCCTATCCCCCGAAGCCCCGATACATTCGGGAGGGCGCGCCAGCATAATCAACCAATGACCACTCCTCACACCGTGGGGTAAGTGATCATTGAGTCCGAGAATCATGTGCCCTGAGCAAAGGCAGTGAGCCAAGAATGACAGCCTTCTGCATCTGTGCGGATAAGATTTCTGCAAGCCGGTATGATTTTTAGATTCGAGAGTAGAGAAGACATCATTCCACCAAGGACTCCAACAATCAGAACTACCATCTTGACAGAGTGATCTGGATAGAGTCTGCGGAATTCGAAGAGAAAATCTCGATATTTTATCCGTTTTTTTCTTCTCTTTTCTGACGATATTCGTCTCGCCAGGAGCTGAAAACTCCACGACAAATATCGTTTTGGTCTGGTGTCTCGTCAATACCGTAAGAGTGCCTTAGGGCCGCGTTATGTCGATGGATATAGGCCGAGACCGCATATGCTGGACATGCTGATAGCAAGTGCAATTTGGTCTCGGGCGCCTCACGGCAGGCCCTTCACCTTGTGTCAGGAACCTCTATACCCATCACGCGACTGCGGTAGACTAAGGTGTTGAAGACACCATCCTGGCAAGCCATGATGAACCCCTCAGTTTCCGACTTCAGCCCACTCGACCTGAGAAAAGCGAACGTCAGGCGCTTTGATAAGCCAAGGTCTCCAATGTTATTGAAGAAGACTCCATGCATTGGCTTATCGTTGTGTTTCCGCAGAAGTAAGGTGATCTCTGCGGCTTTCATCTGAGCTTTTTGCTAAACGGGTCCCAACTCGTTGACAGAGTTGTAGTCACCTCGTTCAGAGTCGAAAACTATACCGAGTTCATCAGCTGCTTGGGCAGCTGCCCTAAAGAGGAATGCTCCAATTCCTGCTCTCTCATGGTCACGGACCATGCAGAGAAGGGGATCCGAACTCCTGACGACTTTACAGGCTGTATCCAGTACCATTATGTCATGTAGACACTCCAAACTCAAAAGTCCACGGCCTCCCTGTTGTCGGGGGAAGTACAACCGTGGAACGGACGATTTGGAATGCAAACTCCTATAGAGATGCATCATTTTTCGGGTCTTTACTTCGAGTTGATACAGCTCCTTCCAAGTCCACTTCACTACTCCAAACGAGTAGAGTAAGATTGGAACGGCAAGCATATTTGTTGCAGCAACTTTGTTCTTTCTTGACAGTTCCGATGACTAGATCTGACGAAGTTTGTGCTGATACTTGCCACAGAGAGAGTTTTTCACCGCAGTTACCTCTTGTGAGTGGCGTTGTTCCACCCCGAGGTAAGTATACGTCTCTCCGGCATCCAGATGGTGTAGGATGCTTCCATCTACGAGCTGCACATCCTCTCCATAGTCCCCATTGCACACATATATATATATATATATATATATATATATATATATATATATATATATATACAAATATGAAAGTTATTGAGTGTCTTGATATAGAAACAGAAGTTAATATCGGACATAGCACTCATGAAAGTGGCAAACCATAGACACGTGTTTTGGCCATACTGATGATGGGCCAAAAGCCCATCATCATATCTATATATATATATATATATATATATATATATATATATATATATATATATATATATATATATATATATATATCTATATATATATATATATATATATATATATATATATATATATATATATATATATATATATATATATATATATATATATATATATATATATATATATATATATATATATATATATATATATATATATATATATATATATATCTATATATATATATATATATATATATATATATATATATAGATATGTCGTAGTTATAACTAGAAAAAATTGAAAAAATTCAGTGGCATTTGTTTGAAATTAGTAAGTGGAGGACATGTGAGTAATGGGACGATCGAAAATTGTTCTAATTTTCTGTGAAATTGTATATTAACATGGAATGGAGAATAGTTTTTCCCAGAAAAATAATGACTATCGACAGAAATGTGAAAAATGTATATAAATACGGAATATTCATCACACGACAAGAAAAATATGAAATTGTTATTACAGGTAAAAGTTTCACAGATTTCAGAAGCAGCAACACTACACAAAAACGAGAATTATTTCCTGAAATCATTAGCAAAACATTCTGGACTCCATCCAGAGAAAACAAACTTGAGTCTGCGAATTGCAAATTGGTTAATTCTGATGTTATTTCAGCTTCAAAGTAGAAAATGTGGTCCAAATTAACTTCTTGCCGACTCTAACTTAGTCTCTGGAGTATTTACATAATTAAAAAGTAACTTTGTGCAGAAACGCCCATAATTTGCAACCATATTTTCATGAAATTTCTGGATTTTGTCGAGAATAGTTTTGAAGTCTCAGAACTAATGGCGAACTCCTGCCATTTTTTGTTATTTCTTATTGGAAATATCAATCTTTCAGGAAGTTCAACGATAATCCAGCAAATTTCACTAAAATGTTTTCTTTTGAAGGGGGTTTATGCTTGTATATTACTTCCATGACTCCAACTATTGCATTTTTCCTTCCATATTTCCCAATTCCCTTACATATTTTTGAGCAAAGGGTATTGATTAAAGTTCATCTCTTGTGGATGAAATCAGAATTCTATCAAAGTAGGTTTTTGCTATTTGCAACTTCAAAAACTTCATATGAGCTTTCAATAAAGAGAGATGAATTTGTTTGAAGGTGGTTGAAAATGTTTCGTGGTCTAATATGATATAAATTCATTTGAAATCCCTGAAAAAATTTATGAAAATTAAAAAGATTTGCTAAAAAATAACAATTATATTAAGCAAAGAAAACTGAAATTACAATAAAATAAATTACAAGCAACAATCAAAAATTTTTGTTGCTCGTATTTCATTTCAAATAATTTTTGTATATTATAACACTTAGATTCTTATAGCGTATTCGTTGTAAGCAAAAAAATGAGGATACAAAGTTATTGCTGTTTAAAGTTTAGTTGCTTTGGGGAAGAAGAATGAAGGTACCAGCGAAAGGAAGAAAAAAAGATGAGTATCCAAGTAATTTGGCGGCCATGACTCACTGTTTTGGCTCATTTTGTATAACCTATTCTTATTTTTGGATAGCCCTATTGGTTATGTTTGAAAATTGATGCATAATCATTATTCAGGCAACTGGTAAAACATTTCTTTAGTTTTATGTATAGAGTAGTTTACCAAAACTTCTGAATTTATGTTGGGTTTGATATTGTAATTGAGACCTTTTTCTATTCTATTCTATTCTATTAGAAAAAGGTCTGAATTACAACATGAGAGTAGTTTATTCTACATTTTTAGGACTCATTTATATTTTCAAATATTTTTTGAACTCAAATACTTATTATTGTGGTATTTCGAATTAATATATTCAAAATCTTTTTTGTTTTTTATGGTTTCACAAGTTAAGTTATATGTGCATTGCAACATAATGTGAGCAAAAATATTGTAGTTTTATTGTGCAATTCACTATGAGTTTTGAAAAATTAAATTTACGTTTTCTCAAAGTGAATCGTCTTGAACCTCATATTTTTTTCTCTTGAACTCTTCAAATGTGAGATGACACTCCACCTAGAGTTAACTGTCTGTTTTGCATGATTTTAAGGTCAAAACTTTCAAAGTCACAAATAAATTTTGTGGTTTCGCGAAAAGGACTTTCCTTGGCATTCCGATGACTCACTTTGTATGATATTTGTATGATTCTAGTGCAAAGCTTTGTACCATGACGGAAAACACCCGAAGTGCTATTACTTGGAAAACCTGCGTCTCTACTAAATTATGTATTGACACGTAATGAAAATAAAACGCAACACCGAGAAAACACGGTGTATCCTTTATTTGTCCCATAAGGTTTCACAGCCGACTCGTCGGATCTCTTGAAAGGTTTCTGAAGGGTTGCCGAATTGTTTGTTAATGGATTATCGCTGTTTGGATTTCTAACCTAACACCGCTTTCAACGCTCATACGCGCTCCTTTTATTGTCGGTAGTTTGTTTGAATATCAAACTTTACACATAAAAGTATTGGTGATACTTTTCTTCTAGGTGTTTGAATAAAGATACGAAACGATAACAGAACTAGGGAAAACAGTTTGCGAGATGTGTTTGTGTTTTTGTAAAATATTTGGTTATTTCCTGGCTTGTTCGATGTGTGGATTTTGTGTCAACACATGACAAACATACCGAGTATAGTCAGAAATGTACCGTGTAGTAGATTTGTAAAAGGCAATAGCAATATTTTTTTCTGACTTACTGATTCCAGCATATTCTTCATTTTGTCGAGGTTATTTGAAATATCTTTCTGTTAAATTATTGTTTTTTGAAAAATCGAGATAGGGAATTATTGAAAGAACAGATGTCTCATAGATAAATATCATACAGCGAGAATTACTCAAAAGATAATATCTAGCTTTAAATTTCTGTTGGAAATAAAACTATAATAATAATAATGCTTATTAACCATTTTTGGTCGTTGGTTGACAATGCTGGCGCGCCCTCCCGAATGTATCGGGGATTCGGGGGATAGGGCCTGACCAGCACATACTTCGGTGGAAAAAAAATATTTATCAATCGATCATATGTGCCCACGAATGTGAACATTCTACATCATTCCCATAATTCAATCTTAATAAAATTACGTCAACTGTGAATTTGCCTGTTTGTGAGATTGTCAATTAAAAAAACTGGGTAACTGTAATAACATCTTTCCAAAAGCATAGTTTCAACACAATCATGAAACACTTTGTCACTTGTGATTTTTTTAACTACATTTGGCAGCTTATTGAAGCACGTAATGGCATTATACTGAGGTGATTTTTCATAGCTTGTCATGAAATGCTTTGGGATTTTTAGAAGATCACCATTTCTTGTATTATGACTGTGTTCAGAAGCAATATTATCATATAATTCATGGTTTTGCCTAACAAATAAAATACATTCGAGAATGAAGATGGAGGGAGCTGTCTATCTTTTTTTGTCTATAAAAACGGGCCGACAGCTCTCCCGGAAATCCATATTAAATATTAGCCTTATGATGCGTTTCTGTGCTATAAAGACTCTGGAAAAATCCCTTGCCCTGCCCCAAGCCATAGTATTGAAACTTATATGAGGGTAGGCCATGACATAATATATGTTGAGTAAGCCAGTTTTATCCAAACAGGATTTCAGCTGTTGTATGTCATAATATGCTCTTTTAGCTTAGCACATAAATAGTCCACCTGCCTATCCCAAATTTGATTGGCGTCTAGGAAGGTCCCTAAACATTTTATTTCTTCAGAAATTTGAATATTATTGCTGGAGCGTCTACCAAATGGAATATTTCTTCTGAAATGGAAGTTAACACTGATCGATTTTCAAGTATTTAGAATAACCTTATTTCTTTGGAACCAGGTACTGAACTGATCAGTAATGTGTTCAGATTTGCTGATTAGTTTCTCAGCATTATTGCCTGCTATAGTTATCGTGGTATCACCAGCAAACATTATGACGTAGCCTACCTTTATATGTTGAGGGAGATCTTTGTATTGGCCCTAGAGCAGAGCTCTGTGGCACCCCGAGTTTTACCGTCTTTGAGTCTGATGCCGATACATTGCAGATTACAACCATTTTTCTGTTTGTCATACATGTTGTTGAATATTTGCGTGATAAAATTGAAATGAATGCGTGACAGACAGAAGCTCCCTTCTATTAAATTGAGAGAGGTATAATTTTAGGAGAGATCAATTTTTGGAAACAAAGATTTTGGCTTCATGCTTCTTCATCTCTATACAAAAAATGTAAAAATTTTTTGAAGAAAGGAAGGAGGCAATTAATTTCACAATAAACTATTCACAAACTGGATTCGTTGTTCATATGAGGGTAGTTTATTTGTTTCATCGTTTATTTCGTTAGTTCGGACTTCCATTGTCTGATATTATTCTACTATGATTTGAACTTTATGAAAGAATAAATAAAATTATAATGAACAGCTGAAATAACAATTGTATTGAGCACTAAACCTTAAATGAAAATGCAATGAAACGAATAAAATGAACAAAATGAAAATGACTACAGAATAAGGAAGAGAAAAACAAAAATAATGAAAGTAAAATAAGCAAAGAATTAAAAAACATGAAATAAACCAAACTGAGTTACTTTACGGCGCGGCGTTTCGATTGTTAGTATCCACAAGCGTCTTCGGGTGATGATTGTAGTTTTTCTTCCAGTTTGTGTCAGTGGAAGTCATATCTTTGCATAGAAAGTATTTTATTTGGCAATAAATTACTTTCTACTTTCCTTTGAAAGATTCTCACATATTTTGTATAAATATGGAGAAGTGGAGAGCAAAAACCCTTTTTTGAGTTGCATGGGAATATTGATAAGTAGACAAATAACCCGCTGTCAAATTGTTGAATTCAGTATGATGTTCCATTTTCATAATTTTAAATGTTATAATTGAAATACTTCGAAAATAATCAATAGACGAGGATTAGTTATGTTAACATCAACTTGAATGAAACGTAAAATTCCAAAGTCAATATAAATCAATTATTGTGCCACTCTGTACATTTCTCCAGCCCACCACGAGTGCTTTTCGAACCTGTAATCACAGTGCGGTATTCGAGCGTCCATAGTTTTTCGAACACAGGGAGTCAGGGCATCACTTCAGGTATCTTATTATAGAAAATGACTAAGGGCAATTCTTCATTAATGAGATTCTGTAATAAAGTTATCTCCTGTTTTATATTCATTAACTTATCTGACAAGTGTCTCGAAATTAATTTCATGCATATCCAATTTTCCATTATTTTAATGTATTCGCCAGGGGTACTGCTAGTCAAGTTTGATACAGGGTGGATATGAGAAGGATAATTTAATCCATTCATAATTGAATGCAATTCAATGACATATCAATAGAAACGATGATATTATGAAAAGCTAGATTTTTTTATTGAGCGTTCAATTTAAGAAACATATAATACAGTTTACGATGCCACAGAAGCTGTGAATTATCCAATAGAGTCCTTGTATTAATTGGATTTGCCATTCATGCCACCGCATAACTTACAATTGAAGGTTGGAGCGCTCCGTGATTTGAATCCACCACGGCTGTGCCACTATCAATAACTTCTGAGGTCGAACAATGTCCATTTGTGACTTGGATTTGACCACACCATGTTTTTCACACGGACAACTACACGTGGCTGGCTCTCGAGTGGACTAACCATCCAGTTTGTTTGTGTTAGCTAAACATGGACTAACAAAAAAATATCGTACACACTATAACGTCAAGGAATTAATATTATTTGTAAGTGTTATTGTTCTGTTTGAAGGACTTCCATTGTCTACTATATAAAATGATTTGAAATCCCTGAAACTACTAAAACAGAAGAATTGAAAATGAATAGCTGAAAATAACAATTATATTAACCAAATAAACCTGAAATGACATAATAGTGAAATAAAATACAAGTAAAAATAGAACAATTGAATAAATAAAAATGAAGAAATGAAAAAAGAAAATAAAAAAATAAAAAGTGGAGAGATTCCAAGTCACGTTAGTTCACGACGTTTCGATTGTTAGTATCTACAATCGTCTTCGGGTGATGACTGGACTGATTCCTCCGAGAGATGACTATTTATAGGTCGTTCAAGTACTTTCACTTATCCCCACTTTTCATTTTCCGCTTCACTGGTTCCGTGGGAGATGACCGTTTTGGCGGGAGTTAGCCATTTTTCGCTTGATGATGGATTTCCATATGTTGGGTATGTCTACGCTGGCTTGGCTGAATACGTTGTTGGACAACATGTATGCGGCTTCCCTGAATTTTCTCCTAAACCAATGTTCCTCTCTGTGCAAGATCTCAGCTTGGGACCACTCGTTGTTGTGTTGATGGGTCCAAACATGGTCTGCTATTCCTGATTTGCTGGTTTCCCCTCGCTGTGTGTTTCTTATGCTCGGCAATGCGAACATTCAATGGCCTCTTAGTTTCACCAATATAGGATTTTCCGCACTCACAGGGTATCCGATAAATGCAATTCTTGGAATCGCAGTCCGCGTTTGTGTTTTATATAGTAGACAATGGAAGTCCGAACTAGTGAAATTGTTATTGTTCTGATGGAAATAATCTGATGGTAATAATATAAAACCAGTGTCAAACACCAGCATCCTTGGTACTGCGTTGGGAACAACGGAAAAACAATTCTGGTACTGCAACCATCACACATTACTTTGATAATATCTACCGCAGTAGTAGACGGAACGGCAGGCTGTCACACAGTTGTCTTCTATCGTGAAAGTTTCAATTCTTTGATCAAAGTAAATATAGTTTGTATATTATTTTTATAGAACACTTTCAGTAAAAAATATTGACAAATTAACATCAAATATGAATATTTTGATACTTCTTTTTCAACTGGTTTGTTACTGTTTTGATTGGCTTCCGGGTTTTATCGTGGTGTTATTTGATTGTAATCTGCCGCGGTTGTAGTTGAGATTTGATATTACCACCAAAGAAGACCATGGCAAAACCCGGAAGCTAATCAAAACGGTTTAGATAAGAAACTTATTTCTTCAAGGTTTGTTACAATTTTAGCTTCAAATGTACTTATCATTACCCAGTATTCTCATTATGAATGAAATTAGAATGCACTGTTTCCAAGTACAATGGTACGTTTTTTATCTATCTCTACCCATTGCATTACATCAATTCTAAATAACTCAAACCCGTACCTTCGCCAATACTTTAAACCAACAGTTTATACATGCTAAATTTTAGAATAATAGGTAAAGCGAAACGTAATATGTTTATGTTTCTGAACTGACATTGATCCTAGATGTTAGATTTCTATGTTCAGAATACATTCATATTCATATCATACAATAATGAAGTGGGCATTTTATGTGAGACACTAAACTGAAATATATCAACTTTCTTGAATAACGTGGTTGGCATTGACATAATTCATGTGTCATAGCATGGTTATTATGAGGGGATTCATACCACCGTGAAAAATCAATAATTGTGTTAAATTGGCTGTGAAATGGACTCCGAGTGGATAAATTAAAAAGTTGATCTAGATAATGAGCGTAGCATGACCAGCGTTATTTTTGTCGTGAAGATACCTCTAATCAGATCGTTAATGACAAGACGTTTTGCTCCAGATGAATTCAACTATCTGTTGTACATCCATTAGAATATGAGTGTTTCTCTGAACATTTGTCCAATGTTGCTTCGTTTCTGAGATACAGGACTTTGACGTTTCAAAAAATAGTATTTATGAAATTTCGTGAATATCCTTGAATCTTTGAAATTCAATAGAGTTATTTGAAATAATGAAAAGTTATTTAGCTTCTACTATAGTTGAATAATCAAGTTCCGGCCGTTTCGATAGGAACCACAGCCACAGTATTGGGAAAAAGAAACGTCACTCCATCGTCTTTTGTAGCAACTTTTGTGGCAACTAAAAATAGAACTTTTTGTTCTATTATGGATTTTTCATATCCAACTTAATTTTCTAGAAAACAAGTCACTTCAACTCGTTCTAAAAACTATCCATGAACAACATGGAATAAAAACCAATAATAATAATATTTATTATGTTCTCTTGTTGAAAAGTATAAAATTCCTTTCACAAAATAGTACACAGTAACAAGAAAGACGTCTATAGGGTGTAAAACACAATAAACATAATACGATATAAATTAAAAAATGATACAATACAAATAAAAAATAATACAATATAAATTAGAAAACATTTACAGTCAAACATACACATGGAGTGTAAAACAATAAATATATTACAAAAGAAATTCAAAACATTTATAGTCTAACATACATATGAAAAGGTAAATTGTTCAATAATAGCTGTCCGGCTAAAGTGAAGAATTATTGAATTGAAAAAAAAATCATTGATGGTATAGCAGTTTTTTTTATGAAATAGGCTTTCAATCGTGTTTTAAAAATCGATATATAATCAAGAATTAACAACTCCGATATTGAAGTAATTGGGAAAAATGCTCACCTCCTGATAAATCAAATAGACGACTGCAACCGATTTGTCATCGATTGTCCGACAAGTTCAAAAATACCTTTCTTTTGATATCGCCGTTGTCAATTTTCCGATTCCTCAAGTCACTTACATATTTACGAAGCCTTCAAACAACCTACTGAACAGAAATGTAGAAAACTCATATCAGGATTGTGAGCTGGCCAATTTTGACGTCCTGCATGTCTAATTTAGTACATATACCACTTTGAAATGCTTCTGAATCTTGAGCGATCATCAATATGGCTTTCTGAAACAAAGATCAACAGGCGATCTTCTATCGCATGTCACCTATATCGAGGAACATGAAGAATCAAGAGTTGTTGCGGTTGATATTTCTGAGGTCTTTGACTATATGTGGCAGAAGGGTTTGCTGGCCAAACTTTGATGCTATGAGTTGTCGGATCATTTCTGTGTATGGCTCTTCATCTTCCTGATAGAACGTTCCCCCCATATGGAATAAATTTCCTGAGAACGTTTTTCTGTAGAGCTTGTGTTTTGTCCTTGAAAAAATACCCAAAAGACGAGACTAGTGACTACAGCAATCGATGCTGTTGATACTCAAAACAAGAAACAGTATGAACTTCTCGTTTTTGTCTGTCAAGTTTTATATTATTCTAACAAACCTGTCTTGCATAACAAGTAGTACCATCAAATACATATAATTTTTTTTTGACGCATTCCAAAACTTGACGAGTAAAGTATTGCCCTTAGATGAGTAATGCATTGCTTTTTGCTGGTATTATGTTAGCATGCTAGGTATTTATTGATTTTTGGATACTGTAACTGAAAAAAAGTAAACATGAATCATTACTAAATTCACTGGAGTACAGGCATATTAATATTCACAAAATTTTATCGAATTTCACGAAATTGAGCTTTATCAGAAGGACATCTGTACCCTCCAGCTAGTAGGTTTATCAACATGTTCAGAAAGGAGTTCGTAACCTTTAAAGCGGACAATAGACGGATAAAACGTATTGCTATATATATGGCCCTAGGAAAAAACGCAGCTTTATTCACGAGTTGAACAGAATATTCATTCAAGACGAAACCAAATACATGAAAGAAGACCGTAGGTGAGCGGTTTATGTTTTTTTTCTCATAAAAAAACCGGAAAAACATGAAGGAAATATTCAAGAATATTTATTTTCAGCATCTTATGTTTGAGCTTATATGAATATCCTGATCAATACTCTAGTGTAACGTTCTGCTGGACCATTTGAATGCGATCAGTGTGAAAACGATTTGAATTTTATTTTGCTTCGCGCTTATTCCAGGAATTGCGAGGATAATGAATGTAATTAAGTTGGAAATTTAGTGGAGAATCGGCATGAATTGCAGATCCATTCTCGTTATTTGAAACGAGAAGATACTTATTAACATTATATATAGATTAGGGAGGTAATAAAAGTGATATATTTTTGGGATTTGCGGTATTCAGACCAGAATATTCTTTATCTGAATAACTTTTATATTTTCATTCAGTTAACTATGCTTTATTCAACATTGCTTAAGCAAATTATTTAGTTTTTGTATCAGATGTTGCAAATGAATATTTATCATCAACAGCTCAACATTATTTTCAGAATAACATCATAACAGTAATTAATTATATTTGTTTTAAAGTGAACTATGTATCAAATATGGAGTATTCAATGGTATTCTAAAATTATAAATAAAAATTAACATTAATTCCATCTGAATCTATAAGCTCCTTCATTTTGATTTGAGAACTTTTTCCCTTCTCAATTCTTTCACACATAAAAGTTGTGAATTATGTAGGCCAATGATGAAAACAAATCTTTGTAAGCGACTTTTCTTGAAAATCGGCAAGTCAATAGATTTGTTTTCTATGAATAGGTTTACATCATGCAATAATATTCAATAATAATATGAAATTTAGTTGCTTGGATTCCTTATACAGACTTTTTGTATTATATAATCTGTCCTTGTTGAAGAGTATTCTTAGCAAACAATTTTGAGTAGTTTGCAATTTTTTTGATACCTCCCTATATTACTAAGCAATATATCAGCCAATGAGTTATAAACTATGGAAAGGTTTTTTCTGCTGAGAATATCACGTAACGAATAAAACTTACGTAGGATATAATTCAACGTCCTTCGTGGTATCAGCCAGGAAAGTAGTTGTTTTTATAGGTGTTAGTCCATTGCCCTAAAGTGTAGGGAATTGAGACTGGCCTGAACGAATTGTTCCTTTGGATGATTTGATTTATAGCCAGTCTTTAAGTGTGTCCACTGATATGCGGTTGGTTACCTCGTTCACATGCAGATGGGGCGATGACAAACATGTTGTTTGTTGTCCGCTTTAACCTAGTTCAAGAAATGATACTCTGAGGGAATTCGATTTTCAATTATTGGAAATCATCGACTTTATGTTGATGATAGACACTACATGGCAATGACGAGTGGCCAAACAGCCCGAAACCGGTCTGTGTTCCAATAATTGGAAATGTATTGCGGCATATGCAGAAATAACTTCAGTGAAGAATCATGTACTGACACCTGTAGGATATAATCCAACGTCCTTCGTAGTATTATCCAGAGGAGTAGTTGTTTTATGATAGGTGTCAGTCCATTAATCTATAGTGTAGGGAATTAAGACTGGCCTGTGCGAATTGTTCCTTCAGATGATTTAAAACTTATGTATTAGTTGTAAGTTGTAATTTCTTTCTTACATATAATGTATGTTCATCCCACCTTAGGTGTCGATCCACTATCAGACCAAGATACTTCAGTTCATTAATTTTTTCAATATGTGGACAACCTCTGAGACATATTTTGTCATAAGAATAACTATGTACTGAAATATATCTTTCTGTAAGTTGGTCTTCACTAGTTAGGTGATGAAATTACTCTCCTGAAAATTTACTGCTGATGGACTATGATTCAACCAACTGTGGATGTGAAAGGCTCCATTTAGTACACTCATATACTTTTTCCCATGTCATTTATGATGATGTGGCCATGAAAGTAATTCAAGCCAGCAATGTCGTCAATATACACGAGAAACAATATTGGACCCAGCACTGAACCCTGTGGAACACCGATTTTGATTTTCAGTGAGTCACTGAGACACTTTTCAATTTTTACTCGCTGTGTCGTGTTTTGTAAATAATTTTTCAATAGAATCAGTGCTGTACCACGTATGCCACCTTTATCGAGACGTTCAAGTAAAATAGTGTGCGACACGGTTGGTCGGTAGCCAAGCGGTTCGACGTGGGTGCTTTGTTCACTCTCTCGAATTGACTGCCGTGTTGGTCGGTGGTTCAAGCCCTAGTCTGAACGATCGATTTTCATTTGCTATCGTCCAACCCGTGTTAGGAATCACACGTTAAAAGGTAAGACCTCGTTAATCCTTAGCTCGCACAAGTTTCGACTTCTCAGGGTTGTCGTTCGTAGGGGTGCGACAGCTGGTTAAAGGTGTAATTTATTATTAAACAGGATACGCCACTGTTTTTATTTGATATATTTTATATTTTCTTTTTATGCGTTTTGTTTGTAAAACTGGTCTGAAGGGTCATTATAATATTTATTCCAAGTGTGTATGTAATGTTCATTGATGAATAAACCTTATTCGGGAAATGAATGGTTTTCTTTTTCCTCTAACGTACATATCAAAGGGAAAAACAGATTCTCAACATGTTTCAAACAGAAACGGGGTCGAAAGCTTATTTTGGATCGAACTTCACTGCTACACGCTTCATTCTCAGAATTTCCAATAGCATGACATGCGCTTGATATGCCAACATTCTCAGCAACTTCTCTAATGATGCTTCGAGGATTCTCCAAATGTCATTTTGACTATTTTGTGCGTTTCTTGCCTAAAAAGAATAGCAATGCAAACTGTATGTGTTTCAAAAAAAAATTTTGTTCGTTTATAGTTGAGAACCTATAATCCATCTGAAATCACATTTCACGAAACTGAAATAGATATCATTCATTGGAAACGTATTCATATAAAACTCTCAGGTGAGAACCCTCGTTTTCATTTCCCCTGCTCCAGTAATTTTCATTTTTCAATTAATGAATTACTTGAATTATACAACTAAAGAAAAAGTGTCAAGGTGGTAAATTCATTATTTCAAATCGATAATTTTCCACAAAATAACTCTTTCATGTATTTTGATTTGACTTTCCAAAAAAAAACTTTTTTCTAAATATTTTACTTATTTCAATAACAACTGAAAGCCACTGATCTCGTGTTAGCTAATTAGTGTCAACTGTAACTATCAAATAACTCACTTCTCTGGTAGCCGTACTTCTGATGTATACAGTGCTAGTCAAAAGTCCCCTCCCCCCCTCGTATCTTTGGAACGGGTATACTTATAATAATGAAATTTGGAGGGTGGAAATGAACGGATGTAGGCTTCTGACGCAATAGTCATAAATGACGTCACAAGGCCACTGTGACCAAAAATTTTAAATGGGGCCCTATGGCAAGTGACAGCTCGTTTGAAAGGTATTGAAAATACCTATTCAGTCATACCAATTTTGTTTGGGTTTCGGCTGATTTTGATTGATAAATTGAAGAAATACGAAAATTATTGTTTCGCATTTAATTAATAAAGATTTTAAAGTACGCCTCTGGTTCATTGTCAAAAAGGTTGACGTGTTTGAATTATCTACTTGTCAAAAGTGTTTATACCTTGAAAATGTACCTAAGCTATTGTTTAACGAGACGTTTAAGTGTTTACATAGGCAAAATGGTACGTACTGTAGCCGACAAAGTAGCAGCTATCTTAATAATTGGTGAATGTAGAAACAATTTCAATGCAGCGGAACGACTGTTTAATGAGAGGTACCCCGATCGCCCTATATCGAGGGTTTATTTGAGGGAGCTTCTTCGGAAGTTTGAAGCATCAGGTAGTGTTCAAGATGCCAAACGATCTGGTCGACCAACAATTAGTGATGACAAAAAAATTGACATACTTGGAGAAATGGTAGTGAACCCTACTTCTTCCACAGCCCAAGTTGCGTCTATCTGTGAAGTCAGTCAAAGGACAGTACATAGGGTGTTGGCTAAAAACAAATTTCATCCATACAAATTAAAAATGGTGCACCAACTTTCAGATGATGACCCCGACCGAAGACTAGAATTCTGTGAAACTATGTCCGATAAAATGAACCAACAACCAGGCTACATACAGACAATTTGTTTTAGTGACGAAAGTACTTTCTTTCTCAATGGAAATGTTAACACTCAAAATGTGAGGTATTGGAGTGACACAAATCCTCACATCTTTCGTGAAAAACATACTCAATTTCCAGAAAAAGTAAATGTTTGGGCAGGTATTTTGGGAAACCACATAGTTGGGCCTCTTTTTCTCAATGATAACTTAACCGGTGAATTGTATCTGGAGATGTTACAAACTGATATTGAGGCGTTAATTCTTGAAATTCTAGAAAATAATCCAGATGAATTCGACAACTTGGAAATAACGTTTCAACAAGATGGTGCTCCTGCACACTATTACGGTGCAGTAAGACGTTACCTAGATGAAGAATATCGTGGTAGATGGATTGGACGACGAGGTTCGATCGAATGGCCAGCTCGGTCACCGGACCTTACACCATTAGATTTTTTTCTATGGGGGTACTTGAAATCTAAGGTTTACGCTACAGCACCTGACAGTATTGCCATTCTGAAACAACGAATTGCTGAAGAATGTAGGGCAATTTCCGCTGACACACTGGGACGAGTACGACAAGAGTTTAGCAATAGGATGCATTACTGCCAGGAAGTAGATGGAGCACATTTTGAACACTTATTATAAGAACTGGTTTTTAAATCTTTATTTATTTAATGCGAAACTATAATTTTCGTATTTCTTCAATTTGTCAATCAAAATCAGTCGAAACCCAAACAAAATTGGTATGACTGAATAGGTATTTTCAATACCTTTCAAACGAGCTGTCACTTGCCATAGGGTCCCATTTAAAATTTTTGGTCACAGTGGCCTTGTGACGTCATTTATGACTATTGCGTCACCTGTTATGACCAGTTAAGAAGCCTACATCCGTTTATTTCCACCCTCCAAATTTCATTATTATAAGTATACCCGTTCAAAAGATACGAGGGGGGAGGGGACTTTTGACTAGCACTGTATAGTTTTGCCGTTGACCCTAGATGTTTGCAAAAAATTATATATGTAATAGGTCAGAACGATCTGAATTGTAGGAGGCCTTAAAATTGCAGGTTATGATATGGTATAAATAACATCAAACTGGGAATTTGCATTCCATCATGCTGAATTTGTGTGTTTCACGTTAATGGAAATAAATGTGTTTCATATCAGAGCTCAATAGAGAATATCTTTGTATTGCATTACGGGAAATAAGGTGTCCAACTTTATTGCACCGTCAATAAAACGATCATCGTAGTTTCATTATGAAAAGTTAAATGAAGTACCAGAGTAATTTCCAGACAAAATTTTATAGTTGGATGTGTCATTTTTTATTACTTTCTAGTAACGTGACCCGGTGTAAATTGTATTTCTTGTGTCACATTCTCTTAATTATGATCATTTTTATGGCAGTTCCAACAGAGTTACATTACCATTTCGATAAAGTGTTTGTGACTTGTTCGAATAATTTTTCTGCCACTAATTGATCGTTAATAAAAAAACGTGACTAAAAAGACTGGATGGATATTAGAGATTCAGTTTTAAAGTGTCTTCTTAAATTGGTGAAAGTGAATTCAATAAGGTGCATAGTCACGAGAAATAAGATATTCGTTTTTTTCGATAGCCTATCCAAAGAAAGGTGTCAAATTGTTCGTAAGTGGAAATGTCGGATAGTAAACTTCTTCAAAATCTTCAGTGCAACCGAAATAAAATATACCACATACTTCGAACAAATTTTTATGAACATTCAATTCTCGACTCATAATTTTCTCATGTAGAAAACTTGATACGTTGGGTAAAGATACATATTTTTATTCAACGTTAAAATAACACAAAAGATTTCATCACATTTGTGTACAGTTGTGAAATTCGAACATTTATACAAAAATTATTTGAATATTGAACTAAAGTTGAACAACTTGCATTCCCGTTGTTGAAAAGTACTCATTACGTTTTCAGTTTCTTGGCCAGGTACCACTCCTTTTCCTTTTGGACAAATTGATACTATCTTAAAAAAGAATGATGAAAATTATGAAAACAAATGATACAAAAGAATGTGTAATTCACTTACTTTTCTCTACTGAAGATACACAACTGAAATCACTCTCGTTTAAACATGTACTTAGTCAAACCAACAAATCCCACACAAGAACTCTTCTCGGGCCTAAAATGAGGTATTGTATGTTAAGCACCATGCCTTTATTATCGATACTATTGTCTTTTACTTACTTTTCTCAAAGACTGAATATGTAACTCTACTGTTTGAAGATGCAAAAGCAAACTATTTGCTGTACTGCAAATTGGACAGCCTCAATCTATGAATGGTACACTAAACACGAGAAAATAATACTTTAATAATAACACCAATGCCAACCGCCATGTTGAACCAATTGTTGATTTCAAAGCAAAGCTGTCATGCGTTAAGGGGCAGCCGCTCTTACTGAGTTTCGACTGTCGCACGCTACACTTCAATTGACCAATGAGAAACGTTCACTCCAATACTTCACTTCCCCATTTATCTGTTGCCAGAATTTGTCGCTTTGTAATTGAATAATTTCTAATACAAAAAGAAAAATTGGATGATAGTAAACCGATTTATTAATGCAATTGATTCATTTATTGGACCATTTGAATTTTTATGTCGTTTCCAATAGTTGGAGCAATTCATCAGTATCTTCGCGATGAGTTCAAAAACTGGATAACACTATAAGGATTATTTACATTAGGTTATGCATTCGATTAAAATCGTCAAATATTTTTGTTTTTAATAATATCGAATTATTTGAATACGTTATAATAAGATAATTCAAATTTCAGTGATATAGAATATTTCGGAATATACCCTGGGGATATATTCTAAAAATATTTCATATGGCATATTCCATCGACAATATTCTTAGAATATTCACGGGAGAATAATCCATTTATAGACATTCTATGCACATTCTTTCGGGAATAATCCTGTCATATACATTCAAGCATAGTCTATGAATATTCTAAAGGCATGTATATATTCCAAGTATATTCTATGAATATTTGGAATATATTAGTTCGTTTTATGATATAGAGAGAATATTCCATGGATATCTGGTGCTGTGTGGGCGTATACGGGTTTCACGGGTTCACTATGGAAAATTTCCAATAAAAACATAGAGGAACCACCAAAATTCTTGCCCTTTCATACCGTCTGATATTCCGTCGCAATAAAACCGATCTAATTCATCTGGCGCAGTGTTTTTCACAACATTCCGTTACCGAGAATGATTGATCGCCCCGCATACCCACATCAAACCACACTTATCGCATTTCCGCAATCAATAAGAAGTGTTCAAGCAATTACATTGACAAATTTCATGTGGTCCCTCGGAAATGTTTTCCTGACACATTCGGTGAATCGGGTGAATGTCTGCGAATTTATTGGCAAATCCAGATCAGAAGGGCTGTCGGAGAGTTTGCGGTATAGTACAAGGGCAATATTTGATTCGAAATCACTTTCGATGTTGAATGTGACCACTTTTGGAAACAATTTCGTTTCGACATTTTACTTGTGGTGTCATTTTCTTTGACTCACTCGATATATGAGAAATTTCAACATTTTCTTTCTATAGGAACAGAAATCGATTTGTGAATGCCAATGACTTTGTTCTGAAATTAGGAAAAGCAGTTCTTCTTCAAATATTGATTTTTGCAAAGAGTCCAGTTCTACTTTCGATAATTTCAAAATATCTTACAATGAAAATCATTGTAAGAATATTAAATATCACAGAATTTTTCTTTTATTGATTGAAACACTTTATTCTTTCACCAACTTTTGTTATTCCAATCTCGAATTTCAACCAAAAAGGGATTTGAAGGGTTCATAACCAATTTTGGAAATATGATATGATTACTATATGATGTCGTTCAGCGATTTTCAGCCACTTTTTCTCTACGAATTCTAATTGAACCAAAGCTCTGCGAAAAAATTAACCAGGTGTCGGGACTGGTGATACCTGAATTATTAATCAGACGGACACAGCGTTCACAAATAATAAAATTCATCAACAACACCAACAAATGAACAAACAGAAAATAACAGTGTATAACCTTGCGGCGAGGAGAATCAGAATTATGTTTAGTTCCCTGCAGAAATCCCTGAATAGACTGAATCCATCGGCTAAGAAATGTGTTCCCAGTAACTCTTGAAAAATCACCACTTGGGCCCTTGTCTTTATCCATGAAAGTGTTAACAATGAGTACCAACTCGAAACATCCCAAGTAGTGCCTGCGTTCTAAATATCCATTTGTTTTTTGACAATAAACTTTCGTCTCGAGAGAAGAGAGCATTCCAGTGATATGCGATGAGAAAATACGAACATGATAAGGAGGCATTCTATTCCAAAGACACGAAGAGAACAAACTGTGATTACATGCTTGAGAATAGGTCATACCAACTTAACTCAGGAGAACAGGAGAACAACAACCAATATGCCAACAATGTAGGCAGAGGCTAACAGTGAAACATATCTTGCTAAATTGTGTCTAATATGATGAAGCAAGGCGACGATTTGAAATACCAAATTCTATGAACCAATGTTTGAAAGATCAAAATGAAAGTATGGATAGAATTATAAAATTCATGAAAGCTATTGGGCTATACTCAAAAATTTGAACAAGAAAGCAAATGATAAACAAACTAATAGTAGAAGGCAATGACCTCGTAGTCGAAGCCTTTAAACCACAGAAAAATTATAAAAATAATAGAATTGAAATAAAAAACCAAGCAGACATATATTTTGAACGCCTGCGCGATAAAAGAGTTATGGAAAGTTGATTTTGTAGCAAAAATTTGTGATACAAAATAAAAATCAGTAAAGAAATACAATCTTTCTAAATCAAATAGTTGTAGGTAAAACCCTACACAGGTTTTGGGTTCAAAGGTGAGGCCTGACGTGATCGACCTACAGTAATCCAGAATGAAGATTTGGGGACTCTGGTGGAGACTGGCCAATAAAAACTGATTCGTGAAATAGCAGAAGAACTGGTTGTTAACGCTCATGCGATTATTGATGGTTTGAAACGTATGGGAAAAGTCAAAAAGTTCAAAAAGTGGTTGCCCCACAATTTGAACGATCGACAGAAATTGTAACGTTTCGACGTCTGTTCTTCTTTGGTTTTGGGCAACAAAAACGGTCCTTTTTTGAATTGGATCCTCACGTGTCATGAAAAGACGATCCTCCACAACAACAGAAGACGTTCAAGTCAGTGGTTGGACACCGATGAGCAACTCAGGCACTTTACAAAGCCAAAAAAGTATGATTAAAGTATAGTGGTCAGCGGCAGGTATGATTCACTACAACTTTCTGCAACCGCGCCAAACCATCGTAGCAGAGTCTATTGTGAGGAAATTGAAAATATGTACGGAAAATTGCATCAGCAGCAGCCGGCACTGGTCAACAGGAGATGTCCGATCCTGCTCCATGATAACGGCTGTTCGCACGTTTCACAAATCTCTGTTCTAATTGAGCATCATCCACCATACTCCCCAGATCTCGCCAACTAACTTCCATCTTTTCAAGCACTTCCTCACCGGTAGAACCATTACCAATCAGGACCGGGCAAAAATAGCCTTCGTCAAGTTCATCGAATCCCGAGCATACAATTTTCATGCTGACGGAATCAATCGACTTGTGTTACTTTGGCAAAAGTGAACTGATCATGAAAACGGACAAAATTTTTCAAACAACCTAATAGTTCCATTATCATCCTCAGTGAGTTTAACAGTAGATCATGAGAATATTATGATCATAGTTCTAGGTAGTTTGAATTCATTTTTTTTTCACTACTTAAAACACTACTCTCCCTTCAAATTATCGTATAACCTGTTTTCTCTTCAATAATGTATGACGTGACATATTTGACATTTCCCAAATCTTATTAGTGCATTTGGTTGAAGGTGGTTCACAATGTTTCGTGGTGCATTTCATCAGTTCAGACTTCCATGACTGATATGATAAAAAATTGAACTATTACCACGAGATGGAGTGGAGTGCAGTGAAGTGGCCATTGAAGAAGCCCACCAGAAGCCCCGAGTCTGGTTGAGATTCGTGGACGACACCTTCATACTATGGAACCATGGGAATACAGAACAAGACACCTTCCTGAAGCATATCAACAACGTATTGCCATTCTTAGAAGTATTGGTGGAAAGGACCGACACTAAATAGGAAACATCTGTATATCGAAAACCCACTCACTAAGGACAGTATCTGAACCAGCAATCCAACCATCATCAATCGACTATAGACCGTGCTTTCTGGCTCTGAAATACAAAGGAAGGTCTCGAAAAGAAATTAGGCTTCATCAAAAATGACTTTAACGAAATAGTTACTCCAAAGTGATGGTGGAACAGGCTTTAGCTAGAAGATAGCTAGAGCTCCACAAGGACGAGAAGCCCCACAACCAGTACTTGTATTTCCCTATATCAGAAGATTGTCGAAAAGGATAAGAAGGATTGTGTCCAAGTATAACATCAGAACCTGCTTCAGATCCGTAGCAGCCTCACGAAAACCAGCCCATCAAACGCGGACTGCGATTCCAAGAATTGCATTTACCGGATACCCTGCGAGTGCTGAGAATCATACGTCGGTGAAACTACGAGGCCATTGAAAGTTCGCAACCAGCAAATCAGGAACACATCAACATAACATCAAATGGGCTCAAGCTGAAATCATCCACACGGAAGAACACTGGGTTTAGGAAAAAAATTCAAAGAAGCTGCATATATGTTGTCCAACAATACATTTAGCCAAGCGAGTTCAGAGATACGTATTAGGAATCACACGTTAAAAGGTAAAACATCGTTAGTCCTTAGCTCGCACAATTTTCTCAACTTCTGAGAGTTGTTGTTCGTATGGGGGCGACAGCTGATTAACGGAAAAACAGATTTTAAACAGAACAGACAGATATGAAAACCTCTAATCAAGCGGAACACGACCTCCCGTCAAGCGGTCAGCTTCCGCTAAAACCGATGAAGCGGAGAAAGGGAAGAGGGGATAGGTGAAAGCACTCGAATGACCTATAAATAATCAGATCTCGGAGGAATAAGTCCAGTTATCACCCGAAGACTATTGTGGATACTAACAATCGAAACATCGTGTAGTAACTTGGTTTGGAATCATTTAATTTTCAATTTTCATTTCTTGTTAATAATATTAATTTTTCATCTCGTGTTAATTATTCAATTTTTTTATATTTTTGGTTTTTCTTGTATTTACTTTCATTGTAATTCCAGTTTTCTTGCTTAATATAACTGTTATTTTTCAGCTAATCGTTTTAATTGTTTACAAATTCATTCAGGGATTTCGAATCAATTCAAATCATAGTAGACAATAGAAATCCGAACTAATGAAATGCATTATTGATGCTTCATTTGAAACCGTATCTTTTTTTTTTCGCTTTATGATGACATGTTCATATTTTCACTATTTATTAGGCAGATTCTGATGAACTTCAGCATTCATTTTGTGCTACAATTGATTTTAAAATAAATGATTTCTTATTTCACATCCATAAATGAAAATATTCCTGATGAATTTATCACAACAGTTCGATGTATTTTGAGAAATCTCAACTAATATTACATATAAAAGGAAATGACTTGTTTTTCTGTTCGTTTTGTAAACTACGTCGAATAAGAAAACACACGTAGAAAGCTACGTTATAAATAACATGAGTTGTATTTTATATTGCATTAATTATCCAAATTTTGCCGGTAAAAGTCATTATTTGGGGATTGATAGTGATGAACAGAGTAGAATCCTATATTTTTGCTGACTTTTATATGAAACATGAGAGCTAATTAGTGAATATGGGGTGCTTGATTGTGGAGTATTTTGTATAATTCAGAAAGAAGTGATGATAATAACTTATTTTCAATTGTTTTCCTGGCATTTACTTAAGAACCCACAACTAACAGTCATTCCGTTACGTCGATACATGAAATATTATTATGGAAGGAGTAAGCAGACCTAATTCTGAAATTTTATTGAAAAACACCTTGAAAACTATCCAATAGATTTGAAATTTATCCACCTTTTGAATGTATTTTCGCAGTAATCAACTTGCACTCGCAAGTTACAGACAAATCTCCTTGTGAAAACTCAATACATTTGAGGTGTGGCTAGGAAATAACGAGACGAACAGTGCGAGCCTCAAAACCAAACGCCATATTGTCGAGTTGCTTGACATCTGCCATTCACATTCCAGCCAGTTGAAACACACTAGCTTGTTCAGCTGAGTCACAATCTTTGTTGCTGTCGGAAGTATAGGCGTTTCCATTTAAATTCGGTAAATTCGCAACAGACACAAACAAGTTTGAGGGGGCGAATGTATATCTTTCACACAAGTTTTTGGATGCAATAAACGTTTTCCAGAAGGAAGAGAAGACATCAAAGACGATCCACGTCTGGGACGTGCTTTGCCATGATGGTCGATTTTTTCGACATTCATAGAATTCTTTATGTTGATTGAGTATGTAGTAAATCATAACTATCAGAGAATGAATATTCTTTTTATCAGCAGAGTGAGGATAGTTCATTTCAAACATGTTTCTGATCGACGTAGATTACGAACTTTATAATACTAGAGTATATTCAGTAACGATTGGGTGAAAGTTTATGTACTCTAAGAATTCATCAATGCAACACAGGATAATGCTGCAGCTCACAATGCACTTTTGATCAAGTGAAGGATCCATATACTGAAATATTCAACCTACCCACCGGATCTTGCTCCGTGTGATTTTTTCGTGTTTCCGAAACTTGTCGAAGCAGAGAAAAGAACCCGGTTTGATATCTTGGAAGTTGTGGAGCAAAACGCGACGGGGACTATGACCATGTTTTAGAGAAAGACTTTCAAAACTGTTTTGAATAGTGGAAAATTCGAATAGAGAAATGTAGAGATATTGGAAAAAAGTATATTGAAGGGGATGATGTGTTGTTTTATGGATCAAAACCTGAGCCTGATTGATGAAGGTCATGGTAGCATTTGTATTAAAATCACGGCAGAGACACTATGTACGTTTCTCGCGACAACTTTTGATATACTTCCGAAATTAGTTCAGATGTCCACCGAACTATCATAGATCAAAGCAGATGTCAGATGCCGCATCTGAGGAACTCCTCTTTCCAGACGATCAGTAAAGGGCGTCGAAAGGGTGGCCGAAGGGCGTCACGCCGAACGTGCACTTCGCTCTCAGAATGTTGTCTAAAGTGACACACCCCACGTCTGTTTAGTGCCCGATTCGGGAAGAATTGCATTTGCATTCAATGGGAACTGGAATGTGTTTCTTCTAATGGGTATTTAGATCCGGCAAGGGCAGAGGTACAGGGTGGAAGTGAATTTGATCGAACTATCAATCACTGATAATGCTCACAGATATGCTCAGATAATATAATAGACCAAATTCAAATCAAAAAGTAGGGTTTTGCTATGAAGAGCTGCGTTATCTTGATGAACGTTCACGGTATGGCAGGACTGTGAAGAGCTAATAAACAAATATGGAAAATTGTCATGAAATAATTCAAATTTATTCGAGCAAATAAGTACATGAATTGAAAGATGTTTCAACCTCAACTTCAGTATTCTAAAACAAAAACACCGTTCATAGACTTCAAAATTGATACGATTACAAAATATTGAAATATAAAACAATCTCCAAATACGCAACGTTGCACGGATGCGTATCAACCATTTTACCTTAGTACGGTGAACTGAGCAAAGTTGCAATCTCAGCATATGAATATGTATAAATATTGAGGGAGGTCGAGATCAACAAAGAGGAAGTATTGAGTATTCAGTATTCGTTGATTACTTTTCTGAAACGGTTGCAGAGCATTTGCAGAACGCAGCATATCTCCTTTCCTTCAATCCTGCTGGGTAGCAGTATAATGTAAGTTTTTGGTGATTCTTTTATATATTTTTTCAACCATTCAATGTTACTTCCTTTCTGAGCGTATTTTTCTCGTTTTTTCCATAATAAATTCATCATTAAGTTTTTGAATGAGTTCTTCTAGTATTTATATGAATTGGAGTTGGATGAAACAGCGATAAATCCTCTCGTGATAAGCAAAACGAGTACTGAGTTGCGACACTCCCTCAACCCGAATCCACGATGAAACGATAACTCAAAAAACCATTCACTTATATAGATATACTAATGGACGAATAGAGTCTCGGTAAACTGAAAGTCTTCCCGAAAAATGCTTTCAAAGGAAACGGGTATAGCGAAACCGATTTCGAGCGAGCAATACCACCCGGTATAGCGACTACCAACCCAGCTTCAAATAGGTCTGCCAATGGAAAATGTGTTCTGCCATGTGAGAAGAGTGTTACAGATTAAAATTGGAGAGTTCTGGATAAACACAGGCTGAAATAGATATTCAGTCCAACGAAAACCATCAGAGTGAATCTTAGATCAGTTGAGGATCCAAGCAGGCTATAGGCAATACCAACGGTCAACCGTACCCTTGGAGGTATGGGTCTAACTACATTGGGACCACGGAGAAAAGTATAATCACCTGGCTCTCTAAATACAAGAGAAATTGTCCTCTGGGGCATACTGAGAAATCAGCTGTAGCTGAACATACGCTCTGTGAAGGTACTCAGATCATAGTATTTGGGGATACCTAATTCCTTTTTTGAATTCAAAGTTATCACATAGATAAGCAATGGAAATTCAGAAATACAGAAAAAGTTTCAACCGAAGGAAAAGGAAATCAGTATTGACAACAACTAGCCACGGGCACTCAGTTGCTCTCTTATCATTCAATTCAACCACTGGAAAAAAGCCACGTTCATCACTAATAGAACGCAATTCATTCATTCTTCATATATTTGAATTTTGACAGGTGACACCTCAAATTTTCCACTAGATTATTACTTGATTTCATAGAAAAATTCAAAAGGATTGAACAATATTTCATAAGTTATCTCTTCAGCTTCGACCATAAAGTATCTCAAAAAACTATCACAGCGTCATCTGCAAAGCAATTAATTGCTCCATCAATCGGTAAATCAAAAAGCGCATTCCAATAAATCAAAAATGAGATTGGCTCGAGTACTGTTCCTTGGGAAACGCCAAATCCAACTTCTCTTTCGGAGCTAAGGGGGTTGGAACTACGCATGATGTATTGACTATATTCAATGGAAGTTAAACATATGTATGTCTACATAAATTTCTTTGATTTCGCAACCAAAGATGGAAGAAGCGACTGTCACTAGCAAACTAATATAAGGTAAAACTGGAAGTTATGGCGTAGACTAAATCCAAAACAACCACTTTTCTGAATCACCCGAAATGTAATACCCTCATTAAAACGCCAACTTGGTTTGGGAAACGGGCATCGAAAAGTGTATTGCATTTCTGGTGATTCGGAAAAGTGCCTAGCAAACTAGGCAGGGTACAAATACTTTCTCGTATGGGAATAACGAGATGAATGAAAACCACACCAACAACTGTTTTTACCTTGATCTCATTGGTCTTATATAGTTAAGTTGAATTCGTTTCATTTCCTAAACTCAATAGTTCAATTTCTATCTTCCTTTCAGATGAGAGAAAAGTTCACTCTAAACGTTGCATAACTAATACGTAAATGATCGCTTGGAAAACTCTTAAGTGTGTATTGAAAGAGTTGATAATCGTTTGTGCTGTACATTCAAGTGGTGTACTTCAGTCCGAAACGCAATTCTATCCCATAGACGCGTTGCAGATTTTGCAGAAAACCGTATAGTTGATAGTCACTGAAAGCATCCGCTTTTCCACAATGAGCCAATAATTATCTGGCAACTTTGATGAAATTTTAATTCCCCAACTCACCTCATGAATCAGGTGACTGCAGGTTCGAAGATGAAAGTAATTTTCATTTTATTGGAGAGACTTTTTCGATTCTAGTAAATCAACTTGGGTGAAACGTATGAATTCCTGACTAGTTAATTCACAGAAGATTCATAAAGGAGATCACTGAGTATAGTCACTTCAATTATTAGTTTCCTTGATGATCTCCAATTCATTAGAGTCTACACTATTACTGAGTTGGGAGCTGAAATGGTGGAATCAATATTGAACACGCTCACATACCACATGACATCGAAGTACACCTAAGACACAAGCACCCTGGTTGAAATCATGAATTATGAAAAGTGTATGGTTAACAGTCGTTCCAGGTAAATTAGTATTCTCACCATTTATTCTCACGATTTAAAACCAGGTATAATACGGGAACTAGAAAATATTGTACGACCCATTTTGGAATGACACATAATATCAATATGAGGCCTCAACAAAATGAGCGGATAAATGCTCTCATAAAAAGCCAATAAGTGGAACACTGAATATTTTATCATTTCAACCAGAGTATAATAAATTTTTAATTGTCAAATCATTCTCCAATGATTTTTTCGATTTGAAATAATAATAATAATAATGAATCGGCTTTATTCCAAGGAGACGGTGAAGTGTCAGCAGTGCTGTTTGCAACTCAAAACATATCACTAGGAGAGGGATTAATAACCTCGAACATAGGACGTTCAGCTAATGAAAAAACCAGTTTAATCTTTTTTCAAAATGGTTTGTTGAATTGTACCATTATTTCCGATAACCTGTAGAGATCTTCTCTTTCTTTGTAGCTTTCATCAAAAAAATATCCAAATATTCTTGTTGACAGTTTCAAACTCGGAGAATCGTCATGGCTGCCTTGAAATTGATATGTTCCAGCACTCAGCGGATGTATGAAGTATTGGGATATTAATATCTGACGTTTGAATATGCGATGATACCTTGTTGGTCGAACAGATTTATGACTCTATCAGGATGCCTCCGTGTGCGGTCTCGAATAGCAACATATAGATTTCATTTTATGAAGTGTACAAAGTAGTAAAAATTCAATACATTTATAATGTGCTGTGAATATTTTCATGAGAACAGAAGGCAAAGTGGAATGTCTTTTCGATAACTAAAGGCGTGTTTTTCAGATCATATCTATGTGGTGAGTAATAACACTGAGTAATGTCAGTAATAACAAAAACCTTCGAAACTTTGTGAGAGAACTAACTGAAAATGTCAAGTGCAGCAAAAAAAAGTAACAAGACAAGACAATAACATTATACTAACAGCTTTTTTGTCAAAATATGTTCAGGGCAGTGTGAATATGACATTTTTGGTAGCTGAAGCAGAATGCACGAAAAATTAAGCAACCTTACTTTCAAATGCAAAATATTACCATCCCAATTCAATCTTGGCTAATCTCAATAATTCCAAAGGATCATCACTCTCACGTGTGAATTTCAATGCATTTCAATTTCCATAGTTTTTGTCAATTTAATTAATTGAAAGATTTTCAACCTGGAACTCTGTCTTCTAGATTCAACTACTCATACAACATACCAGGCTGTTGTCATCAATACATCAAGAACAGTTTTGCGTTGATTTGGTCTTGCAAAAATTATTTATATAAATGATAAAAAGCAATGGCCCAAAAATCGAACTGTGCGGCACTCCGAATGCATTTCAATAACAATTTAATCTCATTTAATAACTTTCCGTTTTCGAGAATTTTTTTGACAGGCTGTAGAAGATCAATTCCATTCTTCACGAACCTGCTTTCATTAATTGAATTTCTCTTATGAGTGAAAACTCAAGATCGTGATTAATTCATTACTGATTGCATGTCAAAATGGAATGGTTTTATATGACATTTTTATAAATATAAACATGAAAATAAATGTTTCAGATATTTACAAATCGTACGGGACCTCGATGATTCATATAATAAATGCCAGGAGGCCACTATTAAAATTGTTTATTGCTTTGTTTTCGAGAGTGTCAATCTAATTTCACTACAAATGGTGTGGCATTACATGTTGGTGAAATAAATACCCACAACAGAAATCGACAATGATAACCAATACTAGCAAAAACTAAACTTTTGGTGTTTCAATAGTAGATCAATTTTTCACCAAAAAATATGAAATGTAATAGTTACCTAACCTTATTGAAAAAATGGGTAAATATTTTGATAATATAACATAACAAGATCTACATAATTCGTATTCCAACTCAATTTCCGTCCTGAGCATTTCGGTAGTAATATTTTCCATGGCCGTATATCGAATAATATACTATTATTTTTTACTATAATATATTATTATATATTATTCGAATCATGTACATTGATTTTGTTTTCGTATAGTTAGCTAGGAACCTCCTTGCTATAGCTTTGGTATGTTGTATTGAATCTGACATTTCTAAAGCAACCTTATGAGAACTAGTAGTATGAATTTAATATGTATAATTCAAAATCTGTTCATATGCACATATCATTTATTACAAGTGAATTCTTTGTTTTATTGAGAAATCACTTGGCAAAATTATTAAAATTTTGTAACAATTCCAAAACACTGATGTTTACAGAAAAAGCATCAAAAGAGATGAATAGACTGAACAGAACATTAACATAGCATAAAAGACTGATAACACCTTAGGTAGACATATAAAAAAATCGGGTCCACAACCTGGCTTGTGCCCAAAAGTTTTTATTGGAAAAAAAGCTGCAAACTTCAAAGTTTTGAATTGAAAAAAACCAGTTGTACATTTGCTAGCTATCGGACAACAACCACAACTTCCGACATACACTGCCACGTATACAGAAAATAAAGAAAAAAATTGAACCTCTGGAATCCCTGGAAATCATAAACGAGAACAACCACTTTCCCATTGAACGACCAACAAGGAGTTAAGCTTTCATCACTGTTATTTTTTTCATGAAAAATTTACCGAAATAATTTAAAACATCAGTATGTTAAGTTGGGTTAGTGAGTGGGTCTATTAGACCCTCCACCGCAACTCGCAAGGGTTTATTGTGGCTCACGCCTATTCACACTCGACCAAATAAACCCAGCTTCTTTACGAAGCAGCCGATTAGTTTGAATAGTGAGTGGTCTTTCAGGTCAGGTGGTAAGAGTACGGCTCTACCGAACTCTAAAAACCTGATTCGATCCTCAGCGCGGTAGGCACAAAGTATGTACTCAACTGTTTCATCATTTTACAAACAGATGCAACACACACTGTCTTCCGACAGTCCGAGTGTCTGCGTATGGTGATTCAAATGGCAGTGTCTGGTGAGAAGGCCTGTTAGACATCGTAGTTCATCCCTACTGTAGTCCAACAACTGCTTGGTATCAAGCTTTGAAGGATGAAGAAACTCCTTGGAGTGTGCCAATCCTGGAAAATTCTGCCAGGAATCTGTAAATCTTCTTGTCATCCAGGTGTTCGATCTTTAATTGGCAAAGCCTGAAGCACTGCCAATGACAGGTTCTCGTCCGATAAAGCTGCTTGCAGCAGTTTCCTTTCCAAGGTAGGCAGCAGCCACAGTGCCTTCCAAGCCAGTATGGCCAGGAATCCAGACCAGAGACAATCTATTGAGTCTGCCTTTTGAGGAGAGTCGTTTTTAGCAATTTGCTACCAATTTTGACGTTGCTCGGTAGGAGCCAAGAGCTACCAACGCCGCTTGACTGTCCGAGAATATTTTTATTGACTTGTGTGTGGGGTTAGATCTATGCAATCTCTCCGCACACAAATGAATAGCGTAAATTTCCGCTTGGAATACAGTCGCATAGGTTCCTAGGCAAGTTGACTCTGTCCTGGGTCTGCGACTGAAAACACCTGCACCGGAACCGGAAGCTGTTTTTGATCCATCTGTGAACAAACAACTATCTGCTCCTACTATCTCCTTCTCCCGGAGGTTCCAGTCCTCTCTAGTCGGAAACAGTACTTTATGAGGCAGTTCGTAATTGACAGTTGGAGCCATAAAGTCAGAGGTCATTTCCAGAATGCTGTGACTTTCAGTGTCAACCAACAGTCTGTTGCACTCTGCATTAAATTGATTTGTGCAATTGGCAATGTGCACAAGTCTATATGCAGTCCATCTAGCCTCTCTCTCTCTCAAGAAAAATGTGGAGAGGAGGTAGATCTAGAAGGATCTCCATGGCCACTGAAGGTGTGATACTGATGGCACCACTGAAGGCCAGTCATGTCTGGCTTCGTGTAAAACTTTTTCCAAGTGAGCGTTCCAGGTGAGTTTTTTGTCAAGGACAATGCCAAGATATTTCACCTCCGTTCCAAATGGAATGAGCTTACCATTGAGGGAAAGTGGCGTCAGATCATCCATTTTTCTCCTTCTGGTGAAGGGGATTATCACAGTTTTGCTGAGGTTGACAGAGACATCTGCTCCCTCAGTCACCAACTGTGAGCAACGTCCATCGTGCTTTGGAGGATACTAAAAACTACCCTTCCCGACGTGGACCTTGCCAAGATGACAATGTCATCTACATAAGCTTGTAGATCTACTTTTCTTCTGTATAGAGCATCAAGCAGACTATCCATCAGCGACCACAGAAGGGGAGATAGTACCTCACCTTGAGGGCAGCCTCAGGTGACCCTGACCCTAATGGCATGGCCTTGAAGAGTGGTAGTTACAGTTCTGTTTTCCAGCATGGCATAGATTCAGCCAGGTAAAAAATTTGTAACAACAATTTTTAACGATACATGATGAAAAGTGCAGTGCATTCTAAGTTTATAAGACATAGCAAAATGATTTTATGGAAACGAATAGATTTCTGTATTTTTTCATAGTTTGGCAATCCGCTATTAACCAAAATATCAAAGTTTTGAAAGTGCATCTTTATCATATGCCCTCTCTCAAAGCTTTTCAAACAAGAGTTTTTTTATAATTGTGTATAGTCCCAGCCTAGTCTGACTTTTCAGGAGTTTTCTAATAAACTTCAAAACTCATTAGTTCGCTATAGGCGCTGCAAAGTTCGGAAAGTTTTAAACGGTTTCATTGATATTCGGTTAACGTTGTCGGCAGAGGCGTACGTTTCAAGATTGAACTCTTTGAAAAGTTTCAAACACGAATTTTGAGAGCACCCTCCTATGTGTGTGGTTTAGAATAAAACCGGCATTATGCCTAAATCGACTTTTGAGAGGTCCAATTTGTATAATGGTGTGTGGGAGAAATTGATGGTGTATAAAAATGAATTTTCTTGACATTGTTATATTCTAGGGGTTCAGGAAATTTATAGCCACTATCGAAATTATCATAGTAGAAATCAAAAAGTTCATCTACATATGTCAGTAACACTGTATTTTTGCCACCAAAAGTGAACTAGAACACTTACGATAATAACTCCAACTCTTTTACTTTCAAACAGTTTGAATGGTCTGAACTGAAAATGTATTTGAAATCATCTAAAGAACAATTCGTTCAAGCCAGTCTCAACTCCCTACACTGTAGGTTAATGGACTAACACCTATCAGAAAATAACTACTCCCTTGGCTAAAACCACGAAGGGCGTTGGATTATATCCGACAGACGCCAGTGCTGAATCCTTCGCTGAAGTTATTTCTGCATATGCTGTTGGCGATACAACTGCCGCAATAGATTTTCAATTATTGAAACGAGCACACTTGCAGACAGGTTTCGGGCTATTTGGCCTCTCGTCAGTGCAAGGTAGTGTCTATCTTAACATAAAGTCGATGATTTCCGATAATTGAAAGTCGAATTCCTTCAGAGTATCATTCCTCGAACTAGGCTAAAGCGGACAGCAAACAACAGGCTTGCCATCGCTCCAACTGCCTGTGAACGAGGTAACCAACGGCATATCCGAAATTTGCCCAATTATTATATGAATAAAAACTAGTTAAATTTCAATCCCAATGTTCATTGATTTTCCAAGTGCTAATAATCCCTTTTCCGCACGACACTGATAGAAAACTTGGAATTCGAGATTCCAATCAGACATCCGATAGGATAAACGTGAACCTCTAATCACATTCTGTATTTTGCATGATATTATATTATTCAACGTTGTGTAATTGAAAGTAATTTCATTTATCTGTCAAAGCTTGTTCACGACGAGACAGAGGCGTTACTTTATATTTCTAAGTGAAAAGCAGTTTTGTAATGAACAAGTATAATAGAGTGAGTGAAAATGAATTTTCATGTTAAACGGTTTCATTGAAAGAAAAAAGATAGAGCGTATCCTGAATGTATATGTGAATACTACGCCCAACTATGTTATTATTTTTTTATCTGATAAATACCGTAGACTGCCGGGAAGAATGGTGTGATGACTGCTACCTAGCACATTCCGAATCATTTTTCAGTTTTTAGTATATTATCTACATCGTTATTACTTTTTTTTCAATAAAACCTTTTTACATGATTTTTTTTACTTATTTCATTTTTGTTCGACCTGGGTGGGAGATCCATGCTTGTATCCCGATTCCGAGTTGACATAGTTCTTTGTATAGATTATAACGATTTCGAATCTTTTTCATAGTGTACTACTTAAGTACTAATCAAGCCCTGTCATTTGATACCCATAGAGAGGTACTTGTGAAATAATATGTAATCCGCCATTTTGTAGATGCGGCCATCTTCATTTTGCATATTTTTCATAGAACTTTTCTAGTATTCTACTGTCATTTGATGAAACCCATATTGAGGTAGTTGTGAAAAATTATGTTTTCCGCCATTTTGTAGCTGCTTGGATTTACAATGATACCGAATTTTTGAAATTGTATTGTCATGAAAATTCAAATGTGTGTACCAAATATCAAATCAATCTGCCAATAGAAAAACTTCAATTGCTGAATTTGATCCCAACAAACAGACAATTCAAATAAAACCGTTTAAAAAAGTATTCTGATTTTGTATAATGATCTGTTAGAAAATTTTAAAAGTTCATTAATTTTTATAATAATGAAAAATGAGAAATCAAACTAATACAATACTAATACAATGAAAATGTCCATATAAGTCGAAACTGCACTAATGATAATTACAAATGAGAGTGGTAAAAAAACATAGAAAGTTTCATTTCTCATTTTTCATGATGATCTCCTACCATGTAGTTACGGCTACATCATTCAATTAATAACATGATAATCATGGTTCAGCTAGCTGAAAATATATTTCGAATATGTAATAAATACTATGACGACTTCGCGAAAAATATTTTATTCGAAAAAATGATGTATTCGTTGCACATATTGCCGATTTAAAACTTTTTCAATTCATAAAGGAGACAAATAAAAACATCTGATTGTATATCAAGCTTATCTCATTTTAAAAGCACTGAGACAAAACGTAACAAATATAGGATGCTAAAAAGAATCAAAGTTATTAAATTTGAGAGGACTTGCCGTGAAATTCACTGTTACTTATTTTTTTTTCTGATAGTCTCGGTGGTTACTTGATGAAGATCCATAGTAATTTCACAAACTACAAATCGTTTCCGTTTTAGTTTGGAAATTACTTTATCATATTCATGCATTTTCAGGATAAAAATCACGCACAAAACTGAAAATAATTCATGTCGATATACAAATCTGATTTGAGTTGGATATTTCCAATTATGAAAGAAATGATTGATTCAAAATGTCAAATGATCTATATTCGCATGGCAGAAATATTAGGTATGTTTTTGGCTTGAGTGTTCATGCCACATGATAAATTATGCTTGATTTTCGACTCTGCAAATTGAAAGTTATTGTTACTGATTCAAAACTACATTTATTCAGAAAAAAGATTTTTGGCTTTCTACTTCTCCATTTTATATGAAAAAAATATGGTGAACTTTCGAAAGAAAGAATAAAGTAAAAAGTTCAAAATAAAAACATCACAAAGCTGTGTAGATCACGTAACGACACACGTCACAACTACACACGTAAACAACTACTTTCAGATGAACATTGAATTATTCGAAAAACACTTCTTTCTATTCAGTTGGTTCTCTAAACATTCGTTATAAAATTGAAACATATATCATTAATAGGAACGCTCTGAAATATAATATATGAAAGAGTTATGATATACAATTACACAAGTATGGAACACTATCATTTTTTCAATCGTGTTCTTCGAAATTTCGGAATGAAACACCTGTCATATTACCTCAAAAGAGAATTTGTGGCAGCCGATTTCACGTCGCTCTCAAGAGTTATGACTTGGGCATGCCAGGAACTGAAGGTATACGACCATAGACAATGACGTATGTTCGAATAGACTCTGGAGCAGTTGGCAACTGATCCTAATTTTCATCGAAAAATAATCTCCAGCGATGAGGTCCATTTATGAAATTGTCGAATTTGGGACGATACCAACCAACATGAGATCCAAGACCGTCCAATGCATCCCAAAAAAGTCACTGTTTGTTGTGGATTTTGGGCTGGCGGCATGATCGGTCCGTATTTCTTTGATAACGACGATGGCCAGGCCATCACTGTCAATGGCGAGCGCTATAGGTCGATGATTACCAATTTCTTTCGGTCTGAATTGGATGATTTGAACACATGTGGTTTCCACAGGAAATCGCTACGTACCACAAAGCTCGTGCCACATTGGATATCATGAACGAGCGATTTGAGGGCATGGTCATCTCATATGGAGGTGATGTGAACTGGCCACCGAGATCGTGCGATTTGACTCCGTTAGAATTTTCCTTGTGGGGTTTTCTTAAGTCGCAGTTGGTGCGAATAATAATAACCTATGCCTTCAGCCAAATTCAGCCTGATTTATGTGCCAAAGTCATGAAAAATTGGACGTATCGGATGCGTTCCACCCAGAGACGCCGTGGCGGAATTTGAACGATGTTATATTCCACACGTAATGGTATCAATAGATCTTTCAAACGAATAAATATGGTTTAAAAAACTAAAGAACATGTTTTAAAAGAACATCGAACTGAAAAGGTAATTTTTTTATAAGCTTCAAACAATAACGAACCAAAAATACTAGTATAATTGTGAAAAAAGCGACGGGCGTTTGATATACAAAAAATATGGCACAAAGCACCCACGTTTTTTTCATAATAATACTAGTATTTTTCGTTCGTTATGGTTTTAAGCTTATTCAAAAAAAATATTTTTAACTTTTCAGTTCGATGTTTTTAAAAGCGTTTTTTAGTTTTTAAACTATATTTATTTTATCTAAACTTTAGTATGAATCAGCCGTATATTATTTAAAAAAATAGAAAAGAAATGTACTTATACTGAACAACAAACAGAATGGTTTCCACTTACATGATGCACAGTTTTTTTGAAAGATCTTTCACCTCATTGATTCTCTGTAAATTGGTGTGATTAATAGTCCTTGATAGTAGGTGACTTCTTTCGTGTGAAAAGTAAGTAGATAGATTATTGATATCATAATAATAATAATGTTTATTTATAAATATACAACAGCACAAAATAGTAACCTGTAAAGAAAGCGATACAAACAAACATGGAGAAACCCACTAAAACCGAAGTTGTCCGTGGGAATTCTTTAGTTACGCAATGCATAACTGATGTGCAGAATTTATTTTACATTTAAACAAGGCGATGACAAAAATTTAATATTAAACTAAGACTGAAGGACACAAATGAATGATTAATTTTTTGAAAAGAAAGGTATGTTATATATATATATATATATATATATATATATATATATATATATATATATATATATATATATATATATATATATATATATATATGTATATATATATATATATATATATATATATATATATATATATATATAAATGAAAATACATTTAGCAGTAAACGAGTATGAACGAACAATGACAACGTAGATATTTTATTTTGAAGTACAAAGGAGGATTATTCATTTATTTATGAGTATATCATGAACAATATATCTATTAGTATTATATACATGAAAGTATGTTTTGTACAGATCAGGTAAGTAATTAAAAATTTTTGCACTGTGGTATTTGTAAGAGTGTTACCCAATTAACTTTTTTGTTGCGTTTAGCTCTACATTACCTTCTGTTTTAGTGCGAGTATTATAATCATTACCGATTTGCTGAAGAGATGTTTTATTTTTGAAGACATACAATATTATATTATACATATAACTGTCGTACATCAAGTAGCTTTGAATCGCTAAAAATATAATTAGAGGGGTAGTCATTCTTTCTATTGTACATAATTTTAATGATTTTTTTCTTGTAATACCTCATCTTGAAGCATATCAGAATTTTTTTCGCTTTCGATTCTTCTAAACAGCTTGAGATCACCGGCATATAGGAGAAATTGAGAATGCCCCATATACCGAGAAAAGTCATTAACAAATAACACGAGAAGGAGAGGTATCAAAATCGAGCCCTGCGGAACTCCCGAAGTAGCGGTGAATTTGAAGGAAGAAACGTTGTTGAACTGTACTAACTGTATTCTGTTGGATAGATAGCAGTGAAATGAATCAAGTGTGTTGTTTGTGAAACCGAATGCTTTTAATTTCAGGATCGAAACCTCGTGGTTAACTCTGTCGAATGCCTTGGCCAAGTCAGTGTATATAACCATATGACCATGGATATTTTCCGATTCTGGAGAGGGAACCTGAAAATCAGCTACCAAGCCCTATGCAGCAGGCGCGCAAAGGGGGTTACAAATAAGGCAGCAGGCGCGAGTGTTAATAAAAAAAATATTTTTTTCAAAAAATATGGCTCAAAGCACCCACGTTTTTTTCATAATAATACTAGTATTTTTCGTTCGTTATGGTTTTAAGCTTATTCAAAAAAAATATTTTTAACTTTTCAGTTCAATGTTTTTAAAAGCGTTTTTTAGTTTTTAAACTATATTTATTTTATCTAAACTTTAGTATGAATCAGCCGTATATTATTTAAAAAAATAGAAAAGAAATGTACTTATACTGAACAACAAACAGAATGGTTTCCACTTACATGATGCACAGTTTTTTTGAAAGATCTTTCACCTCATTGATTCTCTGTAAATTCAGAGATTCAGCTACCAAGCCCTATGCAGCAGGCGCGCAAAGGGGGTTACAAATAAGGCAGCAGGCGCGAGTGTTAATAAAAAAAATATTTTTTTCAAATGAAGAAATACATGTAAAGTGAGTTCGAATTATATCAAGGAGGTTACGTTCAGCGCCATCTGCCCGCAAATAGATCAAGCAATAATATCGAGGAGGTTACGTACAGCGCCATCTATCCGCGAATAGATCAAGCAATAATGTCAATGATTCTGTCAAATACAGATCCTGAGGAATTTCACTAGTTTGGACTTCCATTGTCTACTATATGAAATGATTTGAGATCCCTGAAACAACTAAGAAAGAAGAATTAAAAATGAATAGCTGAAAATAACAAGCAAAATAAACCTGAAATGAGATAATAGTGAAATAAAATACAAGTGAAAATAGAACAATTAAATAATAATAATAAATAAAAAAGTAGAGAGATTACAAGTCACGTTAGTTCACGACGTTTCGATTGTTAGTATCTACAATCGTCTTCGGGTGATGACTGGACTGATTCCTCCGAGAGATGACTATTTATAGGTCGTTCGAGTACTTTCACTTATCCTCGCTTTCCATTTTCTGCTTCACTGGTTCCGTGGGAGATGACCGTTTGGCGGGAGTTGGCCATTTTTCGCTTTCGCTAATCTGGCTTGGCTGAATACGTTGTTGGACAACATGTATGCGGCTTCCTTGAATTTTCTACTAAACCACTGTTCCTCTCTGTGCAAGATCTCAGCTTGGGACCACTCGATGTTGTATTGATGGGTCCAAACATGGTCTGCTATTCCTGATTTCTGTGTGTATTTCTTGTGCTCGGCAATGCGAACATTCAATGGCCTCTTAGTTTCACCAATATAGGATTTTCCGCACTCACAGGGTATCCGGTAAATGCAATTCTTGGAATCGCAGTCCGCGTTTGGTGGCCTGGTTTTCATGAGGTTGCTACGGATAGTGTTACCGGTTCTGAAGCAGGTTCTAATGTTGTACTTGGAACCAATTCTTCTTATCCTCTACGATAATCCTCTGATGTAGGGAAGTGCAAGCACTGGTTGTGACGGGTTCTCTTTGTTGCGAGGCTCTGCTGTCTTTTAGCCAAAGTCTTTTCTACCATCGCTTTGGAGTAGCCATTCCGTTGAAGATCATTTTTGATGATGTCTGATAGTCATCTTTCGGAGGAATCAGTCCAGTTATCACCCGAAGACGATTGCAGATACTAACAATCGAAACGTCGTGAACGAACGTGACTTGAAATCTCTCCACTTTTTTATTTTTTTTTCTTTTTTCATTTCTCTATTTTTATTTATTCAATCGTTCTATTTTTACTTGTATTTTATTTCACTATTATTTCATTTCAGGTTTATTTTGCTTGATATAATTGTTATTTTCAGCAATTCATTTTTATTTCTTTTTTTTTATTTGTTTCAGGGATTTCAAATCATTTTATATAGGTAGTAGTCAATGGAAGTCCGAACTAGTGAAATTCATCATGAAACATTGTCAATCACCTTCAAACAAACAGATCCTGAGCTTGAGAGTTACAAAGAAACAAACAAACATACATACATACATACATACAGGTGAAGCTAACAAAAGCGTGTTAATAATTAATTAATAAAAAGACACACTTTGTTTCATTCAAATTTGAAGATAGAAAGCACTCAATGAAAGACCCTTTACGTCAAGAGGTTTGATGGTACATGACTGATACATGAATGATGTGGTTGCGATATACTAATTGAAAACATTCAAAATGACAATATACAACAAGAAAAATTGTTGAAACATATTCTTTTTTGGATTCTCACTTTTCGTTTACTATCTAAAAAATGGAAGTTGTATTCGAATCTACGCTTCGATCGAGTTAACGACTAATTTGATATGAGTTCAAAGAACATTCATCGAACCGTGAGCTACGCTGGCAGCATACGGAAAGCAAGATAAATGTTCATTTCTCTAGAGGATGAAGATATTTCCGTGGAACATCATTTTGTTTGCATCAAGCAATGCGAAAATGAAAACACACAGCTTCTCCCAATTAACGCTTTGTATTTATTTGGTAAACGAGTCTCTAAGGAAATCTCTCATAGTCACCGACAAGCGGGAAATTCGAGTCGGAAGACATTTTGTCGTTTATCTTCAAGCACCACTTGAGTTTTCTGTATTTCAGGTTATGACAAATCGTCCAGAAGACGTTTCACAAAACTAATCGAGTAGCTGCCCACTGGATCTGCAGATATAAGAAACAACTGACTGGCGTAAATCCACCGCGCCCACTGCGCATTTACTGTTTCCACTTCATTTGTTATTATCTCTAGACTTCGCTGCTTTTAATAGTTTGCTTGACTTATGAACTATCCACTGGAGGACCCTACACACCCAGAGTTATGGGTGTTAGGAGGGGTGTGGTTTTTTAAGCTGAAGGCAATTTTGAAATTGAATAGTTGAGAAAATATCAAGAAGTCGGGTCATTCATAAACAGAAGGCACCGAATATGACATTTCGTTGGTGAATACAAGTCAAGTGTGAAATTTGTAATCTGATAAATCAACTGGTATGATTTTTGAATGGGGCATTTTTCAGCGCCATACAAAATTCACTCATATTCTTTTTCGTTCCGCTATACGAATGCGAAATATAAAATCTGTAAATATTATGAAATAGAATTGGCCGATATTTGATGAAAATCCATATTGAAACTCATTAATTCAGTCTATTGTATGATTATCACTCTAATAAATATATATAAAATGAAAATCATAAAGTAAAGTGTATTAATGAATTGTATAAGATCGATTCTTCCCAAATAAATGTATTTTGAGTACTTCACATAATATGATAAATATTCCCAAATATTATTACATTAAAATTTGTTTAGTAAATACAAAAGTTCACATATAGTCAGTGGGTATACTTGAAGACTGGCTATTAATCAAATCATCTAAAATCTAAAGGAACAATTTATTCATGCTAATCGTCAAGTATGCCCATTGACTATATGTGAAGATTCGTTCCTTATACGAGGAATTGGGCAAATTTCGGATTTGAGGTTGGATACCTCGTTCACAGGCAGATGGGGCGATGAAAAACCAGTTGTTTGTGGTTCGCTACAGTCTAGTTCGAGGAATGATACTCTTAAATAATTCAATATTCTATTATCGGAAATCATCGACTTTATGTTGATGATAGACACTACCTTACACTGACGAGTGGCCAAACAGCCCGAAACCGGTCTGTAAGTGTGTTCGAATAATTGAAAATCTATTGCCGCAGTTGTATCGCCAACAGCATATGCAGGAATAACTTCAGTGAAGGATCATGTACTGACACCTGTCGGATATAATCCAACGCCCTTCGTGGTATTAGCCAGGGCAGTATTGGTTTTCTGATAGGTGTTAGTCTATTAACCTACAGTCTAGGGAGTTGAGATTCACCTGAACGAATTGTTCCTTTCGATGATTTGAAATACAAAAGTCGTCATTTGTACAAAACCACAATCTTAAGAAGAAAAAACAGATAGAGGAAGAATAAAAATTTCATCGTAAGAAGTTCGTCAAAATCCACAACCAAAGCCAAATAACTCTGAGGACAACCGTGAGGCTGATAATAATGGAATACTATCACTGGGGCACTCTGAAGGGATTTCGGAAAAGAAACAGAAAAGATGGCAATACATTTATCATCATTACATATCTGATAGATCTTCAATACTGACTCAGTAATCCTCATCAATTTATGTTGACATATTGACAATATTGTTTTTTAAGTGAAATTTGCTTCATTTAATATTACGTAAGTGCCATTTGATTCGCCAATTATTTCCAATTATCTCCAACATAGCAGTCTCATAGTGGTCATCTTATTCACATGTGCTGAAAATTCCCGGGCCTAAAAAAGAAACCGCGTGTTCTCTATTCGAAATTGGCATCAACGTAAACACCATCCAGAGCATCACAATCATTCCAGCGCCCCTCTAACATTTCAATACCACTTTTGTAGAACGATTCATCTTTTGCCTCAAAATAGGCCTCAGTTTTAGCAATAACCTCTTCACTCAAGCGGAATTTCCTATCGGTGAGCATTTGTTTTGAGGTCTGCGAACAGCCTGTAGTCGCTGGGAGTCAAATCTGGCGAATATGGTGGATGAGGGAGCAATTCAAAGTTCAATCCATGAAGTTTTGCCATTGTTTTGATTAACTTATAACACATTGCGTTGTCTCGATGGAACAATTTTGTTTCTTCGCCATATGTGGTCGATTATTTGCAAATTCGGCCTCCAAACGTTCTAATAACGCTATATAACAAACTTTTGATGATATTTTTCTTCTCAAAGAAGTCGATGAATATTACAGGAAGCATATCGCAAAATACCGAGGCTATAATTTTTCCAGCCAATTGTTGTGCTTTCGTGCGCTTTGGACGAGGTTCACCAGTTGCTCTCCACTCAGATGACGATCGATTTGATTCAGAAGTGAGGTAATGGATCTATGTTTCATCCTTTATCACATATCACACTGCTCAGAATCATCAAGACTTTCTTGTTTTGGTCAACAGTGAGCCCGCGCGGCTCCCACTTTGGATAGAGCTTTCTCATACTCAAATAATCATACAATAAAAAGCCAACACATTTTTTTGGTGAGTTTACAATGTCAGCTAACTGACGCAACTTCACTTTTCGATCACTCAAAGTGATTCTGTGGATTTTTGTAAGTTTTCTGGTGTTACTGCCTCATTTGGACGTTCAATGCGATCTGCATCATCGGTGTCTCTACGAACACGTTTGAAGTCAGCAAACCAACGTTCAATTCTTGTTTCTGATGGAGTGGAGTGTTTATAACACTTTTCAAGCCATTGTTTCGCCTGAACGTTATTTTTTCATCAAGATGCAGTGTGAAAGCAAAACACGAAATTGGTTTTGATCCATCGCCACAAAAGAAATAACCAAGAATGGAGCTTCTGGCAAAAACATAACAATCTGCACTGACAGCAGACAAGCCCTATTAGCCTTGAACAGACAACGGATAACCTCAGTGCTAGTACTAAAGTGTCACCAAGATTAAGGTAGATTAGGTAGATAATAACATTATCCTGAGGTGGGTTAAAGGGCACGACAGGAGTAAGGGTAATCGCATTGCCGACTCTTTAGCCAAGGAAGCGGCTGGACCATGAATTTTAGGACCCAGTAGCACCCACGGCCTGATGACTTCGACAATTGCGGAACTAGTCAAATGTTACACCCATGCTCAATCCTTAAAGAAATGGGACGAAACCAAAGGATGTAATCTTGCCAGGATCACCTTGGACGACACTGGGAAGCTGGCGCCGAAGAAATATCTGGCAATGACCAGGAAAAATCTACGCCTAACAGTAGGATTTCTGACTGGCCAGGAACATGAGAATGTGAGGCATCTCCTATGCTAGTGCCCGGAGTTATCGTCAATAAGAGAGTGTGTGTTCGGCGAGTCTTGGCCTACATCTGCCGATATAAAGGGGATGTCCACCATCCTGGAAAGGACAGGATGGACGATGACCTAGGAGGACAACTCCTTGGGAGGATGTACAATGGGTCACATGTGGCCTAAGTACTGTGGGCTTACACTCACCCTCCCTACTCTACAGATACCAAGATAACTCGAAAAGCGGTGAATGCAAAAAGTCTAGCGCCACCTATGAATTAGGCCCGAGAATTTTCAACCTCTGTGTCATGATTTCCATGTATTGCTTGACTGTCTACTTATAATCATGTTTACATCTGAGGTCTTGTAGTAGATTTTTTTCCAGTATACTTCATATTTCTTTTTGGCCAATTTCCTGGTCGATTTTATTGATATATTGATAGGAAAGTATGAAATGAAATAGGTGTTTGAATCAGAAATGAAATCTGTTCAAAAAATATTAGCTTTCCAATACATTCCTTCGCGTGCTATTTGAATATCTAATTGGTTGATTTTTATGAACTATCATTGTTATGGAGCAAATTTCGATGAATGAAGATGTGATTTTGTCTTTTAACTATAGAGCATATATCATTTTTGCATCTGTACCTGTTCCTGAGGTACATAAAAGTTGAGTGGAGCTAGAAATAATATATGCTCTAGTCATTATGATTGAGTATATACAGGTAGTTAGTTCTCACTGGTGATTATGTAGGATATATGAAAGTTAGAGAGAAGAATTAGTTTTTGGTATGTAATTCACTACAGAAAAGCTATTGTGACAGCGAAACATGTCATGATTTTTGAAAATAAATTTTGTGTAGAGCAAAACCGTTTCCGGTGTAGTTTGTGAAATAATTATTCTCAATTGTTATCCTGAGGTTAGTCGTTTTTTCCATAAGTATCTGCGTTCATTCATATTTTCCACCAAAATATACTTACAGAAACTTCGTTAGTTAATTCATTAGAGAATAGTTTTGGTTCGACGCTTAAAAAAAAGTTAGTCTTCAACGCCTAGTCATTGAAAAAATTGTTTTTATTACCTAGGCGTTGAAAATGTCACTTCCGTGATCGAAAAATATTCCTGAATTTGACGTCAATTGCCAATCAGGCAAAAATTAAGTCACCCCTCAAAGTTTCCATCTATAATATGCAAAAAATATTTTCTGAAATTAATTTTATTGATTATTTAATTCACTTTAACGTAATCTTCTTTGTTATATTGATAGAAATTCATTGAAAATAATATAGATTATGAATGTTACTGGATTTATGTGATTTTGACTCTCAGCAAAACATTTTGTCCAAGGTTCACTTTTCGTAATCGTACTTTTCTATCTGGGGGAAATCTAATACCAGTGTGAATTACTGAGTAAATATTGATCAACAATCCCAGATACGCTGTTGTATCGTAAAACCCCGCTTCTCTGCCGCTGCGAATCTTTCGCAAACGAACAAACACCGGCCGAACATAAAAATCCTTTCTTTACGTTTCGTATTTATTCATCGTCAGGGTGTTCCCCATTATTTCGGATCCTACGAGTCATAGTCTAGTTAACAAGTGGCAATTCATCGGAAACTTCACCTCCAAGACCAAAAATAAAAGTGCCTTTGAAAGAGAAGTAGTAAAAATTACAAGAGCTACGAACAATTAATTGAGGAAGGGAAAACGGCGAATTGGATTTTTTTTAAATATATCAAAGAATATTTGAGAAATCTGAAATTTGAAATGGAAGAGGAAGATCAAACAGTTTGATCTTCCTCTTGAAGATGATCACTTTGTGATCGAAACACGTGTCGAGGTGTTGAAATAATGGTTTGGTGTTGGGAAAAACTCCAATAATATTTATAGTATTTTTTGGTCGGCGAATTGTTGTACATTCATATGTTTGGCTAATACCATTTTTTTTCAATATTTCCGATGCAATTTCTAGAGGTGGGACTTCTTTAGGAACTTTCCTGCGTTTCAAAGATCTTCTTTCAAATTTCAAATATCTCAAAAAATATGGCAAAAACCAAACTATTTTTTTCAATCAATTGATTATTACTCCTGCAATTTTCGTCAGCCTCTTTCCTCAAAAGGATAAATGCAAAATACATATGTCACATATAGTAAGGGGGCATAATTGAAGACTGACAGTAAATCAAATTATTATCTAAAGAAACAATTCGTTCAGGCCAGTCCCATCTCACCTAGGATGTGAGTTGATGGACTGGAACTCATACGAGGAATTAGGCGATTTGGATATGCGTTTGATTACCTCGTTTACGGGCAGATGAAGCGATGACAAATATGTTGCTTGTCGTTCGCTTCAGCCTAGTTCGAGGAATGGTACTCTAAAAGGAATTCAATTTTTGATTCTGGGAAATCATCGACGTCATGTTGATGATGGACACTACTTTGCACTGACGAGAGGCCAAATAGTCCGAAACCTGTCTGCAAGTGTGCTCGTTTCAATAATTGAAAATCGATTCCGGCAGTTGTATCGACCATAGCATAAGCAAGAATTGCTTCTGAGAAGAGTTCTGCACTGACACGTGTCGGATATAATCCAACGCCCGTCGTGGTATTAGCCAGGGGAGTAATTTCTAATATGTGTCAATCCAATAACCCACAATGTATGCGAGTTGAGACTGATCTAAAAGAATTGTTCTTTGACATAATTTGAAATACATATCTAGTAGACACCATGACATTTCAATAACTTTTTCAGTTTGTTCTTGGGTGGAAAGTTCTAAGAGTGAATAAAATGACGATATTCATTTTGTCTTGCAACTCACCGATTCATATTCAATTCATCTGTTGATTATTCAAATATTATCGATTTTCTGCACATATATTCATCTCACGGTACGTGATGAAAACGGCCGATACTTGATAAAAATCTATAACGATTTCAAGAAACACTTCATTGTAAGATTTTCACTAAAATTTTTCAGAAAAATGCAACAAGTGTAATATAAGTCACAAAAAGGATTTGAAGCTTTATAACTCCTATTTAATTATATGCGAGCGCTTTCGACAGCTGGTCGTGCTGGTCGTGCAATCATCTCGGTTCTACTCAAACTGCAGTTTGAATAGCGAAGCACGTGTATAGCGCCTGTATAGCGAAACACGTGTTGCGTTTGTGTAAAACGCAACACGTGTTGCGTTTGCGTTGAGTGGTAAAAGGAACTTATTCAAAACTGTTAAACTGACGTTATTTGATTTCTCCCCTCTCTTCACTCCCTTATCCAAAATACCAATAAAAAGAAGTATTGCAAAATTATCTTCTAGTGGAAATGTACATATAAATGAAACAAATCAATAATATTGACCAAGTTTAATTACACAAAAGCCACTCAATATTTGAATGAGAGTAGAGTAGTAGTTATCAACATTGCCAGCAGAAAACAAAAATTATTTTGGAGTAGATGAATTTTTGTTGCACTTCAAAAATTCATGAATCACCACAGGATAATGAAGAATAGTTCCTAATCGTAACACAACTCTATACATTGAATGCTAGCAGTATACTTGAAGTAAATAATATTCGTCCTCTTTTTCATTTGTTTCTTCATTTTGCTGGGGCAGTACCAGCATTTTCTGCACCATCTGTCTTGACCATTTTGCCACAGTCACCTAAAAAAATTTTCAGAAATAAATGATTAGTAGGTGTTAGAGAAGTTTTGCGCTAAAAACTTTACGGAATAGAAAATTTGAGCACTTTCCAAAATTAGTATCAAGATTCAAATCTGAATGAGGTTCCACCATGGTTATGGTGGAACCTCATACAACAGATTATAATAATACCAACAAAAACATATATTGCATATAATGGCACACTAATCACTATATTGGGAATACTTTACAGGAAATACTGCTAAAAGCTCAATAGTGGATCATAAAAGGAAGTAGGCATGATGCTCTCTAAATGGCTCAGGAAGTTATTAACAAACTCTATCCCAAATACAATGTCCATGACCATCAGCCGATGCCGCTGATACTAAGGAGGAAAAAAAAGCCATTTTTACACATGAACATCAAATTTGTATTGATATTTTGGACAATTCCATCTGGGTCCTATCGAAATATACTATTGTTGGCTGTGTTGTCTTATTAATTACATGCGGAATATACAGAACTGAAACTTTGAGTTGAAAATTAGATGAGTCATTAACTTTATTTTGAAATTTTCACACTTTTACAAAAGACGTAACACTTGTTCCGCTCCACAATAGCTTCTCCAGGCATTACTAGCAACTCCTTACTAATAACACCACCTTGCTAACAACTTTACATTTTATTTTAAGTGTGCATATAAAATGACTCTCCAAACCAGGGAAAGAATTTCTGGCAAAAACATAACAATCTGCACTGACAGCAAACGAGCCGTATTAACCTTGAACAGAAAACGTGTAACCTCAGGGCTAGTACTAGAGTTTCACCAAAATTTAGCCAAAGCCTCAGTAGATAATAATATTATCCTGAGGTGGGTTAAAGGGCACGACAGGGGTAAAGGTAATCGCATTGCCGACCCTTTTGCCAAGGAAGCGGCTGGACTAAGGATTTTAGGACCCAGTGGCACCTACGGCTTGATGACTTCGACAATTGCGAAACTAGCCACCTATGCTCAATCCCTAAAGAGATGGGATGGAATCAAAGGATGCAATTTTGCCAGGATCACTTTGGGCGACCCTGGAAAGCTGGTGCCGAAGAAATATCTGGCGATGACCAGACACTTCTATGCACCACAAACCTCTATGCAGGATGTGTGAACAGAAAGATGAGATTGTCATGCATGTCCTATGCAAGTGCCCGGAGTTATCATCAATAAGAGAGTATGTGTTCAGCGAGTCTTGGCCTACACCTGCCGATATAAAGGATTTGTCTCCCAGTGACCTGTCCACCTTCCTGGAAAGGACAGGATGGACGATGACCTAGGAGGACAACTCCTCGGGAGGATGTACAATGGATCACATGTGGCCTAAGTGCTGTGTGCTTACACTCACCCTCCCTACTCTACAGATACAGACAGAAAATGACCATCCAATTTGAAAATCATAATAATTATTATTCTGTACAGAATGCTCTCGACCTCAATTCCTTGAGTAAGACAAGAGGAAATGCTCTCAAGTGTTTATTGAATGTGTTCGTCTCACCTTTCTCAACGCAATTAATTTTCTTTGGTGCGCCTTGAAACTCAAGTTAGAATGCAATTTGCGAATGGAATAACACCCTAGTCGGAATTTTCAGTATTGGAGGACAGATTTTCGATAAAATGGCCGTCGCGAACTAGACTAGGCGTTTATCCCATTATTCCGAATCCGCTGAGTTATTCTGAGTAAACATCGAGTTGTTTCGTTCGCTTACGAATTTCCGCATTTTGTTTATATTGGCCGCCGGCAAAATGGGGCGCAGCGTTTTGTATGCACCCTTACTCTGTCAAATATATCATCCTGTTGTTATTACTCTATTACCGAATCCTTGCTCAAGAGTACTGCATATATTTGAACTGTGTTTAACCAGCTTGGGCTTGCCACTGCGTCGAGCTAAATAAATACCGTCGTTATTTGGATGGACGAGATGTAACTGATTTAATGTTTTCAGATTGGTTATTGATGTAATTGAGTTGTCAGAGTTGTACAGCAAAGCAAAACATTTAATTTCCTCTTCAATTACAGTCCGAAATGGGATACACAAATGAATAAGTGTGTGACAACGAAAACTTAACAGAGCCGTTTTTGAATATAAAAAGTAAGATTTTTAAAAAAAGCTCGGACACGTCGATTTCTAATTTAAGGGGGACTCCTGTCAGACTAATCAGATTTTTTGTAGTACGCACCCCCTCGGAGGGGTGCGTCCGGCGACCCTTATTTAGATAGGGAAAGTGAAAAAAAATAAATTTTTGCTTTTTATGACAACCTGCTAATACGTGACCATTTGATTTCGTGAAAAAGTAAGAATTATTTGTTTATTACGAATAGATTTTTTCGGGGGATGGGGTTGGTTACCACCCTTACATTTTAGGTAAATTGAGTGGCACCTCCTTATGAAGGTTGCCTTTTGACGTGGATATTTTATGCTTCTGATATAAAAGTGAATCATACTAAAAACTTACCTACACAACGAATACAACCTGCTGATTTCCTTGAATGCTGATGACTAGAGAAGTTTAAAAACTGTTTTAGGGTTAATAAATCCCAATAATTGTTTTTAAAGCACACAAAAAAGTAACACCTAATAAGGGTAACTCACATAGGAAATTTAGAGTAATTGTTCAAAATTTGCGCCATTTTGCTCCATGCAACAATAAAGATTTTGTTCGAATTTTGCTCTCACATTATTCAACATCTCAGGAGTTATAGTTTGGCATTCATCAATAATTCTACGACGTAATTCATCCAAATTGGCTGGCTGTGTAGCATAAACTTTAGACTTTAAATATCCCCACAAAAAGTAGTCTAGTGGTGTTGAATCTGGTGATCGTGCTGGCCATTCAATTGGACCACTTCTGCCATTGTCCTTCAAAATGATTATTCAAAAAATTTGGAATCTGCTGGGCATAATGGGGTGGTGCACCGTCTTGTTGAAAATGGATAAATTGATCTTGACATCTTGGATCCTGTTCAATTCTTTCAACTATACGAGGTTGTATTGCCTCTTCAAGAAGTTGTAAATAACAATCACCGGTTAAATTTTCATCAATGAAAAATGAACCTGTAATATGATTGCCCAAAATTCCGGCCCAGACATTCAACTTTTGGGGATGTTGGGTATGTATTTCTGCGTATTGTCTTAGGTTTCCATCCGACCAATAGCAGCAATTGTGATGGTTCACGCAACCATTTAAATATAATGAGCGTTCGTCCGAAAAACAGATGTTATAAAGCAGCTTGGGATTTTGCATTAATCTCTCACTCATGCCCTCACAAAACTCCTGTCTTCGTTCAAAATCATCCTCATTGAGTTCATGAACAAGTTTAATTTTGTAAGGATGGTTTGTGGTCTTTAAGGATTCCCAATGCGCTCATATGGCTCATTCCGGCCATTGCTGATAAACCTCTGGTACTTTAACCTGGGATTGGCGATGACTTCACCAATCACTCCAATCGCATTATCGTCATTCACTACCCTTCTCTGAACATTCCTTTACTTATTCAAAACCGAACCTGTCTCCTTGAATTTTGTGACTGAATCCAGAACTCGATTTCTGCTTAGGTGTTTACCAGGGTTTTGCTCGTTAAATGAAATTGATGTTCTATTAGCATTTTGGTCGTTGCCAAAAAATAAAGCAATAACTGAAACCCTTTCAGCAGTAGTGTAAGGCATTTTTAAACAAATAACAATACACGACCCGTTTAAACAAAACAATCGAACGATGTACTAATGAAAACTGGAAGAAGAGGAGTGGGTATTCAACAGGGGAACTGTATTTGAATATGCTGGAAACTACTGTTGACCTCCTCGTCACTGGAATCTTCGAAGCGGATCCTGATGAATTCGATATGAATATTGTATTCCAACAAGATGGAGCGCCACCAAATTATTCCAGACAAATACGAAACTATTTGGATTGGCCGTCGAGGTCCTACAGAATGGCCAGCTCGCTCACCATATTTGACACCTTTGGACTTTTTTATGGAGCTATTTGAAGTAAAAGGTGTACGAAACTGAACCTGCTTCAATATTGGATATACAGCAGAGAATAATAAATATTTGTAGAGATATTGACGTTACTGTATTCAAAAATGTTCGGCGTGAAATATACGATAGGCTGTTCATATGTCAAGAATTTTGAGCATCTTCTGAACTGACCTCAAGCTTATCATCTCATAATATGTGGTTAAATGTCAATGTATTCAGGCAATTATTTAAAGTTCCGCCATTTTGTAGTAGTTGAAGAAGTTACACCTCTCGAAGCGAAGCAGTAACTCGTCTTGATAATGCCATCTGAGATGATGGCGAAACGTCGACTATCGTAGTACACAACGGATGAACACCCGGAAAAACAACACATCATATATATATATATATATATATATATATATATATATATATATATATATGCACTTTTTTCATAAGAGGATAGTCTTTTCTCAGATTTTTTTTTTTTCAGATTTCTCAAACAATCGAAAAATTTAAATTGAAAGAGGTATAGTTTTGTGAGAAAAAGGTTTAGACTTTCTATTTCTCCATATTCATACAAAATGATGAGAAGTAGAAACTCGAAAATTTTTTTTCGTAATTGACCCAATGCTCTCAGTTTCTATAACCACAGGTATTCTTACTGAAAAGAAGCGGACAGGAGGTGGGAAATATTTTTTCTGATTATGAATAAATCAGTGAATTTGCAGAAGATTCCTTGAGGTTCAGTGTTATTGGTAAATATGATCGAACCTATGATTATGATCTAAAACCAATCAGCTTCTTCAGTATACGTGTGATATGTCGGATACAATGCCCTTCGTGGTATTAGCCAGGGGAATAGTTGTTTTCTGATAGGTGACAGTCCATGAACCTACTTTGTAGGTATGTAAAGACTGGCCTGAAGGAATTGCTCCTTCAGATGATTTGATTTATAGCCAGTCTTCAAATATGCCCACTTTCTGTAAGTGAAACTTCTCTACTTTGTTGGTGAAAGTTTTCATACAGTCTATTGTATATTGTATAGCTCTAAGTTCATCAGAATTGTTTTACTGGTTTACTTTTGTTACGCTTTGGAATATGTAGAAATGAATTGAATAATTTCTTGGAAGTGTTCCATTCTCAATAAGAGTAGATTCTGTAGTTGGGTGTAATCTGTAGAACAGTGTATGAATAAATAAATAAATAAATAGTAGATCTCCTTATCAAGTACATCAATGACCGAGTGCCACTCACTGAATAATTCCAAGGTTATTCGGGCAGGGTTGGCCGTAAATTTCACTGCGGTGACTTGGGGTCACAATAATTTACACAACACTTGATATATACTCCCTTGAGGTCATTAGAAGTTCGGAAAAGTTAGTTCTCGGCAAACTCATTAGAACAGAACCCGCAGCTAATTTCGATCTACTTTTTGTTATTGTAGACTTGCGGCATTAAACGGGCCGGTTGATTGTGTTGTTGTAATAAATATGCTCGCGTTTAATATAAGACGAAGAATATATTCCGCAGGAAGGAAGATATAAATTTCTTTAATGTAGGGGTGTGTTTCTATAATGAGCTGATGTTGCATTTAATCCCTCATAACAAAAGGAATAATGATAAATCAACAAGATTCGTGCAGATTCTCATATATAGAACTATCAATGCAACTGTTTCGAAAATTAATATAATTGTGATGAAAATTATGTTATTTCAAACCAGTTGCTGGCCGCAGCTTTGCCCACGTACAATTTGGTTTGTCACATTAGGTTTCGTGACAGAGACCATTTTAAGGACATAGTTATAATATTTTTTCATTCACCCAAATCTTCAAGTTCTCATTGGACGAAATTCAATACAATTTTTACCCCTTTTTCCCCTTATGATGGAAATTCGTGATTTCCCTTTCTTGATGCTTATTTATGTTATACAAAGAACCTACCTGCATATTTCAAGATTCTAGATTCAGTAGCTTCGACTGTACGTCAACATAAGAGCAACTTCCTCGATACTTATTGTTATATTATGACCAAAATCACACAAAACCTTTGTAAATTATAGCCTATATGTTATTCTGATGTATGAGCTGTATTTATTAAAGTTTCATCTAAATCTGTTCAGTCGTTTAGGCGTGAAAGAGTCACAAACATACATACCTACATACATCCATCCTCACTTTTATAATATCAGTATAGAGTATAGATGGAGCTCTCTTCATTTAAATAATTCGATCACAGGAAAATGGCTGGTGATTGGAATTTTCCTTTAGATATCCTGTGTGTGTGTGCTTCAGTTTCTTGTGAACTCTATGGAGCAATGTCCCATTTTCTCGTCTGTACACAAGAATATCCAAAATGGCCATAGTTTCTCATTTGCGTGTCCTATTCCATTGTGAATTAGATTTATTGGTTGATGGAGTCTAAATATTAATCTGCAATTTCACCTCACCAATCTGCCATACCAGCTGACTTCGTCGTTTTTCCTGATAGTTTTTGTACACTGAATGCTTATTCGTCGCCTGGATCATTTTTCATTAGATAGAACTGTTACTATTTCACAGTATTTAAAACAGATCCTATCTTTGACGAAGATTTCGTATGAATAGTTAGAGCAAAAATAAAGTCGATGTGATCCCGTTCACACTGCTGTCTAAGTTGGAACTGGTGTGCATTGGCGAGAGGTAATATCACTAAACATGTCCGTTGGTAATCACTCCCTTGATTTCGTTGAAATTTCGCTGATTGATGAACGAAAATTAGCTGCTAGAATTTATTCTGTAAGAAAACTAATGTCTAGTAGATGAGTCTTCCACATAGTACACACGAAGTGATATTGCCATGGAAAATTTTTCAGGGAAAAAACGAAAAAATCAAATTGAGTTTTGTAGGTATTTCATAAGAATTAAATTTTTTTTAGCGCCACCTAAAAATGGTGATTTAAAAAAAACTGTTTTCATAAAAAGGGTATTTTAGGATAAAACTTCCTGAAATATTTCTATTTAGATGAACTTCAGCAAATCCAGAACAAAAATGGTAAATTTGTTCACAAGATTTCATGAAAAACAAATGATTCTTGTAGGAAAAAAAATAAAAAAACTGATAAATCCGGTGTTTCCAATTTTCTAGGAAAATTAACGATCATAAGATAAATAATTTACACAAAAGTTGTAGATTGTTATATTATCTATAACTTTTGTATTCGTCTTTTTTCAATACCAGGTCTAGGTTCAGTGGAAATAATGGAAACCCATTTTTCCCCCTTTAAATTCACCACATTCAGTCCCCTGTCTCTTGGATTGACAGCAATTAATTTTTCTGTATCCGCCCAACATTTTCTAACCGTCAGAATGGGGAATGTTCCTCAATTTGGGTTATTACAGCAAATGCAAGTTTGAACAAAATGAAGTTGAGTTTGATTCATGAGTTTTTCAAATTTACTTCGAAAAGTATTCAAATTGATGTTTCAAATATTGGGTTTCAATTTTTAAAGGATTTGTTTCTAACTCACATATTGGCAACAGCGCCTCCTATATCAAGTTGAAATAATTTATACGTACCTAGATGTTCTACTTTAAAAAAGGAAAATTATCTTTATAAATCAACAATTAAGGCAAAATATAAATTATAGTTCAATAACACCTCCACAAGCCACATAAACAACAGTTGTTTTGTTATTTATTTATATAGAGGAAGATAGGTTAGGTCATATGCCACAGAATATCTCGGAACTCGGAACATATGTGAACAGAACAGCACGCCTCTGAAATAGGTCATCTTTGTCTCATACAGGTAACAGATTCATTGTCCTTTATTAGCTATAACCGATGTTGGCAAATGGTGAAATAGGAACGAATCCCTTTAAATGTTGAATGCATTATTTCATTCCTCTTTTTTGAGTATTTAAATAAAAAAAAAAGGTTGATTTTCATCAGGAGGAACATTCCACATAGTTCACTCCATTCGAACTTGGATGGTATGGTGAAGTTCTCAAGTGAATGAAATCCGTTATTTTCGAAAATTCAGAGAATAAGGTACCCTAGGACTAACTTCTTTGAAGTGTAATTATTCTGGCTGGTAATCCAAATCTAGTAATTCATCCATTACAGAGAGTCCTAGCCATTGTTTCATCACGTATGTTTTCCATAGGAACTGCTTCTACCCATCTGTAGAGTTGGTCTATGCATGTTTAGCGATAGGAGAAACGATTTGAGGCGACGATATCAATATTGATGAGTTGAAACCTTGAGTTTGGGATATTGTACCTGCCGAAAGGACTGACCAGATATTTATTCACTTTGCGTTTTTGACAAGGGATACAGTTTCGAACCCATTATCGAAGATCTTCAATTTCATGCCAAATATATTTACTTTTTATGATTTATAGTTGATTTGATACCACTTCATTGGTGTCGATGTCGAACTGACGTCAGATTTTTGTAGCTTGCTCTTTGTTGAGTTGTTGCAGGAGTTTAACCATGGTTTTAACAATGGTAGTCTTCTTTCCTGTGGTCAACAATTGTGGTTAGCAAATAACTACTAATCATTGTAATGATGAGATACCACACTCCCAACCTCACACAATCATAAGATAACAGTAGAGACGTATGTTATCACCTACGTGTTTACTGAACGCTTTTTCTAGAAATGGGATGCAACTTACTGTAGATGATCCTAATCCGCACACCACTTGGGTTTGAAGGTCTCAGGAAGTAAATGAAAATTTCTGTTTCATGCATAAAATTCAAATTCTCTTCATCTACGGGTTTATCACAACCCTCCTGTGAGTCACAACAAAGTCTCCTCATTAATTTAAAAAATGACTTTCACCCTGTACAAACAATCCAGCATTCTCCCCCGTTAAATAACTAAATTATTCACATCTAATTTACTGATGAGGACATTTAAATACCCTTCATTCTCTTGCTGTCTGCAACTCATCTCAATTCCCTCCCTCTCCCACCCCCTTTCGGCCGAGGGGAAAGATACTTTAACCCTCCCTTATACAATTCGCCGGCGGAATTTACATAAAGTGATTATTGCTCAATTCATTGTTTTGTATATTACAAACCATCATCACTTCCTTTGATGCATCTTCATCAAGAGAAGATCCTTTGTCGGTTCACTTGATTTTCCTTCGTCCGCGTAATGCGCAAATCTTACGGCTTGAAGTGTCTGAGAAATTTGACACTGTTGGCGTGGAGGTTTTTCGTTTGGCGGCATCGTTATGGTGATGAAGGGAGAGATTGGAACCGTGTTTTTAGATAGGATTCTGTGTAATCAAAGGACTTGGTGAATATTCAGATACGGATATATTTTGTTTGTGTAGGTTGTTGTTGAAAAAAATAAGAATGTTTCTAGTTTTCAAAATGATAAACAACATCGTAATGCCGTGTCCATAATTATTATTTGTTTTTGGGAGATGATGAGTCTCTAATTTCAGCGTTGTCTGAAAATTACAAACCGAATGATATTTTCGTCTCGTGGAGAATAAGATGGAAATTTTGAGTGAGATGAATAGCGTCATAAAAATTTAAATGTAATGCATGTAATAATAATAATGATACTAATAATGTTTATTCACCACATTGATCACACGTATACAGCGTGACTCACGGTCGATGGTAGGTTAGACGTTTCTGGAAAACGCAAATTAAGGCTATGTTTTGGACCATATTTAGCACAATTTATTTTTTATCTCGAAAACAGATAGAGATAGGTATAGGACATTATTAACAAAAAAGTATTAAAATATCAGAGCAATTCTAAAAATGTATTAATATACGGGGTGTTCCATTTAAAAAAATTAAGTTGCTGAAAATATTTTAGATCGATAGAACAGGTAAGGAAATGTGAGAGGTGAAATTTTCAGAAAAATCATGCTCTGAGTTTTCCAGAAACGTCTAACCTACCATCGACTGTGAGTCACGCTGTATAACAGGGAATCAGTGAATAAACGTAGGTATTACATTTTCGAAAAAATGTTCCTTGTGCATGATATTTCCAAATTCTGAACTATAACTAAACTAAAAAATATGTATGTAAGAGTATTCTATCATTCTATTATATTATTCGGTGTGAGAAAAACTCACATTTTTCAGAGTTTATTATAACTGCTAATTCTTCAATCAAGTTTGTACAGCATGCTTTCAATATTCGTAACAGTTCAGTTAAGACCATGAATGTTCCACGGTGCAGACACACGCATAATCAAAAATGTATAACCTATCTGGGACCCAAACTTTACAACACTCTAACTGTAACATTGAAGGGCATGAGAAACAAACTCAAATTCAGAATAGAGTTGAAAAAATTTGTTGACAATAATTATGATATGCTTCTTCTGATACTTGAATAAAAGATATCTGTTATTGAAGGTGTCTTTCTGAGCGCATCACAGACAGATCTCTCTCTCTCTTCTCGTCCTCTATCTTCTTCTTACTATCTCTTCCTTTCTACACTCTGTTCACTATGTTTGGTTATACAGGAAAAGATATACTATTTAGTTTGCTGGCTACAATACAAGCTTGCTTAGGTAGCCGTAACTTTCATTGGAATTGTGAAATCTTTACATTTCATGTATCTTTATTAATTTATTTTATTTTGTTTTTTATCCTTTTGTCATAGACGACTATGTATTTTGTCTTTTTACTGAATTAAATAAATTTACTTACGTGCTATACAATGAATAGATATAAACTGATAACTATAATGAACTGAATACAAAACAATTAATAGATATAAACTGAGGAAAATAAATTAGCATAATGAATTGAAAAACTATATACATAATATGAAATACATAAGGACATAATGGGATTGAAATTAAGTACTTTTTATTGAGTTCATTCTACAGAGGGTTTCATTTTTTAGAAAGTGTGCTGAATAATAATTTGATGAAATAGAGTTCGATCAGAATTTCTGAGCCAATTTTTCAATTCTTTCTTGAATTTGGATTAATTTTGTTTATTGATGAGTTGTAATTTTTCCGGTACTATGCTCCAGATCTTTGGGCCAAGATAATTACAGTGTCTTTGACCTACCAATTTTTGGCATCTAGGCGCTAATAATTTTTTTTTCTATGGGTATTATACATGTGTTTCACTGGTTTTATTTTCATTTTGTTCTCAACGACTTTCAGAATAATCTTCTAGCAGTACAGCTGCCATGTATCTATGATATTACTTTCTTCAAATAAGAGGTCACTGGAGAACGTTCTACCTTTACCTAACAAAATTTTTAGAATTTTTTTTTGTAAAGTATCCAGGTATCTCAAGTGGTTATCCCTAATACCTCCCCAACCTATAATCTGTTAAAAAATCTGTTCAAAAACTGTTTTTCCGTTAATCAGCTATCGTCTCCATACGAACGACAACTCTCAGAAGTTGAGGCCATAAGAGAGTTGCGATTGAACCAAACCATAATATACAGTAATCATATAGGGAATTTCGAGCCATTGTTTTAATAGTTTGAAGCAAAACAAAAATTAGCGTAATTTTTGAGTCAGATATAATGTGTGAATCCCATTTCATGTGTTGATCGATCATTAGGCCAAGGTATTCAATTGTGGTACATTCTGGAATCAATGAGTTTGATTGATAATTAATAAACCTATGTTCGGTAGTTTATTGGCATAAGAGGTAAATGGGTAGATATTTTGTTGTTTCTGAGTTTAAGGTCAATTTGTTATATTGAAACCATTTCATGATGTTTTTGAAATCTCTTTCTGATTTCATCTTGAGGTCTTGCCCTGTCTCCTCATTATAAAAGATTGCTGTGTCATCAGCGAAACTGAGAATGTTTCCTTTGGAATGCATTTTTAATAAACTATTCATATAGATAATGAATAGTATTGTTCCCAAGATCGTACCTTACGGAACTCCGTAAGTAATTGTTCTCAGACTATTTTTTACCATCGATGTTGTTTTTCCATCGATGTCAACTATTTATTAGGAATAAAACAGTTCATATGATCTGCCCCGTATGCCGATGTTTTCTAATTTCTCGGGGAGTCTTTTATGGCAAACAGTATCGAACGCTTTCGATAGGTCAACAAAGATACATAATACAGGTTTTGATAAATCCAACGATTTGTGGATTTTTTATTTCAAGAGAATATAGGTCTATCGACCTTCCCTCCCCGAATCCATACTGCTGTTCTGACAGAAGGTTAAATTTTTTAAGGAATCCAGTTAATCTTATTTTAATAATTTTTTCTTCGTTAAAAATTGATGACATTGGTCTTAATTAGCAATCTCAAGTCTATAACCATATTTGTATAGTGGTTTGACGACACCACACGCGTTGTCGATAGCTCTGAAATATTTTCAACATTTGTGTAAAAAATAGTATTACTACAGGAATCAAACGTTAAAAGGTAAGACCGCATTAATCCTTAGCTCGCACAAGTTTCGACTTCTGAGGGTTGTCGTTCGTAGGGGTGCGACAGCTGGTTAACGGAAAAACAGAAACAGACGAGTCGATCACTTTGATCAACACTAATTACTCTATTCACATCACACACAACGTTGCCAATGCCAACAACCATGAACATTATTCCACTGAAATTTATACAAAAGTGTCCACAGCATGAAATATATAGAACTTTAAGGTTGTTTCGAAAGTCTTGTCCGTTTTTGTGAGTCTACCCCAAACTGAACTATAAGCACCATTTGATTCAGTTCACTTTTGCCAATGTAACACAAGTCGATTGATTCCGTCAACATGAAAATTGTATGCTCGAGATTCGATGAGGTCGACGAAGGCCGTTTTGGTCTAGTCCTGATTGGCGAAGATTCTAGGAAATACAAATAGTTTTACAAAAAGTAACAGAATCAACGAAATTCTTTAAGATTGTAGTCGGTTGGCGAGAGGTCTAGCGAGTATGGTGGGTAAGGCAGAACTTTGACGCTCAATTCGTTTGATTTATGATCAATAATTTGTCATTCATGTGTGTTCCCACGAGTAGCAAGGGAAGAGTTGGGCACCTCTGGCAGAGCTCCGCATTACCATAGGTAGACTGATTACAATGAGGTTTCGTCCAGTTCCCGGTGATCGTTCGTGACCGCATATCACCCTGCGGCCATTCAGCTATCGGCACGATTCCTCACACCTCAGCTCGGGTAAGCTGGTCCGCGGTGGCATGTTTCGCAAAGGCTCTTGGGGGTTTTAGTTTCCCTCACCCTACTAGTTTCTGCCACTGACCAAGAATCCGGCGAGCCCATCCGTGAGGCCACATTGGCTTCCCAGACAGGGCCTCCAGTCCCCAGGCCGTTCCCCTATCCGCCACCTGGGGACGCGCCCAATATGTAGCTCAACCCACGGCTGGGTTACCAGTGACACTTACTGCAAGGGGTGGAACTTAATTAAGAGAGGTCGTTTCGAGTACGAAGCAGATTATTCTGTGTGGAACTCTTTTGTGGTGGCCGTTCTGACATAATTGATCATATCAACTTGAAAAAACCTATGAACAGATTTGCTGCACCAAGCTGTAGTAAAACATTGCAAAACTATTTTGTTGTATCTCAATCAAGTGAAGACAGCAAGTTGATCTGATATCGTAGAATTATTTTCCCGGGTCCTGGGTAAATTATGTTTGGGGGAGGGGGACAGTAAAATATGTAAGAAGTCCCTGTTTCCTCTAGGAATGATTCGGTCAGTCTATCCTAGGAGTACCCTGCCTGACCTAGAGATGGCGTTAGTTGTTTGGAAAATAATTCTGTATTAGAAAGTACACAATATATAAACCATATGTTTCAAGTTTAAAGACGCTGCGTTGTTTAGTATTTGTATGGCTGCCATCAATAGCGAATGTTTTCGGTGAATTTGTGAAAATGTAGAAAATTAGTCATCGTTATGTTTGAAAAATCTGTTTAAAATCTGTTTTTCCGTTAATCAGCTGTCGCCCCCATACGAACGACAACTCTCAGAAGTTGAGAAACTTGTGCGAGCAAAGGACTAACGAGTGATTACTAACACGATGATGTAGTATTGTGGTGTGGTATTATACCACAATACTACACCACCGTGTTAGGAATAAAAGTATTATGGTAGAATACTTTAATTTGAAAAGCCTCAGCTCAACCGATAAAAAAGCTTTGCTGGATTTCACTCTGGGTGAGTCTGCTCCTTCGCTCACAACAGTAAAATATTGGGTAGCAGAGTTTGAACGAGGCCATATAGACCAACATCACAGTGGTCGACCAAATGAGATGAAAACTCCAGAAACGGTGAAGAAAATCCACAAAGCGGTTCTGAATTATCGTCGACGGAAAGTGCGCGAGCTAGCACACTCAGTAGGCATTTCAGAATTTGGACATGACATGCTGAGTGCAAGATGGGTGCCGCGTTTGCTCACACTCGAGCAGAAAGAGTGTTGTAAAGATATTTCAATTGAGTGTTTCATCTGCAGGCAAGATCATGGCATATGTTTTTTTGGGATGCGCGTGGGATAATTTTCATTGACTATTTAAAAAAATGTAAAACTATCAACGATGTCAATAGAAACTTTTTCCAGCTAATTTTGCACCATTTTGGATGTAATTGAGTAGATGAACATAACACGAGCATAAAATTTCATTTATTTTCTTATATAGCTAACTTTTTTTCCATTTTCATGACCAGTCACGTGGTGCTAATTGAAAAAAGTTTAACCCAGGACGTCGCCTCGGCGTGGTAGACTTTGTCCTTAGCCTCGACAGCAACGTGGAATATTGGAAGTAATTGCTAATTGTTGATATTTATAGCAGTTGTTTTGTGGGGACCGAAATTGACTCATTCATCATACTTTACCATTGACCGCATTTTTTTTCCGTAGAATGTTAGGGAAATTGTGAAGTCATTATCATGTAAAAGATAGGAAAATATCCTTAGATTTGGAGAATTGCTGTTTCATATGAAGGTGTGTGATTGTGAGAGTGAGAGAGACTCGTGTGACGTAATCAATGAAAAGAGATGGAGATGGTATCGAGGTTATACGTCGCTAGCGCAAGCAGATGTTGCCGGTTGTGACATAAATCGTTGTTTATGGGGCGATCTAGCGTTGCCGGTATCAAAATTAGGCATGAACGGTTAGAAATACGGGAAGTTACGTATTGTGTAGTTAACGTTCGAAGGTGGGGAAGCGAAGAATTCGACAATGACATTTCAAAATACGTTGTTTTGCATATGTCTCGACCGTTTTGCGTGCGTTTCGACCATTTTGCGTACGTTTCGACCGTTTTACGTGCGTTTCAACCGTTTTGCATACGTTTCGACCATTTTGCGTGCGTTTCGACCGTTTTGAATGTGCAACGTTTGAGTGAAAAACACAAACAAAAACGGCCGCAGTTGTCTTAAAGTGTTATTTCATCAAGACAATGCACCAGCTCACAAATCCATCATTGCAATGACCAAAATTAACGAATTGAAGTTTGAATTGCTACCTGCGAGAACATTATGTTGGACAATAAATAATTTTGTTTCAAAATGTTTGTGTTTTCTTTGTTGGGCCGGATATTATTATTATCGCAGTTGAATCAATGAGCGATAGGATATATATTCAAACACCTTGCCTCACGGATCTTGCCATGGATAACAATATATCAAATGTTGATATCCAAATTTTCCAAAATGTGAAAAATGTTCCCGAAATCATCGATCAGTTTCCTCAGTTCTCCTTTAATTCAGTTATCCAAGTCATTTTGTATGAAACTCAAACACTGTATTGCTGCGAGAATCATTTCATATCAAATCTCCATTTACTCCCAACATAATCAAAAGTTTTCGTACCCTGAGGCATCGCTGCTCATCTCCCATACAAAAATTACATCCCCTATCTGTCTATTCAAAATTGCCTCGAGCGCAAATTCAATTAAGTAATGAGAAGAGTCATCTGGGTAAAATAGAAACGTAAGTACAGTGTTCAGTTTAATAGGGATTCTCTGATGAAGATCTGGGAGACAAAACGAAAATTCAAACGAACGTTATAATACACTCTACGTTCAACGGGCAACTTTTGGATTAAATTCAATTTCAACTTTCTCATTTCATCGTTTTTAGGAAAATTCTTGGTACAGTAACTATTTCTATATGAATCTTGTTAACGTTCACTATGAGTTTATTCCAAGACTGTCGTTGGTTATTATGCTTGCTCAGGCAAAATTGAGAATGTAGTAGCACATTTATTCTGCTATGAGACAAAATACCGGGTGTCCCAGAGCTTTTAGGCCAGCAGATATCTCAGTTACCTGCAGAACAAAAATCAAAACAAAAATATGTATCATAGGAGAACACAAGCACTCTCATGCAGCATAGCAAAATCCATCCCCTGGTAAACAACCCCCAAGAAACCACCCCTAACTTTTGTTTTTCAAATGGCACGCCCATGTTTGTTTTGGTTCAACTTACAGTCTTTTGCATTTCTCGGTCAATGATGTATCATGGTAGGTAGAATGACATGCAGAATCATAGAAAATAAAAACACAATTGAAATATTAATGTTTAAGGTCATCTGTATTTTGATACATGATACTACAGAGAATGTTCAAAATGTTGGCCAGCACTTGCCACACATGCTTCAAATCGCCGAATCAGCGCGAGAGTACAGGAAGCCCTAATCATTTCCGGAGTAACGGTATGACAAGCCTCTAAAATTTTTTGGGTTAAATCGTCAATATTCATTGGTTGTGTTTCGAAGGCAACTCGTTTCAGATATCCCCACAGGAAAAAATCCAGTGGCGTGAGATCTGGAGAACGTGCAGGCCATCGCACAGGTCCACTATTTCCAATCCAACGGTCTCGAAAAGTATCATTGAGGAATGTAGTAACTACATTATGGTTATGTGCAGGAGCACCATCTTGTTGCCACCACATTTGTTGTCGTTCTTCAAGTGGAATATCTTCCAGAAGGGCAGGTAAACAATTTTCCAAGAAATGTAAATATCGGTGGCCCGTCAAAGTGTCTTGGAAAAAATGGGGCCCGATGAGTCGTCCATTATGTAAACCACACCAGACGTTCACACCCCACATTGTTTGGAAATTGGTTTCTCTAATCCAGTGAGGGTTGTCCTGTGACCAATAGTGCATGTTATGTCGATTAACAGTACCATTATTATGGAAGCGGGATTCGTCACTCCACAAGATTTGATTGAGGATGTTTGGATTGTCATGGACTAAAACTTGAATGTGAGCAATGAATGCCGTTCGTCTTTCGAAATCGGTAGGTCTGAGTCCTTGGTGTAAATGAATTTTGAAGGGATGATACTTGTACTGTTTGAAAATTCTTTGCACAGATGACTTACTGATCCCAATCTCTACCGCCAATTCACGAACCGAAATATGAGGATGTGCTTCGGCGTAGGCCAACACATTTATGCAATTTTCCTCAGTTCGCACGGAAGTAGGATGTACTTGATCTGTTTTTCCTGGAAATGATCCCGTTCGCATGGTATTTTCTACATACGAAAACGTATTACGACCTGGTTGTCGACGATCAGGAAAGCGCTGCCCATACAGCCTCTCCGCAGCACGTTTATTCTTTCGGCATTCACCAAAAATTAAAATCATATCAACGTATTCGTTGAGAGTGAAGGTAAAAGGCATTTTGATATACAACAACAATATCACGACTGATGGCAATGTGTCATCCAGATATCAGAGGAATGAAAAGAAGCACAAAAAGTTCTAACATTTTATCGCCTCTTTTTCTGCGTAGCGTCCACTTTTTCTGGTGTCTACAATGCAGAACAATTCGATCAGTCCAGTTAATAGTACCCACTAACGTATTCAATTTTCTCGAACAATTATGATATATCGTTGGTTGAGAAATAACAAGAGCTGTCAGTTGAACGACAAACAACATGGGGTTGCCATTTGAAAAACAAAAGTTAGGGGTGGTTTCGCAGGGGTTGCTCGCGAGGGGGTGGATTTTGCTCTGCTACATGAAAGTGCTGGTGGTCTTCTATGATATACATATTTTTTTTCAATTTTTTTCTGCAGGTGACTGAGATATCTGCTGGCCTAAAAGCTCTGGGACACCCGGTATATATTTTGTAGAGATTTGACTTTGACGGTCATCAGCAAGAATGTCTCTGTTAAAAACCTGTTTTTCCCTTAACCAGCTGCGTAATAATGGATCATTCTGGAACTAATGGCGACCAGCTCGTTATCAAAAGAGTAATTAGTTCAGATCAGTCTTTGATCCAGAGGCATGAGAAGATTCAAGCATATACGATGGTGTATAAATGATTTACAATTGTCAAATGTCACAAATGTAAAGCAGTCCTAAGACCCAAGTTGAGAAAATGATAAGTTATAGAAACAACTGGAAGAACAAGAAAGGAAAATGAAGGAATTGTCAGAAAGAAATGAGGATTTTAGGAACAGCAACACTGAAAAAACAAGAAATGAATGGGAAAGGAAAAAACAATACAGATTGCTGAACTATCTTCATCGATAGAAGGGGAGTGAGAATTGATCAAGAAGAGCAGGAGAAACAGTAAGTTTGGCAGTGGATCAAAGTGCAGAGAGGTATTAAATGATAAGAATCAAGATTATTTCCTTCAGTGTTAATTTTGATACTCTGTTAACGATTTTGGTGATGCGGTACAAACCATTCACATGAGTAAATGTACCATGGTACTTGATGAAAATAGTGAAACTCAGTAATACAGACAATTTACTAAATGATTTTCATTACAAAATGTTTGATGTACAATACGTGTTTCGCTTCACAGTGCCTTCTTCAAGTAGGAACGCTCCTACTTCATCCCACTTGGGTACTGTATTAGTGAATTTTCAATTTATGATCAAGAAAAAGAGATTTTGGTTTTTTACTTATCCATCCTGATGAAGTAATTTTCAAGTCGATTGGAAGGAATCCATAATTGTTATAGTTATTGTTTACGGATATCCTCTGGACAACCATTTTGTGTAGTCAATAAATGGTCTATTTATAAACTTCCAATGAATGTCCTTTTGAAGTGTATGTCCATAGAGACTGGAATGGGAGCTCTTCAGGATGTACAGTAGATATTCTATTGGAAAATGAAATTCCTGAGAAGATTTTTTCAAGTGAATATATTATACAGTGATTTGAATCCATTACATGCTATTACTTATTAGTTTACTGTATATTCAACCATCCAAAGTCTGAAAAATAAACAAATTTAGATGTAATGAAGGATAAACTGAACAGTTTACTGAGTAATATAAACCAACCTGTCGTAATCATGAATTTTTGCTGCAAAGTGAATAATCAATATCTGTTTCAGATAGTTTCTTTCACCAAAATACCAAAACTGCAATCCGCTTTTTGAAGTGCGTTTCTCCAACCAGTTTATTTCTTCTCCTGACGACCCTAAACTGGTTAGAGTGTTGCAGTTCTGTTGTTTGGAAAAAATACTTGTTTCAATTCATTCATCGTCAGAGCTTCCAGTTTCATCTTTCATTCTAGATTCAGTTTTGTTAATTTTCCAGACTGTTGAACATTTGAAAAACGGTAAAATAACTGTTTGTAAGCTGTGTGAGTAGAACTCGTTTTTTATTGTTACCGGCATTCTGATTTTCATTCATTAGTTTATTAAAAAATTATCGTTTTATTCAATTGGGACTCGTACCCACAGAATATTATTTCTTATCGAATTTGAATTGACGTATTCAGAAAACATTTTATTGTGAGATTTTCACTAAACGATTTTACAAAACCGCAGCACGTGTTTCGCCATACAATGGCTTCTTCGGGCGTGTATGCTTAATATACCTTATTTTCATTTTGAAGTACCTACATTTCAAGTACCCGATTCTTACCTAAGATTGTAATGAATTAAATTACCTAAGCTCATGTCCCAGTTTCCAAATTTGAAAAAATATTCAGTAATGGAGAGTTATTCAATTCTTAGTATTCATTCAGTAAATTACCCGTATTACTGAATCTATTGCTTGTTTGCCATCAAACAAGCAGAGAGAGTCCGATATCTAGGGGTTACAATAGATTGTCATTCAAGATGGAATCATCATATCGATGAAGTTACTAAAAGTTTAAGACCATTGTTATATAGAGTCGAATGATTCAATAGCATATTAGATACTCGTTCAAAACTCTATATTATGCTCTTGTGGAGTCACGACTGCGATATGGTATCCTTAGCTGGGGTGGTGTAATTAATACCCATCTTGAAAAACATGAGATTGTACAGAAAAAAAAATTTGAAAATGATTTACCAAAAAAAATGTACGTATCCGTCTAAAAAGCTTTCTGAGGATGCAGCTATCCTCAGCGTCAGAAAGTTATATTTACACGACATAGCAATTTTCATAAGTAAAAATAAATACACCCTTCAACAGTTAGAGCATAGTTATACCACAAGAAACAAAGCAAAAATGTTACAAATACAGACAACAAAAAAATCGGTGGGACAACAATGTTTCAGTTTTTTAGCAAATGAATTCTATAACTTTCTAGACGATATGCATAAAAATAAGCTAACGGAAGTCAACTCGATACCACTAATAAAAAATATATTCAAAAAGTGTCTCCTCAATGTAGATCATGAAATCATATTAAATATAATTGATAACAAATAACTTATCCAAATTTCCCTACATTCATCGCTATAGAAATGAACTAGATTTTCGATTTTTGATTCTCCTCTCATTGTCATTTACTTTTTCTCAGGTCCAGAATATTGTAAATACTTATACTGAAATACTGTTCGAAGATTATTTGGTAACACAATAAGTAAAGAATTCCCATGCACAACCTTAGGGTTTTGAAGGGTTCTCTCTATGTTTATTACCCATATTCAGGACATTCCATTTAATTGAATGTTTGTCTTTTTTGGTATTCTATCTGAAATTTCATATGATGTATTAGAAACTCTTTCTATTGCTGGTAAATAAACATATTATTATTGATTTCTAAAAATTCTAGAAGATTGAATTTCAAATTCTTCTCTTCTGAATGTAACACATCGTATTCATGATTGAACTCATGTATTTCAATTGTCTTTAATTCTTTGAAAAAATGTTCTCCCTGTTTGGCCAATATACAGTTTTGGGCAAGAGCCACAAGTCAGCTTATATACACCTGATCTATCAGACACCGAATTTTTGTCTTTATTGTTTTTAATGAATTCACCTAGACAACTATTCGTTCTGTAAGCTAGGTTTACGCATTTTCTTCAAAAAAACGGGCAATGTTATTGGTAGGTTCATCCAAATATGACAATGTCCTATAACTGACGTTATCATATCTCGAATTTGGGTAGACCAGGTCCGTGACTTGCTTTTGTAGTTTTTTGGAAAGAATAGTGACTTCAATATCTACCTACCTTATAACCGTTGTTAACTGCGAATTGTTTGATCAAACTCAACTTTCTCTGGAAATTATTCTCGGACAGTGGAATATTCAATAGTTCGTGAAGCCTACTATTAAATGCAGCAACTTTATGCTGGAAAGGGTGTGTGAAGGAATTTTATATGATAATGTCCGTGTAAGATGGTTTGTGGAAAATTGCAAAATTCTGTTTATTGTTATTTTTCGTAAGCCAAAATAATTTATTGAATTATTTACTTCCCTCTCAGTGGTGAATTTTAGTGACGGATGGATGTGATTGACATATTCAATGAACTTGCCTAATTGCCTATCTGCCTAATTTTCCTTATTAGTCAGTGGGCTAAGCTTGAAGACAGGCAGTAAACAAATCTAAACAAATGAACTTTAAATATTCAAGCCAGTCTCGGATATACCTACATAGGTAGTAGGTTGACTGGACTGACACCTATCAGAAAACAATTACTCCCCTGGCTAATACCACGAACGGCGTTGGATTATATCCGACAGGCGTTAGTGCAGGAATCTTCACAGAAAATTTCCTACATGTGCAATTGGCGATACAACTGAAAAATTCGGCCTTCAATTTTGGAACGGGCACACTTGCAGACCGGTCTCGGGCTCATTAGCCACTCGTCAGTGCAAGATAGTGGCCATCATCGACCTAAAGTCAATGATATTTTATAATTGAAAATCGAAATCCTTTCAGAGTATTTCATTCCTCGTCCTAAGTTGCAGCGAACAACAAAATGTCACTATATCTAGCGCCCGAGGTAGTAACCAACTGCATATCCGAATTTTGGCCAATTTCTCTGGATAAGGAAGAAAAACTTTATTAGTCAGTGGGCTATGCTTGAAGACAGGCAGTAAACAAATATAAAGAAATGAACTTTAAATGTTCAAGACAGTCTCGGATATACCTACACAGTAGGTTCAATAGACTGACGCCTGTCAGAAAACAACTACTTCCCCAGCTAATACCATGAACGGCGTTGGATTATATCCGACCTACCTACTGTGTAGGTATATCCCAGACTGGCTTGAACATTTAAAGTTCATTTCTTTAGATATATCTGCCTAATTGCCTAATTGCCTGGACAAATGAAACCGTTACTTTAACAAGTTTTGAAAAACTATGTCATGTGATCTGCTCATTTCTCTATCATTCATTATCGTGAAAAAGCTATATAATCATTGTTGATCTTCACATACCTTCCACCCTCCATCATAGAATATTTACAAATGTAATCGGAAAAGGGTGTTTATTTAAAAAATAGCATTTTTCTACTTGTGCACACCACCCCAGAAAATTGCCATATTTTGCGGATTCCGTTATCCTTCTCAACGTCCTTAATAATTACCGTCGTAATTTCAGGTCCCCCCGGCCCACCTGGCCCGCCAGGAGCTCCCGGAAAACGAGGACGGAAAGGAAAAAAAGGCGAAGGCGGTGAGAAAGGCCCTCAGGTAAGTTCAACTTTTCGGTAATTAGAAGGAAGTCTCTTAGATCCGGTACCGGTGCTTGAAATATCCGCTCTCCACTGCAAGATGATGCTGTTATAGTCGAAGGGACGCGAGTCGTTCCACGACGTTGCCACGGTTTTCAATTCCAGGAAAGATGGCTTTCATTTGAATACAATCTTACACCAGTCGTTGGTCAGCTCCTCAAAATAGTTCATACGATAACAAACACTAATTCTTCGACAGAAAACTCTGCTACTTGTAGAAAATTAAATTATTACACATTCTTTCTTGTTATTCTGACTGCGAGAGTCAGAAACCGAGCCATGTTCTAATAATTTCTCATTAAATGCTCATATATGTTGATCACCAACATAACTTCATATCATCCGATCAAATAAATCGTTCACGATTTCAATTTTGTGTTCAACCAAGTGGAGTTAATTGACATATCAAAGGAATCAGACCTTATATGGTGTTTTTAACTGATTGAGATTTTTCACCTGGTTCACGATACCCATCAATTAATGCTCGGCAGCCGTATTCGGTAAAACATCAAGAAGAGCGTATATTTCAAAGCACCTCGCCAGTTATGTAGGTACTTGTTAATTTATGTTTGCACATTCCACACTGATTTTGTTTTTTTTTTATGTTCCCCCAGGGGTCCCCAGGCACACCGGGCAAGAACGGCTTTCCGGTATAAATTTTGTTATTTTTTTAATAGCGCTCATTATTCATATCTAGATTTATCACCGTTCAGATTTCGCTAATTTTTTTCTAATATTAATTGGTGATAATTGTTTAGAAAGTAGCGATTCAGATACTAACAACTAAAGAATCGAACCGAACAGGTGATTATGTGTCTGAATTGTAATATACAGGGTGTCGAAATGCTTATAATCTGACCTAGATTATTTGAGGAATAATGAAGAAAGATATCTGTTCTCAAACCACGTCTTTCTTGTATTGATCCAGAGTGTAAACGAATATAGTCGATGTCATCTGCTTTGCCAATTATGAAATAATTATTTTAGCAAGATTACAAAAAATATTTGAAGGAAGTTTGAACAATGTTTTACAATACAACTTTTATCAATATTCGCCTGAAATTATAGCATTAGAGTTAGTGATATAGATAAATATGTCCGGAAAGAATTGAATAAATTTGATTTTTGGTGAAGTTGCCAATGTTGTACCAATAATTTAACAGTTTTTCTTCAATTTGGTGGATAATCAACACTTTTTGCAGGTTGAATGAAATGAACAATATTCTACGGATCATACTGAAAGAAACGAAGTGAATATAATAAAGGTATACAATATTACCCGCTATGTCAACGAAATCTTGAGTCAATAATATCGATAGAAAATTTCAATGCTTTTAGATTGATAGGGAAAAAATTAAAATGAGATCGAGTGACACCTCATTTAGAGATAGAGAACTGTTATAAGGCCTAGATAACATTGGTAATATAATTTCGATTGTGTCAAGTTGGCAGGAATTCCGTCGAAATGTTGAAAAAAACCAATAGTCGACATTTCGAAACTTTATTGTTCCATCCTCAGGACTCTGAAGTAAATGAACAAGACATACATATTAAAATGGGATTCTAAAATGTAGTTTTGTCAAAAACAAAATAAATTATGTAAAATAACAATCGTTGAAAAAATGAAACGCTTCAAACACTTTACAGAAAACACGTTGATGAGTACTTGCATTTGGGCTGCTTTCCGAGTTCAAAAAGAGTAAAGTAAATAAATTCGACATATATTCATAAAATATAGATACATACACAGGTTCACGAAAAATGTTGACACAGACACGAAGAAATTAACAAACTCAACTGTCGGTGAATCGTTTCTTTATCATACAAAAAAGTTCCTTAAAAGAAATGAGGATTGTGATTGGAAAAAGTCGTCTGTTAATGATTCAGAATTATTGTTTGATTTTTTCTATTAGATTGAAACATGACGTTTGTAAATTTTCAGTTTCCGACCTTTTGTTAACACATTTTGTTCCATACTTTGTTATTTCAATCATTTCATTCGAGAGTTTTTTTCAATATCGTCTGTTGTGCTATAATAGTGACTGAAATGAAATCAACAGTATGAAAAAATTACTTAAAATGTTCTGCAAGGCTAGTGGGATTTTTCATTGTTTTCAGTGGGTTGTGTATATTTTTACAATCCCTGCTATGTTGAGCAATTCTTTGTTTCAGATACCTACCTGTTTGCTCTAAATATACTTTCTCACACTAAGCACATGGTATTTTATAGATGACATTGGATTTCAGGTCCTTTGATGTTTTTGTTTTTAATCTCGTAAAGAATTTTCAAGTGTGTTTTCACATTTCATACTGATTTTGAAATATTCATTCTCTAGAACCTTGCATAGTTGCGGTGTCATAGTTGGTAATACACTAAACCATAGTTCTTCTATGCCCCTGAAACAATAAATTAAATGTCAGTACCAATTTTAATATCTGCTTCATTATGTCTTTGAAATTGTATTCTTCAGTCAACCACAAGAAGCAGATTCATTTGCAGAAAAGTACAATTTGAACATTATTATCGTGTACCTACGCTTCACTTTATAGAACTTCAGTTTCATCTAATGAGAAAATAATAATAGTGTTCGTAGATCGTGAATTTTCACGGCTGTAGATAACTGTGAGAAAGAAAGCTATTTTCCGGGTTTTTTGGTCGTGATCTGCAGGATATGACTGAAGTTTCGTCTTCTACTGCGGTAAACACTAGTAAAGGTGGTACGGGTACCTACACTTCTTTCTGTGGTTCCAATGTGAGTTCTCGTGGACCAACCGCAGCTACAAGGAATCTTGCATATGCTGGGTATTGCTGAAGGTTCTCTGGGGTCATTAGCTGACCTTAGACTTTGTCTGATGGTTTTTGATCAATATAACAATGTTTTGTTACAATAACAGTGTTCAAGAATATGTAATATTGAGGAAAATGTATGTATATTTTGGGAATTGTGTTTTGATATTTGTTTTTCTCTTTCTTTGAACATCATTAGAATTGAATATAAGTGTCTAATAGTTTTTTTCTGTTTTTATTCTATTTTTCAGAGAGTCTCGCAGAATTATATGCATTGGTTGTGTTTATATGATTTTAGTATATTCAGAAGTGTCAACTGAACTAACTCCACTAATGGTATCACAGAAACCAATTTCCGGTTTGAAATTTGAGAGTTTTTCCCATCAGATGAATGGTTTGATGGAACTACCAAATTATTTTTCAACATGGCCCCTTCCATTATGAAATTACATTTTCTCACACTTTCTAACCGAGCGATAATATTCAGTGTAGATCTCCTCACCGTGTTTGCAATAACAACTTCGACAAATTTTGTGGGTGAATTTTTCCACCCTATTTTTCTTCCGGCTTACTTCAACTTATTGCCTCATCTCACACCCAAAGACACAACTCAACTATAACTCAGTATCGTTCTTGCGTTCACATAAATTTCTCAACTAATTTTCAAAACTAAACGATTGTGAAGTGAATATTTCATGTACCACTAGACATGAAGTACGTTTTCCACCCTCGATATCACCCCCGGCAATAATTTCACACTCGAGTGGAGTGGAAGCACTCAACACCCTTGAAACATTCATAACTGTGACAAATTCGATTGTATACGTTTTGTGGTTATTAGAAGTTGGCGAAGCTGTCACTATTCTGGATGCAGATTATGAGCATTACGATTTGATTATTGTGAAAGCTGCGAAATGAAATTTTTATGACAGATTATGATTCATATTTTACAGAAATTATAGGATGTTTTCAGAGATTAGTTTTTGAAGAAAATACTTTCCATTTGGCTTTCAGTTTCTCCATCATTCTATAGGTGCTGATGAGTTGAAGACTAATGTTTCCATCCTGAACTTCAATGAATCAAATAATATTCATTTCCATTTTTAGATATCGCTTACATGTAGTGTAATTGTCAATCAGTTGGCAAAGTAGTACTCTAGAATGAAATTTATTCCACCTTAGGCAAACAAATGGCAGACAATATAAATAATACTTCCACCTTCTCATATGTCCCTGAAACTGTTCCAAATTTTTTTGTTCTTCTCCCCACTGATAGAAATGAGATCAAAGAGATTATCAAAGAGCTGAATACAAAGAAGTCCACTGGAACGTTTTCTGAAACACTGAAGTCCATCTCTTCTTATATAGAGAAACCAGAGGCACTAATTTTCAACAAATGTATGGAAAATGGTTTCTGACCAACAGCTTTCAAAAAAACCATAGTAACCCCATTATTTAAAAAAGGGGATGAGGCAGACATTAACTATCGACCCATATCATTCGCTACATACCTGAACAAAGTAATATTATATCTAACCGTCAATTTGGGATTCGTGAAAAATGATCTACCCAAGACGCAATCTTAGCTCCACTACAGAAATATCATCTGCTCTTAATGGAAATAAACCGTGCCAATACGTTTTGACTTCTCAAAAGTACCAAAGTGGGATATTCCGTTGACATTTTTTACTGACTGTTAAATGCCTTAACAATGAAACTATAAATGTGTTATTATAATAATTTTAAATTTTTATGCTTTAACGAAACTCATGCTGAGCTGAGTCAATTTTATCAGAAAAGATTAGCGAATTCAATTTAGGTAGTTTTTTCTATATGCAGGAATTTGAAAAAGGGGGTGTTGCTGTATACTACAGACACGACTTAATCTGCGATAATATAAATTTAGATGGGTTTTGTGTTGAAAAGGATATTGAAATAACAGGTGTCTCCTAGAGAAACCCGATGAATAATAGACTTTTACTAGTGTTCTCCTGTTATATGTCACCCGATGGCTTATATAAAACATCCTCAGAGAATTGCATAAATATATTGGAGAAATTTTATAAACCAAATGTTGATATAGTTCTTGCCGGGGACATCAACCTGGATTCATCTGATCACTCACGTAACTCTCATCTTTTTAAGGATTTCATAAATTTGTTATCTAGTTTTGGACTCGATTAAGTGATAACTTCTTCAGTATCATTGACCACATTTTCACTAAAATTCCAGAACCAATCATATGTGTTTTGGATAATTATGTCTCAGATCATAGAATTACTTTCTCGGAAACTAATCTGATTGAAAAACCAGCTCAATCTCAAAAATGTTGTTTTAAAAGGTCCTACAAGTAAAATAAACGAACAGATTTTTTGTCAGCTCTCCAAGATGAAACCCACCAGATTGTTTCAGAGAAACTCTCTATTAATGAAGCTTTCGAGAAGTTCTATCATTTATATATCTTTTATTTCAATCAATTTTTTCCGTTGAAGAAATTTCGCGTTCACAATCCAAAAAGTAACTGGGTCTCTAACGAAGTGAGAGCATCTAGCGAAAATTTAAAAAATCTCTTTACTCTTAAAAACACTTATCCAGAATTTATTGGAAAATATCTAGTGGCAGAAAAATCTAGACTCATATCTGATAAAAAATGCTTGTATTATCAGAATAAAATAGTGACTTCCGATAATCGCATAAAAATGGCTTGGCGGGTGAAATAGTATAACACACTCTTTTGCAACTATGAAAAATATTTCCTTAATACATGAAAGTGAGGTTGTGAATGATCCTCAGAGAATCTCCTGCCTTTTCAATGATTTTTTCATCACTACCCCTAAGAAGATAATTGGGGAGATTAAAAATAACAACCCATCCAATAATCACATCAATCATCTTAATAATGTTTATAATTCTATATTTCTTGAGCCTTTAAAGATAATGAGCTGTTATCTCTCCTGACAAATAAACTTAAGAATAAAAGTTCTTCTTACCTTAAAAGGTAAGACCTCGTTAATCCTTAGCTCGCACAAGTTTCGACTTCTGAGGGTTGTCGTTCGTAGGAGTGCGACAGCTGGTTAACGGAAAAACAGATTTCAAACATATTTAACAGATATTCATATAGAATAAGAGGAAATGCCCCTGACTGGATAGAGTCTTTCACCAGAAACAGTAGTCAATTTGTTTCAGTGAATCATAGATCTGAAAATAGTCATTGTAAATGACCATTGGAGTACCTCAAGGATCAGTGTTGGGACCGCTATTATTTATATTATATTGTAATGATGTTGGGACCGCGGTTGCTGAGAATACGTGCGTTATGTATGCAGATGACACGTCACTTCTAATTTCGGACAGAGACGACACACTTTTGAAAGAAAATTGTAACACGATGTCAAATCATTTGGTTTCATGGTGTGCCGCCAACTCACTTCATTTCAATTCTCGAAAAACGTTATTAGTACGGTTTCATCACAAGCAAAAAATCTGTTCAATTCTAGAAATTGAAATTAATGAGAATAAAAATACACTTTCTTTTTCCGATGAATGTAAATTTTTAGGACTCACGCTAGATAATTGTCTGAACTGGAAGAGTCATTGCAATAAACTGATATCGAAACTAGGTTCTGTTTCGTATCTGATACGAAATCTTAAGCCAATATTAAGTTATTAAATTATTACTATACATAGAATCCAGAATCAGGTATGGCATTTGTCTTTGGAGAAGCTCTTCATTGGCTCCAAATGTATTTATTGGCCAAAAAAAATTATACGGATTCCAGCAGGCGTTAATCAGAAAACCTCCTGCGAAGATTTATACAAACATTTGAAAATTCTAGCTTTCCCGGATATTTTCATTTTTGGAATGTGTGTATTCATTCACACCAATAGGTCGAAATATGATCGCATTTCATCTTACCATAATGTAAATACAAGAAAGTGCAATGATTTTTACATAAATCCCGTCAAATATAATATAACCGCCAACTCACCTTCTTACTTGGGGCTAAAACTATGTAAGAAACTGCCCGACTCATTCAAAACTACCGATAGAATTCAGGTTTTCAAAACCATCCTTGAAAGATTTTTATTAGAACATAATTTTTTTACTATAGATGAATTTCTCAATCTTCCGTATTTTTATTCATCATATTAATTTAATGAAGCTGAAGTTGAATGAAGTTGACATGTTTTGTATGCATATGACAATCTTTCAAGTATGTTTGGTTTAATTTTACTCAAAGTATTATTTTATGTATATGTACAAATGCTATTTGACCTATCTTATAACTTTGTAAGTTCTACAGGATGAATAAAGTGATTTGATTTGCTTCGAGTTGACTACAACCTTTTACTGAAAACAGTAGAAGATATTGATTATTCAATAGGTGATGCTCTGATCTTGTTCAAGAGATATCTCGTCAAAATACTTCAGTGTGTAAAAATTAAAATTGATGACATTTTGAGTGATACACAAGACACTGTTAAATGAGTCCCTCAAGGCACAGTTCTGGGGCCAATTTTATTCAACATATATCTCAATGAACTATATTCCATCAGGAGCAGAAGTAAAATATTGGGCTTCGCATATGATACATCCATTTTTACAAGGCAAATAGTTGGGTGCAACTGGAACATGTAGTTGAATCGGATCTGGTTTTGATTAAAAATTGGCTCGAACATCGATTATTGACAGTGAATCTGGAGGAAACTCACTATATACCTTTCAGGTGCAATGCTTCAGCAAACCTTGTTTTTCACAACTAAAAATTGATCATACTTTCCGAAGCTGAAGTGATATACTAAGGAGTAATAATAGATTCACATCTTAAATAGAATGTTTATAATCATTTATTTGTAATAAGTTTTGTGATAAGTTGCACTGCAAACTTTTTAAATTTGAATTTTTGGTAAAAATATTAACCAACTCTAACCTCAAAATTTTGTATCATGCACTTGTAGCGAGTCACCTGAGCTACGGAATTGCTTATTGGGAACGAACCTACCATACACACCTTCGCCATCTTGAGGCTATCCAAAACAGGTTCCTGAAATTAATATTGTCGAAACCGTCTTATCATTCAACGGAAACTCTGTTCAATGAAGCGAAAGTTCCTTGATATTCGCCAGCTCTTTTATTATAATATCGTCGTCCATTACCATAAGAACAGAAATTTTGCTCTACCGGCTCATTTTCACAACACCCACAGGAAAAAAAATCATATTATTCCCAGACACAAAAATCAATTTTCCAACACTCTTATACTTACCTGGCTCCGAAACTGTATAGTATTATTCCTGAGGAGATTCTTACTTCCCGAATAATTCACTTGATTGTAAGAAAATTGAGACTATTCATTTTTTCCCAACCTAGAATAGAAGTTTCCGATTTTGTTGACAGAAAAAAATACTTGAATTCAATGTACTATCAATATACTATCATTTCAATTCGAAAACCACATCCGAAAACTACATCGTTTTATTTATATTATATATTTCATTGTATTCCAATTATTGTGCCATTTTCTTTCACTAGTATATAGGTATGTATTATTCTCTCCATTAATTAAAAGTTTTACTTTTATTTACATTGTACTTTACGTTGTGTAACTGAAATTGCCACTAACGATGGTTATATCTTGAAATCTTATATTTCTTATATATAACATTAATGTTATAGGTTTAACTTTATATAATATACTTCTATACTATACCCTATATACTAAACTATACTTCTAATTTAGTGAGTACAAGTGATGCATAAAAAATGCAAAAAAATAGGCTAGCGAAATATGTACATTCATATAATGGATAGATGACCAGTAGAAATGGCAATATAGAAACTGATTTGTTTTGAACTAGGACCATTCAAAAATCACACGAATAAAAAATTTTCTGAACTCGACATACACATACATATTGGAATGAAAATTAATGTAAATTAATTATGCTTCACAATAATTGCATCACTGCAAAACTGAACAATATGAATATAATTGTATAACGTTTTCAAAAATAAAATGAAAATGAATAGATGTGAATCGAAATACTTTCCAACAATTCAACGCACGACACTCTGTATATAATTTGTTGACTGTTTTCGTCCAATTTTGCCAGATGAACTTGGGGACCCAGTCAACATTTTTTCCATTTTCACTGAACTTCACGCTTTGATCGATGCTTAGTTGTTAGTATTTGGGTTGGACCTGAAAAACAAATGCTCGTTGCCGAAATTGTGTCATCAAGGATCAATTATTACAGGGTGACAAGGGTCGCAAAGGAGATATGGGCTTCAGGGTAAGAGAGAGTGGTGGTTTATGTGTAGTCTGCATTAAAGATGAATGGGTACATTAGTGAGAAATTGGTCCAGTTGAAAGCATCCGTTCTCAATTGATTACATTCCGGAGAAACGATTACGCGTGCTTACTGAAGTTTAACATCACTCTCGTTATACTGTTTCAACTGCAATAAAAATTTAAATTTTTTACATTTTTTGATAGCTTATACGTATAGGAATGCAGACTTTTACCGCTGACGTTGATATTTTGGTTGGTTTTTGGGTTCTGCGGTGGTCTTCTTAGCGTGTTTCAGTAGCATGGTCGAATTAGTAAGTACTGCTACCACCCCTGGCCCAACCCGTCGCTGGGAACGCCCGGGAGGACATTCTCAGAGATGGGCGGCATCTCTACTAATGCAGCTTAGTCATTTACGGTGTCTGGTCTGCCTGTATCCTTCTGTCTTCTTTCTGATGCTCCCTCTCTTCCGCCTCTTTCTGTCTGAGCACATTCTCTATGAATGTACCAGCAGTTTTCCAGCCATCGCTAGAGCCCAACATTAGATTTACATTAGATGCTGTTGAGGGAAGCTACGATTCTCGTTGCCAGTTCATACGCGTTTCTTTCCCTTAACCACCTCAAATATACAAACATGGTATGCTACACGTCGCCAACGCTTCCACAGTAGATGAATGCGTCATCCATACTCTTGCCTATCCTCATGGTGAAACTCCTGAAGGAACCGTAACTCGTAAAGAACTGGGTAATGAAGTAGTTTACCTGTCTGTGCTTGCAGGCCAGCCAGGGATTCACTTCTGGGATTAGCCTCTTCGTCCATTGGACGTTCAAGGTATTGTTGTCCTACCTGTCCTGCCACTCCAGTACCATTCTCTGTCTCTCGGCGCCTTTATGAACATTTCGGACTTCCGGAATCTCGTCCAAAAGAGCCCTTTTCCTGACAAGAAAGTTCATAAGAGGTATCCCAGCTAACAGGCAAACAGCCTCTGCCGACACTGTTCTATAAGCGAAGATTGTTCTAAGTGACATTTTCCTCTACGAAGCTGAAGCTTCTTCCTTGGTATTCTTCTGAGGCCTTTCCGAGGCGTCCAAGTGGTAGTCAGGGAGTTGTTGCTATTCATGAATCAAGCTGTATATCGGCCTTGCAGTTCCTGAAATCTCAAGTTGATTGGGGTTATATTTATTCGCCAGATCTTTGGTAGATATGTTTTCTCTGGCACACAGCATTGAAAGGTGCCAAAACGAATCAAGGTCAGCCAAATCGGGCGGAAAGTAGGCGCAAAACCGCCATTACAGAAAATCAGCACCATGAGTGATATACCAAAAATGAGAGCTTCAGTTTCAGTTGATACGTCAAGAATAGTACTTCTATCACGCCACTAAAGAAGACTGCCGCAGTTGCAGTTGAAACGTTTGAAGATTGTAATCAAAGATAACCACGGAAAAACTCGAAAACCAACCAAAACATTTTGATAGCTTTTCTGGGTGGATAGTTAATTTCTGAGTATTTACGTCATTCAATTAATTGTTGAACTCCACGTGAATGATCGTTACTATAATTTATATATTTATTAACAGCAACCAGAAAATATGCAGTCGCATTTTGCATATTCGGACAGTCAAGTAAAATAATTAACTTCTGCAGTTCCTAACACTTCAAAAAAATTTTTTATGCCTCAAAAATACCGCAGCACTCACTCATGGTAATGTAATGCTGTTGCGTAGGGTGATGTTGATTTTTCTCGTAAAATACTGGCCGTTTTTTTAGCTGATTTCACTATTTCTGTCCCGGAAACGGTAAGACCCAAAGGTCACTTCAATTGGACAAAAGTTTTCTATCCTGGGGAGCTAGAATTATCTATTTTCAGATCGAGAATATCAGTAGTTATTTTTGAACTATTCGCCAAAAACTAGATCAGTCGTTTTTTGGCTCAACCGCCCCCATGATATTAAAAAAAGTAAGAGAAACATTCAATACTGTTTCACATTTATTATAATCTGATTTGAACCAATTAGAAATGCGAAGTTTCGTTCATTATATTTCATCATCAACTTTATTTTTTCAAATACGGACGTCTAGTTTTTTCATCGATGTCTGATGCCACTGAAATAACAAATTCTGCTATGTAGATAGTTATTAGGAATATCTCAACAATATTGTTTTTCTGTTTCATTACTGGTATATTCATTACATGTTGAGGGAGCTCTGACCGGAAATTGTATGACCATTAAGTGATACTGAGAAAAACTTCGGAAAACATATTATGTATTGTAATACATAGCTGGATTCGTTATTACAGTGGCTACAAAATTCGGCAAAAAAAAACTGGAGATCGGTATTTAAAAAAAAAGTTGATGATGAAATATAATGAATGAAACGTCGCATTGCAAATCGGGTTATATCAGATTATGAGTGATATGAAACGATATTGAAAGTTTCTCTGCCTGTGTATGGAGTAGAGCAAAAATTCGACAAACCTAATGTTTGACTAATATTTCAAAGACAACCACTGACATTCCTGATCTGAAGAAATATTATTCTAGTTCCCCAAAAACGGAAAGCTGAAAATATGGCCTTCATATACTAACTGAAAAGTATTCATTGTAATGACACCATATTGAATGTTCATTAGAAAATCCTACAATCGCTGTAAAAATTTCTTCGCAACTCTAGATCAATCATTTATATACATAAATTTGAAATCAATGGGCTATCTAAATATAATCACATTTATTTCCATACATAAAAAAATACCATGACATTAAATGTTACTTACATAAATAGGATCAACAATTTTAGCAATATTCTTACTTAATGTGAAAACTGAAAGCAAAAGTATATTTATTGAAAAATTACAGGGATTTGCCAAGTTTGAAGTGTATAATTTTTATGTGATAAATATTTCACTATATATATATATATATATATATATATATATATATATATATATATATATATATATATATAATTTTTTGTACTCAGTATCATTTGAAGAAAAAATAATTTGACTAAAAAAAAATATACAAAAGTCATATTTTATTCCAGAGTCTTTTACATTTCATGTGATTCTGTAAATTGATTTAACTCTGAGAAAAATACCGTTTTGTTCTCAGCTTTTCTCAATGAACATATCTTTCAATCAATATGTAGATCATTCAATATATGGAGCCGCGATTCAAAATGAATGTCAGTTTTTTGAATAACGTGTTGTTTGGAAAAAATAACTTTCAATGGTATTGCAACTAGCAGCTAACAGACCTAATGAAGTTTTGATTGAGTTTGTGTAACAGTTATTAAAAATTGCATGTTCCAACCTATGTCTGACCTATCCAGAATTTGAAAAAGTGTATGAGCCGCTTCGAAAAATTGTACACCTCATTTCTGATGTTTATTCCTGAAATACATCACACTGTGATATAAAAGAACTTAATACCCGTTATAGTCTCGACTAGCGTATATGAAACAACTTTTAGGAACTTGAACAAATAGCAATCTAGTTTAACTCGAAGCTAAAATTGAGGTCAACTGTATTGTACGCTGTATGTTCAAAAAATAAGGTAAATTTAGATTTTTCTCAAAAAAATATTCATCTATTCATGCTAGCGTTTTTTCCAATCCACGAAGTTGTTCTGATATAGATCTTTTCAATTTAGGTAACAGGAAAAAGTCGCAGTGGGGCAAATCTGGTGAATATAGTAGCTGACGCACGATTACTGTGTTGTTTTTGGTCTTATTTTTTATCTGGTACCTCAATAGAGATCTTGGTACCCCACAGCTGATTGAGGACTTATAAATGAAGATGAATCGTATCTGTACTAGCATGTTGATTCCTTTCTTCCATTACCTGGATCCGACGTATCCGTTATACAGCTCTATTTTTTTCAGGTGCCCTCTCATTGAACAGTGTCCAACCTTGTGAATATTCTGTATCAATTTCTGCTTTGCTGAAACAGTTCTTCATTTTCCTTCTCGAACAATCCCTTCATGGAGGATTTCCAGGTATATTCGTCCAGAATTCTGTATGTTTTTCATTGTCCTATTTTTTATCTGGTACCTCACCAAAGATGTTGGTAACCCACAGCAGATTCAGGGCTTATAAATGGAGATGAATCATATGTGTAACTAACATGTGTACTACTTCCTTCTGGAGCTGAGGTCTCCATTATACAGCTCTATTTTGTTTGGTTACCCTCTAATTGAAAAGTGCCCAGCCTTGTGAATATTCTGTGCCGATTTCTGTTTCGCTGAAGCAGTTCTTCAGTTCCATTTTCGAACGGTCCCTCAATTTCCTATTCTTCAATATGGTCCCTCATCAAAGATTTTGGTACCCCACAGTAAATTCAAGGCTTATAAATGGAGATAAGTCGTATCCGTACTACCATGTTGAATACTTTCTTTCATTTCCTGGAGCCTGAGGTCTCCGTCTATTTTGTCGGGTACTCTCTCATTGAACAGTGTCCAGCCTTGTAAATATTCTGTGCCAATTGCTGCTTTGTTAAAACAGTTCTTCAATTCCATTCTCGAACAGTCCCTCAATGTCCTATTCTTCAATATGGTCCGTCATCCAATATTTTGGTACCCCACAGCAGATTCAGAGCTTATAAGTGGAGATGAATCGTATTCGTGCTACCATGTTGAATCCTTTCTTACCTTTCCTGGAGCTGAGGTCTCCGTTATACAGCTCTAATTTTGTCGGGTGCTCTCTCATTGAACAGTGTCCAGCCTTGTTAATATTATGTGCGATTTCTGCATTGCTGAAGCATTTCTTCAATTCTTTTCTCGAACGATTCCTTTATGCATAATCTCCAGGTATATTTGTCCTGAACTCTTTATGTTCCTCATTGACCTATCTTTCAATCTGGTTCCGTACCAAAGATTTTGGTACCTCACAGCTGATTTGGAGCTCATAAATGGATATGGATCGTATCTGTACTATCATGTTGAATTCCTAGAGCTGAGTTCTCCGTTTTACATCTTCATTTCATTTAGATGTTCTTTCACTGGACAGTGTCTCGCCTTGTAAATGTTTTGAGCCGATTTCTGCTTTGCTGGAGCAGTCCTTTAATTTTCTACTCAAACAGTTCTTTTATAATGAATTTTCAGGTATATTTTTCACTGTCCTATTTTTTTCAATCTGGTTCCTCCCCAGAGATTCTGGTTCCCCACAGCTGATTCAGGCCTCATAAATGGAGATGATCCGTATCTTTGTTTCCTTCACTACTTGGTAGCCTTCTGACGAGTCCATTTCTTACAACTTTTCAGAAAAACAATGCGGCCTCAAGTGCTTATTATATTTTTCCCCCATCTTTTACATGGCACTCATTCTAACAATCTTGAGCTTTGCTCTTGCTCTTGGATTCAACAGTGCCCTAAGTGGAACCTGGGTATCTGTGAAGTTATTGATCCGCTCATTTCGTTGAGACCTTAAAATAAAAATCCTTGTGGGCTGCAAGATTGCATACATTTCAGCCTGAAAGAATGATGTGTACTAAGTGGGTGAGTGAAATTATAGATTTCTTCTCTCACAGAAAACTCCAGTTCCAGTTTTCGGCCCGTTTGTATTCCAGGTGATTCTGCTGGGCATGTTTCAGGATGATTGTTCATTCTCCACTTTTCGCTGCTCAAGAGTTCGAACACTTATATCTCACACTCATCATCGATGCCTGTAATTTCTAAGTGTTCATGTACCCTGTATCGAGTCAATCTATCCCAGTTTTGCAGTTCCTTCAGTTCCTTACATCATTCGTCTCGAGTAACTTTTGGGTTCATTAGCACAAATTACCGAATTCAATTCTAACTTAAGAAACAAAGACTTCTCTTCCATAAATTTTGAATTTGTAAAGGTAATTTGGAATAATTTCAAAGAACAAACAGTGTTTGTATTTCTGAAACCAGTATTATAAATGAGTATTGCAGAAAAGACTGATTGTTGAATTCATTCATCAGAAGGAAAACTGAATATTTATCAATCATTTATAGCCAAAATGAATAATATGTTTTCTGAAAAGATGTTGTCGAGTAGTTTTCCTCATCACCAAAACATTTTCAAGTCTACCAAAAGTTAGTTACATAAACGGGAACTAGTCGGGACTTTCGGTCTTTATGGGAAGTAAATGAGTGAAAAACTCTCACGAACATGGCATTTCCATGCTCTGATCGGCACTCGCGTCGGAAACAATACAAAGTGTTGTTGAATCAAGAGCCATAAAGAATATTTATGGAGTGATACAATCTGTTGCAGGGTCCGACAGGGGTGCGCGGATTTCCGGGATTTCCGGTTTGTTAATTTCATTTGTCCAATTGTGGTGGAGGAATCTAACCGTACTGAAGTAGACAGTAATTAATTGTAGCGTAGCGATGGAGTAAAATCGATATGACGATCGACTAGAATTATCGAATATCACCTTGAATGATCTGTTTTCTCCAGTAGATTCAAGAATGAAGGTGTGAATTATGTAATACTGTTTTGATAACAAACTTCTGAAAGTAACACAAAAAATCAGTATCTGAAATATAAATGCAACACATGTAATCTCTCAACTATCCAGCACATCGCTTATTTCCGATTCCTGTCAAAAAATAATTTCAGTTCAAGCTATCATCGGGCCGAATGTTTATTTATTCTCTGCACTAAGAATAGAAACAGAATAAATTCAATAATTATCCTTCGCGGATGAGAAATTGTGAATTAATATTCAACACCAAATACATTACGTTACGATAGAAAAAATAATTCACAATAAATCAATAGCTTATCAATATTGAACAGAAATTTCTAAACTCAAGAAACTTTGATATTTCCTAGGAAAAAAAAGATAAAGGTTCTTGCTTTTAATTGAAGGAGGTGCTTTTGAATATAATCTAGGATATTCGAGAACATTCCGAAATTTTGTGCAATGTTCGGGAATTACCTGGAAAGTTTGGGAAAGTCCCAGGGCATTTCATGTCATTGTAGAACATTCCAGAAAAGTCTTGACTACTGAGGAATGTTTTGGAACATTGTGAATTATTTCCAAATCTTTTTCATGTGATATAAGTTTATGAAGTTAGTTCCGTCAACCTCTTATAATATAGAGGTTATCTTTATGTTTCAACTACCACAAAATGGTATATCAACTCCCTGAGCAAAACCGAGCTATTAACTTATAATATCAACTTTGATATAGGTAGTACATATCTATCTGAAGCCAAACAAAACAAAAATACTTTCTCAACCTTCAAAATAAATCACTAACATTTGTGAAGGATTGATATACCATCCGTCGCAAAACGCCGTCCTTTCATGGGTCCCTCCAATTTTGTAAAAAGTCGCAGGGGGCCAAATCTGGTGAAAACGGTGATTGATACATGATTACGGTGTTGTTTTTGATCAAAAAATTACAAACAAGCAATGACAAGTGAGCAGGTTCAGTATGGTGATGCAAAAACCATGAATTGTTTTTCTCCGTGGCATGAGCCAACCGATATGCCGACATCCACAGCAACTTCTCTAATAGTAATTCGACGATTCTCCATAACAATTTTTCTCACTTCCTCAACATGTCCATATATTGTTGATTTTCTGGGGCGTCCAGCGAAGTGAATGGTTTTGTTGACTTCTCAGAGATAACATGGTCATATTTTCAGTGTATGAAAATCAGTTCGCTAGTTTTTTAGTTCATCGCATTCAGACAGACAGACAATTCATAATATGTAGTGATCAGTAACAAAGTTGTTAAAATAATATATATCAATTATTAGACATGTGGTTCCATTTTTTGCCTTCCCACCCCCTCTATCTTGAATCCAGGTTTCAAAAAATAAGTATATTTTATTAAAAAGTTTTAATGAAGAATTCTGAAGAAGGATTCTAATATTACTCATAGTAACATTGTGAGAAATAATTTCACTTTGATTTCGACATATTCAGCAACAACTTTTGATAAAGTTAAAATCAAGCAACATTTTCGAACGATATGTTTATACTGGAGAAGAAAATCTACATGAAAATGAAGCAAAATGGTTTTCTGATGTATACACCATCAAATTCCAAGGTTAATATTCGATAACTTTAGTATATCAATGGTAAATACACTTCTCCCCAATTCAATTATAACAAAATCGGCAAGAACTTTTTGTTTATCAAATCGTGTTAACCAATTAATATTAGCATCATCCATTTATGTTTCGTTTCTCTAACACAACATAACATCGCTTATTAATCCTCATCTCCAGAAATGAAGTCCAATCAAGAATGAGACAATTTTTATTCCATTTCCAGTCAATATGAACGGTTTGTAACTTATAAGAGAATTCCTTAAGTATTCAACCCACTTCAAATAATATTATATATTTTCAAACTTAAAGGGTAGCCAACAAAAGTATCTCGCCTTACGTTTTCAATACTCATTCTTTCGAAACTTGTTCTGAAGGGGGTAAATTTTGAACACTCGAACCTGTCTCTAAAACTTCATAGCAGTCGGATGATTAGAAGTTTTTCAAGTGAAATGGAGTCTATCCAGCTTGGGGCACAGACCAGAATATTTTATTAAATTGATTGTAGTGACTTATCAAGACAAATTCAGATTCTTGTACCTAGATCAGAATCCAGGCATATGGTTGCTTTCTACAATAGAAATCCTAGGACAAATTTATTGAAAAAGTCGCCGATATCCTACATCATGATAGCAAACAGTTTATTTTAAAAACTATCAAAATTTCGATGTTATGATTGTTTTCTATTTTTTTTTTGTAATCTGAATATTTCTTTATTCTCTCTAATCATTTGTATTTTCTCTATTTTTGGGTATCAACCTATTGAGAATAAACATATTATCATTGTTATTATTTTCATTGTCAAGAAGGCGAAAACTAAGTTTCTTGAAATGCTTCATTTTATAAAACAGTTTTATTTTATTTCTCTTTAGGAAATGGAGACGGATGTCGAATAATGGAATATTGAAAGATATCAAAGTCATCTATGAATTCATTTATTTCAAATACTTGCTACATCAGTCCTAACTTGTGGATTTGATTGTCACTTCATAACAGAAACTATAAAAACAATAACTGTAAACAAAACAAACAATTTTTCGGTTTTTGAAAAAAGACCAGATGAATGGTCTGCTGAGTTGCCAGATTTGACACTTCTGGATTTTGACTTGGAATATTCACTTGAGAAAAAGCGTAAGGTTTTGAACTTTTAGGCTAGCCTTATTTTGTGATAACTTATTATATAATTCAGAATCATTTTGGAATAGTTTGAAGTTAAAAAGTAGAAAATTATATCATTTATATTCGAATAGAATTATCATCTGCAGTCTTAGAGATCTGACTTCATATCTGTAATGAAATTCGGAACATAATTCGGCAATTTATTAATCTTCATTGTGTTTCTCCAGGGTCCCATTGGATTAGATGGTCCCAAAGGAGAACCAGTAAGTATTCTCGTAAATATACCGAAACAAATATAAAGAATGGTATTTCAGGGACGGCCTGGAGAGAAAGGTCAGAAGGGACAAACTGGTAGTGCGGGTATTGACGTCCTTCAAGCTGTCAAGGTGAGTTGTGAAGTAAACAAAACCTAATCATTGTGTCCAAATTTCTATAACAAATCACTACATTGGAATACCCCTCTGGATCTACATATTCAGATCAGTGAAGTTCGAATGAAACTCTAAACCCCAACTACCTGTGGTTATTTTTAGTTACGTACGAGGGTTGTATGATGAGTCAGTTACCTTTTGAATTTCCTGGGCAGTAACCTCAAATACAACGCTGCTACTCTCAACTGTCACATTTGAATAGACTACTGTCAAATTTTCAGCAAGTCGCGTTACTCAGTTTGTATTTTCCAGTTGATGGTTGTCAGAACCAGCTTGAGTTTTAGCAAAAATGGAAGGATGTGAATTTCTCATGGAACACAGGAAAGGTTTGATAAATACCATAGAAATGCTGCATCATTCGGAGGTCCGTTGTGATCTCACCAGCACAAGTGACGCCAAAAGTTCAGGTCGCCACAAAGATAATCACGTCAGGAATCGTTGATGAAATTCATTGAGTGATATCGGACGATCAGAGAGAGAGTACATTAGATGGCTGAGGCATGTCAAGTGAGAGGGTACATCATATTCTACATGAATATTTGGACATGGAAAAACTATCCGCGAAATGGGAGATGCAATTGATCACACTCGACCATAAGCACAACCTCACAGAAGTATTTGCTGATGTTGCTTGATGATGCTGCAACCCGAAAGATTTTTTGCTCCGTTTTGCAACTGAAGAATCAACATGAATCCCTTACAATACATCAGAGACCAAAGAGCAATCGAAACGTTGGGTGTCACAGGGAAAACTGAACTAAAATGGGCCAAGATGGGTCTGTCATCCAGCAATTCATGGACACAGTTTTTTGTGATATACTCGGTCTTATTCACATCGATTACCATGAAAAGGATACAGCGATCACCGTCAAATATTATTGCAAATGTAAAAAATGGCTGGGTGGTAACCGATTTCAGTGGTGAGAAGATATCATCATCGGAACAAACGTTTTCTTCTTTGAGGGCATTTGTAAAATGTATTATTTGGGAGGAAGGACTGTTTTGGAAAATCAAACGCTTATTTGTCGAAAAATGTTTCTTATTTTAAAGACAATGACTTATCTAACAGCCCTCGTATATATAACTCACAGACAGAAGCAATAATTTCATAAAGTTATTAGAAAAACATCCAACCTTGAAAAAATTTATCTGGAATAGAGTTTTATCAAACGAAGAAGTTAAATGCAGGAATGTTTTTCGCAACACTAGTGCAATAAAAAAAAACATAATAATTAAAATCGTCCTAAGTAGCTGGCATTCTGTATATGGGCTAAAATGTGCATCCAGAACTTTTTGTCACAACTTTCATCGATATTCTGGAAAACAACTATGTATTAAGTCCCGAATAAAATATTTTTCTCGTTTTGCCCATACTTGAGTGGTCCAGAGGAGATATTCTAAATATTGAATGTAAACTTGTGATCTCATTCATCTTTCATTTTATTCAGCTACCAGGAAGGGTACGTATATGGGATATATGTGTTCTGTTTTTGTCTTTAGAACATGAGTTGGGAATGAAGCTCGAATACTCTGGAATTTCTTTAAAGCTTCATTGATACCTTCAACTAGAATGAAATTAATACATTAGATTTGGAACTTGCATCCATTAGGAATTTTCTAAATAATGATCTTCAAATTTATCAACATTTTCCAGTTTTTGAGCTGATTTTGGATTCTTTATGTGTAGCAATGCAAGCGGCAGAGAATCAGGAAGCGATTTCTGAATGAATTTGTTACCTTATTTGGGATTATTACCTGAATCTATATTTGAAATCAACCCAATCATACATAACATACCCATTTGAAATTATGAACATTTTTATAAAGTATAATAACTAACACAATTTGCCAATGTATCAATGAAAGACTGGTATAAAAAAATCGGAGTGTGAACAATAAACTCGTCTGGAAACAGTAATCAATAATGATATAACAATAACTCTAATAATAATAACAATAACAAGAAGTAACAGCAGTTAAGAACTTCCTCCGCAGCAAATTATCAGCATAAACTCCGACAGCTCTGGTCATCGGAACTGTCAGGAAAGATCAATGTTGCTGCAACTAATATGCTTCCTGTTCCAATCTAACTCTACTCATTTGAAGTAGTGAAAGGGACTCAGTTGAAGGTGTATCAACTCGACTTGCACCTCCATAGGAGTTTGCATTCCATATTGTCCGTTCCACGGTTGTAATTCCCTCAACAACAGGGAAGCCATGGAGTGTTTGGAGTGTCTACATCACAGAATGGTACTGGATGGAGCCTGTCAAGTCGTCAGGAGATAGTATCCCTTTCTCTGCATGGTCCGTGACTTGAAGTGATCAGAACTCTCTAGAACCCGTTCAGCAAAGGGCTCTCTTAAAAACCGCAGACCACTTCACTCCTGCAGATACACGAGCATAAGCCAGTGCATGATGTATTCTTCAACAACATTGAAGATTATGGCTTATCAAAGCGCCTGACCTTTGCTTTTCTCAAGTTGGATGGGCTGAAGTCTCGTGATGGGTATAGAGGTTTCTGATACAAGGTGCAGGGCCTGACGCGAGGCGTCTGAGGTCCTAATGCACTTGCTGTCAGCATGTCCTGCATATGCGCTCTTAGCCTATATCCGTCGACGAAATGCGGCCCTAAGAATGCTCCATTATCACTTACAGCACTTTTACGGTATTGACGAGACACCGGTGTTGCCCTACGCTCCGGGAGATATTAAATACGTTGTAGGGAACGAGAACTGTCGAATTTATTGAAACTACACGTCCACCACCCTTAGGCTCATACAAGCTAACCTGATGTAGTCCTTCTTGTCCGCCAGAGCAAGACTATATTTGTCGAGAAGTTTTCAGCTCCTGGCGTGACGAATATCGTCCGAAAAGAGAAGGAAAAATAGATGAAACATCAAGGTTGTCTCTTTGAACCAGACGACATCGTCTTCAAAAGAGACGATGTCACGATGGTTGATATGAATATTGTAGTCCTTGGTGAAATGATGCCTTCTCTCTTCTCGAATCGTGCCGGCTTGCCGCACTACGGCAGAAATCCTAGCTGAACACATGCAGAAGGCTGTCATTCTGTCACTGCGCTCGCTCAGGGCACATGGTTCTCGGATCCAATGATCACTTACCCCACGATCTGGGGAGTGGTGGTTGGTTGATAATGCTGGTGTGCCCTCCTGGATGTGTCCGGACTTCGGGAGATAGAGCCTGATCAGCGTAAACTTAGGTTTAAAAATAATAATAATGTTTATAATAAATTTCCATAGAGTATTTAGTGCAGTAAGAACTTTTTTTCATGGTATTAGACGGGTCAAATACAAGTAAAATACACCTATAAATAGAGTAAACCGGAATCAAAAATGTCAATACGTCCGAAAGAATTTTTCAGCCAGACTATTCGATTATACTGATTTAAAAAAATGATCATAGAATACAGTACAGAAAAAATGTTGTTCCGCAACATTATCAGAATCGAAAAAGTTGTTCTCATTATCGTTGAAAATATCATATTGCATATTTGATATTAAAATAGCTGGAGAAAATTTCAGAGTATACGAGAATGTAGTATTTCTAAAAATCTCATAGTAATCATGGGGTACTTTGGTTCACAACATTCTATAAGAAACTTTTTCTCGTTAACACTAATTTTCGCTATGAAGTAACTTCTCATAGTTGGCTTAATGCGCCTCAATGGAAGCAAAAGCCAATATCATAGAGTGAGTAACTTCTCATTGTAACTGATGAAATTTTTAATTACTGCATGGTGTATTTCTTAGTAAACTAATCATAATCGATGGTACGAAAACAAAGCACATAAATCTCTCACAAACATTTTTCCAGGGCTTGAAAAGGTCGGTAACAACGTTACGTGGAGGAACCTTGGGGTATGCCGAAATTGTAGCTGTCAAGGTGAGGGGACACTTGACAGCATTTTTTGCTGTTTTCCCTAGTAGCCTATTAGGAGGATGTCTTTTGGTGTTGTTTACTGATTTTGCCACATAATCAGGTCCAATAGTTTACTTAATCATTCATGGGTTTATGAATTTTTGATTTTCAACTGGTTTTTTACTCAAAAATGATTTTTATTGCCCAATTTTCATTAAAAATCAAAAATAACTGTCATATATCTTCAGCATTCTCTGTATCTACTTGATGAAGACAATTTTTGGAACTCCTGCTGACTTCCATAAAACTAAGAACTATTTAAGTGAATAATTTTGCAAGATATTGGACCTCATTATTCTTCAATGTTTTACGTATCTTAGTTTTTCAGTATTTTTCAGCATGGCTATGGGTGGAACTGCAGCAACTTTTTTACTGTCATCTTCACATTTTGTTTTTGTTATGTTGTAGAGCTGAATTCACTGTTAGTATCGTTTCTAGGGGCTACAAGAAAGGGGCCATAACATTTCCGGGAAACAATTATCACATTGAAAGTGAGTTTTTTTTATTTGGCAATCACACATTTCATCCTCACACGATAAATGACAGATATTTTCATACAAGCAAGTTAACAAAAGATACAATAGGATAGTCGATTCAGTGATCATCATCTCTATAGAAAATTGATGTCTCCAATGCATATCTCTCGAAATTGTTTTTTTTTAATTGTTCCTTGAAAATATAGTTATGTCACCACATACAATTGGAAGAGGAGATTGAAAGTGAAAATCCAGTTGTGAATTAATACTTGATTTTTGAATTGCAACAAAACGGAACCAGCAAAAACCATTGAGCAGCAGAAGCAGAATCTGCAACAGGAGAGAAACTAAACTTATCCTAATCAAGTCAGAAAACACTCAAACTCAAACAATGATTCGTCCATATCAGTGTAAAGAAACCCTGAATAGCTGAAGCTAATATATAATCAGGTCTAACTGATTTATAGATGCAATTATATGCAATATCGCGACATGTTTCGCTAACACAGTAGCGTTTTCGTTGTGAATTACGTGTAGTTCATGAAATCATCATCATCGTTTATTTACACAAAAAGAAAAACAGCAAGCATAACAAGGCTATACATTTTGCAAATAAACATTGGGAAACCCATAGAAGCAACAGGTGTTGCTTGTGCGTGGTGTAAATAAATTTTCATAACTTCAGATACTAAAACTAATAATGAGTATAAGGTTAACAAAAGGAAAGGGTGAAATAAATATACACAGAACATTCAAAAACTTTGTAGACGTGTAAGTAGATATAAAATTAATCATATGTGGTATAAATAAAATAGATTAAAATAATCATTATAACAATCATAAGAACATCCGAGACTTTTATATATAAAATGAATCACATGTAAAAAAATCACTCGAATCACAAAACAATTGGAGACATGTAAGGATGAAATATATATCTATAAGGATGGAAAATGACTATGGATCTTCAACAAGTAATGGCCGAATCAATCATAAAAATAAATGATCCACAGGTACTACTCTTGAGCTGAACCTCCTGGTTATCTGAAAGAATTGAGATGGTGTATTTTGGCTAATATGTGCAAATGGTACTTCCTAAGCCACAAATATGTATTGCTTACCTATCTGAACAAGTTAGTCGAAGTCCAGACTATGTAAAGGAAAATATACCATGGTGTATGAACCTTGAAGTGGATTATTCTTCAGCAGGATAACAGAGTTACAGTCATGCCTAATGAAATGAAAATCCAGTCACTAAAACCACAAGTATAAACTTTCGCAAGTTGAAATGAAGGGTCAAAAGTACATCTACCTACCTACTCCTGGAAAAATGTAGAAAGATTCAAACAATTGTTATAACATTTGGTGAAAAACTTCAAACCCCAGACAAATATCACTCAATATAAGAATGTAGGCTTTCACTGCTGTAGTCAATGTTTTGGTTGGTGTCCTGATTTCGTCGTGATGTCCTTTCGTTACAATCTCCAAACGTTTCAACTATAACTGCGGCAGTCATCTTCAGTGGCGAGGTCGAAGTACCCTTCTTGACGTATCAACTGAAACGTTGGTACTGTCACAAAAATTACTTATATTGGAGGCACGAGAGGAGTAAAGGTAATCGCATTGCCGACTCTTCAGCCAAGGAATAGGCTGCACTAAGAATTTTATGACCCAGTAGCACCTACGGCCTGATGACTTCGACAATTGCGGAACTAGTCAAACGTTATACCCATGCTCAATCCCTAAAGACATGTGATGGAATCAAAGTATGCAATTTTGCCAGGATTACCTTAGGCGATCCTGGGATGCTGGCGCCAAATAAATCTCTGGCGATGACCAGGAAAAATCTACGCTTAACACTAGGATTTCGGACTGGCCACTGTCAACTCTGGAAACACCTCTGCAATATGAGGCTAGTGGACACACCTCAATGCAGGATGTCTGAACAGGAAGATGAAACTGTCAGGCATAAAGGTGATGTCTCCTAGTGACCTGTCCACCTTCCTGGAAGGGACAGGATGGTCGATGACCCAGGAGGACAACTCCTCGGGAGGATGTACAGTAGGTCACATGTGGCCTAAGTGCTGTTGGCCTACACTCACTCTCCCTTCTCTACAGATACAGTTACTTATATTCAATAATTAGATGATCATCCTCAATATCACTATCCGATAGTGAATGTAACACACAAACATCAGAATCAGACTTGAGCCATCTGCTCTCAAAATTATGCAACATCACCTGGAACAGAGAGATAAACTTTCATTTTTCGAAGCTAAATATACTGTTATTTCAGGCAATTTGTTCGATGGAACAAACAGACACAGGAAAATTGCGTTATATGCACAAACAAATTGCTTTTTTGTTTTTATTGCGTATGAAAATATCTGGTAACATTCGGTGCTGTACCATAACTTGTACACACCCCAGCCTTAATTTGACATCGCAGCTTTGGTTTAATTACACTCGTAAATTATTTCACCACATACTTTTTGGGTGTTGCACATGGCAGTGTACGGTATATAGTTGGCAGGCTTGAAATATTGCATAACGTGAAAGATCAATAGTGCAAATATTTATAAGGAGGACTTCGTTTTGATCATTCATACATAGGATTAGTTAAAAATGTCAATGCAATTTAAAACTATAGAAATACAATACGCACAGGATATTGAGTAAAACATTGAAACAGAAAAATAGCATTGAAAGGAAAATGACAACATTAATATTTCGGAAATGAAATAAATACTGCAGATAATTTGAAAGTATCACCATTCACAGTGATACGAATAGGGGAAAAGCTCAATGACATTTGAAGTAATACAAACAAAATAATTTCTGGTTTGCAATACTTAGTTCTCCAGTGCACGATATTTTCAATAATCTTACTAGTTGTCACCTAACAAGAATATATTTCCAAACAATCGTCCAACAATGCCAGTACATTCGATGGCAGTGAGATGTCTGAGCTTATCCTATAATTCACAATGAAACCTTCAATGTTCTTTGTTTTGATAAGAAATTGGTCCTTATTAAATCAAGAGGGTGATACTTTTCTATAAGGTTATTTATTGTCACAGGTTAGAAGAGTATGTGTTCACATCGAGACTATGGAGTATATTAATTTTGCAATGTTGTCAGACTGTTCTCAAAGTATGTATTTCTACATACATTACAAAACAATAAGGAAACTCAATGAAACTATTTGAATATTATTGGTGATCACTTGGTGATCGAAGCACATGTCAAGGTGTTGAAATAACGGTTTTGTGTTGGTAAAAATCTCCAGTAATATTCATGACTACATCAAAGTTACAAACAGTTCATCATTTAAAGAATACGATTGCCAACAATTCAGAAGTTGAACTACTTGGAATTGTTATGGATGACAAATTAAATCGGTCGGCGCATATTGAGCATCTACGTAAAAATTGAACTAATCTCTCTTCATATTACGGAAACAGAGCAAATTTGCTAACCTGGCAGTTTTCAGAAATATTTTCATCAACATCTTAATCCTGTATTTTTCAAAACCTGCCCTAATTTTTAAATAGTGAATCAGTGTTGGCGAATTTTGCGTCGCGGCTGGGCCTGCACCCGTACAAAATTCAACGCCTCAGGTACTAAAGGCAAGCGACCATAGACAACGACGTGTATTCGATGAATTGTCTCTAAAGTAGTAGGCAACTGACCCCAAATATCATCGAGAACTCATCTTCAGCGATGAGGCCCATTTTCGGATGAACGATGTTGGCCAGATCACCACTGTCAACGGCAATTATTATCAACTCCTTTTGGGATGGCATAACCCATGCCATCGGTCGAATTCAGCATAATTAATTAGATAACAAGACAGCTTTCTCAAAAAAAAATTTCAGATTTTTCATGTTCAGTGAAAGTACTGTATTCCATTGATGACTGTATTCCAATTTAGATGACTGTGTCGAGAAATAATGAATGGGAATTTTACACGTAAAATTAGACATTTGTGGTGCACTGTTTGAAACCTTTGGTGTAGTAATTAATATTACTGGAGTTTTTTCCCAACACCAAACTGTTATTTCAACGCCTCGACACGTGTTTCAATCTCCAAGTGATCATCTTCAAGAGGAAGTTCAATATTTCTCTTGATGGTGTTGGAATTGAACTCAAGTAATATTCATTGAAATTAGACATATTAAACATTAACCTCTCTTCATAGGCTTTGTCAGCTTGATCTCATCCAGCAACTTCTGTATCTGTAGCCAATCTCTCTTTAGTTTAATCAATATTACATGTCGACCTATAACTATCTCTCCATTTATGAACATCATTCTTCAATAAAATCTGAAGTTGGAAGCTGAAATAGCGAATGCACCACTAGAAGTCGCTCTTGAACATCACCCTTTCCAGAAGCTGTAGGGGCTGCTACTATATCATGATGATTCTTTGAGTGCAAAGTAGATGTGAGAACGAATCACTTTCTAAGTTAAGGGTTGAGGGAATCATTTTGATTGACATTTGCTGGTTACTTTCGAGAGAAATCAATTTGTAAGTCAATAATGTGGATGTTTGTTGAAGAAATGAGTCGTACAGTTGAATCTAACAGCTCAACGACAGATAATCATTCCTCAATATATGAAAAGTGGTCAGAAGTGTTAGTTTTTTGTTGGTATCAAGCTTGAGCTCATAACTCGAAAAATATCTTGTTCTTACCTTTATTTCACGCTGGAGGAATTGGCACGGTGTAAGTAGCTTTCAGAAAACGATTACATTATTTTTACATTATATATACTTTATTGTTCAAAGAAAAAATCTTGTTGACAAAGTTAGTGAACAAATATAAAAGAATACATGAATGTTCTATGAATATAAAAATATAGATAAAATATAACGTAAACTTATGTACAAAAACACTGAATAAAAAACCACAAACAATGGTTGAAACATTCATACACATAAAACATGCTAAGTTATAAGTGATCGGTATAGAACTCAGTCAAACTGTAATAGGGTCTACTACTCAAAATTTTTTTAATAATGTTTCTGTACTAATTGGTATCAATATTAATCTCTTTAGTGTAACTCGGCAGATGATTATATATGGAAGCAGTTCGAGTCACTTATTTTCCATTAATGGAAAACTTGTACGAAATATAAATTGCGTTATTGATTCCATTATTGAGCAAACTTGGTAGACTTACAGTATCAGATTCATTTTACTTTTCATTGTTTTTTTGTCATGTATTTTTCCGTTACTACCAATATAATTATGTATTACAAGAAGTCGAAATATTATAATTTTGAATGTTGCATGTTTTTGATAAAAAGTAGCTTTTGATGGCGTGTGTAAAACAATGCTTCCGTAGAGAATGTATGATTTCAGAAGTGAGTGATATTTCAAAAAATCTACTGAAAGGTAGGCAACTGAAAACTATTGATAAATTCCATATAGGCAGTCTAAGTCTATGTGAAAAACTTCGTGATGAGAATAGGGAGTGTATTGAAAAAATATCAATATCATTACACTTTCCACACCATCAAACCACTCTTGGATGTTTTTAATTCCATACCTAAGTATATAAGAGCATTGCGTTGCTGTTTAGAAAGTAATTTAATTATTTTATTGGTTCTATTCTCATCTCCTGAGGGAGTTTTTGTTCTTTTTGAACCGTAACATAATTTTTTATGAAAATGTTACAACGGTATAGTCTCTGAGTCTGACTAATTCGAATACAATTTTCATCCCAAAAAATCGAGATTGACTTGAAAAATGCATTAATCTGTTCAAAAATTAAGGTGAATTTTCATTTTCTTCTAAAAATATTGATTTATTCATCAATTTCTATTTTGCCCCCGTCAATGTAGTCTGTAGTGAGTGTAGGCCACATGTGACCCATTGTACATCTTTCCAAGGAGTTGTCCTCCTAGGTCATCGTCCATCCTGTCCTTTCCAGGAAGGTGGACAGATCTCTTATCTCTTATCCTGAGGTGGGTTAAAGTGCACAACAGGAGTGGAGGTAATCGCATTGCCGACTTAGTCCAGCCAAGGAAGCGGCTGGACTAAGAATTTTAGGACTCAGTGGCACCAACGGCCTAATGACTTCGACAATTGCGTAACTAGTCAAACGTCACAACCATGATCAATCCCTAAAGAGAATTTCTAACTGGCCATTGTCAACTGAGAAAACACCTCCATAATATGGGGCTAGTGGACACACCTCTATGCAGGATGTTTGAACAGGAAGATGAGACTGTCAGGCATGTCCTATACGAGTGCTCGGAGTTATGGTCGATAAGAGAGTGTGTGTTCGGCGAGTCTTGGCCTATACCTGCCGATACAAAGGAGGTGTCTCCCATTGACGTGTCCACCTTCCTGGAAAGGACAAGATGGACGATATCCTAGGACCCTAAGAGGACAACTCCTCGGGGAAATGTACAATGGGTCACATATACTCTAAGTGCTATGGGCCTACACTCACCCACCCTACTCTACAGACACAGATACGTAGCCCTTGAACTTGAACATTCACCTCATTTTTTCAACAGTCCACATATGTTTAGGTTTCCTAGAAAATTGAAATTATCATAGCATAAAGTATATAATTTCTTGAACTGGTCGTAGAAACTATATAATTGTGGAAAAGAATAGTAGAGAGAAGCCACAAACAGTTCCAATCGTTCAATACAATTGATTCTGATTCTGGATTCACAAATCCTATTATAGAACTATTTTTCACTATTTTCTGAATATAAAGTTTTTCACTATCCGAAAAATAAAAATGAATGAATCATAGAGAATCTACTGAATCGTAATAAAGAGCAAACTTTTCCCTTCATTATATTAAATTATGACTTCTATTTGAAAAAACAGCATGTTTCCAATTGAAACGTTGTTCAAGAGCGGATTTTTTTTGAGTTTCGAAAATGAAAAGGAATATATTTCCGAAACATCAACCATCTAAAGAAAGCTAATTACAAGAATTGCAATGAAAATGACAAGTTATTGAATAATTGAACTCTTCAGAGGTTTATATCACGCAGTGACTTTTCGGAGTTGACTTTTCTGTTTTTCTTTATTGATTCAGCTTTTTCTATTTTCCAGATTATGAAAGACCGATATTGAGAAATATCTTTTGATTTTAATGGTCTATTTTCAAAATAATAATGAAATGAACATAATTACTCACAATGAAGATACGTATGAAATGAAAAATATCAGTAATGAATATTTTGATATGTGCCAAATGGTTGCCCAAAATGAAAAAAGCCTATATGTCAGGATCATTCATACATTTATAAATTTTCCATCTAATCAACATAAAAAATATATCTAAAAAAAGATTGGTTGAGTAACAATATTAGTTTTTTCTTAGCAAAACAATGTTTTTCTTGGTGACTTTTCAAATTCAATTCAATTCTTTTTCAGAGTTCGAAAAGTAATTGTTTCGTGTTGAAAAAACTACTTTTCGAGCTCTAAAAAAGAATTTAATTGAATTTGAAACGTTGGCAAGAAAGCAATTGTTTTTTTGAGAAAAAACTAATCCTGTTACCCAACTAACCATTTTTTAGAAAAATTATTGGATCACTAAACTAGTTAACTGAATAAAAAATATCGACAAACCAATAAATTCCTGCAACTGTAAATATGTACTGAATGTAACATCATATTTCCTCCTATTTACCTTTATTGCATTATCTCTAGGGCGAACCTGGAGAGCCAGGACCTCCAGGTCCACCAGGACCGCCAGGACCTGAGGGCATGCCTGGCCATGACGGAAGACAAGGCATGCCTGGGGAACCTGGTCCAGCTGGAGACCGAGGGGAACCAGGCCCTATGGGACCCATAGGACCACCAGGAATTGACGGTCTGACTGGCCCAAAGGTAAGAAAGCATTTTCCATAACTTTTGAAACAAAAAACTACCTCGTTTTAGTTTTATCATTCAGTTTTCATCATAATTCATTTCAACCATTTCTTCATTGCTCATTGCTTTTAGGGTGAAAGAGGTCCAATGGGAATCAAAGGTGTTTCGGGATATCCGGGATTGCCAGGACATATGGGTTTGCCTGTGAGATTTTCATTAATTCAATACATTGAATATCCACGCGGATGACATTTTCTATTATTCCTCATTTTCTTTTTTTTTTTTTTCACTACAGGGGCTTCCGGGTAGAAACGGCACTACAGGAAAAGTTGGTCCTCGAGTAAGTTCTTCGAATGGTGTCTGGGATTTGATATCGCTTGTAGACCTTTAGAAAAAATAATTGGTAGACTAACTCCTCATACTTATTTTAGAAAAATAGGGTATATTTTCTACATTTCTGATGAATATTCTCCCTCATATCAATTTTCATTAGACTGTCCATCAATCATTGCATCAAAATTCCTGAACATCAGTTAGTTTCAACCTGAAGACATTTTGTATCCCAATTTCAGAAGGAGTAATAACCAGTGGCAAATGTATATTCCATAGAAAAATCAGATTGTGTTTGCAAAAAATAATTGAACGATGTTCATTACATTCCAGAGGATAGAAGTTACTTTTGAAAAAAGTTTTCTTCATTATTATCTCCTCCCAATTATCTCAGTCTCCTTAGTCTGTTCTCGAATATTAATGAGCCATTTTAACTTGCCTTGTTGGCGAAACAACTGCCGCAATAGATTTTCAATTATTGGAACACACTTGCAGACCGGTTTCGGGCTGTTTGGCACTCGTCGGTGCCAGGTAGTGTCTATCATCAATATAAAGTCCATCATTTTTGATATAATTGAAAATCGAATTCCTTCGAGAATCATTCTTTGAACTAGGCTGAAGCGGACTACAAACAACAGGTTTTTCATCGCCCCATCTGCCTGTGAACGAGGTATCCAACCGCATAACCGAAATTTGCCCAATTCCCCGTGTAAGAAAAAAAAACTTTTCACATATTGTCAGTGGGCATACTTGAGGAGTGGCTATAAATCAAATCATCTAAAGGAACAATTAGTTCCGACTTCTTATCGCATATGCAGGAATAACTTCAGTGAAGAATCCTGCACGCCCTTCGTGGTATTAGCCAGGGAAGAAGTTGTTTTCTGATAGGTAACAGTCCATTTACCTACAGTGTAGAGAGTTGAAACTGTCCTGAACGAATTACTCCTTTAGATGATTTACTTCGTTGGTTCACTGAAATATTATGGCTCTTCATGGTTGTTAATACTTTGTCAACATTATCTTGTTTTTGATGGGTGAAATTCCATCATCATTGGCTGCTCTCTGGCAACACAAAATTCATACATGTTTTATTTTACTAATTATCACAATAAACAATTATTACTAACCGTACATTCAGTAGAGTACTAACCTCAATAATAACCCCTCATTATTTTCGTTTTTTTCATTGAACGCTGTAGAGATGTAAAATGATTTCGATTTGGTAATTGGTACTGAAGTCGGGCCTCCTAGTAGAACTAATGAGAAGTACATGGCTAATACCATCGAGTTAATTCGAATTGGATACTTCTTAAAGATGAATTCATCTGAAATTTGCTTCAACTGATTTAACTCATATCAATAATGCAATAATGCAGTCTGAGGAAAATATTTCGTTTAATTAATATTTCTTTGATGACATCAATTTTATTCGCCTGCTATGAGGATGAGAACAAAGTAATGAATAAGTTGTATGTGATAGTGTTGGTCGTGGAAAATGTTGAAATCAATTTTGAATGAAGAATCTTTCTCGAATATTTTCAACCTTGTCACTTCCATCTACTCGAAAAGGAAAGATCCACCTCTTAAATCTTCAATGTGATACGAGGATGTGATGAGAGGTTAAATGATACTCCATTGGTAGGGGCCATCGATTTCACTTTGTATTGCATTATACGCTATTTTGTTCAGAAAGTGGGGTAAAATTTTATTTTCCACATAAAATATTCATATATTCATCAATTTATATTTTGTCCCCTTCATAGTAGTCCTCCTCAGATACAATACACTTGTGCCAGCGTTTTTTCCAATCTTGGAAACAGTTCTGATAAGCACTTTTTGGTATGATATCTCTCAACAATTTGGTTTCAGTCTCCTCAATAGTCGCAAAACGCCTTCCTTTCATGAGTGTTTTCAATATTGGAAAAGGAAAAAGTCACAGGGGATTAAATGTGGTGAATACGGTGGCTGAGGTTTAATTATGGTATTGTTTCTTGCCAAAACATTACGAACAAGCAATGACGAGTGAGTAGGTGCGTTATAGTGATGCGAAAGCCAATAATTTTTATCATACAATACCGTACGTTTTCTTTGTATTGCTTCTATAAAGTTAGGTTAAGTCTAAAGTGAGAGGGTCTATTCGACCCTCCACTGCAACCCGCAAGGGTTTATTGTGGCTCACACCTATTCACACTCGCCCAAATAAACCCAGCTTCTTAACGAAGCCGATTAGTTTGTATGGTGAGTGATCCTCAGGTCAGATGGTGAGAGTACGTCTCTGCCGGACTCTAAAAACCTGATTCGTTCCCTAGAGGGGCAGGCACAAAGTATATGCTCTGCTGTTTCATCATTCTTCAAACAGAGGCGACACACATTGTCTTCCGATAGTCCAAGTCTCTGCATATGATGATTCAAGGCCTGTTAAACATCATACTGTAGTCCAACAACTGTTTGGTATCAAGCTTCGAAGGGTGAATGAACGTCTTGGACTGAGCCAATCCTGGAATCTTCTTGCCATCCAGGTGTTCAATGTTTGTTTGGCAAAGCCTAAAGCGATGCCAATGAGAGGTTCTGCTCCGATGAAGTTACTTGCAGCACCCTCCTTTGCAAGGTGCTCAGCAGCCTCATTGCCTTCCAGTCCAGTATGGCCAGGAATCCAGACCAGAGACAATCTGTTAAGTCTTCCTATCGAGGAGAGTCCTTTTTGGCAATTTGCTACCAATTTAGACGTTGCTCGGTAGGAGCCAAGAGCTACCAACGCCGCTTGACTGTCCGAGAATGTCCGCTTGAAATACAGTCGCATAAGTTCCTAGGCAGACGACTAAAACACCTGCACCAGAACCCCTGCACCAGAACCGGAAGGTGTTTTTGATTCATCTGTGAACCAACAACTATCTGCTCTTAATATTTCCTTCTCCCGGAGGATCCAGTTCTCTCTACTCGGGAACAGTACTTTATAAGGCAGTTCGTAATTGACAGTTGGAGGCATACAGTCAGAGGTCATTTCCAGAATGTTGTGACTTCCAGTGTCAACCAACAGTCTGTTGCACTCTGCATTAAATTACTTCTATTGCAAGCGGCGCATAACTTCAAGACAATACTTCCTATTGACCTTATGAGCATGTGTCATGTGCCGGGAACTCCTGGTGCATTACTCCACGGTAATCGAAGAAGACAGTAGGCAAAACCTGCACCAGAACCCCTGCACCAGAACCGGAAGGTGTTTTTGATCCATCTGTGAACCAACAACTATCTGCTCTTAATATTTCCTTCTCCCGGAGGATCCAGTTCTCTCTACTCGGGAACAGTACTTTATAAGGCAGTTCGTAATTGACAGTTGGAGGCATACAGTCAGAGGTCATTTCCAGAATGCTGTGACTTCCAGTGTCAACCAACAGTCTGTTGCACTCTGCATTAAATTACTTCTATTGCAAGCGGCGCATAACTTCAAGACAATACTTCCTATTGACCTTATGACCATGTGTCATGTGCCGGGAACTCCTGGTGCATTACTTCACGGTAATCGAAGAAGGCAGTAGGCAAAACCTTGACATTTGATCGAACTTGGCGTGCTATTTTTGGTCTTAGCTTTCCTGAGCTCTTCCATTGGGTCAATTTGACTTTGGTTTTGATGACGTAACCATATACCCATGATTTGTCATCAGTTATGACCCTTTCAAGCAATTTTGGATCGCCGTTGACGTCATTTCAACAACAATGTGCTGGACGCCCCAGCATATCAACATTGATTCTGTTAATCTTGTACCACTTGTTAACATTTTTTTGACTTAGAGTACAATCACCGTATGCCACTGTTAACCACAACACGTGTTTTCAGAGAAACACGTGTTGTGGTTCCGCACACTGTTGAAATCTCACAATAATGTGTTACATGGATGCATAGTGGTGAACATTCCGAACATTCCTTGAAATGAAGTGGAGTTCAGATTTTTTTCAATTACGATATCATTTGTTTGCAGATCTTCGAAACAAAAAAAAAATACTCAATTTCTCATAAACGACCAATCTGATTTCCAAGTATAAAAAAGTGTTAAATGGAGATTTGAAATATCTATTGAAAGAAAGGCGACGATTGAAACAATACTCATACTTATCATGAACATTTTGTCTGACTTTCATATCTTGTCTCGTTCAAAACCTGATTGTCCAGTTATTTTAGGTCAATTTAGGCCCGTATTTCAGAAAGTTGACATAACCAGCTGTAAATTTGTATCAACTTTGTATTTGGGCATCATGAAAGTATTTTCAAAATTCACATATGATTCGCCGCAACTTCAAAAATTGGGGGTCAAAAGTCAAAAAAACCGACTTTTCGCACGTTTTTTGACAATATCTCGTTTTCAATGGGTTTTATGTCGATTGTATTCGGTATCTATATTGTAGAGAATTAAATTCTCTACGACTTTTGTTTCAAACATTTTTTTATACGTTGAATCGATAGAGGGATAGAGGGCAGCGCGAGCGCAGATTAAATATTATTTGAAATCAACTGGTTGTCCCGATCGAAATCAGCTCCTTCAAGGTTTATAAATTATTACTTGATGAATAATTATAAATAATTTTAATTTTTTATGAACAAATACATTATATTTAAATATTATTTTCATTAATGAACCGATCTATGAATTCAATAGTGCAATTTATTCCTGTATTTCAAAAAGTCATTAAGGGATATACTTTAATTACATTTCAATTGTATTCTCTTTCACAGTAATTGCATTTCAAGTAAGAAATAATTTAGTAAATCTTGTTTTAAATTTGTAAACTCTGAAATTTTTTTATAACTTCAAAATTTATACCTGGCAGCCGGGCCATGGAAGAATTGGAAACGAATCTGTGTAAAGATGACAATGAAGATGATAACGTCATTGAATTTTAACAGCTGCGAGAAGACGACGACGATAAAGAAGAAGAAAATCGAAATTAAAACTCATTTATTAATTATTTTATCTTTATCACAATTTCTTTATCACAAATGTATCAAATGAGATTTTTTATTAAAAATATTATTTAAAATTTTATTTCTTTTCTATTCATTTTTATTCATTGAAGAATAATTACTATAGATTAGATTTAAATTATAATGTAATATATGTCTTCCCCTCTACACATTCATAACTACATGGGCAGGTAAGTGTTATTAAATAAATTGATACTTAATTGAAAATAAATAGTTCATGAAAAAAATATTCAAATATAATGTATTTGTTAATAAAAAATGAAAATTATTCATAATTATTTATTAAGTAATAATTTATAAACCTTAAATGATCTGATTTCGATCGGTACAACCTGTTGATTTCAAATAATATTCAATTTGCGCTCGTACTGCCCTCTATCTCAAAAACGATTCAACGTATGAAAAAATGTTTGAAACAGAAGTTGTCGAGAATTCAATTCTCTACAATACTGATGATGAATATAAATAGCATAAAATCCATTGAAAACAAGATATTTGCAGAAAACTTGCAAAAAGTCGGTTTTTTTTGAATTTTGACCCCCAATTTTTGAAGTTGCGGCCGTCGAATCATATGTGAATTTCGAGAATACTTATATGATGCCAAAATACAAAGTTTAAACAAATTTACAGCTGGGTATGTTCACTTTCCTAGGCAAACCCCCTAAAATGACTGGACTATGAGAGGAAAGGTGCCTATTAACATCCGCACTGTTTTATAAATTATATTAGAGTATCACTCTTCCACAGATACAGTTTCAAAATGTATATCAGATGAATATATTTCGAGAACCATAATAACTTCTCATGGATATTTTCAGGGTGATAAAGGCGACAAGGGAGAAAGAGGCTTAACAACAACTTTGACTGGCGATCAGTTCCCAACCGGTATCATCGAAGGACCTCCTGGACCACCTGGTCCACCGGGTAAGTTCAGAGGATTAGAAAAATAATCAATTAAGTGATTCACCTTCTTACTGAGTCGACAAGGAATTACATAAATCAATGAGGAAGAGATTCTCGATTTTTCTTGGAATTTTTTTTTTGTGGAGAAGTCAATGTTTCTTAATGATTTTGAGTTCTTAACCTTCTATAATCTGAAAAGTTAACAAAGCAGAATCAATAAGGGAATCTACTCAAGTAAAATAAATGCCAAACTGGAAACTTCATCTCATGATATAAAGCACTCTCCAGAGTCTAATTCAGTTAGTAATTTGTCGTATTCATGAATTTTGTCTACAAATTTAATAATTTCAATACTTATTCGTATTCCGTTCTCAAAACCAAAGAAATCACTTGTGAAAACTGTCTCAGTCTGATGAAACATCAAAGGAAATATATTTTTCTGGCATTGAGAAGTATGGAAGTTTAATTTCCATCCAAAGTCAATTTGAAGGTAAAATGTATGAAAACGACTGCCTAATTGGACTTTTGGTTTATATTACGCCATAACTTTTCGGTTGAACTTTTCAGTTGCCTTTTTGGCAGGTTTTCTGTTGATTCAGCTTCGTTCATTTTTCAGACTGTTGAATGTTGAAAACCCCAAAAATCATTACAAACAGATTTTTGATTGATGGAAAAAAATTGAGTTTTATTTCTCATTATTTGTTTCATTCATTTCGACTCGCACCGGACTAATGTGAAATGAATTTCGGTGAAAACTTCTCATTTTATCATTCGACTCAGGACAAAGTCTTTCAAGATATATTGAAAATGAAGAAAATTCAGTTGTCAAAATAAATTCAAAGTCGAAACTTTGATAAGTTGAACATGTCAATCAGTTGAACATGACATGCGATTGTTTCTTTTTGTTGAGATCCTGAAAATCTGGTGACACTTGCTGATAAAATTCTGTTTTTTTGACTATGAGAAAATATCTAAAGATTGAAACAATGTTGTGCAGACTTTCATGATTTGACTCTTTCAAAAATTCGGATGAGGAATTGAAACTTTCTTGCAAGAGTTTTCAATTCGAATGGATCATACTATAGGTATCGAATGCCATCTTGGAAAAGCTTCATATTTATTTTTGTGAAAGGCAACAATCATATAAGGGGTTAGCATAATCAATTGTTATTCAACGTTTGTTTGAAGGTGGTAGACAATGTTTCGTGGTGTATTTCATCAGTTCGGACTCCTATTGTCTAAATTAATATGAATTGATTTGAAGTCCCTGAAAAAATCTGTAACAAATTAAAAAATTGAACAATGTTATTGAACAAAAAAATTGAAATTACAAAAAAAGCTATTCAAATGGAGAAACAAGTCCACAACGAATTGCCTTTCCTAGACGTATTGGTGAAGAGGACCGACACTAAATAGGAAACATCTGTATATCGAAAACCCACTCACACAGGACAGTATCTGAACCAGAAATCCAGCCACCATCAATCGACTAAGAGAGGAATCACCAAGACTCTACTAGACCGTGCTTTCGGGCTCTGTAATACAAAGGAAGGTCTCGAAAACGAACTAGGCATCATCAAAAATGACCTTCAACGGAATGGTTACTCCAGAGGGATGGTAGAACAGGCTTTAGCTAGAACACAGCAAGAGTTACACAAGGAAGAGAAGCCGCCACAACCAGTAGTTGTACTTCCCTACATCAGAGGATTATCGAAAAGGATAAGAAGGATTGGGTCCAAGTACAACATCAGAACCTGCTTCAGATCCGGTAGCACTATCCGTAGCAGCCTCACAAAAACCAAGCCACCAAACGCGGACTGCGATTCCAAGAATTGCATTTACCGGCTACTCTGCGAGTTCGGAGAATTATACATCAGTGAAACTAAGAGGCCATTGAAAGTTCGCATTGCTGAGCACAAGAAACACACACAGCGAGGAGAAACCAGCAAATCCGGAATAGCGGAGCATGTTTGGGCTCATCAACATCAAATGCGCTCAAGCTGATATCATCCACAAGGAGGAACACTGGTTTAGGGAAAAATTCAAAGAAGCCGCGTATATGTTGTTCAACAACGCATTTAGTCAAGCTAGCGTAGAGATATGTAACATATGAAAACCTCCAATCAAGCGGGAAACGACCAACTCCCGCCAAACGGTCATCTCCCGCTAAAACAAATGAAGCGAAGAGAGGGAAGAGGGGATAGGTTAAAGCATCCGAATGAACTATAAATAATCAGATCTCGGAGGAATAAGTCCAATTCAGTCGAAAGTCTAGGGGAGCTGATCTCCAAACCTGAAAGAATTCAAGATGACATTCTAAATAAGTCCAGTTATCATCCGAAGACGAGTGTTGATACTAACAATCGAAACGTCGTGACATAACTTGGTTTGGAATCTTTTAAATTTTAATTTTCATCTCTTGTTGATAATATTTTTCAATTTTCAGCTTGTAATAATATTTTAATTTTTTTTTAGTTGTTGCTTCTATGTTACTTCTTTTTGTTATTTCAGTTTTTTTCAATGAACTTGTTATCTATCGGTTAATCTTTTTTAATTTTTCACAGATTCTTTCAGGGATTTCAAATCAATTTATATTGAATCAGACACTGGAAGTCCGAACTGACGAAATACAATTTTTATTCATTCGAAAAAATTTACTATAACTAACTACTGGCATGAATCAACTGAATCACCTCAAAACTGATTAATTTCAATGTAACGATAACACCAAATAGTGTAAGTTTTTGTTCATTTCTCCGAGATCCGTTTTATATAAATATTGGGGGGGTTGGGGTTTTTCTATTTATTCATAATCAACACATTACAAGGTGAAAAAGGTGAGATAGGACCAATTGGACCACCTGGTTCTCCTGGCGATAAGGGTGCCAGAGGCAGAAGGGGCAAAAGGGTAATGTATTCATGTGTAATCTTGGCCCACAGTTCCACAACACTGTCAATTTTCCAATGACATACTTTTTTGTCTAAATATACAGCAACTACATTTTTTCAAATGAAATTGACACATTGACAGGTTGTGGTATTGTTCAACAATCTAACCCAACTACATCTCATAGCATAGCTTCAAAGGGAAATTTGAAAATAGCACGTTAGAAACTGTCATTCGTTTGCCTGTTTGCACGTAGGAATCATGTTTTCAATAACACTCTTTGTTTGCATGCACTCGTATATTCTCACATACATATAACGCCTCATGTCGAGCATGTTTTGATTTGATTTCAATTTGCAGCACGCCTTGATACTTGATATTCACTAGAATATTGGGTGGGTTTTGTTTACTTAAACGCGAAAGACCACCGTGATAGTTCCAAACTATTTTTGTACAGTTGAGAGTTAGTGAATCATCTAAAACAATTTGTTTCTGACCAAAACTAGTAATTCAATTCAAGATCATTATATTTCAAACTAGATTCCCTCCAGTTGAATTTTTTCTGGACATACTTTACTTCTGGTAATCTGGAACGCAAATGAGTCATTCATAACTCATAACTTCATCGTCAAGAACGGTGTAGTTTGTTAAAAAATTTAAGGACAATATAAAAAAATCAATTCGACAGAAATGCAATACTCGGGAGTTACCGTTTTCTTCAAATATGTAAAATGAGGGTTGGTGAAAATTTCAATTGACATGAAACTAAATGAATCATAAATAATTTTGAGCTGAAAAATAATTAGGAATACACTAGCCAAAAGTTCGCAAATATTCAAACACATTGTATTAAAATGTTCACAAATTATATAAAAACAACATTCAAAAAATTAACAATTTATATTGAACCGAGGAAAATTCAGGTAGGTTTTGAAAACTGAGATAGAATTTGAGTGACTCGAATTATTTTCAGGAAGTTATTCCTCAAAAAATAGTTTTTGTATCTCCATGAATGTAGACTTGAATGAACAACTCCCTTTTTCATACCAAAAAATAGGTATATAAACTTTTTCCCAACCTAGGTCAAAGTCAAGATCATTGATCATTGTTTTCTTGAATTGGAAATTATTTACTCACTTTATATTATTTATTTTTTGAAGTGATATTGACTGGGCGCCATCTTTATTTTGGAGTGATGGCGACTGGGCGCCATCTGGGAAAAAAATCAAATGGAGAGGGGGTCTTGTGACACATATTTTTGAAGCTCCTGACAAATGCTTCACAACTCTAGAATATAATGTCAATATATTCAACTACTACAATATGGCGGAGCTTTTAATAATTGCCTGAATACATTGACATTCAACTACATAATATGAGGTTATAAGCTTGAGGTCAGTTCAGAAGATGCTCGAAATGGTTCTTTGAACTTCTTGACATATGAACAGCCTATCCGATGTTTCACGCCGAACATTTTCGAACACAGTAACGTCAATATCCTACAAATATTTATTATTCTCTGCCGTATATCCAATTTTGAAGCAGGTTCAGTTTTGTACACCTTTTGCTTCAAATATCTCCATGAAAAAGTCCATACGTGTCAAATCTGGCGAGCGGGCTGGCCATTCTGTAGGACCTCGATGGCCAATTCAACGACCGGGAAAAGTAGTATCCAAACAGTTTCTTACTTGTCTGGAATAATCTGGTGGTACTCCATCTTGTTTCAATACAATATCCATATCGAATTCATTAGAATTCGCTTCGAGGATTCCATAGAAACAAATAATAAGAATATGTGACCCTTCTGCGCTTCTGTACACTTCAAAATGAAGTATTCTTGCATTGATTTCATTACCCCAAATTTCAATTTTTTGAGTTGACCTGTTCAAAAAACAAAAGGGGGGGGGGAATTGAAGAAATGTACTGTATTTCCATTATTGGCTCCATTATTGACTCCTAGATATACACTAACCTTGATAGTAGATAATTGCAATGAGGTTTGGAAGGAAAATTTTACCCTGTCTGTCACCTCATAAAATATTTCAAATTATATTTCGACCACTCGTGAGGAAGAAAAGAATAGTTCTTTGACCTCATTGAATCCTCTTCAGAACCCATTAAAATCTGAGACTATAAAACAATAAAACGATATCATGAAATCTTATGGCAGTTTTCAACAATAGAGATTCATGAAGATACAGAAAATTACCGTGAGCATGACTCTTTAAATACACAATTTTATTACTTTATTTTACAGTATCATTAAAATTTCATTGGGCACATTGGTAGTGTTGTTCGTTCACTGCACTAACTGCTGATTAACAGAATTAATTGCCGTTTCACGGTTCATTCGATTTTGTTTACGTAAAGCTGCTTGATTTTTGTAAGTATATTTCATTCGTTTGATATTATTTGATCAATGTTGGGGAGGTTACATTCGAATGTGAGACTATATTCATCATGAATTAATTTTTCCAGTGAACAAATTCAAACAAACAATATTTTTTGGAAATCCCAGAGTATAACACAAACTTATTGATATAAAAATTCAATTACTCTGTTATTTATTTTTAATGACTGCCATCACTTTCAAGACACATTTTGCAGAAGTTATAAACATGCTTTCATCAGAGTAAGTCTCTTGTTATTTGCATGTTCTTATATTATGAATTTTTTGTTTTTTATATTTTTGTTCAAAAGTTATGGTACTCTCAAGTTTCTATATGAAGTGGCGACGAATAATCAACTCAGGAGAAGAAAATTATTCATTATATTTTTACAAACTTTCAATAAAAATATAGATCCACCCAACTTCACTGTTATCATATTAGGCCTTTGAATTGACTTATTTCGTTCACATAATGGACTACGAGCGTCGTTACTATTGTCTCTCCACATTTCATCACAAGAACCAACCACTATTGATCCATTCCTCACCTTTCATCCGATTCGACAGATAGAGTTTTATAATTTTCTCTAAACAAATACGAACTCTCTTGTCTCTTCTTCAGCTCGTTAACTCTTCTTTTTGAAAGTAGTATCCGCTGTGGTTCTCCCTTCTCCTTTCTTTTGGCTTGTGTTCCACATTGTTTTGCATTTCTACATGTATAATACTGTTTGGTATTACATAAGTTACCCCGTTCATACCACGACAGTTGAGCCAGGAGTAAATCTACCTCACTCAGATAATTACGTTTTTGGTTCCAAAGTAATTTCCTCGTCAAAATGAGACATAACACCTCCCCATTTTCTAATAATTTCCTTCTGCAGGATCACGACGTTTCCATTCCTTCCATTGTTTTTTTTTTCGTTGAAAAACTACCACCTTAAACGTATTCACATTAATGTATCGTGAGTGATTCTACTTTCTCGTCTTCTGACTGATATATGTTTTTCTGAATAAAGATCTCAATATCGTAGGTAGCCACAACTATCGTGATCTATATCGCGTGTTTCAAAATCATTTTTCACTCACAACCAACTTCTCTTGTCAATTAATGCAATATAACTGTGTTAAATGATCTAACACTTCAAATTATCTTCATTTTCTTTTTATCCCTCTTGGGTTCCAAATGAAGTTCTGGTGTTTTTTTGTTCGTCCAGCTTTTCAACTGTTCATTTCAAGAACTCATGCATTCGTTTCAACTAAATTCGCTTGACTTTTCTGGTGAATATTTTTGACAATTAAAACTAATGGAAAAAGCAATGGACGAATTATGATAATAGTATTTAGGGAAAATCTGTAGACTATCTATACTGCACTAAATATATCACCTTTATATTCGTGGTGAGTAGTTGTCGTAGTTCGAATGTAACGTAAAATTTGGGAAGCTCTAAGTTGTAACTTTGACATACAGTAAGGCAATTCAAAAAAGCTGTATTTTGGTTTTGCCAATTCAGGGATATATTCATTTCCTGATTCTTCTGTAACAACTTTATGCTTTCTATTTTTTATTGTATATAAATGTGAATAAATTTATCGAACATTATTTTGTAGATTAGATAATATTTGTTTTTCAGGCATGGTACATGTTTTTACATAAAATTTGATTTTAACTAGTAGAACAACATGGGTTTCAATAGGACTACACCAATGTACCTTTTTCATAATCGGTACATTATCAAATAAAAGAACCTAGATTTTCACGACCGGAGTCACGATTGGAAGCAACAAATTCCTGGCTTGTGAGCTGTGGTCGAAAGTAACTTGTTGTAGTATCAAACCTTCCATCAGCTACTGTATCTTCGGTGGTTTATGTCTCAAAGTGTCAGCAACGATTGACTAATTAATTCAGTATCAACATGCAGCATCAACACCAGAATACAAGAACACCAGCCACCTCAAGCAATCACAGATATCTGTAACAGCAGAATATGTCCTAGCAGAAAGAGACCATGTAGACACAGTCAACAGAACGTAGTATCCAATACTCAAGAAGGTCAGAAATGAACCAGAATAAAACTCTGATCGACATCTCACCAGCAGTACACCAATCAGTAATGTATACCAATCAGAACAACCCAGTGAAATCGCGACCAAGAGTAAGTATTCTCATGGATACCCCAGCCCAATCACTTTCTATTGGTACACAAAGGGCTCACCAGTCAGTCGTTTCTGAGACTCCTCGCAGTCAATTCATCAACCATTGTTCTTCAGTTGCTCACTAATAATTTTATTCACCACACGAATGATTATCCAGACTCTATGAAAGGTACACTGGTGTAATCTTTGAATAATAAAATAACGGAGAAAATGCAAGCACTTTGAAGCTATGTCTAATGAATGGTTCGATTGTTCAGGGTCTAGATGGAGATGCATTATCCATTGGTCCACCAGGAGAAAAAGGCGATACAGGAGAACCCGGTCTCAAGGGTGAAAAGGGAGATAAAGGTTACACTGGCTTTCCAGGTACTAAATTAAAGGACTGGGGAATTGTTTTTTGGTGTGATTGGATTGCTAAAATCAGTCTCCTAATTTTCCATTGAAAATCCATACTCCAAGATCAATTATTCATCACAATTAATGAACTTTCGGTTGAAAGATTGTGTTAATATTCTTATGGCGTTCTGATTAAGTAATTTTTAATTTTTATCTAAAATTGGTTGCTTATCCAACTAGCGCGAAAAAAATATAACCCAAGCGATTTATCTAAAAAATCAATATTAGCCGAATTTAACCTATGAGGTTCGGTAGAAAAAACCTATCGAATCAGTTTATATTTCAAATACTGGGAACATTGTCGAGATGTGAAAAACATGATCAGATTATTTAGGTATCAACCGGGGATTCACAGAATCTATGGGGTAGGTACTTTGGGAGAGATAAATTTTTCGAGATTTATTTCAAAATATTCATTTCCTTATACAGGGTCTTCCATTAAGCGCTTTGAATAAAACTGAATTTCTTAGTTTGTAGAACTTTTCGAAAGGTTCAATTTGCGGAAAATTAAATCTAAATCCTGCAAAATCTTGACAAAAAATTGGGCCAGCTTTAGGGCTGAAATTTGTTATGCTTTCTACTTAGAAAGTTTTTGAGCAATAAAAAACAATTTTTTTCGATATAATGCGATTGTTCGCAAAAAAAGAGCAAAATGTATCGTCCTGGACACATTCCAGGAGGACGAGGCGAAATGCCGATGTTTTTATTTTTTCAACCCCAAAATGGAGCCCAAAAATATGTCATTTTCGTTTTTTCATTACAATTTTATTGAAATATTTGTTATTTCGTATGTCATCATATCGATTTGCTACTAATATATTCTTATAGATATCAGAAAAACTCATATTAAGAAATCAGGAATATCCCAGCTCAATCAGGGGCCGAGATAATTTTGTATTCAAAAATTTGGCATCCCTTCGTCTATGAAGGCTGACATTTCCACGAAATCTAGTGAAATACTTTGCAAAAAACGAGATCTCAAATGCTTTAGTTTCGTCAATTCTAGACTGATTTTGATTATTTTATTTTTCAATGTGGAATGAATTTTCAGAAGAGGAGAATTTTAGGAAAGAAAGATTTTGACTTCCTACTTCTTCATTTTTATGCCACAAAAATTGAAATTAACTGCTTTCTTCCTATGTGTGGAAGATTTCTTCATTTTGTTTTCATGAAGATAGAGAAGTAAAAAACCAAAACCTTTCTTTTCTAATGAATTCCATGTTTTAACAAAGTTCCCAGCGTTCAAAGGGAAAATTTCCCAAAGTTGTCATACCTCTCATGCTATTAATATAGCAGGTGCAACTGCCAAGAACACATATTTTAAAAATTTCAGGTTCAGAATCAATATCCACACGTTCACTTTGAAATATCTCTTACAAGATATCAAATAAATATTACTGGAGTTTTTTCCCAACACCAAACCTTTATTTTAACACTCCACACGTGTTTCGTGAAGATGATCACTTGGTGACCGAAACAGTGTCGAAGTGTTGAAACAACGGTTTGGTGTTGGGAAAAAACTCCAGTTACATTCGTTACTATACCAAAGGTTCCAAACAGATATCTAATGTTTACCAAAAATGGGGCCTTTTTTCTTGAACTCCTTAACAAACAAACTAGATGATAATAACGAGTATTCAGAAAATTAATTTCCTTGAATCATCCTCATAGACGAATATTGCAATGGTTCAATGGAAATAAATCGATACTTTTCTTTTAAGGACCAAAAGGAGATATGGGTATAATGGGTACGCCTGGCGGCCCTGGAAAAGATGGAGCAACTGGTCCTCAAGGTCCTCCAGGACTTCCTGTAAGTTGTCTATCTATTTCTAATTAGCAGTGGATGTTTATCATTTCAAACATAAAAGTAATCACTCAGATGAAAATCTTTCAGATCTTGTAATTTTCCATCTATGAATTTTTAATGAAGAAGTTTTTATTGCAGATTGCAAAAGGGAACATTGAAATCAAAATAACTCTGTCATTATTATAAACAAAAAATTCCTTTCGAATTCCAAAGTTGGGTAGAGAAGGAAAGGTTTGGAATTTATTGTAAATTTTGAGAACTTTGGATACTACTATATGAATAATATTTCATCCTCCAGATGAAGGAAAAAAGAAATGAACGTCAAAATGAACTCTTTGTAAAGATGTGTAGATCATGCATAGAAGTTACCTTTAAATTCGTAAAAAGCCTTCTCAAAACAAATACTTTCATATAAATATTGAATTATATGAAAATCACCTTTTTTCTATTCAGTTTGTATTTTAAATACATTCATTATGGCTAAAATGAAAAAGAATCTGTCTGTCCGTAACAGAAATATGTTTTTCATCTTCAGACAGATATTCATTTTCTAAAATCATTTTTTCACATACAAATTTCAACATCCTACTCTACAAAACGTTTTCAAAAATTTGTATTGGAAATAGAGAATGAGCTGTAACTCTCAATACAACCGTCTATTTCGCTTTTATCAGACTCAGACTTCTATAAAATTCACTTCTGACATTTCTGAATATCTCGCTCGCATGTCCTACAAGTTATATATTTATGGTGAACCTTGGTGAACCTTAGAAATAATCCATTGGTTGAAGACATGTTATTTTGCCCACTTTTTCAAGCAGCACTTCGTCTTATTCATCCATTGGGGATTTTTTCATGAACAAAACACAAGGACTACAGAAAAATTCTTCAGGCGCTCTCAGAGCGGTGCCTTTGCAAAAGTAGCGATTCACATTGGATTTGAATCGCTGGAGATTAAATACATTTGGAAAAAAGTTCTCCGGAAGTTGATTACATAATCAAATCCATATAATCAACTCAGGAGAAAAAAATTACTCATTATATTTTCACAAATTTTCAATGAAGATATAGATCCACTCAGCTTCACTGAATTACATTTCTCCTGTTACCATATTGAGCCTCTGAATTGGCTTACTTCGATCACATAATGGACTACAAACGTAGTTGCTGTTGTCTCTTCACATCTTTTCATATGAACCAACCAGTTTCCTCTAAACAAGTAAGTACTCTCCCGTCTCTTCTCAGCTCGTCAATTCTTCTTTTTGAAAATAGTATCCGCTGTGGCACTCCCTTCTTCTCCCTTTTGGCTTGTGTTCCACATTGTTCTGCACTTCTCCATGTATAATACTCTTTGGTATTACACAAGTTACCCCGTTCATACCACGACAGTTGAGCCAGCAGTAAGTCTACCTTACTCAGATAATGACGTTTTTGGTTCCAAAGTAATTTCCTCATCAACTATTATGTAGTGACTCATAATAGATCACCACAATAACGTGAGACATAACTCCTCCCCATATTTTTTTCTGCAGGATCACGTCGTTTATATTCCTTCAATTCGTTGAAAAACTACCACCTTAAACGTATTCACATTTATGTATCATGAGTGGTTCTACTTTCTCGTCTTCTAACTGATATATGTTTTTCTGAATTTCTTGTTGGGGAAGACTCATCTATTCTGGTTTCTTCTGGAACTGTTAGTTGAAAGCTGCTTTTCTCAAACCAGACCGAAATAGTACTCTTAAGTTTGCCAGTTTCACATAAATTGATCAATATACAATAAAGATCTCAATATTCTAGCTAGCTACAACTATCGTAGTCTATATCGCATGTTTCAAAATCATTTTTATTCATCATTGCTTGTTTTCTAACAATCATTTTCTGTTTTTTTTACTGACCGATTTGGCATTGAAAAAACGAGTGAAACAACCAACTTCACATTGGATTTGAATTGCTGGAGATTAAATACATTTGGAAAAAAGTTCTCCGGAAGTTTATTCGTCATAAACGCAGTTCTCCACATGAAAGAGTTCTTAAACAGTGAAGTTCGAGGTGTACTGAGTTGAACCTCAAAACGATGAGCAGCCACAGTCCGTCGCGTATTTCTGAAATGTACCGATCTTGGTGGAAGCAAATGTGCCAAGTCACTTGAACACTTCCCGTGAAAGTATCTATAGAGACAAACCTTTAACCTTCCTTCAATGTTCCAGGATATCAAAGTTGCACGTGATGTTCGCGTCTCCAATCAGGCGGATGGCACTTTTTTGGATGGAATCCAGCAACTTCAGGGTATGTTTGGGGGCAGAGCTCCATACAAGAGCTAAATACTCCAAAGAGGGTCTGATCTGAGCGTTGTAAAGCATCAAAAGTTGCTGAAGTTTATACAGTTTTCTGGTTCGGAACAGTGTTTCAAGCTTTTGGGAAGCAACCTTTGCAATTCCAGCGACATGACTGTGGCAAAACATATTGGTGTACATTTCAACCCCCAAGAAACTCATCGAATCAGAAAGCGGAATTGTCTGACCTGACATTATTATGTCCGGGAACCCAATTCGAAATCACTTGTAGATCCTCATTAAGATCACCGGCAACCTCCTGCTGCCGGTGGTGAAGATCTGCCTCCGAAGCCAATGTCCTGGAATCCAAATGAAATGACGAGACAAGTGTGCTGTCGTCAGCACACTTCTCAGAATCCAATGTATTGGATTCTTGGTTTTTTCCAATAACTCGTTGATATACAATAAAAAGAGGGTTGGAGATAATATCGATCCCTGGGGAACACCAGCGTGAAATTATTCGAGAGATATCCATCGACGGCCACTTCCAGGGAACGTTCTTTCAGGAATCTGAAGAACCTTTACACAAAAATAATCTGACAAGCCATAGCATCGAAGTTTGGTCAGCAAACCCTCATGCTACACACGGTCGAAGACCTTAGCAATATCAAGCACAACAGCTCTTGATTCTCTATGTTTCTCGATTGCGTTATTCCAAATATGGGTGACATACGATAGAAGGTCGGCTGTTGATCTTTGTTTCCGAAAGTTTACGACTTTCTCTATGATTTTTGATATCACTGATAGCAAAGCGACTGGTCTTTTGGTAATAGGCTGAACGCGAGAAATCTCCCAACAAGAAGAAAAATCCCCTTTCTTGTAACACAGGTTGAAAAGTCTGCAAAATACTGGTGCGATGATGATTCATACTGTTTCTTAATTGAAAAAAAATGGTCATATTATCTTGTGTAACTTGAAATTAAATCATCTTGTGTAACTTGATTTCTTGTACAATCGAAAAATTCCTTCTTATAAAATCGAAAGTTGCGAAGAATAGAAATTCAAAAATAAAAATCGACCTGTCCTCTTGTAGACGAATATATTATATTACAATATAGCTATCCTCAATGTGAATCGAAAAAAATCCAATGTCATGAAGAGAAATTTCTTTTTGATTTTCAAATTAACGAAAGCATGTTAGTTTCAAATTGAAAAGGATATATTATTTCCCCCCAGTTCTGAATAAATTATCTCAGTTCTTCCCAACTGTCAGACTCGAATATTAAAGCGATATCATCTGCAAATCCTATTACCTATTCAGAAATTACAATGCTTTTGATATTATCGGTATACATAGTGTACAATATTGGGCCCAAAACAGTATTCGGAGGGACTAAGAAAGATAATAACTTCACTAGCGGGTTTCAATTCATTCGATACTCTTCTACTGATTGTAATTGATCGCCTTCTCTAAATATAAAAACAAATAGTTTTTTGTCTTTATCCAGTTTATTATTTGAGACTCATGAGCAATGTCGGAGGCAGTGGGACGAGCATGTGGTCTTTCAACCCGTGTGGTCACCTTGGTCTACACTGTAATAATGAGACCTATGTTAACGTACGGAGCCATTGCATGGGGACCGATAATTCTACAAGCAACGGTCATTCAAAAATTATATCAAATACAGCGACTGCCTTGTTTGAACATCACAGGAGCCATGAAAACAACACCAACCGTGGCAATAGAATAAATTACGGGTCTAACCCCTCTGGACATGTACGTTAAGGAGGTTGCGTTAATGGACATGTTACGATTGCGCAAGGCTGGTGTAAACCTCGAAGTAGGAATGGGTCAATTGAGGCTGAGCCTATGGCGAGAAGTCCTTACTGCGAAACCTCTGCTGCAGGCAATCATTGATGCAATTGAACCCAGGTTCGTGTTTAGTAAACCCTACAAAAAACAAATAAAACAGAACACAGAGTCAGATGCTACAATTGCAATACTCATATATACAGACGGCTCAAAATCCAAAGAAGGCTCAGGAAGCGGACTGTACTCCAGATCACTAAGCCTGAGGATTAAGTGGGAAATGGGAAAAAATACCGACGTGGTCTAAACAGAACTGGCTGGTATCTCAATCGCCACAAAGGAAATAACCAAAAACAACAATCTGCACTGACAGCAGACAAGCCCTATCAGCCTTGTTACCTCAGGGCTAGTACTAAAGTGCCACCAAGATTTAGCCAAAGCCTCGGTAGATAATAACATCATCCTGAGGTGGGTTGAAGGGCACGACCGGAGTAAAGGTAATCGCATTGCCGACTATTTAGCCAAGGAAGCGGCTGGACTAAGAATTTTAGGACAAAGTGGCACCTACGGCCTGATGACTTCGACAATTGCCGAACCAGCCAAATTTTACACCCATGCTCAATCCCTAAAGAGATGGGATGGAATCAAAGGATGCAATCTTGCCAGGATCACCCTGGGCGACCCTGGAAAGTTGGCGATGACCAGGAAAAATCTACGCTTAACAGTAGGATTTCTGACTGGTCACTGTCAACTAAGAAAACACCTCCATAATATGGGGCTAGTGGACACACCTCTATGCAGGATATGTGAACAGGAAGATGAGACTGTCAGACATGTCCTATGCGAGTGCCCGGAGTTATCGTCAATAAGAGAGTGTGTGTTTGGCGAGTCTTGGCCTACTCCTGCCGATATAAAGGATATGTCTCCCAGTAACCTGTCTACCTTTCTGGAAAGTACAGGATGGACGATGACCTAGGAGGACAACTCCTCGGGAGGATGTACAATAGGTCACATGTGGTATAAGTGCTGTGGGCTTACACTCACCCTCCCTACTCTACAGATACAGATATTTGAGACGTTAAATAAGATATGACATTCTGAGTATTTCAATACAGTAGATAAGTGTATTTTTCCCTTGGTTCGATATTATACCAATAACTAATCAAATACTTCTGCTCTATTAAACAAAATACTCTATTTATACTTGAGGAGATGGGTCAAACGACTAATTATTTCGATGAACACCCCTTCCAATGCACTTCACAGCATTTCCCAAGTTCCACTCAGTCAAGTTCTCCTCCCATTGTTTTCACTAATTTTCGTAATAATGTCACTAAGAGTGAAAGAACCATTGAAGTATTCCAGTTGCACCTAGGGGAATATTTCTTTGTCTCATACTCCACGGATCACAGCTCACCCCAGTCGTTTCGAATTAAGAATCTCGAAAAGTTTCGTACCATCCCTCTTGACATACAAATGAAGGGTTGCAGCTCCCGTAAAGACGTCGTAAATCAATAAATAATAAATGTCTGTGGATAGGAGTTGGTTAGATAGGATTAGTTGGTTTGAAAATACCATGGACTCGTAAACAGCATTGAAAATTAACGCCGCGATAGTTTATAGATGTCTGGATTTGCTTTACCTTTAAAAAATCATTTTAATTTAAACACTGTGACTTAATGAACTAAGTTTGGAATCAAAAAATTATATTGCCTTTCTTCATTTAATTTCTTTTTTGTCCAATACATGGATGGATCTATCCCAGTCAATTCTTGATTGCTTTACTGGAACAAAAGTATACATTCCAAATATAAAAATATATATTAGCACTACATTTAAGGAAGTGCACTACAGCTTATAAGAACATATCTTTACAAATCGTATACAATACATTCAAATTGATGAGATAAGGAGTGATGCAGGGATAATAGAGCACGGCGTCCCCCAGGGCACCGTGCTGGGACCAATTCTATTTAACCTATATCTGAACAATCTACTCAATATATCTGAAAATGGAAAAATAATAAGTTTTGCAGATGACACTATAATCATCTACACCGCCAACTCTTGGGAAGAATTGAAGGAAACCTTCGAAAAAAAAAATCCAGCTGATACAAAATTGGTTTAGTGCGAACATCCTCACGGTAAATGTCGATAAAACCAAATACCTTCCCTTTACAACTAATCAAAATCTTAGTTTTGTCACGGTATAATAGAATGGGAAAGTGTCAAAAAAACTCACCTGAAAAACCTTGAAGTTTTACAGAAGTGACTACTCGAAATTATATTTGATAAATCAAAAACTTACTCATGTGAACAACTTACTATTCCAGGAATCTGGCATATTAGACATAAGGCAAATTTACTGTCAAACTCTACTGACTCACCAGTTCAAAAATGGAAACGATATTCAATATGGAGAATATAGCTATGACACAAGAAACAAAATCGAAACAAAAAAGAAAAAAATCCATTAGGAAGTCAAAGGTTCTAGAAATCATTGTTATACTGCACTGAAAGTTTATGACCTTCCTCCATATGAAACAAAAACATACAAATATTGTCAAGAACTATTACACTATTCGCATACAAATTTGGGATCAGTGTGTTTTCAAACCATTCCTCGAAAATATTAGCATCCATGTTCTTATTATAGTTAACATTACAGTCCTCAAGTTTTTTTCCACATAATTTGAATGAATTTGGAACCCATCCTTTACTTTCGCCGCAATGCACAATGATTAGTGGGGATCCTTCATTTGCAGGCATGTTAGGCGTACACATTCTCGAACCATCAGTCCACCCTTTCGTAACTGTGTCGTGAGTGTCATACCAAATTTCGCCCAAATAGAAAATTTGCCGTTGTTCTTGTCTATATTTAGTTATTTGTTCTAAGTATTTGTCACGCAATTCCACTATTCTTCTGCTATTCATAACTTCTTGACGTTTGTTTATTATTTTAAATCTGAATCATAATTTCTTCATCCAATTCTGAAAAAAGAGGTTTGTCACAGCAGTTCACTTTATGGCCGGAAGTATTCAATTTCTTTATGATTTCAGTTGTAGGAATCACATTGCTTTTGTAACAGTCGTATATTGTTTTTTCCAATGATTTTATTAGATGTACATCTGAAGGTTTTGGTAATCCTATACTTCTATGCGTTTATAAGGTTTGTTTTTGACTATTTTACGTTCAGCTGGGAAAGGAATTTCGGTCAAATGTGATCTTGCTTGTGATAGTTTGTTTCTTTCGAAACCAAACTTGAGATGTAGATTCTTATATACATTGAAACATACTCTCTTTCAATAAATTGATGGATGTAGCCGTTACTATGTGGTAGGAGATCATGATGAAAAGAGAAATGAAAATTTCTATGTTTTTACTCTCTTTGTTTCAATATACAAATGCATCCATTTCTTATTCACTGGTATCTCTTTTTCGCATTGTTCACCATCGCTATTGAAATCACTACACTGGAAAAGTCTGCTTTGTTATCATTATTACTATTAGTACTTGTCCAAGGACCCACATTTCAAACAGATAACAAAAATTTTAAGTAATTATAACTGCACCAATATCGAATTTCAACACTCAAGTCGCGATCAGTTCCTGTACTGAACACGACCGCGATAACCATATCTGCATTCCCCGATTTCTATTCGTCACCGTAACATGACTTCAAATTTAATTTTATGCCTCTCCAGCCAATCATAAAACTCGGTTTTTAAAAAGTATCCAATACGAACCGCCAAATCTACAGTTCACGTGGACTAGTTCGTTGCCGGTTCATTTCTATGTATTGGTTTTTTGTTCTTTGAGAGTGCCGCGAACTTTAAATGTACACAATATCATTTACTTCGACTATAAATATCTTGACCTGCATTTGCCATGATATAAAGTGAGACTGATCTGTCAATTAAAACAAGTTGATAGAGTGATCAAAAGGAGGAAAAATTGTGTGCCAAAAAATAAAGAATTGTTTTATTACCATGGAAATAATTTGATAGAATATGCAATATCTGAAAACTTGTTTGCTGTAAATTTCGTGAATCTCAATAATAATTCGGTATTAACTTAGCAGCTCATATAAAATTTTTGTAGATGCAGGAAAAATGAAATTAAGAAAATGTTCGTAGATATCTGCAAATTATTTCTTCATCAAAGATTGAATTCTAATGAAAATTGGAAAATTATTCATATCTGTTATATTATTTCCAATATGACTCCAAATATGTCTCCTCATGATATATTTTCACAATGTCTAAGGGCCAATTTGGTGAAAAAGGGGAAAAAGGTGACTACGGCGACATTGGACCCCCTGGGATGATGGGTCCTCCTGGCTTGCCAGGCCCACCAGGATATCCAGGACAAAAGGGAGAGAAGGGAGAAAAAGGCGATTCGGTGAGTTTGGTCAAATTAAAATCTCTCGGTTTGTCAATATCGGACATTGTAATATTTTTATCTGAAAATTAATCAAGAAGTATATTACAGTACTATTTTACGGAAGCGAGATAAAAGTCGAAATTTCGAGATTCAAAGTCGTACTTTCCAAGAAACAAATAATAAAAATATGTAGCCCTTTTGTGCTTCCGTACTATTTTGTTCAGTGTGGGGTAATAATGAAATACTGATTTCAATTAAAACTTTCAGAATCTGCTATGTGAACATCCACAATAGAAGAGAGATAAATTTCGAGTATGAACTCCAAAGCTGAGGTTTCATTTATTGCTTCATCACCATATCTCAGTAAAATTCGAATTACAATATTTGTCACTTTGGTACATGAATATACTTTTTGATTTCTCCCCTATTGCATGCTGCGTAATAAATTCATTCTCAATATTCTATAGATCGGTCGATGATTCAAAAGAATCAGTTGGAATCATCATAACCAAATTTGAATCTATATTCATGACAAACGATTCATTTTAAGAGAACTATACCATATCTATTACCTTGTAATTATCGATAAGATCGCCTATTCAACTAAAGAAAAAGTTTTCCTTCTCCTTTAGTATTTTAGTTCCTTGTGTTTCTCTTTGTGAAATTTGTTTTTTATTTCAGTTTTTGAGCATGATCGATATACCACTTATTTTTGAATATTTTTGCACATTGTTCAACAATTAGTTATTATTTATTATCAGTTTTTCAATATTTGAAGAGTATTGAGCAAATTATCAGTTGAGCTTTGGTTTTTACTTTATCAGCATGTTAGTTTTGATAATGAGGGATCATTTATGCTCATTCAAAGTGAATTTAACGATATTGAAATACCAATTACAATCTGTACATGTAATATTCTCAAATTGTTCATTCCATTTGCTTCGTTTAGAGAAATATGTTCTGCTCAGATGTTTGTGTGTTATTCATTATGAACACTTGATCTTTCGTTCCAGCTCATTGAATTTTCTCATTCTGAAGGAACACTACATTGGTCTTGAGATGTTCATCTGGTTATTCTCAACTCCGATGATTTTATATATTGTCACATCATCATGTCCTTCAAGATCATCGAAAAGTATAAGTCAATCACTTCAAAAAATTTAAATTCACATGAATATGAAATTATGTCCAGAATTGAACATTTTCAACACTAATGAATTTATATTCCAATAGAAATAAAACTTCTATCATCTTTTATTATCCTAATAGAAACATATTAATCATTAATTTCACTCAGTGCACATTTTGTGACATCGTCTATTATTTTATCAATACAATGTACTATCAACCATTCTTTCTCTCAGCAAAATTTGGAATTCATTTGGAAAGAATATGTTGGTCCATAATATTGAATATGCGGTAAGCTGTATCACATTCAATAACTCCATTGGATATCACAAATTGCAACTAAACTTTATCTTATCTGAAGGGTATCTGTACAGCTCATTATTGCAGTTAAGGACTCCCTGATCTGATCAGGTTCGTTTCAAAGAGGTAACAACTGAGGAATCTAGGGTCTGGCTGAACGTTTTTTCCGTTGCACCTATAAAAACATAGTCATTAGAAGACGAAAGTTCCAGAATTTCAGCTGAAACACGTTTGGGTTATTTGATTTGGAGTTATCCAGAATATCGGTGTGGTTTCGTTGTTGATGAAAGTGGTTCTCGTGGCTTCAGTTGCAAATTCAATGCAGGACGCATCTCTCGGCGTTATGCTGTCGATGACCTACTTAAATATGCATTGCCAGCAGATAATATACCTTTATGTTTAAATCTCTCGAAATCACCCGAGATGACAAAAAACATCCTGATGATATGGGACTTCACCTGCATTGACACTTTTACTCACTCTCATCTCGATTTACTCAGCAAATGGCTGGTACAGCTGAAACATATGCTGAAGAAATGAAACTGCAGGAATACAATTGCCTGGAAGATCATTATAGTCCCTATCCAATTATTATAGCTGGGTAGCTTTGATCCTTTGCATTTTTAAGAATATAAGTCAAACACTAATTGCAGTAACACTCATAACAAAAGCAAGATCATTTTCAGTACAACAATTCAGAATTGCTTGTGAGAAAGCAAATGTTGCATCAGTTCTTGGAACTATTGCTCCTTCTCGAAGTCTTGACTGAATTTTATTTTGCCAACAAAATATGACTGATACCTCAATGTTATCTTCCATGGGGATAGAAGTGAATCATACGCAATTTCAAGGAAGACAGCACAGGCAAATGAAACAGCTACAACATAAGATCAGTAATACATCCTTCACATAAAACCCTTGACCATGACGCATTAGGCAATATCGGCAATGCGTATAAAAGGATACCACCATGAATGACATTAGCACTTTTAGTACAAATGGTGTTTGAATAAAACTTGTCGGTGATCGAGGAACTGTGGGTAGTATATTCATTAGATAGAGTGATGACTTATCTTTGAGAAGTAAATCCAAAGATTTGTTCCTGGGGTCATGAATATCTTCGATATTTCTCCAAGGGTTCACACGCTGAAGTAAAAAGAATCAACGAGATCCGAAATGATAGACAAAAAAGAAAAGAGCACCTTCTGAGATATTCAAGAATGGATAACTCCAAGTTTGTTGACAACTTCGCCAGTTGGTTTAAATCTACATGGAAATGCTCTCATCGCTAGTTTTTGACCCCTTCTAAGATTTGTCTTTTCCGATTTCACGAAACAATGGTCAACTGAGATTATCACGATACTTGGATGAAGTCAAAAAATCAACGTGTTCAGGATGCCAAGATACTCAAGGGAACTCAAAACATTTCTGTCTGTTTGTTCCCAGAATTTTAGTCATACATTTGAAGGGAATTTCGTCATTAGACAGATCTGAAGGCAAATTAAAAGTAACCATCAACATTTCACTGGAATTTTCAGATATGGGTGATTATGCAGTAGACAGTTCAGAACTTTTCCGTTATAACCTCCATGCACCGTCAAGTCACTGCTGCTGAAGTTTGCTGAACTCATACCCCACATCCCAAACAGCACGACCACCCAAAAGCTTACATTCATGGAGCTTCCGACTAGGTAAGCCGAATTCTGAAGAGGCACGATATAAGAACAGTCAACAATCAAATTTCCACCTACGAATTCCTAAGGACACAATACCCAATGACGCACGAAATACCATGTTCCTCCTGCTCCAGAACTTATATCAATCAGACCAACAAGAGAGTCCCTGACAGTGCCTATGAGCTTGATGTTCCTGAATCAGATCCAGCCACATCCCTCTTCAAACATCATCGTGAAACCGGCCATTCAATAAGCTTTGAAGGCAGTAAAAATTTTTTTTTCTCACATTCTGTTTTTTCTGTCCAATGAGAAGTTTCCAGAAATTTTCATTGAAAGTTGTAAAACCAATGATCCTAGAGGTTTCTGTTATTCCTTTGATATTGGCCGAAAAATGTATGGAAACTGAAATTTTCAACTAAAATAAATTGAACATGTAATGTTATCAGATAATATTATCCATAACATTTTGTGCGGGATCCCTTTGCAATAAATACTCATCAAATATCTTCATCCAACAGTTCACATATTTCTCTAAACCGTAGTGCATTTATTAATAGTCATCCTAATAATATCTGTGAAGAAAATGATCATTCCCGCATAGCGCTTGTTTTCAATATTCGTTATCATTTTCCAAACACATAATTGAATTTGACCTTCCTGAAAGCGAGGATTCAATCTTGACTCTAATGGAATTCCACTTTGAATCACCTGCAGTGTCCTCGACCTGAAACAAATTTCGCGAGAGAATAACAAAAATGTCTCTCTGTCGGGCCAGGAAAGCATTTTTCAAGATCTAATTTCAAACGCTTTCAAAATATCCTACGCCCTTTTACTTAGAGAAAATTGAGACTATAACTTAGAATATTTCCGAGCTTTTAACCAAATTGAATTTGCATTTTCTGCTTGCAAGCTTTACACTGCCAGACATTATTTTAATGCCGATTTTTTCTTTTTTCCGGATTGTCTCGTCCTGCAGAAGTACAAAAAACTGAGACGACGACAGGTAAATATTACAAGCTTTCCATCTACGAGGAATTCCGCGAAAGTAACAACTGTTCTCCATTAGAGAAAGGAAACCTTCTTTGGAGACTTTTCCTTGCATTACCACTTGTATTAAAAAGTAAATCGTCTAAAGAACACACGACTTCGGAAGCTCCATATTTCGTTAGTTATTGTTGAAAGTTTTGAGAGTATGAACTCTCACAGATGAAAATGAATATGCTTGGCCTATTTTCCGGGTTTGTTGGTCGATGTCTGTGAATTTTACGCTTTCCTTTTTTTGCTTTACCGGTTTAGTGGGAGATGACCGTTTGGCGGGGGTTGGCCATTTTTTACTTAATTATGGGTTTCCATATGTTGCGTATCTCTACGCTACCTTAGCTTAGCATTGTTGGACAACATGTATGCGGCTACTTTAAATTTCCACTCAAACCAATATTCTTCCCTGTGTATGATCTCAGCTTGGGACCACTCGATGTTATGTTGATGGGTCCAAACATGCTCTGCTATTCCTGATTTACTGGTTTCCTTCGCTGTGTGTATTTCTTGTGCTCGGCAATGCGAATATTCAATGGCCTCTTAGTTTCACCGATGTAGGATTTTTCGCCATCACAGCTGAATGCAGTCCGCGTTTAGTGGCCTGGTTTTCATGAGGCTGCTACAGTGTTTCCGGATCTGAAACAGGTTCTGATGTAGTACTTGGACCCAATTCTTCTAATCCCTGCCGATAATCCTCTGATGTAGGGAAGTGCAAGCACTGTTTGTGACGGCTTTTCTTCCTTGTGAGGATCTCGCTGTCTTTCAGCCAAAGTATGTTCCACCATCTCTTTGGAGATGTCTAGTTCCTTCTCTAGACCTACATTCGTATTACAGAGCCCGAAACCACGGTCTAATAGAGTCTTGATGATTCCTCTTTTAGTCTATTGATGGTGGTTGGGTTCGTGGGTCAGATACTATCCCGTGTGAGTGGGATTTTGGTATACAGAAGTTTCCCACTCAGTGTCGGTCCTCTTCACCAATGCGTCTATGGCAATTCGTTGTGGACTTCCTTCTCTATTGTGAAAGTGATGGAAGGTCTTACGCTGTCTAGACGTCTTCCTGAAATACATCAAACACATAATATCAGACAATGGAAGTCCGAACTAATGAGATACTAGAATTTCATACTATAACGTTTCTACCGAAAGATTACTAGAAAACGTTTACTTTTGGCAAATAACTTGATTTTTTTTTAAACTTTGCTTGTATATTTGGAGAAACAAACAAACTTTTATCCTGATTTTTTGTTAAACGATCTGAAACTAGTCTTAATTGATATACTTTTGTATTTTTGTACTAGGACTTTTAGGAAATAAAATATGGACTGTTAAAAAAATAAGGTGAATGTTGGAAATTTTCGAAGAATTTTGTTACATTCTTTTTGTTCTATTAGTTGTGCTCTGTAAAAATATCTGAACATTTTCAGTCACTTTGATAGTTCAGGAAATATTAACAAATATCTTGATAATATGCAGTTTCCTTGATGAAGGTTGAAAATAAAAAAAAATGGTGAATGAGGTTTGTGTTTGTTTTTAAGATAGTTCATATTTTTTTTTCGAAGAAATTAATTAATTATTTTGGGAATTGGAAAGCAATTGGAAATTGCTGTTGAAAATATGAATAAAATAACTTCGTACCATCATACTATTACTTCAATAAATCGCAAAAAATTATGTAAACTGAAAAAATATCATTTCGATCAAGATTTCGAAAGGGCTCCAGAAGTTTCCTGATCACAAAATCTGTTTTCATCAATACTTATTAGAAAGTAGTTCCGTGTTAGGAATCACACGTTAAAAGATAAGACCTCGTTAATCCTCAGCTCGCACTTCGACTCGCTGGTTAACGGAAAAACAGGTTTTTTTCAAACAGAAAGATCTTCCACAAAGAGAAAATTAAAAACATTTTTATCATTTCGGAAGAGCTGTCTGGTATCTGTATCTGTAGAGTAGGGGGGGTGAGTGTAAGCCCACGAACTTAGGCCACATGTTACCCATTGTACATCCTCCCGAGGAGTTGTCCTCCTAGGTCATCGTCCATCCTGTCTTCTCCAGGAAGGTAGACAGGTCACTGGGAGACATCTCCTTTATATCGGCAGGTGTAGGCCAAGACTCGCCGAACACACACTCTCTTATTGACGATAACTCCGGACACTCGCACAGGACATGGCTGACAGTCTCATCTTTCTGTTCACACACCCTGCATAGAGGTGTGTCTACTAGCCCCATATTATGGAGGTGTTTTCTTAGTTGACAGTGGCCAGTCAGAAATCCTACTGTAAGGCGTAGATTTTTCCTGGTCATCGCCAGATATTTCTTCGGCGCCAGCTTCCCAGGGTCGCCCAAGGTGATCCTGGCAAGATTACATCCTTTGATTTCATCTCATCTCTTTAAGGATTGTGCATGGGTGTAACATTTGACTAGTTCCGCAATTGTCGAAGTCATCAGGCCGTGGGTGCTACTGGGTCCTAAAATTCTTAGTCCAGCCGCTTCCTTGGCTAAAGAGTCTGCAATGCGATTACCTTTACTCTTGTCGTGCCCTTCAACCCACCTCAAGATAATGTTATTATCTACCGAGGCTTTGGCTAAATCTTGGTGGCACTCTAGTTCTAGCCCTGAGGTAACACGCTGACCTTCCCGGGGTATATGCATGCTGATTTGGATGAAGTGGTTTGTTATCAAGTACTTCATCTCTTATATACCGCTCACATAGCCTCTCCATGGTTTTTAAGAAAAACAATGTGAGACTAATTGGTCGGAATGCTTTTGGTAGGGTGTAGTCCATCCTACCTGGTTTGGATATAAATACTACTCTTACTTCTCTCCACTTACCAGGAATATACCTCAGAGCTAGAGAGGCTTTGAATATTCCAACCAGGTGCGGCATAAGAGTATCCAGTCCCCACTGAAGTAGGGCTGGTCTCATACCGTCAAGTCCTGGTGACTTGAAGGGGGAAAAGCCCGATATAGCCCATCTTATTTTGTCCTCATCAATTACTTGACTAGCATATTGCCAGTCGTATTGTGAGGGTGTTATTGATACATCCATCCAGTTCGTCGTTCCAGGAAAGACAGAACCTGGGAAGTGAGTTTCCATAAGAATATCAGCACTCTCCTGGAGGTTGGCGGCTTTGTCGCCATTTTCTCTCGTCAGGATGCCGATACTCTCATGGTGGTCATTTGAGAGTGCCTTCTGTAGCCTAGCAGCTAGTGGGAAGTCTTCGACTGCCTAACAATAGGCTCTCCAGGCTTCTCTTTGCTTTCGTCTGCAGACTTTTTGAACTCTCTGAGGTTGGCTTGATATATACCCCAGTCCTCTTCGAGTCTTGTACGTTTTGCCTTGTTGAAGGTCGTTCTCGCTGTCTTTCTGAGGTGTTCCAGTTCAGGGCACCACCATGTGTTGGTTGTGCCATGTGTTTAAACCATCCTCATCGGACAGGATTCCTTATAGGCAATGTCTATTTTGTTGTGGATAGATACCGTATACCTTTCCAGTTCTTCATTGTTGCCAGGAGTCAGGACCTCTGTTTCCCGCAGAGCTCCTCTTAAGAGTCGATTGTAGAGAGCTACATCCGTCCTTTTCGGGTCACGGGATTTTACAGTAGTCCTGAGATCCTGGTTTACCGTATAGGTCAGCCAGCGGTGGTCTGACATAGAAATATGGTCCAAAACTTGCCAGTATTGGATTTTGTTTGATATTTTGGCTGTCGTAAGCGTGATATCTATTAATGTTTGGCTACGGGCGTTAATAAAAGTAGGTCTGATCTGAGCATCAAAAGTTGCTGAGGTGTGTACAGTTTTCTGGTTCAGAATAGTGTTTCAAGTGATTGTGCCAAGACATATTGGTGTCCATTTCAACCTCCAACAAACTTATCCAGAATTGTCAGATCTGACATTATTATATTCGGTTTGAAGATATTCATCTTTCTGGAGAAAACCGATGCCTGAATTTTCTTGGCATTGAATTGAATCTGATAACTTTCACCCCGAATCGAAATCACTTTTAGATCATCATTAAGATATGCAACCTCCTGCTGCAGGTGAAGATGTTCCTCCGCAGCCGATGTCCTGGAATCTAAATGGAATGACGAGACAAGTCTGCTGTCGTCAGCAAAGCAATTTATTGGATTCTTAATTTTTTGAATAAATCGTTGATATACAATAAACATATGGTTAAACAACAGCGTTGATGGTAAAAGCATTTGAAGATAGCCATCGACGGCCACTTGCAGGGAACGTTCTTTTAGGAAGCTGGAAAGCCACACACAATTCAATCTCTATCACAGACGATTGTTCATCAAGAAGATTACTCTTCTCGGAAAAAATTCCATCGTATTCAAGAAGCAGAAAACTCCCAAAGAAAGAAGGAAATAATTGAAAAAATCAATAAAAACTCTTCCAAATACGTGTAGGTTCGACATTTGATAATTATAGTTTTGGTAATGAATAGAACGGTTATTTTCAGTAGAGCACTTCCATTTATTGATGTTGTAAAATGAAAATTCCACTGATAATATCTATAGATATAGAAAACAGTTGTTACTTTCCGACTATCCTCTCTAAACGTCCATTACAGTAATAATTCACACTTCTCACAACCAACAATGGAGTCAGCCTAGGAAATTTTGTTTTTGTTTTATTTTCTATACTGTTCCAGGGAGATGGTACCGGTGAATTTTCCCCAGGAGATATGGTGAGTCTTACATCAGCTCAACAGAATCGATAGAACTCGTTGAGTTCAATTAATAAACCCGATATTCAAAATTATTGAGAGAATCTTCATATTGAACTTGGTGAAATAGCAATCTTTAGGTGAATTTTACTGGAAATTGCCTTGTTTCCCAACAAAAAATGAGGTAGATGATACCAGATCATATTTTCATTCGCTTCCGGGGTCTGCTATAATGTAGTTACTTGCTTGCAATCACAGCTATGAGAGGGAAAGACAAAAAGCGATTTCTTATTCGGTGGTCGTCGCCACATTTCATAAAATCAAATGACAAAACCTATCACCAACATCAGTGTCTATTATAGAAAAAAACATATTGCAATAAATATATTTTGATACTCCTCCCAAAACAAAAACAGTAAAAAAGAGGAAAAAAGAATATCAATATTTGTCTTTTTACAAATATCTCCATTTGGAAAAATGTAGTGAATTTGAAATGAATCGGACTGAGACAAATCAACAACTACTTTGTTCAATATCAGGTGATTGGTCCCCCTGGTCCTCCTGGACCACCTGGCCCATCAGGCTTACCAGGTCCTCCAGGAATCAAAGGAGATAGAGGAAAAGACGGGATCAAGGGAGAAGTGGTGAGTCATTTGCTTTGTTTTTTCCATTATATTATTTTGCATGTTTAGTGAGTTTAAATGTATCACAACAGTGTGTCCTCAGAAGGAAAACTTTTTTACGACTCGCATTAGAGTAAAATCAATATCAATGAAGACAGGTTTCGTAGCTAATATATTACCTCCAATTACAACCTCTAGTGAAATTTTCAGTCCCTCTGGGGATGCCCTGTACATGGTGGAGATATTGAATTTGTAATATTTCTTCATTTTCAGGGAGAAAAAGGAAACAAAGGCGATCCAGGGCCAATGGGATTACCTGTGAGTATATTGAAATGAATTGAATATTTAGTGGAGTTTTTCGGAAAATAGCATTTTCTTCGTGGTGAACAGATCGTTACTACCAAGTAATCAAGTCATTTTATTCATGATCGAAGTGTGTCAAAAGTATTTCCAAAACAGCGTATTTGTTCTCAAAACCTCAATATTATTCTTTTTGAAAATTTCGTACGTTATCTCAACATATGCATTAATATAAACAATTTTCGACTGACTGATATTGTTTAAGTTGTCTTTCAGATGACCTGTACGTTATGCAGTCTGCAAATTTTAATATTCGAACCTCGAATTAGACTTTTTTAAGATGGTCTGGTCTCCAGGAAATTTAAAAACTTATTCGTATAGATACTTTCATACTTGAGTAGCATACAGGAAGAAAGTGACAAAATTCAGTTGAATGTCGTATAGAACTATACAAACTCTTTCCGTTTGTTATTTTTGATAAACACATCTGAAAACTATGTTCCAAATCTTATATATCTCCAGTTTGTTGTGGATTTGGCCGCGGTGGTAGTGCGCCCGACTCACGATCGGAAGGTCGTGGGTTCGATTCCTGCCTCGACCAGATATTTTTCTCGATAGAATTTATCTGGTTGAAGCTGAGATGTTTCTGCAACCGTGTTAGGAATCACACGTAAAAAGGTAAGACCTCGTTAGTCCTTAGCTCGCACAAGTTTCTCAACTTCTGAGAGTTGTCGTTCGTATGGGGGCGACAGCTGATTAACGGAAAAACAGATTTTGAACAGATTTTGAATATTATTTCGCAATCTCGCACATGAACTGCTAACTGACGTATTTCAACCAATATATTTTTTCACTCCTGAGACCTTATAATAGTTTTCTTTTGAAGAATATTGAAAGATTTTTCTAGATATTGATGCTATTCTTCTATGAAAATGCCACGTCATTCCAAATTTTTTTGGTTCTCAAATAACAGTCGGTACACTTGTTTTCTACACTGCAGATATAGGAGAAAATGAAGAAAAGTTTAAGACCAGAACATTTTCATCGACTTTTTTGGGTTTTTCACCATCCACAATTTATAAATTGTAAATAACCTCCTGAACGTTATGATAAGTATCTACATAATTCTTTTTTTCGATAGACATAATTATCAAATAAGACAAGATACTGACGAATGAAACATTTCTCTTTGTGAAAAATGCGCATAAGGATGAATAAAAAATTACCCTTTTACATCTTTATGAAGTTCTTCACTACAATGTTTATATTTTTCAGAATATGATGTGACACGTGAAAAAACACAAAAAAAGAACAAAACACAAAATTATTCTACGTTTCTCTTTCATTTTATCTGAAAATTATAAGACTCACAATTCGAGGGTACTCCTGTAACTGAGGCTGAGCCCAGGACTTGAAAGGAATTTTGTCAAACAACAACGTTCTGACATAAATCAAAAATGTTTTATCACTGTTTGAATATGATTTTAATTTTTTCCTGGAGTCTTTGACGTTTTAAGTAATTCACACTTGAGATAGTTTTTCAAAGAATAATCTAGAGAGACAGAGAGAATAACGTGCTTCGGCATTAATGATTGCGAGTGAACAGAGAATGGTTCCCAAGATGTGGAATGTACTCCAGATCACTAAGCCTAAGGAAGTGGGAAATGGGAAAAAATACCAGCGTGTTCCAAACAGAACTGGCTGGTATCTCAACAGCCACAAAAGAAATAACCAGAAAAGGAATTTCTGGCAAAAACATATCAATCTGCACTGACAGCAGACAAGCCCTATTAGCCTTAAACAGACAACGTGTTACCTCAGGGATAGTACTAAACTGTCACCAAGATTTAGCCAAATCCTCGGTAGATAATATCCTGAGGTGGGTTGAAGGGCACGACAGGGGTAAAGGTAATCGCATTGCCGACCCTTTAGCCAAGGAAGCGGCTGGACTGAGAATTTTAGGACCCAGTGGCACCTACGGCCTGATGACTTCGACAATTGCGGAACTAGCCAAATGTTGCAGCCATGCTCAATATCTGAAGAGATGGGATGGAATCAAAGGATGCAATCTTGCCAGGATCACCCTGGGCGACCCTGGGAAGCTGGTGCCGAAGAAATATCTGGCGATGACCAGGAGAAATCTGCCCGGAGTTGTCGTCAATAAGAGAGTGTGTGTTCGGCGAGTCTTGGCCTACACCTGTCGATATAAAGGATATGTCTCCCAGTAACGTGTCCACCTTCCTAGAAAGGACAGGATGGACGATAACCTAGGAGGACAACTCCTCGAGAGGACGTACAATGGGTCAAATGTGGCCTAAGTGCTGTGAGCTTACACTCACCCTCCCTACTCTTCCCGATTTGGTGTCCTCCACAAAATACAAAATACGCTAGTTCATCTTTTATAACTGAGTTTTAGCCTTCTGTTGACTCTGTGAAATTACATTTGTCTCCAATAACCCGATTGGAAGGGTACATTTATAAGTGGAATGGATAAATTCCATATACAAAACCTATAAGAATTGAGAAAGCTTTCTCCTAAAATAGCTCCAAATGATTTTGATATCTGAAGACACCTTCTATCATTATGGTGTTAACACATTCATTCAATTGGTCTTTGTTACTGAAGTTTATATGATACTCTTCATATAAGTATGTTGTTGAACTGAGTTGAAATCTACAAAATCAAGTAACCGAAAGCTGCTAAAATTAACCTATTGTCGTCTGAAAGTTTTTTTTGTATTTAGTAAAACTGGTGCCTTCGATGATTTGTCCAAGGTGGTGACGGAGTGATATAAAAGGAAGGGAATGTGATTGGATGTTTTAGATTCAGGCCTCTTGAATGAAGGTAATATCTATCATGACACAGAACCTCTGTCCTTTCTCATGTAAGTTGCATCTAATCAGGTGGCAATGATATTGTGGTGCATTCATCTCCTTTTATAATAATAATAATAGTAATAATAAAGCATTTATTGCTCAACAATAACAACCATTTACAGAGCAATTTAAGATGACAATATATATCAAGTATACTCCTAGCACTAATACATAGAGATCTCAGCGTTATCATACGATATACGCTTATTTTTTAATTCGCTTAAAGAACAGGAAAAAATATCACAATATTCACAAATTTTGTTATAGTTCGTGCACATTACATAGATTGGTGCCTTAAGCATAAGGGTAGTTTGCGCCCGTTTACACATAAAAGTGCAAGTAATAAAGAAACATAGTTTTGGCCTCTAGGTGGGTATACTCCATCAATTTCAAAGCTCAAAAATTTCAGAATTTTTTTTGTGCCTTCTCCACGATAGAAATATATTGTCCGTATATAGGGTTCCATATTATAGATCCATATTCTAGTTTTGATTGGACAAAACAGAAATACATTTTTGTTAGAGCAGACAAATTTGTGAAATTTCTACAATTTCTTACGATAAAGCCGTATGCACGATATGCTGCATTTACTGTACGACTAACGTGTATGTCAAAGATGAGCTGCGCATCAAAATAAATTCCCAGATCTTTTATCGCATCAGTACGCTGCAATTCTACATTATCTATTCAGTATGCATAGTGAAGACTATCACTTTTCCTAGTAAATGTAATTGCTTCACATTTGGATATATTCACTGGGAGTTAATTTTTGATACACCACCTATGAAAAATATTCAACTGGATCTGCAAATAACTGCAATCATTTAAAGAAGTGACGGACGTATATAATTTTAAATCACCGGCAAACATAGGCCTCTTGCGTTCGAGAGATGTACACAGGTCATTTCTCTTCAGCAAGAACAACAGTGGGCCTAAATTAGATCCCTGTGGTACACCGCTGGTTGCCGTATACACTTCCGATTTGTAACCATTGTATTGAGCAAACTGTTTACGGTTGAATAAATATGATTCCAAAAGTGCTATATACATTTTGGAAAAACTTACGTTCGAGAGCTTGTGTAATAGAAGTGTGTGATTTATTCTATCGAAAGCTTTCGAGAAATCTGTGTACACCAGATGATACCTTGACTAAAGTCATCCATTTCTTCAGTTAATCTAATCTCTTTTTTCCAATTCAAGGGTCCGATGGGCTTGAGAGGGGAGAGCGGCAGACCTGGTGATTACGGAAAAGCGGGTTCAGCGGTAAGGAAGCCATATTATTCCACACTCCATAGCTATAGGCCTAGAGAGCGTTAAACAACAAAACAGCCTAACAAATTAACAAAATTATTAACAACATTAATAACAGTACCCTCACCGATTTCCGTTCGGACTCAGTTTATGGACAATTTTTAAAACTCCCCTGCACATGTATTGGAGGACAATAAATGGTGATATAGAAAAATCACCAACTGCCAAGGAAATTGAATCCATTATTAACATATTGTCAACAATATTTCTATGTTTTGAATCATTACTTTTTCTCAAACTTGCTGAATTGTCTACCTTCAAGAAACCAGGAAGAATGGAAATGTCGAATATCCTATTTGTGTATCTTCAATGAGAGCAAGTTGAGGAATTGCTATGTTCCAGACATTTTACTATTAGTTACTGTCATATTTGTATTCGAGCTGTATCTATGCTGCTATTTATAAATATTACCAAAGCGTGTTACAAGGAAATTTACAATCGGGTTTATAACTGTAACAATAAATAAAATCAAAAGTAACTCTATCTTTCATAACTTTTAATCCGGGTCGGGTTTGAGTCCAAATGTTATATAGAGATGATGAGTTCTTTATCAAATTCTGAATTATAATGCTTTTTCTTTGCAATTCGTCAGAGGAAAAAATTAAAAATCTGAAACGAGTCAATATATTTCTTGAGAATAACATCATAATGGATATATAGTTTCTGTATGTTTTTTTGTTTTCTCAACCATAGAGAAAGTTTCGTCTGGAAGTTTTTATATTAAATGAATGAAATAAATGGATAATTCAAACAAATATACATTTAAATTCACATTCCAACACCATTTTTCAAAAGTCATGTTTTTGAAAAAGGATTCCACAGTAATTGTTCGAACTGATCTGTAGAAATTTCCCAAATCAAAATATAACCGATTGTTACAATTTTCTCAAAGTTTGAACAATGTATATCTGAATACGTGAGTCATAATTGTGTATTTATTTTCAGCAAAACATTACCAATTTCAAATTTAGTTACAATACAGTTGGGCTGAAAAGTTCGTAGTTTTTTTAATAGAATTTTACTTCATTATTCGCCCATCGGAGACGATACACCTATTATAGAAGTCATAATATTTTTCAATGCCATTTTTATGGTACAATTGGTCGTCAGCCTCAAAATGTGCGTTATTTGAAACCGTTTTTTTTTGTATCATGAATCATCCTTATGTATAAAAGTGTAATAATATCAAAAATTACATGTGACAGAAACGTTTTTATCATATGCTATATGTATGCTACATGCGGAAAACTATTATTTTAATTTTTTTCAAGGAAAATATTATTTTAAAAAACATATAAAGATATCAGCAAGTCAACAATGAACTTTGAAGTATTTTTATTCTCAGGTTACTTTGAATTGACCTGCTCATTTTCTAGATGCTCAGGCAAACGAATTTAAAACAAAATCAATCGAATCCACAATTTGATAAGCTTCAAAACTTTATCTCTGATCTCTATTTCGAAAATTGCACTCCATTTTTTTTCGTTATTTTCATGAAGTTATGCTTTCTTATATACTTAAACCCGATTGCAAGTTTTCAGATGATCACAATGTAGCTACTACTGATACCAGTTATAACAAATCGAACTGTCCGTTTAAATCATCTATTTCAAAAGAACCTACATCCCCAGAAAGATTATCATTGAATAATTCTAATACAGAATTCTGTTTGTAAATCTCCGGCAAAAACGTTTCTCATTTATTTTCCTATGAAATGCGAAACCCATCAAGTATGCATGCCCGAGGACTCAATCAGGATTTTTAAGAGTTTCTTTGAAGTCCCATTTCAATTTGTTATTCCAATATTTGCTAGTCTACTGAGTACTTAATGGCTATGACTGATCTCAAATTGAAAACCAAGACGTACGAGGGAAAACTGAAGTGTTGATGGGTTTTACAATTGACCAAAAAAGTGATTGCGATTTTTATTTGTTGTAACTGTTTCATTGGTACCTAACATGCAATGTATGGGGATACAAACCATTTTTCGTCCATTCTAGTACTTAACACATTTAAAATGTTATGTTGGATTACCAAGAGTGTATTGGGTAGTGAATAAATATCAGATATCTACATATAAATCTGACATTACAGGGTGATTCAGAACACAGTTTTGAGGTCCCAGAATCCACCAGGAAGAGGTATTTCAGAATCTATGAAAAGTAAACCGACTCAAATAGATTATACATTCAATACAAACTTCTGTCTCACCCCGTAATATTAAGGAAGGTAAATGTATAAAGACTTTCGAAAGCCATTATTTTTGAGGTTATCAAACCAACAGTGTTGTAATATAAATGTTACATTTTTATAGGTGTTTTATAGTAAGTTTAGTATATTGAAACAAAGTAATACAGTTTCGAGAGAACTTTTCCAAAACATGATCGAAAATGCCACCTTTCATTGAAACTATTTAAAAAATCAAATATACGATAATAATATACAATTTATCATGGTCGATCAAAAGAATCAGTTGGCTTAGATAATTATTTTTAACTCACAATACAATACAAGAAAGGTTATATGCCCTTGTTCATTGTTTACTATTCACAATTAATTTCAATAGTATTTAAATCTGCTATAATAAAGAACGCAAAAAGAATACACCCACTCTCATTTTATTTCTACTATATTCAATAATGACATCACGTACTATGAAACATTATAAGGCATTATTCATTTCTTATTTGTATCCCCCATTACTCTAAATAGATGAAGTTGTCTTTTCCTGAGACATTGGCGTTTGGAATGTCAAATATATCGCTGATAATATCACTTCTTTGTATTGCTTCTCTTGACAAATGTATTGGTGATTGGGAATTTGAAGCTGATTTTTTATGCATTGAACTATCACATTATTTTTCACTTTGTAATTTAACTCCCAATGACAAAATGGTTTAGACTTTCGCGGTTGAGGTTTTTAGTGTCACTGTTTTTCGAGTTTGAAAGCCGTGGATTTTTGGAATTTCTTCCTGACGTTTCGCTGGCTCGAGTGGCTAACTTCTTCAGAGATTTAACCATCATGGCTTGCTGTCCGATGACTAACTTTTAGGCTTCGTAAAACGTATTTATGCCTTGTCAGGTAATCAGTTGTATTGGAACCTGTATTTGTACCTGTACCTGTACCTGTACTTGAACCTGGAACATTAACAATCTTGCTGCCTGTTGTCATTCTGTTCGTTATTCTTGAATTCCTTAAAATGGGGTTCCATATTCGATTGAGGTTTACCGATTCTTCTTTTCTTTTGAAATTCACCGTGTGTTTGTGGATCTCTATTGCCTCCCGTACCAGTCGGCTATAGTATACCTGGTTGGGGGCAATTAGTTCTGTGTTTTCAAACAAAATTATGGGGTATCTTTCACTAAGCGCGTGTTCTGCCACAGCTGACTTGTCCGCTTGGCCTAGTCTGCAGTCCCTCTTATGCTCCGATATACACCTTCCCACAAGTGCACGGTATGCGATAGACCCCTGCTGCTGATAATGGGTCTGTTCTGTCTTTAACCGACCTGAGGCTTTGTTGTATCTTCCTCGTGGGTTTGAAGACTGTTTGGATGTCGTGTTTATCGAATAGTTTTCCAATTCTGTCCGTGACCCTAGGGATGAAAGGTAGATATGCGCGTGCAACCATCTGTTCCTTCTTCGCTTTTTAAACCGTGGTGCTCTTCGTTGCCTCCGAAATCAGGAAAGCCATGAAACGGAAGAGCACCACGGTTCAAAAAGCGAAAAAGAATCAGATGGTTGCACGCGCATATTTACCGTTTATCCCTAGGGTCACAGGCAGAATTGGAAAACAATTGGATAAACACGACATCGAAACAGTCTTCATACCTACGAGGAAGATATAACAAAGCCTCAGGTCGGCTAAAGACAAAAGAGACCCATTATCAGCAGCAGGGGACTATTGCATACGTGCACTTGTGGGAAGGTGTATATCGGAACCAGCAAACGATCCATGGGAACAAGACTGAAAGAGCATAAAAGGAACTGCAGACTAGGCCAAGCGGACAAGTCAGCTGTGGCAGAACACCTCAATCGAATATAGAACCCCTTTTAAGGAATTCGAGAATAACGAACAGAATGACAACAGACAGCAAGATTGTTAATGTTCCAGGTTCAAGTACAGGTACAAGTACAGGTACAAGTGCAGGTACAAGTACAGGTACAAGTACAGGTACAAATAAAGGTACCAATACAACTGATTACCTGACAGGGCATAAATACGCTTTTCAAAGCCTAAAAGTTAGTCATCGGACAGCAAGCCATGATGGGTAAACCGCTGAAGAAGCTAGCCACTCGCGCCAGCGAAACGTCAGGAAGAAATTTCAAAAATCCACGGCTTTCAAACTCAAAAAACAGTGACACCTTGACTCCCAATGATATAAATTCCAGTGGAATATAGGTCAAAACGTATCCTTTGATAAAATGTAAAGATAGAAGAAGAAGTCTTTGATACAACTAGTTTGTTTATGAACACTTCAGAATCCCTATTTGTATTCTATTTTGAAACACATTGTCTTTCAAGTCCAGCAGAAATCAGACATCATACGCGTATATCATCTTCCTTGGCTGGTTCCTCATTGTGATAGCCTGGTGGAAACTTTTACCCATCCTCACTGGTTTGCTAATTTTTTATTTCATATTCTGCTTCACCTCAATGCTTATCCAAAAGAGTTGTAATCATCAAACATTACGATTTTCCATGAATTCCGGTTTTCAGTTCATTCAACAAAATTTTCATTCGATTTCTCATCGGTTGGATAGATATTTTTTCCTGAATTTTTTCCATACTCAACTGGAGCATATGGTTTTCAAGAAGATATGACTATATCCTTATCGCCAAATCGTATTTTGTCTCTGCCATCCCAGAGACAAAAGAAGCATATATATATATATTTGTTAGGTTAGTTTTCTGATGTCTAAAAAAAAATTTGATATTTTTGAGTACTAATTATTCATTGATGACAGCGTCATTGAAATAACCAAATCTTGGTGTTTATTTTTTCATTACTTAGTGAACACCTTGAGCTGCAACATGTTTATTTTCCTTGTGAAGAAGAAATAGATCTTCAATCATCTGTAAAATGAATGTTACTGAAGTTTTATCCCAACAACAAACCGTTATTTTTTATTTTTCAACACCTCGACACCAAGTGATCATCCTTAAGAGGATGATCATTCTTTCTCTTGAAGATGATCACTTGGTGGTTAAAACACGTGTCGAGGTGTGTGTGTGTGAATGTAACAGCCTTTTTTGTCTAATATAGTGAAATGTAATTCTATTTTCTGGATTCGGTAATTTGTGCCATTGAATCTCAAACCATCAAAAGCTTTTTTTGGCGTATCTAGATCCCTTCTTCTAGATGTTAAGCAATTGATGGTGTCCTCTCACAATCACTTTCATATTTATCAAAATAATCAGAAAAGCAATATCCATGCAAACATAGTTCTGTTAGCTGGAAATAAGTTGGCATCAGAATTTTCTCTGGGGCAAAAACAGGCAGTAGAAATCTGGATTCCACTGCACAGTCATACATAAAAACACACATCAACATGACTTACACCACCTCTTCTCATAATCTTATTTCATTTATCCAACAACAAACAGAAGAATTAACAAATACGCTTGAGCATAACTTCACAACAAATTTTTTCTCAACATAAATATTCTTTCCACCAACTTCTTCCTATTCAGGATGGCAGATAGAGCACTTTCCTCTATGTTTACCAAACAAATAATGATGAATCAATCTATTGGGGTCTTTGTAAATAAGTGGTCAAGTAACTGACAATTGGACATACTATAACCAAACATGTTTAGAAGTACACTTTATGGTGTTTGAACTATTTTAGTGGGATTTTTTGTATAGGAAAGTGAATATCGATCAAAAAATTAGGCCTGTATAAATAAAAACAGATTTTATATTCAGACACAATGATTCCTGAAATTATTCCAGACAACAAAAAAATTATTGTAAGCCTGTTTTGCCAAAATAATGTAATCGACTAAATGGAAATTTGAGACAAATTGGTGTATTCCGAAATAATTGTTGAATAGTTGCAATCAACAGGTAACTTTTTAGCACTACAATGCTAAACAGGCAAGTGACAGTTTCTCTATAGTCTGACAATTTCAATTTCATTTCTTGTATTTGCACATAATTATCGCATTTCCAATATGTAATCAATGAACTCTGTTATCTAAAAATCTAATTTTGGAAAAGTGCAATCATTGTACGCGACTGATATGGATTAAGATGGAACCTGAGAATTGTAAGATATTTTTAATTTTAATAATATGTACTTAGGTAAGTTCGACGTAATATCATGTACGAAATTCACTGTATGTGCATGTGCTGTAATTATTAAAAACGCTTTGATTTACATTGACTCTTGTGCTTGGATCACCACGAACCACTGCGGGCGGTTATGAAAAAAATTATCATAAGTAATACCTGCTATGCATACATCAACTACATTTCGTTTATCGAATTTAACTTTTGAGTCAAACAAAACGAGCCGCACTACTAAAATTCACGTATTCCATCTCCTGGATTTCTAAATTGTTAAACTTTATTCTGTTCACGAAGCAAAAGCACGCTAAACTGAAAAATAACATTTCCGATTTAAATGTATTATTCTCAGTGATGGTATAAAAGTCCAACTCACTAGTCGCATCAACTAAGATCAGATGTCTCCAAATATTTTTGAGTAACATTCATAATGTTTTTTAATATTCATAATTTTGGACGTCACTGTCATATCTACTATTGACAATTGGAATCTATATTTGTACCTACATAGCACTGCAACGAAGTAAACAAATGTATGTAGTATTTTATAACATCGTAGAGTGCTGGAATTGGTGCTATCTGAAATCCTTTCATATTATAAAAAAAATATTGAAAGAGCAAGCAGTTTCAAGGAAGTCTTTTTGTTTCTGAACCTCATAACTAGTAATGTAATAGAATCGGCCTATAGTTGGTGCAAATCCATTTCAAGAAACATTTTATTCTGAGCTATTCACTGAACATTTTCACATGAATGCAACACTTTTTGCGTATACAATATCTTTTTCGGGCGTGTCTAGACATGCGAATATAGCGTATATAGTGTATCCATTGTATAGGGGTTTTCAACCGGGACTTTGAAACTTTGACAATGGGTAAAGGCCATCTTGTTTGAAGCTACATCTGTCAAATTAGTTGTTATTTATTCAGTCTGTTTTGCCAAATCAACATGGACGAATACTAGTCCGGTCAATTTAGACCTGAAAACAGTAATGAAATAACGAAAATTGCGACAGAGCTAAATTATGGAGGAGACCTTTATTTTACCATAAGACATAAAAGTCCATATCTGTCCCATGAGCGCTTGAAAAGTTATTCGGGGTCAAAGGTCAAAATTTCAGGTTTTTTGAGTTTTTCTCGAAAATCGTAAGTTTTATCAAAATGGTCCATATGATTTTTTTTGTAAGTATCACCGTTCCTGAGATATCGCAGTTGTAAAAGTCACGTTCTTCGTAATATACATACGTTCCACACCACCTGTGAGGTAGTGTACTTGGCGCGTTTTTTTAACGTGGTTTTCCCAGTAGGCCTATTCCACGAATCGTTATTACGTAATTTCTAGTCACAATACTTATTTATTGTCAAACACACAAGATTGAATATCTTCACGACAGCTCAACGACAGCTTTTGATAAGTCATCAGAACGATCTTCAGCTAATTTCAAAATAGATTCTTTAAATTTGAGTGTAGAAACTTTGTAATTTTTTTTTCAAAGACTCTGGAGTTTATTTTTCTCAGCCTATTCATCTGCTTCATCACCACAAAATAAGCAGTTTTCTTCAAAACTAAAGCTGGATTCACTTACTCGTGCTCTACTACGAGGTGGACTTACTTTTGAAGTACTGGCCTGTTCATCTTTTCGCTGTATTTTTGCTGCGGCAATTGAAGTTTTCCGGGTGTATGATTTTCGGCAATTCACGTGGATTGTAACGGACTTCAGACCTCTTAAATATTCTGTAAACTCATCACTTCTCGCATTACTTGTATCGATGTTTGCATTCCACGATTGACCACAACAGTTTCACCTCCAGTCAAAAGCTTAGAGCAAATAAAGCAAAATTGTGACATTTTTTTTTTTCAAATATTAATGACTAAAAACTCTTATTGTAGACGCTTGTAATAAATACGTATATTCATTCGAACAGAACGTTTTACACTGAAAGAAGCAGGCACATGAACGACGTCACATGGACAGTAGAATAGGTAGCCAGATGTTATATTCAAGGCCATACGGTTAGAGGGGATTTTCGAAGGGATTGACGGTCCTTCAAATGTATATTTTCTGAATATAATAGATTATATCATATGCATAAAAGAGACACAAACAGACATTTTTACTTGCTTAAGTACCTGAATGTGTATATACGTGGCTAATGTGCGCATATTACATAGAACGTGACTTTTACAATTGCGATATCTCAGGAACGGTAATACTTACAGAAAAAATTATGGAGACCATTTCTGTAGAGAATTTTGAGATCTACAAATTTTTGTTTTTCATGGTAAAATAACGATCTTTACGAAAATTTAGCTCTGTCGCAATTTTTGTAAAATTCAATATTGTATTATGACCAGACTATACAGCTTTCAACAAGACGTCCAATTGACAAAATTGTTTCATCAGAATAGATGTTCTGTTCGGGCAACGTACCGCGCGCTTCGTCCATTTTACAGTCGCCATAGTCGTCCTACTAAAAGGACTATTTGCAATGTGGTGGATAAATTTGAGTCCACTGGTTCAGAAAACGACCGACCAACACCCGTACGCCGACGAAATACAGTAGATTTTACATCACTCACAAGACCTTTGCATCGTGACTTGAGCCTGCACCCGTACAGAATTCAACTGACCCAGGAACTGAAGGTGAATGACCATAGCTGAATGGTCTCTGCAGCAGTTGGCAACTGATCCCAATTTTCATCGAAAAATCATCTTCAGCGATGAGACCCATTTCTTAACAAACAAAATTGTCGAATTTGGGACCAACCCACATGAGGTCTAGGAGCGTCCAATGAATCCCGAAAAAGTCACAGGTTGGTGTGTATTTTGGGCTGGCGGCATCATTGGTCCGTATTTCTTTGATAACAAAGTTGGCCAGGCCATCATTGTCAACGGCGAGCACTACAGGTCAATGATTACCAACTTCTTTTGGCCTGAACTGTATGATATGGACACCAAAGATATGTGGTTTCAACAGGAAGGCACTACGTGCCATACAGCTCATGTCACATTGAATATTTTGCACAAGCGATTTGAGGGCATGGTCATTTAACTTGGAGGTGGTGTGAACTGGCCACCAAGATCGTACGATTTGACCGCGTTAGACTTTTTCTTGTGGAGTTCACTTAAGTCGCAGGTGTTTGCAAATGAGCCACAAATCATAGTGGTGCTCGAAGCCTACATAAGCCATGTCATCGCTCAAAGTCAGCCCGATTTATGCGCCTCTGCCAAACTCTAAACACCTGATTCAGTCCCCAGCGGGGCAGGCACAAAGTATATGCTCTGCTGTATGTATATGAGTATATGAGGCAGTCGGATAGTCAAGGTGCCAGATTCCCATCTTGATACCCGCGACAACCTTTCCATATAAGGATTTTGCACGTCAGCTACACCCGAAGGTGACTGCTCAGATTCAACCGTGCAGGGCTTTTTCGCCTCTGGTTTTTGTGAACCATCAATTAAGCGTTTGCTAACCTGCTCATGGTGGATTTGTTCCTCCACCTGAGACAGATTCTGCGTATGCCGCCCAAGCATTTGGTGCAAGGCGGTTTTATAAGGTATCCCGCTCTTGAGGAGATGACTCACGCTGTCCTTAAAAGTCCCACAAGTAGCTATGGAAAGAAGGTCAATAACGGCAGAGCCCCGCATTACTGTGACAAGGCGGTGCTACGACGAGAGGGCGCCCGTTATTTCGAACGTTCCGTAGAGACAGCTGATAGGCTCAGTGTCATTCATCCTCTCGGCACGGATACACTCACCTTAGGATTAAGCCATCATTAGGATGCCATTCATTTAGGGAATAACAGAACTACAAGTGATATCCAGCGGGGCTACGTGGAAGCAGGCATTTGATGGCCGGTTTGCTCAACCCCCACATCCCAAGCCGATGCACTCGACAAAAACAGCATGCACACTGGTTCGGGCAGTGAAAAATGAACAAGGAGAGTCAACCCGCCTTGTTTTTACTGGAATTTCATCCGAATACTAAACCGTTATTTTAACACCACGACAGGTGTTTCGATCACCAAGTGGAACCATAGATATCTCTTAAGTGCCCTAAATTAATTTCAAAATGTTGTCCTATCTACTGGTCCAAATGTATTTTACAATGTATCCTTATGTAATAGTCAGGGGAATCTGATGATTAAAATATTATTTCAACAAGCTATATCGTATATTATCAGGTACTAGTATACTATATTAGGAATAGATGCCTGTTGTTGTTAACTTAATAGTATACTAGAAAGCTTAATAATATACTATTAGGCGCTTAAGGAAAGACTCTATATTATAAAACACGTGTTGTGTTTTTGTTTAACTGTTTAGTGAAAATCTCACAATAAAGTGTCTCTTGAATACTCATAACTAGTGTTCGATTGACTTTGAAATCTTTGTACCACTCTTTGCCAAAAAAAATGTATAGATAATCTTCAGTGGAAATAGAGGCCAAAAATGTGCCATTCTGCAGCGTTTTTTATAATTTTTTCTGGCAACAGAACATATTTCCACCGTGAAAATATATTTCATCTTTTATTTTCTGATGCATTAATTCTTGTGGGATGAAGTTTTAGATTTTCACTTTATTAATTTCGAAAATCTACATACCAATATTCACGCCTGTATGAATTTACATGGTAATCAACCACCATGAAAGTAGCATTGAATATGATAGACCCATGAACTGTTATACAATTTGAAACTCAATTTTTCATTTGTTTTTGAAAGCCTATCAAAATTCAATTGTAATTGTAACTCTACCTAACTAATTTTCAAAATTGAGGCTGGAGATGAAATACGAGATTGAAATTGTAGAACTAGTACTGCTGCCATGTAGAATGTAACAACTCTCCACAAACGAAACTTTTGTTTCGCGAAACTCCCCAAAAACAAGTTTTTTCACATAAATTCCACTCAGGAAAAAAGTCTTTCTGATTTAACGTTTTTCAGATGAATAATGACAAACACAATTTTTTGCAATGAAACAGTCATTTTCTCCTATAAGAATTAAACTGGTGGAACTGGTATCGTTACTAAATAGTTTAATTCAATATATCAAATTTTCAAATGCTGGCCAAGAGTTATCCTTGAAAGTCGGTTCTATATTTCACGATGATAGTAACAAGAAGACTAATTCGTTTTTGCTTATGGTTGGGTATTGTGTTCACTTCAAAAAGCATAGTGGAATAACTGCATCACTGCGGAATACGACTTGCATGGTAAGATAATACTTTCCTTATTAGCATACTTGTGCATTTTGACAGATCAGCATTTTGGCTTTCATCATCATTTCAGCTTTCACCAATATCCTTTAAATGATATTTTTATTCGTTTTTCTTCACAGGGTCCACCGGGGCTGGATGGAATGAAAGTGAGTATAGAAGTTTTCTCCTACAAACTCTCTTAGAATTTGGTTCATATTCGCTGTCTTTAGAGGAGTTTTATTGATGTAGTGTTCTGCGTAGACGATATACTTTTTTGGTATATTCATACCATACATCTTTATATCCAAGAAATATAAGTCATAATTGAAATATAGATATGATTCATATATTTCAGACAGGTTGATCTCTATTGAGTCTCTATTTATAAAGGGTTTATTTCAAAATCAACTGCTTCTATTTTTTTGTCAGATTCCCAAATTTTTAATGCATGAAGATGAAAAACTAGAAAACCAAAATCCATCTTTCCTAAACATTTTGAACATATATCCAAATAAATATTACTGGAGTTTTTTCCCAAACCCAAATCGTTATTTTCAACACATCGACACCTGAATCTACCTCCTTTACACTTTGTGATGAAGGGGGAGGCCAGGATGGGCCAATTCAGACTGGAAAACTCACCGAACTACAAATGATCGGACCGAACAGAAATTTCGGAACATGTGGAGGAGCACATATTGAATATGTGCACGGACCACATGACACCGAAGTACACCTTTAACACAAACTTCATGGCCAAAATCATAAGCCGTGAAGAGTGGAATACCATTAGTCATCACGAAAACATGTTTGGAAAAAACACCTGGTATACAGATGGATCGAAGACCAAACATGGAACGGGAGCTGGAATATACCGAGGAGATAGAAATTTAAAGTACAGTTGTACGCTAGGACTATACATGTCCGTCTTTCAAGTGGAAGTATATGGTGTCTCGCAGTGGCAAGGCTTATTAAATTGAGACCTCAAAGAAATGAGCGGATCCATATTTTAACAGACAGCAAGAGCGCACTAGGGGCTCTGACAAACCCGAAGGTGACATCAAAACTGGTCTGGGAATGCCATGAAGAACTGAATGAACTTGCAAACAGGAACAAATTAACTTTGTACTGGGTGCCAGGGCATTCAGGAATCACAGGTAATGATAAAGATGATGAATGCGCTAGACGCGGATCATCAACTTAATATATAGGTCCTGAACCAGCTCTGAGGGTACCAAAATCATTGGCACGAAACCAGATTAGGACATGGACCAATAAGAAGCACACAGAGTACTGGACAAAAGTACCTGGCAACAAACACAGTAGAACCTTCATTAGGGAACTGTCCGAGAAAAGAATTGCAGAACTACTTCAATATAGTAGGGATCGGATCAGAATATTTACAGGGTTACTAACCGGTCATTGTCTGCTTAGAGGACACCTGAATGAACGGAGACCTCAGCTGCTAATTATGCAACGAAGGGATAGAAACAGCTCTACACATCTTATGCGAATGTGAGGCACTGAATCACAGGAGGCAGGCAATATTTGGACGTACAAAATTACGTCCAGAATAATAAGACGAACATATGGAACATATGGAATGGGTGGCATGAGAAGATGGAAGAATAAACGCAATAAGTCCAAAAGGCTGCAGTGTTTTCTGGAGACTTAGACTAAATGGACAAGTCAGACAGCTCCGAAAGGACCAAAAAAACACCTCGACACGTGTGTCGATCACCAAGTGATCATCTTTAAGAGATCATCTTCATCTTGAAGATGATCACTTGGTGATCGAAACATCTTGTCGAAGTGTTGGAAATAACTATTTGGTGTTGGGAAAAAACTCGAATAATACTCATTACTACACCAAACGTTCCAAACAGTGCATCACAAATATATCCAAATCTATTTTTCATGTATGTTCATCAGAAAATAATTAAAAATGTTTCCTTTCCACAACATTTTTTTTCTGACTGTGATATTTTGCCCCATTGAAAAGTTAAGATGGGAGGGTACATTTATGTTCACACTGTAATTTATACAGTGACACCACTACAGTCCGCACCATGATTTTTTTATCAGATATAATCAAAATTTGACTTTGCAGTAACTGTAAAAAATTACTGAACTTGAGCCATTTAAGTTGTCACTTGATATTCTGGATATGTCAAATTTGACATTATCCGAAGAGATTAAAAAAAATTGGGTTATACCTATCTGGAATTTTCCAAAAGTGCCTCAGAAAAAAGTGTTTCAGTTTTCAATTGACCACTTTTCCACCTAATTTCAACTCCCTACTGTCACTTCGAATTTTTCCAATTAATTTCATTGTTTGGAACTTTTACTACATACGATATCTTATTTATAAAATACTTTTGTTGTTATTAAAAAAAAGAATGCGCCTCTGAAAATTCGTTTTTTCATTATGCAAAGTTCTTCTAATCTCCTCAGCTCAATCAGTTTGATTGACTGACAAATTCAATTCAATAGTTCCTTTGCTTATGATTTAGATCATAAATAGGTACACAAAAAGAGAATACAAAATTGCATATATTGAAAAACAGTAAGATATTGAAATTATAATATGAGTACAAATAAATGAACACACTCAGAAACACATAGTGATAACAATGGACTCAGAAATGAAATCTCTAAAACATCAGATGATCTTGTGGGTCTGGTGTTACGTTTCAGCAAAATTAAATAGGCCCTTGTTCCTCAGAGTGACCCTGATATAATGCACTTGGATTATTTGTGGAGATTCGTGAAATCTAAACTATACATAACTGAGCTGCAGTCTATTCGAGAGCTCCTAATCCTAATGAATTCATAAATTCATTATTATCAAGAAGTAGATGATAAACGTTCGAAAAATTCATAAACTGGAGTGGAAAAGTAGGGTTTTTTTAAACTTATATGAGACTGCTAATAACTCATGAATGGCTTATCCGATTTCCAAAAACAAAAATGTGTCGGATAGACCGATGAAATACCTAATAGGTATCATAGGATCCCCCTTCCTGTTTAAAAAACTAGTAAAAAATTGACGACGACCATTGTCTTCCGTCAGAACAATCACGAAAAATACAATAATCTTTTCCGACACGTTTTTCACCAAACGAGTTGGCGTCTTTGTTTCTCACCATCACCTGAAGACGCCAAGTTGGTTGGTGAGACGCGCGTTGATAAAAGTATTGCATTTCTGATGTTTGGGAAAAGTGTTCGTTTTTGGAATCATACGTCAAATATCTTTTTTTCCTATCAATAAAGTACCAAAAATGATGTCTATTTGCGTAAATTTTGATCTTGTCCCTTTCAACAACATGTATATTGAATTATTATTTCACTAAAAATTAATTTATGTCTCACTCCACAATAGTTTCATTGGTAGATGAAGTTTCACCTTTCTGCAATGTAGAAAGTATAATTATATCTATATTTGCTCATGAGAGTACCCATACTTCAGTAAGCTATACAAAATATAAAAATATGTAGACTCAGTAGAGGATCTGAGCGGGATTTGAAAGTCCTTAGATTCGCGATGGTCAATATCTCGCTGAACTGAGGGATAACCTGATAATCATCTAATTTCCTGATGCTGCTAACCAGATGAGCGAAACACACGTCGAAGGAAAGGGACCGAGTTCTAGTGTTTGGAACAAGTGTTTACATTAGAATCATTCTCTGTTTGAAAATTTTTTCACACAATTTTTCATTCAACGAAAAATACCCTGTAATTTGATTTCACACTCAAACTGAACTCCTTCATTAGGGCGCCCAAGGCGAACCTGGAAGTAAAGGTGAAAGAGGGGATCCAGGACTTCCGGTGAGTTTATCGACTTTTCTATAATGATACTTCAAACTACTGAAATTGTTGACTGAAATTTGGAAATAAACAATCATGGTAGAAACGAATATCAATTTGCTTGAACAGAATGTATTTGACAGTAGTCAGAGTTTGAAATTTGAAATTATTTATAATTTAGTCCGGTCAATTTAGACATTCCCACCCAAATTCCCACCAAGCTAAAAATCAGCAAGATGGTTTAAAATATGATTGAAAATGAAATTTGAAAGTTCCCATTTCCCCTGCATGGAAAAATTTTCATTAAAGGTTAAAAGTCAAAAAAATGGTCGCGATTTTCAGCAAAACGGTAAGTTTTGTCATAAAAATACTCCAGACAAAAATTGTAGATTATAAAATTGTCTACAAAAAATGTATCAATACTTTTTTTTCTACGAGCCACCGTTTTTGAGAAATAACGATTGAAAAAGTTGTAATCGTCATAATATGCAAACTTTTCCACGCCACTTATGTGGTAGTGTTCTTGTTCTTCTTGTTCTTCTTCTTCTTGTTCTTCTTCATCTTAATCCTGAGTACATGGAAACTGCGTTAATAGCGATATATCGCATGTCGTCTCGTTGGAATCAAACGGATCCTCCACTGTTGGTGATTCAATATTAGAGCACGACCGGCCTTGACAATGTGTACATGCCAGAGAACAAAACAGTCCGGCATTTTTGCAACCACATTTAGCACTGTACCCCTTTTTACAGTTGCAAAAAATTGTGTTCAGCAGTTTTTTCGGCGCAGGTGGAATGAAAGTTTGTACTGGTTCTAATGAATTATTGATCAACCCAACCCCAGTCTGTAGAGTCTAGCTGATAACCAAGCTACATTTGAACTTGGTTATATACCCGAAAAAGATGTCGATGAGCAGCAACTGAGGTTGGAGGGAGACAAGGTAATTGTACTTGTTTTTTTACTTTTGGTATTTTCAACGAAACATGCATATCTATACTTATCTAAGCAGGTCATTTTTTTAATAGCTCCGCACATAGAAAGAAGAAAGCGAATGGCGTTAGTAATAATTTCTTGTCGAGTTGAATTACTATTTTCAAAAACTTCAGCACATTGAACTGAATTATGTTTTACAAACATTTTGAAAACTGTCATTTTACCCCATGCAGATGTCATTTTACATGATATTCTTATAGTTATAACTTATGTATATTTTATATTATAAGTGTAAGTTACAATAACCGATAGAAAATATTTAAGCATATATTACAACTACACATATGTATATACGTGGCGTACTTATGCATATTATGACGATTACAACTTTTACAACTTTTCGAATCGATATATCTCAAAAACGATGGCTCGTAGGAAAAAAGTATTGATACATTTTTATGATTTACAATTTTTGTCTCAAGTATTTTTATAATGAAACCGTTTTGCTGAAAATCAGGAAAAACTAATTTTTTGACATTTTACCTTTAATATATATTTTTCCATACAGGGGAAAGATGGGAAAATTCCGAATTTTATTTTCAATCATATTTCAAACACTCTCACTGATTTTCAGCTTGGTGGGAATTTAGGTAGCTTTACTCTTATTTTTTGGTCTAATTCAACCTGACTAAATTTTGATAATTGAGAATTATCGCTTTGGAAATCCTTAATTTCATGTATTTAACTTCACTTGATAACTCGTCCAATATAGCATGTGTTGCTAGTACAGTGCAGATATAATATACAACAGGTAAATATCTCGTTAAACTTTTATATCATTTGAATTGTGTAATGTAATAAAGTAATGAGTTTGAATCAATTTGAAACTCATTTTCTCAAAGATATTTTTCACTATCAACTCATTTTTTCCTTCCTTCAGAAGCTCTTTTTATATTTCAAGTACACTGACCCGTTATTTGTTAAAAAATACTGACACTATCCATAAATTGGATATTTTTGTATATTGATGAAGAAATAGAAAACCAATAAAGTTATACAATTTTCCAATATTGGCCACTGAGTTACCAATCGTCTTAATTGTTTTGAATTCGATGCTCACCAGGAACGAAGAATTTGAAAATGCTGACATAAATTTCTGGTTCATGTCAAATGAATTTCAAGAGCTAGAAATATCACTGGAAGAGTCTGATTGAGAGTCAAAGCAAGATGGCTGAAATTGTTGAAAATTATCACACACAAATATCACATCATGAATATATTAGTTCATTCATTTGTCCGATTCAATATTTTAATTGTTTGAATTTCCAAAATTTCACTACAATTTCTGTAATACATGTTACATATTTCACCTAACAGTTTTTTTCTAACACGTCACATGTTTTCATTCCAGGGTACTGACGGAATTCCTGGTCAAGAGGTACTAACAATTTAACCTAGAGCTAATATTAATAAAAAATATGGTGCATGTTTCAAATAATTGTATATAAAAGGAGGTATTATCTTCAGTATTTCTATATCTGTGTCGTTCAACATCTACTATTAAAGCGACACGTACATGTCAAATTTCGTTGATATTTGAGCATTTCTCCATTTCTTTAACAATAATAATGATGTACTGCTTTTATTTCTTGTTCAATTGTCGAGTTCATGATCAGTTCATATCACGACTTATTTTTTGTCCTCAATAATTGGTGAAAACATAATCAATACTACTAGTCAATTTGAGATTTCTTTCAGATTAATGCAGTTCATAACATTATAAATAAATCACTCTGTACGAATATGACGAATCTATCTCACTAATTCAAATTTTTGTAGGGTCCCAAAGGTGATAAAGGCTACAAAGGAGAATCGGTGAGTATATATCAGTATTACTATCAACTACAGGTTGTTATTCAGCAAACGTTCCAAGCGAGTCCAGTTTCTATGTTTGAAATATTTGCAAATGCCCAGAAAAATATATATTTCTTGATCAAAATATGGCAACCATATATCGTTCTTGTGATGCACTGTTTGGAACCTTTGGTGTAGCAATGAATATTACTTGAGTTTTTTGCTAACACCAAACCGTTGTTTTAACACCTCGACATGTGTTTCGATCACCAAGTGATTATCTTCAAGAGGAAGATCAAAAACTTGAAGAAGATGATCAGTTGGTGATAGAAACACGTGTCGAGGTGTTGAAACAAAAGTTTAGTGTTGGAAAAAACTCCAGTAATATTCACATATCGTAAATGATTCGTGAGAATAAATGTTCAATTTGTTTCCATCAATCTGATGATCATGAAAAAGTTTGTATCGATGGTTTTTCCAATTTTCTCCATACGATAGCTTATAATTGAAACATTTCATTCATTCATTCAAAACAAAATTCATCAATTTGCGTTTTTCCTTAACATTATTTATGAGGATATTTTGATTCAACGATAGAAATAAAACATTTCATAAGAATGAAGGATCATACACATTTTCATTTCATCAGAGAAAACAACTTCTAGTTGCACGTCTGTGCTTCTGCCGCTGATACAGGACCGAAAGGTCAGTATGCCAGCGTTCATTCTCAATTTCATTACCAGATATCATACCAAAATAATGCTCAGTATTAACTACTAGTCTATGGCTAAACTTCTCAGGTACAGGGCAAAATAGCACGCACATTATTTTTACCGAAGGGTCGCACCGCGCATAGCTGCAGTGCTGCGTCCTTCACTACCATACGAGACAGTTCGCACAAACCTTTTTGTAGCACATTTTGCTCGCCAACCATCATTTATGTCAAATTATTAGCAGACAACCCTATATTATCGTGTTCGCAATGAAATAGCGCATGTTTCAACGAGGGATTCATTCTTGAAATAGATGAGTGTAATTTGTTAGTATTGACTTCCCTGTTTATACCACTGAACCCAATAGTTATGCCGGGAAAAATAGCCAACCCAACATTGGCATATTCTGTAGACTTGATACTCTTGATTGATATGAAATTTGTTCAATGAACAAATGAGTATAAGGTTTGAAAACGTCATTTTTTAATTTTCAATTACTCATAGTGTGACCAACATTTATTTAAAATTGATTGTTTCCATGCCAAATTTCATATAAAAATAGTTTTCATGAGTTGAACTGAGGGGGTTCTTATTCAATTCGGATCTCAGACTAGATATTTTTCCAATCTTCTAGAATCTAGAAGGACAAGAATTTTGTCTCACACATAACTGTATTACTCAAGTTAATTCACGACGTTTCGATTGTTAGTATTCACAATCGTCTTCTGGTGATGACTGGACCGATTCCTCCTTGAGCTGACTATTTATAGGTCATTTGATTACTTTCACATATCTCTGCTTTCCTTTTTCCGCTTCACTGGTTTAGTGAGCAGGAGTTGGCCATTTTTCGCTTGATTATGGGTTTCCATATGTACGCTAGCTTGGCTGAATACATTGTTGGACAATATGTATGCGTCTTCTTTGAATTTCCTCCTGAACCAATGTTCCTCTTTGTGTATGATCTCAGCTTGGGACCATTCGATGTAATGTTGATGGGTCCAATAATGCTCTGCTATTCCTGATTTGCTGGTTTCCTCTCGCTGTGTGTGTTTCTTGTGCTCGGCAATGCGAACATACAATGGCCTCTTAGTTTCACCGATATAGAATGCTTAACTTTTTAATTTTTATTTTATTTATATTTTTTTTCAATTTGTTTCAGTTTTACTTGTATTTCACTTCACTATATTCAATCTCAGGTTTTTGCCTAATATAATTGTTTACCAGCTATTCATTTTTATTCTTCTTCTTTAATTTTTCAATTCTTCTTTTTAGTTATTTCAGGGATTTCAAATCATTTTATATAATATCAGACAATGGGAATCCGAACTAATGAAATTCACCAGTTCATCTATTCGAATTGTAATTTGTATTTTTTCTCTCTTAGGGTCCTTTAGGGAAGCGAGGAAGAAAGGGAGACAAAGGAGATAAAGGTGATCAAGGGGTTCCAGGGCTTGACGCCCCTTGTCCTCTTGGAGCTGATGGTCTCCCACTTCCTGGATGCGGATGGAGACCTCCGAAGGTAATTCAGAATAACTTTTCACTCTATGTGATATGCTGAATGTGCATTGTTTTGCGAAAAGAATTTTTCTGGAAAGATTTCATTAACAGATAGAAAAATGTTAACTTTCATCCAATAACTTTTTGAAATAAAAAATATCCAATTTTGGTGTTAGACACAGATGAATTTTTTTTCGAAATACACATGTTTTACGGAATATGGAAGATTGTGTATCTGAACTATATTGCTTATTGACCTGCTGCTTACTGTTGAAACTATAGAGCTTCACAAATGCCACAGTCTTTCAATAGTTTCATCATCAGTATACTAGGAATTGTAAAGATGCATCGTGGTGAAGCAATCTTTTGTTTCAAATCCTGCGCCAAATTCAAAGCCAGGATCACCCTGCTTCTTTTTTATAAAAGTCATTTTTTCATCGAAAAAATTTATATTCAATTTGATAACCGTCACAAACTACAAAAAGTGAATTCTGCAACAAAAGTTTCTTAGATAACTTTCCTTCTAATTAGTACCAATAGTTTCATTATCAGCTGGTTTCAATAGAGCTTTTTCACACAAACGGACTTTTCACAATTTTTCGCAATTTTTGAGACTAGTTGATGTTCATGAAAAATATACGTCTAATGTTTATCTTTCTTCTGTACCTTGTATATCTATTTTTATTATTAAAACACTTGAAGATGAATTTTGGCTTGTTACTCATCATTTGAAAATAAAAATGTGGAAAACATAAAAAGAAAGGAAGAAAAATATACAGGATATATAAATCATACACAGGAGTTTGTGCCAGATACAAGCTGAAAGAAAAAACCCTACTCAGACAAATTCTTACAAATGAACATTGAATTACACGAATAAAGGAATAATTTCGAAACATCTACTTCCATATGAACATTAAATAATACCTGTCTACAATAAAAACTCTGTGGAAAATTATGTATATAGTACACAAAGAATTCTTTAAGATGAAAACCAGAATAGAAAATTGTTTTGAAACAACTACTTTTTTATAAACATTGAATTACACGGTAATCACCCGTTACCATTTAGTTCGAACTGTAATTTTTTTAATTTGAAATAAATATCAATCATTGAAAAGCTAGACAAGATTATTCATGAAAGACTATTGATATGAAATGTCTCTCACATAAAACACTATCATCCCTAAATGGGTACTTCGAAGATATTCATCTCAACACCACATCATCACCGTTTTGGTTAGCGTTACACGATGAAACACTCATTACTTTTATTATATCACTAGTTGTTGCCCCGGCTTCGCCCGCATAGAATTTGGTGGTTGTAGTAGTAATCAGTACCATGTTGCTGTATCGCTGCTGTTCCAATGTTTTGACAGAATCAGAATCAACGAACTCAAGCGTGCGCAGCGTTATAGAACAGTGCTTTCAAAAAATTGTTTTACAGCCATCTAGTGGCGAGTTACAGAAAAATTGATAGCCTAAAAACCTTCTCTATGAAAAATCACTTATACATGTCAAGTTTCATCACGATCGGTTGAGCGATGTAGAAGTTTATCACTTACCAACCAACCAACCAACAAACATCCATTTTTATAAATAAATATCAATAATTGAAAAGCTTAACAAGATTATTCATGTAAGACTATTGATATGAAATGTCTCTCACATAAAACACCATCATCCTTAATTGGGTACTTCGAAGACATTTATCTCAACACCACATCATCACCGTTTTGGTTAGCGTTACACGATGAAACACTCATTACTTTTATTATATCACTAGTTGTTGCCCAAGGTTTCGCCCGCGTAGAATTTGGTGGTTGTAGTACTAATCAGTACTATTTGCTGTATCGCTGCTGTTCCAATATTTTGACAGAATCAGAATCAACGAACTCAAGCGTGCGCAGCGTTATAGAACAGTGATTCCAAAAAATTGTTCTACAGCCATCTAGTGGCGAGTTACAGAAAAATCGATAGCCTAAAACCTCCTCTATGAAAAATAACTAATACATGTCAAGTTTCATCACGATCGGTTGAGCGATGTAGAAGTTTATCACTTACCAACCAACCAACCAACAAACATCCATTTTTATAAATAAATATCAATAATTGAAAAGCTTAACAAGATTATTCATGTAAGACTATTGATATGAAATGTCTCTCACATAAAACACCATCATCCTTAATTGGGTACTTCGAAGATATTTATCTCAACACCACATCATCACCGTTTTGGTTAGCGTTACACGATGAAACACTCATTACTTTTATAATATCATTACCTCATGATGAATGTTCATACATATTCACACGGATTGTTTATTTGATCCGAGCCATATAAATTACATTTGAATTGAAAAAGGAATGTTTACAAGAGAAAAAAAGCTTTCTTGGCTTCCTTTTTCTTCTTCATCAAACGAAAGGCGTAGAAAATATATAGAAAAACGAAGAACTACAACGAAAACTCATCTACTTCGATGTTCATGTAAAAGTAGTTATTTTGAAAGGAGTTTTTCTCTTTTCGATTGTATCGAAAGAAACTCCCATTCATATCTTCATAAGAAGTGTCAATATTTTCACTCTCCTTGTATGTTTCCTACATCTTTCATTTCATGATGGTAACAGTGTAACTGATCAGTTACCTTGATCATGAAATAAATTGGGGTACAGTACTCTGTGGTCCATATATTATATTGGTGAAAAAAAAACTCAAAATAAAGTAAAAAGCATTTTTGTGAATTGCAAACAACCTACAAATCAGAGCTCAAGATATATGTGAAGATGAATTTATTCAAATACTACTATTCTTCAAATGAATAGAATACATAGACATATACTTTGTGATACGTGTTAGAGTCTCTGAGTCAATACAAGAGTCAGCTTCCTGTTTTTGTTAACCTAATAACATCTTTTCGTTTTTTTTTGTATTAACTGCATGGGTGTTGGTACTAATTCTAGGAACCACCTCGGCCAGCGCCTCCACCTCCAATCCTCACACATTTTGACGATGAAGATCCGATGGAAGAAGGTGAAGACTATGAGGAAGTAGAAGGGGAAGAATACGACGACTACGCCGAAATCAACCAGGCGCTTCCAGGTTCCGACATGTAACAAGTACTAACTCTGTTTTTGTGTTCGTTTCCTCTGCAGAACTTGGTAGGTAGACGCATTTCCTGGAGACATTAAAGGATGGAGAAGGCTTTCAAATTTTATTGTCTTATGTTCTTAGCTCTTAGCTCTTAGCGTGATAGGTAGTTCTCAAACAAAATTTCAACTTTTCATCAAATCATGCAGCCAATGTCGAATGATTGTCTTGTATTATTTATTACTAGTTGTTGCTTGCGACTTTGCCCGCGTTGAATTTGTTTGTCACATTAAGTTTAGTGTCACACCATTTTAAATAAATTTATATTTCTACCTCAAAGATACTGTAACTAAAAATTATGCCAACAGCACTAATTAATGAATAGCTTCGAGAATCAAATCATGTTTTCTATATATGAAGAAATTTGCAAAACTAACACAACCGTCAACAACGTCTCTCCTCACGCGTCTGCCCGTCTTCGGGTCACGTTCTTGGCGATGGCGCATCAATGCTTAGACCGCCCCCCTACCTCCGCGTCGTACCCTGTCGTCTTACAGTAGACACGACCTGTAATGGCTTACTGCGTTGCATCAAGTTAATCTCATCGTGATAACTTTTGAACGATTCGTACAAATTACTTCATGTATCTATATTTATTACTTGAAATGACAATTGTATTAATTTTCATAATAATTTGACAGATATTCTAAAATGTGTATTGTGAAAAAGAATCCAATTCAATAGTATTTATGGCTCAGTATGTTGCATATAGTGGCTACTACATAAGAGGTAGATATTTGCTATCGCAGACTTTTATTCAGAACTAATGAGGTAAATAATCTCACGATACATTATATGCATGTAACGGTATAGGCAGCACACGCCAAGATATCTCTCAGGGAGCAATAATTTTTCCGAAATACTTTCGAAACAACCTTATATAGTGTGACCCATTTTTAATGGAAACACCCCCCTAAAATTTGAAGTTGTAAAATTTGAAGTTTTGATAATTTTTTTTTGAAATGTCAAGTACTAAAAGGTCTACCTTGGAACAAAATTTGAAATGTTTATTGAAGTTTCAGGACATACTACGATATTTTTTCTTAGTCGAAAATCGGGATTTTTTATTAGCGATTTTTTTATTGAAAAAATCACTACGCCACTGGATTTAGAGTGTCTCTAAATAGGTGTGACCAAAATTTCATGAAAAAATATTCATTATTAACAAAGTTATGACAACTCAAAAATTCGAAAACTCACACAGCTAACAGTCACAATATATCATTTTTTTATGATTTCAACAATAAATTGCCGCCAGATGAAAAAAAAAACAAATAGCGTAAATATTTTTGATGAAAATAACGGAATTACATTCACACAATTCAACTAACAATGAAGAAAAAAATCATAATAAACGTAACTAATAACTAATTATTGAAATGTTTCGATTCAGTGCAACAATTAATTCTAACTCATATTCTAGTAGCCTCTACTGATCCACCACGTATTTCGATACATGTGTCGTAACGCTTACGAATGTTTCTGATTACGTTCCTTAGTTCTTTAGGGCTAATATCTGCACATACCTGTCGAATTCTTGCACAAAGTTCATTTCTACCTCTTGAGCGGCTTTTGTAAACCTTTTGTGTGAGAAGTCTCCAGAGAAAAAAGTCCAAAACTGTGAGGTCTGGAGATCTGGGTGGCCACTCTATAAAACGACTACCACGGCCTATCCATCGGTTTGGAAAATGTTCGTTAAGCCATTGTCTGACAGCTTTGGCATAATGAAGTGAACACCCATCTAACTGGACAATTACATTTGATCGTTCATTGATTGGCAGCTCATGAATAGCATCCCAATACTCTGTGTTTAAAAATTCTAGAAACCTCTGCGCATTAATGTTTTCCTCAAAAAAGAAAGGACCAATTATTCGTTCGTTCAATATCTCACACCAGACGTTGATTTTTTGGGAATACTGGCTTTCACAGTTTATTACCCAGTTAGGATTATCCGCTGCCCAATAGCGACAATTCTGTGATGACACTACTCCATTTGTAGTGAAAGAGGCTTCGTCGGTACATAAAATATTTTTTAGGAAATTTTTCTTGTTTAGATATTCCCCTTGGGCCCATAAACAATATTCCAGGCGTCTTGCTTCGTCACCTTCTTGAAGTGTTTGTAAAAATTTTGGCTTGAAAGGTTTAATATTCTTCGCTTTGAGACATCTCCGAATAGTTTCTCGTGGAATATTCAAATCTGAAGTGACATTCCTTATACTGTCATTAGGATTATTTCCGAAATAATCTAAAATGATTCGATCATTCCTGTCGTTCCTGTTTCGTCATTGTTCAGGATTACTTTTCAACATCATTTTTGATACTGCACCAGTTTCGTTGAATATTTTATTTATTTTATTTACCGTAACGCAGCTAATACGAGGACGATCTGGATGTCTCTCATTAAATACTCTACAAACCTCTCTAGCACTTCTAACGTCATCTCCCGAAAGGCGTACAATTTCAATTTTCTCTCTTACGCTCAATCTTGCAGCCATGACACAAAATAATTCGAAGAACTGTAAGGTGAATATTGTTGACAATAGTACACCTAAATCTTTCACAAGTGTCATACTGTAATATCATTTCCATGGCAACTAAGATTTAAATTGAAATATTAGGTTTTAGTTTTAGTTAATTTACGTGAAAACTTGAATGTAATTCCGTTATTTTCATTAAAAATATTTACGCTATTTGTTTTTCTTTTCATCTGGCGGCACTTTATTGTTGAAATCATAAAAAAATATTCTCATGGCTATATCTGTTGATATAGGGTGTTTTTGTGACTGTTAGCTGTGTGAGTTTTCTTCGAATTTTTGAGTTGTCATAACTTTGTTAATAATGAATATTTTTCCATGAAATTTTTGTCACACCTGTTTAGAGGCACTCTGAATGGCGTAGTGATTTTTTCACTAAAAAAATCGCTAATAAAAAATCCCGATTTTCGACTAAGAAAAAATATCGTAGTATGCCCTGAAACTTTAATAAACATTTCAAATTTTGTCCCAAGGTAGACCTTTTAGTACTTGACATTTCAAAACAAATTATTAAAATCGGTTCACAACTTCAAATTTTAGGGGGGGTGTTTTCATTAAGAATGGATCACACTGTATATTCCCAAATAAGCACAGCTATTTATTGTGTTGTAAATATCCTGAATAAAAAAAAAAACATAATAATAATATCAATTGTTGAGAAATGCAGGTTTTGGTTTCCTGCTTTTCCGTATTTGTGCAAATGAATAAACATTGTTTTTTGTTTTAACAAGTACTTTTGAATAAATACCCGAATGCACGCCACTGCAGGTACTGAACGACCCGAATGCTCATAAAATATCATGTATGCAAGGTGTTCGCCATACAGAAATAGGGTAAACCCGGTATTACAAACTCGTCTATACCAGCTGTTGCAAACTATAACGAAATCACGAAATTTTGTTTGAGCATTTTATTAGCGTTCTGCATTTATAATGATCATTCCTTACTTTTCGCTATTAGAAAATAGAGGTTGCCTTTAAAAAAAATATACATACGGTCGATTGATAAGGAAATAATATTTGGAAACGATATATATTTCAATATAAATCATTATTATAAAAGCTTCTGATTTTAATTTTTATTTCTGTTTCAGGGAAATAACTGATTTTCCACCAGGACTTTAACAGTACTTATAGTGCAAAGTGAACTTGTACATAGTGTTCCGTGATTACTGCCCTTTGGAAGACATTAGTGAATGTTCGTTTACGTTTATTATAAAAAATACATCCTTCATTATTGAATTTTTTACTACGTCCTCATTACGTTAGCATTTAGTTATTGTATTTACACGAATTAATCAACTGTAAATAGATACCTAATAAATTATATTGTTACTTGAATGCTGATGGGTCTGTTGATCTTGTCATGGATACTTGTCACTGAATCATCAACAAAATGTATCGTTAATTCACCTTTTAAATTATTTCCCAATAAAATAAATGATTATGTAGTTGTTGCATTCATTTCATTCACATTATCTATCAATAAAATGTAAATAAAAAGTACTTTGTGTCAGATTGAAAGAATGGGTTTTATTCAAATGTGTGTTGTTTTTGTTTTGAATAATGAGTGATTACAAACAAGAAATAAAACCTCCTATACCACTTGTAATTGTAACTAACTTTACTAATTTCGTCCTGTACATATTTCAAACGAATACATTAAAACTCCTGCTGCTGGTGTTTTTGTTCTGGTTCTGATGTTAATGTTGATGTATGAGAAATAAAACTTCCTATGTTTTATTTGCAACTTACGTTACTGCAGTTTCGTCATACAAACACATTTTCAAAAGAATACAATAAACTGTTTATTGTATTACAAATACAAGTGGTATAAAACATTAGAAGTTTTATTTTACAATTCTCATCTTGATTACTAATGAAAAACTCCTTCTGTGAAGGATTATAAGAGAATTTTGTTAGATTTTTATTTTTGGATCATTCAAAAAAAAAAAGAAAAAAGTTTAGTCAAGTAGTTGAAATACAAAAAAATATCATATGACGTATTGTTTGAAATAATGATCCGGTGCAAAGAAATATTGAAAACAAAAATATTTTAATTTGTATCCCGAATTGTGATATATTTCACTTCTGTAAATTACACAATTTGATGTATTTTTTGTGATGACTAAGAATGTGGTCGGGGTTAATGTGGGAATCCCAGTAGCAAAATCAAAATCAATTTTTCCTTTCAAATATAAAATGTACATTCAAGTAAAAAGTACCTATATTCAACTTGTATGAACAAGAAAACTATTAGATTTGTTGTACTTGCAAAATCTCAAATTACGTATCTTCATTAATTTGGTCAAAGTTCGAACATTCAAATCTGACTTTCAAAGTCAATAATGACCAACTTAATCAGTATGCTTTCTGAAAAAAAGTTATTGAATTTTTTTTGAGTAAACACAATTTCTCTGCATTAATATTCAGTACGTTTTTTTTAACTTACTATTGATACTTCTGACATTTTGATTACTCATTGCGATAATGAAAATGAGCACTTTTTTCTTATTCAAAGTATGTATCATAACAAGTGATGGTGATGGAAGAAGAAAAATGACTATACACTAATAGTTGGTAAGTTTTTATTTTTTACGTAACATAAATATATACAGTATGGTTTGGTTTATCATTAACAGTAATCCAAGTAGTAGATTTATTTCAGGCAAATATAATTTTCAACAGGTTCACTACTGGTGCCTCAAATGATATCGAAATGAGGAATGCTGACAGGAATGAAATCACAATATTTCCACAATATATCACGAACTGAAACAGAAAGATATTGAATTGGGAAAAATCTGTATTTTTCTCCAAAAAAACGTTCAGAATTCATATGAATTCATAATGAAAGGAATCAAGCTTTCACTAATCTTTTGGTTATAATGGATTCAATATGGAAATTATGAAAATTACAGCCTTCAAAACTAGTACAAAATACAACAGGTCATCGTAAAAACTAGAGAACAATCTTCTGGTTAGAGAATTCGAATATTATTCTCCAATATATCAAGCGTAATTGTTACGTGTGCTGAGTTTTTGATTATTCTGAAATATATAAAAAGTGTATCGAATTAATACGCTAAAATCTTCAATGACACTTCATCTAGCGACCATTTCGTTCAAATACGTGTTTTCTTGTAATATCCTCTCTGAATATGTTGGAAAGTTTCAGTAAATCAGTGTTTTCAACAGAAATGGACATATTTGTAACCATTTCAAGCATAATTGTTACATTTGATGGGTTTTTGACTGCTCTAAAATATTCAATATTGTTCCGAATTCTTGGGGTTCTTGTTGAATACTCTTCGTGAGCAAAACAATAGCAAAATCAATACTCCCAGCCGCTCTGGACTGAATGATTCCGTACAACCCATCTCGTCTTGTGTTTGTAAATCTTTTGCTGGAAAAATGCTCACTTGTTTACTTTGTGGTAAATGTTCAAGAAGTACTGAAAACTTATGTGAATTTCTGGAACTTCATCTAGCTTTTCCTAATACGACTAATTACCAGTCCGTGCAAAGCTTATTGTTAAATCATCTGAAAATGGAATTTTTAACAGGTGATGATCAGCTGTATTGTCATACATGCGCCAAACTAACTGACTGTTATAAGGAAACATGTATAGCTGAGGCACCAGTCAATCTAATAATAACACTGATGATTTTCAAACAAAACTCAACCTCTAACGGAAGCAAAAAACTCTTTGGAAGGTTCGAAATAGATGAACATTTCAACCTAGCAGACCACTGTTATAATATTCATGCAGTCATTGTTCACTGTGGTTCTGGCGTTGAATGTGGTCATTATTACGCCTTGGTCAAAGAAGAAACGGACTGGTTTAAGTTTGACGATAGTCGTGTCACGAAGTGTTCTGGCGATGCATCGAATTTATTGGAGCCTCTGGAGACACCCTACATTTTGTTTTATGAGAGAGAGGACATTGTTAGATCAAGATCTTCAGATGATGTGGTGCTGCAGGTTTTTCCGGTTTTCCTGCAGCTGAAAAAGCAAATGCGCCACTGGAATCAATGAAGTCGCCCCGGAGCGCCAATTAATTTTTATTGTTTTATTTATTTTATTTTTATCGTTGTTTTAACACATTGTAATAATTTTTATAACTATTGCAAAATATGGATAATTTAAAAAAAAAATCAATAATACTTTCCTTATTATCAACATTCTAACCAAATATATCAAGAGGTTTGAAAATATCAAAGCAATGAGGGCAAGCACTTACCGCCATGACATCACTTAACGACAAAGGTCCATCCAAATGGAAGCTAGTGAGACACATGAGCACCGGATGGATCAAGTAGGCGCAGTAGGTAAGTCTACTCAGTGGCAGGAAAAGCTTACAGCTCAATAGCGAATCTATAGGTCCTCCATATCCAGTGCAACAGGCCACAGTTATCCAAGCCAGAGATAGACCCCAAGCCGAATGTCCCAGAGCAGCCTGTTCAATAATATAGCACAAATGAATCGAAAAAAGTCGAAGAAAAAACATAGTAGTGTCGATATTGAAAATAGCTCTTGATGCTACCAAAAACACTTGAACTCCCAGTAGTACTCATTTCTTGAAAATGTATTTCAGCCCCATCACCATACTAGTGAAAATAATCTAAGGGAAATAATATATTTTTTGAATCATTTATTATTAGATTGATTATCAAATGGTTGGTTTTGATCTGGACCGATATATAAGGTGGATTTAACAAGAATAAAATGTACCACAAAGGATGAGACATAAATTTCCAACTCTCAAAGTTATACCTAGTTCATAAAAATGTAAGAATAACTCTTTTGTCAAATCCAAGTGGTCAGCTTATCAATTGTGTAAAAGCCCATCTCAATTGAAGTTGAGCTCCCTAGAATAACTAGAGCCGCAGAAAATGCAATTTGAAAATACTTTTCCATAGAGAAACTCACACCAAAAGTTTTTTTTCATAACATTCCAAAACTTCATAATTTACCATCTTCAAAGAACTAAATGAATTTAAACAAAATTACAAGTGGTAAATAGTCGAAAGCATGAAGACTTTTAAAATATAAACATTGGCATAAAGCCTCCAGAACTGGCTGGTATCTCAATCGCCAAAAAAGAAATAACCAAGAAAAGAATTTCTGGCAAAAACATAACAATCTGCACTAATAGCAGACAAGCACTATTAGCCTTGAACAGACAGCGTGTTACTTCAGGGCTAGCACTAGAGTGCCACCAAGATTTAGCCAAAGCCTCGGTAGATAATAACATTATCCTGAGGTGGGTTAAAGGGCACGACAGGAGTAAAGGTAATCGCATTGCCGACTCTTTAGCCAAGGAAGCGGCTGGACTAAGAATTTTAGGACCCAGTGGCACCCACGGCCTGATGACTTCGACAATTGCGGAACTAGTCAAATGTTACACCCATGCTCAATCTTTAAAGAGATGGGATGAAATCAAAGGATGTAACCTTGCCAGAATCACCTTGGGCGACCCTGGGAAGCTGGCGCCGAAGAAATATCTGGCGATGACCAGGAAAAATCTACGTCTTACAGTAGGATTTCTGACTGGCCACTGTCAGCTAAGGAAACACCTACATAATATGGGGCTAGTGAACACACCTCTATGCAGGATGTGTGAACAGGAAGATGAGACTGTCAGGCATGTCCTGTGCGAGTGCCCGGAGTTATCGTCAATACGAGAGTGTGTGTTCGGCGAGTCTTGGCCTACACCTGCCGATATAAAGGAGATGTCTCCCAGCGACCTGTCCACCTTCCTGGAAAGGACAGGATGGACGATGACCTAGGAGGACAACTCCTCGGGAGGATGTACGATGGGTCACATGTGGCCTAAGTGCGTGGGCTTCCACTCACCCTCCCTACTCTACAGATACAGAAAGCCTCCAATATTGATTTTGGATCAAACTTTGACGAAGCATTTTGAAAATTACTATTCAAGATATACCAAAATTCAAGTTGTATAGATAATGTTATCACAAATATTGATGGAACAGAAGTGAGGGTTTTTTAATCTTGTTCGTCAGAACGTCAAGGACAATATCTGATGATAAAAGATCTTCGCGATGAAATACCTAATCAAATAGATTCGGGAATCTGTACAATTCGATATGCTCCATAAGAGGTTGATTGCCTGTCTTTGAAACAACTAATGAACAAATTTTACACTTTTCTTGTTGGCAAACTCAATGTTGGTGTATATTCTATCCTCAGAATGAAAAAAAATCTTTAAATGAAATGAGTAAGGCACCTATTTCATTGGTCAAGTTATTCTTTGAATCACACTTGAGGGATAGCCTCAGTCAAAGTTAAATAGGATGTATCCAAAACACCGATTAGATGTTTCAAAAAACTTTTATCAGAATGAAGTGGAAGAAGTTAAAAAAGTTGCATGCGACCAGTATATTGTCTCCTTTGGAAAGTTCCGAATTTTGAATCTAGTGGGAAGAAATGAATCACAATTTTGTGAAGAAACATGTTGAAAATATATTTTCCGTTAACCAGCTATCGCACCCCTACGAAAGACAACCCTCAGAAGTCGAAACTTGTGCGAGCTAAGGATTAACGGGGTCTTACCTTTCAAGGTATTATTTCTAACACGTGTTGGACGATAGCAAGTGAAAATCGATGGTTCAGCCTGCGACTTGTACCACCGACTCACACAGCGGTCGATTGAGTGAGTGAACCAAGCACCCACGCCGAACCGACCGACTACCGACCTAAATGTAGCAGAAAATAGCATAAAAACTATTTCTCACTGTAGAAATAATATACTCATCATTTTTATGAGCTTTTCGTCCCTCTCTTATTCCTTTCTGCTCTGAATAGAATAGGGTTGTCCCCGTATATGAAAAAGATGATCATTTATTTTCGACCTATTAGAATTATTCGTTAACTGTCTAAAATATTGAAATTATTCTGAAATAGAAAATAAATAGACCGAATCGCAAGAATAAATCGATTTTCCAAACACTATCAGTATTGTGAAAGAATTGAGATCTTTAGGAAACCACTCTGTACTCAAACTGTATAATCTTTACAAGATTATGATTGCATACCTCACAGCATTCTTCCCGAAAAATTTCCATTTTATAGTATAAGAGAAGTGGTATTGCTGTCACTGATCTAATCTCACTGAAAACAGTGTTTTCAGCGTGTTGGTATCAATAGAGCCATTTTTGCTCCCACAGGGTCCCACACGGCTCAGTTTCGGGGCCGCTCCCCTTATAATCTACGTGACCGATATCCATAAACTATTGCATCCTATCAAATGTTTATGTATTATTTGCTGATGACACTACTCTCGTTTTATTTGGATACTAACGTGAGAAACTCAGCCAAGAATCAAATAAGTCGAAAGATAAAGCAGAAAAGTGATTTTATAACAATAATTCCAAATTTAACTTGAACGAAACTCAGTCACTGCTATTGTCAACTCACTCATCATGCCATAGCGGTTGAGCTTTTGAGGATCACAATTGACGAAAAACTAAATTGGCAAGCTCAAAAGTGTAGTAAATACTGAAATTCTGAATATGGTGTATTTCATTATCACCTTTACAATGGAATTATTCTATGAGGAAACTCGTTCTAGTGGCATACTGTTTTCTTTCAACAGAGGAAAGCCTTGAGAGTAGGTACTAGCTGATGCACTTCACAGAAAACATTTAGATAGAATTCTACCAGAGATACATTCACAATCAATGACTCTTGGACTTATCGATTTAGACTAACTCTTCTCATAGGGAAATTTCCAAATACTTTCGGTAGTGTATAAATTATCATGTGGGTCATGTCCATTGTTTTATGTAGGTCAAACTGGAAGAACGTTCAAAGCCTGCATAAAGGAACACAAAAATAGTTTCCGGAATGGAAAAATTAATTCTACTCTTTTGATCATAGAGAGACATGAGTTCAACTATGAATTCAAGCCCATCCATTTCCAAAAGAAAGGTTTGAAACTTAACCTGTTGGAGAGTATGGAAATAACAAAATTCAAAAACTTTCAATATCTAATGAACGATCGAACTGAACTGAATAATTCGCCATTATTGAATCTATTTATTTCCAAGCAATAAAAGTTAAGTATATTTACGGTATTTTCGAAAATTTACCTTTTCAGGTAGATTCATTCGTTAGAAAGTAGACATACAAGTAGGTAATATATTACAGTATACAATAGTTGTAATTTAGAGGCAACTTTTATTTCACGCTTCAGAAAGCTATTCTATAGCGAAACACGTGTCGCGGTTTTTGTAAAATCCTTTATAGTGAAAAGCATACAATAAACTGTATTAATTAGTCTCAGTGTTTCTGAAAAACTCTCTAATTGTATTTATGTTTCTATTCATTCGTATGTACCTATGGTTCATAATATCATACAATTTATAATTTGACCTTTTCATATTTTGATGATTTGATCATATTGCCTTGTGAAAATATTTGATAGTACTCTGTACCAAACCTTTATCTTGACATATCTTGAATAAAACTTCCATAATGTTTCCAAATAAATCAATATATGAGTTATCACCCTACCCCTATTCCCGGTAGAAAATATGGAGAATGTCACATCCGCTTCAGGATTACGAGTCCTCTTCAATTTTTGGTATCATCATCATACTGAATACATTTTATATAGTTCATGTGAAACCATGTAAAATCCTAGTTACAGACAATCAGGTGTTATGTATTTCAAAATTATGTAAATAAGTGAATAGTTCTTCACTATCAGGAATAAAACTTCAGTTAATCGCTTACATAAAACGCAGAAGCGGGCACTACAAGTCCTTCTCGTCCCAGTCCGTACACCAAACTGCCAAGGCAGCCCAAAGACAGAATCCATCCCCCAATAACAACTGAGGGCGACATCAACATTTTACAGTCTATCTGGAACAGCATATACCCAGTGACGATGCCTATCAGGTATGGTCCTATCCGCAACCAAGGTTTATCGTAAAGCTGGTCGAATAATGCAAACGGTTCTTCCACTCTTGCTACGTAGTCCCATTTCATGGCTATAAAAAAGGTTGTTATCCAGGAGGCAGCCATCAAAAGGCCGATTACGACTGCTGCGAACTTCACGTGTTTGGGGCCCCTAAAAATGAGTGGAATTCAACGGTATATAAGTTGGATGTACAGGGGCCAACACAACTAGATGATGAGATAGGTATTAGCAATTCTAAGAAGTGTTAGTCTTTTATGTTATAGTTACAGGTAGAAACCAGGTAAATTATAGGTATTAAAACAGGAAGTTATTAACATTAGAAGCAATGACGCTATAACTCAATAAGAAAGGAACGAACTTCCTCTCCAATTGCGAGAGAGGCAGTTGTGCCAATAACGACAGCCCTCAAAGATGGCACGTGGATATCGTGGCCTTAGTTGAGTGGAATGAATATTGAAGTGCAATATGAGAGAACTGGCTCTACATCAGTTACCAGGCTGGATGTCAACAGATCTGACGAAGTCGTCAGCTGTATTAAATTCATAAACATGTTTATTCGTGTTACTTATAACCGAAGGCCACCCTAAAAGGAGACGACCAGTAGAAAAATGAAATGATTTTGTTGAAATAAGAAGTGAATGAAAAACTTTGGGTAGCAGCATTGCCTTGAACAAAACCTCTTCGCACCTGGACGAAGCTACTGTTCACTATGAACAGGAGGAGCCTGGCCAAATGCACTCGAATGAGAAGCAACGACCATAGAAATTAGAGAGAGGGAAAGTATTAGGAATCATTTCAAAGATGTGAGGTGCTGTTCCTTCCAGACACACATGAAAATTTCAACAGCGCCCTAAAGCTCAGTCTTAATCATCTCCTGATGATGCTAGGTTAGGTTGGGTTAGGTCCAAAGTGAGTGGTTCTATTCGACCCTCCACCGCATCCCGCAAGGGTTTATTATGGTTCACACCCATTCACACTAGACCAAGTAAACCCAGCTTCTTATCGAAGCCGATTAGTTTGCACGGTGAGTGGTCTTTCAGGTCAAATAACTCTAAAAACAGGTGTGTTAGACATCGTAGTTCATCCCTACTCTAGCCTAACAACTGTTTGGTATCAAGCTTTGAAGGGTGAATAAACGCCTTGAAGTGAGTCAATCCTGGAAGATTCTGTCAGAAGTCCATAAATCTTTGTTTGGCAAAGCCTGAAGCGATGCCAATGGAAGGTTCTGGTCCGATGAAGCTACTTGCAGCACCCTTCTTTGCATGGGAATCAGCAGCCTCATTGTTTTCCAGGCCGGTATGGCCAGGATTCCAGACCAGAGACAATCTGTTAAGTCTTCCTATCGAAGAGAGTCGTTTTTGGCAATTTGATACCAATTTAGACGTTGCTCGGTAGGAGCCAAAAGCTTTCAACGCCGCTTGACTGTCACAGAATATTTTTATTGACTTGTGTATGAGGTTGGATTCTTCCAATCACTCGGCACATAATCCAATAGTGTAAATTTCCGCTTGAAATACAGTCGCATAGGTTCCTAGGCAGGTTGATATCTGTGTCCTGGGTCTGCGACTGAAAACACCTGCACCAGAACTGGAAGATGTTTTTGATCCATCTGTGAACCAGCATCTGCATCTGATGATGCTAACTCCATTAGTGAAACGCACGTCATGAGATAGTATTTTTGTTCTGTTGTGGTGGAACTTTTTTCTTGTCAGAGGTTCCAATTCTACTTATTATGTCCTTCCAAGAGTTTGCCACTTTCTATATGGAGAAAATGATAAGTTTGAGAATCCTTCATCTTTGAAACTCATCTACTAAAACCAATTGGACATGTCCCAAGATCGACAAATCTGTTCTAATTAGTAGCATACAACTAATCTTATTTATCTTACCTTATTCCTATAAGCAACAAAACTGACGCGATAACATAAAACTGTGTATCATTGGCGATGTACCAGGACCACAACATGCAAAACTCGTGCTGCGGGTAAAAGTTGTTGATATACAGGGCGTTTCGCCACCAATAGTTATTGCAACTGATATGGTCGATGATCGCTGGTGAAAATACTGATGTGGAATGTAGATATCTCATTATTATCTCATTCAATCCTAATACAAAGAGATAGGCGGGAGTCAGTCGAAAGAACCTGTAGACTAGCATGACAATGAACTTGACGGTACTGGATCTAATGGCGTGGCAGGTTCCATGGGGTTTCCTTGGTTTATCTTTTTTTGAGTCGGAACGGAAGTAAGTGAGGGTAACGAGTAAACCACTAGAAAAAATACGTAAATAATTAAATTGAGAAATGATCTTATGATTCAATAATACCAAAAGATAACTAGAGCAATAGAAATAGTTGCTGTTTAATTGAAACCAGAGTTCAAAAACGGAGCATTCGTAACACGAGACAGTATTCTTTGATGGTATCTACTCTTGCCACAGATCTCTTACGAAGAAACCACGGTAAATTTTCGTTTTGAGGGCACCCGGCGATTTTGAAAAAATGTTTGAGTGTACTTACGTTTTTTGATGCGTAGATTACGAATCCGAAAGAAAAAGCGGCGCTCTCCGTTATTCACAAAGTTACGGTCCTTCAAAGTTTAGAAAAGGGCGACTAGGACTTCTTTTTCACAAAATAAACTATTCAAAAACACAAACATTTATTCACTAGGTCACCTTTACACATTATTCCTCTTTCTTTGGCACTTTTCACTTCAATAATTAACATTTTTCTTATAAAAAACTTAATTTAAAAACGAATGCTTCTCCTGGTGACATTCTTCTATTTCTAGGTTAGTTATTAGTGACATTTCAGAAAAAAGCGGTTGGTATTTGCCGCCGCCTACTATTTCAAATTCGTAATACACCACCAAAAACCAATTTACGATCTTTGAAGTGAAAAGTGTCAAAGAAGGAGGAATGAGGTGTAAAGGTGATCTAGTGAATAAATGCTGTGTTTTTAAATAGTTTATTTTGTGAAAAAGAAGGCTGAAAAGTCGCCCTTTTCTGAACTTTGAAGGGCCGTAACTTTGTAAATAACGGAGAGCGCCGCTTTTTTCTTTCGGATTCGTAATCTACGCATCAAAATACGTAAGTACACCTAAAATTTTTTTCGAAATCGCCGGGTGCCCTCAAAACAAAAATTTACCGAAACCACCTTTGGTTTGGTATAGACATAATATTCAAACTATTAATGTCAACAATAAAAGAGGTTCTCAAAGGCAGTTCGTTGCAAAGCCAAAGTTTGCCATCGAGCGTAGAATAACATTTGTCCTGTCTTTTCTTTACTCAGGCTTGTTTTCAGGGATAGTTGAGAAGCAGCTTAGTGCTATTGATGAGTCTGGTTGTTTGTCTGTTGAATGCATTGTTTCTGGGCGTTGGTTGATTGCTGGGCTGCGCTTGCTTGGTCGGATGCTGGTCATTTATTACTTTGAACACAGTCAAGAAGATGGTGAAAATTTTGTTTGAAGACTGGAGTGCTATTTGATTGAACTAGCATTTATCATTTGGATGAGTGGCTCTTTTGGATAAAATATCTCTATTGATTCTCATCTACCACATGTTTTGACTTTTGAAGTTTGTTGTCCATAGGAAAATACAGCTGTATAAAAAAAACAAGTAGAAACATTTCTATTTTCTCTACGAAATAACCTTGGACTGATACAAACATTACTCAATCCCTGACTTGACATCGATGCATTTCCATGGGAAGAGCCATTTACTTTATCTGACTTCTCATTTCCTTCATGAACGCAATATGTAATTACTAGCTGGCCAACTAGCTGGCAAACCAAATAGTAGATTTATAGTTTCTGATAATGTGACTGACACACAGTGACTGACCATTGGGAATGAATGCTGTCACTTCGATTCCCAATGATTGCACTCATTCTTGCCACAGTCTTCAAGCGAAATTCAGTTGCTGATCAGAATGCAGTTCTAAGGAAACTCCTGCGCATTTATACCAAGCTCTTCATTCAGAATGAATGAATCTCAGGTCACCGCCTTCAGGTTGCCACTGATAATAGTGAAACATTTCCTACTTTCTATATGGCAGTTCTGGACAGATACTATTTCCTTCAAGGCAGTTCTGGACAGTTTCATCGACTCGATATTCTTCTTCGAAATACAAAAATGTTTTACGTCTGTTGGCGTAAACAAACAACTCTCTATCGATCAACTAGAGTTGTTTGGATTCTAGACTTTTCTTCTACTCATCTGCTATAGATTTATTTTTGGTTAATTTAAACGTGTTCCTTTGGTGAGAATAATCATTGTACAACAGTTGATTCGCCTGCGATATAACAGGTTATTGCTTTTCGAACCCTTGGCAACTGAACCCATACTTGAAGATGTCAAAGTAATCTTTAAAGATTTTTGTTTTCAAATCAACTCGAAATTATTATTCTTCTTCTAGCTTTCTTACATCCCATCCAATGTCCCATAGGTAAGGGGTCCTTCAGAAGACAGTTACGCTTTCTCATATTTCAGTTCATTCTACGGTGACCATGGTTATCTGTATCGAACGAAAGTTGGTCTGAGTTCAAAACAGCTTACAACTCCAAGCTTATTCTTTGGGCTGGACCAGTTCTCAGCTACCTAGATCTTTCATTGGTTAGTCTCAATTCCATCCTCCACTGGCTTCAGGAATAGCTTCTTTTAGTTAAGCTTCAGCCGAACATTCGTTAAAATATCGTTCAGATACACAAAGCAAGTTTTTCATATGAAAACTCACATTAACAATTCCATCAACCTTTCAAACATGGCTGGAGTATTACACACCTCATTGGTAGATCCAAAGTGAGTTGCCGACCTTATACTATAGACTGCGAGGATCATTTGATGATCACACCTACTCTAACTCGACCGACTAAATCCAGTTGTTCAACCAAGCTGATTACTTTATTAGTTGAGTCATATTTCAGGTCAGCGGGCAACCATGGGTCTCTCAAAATCAATGTAGCTCGCGGCAGAGTGGCCACAGAGTATATATTCTGCTGCAAAAACCCGAATTTTCTTGTTAAGAATTATCCAGTATACGAACAGCATTCATGAACCAGCAAATGCTCTTCGCAATAGTACTTGTGGACAAGTACGGCCGCCTTAATGACATACTAAAGGGAATCCAATTGAATGGTTATTACTGAGGTTGTAATAAGATGTTCGAGGTGCAAGATTTCCACAGCAAAATTTCTATATTAAGGCATCTGTAAGTGAAGCGTGAATCATGATTCGAGTTTGTTTTCTCTCCTGATGCAGATTCTGTCTCTACTGCTCAAGAAATTAATGCGAGACAGATGAGTTGCTTTCTGACTGCACCACCTAGTCTCTCAGGTGTCTTAACAGGATAAAGAGTTGTGGAACTGGGAAGCTCTGAGGTCGCTTCGATGATGTCCATCACCTCTTCAGACCCAGGATCAGATACTTTGGTTATTTCATGGTCTCTTAAATAGCTGAGGAAATGGGGTCTATAACGGCAATACCCCGCAACATCGTGACGGAGGCCTTTTACGACCAAAAGGATTAGTATCTGCACGGAAGACTCCGTTGAATGGTGCAGTATTACACAATATCGATGAGAGAAGTTCAAACTGGTGCAGCTCAATCCTAGAATAAAATGCATTTCTGCCATCTTTCACCAATTCAATTTGCTTTGCTTCTTGTTGGACCATTGCCACTTTTAATCTTGTTTTCTTCATTCATTGTTTTCAATTTGCTTTTTTTTTTCAATTTCTTCTTACTTTGTCTATTTTTGCTAACTCGTCACAATCATAAATCGGTGTACTGCCCATAAACAATGAATCCGGATCTCTTTTCAGTACCACTTATGCCACTGTTACCGTAATCATACTTATACTTTTGTAAAATGAAAGGTGAACTTTTCAATTATCAAGTTCATTGAAATGAAAACGAAAACATAGCTTAAAGTGGTTGTACTTATACACAGCTTTTTATTTACCATCTTGAATACGTTTCTAGTTATAAGGATATGTTATAGAATAGTTACTCACCTAATGAAGAAAAACGTATCGACAGAGAATGTCGCATTAGAAATTGTCTGGTACATGAACTTTCTCTCTGTCAATATTCTCACACTTTTATTGTCGGCCACAGAAAATACCTCCAAATAGGAATGTACCAGTATTATCCATGCTATTGAGAAAAATCTCAAACCATGAATACATGTGATAGACTCTAATGAAATCCTTTCTACAGACAAAATTTTCTTTCCATTTGATAATGCCGAAAATGATAGTAACACTTTCAATGGTAGCCCTGTAAACAAAATTAGATCATTATCATTGATTTCAGTATCTATTTGTTTTGAGTGTTGGAATTTTTAGTGTCATTACCTGAATGAATCAATGGATGAAACATTGAATAGAAAAATCTAATAATGACAAAATCTTCAGCGATGTGCTGATTTTGTTTAAAGTTTTACTGGTGTTATCAAAGTTTTCGTTCAATAAAAATGGCTGAAAAAGATATTGTGTTGTAATTTATTTATTTTGGCTCACCATATAGATATTTGGAAGAGCCATGTCAAAGTTGGAAAGACATGTGATAGAGATTGTTTTTTTTTGTAATTGAAGTATTGTGTTCTATTAGTGTAATTTTCATATATTAGAATGTAAATTAAACTTCTTGGAACATTTCTACACACCCTGAACCGGAAAACGTTTTATGACAAAAAGTGATGATAAAACCAGGATATTTTGAAAAAAGAGAATGTTGACTGCATATTCGTGATCAGCGGAAAAAATACCTGACAGTCAATAAAAAATTCTAATCAATTTCATTTAACTGAATGTTTCTAAGCTCAATTGGCACTTATCCAAGGTCACCGAATTCATTTTCAATTATCGAGTGACTTCAAAAGTATTTTCGTTGTTTTCTTTGTCGCATTCTGCATTCAATATTTCAAAGAAAATATTGCAAATAACACCTCAAAGTTTGAATTGGTGATAAGGAGAGGGTGGAAAATTTCATGGCAAAATCAATGTGTATAAGTGTTTTCCTGAAAAAAAAAACAGTGAATGAAAAAGTACAATTTTGTAACAAAAAATAGTCACTCTGCTTTTATAATAGTGTTGAGGTGGTAACCGTAAAACATCAATTGCCGTGTCCAAAAATCAACATAAATCAAGGGTGGTGAAGTGGATGATGTATTCAACAATGTCAGTTACACTTAATTGACCATATTCGTTAAAGATGAAAGTAATGTTTCATGACTCACTGTTGTCAATTATAACGTTTGTCATAATTCTCAACGTCATTTGTGACAATTATTCAAAATTGAAATCGAACTAAATTTTCTTCATCAATGTTTGGTATTGTTCTTTCCTCAACAAAAAGGAATGAAACTAAAAAACCAAAAATCAGTAAGTCGAAGAGATAACATCTGTTCTCACGAAGACTTCATCACAAGATTGACAGGAGGCTCAATCAACAAATATCAAAGATAACCAATGTTTTCCAAGACAGTACATTCCAGAGCTTCGACATCGATGTCCGATCGATATTGGTCTCTGTCTTTCACTGCAAGACAATTAGTTGAAACCAAAATCCAAATAACAATGCATCCGCGTTGCAACACCAAACAGCGTTTTTTCAACCGTGAGTCACACCAGTGGGGCTAGCTGAGCTACGAATGCACTTTTCGGCTCAAATGTTTCCAAACGATCAGTCTTAGTGAGCCCTCTATTGTATTTTCATTCCATATTAAATATTCTTAGAGTGAGTCTTCTGTCAATCCCTCAGGTGTGGTCTTCATGAAAGGTCATATCAGCATCTTCATTCACTCAGACTTGTTCTCTAGCCTCTCCTATAGCCAGCCAACCCTCTTGGCGGGTTGACTGTTCTTGTTCACCTTTCACTGCCTGAACCACTGTGCATGCTGTTTTTGGCGAGTGCATTGGCTTGGGATGTGGGGGTTAAGCAAATCGGCCATCGGATGCCTGCCTCCACGTAGCCCCGCTGAATACGGAAATGACAGGTTCACTTGTGGTTCTGTTATTCCCTAACTGAATGGCATCCCAACGATTGCCCATTTCTAAGGTATGTATCCGTGCCGAGAGGATGAATGTCACTGAGCCTATCAGCTGTCTCTACGGAACTTTAGAAATACTAGGCGCTCTCTCGTCGTAGCATCGCCTTGTCACGGTAATGCGGGGCTCCGCCGTATTTGACCTTCTTTCCCTAGCTGCTTGTGACACTTTTATGGAGAGAATAAACTTAAAAATTCTTTCTGTCGCTGTGTCTACAGAGGAGATGGATGTCGGGCTTGCAACTCCAACTGACCTCCCAGCAAATTTAGATCGGAAGCGAGTCTACAGAGGAGATAGATGTTGAGGTTACGACTCCAACTGACTTCCTTGTGAATTTAGATCAGGAGCAAGAGCTTCTCAACCTCCAACTCCTAATCCAATAACTGAACCTATGAAAAGGTTTGGTGGTGCAGCCAGGAAACGACTGAGTCGTTTCCTCAAGAGCGGGGTACCTTATGAAACCGCCTTGCATCCAATTTCTTGAGCGGCGTACGCAAAATCTATCTCAGGTGGAGGAACAAACCTCTCATGAGCAGGTTAGCAAACTTTTGCGCTCAAGTGATGAGTCACCAAAACCAGAGGTGAAAAAACCCTGCACGGTTGAATGTAGGGCATCGTCAGGTGTAGCTGACATGCAGAGACCCTCATATGGGAAGGTTGTCGCGGGTATCAAGGTGGGAATCTTGCACTTTGACTATCCGACTACCTCATTAACGATGAAACAGCAGAACATACACTTTGTACCTGCCCCGCTGGAGACCGAATCAGGTTTTTAGAGTTCGGCAGAGCCGTACTCTTACCATCTGACCTGAAAGACCACTCACAGTAAAACTAATCAGCTGGGTTTATTTGGCCGAGTGTGAATAGGTGTGAGCCATAATAAACCCTTGTGGGTTGCGTTGGAGGGTCGAATACACCCACTCACTTTGGACCTAACCTAATGCTTCTCAATAGAAATTAGTATTTGAATTTCATTTTCAGATCATTGTCACGATGCTATTGTCAATCATCACTGCAATCAGAGTTGCCAAAAATGAAATATACAAGTGAACAATCACGTTAATCCTTGACAAATTTCTAACTTTTTTTCCGAAGGTAAAGCCAAAATGATTCCAACAATATCTACCCACCATCTGAGTTACCATTATTTTCTTTATGTTTATCACATTTTTCATTGCGCAGAACCATTTCGGTACTCCTACTCATGCTGCTGCTACTTCTTCTGGAAATTGTATTGTTATTCTCTATTTGTGGGGTATGCTTCACAACTTCTCTGAATCTATTCATCCTCAAGACTTCTACTATAGTTGAAATCATAATCAGCACGAGGACTACCAGAAAAGTTCCGCTGGAAAATAAAACTTCAGTAAGAATTTGAAAACGAGGAACAATAATAAAACAGTCCAGGTTAAATTGTACGTTACATCTAGATTGTCGCATGGACCAAAGTATTATTTGGCGATAACTCTTGGAATAAATGTAAGGATAATATTGGAAAAGTTTTCGATTCCCTATCAACAGCGCTCAAAACGACAGAAAGAGTTATATCAGCTGCTACGGATGAAGCTCCGGCTATGACATGGCGTCACAAAGGCTTCATAGCGTACATGAAAAATAAAATTTCAGATGTGCTCGCTGAACATTGCGTCATTTATAGGCAACATTTGGTTGCGAAAAATTTGAGTGATTGCCTCTCTCAATCACTGCAACATATCATCAAAGCAGTTAATAAAATCCGAAACAGCTCTTTAAATAACAGATTATTTAATCAGCTGTGTATTGCTGATGATGAAGATTTCAACCGATTGCTATTTCACACAGAAGAGCGTTGGTTATCAAGAGGTAACTGTCTGACTCGATTTTACAATCTGTTTGACTCTGTAATAGAGCTCTTGGAAAACAAAGACAAATGATTGCACGACAACCTCATCACATCAAAGAATGATATTACGAACTCGACAGACCTGTATAAATTATTCACTGATGTCCATCTCCAACTTCAAGGTTATGATTGAATTTGATTAATATGAAAAATGTCATTGCTGCTTTTGTAGCCAAATTGCTCTTATACAAGAATAATATCGGCAGACGTGAATTTCGCAATTTCCCTAATTTGTCAGCAGTATCCTTCAACAACGACGACTTGCTTGTTTACTGCCAACATTTGGAGAACCTCAACAGTGATTTTGCAGAACGATTCCAGGACATTTTAAAATTGGAAATACCGGACTGGGTGTTGGATCCTTTTTCAAATGTCAACACAGCAGAATCACCCCAGCCGGAAGAACTCATAGAACTGATAACGAACGAGGAAATAAAAACAAAATTCAAAAATGGATACCAAGAATTTTGGCTACAAAATCCAATCCCCCAATTGTACCCTGTATTATGGTCCATCGATCAACAATTTTTGATAGCATTCCCATCATCGTATTTGTGTGAACGTAGATTTAGTGCTGTGACAACATTGCTAACTTAAAAGAGAAATCGGTTGCAGATAACCGAACGCGGTGACTTACGGCTGTTTTTGAGTAAATTCGAGTCGAGTCGAGTTAAAAATCATCAAATTCATCCTTCACATTATATTAGTTTCAACATTCAAATGGAAATGTTTGTTCATCATGAATAAAAGTTTTCGTAATAATAAAAAATGTTGTGTTACATTACAGAAAGTGTTATTTTCACATGACACACATAATTTAATTATTAAAATAAGGACTGCGTTCGAGATGTAGTAAAGTAAAACATTGAAGGGGCGCTAGAAAATAATTAATTCCCGAAGTGGGCGGCAGAAAAAATAAGTTTGAGAACCTCTGACCTAGCAGATAATAAGCATGAAAAGAAGATGAAATGAGAGAAAAATTTGAACATCAGTAGCATTCACCAAGAGGGTCAAGATAGGTAGAGTCAAAAATGAGTACGTTTGAAATTTCGAGGTGGAAAGACAGTTTTGTGATAGAACGAATATCCCAGACTGATCTGTCACCATCATTTGTAAAGGATAAAGAAGGCAAGGTTGTATCGATGCTGACAAAATTCACTCACAAAAAGTCATGAAGCAGCAAAAAGACACGATAAGCTGGCCTAACAAAAGTCATCATCATTATTAGTTATTTCCTGATGATGCTAACTTGGTCAGCGAAACGTGTGTCAAGAGACAGCATTTTTGTTCTGGTGGAAAAAAAATATCTTCGATAGATTCATTTCAGGCCAGAGGTTCCAAATTCTACTTGAAAAGACTCGTGATAACATATGGAGGTCTTTGGTCTGGTAACCAAATATGACCCAAACAATTAGGGAGGAAGACAATAGTGGGCCGTACCTTATTGAAATGCCGAGTATGTAAACGGATGCAAAACCAAACATTGGACGGAATCTGGAATATAATGTGCAGATACAAATTCACTTTATAGTTTCCTCTTCATAATGAATGAACAGCTGATGGGTGTACCAGACAGGAATCATCAATTGCCTGTATGAACTTCGACAAGCTGGTGGGGTATCAAAATAATTGGTAAAGAAACAGAACGGGAAATAAATGAAAAAACACAAATGGTTTATAGAAAATAATATTGAATGCAGAAGAATATAACAAACATCCAATAAAGAACCGCAAATCCATAATTCTGCGATATTTTCTGAAGAAAGTGAAGAAAGTCAGACAGCTCCCAAATAAAAATAGAAAACCTGAAGTGTTTTTGCTTTTGTCACTTCTTCACAGTTGCCGTTCAACTCTTCCGAAACAGTTACGATCTACCAATCTGAAGGAGGATTCATTTTACTCATTCACTAATCATACTAATCTGCGCCTTCGGATTACAACAGCCATAACCCATCAGTTTCCTCATCAATTCCAAGAAATACACTTCACTCAATTCCCCCAAATTGCATCATCCTAATTCAGCTCGACTAGCACTTTCTGAATAGTCTACTAGCCATTCATTAACACCTTCTACATTTCAAATCAAGTGAACGCGATTTGATCGCTTCAGCATCGCTGACTCCGTTCATTTGTTCTCCCCGACTCGGCTAAATGGAATTTGGGCCAATGTCAGTTGAGAAACTTGATAGAAATTACTCATCGATTTTCTTACCGTTGACTGGATCTTTTCCACAGAATTAACTGTAAATGTCCTCGGTACTTCTGAGACAAACGAATATCTGGAATGGATATATTAAATCCAGCAGCTTTCATTTGTTAGATCTGGATGGAAATAGCTTTGACCGAAACCTTGTACATCTTTGTTATTTCATGGTACAATAAAATATAAATTATCTAGCGGATTTTACTTTTGGTAGCACAGTTTCATTGCAGTGAAATCCCCTAAACTAAATGATTTTTTTATAGAGGTATAGAACTTTAAGTTGGCAACACTTTTTCAACTGACAGCCATTTTGTCAGCTGTCAAGTGATTTATATTTAGTTTGGTTTGGCATTTCAACATGAATAGACTGATGGCTAAACAACGCTTCCGAATTATGCAAATTTACTTTCAAAATCGTGGTTATGTTCGAAATACGTATCGCGCACTACGTCCATTTCACGGTCAGTATAGTCGTCCATCAGAGCAATTAATGTAGTATAATGTCCATATTCGCTGTATACCAGTAAGCGAAGCTTAAGGGGTAAGCTCGCTTAATGCTTCAGTTTTGTATGCACCGTATCAACTAACGCCTTTAAGTTCCCTTGAATGTAAGCGGCCAAATTCGGTGGCTTTATACAGTGCGGTCCATGTGTATGGAATAAATTCATTTTTAGCGTTATTATGTACTATGTGAAAAAACCTGAATCAGGTCGATTTTCATTCTCAATTTGACAATTTACGGTATGAAAATATTATCCTTCTCCAGAAAGACGTACAATACAGGAAATGGCAGTGACTAACAGTTTCTAGAGGGGTATTATGGATGACATAATAGAGAAGAAGAAGTTTAGGTAAAGAATGAACGAAATCTCGACTTTCAGAAAGGACAAAAACCAAGATAAATATATCTCAGTTCCATACCACCAATATACGAGGAACTTTGGAAAGATTTTCTTTGGAAAGAAGATAGATATACTATATAGCTTGTTAAAATAAAACAAAATAATGTTGTTGGGTTTACTGATCACTACATAAGGACACATTGCAAACATAAATTAGGCAATATTGTGAAATTAATTTTTATATAGCTGAAAATTGTTTTATATAAACATATATTGTAAAATAATAGAGAAGGCAAATTTGTAAAATTAATTTAGGTTGGTATACCTGTATGGGTGGTACGCCTGGATGGTTTACCTGTATGGGAAGCCTATATAGCATAAATAGGTTAGCTCGCAGTAGTTTCTAGTTTTAATCTTCCTCTTTGAAGATGATCACTTGGTGATCGAAACACGTGTCGAGGTGTTAAAAATAATGATTTGGTGTTGGGAAAAAACTCCAGAAATATTCATGTCTCTAGGTATCGAAAAACTTTACGTAGAATGAAGATAATAATGACACATAATATTTAGAATGTATTTTTCAATGTACTTTACAATTAAATTAAATGTTTAAAATGACCACCATTAACTTCTTGACAATAACCGAGGCGATTTTGGAATTCTCATTTTGTATGACCTCGGGGGTTATTTTGTTAATTTCTTCCGTTATCCTAACTTTTAAATCAGCAATATTGTTTGGTCTATCAAAATATACTCCAGATTTCAAATAACCCCATAAGAAGTAATCGAGAGGAGTCAAATCGGGGGATCTAGCCGGCCATTCGATCGTTCCACGTTTTCCAATCCACCTATTGGGAAAAATCTCGTTTAAATAATTTCTAACTGTACGTGCAAAATGCGGTGGAGCTCCGTCTTTTTGGTAGTAAATTGGGAAGATTAATATCAGGAAAATGTATTTGTATTGTAGGCACTGAAAAGTTAATCAAAAATTCTAGATAAACCTCACCATTAACAGTGCCCTCAAAAAAATAAGGGCCAATCATTTTACTGTTAATGATACCAGCCCAAACGTTGGCTTTTTTAGGATATTGAGTATGAGACGCACACATCCAGTGAGGATTTTCTCTGCTTCAATATCTGCAGTTCTGTCTGTTAACTGTTCCGTTTAAATGAAACGTCGCTTCATCAGAAAACACTATTTTGTTTATGAACTGCAAATCTGCGTTCATTCTGTCCATCATCAATTCATAGAATTCTTGCCTACTATCAGGATCATCTTCATATAACTCCTGAACCAACTGAACTCTGTAAGGGTGGTATTTTTCTTTATGCAAAACTCTCAAAATAGATGATCATTGTCGGCGGCAAGTTCTCGAGTTGTCTTATACGGATTTTCCTCAATCTCTAGAAGTACATCTAACTTTTTTTCATCAGTAAATTGAACATTTCTACCTGGTTCTCCAATATTTTTTACATGTCCAGTTTCACAAAACTTTTTTTCAATTTTGCTAACTGTAGACTGCGACACGTGTTGACCAAGGTATTTATTATTAAAAATTTCACAAACCTCCTTTTGAGTTCTTGTTTTATTACCACAACCAACCATAATTAAAATGTTTTTCCTTTGAGTCTCGGACAAATATGCCATAATTAAATTTAATACACCCACAAATATTATACTGACGTCTTTTAGTAACCTCAAATACCTAAATGACAGCAGCCTACTAGATTCATATCAATTGTTTATTTGGCTTTTTGTCTAATATTTTAGTATCTTCAAAGATTTTTTCCAGGATTCAAGGTTAGTAAGGAGCGTGTTACAGGGATGGTCTGTTTAATAGATCAGGTTTTTGTCAAGAAGTGAATAATGGTGGTCATTTTGAACATTTAATTTAATTGTAAAAATCAATTTTCTCAGTTATGATTGCACCAAACTCAAAAAACTTCATATTGCTGAACAGAGGACTAAAATCCCTTTCCAACAAGGTGCCACACGACCCCCTTTGCTATTTAAAATTTTCGAGGGGGTGCTAATAATTTAGAACGGGTGCTGGAGGGGAATAATATTTTCATACTGTAAATTGTCAATTCAAGAATAAAAATCGACCTGTTTCAGGTTTTTTCCACATAGTACATAATAACGCTAAAAATTAATTTATTCCATACATATGGACATATGAACTGTATGTAAAGGCAAGCTCATGTAGACATCATAACCTCACTTATTATTCTTTAGTTTTTGAAATGATGCAATTGTCATTTTGCTCAAATGTTTTATCAAACGGACTTGTGAAATTAAAAGCAGTTGTTGCAGAATGATGGAACTAGAAGATGAAATCATGCTGGAAGGCGATAATGGCATCTTACACATCATTGATTTTGGATATCTGCGAAGAATTTTTGGAGGCCCAACTATTTCGAGGAGATGGATGATATAGCCTTTTATAGAAGATTCGGACTGACCAAGCTGGCAACAATATATTATATGCTGGAGCTCATAGAAGAAGCTGTAGAATTCGAAAACGATTTGTGAAAAAACTTTCTATTGCTTTTACTTTTTTTTAATACAATTACATAAGATATAACTAACCACATGTAAAATAGCAAATGTATAAATGGTTTTATAATATTACTATTGTTCAGCAGAGCTGGCCATCGGCCAAGATGCAGATAGTCCTGAGTAGAACATTTCTCTCTCTGTAGGTGGTCATTTAGATCTTATTTTGCAGTACAGGGGATGATGATGATTGAATTGCAAAAATTAATTCTACGTTGAGGTAAATTTTGGAACTCTTACTTTTTCATTCATTTCGCTAGTAATAGATATGAAAATTCACTAGCAAGTATGTTCTTTCGTCTGATTCTGATACTTTCGACAGGGTAAAAGTAAATCATCGAAAACCCAATTTTTATTAAATTCGCCTAACATTCGGTTCTCATAAATTGAGAATTTACGCGCAAACAGTAATTATCCCCGAAAAGATACAACGTTGCCAAGTTATTTTAGCGCATGGGTAAGCTACGTTTATTATTCTGTGGTACATACCGCAAACATTTAAGCTTGGCTTGAGTTTTAAGCGGGCTTACGCAAGCTTTGCTTTACAGAGAAAACGGCGAATACGGGCTTTAATGATAATGCGTATCCACAGAGACGTTGTACAGTGCGTACAGAAGAAGTAATTGCTGCTGTTGAGCATTGCATAGAGGAAGACCCGAATCAGTCTATCCGCCATCGTGCACAGAAATTAGATATGTGTCCATCCACTTCATGAAAGATTTTGCGGAAAGATCTTGGTTTGTGTGCTTACAAAATCCAACTCGTGCAAGAATTGAAGCTACACGATCACCTAGCAAGGGCGCAGTATTTGTGAATGGGCTCACACCAAGATTGCCGTTGATCCCGATTTTCAAAAGCAAATTTTATTTAGTGAATACGTCAATAAACAAAATTGCCGTATTTGGAGTTATGATAATCCTCAAGTGTAGATTGAGACACCGTTACATCCAGAAAAACTGACTATTTGGTATCATTGGTTCGTATTTCTTTAGAAGTATGGAGCCATAATTACTGTCTATTTCGTTCATAAATTGAACAACCATGATGTGCAGGAGCTGTTTCACGTGTGGAACCCGTGAATTGGCCTCCAAGATCGTGCGATTTAACACCACTAGACTCTTTTCTGTGAGGATGTTTGAAGTCGCTACTCTATGCCAATAAGCATGAAACGATTGACCACTTGAAGGACAAAATTCGCCGCGTTATTGCCGATATACGGCCACAGTCATGGAAAGTTTGACCTCCAGATTAGACTACGTCCGAGCCAGCCGTGGCGGTCATATGCCAGAAGTCACATTCAAGTTATAATGCCAGAAGAATAAAGTGAATTTCATGTCAATTCAAAAATTCATCTTCGTTTATTTCATTTCAAAATTCTAAACTTCTATAAAAAACACCCTTTACTTCGCTAGAATGACTCACTGTCGATTTTGTTGACCCCATGTGCAGCTCATAACATGGTTCTCCTCTTCAATCTGGAGAATTGCTTAACCTCAGTGTAGAGGATCATTTGAATTCCATCTGTATCCAAACAGAACACTTCACTATTAGTGTCATGGAAAATGATGGAGAAAACAGGAAAATGATGGAGAAACATTGGAATATTAGTTAGAAGTTTTAGGTAAAGTGTTTGGTTGTATTGCCAGTGTAGCAGATTGGCAAACTGTTCTGACAATAAAATTCAATCAGAAACTGCACTTGTGAACAGTTCGTTTTCAAAAAAGGCTGATTTTTCCAAATGTATGAAATATAGTATCGTCACAACTCACTTCTGTTGTTTTATATGAATCGCAAGAGAACTTTCCTTCAAAGTTTCTCACAAATGTCAGTTGTTGATGATTCATCTACTTTTGGAATACGGAACCGTTTTAGAGTCTGGCTTCTGCCAGATACTTCTAATTTTTATTAACACTTCTTGTAGATTATTTCGGTGGTGTTTTTATCATAATTTCGTCATGAAAGAGACAAGTCAAGTGAATCTAGAATAAAAAAAATACTTCTGTCAAATTTCTACTAAGTTAATTATTTGTCACGCACGATTTCGGTTTGTTAGACCATTCTCAAATAACTCTAGTTATTTCTATCAAAATCGTTTTCCATAAGCTCCTGAGTACGTATCATTTTTTAGGGATGCATTTTATTTTCTTTCAATATGTTTACTATCGATGTATGGCTTACATTGAATGAAGTGGATGCATGTCTACTCGATGTATGTGGGTTTTCCTCAAACTCAAGCATCAATATCTAATTTGAGTTCAATACTCATTGCATTGGCAAATGCTTCTTTTATCTGCTCCACATGTCCGAGCTCGCGAAATTGTTTCTCTATTTTGCTTATTGTTTCTTGACATATGGGCGGTAAATTAGGAAATTTCTCACGAAATAGGCGGGCTACTTCCTATTGCGCTTGGGTTTTATCTCCGTTAACAATCATTTGTAAAACTGTCATGCATTTCTCTTAATCTAACCATTTGTCAGACTTGAAGTTAACAAACTTCATCCTTGAATTAAAATACTGACAACTAATGTTGTAACATGCAAAATAAGTTAACAGGGCGTTTTAAACTAAAGTTGCCACGAAATTTTTCAACAGTTTTTTAAAGGATACCATCTAAAAAGAACATTGCTATGGTTTTTGCTTACTTTCTTATTATCAATACCTCAACATGAAATAAGTTTTGAGTATATTGCGATAAGTGTTGAATGTATTTTATCGAAATTCGGTAACCACATGATTGTAATTTATTTTATTTAAATTGTTGCAATAAACTTGAAAGCGATAACATTTTTGAATAGAGAATGGAGATACCTCTCAAACGATATATCACAAGCCTATACTTCTCATTTAAAAACTTGGGGGTTGTACCTGTCAACCGACGGGGGTTGAAGATAAAGGTAGCGTTTTTTCGTTGAACTATGTCAAATTATAATTTAAATTTGACGTGTTTCAGCATTTTGTTAAAATATGAAATAATGAATTTATTCCATTTTGCTTTTACACACTGTATAGGCCTTCTAAGCCTTCGTATCATTTTGTTTTCAATTTAAAGAAAATATTCTGTACTCAACCAACTCATTCCATATCCATATTTTCTTTGTACAACAAAATCGAAATATGCATCAAAAATTTCATTTTGTTTATTCTCATCGGAAATAAACATACGCTGGCAAGTTCTGGACGCGTTTCTATTTGAAATCCGCAACCCCTATAAGAGCCGAGCCAGATCGATTTATATTCCCAAACACAATTTCCCCGAAACTTCAAATCATCCGCTTTGCTACAGCAAACATCGAGAGGTAAAACGTTAACAACGTTCCCAACATACCCGGAGCTCGCAAATACTCACCCGACGAGATGAACTTTGAAATCAGACAGCAACGAGTACTCCCCAGGGACCATCCTCACACCCACAATGTTTACTGATGCCGCTTGATTGCGTTCCTGTGCAAGGAGTCCGCGGACGCCCGCTACACCGCAGGACTTCGGAAGGCATTCTCCTAGATTCAGCTGGCGCGTCTGCAAAAAAGTTCCGAACTATCGTTAGATTTAAGAGGAGTGTAAAGTTGCTTTGCTGGTCCAGTGGCTGCTTGGTAAGTCATTCAGTGTGATAGGAATATAGTGCAGGAAAAATGGGCAGGGAAAGAGCAAGAATACTTTCCATATGAACATGCAAATGATTCAAATCACGTGATATGTAATGATAATATAGACATTTGAGTATAATAGTCCAAGATCCTAGAGCCGTAAGACACAACTTATTTTCTAAAGCATATAAATTTCGGTTCACAATAGTTTCTTGTGTACTTTTTAATACCTGAATGTTTGTGAAGCTTGCCCGGTGACACCTGCGCAGGTACCAAGTGAGAAAGGTAACTAAAAATCAGAGTTACTTAACTTAAATTCGTATGGCTGATTTTTATAGACGTTTTCCATGGCCAAAACTTTTATCAGGCGCTTTAAAGCTCTAAGAAAAATAAATGAACTTAATGTATTTTTAAATGTCTGATTTTTTAATATGTTATTAGGATAACAATGTTATATTTAATCAGTCAGACAAACTGCAATGACCAAACATCCCCTAAACACAAACAATAAACGCTGACGCAACTAGGAAACTAACTGGTATAATGCATTTCACCAATTCATTTTCTGCACGTCAACTTTGGGTCCGGAGCCATGATGTCAGTCTACAAGGATTTAGGTTTGCAAAAAGAGCAAGACGTTTCGGCCGAGCTCACAAATCATGCTATAAAAACTAATATTAAACAGTTGCAAACATTTATCGAAACTTTTGATTCATTCATAAATCCATTCGACCCACAAGTGTCAAAAGATCTTTTAATCAACTTGGTTCCGGGTAAAGTCCGTAGAGAAATTTTTGGTCAATATTGATGGTGACGCTAAACGTTAAACGTTTATCTCAGAGTGTGAATTGGATATAAGCAGGTTTAAAAAATGTATTTTGAAAACACCACTGGAAAACTTTACACTGGATTATTCAAGAAAAAAGAAAACGGAAGTAGGTGGTAAAGTGCAAGAGGTACGGATTCAAAGAGATCTTTTTGGACGTATACTTCGAATATCTATAGATCATAAAGTAGATATGGCCAAAATTCTATGTCATTCTATTAGTCCAGTGCCATTATCCATGTGCCATTTTGATGGAGCCATTTGTAAAACTCAAAAATCGACCTTGATGAAGTCCTTAGAAAAAGGTTTAGAGCACAATCCACCTGATCGAACAGATGTTTTATTAATTGATGGTTTTTTTTACTACACACCATGAAAAATGTCCCAAAAACTTTTGGAGCTATTTCGAAAAAAATGCTACCAATGGTGACTCAACTTAAAGCGACAAGATACGACGTTATTTTTGATCAATACTTCTCTTCTTCGATTAAAGATTATGGAAGATCTCTCCGCCAAGAATCTACACAATTCGATTTTAATATTGCTGGCCCCGATCAAGTTAGACCGTCTGATTTGTTGAAAGAATTAAAAAACGTCCATTTTGAACAGACTCTCGTGGATTTCTTCATTCAACATTAGGCATCTGATGAAATAGTACCATTTATCGAAAATAAACTGATATATATAAATTTCAAACAATGTCATTCTTACTTCATTGAAAATAATACAGTTATATCAAGTGTAGATGACAATTTATCGTGTCCAGAACATGAAGAAGCTGTATAAAATCATTTATCATTTCTGTAATATAGACGCTCAAGCAAATTTTGTTATTAGATGTTCCGATACTGATATTGCGGTAATTATGTTGGGACATATGCATATTTAAAAAAATTATGATTCGAATGTGTGGTTATACACAGGTACTGGAAATAACCAATGATACATTAATTTAACAAAAATTACGATAATTTGGGACCGTCTTTGTGTAGAAGTTTGCCAGGATTTAACGCATTGACTGGATGTGATTTCAATCCCGCCTTTTTTAAAAAAGGTAAACAAAGACCATTTAATGTAACGAAGAAAAAACATGAATATCAGCGAGCTTCTCGCTCTTCACTCTATCCATAAAAGTCCCACGAGTAGCTAGGAAAAGAAGGCCAATCACACGTTACCGCAACAAGGCAATGCTACGACGAGAGGGCGCCTGGTATCTCGAAGGTTCCGTAGAGACAGCTGATAGGCTGTTATTCATCCTTACCTTAGGATTATATCGGATTATAACAGATATGAAACAGTGAAAATATTACAAAAACACCCACTGATATTCTCGATCTGAATAGTGATCAATCTACTTCCCCAAAGTAGAAAATTTTCGTTCAATTCAACTGAACTTGCAGTTCTTGCCGTTTCCGAGATAGCAATAATGGGAGCAGCTAAAGAGAACGGCCTGTATATCACAGCATTTTCTAAATGCTGTAAAGTCTGACTGATCTAAAGTCAGTCAGTTATAAACTTCCTGCATCAAATAACCCAACAGAAAAAAAACAATGGCATTGAATTAGATGATCGGGGTAGCCAGTAATAATTCTAATCGCGTCCTACAACTTTACTTCTGAACATTTGATCAAATCATTGCTTTACCGCAATAGCTTGGTGTATTGGTGCACCATCAATCTGGTACCGTACCTATTGTCTGTTAATAATAAGATTTTAAAGATGGCACTGTGTATACAGGGTGTTCCTTAAACACATGCTAATATTTAAGGAGGTGATTCTCAGACCTATTTTAAGGAAAAAACGTCCGATGGACGAATGTCCTAAACGCCTTAACTTTTGAGATACAGGGTGGCAAAGTTTTCAAAAATAATCAGTTTTTTAATAATAACTGACACAATTTTGTAGACATCTTTGACATATTTGGTACATATGTTCCATGCCTCAAGGCACATTTTCTGATGTACAATTTTCTTAATTTTCTCTGCCAGTGGCGTACGTACGAGTTTTGAAATGTATATTTTTGGCGAAAAAAATACTACGCCACTGCTTTATCTTGAATTAAAAATTATTTTTGAAATCTCCATATATTTTTAAGCACATTTGATCTGTTGGGTTTTCTTTGTCCGACGCATGGTTTTCGCTCAAAAAAATAAAAATCGCGTTACTTAAGGATAAATTCCTTAAAAATCTGATGCGGTATCGTGCATCGACTGAAAGCAAACTAAGAGATCAGATTTGTTGCGAAATAATTGAGAATCTAAAAGGTATTTGTTTGTTGTCAGATGCACTGTTCTCAATCAAAATTACGTCATAACGCAGCACCGCTTAATAATTTTTGAAAACATAAATTTAGTTATCCTGGAATAAATGACGTGTAGCAGAATTTATTTACTGCACCTCTTGGAAATATGGAGTTTGTCGATATGTGATTTCTTTTAAAGATAAAAAGCAGAAAAAACAGCGTACCCACCATAGCAATAAAAAACGAATTCTCTGTATGTACAAACGTCAGTAGCTAATATTGATGTTGGTTTAAAGTAAGGTGTTGGTGTTAAAAACTGTCACAGCGCGTTTCGATTAATTTTGAAGTGTTATTGAAGTTATTTTGGTAGTCAGCTGTTTTTCTGAATATCAGTAAATATGGTAAATTATACGAATGCGGAAATGGCGCAAATGCATTACGTATATGGCCTTGCCGATGGTAATGCAACAGAAGCCAGGCGCATTCATCAGGAAATATATCCTAATCGTGCCTTACCGAAGCTTCTCAAATATTCATCGTCGACTTGGGAAAACTGGTAGTTTCAAGAAAGGGACTCCGGAAGGTAGACCTCGTGTAGTAAGAACTCCTGAAATTGAGGAAGCGGTGCTGCAAGAAATTGAGGAACATCCTGAGACGAGTACGAGGAAGATCGCTAGAACTCTGGATATTTGTCATCAAATTGTTTGGCGTACTTTGGTTATTTTTTGTTATACCCATACCATATTTCAAGAGTGCAGGCATTACTCCCCAGAGATTTTCCACAGCGTGTGAACTTCAGTCAGTGGTATCTACAAAGTATTGCACTAAATCCGCAGTTTGAGACACAAATTTTGTTCACATACGAAGCAAATTTTTCTCGGAATGCCATTCAAAATTTCCATAACAATCATGTGTGGGCTGAAGAAAATCTCCATGCAATAACCCAAACCCATTCCCAACACCAAGTTTCGGTTAATGTATGGGCAGGAATTATAGGTGATCATCTAATAGTCCCATTTTTTCTATCAGGACGCCTTGATGGTCGTTCTTATTTACACTTTCTCGAAGAAGACTTACCTGGGTTATTGGAAGATATGCCACTTCCGTTAAGGAATCGAATATGGTACATGCACGATGGCGCCCCTGCTCATTTCAGTGTAATTGTCCGAAACCATTTAAATACAGTTTATCCTAATCGTTGGATAGGTCGCGGAGGACCTCAGCAATGGCCAGCAAGTTCCCCCGATCTCAACAGTTTAGATTTTTTTTTTTATTGGGTCACCTTAAAACTCTTGTGTATAAAACTCCCGGTAATATTTTAGAAGATTTAAGAGAGCGAGTAGTTGCCTCGTGTGAAACTATACGAAATACGCCGGGAATATTTGAACGGGTGCGTAATTCCATGCGTAGAAGGGCGGAAGCATGCATACTAAGTGCAGGTGGCCACTTCCAACAATTTTTATAATCAGTTTTGGTGTTATTACTAATTAACAAATTTGTGCTATTCGTTTAGACTTACTGTCACAAAATAAAATAAAACAAGTTTTTGTGAAAAATTTATTTTTTTGCAGATTATGTTTTCAAACATTATTAGGGAATTGGTAATGCGTTATGAAGCAATTTTCAGATTCTCATTCATTTTAGAATTGATATAATTTCTTAATTTGCTTTCTGTCGATTTTTATTTTTTTGAGTGAAAATCATGCGTCGGACAAAGAAATACCAGGAGATCAAATTTTCTCAAAAATAAATGAGGATTTTAAAAATGATTTGATTTTGAAAAGAAAGTATTGGCGTAGTACTTTTTCCCCAAAAATATTCAATTCGAAACCCGTAGGGATGCCACTGTTTGAAAAAATACAAATTTGTGTACATCAGAAAAGGCGCCTTGAGGCATGGAACATATGTACCGAATATGTCAAAGATGTCTACAAAATTATCTCAGTTATTATTAAAAAACTGATTATTTTTGAAAACTTTGCCACCCTGTATCTCAAAAGTTAAGGCGTTTAGGACATACGTCCATAGTAAGTTTTTTTCTTAAAAAGGGTCTAAGAATTACCTCCTTAAATATTAGCATGTGTTTAAGGAACACCCTGTATAAACAATTCATCTCCAAAGAGCAGAACAAATTTTCAATGAATTAGCCCATTAAACCGAATATAAACTAAACCCATTGACTTGTTCAGTTCCATCATCCATGAACTATTTTTTCCCACTGCCGATTCATATTCATCCCCACATTTGCACTTGCAGCACGTCTTTAACCGCTATCGGAATCACATTTCCCTTCCTGCGAAGGTTTAGCGGCATTTTCTCTCCATACGTGACAAATTTCCAATCCCTCACCTGAGTTTGTCAAAGTACTTCTCAAGGTTTATGTTCTCCTGGACGAAAAGCGATCCGTGCGTCTTCGAATGGAGTTACATCCCATAGGCGCATCTTCCGGGAGTGTCGCAAGCGCACAACTTTCAACTTCAACTCTCATATAGAAATGATTTTCAGATATGTGAATTCACAAGCCTGGGATGTGATATCATGTAGCTTCACAATTTTTTTCTTAAATGATAATCAGTAGATTATGTGTGGTGTGTTGTTGAAAGGGGTTTGGATCAAGTGGCAGAAGTCTCCACGTAAATGTATTATGTTTATGATCTGCTTAGCCAGATAACTAAACCATCAATACATTCATCCAGTCCAGAGTTGATATCAACTTTTGTGTGGCGATAAAGTCATTCTGGCTTCATCCATTATAATAATCAACTTACTAGAAACAGGTAATTGACATAAAATCCCTTCAAATACCATTGAGTTTATTATGTTCCTATTGAAAAGAATTCTTCCAGTGATGCATTCCAAATCATTCAAAAACTGGAAAAAGGCAACCAATATCGATTGAAAAATATCACACTATTACGGCCCCTTATAGACTCTCTGAAGTATTCGAATATACTTTTCTGGAACGCCTTTGTTCATTCTAAAATGAACTTTCCATACTGAATCAATTGCAGCATGGATTTCGTTTCCGAAAATAAAAAATATGGCAATGTTTTCAAATAAATAAAATCACAGAATATGTTAACGGAGGGGAATGCCCAGCCGTGTACCTTTGTGATTCAACTAGGGCTTCTCATTAGGTTATACATAATAAACTTACCTCAAATTTAGAAATATATGGTGTAATGAGGGTTTCTCCCAGTTGGCCGACTTTATTTTTGAAAGTAGAAAATAATTCGTGTCAACACAAGTCAATAGAATGGATGAAATTCAATTCTAAGTATAGATACTAAGAAATCAAAGTGGGTGTACCACAAGTTTCAACAATTGGTCCTGCATTGTTTATCCTCTATGATAAATGATATTTAATCAGTAGTTACTGGAGGTCATTATACCGCTTATGCAGGTGATTTTCCAATAGTTATGGCTGCACCAGATACAACGATATTATGAAAATATTTGTGCCAAAATGGTAAGCCCGATATCAAATTACTTCAATAACAATTATTCATTCTTCAATGCAGATTAAACAGAAGTTATTTGTATTCGCCATTGGTAAAATACAGTGAAAAACATATATTTCATTATGAACAAATACTAATGACAATGTAAAATTAATGCAGTTTAATACATAATGCACCAAGAGATGGTGTTAGTTGTTCGAAAAATATCACGGTATTAGAGAGAGAGAGAGAATATACTTTATTGTCATAAGATTGATCTTGTGGACAAAGTTGCACTTAATCTATAATGCAATTATATGTAACAACAAAGTGCATTTATTTTCACTCATACATAAAATCAGTTTATATATATATATATATATATATATATATATATATATGATGTGTTGTTTTTCCGGGTGTTCATCCGTTGTGTACTATTCGATAGTCGACGTTTCGCCATCATCTCAGATGGCATTATCAAGACGAGTTACTGCTTCGCTTCGAGAGGTGTAACTGATGTTAGGTTCTTCTTGTGGTGTTTTTATATGGTTTCGCTTGCGTAAGTTGTATGGAAAGTTGTATGGAAAGGAGCACTTAACAACGCCCGCCTCAAACCAACCCTGTGGAAAAGATATGTAGACGACATATTCATCATCTGGCCCCACGGAAAACAAGAACTAGACCGGTTTGTGACCTACCTGAACAACATCCATCCCCGCATCCAGTTCACTACCGAAAGAGAGGAGAACAGGCAGCTACCTTTCCTAGACCTACTCATAACACGAAAACCAACTGGCAACTTGGGTTATACAGTTTACCGAAAACCCACACACACCAACCGCTACCTACAAGCAGCATCACACCACCACCCTACCCAGCTACAATCCGTAGCCAACACGTTAATATCCCGCAGTTTCCGCCTAACAGAACCAACAAACAGGGCAACAGAATTGGGGGAGACAACAAAGGCTCTGCGACAAAATGGCTACGGACCAAAGATCATTCAAAAGGCCATCGACAGACAAAGAAGAACCAAAAAAACATCCCCTAGATCGACAGAAGACTGTTCTTCAACCAAACTGTTCTTCATTGATGATTTTATGTTTTGACAGAAATACAGTTATCCTCAGCTTGACTAGTTTTTCAAGTTTTCCTAATGTGGAAATTAGGGAAATAGGCCGATAATGCGAGGGGTAGAAAGTACACAATCTATAAATCATATGTTTCCAAGTTTGAAGACGCTGCTTTGTTTAGCATTTGTTTGGCGACCGTCAATAGCGAACATTTTCGGTGAAATTGTGAAAATAGGAAAATTGGTCATAGTTATGTGATACGATACTTTTATACTTTTAGGTAAATGATTGTGAATATACAGACCCATAATTGTTGGTGCATTGTCAGAGACCTCATATTTTGTGAATGGAATGTGGCAATTTTTTCTTTGGTATGTATTTACGGAGTCAAACAAATTTTTGTCTATTTTTAAAAATAAAGACGGATAATTCATAAATATAGACACAGACATGAGGGTCGAAGTTCTACAATGTTTGAAAATGTCCCTACAGGGATGTGTACCAGGAACTCTAGCTAGTATTCTTACTATTCTTTTTTGTATGGAAAAAACTTTTTTTGCCAAAGTAGAATTTCCCCACGAACATATTCCAAACCTAATTCGTGACACTTTGAGATTCCAGAACATGAAAGATACAGAATTCAATCTTTTCATTAAGTTCGTACAGTGACCTTTCCAGCTTACTTATCCAAAAGTCAATGGATACATCAACACTCATCTTAATTCTGAGAGGATCGCATTTTCTTTGATAGCTATGAAATCGTATAAATTGGATTTTATGAGAAAATTTGTATTGCACCAGTCCTGCATCAGTTCTAGAGCTTTTTCTGTATCTTTTTGCATGTTAAATTCGTTTTTTTGTGAATTTATCAATGACGTGTCGTCTGCTTTCATTGTTACATGAACTCCTTTCAATAATTTATCCACGTCGTTACGATACAATATGAATAAAATAGGTCCCAGGATCGATCCTTGTGGTACACAAATATTAATGGCTTTACTCTTTGAATTGACGAAACCAACCCTTTCAGATTGTATATTTGGAATACATACGTACGTACGTACTGATGACGGTGTTTCAAAAAAGGGGAAATCCATTCTAATGTTACACCTCGTAATCCATAATCATACAATTTTGATGTCAACTCATTATGATTCAGTCGAATGACTTGCTGAGGTCACGAAAAATCCCAGCAGGGCACTCGCCTGTCTCAATGAACTCTATGACCTTTATAAGTACTTACCACAGGGGTTGCCTTTCTATTGAGATTGATTCTAATTTTAGCCACATAAAAATGTACTGGAAACGGAGGAACTTCAGTGTTTGTGTCAAGATTGGCTAGCTCCTGGCATGAGGATTTGGATCCTAACCAATAATCATTTCCAAAGAAGAAGTGACTTGAATATCTTCCAGAAGCATCGAACACTGAAAAACACAATATAACTAGGTAGAGAGTGATTAGTTAAAAGATATATTACATGATTTAGGTGATAGGTTGTTGAATTAAAAAAATTAGGTTCTGTGAAAACATATTTCCACAAAAACCACGAAAATGATTCATTTGAAATAATTGAGCATCATCAGGATCATTAATTTTCTTAAGATAAGATCGTGATGATTTCAACTTTTCAAATTACTTCTCATTGAATATTCAACTGGAAATCAAAAAATAGAAACTGCTTCTCCAACATTTTTTCAGAAAGTAATTCACCATTCACTAATATATTTTACGACTTATACTTCTCCATTTTCATCCAAAAAACGTAGAAAAATACAGAAGAAAGGACGGAAGTTATTAAGTTCCCTAAATTTTTTTTCAGATATAAAGTGAAACAAAATGTTTATCTAAAACAATCACTCTCAAACATATACATACTGAATTGTATGGAAATCACCTTTTTTATTCAGTCACTACTTAAGAAAAAGTGATTTCCGTGTTTCCACGAATTATACGGTAATCATCTTTTCTATTTAGTCAGTGCTTCAGTAAGAAAAAGTGATTTTTGTGCAATACAATATTTCTGTTTGACAGTAATTGTTTCAAATGGTCTTTTTACTTTCAATTTGCATCTGAAAACATGTGGCCCTTCAAAATATTCGTCAGGATCAATCAAAGATGCCAAAAGACAATTTTTCAGGAAGTATTACATTTGAGTTACAATAAAATGGACGACTAATCGATTTTGAGTTTGACAAACGAAGTTTTCGAAAAATGTTCATCAATAGCCGAAGCATCCTGAGAATGAACAGATGATAGTAATGAAAACAATATTGAGATTCTTGATATGGGAATGTAGAATCAGGAAAATATCATATTCAGTGCGGAAAATAAAAAAATTATGAAGTAGTTCATTAATGCTGTGCTGAGTTTTGACAAAAAAAGTAAATCCTTTGAATTCCTTTAAAACATAATTCTAGAAACTAGTCGTCTATTCACTGAGTATATTCTAATCTGCAATCCATCTACCATCTGGAAAAAGTTTAGAGGATTTAAATCTGGCGATCGAGCAGGCCAATACACCGTACTTCCTCTTCCTATCCAACGTTTTGGATATACTGTATATGAGTGATTGTATACATCAATGCTAAAATGGGCTGTTGCAGCATCATGCATGAATCAGAAGTATTATATCAGCTGTGGAGAAATTTCTATCTGTAATAAATTGAGCTGAGGGTAGCCTGTTAGTGGTTGTGTTAGGAAATATGGACCGATTAAATAATTATCAAATACACCAAGTCATACATTCACTGATAACTGAGCTCCAAATATTTCATGTGGACTTTTTTTAGCCCTGAGGAGATTGTTATGGAAGTGTCGTAAACACTGTCGTCCAACATCAGCCTCGTCAATGAACAACATGCTAAAATATCAAGTATTTGGGAAATTTGATGAAGAATCCACTGGCAGAAGTAGACTAGGTAGTAGAGTTCTCACACGTTGAAAATGAAATAGATACAATTGTTGTTTCTTCAGTATTCTAAATACAGTGAAGTTGCGCAAGTTCAATATGTTAGCAAGTTCTCGAGTTTTAAGGCAATGCAAAAATAATTCATTTTCAAAGCAAACTTCAACACGTCGTTTCTAGGAAAATAAAGTATTTGTGGGCAAAAGTTGTATAGCAAACGATCATTATTTTTACGTACAGAATCACCCCCTGAAGATTGTCGCACTCATTGACATTGATACACTCTGTATATTTGATTTATTATGACTATGTAGAACATCATAAATTGAGTCACATATTTATAAATATGTGGTTTTTCAAAATGATGGACCTGTACGTTAAGGAGTTATTGGCCATGTTACAATTGCGCACGACTGGTATAAACCTCGAAGTGGGAATGGGTCAATTTAGGCTAAGCCTATGGCGAGAAGCGCTTACTGCGCAACCTCTGCTGCAGGCAGCCAGCGATGCAATTGAACCCAGGTTTGTGTTCAATAAACCCTACAAAATACAAATTAAACAGAACACAGTCAGATGCTACAAATGCCATAAGCATATATGCAGACGGCTCAAAAACCAAAGAAAGCTCAGGATGTGAAGTGTACTCCAGATCACTAAGCCTAAGGACTAAGTAAGGAATGGAAAAAATGCCAGCGTGGTTCAAACAGAACTGGCTGGTATCTTAATCGCCACAAAAGGAATAACCAGGAAAGGAATTTCTGGCAAAAACATAACAATCTGTACTGATAGTAGACAAGCCTTATTAGTCTTGAACAGACAACGCGTTACCTCAGGGCTAGTACTAGAGTGCCACCAAGATTTAGCCAAAGCATCGGTGGATAATAAAAATATCATGAAGTGGGTTAAAGGACACGACAAGAATAAAGGTAATCGCATTGCCGACTCTTTAGCCAAGGAAGTAGCCGAACTAAGAATTTTAGGACCCAGTGACACCTACGGCCTGATGAATTCCACAATTGCGGAACTAGCCAAACGTCACACCTATGCTCAATCTCTAAAGAGATGCGATAGAATCAGAGGATCAATTTTTCCAGGATCACCCTAAGAAGCTGGCGCCGAAGAAATATCTGGCGAAGACCAGAAAAAATCTACGCTCAACATTAGGATTTTTGACTGGCATCTGTCAACTAAGAAAACACCTCCATAATATGGGGCTAGTGAACACACTTCTCTGCAGGATGTGTGAACAGGAAGATGAAACTGTCAGGCATGTCCTATGCGAGTGTCCGGAGTTATCATCAATAAGAGAGTGTGTGTTCGGCGAGCCTTGGTCTACACCTGCCGATATAAAGCAGTGACCTGCCCACCTTCCTGGGAAGGACAGGATGGACGATGACCTAGGAGGACAACTCCTCGGGAGGGTGCACAATGGGTCACATGTGGCCTAAGTGCTGTGGGCCTACACTCACCCTCCCCTACAGATACAGATACAGATGTTATGGTATCAGACATCATCAGGGGTATCTACGTTGACTTCGAGGTATAACTTTCGTCCTCGCAGTCAACGCACATACCACTGAAGATGTATGTAGCAAACGAAACGTTTGGTACTTCAGGTTTCATTCGACAACGGCCTGTATTTATTTGATGTTATTTGATTTTTGACGAAGATATTATGTACATGTAGTTATGTAATTAGTAGAGCATACACAGAAACGAAGAGTAAGACATATACCTAGCTTTAAATCATCCCTTTTAAGGATTATTCTGCATCCTTTCAATCTCAACACATTCCCAAAACTTGAATTGCATAAGAAAGGTATTCCAATAAATCGTCATCAAACCTTAGATGATAAAAATCAATATTCATTTTTATTCAATCTTTAATGACAATTGTGCTTTCAGATATTCAACTTATGATTTCTGTATGATAATATTTTGGAAAGCGGTACACCGAACTAGCCTATCACGTTACGCGATAATTTTACTTAATTAGGTAATCAATGTACCAGCGCGAGATCCACATGATTCAAGCAATTATCACATCTAACTGCAGCATTAAAGTGAAAGTACTCACTTTTCACCGCCCAGGAAGTTGTGTTGGCTAGTTCCCTCAAATAAGTGATCGTGTCATCTTTGCATTTCTGGTTATCGACCTCTCCTAGATGGTCTCGCCACTTGTGGTGATCGTAAATCCTCGAAAACCACTGAATTTGAGAAACGTTTTCAAAATTGTCCTGGTTCAGCAACGGCTGTACCTCATTCTCGGCAACTGGAAACTGAATACCATTGGATAAGTACGATAAATCTGACGAGTTGTAGGTATATTTTACTGTAGTCGGATCAGAAGAAGACCCCGAGGCACACCATATCACTGTCACCCCGATAAACACTACGAACTGGGACATCATGCTGGAGAAACTGCTGGTGGCGATTTTTGTAGTTTTTTATGTCAGTCCAAACATCTTCGTCTGCAGCTGCGACTCGGGCCACTTGTTGGTACTAACGGTACTGTTATCACATACTTCTTCGACTTTCGATTTCGGTACATTGACGGCTAAGTGCGCCGGTAGAATTGCAAGGATTTCCCCACTGCAATGACCACTTGCACTGCTGCAGTTGTCGACCGATGCAATAGAGAAAGGTGTAAGGTTTGGCGAGACTAATTCCGTCTTAGCCAATTGGACTTTTTAAAGATTATTTACAATAGTTGTTTACTGTTCTATTTATGATGTAATAAGTATGAGGAATGTGAAACATCGTACCATGTTACTACAGACTCTCATTACGGTCAGATGATTTGATGTACAGTCTGGTACACCAGAAAAATAGCTTCTTTCCGCTTAGGAAAAATTAATAGGATGGAACGTCGCGGAGTTTATTGAAGTATGTTAACTCAAAATGCGTGCGTTGAAATTTGTGACTCAACCATATCAAGTACAAGTGTATAATACATATAATACAAGTACCTACTCATTTACTCAAAACTGAAGTTATTATATCTTCTTAAAGATATTTTTTGTGAAGAACTCAATACTTTTTACTGATTTTTTGACTATATAACCTTTCACAATCGGAAAAATGAACAAGGCTAAATCGGCAGAGAATCTGCTGACGTGTCAAACTGAAAAGTTCAGCCCAAAAAATCATTCCATAATATAAACCACCGATGAGTCCAATTAGTTAGTAACTTGTACTCATAAATGTTGCCTACAAATCAATTGAAAAAACTTGAACTTCTATACTTAGATTTCTTGAGTGATTGACGTTGTGGAAAACGGTCTTTTTCCGTTTTCAAAACCCATAGTTTACTTTGAAATTTTTGCCTCAAACTGTAAATAGCTTTAATTCTTGTGACACACGCTGTCTGTTCAGAAAATATGGTGAATTTTCATTTTCCCCAAAAATCGTTTATTCATTCATCAATTTCTATTTCGTCCCGCTCAGAGTAGTCCCTCTCCGATATGATACACCTGTGCCAGCGTTATTTTCAAACCTCAATCGTCGCAAAACGTCATCCTTCCATGGGCCTCCTCAATCGTGGGAACAGGAAAAAGTCGCAGGAGGACAGATCTGGTGAATACGGTGGCTTTTTTGGTATTGGCTCTCCTGGGTTCTTTCATTGGGACGATTGAACTTTGGTTTCGATATCATAACCATATAACCATGATTCGTCAACAGTTATGACACTTTCAAGCAAATCTGGTTCGCTGTTAACGTCATTCAACAATTCATTAGGCATGCTCATGCTACGGATTTTTTAGTCGATATTCAGCAATTTCAGAAAGAACTTCGATGTCGCACATTTCATGCCCAAAATTTAGGAAAAAATTGCATGACATGAGCTGACATCCTCAGCGACTTCTCTAAGTGAGTCGCCGATTCTCCATCACAATGTTCTTCACTTTCTCAACATTTTCGTTGATGGTTTATGTGCTAGGGCGACCAGGACGAGCGTCACCATTCACATCTTCTCGACCCTCTGTGAAAAGCTGGTACCACTTATAAACATTTTTCTGACGCAGAGTACAATCACGGTGTGGCACTGTCAACATATATAGTGTTTTTGAGCATTCAGTTTCATTTTTCACACGAAGTTCGATGCAAATTATTCAAGCCATTTCAGTCAATAGCAGAAAATCGCTGAACACGCAAAATACTTTTAACTTTTATGTCTCTCACCGACAAACTAAACATGCTAAACAGCTGAAAATGTCACTCCTCACATTAAAATTGTTTTCCGATTGAATTAAATAAAATGAGTAATAAGTCAATGTATAATTAGTTGACGTTTCGAAAAGTTATCTGTTTCGATTTCCACCTCGACTACGAATATTGCAATTTTCACGTTACATAATTGTTATTTCCCCCTCTTACATAACAATAAGTGAATATCAATTTATTCATTGAGAGAAATTCTCAATACGAGTGTAGTGGTGCCAATAAGCATGAATGAAATTCATTGCCAACATCATTATGTTATAATTTCCAATAGAATATTCATATAATTCTACTTACTCTTCTTCATTCCGTAAAAAATAATGAAATTCAAAGAAATATTTAAAGAACGTGATTTGATTAGCCGAAAATTATAAACTATAACGACAAATTTTGTAGCCAAGAGGCATTTTTCCGCAAACTAATTTTTCTTTGATCATATACCTACATATCTTTTTTCAAGAATAACAAACGTAATATGTTGTGAAAAGTTCGTTATAAAGTGACATTTTAACGGTTTAGTTGGTTTCCTTGAGTTTTACAGCGCCATCTTACGACAATGAACTTCTGGAATTTTGTAGAAAGTTTAGCTGAATTTAGCTGAATATTTATAGCTTTCAGCTAACTGAACCCTAGAGCAGTAGATAATTCAGGATTGGTAGGATTCAATTGCATTTGGAACGTTTTGTATAGAAAATAGTGGCTATTACTTCGGGTTCATATCTTTTACGGAGGTCTGGAATTATATAAATATTTTTCAATACATTTTCACCGATATCTATTCGGACTTATTTTTTCATATTTCAATATGAAGAAAACGAAACAGCTCCATCTGAACAAACATCTTCCTAAAAAATTCATTCTGAAAAATAGTCAGTAATTTAGATTTCAAACTGGAAAACTAAATATTTATTGAGCGTAACAAGTATATACAAATACATACTTCATCATGGAGTGTTTTCTAGAATTGAGGATAGGAAATAAAGAACAAAAATAGTTATTGAAACTCAATTCCTAAGAAATATAAATTGTGATTCAGTTCATTCAACCGTAGTTATATCATTTAAAAAATTGGCATTTTTGCAAGTCGAATTGAAAGGACTACGGAATTGAAGTAAGCAATTTAGCTTGGTAGTACTAAAGTTGAAACAGGGAGCTGAAGAGAATGGTCAAAGTATTTTATTGTGAAAATTATTTCAAACAAATGATTTCGAAAACATAATACATAAGCTAATCCCAATAACAATAAAACTGTTAAAAATGAAATATTTCAACTGGTTTTTTTTCACTATTCTTTGACACAGCCACAGACTTGATTCTCCCAGTTACAGGTACAGCATGACTTAAGAACATGAACTGATCAACGAGCCTGGACAAAATAATCTTCAGGATTATAGTTTTCATCAAGTTCGTCCACGATATCGTCATAATCACGATTCGTAATATCCTGCCAGATATTTTCAATATTAGGCACATCAGGGTTGTCGTTGGAGTTTTCTTTAATGCTTATACTTCTGTTGGAAGTGAATAGGGTCGCGTTGTCATAAGTATCACTGCTGACTATTGCTTCAATCAAAACCTTCATCTGCTTCTGGTTGACCGGGCCGAAATAGCTACACTTTTTGTTAACGCCCAAGTGTTTCCGCTTGGACAGCAATTTGAAAAATTTGCAGGAATATATCTTCACTCCACTGAAATGTAGGTTATTCAGGTACTTACAGCTAGTCAGTAATCGGCACAAGGATTTACTGAGAACTGTTGGCATTTTTCGTTTAGCACGGGTGTTCTCGACTTTCAAGCTCTGGAGGTTTTTGCTGAACTTCGAAGCAACCTGTGCAATCATATTAATGTCATCTCTTTCTTCCAGAATCAACTCCTTCAGTAATGGAGAATGCTTTAGCCAGTCGCATAGTACTTTGGAAGGTACCTCACCTTTTGCTGTGATTTTTTTCCAGAGAACTGGACTGGAAGTAAGTAGGTACCATCTTTTGCAAACACATCTAGCGATTCTGTACAATTCTTCGTTGTTGAGGAAGGAAAATATGTGGAGCAGTATCTCGTCTGGCAATATTGCTGAATAATCTAAATTTCTTAAGCGTTTACAGGGGATAACCTCATATTTAAAGTCTGTGGCAGTTGTATTTGTCCGTTTTCGCAATGAACTTTCCGTTGGTGGATTCATATTGTTTGGGGATTGCCGGTTTTACTAAAATTTGACAGCGATGGGAGGAATCTGAAGCTACTTGACATGATGTGACGTTCGATGGTATGGGTATTTCGTCTCGTTGTCATAGAGATAAAGGTTTGAGTATATTACGAGTATATTAGGAGTTGACACTAACGTTCAAACGTGCAATTTCATTTTCGAAGTGCTATATTGGCATCATTGGGACCAGAAGATCAGAATTTGTATTCTTCTTAGTTGTATGTTCCAATTTGAAAGGCGAGGCTATCAGGTTCAGGGTCACCAGGGGCTGCCCTCAAGGTTGGGTACTATCTCCCCTTCTGTGGTCGCTCCTATTGGATAGTCTGCTTGACGCCCTCGACAGAAGAAAAGTTGATCTGCAAGCTTATGCAGATGACCTTGTCATCCTGGCAAGGTCCACGTCGGGAAGGGTAGCTTGTAATATCCTCCAAAGCGCGTTGGACGTTGTTCACAGTTGGTGCCTGAGGGAGCAGATGTCTGTCAATCCCAGCAAAACTGTGTTAATCCCCTTCACCAAGAGAAGGAAATTGGACTATCTAACGCCACTTTCCCTCAATGGTGTGGTCATTCCATTTGGAACGAAGGTGAAATATCTTGGCATTGTCATTGATGAAAGACTCACCTGGAACGCTCACTTGGAAAAAGTTTTACACAAAGCCAGACTGTCTCTATGGACATGTCGAAGGATTTGTGGTAAAACTTGGGGTTTAGACCTAGATAACAGATACCATTTCAATTTTGTTTTGAAACTGAACAGGTTTGGCTGATTCTTCAAGTCATTATGTAGCATGTTAAAAAAGTTTACCGCAGCACATTTTGGGGATTTTTTATAGGTCAAGTAGTTGACAATCTGAATTGGTTTCTTTGACAGGTTGGGTAGTGGTGGACATCCGCATTTTGAATAAAATGGTTTTTATGAATGAAGGCAAATATTAATAATTTATACAAATAGATACTCGTGAATGTCAATATTCTCTTTTCTTTGAAAACATCTCTGCAAGATTCTCGAAAACCCAGGTGGAATATCAATGGTATAATTCTTTTCTGTGCTATGAAGACTCTGATGCTACCAGTAGCGGGACCATAAACTATAATATTATAACTAATGGAAGAATATACCAATGCATAGTAAACGCTCATGAGACCTTCTTCACATAAACAGCTCCATAAATATTTAAACGCAAAGTAGTGCCTATTCATGGTGGAACATAGTGACTTTATGCATTTGTCCCATTTGAGGTTTTCGTCGACGATTACACCCAAAAACTTGGAGCTACTTTGAAATGTGATTGATGAACTGTTTATATAAAGATTTTCACCGATGGCTCTTCCCGTAGTCGATATGTGGAATTGAATAGCAACAGTGTTCGAGTAGTTTATTATTGAATTGTTCTTCTGACACCAATTGTCGAATTGATTCAATACGTTTTTTGTTTTTGATATTAGTTCACCTCTGTTAGGGCCAAATATCAAAATTGAGGAATCATCTGCGAACAAGTAAACCTTTCCATCTTTCACATGTTCTGGAAAGTCATTTATAAATAACAAAAAAACAGTGGACCCAGGACGCTACCCTGAGGAACTCCTGAGTCCACTAAGAATTCATCAGATGTTTTATCATTCACTCTAACTATCAGTTTACTCCCTTCTAGGAATGAACGGAACCAGTCCTCAATTTTTCCACGTATACCGAGTGCATACATTTTTGTCAAGATGAAATTGAAATTAAGAGTATCGAAGGCTCGGAATAAGTCGAAAAACAATCCAATGACCAACTCACCTGCCTCCATCTTATCCTGTATCAGCTGAATCAAATCTCTAGTTGCAGTTTCAGTAGAATATCCTTCTCTGAAACCATGCTGGTTTGGGCTACGTATATTGAACTTTTTTATGTATTGGTTTAGCCTATGTGCCATCCCTTTCTCCAATACCTTTGACAATATACTCAAAAATGCAACAGGCCTATAGTTGAGTAAGGAATGTCTGTCATTTTCTTTGTAGATAGATGATACTAAGGATATTTTCAAAGTATACGCCAAATATGGTGCAATTTCTGTAAGACACTTTTTTATTAGGTAAACTGGAATTTCATCTATTCCAGTAGATTTTTTATTCTTTAGGTTTTTTATTATAACTTCTATTTCTGACGACAGAAAAGGCTGAAAAGAAAAAGGAAAAGAATAAAACGCGTGATTCGGCATCACCTGGCACGGCCACTTCACAGCAAATGCGATAACATGAAAATAGTTAACTGACAAGAGATGTCAAAATATGTTTTATAGAAGTATTAAATTTATCTATTTCGTTATGAACATAGGACAGTTGTACAAAAAACTTTGTATGATATTTGTGTTAAAAGTGAGTTTTATTTTGTTCATGAAATTGCTCAACTCGCTACGCTCGTTTCGCAAACTTTTTCCTGGCCTAGTCCGGGAAGTACGTATTTTCCGGATTAGGCTGGAAAAATGCTGCTTTCTCAAAGAAAACGCGTCCGATAAGCGTGTACTTCCCGGACGGTTGCTAAAAAAATGATTTCCTTCATCAGTACTGAGTTATGAAGAAATTACTTTTTCTGTCTCTTTTATGATGAACTATATTTTTCGTAATCTCAACAAAAAGTTACTGCTACCGTTAAAATTCCTTCATATGATTATTTTCTTCAAAGCGATGAAACGGAGGATATCTGCCACAACATAATTTCACAGAGATTATTTCCTTCAAACTGATTAAATGATGAAGCATTAAGTTAGATATAATTGTCACTAAATACGGAAATTTGGCAAAAATGCTTCCATAGAAATTCACAGGTTTTTTATAATTGTGACAGACTCTACTGAGGCATCTCAAATGAATATGTAAATCAAATAAAACTCATCTATACAATGAACAGATACATGAGACCGAATTGAATTCAAACTTTACATTATATATCCTAAAAATGTATATATTGTTGTAAATCATTACCTGAAAAATAACACTGGCCGCCGCTGGCTTTTGCCAATCGATTGTGACTGGGCCAAGGTCACGCTCAACTGGACTAGCGCTTTTCGATAGTTCAAGATATCGCGTCGCTTCGAGAGACTTCCAGGGACTTCCCTATCGGCTTACAGAGACTTCTATTACAATATATAAACACCGTGAACACGCAGATCGAGGAAGTCTAGTTGAAGATGCCTTACGAATTGTACTTTCAAACAAATGGTCTTGATGAAAAATAACTAAATTTATTTAATTTGCCACCACTACTAGATGAAACCATGGTATCGATGAATAACATAATTTTTATCAAAATATAGTAATGTATCGATTAAATTCTGAAATTCTGTGGTACTATCATTTTCAAAAGAACTGTTTGTGCTGTTTTCAGATTATAAGGTACAATATTGTCTCACCGGAGGCCAGATATATGTAATTTCTCAATTATGGTTGGATGGAAGAGCAATCTCTGCTATGATTTATCATACGTAAATATTGAATTCTGCCATTTCATTGGTTGTAATTGTATGGAACCATCAATAAAAGATATTCGAAAAATATAGTTATCTGAATGCGTTTTGTTGAATATTATTGAGACTGAATAGAAAGGGTTATATTTTTAGAAGTGATTGATTTTTGGAAAAGAAAATTTTTGGCTTTCTATTACTCCCTCTTGATTCAACAAATGTGGGAATCTTCCAAAGAAAGGAAGGAAGAATCAATTCTAAACGAAGTAACTCTATGCATTGATGTTTAGATCATGCAAAGAAGTAACTTTCAGACACAAACTGGAAAAGAGAAGATCTCTTAAAACGGCTATTTTCATATAAACATTGAATTCTTGCGAATCAAATACTTTTATATGAACACTGAATTATACAAAAAACACTCTTCTCTACTCTGTTTGTATTCCAAACATTCGTTATGGAATTGAATCAGATATCATTCATAGGATTTGTACACAATATACTAAGTGTAAGGTAAAAATTTCGCTTACATGGAACACTGTGATCCTCACTGGTAGACATCGATGTGTCGCAGTAAAACACTGGATAACATTATAAAAAAACACACGATTCATTCAATTTGATCTACTTATGTCATCGATGACATCGTAATAACATTCATTCGCTTATACGAATAAATCCCAGGCAAAGGAATCTTGTTTAAATTGAAAGTGTTATATTTTTAGAAATGATTACTTCATCTTGATACGAAGAAAGGAAGTGGCCGTTATCTGATGAAAATCCATATCAATAGTTATTAATAAGATTTATTTTGATTGCTGATTGTTGATAAGGCATTTCTTGGGTTTTTTGTTCTTAAAATCCTCAAAAATATTCTACACCACCAAAGGTATTTGTGATCAAGCCACCTAACGTGTTTGAACGTTTGGAATCTTGACGTTAGAATTAAAAAGTGTAAAGCCAGCTGATGTTTAAATTACCCAATTCTTGTTCCTAAATGGAATTACTTGTTAAAAATTTAATAGTTAATATCTGTTCTGTGGATAGACATACTCTTCCTGGTATTGTGGCGACCTCCTTTTAAAAAATATTTCAATTTTATTAGAGTATTAATATTTTCAAATGACTTTCAATAGATAAATTCCTTACGCAGTCATGCTTATCAAAATAATTGTAGGATTGTTCTAGGTAAAACGTTTCTGTCACAATTAACCTGAATCGGTCTAACCGCTACTTAAATTAGTTTCCCAATACCACAGGTGAATGATAAATTGACAACTTCAGTCATTAAGAAATGAAATGGGCAATGTAACTCTTGCAACAAATTTGCTGGAGAACCGAAAGGAAGTACTGAGTGGAAAAAATAATTCCAAGTGATTCTATAACAAAAACGTTCCAATATTTGAAAGATCTTCCGGAGATTGGTGAGCTGAGTAGTGAAATGGACAAAGAGAACATCTAGCTCGCCCAAATTGGCATGCGGAACAGAATTACTCCATTTAAACAATTGTTTTTACTAACAGCACGTGGAGCAATGTGAAACTTGTAACCTCCTATCATAGCTGATTGGTTTTGGAAACGAAAAATAATTAAGAGATTACTTCATATGAGCTAGGATACGGAATGTGGATAACGTATTTGCCATTTTCGACACAAATAAAAGTAAGTAGGAGAATGTTGTGTATTTTCTCAGAATTAGGTAGATACCCGAATACTATGTGTACGAATGAAATTGAAAATAACAAAAAGTTAGTATTTCTGGATGTTCCAGATATAAGGAACGTCCATAGAGGTGAAGAATTGGAAACATATATAGTAAGATTATTAGTACTTTCAATTACATCTTTAACAATCATTCCTCACAGCTCCTTCCACTGTGAATAACAAAAATTTACAGGACTACATTGTTTTGTCCATAGACTGGCCAGGTCTCCTCAAGCAAAGAAGAATACCACTTCAAGGGAAAAGTTATCAAATAATCAACTGAAAGAAACGGATTTTCTTCAGGAATAAACCATACGTTGATTATGAAACGAAAATTCAGAGATCGTCTTCTGAATTCTGGATTTTTCAAAAACTGGTAGTTCTTTCGAATAAACCAAAATACACCAATAATATTGTCTGAATTCAAAAAAAGAGATTTTCAAACTGGTCTTACTAAGCGAAGTGTAATAACCCATTTCAAAAAACATGTTTCACATTTTCATTCTTATAGACCAAAGAAGTCTATAGTGCCGCTCAACATGATATAGAGAAAAGCAACAGAATAAATGAGAATTGATTGAAATTGTTGAGGCCGGTTATTGACACCTTTTTGACGCCTTCAAAAGTTTAAATATCGAAAACTGTATGTATACTGAAATAAAGCTTGATTTATGGAATCAACGACGAATATTTTATATCATTTATGTTCATTGAGAGGCTATGAAAAGTAGCTCATTCAGTTTTTTTATTTTCGAATAAGGTCCGCTTCCTGGGGATGAAACATATCATAGTGAATGTTGACGAAATTTTCGACTTGTCGGATATCTTTTAAAAATCACTATATAGTTAAATATAATCTGCACACGTCTACCGGGTGTCAACGAATCTATTAGACAAGTCATAACTTCTAGACTATTAGGTGTATCAAAACGAGATTTGGTAAAGTTGAATGGTATGTGGAGAGGAGAGTTTTCACATATTTTTCACTTTCCGGTCACTTCCGGTTTCAGCGGAAATGGCTCCGGTTCTGAATTTTTAAATGGAACACCCTGTATATTGTAACATTTTTGGATTTCTGAGACAATTCTGGATCAGAAACTGACATTTCCGGAAGTTTTTCAGCCTACTTGATTTTTTCAGAGTCACTTTTAAAATTGCATCTAGGTGGCCATGATCGGACGTAAACTAATCTATGGACCTCAGGTGATATCAGAAAATTGCAATAGCGGAGTTTTAGTGACTAGTGTGTTGAATATGAATGAGACAAGTTTACAAAATAAAATTTTCGTGTCTAACTATTATTTTTCAAATGGCGACCATTTTTTGACAAGCACTTTCCGAAAAAAGGATTTTTTGACAAATCTAACGATACTAATTTATTTGCGATTGGATTACAAATAAGAACATAAATTAAATATTACTGAGGAAAATACTCGATACAAATTCATTTACTTTTGTCAAGGGTGCCATGGATAGGAATGATGCATAATATTTTGCGGTTATTTCCATCAAGTCTACTTTGGAGAACAAAATGCTCACCTAGGTTATGACAGTGACATAAGCTTTATGAGCAGAAAGTAGAAGTTTCTCTTGATTTTCGTTAATTTTAGTTTAATTTTTGTGGATATGTTGTTATTGTTTGGAGAATGCCACAGAAATTCAAGGAAAGCTGCTGAGTTGTATGCTCAGAGATATCCCAATCGGCAACACCCATCTCATCAGTATTTTCCCTATGTTGAGAGTCGTTTTAGGCAAGAGGGAAATCGAGACGCAGAACAGAGGTTTGTCATAAATGAGGAGACTGAGATTAACGTTCTTGCTATGGTAGAAGTTGACAAAACGGTTTCTTTAAGAGAAATTAGTAGAGAAATGCAGATAAGTCACGAATCAGCAAGAAAAATACTGAAAAAGCACGGATATCGAGCATTTAAATATCAGTTACATCAACATTTGTATGCTGACGACGGCAATAGAAGAGTAGTATTTTGTGATTGGTTGCTTCAAAATCATAGAGTTAACCCAAATTTTATCAACTTCATTCTATTTTCCGACGAATCACGGTTTACAAATAATGGCATGTTTAATAAGCAGAATTGTCGGTACTGGGCCCAACAAAATCAACATGCAATGAGAGAGGGCAATTTTCAAGAAAGGTTTGGCGTCAATGTCTGGGCTGGTATCGTTGGAAACAGAATAATTGGTCCAATATTGTTTCAAGGTCAGTTAACAGGGGTTAGATACTTGGGTTTTCTTCAAAATGAAATCGAGGATCATCTTAATGATATGCCTTTAGAAGTTTTACGGCAAATTTACTTCCAGCAAGATGGAGCACCACCCCATAATAGCAGAGACGTACTTGATTTTTTAATAGAGCATTTTAATAATAGAGTTATTGCAACCAACGGTCCAGTACGGTGGCCTGCCCGCTCACCGGATCTGACTGTGTTAGATTTCTTCATTTGGGGATATGTAAAAGAAAGGGTCTACTATGCAACAGCCCCAGCCACTCTCGAAATCTTAGAAGAAAGGATTCAACAGGCATTTAGAAGTATATCGCCTCAAATGTTACAAAACGTGTTGAGAGAAACAATTGAACGAGCTGAAATGTGTCTTGAACAAGGAGGGATGCACTTTGAAAATTTACTATAGTGGAATTTTCAAGAACTTAGGATATTGCAAAAAATCTAAGTGCATCGCTGAAATTATTAGTTAAATTTGTTAAATTTGTTGATCCAATCGCAAATAAATTAGTAACGTTAGATTCGTCAAAAAATCCTTTTTTCGGAAATTGCTTGTCAAAAAATGGTCGCCATTTGAAAAATAATAGTTAGACACGAAAATGTTATTTTGTAAACTTGTCTCATTCATATTCAACACACTAGTCACTAAAACTCCGCTATTGCAATTTTCTGATATCACCTGAGGTCCATAGATTAGTTTACGTCCGATCATGGCCACCTAGATGCAATTTTAAAAGTGACTCTGAAAAAATCAAGTAGGCTGAAAAACTTCCGGAAATGTCAGTTTCTGATCCAGAATTGTCTCAGAAATCCAAAAATGTTACAATATACAGGGTGTTCCATTTAAAAATTCAGAACCGGAGCCATTTCCGCTGAAACCGGAAGTGACCGGAAAGTGAAAAATATGTGAAAACATTCCTCTCCACATACCATTCAACTATACCAAATCTCATTTCAATTCTCCTAATAGTCTAGAAATTATGACTTGTCTAATAGATTCGTTGACACCCGGTATAGTAACGTACAAGCCAGCATATCACTTGTTTGAATAATAAACGATAATAGACCTAATACAGATCCCTCAAGTACATGACACAACATTTCTGTTGAAGATGAATTTTGAGCATGTACATCAACAATTTGTAATTTTCACATTTTTTCAGTGGGCAGACTTGCTGTAAATCAAATTAACTAAAAGAAGAATTGGTTCAGGCCAGTCTCAAATTACCTACATTGAAGGTTTTAAGGGACTGACACCTATCAGAAAAGAATTGTTCCCCTGGCAACGAAGGGCGTTGGATTATATCCAACAGGTGTCAGTGCAGGAATCTTCACAGAAGTATTTTCGAAACTTGCAGAAAATACTTTTGTGGAGATTCCTGCAATGACAACGGTTGGATATAATCCAACGCCCTTCGTGGTATCAGTCACGGGAGTAGTTGTCTCCTGATAGGTGTCAGACCATTGATCAACAGTGTAGGGAGTTGAGACTGGCCTGAACAAATTGTTCTTCTAGTCAATTCAATTTGTAATTTTCCCGGTGAATGATTTTCGAAATTTCAGTTGAGTTTTCTGAAAATCGATATTATTATAGCTGTCTACAAAGAATGTTATGATTGATTGTGTCAAAGTAAGATGTTACACGTTTACTAACTATATTTTGGACAATGTCATCAGAAACCCGTATCGATCAAAACCGAATGGTGGTAATAACCACCCCTGAATCCAGCAGGGCGATTTAGCAAAAAAGTGGGTTTGTTTATATGGTTAATATTGAATGTAAGGTGATATATATTCGTGAAATTGTTAGGATTGAGTATTGACAGCTTAGTGAAAAAATGTCATTACTACTACAAAACCAACGGCAATCATAAATAAGTATAAATATGTATGTAGGTGTTTAGGTATCTGTGAATATAGGTTTATGTGCATATCGATTTGTGTATATGTATACGTATAAGTAGGTAAATGTGTATATGTATGTGTTTATATACAGTGTCATCCCCAAAGTATGTACCATATGGGAAACTTATTTATTAATGGCTTTTCGGCAAAAAGTTATTCTTGATGAAAGTTTGTGCATCCCCTAAAACTAAACATGCACCAACGAAATACAGGAGCTTTCAAATATTTGATTTTGACACAAGAGTAAAGTACTCTTATTTTGAAAAATTTTGGGAAATGTTATTTAAAAAAGTAGTTCAGCATTAAAAAATACATCTAGATTTGAAGTCATGGCTATCTAAGTGAAGTTTTATTTTTTACCCATTTTTTTAAATGGGGACTACGAAAAAAAATGTATTGAAACAATGAATAGACAGCATCCTGTATACGATGGTTCTTCTCAAAAGGCTGTAATATTACAAATCACACAACTATGGTGTTAACCACGGCCAATTTTTTTGAAGAGAAAAATACTTTTCAAAGTTTATGGTGCAAAGTTATCTTTATCTTTTGTTAACACCGAAAATTACTCGAAATTATACAGTATTGTAAGAAGAACTTGATATTCAATAATATCAAATCACAAAATATCAAAATAAAATAGGTATTTCGGAACAAACTCATTGATTTTCTGGAGATTCAACTTAAAACACTTATATTACTGGAGTTTTTTCCCAACACCAAATCGTTGAAGATGATCACTTGGTGATCGAAACACGTGACAAGGTGTTGAAAATAACGATTTCGTGTTGGGAAAAAACTCCAGTAATATTCATTACAACACCAAAGGTTCCAAACAGTTCATCATAAGTTAAAACACTTATTTTGGTTATCTGGTTGAAGCTGGGATGATTCTGCAACCGTGTTAGGAATCACACGTTAAAAGGTAAGACCTCGTTAGTCCTTAGCTCGCACAAGTTTCTCAACTTCTGAGAGTTGTCGTTCGTATGGGAGCGACAGCTGATTAACGAAAAAACAGATTTTAAGTTCTTGTTACAATACTGTATAATTTCGAGTAGTTCAGATGACCATAACTTCTAATCCAAATGTATTTTTTGATGCTGAACAACTTTTCTAAATAACATTTCCCAAAATTTTTTAACATAAGAGAACTTTACTCTTGTCTCGAAATCAAATATTTGAAGGCTACTCATATATTATGTGTGTTTTACTGTATTTTGTTGGTGCATGTTCAGTTTTAGGAGGTGCAAAAACTTTTATCAAGAATAACTTTTTGTCGAAAAACCCTTAATAAATAAGTTTTCCATATCGTCCATACTTTGGGGATGACACTGTACGTATGTATTCTTCTATCCTTCTAGTGATTTTATTTCTGACATCATTAGTTTTCGTTCATGTTTCTGCATATAAATTATATTTATCATTATTTTACGTACTTTTTATTATTTTACAAGTGTTATTTTATGTGGACTATGTGATCTTTTTTAACATTCAATGTATCGAAAAAGCTGAGGCTAAGTAATGTTGTTCAATTCAATTCAATTTCTTCAAGAGCCAATGTTTCAAGTCAGGATTGCCTTCAGGCGGACATTATTATATGAACTAATTTTACTTGACCTTTCTCATTGTGATATTGGAAATTCATTTCGCTTTTGGATACTAATATTTATAAACATTCTTTGTATATACTTTTAAATTGTAATGTTTTGAATGTGTTCATCTAATGATGTTTCAACTGTGACTTGTTTTTTTACAACTTGAATGTTCTTCACTTTGTTTCATTACTTTATGTTATTATAACACACTTATCCTCAATAACGCACTCATCTAAACTATTTGAAAAATTAATTGAAAATAGGTTGACGTCTTATCTCAACAAATACAAAATAATGTCAGAAAAACAATTTGGTTTTAGAAACAACGTTTCAACGGAATATGCAAACCTACTCAATCTTTTTGCAAGCTACTTATCAAATAAACATCAAGTTGTGAGAGTAGACGATATACTTAGCAAGTAGGAAGTGATCGAATACGGTGTTCCTCAAGGCACTATCCTCGGTGACATACTCTTCAATAAATATGTCAAGGGATTATTCTATTCCGATGACATAGCTATTGTGCATCAGGACGAGAACTGGAACGCCCCCAAAAAATCTGAAAGAGGCTATCAATTGATAAAAAAACTGGCTGTATCACAAACTACTCGGTGTGAACCTGGATAAAACTAAGTATATGCCTTTTACAAGAAGTAAGTCGAATATTCCGTCCTTTCAAAACATAGAAGTCAACTTTCAAAGTGAGCCCTTTCTCCAAACTGTGCTTTTGGACAAAGATCTTTTTCTTACATTCCACCAAAACTATACAACTTTTTTCCGTATAGAATAACCAGCATCAACAGTTCTTTTCTATTCCAAAAACCATAATAGATTTTTTTCAAAAAACACCTAGATTGTTGGATTGAAAAAATTGATTCTTTTGGAGATGAGGAAAACTGAAGTCACTAACTTGGATGGTGAAACGCGCGTTGAGAAGAGTATTGCATTTCTGGAGATTGGGAAAAGTGATTTTTTTATAAAAGAGAGAATCAACGCGAAAACAGATTTGTTCAAATTTCATTCAATTACATCAATTCCAATCCCAGTTGTCGATCCTATTCCATAAAATGCACTTAAGAAAGACCAATGCAATAAACTAGAATCGGTTAACGTAATCAAGGAAATGGATAAACCGAGTGATATCGTTGACGTCCTTGAATATACCTACCTCCTCAAGCTAAGGAAATTATTCGCAACTTGTACGACGTCCTTGTTAAAGAGAAAGTGCGAACACATTGGTATAATCATTATATTCAACCATTTAAATGCATATAATGTGTTTTGCAGTTTTTGCTCGAAATAATTACTGTAGCGGAGCTATTTAATATGAAGATGCAGACATATATACGGGGTACCTAATACACATAGTGTCTTCAGTGTCATTGCTTTTCGAGTTTGAAAGCCGTGGATTTTTGGAATTTCTTCCTGACGTTTCGCTGTCGCGAGTGGCTAGTTTCTTCAGAGGTTTAACCATCATGGCTTGCTGTCCGATGACTACCTTTTAGACTTCGTAAAGCGTTTTTATGCCTTACCAGGTAATCAGTTGTATTTGTACCTGTATTAGTACCTGTATTTGTACCTGTACTTGTGCCTGCACTTGTACCTGTACTCGTACCTACACTTGAACCTGGAACATTAACAGTCTTGCTGCTGGGGTTCCATATTCGATTGAGGTTCACCGCTTCTTCTTTTCCGTTGAAATTCTCCGTGTGTTTGTGGATCTCTATTGCCTCCCGTACCAGTCGGCTATGGTATCCCTGGTTGGGGGCAATTAGTTCTGTGTTTTCAAACAAAATTATGTGGTCTTCTTCACTAAGTGCGTGTTCTGCCACAGCTGACTTGTCCGTTTGGTCTATACTGCAGTTCCTTTTTTGCGCTTTTAGTCTTGTTCCCATGGATCGTTTTGTGTTTCCGATATATACCTTTCCACAAGTGCACGGTATGCGATAGACTCCTGCTGCTGATAATGTGTTTCTTTTGTCTTTAGCCGACCTGAGTCTTTGTTCTATCTTCCTCGTGGGTTTGAAGACTGTTTCGATGTCGTGTTTGCCCAATAGTTTTCCAATTCTGTCCGTGACCCTAGGGATAAACGGTAGATATGCGCGTGCAACCATCTGATCTTTTCTCGCTTTCTGAACCGTGGTGCCCTTCGGTTTCATGGCTTTTCTGGTCTAGGAGGCACTGTATCCATTCGATCTCAAGGTATCTTCAAGGAATGTCAGTTTCCTCTCCATATGGTCTGGTAAAAGCAATGACACTGAAAACCTCAGCCGTGAAAGTCTAAACCATTTTGACACATAGTGTCTGTTCATATGAGTTCAGTACGCCTGAAAAAAATGGATTCTTCATTAGTTGAATAAACAATGTTGTAGCAATTTTCATCCGGATATCGATTTGGTCAATCAACAAATTTTCACAAGTTGAAGATTTATATAAAAACCTTGATATTTATTTGAATTGAAGCCCCTTTTTTGGAGCTATTCGTTGAGCACTCTAAAAACTATCTTCATTGAAAAATTAAAAAAAAAATATTCCATTTATTTATAAACAATCAAGAATGTTTAAAAAATAAAAACGTAAGTGAAGCATTGCACATTGATGAGATGTTCATTTTAAAATTTTCCTTCATATTGTTTGAAAACTTATTGTGAAAAATACTTTGTTTATGAGATGAATTTTAATGAATTTAAAATAATATTTTTCACAAAAAGAGGTTTATTGCTTAGAAACGCATTTATTAATTGACTATTCATTTTTGCTGCTGAATATTTATATTCAGGAACGATTTCTTCAATCATCATTTTCACTCTTATTTTGTATTCTGGAAAAAAAATCAAATTTTCTATCCATTCATTTGATTGGAGATTTGTTATAAACAAAAAAATTTTACAATTCATTATTGTCAAGGTAAAAAATCAAATTATTATTATTTCTCTTTTTGAAATATAGAAAATTTAATGAAAAATGTTGAAAAAATATTTTTTACTAAATAATAAAAGGATATTTCCAAATTTGTTACTGATTGAAGGTGATCGACAATGTTTCATGAAAAATTTCATTAGTTCGGACTTCCATTGTCTGATATTATATAAAAATGATTTGAAATCCCTGAAAGAACTAATAAAAAAAGCAGAATTAAAAAAGAATAGCTGAAAATAATTATATTAAGTAAAAAAACCTGAAATGAAATAATAGTGAAATAAAATACAAGTAAAAATAGAACAATTGAACAAAAAATGAAAATAAAGAATAAAAATTAAGAGATCCCAAGCCAAGTTACTTCACGACTTCGATTGTGGACAAAATGTAGTGAGAACTATTTTCCCAAAAAAATTTGATTTCATTTGAATTCTTTGAATGATCGGGGATAGTTTTTCTGGGATTTCTGAAGTTTACGGAGTTACGGAGTTGAAACTCTGGATACCTACGCTTTTCTTTCAAGATTTATTGTTTTGTAAGTGAGATCCCTTAACTGTTTGTAGTAATCCAAGTGAGTAGCCAAACCATTTCTTCTATATTTCGACAGAGCTTTGTCTCTCAGTTTCATCAACAGCCTCAGCCAAGCGGCTTTTTTCTTAGTAGCGCACAGTTCTCATAGGTACATGGGCATTGAAGATCAAGGAGTAGAATTTCTCGACTTTAAGGTTAATATTATCCACCTCGTAAATACTACTCAACTCACAGGTTTGCATATCAACACAAAATGATTCGACATCAAAGTGTTTGAAATCCCTGTAAGTGTACTGAAAACAATTTTGTCTCTCGGAAGAAACACTTCCAATGATAAAAGACAGTGGTCAGAAAAACTCGAACAATCCACAACAGCACAGTCGGTGTGGCAAATATTTGTAGAACATAAAATGATATGCAGTAGCTTACCCCGAGTTAGAAGAGTAACGGGTAGGTTGATCAATGATCTGGTGTCCACAGACAGTGTAATTGAAACAAGTAGTGATGTACGACATAACATCTTCAAATTCCGACAAAAATGCCTGAGGATGTTCATTGGGTGGTCGGTACATAGCAACGACGGCATATTTATTTTTCTTCAAGGAGAAGGATATCCATATCTGTTCAGTTTCCATTATGGGTAAATTGATAATTTGTCTGGCACGAAAATATACCAGATGATGTAAAAATAATACTAGTTTCTAAAATATCAGTATTTTTCAGTAATTCGCATTATCTGATACATTTTTCTATAGTAATGGTACTTTTCTTTCACCACATCTGAAAGTAGTGCATTCAACAAAAAAATTGATACAAGTTAATTTTGAAAAAAAATATTTTCTGAACATGCATCGTTATTTTAGGTTGAAAATGACGTATCTTTTAGATCATCTGAAGAAACAATTCGTTCAGGCCAGTCTCAACTCCCTACCACAGTTTACTTATATAAAGTAATCCCACATGGGGTGATTTTTTGGATTGAATTTTATACACGCAGACCTAGGAGTTGCGAATTTTATACACGCAGACCCAGGAGTTGCAGTCTCAGGTCTGCGCAAACGACGAATTCAAGACAGGCACGCTACCCTTCCATAGTTGACGGATTTCATGGGTTTCACCCAACCTACTATTTTTGTATGACTGAACACTACACAATAACTTTTTTACTTCTTCAAGTCCTAAATAGTATTACATAATTCAAAAAGAATATGCTCTACACATTCTCAAACCTTAAGTGATGAATTCGATTAGGAATATTTTCAATAATTGGCCGTTAATATAATCGAATCGACAACCTCGTCCGCCATCTTGAATTCTCAAATCAATGAATGAATATGCTATATTTGGCCCCAAAAATCACTACAAAAAAATTTCGCATGGATTCATACCATGGTTCATGAATAACAAAACTCGTTTTTCATCTTGTCTTTTTTCTTGTTGAAATGAAAATATATTTTGTCACATCCGAATATGAACATCTGCCGATCCCATGAATTTTTAAAATCTACTTGTCCAAAAGATCTGGGTTACTTGAATATTACACTGTATATAAGTATACTGTGTCCCTACACTGCAGATTAATGGACTGACACCTATCAGAAAACAACTACTCCCCTGACTAATACCTCGAAGGGCGTTGGATTATATCCGACAGGTGTCAGTGCAGGATTCTTCACTGAAGTTATTCCTGCATATGCTGTTGGCGATACAACTGCCGCAATAGATTTTCAATTATTGGAACGCACATGCAGACCGGATTCGGGCTTTTTGGCCACTCGTCAGTGCAAGGTAGTGTCTAAAATTAACGTAAAGTCGATGATGTCCGATAATTGAAAATCAAATTCCTTCAGAGTATCATTCCTCGAACTAGGCTGAAGCAGACAACAAACAACAGGTTTGTCATCGCTCCATCTGCCTGTGAACGAGGTAACCTCGTTCGTAGCTTGAAACCATCAAGCAAAGCGTTCTCGATTTGGAGAAGGGAAAAATGGTTAACGTTATACAGGGGTGGTTCAAAACTTTGTTTTCGAACTGTAGGGAGACGTAGGCCTCACAAAACTCATTTACATCGGGCATTTCTTTGTGCAATGTTCATCAAAGAGGACATTCCCTAAAAAACAACTTTATCCATACAGAGATTGAATTACATCTGACAGCACAATCTTCAAAGAGAATGTTTGAATGATACTCGCTTGTATCGCGTGTAATACGTTTTGCGTGCGTTTTGTGGCCCTTGTCCGAGAAATGAACATAATAATTGATAATTTTACATTTTTTGTTGACTGTCTAGTTTTCAACAAACTTGAAAATTGTTTGTAATATTTGAACGTTTGAGTTCGCAGCAATAAATGTAAGATATATTCCCTATGATTACAACAAATCGCATTTGAATTATACCATTCGAGAAGATATTTTTGTATATTCTTGAGATTTTTCTTTTCAATTATGATATTATTTTGTTTGTGTGTGTGTGTATTTGTCGAAAACCTTCAGTGTTAACATAGTGAAGTTTTTCAATAATGGTGTTGGAGTTTTCAAACCACCCTTATATTTCAAATCGTAATTTTTATGGAATATCAAAAGCTCTTCTTCAGTGCCAATATCTTCGGAAACTTCCAAAGTATCTCCGAAGAGATATCATACTGAATATTTATATTTATAAAATTACAGGAATTCAAGAACGCAAAAATGTAAGTTTTCACCAAATATCATGAAAAACATTATTTTTATGGAAGAAAAAAGAAAAACACCGGCTCCTCGAATACTCTCATAAGATGGAAGAATGTGTCATACAAAAATTGTAGATCTTAATAGTTCCTTTTATATTGAACTTATTTCAGTAAAACGTCGTGTATCAGTGAAAATCTTTAAAAAACATTTTCAACCCCTAAAATCCACTGCATTTCTTCTTCAAAATTTACATCATTTCATTCCCATACCTGAACCAACTTTAATTTCTCATGTAAAATATTTCTTATCTTCTTTAATAATCTGTATGCTGTTATTTTATCCTCTTTCTTGTGTTTTCAGGGGGCTTCTGTCCTGGTTTATCTATATTATAACAATAGTTTCAACCATAGTTTTCCATTTTGGGTAGTCCGGTTCCCTTACACAAAGAATAATTTATAAAACCTATCTGCCTACGACCAACTCCTCCAAATCCGTAACAGTCAAAACAAACGAGCGTTTATATCCATATCTGCTCAGTTTCCATTATGGATAAATTGATAATTTGTCTGGCATGAAAATATACCAGATGATGTAAAAATAATACTAGTTTCTAAAATATCAGTATTTTTCAGTAATTCGCATTATCTGATACATTTTTCTATAGTAATGGTACTTTTCTTTCACATCTGAAAGTAGTGCATTCAACAAAAAAATTGATACAAGTTAATTTTGAAAAAAAATATTTTCTGAACATGCATCGTTATTTTAGGTTGAAAATGACGTATCTTTTAGATCATCTGAAGAAACAATTCGTTCAGGCCAGTCTCAACTTCCTACCACAGTTTACTTATATAAAGTAATCCCACATGGGGTGATTTTTTGGATTGAATTTTATACACGCAGACCTAGGAGTTGCGAATTTTATACACGCAGACCCAGGAGTTGTAGTCTCAGGTCTGCGCAAACGACGAATTCAAGACAGGCACGCTACCCTTCCATAGTTGACGGATTTCATGGGTTTCACCCAACCTACTATTTCTGTATGACTGAACACTACACAATTACTTTTTTACTTTTTCAAGTACTAAATAGTATTACATAATTCAAAAAGAATATGCTCTACAGATTCTCAAACTTCGAGTGATGAATTCGATTAGGAATATTTTTAATAATTGGCCGTTAATATAATCGAATCGACATCCTCGTCCGCCATCTTGAATTCTCAAATCAATAAATGAATATGCTATATTTGGCCCCAAAAATCACTACAAAGAAATTTCGCATGGATTAATATCATGGTTCATGAATAACAAAACTCGTTCTTCATCTTGTCTTTTTTCTTGTTGAAATGAAAATATATTTTGTCACATCCGAATATGAACATCTGCCGATCCCATGAATTTTTAAAATCTACTTGTCCAAAAGATCTGGGTTACTTGAATATTACACTGTATATAAGTATACTGTGTCCCTACACTGCAGGTTAATGGACTGACACCTATCAGAAAACAACTACTCCCCTGACTAATACCTCGAAGGGCGTTGGATTATATCCGACAGGTGTCAGTGCAGGATTCTCCACAGATATGCTGTTGGCGATACAACTGCCGCAATAGATTTTCAATTATTGGAACACACATGCAGACCGGATTCGGGCTGTTTGGCCACTCGTCAGTGCAAGGTAGTGTCTAAAATCAACGTAAAGTCGATGATGTCCGATAATTGAAAATCGAATTCCTTCAGAGTATCATTCCTCGAACTAGGCTGAAGCAGACAACAAACAACAGGTTTGTCATCGCTCCATCTGCCTGTGAACGAGGTAACCTCGTTCGTAGCTTGAAACCATCAAGCAAAGCGTTCTCGATTTGGAGAAGGGAAAAATGGTTAACGTTATACAGGGGTGGTTCAAAACTTTGTTTTCGAACTGTAGGGAGACGTAGGCCTCACAAAACTCATTTACATCGGGCATTTCTTTGTGCAATGTTCATCAAAGAGGACATTCCCTAAAAAACAACTTTATCCATACAGAGATTGAATTACATCTGACAGCACAATCTTCAAAGAGAATGTTTGAATGATACTCGCTTGTATCGCGTGTAATACGTTTTGCGTGCGTTTTGTGGCCCTTGTCCGAGAAATGAACATAATAATTGATAATTTTACATTTTTTGTTGACTGTCTAGTTTTCAACAAACTTGAAAATTGTTTGTAATATTTGAACGTTTGAGTTCGCAGCAATAAATGTAAGATATATTCCCTATGATTACAACAAATCGCATTTGAATTATACCATTCGAGAAGACATTTTTGTATATTCTTGAGATTTTTCTTTTCAATTATGATATTATTTTGTTTGTGTGTGTGTGTGTGTGTGTATTTGTCGAAAACCTTCAGTGTTAACATAGTGAAGTTTTTCAATAATGGTGTTGGAGTTTTCAAACCACCCTTATATTTCAAATCGTAATTTTTATAAAATATCAAAAGCTCTTCTTCAGTGCCAATATCTTCGGAAACTTCCAAAGTATCTCCGAAGAGATATCATATTGAATATTTATATTTATAAAATTACAGGAATTCAAGAACGCAAAAATGTTAATTTTCACCAAATATCATGAAAAACATATTATTTTTATGGAAGAAAAAAGAAAAGCACCGGCTCCTCGAATACTCTCATAAGATGGAAAAATGTGTCATACAAAAATGTAGATCTTAATAGTTCCTTTTATATTAAACTTATTTCAGTACAACGTCGTGTATCAGTGAAAATCTTTAAAAAACATTTTCAACCCCTAAAATCCACTGCATTTCTTCTTCAAAATTTACATCATTTCATTCCCATACCTGAACCAACTTTAATTTCTCATGTAAAATATTTCTTATCTTCTTTAATAATCTGTATGCTGTTATTTTATCCTCTTTCTTGTGTTTTCAGTGGGCTTCTGTCCTGGTTTATCTCTATTATAACAATAGTTTCTACTATAGTTTTCCATTTTGGGTAGTCCGGTTCCCTTACACAAAGAATAATTTATAAAACCTATTTGCCTACGACCAACTCTTCCAAATCCGTAACAGTCAAAACAAACGACCGTTTATAAAGAAAATTTGGTCGAGTAGTCAAGTCTCGTTGCGAAACCTGATAAACAAATACGGTTACATAACTTTTGTGCAGCGAATCCAAATGCCCAAAGGAGTAGACCGCTAGTAATTCTCTAGAAGGAAGCCAAAACCATAGTTGGATGGCGTTCAGAAGAGGACTCGGCCACAGTTGAACAAGAAGAAAGGAAAATAGTCCAGTCATTATAGTAAGTTCACCTCGGAATTCGAGATACCCAGCTGTAAGTCTGTAAATACTTATATATTGACACCCTAAAAGTTGTCTCAAAACCTACATATGGTAGGGTGTAAGCAACTATTAAATTTCAAGATCAAAGGTCACAAAAATCGGTTCTTTGCGCTTTTTTGGAAATATCTCATTTCCTATGGGTTTTTTGCTATTTGTATTTATTATCAATATTGTAGAATACAAAATTCTCTACAAATTTTGTTTAAAAAAAATTTTTATACGGTGAACCGTTTTCGAGATAGAGGGCGGAGAGCACGCGGTCACAGCATCACTTCAGGTCAACCGGTGCCTCCGGTCGAAAACGCGCCATATATAGTTGATGAACTATCGATAAATCAATGATTATAAATATTTGTCAATTTTTATTAACTATTATATTATATTTTATCATTTTTTTCCTAACTTATCCACTTTTTATTCAGTATTAATTTATTTAACAACACTTACCTGGCCCTGTAATTGCAGAATTGTTAATGAAAATATAGGAATTATATTTGAATTTTAACCTAATTAATATTTATTTATTTAAAAAATATCATTGAATACATTTATTTTTATTGAAAGTAAAGAAATGGAATAAAGGATACAAAAACTACAATTTATAATTTTAATCATCTTCTTCCTCTTCATCGTCGTCTTCTGGCTGCTGGTAAATTTCAAACTGGTCTTCATTATCGTCTTCAATGACATTTGTCTCAAGTTCTTTCATGATTTCGGGGTCAAAGGTTCCATCTTCGTTAATGTCGCTCTGATATGGCAGAGCATTGAGACAAGCTTGCCCATTACATTGGCCACAAGTTAAAGAGCATTGCAAGCCCGCTTTTCTGCATCCGCATCGCGAACCACAACCACTCTTGCAGTTGCAGAAAATTGTATTTAGCAAATCTTCTGGAGTAGGTGGTAAAATTGTCATGATAGGCTCCAGAAAATCGTTTCGCATTGCCCAACCCCATACCTGGGGTTCCAAATCATGTCCTAACCAAGTTTGAACTTGATAATATACACGGTTGAAATGTTGATGAGCAGCTGCACTTGTTGGTGGAATATTTGAAAGCTGCACAGGTTTATTAAGTTTTTTAGACTTGACGTAATGCATATAACGAAGATGATCGAGACTTTTCACAGATTTCGGAACATTATAGACTGCCAATAAGGTTTGAGTTCCACTCTCTAATAATCTCTGGGCCGAACAATTTTCTTCCTCAAATGCTGCAGCTAGTTCATCCAAATTTATCAGTTTCTCAAAAACTTTTAAAAATGATTTTTTTCCCTTTTTAAAAAGCACAGAAGTTGTGTCACAACCACTTAATGCGTGGAGAAATAAAATATGTTTTTTAGAATGAGGATAATTATCAAAACTTTTAGTCGAGTATATCTCCGTTTTTACATTACCTTTCCCAACTTTTTTAAAGAAAATTTCTTGTTCGTAAGACAGTGTACGCCCAATTAAAATGACAAGTAAATCAATATCTTGTCCTATTATAACTGCAGTTTTTTTAGACTTCGATTCTTCAATTGCAGTTTCAACAATAAGAACATCCGCATCATCTCTGGCTTGTTTAGTAGTAATATTTGCAGCTTGTAATTTTTCAATTAACATATTAATGAACTTATCTTTGTTATTTCGATTTGACGTAGTGGAAGAATTTTAAAATTTATAGATTTTAAAGAGGCACTAAATTATTTTCTATTTAAAATGTCATTAGTGTAAATGGGAATGTAATTATATTATGATTTAAGTTTTTCTCTTAATTATTTTTTAATTTTAGTAAACGGTTATCAGTATTATTGAATAGATATAGATTTAATGCATGAAGAAAATGATAAAATATAATATAATAGTTAATAAAAATTGACAAATATTTATAATCATTGATTTATCGATAGTTCATCAACTATATATAGCGCGTTTTCGACCGGAGGCACCGGTTGACCTGAAGTGATGCTGTGACCGCACGCTCTCCGCCCTCTATCTCAAAAACGGTTCACCGTATAAAAAATGTTTTAAACAAAATTTGTAGAGAATTTTGTATTCTACAATATTGAAAATAAATACAAATAGCAAAAAACTCATAGGAAATGAGATATTTCCAAAAAAAGCGCAAAAAACCGATTTTTGTGACCTTTGACCTTGAAATCTAATAGTTGCTTACACCCTACCATATGTAGGTTTTGAGACAACTTTTAGGGTGTCAATATACAAGTATTTACAGACTTACAGCTGGGTATCTCGAATTCCGAGATTCTTACCTAATTTAAGCTTAAATGACTGGATTAAAAGGCGTGTGCAATGAAGTCCCAACATGGCAGAGAAAGTCGTCGTGTGGAATTTTAGATTAGACGGATTTTTTCAAGTGACATAGGCAGAGAGTTACATAATTTCAGTTTGTTCTGACTTCTGACGTACACAAATACTCAATCCATGGAATATTTTGGCTAGGAATCGTGAATTCTTGTTTCAAATATTTTAATCTTGTGGGTCATCAGAAGGGCACCAAGCGACATTTGCGTAGTTTTGTAAAAACGCCTTCTAAAGTTGCAACATTGCAGAAACTCAATTAACTTCAAATGACAACATTCATTTATGATTGATGTAAATAATTCAATTTACTTAATTTCGGAGAAAAGGGATCTCAAAGTACGACTTTTCATATAATTTTGAGATTTTTGTCGCTTAGTTATTTTCTAATAAATAAGCTTAAATCCATTTTGCACTGAGAAAGATGCCGTCCGTACAAAATGAAAATGAAAAGTAAGTTGTTATAAAATACTTATTTTAACTGAAACAAAAATTGAGTTTAATGCAAAAATATTTCCAATTGAAATTTTTTAACTCATTTTCGAAGTCCAAATCTGGACCAAATCCCTCCAAGTCACCTTCGAATTCTGCTCCCTTCAAATTTTTATTGAATTGTTTTGAATTCGCCGGAATGAAAAGCATCAACCCCTTAAGATCTGCAGGTTTTTTGTTAAAATTCCCTTTTCTTCTGGCCAAAGCATTTCTAGATTTGTATTGAAATTTGATTGCGATTTTTCAAATTTTTCTGAATCTTAATTTATTTTAATTCATCACTATTGTTATGAGTATATTTAAAAAAGATACTGAAAGGCTCTCCTTTTGTCATTTTTATAACTCTGGTTTTGAGCCAACTAACTTTTCTTTGTTTTGGTCTTATTTTCTGTTAACAACTGCATGTTCTATTGCTTGTACAGAAAAAAGTCTTCTTTCTTCATTTCTGTTACAGTCATTTCTGAATCATTTGGTAGAAAGCTGTGGCCCGGTACTAGATATTTGAAATAAACTGTTTCTGTTTGATGATTGCTGAGAATTGTTTTCATCATTAGAACTATCCTTATTTTACGAGTTTGTCCTCCGCAACTATCTGACCACATTATCAGCGTTTTGTGTTTGGACTGAGATTTTCAATGAACTTTTCAGTACAGATTCAACATCCGGGGGCTCTCGCCCATACGAAGCAGTATCCATTTTTTTTCTACAATGAACATCTTCATTGTACAGGCAGAGTTGCTTTTTATAGTGTTTGTGAACGATGAACGATTATGAACGAAACTAACCGACAGTATAACTAGGAAGTGAAAAATGATCAAAAGAGAACCGAGTCACAAGGAGGAGTCCAAGCGACATTGCTACTCGTTTCGTTGAATATTTATAATCGGAACCAGGCGTTTAGGTCCTTTCTGATTTATTCTGTATCTACAAATATACACTCAGTTCCCAGTGCAAGGTCATTTTTCAAGCGTTAACACACATCTAGCGCTTGGTTCAGTTCAGAAAAATGTCGCTTGGTTCCTTTCTGATAAGCATTACCCAGTTGTAATGTTGATTTAAATCTACATAGTGTTCCTGAACGTCTTCAAGGGGGTGATTTTAAATGGATCGTACTGAGAAAAAAATTCTTTTAAAAGGTTTCCTTCATGATATAACAGGACGTAAAATTTTTAATATCGCCTCAATTTTAACATAAGCCTTATATATTTTTCAAAGTATCAGGTTTAAACTTCTCACTCAACTTTCCCTTTTTAATGTCCATGGAACGGCTATAAAAAATATTAATCTTCTGTGTGGTGATAATTTTTTCGGGTCCCGACCCTAAATTCCATTTCCGATTTTTTTTAACAATGAACAGGAGCGGATCTAGGAATGTATTGGGGGGAAGGCGCACTTGAGATAAATTTTTCACTATAAATCTGGTTATCGATTGCGGTTTGGTAATGGGTAAGAAGGTGGGACTGGCTTAGGCCCCATAATTAAACCTTTTCTGCGTCCATGGGGGGAGCTGGCTGATAATGTATAGTTAGGGAAAATGTAACATTGAAAATAATTAAAAATACTGATTTAAACATCATAAAACACAAGATTAAAACTAAATGTAAATCAGATATTTCAGTGACGCTTACTTCATGATTCTTGTGAGTCATCCTCCGTGAAACCCACGGCAGCTTTCTTTCGGGTTTAATTTCAATTTTAATATTGATTTTATTCAATAGGTTTCATGCGCACCTTTGGGTGCTGCCCTTTAGATAGATAAATAAATAAATTAATTAAAAAGGCGCATCAACTCAGGCTGCAATTTTTCAATTTCTCTAGTATATAAATTCCTTACTTTCTTGTCGGAATTCCTTAGTTTAAAGTCGGAATTCCTTGGTTCAAAGTCAGAATTCTTCACTTCAATGTCAGAATTCCTTGGTTCAAACTCGGAGGTCCTTAGTTTAAACTCGAAATTCCTCACTTTGATGTCGGAATTCCTTAGTTTAAAGACAAAATTCCTCAGTTCAAAGTCGAAATTCCTTACTTTAATGTCGGAATTCCTTAGTTTAAACTCGGAATTCCTTATTTCATTGACAGAATTCCTTAGTTTAAAGTCGGACTTTCTTGATTTAATGTCGGAATTCCTTACTTTAATGTCGGAATTCCTCAGTTTAAACTCGGAATTCTTACTTTGATGTCGGAATTCCTTAGTTTAAAGTCGGAATTCCTTAGTTTAAAGTCAGAATTCTTCACTTCAATGTCAGAATTCCTTGGTTTAAACTCGGAGGTCCTTAGTTCAAACTCGAAATTCCTCACTTTGATGTCGGAATTCCTTAGTTTAAAGACAAAATTCCTCAGTTCAAAGTCGAAATTCCTTACTTTAATGTCGGAATTCCTTAGTTTAAACTCGGAATTTTTTATTTCATTGACAGAATTCCTTAGTTTAAAGTCGGACTTTCTTGATTTAATGTCGGAATTCCTTACTTTAATGTCAGAATTCCTCAGTTTAAACTCGGAATTCTTAATTTGATGTCGCAATTCCTTAGTTTAAAGTCGAAATTCCTTAGTTTAAAGTCGTAATTCCTTAGTTCAAAGTCTGAATTATTTACTTCGATAACGAAATTCCTTGGTTCAAACTAGGAATTCCTTACTTTGATAACAGAATTCCTTAGTTTCAAGTCGGAATTCCTTACTTCAATGTCAAAAATCCTTAGTTCAAAGTCGTTATTCCTTAGTTTAAAGTCGGAATTCCTTAGTTTATCGTAATTCCTCAGTTCAAAGTCGGAATTCCGATTGGAAAGTGGAAATTCTAGGTTTGAAGTTGGAATTTCTTAGTTTAAAGTCGAATTCTTTACTTCGAAGTCGGAATTCCTTGGTTAAAAGTCGGAATTCCTTAGTTTAATGTCGAAATTTCTTAGTTTAAAGTCTGAATTCCTTAGATTAATGTCGGAATTCCTTAGTTCAAAGTCGTTGTTCCTTAGTTCAAAATCGGAATTCCGATTTCAAAGTGGAAATTCTAGGTTTGAAGTTGGAATTCCTTAGTTTGAATTCTTTACTTCGATGTAGGAATTCCTTGGTTTGAAGTAGGAATTCCTCAGTTTATTGTCGGAATTCCTTACTTTGATGTCGAAATCCTTAGTTCAAAGTCTGAATTCCTTAGATTAATGTCATAATTCCTCAGTTCAAAGTGGGAATTCCGATTTCAAAGTGAAAATTCTAGGTTTGAAGCTGAAATTCCTTAGTTTAAAGTTGGAATTCCTTAGTTAAAAGTCGGAATTATTTTCTTCGATTTCGAAATTCCTTGGTTAAAACCCAGAATTCCTTTGATGTCGGATTTCCTTGGTTTACAGTCGGAATTCCTTAGTTTAATGTCAGAATTCCTTACTTTAACGTCGAAATTCCTTAGTTTTAAGTCGTAATAACCTAGTATAAAATAGGAATTTCTTAATTTAAAGTCGTAATTCTTAATTATCATTTTATTTCTCTAGAATGGTTGATGCTAGTATGAATTTTTTACTGTGTTCAACTTTTATTTGAATATGTTTTGAAACGTTATATGCTCAAGCTTTCATTCATCCATCAATTCAAATCAAATAGTTCTCATCCACATCATCTCAAACTGCATATCACAACATTAATAAAAAAATATAGCTGTAACATTTATTTTTGCATTGTTCAACAGAATAAGAAAGCTCTGTATAACTTATAAAAAGAAAAATGCCGGTTCCTTAATAAATGCTCAGTGAATCTGCGCGTCACCAAAGTTACGGTTTACAATGGTTGAGATACCGAGGATAGAGACACACTTCCCTAATATGGTATCTGTTCAGCAGCCAGCAGACGAATCGTTCCAGACCTAGACCGTAACCTCCATGTGGACAGGTTCCGTATTTCCTCTGGTCAGTATACCAGAAATAGGGAGCAGGGTCGATTCCTTCCCTCTTATAACCTTCCAGCAACTCTTCCATATCCCATATCCTCATTGATCCGCCGACAATTTCTCCAACGTTAGGAAGCAGTACGTCAACACTCTCAGTGAGCCTGTTATCTTCGGGGCATTTGCTCATGTAGAACGATTTGATATTGGCAGGGAAACGACACAACATGATGGGTTTGTTTATTTTATCAGTCATTTTCCTCTCGGGCATCTCCGGAATGTCCTGAAATCGATATCATAATCAAAAACCACTATTAGAACTAGGTTGATTGAACATCATTTAATTTCATTTAGTTTACTTCTTATCTATCAGACCTAGTTCGTAAGGTGAACTTCAAAAATATGAAACGAATAAACCATATTCTGATCAATTGATTCATTATTACAAACCTCTCCAAACTCATAAAATGTTCCATCTTCTTTCGTAATGTTGTTTTCCTTCAAATACTCAATGGCTTCTGAATAGTTCATCCGCAGGAATGGTCTGGAAGGAACTTGGAAGTTGGGGTTCAGTTCGTGAACAATGTGGCCAAAAGGAGATTTGAGAACTCTGTCTACTACATCACAAATCAAATCCTCCAGTCGGTTCAGGAGATCGTCGAATGTAATGAAAGGACATTCAGCTTCAACATGGGTGTATCTGCAGAGGAAATTATTCAAAATAGCTTCGATTCAAATAATAATATAGTGGTGCAAACATGGTGAAGTAAAACCTCTGTCGGTTGCAAGAAAAATTATTTTTCAAAACCACAAAATGGATGAAATCTCAAACTTTTTTGTGAATAATATGTAATTCAATTTAATCAACTATAATCGCTAGTTTGAACTAGCCTTCATCAAAATATTCTTGGAGACGATTATTATGCTGATATAATTTACAATTTATAGTTTATACTATTAATGGGTATATATTATTGTGTACACCACCAATAGCCAAAGGCTGGTGACAAATAAAAAAAGAGTATACGACAAATAATTATGTAATATATTATGCAGTAGAACCAGATGAAATCCAAAACCGTTTCTTTTTTTTTATAAATATAAAATAATTTGTAACAGCTTTCTTGAATTCAGTGGCAAAGTGAATGTTCTTTATGTATTTCAGGTTATTATATCAATCAATCAAACATTTATTGAACCAGTTTTCCTTCACAATCACATTAGACAAAAAAACTTAACATCATCATAAAATACTGGCTGATTAAACAGGTCAAACAAAAGTAAAAAATTCAATATAAAACATAAAACATACATAAAAAAGTTAATAAGCTACAATCAAATTAGGATTCAAGGAGAAACTCATCCACAGAGTAGTACACTTTTTGCAATAAAAAAATCTTGAGTCACCTTTTAAAGACATTGATATTTGAGGATTTAATGTCCTCACTAATCTTATTATATAGCTTAACCCCAAAGCACATGGGGTGATTCGTTGATACTGTCAATCTATAATATAATTTGTTATTCCGTTGAAGAATAACGAGTCGTCACCAACTTTACTTTTTATTAGAAAAGTATTTAAATAGATTGATTTTCTTGTGAGGTGGTCAGTCAATTGATGGTATAAGATATGTTCGAATTGAATATATTTTGAATATTACTGGAGTTTTATCCCAACACCAAGCCGTTATTTTTAACACCTTGACATGTGTTCCAATTACCAAGTTTTCATCTTCAAGGGGAAGATTGTTGGTGCTATAAATGGCAAGTTATAAATACATTTTATTGCTATATTTAATAAGGTTTTCAAAAGTTCAATACATATTAAAAAATGACACTTGATATATAAGGAATATTTCGATTTTTCTCCTCAAGATCATCCCTCTGTTAACGAATAATATTGTACATGCATTCATTTTCTGATTTTTCTAAGTTTACATTTTCAGTTCATCAAAAGCTTTTTTAGAATACCACTAGATGGCGCAATTGTCAATTTTTAATTTTAGTTCATACTCTATCCACCAGATTGCGATAGTATACCAACATGAATTATGAAGTCAATCCATTTTCTTTCCCTTAGCTTGGTGACAAGCAATCAAATTGTAATATCAACTCAACTTCAAATAATTTAACATTGTTATTTAATAATGTACTATGATACCTTTAACTGAGCAAAGTATTCAATCAACAATATGTAATAATTGTATGAATAGCATGTTGAAATGCGAGACCTCGGTTATTCTTAGCTCTCACAAGATCCATAAGGGTTGTCATTCGTTAAGGGGCGTAGGCTGGTTAACGGAAAAACAATTTTCAACAGATTCTCTTTTTTGTTTTCTACAAAATAACTTTGTCTTCATGTAAGTAACTCGATATACTAATGCAACTTAATTCAACTTTCATTAATTCACGAATAACTATTGTCGAAATATGCATCCCTCTCTTTAAAATTTTCTTTCAGATTATTTCACATAAGAATGGATACATGTGTTTTCATATATCATTTTGAATAAAAATAAAATTGACCAAAAGTGTATCACTTATCCACAAATACAAAGATGTTATAATAATTATAACTATCAATAAACTTTATGATCTTGAAATAATTACTGACAACCAAGAAGAAAATTAGAAATTGCGTTCATAACATAACTTGTCCTTGTGGTCAAAGTTATATTGGTGAAATTTCGAAGACATTGAAAGTATGTAAAAATAAACATCGATATTGCATCAGAAGTAGATAACAACATGATAAAATTGCCCGAAATGGAACAAGAACAGAATGAGCCTCATTCAACCACTCACTAAGAGTAGAGAGAAGTGTATTGCAAACAACTCTTCAGAAATGTATAGTACTTGACAACCCATCTTGAAGAAAAATATGGATAGTGGCGAAATTGCAATTTGAGAACACGTACTATATTGAAAGTTTCAGAAGTTGAGAAACAACATTGGCATATTTACACATTTCAAAATTCCTTTGACATTTGTCGAGAAAGTTTTTTTTTTTATAGGAATAACTATAACATATGAAAAGTTATTGATATAAAACACATTTTCCTTTGCGAACACATTTTCCTTGGTGAGTTTACACAATAACTTATCAGGGTGAACTAGGAGAAATATCCATAAAAAATTCTCGATTTCCTTCACAAAAATTGTCTTTTGTTCAATATGCCAATGTTATTTCGAGCTCATAGGTAAGAGTATAATGTGGATACCTTCGAGTTATCAATAACACAAGAACATAGAAAATATATATTTTGTTGAGTTTCGATTTCAATCACTATCAAAAAATAACCTCCGACCTTGAAGTGCAAAATAATGAGGTGAATTTTCATTCAATATAAAAAAATACACTTACTCTGCTAAATGTCTCCGAGTCCTACTCTGTTCTGCTCTAAAACTTTCAGCGATGCAGTATACATTCCCCATAGATGCTAAACATGTTTCTAGATATAGCTGAGAACTTTGTGTCAAGTAAGCCTCCTCTCTATAAAAAGTTTTAAAAAATCAGGGCTCTGTACTTCTTTGAAACCATACAATGGAAAATTTGAAAAAAAAATGTTTCCAGGTGAACTCACCCAAAATAATCCATTTTAAAAAGCGTGGATCCTCCTTCAACTTGTGTTTGAACTATAGATGGTGGAGTAACTTCACAGTAACCCCTATCAAGATAGTGTTCCCTATGAAACAAATAAAGTTTCAAAAAGTGCGGATATTCGAAGACTCAAACTTGAAAAAAATAAACAATTCTGGGCTGTGCACAAAGTTGAGTTTTTATAAAAATTGCACAGACAAATCTTCTAGAAACTCTGAGATCAGCGCCTGTGTGACTAGATTTAATTTGCAGTAAAATAAATTTACTTGGAAAAACTCTGTTGAAAGATTCATTCAACAAAAAACCTATTTTGCGAATAAAAACTGCACAAACATTAGTTGTAATTTTTCTAATATGATACCATTGCAAATAGCTAACCGGCTAATGCGGTTTTTTGTAAATGAATAAGGCCATTTGGGGAAGGTTAGGGTGACTTGGGTTGGGCCATTTGGGGTGAACAAGGTTAGATTAACTTGAGTTAGCTTATTTGGGGTAGACGAGGTTGGATTGGACAAGGTTAGGTTGGTGACTTCTTGGGTTATGTCATTTGGGGTAGATAGACTTGGAGGTTGGGGTGATTTGTTAGGTTAGATTCGAAGAGGAATTTGAGAAAAAAAAAGTGTTGTCTTTATTGGAAAAATTCTGTGGGTTAGTCTTTAAAAATGTGATTATTAAGGATTTCGAATAAACACTTTTCATTTTATAAAAATTGTGTTTTGGGTTGTTTTCCGAAAGCAAAATTTTTAATAAAAGTGTCGTTTTTATTTAACAAAAGAAATGACAACAAAAATCTCGTATTTTACCATCAGAAAGATGGACTTGGAGGTTAGGTTAGATTTGTTGGATTACCTCATTTGGGGTTGACTTGGAGGGGGAAAACCCAAGAAAATTGTTTTTATTGGAAAAATGTTGTGGGTTAGTATTTAAAGATGTGATTCTTAAGAATTTTGGAGAGAAACTTTTAAAAAACACCTTTGTGTTTTGGGTTGTTTTCCGAAAGACAAAATTTTAATAAAATTGTCGTTTTTATTGGAAAAATGTTTTCGCTTAGTCTTTAAAAATGTGACTATTAAGAATTTCAAAGAGAAATTAAAAAAAAACACTTTTCATTTCACTTAAATTGTGTTTTGGGTTGTTTTCCGAAAGCAACATTTTTAATAAAACTGTCGTTTTTATTTAACAAAAGAAATGACAACAAAAATCTCGTTTTTTATCGCCAGAAAGTGGTTGTAGGCTAGAGAGTTTAAATGCATTTTGACTTGTTTTTGAATTGATTGTAAACATTGATTTCTTTTATTTTAACCGGCAGGTAATTGAACCGACTGATGCCATTGAAAATAATTGAGTCCCTAACTAATGAGCTTGTGGGAATAGACAGTTCAATATTGCTAATGTGACTTCGGGAATCGCACAAGACAAATGATGTTTCTTTATTAAAAGAGATTGTTTCCAAAATTTATAGGGAAGCTACTATTAAAATACCATGAGCTTTGAAAAAAGATGTGCATGTAACACACGAAGCAGCTTTGCATCCCTTTTTTGAAGAACAAAAATCATTTGAGATCAATTGGTAATTATAGTTTCAAAATATCGTCAAATGAAATTATTTAAAACTACTTTCAGGTCTACGTTCGGTTGCAGTATTCACAAAATTAGCATCCATTATTAATTTTAAAGGTAGGACATAAATTTGATTACACTACTATTTGGTCTACCTTTTATCATAGTATTTATATGTCAAGAAGCACAGTTTCAAAACTTTTTAAGGTCTTCAACTTCTACATACTGTTCCCCTCTTCAGCTGATCTTGTTGACATTTATGACGAATTTTTTCATTAAAAATGAATATTTTTTAGTTAGCTCAAATTTTTGTATAGAAACCCTCAATGAGCAATTTCATCAAAAAGCATGTTTACCTAAAAGCTTGCAAGAGCACCGATCTCATCCTTAGAACTTTGGAGGTGTTCTCTCCCCTTATCATTATATGCCGATTTTCAGCTTGGACATCTGGAAGAGCCTGCTCATTCAGTAACGAATCAGCTCCGCCTGCTGGAGCCGAACCAATCAATTCCCAATAGTCAACAATAAGCTCGTGACCACCTGGAGCCTAAAATTACATTTTGAAATATAATGCATATCTGAGTTGATTAGAGGTTAAACTGGAACATAAGTACACAATTCCAAAATAAGTAACAGACTATCATACGATTAATTTATTTGAAAATTTTGAGACTGAAACTAAAAAGTTGCAGAAAAATTATATTTGATGGAATTGGCCCGATACTTGATGGAAATCCATTACGTATTCAAGTATCGCTTTATCAAGACATTTTCACTGTCCAGTGAAAATATTGCAATGAAGGGTTACTTGAAAAATGATATTGTTCAAACAAATTTCGATTGATTATTTAGAGAAAGGTAAATATATCAATGGAATGAAAAACAAACATTTGTTTTTTTTTTAATATTAACAATGTAGTTCACGATTGCAAAAAAAACATCAGCCAATTCATTTCGTCCAAAATCATTAAAACTGAAAATGACAAGAACAGTGGCATAACCAATGCATGAATGATTAGGGCTTGTTCCGAAAGCTTAGGGGGCTTTTGTAGAGAATTTTGTACTGCCTTATAAATAATAAATGTTGAGTAAAGTTATTAGCCGACTTTCATTAACTCTTTGTATCGTTTATAGAGCACGAAGTTGGGGCAAAAAACAGTTGACTTATACAAAAAACAGTAGATACATACAATCTACATAGTAATTTCCACCGCTTAGTCATTTGATAATTATTATAGAAAGTAAACTGTGTCATCAGTGAATTCAACTCTCAATCAGTAGGAGTGAATTCAATTCTCAATCAGTAGAACAGTAGCTCGTGAACCAAAACAAGAGATTTACTGCAAGAACAGTACACCTGGCATTATTAAACATGGTATTCCTCTCATGTTTTCTTCACCATCTGCAGTGGATTGACTCACAATATTCCGCAGTCTAATTGCATCAAGACTTCCATATGAAAGAATCAGTCATTGTTATAAATAACACTGTGATAGACATTGCGACTTTGTTTCATTAGGTATACTGAAAGATGTCTTTTATATTTCCAAAGTTCAATTGTAGTGATTTATTCCATAATGAGCTTAGGAGAGGTAACAGAAAATTAAAAATGTATAAAATACTTTGAATCATCTGAGAATATAGTTAGTGAACTCACAAAAAAAATATATTATTCATTTCCAGAAGGCATACCCAGATCCTACTATGCATGAATGTTGAGAGCAGAATGTTTTTGATTACAATACAATACAACCTCTGACGGAAGCACCAAACTCTTACGAAAGTTTGAAATAGATGAACACTTCAACCTAACAGACCACCATTACAATTTTCATGCAGTCATTGTTCACTGTGGTTCTGCCTTGAATCTGGTCACTATCACGCATTGGTCAAAGACGAAACAGACTAGTTTAAGTTTGATGATAGTCGTGTTACTAAATATTCTGGCGATATATTTATTGGAGCCTCTAGAGACACCCTACATTTTATTTGATGAAAGAGAGGACATTGGCAGATCAAGATCTTCAAATAATGTGATGCAGCTAAAAAAATGCAAATGCGCCACTGGAATCAATCAAGTCACCCCGGAGCGCTAATTAATTTTTGTTATTGTTTCAAAATCCCATAATTTGTATTACTTTCGTATTTATTACAGTCAATATAAAAAAAAATATTCAATTCTGAAAAAATAATATTTGATTGAACCCTTTAGTAGTGGGCCTAAGTAAATATCAAAGAAGGGGTCAAATAAAAATAAAATATTCATACAGACAAGAACATGAATGTTTTGATATAAAATATTCATCAACATTTATGGAACATCAGAATATTTCTACAGTTCAGTTATTAAAAATATTGAATTTTATGAAAGGCACAAGAAACAGTTAAAAATACATTGATATACAATATATACATTGAAATGCATTAATTGATATAATGTACATTCATTAAATCTATCTGGATGTAAGGATGTCACAGGAATACTTACACTTTTTCCCTCGGGCAACTTTTTGAGTACTCCATACAGAACTATAGAGGACTCCGTTTGTAAAACCAGGGCTTCGTAAGTATGACAGAGTTTATCATTCAACACAGATTGCAAGAATCCTGTACCATCTCTAAGTGTCACAAACATCAAATTTTTACCTTGTCTTCTTATCCTATGAGTCCATCCAAAGATTTTCACTCTTTTTTCCCTGAATTGTTCTCCTGATGAATGGAAAAATCAAAATGAAAATTGAAATTCACGAAAAAAAGTCGATTTGGAATAATAATAGTAATAATGATAATTATTATTAATATTATTATGCGGTAAAGTAAAGAACCACCTGCTTGGAATAAACAGATGGATATCATAGGAGAAACAAATGTATATGTACCATCAAATATTCTAATAAGTTTTGGCTCTGGCAAGGATTTATCCTCAGTAATAACAATTTTCTTGGCTTCTTCCAAATTTTTTGCTCTCTTTTCAGCATCTTCTTCCTCTTTGTTAGATTTCTCAGCCAGCTTGTAGTTTTCCCGAACCCACATTTTCTGTATTTTTTTCAGCTGCGATTTAGCAGCTGGTTCATATTTGAGAGCATCTTCTTTGCCATCGACATAAATTACAGGAAAAGGTTCAGCACCGGCTTTTCGCATAGCTTGAAGAATTGTTTTAAAGGGTTTTCCTTCTGTACCGTCTCCTGTCTCATCATTGCCACGGGAATCCGATGTGTAAATAGCTGTGAAGATACTTTTATAACATACCTTGTTAACAAATAACGTCAAAAATACTTACGTATTGCGTTTTCTCCAGGCATTGTGTGAACACGTTAACACTTCAATGTAGAATGAGATTACTTAAGAATTTCTTCGAATCGTGCTAACTGCAGATTAGAATGTTAATAGTGCAATAAGGCTGATGCAACTTTTCAAATAACCGTCATCGGTCATATATGGATTTCCCTTGGGTTTTCCTTTTTCTGAGAGAACAGACAGACTGCAGAATAGGTTAGGTTAGACAACGAAGAAAGGATGACAAACTTCAAAAAAGCTGCTTTCTTTCTCTGTTATGGATAGAAGGAATGTCCAACACCAACTTGTTTCGTTTTCCATTGAGAAAACTCATGCATATTCAGTGTATGTCTAGCCTTTATTAATGTATTAAGAAATAAAAGACAGAGAAATGATAAAATTGCACTGATTTCACTTATAGAAAACGCTTCAGAGACGTTGAAATGTAGCAATAAATGACGTCAAAAATAAGACATACATTTTTATAACATTTATAGTACAATATCAGTCATTCAATTAATCAACCCATGACATATGAAAAACGAACTGCTCCCAATAGTTTTCAAAAAATTATAAATATGAACTAGCTTTTTTGTCATTGGTTATTCATCCAAGAATTATTAAAAAAAGCTGCACGAGCTGACGAAAAACAGAATATTATACAGAATTTGAAAAGTTTTACGAAATCTAAATGCATTTTCAAATTTGCAGATGGGTAATAATAATGAAACTAGTCGAATATTTGAAAGTAAGACCATTCAAATTTGATTACAGTTAGTACTTTATTGTCATTGAAGTGACTTGAAAAACAGTTGATCACCAATCATTTGCAGCAGGTTTCAGTTTTCGGAAGAATTGGAACATTTTGAAGATTGTAGCCGTATTTTTCCCTAAAAATGTTCACAGTGGGAGTGAACTACTGGCCCAATTTTCCTTTGGCAATAAAAAAAAAAGATAGACGATTACCAACAAAATCAACAATCAGTAATTAACAATTAATGATAACATAAAACAATATAAGCTCCATTATCACACATGCTACAAATTTTCACTTCAAAAAATAATGAGTGATATAATAATAAACACTACGTTGACTGGATAATCAAGTCCATGGAGGTGTTTGAGGTATTGAACGAGTACTGTTATTCTCACTCTACTTTAGATCTAAATACCGAAACATGAAGGAATGAATGAATAAACCAGATATATTTATCTTGAGAGAATTTTCATCGTCGACCCTTGGTTGATTCTGCTACATACTACGTTATATGGCTGATGGAACTGCGAATAGTCTTAAAGTACTTCAGATAAAAGACTTGAGGAGTTATTAACTGGTAGAGATCGATTGACAACAAAAATCAATTCAGTTTTTTGTGTCTCCTTGTATTTTATGCTAGTTGATATGGTTCAATGTTTGTACATATTTTTAAATTCAGTTGTTGCTTCCATTTCAAATAAAAAAGTGTAACTGTCTCCATGAGTTATTAAAGTAAAAAAAACATCTTGGAACATTATTAACCTACCCAAAACACTAGCTTTGACACTAGATTAATGATCATAGCACTCGATGCCATTGACAACGAAAATAAAGTCGATGACTAATGACAGTTAACAAATAACCTAACCTAAAACATCTTGAATTTGGTTTATGTATTTTCATAAAAAAATGTTTAAAATAACTTTATGCTTCCTATTCATTTATTTCACTGTAGCTCGGACTGTGAGTACCCCAAAAATAAAATGATCTGTCCTCATTGTGTCTTTATTTTTAGAGTAACCTAGAACATGATGGATCTGCTTTCATTAAACTGCAGCACTCCCTAATATTCGATATAAATCCTGTATGGACTGAAAGGGGAAACATATCAATACAAAGTTTACGTCTGGGTCAAGCCATTGTTAATCAAAAACCTTTAACTCTTGAAGTGCAAAAGAAGTTACAGGTAATTAAAAGTAATTTTGTATGGTGGCTAAGTCTATGATGGTGGTCTTGTCATTTATTGTTGAATTCAAGTGTCCATATTTTAGTTTAACTATTTAAGGTTTTCCAAGCTGGCAAAAATTAATTTTTCAGGATTTAGCAGCAAGAAATAGTTTTTACCAGATAAAATCAACAGTTACAGATAATGATGGTTCGGAAAGATCATTTATATCAACAGTCAAAGCTGTAAGTACACATATTTCTGAAATAGTTTTTTCGGTGATGTGATAGACAAAGGAGTTTTCAAAGTCAAAATGAAAATCTTGCTTGCTAAAAATATGATTTGCGATACAAAAAAATTATTGTTTACAGTTTGTCTGAAAATTACAAATGCCATTTTTCACAAGAGTACACCTACCAAAATTTCAAGTGGAATGTAAATTTAAAAGCAAAAGTTGTTGCTATAAAAACTATTTCAAACAATTTTCTTGAATAGCATTATGCAAAAATTTGAATTTCAATGTTTTAGACATCCTGTACACAATTTTGTTTTTTATTGCATCAACAATAGTACTTTTTTAGCCAGCAAAAATTTTTAGAAACATTGTGTTACCTTCAGAAAAGGAAATTTTTGTTCCGTTTTTCTTCTTGTTTACGACATTGTTAGACATACTTACAAAAGGTCTTTGATGAGAGATGTGTGTTTTTAACTCTTTCCATTTCAGTGTATGCTAGCTGAATCTGAGCTGGATGACAGACTATCTGTGTCTTTGGACTACATGGGTAGGATCATAGGAGTGTCTTTAATTGTAGCATCGAAATCTACATGCGAAGGGGCAATAGTACCATTAGAAAAGCTGAAAACGTTCTCCACAAGTGTTTACGTACGACACTCTGAAACTGGGCCTATGTGAGTCTCAAAAACTACTGATTCAAGATCAACTTTGGCATATATTCTAATTTATTTTACAGACCAGATACTGCTACTTTCATCCAAAAACTAGAACGAGAAAGAGAAGCCAAAGAAAAAGGAGAAGGCAAAGATAACAGATCATTTTTAGCAAAATATGTAAGTATCTATTTCAGAAGCAACATGTTTGGTTTGTTAGGTAACAAGTTATAATTACAATATTCATGAAGTTAGAAGATGAACCCAGTATTCATTAATAGGAAGGGTTACATAATGTCAGACATTTTAGCCTCTGTGTTTTTGACATCATTCTAGCAAAAAATAACTCTATATTGGAACGGATATGGAATGTTTCCAGTTTATTTCATAACATAATCCATTTTTTCAGTATATTGTTATAATCCCACCGACATTCCTGAATACAAAGTATACATCATAATAAAAGTGACCAAAACATTATCTATCATTAACACAGTAATTAGCCAATTTTTTTGCTTTACTAATCTATGGAATCTCACTTTTTCACTGCAAGTGTAAGTTGTGCAAGTGTTTTAACAATTTTTCAAACGAGTCGGATGCTCAGACACTGTTAGTATAAATTATATGAAATGCTTAGGAAATACTATGATCACTTATCTTGTGTCAATGAAGAAAATTATATAATACATGAATTATTCATAACCCACCATCAAAAATTTACTATTTAAACTACTGTTCAAAATTTTCTGTATTGCCAATGAATTTCCTCCAGTAACGTCATAAAATGCCTTTCACCTCCAGGTGCCCCTTTGCCTAAATTCAGCCCTATTTCGTAACCTCTCTTGTAAACTAACTCTGAGTGAACGAACCCAAGTATATGAGAAAAGAACCAACAACTTTTGGGATCATATTTGTAGCTTGGAACAGAATCAATCATGTACTTACTTCAACTATTTTGAATGAGCAACTATCCACTGAACCAGTACCATAAGGTTTTTCTTACACGCTAATGAAACTGAAATTTTTTTCATATCATTGCATTGAAACTAAGCTCAACTTGATTGTTTTTTTCCAAGTCATCGATATTTTCATTATTCTGTCATTCAAAATAAATATTGTTATAATTTTTTTTTCAGTGGATGTATATAGTTCCTTTACTGATTTTCATGGCCATATCTTCAGCAGCCAATCCTGATTCGACTCAGACTCAATAAAATAGTTTCTGATTAGTTGCGTGGATGTAATTTATTAATAAAATTGTTATTCTTTCATGTGTTTTTCAATTGAGAATAGATCACAAATGTATTAATTTCAGAAGAAAATAAAACATTATTGTTGTACCAAATATACAGGCATCTGCAGAATTAGTGCATTAAATAAAAATTCTATGGAAGGTTTTAGGAATGAAGTACATATATCTTAATCTTCCATAGAATCAATCACCACAAAAAAATTTAGTGGAGAATCATTTTTGGGAAAGGTTTTGGATTTCTACTTCTTCATCTTTATACAAAAAGAAATGTAATCACAAACCATTTACTCTAAGTGGTGTTCAGTCGGCACTGATTTATCTTAAAAATTAAAGAAATGAAACGTTATTTCAAAATTCAAACATAAACAAAATGAACATTAAATTAACAAACTCAAAATAAACTCTCAGTTAACAATGTAAATCAGATTGCAATATTATAACAATGTACATATTGAACAATCACTATATTATCGATGTCTATTGAGTGATTCTACTGTGAATTGCGAGTGATTTATGATTCGATTATCAAAATAATTCGATTATGCACATTACAAAGTTTCCTAGATTGAAGACATCTGTCAGAAATTTTCTGATGAATTTAAGAACTCGCCTGAATATACAAGGTAGCCAATATAAGAAAAATACATACGCTCCAAACAAGAATATCTTTATGAGATAGTCGAGTGCAAATTTACGAAATTTGAGTGTTTTGGTTGATTCATGTTATAGAACTGATGGAAAATTGAAAATACTTTCGTAAACGTGACTATAAAAATCTTAAAATCTGTTTTTTTCCGTTAACCAGCTGTCGCCCCCCTACGAACGACATCTCTCAAAAGTCAAAACTTGAGCGAGCTAAGAACTACGAAGGTCTTATCTTTCAACGTGTAATTTTTGAAACCTCTACAATATGTAGGAGGCAGTTTTGTTTTACCGTTTGATTTGGTTCTAATATATCAGATAGATGTTGTATCTGAATTATTTACTTTTTTACTTTCTTGTAGATCAATTTTGATATTGATGTGAAAGGTCTTCAAATGTTGATTCATCTCTTTGATGTGAATAATTTTGGTGACTCAGGAAATTAAAATAACAGGACGATATCTAGTATTATTATTTAGTCTAGAAGCGATTTTTTAAGTTACTGCATTGAAGTTGAATAGTAACATTCAAGTTGACTGCTCAGATGACAGTTTTGTTTCATAGCGAATATTGAAAAACTTTTACAAACAAGGAGCTGTATTGAATCACAGAACTTATGATAAAAATGGTTTTTGATTTTCTACTTCTCCATCTTTGTACAAAAAAATGTGTGAAACTTCCAAACGATATGGAAGATCTAAAATATAAGTTAGGTTGTTATAAACTGTGACATTCTATATCAAAAAATGAATATTCTGTATTTAAGGTGTTCTGTGCCCTCTCTACAAATTTTTAGGGAATTTGATTTCTTACCAAGTTGTAACTTTTATATTAGCTAGTTGGATACACTGTCAACTTAAGTTCTTTTGGTAAAACACGTTGCGGAGTTCATGTGAAAATGAGGTTTGTCGTTGGTTTTATTAAATTTTTCAAGTATTTCGTATAAATAATACGAATATTTTTTAATTAAATTTCCTTATTGTTCACCGATATTATTTTGGCGTTAATATATCTTCTAATCTTTGTTTTGTCAACTTCATAATGTTTCACCACATGGTGATCGCCATTAATATCATTTATATTTCCTTTCCAGTTCCTTGAAGCTACAGAAGAGGCTCGCCGCCTCGGTTATGCGATGTGGCAAAAAGAAAGTATGGTTGGATCCTAATGAAATTAATGAAATCGCTAACACCAACTCAAGTAAATATTTTATATTGCTCTTTGGAGGTGCATTTTTTAATCACTGTTTCATTCAACAGGGCAAAACATCCGTAAGTTGATCAAAGATGGTCTCATAATCAAGAAACCAGTAGCAGTGCATTCCCGTGCTCGAGTACGCAAAAACACAGAAGCCCGCAGGAAGGGAAGACATTGCGGTTTCGGTAAAAGGAAGGGTACAGCAAATGCTCGAATGCCCCAGAAGGTAATATTGCACAAGTTTAATATTTCTGTGTAAATATCCTATTTTATGATCTTTACTGCTAATTTATATCGAAATGTTTATTGCCACAATTACGATTGAAGTTCTTAGAAACATTCTGGCACAAATCAGGCTTGTCAAAATATATTGTTGATAAATGAATCAGAAAATGTTTGTTTTAAGGATGTCGGAACATACATACAAAAAGTGTAACAATTTTTACATATAAGTACAGTTTATTTGAAGAATTGCGGATATTCAATCAATGGGCAGATTCTGACCAAACCTTGTCATGTTTCTTGCTTACACTCAGTGTGAATTCCTTTAAAATATTCGAATCTGAAATATAGCGAATGCATATTTATTACCATTGAAACTTTGTTACCATTTTCGGGTCTTTTGTTTTCATTAGTAAATATCGGGTAGTCTGAAGAGTTCTGTAATTTTGTGTAAACAGTTTAATTATGGATAATCCAATGAAGGTAACAAATTCACTATTATCGAGAATCTGTAATGATAAAGTAAAGGAAAAGGAAAAAATCTTTGCAATGAAAACTGAAAATTACAAATTGTTGTGCAATATTTATAACCTAAATGAGTAATTTTAAATAAAGTACATATTATCTATCAATCAAAATACATTTAAGACTTTTACTTAGTCTCAGTAATCATATCAGGAATTGAGTCATTAATAATCCATGGATAATCAGTGAATTGGGGCAAATGATGGTATGTCAAGCTCATGATCTCAAGATTATATGTTCAAACCCTGTTTTGACCAGATGTTTTTCTCAGGATAATTTTTCTATTTGAAGTTGAGTTGATTGTGCAACATTATATGGTTGATAAGACTGTGAATAGCCATAATGCTCTCTAGATGGTTCGCAGAGTTCTCAACATTATTTATCCAGAACATGAAACTAATGGCCATAGAACTTGATGCCGTTGATGAAAAAAGGAAAAGGGATAAAACGAAGGTTGCAGATCGGTGCTCCCTCTTGAACAATTCACTTTGAAAGTTTTGTTTGAATCTTCAAAACATAATTTTTGTAAAAAGTTTTCTATTACTAATCTCTATTATATATCAAACAATTTCAACTTTTTATGTGATTTTAAGAAAATCAAAATTTCCAATATCCTTTTAAGCTTGACATAAGGAAGTGATTTCAATTTGGAGTTATACTTTCATCAAATTGAAATAACTATGATAGACAAACAATTTATTTTATCATGAACTTCTGGGAAAATGATTCTAAAATACAATTCATGAAATTATAAAAAAGCAATAAATATTAATTGATGCTCCGGGGCGACTTCATTGATTCCACTGGCCCATGTGTTTTTCAGCTGCAGGAAAACCCGGAAACACCTGCAGCACCACATCATCTGAAGATCTTTATCTGCCAATATCCTCTCTCTCATAAAACAAAATTTAGGGTGTCTTCAGAGGCTCTACGAAATTCAATGCATCGCCAGAACACCTAGTGACATGACTATCATCAAACTTTAACCAGTCCGTTTTGTCTTTGACCAAGGCGTAATAATGACCAGATTCAATACCAGAACCACAGTGAACAATGACTGCATGAAGATTATAATATTGGTCTGCTAGATTGAAGTGTTCATCTATTTCGAACCTTCGTAAGAGTTTGGTGCCTTGGCCAGAGGTTGAGTCATGTTTGAAGATCATCGGTGTTATTATTAGATTGACTGGTGCCTCAGCTATACTTGTTCTCTTATAACAGTCAGTTAGTTTGGCGCATATTTGGCAATACAGTCGATCATCACCTGTTAAAAGTTCCATTTTCAGTTGATTTAACAACAAGCTTTGCGCGGACTGGTTATTAGTTATATTAGAAAATTCTAGTTGGTATGATGTGACATTCAGGTAAAAATGCCAAAAATTGTAAAAATTTTCAATTTTCAAAAAAAGTAATCAAACTATAATACCTCTACTTGCATGAATCGCAAGTCAAATTTCACATATTTTTTGTTTATAGATATTTCATATGAATATTTCACTAGCCTGCATTTTTTGTGACGGCATCAACAACTATGGTTATTAGTCTCTTGTTCTGGGTACGATATGTTTATAATTCCTCAAGCCACCTAGGTATCATCATGGCTGTTCACAGTTACATTAAGAGTGAATAATGTATCTGAATCAATTCATCTAACTGTGTAAATTCTCACGAGAAATATATCTGGAAAAAAGCTGATTCGAAGTCAAAATCTTTGAAATATGATCTGAGCACTGCCGTGTCAGTTTGTCACTCACTGTGATTACTGGATGTATAAAACACGTTTTGTCTTTTTTACAAAAGAAATCTCAATAAATGCAGATGTAGGAACAGTCTAATTTTTTTTGTTTTTGAAATATCACCAAAAATTAACAAATCATTTTATTATTTCTGAGGAATGTTCACAAAGGGATATCGTTTATTCATTCTTCACACGAATACCTGATTTTTTAACTATAAACTTTGAGCAATACCAATCGAGCAACCAGCAATGGATAAAACTACTCGTCTTATAGAATTGTGGTTTTGTTATGCTGTTTGCTCTCATGATATTGCTAAGTAAAGAAGTTATTGTTGAAAAGTAAAAATTTTATGAAATTATCAGGTTTTTCGGTATTAACTTCAAAAATACTTTTGTATGTTTACTTTTCAAAATAGAGAATTTTTTACCAAATCTAAATTTCCACAAAATTGATTATTCAAAATAGGGTTCTTCCTAATCAATATGTATAATTGGAGTTTTACTGTAAATTTTTTCTTCTGATTTATGAATCTTCTTTTTTGTATTTCAGGAATTATGGATTCAGCGCATGAGAGTTTTGAGACGTCTCTTGAAAAAATACCGAGAAGCCAAAAAGATCGACAGGCATCTGTACCATGCCCTTTACATGAAAGCAAAGGGTAACGTATTCAAGAACAAGAGAGTCCTCATGGAATACATCCATAAGAAGAAGGCAGAGAAGGCCCGTGCCAAGATGTTGGCAGACCAAGCCAATGCCAGGAGATTGAAGGTAAAACAAGCACGTGAACGTCGTGAAGAACGTATCGCTACCAAGAAACAGGAAGTTCTACAGAATTACCAGCGGGAAGATGAAGCCCAAGCTGCTAAGAAATAAGTTTATTTTTATGGTAATGACAAATAAAGTTTGAAATTACTTGATGTGTATTTTATTTCAAACTCCTTACATCACATTTTTTTGTACCAATAAAGTACAATCTAATTAAAATTCTGCTCATTCGTCAGAAATAAAGCACTTTCTCCCTACCTGTGTTTTGCGTATTATTATGCCATCACCACATTACTAAAATTTGTAACTTTATCATCAGACTACTAGAAACTGATGGCCTTAGTTTAAGTTTAAGATGCATCTTTTAGTTCAATAAGGGTTTACAAAGTTAAAATAATCTTGCAATTTTGGTATATCTCAAAAACGAAACCATTTTCAGAATTTACGGTAATTCAGCTAATTTTTTAGTTTTGCTAGAAGCCGTTACTTGGACTAGGTATGAAACGATGTGACTACAAAGGAATGTTACGTCTTCCCAGTTTTATTATTCCATTGTTGAAAGCTGCTGTTGTATCCGTTTTTTCCTTTTAGCAGAATGATGGCGAGTTTGTGCAACATCTTATGAACTAAGAGTTCGAAAATAACAAATTAATGAGAACGTTTATGGAAACTTCATTAAGACTACAAACTGACCAAAGAATTGGCCAGCATTCAACAAATAACTAGGAGCTTATGTCAAACTGAAATAAGAGTTCGCCAAATTGAAATATTTACAGCCGTTATATTAGAAAATCATTTACCCGAGAAATTTCGAAACAATTATTATTTTTATGAAATTATTTTCATTAGTATAGTATAATCTTTGTATTATAATCTATATACCTACAAAGCTATTATATAGTAATAGTATAATATACACAAAAGTAAAATATAAAATGAAAAGTAGTGGTTATGTTAACATTTAACATGTGCATATTTCGAACACTTTTTTTTAGATACACCTAGTCTTAGTTATTAGGTTTGGTTCTTACGTAATGTGGCATAAACTCGCTATAACATCGCAGGTGGGATTCATTAGATGTGATTCTGTGCGCACAATGCACAATCCACCATTAGTGTATAATTAAGATATGTTGATCAAGCCAAAAAACTAGTTAGCAAAGGGTTACTATAAAAAATATATCTATTAATTAAGTAAAAATGGAAGCAAATGAATCAAATGTCTTTTTATTCTACAAACTTTGTATTTAGATTATGGAGAATTGAATTTTATTACTTCATCCACGAAAAAATTTCTCTAGTGACTAACAGGTGGCCACATTGTATTTGTCGATCAGACCAGGGGTTCTCAAACTTTTTTAGACACCGTACCCCTTTTTTCAAAAAAAAATCCGGGTCCCCTTCACAGTTAGTAAAATAGCTAAAATACCTATATGTCGGAGAATGATCCGAGTTGTCAGCCTTTTATTTTGTATAGTTTTAACACGAGTAACTCAATTAATTGTCATGTTTAAATAAAAACAAAGATATATTGCTTACATACATTTTATTACATTATTTTATTACATACATTTTATTACAATAAAAACACACAAACCTTAAAAAACAAAAAGCTCTTACTTTAAAAGAAATTATATAGTGAGAAGGGTGAGCTTGTTTCTGTTTGCACAGTTCATCAATATTAGGTTCCAACTTGGTTAAATATAATTTTAAATCATCTTCAACATTTAATTTTTTTCTATATTTACTCTTAAGATATGTTAAACTTGAAAAACCTCTTTCACATAAATAAGTGGTGGAAAACCCAACAAGAAATTTAACAGCATTGATAGACAGTTCTTTGTGTTCCTTTCAAACACCGATCCAGAAACTCAACAATGTATTACCAGAACTCAAATATTTGTTTTTCAATGTGGGATCAGACGAAACTTCAATGAGCTGCTCCTTTTCAACAATAGTCAGGTTAGTGTCCGTAGCATCAACAACAAAGGGGTCACGTATCCATTCATAATGTTTTTCCAAAGGTGGAAAGTACTCTCTTATCCGGATCTGCAGTGCATTCAGGTGCTGGCCCATTTGAGTTTAGTAAAATCAGATAGGTTTGTCTCATTATCTTGCAAAAATTTGGGCAATCTTTCAAAAGGCTCAGAGTTGCTTTTTTGTACTTCATTTTCCCAGAGATTGATCTTTTTACCATTGCATCAGTTTTCTTTGCTACATAAAAAATATCAGAAATGCTACCCTGCATGGACAAATTCCAGATATTTAGTTTTTCAAAAATATCACTTAAATATGCCAGCTTCAAAAGCCAATCAAATTCAGTAGGTACTGAAGACAAATGCGATTTGTGTTCGATAAAAATAAAGTAATTCTTTGTGGAGTTCAAACACACTAGACAAAACATTTCTCCGTGAAAGCCATCGTACTTCAGTATGAAGCAATAAGTTCTCATGTAGGCTCCCCATATCTTGGCATAGAATTTTAAAGTAGCGAGGTTTTGTGGCCTAGTTTTGATGAAATTCACAACTTTTACACTCTGATCAAGGATCTCTTGAAGTTCCTTAGGGAGGTGCTTAGCCGCCAAAGCCTCTCGGTGAAGGACACAATGAGTGAACTTACAGTCAGTTGAAAAAATATGGCCTACCAGCCCTATGATGTGACCGCTTATAGTTCTGCACCATCCATACACACCGACACACAGTTTTTCCACTCGAGCTGGTTTTCAGAAAAATAAAGAATCTTAAAAAACTTTCGCGTACCCCCAAGGGGTAAGCGTACCACAGTTTGAGAACAACTGGATTAGACAATGCCAATGCCATTGTCTAAAGATTTAATAATGTCAAGGAATAGATGTCTAAAAATAACGTTTCGTGAATGTTTGTTTAATCCCCTCTGTGAAGTATTTTGCGAAAACACTCAATCTAGTTGAACACCAGGGTTTCTGTGCATCGTTGATGAATTCATTTGATCATTCCTTGGACTTATCGGAGAATTTAAAAACTTGTCTTTTATTGAGAATCAATTATAAGTGTGAACTTTGACTATTGATAAACAGAGGGCACTAGCAGTTTACAAAAATGAAGGACGAGAAGTTTCTCAGCCTGGGCCAAGGGCGGAACCAGGATTTTGTATAAGAAGGATTTGCACCTCACATGATTTTGTTTCAAGGAGACTGGGGCGTTTGAACTTGGAACACAGCCATTGTAAGATTTGGGATTTGGACTATGGATAAAACATGTATCTAATATGGTCCGAAAGTAATCAAAATTGTGTTTATGCTGTCCAAAACTAATCGCCTCTGTCATATTCCTGAAAAAGTGTTGACATTCAAATTATGGTTTCATGAAAAATGGTTGACCAAACAGGCAAATGGGCGGTTACTCACTGTTCTAATTTTTCGTGATGATGTGTTTTGAAAGTAACCATTTCATAGTCTTTCAGGTAACCAACCACTGCCAAAAATTTCCGGTGAATACCAATAAGAAGTGGGCTACTCTGAACTATACAGTGTTGCCACACAGCGCTCTCTCTTTGTATGGCCGTTGTTTCCCCCTCGGGCGCATATTTGACCAATTTCTTTCTGTTAACAATGGACGATTCTAGTACCCCTATTCAGTGTTGCCACTATAAAATTTTCGGGTCTAAATCGACTGACATTTTCTAGGCCTTTTTTGGAATAATTCAAAGCCGGAACAGATAGAATTTTTAATTTTATAGATTTCTGGATATATGAATCGAAGTATTAAAGTTGTTATGGACAAAAATAAAAATTTTTAGGGAATTTTAGGTTTGTACGTTGTTTAATAGTGGTAATAATGTCTTTTTACCGTCACATGTCATGTACCATATGAAATTTTATTGTTTTATTCACTTATTGTTCATTGTATTCACTTATTGTGCATTGTATTCAGTAGAACAGGATCGTTCTGATAGAAAAAGTCTAACCATCTTTGGAGTTCTGCAACTTAATGGTCTTCAATCAATAAATTGTCTTTCAATAGGGTACCTGGAACATCCTCTGGTAATAATAATGGCATGGAAAAAGTATCATACAACACCTACAGAATACACTATCAAAACGTAACTACTCGGCAAAAACAACCTGAACACTGAAATGCTGTTTGTGACCACATGTAAACATATATAGGTGACAGGTTTTGAACAATTGAACAACCTAAAAAGTAAAATTCCCTAGGGTTTTTTTTTTTTGTTCATATCAATTTTAATACTTCGATTCATATATCCGGGAATATCCAGGAATCTATAAAATTACAAATTCTATCTGTTCCGACTTTGAATTATTCAAAAAAATGACTAGAAAATGTCAGTCGATTTAGACTCGATAATTTTATAGTGGCAATACTGAATAGGGGTACTGGAATCGTCCATTGACGAGAGTTTTCGTGGGGTGCCGCATCAGTCTTGCTCGAGGCAATGCTACCACCTCTTAGTTTTTTCACACATTTTTTGTTCCTTTAAAAACAGCAATTTTTTAAATTCGTCTCCTCTTCGGAAACCTTTTGTTTTTGCAATGTCTAATTGTATATTTTTGTGTGATTACCGTCAAGTTCAAAACGTTTATTAACAATTTTGGTTATAATTAGTATTATTACATGAGATTGTGAGGAGCCCTGTCATAGGCTCATGGCTCTTCAGAGGTATAATGACTGTATTCAAAAATATATTTTGCCTATATGAAAAATTCTCCGTGTGCCTAATATGTGCCTAGAATATATTTGGAAGGATAGGTAATTCAACATATTTAGAGAGGGATCATATATTACGTTAATTTTTAATATTCATTTTACAAGGTATTACATTCACAACTTTTTGACAGAAAATATTGTACAGAAATTCAAATATTAATTTTTGGAAAGTCACTTAAAATATATATGAAACATGGTGAGGTACAGTCGAATAATCTAATAGGGTCAATTCTAGTACAAAGAATTTTATAAAAATAAATATAAAAAATACAAATCAAGTATAGCAATAAATAGATAACCTATCAAACAAATATTTACACTGAATTCACTAACTATTTTTACATTTTGTAATGTTATTCGCGTTTTATATACAGATAATCAGTACTTTTCAGGGTAACCATTGCAGCATCCGGAACTGTGAGCTGTTTCAAGTAGAGTAGAACAAGAATATAGATAAATTGTCACCCAAATCGTTATTCAACACATTTCATATTATCATTATTAATGTTTTCTACTCTCCACATTATTTTTTTATACACTCTGCGATTTTTAGAAAAAAAAGTAGTTATGAAAACTGTCAATCTTTCCAGTGACAATGATAATTAAGAAATGATTCACTTTCATAGTGTCATTCGGCAGACTTTGACATACCTGTAGGTATGTGAAAATTTGTTTTCTTTTGTTTCAGCTATGCTTCAATAAGAAATTTTTAGTCGAAGTGGATTTTTTTAGAAGTTTTATAGTTATCACTATATATAGGTTCAACCAATTTGAATAAACAGGTCTGACGAAGTCACAACTTTCTTGTGGTAAAATAAAATTGCTGCAATATAAATGAAGTTTAGCGTAGACTCTTGATATTGTGATGGATTTAAAAATGGAAACTATGTTGAAAATAGATGATGAAAACATTCTAGCACTGAATGCTACTTTTTCCTTGGAAAAAATTCAGAATAAAAAGTTTTTTAAGATTACTATTAGTACCTAGTACTGCATAACATAAGATAAGTATGGCAATTTTACAAGTTATCTAAAAATAACGGCCTTGGGAAAATTGAAATGAGTATTTAGCAGTTTTTGTGGGCTACTAACTCACAAAATGTTTTATAATTCACATTCACATCAATTTAGAAACTTATTTTTTGACATGATATGAATTCAAAAAATTCAATACAGTTCTTTAGGTATTTTGGCAAACCATCAAATATTTTACTTTTAGTATCTATTGTATCTCTGTAGTGAACATTGATTTCAAATATATAGTATCATTTTATTTCAAAATGATGAACAAACTGTGCTATACCTATCTTTATTGAAGTTCCAGTTGTCCTAAGCCAATCAAAAGCAATTTGTTCAAGCCTTTAACTCCAACATATCTATTTGATGGACATTTGAAAAGACATGTCTTCATGATTCACTTGCCTGAGCCATACTTATTCCAAGCACACATGTTGAGTGTTAATTAATTTCACATAATATTTTTAAGGACGTGTAAATTATTCTCACTTCAGTGCAAAAATACTTCCTTTGTCCCTGAAATTTTCAATCTTCCATTTGGAGTACATAAACGAAAATTTCTAACCTCAAATTACAGTAAAGATCATTTTCTGTTTCCGTTGAAAGTGTCTACTAGCTAACTGATAGTTGAGATTAGCTGAGAGCTAGATTCGCATCATCATATCAAGTTTTAGCTGAGAGTTTCCAAAATATCAACTGATATTTTTTTTGGTGTACTGGTAACACTGATATTCAACAAAAGATGGAGATTTGGTGTTGTATGGTTGGCATCCTTATCCAAATGAAAAATGTCAGGAATTCCCCATTTCTAGCAGCGGTTTCTCCGGAAAATTCGGTAGAAATACCAAATGACTGAGAACCGTTTTTGAGATGCAAGCAATATACCTTTCCATATTTGAACTTTTAGTAATCGAATTAGGTATAAACCTCAAAACCTTTCAGCTTAGAGTTGACAAAAGTTCAGAACTGCCTGTTAGAGGACAGTCCAATTTAGTTAATTAGCAGCTTGAGCTGCACTAACTCTCAGTTTAGGCTCCTGAGATATTATATTGACGTGAAACCTCAATTTGAAATAATTTCCCAAAATTTCCCAAAAAATCGCAGAAGTAACATTCTTCAAATTCACGTAGAGAACAGAACAAGTATATTCGAATTGTCATAACTATGAGTCCATAAAAGAGTCACTTCCTGGTTCTTTCCTCTCAGACTAGAAACAAATTGTCCATTTACTTAAAACTTATAATACTTTAATAGTTGAAAACTCGAAAACGAACACATACGAAATGGAATGCCTGGGAATCAGCAGAGCTGCAAGTACAAAAGCACTCAAGCCTTCAGTACTACATAACCTGCAAAGTACTCTAGTCCTTGGTTTCAGTACACTGTTGACACTGCAAGTACTTTCCAATTATAAGCACCTACAGGATACTGCCGAGTATCGTACTTCAGGTCTGAGTACCTCAGCTCTGGTAATCGAGTAGTCCATACGGCCAACGAAACACACCACGAACATAGTCACCTTTGGTATCAACGGAAAATCAAACGGCTATAACATGCACTAGTGAACGTTTTCAAGTCTTGTGATGGGCTTTCCGACGCTTTTTCTTGTTGTTTTTCTTGACGTTGTGACTGCTCATTACTTCGCAACTGCAGCCGCTTCTGACCTTGATGTAGTCGAGGGTGTAAGTCGCCCCGCTGCTGTCGTGGGTCGGAAAGAGGGGGTAGTTTTTGGTCCGGTGGCTCGGGGTGTCTTTCACCAGGGCGTAGGTATAGCTGTGCTTCTGGACGCACCTGGATAGATGGTGGAGCTTTTTCTGGATGAATTTGCAAGGTTTGTCTAGGACGTTCAGATCACACGACAGTTCGTAGAACCTGGAATTGGAGAAGAACAAAATAAATATAAATGAATAGTTGCACAAGTTTGAACTCGGAATAGTTGAGAGGAGAGGAGATTTGGAACTGTTTAGACAGGATTCTTGGAATGTGGAGTGACTGTAAAGAACTGCATCACAAGTGAAATGATTAAACTCAGAGAAAAAGTATTTTGAGAGTACAGAAACGAAAAATACTATGCCAAAGTTTCCAACAGGAACAACTTCGAAATTAATTATTATATCAACCAATGGTAGAAATGATTTGATTCAATGCTAAGTGCCACTTTCATCAGAACAGAGCTATCGGCTCGTTACCTGACTGACAGTTAGGTAAGGGAGGTTACTTTAACGGATAGATTGACAGCATTTCTTTCACCAGCCTTTATTGTCAGTTAGAGAAGAAGCAGTTAGCTAATTGTGAGGCGTTGCCATTTAAGCGAGAGTTCTTCGTTCCGTGGTCATTAAATATCTGACTGGCAGTGAAAGAAGCAGAGTGCACAGTGACAGTTAGAGAATTAGGGAGGATGATTTAAACCTTGGTGAATGTTCTAAACAAAAACGTACGAGAGCCCCAAATTTTACGAAGTCTGAAAAAACCCTTTTCACGGAGCTGCTACATGAGTACTCAAAATTAATTGAACGCAAGAAAACAGACGCTATGAGCAATGCTGAAAAGACTAGAAACTGGTCAGAACTATGTGATGAGTTCAATTTGAGGAGTTCCTTAAATCATCGTGGTGTTCAAAATCTACAGAGTAGATAGGATGCTAGAAAACCAGCTGCGCATCAGCGTGCTGAGAATATTGAAACCGGTAAATACTTTTTTTTAAATTGCGTTACGTTGTATAACTTGTTTATAATTGTTCCTTCATTGTTTTTAGGACGAGGGCCTAGGAGTTCGGAAGAAGATCCCTCAGAAATAGATTTGAAAGTATTAGATATTATAAAGATGGCAGGCACAGGAATTGAGACACAATTTGGAGGTGACACAGAAAGTCTTCGTTCAGAAATTGAAGTTCATGTAATTAATCACACTAAAATCATACTAGATACACAAACTATTGATATGGCAAGTTTTATAATTTGTGTGTAGCTTTAATTTGCTGGAGTCTGTATTTGTATTACAGAAGAGAGCTATACTATACTTGTGCAAAGCTAAACCACGTGACTCATGCAGGCAACTGTTTAAAGATAAAAAAAAATGACGGTTGTAGCTTTTTTCATTCTGGAGACAGTGTGTTTGATTAAAAAACATCTTGTGAAACTTGAGGTTACCACCCATCACTATACAACTCGTCAGAGCGTACAAGAAAATTTGAAATTACCTATTCCTAGCAACTCTCTGGTCAAGGACTCCTTATTTTACAATGGTGTGAAGATGTATAACCATCTGACGAGTTACACTAAAGAGATAAATATTGATACCAATAAGTACAGAAAAATGATTGAAGAAATTTTGAGTGGTAGACCCTATTGCAGTTTGACGAGTTTTATACCGATCATTTTTAACTTAGCATGTTTTATGTGTTTGTATGTTTCAACCATTGTTTGTGGTTTTTTATTTAGTGTTTTTATACTCAAGTTTACATTATATTCTATCTATATTTTTATATTCATATGACATTTATGTATTCTTTTATATTTATTTACTAACTTTGTCAACAAGTTTTTTCTTTGGACAATAAAGTATATATAAAAAAATCCATTAGTTAGTAATTAAAAATAACGCCGGCCGCCGCTGGCCGTCTTGGATCAATTGTGACGTGTGATGTTGATCTCGCTCAATTCGACTTGTGCGATGAGATCGTTGTATGTGTCGCGCCCCTTCGAGAATAATTCTACCGGCTTCGATAGACTTCTGGCGAATTCCCTATCGGTTTCGACTTACTTCGATCGATAGTCAAATCAAGTTTGGCGGACAGTGCGGTACAGACCGATATAATAAGGCGACAGTTATTTGAATATTATTTGAAGTGTTTGGTTGTATTAACAGTGAAATGAAGGTGCGTTTGATTATTGTACAGTGTAATCAATTATTGCCAAACCCATGGGGAAAACGTAACAATATTTTCAATATAATATACATTAATACTGTAGGAATTTCGCATAATAGTGTTTTTTATGCATTATTTATTTTCTCAATCTTCGAGGAAGATAGGTTACGCAATGATTTCGAATCAATTTTTGAAAAATATAAAGTTGAAATTAAATACTGAGGAAACAAAAACAAATGAATCGAAATTCTTTGGAAACCTACATTTACTTGTGTTCTGAATATGCTGTAAGTCATTTAAATAGAAATATTCAGAAAAAATACTTGATTTTCAGCCTGAAATAATCTATGTTTTAAAAACACTTTTTTCAAAATTGACAGTAGTATTTTTTGTTGACAATCTATTTTTATATGGTGTGGAAAAATAACATTACAATTGAAACATTTTTAAAATTACTGAAAAAACTTAATTCTCTGTTCTTATATAAATCATATTTTTAAATACCAATAAATTGGCAAAATGATTTTCGAATCACCAATTGAAATATTAATAATACCTTTGTCTGTAATTTTCATCCCTGTACAGCTCGACGTAGAGACCATCTTGGTTGGAACCTCCCATGGGTTCAACCATTTCCTCGATCATCGGACAACAGTCAATGGTTTCGTTAGACAATATCGATTCCGATTCGTGATGGTTTTTCTTGAAGTTTCTATTTTGGATGAGTTTGCTGTCGAACCCCATCATGTTTTGCAGAGGCCTGAAAAAAATATATACATGTCTATTCCAATCTTTCAAATTCCTGAAATTCTAATTGCTCCTACACACTCATCTTTTATGAACTCTTAGTTTAGTGTGCTCAATATGTGACAAACTACTGGTTTTTGAATATAATTTCAGTCTTATTACGATCCAACACTTAGATTGATTGAGATCTTAAGTGAGATGAAGAGTTAAGAGATAGTTGAAAACCAGAGCCCAAACATAACGCATTTAGCATATTCAACCCCAGACAGCACTGTTCCGACCCTCATAGGTCTCATCAGTGGTGCTAGGCTGAACCACACCACGGAGAATACTTCAAAGAACGTTCTCGAGCATTCGAACATTATATGAATCAACAAATCTTTCGAGATAAAATATGCATATGTGACCATATTTTTTCATATTGATAGCTTTAGTTACATATTACACTACTTGTGGCATTACAAGTGACTTATCATAAACAATACCTATTAACTATATAGGTACCACAGTCAACATACTTTTTGAAATATATTTAAAAACTGCTCAGAACCCAAAATTTTTCAAACTGCGTTTCATTTCGACTCCTTTTTTTTGTTCACCATATACAAAAAAATTAATCGATTAATTTTTTCTCTTTGGAAATCACAAACATGTTTGGGTTAATGCCAATAGCTGAATGCAGGCGCCACTAGCGACGTATGGCATGAATTCGTATGAGTATAGATATGATCTGTAGATTCTTCACCCTCCTGTCGATTACAATATTCATTTAAATTCTTCTTTCGTCCGGAATGATCTTCAACTCAACCGCATTGAAAGGAGGCATGCTTTGTAAGCCTACACATTGTGAATACATAGGTTTCGTTGTGAAAAATTTACGGGGGAGTTCCAAGAGAGCTTACCTATCTTCCTGGAAGTGCTTTCGTCGTGGACTGCGTCTAAAACGATGAAATTCGTAATAGGTGTCGTTGAAATACTCGTTAGAAGTGACTGGATGAACAACAGCGGCTAGACCAAGCACCTGGAAGAAAAAAAACTCATTTAAACGGAGAATAAGAAATTGTATAGTCTCTTTTTGGAATGTTCAGTTCCATATAAAATAAAAGAGCTATTGTTGAATCTGAGTCTTATTTTTGCTGTAGAATAATAATTCAGCCAAAACATTGATCGGTGGGAGTTAGAACTTTCCACGCAGTAATCGTGACAGTGATTCTAGAGCCCCATATGCCATATGACTCTGGGGGTATTATAACCGATATATCCTTTGCGAGGAATAATATGATCAGGGTGTAATGTCATCTAAAACCCATTTAGAAGAGTTTATTGGTCATAATTACTCCCCAGAGTCATCGGAAGCGCTCCTGTTGTTGACTCCGTGCGTTTGTGTTGTTTCCTGCTTTCGGCAAACAAGTATTGCCCATCCTCACACTTGGCTGCACCGCGTTGATGAGGCCAATAGACAGAAACACGTGTCCGCGGTTTGCCCCCCTGTTTGGAGTGTTGTATCCACGAATTTTTCATTTTTGATTTATATTATGCACACTCGATAAAATCACTCTAGAAGATAATTAATAGAAGATATAAAGCTTCAAATCCTTTTTGTAAAATTTAATATTGAAATACTGAAAATAAAGAAAAATTTGTTGCATCATTCAATATATATATATATATATATATATATATATATATATATATATATATATATATATATATATATATATATATATATATATATATATATATATATATATATATATATATGTATATTTATTTGACTACGGCAAGCAAAATTCCTACATTTTTTAAATAATTTTTCAATTAGCATTTCATATATCTATATGTACCCATACCTTTGTATATTTTTCACGTATAGTCAGTGGGCATACTTGAAGACTGGCTATAAATCAAATCATCTAAAAGAACAATTCGTTCAGGCCAGCCTCAACACCCTACACAGTAGGTTAATGGACTGACACCTATCAGAAAACAACTACTCCCCTGGCTAATACCACGAAGGGCGTTGGATTATATCCGACAGGTGTCAGTGCAGGATTCTTCACTGAAGTTATTCCTGCATATGCTGTTGGCGATACAACTGCCGCAATAGATTTTCAATTATTGGAACACACTTGCAGACCGGTTTCGGGCTGTTTGGCCACTCGTCAGTGCAAGGTAGTGTATATCATCAACATAAAGTCGATGATTTCCGATAATTGAAAATCGAATTCCGTCAGAGTATCATTCCTCGAACTAAGCTGAAGACTACAACAAACAACAGGTTTGTCGTCGCTCCATCTGCCTGTGAACGAGGTATTGTATATGCAAATATTGATTTTTATTTAAGCTTTGATTCCATAATTTCATTCATAAGTGACGTACTGTTCTTTGTAAATGATCATTGACCTACCATATATACGCTATGTATCATAAATGGTGAATAAATATTTTTATTATTATTTACGTTACTACATCATATTACATTTAATCAAATTTGTTCAGAGTTGTAAATGATTATCAGTTCGACATGAAATAAAAAACATTTTAACCAAATTGGATTGAGATAAGTACACTTTAATATGTGAAGATGTAGAATTTTCACTGAATATACGTATTTTTTGACAATTTTGGCAAATATTTGCTGCGAATCCATGATTACTTCATCGTAGGCATCTGTTCTAGGTATGACCTCGTTGATCATCAGCTCGTACAAGTTTGAACTTTTGACGGCTATAGTTCGTAGGGAAGTGACAGCCACTTAATGGAAAACAGATTTTAACAGTTTTTTTCACGAAACCACAACACAAGTTTGAATATATAATGAATTTTTCAGGTGTGTTCCTCAGGTACTTAAAATGGAGCATGCCTGAAGAAGAAAATCTCATAATTGCGGTTCTTAAAAAAAATCTGTTTAAAATCTGTTTTTCCGTTAACCAGCTGTCGCACCCCTACGAACGACAACCCTCAGAAGTCGAAACTTGTGCGAGCTAAGGATTAACGAGGTCTTACCTTTTAACGTGTGATTTCCTAACACGGGTTGGACGGTAGCAAGTGAAGATCGATCGTTCAGACTAGGGCTTGAACCACCGACCAACACGGCAGTCAATTCGAGTGAGTGAACAAAGCACCCACGACGAACCGCTTGGCTACCGACCGACCAACTCAACATGTTGCTTAAATGTTAATCAAATGAATCATTATTATCGTTTTTTATCAAGTATCGGCCAATTTCATATCATCCCTATTATTTTGAATAAATAAAGTTCACGAGAAACCACAAGAAACATTTTTTTCAAGATGAAAATAATTGAAATTTTCTTTATACTACTGATCATTATAAGGCGGCCAATGAATTTATCGCCCTAGCTATCTACGCCCATGGACAGTCTACGGAAAAATGCAAATAATGATTCAGCCAACTTTTTAATTAGAACAGTAAACAATCTGGTTTCGATAAAAAATAAACATATTTACCAAGCATTTCTAACAAGCTGACTGTTCTCAAGTCAACTCACAAAGGAAAGTCGATAAAACATTGAAAAAAATTGGCAGATGAGTTTCAAATGAAGGTGAAGTGGTAAAACGAGGTCTTCATCCATTGAAGAACAATCGCCATTTGCCGGAGTTGCCGGGTTTCTCGGACAATTCGAAATGGCGTATAATCGGCAGCCAAGATGAATGTTAGGTTTATCCGTTTTTATGAGTCTACCTTGAGTTGTGAATTGAATTTTCGTACGGTGATATTTCCAAAGGAATATAATATCAGTTTTTTAATGCAAACACTAAGTCAACATTTGCGAATCATCTTTTGACAGAAAAGCATGTGTTCAATGACGAGTATAAATAAAAAAATTCAGAAGAGAAATCATATCTAACAATCATTTGCCGTTCAGAAATATCGTGGATTCCCACCAAGTATTAGCCAAGTCTATGAAAATTTATAAATAATAAATATGTTTACAGAAAAGTAGATAAATTTGAATTTGTTTCGCTAAATTCAAAACAGCTCCATAAAATCACAACATTCATTCGAACACAATCTAAAAAAAATTTATATTAGCTTATATGTTTGAAAATAATATGAAATATTTTTGATGCACGTCCGTCCAGTATAAAATTTATAGGTACATAAACTTTAATGAAGTAAATAGAGTTTATAAAATATTATCATTATTGAATTTTGTTCAGATTTCAAAACAGTTTTAAAACATGTTTTCACCGAGAAAATTCTAATCGAATATACCACTATAGAAAAATGGTATAAATATGAAACAGTATATCTTCTACAAATCAAAAATGAAGCATGGGACATAATGCGGTTAGTAAAACCACTTTCAGGTGTGGTAAAGGGTAACCTGTAATTACTATCAAAAGTAAAAACAACCTTTAATGAAAAGGACTGAAAATAATGAGGATGTATTAGTATCTAGTTAGCCTAGGGTGGTTCGTTGATGAAGCAAATATTGAGTTACCATGGCAACTAATAATAATTCATCAGAAGTATCAGCGTTATCTTTCGCATCCATACTATCCACGTGAATATGGTTCGCTCTTTATTGGGTGCTATATTCTTTTTGCTGATAGCTCCGTCCATTTATACTTCTTTTGGCAACCAAACGTTGCCCATCCTTGAACTTTGCCAAGTTCTTCACGGATGGTATCACATGCTATAGTGGTATCCCGGGTGAACATCCATTCGTCTTTGATGCAATCATGACGTTTCAAACTCAACTTCCAAGCAGAGCACATGCATATAGCAAGTGGGATCTTGCCAAAACGTCGTGATTATATTGTAGAGACGATTTTATACGTCATCACAAACATGAATGTAATATGACAAGTGGCAAGCAAGTGTTGCCCATCCTTGAACTTGGCCTAGTTCTTCACGGATGGTATTACATACTATAGTGGTATCTCGGATGTACATCCGTTCGTCTCTGATGCAATCACTACGTTTCAAACTCAACTTCCAAGCAGAGCACATGCATATAGCAAGTGGGATCTTGCCAAAACGTCGTGATTATATCGTAGAGGCGATTTTATACGTCACAAACATGACATGTGGCAAGGATGACTACGTGGCGTTATCATATTCTGGACAAATTGAAAATATAGTGTTATGATGAAAACGTATGAGCATTTGTACAGAACTTTTTTCTGGAAAAAAAGTTTAGAGTTCGAGTACCTAAATTGTACAAAATTCAATAAGAAGTAGTAGACGAAAGTCAGGCCATCGTCAAACCTGTTCAGGGCCTCACACTTTTGCACCATAAATCTGGGACCCCTGCTTTTCCTCATCTTCATAAATGATCTCACCTCCGAGCTTTCGTGTGGCAACTTACTTTTCGCAGACGACTTGAAGATCTTTTCATCTATCACAAGTTAGAGAGCTGCTCTTATCTCCAGTCTCAATTAGACCTGATAGATAACTGGTTTCAAATCAATACATTGGCAATGAATGTTAAAAAGTGCAAAGTTTGCTCCTTTACAAGAAATGCCAATATTATTGAGTATTTTTATACTTTCGACGATGAAATACTCCTTCGCAAAGAAGCTGTCAAAGATCCAGGGGTGACGTTTGACAGCAGGTTGACATTTGTTGGTCACAGCAATACTGTCGCGGCATCGGCTAGAAAAATGCTTAGCTTTGTTCTGCGCAACTGTAAATCATTCACCAATATTACCGCCTTAACCATACTTTATACATCTCTGGTTCGCTCCAAGTTAGAGTATGCTACTTTGATTTGTATTTAGAACTGATGGCGTGTATCCTGCTAGAAGAAATTACCACTCCACACTACTTCAAAGATTCGGTCTGCCTTCCTTGGAGCAACGTAGAGTTTTATCAAGTATTGTAATGTTATACAAAAATTTTGCATTGTTTCATTGATGCAACTACTACACGTAGACAAATCACTTTCTATACTCCTTTCACTAGATCCAACCTTGGAAAAGTGTCTCCTATAGATGTGTGATAATTATTATACCCACTGAAGTCAATGTGATATTAATTTCGATCCACTAAAGACTATATTATCCAAAATTGAACAAACCATCATTTAGCTTACTGTCTTCATTTCATGTTATTTACAAATAACGAGTACTTGATATGTCATCTTTTTTTCTTAATTCGATCATATATGTCAATTCATTTCTTAATTTGTCAAATGCTTAATATGTCAATCTTTTTTATATATTTAGTTTAAGTAGTCTTTATTTATACTGCATTGTTATATACTGCCCAGTAAAAGAATTCATCTGTTGGGCAATACATTTTGTTTTTCATAAAGAGAAAAAATGAAAATGAATAGGAAACACCATATATAAACAAAAATTTTCAATAGAGTGGGGATAAAAGAGGCTCCAAGTCTGACCCCTGTGGTAAATTTGAAGAGGCAGCACACATGTATGATAAGACACCTTCATAGTCGATATAAAGACGTTGGTATGACGTAAGAAAATAAAAAAAGACGAGATAAATGATGAAGAAAAATATGGGCTTTTCTCAGCGTATGACGTAAATCATAAATTAGAATGTTTACTTTCTCAAACATACCCGCGATACCATAAATCACCACATTACCAAATTCTGATTAGCGTCCCATTCAATAAGAAACCCCAATAAAATTAGCACCATTTGCTGTGACCTCAATTAGCATGGGAAATATCCTGATATACCGAATGATGTTGAAAACATTGCCATATTTTCCCACAGTATTAAAAACACGATAATTCTTGGGCCAACAAAACCGATCCCAATTCTGTTTGAACTTACTAATCGTTCTTTGTTAACACCATTCCGGTTGCTTCTAAATATTTAGCGGGCTCCCGTGAATTGGAAATCAATAAACTATTAATAGTCGCGTAGGTTTCATTGTTTACGGGTTCGATATGAAGTTGTTTGATGCGCGATTCAGATAAACAAACGAATAATGCTACCCAGACTCACGTTTTATGTATGAAATATTCATTTATTTATAAGGTTGGCAGGAATGCGAAGGACCAGACGAATTTTGTGAATGCTTTTTATCTATGCAAGAATATATGGGGGTTCAGGTTGGATTCTAGCCAAAGAAATGACGTTACAGGAATCGGTTCGTTCTTTGGGAAAACATCATTGAAATAAAAATGTTTAGAGAGCTTCGGAAAATGTTATTACAGTCTCATTGAGCTTTTCATGTTATTTTCATAATATTTCACAGTGGAAAATCTATATACAGAAAAGTAAAATACATTAAAAACACATCATCTACAGTGTGACCCATTTTTGATACACCCCCCTAAAATTTGAAGTTGTGAACCGATTTTAATAATTATTTTTTTAAATGTCAAGTACTAAAAGGTCTACCTTGGGACAAAATTTTAAATGTTTATTGAAGTTTCAGGGCATACTACAATTTTTTTTATTAGTCGAAAATCGGGATTATTTATTAGCGATTTTTTTATTGAAAAAATCACTACGCCACTGGATTCAGAGTCCCTCTAAATAGGTGTGACCAAAATTTCATGAAAAAATATTCATTATCAACAAAGTTATGACAACTCAAAAATTCGAAAACTCACACAGCTAACAGTCACAATATATCATTTTTTTATGATTTCAACAAGAAAGTGCCACCAGATGAAAAATAAAACAAATAGCGTGAATATTTTTAATGAAAATAACGGAATTACATTCACACAATTCAACTAACAATGAAGCAAAAAATTTTAATAAACGTAACTAATAACTAATTATTGAAATGTTTCGATTTAGTGCAACAATTAATTCTAACTCATATTCTAGTAGCCTCTACTAATCCACCACGTATTTCGATACATGTGTCGTAGCGCTTACGAATGTTTCTGATTACGTTCCTTAGTTCTTGAGGGCTAATATCTGCACATACCTGTCGAATTCTTGCACAAAGTTAATTTCTATCTCTTGAGCGGTTTTTGTAAACCTTTTGTGTGAGAAAAAGTCCAAAACTGTGAGGTCTGGAGATCTGGGTGGCCACTCTATAAACGGACTACCACGGCCTATCCATCGGTTTGGAAAATGTTCGTCAAGCAATTGCCTCACAGCTCTGGCATAATGAACTGAACACCCATCTAACTGGACAATTAAATTTGATCGTTCATTGATTGGCAGCTCGTGAATAGCATCCCAAAACTCTGAGTTCAAAAATTCTAGAAACCTCTGCGCATTAATGTTTTCCTCAAAAAAGAAAGGACCAATAATTTGTTCGTTCAATATCCCACACCAGACGTTGATTTTTAGGGAATACTGGCTTTTACAGTTTATTACCCAGTTAGGATTATCCGCTGCCCAATAGCGACAATTTTGTGATGACACTACTCCATTTGTAGTGAAAATGGCTTCGTCGGTATATAAAATATTTTTTAGGAAATTTCTATTGTTTAAATATTCCCCTTGGGCCCATAAACAATATTCCAGGCGTCTTGTTTCGTCGCCTTCTTGAAGTGTGTGTAAAAATTTTGGCTTGAAAGGTTTAATATTCTTCGCCTTGAGACATCTCCGAATAGTTTCTCGTGGAATATTCAAATCTAAAGTGGCATTCCTTATACTGGCATTAAGATTATTTCCGAAATAATCTAAAATGATTTGATCATTCCTGTCATTCCTGTTTCCTCTTTATACAGGAATACTTTTTAACATCATTTTTGATACTGCACCAGTTTCATTGAATATTTTATTTATTCTATTTACCGTACCGCAGCTAATACGAGGACGATCTGGATGTCTCTCATTAAATACTCTACAAACCTCTCTAGCACTTCTAACGTCATCTCCCGAAAGGCGTACAATTTCAATTTTCTCTCTTACGCTCAATCTTGCAGCCATGACACAAAATAATTCGAAGAACTGTAAGGTGAATATTGTTGACAGTAGTACAAAATCTTTCACAAGTGTCAAACTGTAATATCATTTCCATAGCAACTAAGATTTGAATTGAAATATTAGGTATTAGTTTTAGTTAATTTGCGTGAAAACCTGAATGTGATTCCGTTATTTTCATTAAAAATATTTACGCTATTTTTTTTGTCATTTGGCGGCACTTTATTGTTGGAATCATAAAAAAAATATTCTCATGGCTATATCTGTTGATATAGAGTATTTTTTGTGACTTAGCTGTGTGAGTTTTCGAATTTTTGAGTTGTCATAACTTTGTTAATAATGAATATTTTTTTCATAAAATGTCGGTCACACCTGTTTAGAGGCACTCTGAATCCAGTGGCGTAGTAATTTTTTCAATAAAAAAATCGCTAATAAAATATCCCGATTTTCGACTTAGAAAAAATATCGTGGAATGCCCTAAAACTTTAAGAAACATTTCAAATTTTGTCCCAAGGTAGACCTTTTAGTACTTGACATTTAAAAAAAAATTATTAGAATCGGTTTACAACAATTTTAAGGGGGTGTTTCCATTAAAAATGGGTCACACTGTATATTGTTTTAGATGAGAAGCTGCTTTCTAGTTGCTTTGATGTCGGAAACAAAGTATACACATTTTCTTGAATTCTGCTTTCTTCGAAATCGTTTTTTCTATTTTCTACCCGAAGACAGCAAAATAAAAATGCAACCTCAACCTCCAAAGTGGTACACTACAACAAACGCAATTGCAATCTCTCTTCATCACGTTTGAATTGTATGGTGTGAATTATAATAAGCACCAAATGCTCGGAAAACTTTTCAATTCGATGAATATGGACCAAATAACACATTTTCCATTAAAATAACTTTCCAAATACGTGATATAACGTGATTATTTCTGCACTGACGCCTGTCGGATGTAATCCAACACCCTTTGTGGTATTAGCCAGGAAAGTAGTTGTTTTCTGATAGGTGTCAGTCCATTCAACCCACTGGTAGGTATACTCGAGACTGTCTTGAACGTTTAAAGTTCATTTCTTCAGATTTGTTTACTGTCAGTCTTCAAGCATAGCCCGCTGACTGATAAGAAAGTGTTTCTTCCTTATTCGGAGGAATCGGGCACATTTCGGATATGCAGTTGATTAGTACCTCGTCCACTAGATGGAGTGGCATTTTGTTGTTCGCTCCAACTTAGAAAGAGGAATGAAATACTCTGAAAGAATTCCGATTTTCAATTATGGAATATCATTGACTTTAAGTCGATGATGGCCACTATCTTGCACTGATGAGTGGCTAATGAGCCCGAAACCGGTCTACAAGTGTGCCAGTTCCAAAATAGTAGGTCGACTCTTTCAGTTGTATTACCAATTGCATATTCAGGAAATTTTCTGTGAAGATTCCAACACTGAGCCTGTCGGATATAGTCCAACGCCGTTCGTGGTATTAGCCAGGGTAGTAGTTGTTTCTGATAGGCATCAGTCCATTCAACCTACTGTGTAGGTATATTCGAGACTGGCTTGAACGTTTAAAGTTCGTTTCTTTAGATGTGATTATTTCAAACATGAAAATGGATAAGTGAGTTAACCTCAAAATATAGATAAATGCCAATGAAATTTATATGACTGGTATTGAACCAATTGATCCTATGAACTATCATCGTAACACGAGCAAAATTGCCTACGTCCTCAACATGAAGTTGTAATCTTATGCAAGAACTGCATGTTTTCCGCCTTTTCTCAGAAAATCTCAATTAGAACTAATAAGGATCTGAGCAACCTATACTCATACGTCCCAGAACATAAACTCAAGTAGGTGTGGAACGCTCGAATTAGAATTCTTGGCGAATAATGAGATGAAGATATTGCGCTAAGTTTAAATGTGTTCCTTTAATGTTTTTGTAATTCTCTCATAAAAGTTTTATGCTTTGGTCCACTCAATAGCGGGAAACCAAAGGAGATAATAAAAAAAATTATATATTCCTTTTAAATGCCGATATTCACGATGAGCAGTGGCGTATCATGGTTTAGATATAATGCAACTTGGAGAAATCGATTTTATCAATAATTTTCGGACTTCCATTGTATAATACATAAAATGATTTGAAATCCCTGAAACAACTAAAAGACTCTATTAGACGGTGCTTTCGGGCTGTGTAATACGAAGGAGGGTCTCGAGAAGGATCTAGACATCATCGATGGTAGAAAGGATTTTGTCTAAAAGACAGCAGGAGCCTCGCAAGGAAGAGAAGCCGTCACAACCAGTGCTTGCACTTCCCTACATCAAAGGATTATCGGAGAGGATAAGAAGAATTGGTTCCAAGTACAACATCAGAACCTGCTTCAGAACCGGTAACACTATCCGCATCAGCCTCACGAAAACCACGCCACCAAACGCGGAATGCGATTCCAAGAATTGCATTTACCGGATACCCTGTGAGTGCGGAAAATCCTATATTGGTGAAACTAAGAGGCCATTGAATGTTCGCAATGCCGAGCATAAGAAACACATACAGCAAGGGGAAACCAGCAAATCAGAAATGGCAGACCATGTTTGGACCCATCAACACAACATCGAGTGGTCCCAAGCTGAGATCTTGCACAGAGAGGAACATTGGTTTAGAAGAAAATTCAAGGAAGCCGCATACATGCTGTCCAACAACGTATTCAGCCAAGCTAGTGTAGAGATACGCAACATATGAAAACCCGTTATCAAGCGAAAAATGGCCAACTCCCGCCAGAGTGTCATCTCCCACTGAACCAGTGAAGTGGAAAAAATGGAAAGCGGCTTTTAAGTGAAAGTACTCGAACGACCCCTAAATAGTCATCTCTCGAAGGAATCAGTCCAGTCATCACCCGAAGACGATTGTAGATACTAACAATCGAAACGTCGTGAACCAACGTGGCTTGGAATCTCTTAACTTTTTATTTTTACTTTCATTTTCATTTCTTTATTTTTTGTTCAATCGTTCTATTTTTACTTGTATTTTATTTGACTATTATTTCATTTCAGGTTATTTTTGCTTAATATAACTGTTATTTTCAGCTATTCATTTTTAATTCTTCTTTCTTTAGTTGTTTCAGGGATTTCTAATCATTTTATATATCAGACAATGGAAGTCCGAACTAGTGAAATTCATCATGAAACATTGACAATCACCTTCAAACAAACATTTGATATCGTGTGCCATCGAAAGAAACTCGAATATTTCGAACGAGTTGGTTTGGAAGGAAAAATTGTAGGAGTAATGAAAAGCTATTTAACAAATAGAAATCAATGTTTCAAAATATCACTCATTTTCATTTAAAAAATTTGGGGGATGACACCTCCACTCGCATATTTCGAAATTTGGCAATGCCTCTTCAATAAAAACTTGTGTCTCTTATATACAAACAATGTATTTTATGAGCCTTCCTTCCCCTGGCAATATTGCTTTGCGGTACTTTTTGGATGACTATCTTTGTATATTGAGTATATCATTTTGGGAAAGAACTTTTATGGCTTTCTACTTCTACATTTTGATATAAGGAAATGTGGGAATTTTCCAAAGAAAAGAAGACGATTGTGGATACTTACAATTGTTGCTTCTGTTTTCTTTTATTGAAATTTTAATTTTGTTGCTTAATAAATTGTTATTTTTCTAGCAAATTTTTTCAATTTCAGTGATTCTTTCAAGGATTTCAAATAATTTTATATCATATTAGACAATGGAAGTCCGAATTAGTGAAATGCACCATGAAAAATTGTCAACCTCCTTCAAAGAAACGTTGAAATTTCACTGTTTCATTCAGTATATTGTGTAGTAATCCTATGAGTGATATCTGATTCAATTCCATAACGAATGTTTGGAATACAAACCGAGTAGAGAAAAGTATTTGTTTCGAAAGCATTTTTCTTTCATGTAATTCAATGTTTACATGGAAATGGTTGTTTCAGGTGGGCTTTTCTTCCAGGTTGTATCTGAAAGTTACTTCTTTGCATGATCTGCACATCTATGTATAGCTTTAATTTCGAAAATTGATTGTTTCCTTCCTTTCTTCGGAAGATTCCCACATTTTTTTGTATCAAGATGGATTATTAGAAATCCAAAAACGTTTTTTCCCAAAAAACTACGTTTTATTATCGTTCATCAAAAGTTAAAAACAAAAATAAATCCTTCTATAATATTTCCTCTCCCAGAAAAGTGCAGATCTGCATGCTTTATTATTTTTTCCTAAATCGCAATGATTTATGAATGATATTACATTTGAATAACATTACATTCAAAAATTATCCAGGAATTTTCAGTTGAAAATTAAAATTGAATAGAACTGGCCAAGATGAAAGTCGAAAATACAGTTCACTCTAAGACTTTCTACATAAACATAACATCAAAATCATTAAAACTGAAATTTAAAGTAAACATCTTACAGTAAACTGGAGTTTCTCCACCTCTGAATTGCAGATGCTACAACTAATCTGGAATTTATGTCATTAATTATTATCATATTAACTAAAAGATATCTATCAAGCTGACACTGGGAAAAACATTATTGCGACGAATAATGTCGCCCTCTTTTGGAAAATCGTTGGTAATATAACGATTAGTATTCTTCACAAGCGAACTGGGTCTTTAGATCCTTAAGAACTGAGATAAGAGTTTTATTAGATGAATAAATTCCATATCCAAATTAGTATCGGATTAGATATGAACGATATTTTAAATAAGATGACTTCATTCGAATCGTTTACTGGTATCGTCTAATCAGATAGTTTATAGGTAATGTACAGGGTGTTTTGTATGTGGATATTTCTCAAATGCTTCACCAGTGTTTCCACACAGGGTGTATAAACAATACGTGGGTCGGCAATAGCCCCTTTTCATTTGAGATACGGAAAACTGTTTCAAATGAAAGTTGTAGAGAGCTGAGACAGCTGTGTCAACGAATAACTATCAATATACAGGGTATTCAATAAATAAGTGATATTGAAGAATACATGCCACTGAGTAATGACAAAGGTTTTGAAATTAGCGAAAATTATAATATTTTCATTAATCTCTGCAAAAACCTAAAGGCAAAACAATATAGGCAAGCAAAAAATGAGCCATTAAATTGTACAATCAGGAAGGTTTTTTGAAACCAGACAAAAATGATAATAATAAAAGAGGTAAAAACAACGAGTGTATTCAACAAAAACCATATTGATGCATTCATTGACTTTTAATACGAAAGCTTTTCATGATAAAGGGAAAAAATTAAAACTGAAACTCACATGGTTGAAGTACAAAGTGAAGAATTGCTTTTGAACAGTCATAAACTGAATCTTCACGATGTATGGTGCCAAAACTCTAAAAAATTTAATAAACTGCGATGAAAAAGTTTCATGTTTTGAAGAACAAAAGTGAAGTGTTTTTAGACGTATACCAATTGACAACTGATAAAACCATCAGGTTAGTACGCGACAGAGCTTGAAATGAATTATGGTTATACCATTTTTATAGGGTCCACAAATAGAGTCGCATTATATTTACCTACGGAGAGAAGCTTCAAATATCTACAATAATTGTTTTCAGTCCATGTGGAGTACCAAAGTGCTGGTCTTATTATTCAGGAATAACTGTCAATTCAGCTTTGAAAACACTATACAACTCAGTTCAATATTTCCGACATAGAATTCAACAAAATAACACATCAAAAGGGTTTAATTGCAAGTTCAATATTAGAAACACAATGTTCTAACTTTTTGGAGAATGGGGTTGGTGAAAAATCTACTTGGAATCAATCAAGGTACTTATGGATGATAATAATAGAAAACTAAATTCTGGCTAGAAATTAAAATATTTTGTTGGTCGAGTGTTCTTTTGGTTATGATTCCTATCTGAATTGACCGTAGAAATTACACAATAAGCAATGATAACTTTTTGTTAATACTTATATTTTATGCATAAACGAATGAAATAATATAAACAAAATTGTCGAGGCAGTGAGGCAGAAAATTCTTGTAAAACATCGATAAATTCATAACTCTAAAACGAAAGTTAATCGCATAAAACGTTTAAAAGTTAGGACAAGTATAAAAAGTTTTGTATGTAGGTTCATTTTATATTGTAGATGTGCAATGATGAATGATTTTCTTAGATGTCTCCAAGGCATTTGACAGAGTCTGGCATGATGGACTTCTGGCTAAAATGATCAACTTTGGCTACACGAAACCAACGGTGAGATTAATAGAGTCTTTTCTAGCTGATAGGCGATGCCGCTGCAGAGTAGGACAAGAACTGTCAACGATGCGATTACTGGAAGCAGGGGTGCCACAAGGTGCAATCCTTTCGCCACACCTCTTCTCGGTATACACAGCAGACGTGCTCAAGCCGGAGAACAACTTTAACAAGTTGGCGTTCTATGCGGATGACACAGTTCTGCTGGCGAGATCAACAATCCAAGCACACGTCACCAGATACTTGCAGCAACAGGCAGATATATTAGAGGAATGGGCCAACCTGTGGAAGATCAGTGTAAACCCTGACAAGAGTCAGGCAATACTGTTCACTCGGAGGATGGTACACTCGGAAGGAAACGCCATCTTCAACGGGAAAGAGATTTCGTGGACCAACGAAGCTAGATACTTGGGGGTTAACCTAGACAAAAGATTAACGTTTAGGTTTAGGTCTCACGTAAGGCAGATAATAGGAATGGCAAGATCTGCCCGACAAAACCTATTACCAATAATAGGTCGAAGAAGCAACATGGGACTGAAAGTGAAGCTGCTGCACTGCTTGGTGCCAGTGTATGCGCAGCCACATACAGAAGACAGGTCCAGTCGTTTATGAACGTGTACGTAAGGGCCGCCGTAAACACTCCAAGATATGTACCGAATAGGTACATATTCCGGGATCTAGACCTGAACATACACTACGTAGATGCATACATGAGGAAACACGCAGAGGACACGTTTGACACAATTCGAGCGCACGACAATCCAGCGCTAAGCGACCTACATAACGCACTGAACAGGGATGACCCCAGATTCCGAGAGAGGGACAAACACAGGAGGCCAACAAAGTAAAACCAACAATTTCTTCTCAGGACCAACGGGAAGCTCTCGACCGCGATGTCTTTCAGTTTGGAAAGTCAAGATAAAACAATACAACAGATCAGAAAGTAAAAGCACCTAGAGGCTGACTTTCGACCAAAGAAGGTCAGATATTACTCTTGCTGAAGTGCTCATCAGTAAGTTGAGGACAGGCTCGGAGGAGCGGGGGTGGATAGACGAGATGGGATGTTCTGCACACATTAACCGTTTGAAGAAGATTTCAACTCTGGGCACTCAACCCGGAGGGGGCATGGGGGTGCCCTTAAATTTCAGCATTGCAACCGTGTGGATCCGGGGCGATCGCTAGTATTCATTATAAGTTTTTACGTTTTTCTCATATACTTTTTTATATCAAATTTATCCAAACCCAGTTTAGATTTTAGGTCCTTTTTGTTGATCACCTTGTAAATCTTTTGTTGTTGGCTCAACGTTCGAAAATAAAAGCCATTCCGGTAGGCTCAGGAAGGCTCCGTAGATGCTACAAATCGCACCGCGAGCGACATCGAAAAAGAACAACACGAAAAACAAAGGAGGCCGAATACCACTTTATCCTGTCAAGAGTCGCGGAATATAAATTGTGCAATTGTTGGATTTGACAACATAATTTCATATGTATGAATGCGATATTTCTATCTGCATAATCTACATTACGTGTGAAAGTGGAAAAAGGAATACTTTTTTTGGGATCGTGATCGGCGGGTGTTTGGTTTTGTTGTGTAGATAATATGGTGAGACGGCATTTCGGAGCTTTTAATTCCACGAACATGGTCGGTGGACTTATTTGTTTCTGGAGTGACGTATCTGAAATTTGGAACGAAATATAATTCATAACTGCCGATATTCCTACTAAAAAAACAATCGAAAACCTATTTTGGTTTACCCACAAGTGAGTTTGTCTCAACAGCAATAAGCGTAGACCACGGGGTTCCGCAGTGAAGTATTTTAGGGTCATTGCTATTCTTGATTTACATTATTGATATCAGCAAATGCAATGAATGTGATTATGAACATTATTTTGCTGATGATGCCCTAGTATCAGCTAGTGATAAAGCTATTCAAAAAATGAATGAAGCATTGAATAATATTGCTACATATTTAAAAACTAATGAATTGAAGCTGAAGGTCAACAAATCAAAGGCTATGATACTTACTACACCGTTGAATTACCGAGAATTAGATTTAAATCAAATTGAAATGAAAATAAAAAATGACAAATTTGAGCTCATTACTGAATTCAAATATCTAGGATTCATGTTAGACAAGCATCTATCAATGAATAATCATTTCACTTACATACAGAAAACATTTTTGAAGAAATATGCAATCACGGATAACTGCATATAAGACCATTATATAACCACATGTCGAATATTGTCCCACTCTTCTATACACAAGTGATTTTAAATTAAATGAGAACACTACAAAAACTACAGAAACTTTGAGATGTGACAGGAGTACCCATATATCTTTAATGTTAAATACTCTATAGAAAGTAGGTTTACATATTTAACGATGATTTATATTTACAAAACGTTGCATAATCTTCTACCGTCATGTTTTAACAAATTTGTAATTTTCAATAATCAAATCCATCAGTATAATACTAGAATAAGAAATAATTTGTATGTAAATGTTCAAACAAAAAAGTTCAACACTAAAACATCAATTTTTAAAGAATTTATTAAGTAAAACAGTCTACCAGAAAATGTTAAGTTTTCTAACAGTCTTTTTCTGTTCAAAAGAAATATATTAGACCATTTAAGAGACCATTAAGGTGATACCGAATTATAATGTATTTTTTTTGTATTTTCAATTATCGTAGGTATCGTATCAGTAGATCTTTTTTTCTATTATTGTGTTTATATGTATATTGATGTTAACATTATTATCATTGTTGTATATTATGACGTATCCTATTTTTTAAATAAAGCATTTCATAATAAAAATATCTCTTTCCAATGGTATAATACAAGTGGCCATTTCTTCTCAAAATGGAGTCATTCTCCTCAAATTTGATACTCGATGTAGTAAGAAACAAAAAAAATGTTTGCCAAGATTTGAAATAAAAATTCAAAAATTGAAAATTTTCAGTAGTTGACGTGATTTCCTTAAAAAATGTTTCATTGCTATTTTTTATTTCATTCAGCTGGAAAATCTCAATAGGAACTGGTATTTGTGAACGAAGTGGACCTGTTTTATTAAAACAAAATGTCTAATATATTATGCGATTCATTTTTATGTGCCAGTGAGAAAGTGGAAGTTTTGAAACTTATCTCGTTATAAAGTAGTATAAAAAAGCACTGTATTGAATCTTCGACATTTTTTTGTAATACAAGAGGTACACTTTAATGCAGAAGTTCGAAGAATACCACTTCCAATTACGTGTTTTGAGATGAATGAAATAAAAAATAGCATTCCAAATATTCCATTGAGTTCTTCTTAATGAAAGAAATACATTTGGATGACTGAAAATGTTCATAATTTTCAATTTTTATTGTGGCTGGTGATTCGAGTTTTTGTTCAGGTATCTGTCTGTGTTGTTGGTTTTCTGTACACTCGATGGTCCAATGTACCGTCTTCACGTCTGTTCACAAGAACATCCAAAAAGGCTAAAGTCCCTTGGATTTCTCGTTCCATTGTGAATTGTATTTTTGAGTAGAGCGAGTTAATATGTAGTGGAAAATCTGTTAGTGTATCTTTTTCTACTGGTGGACTCAGCGCCAGCAACTAACCGACTCATAACTAAGCCTAATCGTATATGATTAGTATTAACGTATTCTAAAAATACTTTATTGTGTGATTTTCACTAGATAGTTTTACAAAAACGCAACACGTGTTTCGCCATACAATGGCTTCCTCGGGCGTGTCTTAATAACTAATTCTACACATTAAGTGCTATATATACCTTATTCTGCAATTTAAGGTACCTGAATTTCAAGTACCTGAATTTCAAGTACCTGGTTTTTTACCTATGTTTGTAATGAATTTAATTACCTGAGCTTATGTTCCATTTTCCACATTTGAAAAAATATTCAATAACGGAGAGTTATTTAATTCTAATTGGTCATTCAGTAAATTACCGGACTTCCTGAATCTATTGATTTCTAAACATTCTAGAAGATTGAGTTTCAAACTCTTCCCTTCTAAATACACATCGTATTCCTGATTGAACTCATGTCCTTCGGCTAATAGGTGGTTTGCAAATGTGGAATTGGTCTTTCTATTTATAAAACTGCTTCTATGCTCTTTAACTCTTTGGGAAAATGTCCTTCCAGTTTGGCCAATATACAGTCTTGGACAAGATCAGGAGTATATCAGCTGACTTGTGGCTCTTGTCCAAAACTGTATATTGGCCAAACTGGAAGAACATTTTCCCAAAGAATTAAAGAGCATAGAAACAGTTTCATAAATGGAAACACCAATTCCATATTTGCAAACCACCTATAAATAGTGAGCTTGTACTACCAGAATGGAAATTAGGGCTAGAGCTGCTGCCCGTCTGTTAAATGATAATCACCCGGGAAGAAATGTACAACACAAATACGTTTCGTAATTATTGAACAAATTTGAACAAAGTGTTAAAGATCTGTTAACAGTAAAAAGCATAATCGTTCAGGAGTTGTCAACGATGAAGCTATTTGTTCCGCAGATTTAGGGCACGTTGAACTAATGAAAAATTCGCAATCTCTTCATAATTTATCCCGAGAATCAGGAAATACTTGTACAAATGTTTTCAGTTTTTCGGATGAATGTACGTTTAGTTTGAATGGAGAGATGAATCGGCAAAATTGTCGATATAGGATATGTTGGAGAATCAAATAATACTGTGCATCAATATGGCAATTGAGGAGGATATAAATGTATTCAAAAACGAAATAGTCTTTGCTCATTATGCAGCTCCAGTGCGACAATTTTTGGATGGTCGCTGGTTTGGCAGAGAGGTTCTACAGAATCTCCACTAAGATCTCCGGATCTCACTCCTGTAGATTTCTTTCTATGAGGTCATTTGAAGTTTAAGTGTTTGAGATAGAATCAACAACATTAGAAGATTTGAGAGAGAATATAATGAGGCATTGCAGAGAAACCTCCATTGCCGCCCTCACATGGGCGGCAATGGAAGCTTGTTTGTACCAATGTCTGGAAGTTGGTGGAAATGTTTTTGAACATTTTCAATTTTTTTTTTCTCAATGACCAATGTCAATGTCTAGTCATCAGATTTTGATTCAAGAATTAATAAAATATCTTTTTTTCTGATTTATTGCTTCCATATTTGTGTCTAGAATGAATATTTCAAAATGTGGCCTCCTGTAATTGTTGACCTGTTCTTTTATTTTTCCTGCATATCATTGTTTCAAAAGTTATTCAGAGTGGCTCGTTTTCAACTCTGATAATTTGTAGCTCCCGAACCATAAGTTTCAGACCATCTGTTTTATACTTTGTTGAACTCCATGGAGCATCTGATAATGCGAAACAATATAGGGTCATCCATTTGAATAAAATTGGTTATTCAGGGTGGCTCGTAAAGGGTAATGAAATGCACTGTATATACTCAAATATGTTCACATGTAACGTAACGTAAATTTATGCACCCACACCTACAGCTAATTTTATTTCATTAAAAAAATAAACTTTCACGACTAGAGGTAACTGATTTAAACTATTTTCCGGTTTTGCCGGCCGCGTTCTGCATGTTTCGTCTACGACTGCGGTCGACATTGCCAAAATGGATGAGGCAATGGATAGAGTGCTATAGTTGTCCTCAAAGCAAATACTACGCTGTTTCTGTTGTGTTAGTTAGGAAAGCTATAGATTATGCTGTAGACCAGGGGTCTCCAAACTTTGAAGCCTTCGGGCTATAATGATTTTTTCAGTTTGTTCCACGGGCCAATTTCTGCCCTTAACTATATTTCTAGACTAGGATAGTCGCAAAGTGCGTGACCTAAGCAAACTTACGCTTTTTTTGCATTTCAAATATTATTGTGTATTGTGACACTTAACGACATCTAGTGGCGAGTAGTGGTTCTATGTACTATCTTTTTCAGCTACCCGCTAGGTGGCATTAGGCGTAATTAAATATTTGGAATTACCGCGTTGGTTCGAGAAAGTTCTGGTTCTAGCTAGTGTATTCCGATCACCTCGAGATGGCAGTAATAATTGCATATAAAAAGGCTAGCGGCGCAACTGTGAGTTAGTCTGCGTAGGAAAGGCGAAGGAAGCGAAATTGTCTATTGTGAAATAAAGTAACACCCGTCAATAAAAGTATTTTGATTTGACTTATTGTTTTTATGTGTGATTTGTTAGTATGGAAAAGAAGCGAAAAATCGACAGTAAATGCAGAACGTTCCAAGAAAAATGGAACTATCGGTATTTTGTGATTGAGTCCAGTAATAAGGTGCTATGTTTAATTTGTAATGAAACCATAGCTGTTCTCAAACACTATAACATTGAACGACACTATGAATCGAAACATCTTCAAAGTTACTCCAAGTATACAGGAAGTTTGCGGAAGGAAAAATTTGAAGCTTTGAAACGCGGACTCAAATCGAGCAATCTTTGTTTACCAAAGCGAATACTGAACAAGAGTCTGCAACTCGCGTCAGCTTTCGTGTGGCTCTTGAAATCGGAAAACGTGGCAAACCATTCACCGATGGAGAAATGATAAAAGAATGCTTGATTGCAGTAGCCGAAGAAATATGCCCCGAAAAGGTAAATTTATTTAAAAGTGTCAGTTTGTCATCAAACACCGTGGCTCGGTGGGTGCAAGACATCGCAGAAAATATATCATCTCAACTGTCTGACAAAAATGGACATCATGAATGGTTTTTTCAAGCATTGGATGAGTCAACGGATGTGTCAGATACTGCTCAGTTGTTGATTTTCATTTGCGGAGTAGATAAAAGCTATGAAGTGTATGAAGAACTTCTTGATATTGATAGTATTCACGGCACGACAACTGGGGCAGATTTTTTTAAGGGAGTTGAAAGTGCCATTAATAAAAAGAACCTTCGATGGAGAAATTTGAAATTTATAACAGCTGATGGAGGCAAAAATATGTATGGTAAAAATGAAGGAGTGGTTGCACTTGTGTTAAAAGCTGTAGAAAATGATGGTGGTTAAAAACCATTAGTCTTACATTGTATCATTCATCAACAGTCCTTGTGCGGAAAATGTTTGGATATGAAGTTTTAAAACCAGTCATATCAGTTGTTAACTTCATCAGATCCACTGGGCTGAATCACCGACAATTCCGCGAGTTTATTCAACAGATTGGAGAAAATGATTTACCATATTATACTGCCATACGCTGGCTTAGTTGCGGAAAAGTCCTTAAGCACTTTTTTAAACTTCGAGCAGAGATCAAATTTTTTTTTAAATGAGAAGCAGCGCCCTTTTGCCGATTTAGAAAATAGTGAATGAATGTGGAAGTTAGCCTTCTATGTCGATTTGACAAATCATATGAACGAACTGAATTTGAGATTGCAAGGAGAAAATCAGCTTCTCCCTGATTTATACACTAATATCAAATCCTGCAGGCAGAAAATAATACTATTTCAATCGCAATTATGTAAAAAATGTTTTACACATTTTGAAACATGTGAAATATTCAGCCACACTACAGAGACTGAATTTCCCGTCAATTTTGCAATCGAAACTTTGAGTGCTTTGAAGATAAATTTTGATACTCGTTTTTCAGATGTTGATGTCATTGCGAGTGAAATTAAGCTATTTTAAAATCCTTTTGATTCTGACATTGAAACCATGGCACCGGAAATTATTGATTTACGGTGCAGTGATATGCTTAAGAACAAATATCAAAATTCATCTTTGTTGGAATTTTATAAGAGTCTTCCACTGGAACAATTTGATAATTTGCATAAATTTGCTCGTGGGTTGTTTTCTGTTTTTGGTACTACTTACTTGTGTGAGAAAACGTTTTCCAAGATGAAGTACACAAAGAATGCTTACAGATTTCAATTAACCGATGAGCATATTAAATCTCTTTTGAGAATTGGTACAAGTAAAATTGATCCACAACTACAAAGTATTGTCGGTGGAAAATCACAATTACATAAATCTCATTAGTGTTTTTATTTTACTGTGATTCATTTCAATTATTTGTTAGTTATTAATATGCTTAAACTTGGATACTTAAGTTGAGTTTTCTTTGTTATCATTTCTGTCGTTAAGTTTTACCTTGCAAGTAAATAAAACCGAGTAATTATCATTCTGTGTTTTCTTCTTCAACTTATCACAGCAATAGTAACAACAATTAGGTAATCATAGGCTGTCGCGGGCCAGATTGATGACAGTAAATCATTGGCTTTCGCGGGCCGGATTGATGACACTGGCGGGTCGGATTTGTCCCGCGGGCCACAGTTTGGAGACCCCTGCTGTAGATGACCTATCCCGATATAGAAGGCCCCTACACTCTGTCGAATGAGGCCCTCATGTCCCCCGTTAACGGACGAATTGATTTTTCATCCATCCCACCCCAGCCTGGTATGGGTACCTACTCCGTAAAGGGCGGTACTGATATCTGAGGACTTTATACCGCCAATATATCCTTAGTCATGAAATTATTTGTCCTTCTTCGACAAAAATCAGCTAAAAGGGTAAGGGAGCTGGGCTCCAACCTGAATGAAATGAAGACGCTTGGTCGGTGTATCTGTTGTGAGGATAACTATCCAAATAACAGCACGTGAACTTTTGTGCAATGTATTTTTAGTCTGACCGCTCTGAAGTTCACTTGTGCAAGCTTTGTAAAACTGTTACTGATCTTCCATATTTTGCGGTGCCATTGTTTTACGTGTTTCCTACACGAATTTCAGGATATTCATAACTGTCCTGATTGAAATGAGCAAGCCCAAATAAATAACGACCCGTATCAGTCTGCATGCAGACCAAGATAAATTTAGAAAAACTTGCGATTTATGATCCTCCTAAGCGAAACCCACATGTAGATAATCCCACCATGAAGACGACCAGTTGCTAGCTTCAGACCGTATGGGTAGTCAAGATGCGTGTTTTCTGCAGTTTCTTATTCACAGATATGCCGCAGTTACATTACAAGTTGTGTTTGCACATTTCTGTTCATAATGTACGTACTCCTACGCAAAACTTGTCGCCGGTTAGCACTTTACAAAATTTATAATAGGCTGCTGCTCCCGAAGAAATAGGTATAAAAATTAAGGAGTAACATTTTCTATGAAAAATTCGTATGAGTTCTTACTTAGGATCATCTGCATGTATACATTTCAGTTATGATCTGAATCTTAAATAAATTAATTAAAGAAAAAAATTTGATTATTTTGTAAGTTTGTGAAATAAAAAAATGCCTAACTGATTTTGAAAATTATTTCACTCATAGAAAGTTTCATTACTGGTGGATAACATGGGCTTTATTATGAAAAATTGGAAATCCCTAAGAGAATTGCAACAAGTGAGCCAAGGTGAAAAAAGTTTGCCTGAAAAAGTACTTATATGACATACACTGCGTAACTATCGACGATACACAATGTACATGTTCATAGTACTCATCATCATCGACAAAAGTCCGCGAAACTCTCACAGTCATGTCACAATAACTATTTTTTGTTCAAATTTGTCAATAAGAACACGGGTAGAATCGAAAATAGGTTAGCAGAAAAGTTCGTAGATGGCCACATAGATGGCGTTACTAGTATCGAATCCATGCTATTTTTAGTTATTCGTAACCTTCAAAAAACATCTTTACAAATTTCACAGATGTCTGACTTTTAGTTTGTGGGATATAACATTTTGAGCGAAGCAACTTTTGTTAGTTTGAAGAAAATAGATAAAAAAAAATTTCATGTGTAAGGAGAGTATCGCTTTCTTGCGAAAAAAATACTGTTGAAGCCAAAGCTAGTCTTGATGAACATTATTCGGACTGTTGAGAATTGGTTTGCTAAGTTTAAATGGTTTGAAATAAGCACCGAGGAAAATACAAACAGTAGACGCCCAAGAGAGGCTGTTACCGACAAAAACATAAAAAAAGTCCAAAAAATTATTTTGGATGACGGCAAAGTGAAGTTGGTAGATACAGCTGAGGCTCTGAAAATATCAAAGAAACGTGTTGGACATATCGTGCATGAATATTTGAGTATGCAGAAGCTCTGTTCAAGTGGTTGCCGCGCGAGCTCATGATCGACCATAAACAACGACGAATTGATGATTCTGAGCAGTGTTTGAAGTTGTTCCATCATAAAAACCCAAATTTATACGTCGATATGTGACAATGGAAGAAACATGGTTCCATCATTTCACACCACACTCAAAACGATCGTCAGCTTAGTGTACTGCCCTTGGAGAACTGACTTCAAAGCGTGCAAAGACGCAACAGTCGGCTGTTGTAGAATGAGAAACATAATAGTATGTTATTCAGTATTGAAATTTTTGCTTTTATGTTTGTCCGTCATTTGTTTTATCGCCAGAACATAATGATATCAAGGTTTCGTTGTTAAAATGATGATCAACTTGACATCAGCGACAAATAACTGCACAAACATGGCAAACAAAATTTCAATATATAGTTTTTTGTAACTTGTCAAAAGGAAGCCTTATTACTTCTTTCTTTATGGATATCCTCCGCGCATTAGAAAAACTGTTAGGAATACTGGAAAATTGACCCAAAGGCAGCTAGAAAGTTCAAATATTTGTCACTATACATCAAATGATTCGAATTCAATTTTCTTCGTGAATTTCCATAATTCAAAAAAACTGATATTGGTTGAAGTACTAAATTAAAAATCTTCTTCATCCCAATATCAGAATCTATAAAAGCTTCATTATTAATATATACATAATAAATAATAAAAAAGGGGAAATTATGTTTATATAATGATTCAAGTACTTCTCAATTCCAATCTGACAATCTATAAAAGCTCTATAACCAATGAATACATAGCCATAATGAGTTTTAAGAAAAGGTAAGAATCTTCTCGTTTTTCAAACAAAGTCTAATTTTTCAGGAGCACTACACATATTATTGTAGTAATTCCATTAGTACCAGTATATTCATGGTGAATCGAGCCGATGTAAGACAAAACATAACCACATTCCTAGCTGAAATAACTACTTTATCTGAAATTGTTTTCATGACGACAAGTTGGCACGACAGCAATGCGAATTTTTATTCTGATAAGGCTTGTGGAATATCAGAAAAAAGGAACAGAGAGATCAATCGTATATGCGTCGATTGGATAATTTTTGTGAATGGTTCATCGAGGAATTTTCAAAATAGCTATTCAACGATCATTTTGTTTATGTTCTGTTGAACATTTCTGATTATGGTTGAATTCAGGTCGCCTTTTTCCACAAGGATGTCATTCTCCCGATATACGAATTTTTACAAAGTCTGGAATGCATCAAGTTGAATCTTGGAGCTTCATATTAGAAAAACAACTCAGCATAATGCATTTTTCGTGGAATGAACAAACGAAGCTGTAAATTGAACTGCACTTGATTTAATTGATTATTATTCAGATGCCATCAAAATTTTTATTGATAATTATCACATGAGTAAATAGATAGATAGATAGACAGATGGCATTTTATTTCCAACAGGTGTAGGTATACCAAATTGCAGAAAAAGTCAAAGAAAATATACTGAAAAGAAAATAACATTCAACTCAATTAAATTCATATTCTACATATTCAATTGACAAATTACAAATGATATGAATAATATAAATGAAATAATATAATTAGAGTCAATTGACATATTATGAATAAATTAGCCTTCACAATGTTGACATAAAACAATTGAAAATTATTAAAAAAAACTATAAATGAAAGGTTCTATGTAAGATACAATTCTTGATAAAGTTCAAAGAGTTTCCATTAATGTCACACATACTAAATTAAAATTATAACACATTAAATTTACTGGTGCTCTGAGATGAACAATTGTTCTACTACTCTGACAATGAAATGTTTTCTCGTATCTTGAGTTGAGGCGTGGTACACAAAAATTCATTTTTTGTAGGAGCGGAGCACAGTAGATGATTATTCATTAAATGATATAGAAATGTGACCATAATGAGGAGTCTACGTGTATTCAGTGATATAATATTAAATTGGTTCAAAAGGATGGAATAGTCAATTCCCCTATTAGGGTAAATACCTATAGCGCGAAAAGACAAGAATTTCAAGAACTTTCTCTGGACAGCTTCAATTTGCTGTATGTGAGAATTATAAATGGGATACTAGATCATCGCCCCATATTCTAGTTTGGACCTCCCATAAGAATAGTCTAGCGTGATTATCACCTTTATGTCTCTGAATTCTCTGGTGTTTCTCATTATGAAGCCTAACATTTGACTAGCGGACGAAACAGGTTGGTCTATATGTGAAACAAAAGTGAATTTCTGATTATAATTAATGCCAAGGTCTTTCATTTCATTAGCTGGACTTATGGTATGGTTATCAATTTCGTATTTAAATTGTATTAAACTTTCTGGAGAAAGACAATACATGACATTTAGCAATGCTAAGATTCAAACGATTATTGGAACACCAATCATATATCAGATCTAATTCACACTGTAAGTTTAAACAGTCTCTATAATTTTCTATCACCTTGAATATTTTATTAGAATATTTTTTTAGTTAAATCATTAATGAAGATCAAGAACAAAAGAGGTCCTAAATTCGAGCCTTGGGGCACTCCGGAGCTGGGAGTAAATAAAGCAGATTTAAAGCCTTCATTCTCTATATACTGTTTTCTATTGAGTAGATACTTTGACATGAGTTTCACCAATTTTGCCAAAAAACCAAATTCTGACGCCTGAGACGAATGAGATCAAACGCTTTTTGCTTGTCTGTATAAATGACGTCAACCTGCAGTTTCCTATCCAAGGCTTTAGAAACACATTGTGAAAGACATGGAAGATTGGTTAAGTACGACTTGTTTTCTACAAACCCATGCTGATCATCTGATATGATATTTTATATATGACTGTAAATTATGGAGTATAATATTATTTCAAATAATTTGGAGAAATTGCTCAGTATTGAAAATGGCTCTATAGTTTTTTACAAATTGGGCATACTCGAGCTTTTTTCTAAATGTCAAAAAACTCACAAGTTTTCAAACATAGATTGTATATATGAAGTAGGGTACCCAGTAAAGGGTAAAAACAATCTTAAACTACGAAACTCGTCCTGATGAGGACCGACAATTAGTATATTTTTCAGTTTCGTCGCAGCTTCGATAACATCTACTTCATTCACCTGATCGATAATTATTGTTTGTGAATTATTTGTGCAGTTATCAAGGGTATCACATGAAGAGACATCAGATATAATACAAACACTTTTAAAGAAGTTTGCAAATGCACCCATAATTTTCTGCGGTTTGGTGTAAGTTTTAGTTTCATCCTTCATAACTCCGGGAATTTTCGAGTTACCTCTTTTATTCTGCATGAAATTCCAAAACGCACTTGTGTTTTTGTTAATTTTGCGTTCACTTTCGTTAAGGAAGTTTTTATAAGCATTGTTTATTTGTTCTTTTACTTAACTTCTCAGTTTTTATACAGGGTGTAACTAAATAGGTGTAAAACATTTAAGGAGGTGATTCCTCATCGAAAAAAAGAAAGGATCTTTCATATAAAGAAATTTGATTGGAGCATTTCTTGTTAAGATACAACCCTTCAAAGGGGGTACATGAAATTTTTATAACAATTTTTTTCACAAGCACTGAAAAAGTTACAATTTTGAAATTAACCTGACGTTTTGTACTACCAAAAAGACACATAACCAGAAATTTATTTGGTTTACCCCATGGTTGTAATGGGTGGAAAACGCAACCCCTAAAATTTATTTCCAATGTAACTTTTTGTCTTATTATTTGTTTACCATTTAAAAAATTTTCCGATAGCCTGTTTCATTCTAAACAAAAAATGTCTCCTGGGTTTTTTGCCCAAAAACTACTACAGAGATACATCGTCATGAATGCGAAAATACGAAACTAATCTATCTAGTAGGTCGCTATTAGCAATAGTGACAATTAAATTCGTATGACGCTGTCAGTGTGTGAATTTTCGAAATTGAATTAATACTAATTGTGTGTTGTTGTTCTGTTCTTAATTTGTTACTTTAATAATTCACTTGTTATCAAAATGGCATACACAAATGAGGAAATGGCTGAGATGCATTACGTTTACGGTCTATCGCAGGGAAATGGGTTAGAAGCTTCTAGAAGATATGCTGAAATGTATCCTCAACGGCAGCATTCTTCACATAGATTACGAGAATATGGTTCATTCGACAAAAGAACGCAGGATTGTGGTCGTCATCGAAAAGTACGAACACCACAGCTTGAGGAAGCAGTACTTAATTTGATTGAAGAACAACCTACTACCAGCACTAGAAAGATTCCAGCTAAATGTTCATCATATGACGGTATTTCGAATTTTAAAGGTACAACTCTTATACCCTTACCATCTGCAACGAGTATAGGCACTGTTACCGCGAGACTTTCCGAATCGTCTGGAATTTTGCAATTGGATGCTGGAAATGATTAGAAGAAATTGTGACTTTCTGAAGACGATATAATTCACAGACAAATGTAGTTTTTCTCGGGACAAGATTATTAATTTTCATAATTACCACATATGGGCTGATGAAAACCCTCACGCTCTTGTCTAAACTAACCATCAGAACAGTTTTCTCTCAACGTGTGGCTCGGAGTTATCGAGGATGATTTAATTGGGCCTCATTTTCTACCTCCTCGACTAAATGGTGAGGCATACGTTCAATTTTTAAGAGAAGTGCATCCAGTACTGCTGGAGGAAGTTCCTTTGGGCGTCAGAAGGGATATGTTTTTTATCCATGATGGGGCTCCCGCCCATTTTAGTCAAGTAGCACGTCAGCATTGAACTGAAACATATGCAAATCAGTGGATAGGTCGAGGAGGACTACAGAACTGGCCCGCTCGATCCCTGGATCTCAATCTTCTCGATTTCTCTATTCGGGGCCATTTACAGCATTTGGTTTATCGTACTCCTGTTCGCGATGTAGGGGACTCAAGAAACCGCATCATCGATGCGTGCAGGGTAATCAGAGAGACTCCAGGAATATTTGAGCGAATACGTGGCTCAATGAATCGATGTCTAGACGCATGCGTAATGTCTGAATGTAGACATATTGAACATATACTATGATTTCTACATGTTGTGTGTTTTGTTAATGACAAATTAGTTTTGTTTATTACCCTTTAATCGTTTAATGCAGGTACTAACTACAAAATAACAATACATCCAGTTCGTATTTATGACGATGTATCTCTGTAGTTGTTCGTAAAATAATTTTTTGCTGCGAACTGGTTTATTTTGGGCAAAAAACCCAAGAGACATTTTTTGTTAAGAATAAAACAGGCTATCGGAAATAATGGTAAACAAATGATAAGACAAAAAGTTACATTGGAAATAAATTTTATGGGTTGCGTTTTCCACCCCTCACACCCATGGGGTAAACCAAATAAATTACTGGCTAAGTGTATTTTTGGTAGTACAAAACGTCAGGCTCATTTCAATATTGTTACTTTTTCAGTGCTTGTGAAAAAATGTTCATACAAATTTTATGTACCCCTTTTAAGGGGCTGTATCTTAACAAGGGATGCTCCAATGAAGGAAAGACCTCCGATGAGGAATCACCTCCTTAAATGTCTTACACTTATTCAGTCAAGCCCTGTATATTCACGTGAAGTGGTTCATTTGTTATATCACTAAGTTTTCATATTCAAGCAGAAAATATAAAGATGTCCTCAGCCGAAAACAAGCTGAACAAATACCGAACAAATCAATTCCGAAAAACTTGTTCGGGGCTTTGTTGTATAATCAATATTGAGTTGTTGACGATCAGTTCGGAATTGATAAGTACATCTGTAATTAAACGAGTATCCTTGTAAGCCGCTTTGGATGACGTGGACCACCGAACAACCTCCATATCTTCGGTAATATCGGGATGGGCAGCGTCTAATTAAAAAGTCGCACCCGGATTCTAGATTGACCGCCTTAATCTTGTTATTTCCACCCAATTATCGCCTTATATCGAATCATCACAGAATGAGGTGATGTTATGAGGATGTATGTCATGTCGTTACAAGTATTGAAAATGTCACAAGTAATAAGATACGTAGGAAGACGCATTAAATAATTTATTCATGAAAACGAGGTTCAACTTTCAAAACAGTTGCTCATATTGTTCTACCCAAATTCGAGTCTATGCATGGGGATCTCTCAAACGGTAAGTAGTCTAATCAACAAGTTCAAAAACAAGAAAAATAGAGATGAAGGTCCTAAAAATATGAGCGATAGCTCATTTGAATCGGAATTACCTCTAGAAAAATGTTTTTGAAGGATTTTGGTGCAGGTAAAAAATTGCAATTGGTATTTAGTTTTTCGTTGATAACTCAAAAAATATTAATATTTAAGCATTTTTGAAAATAGTTCCTTAAAGGGGAGGAAATTTCCGATAAAAAAGTTTCGACTCCCGAAACTCTATCTCCATTATTTATAATTTTAATTTGACGTTGAAAATAGGGTTCCGCGCGGCTGTTACGGCATAAGCCCGCTGTCGCTAAAGAGAGTTTAACAAAAGAAATAATTTTTTTATAACATAAAATATCATTTTGAAAATTTGAAAAAAATCTGGTATCTTCTTAACACTTGAATGGTTGGTTGGTTTTATCACCATTTTTCAAAAAGTTATTCAATTGTTAACTAACAAATTTTTTCCCAATCTCCGTTGGCATAAATAATGGGATAAAAGATATAAATAATTGGCCTATAAAGTTTAAACCTCGTGGAGCCCTTTTGATATATATACCTACTTCATACGATCCTGCGATAAAAGTTCATTGCCTTCATTATTTTTGACTGACCTTCCCAACCTATTACTTGTTCTATATGCAATTTTAATATCTTGTACATTCAAAAATGAGGCCATTTTTTCTGTTTTTCCAAAATATGTTGAAGCTCTATAATTTTTGATCTTGATCATCTAACTTATCAATAGAAATGACGTCCCGAATCGCTTTTGCGAAGACTTCGTTGGAAAGTATATAAAATTCAAATCAGTTTTCCGCTGTCGCTTGAGCAACCACCCTTAGAAGTCGAACTTGTGCCGGCAAATAATTAACGAGGTCTTATACCTACGTTAACATGGTATTTCTAGCATATAGTTGGATTTAGTTTTTGGTATGAATATTGAGAACATATAGAGATTAAGGAATGGAAATTGAAATCCTATGAAACAAATAAAACTACAATAATTTTAGTAATTATTATAGAAAATGAATAAAATATAGCGTCCGTTCGATATTTATGTTTGTCATGATCACAAAGCACTGAATTTGAATAACAAATGAATACAAAGAAAATTTTAATGGACTAATGCAATAGAGAACCAAATTTTCCACTGAATATCTAATGAAAAATCTTTTAAATTCTATTTTTTAATTACGAGCGAGAGCAACAACCCTTCAGAAGGGAAAACTAATGCGGGTTGAGGATTAACGAGCCTTAAGTTTCAACGTGCGATTCCTAGCATATATTTCAATATGGTTTTTTGCATGAATATAGAAAAAATATAATTATTCTACTTTCTACTTGAAATAATTCGGAATATGAAAATTTAAATTCTATGAAGCAAATACCACTTACCGCAATAAGGGCTCGGATACAGTGTGCAATTCGCATAGTAGTCAGTGCTGGCGTGGTATGGATTTCGAGGGTTAAGGGCAACACCAACCCTTGCACCTCGATCCTCTTTTTCACTCCTACTCCTTGGGATAATGGTAGGAAAACATTTCACTAAAATTGAACAACACATTGGTCTCTTTCACAGGGAACTCCTATGTACATCAACCGGTATTCTGTAACAAAATAAATCTGTTAAAAAATTAGTAAAAACTGAAAGCAAAATATAAATAGTAAAGAAGAAAATAATACAATTCATGAAATTATTAAACAACAAACATTAATTGGCGCTCCGGGGCGATTTATTGATTACAGTGGTGCATTTGCTTTTTCAGCTGCAGGAAAACCCGAAAAAATCTGCAGCAACACATCATCTGAAGATCTTGATCTGACAATGTCCACTTTTTCATAAAACGAAATGTAGGGTGTCTCCAGAAGCTCCAATAAATTCAAGACATCGCCAGAACATTTAGTGTCAAACTTAAACTAGTCCGTTGCGTCTTTGACCAATGCGTAATAATGACCAGATTCAATACCAGAACCACAGTGAACAATGACTGCATGAAGATTATAATAGTGGTCTGCTAGATTGAAGTGTTCATCAATTTCGAACCTGCGTAAGAGTTTGGTGCTTCCGTCAGAGGTTGAGTAATGCTTGATGATCATCAGTGTTATTATTAGATTGACTGGTGCCTCAGCTATACTTGTTTTCTTATAATAGTCAGTTAGTTTGGCGTATGTTTGGCAATATAATTGATCATCACCCGTTAAAAGTTCCATTTTCAGATGATTTAACAATAAGCTTTGCACGGACTGGTCATCAGTCAATATTAGGAAACACTAGTCGAATTTCCAGAATATCACATACGTTTTTGCTACCTCTTGAACATTTGCTACAAAGTGAACAAGTGAGGATTTCTCCAGCGAAAGATCTACAAGCACAAGACGAGATAGACTTTTGTTTGAAGGTAATTGACAATGTTTCGTGATGAATTTCACTAGTTCGGACTTCCATTGTCTACTATATAAAATGATTTGAAATCCCTGAAACAAGTAAAAAAAAATAATTAAAAAAGAATAGTTGAAAATGCTTAATATAATTGTTATTTTCAACTATTCTTTTTTAATTATTTTTTTTACTTGTTTCAGGGATTTCAAATCATTTTATATAGTACACAATGGAAGTCCGAACTAGTGAAATTCACAAGATAGACTGTACAGAATCATTCAATCCAGAGCGGCCATTGGTATTGATTGTGCTATTTTTTCGTTTATGAAGAGTATTCAACAAGAACCCCAAGAATTGGGATCAATCCTCTTGGTGTCCTTACGAGTATCTAGCGGACTTCAAATACTCCAGGAAATTGGTTGGTGGAAAAGATATCTATTGATAAAGAATTCTAAAAATAAATTTGGTTTTTCAGTTCTGAAGGAGGAGTGAAATTTTGGTTTGTATTTATATTTTATTTCCCAAGTTCATAACGAATTGATTTATCCATAAATTTCAGCAATCGCTTATTTCATCGTGATGCTTACCAAAGAAACAAATTAGGAATGACGATGGCAATGAAATTATGCTCATCTCAGCTTCACTTTTCCTACTCTCGGTCTATGCTATGGTAATGGATATGTAGACATTCTATGGATTGATAGAGATGTCAATTGAAAAAAAATATTTTTCTGGTTGGACCAAAATAGAAGCAGACGGAGTTTCCGCCAGGGTTTTTCGTAACTTTCAAAGAAAAGGGAACAAAGAGAAAATCACCCGTGTTTTTAATATCAAAGGGCTAAAATACGATTCAAGAGCCCAATGGTATCGAGTGGATATTATCAGATGGATGATGACTTGAGAAGAGTATCCATCCAGTGTTCTTCATCCATCGCAAACTCTGAAGCACTTTGAGAATATCTTCCTTATGAAGGACAGTTTTTTTTTGTTCTGGACTGTCGCGTCACTTTTTCATCAGTACCAAAATTTTAACTAACTGTTATGGGAATATGTCTCGTCTGAAGACCTAATTTGTGCTTGTAACTCTCCGGAGAGTAGAGGTAGGTGACAACCTGCAAACATCAATGAAGGATGCTCAAACCTTGGCTATTTTTGATCAAGGTTTTCTATGGCATCCGTATTCCAATTCATGCGAGGGACGTTCTACATGTCTTATGAGGTTTGTGAGATACCCAATACTAAGCCTAGAAAGCTGATAGATCACTGTTGTCCAATGTCCGGATAAAAGTGACCAGTTGGTCTCACCACTGGTTTTACCACGGACTCCACATAGCTGAGAAAGCGATGGAAATTTCGAATAAATCCTTTTCAATTTCATCCATCTTGGATTTACACAGATTTGGATAAGACGTCGTTGTCATGCATCGAACAACTTTAAGAACAGTTCAATACATTTTGTGTTCAATTTCGTTTATCAATTTCCACAATCATAACATCAGCTATCATCTCATTGTGAAAATTGATGAATTTTCCTTCACTGACAATTTGAAACTGGATGGATGTCTTTTTTACTTTTTGTGTCTTATTCCCACTTTTAAGGTTTCCAAGTTTATCTAATTGAACATCAGATTGAAACACTTTATTGAAGTATTTTCATTTTTCAAATCATACTCCAGATACAAGCTTTTCATTAAATTTTTTTTCAGATTATGGAAGTCTAATACCCCAAAAATACTAATGAAAACCATTCGAGATTGTCTGAAACGAAGCAAATGTTTCGAATGCGATACTCCCATCATTGTATTTCATTCTCTTTTATATCGATTTGAACTACTTATTCAGGATCAATGCTTGAGCGACCAATTTTGACCAAATTACGTCAAACATTCGCTATAAAAGTTGTCATTCCATGAAATTCAGATGAAATTCTTGGGTGATGATAATGAAATCTTTCTGTTATTCATTTATTCATAAAATATTTTAGTGGTTTCTTCAGCTATCGCTATTACGATGACTTTATTGAGTTCCAGAAGAAACTAAGAGACCTCCCGGGATTCCAAATAAAAAAAATCTCCCAAAATTTGAATCATAATAATTTCTACTCGAATTTCAAAAAATTTGAATTTAATTGTGATAATGCAAATGAGGGGTCGCACCGCACATCGCACATTCGCATTTCACAATATTAGTTTCCTATTGTGCAATTGAAAACTACATATTTATTTGTCTTGACTACATTCATTTTGAACAGAAGATAGAAAATATATCTTACTTCAAAGTATTAACTTACGGATGAGAAATATTTTCATTTTCAGAAGTTCCAAGTTATCAACACGATCAAACTAATTATAATATTTTAAAAATATTAATTTCTTTCAAACTAGTAGCATTGGAAACTTAACAAAGAAAGTTTCATTATATTAAAAATCAAGGAACAAGAAAATGATTTGTTTGAAGGTGGTTGACAATGTTTCGTGGTGTATTTCATCAGTTCGGACTTCCATTGTCTAATATAATATAAATTGATTTGATAAACCTGAAAAAATCAAAAAGATTAACCGAAAATAACAAAAAATTAAAACAAAAAATTAAAAAATAAAAATTGAAAGATTTCAAACCAAGTTATGACACAACGTTTCGATTGTTAGTATCCACAATCGTCTTCTAGTGATAACTGATAACTGTTCAACTATGTGAAAAACGTTTTAGACACACAATCACATCAAAAAAACAGACGGAAATAATAATATTATTAATAACTTCAGTTGCACTATAATTTATATTTTTTGTAGAGGAAAAAAATAACAATAATTAGTATTCAATGAAATACAATGACATGTGGAACTGAAGACTTTTGATATCCTCCATTCTTTTGTTGAATATAAAATGGATGAAAGCCGTTATATTGAAGTGTGAGAAAAACAGTTATCACAAGTTGTTATTCCAATAGAATGAAGTAAATTGAGACTGAATATATTGTAGATTTGATGATTCCAAACTTTATATTTATCGTCTGATAAAGCGTGAAAAATAGTTTCTCAACAATGTGTCAATGATTGGTAAATTTTTGAATTTATCCCACTTGTTTATCGTCTTTAAAAATTATAATTCAAACGTGAACCTATTTATTTCATTCTGTAATGATTTTGTTGAATAATAAATGCCCTTTTGCGGTTTGGCTACTGCAAAGACAAATCAAATATTGAAATTTCGATGAATAAAATCTTGGTGCAGATTTATTATATGCCTGTTGGATTTTCTTGTGTTCAATTGACCATACGGAGAGATACAGTTGTGGCATTGGATATTTGTATTGTGTTTATCCGTTTTATTTTCGATTACAAAGATATTTCTGTCAACACAGATAACATGATCATGGTAAAAGCATAGTACAGATATTGTTTGAAAGTCTTTTGAAATTACAATTTTAGAGAATGACTCGTTCGAAGATGTGAAGAAAATTTACTGACATGAACCTTGTAGATTCAACGGCATTCAGTTCATTACGTGAATAAATATGAGAAAATAACGTAACGAACGGGCCACCTGAAAGGTGGCCCGTTCGAAGAGTAAATATTTTTCAGATGAAACCACGTCTTGTATTTTGTTATTTAGTGAATGTGAAAGCACGCTTCTCAATTTACTGTAATTTTGAATACAACAAACTATAGATTGAAAAAATTATACAGTTATTCGACTTACATTATAACATGAATTCACAAACAACTTCGCTTTACTGGATGAATCCACCATGGCAAATCCAATAATTATTAAAGAACCCATCACTTTTTCAACTAAGTCGTCATGATCCACCTGGTTGGCACTTATTACCAGCTGTCATTGTTTCTTTGTTTATTCTATAGACCGTGCGCTAATATATTTAACAAACTGTTTTCACAGATAGCTGTGATGTTTCTACCATTGTCGAACTGCTAATATTTCAATTACGGTGATTTATTGCTATTTTGTAATAAGGTGTTAAAATGTTATTCTAAACTTCTGTCATTGTGGAAATGAATGAGCAGGAACTGATAATGTTTAAATTGTTGATTTGGCCCTATCCAGCGTCATTGTTATTAGAATACGAATTACTTAATTTAAATACATTCTTCAAGAATGAGGTACCAAGGGACGGTAAGATACCGTTCACAAAATAAAGTGGTAAAATCATTCGAATAGAATTTCAATATCACATATTTTTATGAAACTATGGCTCTAGGGAAGTAAAAACCCAGATCAATACTTGAATATTGAGAGGTTTTCTAAAATTTCAAGGTGAAAGATGCAGACAGACATTATATTATTGTGTGACATTGAAGAACGCCAAAGAACATTTAATAATAATAATAACAAATTGGGTGAAATAGGATGTAACAGCCAAAAGACGAAGTTCAAAACTGCAGTGTATAACACTACAGATTTGTTCTAACACTTAACCTCATATGATGGTGTCACATAATGGTATTAATTGAAGAACAGAACGATTTACTTAAAAACAAAAAGTTTAAACGATTCAGTAAAATAATTAACAACACTTTCAACATCAGAAAAACAAAACAAATTGATGTCATGATTTTTCAAATCTTTCATCAGAAACCAAAGGCCGGTTTATTGTTATTCCATCAATTTTTTTCCATGAATATTACAATTCTTAAATTGACGTTAGTGGTAGTTCTCAACAACAGAAAGTGTGATTTTCCTTCCTAAAAGTTATGCCTATTCATTGTGGTATATATAAATGTATGCTTAAGTACAGGTGAAAACACCTCGCCCTTGCCTGTTATGCGAACCTACGACTTTGTAGCTATGTATGTTTGCAGATAAAACAACAACTAACCCAGTTAATGCCGTGCAGAAAGCTGAAGTAAAACATATTGAAGTATATGTTTGGGTGGGTGTCAGAGAAATAAACATATTTCAGAGAGGTGCATATAACATGCCCAAATTCAGATGAAAAACACCTCATCCGTTACCTCTCATGTGTACCTACGACTTTGTAGGTACTGATGGCAGACAATAATAATAATAATATATTTATTCACTAGAACAAATGACAGAGTTAATTATATAATACATAATGATTTAAACAGGTAGGTTGCGGCATTGGCCACGGTGGTAGTGCGCCCGACTCACGATCGGAAGGCCGTGGGTTCGATTCCCGCCTCGACCAGATATTTTTCCCGAGATAATTTATCTGGTTGAAGCTGGGATGATTCTGCAACCGTGTTAGGAATCACACGTTGAAAGGTAAGACCTCGTTAGCCCTTAGCTCGCACAAGTTTCTCAACTTCTGAGAGTTGTCGTTCGTATGGGGGCGACAGCTGATTAATGGAAAAACAGATTTTAAAACTTAGACTATCAGGCTTCTGTGCAATGTCTTCCATTTGAAAGATTCGTCGCAAATAACTTCCTATATATGAAAAGCAGAAATCCTTTCATTTGGTCGGAACGATCATCGATAGACCAGTTTTAGAGTACTTGCACCTCCTCAGTACCAGGAAGACCATTTCATACCATCTGAGTATCCCTTACAAACAAAATTAATTCCAACAAGTGATGAGCTTCATCTGCAGTTGATTCAGTAGGATGTACGATTTCGCCATCTGCAGACAAAGTCCGGAAACTACTCCACAAATACTTACTCGAGGGTGGGAGTCGGAATGATAAACATATTTCGGACAGGTGCATATTATATGCTCAATGGGGAATGTTCCTCAATTTGGGTTATTAGAGTGCAAGTTTGAACAAAATAAAGTTGAGTTTGATTCATGAGTTTTTCAAATTCACCTCGAAAATTATTCAAATTGATGTTTCAAATGTTGGGTTTCGATTTTTAAACGGAGTTGTTTTTAATTCACATATTGGCAACATCGCCTAAATCAAGTTGAAATGATTTATACGTATCTAGATATTCTATTTTAAAATAGGAACATTATCTTTATGAATCAACAATTAAGGCAAAATATGAATTATAGTTAAGAACTACCTCCACAAGCCACACATACAACAGTTGTTTTGTTATTTATTTATATAGAGGAAGATATGTTAGGTGCACAAAATGTCATATGTCACAGAATGTCTCGGAACTCAGAACATAAGTAAACAGAACATCACGCCTCTGAAATATGTCATCTTTGTTTGTCTCATACAGGTAACGGATTCATTGTCCTTTATTAGCTATAACCGATATTGCCAAATGGTGAAATAGAAACGAATCCCTTTAAATGTTGAATGCATTATTTCATTCCTCCTTTTTAAGTATTCAAATATTTTTTTACAGAAAAAGGTTGAAATGATAAGTTTGAAATGCGTTGTTTTAGATCTCTTTTATGAAAACTACTTGATTTTCTCACACATTATCAACAGCCCTCTTTATCACATAGGTGTATCAAATCAGTCTCTTTCAGCCCGTGTTTCCGTGAGATTATTGATATTTTCTCGAAGTCTTCATTGAAAAAAATTATTTTGCACCCAATTAATACTCCTCAGTATGCTTTCAACCTCTTGGTGTCATATATTTTCAGATTGGTGATGCAAGTAAAATACTAAATCCATCAAATGCTGTTGATAAACCAATTACGTAAACGACCACTAAGATTACATACACCATGAATGCCTTCACACTATAATTGGAAAAAATCTTACGCGGTTTAGTTCCTTCTCATCCAATTAACTAATTAGTTCCATTTAAAATTCCGCTCGCGTTCAAGGATGAATAATTAATCACAGAGGCGGCTCGCTATTTTTTTGGATTCATATTTGAAGAGAAAATGTTTTTCAGTCAAAAGTCTTGGTGATATTTATTTTAGTATTATGATGAACAATATACCGCAAGATCGTCTGAAAGGTCCACGAAAATGACGGTTTTGAAGTCTTCCACATTGAATATTGAATTATATGCCAAGGAGAGCAAAAAACATTGGGATTGAGGTAGGACTTTTTGCTTTATTTAATGTCTTTCTGTTACTAGATCCTATTACAAAACTGATGATTTATATTTTTTCCTTGACAATTATGCTGAACAGTAAAGTGAGTTGGCAGCACTGTTGTTCGAAAACGGTAGTTGATTAAAACAAACTGTTTGTGGATTTGGAACCAGAACCTCAGAAATCCTGTAAAATAGTTGTTAACCTTGTCTACACCGGATCAAGTTTTTTTGCTTCATGTACTTTTCAGTATATACTACTTCCACAGCAAAATTAGCTAAACCAGAAAATATCTTTTCATGATTTAGACCCTACTGGTAACAAACCGATACGTTTGAGAGTAATCAAAGAAGATGAGTTGCAAAATTTTAGAAATATTTCACAACGTTGAAAATACATATTTTTTGGAGAGAAGTTAGATTACTGAACCACTCCCTGAACCACTGTGCATGCTGTCTTTGGCTTGGGATGGGGGGGTTGAGCAAACCAGCTATCGGATGCCTGCTTCCACGTAGCCCCGCTTGTGGTTCTGTTATTCCCTAACTGAATGGCATCCCAACGATGGCTTAACCCTAAGGTGTGTGTATCCGTGCCGAGAGGATGAATGATACTGAGCCTATCAGCCAGTGTTGCTACAAGATATTTTTTCATCGTGGTAGATTTCTGAAAGGGAGCGGGGTAGAACTGGGGTGGATCCACATTTACATGATGACACCAATCACAGTGACGCACTAACGTATGCCTATGATTGTCGTTCTTTGTTCTATGATAAATTTGACGATTGTAATCAAAAACATGTCACATGTCATCGCATCCAAATTTGGGATCGATGTGTTTTCAAACTGTTCCTCGAAAATATTAAGTTCCATGTTCTTATGATAGTCAATATTGCAGTCCTCAAGTTTTTTTCCACATAATTTCAAAGAATTCAGAGCCCATCCTTCACTTCCTCCGCAATACACAATGATTAGTCACGATCTTTTGTTTGAAGGCATGTTAGGCGTACACATTCTCGTGTGTCGTGAGTGTTATACCAAGTTTTGTTCAAATAAAAACTTTGCCGTTGTTCTTGTCTATATTTAGTTATTCTTTCTAAGTATTTGTTACGCAATTCCACTATTCTTCTGCTTTCCATAACTGCTTGACGTTTGTTTATTATTTTAAATCTAAATCCTAGTTTCTTTATCGAATTCTGAAGAGTTTTGTCCCAGCAGCTCACGTTATGGTCGGAAGTAATCAATTTACTCCTTATGATTTCAGTTGTAGGAATCTCATTGATTTTGTAACAGTCGTATATTGTTTTTTCAATGATTTTATTAGATGAAGATTTTAAGGTTTTGGTAATCACATCGCATTTGCGTTCATAAGTTTTGTTTTTGACTATTTTACGTACAGTTGAGAAAGGAATTTCGGTCAAATCTGATGTTGCTTGTAATAGTTTGTTTTCCTTGAAACCAAACTTTAGATGTAGACCTTTGAGAGTGTAGACCTTTGAGAGTGTCTACAACTTCAATAGTGCACAATATCGGTTACTTTGACTATACATATAACTACATTTACATCACAGACTGAGATTGCACATAATATAAACATTTCCACATTTACGTTCTCAACTTTAACTAAAAATGTCGAATGTCATGTCACAAACATCAAATAACATTTCAACGCACAGAGCATGATCACAACGCTCGGTATCATTCTTGTCTAAGGTATCATTGAAAGAGCAAAATAGCATTGTAGTGCAACTCAGTAAGTAATCAGTCACAGAATATCGGAACTATCGGAGTCTTACAGTAAGACACAACCCAAGGAACCGCCGCCAGCGGCGCCAGACACTCAATCTACGCCAACGTAGCCAAGGGTACTCGGCTCGTGTAACGCGGTAAATTCAAATTCAAACCCCAAATATTTGTACATTTTTTCAATTTTTATTTAACATTATTTTGCTTTATATCTGAGCGGGGTAGATTTACTTGAGGGGAGCGAGAGGGTGAAATTAAGTTCAAGAGTGGTAGAACTACCCCGTACGGGGTAGCTGTGGCAACAGTGCTATCAGATGTCTGTACGGAACCTTCGAGATACCGAGCGCTCTCTATCTACTTGTCGCGGTAATGTGGGGCTCTGCCGTGATTAACCTTCTTCCCCTAGCTACTCGTGGGACTTTTATGGACAGAGTAAACTTAAAAAATATTTCTGATGATGAGTCTATAGAGGAGACGGATGTCGAGTTTATGACTCCAACTGCCCTCCCTGTAAATTTAATTCAGGAGCGAGTCTACAGAGGAGATGGATGTCGAGTTTACGACTCCAACTGACCTCCATGTAAATTTAGTTCAGGAGCGAGAGCTTCTTAACTCCCCAACTCCAGATCCAATAACTGAACCTAAAAAAAAGGTATGATGGTGCAGCCAGGAAATGACTGAGTCGTCTCCTCAAGAACGGGGTACCTTATAAAACGACTTGCACCAAATTCTTGAGGTGGAGGAACAAACCCCCTATGAGCAGGTTAGCAAACGTTTGCGCTCAAGTGATGATTCACCAGAATCAGAGGCGAAAAATCACTCACCCTACAAACTAATCGACTTCGTTGAGAAGCTGGGTTTATTTGGTCGAGTGTGAATAGCCACAATAAACCCTTACGGGTTGCGGTGGAGGGTCGCATAGAACCTAACCTAACCCAACCTAACCTAACCTAACCTAACCTAACCTAACCTAACCTTGTGGGGGGAGAAAGACCTTCGAATACCCACGGACCGACTCCGTGTGCATGTTGTGTAGCCACTAAAACTCCCCTCTTCGCCACGAATGATGCATGCGGAATCATCTTGCGATATACATCACATGCATCTGGCAAGTCTTATTTTTTTGTTCCTTCCTCCATTCACCTCCCCTGTTCCTCTAGTTCATCTATGATTTTTTCCTCCATTATTTTATTTATGAAGCCCCTCATCTTGTTCCAGCTGTGTTCAACTATCTCCATGAAGTTCTGCGCTAATACCTCGTGCCCGGTCTCTTGGCATACCAGATGTCTCTCCCCTTCCCACCTGGGACACGCAGTTAGGGTGTGTTCCGGTGTATCCACCTCCCCACAGTATCTGCACATATTGCTGGCGGTTTTGCCTATTCTTCGGGTGTATTGCCCGAATGACCCGTGCCCCGACAGAATCTGTGTGGTACAGTAAGTAGTCTACGTCTCTGTTTTTTAGCAAATACCATCTTTTCACTGAGGGGATCAGTTTTTTTGTCCACTGCGCTACCTCCGTTATTTCTTGCCACTCTGCTTGCCATTCCCTCAGTGTTGCGTCTCTCTCTTCCTTCCTTGCCTTCTCCGTGGCGCCATCCCTTCTTTCGTAGAGCCTCCTCCGCTCCTTAATCAAAAGGCAGATCGGTATTTGGCCCGTAACCTAACCTAACCTAACCTAACCTAATTTAACCTAACCTAACCTAACCTAACCTAACCTAACCTAACCTAACCTAACCCAACCTAACCTAACCTAACCTAACCTTACCTAACCTAACCTAACCTAAGATAACTGATGTTGATGACATCAGTTAGACAACTGATGATTCACATTGTCTTCTTCTTCGCAGTTATAGAAAACAAACATAAAAGTTAGCAACAATGTTGCTTGAAAACGGTTGCTGATAGAGAAAAAAAACAATTTGCGGATTTGGACTCAGCATCCCAAGATTCTCCCAAATCAGCTGTTACTTCGCCCACATCGGATCGAATTATTCTGTTGTTCTGTGCATTTTTTAGTAGTACCTACCTTTGTACAACCATGTGTCAGGCAAAACCAGATTGATAACCTAACCTTACCTAACCTAACCTAACCTAACCTAACCTAACCTAACCTAACCTAACCTAACCTAACCTAACCTAACCTAACCTAACCTAACCTAACCTAACCTAACCTAACCTAACCTAACCTAACCTTGTGGGGGGAGAAAGACCTTCGAATACCCACGGACCGACTCCGTGTGCATGTTGTGTAGCCACTAAAACTCCCCTCTTCGCCACGAATGATGCATGAGGAATCATCTTGCGATATACATCACATGCATCTGGCAAGTCTTATTTTTTTGTTCCTTCCTCCATTCACCTCCCCTGTTCCTCTAGTTCATCTATGATTTTTTCCTCCATTATTTTATTTATGAAGCCCCTCATCTTGTTCCAGCTGTGTTCAACTATCTCCATGAAGTTCTGCGCTAATACCTCGTGCCCGGTCTCTTGGCATACCAGATGTCTCTCCCCTTCCCACCTGGGACACGCAGTTAGGGTGTGTTCCGGTGTATCCACCTCCCCACAGTATCTGCACAGATTGCTGGCGGTTTTGCCTATTCTTCGGGTGTATTGCCCGAATGACCCGTGCCCCGACAGAATCTGTGTGGTACAGTAAGTAGTCTACGATGGTATTTTAGCAAATACCATCTTTTCACTGAGGGGATCAGTTTTTTTGTCCACTGCGCTACCTCCGTTATTTCTTGCCACTCTGCTTGCCATTCCCTCAGTATTGCGTCTCTCTCTTCCTTCCTTGCCTTCTCCGTGGCGCCATCCCTTCTTTCGTAGAGCCTCCTCCGCTCCTTAATCAAAAGGCAGATCGGTATTTGGCCCGCAACCTAACCTAACCTAATCTAACCTAACCTAACCTAACCTAACTTAACCTAACCTAACCCAACCTAACCTAACCTAACCTTACCTAACCTAACCTAACCTAAGATAACTGATGTTGATGACATCAGTTAGACAACTGATGATTCACATTGTCTTCTTCTTCGCAGTTATAGAAAACAAACATAAAAGTTAGCAACAATGTTGCTTGAAAACGGTTGCTGATAGAAAAAAAAACAATTTGCGGATTTGGACTCAGCATCCCAAGATTCTCCCAAATCAGCTGTTACTTCGCCCACATCGAATCGAATTATTCTGTTGTTCTGTGCATTTTTTAGTAGTACCTACCTTTGTACAACCATGTGTCAGGCAAAACCAGATTGATTTACTCGTATCTGACGCAAAAAATGTTTTTCCAATAGTTTTGATCCTTCTGGAGATAAACCAATAAGTTCAAGAAAATCTGAATGTGATTTGTTGCAAAATTCTATAAATATTTTATGACGTTAAAAATTCTCATTTTCCAGACAAAAGTTAGATAACTGGTGATGATGAGGGAAGATGATGATGACAAAAGTTAGATAACTAACAATTTACGTTGTTTTCTTCTTTACAGTTATGGAAAACAACCATAAATGTTGGTGACAACGTTGCTAGAGAACGGTTGTCGATAGAAAGAAACCTTTCGTGGATTTGGAATCAGCACCCTTCATGACAGCTGTTATTTTGGTCACCAGACTGATTCACTTGTAGCTGATACAATAGTTTTTTTTAAGTTTCAATTCTGCCAGTAACAAAAAGATAAGTTTGAGGATATTCAAAGAAAAAGATTTGTTCCAGAAAGATTTTTACAGTGTTCGTTAAATTAAACAAAGGACGAAAACATTAGGTTTCTTTGAAAAAGATTTCTCACTTCATCGGAAAAATGTTTGGTCGCCCTGAAAAAACTTCGACATCATGACGAGAAGAGTTCTTAAATTGTAAGTTACTATGTGAGTACTGAGAATAATGATTTTCTTCGAGAAAAGATAAGAAAAAGTGTTTGGAATAAATGAATGAGAGCTGGCGACAAAATGGACCGTACGCCAAATTAGGTTAATAAAGCTGATGTCAGTGTGATGGAAATATCAGACTACCATAATTGAGGGTAGAAAGAAACCGCACTCAGATACTTGACAGTCACTAATCAGGACTTCAATGGATAGATCAAGGAACAATTAGGATTAATCTATTTTTGATCTATACTGCAGACATCCACTGAAATTATCATTTGACATCGTTAATATTTGTAGTCTTGGTAAGTATTGTTAACTTATGAAAAAATATTCAATTGAAAGAGTCATTTTCGGAGTCTTCATGATTTTTTTATCCTGATAGACAATAAAAATTACGATTTTGTTACCAGAGGTGATTGCCTGGGAATTCAACAGTTATGAAAAATGATTAAGGGAAGAAGTTCCTAGAAAGTGTCATCAAATTTTCAGCGTTTGAATTGTTTACCTATCTTGTATTTGATAGCAGACAAATCTGTGGAAACATTCGGATTCGAATGTGAGTAAGGAATCAATACAGTCAAATTACTTTCCCATAAAACCTATATATTACCCAAGGAAAATACTAATTGAATAAACAAATAACATGAACTGTGATGAGAATAATAAATATATCTCCGTACCTCAGACATATCTGGGAAACTATTCGATTTTGAAGGTTATTACAATTCTGAATAAGAAAAATTGATTATCCTAGTCCGGAATAAATAGATCTGGAAAGGCTAAAGAAGAGGAGGATAATGAATTTGAATTTGAGATGGATTTGTTGAGATAATCAATAACTTGATAGGTTGCACTTGAATAATGAGATTGAATTGAAATTTCTGGAGACTCTAGTACTAGAATAGATCTCACAAACTCACAAAAAAGGGGGCAAAAATGGGGACTGATTCCAAAATAATCAACATGATATACCAGACGCTGAAAATCTAAAAAAAAATAACAGTAGATTTGACTTGAAGGGTGAAAGAGATTTAGAAAAATTCGACAAGGAAATAATGAGACAAATCGATAGAAATTATATAATGATGGAAACCACAAAATGAAAATGTGAAGAAGAAACCATTGTAAACATCTTCTTATTAAATGTTTCTAGTGAATAGAGGAAACATTATAGAAGAAAAATGAATTAATCTGAAACAACTACTTGTTCCAATCACCATAATTCACCAACCAACATGATACACCAGGCTCTGAAAATTTAAATAAAATAACAGAAGATTTGACTTGAAAGGGTGAATATGATTCAGAAATATTAGAAAAGGGAATAATGAGGCAAATCGATAGAAATTACTCAATGATAAAAATCACAAAATGAGAATGTCAAGAACAAACCAATGTCCTCCTATCAAATGTTTCTAATCAATAGGACAAAAAACAGAAAAAACAAATTTCGGATTTATTCTAAACCAGAGAGGTTCTGAGATCAACTTTTGATACGAATGAGATTTTATCGAAACCAAGATTCAAAAGAATATCCAGACATATATCCAGATTGAAGAAAATAATAATTTTTGTAATTGATATTGAACAGATAGGTAAACAATGATATAGACGGAATGTTGAGTAGGGAGTTTTTCACTTCAAGCAAGTTGAAGATAGATATTGTCATTGCCTGAATAATTGAATGAGGATCTATATGAACTGAATTTATAATAATTTGTATAGTTCTGATATTATTATATTGTAATGATAACATTATATTCTGATAATATAGTGAATATCCCACTTTTTATTTCAAACGTGGATTGGGAAGAAACTTTGAATTGAGCCGTAGATTGATGAAAACTTTTCCAAACAATAAAATGGCATTATTGTTGAACAATGATCATATTCCGATGAACAGAAAAAACCTACACAGTGGACTCGATAGACATAATTGAAATATAAATTACCGGCAAGACTGAGCTCCATCGATTATAAAACTTCACGGGTCATTTACCTATAATGAAAAGGAATGATGCGCGTCTGATTGGAGCACTTGAGTCTAATCAAGGTTGAGATAATTCAACTATGAATAGGTACATTTCAATTGAGATCCAGCTGACATAAAGTTATTTGAAAGCATACGTTTCCGTGGATATTTTTTTCCAAATGTGTTTATCAACATATTCGGGGATTCACCATGCCAAACTGAATAAATAATTTGGCGACATGTATTAATCAGTTATTTATTTATGAAATATAGTATTGGCCCGAGATATTTATATATTTCACTCGTAGCCCTGAATATCAACGGGAATCTAATCATAAGTTTGCCAGGAATCATTTAAATTTTTTTTGATAGAACGTGGAGTCTTCTACACGAAAATTAACTTTTTTTAGGACAACAACCAAATGACAACTGTACGTTTTCCAATTTTATATAAAGTGGAAACTCAATGCATTTGGTAACTGTCACGTAAACTTTGAACTTTGAGATCACTTTTTTGATGGGCGTCTGACTGATTTTCAAAATCACATTTGAATAATATCAATCCAATTATATCCAATGTTTCACAATAAAACAAATAATAGAAAAGAGAAGATCAGAAAACCAAACCTTGTCGAAAGCTTTCGACAAGGTACCAAGAAAAGAATTATGGGAGAGTCTGAAAAATAGAAATATCGATGGAAAAACCATAAATATGATTAAAAACATATATAGAAATAATATAAATTATGTTATCAAGAACAACATGAAATCAGAAGGTTTCAAAACAAAAGAGGGTTTGAGACAAGGTGGATCATTGAGCCTAATGCTTTTTAACATTTTCATGGACGACATCATCAAGGAATGTGATAGAAATAGCAAAAAAATGTGCATTGGATACAAAAATATGCAAAGAGTAGAGGTAGCTGAGGGAGCATTTGCCGATGACATAATACTGATAGCTGAAAATGAAGAACGGTTACAACATAATATAAAGATATGGAATGAAACACTGAAGAGAAAACAAATGAGAATAAACAAAGATAAAACCAAGGTGATGACCATAGGAGGAGAAGAAATAAATATAATGATAGATGATAAAAAAATAGAACAAGTAAAAGATTTCAAATATCTAGGGGTAATAATAGACGAAGAAGGAAGACAAGAAGCAGAAATTAACAACAGAATCGAGAAAACCATAAAATTGTACTATACAATGAATAAGAACTTTCAAGACAGACAAAACTATAAATATTCACAACAATATATAGACCAGTATTAAAATATGAATATGAATCTTGGATATTAACAAAAAAAATCAAAAGTAGAGTACAAGCAACAGAAATGAAATACCTGAGGAGAATTATAGGAGTGACAAGGAGAGATAAGATAAGAAACACACGAATAAGAGAAGAACTAGACATAGAAGATATTATTTCATTTATACAACAAAAACAATTAGGATGGTGGGGACACATACAGAGAATGCCAAACAATAGACCTGTGAAACAAATCTATGAAGCGAAAACACAAAACAAGAGAAGAAGAGGAAGACCTGAAAAAACCTGGAACGACATGATAGGAAAGATTCTACAAGGAAGAGATTATTTATATATATATATATATATATATATATATATATATATATATATATATATATATATATATATTTTCAAGTACAAAGCATTGACGCTAGTTGGTAAATGAAAACAAAAACAAGAAATAGAAGAAGCTCTAACTTGAAAAGGCAAAAAAGCTTCGATACTGCTCGGAAGATAAGTAATAAAGCCAAACGTTAATGAGTGAATTTTGTTGAAATCAGAAAGCAAGATCCAGAAAAATATCATGTAGGAAACCAATTGGTTGACTATGAAAAATACACTCTGCTACCCTCTTTCATAAAATATTGATTAACAAATGTCCACCACATTTGTATAACAAAATAAGATTTCGTAGCGATGTACACACTCTAAATTTGAAGTATAAAGGGTTACTTTCTCCGCCGCCTCATCGAACCACTCTATATAGACGATCCTTCAGTTATAATATATAAGTATAGTTTGTACAATAATATTCCACAAAAATATAAAGTTAGTAAAGTTTCTTCATTTGAGTGCTGTTACAAAAAATATCTCATCGCTGCTCAATCATGAAGCCATTAATTTCATAGATTTTATACTTCTGAAAAATTTTCAGTAATAAATTCAACATGTTTCACCTCTCTCTTCCCTCTCTCTCCTTCCTCTTTTTTTTTTCTTCTTTTTCTCTCGTTTAGTTTTCTTTTCTTCGAGGCTAGAGCTAAGATCAACAGTACCCTTCCGGTACATGTTGTTTCTAGCCTTATTTGTAGTTTTTTTTTTAATCATTTTTATAGATTGTATATATATATTGTATTTATATGGAACTACAAATGAATATTATTATTATTATTATTATTATTATATCAAATGTGATATGCTGGAAGACAACACGCAAAAAAAGATAAGTACCCAATAATGCAAACATAAAGTAAGAATTGGTGATAAATGTTGCAATTCCCAAGATATATCATGAGTATAGAACAATAACAAACTTCCTTCCTTTCTTTGGAAGATTCTCTTATCCCTTTTTTTGTATCAGATGGAGTAGTAGAAAGCCAAAAACTTTCTTTCCCAAAAAAAATAACAATCTATTCATTTTTGTGAGACCCAAGAACATAGCGGCAACATAAGTCCCATCGACAATAAATCTTCACGGTCAATAGGCATAGGCAATAGGCAATAGGCAATGTTCGGTTGATTCTATTACTTGAGTCACCAATCGAATGGCGATAGACCAATCACATTCCTATGATTTGTAATAACACGAACAAAAAGTACTATTCGATATAGATGGTTATAAGATAGTGATTATATATTCATCATATGAGGAGTCTTAACGTTCCTTTCTATGTGATTTTTTAAATATAGACGAAGGTTCCGTTTTCGATGTGGTGGTGGACGGACGTGCCGATAGCGACCGTCCACAAAGAAGGTACGCGGACGCCATTTTTGGAGACGGAATTCAGTTTGTGTTGTGATGTCCGCCGTTTTATAACGAGCCAGCAATCGTAAAAATAATAGTGTTGATAAAAATTGTTTGTGTAAAATATTTATAATACCTGCTCCCATTCACGCCGGTTGGAGGCCGGGGTGGACCGGATGCCCACGTGGGAGTGGGATCGCAACAAAACTACTTTATGAAGAAGACAATAGTTTTAATTCCAAGAACAGTAGACCTCATTTCGGACACAGACTTGCAAACTGCAAGACAGTCTTTGTCCCCCGACGAAGCTTTTGTTATGTAACAGCCAGTTACGTAACAAGAGGAGCATTGGTCAATTGCGCCTGAAGATAGGAAGCAACGACCATCCAAAATAGAGAGAGAGAGAGAGAGAGAGAGAGAAATATAGAAGAATTATTTATAGGTTCAGAAAGATTTTAGCTCTTTTCTCGTTTTGGATGGATATTTCATGTTTTTATAGAAACTAATTTTCCTGTTTCGTCACAAATTGATAAATTGTTGTGTTGTCAACTCTGTGCATCTATTCAACTTTAGAATATTTTTCCCAAACACTTAGTGTGCTTGGATGATGAAAAAAAAATGTACTTGAGTCTATAGTTTGCGAGAAAATAATATTCAACTATAATTTTATTCGAATAGTGACCTAGACTGATTCAAGGTAGAAGTATTTTGCAAATTTTGCTCAATCTAGTTTCAAATAGTATTCCTCATCATAATACAAGTTACTTCGTTTTGAAACTGGAGAAAGCATGTTTAGTACCTTTAAGAGTAAGTATCTTTACAATTGTTGAAGGTTAATTATATTTGTTGTCAATCTTCTTTGTATCTTTGATAAACTATCACCTAAAAAAGTTAGAAGTTCTTTTTTTTCATCTCATTTAATCACACCTGCTGAGAAGTAGAAAAATAATTGGGTTGAATTTGTTATACATTAGTACCCATTAAAATAACAAAATAAAGTATAATGAGGAAGAGTATTGAAATTTCTGAAGAGTTGAGTTCTGGATTGAACAATCACACAAAATCACAAAACAGGATAAAGAAAAGAAAACTAATTACATAGATGAGATGAAATTTTGGTTCAAAATGTACATACGAACTAGAATCATCAAAAAAAAACAAAATGAAGAGACCATTATAAAACGATTCACATCAGATTTCAGCAAATAGAAAACAAGTAGGGAGAAATGATAAAATAAATAAATGGATGCAATTGGAATCAGGAAGGAAGTCCTAGGAAGAGATGGTGAAAATAGATAGAAGAGAACAACAAAATTGGAAGTGACAACCTTGAAGACGAAATGCAGAAAAAACCTGTAGATGAAATAAATTTCAGTTACATATGAATGATACTGACACTGCAACCCATCAAAACGTTTCAAAATACTGAAACATTGGAAAATTCAGAACCAAAAATAGTTTGAGAAAGTTTGAAACAAATTTTGCAAATTTGAAGCAATATTTTTGTCACTAATTATGTAGCACGACTCGTGCTTATTTTTATATCCAGAGGGGGTGGAATGTTTGACATAAATTGACAGTTGAGTTATAAAATTCCAGCTGTTTCAAACAATAAAAAATGAATTTTCGTTCAAACGTGCGACTGGTCTTAATTGAACCCGAAAAACCCACAGTGACCCACAAACGGTTAATTAGCATGCGACAGACATTAATAAAATCAACATTACCGGCAAGAACGAGCCCCATCGACAATAAATCTTCACGGTCGCGTTCTCCTCTAATCAAGAGGAATGATGCGCGGCTTGACTCGAGCACTTGAGTCAGCAATCAAAGTGGAGATAATCCAATTATGAACTAGTGGCTTTCAATTGAGATTCAGCTAATATAGTGTCTCGATACGCAGTCTGCGTGCACAAACTCCCACAGATTGCGCTGCGATTGGCGTCGGGACGCCCACTTGTTGCTAACCGTGTTTTCATTTGAAGACGTCGGGGGTGAGGAAGTAACGCCTTCAATTGTGAGTGATGAGTTAGAACGATGCGGAATTTCTTTGTTTATTGTTGCGAGCTGCCGGTGTAATCATCGGTCGCGATTAATCATTATAATAATCTACGTAGAGATTCCAGGAGTGATGATGTAGACAGAGGAGGTCGTACGAGGGGACGACCAAAACATTCGGAAGAAATATCGCGCAACATTTTCTTCGCTGGAACTTGTATGTCAGACGGCGGAGTCAGTTGAGACGACTTCCACGGCTTTATTGTTAGAGGTTAGAGCTACTACAAGCTGTCTTTTTTTTTCCAAAACTCAGTTGAAATGTAGAAATTCTACATTTCTCTTGATGTTTTGGTACCTCAAATGAAAGACAAGACAATACAGTGAAGAATTATTAGAATTCTTTCTGTTTTTCCAATTGATGAATGATGAGTTGGAGAAAATACTAAAGTGGTGTAAAACCACCATTCAAGCTATAAAATCGGAATTTAGTTAATGTACCCTCAAAGCTAAATGCGTTCGAAAATGTGGTTGGATTGAGCTTTATTCATAAGTTTCTATATAATTGACAATGAAACTACTGGTCTATAATAACGTCAAAGATCCTCTTCATCATCTCAGATATAAGATTAGCATAATAGTTTATCAACAGAAAAGAAACTTTTTGTGGGATAAGTTGCAGCGCCTAGACGAAAGTTCAGATGAAGCCATAGAGGAAACTACAATAAAGAATCAGAAGATATCTCCTCTTCAGGAAAGTGAATGTGATAAAATCTAATGACAGTTTAGAGATTCAGAGCTCCATTGTCTGAAAAAGGTGTTTGACAGATTCAAAATTTACTGCCGAGACCAATCACATATAAGCAAATTCATTACTCCACAGTTCTTGTGTTCGGGCAGATGGTTAACGGAAAAACAGATTTGTAACAATCTTTCCTTAAACAGATTATTTCATGTAAGCATTAAAAATTGTTCTCAAACGCCATACTTAATTATTGAACTGACAATTCGTTTTAAAAGATTCAATTCTAATGAAAAACAATAATAGAAACATTGAGTTTTATCCATAAGTTTCTATACAATTGACAATGAAACTACTGGTCTATAATAACGTCAAGGATCCTCTTCATCATCTCAGGTATCAGATTAGTACAACTTGTGGGATAAGTTGCAGTGCCTATACGAAACCTTAGATAAAGTCTAAGAGGAAACTACAACCTGGAGTGACAATAAAGAATCATTTAGGAAAATTAATGTGGCAAAAACTGATGACAGTTGAGGGATTCAGAGATCCATTGTCTGAAAAGGGTCATTGACAGACTCGAAATCTAAGAAAAAACATTTTTTAATACATTTAATAAGGTCATACAATGACAAAATGGCGTTTGTACATAAAGTGAGTTATTTCGCTATATGAGAAGACAGTTTCTTGATATCACAGAGGATGGATACATCAAAAATTTCTATTCATTTTCTACGAAGTACTTGGCGGTTGAATACTAGATTTGAATAAAATACTGAAACAACCTGACAGAATAGTAAGGAACCATAATATTGTTGGAAATATTGTAAATGATGTTTATTGTAAATAACGTAGACGTGAAAAAGAATTCCTTCTATATACCCAGGTCAGACAAAATTCACATAGAAAGGTACTACTTTGACTACTATTTTGTATAATTGTCGTTATAACCTGAAGACGATTGTGGATACTAACAATCGAAACGTCGTGAATTAACCTTGGTTTGAAATCTTTTTTCATTCTTTACATTCTTTTACATTTTTTCATCATTTATTTTGATCATTTTATTTCCATTTAACTTTTTCGTTATTGAAATAATTATTATTTTTATATATTCCATCTTCTTTTTAGGTCAGAATAATTTGTTTTTTCAGAAATTAGCGTTCTTGGATTTTTTCTAATCACTTTTTGACATTATAACTTTTTCAATCAACTCAACCGAATATTTATTTGATTTGATTTTCCATAGATCTCCAATCAGTTGAAAACTCTCCAGACACTTTTGTTTTCGTATAGAAGGGAAAATTTTGTGATACTTTTTGATAGATATTTCAATCAATAACTTGTAAATAGACTTCAATACTATCAGGAAGTCTATAATGAATATTTTGAAAATTTATTGAACGCTGGAGTGGAATTTGATTAAAATTTCTTTGAAAATGAAACTGGTGATTACTGCTAAACCGATCTTCAAAAATGAACCAGTTTTAAATAGGGATTTTAAATACCTTATTGAAGCAATGAGTACAAATATAGACGAGAGCAAATGGTGAATCCGTTGCTTATCACCTAATTATTTTTTTTGTAGTTGTTAGTCTGTAATCTAAGTCTTAGTGTTTTTTGTTTTGTATCACAGGTTTCTGAAGGGAACCAGTCTTGACAGATCAGGCTCCTTTTAACCATACTAGAGCTATTACTCTATTTTACGTATGGTTAATAAAGTCCATTATTATCATTAGTATTATAAAAGTTACAGCAAGCGCCAAACGTGATGGCGAGCCGTCCCCCATGCACACAAACTCATTTTTTGTACTGTACTACTACCTATAATACTGGGCAATAAGGGCCACTGAACATGCTGGCAGCAACTGTATTAGGGTCTCAGGCGCCTCGCGGCAGGCCCCCGCACCTTGTCTCAGGAACCTCTATACCCATCACACGACTGTGAAGACACCATGTGTTGAAGACACCATCCTGGCAGGCATGACGAACCCCTTGGTTTCAGATTTGAGCTCATCTGAGGCTTACAGCCGACAACACAAAGCTGCTTGCGCTGTCAACGGGAAGACACTGTGCCTGTTGTGGTGGCGTCGCTGCTTGCATTATTTATTTTCTCATGTACTCAGAAAATTCAAATCCCCCGCCTGTGTAGCCGCGTGAGTGATGTTCCGAGGTGCATAAGCATGCAGTCTGTGACCGTACGTTCTGTATCCAGCGCGCGGGAGGGTGCTGTGCAGTGCTGCCGTTAAGGTACTATTGTACCGCATTCGGTACTATTCCATGATTTTGATACGAAGATACTACCCGGACCAATATGTAGACTAATCGGTACTATTTACTATAATCCCAATTTTTTACATTTTCACGTTGACTCCCATCGAGTACAGTAAAAAATAACAACAATATGTGTGGCAACAATGCAATTCCGTGTTTCAAGTTCCAGATCAGCAAATACCGTACTTGTGTCAAAATTGCGAGCTATCATCATAACTCTGCATTATTTAATCCTGTGTTCTGTATTGTGCCTATGAACTGTGGTTCTGTCATCTGTCAGTCAGTCAGCAGAACAGCAGTTTCAACTTCTAACCTCACAACTCACCTTGAGAAATTGGTTTTATTGTTTTGTCAAAATAAATAGGAATATGGACAGGTAAAAATAAATTCTCGAATCTAGCTACTTGAAAACGTCTTTAGTATTGTTCATTCTATTGTGACAGAAACCTAATTAAAACAAAACACATTTGCAATCGTGAGAGAGCAATTTGAAGAAGGAAAAAGACACCTTTTTATCAAATGTTCTGATTATGATCTTTCTCTTAAGGAACATTTCTTAGTTTCCAGCAAATTTTTTACTCCATATATTTTCCGAATTTAAATGGATAACATTATTACACGTTTGGCATTACTGGCATTTGGTCTGAAATGACTTATGCGCATGTGCCATGCCTAGTCTTGCGCAGTACATTTTGGGTACTATTTTCTTGTAAATTTCGGTACTTTTTGAATTGACGTTGCGGCAGCACTGGTGCTGTGGCTGGTGTGCTGACGTCGCTGCTTGAAGCAATTATGCCCACAGAAAATTCAAATCTCCCGCCTGTGAACCACGATGTTCTGAGATGCAGAAGTTTGCTAGCGACCACGTGACAATTTGGTACACTCTGAATGGCTGTCTCACCGCCTAGCTAGCTGGGTGATAGATTGAGGACACCACGTGACAAGTTGGTGCACTCTGGTTGGCTGGGTGGTGTGTGTGTGTGCCTTGCATGGCGAGCTGAAAGGCAACCTGACTGGTGTGATGACGTCACTGTCTGCCTGAAGTGGGGTTGTTAAAGAAGATTCTATGCATTATTATTATCATCATTATAATATTATTGACAAGACTACAAAATAGAAAAACAAATATAATTAGACCAATGTGGTAATCTATATGTACGCGCCTCGTATATAGATAACAATAATCAACAGTCATATTAGCACATAGAAATGAACTTTGAAAAATGCTTTCGAGAGAGGGGAACCACAGTTATCTCTCAGAACATCAATTCGGAGACAATTTTTGACATCGTTAGTAAATTATCAGAAACAGCTGCAATACATACGTTTTTTGTCAATAAATTGAAATAAACTTCCTCGCGTAGAAAATAGGCTACAAAATAATAATAGTTATTTCAATGTGGAGATGATCTGATCCAAATTACTTTGCAAATGAGAGTAAACATATCGATGCTTTCACATATTCCACATTGGTGGACTATTAATGCCAAAATTAATAAATAAATAATAAAATATAAAAGTGATGGAGTGGAGGGTATTTCGAAAAACAAACCTAATATATTTATACAGTTTGTGAAGTTTTTGTCTCCGAATACAGACTTTCTCAACACACTAAAATAAAAAAAAGGGGAAAGAGCTTGAAAAAATTTGAAAGAGATGACTTTAGAACACTTCAAAATTGATGGTTATAATTATGTAAACATTTACAGAACTCTGGCGTCAGAGTTTTGAAACATCTGACATTGGTAATGTCGTGTCCGAAGCTAACGGAAGTAATAAGAGTGACATTAATAGTGGAATAAATAGATTTCTCTCTCAAAATAATCTAATCATTAGCTCGTTAATTACAGATTGGTATATCAAATCTACGCATTCGGGAAAATAATATATTGATTATTATTATTCATTCCATCACAAATCAATGAAAATGAATTCAATTCTCTGCTTAAAAAATATAATGAAACATTAGCCCATCCTTCACTTAGGAAAAAAACTTATAATGAAGAATATACTAGTGGGAAGAAGATTGCCGGTAGTCAGGTATATGAGGGAATCAAATATTATTCATTTCCTAATATTGTGAACAAAGCATCCAGCATTAGAAATATAAAAATATCAAAATTTTAAAGGAAATATTGATGCTTCATAATGTCTCTATAATATAACTTGCCATAATTGTGATTCAAATTATATTGGAACAACTTTCAGAACATAATCGAGTAGAATAACTTCACATAAAACTGATTCTGCATCGAAACAGGTCACAAAATTGAATTTTAATTCAGAAAGCAATATGTCTGGAAGATTTCTTGAAATGATCCAAGTCAACAAAAATCCGAAGAATTTGAATCTATTTTCTTATTAGTCAGTGGGCTATGCTTGAAGACTGGCAGAAAACAAATCTAAAGAAATGAACTTTAAACGTTTAAAGTTCATCTTTAAAGTTCATTTCTTTAGATTTGTTTAGTGCCAGTCTTGAAGCATAGCCCACTGACTGATAAGAAAGTTTATGTTCCTTATTCAGAGGAATCGGGCAACTTACGGATATGCAGTTGGTTAGTATCTCATCCACTAGATGGAGTGATATTTTGTGATGCTCGCTCCAACTTCGGAAGAGGAATGAAATACTCTGAAAGAATTTCGATTTTTAATTATGGAATATCATTGACTTTAGGTCGATGATGGCCCCTATCTTGCACAGACGAGTGGCTAATGAGACCAAAACCGGTCTGCAAGTGTGCCCGTTCCAAAATTGAAGGTCGACTCTTTCAGTTGTATTGCCAATTGCATATGCAAGAAATTTTCTGTGAAGATTCCTGCACTGATGCCTGTCGGATATAATCCAACGCCCTTCGTTGTATTAGCCAGGGGAGTAGTTGTTTTCTGATAGGCGTCAGTCCATTCAACCTACTGTGTAGGTGTTTATCGAGACTGGCTTGAACGTTTAAAGTTCATTTCTTTGGATTTAATTTGAATCTAAGTAATATTTAAAGTCATTTGCTAGAGCTGGGTACTCTTCATTCATATATAAAATTCCGGAATGAGTTACATACTGCATGAATAATTCATTGGATTATTTGAGATGGAAATCCTTTTTATTATTAATGTCATTCTTGCCATTACAGTAAGCTTTGGTCATGTCTTGTTTTTGTTAACTTTTACAAGTAACTTTAAAATAGTATGAAAAATTTCATGTTTTGATGTTTCAGATTTTACAGTTTGTTAAATTTTAAATAAAGTGCAAAGCAATATAAAGTGGCAGGTATAATCTTCATTTTGGTCAATTTTTCCCATTGTAGAGCCCTGAAAATCAACATCGGTAATGAAGAAGTAAATGTATCTATGAGTCTTCACTGATTCTGTCCCAAACTATGTTATAATTCCAAAATAGTAGGCACTAAATTCTCAGAAATGACAGACGTTCCGCCTTAATCTTTCTCTTGCAGTGGCGTACGGAAATTAAACTACATTGATGAGGAAAAGTGATAATGAAATTTATAGAATAATAACCTTGACAACAATGTTTTCTTTTTCATGCAACATTTCTGAGAATTTTGGGATCACAAAAACTATTCAGAAAACATGGAACTTATTGATGTATTTTATGGCCATTATTTATATCATGAACGAACTTGAATTTTTCACCAAGCACCTCACCGTCAAAAACTCTCATTGCAGAAAATTATTTCAGCGGAGATAAGGTGATAGAATTTATTCTTAATGATTAGCTGATACTTTCAAATTACTCAACACCGTTTTGATAATACTGAAATTGATATGACATGATTTTTAATAATCAACTTACCATAAAGAAACTTCCAAAATATAACACTATTTTGTCGATTGGAATGAACCAGTTGAACGATATGGTAATAAAAAGAGTGGTAATAAAATAAATTATCAACTAATCCATTTGTGTGTTTAAAAATGAATAGTTGTAAATAGAGCCTTGGATTAAAATTAACAATCAGTGTGAATCTCATGTCAATTCAGATATTACAGGTTTCTGCAAAACAGTACGGAGTACGGAGTATGTGTGTTGTAACTCTTCCCATCCAGTTGACGGAAATAAATTATATTGGGTTGTTTCAAGTTTTGTCAGTTTTGATTTCATGTATTTTTGTAGTCCCATTTCTCGATAAATATTTATTCTACTATATCGTGGTATATACTGATGAATAGAGAATTTGATACTCTAAACATTGATGTTGTTAATTTTTTTCTACATTTCCGTGTATTTCCTCTCTTCGCCTTATTACTATATGTTATCGTTGACAAATTTGTCAAATTGACCCAAGGCATTGCTGAAATAGTCCGAAAAATCAACCAGGCATTTGGCAATGATAATGTTGATGAATGCATTTTTCGACGATGGTTTTTCAAGGACAAAACACAAGCACTACAAGAAAATCCTTAAGGAACTCTAAGAGCGGAGCCTGTGCGAAAGTAGTGATTCACATTGGATGTGAATCGCTGGAGATTAAATCCATTTGAAAAACATTCTCAGGAAGTTTATTTCACATAAACTCAGTTCCCCAAATGAAAACGTTCTTGAACAGTGAAGTTCGAGGTGTACTGAGTTGAACTTCAAAACAATGAGCAACCACAGTCCGTCGCGTATTTCTGATATGTACCGTTCTTGATGGAATCAAATTTGCCAAGTCACTTGAACATTTCTTGTGAAAGTATCTATAGAAGAGAGACAAATCTCCAACCTTTCTTCGATGTTTCAGACTATCGAGGTTGCAAGTGATGTTCGCGTCTTCAATCAGGCGGATGGCTCTTTTCTGGATGGAATCCAGCAGCTTCAGGGTATGCTTAGGAGCTAAGCTCTATACATGAGAACAATACTCCAAAGAAGGTCTGATCTGAGCTTTATAAAGCATTAAAAGTTGTTGAGATGTGTACAGTTTTCTGGTTCGGAACAGTGTTTAAAGCTTTTGAGATGCGGCTTTTGCAATTCCAGCGACATGATTGTGCAAAGACATATTGGTGTCTATTTTAACCCCCAACAAACTTATCGAAGCAGAAAGTGGAATTGTCTGACCTGACATTATTATATCTGGATGTTTGGAGAAAATCGATGCCTGGGTTTTTGTGGCATAGAATTGAAGCTGGTTATTTCCACCCCAATTTGAAATTACTTCTAGATCCTCATTAAGATATGGAAACTCCTGCTGCCGGTGAAGATGTGCATCCGCCGATGATGTCCTGGAATCCAGATGGAATGATGTTTCTGAGATTTTAGCCTCGAAGATGAGCCCTGACAACAGGAGATATTTACGACAGTGCTTGGACACCGATGAGACACCCAGGGACTTCCCGAAGGTGGAAACCCACAGTGGTTACTGTATGATGGTCAGCAGCGGATGTAAATAACTATAACTTTCTGCAACCGAATAGGACCTCAAGTACTGCATTTTGGGTCGTTTTCACATAAGTAGGCCAGGGTAACCCTGGGAATCTACAGAAGAATGTGCAGGAAAAACTGGGGGCTGAACCCAAATATGACACTCTGGTTATATACAAGGGTAGTGAGACCCATGATAACATACGATGTAGAGACTTGGTTGACAAGAACAAAGCAATCGGGTATGGCTAGACTATTAGGCGGCATACAAAGGCTGGCGTGCCTAAGTGTCCCGGGAGCCATGAGAATGACCCCAACTGCAGCATTTGAGGTCCTACTCGGACTTTCACCGTAGCACAGCTACATGTAAACCTCGACTGGTGACACATAGGCTAATACAGGGGTAAACCCCAGTCAGCCAGTCACTCGGTGCAAATACATGAAACTGTACAATGAACTGAAGGTAGATCCAATACTAGGAATGCCCGTTGATAACACAGTTCCGTAGTACAACTTTCGAAAAAATTTCAAAATCATCATATTAAATAGAGAGGATTGACAAAATGCTCCACCGGTAAAAGCGGAGGAAATTTGGTATACAGATGGCTCAAAGACCCAAGATGGAATGGGAGGCAGAGTAAAGACGAGATTCGCACCCAGCCTCGGACATAATGCAACTGTGTTCCAGGCAGAAGTAGTGGCCATCGAACACTGTGTAGGGAAAATAAACAGGCGGAAGGTCCCAAATAAAACCAATGCCATTTTCTCCGACAGCCAGACGGCAATTAAGGCGCTCAGCTCATTTCAAGTCTTCTCAAGACTGGTGGGAAGCTGTCTAAGCTCACTCAAGGAGCTAAGTATCCAAAATAGGGTCACTAGGGCAATGAGGAAGCTGATGTTCTAGCCCGTAAAGGCGCATCCAAGGCTATGATCGGCCCAGAACCCTTCTGCGGGCTAGCGAAAGCATGTATAAAGACATCCATAAACTCATGGATGCAAGCCGAATCGATAGATTGGTGGAATAAGAGTTCATGAAGAAATCATTACCCAGATTGACGGAAGACCTGCTAAACCACAACAGTGAGATAGTAAGGGTAGTGGTAGGTCTACTAACGGGTCATAGCCGACTCAGGAAACATTTGACCAACATGGGTCTGACAGAAGGAACCCAATGCAGGTTCTGTCAAGAAGAGAAAGAAATCGCACTGCTTGTGCTCTGTGAATGCGAAGCGATAGCGAGGCCGAGACACGCAAGATGCGGCGGGAAAGAGAAACCAGAGGCTGCCAGCTATATGAAGGGGTCGGTGTCAAGGCTATATAGTCTCATCAAAGAGATCAAGCTAGACAATGAGCTCTGACAACCAAGGAGCATCACAATAGATATTAAAAGGTCGCAGTGAATCAGGCCATGGGCCATCTCCCCGACAATCTAATCTAACCGGGACAAACCTTCACAGCATTCCGCCATTCAGGACCTGACAAAAAAGGCCTTCGTCGACTTCATCGAATCCCGAGCACCCAATTTTTATGCTGACGGAATTATTCGAATTGTGTTGTGTAAATAAAAGAGGAAAAAACTTTTGAAACAACATAATACATAATATCTGTAACTACTGAAAAAAGCGTCAATTACATGAATGTTTTTTGTCAGCTAATGAACTTTAACTTCGTAGGCGTAGGCAATGACCAGATACATTACTCAGCACCGTCGAGATCAATCACAGATAAGCAAATTCATTTCCCCACAGTTGGTGTGTTCGGGCGGATGGTTAACGGAAAAACAGATTTGAAATATTATTTTCTGGAGTAAAAAAATAGGTTGTAAGTAGATAGAGGGTCCCCAATTTAATAATCCATATGTCATAACATTATGAAATAGTGAATGGTATGTCATGATAGCCGCTTCCCTACCTAAATTAATTTTAAATTGTCTAATAGCATAAATGGCCTTAGATAACCTACTCGAAAGATTGTCTGTGTGAGTTTTCCACGACAAGTTGCTGTCCAAGTGAATTCCTAAAAACTTTAACGACTGAGCATCATTTCCTTGCTTTAAGAGTATCATAGAAGCTGTTTTCGCTTTATCGATTTGTAATTTATTTGCATTGAACCAATCATTAGCTGACTCAGTTATGTCCTGGATAACGGTGGTTTCCTCTCCTTGTCTCACTCTCGGATAAAATGTTGTGTCGTCGGTATATAAGATAGTCTTCTTGAAGATTGAAGATTTGATTTGAATGCGAATGTAGTGGCATAAGTAACAAAACAAAATCGAAAAACTCACTTGGAAATGATGGAGAAAGCCAAATCTGGAAACATCCTAAAGACTCATATGTGGATTTTTACAAAAAAAACACTTAATAATATTCAGAGCTCCCCGATCTAGCACCAAACACCAAATACCAACTTTTTTATCTGATCAAAGTTCTCCAATCCATAACACAAATGTGTAACATTTAACCGATCCTGTAAAAAGCTTCGATAAATACTGAAAATTAAGCGTTTTTTTTCAATTTTCGACGCGGAAATCGAAAACAAAACTATAAATATTTTTGTTCGCGTTTTGTAATGGAACAAGATTTGTAGAAGTCCAGTCCATTAACTAAAACTGTGTTTAGGTTAATAATACTTCATTGATATGTTTATGAGCTCACTGTGAATATATATGAGTTTATTTCAATAGACTCCGGCAAATTTCTTTTTGTAACAGACTTTAACGGCATTTTTTCAATTTGATCGAATGTGAGTTGATATATTGTCTTAATTCTTGTTTTGTGTTGTTTAATCCACGTTATTAGGCAAGATAAAAAGGAGAAGATTTTATACATGACTCTCTACAAAAACGATCGTCGGAATATTGTATTACTTCGTATACGAAATTTAATTTCTCAGAAAGTTTGGATAATAAAATCAATAAGCAGCTTCAGGGTATGCTTAGGAACGGAGTTCCATACATGAGAACGATACTCCAAAGAAAGTCTGATCTACGTTTTTGAAGCATCAAAAGTTGCTGAGGTGTGTATAGTTTTGTTTCGGAACAGTGCTCCAAGCTTTTGAGAAGCGGCTTTTGCAATGAGCCTTTTTCCTGAGAATAGTACAGTGAACGTGTCACGAGAGGCAGCACTAGTAGTGGGGACAAACAAACTATTCACATGTAAAACAGTGTTATTTACGTAATATTAATTTATAATTTGAAAGTATGAATCTGACATGAAAAATTATCTTGTGCTAGTATAATGCCAACAAAGCATTGCTGTTTTGCCAATTTTACGTAGGATAATCGATATCAGGAAGAAAACGTGTTTTTTATACCATTTATAAAAACTCATATTAATTAGGTTATATGTAAGAAATGGATACATGCTTCGAAGAGAGTGGATTTAACAGTGCAAAAAATAAATAAATATTCATGGGTATGCTCTAAACATGAAATGAATAGTAAATTTTTCATAGTTAATTACTATTGATTAGAATGAGATATAACTTCAATCGTTTATTTAATTATATTCATTTATTATATTTAATTAAATTCATTACAGTTTGAATCTACCGCTACTCTTTTACTAGAGTCTGTATACTAACCTATCTAATCTGGCAATATGCTAGTACAGTAATTGATGAAAACAAAATAAGATGGGCTATATCGGGTTTTTCCCCTTTCAAGTCACCAGGACCTGATGGTATAAAACCAGCCCTACTTACTTCAGCGGGGACTGGACACTCTTATGCCGCACCTGGTTGGAATATTCAGAGCCTCTCTAGCTCTGAGGTATATTTTCAGTAAGTGGAGAGAAGAGTAGTATTTATACCCAAACCAGGTAGGATGGACTACACCCTACCAAAAGCATTCTGACCAATTAGTCTCACATTGTTTTTCTTAAAAACCATGGAGAGGTTATGTGAGCGGTACATAAGAGACGAAGTACTTGTTCACAATCCACTTCATCCAAATCAGCATGCATATACGCCGGGAACGTCTACTGATTCAGCCCTTCACCATGTGGTTGGCAGAATCGAGAGATCAATGGACAACAAAGAATTCACCCTGGGTATATTCATAGATATCGAGGGAGCGTTTGATAAAACAACCTTTCCAACAATTACCCAGCAACTACACTCCAGGAATGTACCCCTGGTAGTAGAAGAATGGACACTCTCTAGTAGAGTAATAAGTATTAATGAAGAAGACATCACAGTGAAAGGACTGGTCATGAGGAGATGTCCACCTTAACAAAAATGGATTCTATACAATTGCAGATGACATAGTTATCTTGCAGACCGGCAAATTTGTAAACACACTGTGTAATAGAACGCAGGATGGGCTCAAATTAATAGAAACATGGTGTAAGGAACACTCACTGTCGATCAATCCCAGAAGACTGTCTTTTTCACCAGTAAAAGAAGTTTAACGGGCTTAAAACCTCCCGAAATCTTCAAAAGCAAACTAATAAACTTCTCTGAAGAGGTAAAATACCTTGGTACTATCCTCGACAGGAAGCTAAAATGGAACTGTCATCTACAGAGTAGAGCAAAAAGAGCAGGACAGTGGGACGCGCATGGGGTCTTTCACCCCGTATGGTCATCTACACTGCAATAATAAGACCTATGTTAACGTATGGAGCCATTGCATGGGGACCGAAAGTTCTACAAGCAACGACCATCCAAAAATTATACCAAATACAACGAATGGCTTGTTTAAACATCACAGGAGCCATGAGAACAACACCAACCGCGGCAATGGAATTAATCACGAGCCTGACCCCTCTTGATCTGCACGTTAAGGAGGTTGCCTTGATGGCCATGATATGATTGCGCACGGCTGGTGTAAACTTCGAAGTAGGAATGGGTCAATTGAGGCTGGACCTATGGAGGCAAGCGCTTACTGCGCAACCTCTGCTGCAGGCAACAAGTAATGCAATTGAGTAGGAGATTTGAGCCGGTTCTAAGCCTCCCCCCACCACTATGACGTATTAATTGCTTTTTTATTGGTTGTTGTTTGGTGAAGTCAAGGTGATGTGACCTTGAAGGGTGTGGTGTATGGATCGTTCAGAAATTTTTTCCCGGTTCTAATCCTCCCCCCACCAATATGACGTGTTATTTGCTTTTTTTTTGTTGTGCAGTGAAGTCAAGGCGTTGTGACCTTGAAGTGTCAGGTGCATGGATCGTTCAGATTTTTTTTTTCATATGAGATTTTGTGTGTGTATGTGTGTGTGTGTTAGAGAATGCACGGTACAGGGTTTCATCATGTGCTTGTTTGTCTATGTACAAACATACGTCTGCATACTTCGAAGATCCTCCAAGTAATGAATGCTCCATCGGTGTGAGGGCACCAAGTTAGTAGTGGAGTGACGTCACAGCAATAACCGTTCAACGGCTAGAGAGCGACATGTTCACTCCACGACGTGTGGCAGAGTAATGCGTATTCATCGGTCTGCTCTCACCTCCCTCGATGTAGTGAAGGATGTGACGTAACGCCCCAGACTCGCCATCAATGGTGACACGCAGGCGGGCGAGGACTGTGCTAACGTCTGTCTTCTCCGAGAGCGCAACGACAATTGCTTGTTCGGCTATCGCTCTCGAAGCAGTGAATGATGTGACGTAACGCATCACCCTACCCTCGCTATTGATGGTGACACGCAGGCGGGCGAGGACTGTGCAAACGTCTGCCCTCTCCGAGAGCGCAACGATCACTGCTTGCTCGTGCCGGCAACTCGCATCAAATTGGGAGATGGGCTTGGCTGTGACGTCAGGCATCACTAGCGGATGCATCGATGTGTCCTTACCTACCCTCACTCTCTACGGTGATGCGCAGGCGACGTGGATTATGGTATTTAAGAAGCGGGCGAGTGTTGGTTATGTCAGTTTCCATCGAGTGAGTTAGTGAGAACATATCATAGAAAATGTATTCTTGTGAATGTGGTAAATCTTTTACCCGTAGTGACAACCTTCGTCGTCATCAGCTCCAGAGTTGCCAAGGAGGGCCATCAGTGAAACGAGTGAGATTAGATGACGCTGCAGCACCTATGTACACATGTAATTGTTGTAATGTGATGATTCCATTGACTCAAGTGAATTCTCACAATAGAACTCTACAACATAAGAATAATACATGTGTTCAATTCAGTGATGGTGTTCAAATTATAAAGAGCGCCTTCAAACGTCGGATTGCGACATACAGGGTGCAGAGTTCCATTGTTTCCACCGATTACATGTTATTCTTTAATGAAATCAGGCAGAAAGTTATAGAATTATTGGAATCGGCCATCAGGGTTCACAAAATCATCAAAGTGAATATGGAAGTATTTGGGAGTTATATTCTACAAACACAAGACCTGAAGGAAACCAAATCATTTAATTCACAGAATAGAACAGTTGATCAATCTACTGATTTGAATTCCTTATTTGATGGATTTCGAAATGGGATTATCGCTCAAACTACAGAATTCCAGGAACGTGATTCAGGTAAACATTTCTACCAAGTTTTAATTGGATGGATTAGTAATATTGTTCTGTATTTAAGGTTGGACTTGTGAAAAAATCATGTTTCTGGAGTTGAACATTAATAAATACAGCCCGCTCAGTGGATGTTCATATGTGAAGCTGCCTGAATGTATTGAGCGTAGGAAGGCCGTGGTTAATGTCCGTAATGAAGATCAGCATTGTTTTGCATGGGCTATCACTTCAGCACTACATCCTGCAATCGATAGAACATCAGAAGTTTCATCGTATCCACATTTCAGTACAGTCATAGATGTGACAGGTATGAATTTTCCGGTAAAGTTGAAAGATATTGTGAAATTTGAAGACAAGAATGATATTTCAGTTAATGTGTACGGTTTAGAAAGTAAATTCGAGAAGGGTAAAATAATGTATGAAATAATTGGACCATTACGTTACTCTCAGAGAAGACTTAGAAGACATGTCAATTTGTTACTTATCACAGATGATTTCGGTAATAATCATTATTGTTGGATCAAAGATCTTTCAAGATTAGTTTCAAGCCAATTATCGGCTCATGAACATAAGAAATATTTTTGTGATGGCTGTTTATTATATTTTTCTAATGAACAATTACTATTACGTCATAAGATAAATGATTGTAATCACTTGAGTACTACAACACCATCAACCAATTTCAAAGTCAATAAATATGGTAAAACGGTACCTGAAAATATACTAACTTTTGAAAACTTTGAGAAACAAATGAAGGTACCATTTGTAGTGTATGCAGATTTTGAATCAGTACTGAAGCCGATTCAAACCACTAAACCAAATCCTGAATACTCGTATTCGATCAAGACATTCAAACATGAGCCTTATTCATTTGCTTATTTGATTAAATGTTCATACAATGATGATTTATCAAAATTTGTTTCGTATAGGGGTGTGGATGCAGCCCAAAAATTCGTTAGCAAAATCGAAGATGATTTGAAAAATATTTATGAAAATCATCTCAGGTTTCCTATTCCTATGGATGTACAAACTCCTGAGGAAGAGGAACAGTTTGCTTCTGCCACAAATTGTGGCATTTGTTCCAAACAATTTAATGATGGCGAAGTCAAAGTGAGGGATCATTGTCACCTCACAGGAAAAAAAAGGTCCCCTGCTGCTCATTCATCTTGTAATTTGAATTTTAAATTGCCAAATTTCATTCCTATAATTTTTCACAATCTCAGTGGATATGATTGTCATTTATTCATAAAGGAATTGTATAAAAACAAAGATAAAGTGGATGTCATCCCACAAACTAATGAAAAATATATATCTTTCACAAAACATCTCTTTACACACTCCTATACGGATAAAGATGGTAGGGTGAAGAAGAATTATTTGAAAATGAGATTCATTGATAGTTTCAGATTCATGCCTAGTTCTTTGGAGAATTTAGGTGCAAATTTAACATCTGATCAGTGTATCGAGATGCGCAAACATTTCCCACAAATTGAAAATTTCAATTTGATGAGAAAGAAAGGTGTATTTCCCTATAGTTTTGTTGATGACATCGAAAAACTGAATCATCCAAGACTTCCAACCAAAAATCAATATTATGATAAACTCAATTGTGAACATATATCAGATAATGATTATGGGAGAGCTCAACTTGTTTGGAATTTATTCGAATGTCAGGATTTGGGTGAATACTCTGATTTATATTTAAAGTCAGATGTGTTACTATTATGTGACATTTTTGAAAACTTTAGAAATATATCTGTTGATAAATATAAATTGGATCCGGCACAATACTTCACTGCACCCGGATTATCGTGGGATGCCATGTTGAAATATACTAATATTGAATTGGAATTACTAACTGATATTGATATGGTTCACTTCTTTCAAAAAGGTATTCGTGGTGGAATAAGTCAATGTAGTGAAAGGAAACATAAAGCAAACAATACATTTTTACCGGATTATAATCCAAATGAACCATCTTCATTCATTTCATATTTGGATGCAACAAATCTATATGGTCACAGCATGTCGCAACCATTACCAACAGGTGAATTTTCATGGTTAGCACCTCATGAAATTCTCAATCTTGATATAATGAATGTGGATATCGATAGTCCTTATGGATATGTATTGGAAGTGGATATACATTATCCCCAAGAACTTCATGATAAACATTCCGATTTACCATTCTTAGTTGAACGTTTGATACCTCCATATGCAAAATCGAAAGTTCCCAAATTAATTCCAAATTTAAACGACAAAAGAAAATATATTGTTCACTATAGAAACTTAGAGCAAGCTGTCAATCATGGTTTGATAGTGATGAACACACATAGAGTATTGAGGTTTAAGCAATCATGTTGGATGAAGCCTTATATAGATTTGAATACTGAAATGCGTAATAGGTCTAATAACAAATCTGAAAAAGATTTCTATAAACTAATGAATAATGCAGTCTATGGAAAAACAATGGAAAACGTAGACAATAGAATTGATGTTAGACTCATTACACATTGGGAAAATATAAAAAGAACTATAGGTGCTAGTTGTCTCATATCTCGACCAAATTTTAAAAAATGCTCTATTTTTACAGAAAATTTTGTTGCCATTCAATTGGCTAGAGTAAAAGTTCATTATGATAAACCACTATATTTAGGATTTTCCATTCTAGAATTATCTAAAACAGTTATGTATGATTTTTTCTATGGATGTATCAAACAAGAGTTTGGAGAAGATGCGTCCTTACTCTACACTGATACCGACTCCCTTATTCTCAAAGTAAATACAGACAATTTCTATGAATTTATCAAAAATAATATAAATAAGTTCGATACATCTAATTATAAAATAGGAAACCAATTCAATATTCCAGTGACAAAGTCAGTTCTGGGTAATTTCAAAGATGAATTCCCAAATGATCCAATAATCAGCTTTTACGGTACAGGTGCTAAAGCGTATTACGTGAAATCTGTTGATGGTGAACTGAAGAAGGCCAAAGGTGTGAAACGATCTGTTATAAAGAATGAATTGACATGTGAAGACTATGAAAAAATCATTGAAGAGGGAGGTATGATATTCAGGAAGATGAACTCGTTCAGAAGCGTATTGCATGATATTTACACTGAATTGAAAAATAAAGTCGCTTTATCGTATCATGACGACAAGAGATTCATCATTCCGAATACCACTCGAACTCTTCCATGGGGTCATAGCGATATAGAATTTTATCGAAATGATCCTAATGATAACATTCGTTGGGTGTCTGAAATCGTTCATTCTTTTTCTCAAGAGAGCGCCTTAGACCAACTAATCAATTTGTTGACTGTAGAGATGAATAATTGAATTATAATTCGAAGTATTATTGCTTATTCCTTCAAACCGGAACATTCTTATTTGTGATTATTTGTGATTATTGTATTATGTATTGTTTATGTATCACTTTTACCAAGTTACTTAGATGAATAAAAAATGATAAAAATATTATTTGTTTCATTTCTATTTTCCTAACCAATTACTGTAAAGTATATAGCATAATGTAAATGAAAGAAATATCAGTTTGAAAAGAATCATCGTAGAGTGCACAATGTCTAAAACAATCGATAAGTTTGGTAGAAAAAGAAAATTGGGTGGTAATGTCATTCGAGGTCCTCCCGGGATTGGTTTTAAATTAACAAAAGATGGTCATTATGACATGCAAAGAAAAATATTGAAAAATATAAGCGAACCAATTGACAAGAGTGATTGTGTAACTGTATCATATCTTGAGGGGGAAATTAACGGAACAAAGGAGGTTATACTTCTAGCCCTACAAGCTGCAATACAATCCACAATAGGTAATATTGCTCGCGATGCCCGTCAAGCATTTGACGATAAAATTGCAGAGGCTCGGATAACTTTCACTCGTAAATTTGACAAACTTACAAATGATGTGGACATAAAAATGTCTGACATAACAGCGTCTACAAATAAAAAATTTGATGCTATGTCAAACATAACAGGGACTACAATGAAAAAGTATGATGTACTAGAAGAGAGAGTTGAAGTTTTGGAGAAAAGCCATAAAGTCAGGCCATCAGGTGGACTGGGATATCCAGGACTGGACATTGATCCAAATGTTAGAATAATAGAACCAAAACCAAAACCAACAGATGACGTATTAATTGAACCAACATGGTGAATTTACTCCCGCGTTAGGTTAGATTAGATTAATACATACAGTAGGTTAGGGTCATAGGTGTTAGGTTAGGTTAGGTTTCACGGCGCGCGAAGCGCGCGGGTGGGGGTGGGGGGCGGCGGGGCCGCGCGTAGCGCGGCCCCGCCGCCCCCCACCCCCCACCCCCCCCTCCTCCCCCGGGGTGGTGGGTGGGGGGCCACCGCGCCGGCGCGCGAAGCGCGCCGGCGCGGTGGCCCCATTACGCTCGCGCCGGCGCGCGAAGCGCGCCGGCGCGAGCGTAGCGAATTGGGGCGTAAGCCGCGCGGAGCGCGGCCCGCTTTCTTCCCACCATTGCTCACCCCGCCCACTTCCTACCACTTCTCGCCCCACCATATTCCAACCATTGCGCATGCACGCCCCCACCTCATTCCCTCCACTCCCAATGATGTTGATACCCCGAGGAGCACGTTCTTCTACATTCAGTACGACAACTCCAGTCATCCAGAGCAGTCCAGCCATACTCAACCAGAAGCAGTGTACTATACGACGAGGAGCTAAGTTTGAGTAAGTTAACAATGTACTTTAATTTTTTACATCTACTAACTTTGTATTATTTTACATTTTTAGAATGGCATCCAACACTCAGGAATTAAATAACGCTGTGGCATCCATCATGCCTATGACAGAGCAGGAGAAGGCATCCACTTCGCGAGTTAGGTGCAGATCCACCAGCCCTGACTTATTCGAGGAGGAGGAGGAAGTCAGGCCTGTAAAGAAGGTTTGCCAACGACCTGCAGCGAAGGTTGGTCCTATTTCTAAGTACCGAGCTACTTGCAATAGGACTAATCCTTATGCAGGTAGTTGGTCGACCGCTCCAAACAGCTTAAGGCCCTCCACACCACCCGCAGCAGTAGTGGAACAACCTAGGGCGCCTTCTCTGGAGGAGCCACCAGTTGTATTGTCCCCATCGGAGGAGGCTCCCATCGTATTCACTCCGTCGGTGGTGCCGCTTTCGCCGATGCTGGCAACACCGGTGACGAATCCTGAAGTGTTAGTGCCACAAGTGCGACAGCCTATCGGAGAGGTTAGTGAAATGTTGGACAGTTTTCTACAGAGATGTAAGGAAGCAGAACATGCTTCTCGAGCTAGTGAGGCCGCGTTGGTTAAAAGGAAGCGCGAAATGGCTGAAATTGTTAACCGACGGAGGGAAGCAGAAAAAGTAATAGCCGAACTAGATCGGAAGTATGCATCTCTGGAGAAAAAGTGTGAAGCAGATACCTCTTCGATAGAGACTTATAAAAAGTTAGTGACTTTTATAAAAACTTTCCCATAGATTAAGTGTAAGTGTAGTAAGATTAGTTTTAGGTTAGTTAGGAATATTTAATTAAGATAGTTTTAAGTTTATGTTTGTAATTTTAGGAAATAAAAATAAAATAAAAAAAAAGAAGTGAAATTAAGGGTGTACATTGTTTTGGTTTGGTACACATTGAACAATGCGATGGTTGGAGCATTTTTCTTCACTTCGTCTCATTATTATTTCCTTTTTTTATTTCAATTACAAGTTCTTCTATGCAAATACCTCACATCAATTTTTGTGTTCTCTAATCTATTGTAAATAATCTCTTGGGAAGAAAATATGTTTCATAATGAAATCAATAAGTATATTTCATATAATTCATATAGTATTTTCAATTTTCTCTTTCATGGAATATAGCTCATGTCATTTTTGAAATTCATTCCCACTTAATCCCCTCTCCTCCCCACTCCTCCCCCACTCCCTTTCAAAAGAATAAAAGTAGGAATTATCTGTTGGAATATTCAGTTGATCAGCCACCTTCAACATGGAACCTGATTCAACTACTGAGCCGTACAGTGACCCAGCGCATCAACATCCTTACTGGGCTTCTATCCATGAAGGTTTCGTTACCTCCACGACGGCACCTCACTCGATGGATTATGATGACATAATTTATGATGATCGGATACAAGTGCTTCACGTTACTGGAACCGATCAAGCGGACCTGTCTGATGGGGATTATCCAGATCCCTATGATTGGCGGAATGATTACGAATGGGATACACAGTCCGGAAACACAGACGACGACGACAGCGATGACGATGATGACGGTGACGCTGACAATGAGTCCGATGATAGTCCTCCACCATCCCCTATCCTGATTGATGAAGTCCTGAATTCAGACGATGATATGTAATCGTTTCCTCATTTCTCCCATCCTTTCTATTCCTTTCCTTTCCTTCCACGGAGTACACACTTTTTGGTTGGTGTACACGAGGCACTGCGAGGTTGGGGCAGTGTCTTTTTCCCTCTCCCTTATTAGTTTTTTTTATAATAATCACTCAGAGTTTCTCATAATAATAATCACTTAGAATTTCAAGAAAATTGTCATTCTTATTGCTTTCGAATTTCAAACACTGAATTGTTCTACATTTACACTTCACCCCCTCCTTTTTTTTCCAATATAAATAAAGCATCAATCCCAGTTCTATATCATTCTTCCACAATGTCGAGTGCTGATTCCACCACCGAACCGATGAGTGTACCAGAGTGTTCTATGACGAGTACAGGCCCCATCCAGGTACATGGAATAGATTCAACGTTCGATCATTTCAGTACAAATTTTGCACAAATGCTGCAACGTATCTATGATCTACCTGATGATTTCCCGGCACGTATGGAAGAAGGTATGCAAGAGGAAGTAGAGGCAGAGTTAGAGATGGATGTCAATGAGTTAGACGATCTAGAGGATAACGAGCTAGATAATTATGCTAATGATGATTCCATTAGTATATCGTCTGATTCAGATGATTATGAGGATGACATCATCAGTATATCATCAGATACAGATGATGATACAATCATCATTGTTTCTGATGATGATGAGGAGCGTTAGTCCATACCATTGCATGGATTAATAAAAAAAACAGCCCTTTTCAGGGCTACAATTGAAGACTGAAACAATAAAAAAAAATAGCTCTTTTCAGAGCTATCATTATACTTTCAAACAGAAACAGGTTCATACCATTGTTAACATTATAGTCTCAAACAAAATGTATGTATGTAAAAGTATTCATCATTATATGCATACAATGATTGACAAAATGCCAACTTCAACTTTCATTTAAAGTAGTACTCATCATATGCATAGATATTCAATGACTATCAAATTCCAAATATCGACTTTTCAGTCAAAGTAGTAATTTATTTGTCATATAATGTATAGATATTCAAAGACTAACAAATTACTTAGACTTTTATTAGTCAAAGTATTCATTTGTCATATAATCTATGAATACTAATACAACTAACTACTGTTTGTGTGAATAATGTAGCCCTGAAAAGGGCTGTTGTTTTTTTTTGACCAGTAGGTCCACGGTTATTGTGCCACAGGTTGGACATTATTACATATAATACATGTAGATACTCGGGTGAAGTTTGTTAGTGGCCTCTCGCAAGCTTCACACCAATTCTGTCCCATTTCCATAATTGAGACAGTGTTGTGGGTGTTGACATGGGCATACCACCCTCCATTATTGTTTCTATGCGAATAAAACCGAAAGCAGCACCAACATAGTTTTTTGTTCTCTCCATCTATTGTGCTGATCAATACGTATGCATCCATTGCACAATACAAATCCAAGGGATCTTCCAGTGTCTCACTGACATTGAGCGTTCGCATACCGATCCTCAAAGCACCATCGCCTTCAGTTGTGTCAGCTTCTATCCCTTCATCATCTCCTTCTTCATCCATGACCCTCTCAAACTCCATCACGTCATCATCTTCGTCGCTTTGGTTGGCCTCGTTTTCAACTTCGTCTATCTCATCTTCATCGACTCCAACATCTTCTGCTTCAACTATCACTTCCTCTAGCGGAACATTGACATCCTCATCATCTGATTCGTCTATCCAATTGTTTTCATCAACAGCAGATATTCTATTTAATGCAGCATTTATTTTTGCAGAATTCATCTTGTTGTTGTTTGCTCACAGTTGTAGAGAGTGAATGAATGAACTCTAGGTTTGCAAGTCGACTTATATAGGAGGTGATGCGACTCCCACTTGACTCGTTTAGAGTGGAATAGTAGGAGAAGTTATCCCACTATACTTTCACATGATGTTGATTTGTATAAATAGAGATCGTAGGTGTAGGAGAGAGCATTCAGAGTTTCTGTAAGTCATCTCTTAATATTTCTAATCGAATTAGTAAAATGCCGTTTCCAAAAGAGTGGAATGAAAAACCAAAAGTGTGTGTCTACCCAATGATGATTGCAGGGGCTATTGTGTGCTACTTTTGTCAAATAAGTAGACCTAAGGATTCAATCAATCCATGTACTGGTATGTGTAGTGATTGCGTGTTGCGGATTCAACTATCGCCTCCTTCTCATCCACCGAAGCGAACAAAATCGGATTATCGTCAACAACAGTTACAGTGTCTGAAGTGTTCCGAACCTATAATATTTAACAATATAGGTATCTGTAGAAATATTTGCGGTACCTGTGCTGCCGTTCCAACTCCACTGCAACGTTGTTTGCGTTGTGATACATATTCCATGAATTGTTGGAATCATGTATGCAATGCATGTAGAAGTACTTGGGATCTGTGTGAGAAGGTTGGTCAACTCTACCCCAATAGGAGAATCCATTTTTTTCAATGTTGGTGTTTGACGCACGAGCAACAACTATTGAGGAATAGAGTCAAAGAACGTTCCACATCCACAGAGACATATTAACATTTTTCATTTTATATTTTTTATTATCGTTATTGTCCTCTATTATTAATAAATATATATATATTTTGAATTTATTTGTATTATTTTCTAACATTTAAAAATACATGCATGCAACACAAAGTTTTCCTCTTAAATGACAAAGATTGTTACATGCGTGAATAGTTTAGTGAGAGAGCGCATGTGCCAGTTGATGAAAGAGCGCATGCGCTAGTTTATTTTCTTCTATAAATGGTGAGGTCTCAGTAACATCATCACCTTTCCTATCCACATTCTATTGCTATCACATATCATTCCTCAGACCTTAATAATCATGAGCTCTATGCCGCTATTGATTGCTGAAGATGGTTCACCACTTATTGATATCGATCAGACTGATTTTGAAAATATTCCAGTATTACATTTATCCAGTCAAGATTCGATAAATGATTTTGATATTAACGACTTCGTTAACTTTGCAGATGTGCCAGAACCAAATGAGCAAATTATTATTGAAAATCCGATCGTTTCGCAATTATCATCACTCAAACACTCTTCATCTACCCTTCCTCTTGGTGTTGATAAGAAATCTAGAACAATCAAGAGGAAGGTTACTAAGGCATCTTCATCGATTGTCACTGACTTTAAAGAAAAGAAAGAATCCAAAAGTGTTGTGCGACAGAAAAAACCCGCAACGAAAAGTGACAGATCGAAGAGGAAGCCAAAAGGTACTCCTAAAGAAATGAAGAGTGATTTGAAAGCTGAACCGCTATCTTCTTTCAGTCCCCTCCATCGGTTTGGGGAAATGAAAAGGAAAGCAAAATACCGTCTTGTAAAGGCACAGATGACTATTGCTGAACTTGAAAAGAGTGAGCGAGCTATTAATGCTAATAATGAAACTCTTGAAGCATTAGATGCCAAGATTGCATTAGCGAAGGTTGAATTGGCTAGAATGTCTAAAGATGCTGATGAACTCCGTTCAAAAATAGGTAAAGATAAGCAATTCCATCAACGTTCGAGAATGCAAGCTCAGGCTGAGCTTGAGCAGTCGACTAAGCTTTATGAGACGGCATTATCAGTGAGAGATAATTGGCAAAAGGAGTTGGATACTGCATTTCAAAGTGACGGCGATTAGTTTTGGGAATGATAATGTGTTTTCAATATCGTGAGTTGAAAAATATAAGCGGGAATGGAGTATACAATTAATTTGGTTTGGTATACACAGAACATTGCGAATGGCTGGGGCAATGTTTACCGCTGCAATATTTTTCAATTCACATACTTATAATTGAAATGAAAACAATAATGAACTTTAATATTACTTTATTCATAAAAGTCACTATTAGATACATTTAAACCATATTTGATTCATCAATCCAAGAATTTTGTTCGCTAGGAAGACCTAACCACTTTACATATACTTTATTTTTTCTTCTCTTCAACACCTTCTCAATCAGATATACGTCAGGATTCTCGGTTCGTAATAACTCTTCTTCGTAAAAACATCCTCTAATCGGCTGTTCATTCATATCTTCAAGATTATAAGTCGTTGGGATGGTTTTATTAATTTTAACAATCTTGAATAGCTCCGTGGTAAAATTCGCAGTGTAAGACTTTTCAAAAATATTTTTGTATTTACTTATACGTACAATATCATTCAATTGGAATTTGGGTTTACTTTGTCTTCCTCCAATTCCATTGATACCCTTGAATTTCAATTTTGTTGTTGAATCAACATTGATGGGTGCCATACCTATTGTACGATGAACTTTATTATTATATCTACTAGTTATAATTGGAAGAATATCAAGCCATTTGTGGTGACCTCTCATCGAAAATTCCTTGTAGAGCCATGCCTTTATTGTACGAATCACTCTTTCTGCTATAGCTGCCTTCTTTGTGCTGAATGTTGAATAATGATTGATATTATATTCTCGCATGAGAGATGAGAAGCTTCTATTAAAAAATTCTTTCCCTTGATCGCTTTGTATATGTTTAGGGGAAAATTTGGCTTTCTTCAGTACATATTTCATTGCATTAGTTATTGTACTACCTGTTTTATCTTTAACTGGCACAGTCCATAGATATTTTGAGTAACAATCAATTACTACAAGTATATATCGGTATCCTTCATTACTTTTTGCATAAGGTTGTAGTTCAGCTAGATCTATTTGCCATAGATCTGCAAAACCTTTGATGGTAGTTATTCTTCTACGAAAATTACGTCTTGCAGGTCTATGTAATTCATTAACAACTTGTCGTTTGATATCACTTACTTCATTAGTCATTCTATTTCAATATGATTAAAGAGAAAAAAAGTGATAATGTTACTGCATTGAATGATGATGTGACAGTGATCATTACTTGTGGATATATATTAATATATTATACCTTCTTCACGTAATTCTTCAATTATTGAAATTATTTCATTATCATGTCCGGTATGTCCAGCTGACTTTGATGCTACCAATAGTCGTAGGCGAGCAACTAACTCTTTCGGTGAATTCCAGTACACATAATTCGCAGGTTTAGAATTATATGTTTTCTCCATTTTCACTCGTTTGAGTGCTCCACCAATTTTACTTCTACTCCTAATTGGATATTGTCGTGAGTCTAATAGTGGTTTGATGACTTCACGAAATTTTTTAGAATTTGTATTTTTAAAACCATTCTTCAGATGATATTGTTTATATGGAGCATTCGTTATTTTCAATATTTTGGAATATACTTGACGAGTTTCTTCATTATCAACATCTTGTGGATTCTTCAAAAAGATCATATCATATAATTCTGGACTACCTGCGCATTCATATTTTTTCACTTTATTAGCATCCCAAAATGAAATGTTTCCATCTTTGAAATGTACCACTAGACTTCCCATTTTCAGCTTTTGTGTAATTGGATCCATACGTACGCCAAATGTTCCATCATATGCTGGATTTCTAGATTTTACATTATTCAAATGTTTCATCAAAACATCTTCACCACTTTCATTCATAACAGGTGAGATGTCAGGATCCGAGGAATCGATGTGGGACGATGATGGTGTTTCGAATAGAGTTGTTCTCATATCGTCTTGAAGTGTGCTCGTGTCACTATTCACAGATGATACACCATCAAAAGATTGTTTTCTTCCTATTGGAGTACTCATGGGATAATTTGAAGTAGATTGAACAGATCCACGATTTGGTGATAACACTGCTGATTTAGAAGTAGCGTTTGATGATAAAACATTCAATGGTTTCATTATGGGCTCATACAATCTTTCAAGTGTCGAACGATTTTCAATATTATCATTCTTGATAGAGTTGAATTTCTGTCTGACAGCTTCTGTTGTCTCTACTAGTTGACGTTTCAAATTCATTTCATTGTTTTTATGTTCAGAATCGTTTTTTGTATTCATAATGCCCTTTTTAAATTATAGCTCAATTCGTTGATGAAGTGACCTCTACAATATTCAGTGATCGAATAAGTTTCAAAAACAAGATCATGGGTATATAAAACTATCGAATCCTTTGCGATATCTACCTTCATCTATTTTTCTATCCTTATCAATTACTAGAAATCCATATTGATCCTCCCAGCATTTAACACACATCAATTGGAATTGTTTGAATGTTACATCGGGTGAAACATGATCTGAATAAATGTGATGTAAATTCGTCTCATCTTGTTTGAACATTATAATGAAATTGGTATTGTCACGCACTAACTGTTTGGGTACCCGTGAATATGTCTGTGCTAGATAAAAACAATCAACATCCTTATGACGTCCCATACAGAAATATGATCTAATAATATCTTGCTTTTCACATATCACATCATCGAAAATGAAAACAGAATTAGGCTTAGCGTCGGAGGGTTCCACTATTTCTGCATTATTGCTGAATGTATAAAAACCTAATCCTTTTATAGGTTCCAAAACACTTCGCAAGTACTGATATTTAGGTTGATTGAGTGACTTCGAATAGAGATACACATTTCTAAATCTCAATCCTTGTGGATGTGTTAATAGTGATATCATTGCATTCGTCTTTCCACAATTTGAAGGTCCTATAATGAGTCCTCGAACTGATGATGGAAGTAGTGGACCATGTCTGAATACTCTTTGTCCATTCAATCCACACCCAAATTTCTCATCTAGATTATCTACAGCAAACTTTTCTTTCTGTTTTACAATGCGCATCGTGCCGTGGTTGGAGACTATATAAATGTTATTAGCTTATTCATTTCAATGTGTACCATCAAACGATACGGACGTATTGAAAGTGATCGTAAAATTAAAAGAGGTTGTGGTTTTGTTAATGATTTAATAAACAAACTTCCTTTCGAATTACATCTACCTGGAGGATATCAATACTGTGGACCGGGTACAAAATTGAAACAACGTTTAGCTCGTAACGATCCTGGAATCAATAAATTAGATATTGAATGCAAAAAACACGATATTCAATATTCTAAGCATCCATCTGATCATGCAGCAAGACATTTAGCCGACAAAGAACTTGAATACAGCGCTTGGGATAGGGTTAAATCAAAGGACGCGAGTATTGGGGAAAGAGCAGCTGCATTACTTGTCACCAACATTATGAAAGCGAAAAGACATATGGGCATGGGTTGTAGTACCAATAAGAAAAAATGTAAGAGGAAACAATCGAAGAAAAATAATATTAAAAAAGTTGCATTTGGTGCTGGGATAGTCCATAAAGTGCGAAATGTATTGAAGAAAGCTGGTGGGAATCAATTTGTGACGAATAATAGCAAAAAAGCTATCACTGTGGCATTGCAGGCGGCACGTAAATACCTTAAAGCTGCCGGTGGAAAGAAGAAAATCCGCACACCACGCATAATTCCTGTTCCCAAGATCGGTGGACTTTTACCATTGATACCAATTTTTGCTGGACTATCCGCACTAGGAAGTTTGGCGGGAGCCGCTGCTGGTATTACCAAGGCCGTGAATTCGGCAAAAGCCAGCAGAGCGGCTTTAATGGAAACCAATCGTCACAATAAAACCATGGAGGCTGTAGCATTAGGCAAACGCGGAAGTGGAATATATCTCAAACCATACCGTAAAGGTTTAGGACTATATTTAAAACCATACAAAGCCACAAACAAAACAAAAAACTGATTGAACCCCTACCTCAGAGGCCTCTTACTGATCTCGATCTCAGTTATTATGCACAAAAAATGAAAATTCCACATTTTCGTGGTGTTTTTATGCGTGATAGATTACCATCTTCAGGTCCAAAACAAAACGAGACAGCTATTGTTAATTTAGATGGAATAAGTGGACCAGGAACACATTGGGTGGCATATAAAAAATGTGGGAAAGAAGTCACATATTTCGATAGTTTTGGAGATCTACCCCCACCATTGGAATTGACTCGATTCTTTCGAAAATGTTCGAATGTAAAAATCAAATATAACTATGATCGACAACAGAAATTTAATACAGTTCTCTGTGGTCACTTGTGCTTGCAGTTTCTCTCTAAATAATTTTCCAAATAAAAATGGATTCAACACCAAAACTGGATCGGGAGGCTATCAAGGGAATGGGGTTTTCACTTAGAATGTTTTCAAAATATGGTACCTTGAAAAAAATGGATAAAGTGATGCTTGCAAATATGCCTAAGGAAGTGATACTTGCATGTGTTGCACATGAGATTGCATATGTTTGGGAAAAGTTGCCTAAGCATCTGCAAGATGACATCGATATAATGAAACATAGATATTGTTATGAGCACCACCACGATCAAAATTCAGATTCGGATGTTAATGATGGTCCTATACCTCGAAAATCTATGTGTTGTATTTGTAATATAGAGGATGTGAATATTGGTATCAATAAAAATGATACTTATTACAATACAACACCTTCCAAAAAGTGTAAATTGTCTCAAATGTGCTGTTGCTGTGTACAATAATAAATTGAAATGTGTTTCAAAATATTCATCAGTCATGTCACGAAAGTTCGAGCTACAAGCTGTCGGGACAAGTGTCTTGAGTGCGGATTTTTTTCCACCAATTGAATTGGATAGGAACAGTCGTTATGGATTAGGACTTTTGGGATTCTATGGATGCAATACAATCAATAATATAACTGAAGCTAATAACTTAGTTAGTTTTAGAATCAGTAATGACAACTCATCGATACCCCAAAAGTTGACAATTGAAATTCCATGTGGTGCTTACGAAATAGAAGAGATCAATGCCGTCATACAGAAACATATCATGTTCAGATTGTTTCATGATAAAAAACCAAATGATGTCGTTGCAGATGATATTTTCTATCTACACGCCAATAATAATACATTCAAATGTGAAATGCGATCCAAATATGAAATTGATCTGACACATCCAAATTCTATAGCAGAAATGATGGGGTTCGCTCATGGAATATTTCCACCAAATCAGATACATGAATCATCATTACCAATAAACATTACAACTGTGAGACTTATCCGCTTAGATTGCAATATAATATCAGGTTCATATATAAATGGTGAAGAATCTCACATTCTTTTCTCATTCGATATTGATGTTGAACCTGGCTACAATCTTACTAAAGAACCACACAGTATTATATATATGCCTGTCAGTCCAGAAGGTCGTCAATTGATTCACAACATTACAGTGCGTATTTTGGATGAAAAAAATAACCTTATCGATTTTGGAAGTGAAGAAGAGATTTTCATTATTTTGGAATTGAAGAAAATCGAATAACTGTTGTTATGGGTTTCATTTACAATAGACAAAATCACATTGAACAATCCCAAACGAGTTGCACTATCAAAAAGAAAGGTGTGCATAAAAAGAAAAGTGTGCATAAAAAGAAGCTCATTCCACAAGTGTATGCTAAACAGTTAGCACATAACGCTCTGTCTGTGAGTGATCTTAAATTTTTGAAATCGATTGGATTGAAAGTGAGAAAATAACAATGGTGCTCGAAACAAACAGTGAAAAGTTGAATATATTCAATGAACCAGTGCTCGATCATTCTCTCATAAGTTTACATGAGCACACATATAAGCCCTATGGATCACCGCTATTCAGGAATTCGGATGAAATCAGAATTGCAATCAATAATCAAGATGTTATACTAGATATTGCCGACAGCTTCATTTACATAGAAGGTAAATTCACCCCCAAAGATGTAGCGAAAACATGCTATCTCTCGAATAATGCAATTGCATTTCTCTTTGACGAAATTCGTTATGAAATGGGTGGTGAACAAGTGGCTGTTGTTAGAAAACCTGGGATAACATCTACAATGAAAACCATGATATCATTTGGACAATCTCATGCTAACACATTATTAACATCTGGTTGGGGACTTTCACAATTGAAGCAAGATATCTTGGATACAAACAGTCATGTTTTTAGTGGAAAACTACCACTGAAATATTTGATGGGTTTTGCTGAAGATTACAACAAAAGTATCTTGAATGCCAAACAGGAATTGATTTTGATTATCGCTCGATCATTCAAAAACTCGTATATAGGTGAGGTTGATGCTGATTTGGAAATAAATAAAATCGAATGGAAAATAAGACATATTGTACCAGATGATAAACACAAGCTAAAACTTTTGAGTAGAATAAACAAAAGCGGTCTGAATGCCAAAATCAAGTTGGCGTATCGTATGTGGGACCTCTATGAACTACCATCATTACGTGGGACTTCTTCAGACATATGGGCCATCAAAACAACTAATGCATTGGAAACTCCTCGTTTTGTCATCATCGCATTCCAAAGTACTACCACATCTGAAGATAGAACACAGGATATTACAAAATTCACAACTGCTGATATCAATAGTATTCGAGTATACTTGAATTCTGAAGTTTATCCATATGAGCGTTGGAATTTGAATTTCGATAAAAAACTTGATGCTCCTGCTTATTATGCTTTTGAGAGTTTCCAGCGAAGTTATTATGATAAAGATATGAGTGAACCTCTGATGGACATTGGGCAATTTAGAGAGAATCCACTATTCGTCATCGATTGTTCCCATCAACCGAATGCAACAAAATCATCAACTATTGATATAAAGATTGAGTTTGAGACGAGGAAGACCAAGTTTCCAGACAACACTAAAGTATATGCATTAATTTTGCATGATACAGTTTTAACATACAATGCATTGGATGGTTCAGTTCATAGCAGATATTGACACTTTTTTTCACTCTATCATATACTGTTTTATGATCTTTTTTTTATTTGTAACTGACTTATATCATGTATTGTATTTTATATCATATTTATTGTTTTGTAATCATTTTCTATTGTATTTCATGAGATTTAAATAAATAAAACATGAAAATAATTCAAAGTTTTTTATTTGACATTATTTATGATTTACAGGAACATACAGACTATCTAAAATAACTTCTTCCTCATAATCATCATTTTCGCGACCATCTTCAATTTCCTCTCGATTTTCATCATTCAATTCAAAGTGATGAATAATCCATTCTGGCAAGTATGGTTGGAGGCTATACAGGAATCTTCTTAGGTTCAGTTCAATCATAACCTCACAAAGTTGCCACAATTCCAATTCATTATCCAAAAATTTGTTACAAACTTCTGCACCACTCCAATACTTCTCAGCATCACGAAGGCATAATTCGATTTGTTTTTCATCATAGCATACACTCATATCATAATTGCTTGCATGTTCGGCTCCATCACCCAACACCTTCAATTTAGACGACAAATGTTGAACCGATGATTTGAGATCTACAACATCGACCCAATCTTGACTTGCGTACTGCATCCACATCTTTAAATGGTGGAACTGAAATCGAATAAAAAAAAAACAATAAGCAACCTCCAATTTTTCAGTGATATAATACTCACATTCCCATTTTACTTGTAGTTACAAAGTGGGTGTATTCAACTAAGTTAGTAATGTTTATATTTCCATATAATTATCATCTAATATATGAATATTAATAAAACAATAAGAAATTCATTATAATTACTATTATTATTCAATCATATTGAATTTGACTAGAGTTAGCGTTTTCACACCAAAAAACTTTGTAAGCTATGACCTAAAGAAATTCGCTATAAATTATTACAATTATTATTCAATCATATTGAATTTAACTAGAGATCGCGTTTTCATGCCAGCAAAACTTTGTTGGCTCTGTCCTAAATACACCATCGTATATTTACCACCTGATGAGTTGATACAAGATATATCGTCATCACTGAATTGCAACGAAATACGTTTTGGTAGCCATGTTTTAAATAATTTATCATTGCTCACATCTTGCAAAGTTAATAAAATTGATTTACCAAATCGTGTAGAATAAGTTGACATATTTTTAATTATGTACACTTCATCAATTGGCAATGATGATAAGGCCTTTTGCTCTAGTATTTCAACCTCCTGTACAATCAAATTATTAATTTTATTCAAGTCTACTTTTGAAACGGACATGATGATAATATATATGAAAATATAAACAATTTCCAACAGACAAATACACTCACCGTCTTCCTTCTATTACGAACTGAATAACACTCTACCAATTGCTAACTGCTGCAGATATATTCGTCTACTGATTTCATAGTGTGCCAGGCATTTCTTTTATATTAAACAGTGCGAGTCACCCCCACCATGAAACCGTGAAAGGTTCACATTGCTAGTTGCTATCCACTAGACATGCCTGACGTCACAGCCAAGCCCATCTCCCAATTTGATGCGATAACAGTTGCCGGCACGAGCAAGCAGTGATCGTTGCGCTCTCGGAGAGGGCAGACGTTTGCACAGTCCTCGCCCGCCTGCGTGTCACCATCAATAGCGAGGGTAGGGTGATGCGTTACGTCACATCATTCACTGCTTCGAGAGCGATAGCCGAACAAGCAATTGTCGTTGCGCTCTCGGAGAAGACAGACGTTAGCACAGTCCTCGCCCGCCTGCGTGTCACCATTGATGGCGAGTCTGGGGCGTTACGTCACATCCTTCACTACATCGAGGGAGGTGAGAGCAGACCGATGAATACGCATTACTCTGCCACACGTCGTGGAGTGAACATGTCGCTCTCTAGCCGTTGAACGGTTATTGCTGTGACGTCACTCCACTACTAACTTGGTGTCCTCACACCGATGGAGCATTCATTACTTGGAGGATCTTCGAAGTATGCAGACGTATGTTTGTACATAGACAAACAAGCACATGATGAAACCCTGTACCGTGCATTCTCTAACACACACACACACATACACACACAAAATCTCATATGAAAAAAAAAATCTGAACGATCCATGCACCAGACACTTCAAGGTCACAACGCCTTGACTTCACTGCACAACAAAAAAAAAGCAAATAACACGTCATATTGGTGGGGGGAGGATTAGAACCGGGAAAAAATTTCTGAACGATCCATACACCACACCCTTCAAGGTCACATCACCTTGACTTCACCAAACAACAACCAATAAAAAAGCAATTAATACGTCATAGTGGTGGGGGGAGGCTTAGAACCGGCTCAAATCTCCTACTCAATTGAACCCAGGTGTGTGTTTAATAAACTCTACAAAATATAAATTGAGCAGAAAACAGAGTCAGATGCTACAAATACAATACGGATTTATACAGACTGCTCAAAAACCAAAGAAGGCTCAGGATGTGGAGTGTACCCCAGATCACTAAGCCTAAGGATTGAGTGGGAAACGGGAAAAAATACCAGCGTGATCCAAACAGAAGTGGCTGGTATCTCAATCGCCACAAAAGAAATAACCAAGAAAGGAATTTCTGGCAAAAACAAAACAATCTGCACTGATAGCAGACAAGCACTATTAGCCTTGAACAGACAGCGTGTTACCTCAGGGCTAGTACTAGAGTGCCACCAAGATTTAGCCAATGCCTCGGTAGATAATAAAATTATCCTGAGGTGGGGCACGACAGGAGTGAAGGTAATCGCATTGCCGACTCTTTAGCCAAGGAAGCGGCTGGACTAAGAATTTTAGGACCCAGTGGCACCCACGGCCTGATGACTTCGACAGTTGCGGAACTTGTCAAATGTTACACCCATGCTCAATCCTTAAAGAAATGGGATGGAATCAAAGGATGTAATCTTGCCAGGATCACCTTGGGCGACCCTGGGAAGCTGGCGCCGAAGAAATATCTGGCGATGACCAGGACAAATCTACGCCTAACAGTAGGATTTCTGACTGGCCACTGTCAGCTAAGGAAACACCTACATAATATGGGGCTAGTGGACACACCTCTATGCGGGATGTGCGAACAGAAAGATGAGACTGTCAGGCATGTCCTGTGCGAGTGCCCGGAGTTATCGTCAATAAGAGAGAGTGTGTTCGGCGAGTCTTGGCCTACACCTGCCGATATAAAGGAGATGTCTCCCAGCGACCTGTCCATCTTTCTGGAAAAGACAGGATGGACGATGACGTAAGAGGACAACTCCTCGGGAGGATGTACAATGGGTCACATGTGGCCTAAGTGCGTGGGCTTACACTCACCCTCCCTACTCTACAGATACAGATACAGAGAACCTATCTATTAATAAATTTTTTTTTCAGTTACTTTTAAATTACGGCATGCAAGCTAACGTTTTAATGTTACAACATTGTTATCCTTTACAGTTGCAAATTTCAGTTTTGCTCCAGGAACATCTTCTTCTGTTAAAAACATTCTTTTTTAATTGTACTTCACCATATGTTTATATGAGACAGTGTTTGTCCCTACCGAACTACTAGCGCTGCTAGTGAGTGATTTTTCGTACTTCAGGAAAAAGCTTCATTTCAGCGACATATTGGTGTCCATTTCAACCCCCAACAAACTTAACAAAGCAGAAAGTGGAATTGCCTGACCGGACATTATTATATCCGGTTTGGAGGAATTTATAATTTACTTTCACCCCAATTCGAAATGCCTTCTAGATCCTCATTGAGATATGTAACCTTCCGCTGCCGGCGAAGATGTGCATCCGCCCCAATGCCCTGGAATCCAAATGGAATGACGAAACAAGTGTGCTGTCGTCAGCAATGCAATATATTGGATTCTTGGTTTTTCCAATAAGTCGTTGATATACAATAGAAAGAGGGTTGGAGACAACATATATCCTTGGGGAACAGCAGCGTTGATGGTAACAGTAATCGAGAGATATCCGTCGACAGCTACTTGCAGGGAACGTTCTTTCAGGAAGCAGAAAAGCCATACACAAAAATGATCCGCTAAGCAATAGCATCGCGTTTGGCCAGAAAACCCTCATGCCACACACGGTCAAAAGCCTCAGAAATATCATGAGCTACAGATTTTGACTCTCCATGTTCCTCGATTGCATTTTTCCAAATTTGAGTGACTTGCGATAGAAAGTCGCCTGTTAATCTTTGTTTCCGAAAGCCATATTTAAGTATATGGTGGTTATCGGCTTCCTTCGCGATTTCTGATACCACTGATAGCAAAGCGACTGGTCTATAGTTATTTGGTAGATTTTTCTTTCCTGTTTTTGGAAACAGACTGAACGCAAGCAATATTAAAACAAGAAGGAAAATCCCCTCTCTTATAAGACAGGTTGAAAAGTTTCCAAATACTGTTCATTTCCGCACTTTTTAAGTACGATGACTGGCACTTCATTAGGACCAAAACGCCGTATTGAGTTACGACAACTTGACGTTGTCGTAAAGTAATTACCGGTATTGTGGATTCTAGTGTGGAAATAGTGGGTGGTACGTTACCCAGAAAATCAACTGTGGAATGCGACGAAAATTGTTCAGCTAGTAGATTTGTTTTTTCAATGGCTGTTGTTGCAATTGAACCATCTGCTTGTGTTGGTGATGGAATTGTGGATTTTGTGGAGTTATGATTAACAGCTTCAGCTACCTAACAGAAGGATCTAGAACTTTTGGAATTGGCAGCAGATCATCCCCAATTCTCCAACTGTGAAGTTCTTTGCTTTCATTTATCCTAAGTTTGCATGTATTGCGAGGAATAACAAACCTTGTTCCATTTTCGGCACTGGCGTATTTGCGCGACTGCCGGCAGGGGACAACTTGCTCGAAATTTTTGTTGAACCAAGGTTTGCCGTTAGGAGTTCGTTTGCAACCATGCAACCATGCATGATAGAATAACTTCCGTGACTTCAGGAGCTGAATACTGCAATGAGTTTGTGATCAGAAGATCCCAATGGAGATCTTACGGTGACTGTGTGAGTTCTGGATTGGTTGTTAGATGTAGATCCAGAAGACTAGCATATTCTCCATCACGGTCAGGAAATCTGGTTGACTCATTTATAATCTGAGTAAGTTCGCTGCTTATTGCAAAAGCCTCAGCTTCGCGACCTTGTTCGTCGTTGGTATGTGAAAATTTGAACAATTCGATAATGTGGATATTGAAGTCACCGAATATGGAAATTACAGCAATGGTATAATAGATTTGCAGAAAATCAATGGTATTTGCAAGTGAAGAGAATATTGTGTATCGCTTGGTAGTCGATAAATGCAGCATATGAATTTAGTGATCTTCTGTGATATTATTTTCAACCACGTAACATCAAAGTTTTGGGGTTCCAACATTTCTCCTCGTTGACAGGAGAGATCGCTTCTGATAAAAATATATATTCCAAAGTTACATCTGAAACGGGAGTGGACATCATAGCCGAAATATAGAAAATTGACGGAGTTAGTTGAAGCACTGTCTTTGTTTTCTGTGACTGCAAGGATATGAGGACTATTTGTTTGCAGATGCTGGTGCACTGAGTTCATATTTGAGTTGAGTCCTCTGATGTTGCAGAAATCTACTTTGAAGTTGCTAGTGGGCCTCTTAGTAACTGCAATTACCATTCTCTTTCCCTGTGGAATGATGTTAGAAAGACTCTTTTGACTGTCAGAAATAGTGATTTTCGAATTACTTCTATAAAATGATGCCTTCGAATCAGCCCCCACCCAGAGATCCGATTGGGGAGCTATTTTACCTCCGGAGTATTTTAACCCTAGGAACGCCATCATGGTATTGCTGCTTTGCCTTTGAGATCAATTAGTTCTTCATTAAATATCGTTTTCAGTCTTTATTTCCTAACGGTCAAAATGTAGAATTTCAGATTTATCTCAGTGAACTAACTTTCAGAATTAAAAGTGAATATTTCGTCAGCATACGACGTAAACTTTACCTGGTAATGTTATTAACATAATTTTAAACAGCAAAATTTATTTCCTAGAAAATTATCTTCATAACCACATGCTTTTCCAAGAAAAATCGTAAATTTTATTAATAGCAATTAAAATACGAAAATAGACTATGCACAACTATCTTCATGACGTTCATAAATTTCCTGAAATAAATATGAAGGATGATACTGAAAAATGAGATATTCAAATATTTTCAAAAATCGATTTTTATAGTAGCTATTAACTTTGCCTGATTCATTGAGAAAAAATTTGTTAGACGATGTAATCTCCCACTGACCTTCGCCCATTTTTTTATTTGCGGCTATTATCTAAACTCAGTTAACAAAGGAGATTTTCCTAACCGAAGTGATGAAATAAGCGAACATTTTTCAGATTTTTGGCAAGTCAAAGGAAATGATTCTGATGAAATATTTTCCCACACCAGAATAAAAACACTGTCTCTGGACGATTGAAATGAGTTTCAATTGTTTCCTGATGACGCTAACTTGGTTAGCGAAGCGCGCGTCTACTACTATATTAGATATCAGATCGTTTCAAAAATGTTGTCTATTTTCATGAATTTGCTTTGAACTGTTATACCTTGGTGGTAACGTATTCAATTTAATTGAAATAAGCACCATTTGAATTAGTGCACTTTTGCCAACGCAACACAAGTCGATTCATTCCGTCAGCATACAAAATGTTATCGGGATCCGATGACGTCGACGAAGGCCGTTTTTGCCTGATCCTGAGTTCTACTGGCTAGAAAGTTATCGAAGTGCTTGAAAAGATGGTAGTCGGTTGGCTAGAGATCTTGAGAGTATGGTGGGTGATACAGTACTTCGACGATCAATTCATTCAATTTTCAGACGGTGACTTGTGAAACATAAGGACGGGCTTTGTACATAGAGCAGGATTGGACCTATTCTGTTCAACAGTGGTGTCTGCTGTTGACGCAATTTTCGGTAAATTTTGTCGATTTTTTAAGGACAAAACTCAAGCACTACAGAAAAATCCTTAAGACGCTCTCAGAGCAATGCCTGTGCGAAAGTAGCGATTCACATTGGATTCGAGTTGCCGGAGATTAAATTCATTTGGAAAAATTTTTTCAGTAAGTTAATTTCACATAAAAGCAGTTCTTCAGATGAAAGAGTTTTTCAACAGTGAAGTTTGAGGAGTACTGAGTCCGTCGCGTATTTCTGATGTGTACCGCTCTTGGTGGAATCAAATGTGCCAAGTCACTTGAACACTTTCAGTGAAAGTATCTATGGAAGAGAGACAAATCTCCAACCTTCCTTCGATGTTCCAGACTATTAAGGTTGCAAGTGATGTTCGCGTCTCCAATCAGACGGATGGCTCTTTTCTGGATGGAATTCAGCAACTTCAGGGTATGTTTGGGGGCAGAGCTACATACATAAGAACAATACTCCAAAGAAGGTCTGATCTGAGCTTTATAAAGCATCAAAAGTTGCTGGTCCGGAACAGTGTCGCAAGCTTTTGAGAAGCAGCCTTTGCAATTCCAGCGACTTGTTTGTGCCAAGACATTTTGGTGTCCATCTTGACTCCTAACAAACTCATTGAAGCCGGAAGCGGAATTGTCTGATCTGACATCATTATACTCGGTTCGGAGACATTTATCTTCTTGGAGAAAACCGATGCCTGGCATTGAATTGAACCTGTTTACTTTCACCCCAATTCGGAATCACTTCTAAATCCTCATTATATATGCAACCTCCTGCTGCCGGTGGAGATGTGCCTCCGTAGCCGATGTCCTGGAATCCAGCAAAGCAATATATTGGATTCTCCGTTTTTTTCTCACACTAGGACCCTGCTTTGATGGTTTGGCCCGGTTGCAGAAAGTTGTAGTGAATCACACCAGCTGCCGACCACCATACAGTAACCATGGTCTTTTTTGCTGGGTTTTCGCCTCTGGCATTCATTTGGGTGGCTCATTGGTGTCCAACTAATGCCCTGAACGTCTATCGTCGTAGAGGTTCCACATTTCATAAAACGTGACGATTCGATCCAAAAAAGGGTCGTTTTGGTTGCGCAAAAAATAGACCTCGAAACGTGACAATTACTGTAGACCTTTCAAATCGTGTGGCACACACATTCCGATCTTTTCGAACTCTCCAATACATTTTTAATCATCAACAACCACATGGGAACTGACGACCAATTCTTCCGCCACCCCAGGCACAGTTTGTCAGTTTCCGATGTGTCAGTCTCCACCAAGGTTCTCAAATCTTCATCCTGGATGATTTTAAAGTGCAACAATGAAGAAAATGCGCAAAGTATTCCTAAATAACTGGTCTTTCAAACATTTGCAGCACTGTCATAAAAGAAAAATCTTGCGTGTTTTGAAGAACTTGGTATCCACTTATACTCAATATACCTACTATTTCATTATGAAGATGCAAACATATAAAAAATTATCAATGTCAATTTCATTAGAATAGAAGCAATGTTTGTTATTTTGAATATTGGTTGGTTTACCAGATTTCAGGAAACTGAGTTTCATATATTCAATTTTTCAGAAAGCATACTAAGTTTAGAAACTTTTCAAAGTGAAATTTTCAGATTGTCTGTACTTCATTTCATAGTTAAAATCATGTATAAAGAAAGCCCAAGAAACATTGTTGATTTTCTAACTCGACATAAATTTGTACCCCAGATTGTAATTTCTTTATGAAAATATATCATCCAATTTCCAACTTTTTTCAGAAATCAATCACCTCGAACGAAACCTGCTGTATTCAATATTCAAAAATAAATAGCAGCATCTAACTGAAGTAATTAATAATAATGATATGGCAACCGTGTCAGCGGGTTTCAAATGAAGCCTGCGGAAATGTTACGTGACAAACGATGTCATGTATCTAAATTACCTCCATTTCAATATTGATGTTGACTTATATTGACTACTCAACATGGAGTTTACCGATCTGGAACCAAATATGATTCAGTGAAAGCTATTTGCGAAACATTACAGATAAATGAAGAATGAATTCATGAAGCAAATGGATGTAAATTAGACACATAAATTAATAATTTTAGAGAAAGCATTGAGAACGAAACATTGTCGCCATTTTCTCAATGATAGGTATCTCCATGGGGCTCCTTCTTAAGAATATATTTGTGATTCAGTATTATGAATTTCATTTAGCGATCCTTAGACAATTTGTTTCTGAGTCTAACGTTTCACAATTATTTTCCTCCAGTACTCGTATAACGAAATACATATACATACAAATACATAAGTCGGGAAATCGCTCATTGTCTTTCTCTGGGGCCTTCACTGGTAGGTTACTAGCTAAAACCAGAGCACAAACGAAAATAATTTCTGATCGAATCTTCCAAAGACAGTCGAGTCGTTATGCAGCCTAGCACTACTGATGACACCATCTTCCAGGATTGGGTCACTCCAAGGCGTTTATTCACCCTTCGAAGCTTGATACCAAACAGTTGTAGTAGTAGGGATGGAGTACGATGTCTAGCAGGCCTTCTCACAGGTTACTGTCGGACAGTGTGTGTCGCTTCTGTTTGGAAAATAATTAAACACCAGAACACATACTTTGTGCCTGTCCCGCTGGGGACCAATTAGGTTTTTAGAGTTTGACAGAGCCGTATTCTCACCATCTGACCTGAAAGACCACTAACCATACAAATTAATCGACTTCGTTGAGAAGCTGGGTTTATTTAGTCGAGTGTGAATAGGTATGAGCCACAATAAACCCTTGCGGGTTGCGGTGGAGGGTCGAATATACCCACTTCAAACCTAATCTAACCTAACTGATGATACCTATGCCAGGTCGGAACAACACTATTTGATGTTAGATCAAAATGCCTTGGTTCTGGTTTATAACATCATCTAGTTGGTTTGCAGTGAAAGCTACAGAGGAAGACAAAAGGTGATGTTGGAGCTTGGCTTTGCAACAGATCATCGAGTGGAATCTTGTTCATCTTGGATAAGGTTTGAGTTTTATAAAAGGTAAAACTGGAACCAGGCCATTTATGCCGAATTCTTTTCTGTAATTGTGACGCACTTTCCATAAATAATGGTAATGACCTTTTATGAAATATGCAAAAAAAAATCCCAAGTGCCTATTTTAATTTTGAAATTCGTTGGTGACTATTTACCTGAAGACATCATAAAAAAACTGCGACCTTAACCGTCAAAGTTATTCACTACGTTCAACAAAATCACCGCCATTTCAACCTTTCTTCATCATACTTGTCGTATGAGTGTTTTAGGCCTCTTGAATTTATTCTGTTGGTTAGAGTATCCATTTGAATTTCATAATGTAAAGGGCAGTTAAGAAGTGCATGAAATGCTTGAGGTAACTAATGTTTTTAGTTTGATAAAGATTCACGTAGGCTGTTCAAAAAATGGAGTTGATGTTCAAATTTTGCGGGCTGCGTACATTCGTTTAGCAATTTTTTTATGATGACACACCCATCATGAACATATGTATAGTTTCAGCTGTTTGAAATGTTCAGTTTGTTGGTGAGGAGCATGAAAGTTAAAAGTGTTTCGTGTGTTCGACTCAAAAACACTTAAAATGTTGACAGTGGCATATGCTGATTGTACTCTGATTTTCACAAGTGGTTACAAGCTTTTCACAGAATGTCGAGAAGATGTCAATGATGACGCTCGCCCTGTCTGCCCCAGAACATCAACAACCGATGAAAATGTTGAAAAAGTGAAGAAAAGTGTTGAAGAGGATCGTCGAATCACTATAAGAGAAGTTTCTGAGGATGTCAGCATATCTGTTGGATCATGCTATGTAATTTTTCCGGGCATGAAGCGTGTGATAGCGAAATTCGTTCCAAAATTGCTGAATTTCAAAAACCGCCGCAAGAGCATCGCTCAGGAATTGTTGAATGATGTCAACGGCGATCCAAATTTGCTCAAAAGAGTCATAACTGGTGACGAATCGTGGGTAGCTGTTTATGACATCAAAATCAAAGTTCAATCGTCCCGATGAAAGAGCCCAGCAGAGCCAAGACCAAAAATAGCACGCTAAGTTCGATCGAATGTCAAGGTTTTGATCACTGTCTTCCTAGATTACCGTGACGTAGTGCATCAGGAGTTCTTGCCACATGGTCGTACGGCCAATAAGGAGTATTATCCAAAAACAACACCGTAATCATGCCTCAGCCACCGTATTCACCAGATTTGGCCATCGCGCCTTGTTTCTGTTCCCATGACTGATGAGACCCATAAAATGACGGCATATCAATACTGTTTCGAGAATTGAAAAAAACCCTGGCACAAATGTGGGTATTATATTTGAGGGGGAATACTTTTAAAGGAACGAAATTGATGACTAATAAATATTTTTTGAAAAGCCAGCTTATGTCTGGAAACTTATTCAGTTACCATATTATATGTGACCATTTCTTCAAACATTAAAATGTGGATATATCCTTAAAACATAGGCGTATCCATCATGGACTTCTCTGTAGTCCTGTAAATGTAGAACAATATGTGGTGTGGTTTGGTATCTCTCGAAGGAATTAGTTACCGTTTCCGATCAAACCTTCCCAACTCTATTTACTTATGACAACATGTTTGGTAGTTTTTGAATTCATAACGTTCACACAAACAAATATGCAGATAAACGCTGAGGGATGACTTTGTTTTATGATACAGTGCATTTCTTTAATGCCTCCCCCCTTTTATTTTTTGAACGTGTCAACTCAAAAAATTGAAATTTGGGATGATGAAATTAATGCACGAATACTTTATTTTGAAGTGAAATTGACAGATGAAACTTTCAAGATGGCGACTGGAAGCCATCTGGGAAACAAATCAAATGGAAAAGGGGGTCTTGCGATACATCTTTTTGAAGCTCCTGACAAATGCTTCACAACCCTAGAATATAATGTCAATATCTTCAACTACTACAAAATGGGGGAACTTTTAATAATTTCCTGAATACATTGACATTTAACTACATAATATGAGGTAATAAGTTTGAGCTCAGTACAGAAGATGCTCGAAATAGTTGCCTTAAACTTCTTGACATATGAACAGCCTATCCGATATTCCACGCCGAATATTTTCGAACACATTAATGTCAATATCTCTAAAAATATTTATTATTCTCTGTTGTATATATCCAATATTGAAGCAGGTTCACTTTCGTACACCTTGTGCTTCAAATAGCCCCATAAAAAAGTCCAAAGGTGTAAAATCTGGCGAGCGGGCTTGCCATTCTGTAGAACCTCGACGACCAATCCAACGACCAGGAAAGGTAGTATCCAAATAGTTTCTTACTTGTCTAGAGCAATGTAGTGGTGCTCCATCTTCTTGGAATATAATATCCACATCGAATTCATTAGGATTCGCTTCGACGATTTCAGTGATAAGAGGGTCAACAGTAGTTTACAACTTATTCAAGTACAGTTTCCCTGTTAAATTTTGATCAACAAATAGAGGTCCTACGATATGGTTTTCCAATATTCCTGCCCAAACGTTATTATTTTCTGGATATTGGGTACGTGTTTCCTAGAAAACGTGAGATTTGGTGTCACTCCAATATCGGAAAATTTGAAATCGATAATAATTATGAATCCTCAAAGATGATTTCAATTCAATCTCATTGAAAAACCGATTTCTGGTTTCTGATACTCGTATCGGGGAATGGTTAAAAAGATCATTTAAAACGAACGAAGGTCGACAATCCTGAAAAAGAACGAATAGAAATATCCAAATGTACAACTCGTCACGATTATTACAAAAATATATGCTTTCAACATAGTTGCAAACTATTCAGTGAAGAACTCATTCATTAATTGATACGCTACTGGTTTTTAAATATACACATAAAACACAACGTTATTTGCAGTTCTTGCCAAATGAACACCTGTAACCGCAGTGGACAGTATTTATGGATGTGATTGAAAAAGTTGCATACTTCACGGTTGAAAGGTTATTGACTATAGGAGTATTTGAGAGCATACATCAGATAGAGGAATTTGAAATGAAAGTTGCTAAGAATCGTTACGGCTATAAAATTGTTTATGGATAGATTAAGTGGTGTAGCTTTTTGAGTTCAATTAGAAACATATATTTGAATTTTTTTATCTTTTCCGTAATTAATCTGTCTTTTTGGTAGATTTATAACGTCGCAAGGAAAACACAAGTGAATTGATATTGTGTAATTACATAACAAGGTACCTATTTCCAATCAGAGCTCTGAAAAAATGATTCGTGATCCAAAGCCGGTTAGTGCTGTTTCGATTCACCATCAATGGTACCAGACTGAACCACGAATGCGGTACTGGACTCAAGTTTCCATGAAGGACATGCTTGAGTAAGTACATGCGATTAAATATCCCCTTACGAAATCATTATCCATAGAATCGACAGAAGCTCAATCCACAAGTATCAAAGATAAACCAGTCTCCCCAAAGCGGTCAGTTGCAAAGTCATGTTTCAACATCGACCTCCGGAAGAGATTTGTCGGGACTGGTGATAGGTTAATTATTATTTAGACGAACACAGCGTTTATCAACAACACAATTTATTAACAACAACACACGGAAAAGACAAAGGGTATAGTTGCAGAGAGAGCTGATGTGGATGACAGGAAATAAATTCCGTTCGCGGTTGATGTCGAAGCTTAGCTTTGCAACTGACCGCTTTGGGAGCTTCGTTTATCGTATATATTCCTGGCTTGAGCTTGTATCAATACCAAAGCTGGCGTCTTCGCGTCATCAAGTAGATTAGTCAGAAGAATACTTATCATGGAAAAATATTTTGATCCCTCAATATCCTTCATAGGAAAGTTCAAGTGATTAGTGTCCAAAACATTTCTGGGAAATTCAAATCTATGCGCAGGTTGCCAACAAAATAGATGTATTGCTTTGGATATTTCATCTCTTATGATTATCTTCTCCTAGTGATGGTTCACCAGGACACAGAATGGTGAGAGGAATATTTGAATAAATTAAGAAAAGAAGTAGTTCGAGAAACATTCCTTATGGCAATCCAAAATTAATCGTTCTTTGTTTTCTGGAACTAAGTAAGGTAGCTTTCGAATAGTGCAAAAACTTCACGAGTTCTACATTTCTTGCTACAATACTTCTAAAAACAGTTTGTGTGTGGAAATCCTTGGAAAGATCTGAAAGTTATAGTTCAGGCACTTGTTTAGGAATGATCTGTTGATGACTGTTTATTTTGAGAAAATTCATGATCACTTCAATGAAATGAATGAAAACAATTTCGCCCAATTTCCACTATATTGACAATAGAGTGTGGAGAATGCTCTGCAGTATATATAGGCCACACTGGTAGAAATTTTGACGTAAGGCTTCGTGAACACGTCTATTTGGATAAAAAATCTACAATGTATGAACATCTTCAAGAATCAAAACACAAGATAACTGAAAATGATCTCAAAATCTTTCACAAATGTAATAAAGGAAAGAAAATAAATTTGTTGCAAGCCATGGAAATTAATAAATCAATTGAAAACCCAAATACGTAACCCTGAACGAGCAACTCGATTTATGTTTATATATTCTCCAGTGTTGAAATTTTTATAGTTGGTACCTCTATTCATTCAATTACCTCCCCATCACCTACAAACCCCCCACATAAAGTGTTTTCAATCATTTCATTAAAAATATGAAAGTATGGTACGACACACAATTAATTTCCTCTTCAATAGCTTTTTCAAGCGTTTCCACACATAGAAAACTGTTTTTTTTAACTGATGGGAGTTATTACTTCGAAACCGATCTGTAGATGACCTACTCGATTGATTTCAGTGTAGTTCTGCTGCTGGATGAACGAGTCTATCTCTATAATGTGACTTGTACAAATGTCTATCGGTTACAATTAAATGTTCATCGTGTTATTAACCAGGGATGTAGTTGTTTTCTGGCAGGCATTTACTAGATCCTGCTGACGTCAGCATACACGTATCTATCGATACAGCCATCAAAATTCTTTTCAAAATAATTATTTTTAAAATAATTTGAAAAAAAAAGACTAATCTATTGTTCCATTACACTGCAGTAAAAGATGTCAAATGGCCATTTGAAAAACATATTTTTCATTTATATAAATCATTTATTAGTCTTCTATATCACATCGCCTTACAAAGGAATCTCCTTCCAGAATATCAATTTTGGCAGGAAAAGTTTCCGTTATAGATTACTGATACAAATTTCAGCCTTATTTTCATGTGTTGATATGAAACTTATTCGGGAATCGATGTTTACATTTTTCAGGCACATGCTAGGGTCCTAGTCTATTTTTAGAAATCAAGCACGTGAATGAAACACCTATATACCTTAGAAAATTCCTTGGATATTATATATTGCTTCATTTATAAAACCAAAATAAACGATGGCTAAATAAAATTAACCTTGTTTTGGGTCATGCATTTCTTACATTTCATTAACCTTTTCAACGAAACGTGTGATTTTAAAAATCTACTTGGGGAAGAACAGTTCACTAGAGTATGAAGATATTTTTTTATTCAGTAGTTGGGTAACCACTATTCTGAAGTGAAATTAGGATAAAAATGGTAAAATGAGAGATGATCGTTGACAAATTTACATTTGATTTTGGAGTCAGGCTGTGAAAATGTTTAATGTTAATGACTGCCTGGAAACCTCTTCTCGAAGTGGAACAGAGTTTTCTCAGCATTTCCAGAGGTGATAATGAGTGATTTTTTCGCCGCCGTTCGCAGCAATTGGGCCACTGTTACTCCACTACGTGGAAAATTTTGTGAAAGGATTTGGGTGTAAAACCTTATGAGATACAGCTTGTGCAAGAATTGAAGCCACACGACCTCCCACAACGTCTGGTGAATGGGCGCTGGCAAAGTTGAAGGAAGATCCACAATTTTAAAAAACTAATCAATACAGTTTATTGTATGATTTTCACTACAAAAGGGTTTTACAAAAATCGCGATACGTGTTTCGCTTTTCAATAGCTTCCTCAAGCATAAACTGTTTATGGCTCGATTAATAACTTGCCCTTATTTTGACGCCACCGGTGGGATTACTGTGTGTCAGTGAAAAATTTATACTTATTCAAAACATTTTTGAAACATTCAAGATTTTGTTATGAAGTGAGTAGTTCGAATATGCGTATAAAATGCGCATGGTATCCAGTAGTGTCATTATTTATCCAGCTGTGACAGAAGTGCTTCCATTCGAATTTCCAGGGACGAGTATGCTGAATTATTGAATTTGTTCATCGTAACTGAGGTAATTTGAAAATATGAAGGAAATTGACAGAAAAACGAAGACTCGCTAAGAGTGTTTCAAATGTTCCGGTGGAAGAAAAACTCATCAGGAGTATGACTTTACAACTAGAGAGGGTTGATAAAAAAACTAGTGTATAGATTGTAAATTTCGCGGAAATACAAAGTCTGTTCGATTAGAGATTTTTTTATGTTGTGGTACACTCATCTGGAACATATGTTCACACTTTTTCAGCTGTTTAGTATGTTCAGTTTGTTGGTGAGAGGCTTAAAAGTTGAAAGTGTTTTGCGTGTTGGGCGATTTTCTGCTATCGAAAAAAATGGATCAAAGAATTTGCATCAGATTTTGTGTGAAAAATGGAATGAATTGCTCAAAACACTTGGAATATTGACAGTGGCATACGGTGATTATACTCCGAGTCAGAAAAATGTTTACAAGTAATATAACCTTTTCACAGAAGGTCAAGTCACGTCAAGTCAAAATATGCTTTATTGTCTTATTACCTTATTGACAAAGCTTGGTTGAAATAAATGAATAAAAAAACAAACAAACAAAATTACACATATTAGCTATCGCTACTTAGTCACATAAAACTATAAAATATAAAATAATATACAATTTTAAGTAGATACCTAATATATGCATATGTAAGAAAGTAGGACATAAAGAGATAACAGAAACAGTTTGTATTTACTCAGCACAATACAACATTTTAGAAAAATAGCCAGTAATAATGTATTTTGAAAATTTCCAATATTGATTACATGAACTATATTGGGAGTCAGACACAAGTCAATCAATCAATCAATCATGTTTTATTGTCCAAGAAATCCTTATTGACAAAGCTAGTGAAACTTTATGAAGTTAACAACGTTAAAGTTTTTCAAAGAAATATTAAAATTATGATATACAGTGAACAATCATCATAGGGTTAAAAATGTACATATACGAATACACATAAATAAAAAAATATATAAACCATAACAGATAATGAATAAATAAATCATTAAAGATATGTAGGCATCTGAAATACTAAGAGTTGAAATACATCTTCGTAAAATTCCTTTAAGTCATAGTAGGCTTTTTGCAAAACCTTTAACTAATTTTCTGAATTTTTTTAAATTTGCTATTGCCCTATAGCACATTGGAAGGTGGTTGTATATTTTATTGCTCTCATATATCAAAGAAAATTTTATAATTGCTGATTTTGGGATTGGCAAGGGTAAATTCTGACTTCCTCTCGTGTGGTAACGTCTGTCATTATTTACTGCTGAGTTGGAGCATTTTTTGTGAATTAAGCAAACGGTTTCTAAAAAGAATTTTCTGAAAAGTGGTTTGCAGTGGTCTTGTGATTTTGCCCTACATATGTATCTAACAGCCCTTTTTTGTAGAACGAATACTGAATTTAGTAGTTGTTGACTACAAAAGCCCCAAAAGGCAATTCTATATCTCAAGTGCAACTCTATCAAGGAGAAGATGTAAATGACGACGCTCGCCCTGGCCGCCCCAGCACATCAACAACCGATGAAAATGTTGAGAAAGTTGAGAAAACTGTTATAATAGAGAATCGTCGAATCACTATTGGGGAAGTTGCTGAGGATGTCAGCATATTGGTTGGCTCGATCCGAACTTGCTGAATTTTGACCAAAGGAACCGGCGATCCAGATTTGCTTGAAAGGGTCATACCTGGTGATGAATCATGGGTAAAAGGTTATATAATCGAAACAAATGTCTAATCGTCCTAATGAAAGAGCCCAGGAGAACCCACGCCAGGTTCGATCAAATGTCAGGGTTTTGCTTACTGTTTTCATCGATTACTCAGGTGCAGTGCATCAGGAGTTTTTGGAGTAGTATATGGAGTAGTACTTGAAGTTATGCGACGCTTGCGAGAAGCAAAACGAAGAAAACGTCGGTATTGTGGAAAAACAATTGAGAGCTTTTGTATCATGATAATGCACTTGCTCACTTTACATTACTTGTTCGTATTCTAGCCAAAAACAACACCGTAATTGTGCATCCTCCACCATATTCACCAGATTTGGCCACTACGATTTTTCCCTGTTCCCAAGATTGAACACCCATGAAAGAACATCGTTTTGCGACGAATGAGAAGATAAAAACCGAATAAGGGTAGCATCCTGTAGGTTTTATTCAAATCCGCTGAATCATTATGATTTTCGTGAATTGAAACAGAAGTTAATGCAACTGTAGATAACAACTTTGGAAGTATTGAGCACAGCAATGCAAGAATTTATCTCAAGTATACTTTCAGTTTGTGTCTGAGTCACTTTTTTTCTCTAGGAAAAAAAACAAGCACTACAGGAAAATCCTCAAGGCGATGCCTGTGCGAAAGTAGCTATTCACGTTGGATTTCAATCGCTGGAAATTAAATTTATATGGAAAAACGTTATCAGGGAATTTATTCCACATAAACGTAGTTCCCCAATCTGAAGAGTTTTAAAACAGTGACAGTTTGAGATGTACTGAGTTGAATCTCAAAACGATGAGATGCCACATTCCGTCGCGTATTTCTGATATATACCGCTCTTGGTGGAATCAAATGTGTCAAGTTATTTGAACACTTCCCATGAAAGTATCTATGGAAGAGAAACAAATCTCCAATCTTTCTTCGACGTTCCAGACTATCAAGGTTGCAAGTGATGTTCGTGTTTCCAATAAGGTTCTTTTCTGGATGGAATCCAGTAGCTTCATGGTATGAGAACAATACTCCAAAAGAGGTCTGATCTAAGCTTTATGAAGCATCAAAAGTTGCTGAGATGTGTACATTATTCTGGTTCGGAACAGTGTTCCAAGCATTTGACAAGCAGCCTCTGCAATTCCAGCGACATAATTGTGCCAAGGCATATTGGTAGCCATTTTGACTCCAATAAACTTATCAAAGCAGAAAGCGAAATTGTCTGTCCTGACGTTATTATATCCGGTTTGGAGAAAACCGATACCTGGGATTTCCTGGAACCGAATTGAACCTGAATTCATCCCAGTTCGAAATCACTTCTAGATCCTCATCAAGGTATGCAACCTCCTGCTGCCGGTAAAGATACGCATCTGCAGCCGATGTCTTGGAATCCGAATGCAATGTCGTGATAAAAGTGCTTTCGTCAGCAAAGCAATATAAAGAAGGTTGGAGACGATATGGATCCCTGGGGAACACTATCGTTGACGGTAAAATCATTCGAGAGATATCAATCGATGGCCACTTTGCAGAGAACGTTCTTTCAGGAAGCTGTACAGCAGTACACAGAAATGCATGATCTACTCGTCTTTGTATAGAGTTCATTTTATTAAACTGACTACTTTTTTCCTTTAGAAGGTACCCATAGTTTTTGTATGTAGGTAGAGAAGTAGAAAGTCATAACCATTTTTCACCACAACGTAATCTCTCCTATAACTATTCAATTAAGTGAACGTACTGTCATTGATGACATGAGTAGATTCAACTCATTTTGTAACATGAAGTAGTAATTTTATGATATATTCAAATCGGTGTCCAAGGGGCAATATATGCTAAATATATTTTATATTTCAGGTTTTATATTTAGACCTGAGTTTTTCACCACATACTAGCATCTGATGCTTGTATTTGTATTTTCTAGAGGAAATATTTGTGAACATTTCTCAGCGCAAATGAATCATTGTTATTATTGTTCAATTCCATTATTTACGGCATATTCTGCAAAAATCTAGTCATTATATAAGGTACGTTCCAACAATATCATACACGTCGCTGATTCAGTATAGTAAATAGTGCTAGAAAGTTAGAAATGTTGAACTCCATTTTTTTCTAGAAATAACATTTCAAGAATAAGGTGACATTGGTACAATGTTCATTCGAGTTGGAAACTAGTTCATTCCATATAAGAATATCAGAAATATATTCAAATAAATGTTCCACATCCTACTGCGTTCAGAAGACATGCAAGAAGTTGGATCGCACGATTCATTGCTGGAATTCATTTCTAAACAGCGCCAAATGCAAATAAAATTGCCAAGGAGAGAAGTTGAAAAGTAACAATGATTAATGAGTGGTACCATTACCATTTCAATTAACAATTGCAAATAAGAGAGAATAGAATAAGTTTAAAAAATCCACATTCTCTGCTACTACCCATTGTTGTATAGTTTATCGATTCGCATGATTGATGACTTTTTTCAAGGGCGCCAGCAATTCAGTTTCCGCAGAAGCCAACGTATAGGATGGATAGCAAAATTATCAGATCTTTAGATCGGTGAATTGAAATTTGAGGATCAGTTACTAATATGGTTGCATTATTTTCAAGTACTGAAAATTAAAATACATATATAATAATACTTGTATATCATTATCTCATTTTTATATTTTATTTAAAATAGTAATTAACAGTTATACTTGAACAATTTTGTGAAGCAATTCCTGGTAGGTCGTTTTGTTTCAACATGTTTTCGGTAATTGAAATATTAGCTGCGGTCGAAGTTAAAGTTGATGCCGCAGTAGATTTTCAATTATTGGAACATACTTGCAGACCGGTTTCGGGCTGTTTGGCCACTTGTTAGTGCAAGGTAGTGTATATCATCAACATAAAGTTGATGACTTCCGAAAATTGAAATAGAAATTCCTTCAGAGTATCATTCCTCGGACTAGGCTGAAGCGGACAACAAACAACAGGTTTTTCATTGCCCCATCTGCCTGTGAACGAGCATATCCGAAATTTACCCATTTTTTCGAATAAGGAAAAAACACTTTTCACATATAGTCACTGGGCATACTTGAAGACTGGCTATAAATCATCTGAAAGATCAATTCGTTCAGGCCTGTCCCAACTCCTGTCGGATCAGCCTGGTATTAGCCAGGAAAGTGGTTGTTTTCTGATATGTGTCAGTCCATTAACCTACGCTGTAGGCAGTTTAGACAAGCATGAACGAATTGATCTTTCAGATGATTTAATTTATAGCCAATCTTCAAGTATGCCCACTGACTATATGTGGAAAATATAATAATATATTGTCTTGGTCACCATCAACGTGCGTAGGATGAATGATTTTGATTATGTCATGATAAGTCAAATGTCAAAAAATTTATCTGAAAGTTACGAATCAACTTTTACTATTTTGGATGGTTTTCAATATTTCTTTTTCATTAGTGATATTTATACAATTTTATATTTCAAATCATTGCTGTCGACTACACAGTCAAATGTGATTTTATGTAGGACCGCGTTGCTCAATGTGGGGTATGAATATTCGAAATTCTAATTCACCGCATAGTGGAATGTCTTGTGAATTATGCTGTATTTTGTTATGAAATTTGTAACTGGATACCTTGCATTCTTTTCTTCACGTTTCTTATAGTATATACTGGGGTTCATTACGATATATTTCAAATCAATTCTTTGATAAAAATATCCACAAACAAGGCATTTCTGTCCAGTGTCTGTTTTAATGGTTGTTGCAATTAAATTCCAAGGTTTCTATAGCGAATTTATTACATTCCTTCGGATCAATTATTATCTTGCATTGACAGGTATTGGCGCCATTTCGAAGTGTTTCACTTATTTCAAGAGAGGATTGAGTATTGTAATAATGGAATATCATGCAAGTTGAAGACAGTTATGAATGTAAAGAAAAATAAAATACTGTAAACATAATTCATATTCTTGACTTACTAACACAAAATACACAAGGTGATTTTTGATAGATAGAATTGGCGTGGAATGAATCTATTAAAATGCGTGACCATGCATTCATGTTTGTTTGGGTTACTTTGTTTGTAGGATGGATATAGTTAGAACAAACTTTTGCGACTATTCTTCTATTTTTACATACATCTGGAACTACCAATATTTTCATTAAATTAAATCAATTGCTGGAACAATTAACTGTTTTATATTGTTATAACCTGTTCTGATATCTAATCTCTCACCAATTTTCTACCACCAGTAATTATTACGTACGAGAGTACATAATTGGTTTCATAGACCTGATATGTATAAACTATATCCATCCAACCCAAAAAAATGATGGATGCGTGTACAAACCATGATCACCACGCACCTTTGCATCTATTGGATAAAATAAACAAGTCTACTGACACGCTGGCCAATCAGATTTAACTACAATCGACTGACGGAATTTATTGTTACAGTGTCATACTGGTCCCTTATGTTTCAACGCCTGTGGTGTGTACATATATGTAATTTGAAGTAAAATTTTTGAAATGCCAAGTACTGATACGGTTAAAGAAATTGCTAAATTATGTCTCTACACTCCACCAAAAATAAATGTCTATATCCAGCCGCATATTATAAAAAAATCGGTCATTCCTTAGGTTAAGTTAGGTTAGGTCCAAAGTGAGTGAGTCTATTCAATTAGTTTTTATGGTGAGTGGTCTTTCAGGTCAGATGGTAAGAGTACTGCTCTGCCGAACCCTAAAGACCTGATTCGGTTCGCAGCGGGGCAGCCACAAAGTATATGCTCTGCTGTTCCATCATTTTCCAAACAGAGGCGACACACACTGTCTTCCGACAGTCCGAGTCTCTGCATATGATAATTCAAATGACAGTGACTTGTAAGTTCATTCCTACTGTAGTCCAACACTGTTTGATATCAAGCTTGGAAGGGCGAATAAACGCCTTGGTGGGAGTCAATCCTGGAAGATTTTGCCAGACGTCCATAAATCTTTTTGCCATTCAGGTGTTCAGTGACAGGTTCTGGTCCGATCCAGCTGCTTACAGCACCCTCCTTTGCAAGGGGGTCAGCAGCCTCATTGCCTTCCAGCCCAGTATGGCCAGGAATCCAGACCAGAGACAATCTGTTAAGTCTTCCTATTCAGAAGAGTCGTTTTTGGCAATTTTCTACAAATTAAGACATTGCTCGGTAGGAGCAAAGAGCTTCTAACGCCGCTTGACTGTCCGAGAATATTTTTATTGACTTGTGTATGAGGTTGGATGCTTCCAATTTCTCTGCATACAATTCAATAGCGTAAATTACCGCCTGAAATACAGTCGCATAGGTTCCTAGACAGGTTGATATCTCTTTCCTGGGTCTGCGACTGAAAACACCCGCACCAGAACCGGAAGGTGTTTTTGATTCATCTGTGAACCAACAACTATCTGCTCTTAAATTTCCTTCTCCAGAAGGATCCAGTCCTCTCTACTCAACAGCTGGAGGCATAGAGTTAGAGGTCATTTCCAGAATACTGATAATTCCAGTGTCAACCAAGAGTCTGTTGCACTCTGCATTGAATTGATTTCTGCGATTGGTAATATGCACAAGTCTGTATGTAGTCCATCTAGCCTCTCTCTCCAGAAAAATGTGGAAAGGAGGTAGATCTAGAATGAACCGGAAGGTGTTTTTGATTCATTTGTGAACCAACAACTATTTGCTTTTAAATTTCCTTCTCCAGAAGGATCCAGTCCTCTCTACTCTACAGTTGGAGGCATATAGTTAGAGGTCATTTCCAGAATACTGAGACCTTCAGTGTCAACCAAGAGTCTGTTGCACTCTGCATTGAATTGATTTGTGCGATTGGTAATATGCACAAGTCTGTATGTAGTCCATCTAGCCTCTCTCTCCAGAAAAATGTGGAAAGGAGGTAGATCTAGAATGATCTGACAATCATCACATGTATCCAATGGATTTGTTTGGGACATAAACGTCAATTTTTTCGACATGTCCATAGGGACAGTCTGGCTTTGTGTGTGTGGCTTTCTCAGTCAAGTCAGCGTTCCAGGTGAGTTCTTTATCAAGGACAATGCCAAGATATTTCACCTTCGTTCCAAATGGAATAACCTCACCATTGAGGAAAAGTGGCGTTAGATTGTCCAATTTTCTCCTTCTGGTGAAGAGGATTATCACAGTTTTGCTGGGGTTGACAGACATCAGCCCCCTCAGGCACCAGGAGATATTTCGGAAATTGTCTTGAAGATCCTGTCATTTAGCTGATCTTTAATGCCAAACTTTGCGCGGCTTAGCTTGTTCCCCAACGTTTATCGGTAATTCTCTCAACACTGAAATGAGTTAGTGGTCAGAAGATCCTTATGGAGACCTTTTGGTGACTGTAAATTTCTGGATTGTTTTTTAGGTTTAGATACAGAACACTTGCATATTCTCCATCACGGTCAGGAATCTTGGTTGGCTCATTTATAATCTGAGTAAGTTCGCTGCTCATTGCAAAAGACTCGGCTATCAATTAATATTAGGAACAGTAACAATATATCCCATTAAATGTGTCTAGGAATCAACTCCATTAAAGTAAGGTGATGGTCGATTCAAGTTGTATACGAAAACACTGAGATTTTTTATTTTGAAACCGCTGGATTATTCTGATGAAGAAATTGTTGAAAATGTGATTATAGGGGATTATTTTGAGAATTTCTTCGATATGATTAATGAACAATTAGGTCATCGACCAGATACTTGTCTCGAGGGAATTCATTTTGTTGAAGTTGGGATGATTTTGCAACGTTACATTGCTGATGGATTGCGAATACCCGTGATGCTACGAGGCTACCCATACTACGAGGCTAATGAACAACGCAGTCTGTGACTTTGAACGTAATGAATGTGTCTCCTATAATGTACGCTGATGATGCAACTTTCTTGTTGAGTGACACTACGCCTCACAATCTACTTTCTAACGCTAATGCATCTGAAACCTTTTCAGCAAACTGGACTAGAAGCAATTATCTCACTACAAATGATGATAAAACCCAAACGCTAGATTTCTCAACTAAGAGTAATATAAAAAATAATGAACCAGTCAAGCTTCTCTGAATTTCTTTTCGCTTATTCACAAATTATCAAATCGACTATCCACGTGTATACAGGGTGTAACAGAAGTACGTTAAAATATCCAAGTGACGTATTCCTGAGACAATTTTAAGAAAAAAAGTCTATGTGAACTTGTGTCCGAAAATGCTTCGTTTCGGAGATACGGGGTTGAAATTGAATTTTTTTGTTCGCTTTTTGAAAATAACTCTTGCAAAACATAAGTTATTTGCACCAAATTCGGTACCGGAGGTTTTTTTGACGTGGGAAATCATAATTTAGTATTAATATTAATGTAACATCTAGAGAGCGCTGCGTACGCTGTCATTATTTATTTCAAATTGCCGTAACTTTTTTGACAGGTAACTTTTGATTCTTTTCATGAAAAAACCTAATTCCCACACCTTTTCCAAGTAAAAAAAGTACATTTCCTCAACAACGCTGGAGGTGATCGTTTTCGAGATATTTACAATTTTCTATATCGATGCATATTACTTAGTGAGAGAGTGAAGTTGCTGAGAACATTACAAAAACTAAGTATGTGGTGGATCTCGTCAAAATGAACAACTTTTTCCTATAAAATGTTTAACGAAGAATGATTCGTTTTCCAAATACAGATTGTTCAAATTTTTAACATGACATTTTGTCATAAGTTTTTTGCAATTTTAGTTATTTTCATCAAACATATTATAGGAAAAAGTTGTTTATTTTGACGAGATCCACCACATATTTAGTTTTTATAATGTTATCAGCAACTTCACTTAGCGCTCTAGGAGCTAAGTAATATGCATCGATATAGAAAATTGTAAATATTTCGAAAACGATCACCTCCAGCGTTGTTGAGGAAATGTACTTTCATTTACTTGGAAAAGGTGTGAGAATTAGGTTTCTTCATGAAAAGTACCAAAAGTTCACTGTCAAAAAAGTTAGGGCAACTTGAAATAAATAATGACAGCGTACGTAGCGCCCTCTAGATATTACATGAAAGTTAATACGAAATTATGATTTCCCATGTCAAAAAAACCCCGGGTACCGAATTTTGTGCAAATAACTCATTTTTTGCAAGAGTTACTTTCAAAAAGCGAACAAAAATATTCAATTTCAACACCCCGTATCTCCGAAACGAAGCATTTTCGGACACAAGTTCATATAGACTTTTTTCTTAAAATTGTCTCAGGAATACGTCACTTTATTGTACTACACACTGTATACATGATAAGACAACTTAGCAACATAATAACAACGGATTATTTAAGAATAGCTTATTTCGCCATTTTTCACAGCATAATGACATATGGACTAATAGTTTGGGGTTCATCATGTCTTCTAGATATAATATTCAAACTATGAAAAAAGTTGTAAGAATTATGGCACAGGAACCTCTTTTAAAAAATCTCCGTATATTAACTCTGCAATCTTGCTTCATATATGAATGTCTTTGACTAAGCAGGAGGACATATACTACCATGATACCAGGGCCAAAACAAATGTAAGGCTACCCAAATATAGATTAGGTAAATCGCAAAACTCTTATTTATATATATCTTTGAAATTTTTAACGTGTTACCGTATGAGTTTCAGACTGTAGACATGAGTATGAACTCCTTCAAAGTGAAAATTTAAAATATTCTTTCACAGAATGCGTTTTACACATTCGTAGAATATTTTAATCATTTCGACTCATCAACAAATTTTTTGCGTGTCTAATAATAGATAAATATTTTTAAACAATAATATTTATGTATTTATTTGACTGTATTGTGTTACATTGATTTTAATTTATATACTATTTATCCCATTGACGTATGCGAATATTATTTATGTATACATTTCAGGAATAAATTCTATTCTGTTCTATTCTATGTCATTGACATCAAAAAAATGCCTCCTGGGATCATCAGATCCTTTGACGGAATGATAAACTGTTTTTCTCAGTCCATTTTGCCGCTTTCCTCAGTTATTTGTTAGGTAAATAACTATCTTGAAATTTTTCTCACATGTTAACAGAATATCATAGCGGAATGTTTGTACTTTTTTTGTACAATTTTGTACAATTTTTTCTTCACTCGACTATGAGATACCTGAAACATATTGGCGTGTCACAGAATAGATTTGACAACGAACTCCGGAATACAGAAAGCTGGGTGTCGGCTTTTGACTAGTCATTTAAATGAAATAACTCAAACTGTTTTTTCCGATTAGGTAACGATAAAACTAATTACCAATTAAAATAACAAAAAAGCCCGATTTTCTACTGGACACCAGCGCACTTCACACGATATATCGAAATCAACTTTCTAAATAAAAATGTTTATAAGCAAGTAGCTGTAGATTACTGGCATGTTTGTAAAGTAAATATTGGTCTTTTTCATCAGAACATAAAGGAATGACAAGACGACTATTTTTCAAGATGACACACATGAAGAGCCTTATTTAAATTCCCACGATGGGATTTATTTTTATTCAAATTCGAATTTATTCATTAACATACTAATGTGAACATTAGATATATCTGACGAAAATTGTTCTAGACGAGGTATTGGAAACTGTGAACGGAATTGATGTAAAGTGTTGACTTTTAATTTTAAAACTAATTGATACAGTTAATTGTATGATTGCTATATCGAATTGCAAATTTTTTCAATTAGAAAAAAAGTTCCATTGCTTATTTCTTAATCTGGAAATAATTGAACTGACCTGTGCTTCTGGATCCAGCTGATGACGTTTATGGAAGTAGCGCCTACAATATCCTCTTGAATTTCGCCCACAGTGAAAATACTTCAAAAAAATAAAGAAACCATTAATGTCTCTCATTCTCAAATGTATGCCAGGGAAAGGTCCACTGTAAAACTTCAAAATTCGGAGAGTTCTACCGCAATGTCATGAAGACCCCTAGAACAAAATATATACCACTAAAATACAACATATTAAATTTTGCTATCGTTTCTAAATGTACTTAAATATCTATTTCTATAATGGTCAATAATTTGAAAAAAAACCTGAGAAACAACTTCAATAATAATTTCTCATAACATACTTTTATACTCCTTCATTCTATTCACCTTGAGTGACAGAACCCCCTTCATAATGAAAAAAGGAATGCGTGAGATATTCATCTGAAAGGGTTTTCAATTATTCATCTATCCACTCATGTATATTCTTCGAATAAAATTCAATTCAAAAATTTCAAAATGCATTTGTATATTTTGGAAGATATTTTAAATTATCAAATTATCAGACAATATTTCCAAAAGCGCACGTGCAAGTTACTTCAGTTTCTTGCAAACTTTTTGCAGTACAGAAGTTGGGATTACTTTTCGCAGATAATGACAATCCTGAAAAAAAATAAATATAAAAATTTGATATTCGTAGTTTAAATTTTGCGTTGAATGTAAAATCCTAACTGAATCAAGTTTTCCTGATAAGGGGATCAGTAGACACAATGAAATCAAATAGCCTTCTCATTCTCCAGATTTGAAACGTCTTGACTATTTTTATTAACTCCTCAAATGCCCTACCAGCTTTTCAACAGTGGAGACGGGAGTGGGTATAAAGAAAGAAGAAAGGAGTAAATCAATTTGCGAATCGCTAATTGATGAAAGTTATGGGAAAGAGAGCGTCGGTCAAATATAAAGAAAGACAGTTATTTTTTTAACAATAATAGAAGGTAAAGAAAAATTGTAACGAAGATTGTCAGTTCTAACCTCCGTGACCAATGTACAAAATTTGATTTATTCACAAGGAAAAATAAATGATATTGAAAGAAAGGATTTTGTCACAATGATTTCCTTGTTGTCTAATTCAACATAATAAATAGTAATACGAAAAAAATTTTTTTGTTAAATCTTAAGTAAACTATGAACTATGTGGAATTTTATAAACTTATAGACTCCATTATAAAATCCACTGGGGGTTTACTAAAAATTAAGGTAGTGATTTTGAAACAGTAACATTTTTAATGAGGTTATTCAAATACTATTGCTTTGACTATCGCTTTGTCGTAGTAGATTTAAGATTGGAATCAAATCATACAGCATCAATGGTTCCTCAACATTCAACAATCCTGAAAACAATACCGAATGTTCAAAAAAAATCCAGTAACGTCTTTATCATACGCCATTTGTACATTTGATTCATAATATATCATGTTCTTTTTTCAATGTAGTGTCATTAAAAATGTGAGTTTTTCAATGGAAGATTTCGGTAAATTGGATTGGATAAAAAAAAGCTGCCTGAACATGCACTGAAATGCAGCTTTTCACATTGAAAAAGACTTACTGAATTCCTGACTCAACACGAATCCAATCAGAAGGATACTTTCCGTTTCTCCTCTGGAATCTAGTACCAGCATACCATCTCAATGTGAAATAACTATCGCCGACCTCACAGACTGAAAGAATCCATTAACTAGTAGTTTATCTTTTTTACCAGGACGGGTTACCATTTAAGAGCAATAATTTTGAGCGAGAACAAATTATGAATAAATCAGTAACATTACATGTGGACTTGGCATAAAAATCTAATGGACTGGTAATCAATTGCCAATTGACATCTGAACGTATTATTTCTAAATACCGGCTTTTTACTAACTTAGTCCAGTCGAACTAGGATAACGGACCAGTACCACATATTTATATTTCGTCCCATCTAAAAGTTCTGAGCATTCTCATTTCCATTTTATTAGGGTAAAATCAACCCTAAATAGAATTCAAAGGTAGATATTTTTACTGTATCTTCAAAACACCGTGTAATGTCACAGTGATTGAACCAATGTCACAATGATTGAACCAATTAATGTCATGCACATCATTTACAGTATGAGATCGCATGATTTGAACAGTTAATGAATGATTTCGCTAAATCCTCATTGGTTCCACATATTCCAAGTAGTCATCCTACTTTTTTGACATTTTGAATAGTGATGAATTTCCTCCTGTACCATTGTTCCTTCTTGTGGATGATCTCAGCTTGGGATCACTCGATGTTATGTTGATGAGTCTACACATGCTCCGCTATTCCCGATTTGCTGGTTTCTCCTCGATATGTGTTTTTCTTGTGCTCGTCAATGCAGACTTTCAGTGGCCTCTTAGATTCACCTATATCGGATTTTACGCACTTGCAGGGTATCCGGTAAATGCAATTCTTGGACCCAATTCTTTTTATCTTTTCCGACAAATCTCTGTTGTAGGGAAGTGCAAGTACTGGTTGTGACGGCTTCTCTTCCATGCAAGGCTTTTGCTGTCTTTCAGTCAGAGTCAGTTCCACCATCATTTTGGAGTAACCATTCCATTGAAGATCATTTTTGATGATCCCTAGTTGTTTCTAGAGACCTTCCTTCGTATTACAGAGCCCAAAAGCACGGTCTACTAGAGTCTTTATAATTCCTTTGTTAGTCGATTGATGATGGTTGGATTCGTGGTTCAGATACCAGCCCGTATGAGTTGTTTTTCGGTATACAGTTACAAGCAACATGACCCGTTTCCGCACGGGTAGCAGAACATTTACTCCTATATTTTTTCATAGTTTCACATCAGTTCGTCCTTAAAGAAGGTTCACGTTTTTTCTGAAGGACGTGCTTTTTGAGACATAAGAGCTGGCAGTTTGGACCTCTCGAAAGTTTTAGATTAGTCCAGAATTCGAGAAGATTCGAAAGCGGTTCACTACTTTTCAGCACTGCTTGGAGCTTCCTGGAATTATCTGGACCATTCTGAAACATTCCAGATTATCCCAGCCATGAAAGAGCTTTCTGTTTTTACGTGAAAGGAGCCTTTTGACGTTATGAGGGGTGGAAATTTCGCCATTTAGATAGTACTAGAACAGTTAAGAATGAGCTGGAATGTTAGGAAATAATCTGGAATCAGATCATTCTCTATCTATCAAGGAAGTTATATGTTTTGTTAGGTCACTATCTCCAACCCATAGAATATTTTTTTGTTTTCTTGTTGCTTTTTTTCAGTTATTTTCTGGTGGATGAATCATTATGATGTCTGAGAAAGAGCACACACTCTGCTCCCGTTTGTGAGTAATATATTACGTACGCCACTTACGTGTGGCGTATCACATCTACTCATCCGTATCCCTACTTTCCTACTAATATTATAAATGCGAATGTAAGTTTGTTTGTTACGGTTTCACGCGAAAACTACTGAACCGATCATCATGAAATTTTGTACACGTATTCTTGGAGGTATTAGAAGTAACATAGGATACTCTTATATAAAAAATAATAATTTTCCATGTAAGATAAAAAAAATTGTTTGTCAAAAAAATCTCAAAATGTATCTACTTTGTTGGTTAGGTTAGGTTAGTTCAGGTTGGGTTATGTTAGGTTAGGTAAGGTTAGGTTAGGTTAGGTCAGGTTAGGTAAGGTTAGGTTAGGTTAAGTTAGGTTAGGTTTGGTTAGGTTAGGCAATAATTTTTAAAAATTGATAATCCCAGCCAAGCATTAAAATATAGTTCTCATTTTAATTCATTTCTATTGTGCTGGCACTTATTTGATGGCATAAATGCAAGCGAAGTCGCGGGTAAAAGCTAGTATAAAATAAACTCGTATTATAAGCCATGAATATAGTTGGAATGGGTGGAATGAGCTCATAAGTCAAAAATTGTGAATTCTGTTAACTATTTATGAATATGAAACGTTTGCTCGAGAAGGGTATGGTCCGCCATTTGAAATTGTTGAAGTTGAAAACCATTATAATATTGATCAACTACGAGTATATTCTTTAATTTATGTTTTTACCCGAACATCCAAAGTCTGGTAGCACAATATTGAATATTTGAAAACATATCGAAAAAAATATTATCATGAAAATCGTATTGAGCAAGTGAGTTTTGAAAGGAAATGCCATTACATACTTGTGGAGAAAATTTTGACATTTTGTCGATAAAAATTATTTTTCAGTCAATGATTCAACTCAAACGCATAAAAATAACACAGTCCATGAATCAACTAATCAAAAAGGATTTTGAGAAAACAAATACTCGAAAAATTGAATTTTTTTAAAATGGCAGAAAAACATCGTGCAGACGTGGATATTCTCAAATATTTTTGTTTTTGACGATAATTCAAAACCTATGAGGCTAATACTTAGGGCAAGTTTCCTTCGCGAGTAGGAAAACGGTAGACCTAGCTGTAGTTGGTAACTACAGCTGACTCCAAAATAAATTTGTTTTTTCAGAAAAAACAATGTGGAAGTGGCATTCAGACCACATACCAGGTTATCCAAATGCCTTTTCAATGCCAAAGATAAAGTGGACAAGTTGGAGAAATCTGAAGTTTATAAGCTTAAAATTTCTCAAAACGGTATGCTGAACATGAAAGGTCCTTCAGACTAGGTAAATAGGATTCGGCGTTTTCAAACCATTTCTTGGGATGAAACCATTAGTTCCCGAATCTAAACGATACGGAAATTTTGCACTATACAAAGAAGGGTTACAAACTCAATTATTTGGAATACTTGAAAATTCATAAGCATAAACATTGCGGGTGCAACCTGTTGAATGATCGAATCGATCTAGTTTACTAACCAGCTTTCAAATCAGCGCATCAAGATTGTCACAAGTAAAAAACAAATTTCAGGTACTCAATTAAGCTAAGTACCTTCATTGTTACCTACAGTGGTGTTATATAAGGGTTAATGTAATCAATCATTTTCAGTTTGATGTGTAAGTTTGAAAATGTCTTTACAGGACGAAACTGCAGTAATGTTACAAATGAAATTGGTAAAACCGTAGAGAGTTTCAATTCTAATTTTTTATCTTGGTTATTAAACCCTTTGATCTTTGATATTTTTCTGTTTTCATTCACAGTTTTTTGCTGGATGTGTTTTTATTTAATGAAATTTTCTCTTCAGGATTAGAAGTTGATTTGAAATCCCTAAAACACATCTTTATCCTAATGGTTGATTTCAAATTTTGGAGACACAAAAAATTTGAGAGATTTATGTTCCAATTTATACTATAGCTTGGTTTCTGACAGTTATTGGTTCAAATTGACAATCGAAAATCGAAATAAAAAAATGCAATTATTGAACACAGTGAAAAGTTATTATAGAATTTACCAGATAACCATCTTGTGATATGCATTTATTTTCTACATTTCACAGTAGCGCAGACTATTGCTGTCCAACAAATTTCAAGAAATTGCCTAATTTTCTAAGAACATTGAACGGGGAGTTGGGAGCTCGTTTGAAAAACCGTTTGCCCGCTGTTACGGCCTGCAATTTTGAATCAATAGCTCGACCATATAGCGCAATAAAATGAATATCTTCTTCACCATCTCAAGTGTTTATAGCATGCAATTTCAAATCAGGATTCTGTTATTTTATTTTTATGCGACAAGCCGATAGGAATTCATCATTATAATTATTACAGGAACCAGTTTTGTTCTTGCGATCCTGAAACATCCATTCATGTAATTATTACATGAAAGAGGTGAGAAATTGATGCAGAATTTATTCTGAATTTTGTCAATATTATTCCTATTCACTTTATGGAACTTTGTGACATTCACACTTACGTTTAAAATGTGTTTTTCCGTTAACCAGTTATCGCACCCCTTCGAACGACAACCCTCAGAAGTCGAAACATGTGCGAGCTGAGGACTAACGACGACTTTTAACGTGTGATTCCTAACACTTCTATCAACATTTCATATTTTTCAAGTGTTTTTGATAGTTCCTAGTATCACATGATTAGATTCAATAGTTATGTGTCAAATAATCAGGTTTTATCCTGGATGAAAAAATCACCGGCAATGTTCACTTGAAAAATGTTTCATACAATTCTAGACTGTCTATGGACAGTGAAGGATTTGTGGAAAATCTTGTGGCTCAGGCCCCAAACAAATCCTGCAATCTTTCAGTTATTTAATGTTGATTATCTATAAAGAATTTGCCGCACAAGTGCTACTGAGAACAACTCAGTAGCACTTGTGCTAACTAAGTTGAACTTCGCCTTTTGTTATGTCAGCAACTAGCTCTCTAATTTATTTAAATATTTGTGTGTAACTACAGCTGGGTAACAATAAAGATGATTATTATTATTTTTTTTTTTTTTTTTTTTTTTTCACCGTAGTGTGCGCTGGTCAGGCCCTATCCCCCGAAGCCCCGATACATTCGGGAGGGCGCGCCAGCATAATCAACCAATGACCACTCCCCACACCGTGGGGTAAGTGATCATTGGGTCCGAGAATCATGTGCCCTGAGCAAACGCAGTGAGCCAAGAATGACAGACTTCTGCATCTGTGCGGCTAAGATTTCTGCCTTAATGCGGCAAGCCGGTATGATTTTGAGATTCGAGAGTAGAGAAGACATCATTCCACCAAGGACTCCAACAATCAGAACGACCATCTTGACAGAGTGATCTGGATAGAGTCTGCGGAGTTCGAAGAGAAAATCTCGATATTTTATCCGTTTTTCCTCCTCTTTTCTGACGATATTCGTCTCGCCAGGAGCTGAAAACTCCACGACAAATATCGTCTTGATCTGGTGGTCGAGAAGAACTACATCAGGCTTATTAGCTTGTATGAGCCTGAGGGTGGGGAACGAATAGTTCCAATAAATTCGGCACTTCTCGTTCCCCACAACGGATTCAATATCCCCCGGAGCGTAGGGCAACACCGGTGTCTCGTCAATACCGTAGGAGTGCCGTAGATGATAATATAGCACCCTTAGGGCCGCGTTATGTCTATGGATATAGGCCGAGACCGCATATGCTGGACATGCTGATAGCAAGTGCATTAGGGTCTCGGGCGCCTCGCGGCAGGCCCTGCACCTTGTGTCAGGAACCTCTATACCCATCACGCGACTGCGGTAGACTAAGGTGTTAAAGACACCATCCTGGCAAGCCATGATGAACCCCTCAGTTTCCGACTTCAGCCCACTCGACCTGAGAAAAGCGAACGTCAGGCGCTTTGATAAGCCAAGGTCTTCAATATTATTGAAGAAGACCCCATGCATTGGCTTATCCCTGTGTCTCCGCAGAAGTAAGGTGATCTCTGCGGCTTTTATCTGAGCTTTTTGCTGAACGGGTTCCAACTCGGTGACAGAGTTGTAGTCACCTCGTTCAGAGTCGAAAACTATACCGAGTTCATCAGCTGCTCGAGCAGCTGCCCTAAAGAGAAATGCTCCAATTCCTGCTCTCTCATGGTCACGGACCATGCAGAGAAGGGGATCCGAACTCCTGACGACTTTACAGGCTGTATCCAGTACCATTCTGTCATGTAGACACTCCAAACTCAAAAGTCCACGACCTCCCTGTTGTCGGGGGAAGTACAACCGTGGAACGGACGATTTGGGATGCAAACTCCTATAGAGATGCATCATTTTTCGGGTCCTTACGTCGAGTTGATACAGCTCCTCCCGAGTCCACTTCACTACTCCAAACGAGTAGAGTAAGATTGGAACGGCAAGCATATTTGTTGCAGCAACTTTGTTCTTCCCCGACAGCTCCGATGACCAGATCTGTCGAAGTTTGTGCTGATACTTGCCGCGGAGAGAGTTTTTCACTGCGGTTACCTCTTGTGAGTGGCGTTGTTCCACCCCGAGGTAAGTATACGTCTCTCCGGCATCCAGATGGTGTAGGATGCTTCCATCTACGAGCTGCACATCCTCTCCGTAGTCCCCGCATCGTCCTCTTTTGAGATGAACCATTGCACATTTGTCTATCCCGAATTTCATACCGATAGCATGCGTGTACTCTTCTACCACCCTCAAGGACTGATGGAGATCCTTCTCTCCAGAGGCATAAAGTTTAAGATCATCCATATAAAACAGATGGGTGACCTTGTGCCTCCGGTTTCCGGGGGTGCCACAGTTATACCCTCGAGTGTTTCTGAGCGCAACGGATAATGGCAATAGTGAGATGCAGAATAGAAGTGGACTGAGGGAATCACCCTGAAATACACCCCTTCTGAAAGTGACCCACCCTGTTTGGACTCTTGCTTGACCAGATGTTATGGTGAAGCGAGTTCGCCAAAGTGGTATCAGTTGTTCAATGCATCTCACTATGTTGTCGGGTACCGCAAGGCATCTGAGCAAATGCAAAATGAGCTCATGCGAAATTGTATCAAATGCCTTACGGTAATCGATCCAGGCCATAGAGAGGTTACGCTTATATTGTATCGAGTCCTGCGTTACACATCTATCGATGAGCAGGTTCTCTTTACATCCAGCGACTCCTCTCTTCGACCCTCTCTGCTCATATATCCGTTCGAACACTCGGTCAACTGCGGTGAGTATTCGTGTGTATAAGATGCTTGTAAACAACTTATAACACGAATTCAAGCATGTTATCGGTCTGTAATTCTTAGGAATCGACAAATCTCCGCTTTTGGGGATGAGAACGGTCCGCCCCTCGACAAACCAATCCGGAATCGGCTGCTCTCCGTCCAGCCATAAGTTGAAAACTCTGGCCAGATGGCGGTGGGTACTTGGTAGTTTTTTCCACCAATAAGTGTTCAGCCCATCTGGGCCTGGAGCAGCAAAGTTCTTGGAACCAACAAGGGCTCTTCGAACGTCATCCGGGGTTATCGGGTTGCGCAGTTCATTGAGCTCAGGCTGTCGAAGCTCTCTGTTGAAAGCTTCGAACTGCGCTAGGGCTGGAGTGTCTAAGTTGAGTGGCTGCGGGTGTTCATAGATATCCTTCCAGAAGGATTCCACCTGATCAGCAGTCGGCGGATTATCCACAACACGTGGAGGCTCTTGGAATAAGCGAGAAGGTTTCTCGCGGAACCTAAGATTTTCCGCGATACTTCTCGCTCGCCTCACTAGTGACTTCTTAGCAGCCACTAGCATTCGTATCCTATCAAGGCAATGCTGTTTGGTGGTCAACAGCACGCCTTGGCTTAGAGTGTGATGGATACGTCGTAAATTGGCGGCTATTCGCCGCACTGCGGGCGTGAAAGGCCTATTGGCCGCCCTGTAGTCCATCACACATTGGATACGAGACGCGTGTTGTCTCGCCGACGTGATCTTAGCCTCCATCTTGTGTACATCTATTATTATTATTATTATTATTATTATTATTATTATTATTATTATTATTATCTCGATGAGATGTAGAGATAGATAAAAATCCTCTATCTTCATCACGAAATAATACACCTTCTCAATGAAATATTTATGAATTCCAAATTTTTCAAACTCAAAAGACCAGTTTGAGATAACACTGAAAATTCACAAAATCAATAATCACCTTTTTTCTGTCAACTTTATGTAGCATGTCTTTTTAATGACTCTATTAACGCTTTTTCGTTAATAGAGATATTCAACGATATGTTGATTAGAATATTTTTGAAATACGCTAAAAAGTACATGAAAAACTTATGACGAAAGGTGCAAACTAATTAATCAACTGTAGTCTGTTCATAATGAAGTTATAAATTTAATACCTCATTAATTAAAATCAGCCTGGGTCGTGTGTATTAGTAATTTTCTGCTCATTAAGGTACTCAAAGGTGTAAGACTTTGTTTTTCTGTTCGATTATTCAATTCTCGCTAAAAAATGAGATATCATTAGTCAACTACAGTTAGTAAATGAATAATCTGAATCGAATATTTGATATGAATATAATTTGTTCAGAAATGAGAGAGACTACAGCAGTATATATATATATATATATATATATATATATATATATATATATATATATATATATATATATATATATACAACATGGAACCTAGTTGTTCGGGAATCGTGAAGCGTCTGAAATTGTCAACATTGAATATAAATGAAGAAACAATTTTTATGAATGTATAAAATTATTTAGGAATACAATATCCATCCGATATAAAAAGTGAGGAGGAAGTAGTGTAAAAATGCGCGAGTATGACGGGTGTCAATAGACCGACAATTTTTAGAATTCTCGAGGAACTCAAGGAAAACAACAACTTTTTCGAGCCGAAAGTAGCCACTTGTAAAAAGTGTTTGGTTATCGATGAAGAAGTGAAAAATTCTATTAGGAGAACAGTACACTCTTTTTACATAAAAAACGAAATACTTACATCAAATAAAGTTTTGTCAGTTATTCGTGAAGACAGTTTTTTTCCTGATAGAAGAACTCGATTATGGAAGATATTACATGAGATGTGTGAAGTAAAGAAATACCTATACAGTGCTCTGAAAACAGTCGACCAAAAAGCTTGGGAAAAATGTATCCACAAAACAATCAGAATCGAAGCAGAGATGTGGGATCTGGATGATCGTATAGAATTGAAAAGAAAGAGACAATAGTTTTGAATTTAAGTAACATTTCATTGTGGAATTTTCACTTAACAGTTCAAAAAACCGCAACACGTGCTTCATTATACAATAGCTTCCTCGGATGTGTTTGGGTGTGTTCAATGCCTCAGGCACGTTCATACTGAACACGTGTATTAACACGTCGCAGACATGTTCAAACTGAACACGTGTATGAACGCGCCTCAGGTATGTTCATACCGAATATGTATGAACACGTTCACACAGAACACGTGTATGAACACGCCTCAGAAATGTTCATACTGAACATGTGTATGAACGCGCCCCAGACACGTTTATACTGAACACGTGTATGAACACCCCTCAGATATGTTCATACTGAATACATGTTTGAACTCGCCCCGGGCACGTTAATAATGAACACGTGTATGAACGCGCCCCAGAAATGTTCATACTGAACATGTATATGAACGCGCCCCAGACACGTTCATAATGAACACGTGTATGGACACGCCTCAGATATGTTCACAGTGAATACGTGTTTGAACGCGCCCCGGGCACGTTAATTCTGAACACGTGTATGGACACGCCTCAGAAATGTTCATACTGAACACGTGTACGAATTCGCCCCAGACACGTTTATACTGAACATGTGTATGACCACGCCTCAGACATGTTCATGTTGAACACGTGTATTTACATGCCTAAGGAAGTGAAACACGTGTTTTGGTTTCGCGAACTGTTCAGTGAAAATCAGTCAATGATGTACACGTAACTTGAATACGTTATGGGTTTCCATCTGGTTTATATGAAAGTATTATATGAGAGGGCTTTTTGTCCCAGTCTGTATCTGAAAGTCACTTCTATGCACGATCTACACATCTTTGTGAAGACTTTATTTTGAAATAAATTGCTTTCTTTCTTTCTTTGGAAGATTCTCACATTTTTTGTATGAAGTTGGACAAGAAGAAATACTAGTCTCACTGGAAAGTATACTTCTTTCAATTTCGAAAATGGAATGAATTGATATACCCTTCATTGATAATTCCTCCCCTAACGAATATTCTTTTAGTAATTGATATGTCTCTGTCCTTCTATATATAACATCAGACTTCAACAGTTCATTCAATTTCGAAACGAAATACATCCTTTTCTTGCATGCTTTCGACGACGATCTACATACCAGCTGATGTTACGGCTGATGTTATTCCAAGCTATGTGTCAGGCGTAGGAGACATCATCAACGCCATTTAGTATGGAGAATTCAACAACTACTAGATCAGCAAAATATGCAGCAATGCGAAAATATTCTTATAATTGAAACAACGTTTCTGACTACTTACTAAATACCTATCTGTCATTTTGTTGAAATAATCTACACTAAATTAACTTTGAAATAGCTAGACAATATGATATGAAATGAGAGAGGCTACAGCAATATATCTATATATATTAGTGTCATAGGCGTACTGCATTCGAATCATTTAATATCAACGAATTGAATAAATGGATATACAAAATTTATTTTTGAAAAATCTCATTCATAACAAACAAAATAAAAACTCAATTATGACAAGTATGAAAATATGTCCAGTAGTAACCAAGACATTCTCCAAGAAATAAGTATTTGGTTGAAGGGGATTGAAAAACATTGGTTTTTTTAAGGCGGTATAAATATATATACTTTTAAATTATACCGTCAACAGACACATTGCACCCATCAATAGGGACGACTTGGCTTTTTCCATAGTGAGAAAATATTGCATTATTTTTTGTTGGGAGTTTAAAGGCCATACTAGAGGGGTTAGTCGTGATATTCTTCAGTTTACTTTGAGAGCGCGTTGAATAACAAGTTATACAAATATGGTAGCTAGTTGTTCGAGAATCGTGAAGCATCCGAAACTGTCAGCATTAAATATAAATGAGAAGACAAATGTCATGAATGTTTATAACTCTTCAAGAATAAAATATGCAACCGAAATAAAAAGTGAGAAGGAAGTAGTGCAAAAATGCGCGAGTATTATTGGCTCAGACAGATTGCAAGTTGAATCTCTCGTGGGATTTGCATTGTCACTGATATTAGTTCTCACAGTATGATATGTTGCTTCTGATTCAATTACTCCCTGATTTTTCAACTCAGAGCGAACATGAAATACATAATTCACGTTCAGGTACAATGGACGGAACTATACTAATAAATCGATTATATCATTTAAACGTGATAATCCTCAATGATTTACATGATTTAGTAACATGTATATTATAAGGTCAGCATACACTTTTTCGTTTGTAATCTCTACGAAATTGTGTGTCATGCTCATAGCAAATAAAATTAACCACTGTACCACTGTACCATTACAATCGATCGATTGCTCCTCACAGCATTCGTTATTCGTCACTAGTAATTATTCAATTATTATTTTCCATGATTGATATTATGAATCGTATACAAAATGTGGAAGTTTTGATAAATAAAGAATACACAGTTAACTGTTTCTTAATACAATATAAACAACAAACTTCGTGAATTCTAGAAATACAGCTATTTTAGAGATGATAGAGATCTCTGGAAAGTTTCATAGTAATTATCTAGTAGCAAACATGCAGATTGTGTCACGTCTTAACTAATATAAATGTATACTTATTACCAAATAATTTCAAATGAAATATTCATTATCTTTTCATGGACTCTTTTTCTCTAAAATATATTTATGTGCCTTGAAATTAGAAATAACAAGTGAATTTATCATTGTTTCATCTGTTTGTTGCGAAAGAAACAAAAATTGTTTTTTCCAGAATTACTAAAATGTATATCTTTTGAATGAAAAAACTCTACTCTAATGATCTGAGCCTAGCTCAGATCATTAGAGTATTTATAATAATTTTCGAGATCTTTGAAGCATAAGTTTGAAACCCAGGAAAATTAGTGGAATTTTCAAAGTTGCATAACTTTTGAAAAAAAAAATTCTTTTGCAGAATATCTTTATATGATGAATGGAAACTTCTGACCAATTTTTAATTAAATCGAAGGGAGTCGATTCCATCCATTGGCCTATTTGAAATGGAGTTACCCAGACATATTATTATTATCATAACAATGGACATTCCGATAATGTTGGGCCACTCTTCAAAAGAATCCGAAAATATATTTTGAATTGGTCCAACTATAATGGAAAAATAACTGTGAGAATACATTTCTCTATGTGTAGACACGCATACTTGTCACAAAACAGTTTTCAACACTATATAACTTTCACTAGATATGCAAATACTGAAGTACATGCAACTAAAGAAATGTCGCAACAAAGTGTTTAGAATTTTTGTTGTATATTTTCTCTGGAATCTCCTGAACTGGATCTCATTACTTCGTGTGCGAAACGAAATTTATCTTACGCGTGTCATTTTAACGAAGACAAAGTGGTTGTGTTTATTTCTCTCTCAAATGGAATGAGTTAATTTAGATGACAATGAAATTACCAGTTTCATATATCAGAAATGCTATTTTCGAATTTGTTTCTTCCAAGAAAATTGAATCGTGTTATATATGTAACGTTCCTATTTGATGGTAATGAACGAATAGATTGATATCAGCAGGTGAAAGAGAAGGAAGAGAACGTTAATTTCTAATGAAACAGCCGAGAAAATCCCAGACGATGATCTAATTTGAAATGTTATTTCAAGAAACCAAAACACTGTCACCCACGAAAACATAATGTGGCATCGAACATTATCATAAAAATGAAAATGAATCATTATAACGATGTGTATAACAATTTTTCGAATGAATGGGATGTCATTAATACCCGGAAATATGAAGAGACGTGTTGACTTGTGAAATAAACAGCTTTGTTTGATAAAGTAAAATTCAACTTATTAGATTATTCCAATAAAATATTTATTTTTGAAAAGGAAGTTAAATTTATATCACTACTATAATTTTTTTTATAATAATAATAATTTATTCATCAGTGAATTATGATACATGAATATAAAATGGAGTATATGGAGTACAATATACCTTGATGAATAAACACATACTTCCACTGATGATGGTAAAACCCTGTTTGTGGGTAAATTACAGAACAACAAAATAGAACAATTATTATTATTAAAAACAATATGGGTAAAAAATATTAGGATCCAGATATCAAATGTAATAAAATTAACATTTAGGTTTCACAGTTTTTGTATAAATCAAACACTAAAATAAATTAGGACGAAAAGAGTCACTGAATAAAATAAACATTGAAAACTTCTGAAAAATTGAATTAAATCAACATTTATTGTATGAATAAAAACTACAGTAAATTAGTAAAATAATGTGGCACTGAATAAAATACACTCAAAATAAAATAAACACCTCAAAGTACAATCTCTATATGATTTTGTATCACAAGTATGCTGCACAACAAAAACTCATCATGAAACTAGATAGAGGAAAAAAATTTAATGCCAAAAAACAATTCCGATCTCAAAGGTTCATCTAGGCTCTTTTCTCCACTATTCCCAGAGATTTGGTCAATATGGTTGAGTCGTCATATTTGTGGCATATTTCCACGTGGGGATGGCGGCAATAAGATGTAATGTCCCATTAATGTACCACCAATTCAGTTGCAATCAATGTATAACTAAACCACAGTAGAATAATACAACCATTAGGCTCTCTTACCATGTGATCCGCCCGAGTTGCCAGGGACCTTCAACCGCTGGATGGTATATTCTCATCCAACGCGTTTAGTGCTGTAGCATCGAAGGATTCGGCGGTACCACGGGAAACGGATTAGTTATAATAATTGGTCGGAAATTGATATTGTGTTCAGTTTATTCGCTGTTGTTATTATTGTTTTTGATTTTTGTAGTTGTTTATAAGTAACTCATCACACAATCTTCTTTAATATCCTTAAATTTCGTTTTTATATGAGTGTACTCATACCTAAGAAAGAAATGGCGTTTTTTTTGTTGAAATTGACTTTTTTTACCTACGCAATCTCCATCAAGAGCCGCACGATCATTGCAGCGCCGCTCTTTATTCAAGCGAAATTTTTTACCGGTGTGCATTCTCTGCGAACAGCCAGTAGTCGCTGGGAGTCATATCTGGCGAATACGGTGGATATGGGAGCAATTTGAAGTTGTAAATAGAAAATAAAGAAAAATCGTCAAATTTGGCTTTGATGCCACCTTTTTTCCTCAATGTTAAAAATTTCAAATAAAACCAACAATCAACTCATTTGAAAGGTCTTTCAGTTTTGTAACCAGCCCTGTAACATGTTCGACACTGCAACGAATAACAATGTTAGAAAAAATTAAATACTTTTTTCAATGAACCCGAGATCCGATACCAGACCGCACTGTTTCGACCCGCCAACGCTTCATCAGTGGTGCTAAGCTGAATATCTCAATTGTCCTGAAAAGGACAAGCCTGGAAGTGAAGGTGATGACCTCCCTCCCTACGAAGATGCCATCGAAAGAAAACTGAAACCACATTCATTTTCATCAGTAATGGTCCCATTCCTCAATCATTGAATAGCATACTATCATTATTTTACTTATTGTCTTGTTAAAGCTGTTGCAGATATCATCTCGTGACTTCAATAACCGTCATTGAATCATATTCAGTTCTTTTCATATTTATTCCATTTTTATATCTTTATTTATTTCTTCAATATTTATTTCCTCAATACTTATTGACTAATCAATTCTCATGCTTACTAGTACAAATGAAGTGCAATATAACATTTTAATTGACAACTCTTCACTTTGCTTGGTTGAATCGATTGAATCTCTAATTTGGCGAAGGCGAGAGTTTTTATGTACCCAAACATTTTGAAATTTCTAGACAGTGAATATTCGAAAATTTTCAGAACACAAGTTCGATTTGATATTTACAGACAACTGCTCGTTTTCTTTTTCAATTTTTGCTACTGAGACTATTGGGACAATGTGCTGAATTCTCTTTGAACGTGATGATCTCAAAAACCACCAAACGGATTTTCGAAAGGTTTCCACCAATGGTTATGCTTGATTCAGGAGAAAAGTTTATGTAATCACGCGAGAAAATAAATTCAAACGGTCTGAAAACCGATGTGGCAGGCGTGATGAAGAAAGGTTTCGCTTACGTTGGTTTTATCCACGTACAAACAGAATTATTCTGGAGAAAAAGGTGACATTTTTATTCAATTTCGACTTTGGGTAGATCGTAAAAAGAGAAGAATTGTGAAAAGGCCAGCCAAAATCAATGATTGTTAGTTGTAATTTTTGAAATTCGATAATTGTGTTGATGAACGTACTTCTAATGTTGCATTTCTGATGTTTGGGACAATAATTGTATCGGATTTACCATATTTCTCATTTGTAAAACGTAAATCAGTACTCTAGTACATTATCAAGATATTTGCTCTCGCTACTGAACCTCTGGTACATACTTTAACAAAGAAGAGTTAATTAATAATTGTTCTTGCAAACTATCAATTATGTGATCCACTTGCGGTACTATTGATATATAATGTCGCCTTTGTCGATAACATTCATCAGTGGCGTGGAGATCATATTCCACAGCATTTCTTTCTCGATTTTCTTGTTTTCACTCACATGATATGCGATCCATGATTCCGCCAATCTTTATCATCAGTTATCTGTGATATATATGCTCTAATATACTAGCTATTCAAGGACTGTATTCACTGTGATCCGACTTAGCTCTTAACAATAACTTCAACAACAAGCTTGATTTTGTTTCGATCCAAATTACAACGTCGACCACAAGCTTGATTTCGACTTTTTGCTGCACGTTTTTTTTGAATTCCCTTGAGTTTGTGTCAATTTGCCTGGCACAATTGTAGCATAAAGAAACTGTTGTAAAAATCCTGACGACTCAATTGATAGAAAAATTAACTAGCATAGAAAATGCTTTAACATTAACATTTATATTGTACCTTCCAAGTTGAAATATTTCGTTCTTATTGAATATCGAAATTTTTAATAAGATCACCACTAGGCCATTTTCATGTGAAGCCGGTTACAGAAAAGACCATTTCAAAATTTCATCCTTCACAGATAGAATCGGTTTATTTGAGGATAATACACAAGCACTACAGGAAAATTCTTGAGGCGCTCTCAGAGCGGTGCCTGTGTGAAAGCAGTGATTTACATTCGATTTGAATCGCTGGACATTGAATCCATTTGGAAAAACGTTCTCAGGAAGTGTATTCCATATAAACGCAGTTCTCCAAAATAAATAGTTCTCAAACAATGAAGTTCGAGGTGTACTCAGTTGAACCTCAAAACAATGAGCAGCGACAGACCGTCGGGAATTTCTGATATGTTCCGCTACTGGTGTAATCAAATGTGCCAAGTCACTTGAACACTTCCCGTGAAAATATCTATAAAAGAGTGATAAATCTACAACCATTCTTCGATGTTTCAGACTATCAAGGATGCAAGGGATGTTTGCGTCTGAAACTGAAACTGCTGAAATACAGCAGTTTCAGAGTATGTTTGGGGGCGGAGCTCCATACATGAAAACAGTACTCCAAAGAAGGTCTGATCTAAGCTTTGCAAAGCATCAAAAGTTGCTGAGGTGTGAACAGTTTTCTGGTTCGGAACAGTGTTCCTAGCGTGTTGTTGCTTTCCGAGTTTGAAAGCCGTGGATTTTTGGAATTTCTTCCTGAGGTTTCGCTGGCGCGAGTGGCTAGATTCTTCAGAGGTTTAACCATCATGGCTTGTTGTCCGATGACTACCTTTTAGGCTTCGTGAAGCATATTTATGCCTTGTCAGGTAAGCAGTTGTATTTGTACCTGTATTTGTACCTGAATTTGTACCTGTATTCGTACCTGCACTTGAACCTGGAACATTAACAATCTTGCTGCCTGTTGTCCGGTTTGTTATTCTCGAATTCCTTAAAATAGGGTTCCATATTTGATTGAGGTTCACCGCTTCTTTTCTGTTAAAATTATCCGTGTGTTTGTGGATCTCTATTGCCTCCCGTACCAGTCGGCTATGGTATCCCTGGTTGGGGGCAATTATTTCTGTGGTCTCCTTCACTCAGTGCGTGTTCTGCCACAGCTGACTTGTCTGTTTGGCCTAGTCTGCAGTTCCTTTTTTGCTCTTTTAGTCTTGTTCCTATGGATGGTTTGGTGTTTCCGATATATACCTTTCCACAAGTGCACGAAATGCGATAGACCCCTGCTGCTGAAAATGAGTCTCTTTTGTCTTTAGCCGACCTGAGGCTTTGTTGTATCTTCCTCGTGGGTTTGAAGACTATCTCGATGTCGTGTTTGTCCAATAGTTTTCCAATTCTATCCGTGACCCTAGGGACAAACGGCAGATATGCGCGTGCAACCATCTGATCCTTTTTCGCTTTCTGAACCGTAGTGCCCTTCGGTCTCATGACTCTTCTGGTCTCGGAGGCACTGTATCCATTCGCTCTCAAGGTCACTTCCAGGTATTTCAGTTCCCTCTCCAGATGTTCTGGTTCACATGCTCTCCGAGCCCGTTCCGTTAGAGTGGAGATAACTCCTCTCTTTTGGCTAGGATGGTGGTTCGATAGTGAGTGCAAGTATCTATCTGTGCGTGTAGGTTTTCGATACACTTTGTGGGTTAGTCTGGTACCACATCGTTCTACTAGTATATCTAGGAAAGCTATCCGTTGGTTTTGCTCAATCTCTATGGTGAATTCTATGCTCGGGTGTTGGGCGTTCAAGTGGTTTAGGAAACGGTTCAGGATGTCTCTTCCATGTTTCCAGAGAGATATCCATCGACGGCCACTTGCATGTAACGATCTTTCAGGAAGCTGAAGAGCCATACACAAAAATGATCCGAAAAGCCGTAGCATCAAAGTTTGGCCAGTAAACCCTCATGCCACACACGATCAATAGCTTTAGAAAAATCAAGCGCAACAGCTCTTGCCCTCCATGTTTCTCAATTGCGTCATTCCAAATATGGGTGACATATGATAGAAGGTTGCCTGTTTATCTTTGTTTTCGAAAGCTATATTGATGATCGCGCAAGATGTTGAAGCCTTTCAAGTATTTGAGGATATGGTGGTTTACGGCTTTCTCCATAATATTTGATATCAATGATAGCAAAGCAACTGGTCTATAGCTATTTGCCCTTGTTGGGAATAGGGAATAGGCGAGCATACCTTCCAACAAGAAGTAGAAACTCTTTTCTTGTAAAATAGATTGAAAAAAGTCTGCAAAATACTGATACGAGTTCATTGGCGCACTTTTTAAGTACGATGACTGGCACTTCATCAGGACCAGATGCCTTGTTGATATTGTGCTTGAATGACATGAATAAAAACACTTTTGTCTAAATACCACTGGTAGATTTTAATTATACGACCGGTTTCAGGTTTGACCCCATTATCAAGTATCAATTCTACCAGTGGTATTAAGACAAAAATATTTCCTATTCGTTTCATTTAAGTGATAATGAATTATCATAAAGTAAACAAGTCATCAATCACACATATGATATTGTGCTGACTAGATGCTGTCGAAAAGTAATTTTTGTTATTGTGGATTCTAGTGTGGGAATGGTGGGTTGTGCCTAGAAAATCGACTATGGACAGGGACGCAAATTGTTCATCTAGTAAATTTGCTTTTTCTATGGCTGTTGTTGCAATTGAACCACCCGCTTGTGTTAGTGGTGGAATTATGGATTTTGTAAAGTTCAGTTGTTGTGAAGTTGTTTTAGTTCAGAACCCAGGCAATGTTACCACATATTATATCAGTCCCTTCAAACACAGAGGGCGGTCTTCGATTGTATGTATGACATCCACGTAAGCCTAGGTAAATATCCTTCCCTGTAACTCACTTCTCACTTCATGTTAATCACTATGACTGAATAAAAGAAGAAGAATACTTGACATTAGTTTGTTGGCCTGAACAAAAAATGAATAAAATGAATGAAATAAACGATTAGTATGAAATTCAAGTAGCTTTCAGAATTTCGACTATGATTTACGAAGTACTGCTGCAGATTGCTGAGAGAAATCCTAGATCTGTGAAAATAGAAATTGCAATTATTGGTATGTCACAACCTACAACTTAAACTTGATAAAAAGTGTTACTTTGTGTTAAAATTGTCTCGTAAACAGTATGAAATGAAGGGCAGGACTACCTATCTTAAGAAGCCCAAGGCAACGAATAGAAATATAAATAGCGACAGGAAAAATCACATGTACTGGCTGCGGTAGTAGTGCGCCCGACTCACGATCGGAAGGCCGTGGGTTCGATTCCTGCCTCGACCAGATATTTTTCTCGAGAGAATTTATCTGGTTGAGCCTGGCATCAATCTGTAACCGTGTTAGGAATCATAAGTTAAAAGGTGGAACCTCGTTAGTCCTTAGTTCGCACAAGTTTCTCAACTTCTGAGAGTTGTCGTTCGTATGGGGGCGACAGCTGATCAACAGAAAAACAGATTTTGAACAGATTTAAACAGATACAAAGTTCCATACTCTAGAATTGGTGGTAAAAAGAAGAGCAAAAAAACAGGTTTGGAATCGCAATTCCTCTTTTCTGAGGTTCTGGATCCGTTGTTTCTTTCAGACACTGAGTATAATTTCAGGATTATTTGATTTGCTCAGAAAAAACTTCAACGATTTTGTGAAACATTTCATAGAAGTTGAAACGTAACAATGTTTTTCTTCGGATATTCATTTATGCATCTTTCCATTTTAGAAAACCTAATAATGGTCAATAAAGTTTCAACTATTACTGATGACTTATTGAAGATTGAATGCTTGCTGATTTATTCGGTGTACACCACTGACAATAACGATATATTGCAGAGTCGGATAATTGCAGTACGGTAGATACAAGTACCAGAAAGTACCTACTCGACTAAAAGATATAGGATTTCCTCAACGGTGATTTATGCTAGCGGTCTCTCAAAGTCTCAACATATTAATCTTTATGGATCGTTTGGAAGGCAACTGATTGGATGGCATTGCTGTCTCTGCAGAATGTTCATGCCCAGTTATTACCGCTGCTCAGCGAGTCTTTGAGTGATTTGAGTGTCAAGTGTTTTTCTTCATCGCACTTGGAAATTATTTTGGAGAACTCCAACCACTTTCGAAGAATCAAATATTTTTATATGCAGTCTGGTATTATTAGTTGCTAGTGCAATAATATCATGTTGGTATCAAATTGGTTGGGTGCGTAATCAATAGAAAAACAAATTGTCATGCCATGTAATGAAAAAAAATGAATAGATAATAATAAGACAATTGCTTATGTTATTCTTACATACGTCTTATCTACCGTCTATTCATGAGAGAGAAAACAAGGGAGGCACTAAAATGTTTGAGGCTTTCGCGGCCCAGGTTTTTGGTGTCACTATTTGTATTCGGGTTTGAAGGCCCGATTGGGAAATACTGCCGGACATTAAGTTGGTAATGTGGTGGTGCTCCATCCTGCTGAAACCATATCGTATTCACTGGAACTGGAGGGTTTTTTGGATCAGGATTTAAATTTGCTAAACTTGGAACGACATAATTTTGAAGTTGTGCCAATGATATGGTTTTCTACAATCCCCGCCCAAACATTAACCTTTTGAGGGTGATACGTGTGTTCTTCCTTCATCCAGTGAGGATTTTCCGTTAATCAATAGCCGCAATTTTGCCGATTGACATGACCGTTAAGAGACAAATTACACTCATCAGAAAACATAACGTCTTCTAATTGGATGATATTGTCTATCATTTGTTCACAAAAATAAGTTCTTCTATCAAAATTGTTTTACATGAGTTCCTGAGTGGGAATCATTTTATAGGGATGCATTTTATTTTTTCTTAATATGTTTACTGTCAATGCATGGCTGACATTGAATATAGTGGATGGATGCATGTCTACTCGATGTATGTGGGTTTTCCTCAAACTTAAGCATCACATCTAATTTGAGTTCATCACTCATTGCATTGGCAGCGAAACTGCTTCTCTATTTTGCTTATTGTTCCTTGAGATATGGGCGCTAAATTAGGAAATATTTTTCATGAAATAGGCGAGCTACTTCCTGTTGTGTTCGTATTTTATCTCCGTAACCAATCATTTGTATAACTGTTATCTTATGCATTTCCGTTAATCTAACCATTTTTCAGACTTGAAGTTGACGAACTTCAAACAATAATTAAACATTCCATCAGTTCGGACTTCCATTGTCTAATATGATATAAATTGATTCGAAATCCCTGAAAGAATATGTAAAAGAATTAAAAAGATTAGCTGAAAAAACAATTTTATTGAGCAAAAAACTGAAATTAAAATGAAATAATATACAAGCAACAACCAAAACAATGAAAAAATTGAACTATTAACATCTGAAAAAATTAAAAAATTATTAACAAGAAATGAAAATTGAAAATATAAAATTAAAATATTCCAAACCAAGTTACTTCACGACGTTTCGATTTTTAGTATCCACAATCGTCTTCGGGTGATAACTGGACCTATTCCTTCGAGATGTGACTATTTATAGGTCATTCGACTGCTTTCACTTATCCCCTATTCCCTATTTCAGCTTCATTGGTTTTTAGCGGAAGCTGACCGTTTGGCAAGAGTTGGTCGTATTCCGTTTGATTAGAGATTTCCATATGTTACGTATCTCTACGCTAGCTTGGCTAAATGCGTTGTTGGACATCATATATGCGGTTTTTTTTAATTTTTTTTCAAACCACTGTTCCTCCTTGTGGATGATTTCAGTTCAGGCTGTGTTCTTCCACTGGCTGGACAGAAGTGCTTACCTCAATCTAAGGCGGTGGCTGGGAATGAACAGAAATGTCCACGCCAATCTACCGCTTGGAATGAGGCTGGACATAGCAGATCACCTTCAACAGCAAGAGCACTTCCTGCGGCAGGCGTCAAGAGCTATGCCTTCAATCTGTTTAAAATCTGTTTTTCCGTTAATTACCCGTCGTCCCCATACGAAAGACAACTCTCAGATGTTGAGAAACTTGTGTGAGCTAAGGACTAACGAGGTCTTATCTCTTAACGTGTGATTCCTAACACGGTTGCAGAATCATTCCAGCTTCAACCAGATAAATTCTCTCGAGAAAAATATATCTGGTCGAGGCAGGAATCGAACCCAAGGTCTAACGATTGTGAGTCGGGCGCACTACCACCGCGGCCAATTCCACAAAATAAAGAATAAAGGCAAGGAACCGGCTGCCCCTGCAGGAAAATTCCCTCACTCATGCACCTCTACGGAGGGAACCCCAAGAAAGTTGGAGAAGCCACGTAACCACAGTAATAACGCTGCACCTTCCAAAATCTTCGCGGAGGCCACCGTGAAACACCTCAAGGTTGCCAAAGAGTGTGTGTGTTCGACGAGTCTTGGCCTACATCTGCCAATATAAAGGTGATATCTCCTAGTGACCTGTCCACCTTCCTGGAAAGGACACGATGGACGATGACCTAGGAGGCGACTCCTCGAGAGGATGTAATGGGTCACATGTGGCCTAAGTGGTGTAGTCTACACTCACCCTCCCTACTCTACAGATACCAGTTACATTAGCAATAACGGAGATAAAAGTAAAGTTTCAGAAAAATCGGGGATGTATAAATTATGATGTGGGTTATGTCCAATGTTTTATATAGGTAAAGAACGTTCAAAGCCCGCTTGAAGGATCACAGAAATAGTTTCCAGAATGGAAAAATATAAAACAGCTCTGTCTTAGGTTGGAACATGCATGTTTTTGTGCTCAGGTTTCGACCGCCCTAAAATAATTCAAACAAGAATGAAGAATTAGGAGAAGAAATAATAAATGATGGATTTTTTTAGTACTTCTAATGCTACACGTTTTTAAATCTAGCAATTCTTTTTTTATTTCCTCCTATGGCGATAGTGGAACACCCCATCACTCTTGGCAAGTTGTAAGTAATATTATCATGTGTACAGAGTGAGATATCAACTTCGAGAACATATTATTCGGATACATCAAGAGGTTTTTTATCGAAAGACCATCGAGCCTTCAACACGTTTTTATATCGACGACGTTACCAATATTTATTATGATTATCATATCATCAAGTGGCGGCAATAAAACCTGAACGAAATAAAGAACTGAACAGGCTCGACATATGCGGAGATGTTCTAATAACACTTCATTCACGGGCATTTAATAAAGTAGTCGGGGTCAAGGAGTTCAGCTAGAAAAAATACAAAACTGAATACAGGAAATATTTCTCAGTAGAACCGGTAAAATTCCGGTGAATGAATCGATTTGAGAAAATGTTTATATTTGATTACTGAAGAGCGTTGTATTTCAGTAATTTAAAAGTCGCAATATATACTGTTTCCACGGATCACGGATTTCTTTTAAAAATTGTTATTTGGTCAGTTTAATATCTCATCTCTTGAACCTGAAGAAGTAGCAGTTCCAATATTTGAAAATTCAAATAGCATAATTCGTTTGAAACAACTTGGTTGAAATATATTTCATACAGAATGCTGCAACAAAAAAAAATTAATGAGTGAGAAAAAGATTTTTTGAATATTGATGTTCTATGGATAGGGAATTTTATCGTTCTTTCAAATCTAATATTTATATTATATGCATCTTCATGAAATGGTTGTTTGAATGTGATTGACAATGTTTCATGGTGAAGTTTACTAGTTCTGATGTCCATTGTCTAATATGAGTCTAATATGATTCGAAATCTAAAAAATAACAATTAAAAATGGAATGAATGAATAGAATGAATGAATGAAGAGAAATGAGCAAGAAATGGAAAATAGATAAAAAGTAAATACTAGGATGCTGTGTACGAAACTGCTATTTCCAACTGAAGGACGAATTCTTCATACAAGATGAAGGAACTCCAATGGGATCGCCCTTTCCACCAGAAGGAAATCCACAACGGGTTGCAATTCTAAGACGTATTGTTGGAGAGGACCGACACTAATTGGAAAACATCTGTATACCAAAAACCCACTCACACGGGACAATATTTGAATCACTATCTCAACCATCATCAATCTACCAAAAGAGGAATCATCAAGACCAGTGGATTGTGTTTTCTCGCTTCGTAATACAAATGAAGGCCTCGAGAAGGAGGAGGAAAGAAGGAGGCATCATCAAAAAAGCTCTTCAACAAAATGGTTGTACCAAAATGATGGTGGAACAGACTTTGGTTGGGAGACAGCAAGAACCTCTCAAGGGCGAGAATCCTGCACACACCAGTGCTTGCCCTTCCCTAAGTCAGAGAATTGTCGGAAAGGATAAGAAGAATTGGGTCCAAGTATATTATCAGAACCTGCTTTAGATCTGATTACACCATCCAAAGCAGTCTCATGAAAACCAGGCCACCAAACACGGGCTGCGATTCAAAGAATTGCATTGACCGGATACACTGTGAGTGCGGCAAATCCTATATTGGTGAAACTAAGAGGCCATTGAGAGTCTGTATTGCCGATCAAAAATATCCAAAGTTGTTCCCATTTTTAAAAAAGATGACAGATATCTTCCTGACAACTACAGACCTGTCTCCATGATCCCAATTCTATAAAAAATTATTGAGACCTTTCTGAAAAATTGGCTGTATTGTTTCTTTGGTAAATACAACACAATTCATTGTTATCAATATGGATTTTGGATGAACTGTTCCACGGTCCAGGTGGTAAACAGTGTCGTGAAAGGATTAGTTGAGGGCCTTGAGACTGTGACTCTGTGACTCTGTGACTTATCTAAGGCGTTTGACTGTGTCTCACATGAGCTGCTGCAGGCAAAGCTCGAGCACTATGGGGTAAGAGGAACCCCACTGAACCTCGTAAAGTCCTATTTAACCATCCGTCAACAAGTGGTATCTGTTAACGAAACTACTTCGCTACGGGCTCGCACTGAGCATGGCGTGCCACATGGATCCGTACTTGGTGTTCAACAACGCATTCAGCGAAGCTAGCGTAGTGATACACAACATATTTTATTTTTATTTTTTTCCAATCTGTGGTCATTTTCATCTTTTATCTTGATTATTTCATGACATTCGTTTTATTCTATTCTCATTTCACGTTTTATTGTTTATATATAATTAATATTTCAGCTATTCACTTTTTTATTCATTCTTTCATATATTACGAATCATATTACATAATGAAAGTCTGAACTAGTACAATTCTTCAAGAAATATAATTGGTTTAATTATGTGGCGGGTTGTAAGAAACTCTATAGAATCAGCTCTTATGACTATCACTAGCTATTCAGCCAGGAGCATAGATCATTTCATTGTTTCCTACCTAGTCATTCTAGTCTGGACTACAGTAAGGCTTTTGACCTTATTAACTACGATGTCTGCTGAACTTGAAGTGTACCACAAGGCACTTGAGCTAACTCTATATACTATTTTCATAGGTGTAATCATTTATGTTATTTACCTTGCTTGATAATAGTTATGTACGCTGGCTCAAGTATACCTAAAGAGACTAACATGCTCATAGAAATTATAAATGAAATATTGTTTTAAACCAGTCTGTATTTGAAAAGTCATGGTCTTGTTATCAACCATACTGAAACAAATGCTGGTTTCAACGAACACTTGGTCTCCGAAAAACATTTGCCCGGTTGGCACAAGGTATATTATTCTGGATGTAAATCATTGATGAGGAATAAATATATCCTTTCACACAACTCAGGGCTAGTACTAGAGTGCCACCAAGATTTAGCCAAAGCCTCGGTAGATAATAACATTACCCTGAGGTGGGTTGAAGGGCACGACAGGAGTAAAGGTAATCGCATTGCCGACTCTTTAGCCAAGGAAGTGGCAGGACTAAGAATTTTAGGACCCAGTGGCACCTACGGCCTGATGACTTCGACAATTGCGAAACTAGTCAAATGTTACACCGATGCACAATCTCTAAAGAGATGGGTTGGAATCAAAGGATGCAATCTTGCCAGGATCACCTTGGGCGTCCCTGGGAAGTTGACGCCAAAGAAATATTTGGCGATGACCAGGAATAATCTACGCCTGACAGTAGGATTTCTGACTGGCCACTGTCAACTAAGGAAACACCTCCATAATATGGTGCTAGTAGACACACCTCTATGCAGGATGTGTGAACAGGAAGATGAGACTGTCAGGCATGTCCTGTGCGAATGCCCGGAGTTATCGGCAAAAAGAGAGTGTGTGTGTACGGCGAGTCTTGGCCTACACTTGTCGATATAAAGGATATGTCTCCCAGTGACCTATCCACCTTCCTGGAAAGGACAGGATGGACGATGACCCAGAAGGACAACTCCTCGGGAGGATGTACAATGGGTCACATGTGGCCTAAGTGCTGTGGGCTTACACTCACCCTCCCTACTCTACAGATACTGATACATATATCCTTTCACAAAAACAAAATGGAGGCTAATCAACGACCAGTCTTACCATTAATTTTTTACTTTTTTTTCTCAAAGATTGCGTCGGTCAGCCCTTTTCCGAAACCCCGTTACTACGGATGGTGAACTTGCATCAATAACCAATGCCCACTTTCCACGCCGTCAGGTGAGTGATTATTAGCTCCAAGAATCATGTGTCCTATGGCATCGTTCCACTAAGTGCTCCACCAATCAGAATAATCATTTTAACGGAGTTTTCCCGATAAAGTCTGTGGAGTTCGAAAAAATAATGTTGATGTTTCATTTGTTTGGAATATGAACTTATAGTTATGTGGATATATCATTTTTCAGGTTCTTACGTCGTTGATGCAGCTCCTCTTGCATCCGTTCCACGACTCTAAAGCAGTAGAGTCGTGAAATGGATCGTCGCGTCAAGCATATTTGTAACAGTTCCGATAATCAGATCTTTAGGAATTTGTGCTGATACTTGCCGAGGAGAGAGATCTTCACTGAGGTTACCTCAGTGTGTGGCTTTGTTTCACTCTCTCCGACATCCAGATGATGCAGGATGTTCCCATCTACGACCTGCACATCCTCTCCGTAATCCCCGCATCGTCCTCGTTTGAGATGATTCGTTGCACATTTTCTATCCCTACTTCCCTACCGATAACATGCATTTACTCTTTCACCACCCTTGAGTATTGATGGATTAAACAATTGAGTGCCTTCATGCTTCCTGTTCCCGAGGTTGCCACAGTTGAACCTTTGATTATTTCTGTGGGCGCAGATGCGGTGCTTGACTAACCCACAATGTGTACTGAAAACCCAGACACACGGATAGGCACACGCATACACTATCACACCACCATCCTGGTAAAAAGAGGAGTTGCCTCTACTCTAACTGAACGGGCTCGAAGTATATGAGACCCAGAGCATCTAAGGGAAGTACTGTATCATCTCCAAGTGGCCATGTTATCGATTGGATACTGTGTACCTGAGATCAACAAGGCTATAAAACTGAATAGTTCTACGTTTCAAAATGGAGAAGAGACCAAGATGATTCAACAAAGCTCAGGTAGAAAAACACTATTAGCAGCAGAACGTATACATCGGAACCACCAAATGATTCATGAAAACAAGGCTGAAGAAACATGAGAGAAACTGAAGATTACGCCCAACAGGATTTTTTTTGAAAACACGAAACACATGGATTACTTCAACAGAAAATAAGAAACTCTGAACCTCAACCAAATACGGAATTTCATTCCAAGAAGTTCAGGAATAACAAACATCATAACAACAGGTAGAAAAGGGCCAACAAATGTTATTGACAATTTACTAGGTACAGTAATTAGCACAGAAGACTACCTGAATCAACTTAAATATGCTTTACGCAGTCGGAATACCCAGTGGTCGGTGATAAACTCAAGATATATTAACTTCTGGGAATGCTAACCGCTCGGGCCAGCGAAACGTCAGGAAGAAATTCCAAAAATCGATGGCTTTCAAACCCGAATAAAAATAGTGACATTGAATTGTATGATAGAGAGTAAGCAGTGGAATATATTGTCAGAGAAAAGAACAAACCTCCTACAGAAGACCTGTTCTAACTAGGATAGCAAATAATATTGCTGGTTTCTAATGTTGCATTATTTCGCATAGATTTTTTGAATTAATCCTTCAATAACTCAGTGATACTCACTCTATCTGATTCATTCAATCGTTATGTATCAAACACGAATGCTACCCATTCATAATTGAACTCGACCAAACCATTCAAAAGGAGGTGAACAGCAAATTCGTCAATTAGTAAACACCTACAAATCCATTGTTTATTTCTGTTCGTTAACTTAATTGCCTCGTTCAACGGATGCCTCTTCTGGAGTTTTAAAACAATTACTGTTTCCCAAACATGATTAATTAATTGTATTTTCTCCAAGTACGCTGTTTCCACGAAATAGATTGATTTTTTGATGCTTTGTCCAGGAACGTAAAGCAGAGGCGGGACCTTGGCTCAGATTTCCAGAACGGAGAAGAAATCGAGAAAGTTCAGAGGAAAATGGCACGATTTTTCGAATAAGACTTTTCCTACACGTGTTGGAATAAAACAATGTTTTCCACGGAAGATATTTTTGACGATTCTTCAGTGAATCTGTTTTTTTTGGAAAGAAGCGAGATTTGATATTCTAAGTATCAAGATACATACATTCAGGTACATTTTTCCATCTCCCATTCGGTGACTGCACGAGAACATTGATTTCTAGAAAAAATGCCATCACCTCCAAAGCAGTGAAGAAAGTGATGGATTTTTTTCCGTAAAAAATGTTTTCAAAGAAAATTTCTAAGGAAGTTGTCTTTTTTAAAAATCTCAGTGAAATGACGTCACAAGTAACAGCTATCTTTGAGGGCACTTGAAAAGGGTTTAACTTTATGGGAGACTATTCATTGGAAAAAAAAGCAATTCAATTAAAAATAAACTCTTCATAAAGATGTGATCATGCATAGAAATCACTTCCTCAATGATGGACTTCGAAGTTTCGGAATGGGACACTTGTCTTTTCAGCCTCCAATAAGCAAATAGTACACACAATCCTCACATTTTTGTATTTTTTGTCGTGTGGACAAAAATATTGGGACTACATAAGTTATATAATTATTGTCTAGAAATAGCTTAACAAAAAATAGTTATTCAAATGAAAACTTGATTTTATTGAATACTCAGTATCTCACTTCAATTGAAATTGATAATATAATGTTAGATTATGCGAAATTCATTTGTTTGACAGAAACTTGGTGCAGCCACGATAAAGTAGATGGTTTCATTTTTTCTTAATACAATCTACGCAATTTTTACTGTTTCACTAGATAAAGGGGTGGAGAAATTGGTATCTGGTGTGAAAATTTATTGAGCATTGGAACATAACCTCAAAACATATTGTTTAGTTGAAATCAGTGGTATCATATGCAAATTTATATAGAATATGAAAGTCTCTGATAATATTCTGTCTGATCATTGCTCTGCAATTTTTTGTACAGGACTGAAAATTGAGGTTTTGGAAAAATATGTTAGAGATCGCAATATAAAGTGTCTGAACAATCATTTTGAAAATGAAGATTGAAAGCCAAACCATACATTGGTTGATTTGGTTGATAAATTCAATAATTATCACAACAGATCAATATCTCACTTCAATAAAGCGGTTCGATTAGACTGAGAACTATATAAAAGCTCTAAAAAATAGTTAAGCAAAGCTATTAAGCCAACAAGCAAGAACTCAAATATTGTTATACAAAAAATAGACTTTTTCAACTACAATGTATAGAAGCAATAAAAATATATAATACATTTATTGGAATAAAAGAATCTACATCCTCCTTTAATAAATCAATGGATGGATAAAATCTGAAATTGTTTGGCATCAGATTTCCAAAATAGGCTGACAAAGTAATAGAAATATCTTTATTAAACATAAACATGATATCATCTTCGATCCTGCAGAAGTAACTGAATGGAATGCTGATTTTTTCAAGGCATCCATTAATTAAATAAAGAACCCAGAAGATGATGCTCAGAAGTTATATTTGATTTAATTTTCAAGTGATTCATGACGTAAGATGTTACTGATAATAGTTTTTCTTTGAATTGGGTGAAGGATTTTATTACAAAATACTCAAAAATTTGTATTTTGACTTGACGCTCAAGGCGAAGAGACTGATTTCAAATTTCAAATCGTTTTTTATCTGATACTTTGAAGTTGATTATTTTATGAAATAAGTGTCAATTCACAATCCCATGCAGATCCCATGCATTGTAAAATTAATTGCGGGACAAACGGTATCTGACGTTATTTTGGAAAATCTTGTCTATTAAAATCATAATGGTCGATTTCCCGTTCAGCGTCGATTTCGAAGCATGATTTTGAAATAAAAAGTTTGATGAAGAATAGATACGTGATGTGGAAAATTTTATTTCGATAGATTGATTTAAGAATATTTCCACACGCCACTGATCACCAATTTATTTTCGGATTTAAACGGAGTGATGCAAAATGTCAGCTCAATTTCCAGATAAATAAATGATAATTCCTATAAACTTCCAATGAGTGATGCAACTTTATTTTGATAAGTTGTAAAAATAAACAAATTGAAGTCGAACAAGTTCACTCGAAGTGCCTAAAGCGGACAGAAAGTCGGGTCTGTATATTATTTCAGAAGTCGATAAACACTGAAATGTGTTGTCGATTGGGAGAAGGTGAAATGAATTTTCTCTAAAAGAAAACATTCTCGGGGATTAAGTATTCCTGATTAAATAAATTTGTTGTGCGGCGTGTTAGTCACGGAAAATAGGTCAATTTTTTGTACGGAATATATGTGAAAATCTATATTTTCAACATATAATAACATTGCGTTACCACTTGAATGGGGATTTATGCGATGAGTTCAATAGATTTCTTCGTGTACCAATGTAATGATAATTTCTTCCAAAATTACAATGTGCAATCATTTCTGTAAGTGAAATATTCAAAATACTTATGAATTGAAATTTTTCATAGGAGATAATTCCAGAGAGCCTATAGCAAATTATAAAAAATTATTAAGTACTTCTTCAGTAATTCAGGTTACAGACCTGAATGCCTTCTCTAAACGATCCAGTGTGATATCTTCTAGTGTGTTTTTTTTTCTTAGACCACTTTTGACTTTTACTTATAGAAACAAAAAAATAACAGTAGGATGAGACCCATTGGAGAAAGAAAGGAATATAAAAATGGAAGGAAAAATAAATTACCGGCGATGTGAGTTCGGGAAGTGGGAGTGGGTGAGTTTTTAAGGGTAAAAAGGGTTTATCTCGATTTCGTATGAAAAAAAGTTGAATGGCAAAGTTGTAGGTAATAAAAAGATCTAAAACTTTGGTATTTTCAACCTCGAAATTTATGTGAAAAATTCAAATAACCAAGTATTTGGTTTTTCATTTTTCTAAAAAAAACTAATTCATTTGATTTGAATTATTTTTTTTGTCACCTTATTTTGACTTAATATATTGATAATAATACATGTAATACCCATCAAAGAAAAAAATAGAAGAATATACAGTAGTGGTGGTGCTATTAAATGATATTCTGATGAATAAATGGCTGGACTTATTGGTTCAGATAACAGTTGAAAACCGTTTCTGTTCTTCCAAAGAGATATTTACAGTTTTAACAGATAGCAATACATTAACGAAACTAAATGAGTAAAGATAAGTAAATGAAGAGAAGGAGAGGAAAGGAAAGCTTAAGAAGGTAAGGGTTAGAGAGAGAGAGAGAGCAGAGCAATTTTTGAGAACTTCACTGAGTACTTAGTAGGTAGTTTTTGAATTTGGATTTGAATACCAACGGCGATATTTGTAGGTATGATCCATCCAGTTTATGCAAATTATTTACGCAGACTGCCATATTGTAGGAGAAGGACCGTTTGTATATTTCTTTACAGTGTGATGGTATAGTAAGAATGGTTCGTTTACGAATATTTAAATTATGGATTTCTATAAGAGAGTTTTTCATGTAGATAAGGTGGAGTCTTTCATTTAAATATATTATGAAACTGGCAAGCTATATGATGACGTCGCCTGTTGTGCATATTTAGCCATTTAAGCTCTTTTAGTTTATCAGTAATTGATATACGACTGACTTTTGTAATACCACAAATTAGGCGAACACATGAGTTCTGTACTTTCTGTATACGCCGAATTTCGACTTGATTAAGACAAGGACTGTAAACAACATCGCAATAATTAAAATGAGAAAGAACCAAGGTGCCACATAACATTTTTTGAGGTCTTTTGATAAAAAGTGTCTTTGAGGAAAAATTAGCTTTAGAGAAGCGTATGCGATTCTCAATTTATTTGTAACGTGTTCTTTGAAGCGAAGTGTTGTATCAAGTGTGAGTCCCAAATTTTCACAAGAATTTTCAATAGGTATTTTTTTGTCTCCAATTTTCAATATAACGTTATCAGACAAAAAATCTGAAGCATTATCTTTTCCAAAAAGTAAAGACATCGACTTGTTAGGATTGATTTTCAGTCCATGATCAACAGATACCTTGTGCAAGGAAATCAAATCGTGATTTATAGACTCCGTGGCAGCTACCAAATCCGAGTATCTAAAAGAGAAGTAGATCTGCGTATTGTCCGCATAGACCAAGTTTGAAGCTGATAATATGCCCTGTAACAATGTTGTTCTGTTGCTTCTTGTGTGGGTGGGAGGTTTGTCAAAATGAAATAAGATAAGATAATATTTATTGACCAAAACGCGATACACTTGGTATATGTGGTAAGTCAGGGTATATATTTAAAATATGACATTATGAGGACCCCAAGTCGAATAATCAAATGAGTAGTACATTCAGTGAACTTACATCGCAGTGATAAAGCACACACAAAATAAGCAAAAATATATACATAATAACAATGTTAGACTAGGAATGCCAGACAAAACTTTAAATTAAAATGTATTTGAGTTGTTTGGGAGATCGTCGTTCAAGAAGTCCTGATAACTATAATAGCATTTCTGTATTAGAAGGTTTTTAATATTGTTGTAAAATTTTAGGTTACTCTTGACCTTTTTAAATTTATCTGGTATTTTATTGAAGCAGGTGATAGCATTGTACTGTGGAGATTTTTTGAAAAATGACATACGATGTTGAGGGATTTGCAATAGATGTCCATTTCTGGTATTGTAGTTATGGACAGTGGCGTTCTCTGTGAAGAGATTTAACTTTTGCTAATTGATATTTTTGAAGTCCTAATTGATTCAGTGTTATTTTTTATTTTTATATTAATATGTTTTTTATTTGCACCTTTCTTATAAAAAACATTGGGCAAATTTTACAAATTTTTAGCGTCTAATAATGAATTTACGATACTTTTCTCTCCTTTTCCGGCAAATCTGGTTGTTGTATCGCAACCGGAAAAGCAATGCAGAAATGCAACAATATTTTTGAAGGATTCATGTCTGAAATCATCAAACGTGAAAAATAGATCCGTTAGAACGTTTAAAGTTCATTTTTTTAGATTCGTTTACTGCCAGTCTTCAAGCATAGCCCACTGACTAATAATAAAGTTTTTCTTCTTTATTCAGAGGCAAATTACGGATTTGCAGTTGGTTAGTACCTCGTCCAACTTAGGAAGAGGAATGAAATACTCCGAAAGAATTCCGATTTTCAATTATGGAATATCATTGACTTTAGGTCGATGATGGTCACTATGTTGCACTGATGAGTGGCTAAGAAGCCCAAAACCGGTCTGCAAGTGTGCCCGTTCCATAATTGAAGGTCGACTCTTTCAGTTGTATTGCCAATTGCATATGCAGGAAATTTTCTGTGAAGATTCCTGCACTGACGCCTGTCGGATATAATCCAACGCCGTTCGTGGTATTAGCCAGGCGGGTAGTTGTTTTCTGATAGGCGTCAGTCCATTCAACCTACTGTGTAGGTATATTCGAGACTGGCTTGAACGTTTAAACTTAATTTCTTTAGATTCCTTCACATTTTCAGAACCTGGTTTGAGAAAATAAATGTCATGAATATTTGAATTTGATTGAGTTAAAAGAACCAAAAGATCAATATCTTGACCAACAATAATGACGTTTTATTAGTATCTCTTTCAATTTATATCGAGGTCTCAATTATGTCAGCATCAGCTGACAAATATTCCTTAAATCTACAAACATTATTTAAAGAAAACTTTACAACCTTCTCAAAATACTACAAATATCATTGAAAAAAATTCTACAATTTTCTCAAAATATTGTGTACATTTCAATGATTAGGTCAAAATTGTACATAATGAAAAAAAAATTTCAAATTCGAGTTTTTTTTTCGATTTTTTGCATTTTCTGTGCACATTTACTATATACAGTAATGTATATTTCTTTACACCGTCAGAAAGTAGAGATTTAATAATAATAATAATAATAATCGTCTTTATTGTTACCCAGCTGTAGTTACATACAAATATTTAAATAAATTAGAGAGCTAGTTGCTGACATAACAAAAGGCGAAGTTCAACTTAGTTAGCACAAGTGCTACTGAGTTGTTCTTCCACTCAATTCAACGGATGAAAAAGACACCTACTTTTCAAAAAAAGGTGATATCTGGATTCCCAGGAAATTGAAAAAGCAACCACAAGTCGCGTACGAAAAAACATTTCGAAGTGTTTAGAATGTAATGGACAAAATTTTCAGCATTTATTGTGAAAATGTGATATTTTGTTTACAATTTTGTTATTTTGAATTATCCTATTCTGTTATTGTCTGTACTTTCACATGTTTCAGCCCACAAAATCTTACTTTTTACCTAGAAATGACTGATTTTTGAGACAGTTATTCCCTGGAAACTTTGAGCCATAGTCAAGGAAATTATTTTGTAACCTTACAAACTTCCTCTCGTTCATTGGTGTTAATTCAGAATACATTCGGTTGAATTTTTTACACGTTCTGACAATGATTTGATCACTTTGTTCATGTGTATAATAAATAATTTCATAAGAACTTCGTTTGAATAATCGATATTTGCATTCATTTTGGAAGATGATTCGAAACACCGTCGATAACTCTTTGTAAATTACTCATAAAAGTTACCGAACTGCTATAAGCTTGATAATTCCACTGCTACCTAAATCCAAATTCTAAAAAAAATAATGTTTCTAGAAGAAGCGACTTTATTGAGAAAACTTGACGAATTAGGTATAGGGACATGATATATCATCTTGGAGCATTTTTCACCATCTTTCGATTTACCGAGTGATATACAGGGGGTTTCATTTGAAAAAATGAACTTTTGACTACTTTTATGCACAATGAAAATAATAGTAATTTTAGCACGCCCTGTATGATATGGAGTCGATTTCTTTGTGTTATTTGAATATTTCGAGTTTGTCCAAACTATCATCAAAATATCAACTTTTCATGAATTGAGAGTACTGATGTACTTAATTTCAATTAAGGCTATGTTTTGGACCATATTCAGCACAATTTATTTTTTTATCTCGAAAACAGTTAGAGATGGGTATAGGACATTATTAACAAAAAAGTATTAAAATACTAGAGCGATTCCAAAAATGTATTAATATACGGGGTGTTCCATTTAAAAAAATAAAGTTGCTAGGACGTTTTGATAGAAGTGGCAACGCCGCAATGCTGAACATATTTTAAATCGATAGAACAGGTAAGGAAATGTGAGAGGTGAAATTTTCAGAAAAATCATGATTTGCGTTTTCCAGAAACGTCTAACCTACCATCGACCGTGAGTCACGCTGTATATCTAGGACCGCTATATGCAAAAACTCTATTTTGTATTGACCTTAGATTTCGATGGTCGCGTACACCCTATCACATGTAGGTTCTGAGACCAGATTCAGGACGTCAAAATATAAGTTCATACAAGTTCATAGCTGGGTATCTAAAATTCCGAAATACTCTCCTAATTTTGACTAAAATGACTGAACCACATTGGTGCAAACAATATAAACTAAATCACAAAAATGAAATGAACTTTTACAAGACTGTCGGCATACTCATTCTTCTTCGTTTACTCTTTCGTCAAGCCTGAATAATATAATTTCTAAAACCCTCGACGATAAAGTGAGCATAAAGATAAAATGTTGATCGTGTAACCCCATCTATCATAGACGCTTTCTTCGAGGGAGCTTTCGAGCATTGTCCCATTGGCCACGGCATAATTTATCACGGGATATTTCACTTCAATTAGAATTATGGGCATTTGAAAAGCTGTACAAATAACTTTCACATAACAGGGATTATTTCGTGATTTACAGCCGTATCATATTGTTGGATGTATCCACAAGTCACGTGTTTAGCTGTATTATCGACACAATTTATAAAAGTTATGATAATGTTCGTACCATTTGGCTACTTGTCCGTAAATCTTCTGCATAATGCGTGTAAGAGAAGGTTATAGTATTTCATGTCTTGATCTGTCCAACTAACGAGCAGTGGTAATTATTCAACCGTTACCGTATTTTGCAACAATATCTAGGAGTCTTCTCTTACTACCGAACCAATAGTACCCATATACTGGCTCCTCATATTTTAATTCAAAATATGACAGATTTCTCATTTGATTAATTGATAATACATTGAATGAAGGGACTGAGAGGTTTGCTTTGATAACTCAGTGAGTTGCCTCCGTATGATACTACTCTTGCTTTTGAAGAACTACTTTGGAATCGAATGATCATGGAAATAAGCAATCGATTTTCAATGTCCATACGGACAAGTTGTCATGACTCCACGAAGAGATGAGTGCAAATATTTGAGCGGCATCTGATAGATAATGGTAATATCGTTAGACCTTTTGATAGTAAGCCACTTTTCTGGAACTTTGACTTTTGATAACAATTGACCTCCTCTATTCAAGGATGTCAAACGGGTCGCCCAGAAATTCGTCACAGCGTTGCTGTTAATAAGCGATTCCACCTATTAAAATTTCCTGGAGAGTATTGTATATTTCCCAAATTGATTGTAAATATTTTCACCCATTCTCATGGAACTGCATAGGGATAGTCTAGTATGGAATTCTATTCCACACAGTTAACTGGCGGCAGGGGTAGTTTTCATAACTGAAGTTTGCCGCAAAGACACAACTGATGATTAGCCCAACATCTTTTCTGCTGAAAGGACTTGAGAGGATACTGGATGTACATACCAGGAGGGTATTTATCCCTGAATAACCACCAGTATGCTTATCAAACTGGCAAATCGACAGATTTGGCCAGTTCCTTGGCCGTATTTCTCGATATCGAGATAGCGTTTGGCAATACATAACCTAAGTCTATTGGATTAGCACCGGCTGAAAAAAACATGAAATTAACTTTAACTGCCTGAACCTTTTTCATGCTTGTAACCAAAATAGTAAGAACTACTATTCGAAATGAGGCCATTAGGTTGAGAGTCACAAGGGAGTGTCCTCGGGATGAAATACTATTTCCATAGCTGTGGTCACTCTAAATTGTTAGTCTGCTTGATGTTCTTGACAAAAGAAAAGTATATCTGCAAGCTTATGCAGGCGACCTTGTCATCCTGGCAAGGACCTCGTTGAGAACGGTAGCCTGTAATATCCTCCAAAGAACGTTGAATAATGTTCATAATTGTTGCCAGAGGGGACATATGTAAACCCTAGTAGAACTGTTATAGTTCCCTTATTATAATTATTATATATACTTCATTGTCCAAAGAAAAAATCTTGTTGACAAAGTTAGTGAATAAATATAAAAGAATACATAAATTTCCTATGAATATAAAAATATAAATAAAATATAATGTGAACTCAAGGATAAAAACACTGAATAAAAAACCACAAATTATGTTTGAAACATACATACACATAAAACATGCTAAGTTAAAAATGATCTATAAACAGTTGCCTGCATGAGTCACAAACTTTAGCTTTGCACAAGTATCGTATAGCTCTCTTCTGTAATACAAATGCAGACTCCATCAAACTAAGGCTACACACACTCCAAAAAGGTATACCGCACCTTAAGTGAGACTCTACCAAAGCGTGATATGCTGTTTTTGCAGTATGAATTCCCAGTTCTCTAGCGATAACTCTCACTGCATAACAGCCGGTGGAAATTATACTTTTCATTTTTCTGAATTGAGCGTCAAATTTCAGTCCACCGTCTATATACAGTCCCAGAAATTTAGTACACTCTCTGTTCTCAATGATACCGTTCGCTACAAATGAATCCTGAAGTGAACATTTGAAAGTTATAATATTTGATTTAGAAATATCAAGGGAGAGTAGATTGGAATCACACCAAGACTTGATTTTTTTGTATATCATGATCTATTGTCTCATTGAGTATATCTATTATACCTTTACTATGCCACAATATACTGGTGTCGTCAGCGAAAAGAATGAATGTTCCAGAAATGCTTATGATCATTAACTATTTAATATACAACAGGAACAATATGGGACCGAGAACCGACCCCTGTGGTACATCAGTATTCATTTCAATACTGTTTGAACATTTTATCGTTTTCACAATCTGACTGCGACCATTGAGATACGACTTAAACCACCGTAGTGTTATCCCTCTGCATCTATAGATATTCAGCTTTCGTCAAACGTAGTCAAACGCTTTTGTAAGGTCACAAAATACTGCTGCAGCAGCATCTCCATCATTCATCATCCGGAAGAGGAATTTCTACTTTCTTTCAGTGCCTAAAGTATTCCATTCGCTGCGTAGGTGGGATATCTAGGTATTATTTTTATGAAAATCTCACCTGGAACGCTCACTTGGAAAAGATTTCACGCATAGTCAGACTGTTCCTATGACCATGTCAAAGTATTTGTGGAAAACTCCGATGATTTCCTCACTTTGGACCTACCTACTTATTACCGATTGTAGGTATACATAAGAAGGCTTTTCTTTTAGAAAAATGATATGGAAAACGTTTTCGACCCTCTTATTTATTATCATAAATACCATCGACCGACGATCCAAATTGAACCACTATTTTGGAGCCTATAAATATCAGATCCTGCAGGCGATGAGGAACCCCTTTCACATTTTTTTTACGTTACTGAAGCATTTTATCCATATGCAGTTATCGCGATAACCTCGACTTTATGTAGCTTTTCATAGACACCAGAAGCCATAGGTTGAGAACGTTTATGTTTAATATCCCAGATAACGAATTTGGAGATGCACAAGAGTTCAGTGACATTAGGGAAATATTGCGAATGTAGTAGTAACAATGTAGTTACTTACCTTGTGATGTAGCTGGTTTAAATTCTCGAATGCACGGAGAAAAACACTAGTCTGGCCTTCCAACCTCAGTTATGGTGAGTTTGACCACATTCCAAAGGTGATCAATGTACTCTGAGCAGGAGAGTACGTATTTGTCAAAAGAGTCTTTGCTTGTAAAATTTTTATTATATCCATACAAGCCACACTGCTAGAATGATTATTTGTGAAAGAGAAAGTTCTCCATCTCAATATTCATCTCCCGAGAGTAACTTTGATTGCGTTTACACAAAAGACCTTTCGACTTCCACTGTGAAATTGGCAGTTGGTGACCGCACAGTTGTTTGCTGTGTATGACTATATATTCCTGATATATCAACACTACCAGTACTACACTCACGAAACTAGAAATGTATTAGAAGCTGAGGTCTTCAGGTTATTTTTACTGAAGTTCAATTTCAAGATTGACATAGATGCCAATTCAGTTATTAGCCTACTTAAGGTTCAAAAATTCACCTGACTTGACTGAAGAGTCATTGACTGAGCCTACAGAGGTATGGCGTTATCTTGGATTTTATTATTCACTCATCCAATCAATTTGAGGATCTTTCACATCACTCAGTGCACCTTCCGCGAAGTTCAACGGAGTTGCAGAGGAAATAAAATTGCAATTCATCGATAACCCATGACGGCTCCATGGGTTGGGCTACCTATCGGGCGCGTCGCCTGGTGGCGGATAGGGGAACGGCCAGGGGACTGGAGGCCCTGTCCGGGAAGCCAATGTGGCCTTACGGACGGGGTAACCGGACATCTAGTCAGTGGCAGAAATGAGTAGGGTGAGAGAAACTGAAACTCCCCAAAAGCCTTAGCAAAACATGCCACCGTGGACTAGCTTACCTAAGCTAAGGTGTAATGATAGTGCCGACAGCTGAATGGCCGCAATGTGATATGCGGTCACGAACGATCCCCTTGGGGAACTGATCGAAACTTCTGATAATGCAGGGCTCTACCAGAGGTGACCAACTTTTTCTTTAGTACTCGTGGGAACACACATGAACAGAAATGTCCACCCCAATCTACCGCTTGAAATGAGGCATAGCAGATCACCTCGTGATGTAATACAAAGGCCAAAGCGTAAGCGCTGCATTTGGGTCTCTGAGGCCAAAAAGAGAAAGAGAGCGAAGGAAGCAGGAGTGGCAGCAACTATAACTGCACCCTTCTCTTCCCCCCCTCCCACTCCACCTCCAACAGCAAGGGCGATTCCTGCGGCGGGCGCCAAGAGCTCCGCCTTGAATAAAGGTAAGGAACCGGCTCCCCCTGCAGGAAAGTTCCTTCACTTGTGCACCTCCACGGAGGGAACCCCAAGAAGGTTGAAGAAGCCGCGCAACGACAGTAATATCGCTGCACCTTCCAAAACCTTCGCGGAGGCCACCATGAGATACCTCAAGGTTGCCAAAGAGAGTGTGTGTTCGGCGAGTTTCGGCCTACACCGGCCAATATAAAGAAGATGTCTCCTAGTGACCTGTCCACCTTCCTGGAAAGGACAGGATGGACGATGATCTAAGAGGACAACTCCTCGGGAGGATGTACAATGGGTTACATGTGGCCTAAGTGCTGTGGGTCTATACTCACTCTCCCTACTCTACAGATACAGAGAACCACGCAGTTGTTTAAAGAAGGACAAGCATACATGGATCTAAATCGAGAAAAGTATCCAAAAGGTTTATGTGTTGAGGAGAAATAAACCTCGTTATACTAAATGAACTAAACACAATGAGTAACAAAATTAGAAACTGAAAATTTGTAAATGATTCTACAATAACTACTGAGCTCAAACATTATTCAAATTTCGCTTTTCTAATTAGTTGCCAGAATAAAGATGAACATAAAATGGTTGATATCAAAATTCAATTTGATTTTTTTATGATTTTTGAAGTATAAACTAAATCATTGCCCGATAACGATTCATCCATAATTTGAAACGTAAAAAATGATCAACTTCTAAATTAATGTCGTTATTTCTACACAAAACTACATTTATCAGATCTCTAATTACCATCCATCCGTTATAAATGATATTTCCTCCCAAAGATCTTTCCTTTGCCTGTATATGAATATCCAATGAAGTTTCGTCACTGCCCACACTCCATCCTCAAAACCGATAAGACAAATTTTTAATGAGATGCCGCGATATAACAAATGAGAGAGGTGTGCATTAGGTGCGCTCGTATATGTTTAATGAGAGTTCAGATTATGATTTATAATGTCATAGTTTACATTCGGTAATCAAAGTGTTGGATTGTTGATTTGTAAATGGGCGGTTATTAGCAATTGAATAATGATTATCACCTACTGTGATCATAAATAAAAATAATGCTCAGAAGAAAAATTTAAGCTTTGAATTCAGAGTTGTTAGAGTAGAGAGTTGATGAAGCGATAATTCAGTGAATGCAATAAACTGAAATAGAAATTGTCCAATATACTTTCACACTCCTTGAAACATATAGCTGTGAGGATAGATAAATAAGTTTCCACTGTAATTTTTGCTGAGGCTATTATTATGTTGACCATCCTTACACTCGAGCATACCATACTGATGATGGGATGAATATCTTGAAACCCGGATTGCCTTTTTCTGGGGGCTGAATCCGATGAAATCGTTTCTTGGATTTGTATCGAGATATCCGGTATCCTTCATGAGTGTTAGCACAGCAGACCTCCTGAGTACTAACCATTAGTGTAATCAAAATAACGATTTGTCAATAGCACATATTATTAAGCATGAGAACGAAGCGGAATTTTTGAATCAGCTCGTTTTCATCGTCATCTTCCAATCTGACCTCTTGATTACTAGTTTAGTAGATGGGAATAAAATTCAAATTTTTGATAGAACGAAAATTAATACATGTCTCTGATTTTGAACAGAGTTATGTTATTTTAAAGACTGCCATAAATATTTCCATGAATCGTTTTGGGAAAATATCGAATATCCGAACTATTTAAATTATCTTGTTGGTGGACAGCAAATTTAAATTAGTTAATGACTACAGAATGCGTTAAAGATAGCTGAATCTGTTTTAATCGACAAAGACACGATCTTGAGCAGAAAATATGTTTGAACATTCATTGATAGTTGCAACTTATCCAAAAATGTTTGTTTCATGTCTGATTTTGATAAATTCTGACAATACTTGAATAGTTCTATAATTTGGTATGATGATGAATCTGAAATACCAATATCTATACCAGTAATCATATTTTCTGTTTTAAGATAGATTTCTTTGATAAAAATGCAATACATGGTAATTTCTACTATTTACAGGTATTTATCAAATATCAGTCATCAGGAGATTTTTAGCTCAATTGTCTAACCTAACAAACCGAACAAACCGAAAGTCATTAATTTAAAAAAGAAAAATACTCGAAGAACTTTTAGAAATTATCAAATAATTATATAATTATAAAAAAGACTCTCTGAGGAATCAGTTGAAGGAAAATATTTTCGACATCTCAGAAAAACTCTTAAGGACCAAAGATTGATCACCTTGTACATGAACAGAAGTGCAGCAATCATGTCACAAAGCTGTCACAACTGACAGAATTTGCACAATATTATCAATTAGAAATATGATTGTATCTGTTGCAGAAAATTCGAAGAAACATAAAAAAATCATTATGCTTAATTACAAATGATGAAATATTTGACAAGAATAGGTGTAAACAGCTTCCTTAGTTACGAACATTGAATGATGCTTACAGGGCCGTAGCGAAAAGAAACATCGTAGGAGGGGGAGGGAATCCAAATTTTCCCAACCCCACCAGCAACATTTACCAACTTTCGAAAAAATGAAAGCCGAGGGATTAGTTATTACTTTAATATAATAATTTTCTCACTTAGCTATCCAAAGATTGGCTGAATGCTTATGCCCGTTAGGGTATGTACAAACAAAAATAAATTTTGGTAATTATGAAAATAATAATGGGAATTATTCTACTTTGGACCAAGGTCCTTGATCTTCTACCATATCCACCATGTATAGGAATATTCAATACAGAATTTCAAAGTATGGAATATCCAAGTTATGCATGTTATGAAATCCCGACCTTCTCCTGGTTCTTTCCCTTTTCTCATTACCTCTTCCTTTATTTTCTCTTATTTTCACTTTTTTAGTTTTTATTAATTTTTTTACCATAATTTTTTTCAATCTTCACGGCCCAAAATTTCCCAACTTTTTCCCAATTTTTTCCCAAGTCGAAAAAGCAGGGGGGGAGGCTTCCCCCCTACCTCCCCATGGCGACGGCCCTCTCTCATGGCTAAATACCTGAGGTATTTAGCCATGAGAGAGGTTATACAAAATTTGTAAACATATAAAAGAAAAAAGCAGCTAATTTTAGAAGAAGAAATATGAATCTTTGAAATTTGTACTTGTGACAATTAGTAGTTGGTATCCAAGGAAAGTAGTGATTATTCAAATTTTTGTCAACAAAAGAATTGATTCCCAAGCCTGAAGAGAGTAACCACGCTCCAGAAATATTTGAAAAATAAATTAGAAACAATTAAAATTCGAGTATTCTAAAAATAATAAATCGTAATTGAATGAAAACCAATATTATCTACCTGAAAAAACCAATCCATCGAGGAAGAAAATATTTTGAAGCAGAGTTCAGATTTTCAAATGCTAGTCCAGTTATTCAGCAAATCAGTACATCACTAATACAAAAAGGAGAGAAACCAGGTACTTATACCAACAATATTCATAGTTAGTACTTGTCACCAAATAGAATATATACGCATATAAAAGATTTGTCCAAATAGACTATAAAGACAATATATTTGAAATTATATTCATGAATATTTCTTGCATTTCCAAATAACGAGGAAGCGATTTGTGTTTGAAGTAATACTTGACGTTTTCACAAAATAAAGTGTGTTCCGTATTTAATTCACAGTTCTGGTTTAGCATAGAACATATTTTTAGGCTAGTTTAATGTTTTGTGATCTGTTTTACTTTTTCATCCTTTTATACTATAATAAATTGTTCTGTATTCATTTCACGATTGTGTCAATTCCAAAATTTATCCACAGGTACATCTACAGGTCGTGTAGTCATGCCACAGCCACCGCATCCACCATATTTGGCCCTCTGCAACTTTCTCCTATTTCCAACATTGAAGAGACCCGTAACAGAATGGTGTTTTGCGACGATTTAGGAGATGAAATTGATGATTGAATGAAAAAAAAAATTAGTGATATCCAATAATATCACGTCTTTGGGGAAGAAGTTCTTAACACTTCCCTAGGGGTTATTAAATGGGGTACATCGCAAATGTTTACTTTGAAACCCTGTACATTATATAAGATTTCATTATTCATTATAATAATCCTGTCAACTACAAAATAAAATACTGTATGAGCGTTTGAGATTATAACAATAAAATACCATTTCCCATGTTTTTTCTTAATTTTACAGATGATTTGAATGATACCGTGATAACACTTATCTCATGTTTCAAGGCAATAAGTAGATGTTAATATTCAATAATATCAATACCTGCGATTCGTTTATGTTTACGAATGATTTAATTTACATAAAAATTACATTTTTTCAGAGTTTAGTAGAAAATGGGTATAATAAACATATAAGAATAATGATAATGCTTTATTTTATGTACCAAAAGACTGATTTAACCTATAACATGTGAGAGATAAATGTTTTGTTAGGAAATAATCTAGGAATTACTAACCTTTCACGAGAAATATTATACGTGGGCATTTACTCATTGAATAAAGGGTGCAATTGTTTGAGTTAGTAAATGGTTATCGTTATCACCTTTTGTAACCATTTTGAATATAACATTCAATGTTATATCCAATGTTTGGGATAATTTATTTTACACAATTAGGTTAAATGAATCTGACCTCTATACATTTTTTTCAAGTAGGTGACATTCAGATGACATTCGCATTCGCATGCAAAGTAACAGAGTTACTTTGCAATTTTGAGGTTGCAGAATCTTTTACTTCGATATCAGTTTTGTCAGTGTTAATCAAGTGATCACAACTCTATTTTTTTCTAGAGTTACTGTAGAAAAGTTCTATACGCAATTGGTTATTTGTTAATCTTTGATTGAATAGATACTTGATACTTGATGAAAATCCATATTAAACAACTAACTAATACAGTTTATTGTATGATTTTCACTATAAAGGGTTTTACAAAAACCGCGACACGTGTTTCGCTATACAATAGCTTCCTCAAATGAACAGATTGAATAATGGCGAATTATTCAATTCAGTTCGATCGTTCATGAGATGTTGAGAGTGTTTGAATTTGTTTATTTCCATACTCTCCAACAGGTTAGGTTTCAAACCTTTCTTCTGGAAATGGAGGGGTTTGTATTCATGGTGGAACTCATGTCCCTCTGAGATTAAATGACTGGCATATGTGGAATTTATTTTTCCATTCTGAAAACTATATTTGTGTTCCTTTATGCGGGATTTGAACGCTCTTCCAGTTTGACCTAAATATAACATCGGATATGACCCACACGATAATTTATACACTCCTGATTTTTCGAAAACTGAACTTTTATCTTTGTTATTCTTACTGTGCATGCCTAAGTTGTTGTTGGTTTTGGTAAAATCTGTATTTCCGTTAACCAACTGTCGCCTTCCTAGGAACGACAACTCTCAAAAGTTGAAACTTGTGCGAGCTAAGGTCTAACGAGGTCTTGCCTTTTAATGTGTGATTCATAATGACAGAAATATTGTGAAACTTAAAAAAAAATAGTTTATTTGATTTTCAAAAATTCATAGTAGTACCTCCTAATCAGTATCTACTCATTTTATGAAAAGCATGTATACAAATACATTTTTTTTGGTAATTTTGGTCTGAGTATCTGTTGAAGTGAAGTATTTTTATTTTGAGCGGGTAAATTGATTTCTCATTTCGATGAAGTTAAGAAAATTTACCCAGAGAAACACAGATGTCACGTTGAGATATCTTTTGAGGTTTGATAAAGCCTCGAGAAAACTGGTTTGTAGAAATTGTAGTAAGTCCAACTCTCTAACAACGAAGAAACTTTTGAAGATGACACGTCGAATCTCGGCAGTTACGATCTAGAATTTTTTGCAAAGTAGGACATGAATCGTGAATTTCAGCAAGCGAATAATTTATGTGGACATTTTCAATGATTGGATCCCTTGAACGACTGCGACTGGGTATTACTGCAGAAAATTCACAATCATATAGCAACGAAATAAGAATGCATCTCTCACCAACGGATGCGCACAACGTCAAGAAAACCTGATGTCTTCGAAAGTATTTGGGAATAGGATGACTTTTGAGAAAATCCTAGCGCCTGAGTTGTTTTGACAAAAATCAACAGTGGAAAGTATAGTTAGACATCCTGTGTATAGGTGGTGACGATTCATTATTAAATCGACAGGATCACAGGGAAAACAACCTTGTGTTCTTGCTCCACGGCTGTGATAGGGATCGGAAAAGGGTATGAAGGTTCTGCCTAGCTGTCAGTAGAGGTCTCATGAAGTGACCCTCCTCCCAGCATAGAAAAATTATTACTTGTTCTGTAGGCTATATCCAAATCTTTACAAAAAAGAACTGAAATCATTTTTATTTATGGTGTTGAAAATAGGTGTGCTCGTAGGACAGCCCGGGTTTTTAATGAAAGGCATGCAGGCCAAAATGTGAGTCACCCATATGTTCTAGACCTTGTTCAAAAATTTGAAGAGACCGGTTCTGCGTGCAACAAAGCAGTAAAGCATCCGAGAGTTCTTACGGAAGCAGCATAGATTGAGATTTTAGGCCAATTCGCCTTTGAGCCTAGTACTTCAATTTCGAAAGTCGCTAAGTTACTAAATATTTCAGTTGGTTATACGTATACACAAAGTTTTAAAACTAAACAAGTTATTTCCTTACAAAATGAGTATTCTTTAGCAACTCAGTGAGGATGACTATGATAGGAGAATTGAATTTTGTGAAATAATGACTGCGAGAATTCAAAATGGCCCGAATTTGATAAAAAATATTTGCTTCAGTGATGAATCAACTTTTTTCTTGATGGCTTTGTAAATAAGCATAATTGTAGATACTGGGAGTACGAAAATCCACACTTGTTTCGAGAGGATCATACACAATATCCACAAATAATAAACGTCTGGGCTGGAATTCTGGAAAACGAAATAATTGGCCCTATTTTTATTGAAGAAAATTCAACTGGTCAATTGTATTTGAACGTATTGGAAATGTAATCGATCCACTCATAACACGGTCCTTAGAACGCCAAGTTGATGAAGAAGAAAACCCTCTCTTGGATGAACAAGATTTACAACGGCATCCTGACAAATGGATTGGCAGAAAAGGCGTTCTGGAATGGCCGGCGAGATCTCCTGATTTAACGCCATTAGATTTCGTTCTCTGGGGTTATTTGAAGACAATGGTATACAAAACTCCCCCGCAGGACATTTAGGATCTATGACACAGGATTACTGACACATGTAGACAAATTAATAACGAAACATTTACAGTTCGAGAATAGATTGTACTTTTGCTTAGCTACCAATGGTGAACATTTTGAACACCTAATAAAGGAAGGTACATTTATTTAACTGTAATAGCTATTATTTTATTTTTTATTATAATTGATTTTCGTTTTGCCCTATTTTACGAGAACGGATCAACCAATTTCAGTTTTCTAAACGGGGTTGAGTGAGGATTTTTAAGATCTTTAAAATGATGTGTTACAAGATAGGGGGTGCCATTTAAAATTATTAAGTGTGGCTAGCTAGGGGTAAGGGGGTTAAACCTAAAATACCAGTGGCACTGGTTGTAAACTTCCCCCTCGATATCTAAATCGACGTGTTTTTTGCCTACGGCAAATTTTCCCTGCTAAACAAAGTACTAGGGGTGGGAAGTTTTGAAATGAAGGCACTGTATAGCTTGTTGAAATAATATTTTATTTATTAGAGGTACCTGACTATTTCATAAGAACACATTGATTTAAGACAAGTAGATGTGGCAATATGGTGAAATTGAATTTTATATACTTAGCTTATAATTTTTCAATTATTAGATTCACCTGACTATTACATAAGGAAACATTATAAAATTAATTTAATACAAGCAAATTGTAAAATTAATTCAAGAAATTCAAGACGCCGGTACCTGAAACAGGTAGAAATAGGGATAGCTTTGTAAGTATGATTAGTTTGATCTTCTTCTTGAAGATGATCATTTGGTGATCGAAACACGTGTCGAAGTGTTGAAATAACGGCAGTAATATTTATAGTTTCGAATATTTCATATCTATAATAATTTCTGGAGTTTTACGATTAGTTTCTTACCATGTGATAGTGATGGAAAGTGAAGTTATGAAAATAACTGCCTTTTTTGAATGGCAAAGTTATGGACATAAAACGTAAACAATCAACTAATGCAGTAACCATGTCAAGACGCCACTAATTGCACTTTTAATTAAACGCGGCACATACTACACGAAACTCGCCAATCAGAAAAACTAGTCTCTCCATAGCTGAAGTAAATTTATTCATACCGAGTGTTTTCAGTTTCATCGAGCATGCACTTTTTTCGCTGGATCCGCGTGACAAGTTTTCATTGGTAAAAGTTCGAAAACACAAAAAGCACCGATAGCTTGGCTCTGCATTCAACACTGATTTCTAACGGAATACGGAATCTACGACTAACTACAAAAAGCTGGTAGATTCAGTTTTATTAATTAAAATATACGTAATGGATTCCCCATTCAGAGAGTTTCTCGCGACATTCCAGCAAATACGATCGTCGCTGGTGACAAGAAACGAGTCTGTCGATGATTATAGTTTCATTTGGTTGGATAATTGTATAGCGAATCAAAGTAGCAAATACTTGCACATATTACAATGATAATTTCATCAACACGGACAAAATGATGAAAATATTGAAGGCTAGGCCATTAAAATAAAGTTTTTCCGATAAACGACTGAAACTAACAACTAGGTGTCACTATTCTTGAATCATACATGACACTCAGGGCCTAGTTATGGACGATTCTCCAATTCCAATCATTGTTTCTATCAAATTAAACCAATGGATTCAAATATTGAATTATGATTGTGACTTTAAATGCATTTCTTGAATGAATGCTTCCGCAGGAATTCACAGGTTCAATTTGATATTATGATTATGACAGTGACTAGACCCTTTTTATTATTTTTTTGGTCCCTTGTAGCTGCCTGACTTGTCCATTTAGGCCAAGTCTCCAGAAAATACTGCAGCCTCTTGGGCTTATTGCGTTTATTCTCTCATCTTCTCATGACACCCATTCCATCAGTCTCGTTTCCTGTACTAATTTGTACAGGTTCCGTGTTGGATGTTCGTCATATTCTTATGGACGTAATCTCGTACTTCCATATGCCTACCTCATGTGATTCAGTGGCTCACATTCGCATAAGATGTGTAGAGCTGTTTCTATCCCTTCGTTGCATAATCTGCAGCCGAGGTTTCCGTTGTACATCCCCATTTTATTCAGGTGTTCTCTGAGCGGACAATGACCGGTTAGTAACCCTGTAATTATTCTGAGCCGATCTCTACTATATTGAAGTAGTTCTTCGGTTCTTTTCTTGGACGGTTCCCTAATGAAGGTTCTACTGTGTTTGTTGCCAGGTCTAGTCCTAGGTGCCCTGGCACCTAGGACTAGACCCTTACTCTACTGAGGCATCTCAAATGAATATATATTGTGGTTCCTGTTCACAATAAAAATGAAAAGCACTTAATCTCCAACTACAGAAGTATTGCATTGCTGTCTTCATTTTCAAAAATTTTCGAGAAATCCTATCTCAACAGACTTGTATCCTTCTGTAAAAAGTATAACCTACTCGCAAAGAGCCAATATGGATTCCAATCTGGTTTATCAACTCAAGATGCTACTATTTCTCTGGTCAATCATGTTTTAACCAAATTTGAAAATGGCAAAAAATCGATCAGTATTCTATTTAATCTGTGGCGTGCGTTTGATACCATCAACTTCTTCTCGATGAACTTTATGACATTGGAGTTCGCGGCGAAAGTCAAAAATGGATTGAGACTTATCTGACTGGCAGATCACAATCTGTTAAGATTAGGCTCAAATCGAGAATATATTATTCTGAAAATCTCAACATGTGTTCCCCAAGGTAGTGTCCTGGGTCCTAATCCCTTTCTCTTATTCGGCAACGACGTCTCTATTATTAATCAACAACATTGAACTGTACAATTTGCTGATGACACGTCCTTCTTATTGAGATCTTTTTCTTGTGAAGGGTTAGCTGACCAGGCTGATATTGCAGTTACTAGTATGCTTAAATACTGCGCCAGAAACGGCCTCGTATTAAATAGCAATAAATCAAATACCATTGTTTTCTCGCCTAGAGAAATGGATTGTAGTATATTGGTTAGAGCTAATACTAAATCAATTGTGCAGAAAAATCAGTCAAATTCTTAGAGTTGAAAATTGACTGCCAATGATCCTGGAATGATCAAATTCACACTATTCCTTTTAAATCATCCAAGCATTGTTTCGTTATTTGGAATCTCAGAAATTCTGTTCCCATTAATATTTCATATGTCTATGTCTATATTCACTCATGTCTAAATTAGTGCTTAGTCTGCTACGGTAACTGCAGCAGATTGAATGATCTGTTGATTGCTCAAAAAAAGATACTGAGAACCATGTGTTTTAAAAAATATGGCGATTTTTGTAAGCAGTTATTCACTGTCACCTACATTAAGAATCATTACCATGAGTTTCAGCAAAGGAATACTATCCGCATAGCTGCTGGTTATACTCTTAGGCAAAATTATAATCTGATAGTTCCTGAACACAAGTTAACATCTGTATCAATCAAACGAACCTCATATTATGTCTATACATTTTCATTTTGAATATAGAAAGATGAATCAGAATGCATACCTTTAAGAAAAACAAATGCGAATAAATCAGAATATCTCAATCGAGACAGTCATGCTATTTTAGTGCCGGAACCACGTAACTGAAGACGCGGAATAAAGTAATAAGTTTGCATCTTTATGTGACAAGTTGGATGGAAATAGCATAGGTTCTATTCACGTCTCAAGTGGATGATTTATTTTTCGCCATAACAGTTGGCAACGTGTGCTCATTGTGAGACGGTTTTCACATCAAAAAGCGTTTGAATGAGGAGTGCATTTACATGGCTGTCACCTTGTGACAGATACGTATCAATTCAATGGATCAAAGATACACAAACACTCGACTTTTGGTTCTTCATTTATGGACTTTTTTTCAGTTTGTGTCTGAAAGTTACTTCTTTGCATGATCTACACATCCATGTATAGAGTTACTTATTTTCAAATTGATTACTTCCTTCCTTTCTTTGGAAGATTCCCACATTTTTCTGTATTAAGATGGAGTAGTAGAAAGCCAAAAACTTTCTTTCCCAAAAATTAATCTCTCCTAAAAATATAACTCCTTCAATTCAATAAATCTGTATTGAAATAACATAATTTTGATGTTTAATTTGAAATAGGCCACTTTACCCCTTTATGAATTTTTATATGTTATTTTTATATGTAATATGTATATGAATTTGTATATGTGATTCAATAAATAACATCTTCTGTACTCCGTTCCTACAAAAAATAAATTTTTATGTACCACGCCTCAACTTAAGATACGAGAAAACATTTCATTGTCAGAGTAGTAGAACAAATGTGAATCTCAAAGCACCAGTAAATTTAATGTGTTATAATTTTAATTTAGTAGATATGTAACATATGTGACATTAATGGAAACTCTTTGAACTTTATCAAGGAGTGTATCTTACATTGTGTAACGGAACGGTAATAGTAGGGAGTGTACCGTTATGCTATTTAACAAAAAAAGCTAAAGAAAATCCCTCAAAAACGATTTACTTTGAGTGGATTGCGGCTGTCTCATCAGAGTCCTGAGATTGGTACTAGTTCTTGAAATCGAAGCTGATCAGTGTATCGAGAAGCACGATATGCGGTGTGATAACACATAAATATCATTATCAAAATAGCGAATAATTGAACTGGGCAGTGAAGAATGGCGGACAATCCACCACACCGAGTATTCAACAATGTTCGTCCTTTTTCATCGCTCCAACATACCACAGAGGGCGCAATCATATTGAAGTCGTTTTGAGGGTACAAGGTGAGGCAAAATTAAGTAAATAAAAATAAATATGTTAGCCGTTCCGCAACACATAGAACCTTTCATTTATAGTTTTTTTATATAACTTTCATTTGTTTTATGTCAACCTCGTGAAGGCTAATTCATTTATAATATGTCAATTGAATCTAATTATACTACCTATTCCATTTATATTATTGATATCATTTGTAATTTGTCAATTTGATATGTAATATGTGATTTTAATTGAATTGAATGCTTTTTTTAGTATATTTTTTACGAAAATAGAAATCAACATCATTTCATTAATTTTCCCAAATTTTACATGCATTAAAAAAAAAGGCAAATTGATTGTCAATCTGGGCTTTTCCTCAGAAGATTCAGACATGAGACATTGTGCAGAATCCATTATAGTCAAGCTGGATTATGTGGCATACTGCCAACGATTCTCTTCTATCACCAATTTCACCTTTGATGTGCTATATTCTGTTTAGCAAATATGCCAATCGTAAAAAGTATTTCGCAGACACATTTGAGAAGTTTGTACTTCTCGAAAATAGATAAGCAACTGTATCGAAAATTCAAATTGAAAATCAATCTCACTAATCTCTCTTGAGCTTGTCAGGAACGACGTTCTACCAGAATATTCAGATTGATTTTTGAGAATTCAATAAATGCCTGGCTAACCTTTTAAATCAAACAAAATGGTTGAGGCTTTCGTGGGCGAGATTTTCAATGTCATTATTTTTCGGAGGTGAAGGCCGTCGATTTTTGGAATTTCTTCCTGACGTTTCGCTGGCGCAGGTAAATCTGATAAAGCAACAGTGTAAAATTATTCAAGACTAGTAGATAAGGCAACATTGTGAAATTAATTTAAGACAATCACGACGCAGGTACTTAGCAGAGGTATCTGTGGTATGAATAAGAACAACATTGTATATATATTTAGTTCAACCTTCCTCTTGAAGATAATCACTTGGTGATCGAAACATGTGTCGAGGTGTCAAAAATAACGGTTTGGTGTTGGGATAGAACTCCTTCAATATTCATTACTACACCGAAGGTTCCAAACAGAGCATCACATGTGAGATTTTAATTTGGTCACCTATATCTACTGATATTTTTCAATTGTCAACCAATGTGTTTCGAAAAAATTACTACGCCATTGGATTCACATTTATTTCCAGCGAAGTATCATAAAAACAGTTGGTCATAATCTAAAAAACAGATAATCACGAAAACACTGTGTTTAGTTGTAACAATGAGTTAGTACAGTATGATCAATTGTATATTATTCAACGAGCGAGAAATGCGGTCATTACTCTTGAGTATGAAGCTTGTCGTAATTCATTCGAGTGAGTGTTCAACCATTTTTCGCAAATAGAATACTATATTTTCTATACGACTTAAATCAGGAATATTTTGAACTGAAATTCATTCGTGAAGAATGTCCCGAATGGGAGTAATATCATGAAATTTCATAATGAGGACCAACCTGAAAAAGAATCCAAAAATACATAACATTTTCGTTATTTCATTTAATTTCAAATGAGCTACGATCATTTCTTCACAAGCTCCGAATTGAAGTAAATGTTTCACAAAATTGCTCTGAAAAAAGTGTATAACATAAAGCGTCATCTTCATTAACTGTCAGTTCAATGATTAGGTGTGACATTTGAAAATATATTTTAAGGTGGCTGAATGAATCTTTATACTGCTATTGGGATTACCACATATAATAGTGTCCCGGTTTACTTTTTACAATTTTTTTGTCAGTAGTTTTTCCAAAATCGAGTAAAAACAATGGTTGTGACGTAACATTTAATATGAACCCGGCAACACCGGGTATTGTATAATTTAGTTTTACATTTATTTCTGTAATATTGTTGTTCTAACAGTGTGTGCGACATCACCAACTTGTTTTCGAGGTAGATTTGATGGTTAGTTCCAAAATTGAAAGGCATTTCATATCACGAAGCAAAGATATATTTGATTGATTAGTACTATTTGAATAGTTATGTCGTATATTCATTCATGTACTTTGCTTTACAAAAATTATATAAGTTTTGGAACGTGGTTTGAAAGAGGGGGGAATGTATCGATAGTAGTTACGTCACAGCCATTTTTGAAACTTCGATTTTTCTTGTTATTGGAAGAATTTAATGAATGATAAATGGAATGCAAAATGTAAAGATCTATTCTCAGGCCTACTTGCAATCTGTTATTAGCCTCGAAAGTGTTGAATAATGTATTTAGTAAACTGTAATTAATTCGAAGGTGTCATATAATTGACGCTTTTTTCAATATTCATTGGAAAAATGTTTTAAAAGGAGGGGAACTATTTACACGCAATTAGTGTAAAATCAGAGTAAATTTATGCAAAATATCGATATTTATTTTCTTTAGTTCTTTCCATTATTTTGTGTCATGACTGCAAAATTACGTGAAAAGTAGCGTTTTTGAAAAGTAGCTCTGTACAAATAAGGAACATAGATTACTGAATCATTTCAGATCACTTCAGCCAAAAATATACTTGATGTAGGATGTCTCAAACCAATAATATTGAAATTGAAAGGTCAAAATTTGTACGCATATTGCAAGAAAGTGGTAAAGTAAAACGTTTGAAATATTTTTTAATGTTTTTACTTGCGAGATTTTACACACAATAACAGCATGTGTTTCACTATCTATATAATATCTTCTTTAGCTGTTGCGCTTGATATTTCTAAGGACTTTGATGATGTGTGGCAAACTTTTAAGTTCAACTCAGTACACCTCGAAATTCACTGTTCAAAAACTCTTTCATTTGGAGAACTGCATTTATGTGGAATAAACTCTCTGAGATTGTTTTTTCAAATGAATTTTATCTCTTGCGATTCATAGCTCCTTTTGCTTATTCACCGCTCTTAGAACGTTTTAAGAATTTTCCTGTAGTGCATGTGTTTTGTATTAAAAAAACAGGTATAACGATATTTTTTTGAGACTATTGAATCTGGAAACAAATAATTTTGAATACTGACCTATTACCTGATGAAAATCACAACACAACAAAGTTTTTGTTTCGGGGTTGAAATTAGATGATTTTAATGTATTTCCACGTGTTAAAACCGAAAGTGACCATAAAAATTATATATTAGCTCTTGTTTTCAAGATATAGTATCATTATATTATATATATGTATATTCTTCGGCCTGTACCACACTCAGACAATTTGCCAGTCCCTTCTCCACCCCAAAACTATGAAATTTTAGAGGAAGGTGATGAAGACTGTTTAGAAGGAGCAACCCATCCTTCTACATCCTATGACCCTGATTTTGAGGTAAGCGATAGGTCTAGTGATCCGCACAGAATTAGTCAAGCAGAGTTGAGTGACCTTATAAGAGATCTTCGCTTGTCTAAGGAAAAGGCTGAGCTGTTAGGGTCAAGACTACAACAGTGGAATCTTCTAAAACATGATGTGAAAATATCTCAGTACAGACAGCGTCAAAAAGATTTGCTTCTTTTTTTTGAGAAAAAAGTTAACCTCGTAGTTTGTTCTGATGTTAATGGTTTGATGGACTGCTTGAATTTGGATCACACTCCATCTGAATGGAGACTGTTTATAGACTCTTCAAAACTAAGCTTAAAAGCTGTACTTCTGCATAATGGAAATCAGCTACCCTCTATTCCTATAGGTCATGCAGTTCACATGAAGGAAACGTATATAAATATGAAAACACTTCTCCAATCAATCAAATATGAACAACACAAGTGGCACATCTGTAGTGATCTGAAAGTCATTGCTATACTCCTAGGAATGCAATTAGGGTTCACCAAGTACTGTTGTTTTTTGTGTCTGTGGGACAGTCGGGATAGAAAATCTCACTATAAAAAAATGAACTGGCCTACACGAGACCTAAACCCTAATGAGAAAAATGTAGTTTACGAGCCTCTTGTAGATCCTAAGGATGTTCTCCTTCCCCCATTACATATTAAGTTGGCACTAATGAAAAACTTTGTGAAGGCCATGGACCAGGAAGGACAAGCTTTTAAGTACTTGAGAGCAAAGTTTCCCAGGTTGAGTGATGCTAAAGTCAAGGAAGGCATCTTTATTGGGCCTCAAATCCGTGAAATCGTAAATGATCCTGCTTTTGACATGATTTTAACAGGAAATGAAAAAAGAGCCTGGGAAGCCTTTAAGGGGGTTGTACATGGGTTTTTAGGTAACAAAAGATATGATAACTTCACAGCATTGGTTAAAGAGCTTCTTCAAGCTTACCACCAACTTGGATGCAACATGTCCTTAAAAATTCATTTTCTTCACTCTCATCTTAATTTCTTCCCACAAAACTGTGGAGCTGTGAGTGACGAACATGGAGAAAGATTCCATCAAGACGTTGCCTTAATGGAACAGAGATATCAGGGCCGTTGGAATGAAGCAATGCTTGCAGACTACTGCTGGTCTGTGTGTAGGGATGCTCCAGAAGTGTTTTATAAAAGACAAGCTAAACGACAGCGATCTTACAATGAATCGGATGGACTTAATTGAAATTTGGTGGTACAAACTTCTTTTATTTGTCAAAACACTAAGAATAATGTTTTTTTTATTAATTTTGTACTTAAAATATTCTAAAAGAAACATAACAATATTGTTTTATGTACTTTCACTTTTCACGTATAGTATAACTACTCTTTAAGATTAAGTACTGTGTATCTCAAAAACCAGAGCTAATAAAAATTTTTCATTGTTATTTTCGTTTTTATCACCCCAAAATTAGTAGAAATTGACTAATTTAGTGTAGGAAACATTCAAAAACTATTTTTTTGTTGTTTTGTGAAATCAATAACACTATAGATGATAATAATTGACACTTTGAATTCAATTTAAGTCACTACAAGGTGGTTTTATGAGTCAACTGCATTGTTTTTTCATTGAAGAGTTTCGAAAAACCCATCAGTGTAAAAATAGACGAGGCTGACAGTCTATCAGTGTTGCCGAAAGTTAAAATATAAATTTCAGAAATGGAGTAAATATGAAAACCCCATATTATTGTTTTCTGGGCGGCTACTATAGAAAATGGGTGTAAATGTTCACTTATCACGAGTACACGAATACATACATATTCATTATTTTGAGGCTCCTAGTAGATATGACAATTTGTTGATAAAAATATCTACATTCATATTCATTAATCATTGTCAAGCAAACAACAATTTACTCAAATCAAATATCAATCAAAACCCGGACATCTACAACAATTATTATTAATGGTAAAGTAATTGGTGTTTTATTTGCAATCTATTCAAATTTGCAATAATTGATTACATACATTGCTAGCCGGTGATTTAGATTAAGCAATCAATCATTCCTATAGGAAACAACTAGCCAATGATAATGATATATTTTTTATTTTTCAGCCAAGAACATCTAGAAAAAAAAAACAATATAAATCATTCATGTAGTAACCTGTTGCGACCTACATTTTTGTCATAGTTTTATAACAGCTGAAAAACAGTATGTCTGCAACTATCGATTTTGATTTTCAGAATGGGAAGTACCTTACCTGAAAACAATAAAGAACGAAAATGCAACCTTAACCTTGAAAGTAATACACTACGTGAAAAAAACTAATACAGTTTGTGAGGCCGCTTGAATTAATTTTACCGCGCGGTAGAATAAATTTAACGATGACTCTCAAGGTATTGACTTGAAGCCTATGATAAAAAGGTAATTATAATATCGTATTCATCTCAACAGCTTTTCAATCACCACTATAATTGTGACCATTATTTAAAATATTGAAATCTATATGGCTAGTTAGTCTTGAGAGGTAGGCATATGCCATCACAAATTGTGGACCTATAAAAGGAAAACAATTTTTACCAATTTTTTTTGTTGAACTCAAAGGAATCAGGTATAACTTTTGATACAAGATCGCAGGGTAGCACAACTTCTTCTCATGGGTAACATCATCATATTTCAAATAATCCACAAAGAAGCTTTCTTTTGAATGACCATATGGATTTCAGTATTCAGTCAGACAGATCACGACAGGGCTCTTTATTCATAATATTGGGTTGTTTAAAAAGATTTGTCCGTTTTAATGTCATTACATGTCATGGCAGGATCAGGCAAAAACCTTATCGAATCCCGAACATAAAATTTTTATACTGACGGAATTAATCGACTTGTATTACGTTGGCAAAAGTTCAATGATACAAAGGACGCTCAACTTCTGAGAGTTGTCGTTCGTATGGGGGCGGCAGCTGATTAACGGATTAACAGATTTAAACGCTTATTTCGATTTAATTGAATGATGACTATTCACTGAGATATTACAGTTTAAAGTCGATTCATAAAAACAGACATAACTTTTGAAATACCCCTAAATGTATGGAGTTGGAAGTGAAAATTGTAGTAAAACCTTCCATTTTCAAAAAATATATGTCAACTCATGAAATATAAATATCAAACCTCAAAGCATTTCAATAGATCTCCACTGAAAATCAGAATATTTTAATTCTCGTCTCTCTTAAGATATACAACAATGAAAAAATTCAAATATTCGTGACTCTTAGGATGAAGAAATAAAATTAATAAAACTTGCAAGCTGAATATTTTTGAATATTTCTACTTCTTTATTTATAACTACATATTCCCAGAACTTCAATCATATTTGAAAACATATTTGAATATATTCTGGCAGTAAAAAAAATATTGGAGTTCACTATGAGAATTCAATTATTTCAAAAACCAATTTCTGCTTGATAACGGATTCCTACAAATGAATTGATGGATGTAGCCGTTACTACGTGGTAGAAGATCATCATGAAAAATGAAAAATGGAAATTTCTATGTTTCATGAACTCCTACAAAGTTAATAATTATTATAGTTATTCATAACTCAAAGCATATCGAAATAGAAAAGAAATGGGAACCTTTTAATAACATTCTAGAATAACTTTTATATATTTCATTAGAGAAGAAAGTAATACCAATCATGAAATTATGAAACAACAAAAATTAATTGGCGCTCCGGGGCGACTTGATTGATTCCAGTGACACATTTGCTTTTTTAGCTGCAGGAATACCCGGAAAAACCTGCAGCACCACATAATTTAAAGATCTTGATCTGCCAATGTCCTCTCTTTCATAAAACAAAATGTATCCAGAGGCTCTAATAAATTCAAGACATCGCCAGAACACTTAGTGACACGATTATCGTCAAACTTAAACCAGTCCGTCTCGTCTTTGACCAATGCGTGATAATGACTAGATTTAACGCCAGAACCACAGTGAACAATGACTGCTTGAATATTATGATAGTGGTCTGCTAGAATGAAGTGTTCATCTATTTCGAACCTTCGTAAGAATTTGGTGCTTCCGTCAGACATGAGTAATGTTTGAAGATCATCAGTGTTATTATTAGATTGACTGGTGCCTCAGCTATACTTGTTGTCTTATAATAGTCAGTTCGTTTGGCGCATATTTGGAAATACAGTTGACCATCACCCATTAAAGTTCCATTTTCAGATGATTAGCACAAGCTCAGCACGGACTCGTTATCAGTCATATTAGGAAACGCTAGTTGCTACCTCTACGTTTTTGCTACCTCTTGAACATTTACTACAAACTAAACAAGTGAGGATTTTTCCAGCAAAACGTCTACAAACCTAAGACGAGATAGACTCTACGGAATCATCCAATCCAGAAGGGTCAGAAGTGTTGATTCTGATATTTTTTTGCTCACGAATAACAAGAACACCAAGAATTCAAAGCAATCCTCTTGTTGTCCTTCAAAGACTCCAGGAAATCACTTAGTGGGAAAGATGATACACTCTCACGAAACTGCAACTGCATGAACATTTGTTTGAGTTTGGTGAATGAGTAGGAAACATTCTCGTTCATCGTTAAAACCTTGTTCTTGAGATTCTTCTTCATGAACAACACTAGTAAAATGTTATTAATGTGTTTCCTAACCTATCTAATACAATTTTCCTCTCAATATTTTTAAGATAACTGATTCTTAAGGAGGAACATGTTTCACAGAATCTGTATCAGAACCATTTCTCAAGCTACAATCGATCCTTCCAAGTGATGAAGGGTTTTGTAGAGGGATCGATTCGGCTCTTCCACTGACAGTTAACCAGAACCACAAGAACTGCAGCTCATATTCATTAGAAAGGAGTTCAATTGTCGAATTTGATATAAAATGGTTTGAAATCCCTGAAAGAGCCAGTACAATTGAAAATCAAAATGAATAAATGAAAATAACACTATATTGAGCCAAAAAACCTATAATAAAATTACAATAGATTGAAATACAAGCAAAGAACATTGAACAAAGAACATTGACGTTACCTCACGAAACGTTATGAGGTAACGTCATGAGGTAATGAAATTCACCATGAAACATTGTCAATCATCTTCAAGCAAACTTTCCTTCATTTCTAATATTGGCTTTAACTTCGATTGAAAAAAAATGAAGATTTTGGAGATCAAATGAAAAATATAAAGACAGTATAATATAATTCTTAACTAATTGGAGGATTCAATATTTCTCTTGATTACATTTGAATGAAAAATCTTATTGAAAAGGGTAATGATAGGGTAAACGCAATTCAAAACAGTTCAACGACTGAAACGTGTGAGAAGTTCAATAATTGTCGGTTTTCTAGATTCATCCTCTTCAGTCGACGCTTAGGAGTAGACGGAGTGAGGACCTTACGGAGACCAGCTACTAGGCCTGAGGAGTAGGCAGATTGAAGCCCCGACGTCAGGTCACAAAACGCTTAAAGCTTGTTTTTACTACATATGAAGTAGGCAGATTGAGCCTCATTGTAGTCAAACCTTTTCGAAAATAGCTTCAAAGCCGAAGTCGAAACATCGAATAAGTGAAAACACCAGACGAGGTTCAACCCGGACTTCAGATTATGAACCTACTGACATTGGAAACCTTTCTTGCTTTGCATGAACTCTACTGATCTTTCTTCCCTTCAATGATTTGAATGGAAATTTCTTGAATGAATTAACCAAGGTTGACCTGTAACCCAAAAGTAATCAGACGACAGAAACTCGAAGCAACAGGTGTGCAGAGGTGATTATTCAAATGAACTAATATCAATCCAAGTTTCAATAGTGCCCGCGAGCGTCGAATGATTTTATGTTTCCGAAAACAGTTTATTCTGGAAAAGTTGAAATAGCGAAACATCTTGAGATGTTAAACAACTTCATTTACATGAGTATGAATTGATTCATCGATTGATTTTACTTCATATACTACTCAACAAATATTAGGGAATTGGATTGGGCGGACACACCTTCATTGGATCTTACTCAGCTATCTAAAGATTGGCTGAATGCTTATGCCCGTTAGGGAATGCACAAACAAAAATAAATTTTATTAATTATACAAATAATAATGGGAATTATTCTACTTTGGACCACCATATCCACGATGTATCGGAATATTCAATACAAATGAAAGGAAACAATACTTAAATAATATTGTGGTTATTGTTTTCTACTATTATTTTTTCTATCTTCTCGGCCCGAAACTTTCCAACTTTTCCAAGTTGAAAAAACAGCAAAAAGTTGGGACTGTTCTCTTACTTGGGAGAAACTAAATATTTTTGAAGTTCTCAAACAACTCAGAATTTCAAAGTATGGGATCTCCAAGTTATGCATTTTGGGAAATCCCGACCTTCTCTTGATTCTTTCCCTTTTCTTATAACCTCTTCCTTTCTTTTCTCTCATTTTTATTTTTTTGAATTTTTATTCATTTTTTTACCATAATTTTTTTCAATCTTCACGGCCCAAAATTTCCTAACTTTTTCTCAAGTCGAAAATGCAGGGGAGGGAGGCTTTCCCCCATCCACCCCCATGGCGACGGCTCTGATTCTACTATATGCAGTACGGAAGAGAACAGGTATCCTCGTTTGATGGATATTTTGTTCAGTTATGTACAGAGGGGTCTGATGAAAAGTAACCACGTATGTTTCCAGTTTCAATGAAATTCAACCAGAAATTGCTGAACATTTTGTACTGTTCTCAGAGTAATTTGCTGGCTCGCTTGTCTGATCCAGTCTTTCTCATAACCCATTATATCAAAGAATATAAATTTTCACATCCGCGAATACCTGTGTGAAAGCTATCTTTTCGGGTTTCTCAGCCGTAATCTGCAGGTTTTTATACCTGACGTTTCGTCTACTACTGCGGTAGACGATAAAAACAGTTATGTGGTAACGGTTGTAGTGCCCGTGTTGGTGCAAGAGTTGTTGTTCCCGTTGTTCTGAACCGACTCGCAGCTTTGAGAAATTCGATATACTCCAGGTATTGTTAAAGGTGTGATCTGTGAATGCGAAGTGACAGCAAGCGATGTAAGATGCGGGTAAGGACAACTAGAGGCTGCCAGCAGTATGAAGGGGTGAGTGTCAAGGCTATGGAGTCTCATCAAAGAGATCAAGCTAGACAATGAGCTCTAACAACCATTGAGCATCAGAATAGATCTGAAAAGGTGGCAGTGAATCAGGCCATGGGCTAGCTCCCAGACAATCCGGTCTATGACATTTCCAACATAGATAAAGAAAGCTTCTCCCTTGACCAGCCCAGCTTTGACGTTTCTATCTCCTGGTTCGTATGGCCTGCTTGAATTCTTTTCAGTTCTACCTATTCAAGTAACATTTTATTGTGAGATTTTCACTGGACAGTTTTCGAAACTGCATTAACCTCGACAAATGTTTCGATACATAATACCTTCCAAACGTGTTCATACTGGCCTTATTTTACTGAACTGGACTTACCGGATAAATATGTAATAATTTGAGCAAATTTATTGAAGTAAATAAAGACAAAACTTCATTGTCGACTGACCTGTGGTTGTTGCACAATATTGGTCAAACGGAAAGATCCTTTTTTCAAAGAATGAAAGATATTAGGAGTATTTTTTCAATGTGAAAATCAATTTCACATTTGCAAACCATATTTTGGCAGAGGGACTTCCCCGCGACTATGAACGGTTACTTTTGGATGGGATAGGTTCGAGACTTAATCTTTTGGATTGCTAAGTAATCATTGGTTGGAAAATTCTGAAAATTTATGGAATGACTAATTTGACTGAAATTTTCGCCTCTTTTGAATTTTTTTTGTCATGTAGAAATTGGTACTTATTTTATTATATGTCCATTTGATGAGTTTGTTTAAAAAATTTTTTACCATGTTTGGGATTTAGATTTTTTTCAAGGACAAAATACAAGCACTTACAGGAAAATCTTCAAGACGATCTAAGAAAGGTGCCTGTGAGACAGTAGCGATTCATAATGGATTTGAATCGCTGGCGATTAAATCTATTTGGAATGAAGTTTATTCCACATGAAAGCAGTTTTCCAAATGGAAAAGTTCTTAAACATTGAAGTTCGAGGTGTAATGAGTTGAACCTCAAAACGATGAGCAGCCACAGTCCGTCGAGTATTTCTGATATGTATCACTCTTGGTGGGATCAAATGTGCCCAGTCACTCGAACATCTCCTGTGGAAGTATCTACAAAAGAGAGACTAATCTCCAACCTTTCTTCGATGTTCCAGGCTATCAAGGTTGCACGTGATGTCCGCGTCTCCAAACAGGCGGATGGCTCTTTTCTGGATGGAATCCAGTAGCTTCAGGGTATGTTTGAGGGCGGTGCTCCATACATGAGAACAATAATCCTAAGAAAGTCTGATCTTCGTCAAAAGCATCAAAAGTTGCTGAGATGTGTATGGCTTTCTGGTCCGGAACAGTGTTTCAAGTTTTTGAGAAGCAGCCTTTGTAATTCCAGCGACATGATTGTGCCAAGACATATTGGTTTCCATTTCAACCCTCAACAAACTTATCGAAGCAGGTGTCTGACATTTATATTCTTGGAGAAAATCGATGCCTGCGTTTTTGTGGCATTGAATTGAACCTAGTTACTTTCACCCCAAAAGATGTGCCTCCGTATTCAATGTCCTGGAATCAAATTGGAACGACAAGACAAGTGTGATGTCGTCAGCAAAGCAATATATTAAATTCTAGATTTTTTTCCAGTAATTCGTTGACATACAATAAAAATATGGTTGGAGACAATATGGATCCCTGGGGAACATCTTCGTTGATGGTGAAACTATTGGGAATATGCTGAACGCGAGAAATCTTTTAACACCTTGACACATGTTTTGATCACCAAGTGATCGTCTTCAAGAGGAAAATGATCCTATTGAAGAGTATCTACAAGGTGTTCATTAAACATACGGCAAAAAGTCAGAGTACTTTTTCTTGAACTATTCTAAGGATATTTTGTTCCGTGATGATTTTGGATAGTGCGCTTTGTTTCGAAGATATGGGGCGGAAAAGAGTTTCAACAATTTTGGTAATTCTAAAGTTATTAACGAAACCGAAAAAAGAGTAAAGCGTACTACACTGGACTTACCAAGTAATAACAAATCTAACAATTCCGTTAATATTTATCAACAACATTCCGATTACTATAAACGGCTGCAGACATTCAATTTGCTGGGTGTAAGGCAATCAGAAACGATTCTGGTGTTTTTGAAAGAGTTAGGGAGTCGATGAAGAGATGATTGAATTCTTGCATCCGAGTCGGGGGGTAGTCATTCTCAACAGTTTTTGTAGATTGAGAAACATTACATGTAATTTTTGGCTAATAAATGTTGATGCCTTCGAAACAAAGCGTTCTATCAATAATCATGAAGGGACAACATATCCTAAGAATAGTCCAAAGAATAGTTCCTTAAATTTTTGCTGCACGTTCAATAACCACCCTGTTTATCAAAGTACTCAACAAAAATTGGGCTATTACAAGCAGATATTTGTTTTCGAAAGAGCTGTAGAAGATATTCAGTTTTTCCAAAATTTGTTCACGTTAATATTGCTATTAAATCTGCAGTCAGTTCAATCTTCCTCTTGAAGATGATCACTTGGTGATCGAAACACGTGTCGTGGAGTTTAAATGATGGTTTGGTGCATAATTCTTATTAAACAGTTCAATATTCCTATTGAAGATGATCACTTGGTGATTGAAACACGTGTCTAGGTGTTGAAAATAATGATTTGGTGTTGGGATGAAACTTCAGTAATATTCATTACTACACCAAAAGTTTCCAACAGTCCATCAAAATATTTTTAGTGGTAAATAAATGAAATTATGAAATCGTATCAAAATGACATTTAATCAAGCCTCCATATTCTACCAAAGTCGTGAAAAAAACATTAATTGTAAACAGCTGATTTGCAGTTACCTAGTTGTAGTATTCACCCCAGTAAAATACATGTGCTTATCCTTACAAAGGCTATGCACAAGAGTAAATGATTTCAGTAAATCTTCAGATTCCACTGGGAGATTTATTTCCAATCAGTCGCTTCGCTTGTTGGTAAGTTAAACTTTTTCAACCAGTTTACACGAAAAATTCGTTAATGAAGCTGACTCAAGCGCCCCGTGGTGTCGCATCAATATTATATTTGTATAAACTAATCGAAACAGAAAGATAACTGCAGCTCATTCCGAACACAGCCGGTTTACATGCAATAACTTCAAAATATAGTGCAGCTATAATCTTATGACATATGAGTGAGACTAGCATGTTTTCTTCATCAATTCAAAAAGAGAGAAAAAAGAACACAGTTTCGAAATTCAAAATATTAAGAGTAGCTTTACTTTTTTCTTGAAGTGTTTCTCGTTCAACATGTACACTGAGAAACTCAGCAATGTAGTTTACTCTACCTGAGAATTCCTCTCCAATAGTCCGGTCAATTTAGACATTTGAAGCTACCTAAATTCCCACCAAGATGAAAATCAGTAAGATTGTTTAAAATATGATTTAAAATGAAATTTGGAAGTTTCCCATCTTTCCCCTGTATGGAAACATTTTTATTCAAAGTCAAAGGTCGAAAAAATTAGTTTTTCGCGATTTTCAGCAAAACGGTGGGTTTTATCGTGAAAATACTTCCGACAAAAATTGTAAATCATGAAATTATCTACAAAAAATGTATCGATTTTTTTTTCTTACGAGCCACCGTTTTTGAGATATAACAATTCAGAAAGTTGTAAAAGTTGTAATCGTCATAATATGCACACGTTTTCACGCCAGCTATGAGGTAGAGTACTTAGCGCGTTTTTATAACGTAGTTTCCCCAGTAGGTCTATTTCACGGGTCAGTTGTGATTCAGTTTAATTTGAAACTATTGCAAAATAATGGATATTAGCAGAGATTGAAAAGATAAAAGCAATTTAACATTCCGGCTTTTTTGCAACTACATTTAGCACTGCACCCCGTTTTGCAGTAGTAAAATATTGTGTTCAGCAGTTTTTCCGGCACAGGTGGAAATAAAGTTTGGACTGGTTCTAATTTATTTATTTATTTATTTATTTGATTCATACAAACTTGTTAAGTTTTATTACATGGATTCCTATTATTAACAATATATACAATGTAAATTCAACTTAAAAAAGAAATATATTTTTATTACGTACCTACTATAAGAACTGTTGGGGTACAGTTTTAGGTAGATTTAATTTTCACGGAGATATATTCAGTATATTATTCAGTATTGTGTTACGGAATTTGGAATATGGTAAAGACCAATCAATATCCGTTATTTCATTGAATTCATTAGCTAATATCAACATGGTTGCGAGAGGTGATCTAGTGCTAGATATTGACACAGAAATATTGAACATAATTGTATGTCGAGTACGGCGTGAAGGGACATGAAACGGAATCAAGTGTAGGATTTCGGGGGAATCAATTCGATTATTAATTATTTTATATATGAATATCAGGGCTGACAAATTGCGTCTTTGTTCTAATGATAATATTTTGAATTCGCTCCTTAGCCGTGATGTTCGTATTAAATTGTAATCGGGCCATTTATGATATTTTTTAAAATAGAGATATCGAAGAAATTTGTTTTGAACCTTTTCAATTTCTTTTAAAGTAGTTTTGTATTCTCCTGTCCAAATTATTGAAGCAAACTTCAGTTTTGGTCTAACTATAGTATAGTAGAGTAATTTAATTGTATTTATATTATTAAATTCACGCGTTCGTTTCATTAAATATCCCAACATACGATTTGCAGATTTTACTAATACCATTATATGCTTTGTGAAGGAAAAAGTACTATTATAAGTAATGCCTAAGTCTTTCACCTCGGTTTTTTCTAATGACTTGTTGACCAACTTATAACCCCAGTCTGTGGGGTCTAGCTGATAACCAAGCCAAAATTGAACATGTTAATATACCCGAAAAAGATGTTGATGAGCAGCAACTGAGGTTGGAAGAAGACAAGGTAATTGTACTTGTTTTTTACTTTTGGTATTTTTGACGAAACATGCATATCTATACTTATCTAAGTAGGTAGTTTTTTAGGAGCTCCGTACATTGCCCTTTTACCTGAGATGTTGAAATTAATCCTCAATAAATCGCTCTCCTCACTTTTCCTGAGAGATTGGAAATGATTTGCGATAAATCAGGAACGTTCACACATATTTCTTTAACTAGTCGCAATAAACTGGTGTCCTGGAATTATTATAATTGCCTGAAATTGCGATTTTATTGCCCAATCAAATTTACTCGTCTCCGACTCGATAGTTAATCCTCCATTTTTTGCCATTTGCAATTAGAAAGTTTTAGAATCCATAGATTATCTGTAATCAATTATCGATTACTTGGCTTTATAGAAAACATTACATAAATCAGTCAAGTTGATGTTTTTCCAAAGAACATGTCTGTCGCTCAAATTTCTGGGAAATACTCAACTAGATTGGATAGTATTCCAAAAAGACTATTTTATCAAAAACTAGTCCAATTGAAAAAAAGGTGTAGCTGAAAGTTACGTCAAGACTCAAGATAATATTGAATCGAATATAAATATAGAAATTCTGTCGAATGAGTTGATGAATTTGACCGAGGTCTCATGATCTACAGTGCATTTTTTTTCTTGAACGGGTCAACTCAAAAAATTGAAATTTGGGATAATGAAATTAATGCATGAATACTTTACTTTGATGTGAAAATGGCAGATGAAACTTTCAAGATGGCGACTGGGCACCATAAAAACGACAAAAAATGTCAGTGCGACAATAAACATCATTATTCAGTTAGAATATTCTCATTTATCTTTCGGTTTTACTAGTACAAAGGTACCACATCAACAATCTCTAAAATGGTCAATTCTCGTCCATTGGAAAACAAAATTTGAAGCAACTTTTATTTACAGTGCGACGCGTCCTATCTGTAGAAAATATTTGAGGGAACGTGTATCCAAATTCACAACTACTGCTAGTGTACATAACAAACAGCCCCGGTCATTCGTCCATTCCGGAAGAACAGGAAGTGCAAATCATTGGTGAGGTGGTAGTAAATCCTGAACAGTCTACTTATTCCGTCGCGAATGATTGTGAGGTATCTCCTTCTACTGTCTGGATACTCTTGAAGAGGAATATGTATCATCCATACAAAATTAAAATGGTACACCAATTCACTGTAGATGAACCTGATCGAAGAATAGAATTCTGCGAAATCATGACGGAAACAATTGCAAGGTATCCTACCTATCTCCACAAAGTGACGCATGTACATTTTTTAAACGTCAATGTTCACAGACAAAATTGCCGTTATTGGAGTGACACCAACCCTCACGTTTTCCGGGAAACACATAACAATTATCTAGAGAAATGAACGGTTGGGCAGGAATATTGAGAAACCATGTTGTAGGACCTTTATTTAATGATAAAAATTCAACAAAAGTATTGAATATTCTGGAAACTACTGTTGACCCTCTCATCACTGAAATCGTCGAAGCGAATCCTAATGAATTCGATATGGATATTGTATTCCAACAAGATGGAGCACCACCTCATTACTCCAGACAAGTGAGAAACTATTTGGATACAACTTTTCCCGGTCGTTGGATTGGCCGTCGAGGTACTACGGAATGGCCAGCTCGCTCTCCAGATTTGACACCTTTGGACTTTTTTATGGGGCTACTTGAAGCAAAAGGTGTACGAAACTGAACCTGCTTCAATATTGGATATACTGCAGACAATAATCAATATTTGTAGAGATATTGACGTTACTGTGTTCGAAAATGTTTGGCGTGAAATATCGAATAGGCTCTTCATATGTCAAGAAGTTCAAGGCAACCGTTTCGAGCATCTTCTGAACTGACCTCAAGCTTATTATCTCATATTATGTAGTTAAATGTTAATGTATTCAGGCAATTATTAAAAGTTCCGCCATTTTGTAGTAATTGAAGATATTGATATTATGTCACAAGACCCCCTTTTTATTTAATTTTTTTTCCCAGATGGCGCCAAGTCGCCATCTTGAAAGTTTCATCTGTCAATTTCACTTTAAAATAAAGTATTCATGCATTAATTTCATTATCTCAAATTTCAATTTTTTCAGTTGACCGTTTCAAAAAATAAAAGGGGGGGACATTGAAGAAATGCGCTGTATAATCATGTATCTTAAACTATTATTAAATATCGAACTATTCTGTGAATCAGATCTATTCACATCTACGAAATTTTTATGTTGTTTCATCCACTTTGTAGAATCAGTTACTGACTTCATGGCTACAATTTAAAAATAACAAATTTTTCTTTTTCCAAGCTCGAACAAGTTTTCTATAACGGATCATGGATGCATAAACAGAGATAACTTTCTAGAATCACGTCATGTCGTATCATAGTTACAGTCATGCGTAATCATGCAAATATTTTCTTGATTATTGGTACGCCTGATGCGCCATAATATTAGTGATTTTGTAAGTCACTTACCGCCTTTGATATTTTGAGCAGAGCAGCATCAGCATGTACCTGAAATATTATAGAGAATGTTAATATTAAGTCATTAATAGGGATTGGTAGTTCACGTATGAACATAGTGTTTGTAAATTACACTGTCAAAGTAATAGAATATTCATCTCAGAATATCAGCAACATTTTTTGAATATCTATTTTATTTTTGGGATAAAAACTATTTTAACTTGAAAAATCACCTATTTCTAAAGCTCTCCGAATAACTGAATGTGGTTTCATGAAATACAGTTTTTCCGTTATTTTTCTGCAGAAATAGAAGAAGTCTACTTTCCTCAGAACCCCAAGGATACTTGAGGTTTTTTATTATCTGATCGTTTGCATGTATGGAGCAGTGGTATGGCTAGAGATACGCCAGTCATTCACAAAACGTGCGAATTTCTCACATAACCTCAATTTCAGCTACCTACAAAGCAAATGTATGTTTGGAGACTGTTTGAAACTCATCTGCCTGTTGAATCAAAGTTCGTCATCTAAGCATAAACCTAAATTTTCACCCTCCCTCAAAAACCCAATGAGATCATTGTTAATGGGAATCGAAATATTTTTTTTTCCGAATTACCTTTGCCTTTGGTTCCAAAAAACACAATTTTTTTTTTTGAATTAAGTTTCAAACTGTAAGCCCTTGAAACATAGTTATAATGTCATTGAAGCTGAACGACAGATATAACTGCCTATCGTCAGCGTAATAATGTATACTTATTGTCTGACAAACTTGTGGAAATCGTCTATATAAAGGGCGGAGACAAGTGGTCCTGAAACCAAGCCTTGTGGAACTCCTCATATCTATGCCTGCTGTGGGGGTTTCTCACTACATCAGATAACATATCAATTCCGAGGATTTCAAAATTTCAAATATATTATTTGCAGAAATTGAAAAACCGAATTATTTCAACATTTTGGAGAACAATGTGGATTGTCCCATTGAAATGATGAAGTACGTTTTCCAACTTACTGACCTTTCTGAAAACTTCATCACTTAAAATCGTCAATATGATCAAAGTTGTGATTCATGAACAGTAGTATTCAAATCCAGGGATGTTTTAGGTCATTCAATTGTTCTACTTCAGTGAATCCATTTCTTTAGGAATATATATCTCTCTCTTTCTTTAGTTTCTTGACTGTGGAACTGAATTATTCACTGCGTGAATTTCAGTTCATATTCTGTGAATTAATAGAGGATCGATAGTCCCTTGAAAAATGTTAAAGATACATATAGGCTGTTTTCCTCATGGAATAAATCGGTAATAGTATTTTGAAGAATAACTCGTTTTTGCGACCGTGTTGTGTACCTTTCTGAAAAAATACAGGCTCATATCACTTCGCAAGACAAAAATTTTGTTTGTCAATCGCTGAAACATATATTCAAAAAAATATCAGAAATGTCATCAATTATGTCAAACATGGATTCAAAAAGGTGTTCTGTCAAAATCATTCTCGTATAGCTTTTGAGGTAGGTATCAATATGTTATAGAGGTTGAATCTTTGTATTTTCAGAACTTCTCGTGTAGTCTTGCTTTCTGGAATTGCCCGTAAGAAACTGATCTCTGCAACAAATATCAAATTATCGATTTGAGTTCTTTCATTCAATATTCGTGTGTTATTCATTTTCCTACTCTTCACTGTACCATTTTGGAAAACTTTGTCACTAAATCAGGATTATGCTGTGACTTTCATCACAATTTGGATATCTTTCATTGAAAACTTCCATGTAAATTGAAATCATTTTCAATTTCGGGAAGAGTAAAGCATTTTCAGACATTCTCAAGTTTTCTACTCAACAACGTTGTCAATGAATAGCAAATCTGTAACGTTTTGGTCAAAATCTGAAACACGAATATGTCAAGAATATTGAAAAAGTGAAGAAATAAGTTGTATGTGCAACTCCAGCAAATAAAATTCGAAATCAACCATTCAATAGAAGAAAATGAAGCATCGAAATTTCCATGTTACATTTTTTTGAGTGAATAATTCGCCCTTTTAACAATAAAAAAAATATCTAGTGTCGCCTAAATCAGATCCCTTTTTATTGATTATAATTTTCCGCAACATAACTGTAAGAAAAATCAAGTCTATACAAATATGAGAATATCATGCAAAGAAGTAACTTTCAGACTCAAACTAGAAGAAAAGCCCTCTCAAAACAGCTTCTTTCATATTGTGTGTTTTTAATTTCATATATTAAGTAGTTCAATTACATATGCGAATCCCTTTTCTATAATTCATTCTCATACTTTAATATTTATCATATATTAATTTTTTCCATTTGGACCGCTGTTTCACCACATACAAGCAAGATCTGATGCTTGTGTGGTTTCTACGATGTTTATTCAACTGTATGTATTACTTTAGTAATTTCTATTTGTGATTTGAATCTAAATAAACATTATTATTATTATTATATACAGGGTGTCCCTGGACTTCCTCTTTTCCTCTCGGGAATGTATAGATGGGGTCAAAATATCACCAGTACTTCATATAACTTTTTTTCCTAAAATCCTTCGTTACCAAGTAACGGGCCCTCGAAGTTACAAAATGAAAAATGTTTTTCTTTGATAACTTTTCAAGTGAATATTCAAAATCATCCAAATTTTGGTAATTGACTAAACGAATGAATTCCTTCGATGGGCTTTCATGCAGGAGTCAGTTGTTTTGCTACAAAGTCAGGAACGGACTACCCCCGATGGTCCACACCCCAAAACTTTGAAATGACAGATATTTTTCAATATTTTTCAACAAATTAAGGTTACTTGGACAATTTTATGAATAAAAGTACTCGTGTGGAAAGTCGATCGGAGCAACGAGTCTTGATAAAAATGTAGTTTCACTCGACGACATCAAACCCGCTCGTCCACCATTATTTGAAATGAATAATTATCAAAGCAGAAATAATAATGATAACGTTAATTCAACAACATTTATCCTGAGATGTCTACCATTATTCGAAAATATTAGTTTTTAAGGAAAATGGAAATGATAGGTAAAATGTTCATAACGAATTTTTATAATGCAAACACGTTTAACTAACGAAACTCAAGAGCCTCAAGAGCAAACAGAAATGAAAAATCCGCTACAGAAACTGCTCGATATGACCACCTTCTCTCTCTATACATTTTCTTAGTCTGCGAAGACACCCTCTCTGTACTTGAAATAGCATTCCAGGGTCGTTTCGTATGGCTTCACAATGTAATGTTATTCTATTCAACAATGAATCTCTTGTTTGAATAGGTGTAGCGTAAACAAGGCTTTTTAGATGCCCCCACAGAAAGGAATCCAATGGATTTAAATCCGCAGACCGCGATGGCCATGAATATGGCCCACCTCTACCAATCCATCTATTGTGGAAAATATGGTTCAGATGGTCACGCACAATCAAACTAAAATGAGGAGGAGCGCCATCATGCATGAACCACATATCTCTTCGGGTTTGCAATGGAACATGTTCCAAAAGTCCATTCAAATCGTTCTGAATGAACTCCAAATAACGTTCTCCATTCAATCAGTCCTGTAGAACGAATGGTCCTATAAGATGGTTTCCTATGATACCAGCCCAAACATTCACGTTGAATTTCCGTTGGTGTTTGGTTTGCAATATCCCATGGGGATTTTCTTTGGCCCATATATGGAGATTATGAGAGTTGATAACTCCATCTCTACTGAAACCTGCTTCATCAGTGAATAAAACTCGATTATTAAAAGTCATATCCTCTCTTTGCCTATCCATGAACCAATTGGCATATTCCAGTCGTGCTGGAAAATCTTGAGGTGTCATGGCATGTACCTTCTGGATGTGAAATGGGTGGAGCAGTTGTTCCCTAATTATTCTATGAATAGTGGACTTGGATGTATGGAACTGTTCTGATAGATTTCTGATGCTCATTGAAGGATCATCAGCGACGGCTTCCAAAATATTTTCCTCCAATACAACGGTACGTACAGTCCTAGGAGCGCCCTCACCACCTCGTTTTGGCAAAACTGTACCTACAATAATATCGAAATAACACAACGTGCTCAAATTAATTATCAATTATTACATACCTGTCTCCCTCAAGCTGCGATCGACACGCTCGAATGTTTCTCTTGACGGTACCGTTCGATTGGGAAAATGCTCGAAATACAGACGACGAGCTTCTGCAGCATTACAAAATGCTCGTCCATAAAATACATGCATATCTGCATATTCATTGAATGTAACCTGTTCGGCCATATCAAAAAAATTCAAAATATCTTATATGTAGAATATTGACAATACAATGATAGTCATATGACAACGCACCACTCAACAAAACAAAATCGCATTCCAGTTTCTCATTTTTTATCAAAACTTTCTAAAAGGTTTTTTTGTCAACATCTGTGAAAGAAATGGAACATAATTATTCCCTGGATATTTTTCACCTGATCATGTGCAGCCGTTTTTGTAGTTCATTCGTTTGCTTTTTATTAGTATAGTAAATATTTTTTCCGATGTGCGTTTTTTCAGCTAAATTTAGATTCGTGTTAAAGAATTTCTCCCATAAAATTATAATTATCAGTGAAACTCCTCAACAGTTTAGCTGTGAAGAAGAATTTGAAACATTCGAATGTTGAGTTTCATGAGATTCAGATAACTGATCAACACGAAACGTGATTATTCCACACGTATTATGTAAATACAAAATATGGAATGAATTCGCTATTTCATAGTAGAGTAGCTTGTTAGTTTAAAAACACCACGAATCTACAGAACTTGATATTTCTTTTGAAAAAATATCTGCTATCACAATTGTGACTTAAACTTCCATATAGGTACTGTACTTTTTGTTTACGACTTCATTTTAGCATACTTTGTATTATTCCTGTTATAAATGTTGTTGAATTAACGTTATCATTATTATTTCTGCTTTGATAATTATTCATTTCAAATAATGGTGGACGAGCGGGTTTGATGTCGTCGAGTAGAACTACATTTTTATCAAGACTCGTTGCTCCGATCGACTTTCCACACGAGTACTTTTATTCATAAAATTGTCCAAGTAACCTTATTTTGTTGAAAAATATTGAAAAATATCTGTCATTTCAAAGTTTTGGGGTGTGGACCATCGGGGGTAGTCCGTTCCTGACTTTGTAGCAAAACAACTGACTCCTGCATGAAAGCTCATCGACGGAATTCATTTGTTTAGTCAATTACCAAAATTTGGATGATTTTGAATATTCACTTGAAAAGTTATCAAAGAAAAACATTTTTCATTTTGTAACTTCGAGGGCCCGTAACTTGGTTACGAAGACTTTTAGGAAAAAAAGTTATATGAAGTACTGGTGATATTTTGACCCCATCTGTACATTCCCGAGAGGAAAAGAGGAAGTCCAGGGACACCCTGTATATTGAATTACACGAAAGAAAAATACTTTCCAAACAAATATCCACCAGTAAGAATGACAGTGTTTCATGAAGGTGGAAGTTTACCTTTTTCATTCACTATATTCTGTAGCAAACCTGTGAATGATATCTGATTCAATTCCATAACGAATGTTTGGATTGCAAACTGAATGAAGATTCAAATTTTTTTTTATTTAATAGGTTATCCTTTTTACAATTTACATATGAAGTTTCATTACCCTCAGTGTGAGAATGGATGCACCTAAGTAACTGAAGTACATGTGAAGCGCTTTCCATCTACCACTCTGGGTAGTCAATTATATAATAATAACAATAATAACAAGGTGCACGGCCGGGCGCCTCGCGGCAGGCCCTAATGCACTTGATATCAGCATGTTCAGCATATGCGGTCTTGGTCTATATCCATCGACATAACGCGGCCCTAAGAGTGCTAAATTACCATCTACGGCACTCTTACGGAATTGAGGAGACACCGATGTTGCCCTACGCTCCGGGGTATATTGAATCCGTTGTGGGGAATGAGAAGTGCCGAATTTATTGGAACTATTCGTTCTCGACCACCAGAGCAAAACGATATTTGTCGTGGAGTTTTCAGCTCCTGGCGAGACGAATATCGTCAGAAAAGAGGATGAAAAACGAATAAAACATCGAAATTTTCTTTTCGAACTCCGCAGACTCTATCCAAATCACTCTGTCAAGATGGTTGTTCTGATTATTGGAGACCTAGGTGGAATTATGTTCTTACTGTCAAATCTTAAAATAATACCTGCTTGACGCACTAACGCAGAAATGTTGGCCGCACAGATGCAGAAGACTGTCATTCTTGGCTGACTGCGCTTGGTCAGGGCACATGATTCTCGGATCCAATGATCACTTACCCCACGGTGTGGGGAGTGGTCATTGGTTGATAATGCTGGCACGCCCTCCCGAATCTATCGGGGCTTCGAGGGATTGGGCCTGACCAGCGCACACTACGGTGAAAAAAAAATCGACTTTGTTCATCATAATATACAATAGAATACATAGCTATGACAGTAAAATACTATTTCAATAAATGATGAATTTGCGAGGGTTCAGTCTGAGGTGTTTTTCAACCCTACCTTGAGAAAGGGAGTGTCTACAAGTATAATCGTAATACAGAAATCTATAAGGGCAATTGAACAGATGTGTGTGGTTATCAAGATTGTCAATCCGAATTTCCTTTGAATTTGATTTTCAATCTTTTCTTGAAATTCTGTAGAGTGAACGATTTATATTCATTTGGCAATTGGTTATAGAGCCTGGCGGCATTGTAAAAAAAACTGCGAATATAAATGGAACTGCATGTGGTAAAATTTGCGACATCCGTATAATTTAAGTACATTATGAAAGCATTTTGTATTCTCTGTAGACGAAAGGAATCGCAGAGGCGTAAAGAAGGTTCATGAACACTGTCACAATATGAGAGCTTTTAAAAAGACTTTCTCATAATGTCAGCTTTATCTATGTGGAAAGAAGGTCACGACTTGGGTACAATTGTCTAAGAGTATTTATTATATGATATCTTACATGAGTTGCTGACATGTCCCGAAAATCTCAGCTCACTGTCTAGATACAAACCTAGATTCCGGCACTCCTGTCATTATCTATATCTGTATATATACATTTTGATTAATTAATTTACAGAATTGATGAATATTGGGAATGATGAAGAGCTTGCTGAACATCGTTTACCTATGTTTAGCCGAATAAATCGAGAAGTTGGGTATTGAACGTAATGAATGTTTTGATTGATTTTTTGAATGTATTGAGATTGGAATTGTTTCTTATGCTAACTGGCAGAAGATTTAATAATTTTGGACCGTGATAGAAAATACATATCTGAGTGTGACTTTTATTAAATGCTGGTATGTTTATTTATGAACCAGTAACGGAAAGGAAAGGAAAGTGTTTTTTGTATCATGTTGACCAACAGCCGAGATAAAAAACGCAACTTGAAAATATTCACCACCGTCATTCATTACTCTTGACACAACAAATAGACTATGCGATTGAAAATAACGGATCACCCTGTGTTACATGCAAGATTTCTAAACTAATCAATAATTATGCATGGAACACAGATACTTTCCATGCTAATTCATTGCAATATTCATATAATAAATGGCTAATCTCGGCGACAAACATCTTACATAATAATTTACAAATCCATTATCGTTATAAATAAATATTGCGCGTGCGCGAAAGTAGCCAACGAGAGAAAGGCGGTTCTCATCGTAATTAATAATAGGTATGAAAGGAAAATAGGCGTGACATAAAATACTGCCAATGCAGTTCTAGGACAAGCTGGTCTATCATTTACCTTTGTTGCATATTGAAATTAATAGAATTACCACATTATCTATGCATACGAAATGTTCATTAGATAGTGTTACTCACTGACTGGAAAATGAGCGGTAGGAATATTAGTGAATACATAGCAGGAATGCTAATGTTCAGTGGAGGAAAACGGTCTGTTCAAATAGGAGGATGTGATCAAAAACGACCTGAATGAAAGTGCACGATTCAATCTGTCTAAAAATCTGTTTTCCGTTAACCAGCTGCCGCCGCTGTACGAACGATAACACTTAGAAGACGATTAGTCTGGGGTCACAAGATCCTTTTTGGAACTTCTGTCCATAAAAGGGAGGTTTGGTTTTTTGCAAATATCTAGGAAAATATTAAAGATATCTGAAATTTGGAAAAAGATCCCAAAGAGGGGGAAACTTCCTAAAAGAAGCTTCCACCCCCAACTCTATCACCAATGTTTATAATTTTAATTTAGAGGCGAAAATAGCGCTAAAAGCGGGCTATGCGCGTCCCACACGCGCTGACCGATACGGACCTTTGAACAATAAAAATTATTTTAACCCATTGAATAGCGTTATTAGGAAAAAAAATTCATATACCTTCTAGATAGTTGAATAATCGAAAATCCAAAGAAAAAAAATCCTGTGATTATTTTATTAGATATACCTACTTTAGTTAATTAACAAATTTTAACAAGTTTCAAATTCACATAAAAACCCTGATAATTTCAAAACTAGTAACCTTAATTTTGTTTTACTTCTTGGAGCTTTTCTTGAAAGATTTCAAAAAAGATTCCAGTTCGAAAAATAAGTTATTTTATTTAATATCAAAATTTATTCGTATTCTTATTATTTAAAGTTGCATAAGAATGATTTTTCATAATTATTAGCTCTATTTGTTCGAAAAATTGTTATGAACAAATGTATTCTTTATAAGATATTTGAAATTTTTTTGAAAGGATTTTTATCAGTGATGAATATTATGATTTTCAAAAACAAAATTATTTCTTAAGAACTTCTTTTTATTGCTTGAAAACGCATTTGTTGATTACTTTTTTACGATATTTTTTCAATACTACAAAAAACAACCATGTGTCACAATGATATTTAATGGATTAAAATAATTTTTAATGTTCAAAGGACCGTATTGGTCAGCGCGCATCGTGCACTTTTAGCGCTATTTTCGCCTCTAAATTAAAATTATGAATATTAGTGATAAAGTTCCGGGAGATGGAACTTTTTTTAGGACATTTCCTTGTCTTTGAGGATTTTTTTCCAAATTTCGGATACTGTTCCAATAGAAATCCAATATTGTAATATCCACCAAACATTTTCTTCAAAATGTTTGGTGAATATTAACATTTTCTCGGTTTTTTTTTGTCACAGACACTTCGAATATTCATCAATATCTATTGCAAATAAGTCAATGTCAATTTGCATTCGAATATTTGCATTAAGTAATTAATGTTTCTGAATAATGAAAAGTCTAGGTGAAATGATACTAAGAGAAACTTCGCAAGTTTTTGTATATTTACATTCGTATCTTATGTAAATTATTATAATCTTGACATTATCTATGCAGATACCTAATTCATGGAGGTTTATCTAAGAGAGATTATTGAAATACAGGAAATGATGGAATGAAAAATTACCAGAAGATAACGTGTTTGATTAAAGTCCATAGAAAATCACGTTACTGAGAGAGTGTGTGAAGTGGGAAAATATCACTTATACTTCTGGTGTTGAATGACTTTGACAGTCATTCAAATATATTCATTGAAATTTCATTCCCAAACTTACTTTAAGGAAATGAGTTTGAAGTTTCATTATAATTCAACAGTCATATAAATAACTAACATTTTATTCAAAGGTCAAAATTATATGCGGAATTGAAACGTTTGTTGAGTTTACTCGAATAATACATTCCATTGACTGTTGAATAAAAATGTTTGTTCATTGCTGAGTTGAACTATATGCATATAAATTATTTTTCAGCATAATATATAGTAAATTAGCGTTCCATTTTCCAATACTCTGAAGCAATATTTTTCTTCGGAATCAATAAAAGCTTCAAGTTATTTCATTAGTCTTTTTTATTCAAATAACAATTTTATTCATGTAACATTTTAAATCAAGTGTCATTTAAAATAGACCAAGTTTTGCAAACAATCGTTTTTAATATGTCCAACAAATGCATGAATCAATTAAATTCAAACAAATGAATTGTTAGTTGAATAAATTGAGGAATGAATATTTTCGAAAAAAAAGTAAAACGGCGTTCCATATACCTTAGCTGGGACGGTCCATTGAAAGGTCACAGATACTTCATCATATTCAATGCAAAAGTGGGACACTGAATCACAGCAAACAATTCATGGACAGTCACAATTATTATTTGCAGAAGTATATGACAAATATCCAACGTAGGGCTTGAACAAACTAGTTCAGAAAACACGATTGTTGGAATAGGTCTATAAAATAATTGAAGCAACTCAACGAATCAGTGTTTTAGAAAACTAGAAAAAATTGATGATTCCATTGTCATGATTCTCATTATTTATGGCGCTGGTCGTTTCAGAGTAGCCTGGAAAGAGACCTGCCAGACCCCTCAGTTCCAACTTCAGCCTACTCTACCTGGAGTGCTTTTATACGCAAGGTCTTCCACGTTGTTGAAGAAGACCCCATGTGTCGGCTTACCTCTGCGGCTGTTTTGTGGGCATTTTGCCGTGTGGGTTCCAATTCGGGAACAAAGTTGAAAACTGAACCAAATTCATCATCATCTGCCTTGAAGGGAAATGATCCAACTCCTGCTCATAATTATCATTCCATCTTTATAACAACCTCTTCATATTCTTTCGGTATTTTTTTAACGAAAGTTTTTTTATGGGATACTACAGAAAGAATTAACAAAAGACAAATATTGGTACCTTTCAAATATAAATACATATTCAACCACGTAATTTCAAAAAATACAACTTCAGCGGGTCGGAAATAAACAAATAATCAGTAATCAGTAATAAACAAATGAATCAGTCACACTTTATTTCGATCAAAGCACAAAACAGCACATGTCTAGAAGTGTATATTGAATACATCGCGGTTTTGGGAACTTTCAACTTTTTTCGTGAACATTTTGAAGCTATCCATATTATGGAGGTCTTCAATTGAGGATGGCAATCCGGCCCGCCAGTGTCATCAATCCGGCCCGCGACAGCAAATGATTTACTGTCATCAATCTGGCCCGCGACAGCTAATGATTACCTAATTATTGTTACTATTCTTGTGATAAGTTGAAGAAGAAAACACAGAATGATAATTACTCGGTTTTATTTACTTGCAAGGTAAAACTTAATGACAGAAATGATGACAAAGAAAACTTAACTTAAGTATCTAAGTTTAAGCATAATAATAACTAACAAATAATTGAAATTAATCACAGTAAAACAAAAACACTAATGAGATTCATGTAATTGTGATTTTCCACCAACAATACTTTGTAGTTGTGGATCAATTTTACTTCCACTAATTATCAAAAGAGATTTAAATGCTCATCGGTTAATTGAGATCTGTAAACATTCTTTGTGTACTTCATCTTGGAAAACGTTTTCTCACACAAGTAAGTAGTACCAAAAACAGAAAACAACCCACGAGCAAATTTATGCAAATTATCAAATTGTTCCAGTGGAAGACTCTTATAAAATTCCAACAAAGATGAATTTTGATATTTGTTCTTAAGCATATCACTGCACCGTAAATGAATAATTTCCATTTGGACTTTCGGAGCCAGGGTTTCAATGTCAGAATCAAAAGGATTTTGAAAAAGCTTAATTTCATTCGCAATGACATCAAAATCTGAAAAACGAGTATCAAAATTTATCTTCAAAGCACTCAAAGTTTCGATTGCAAAATTGACGGGAAATTCAGTCTCAGTGTGGCTGAATATTTCACATGTTTCAAAATGTGTGAAACATTTTTACGTAATTGCGATTGAAATAGTATTATTTTCTGCCTGAAGGATTTGATATTGGTGTATAAATCAGGGAGAAGCTGATTTTCTCCTTGCAATCTCAAATTCAGTTCGTTCATATGATTTGTCAAATCGACATAGAAGGCTAACTTCCACATCCATTCACTATTTTCTAAATTGGCAAAAGGGCGCTGCTTCTCATTTAAAAAAAATTCGATCTTTGCTCAAAGTTCAAAAAAGCGCTTTAGGACTTTTCCGCAACTAAGCCAGCGTACGGCAGTATGATATGGTAAATCATTTTCTCCAATCTGTTGAATAAACTCGCGGAATTGTCGGTGATTCAGCCCAGTGGATCTGATGAAGTTATCAACTGATATGACTGGTTTTAGAACTTCAGACATATCCAAACATTTTCCGCACAAGGACTGTTGATGAATGATACAATGTAAGACTAATGGTTTTGAACCACCATCATTTTCTACAGCCTTTGACACAAGTGCAACCACTCCTTTATTTTTACCATACATATTTTTGCCTCCATCATTTGTTATAGATTTAAAATTTCTCCATCGAAGGTTTATTAATGGCATTTTCAACTCCCTTAAAAATATCTGCCCCAGTTGTCGTGCCGTGAATACTATCAATATCAAGAAGTTCTTCATACACTTCATAGCTTTTATCTACTCCGCGAATAAAAATCAACACCTGAGCAGTATCTGACACATCCGTTGACTCATTCATTGGCCCTTGGAAGAAACTGAAAAAATCATTATGGCCCGAAGGTTTCAAAGTTTGGAGACCCCTGGTCTAGGGAATCAATCTCTCTCAAGTCTTGGTTGGATCTCAGTTCTGAATTGCACTAATATGTCTCTCTCAGTCGACTGGAAACAAAATATCTTCGGAATCCATTCGCATGCTGATGGCAAGCAAAAAGAGAAGCCACTAATGACTCAGAACAATGAACACATGGAACACGGCATACACACGGCATGCAATGACATAAAATCGCTTACTAGACATGAAAAAGTGCATGGCCGCGCATGGGGTGTCAAATTGTTTGATTTATTTCTCGTGAATGACTGCTGAATGAAAACAAACGCGAAAGGTCGGTCGTTCACTACGACACGACATGAATGGATAATCTGCAGACGGTCGGAGTTATTTATTTTCATTGTACGTTAGCATAGGTACAAGCTCCTGCTGATTTCGAACGAGTCCGATGGAATTATCACGATTGATAGAAAGGCTGATGAAAGCTGATATAAATGGCTTGACATACCTATAGAGTGGGCTATTGGAAAAGAACCGCCAGGGAAAAAGTTCTTCGCAAAAATTCAAAGACACGTCATGTTTGTTCGTGAGGGGGTCAAATTTTGACCCAAAAATAGGAAGAGGGGTCGAGTTCATTTATTTATATATTTATGCACTGTTCTACAACTACATAACAGGGATATAAGTCAAATTACAATACAATTACAATAATTTATAAGGTAAAAACAATACATATAGAATTAGCTGAAGTAAAAAGACCTAATCAAAGAGATGAAACAGTAAAAAATGTCGAGCTGACAACTTGCTTTTGATACATATGTTATGCCGAGGTTGGTCTAGGTACATTTAAATTAAGTGTTTGCAGAATATGTGGGTCAATGATTAAATTATTAATCAGTTTAAAAAGAAAAATTGTGGAGTGACAATAACGACGGCAACTCAAGCTATTCATAGCATGTATATACTATAATAATTTTCAATTGAAGGTAACTCATATACAAATTTAACTGAGAGCTAACGGCAACAATTGTAAATGTTAAAACTAAATTCTTGCCGGGGTAATTTTCATTGTCTATGCATCGCCATTGTAATTATTTGAAAAATAGGATGATTCCATAAAATTTGCCCCCCGTAACAAGATAGCTTCTGAATATCAATAGGATGTACGAGCAAATAGATGGACCAGTTCGTAAAATACTTTGAAACATCAGTAAACTGATCAACACTTCGCAGGTCTATTATATTTGCGTCTTTAAAATGCCATAAATAGTCATTTGGTTTCTTCATTATCAAGGGTCCTAATCTAAATAGGCGTAGTGAGTTCTATTTCTTGTGAAGGTGACTTTGTTTTGTATCTATCAAATATATTTTATTATATTTATTGAATAGACTGTTATATTTATTAACTTTAAAATATAAGATGGAGTTGGCCGATACTTGTTTTTCAAAATACATTATCATAGATTTTCATCACATTCACATTTTATCGTGAGATAATTAGTTGACCTAATCATTAAATGAAGGTATAAATGTTCGTTAAACTCAGGTATAACTGTCATTAATTAGTTCCTAGAATATTATTAGTTTCTAGGTAGATAGTAACATTTCAAAAAGTATATATAAATCACAATGTATGTAGAATTCAGTTTGTTAGTAAACACGCTTGAAAAAGCTACTGTGCAGCGAAACACGTGTTGCGGATTTGTTACACTTAGTCATCTAAAGCAACAATTCGTTCAGGTCAGTCTCAACTCCTTACACTGTAGGTTAATGGACTGACACCTATCAGAAAACAACTACTCCTCTGACTAATACCACGAAGGGCGTTGGATTATATCCAACAGGTGTCAATGTCGCAATAGATTTTCAATTATTGGAACACACTTGCATTCACCTAGATCAGTGAATGTGAGAGGTGGAATATTGTTCATTAAATATTGATATGTAAATGGGCGATTTTTTAGTGTGTATGTCATTACATAATATTTACTCGCGTTTACAAAAAGATTGTTGCGAAAACACCATTGCACAACACGTTTCAGATTGAGGGAGAGTGGAAGATATATCTGTCTGTCTTAAATCTGTTTTTCCGTTAATCAGCTGTCGCCCCCATACGAACGACAACTCTCAGAAGTTGAGAACTTGTGCGAGCTAAGAACTGATTCCAAACACAATACAATTCCTCACAATATAATTTCAGATTATCCGCGTATATTAAACAGTTTATGTCAAAAACTTCAACTTTGTCGTTTATGAAGGCGTTAAAGAGAAGTGGACCTAGGTTGCTTCCTTGTTAAACACACGAGGTAGTTGCATATTCCACAGACTTGAAGCCATTGAATATAACATACTGACGCCTGTCAGTGGAGTATGATATAAAAAGGGTCAGATAAAAGCCATACCTGCACAATTTCGATAGCAGTAATCCATGATCAAGTCTGTCAAGTCCGTATAGATGACATCAGTTTGGGATCTGCTATCGATGGTTTCAGGAACATATTGGGTAACATTGAAAAGGTTGGTGATTCTCGAGCTACCTTTCGCAGAACCATGTTGAAGTGGTGTAGTTTTATTGCCCAAATGATGATATAGATAAGGATTTCAAACATTTTGGCGAAGTTACATACTATTGATATGTGTCTATAATTACAGACATCAAACTTGTCCCCTTTATTATAAACTGACCAAGCTCATAGGAGTTATTGAATAGATCTTTCGGACTTTCTCTTGCTTGATATTTTCCTTCGGTATACGTAAATTTGATCACATAAGTAGTAGGTTATTAGGGCTTGAAAAACTATGCACTGCACCAACATATATGAATTATTTTCATCAAAACAACCTGATTATATACATAACAGACTTGTTAGCTTTTTTCAGACAAACAACTATCCTACTCGAAATGGCTTCGTCTTTGTTATACCCAAACACAGCTCAGCTAGTTTTTCTTATATTTCCTCTCAACTGTATAATAAATTGTCCAGTGGTTTCATACTCTACACGATAATGGCATTTGAAACACTTTTGAAACTTCCTTTTAAATCCAAGTAATTGGTGCTCTGTATGTCGATTTTTCCTAAGCCTTAAATATTACTCATTTTATTTTAGCTTGTATGATTGTGATGGTTAATTTTTCTTCTATTCTATTATTGTTTCTAATATAATTTTTTTCAGTGTATATTTTTGTAAGGTTGATATACAAAGAACAATAAAGTGAAAAAATGACGTACAATGAGATTGAAAGAACTTCTAGATAATTGAAACAATACAAATTTTTTCAAAACTCTTTTCCAATGTATGAAAAAAGTAAATTGAGAAATATAATTTCAATTTTTAGAGTGCATATGCTGTTTGCAATATAACTGCCGCGATAGATTTTCAATGATTGAAACACACTTGCGCATCGGTTTCGGGTTGTTTGGTCGTTGTTTGCTCGTCAGTGCAAAGTAGTGCAGAAATAACTTCAGTAGAGAATTCTTCACTGACACCTGTCGGATATACTCCAACTTCCTTCGTGGTATTAGCCAGGGAAGTAGTAATTTTCTGATAGGGGTCAGTCCTTTAACCTACAGTGTAGGGAGTTGAAACTGGCCTGAACAAATTGTTCCTTTGGTTGATTTCATTTATAGCCAGTATAATCCTGTTTAGTTTTTACTCCAAACATTCGTTATGGAATTAAATCATTCATATAATTGCTACACTTTGTATAGAAAAAAGCGTTTTTTGTATAAATCAATGTTCTTTTACAAGTATTTATCTCAAAGGTACTTTTTCATTCGCGTTATTCAATGTTTATATGAAAGTGAAAATGAAGAAGTAGAAAACCAAAACCTTTCTTTCCTAAATATTGATTCTCCTAAAATGTGCGCCTTACATAAGACTAGAACAACTTTTTTCAAATATTTACCCAGTAACACATTAATTCTGATCATTCCCTGAGGCACATCAAAAACTCATACACGGACAAGACTGAAATAAATTGCATGGCATACTCATTTTTCTGAAATACCGATCTGTCCTCGTTGATAAATTTTTATGTCAATGAAATATTCCAGACGAAAACAATGATTTCAATTTCTCATCATTTAATATTCATGACTGATGTTGTAGATACCATCGAAAGGCATTAATTTTTTCGTAAATAGACCTTCGAAAGCAGGAATGTGACATCAAAAAATTTAACCATCAATTTCCTATTTATTTCTAATTAATTCGGTATTGATATTGGAAGGAGTTCATAAATTTGACTAGCCTATAGAAACTTAGAATTTTACATAGACAACCAATAAATGTTTATATTCAGAATTTGGTTTAAGAATAGATAGCCCCTATACTGTAATAAATGCTTGTTATAAATGTAAAATGCTAAGCGTTCGAACAAAATTTTCATTTTGTTATGCTTTATAATGCTGGTATAATACTTTACCGGGTGTCCTTCTATTTCTTCACCGTAAACGGGTCGCAAACCAAATATTTTATGAGCGTTCGGGTCGTTTTCTACCTGCATTAACGTGCATTTGGGTATTTAACAACAAGTACTTGTTAAAACAAATCACTATTCATTTGTTCATATACAATTCAGATTGCCATTTTGATTCGAAATATTTCCATAATAACATAAAGGTAAACTTTTTCAAAAATATAAGCAAAAATTATGGTGTATTTTTTGAAGTCGCGGTGCCTGAACGAATTTAGCGGTTCACGTTGGATATCGGGTCTACAATTGACTCAGAGGAAGTAACTGAACTATGTAATCACTTTGGGCAAAACTTGTCTTCATCCTGTACTGTTCCTGAAAATATAACCATCATTGAACCATTCCAATCCTATCTGGTTACAGAATATGAGATAACAATGCACTATCAGAAATGGAAAGCAAAAAAGGCAGGCTTTAATGAACTATCAATTGTAACAATCAAGAAAATAATACCTTCTTTTATCGTACCTTCAACATACCTAATGCATCAATCTCTTATTCAAGGATACTTTCCAGAAGTTCTGAAAAAAACACTCGTTATACCTGTATATAAAAAAGAAAATCCCACAGAAAGGGACAACTAAAGGCAAATATTTTTGCTTTGCTCGATATCAAAATTATTTGAAAAAGTTGTAGCATTTAGGGTTATGGATCATTTGGAATCATTTGGCTGCTATGTATGTCTCAGCATGGTTTCAGGAAAAATACATCTATAAAGACAGCTTCCTATCACCTTCTGAATTATATTCACACAGAGATTGATGAAAAAAAATATGTAATCTCACTATTTTTCGACTTATCAAAAGCGTTTGATACAGTGTGCGCGGAATTTTTCATCAAAAACTGTCAATGCTCGGGTTTCCACGAAATATAATAAATTGGATATAATCCTATATGACAAACAGAGAAATTGTTGTAATCTGCAATGGAGTGATATCTGAGTCACAGACGGTAAAACTCGGGGGGTGCCACAGGGCTCTGTTCTAGGACCTCTGCTGTTTCTTCTCTATGTCAATGATCTTCCTCAATATATAAAGGGAGGCTACGTCACAATGTTTGCTGATGATACAACGATAACTATAGCAGGCAATAATGCTGAGCAACTCATCAGCAAATCTGAACACATTATTGATCAGTTCAGTACCTGGTGCCAAAGAAATAAACAGTGTTAACTTCCACTTCAGAAGAAATATTTCAATTGGTCGATGCTCTAGCTATGATATTAAAACTTCTGAAGAAATAAAATTTTTAGGGACCTACTTAGACGCCAATCAAAATTGGGATAGGCAGATGGACCATATATGTACTAAATTAAATAAAGCATATTATGCCATAAAACAGCTGAAATCTTGTTTGGATGAAACTGGCTTACTCAACATATATTATGCCATGGCCTAACCGCATATAAGTTTGAATATCATATTGACAGCCCCCTCCATCTTCATTCTTAAATGTATTTTATTTATAAGGCAAATCCATGAATTATTTGTGTTAAAACTATGCTTTCAGAAAGATGCTATTACAAGATTTTTTAATTGACAATCTCACAAACAATCAATTTCACAGTGGACGTAATTTTATTTAGAAAAAATTATGTGAATGGTGTTAAATGTTCAATTAATTTGTGGGCATATACTTATTTGTATATGTGTGTATATGTGTATGTGTATCTATGTGTATATGTGTATATATATATAGAGAGGTAAATCTGTGCTCAATCTCCTTATTTTTTTATCTTTACTAGCTTGTAGTACAACTGACTTACAACTTATAGGTAACCAAGTATCAAAAAAGGTTAATAAACATTATTATTATCATTATGAATCGCTGGAGACTAAATTCGTTCGAAAAAACGTTCTCAGGTAATGTATTCCACATGAACGCAGGTCTCCAAATGAATGAGTTCTCAATGAAGTTTGAGGTGAACAGAGTGGTACTTCAGAACGATGAGCAGCCACATCCTGTGGAGTATTTCTGATATGTACCGCTCTTGGTGGAATCAAATATGCCAAGTCACTTGAACACCTCCCGTGAAAGTATCTGTGAAAGAGAGACAAATCACCAACCTTTCTTATATGTTCCAAACTATCAAGTTGCAAGTGATGTTTGTGTCTCCAATCAGACGGATTGCTTCTTTCTGGACTGAATCCAGCAGCTTAGGGTAAGCTTAGTGGCGGAGCACCATACATATGAACAGTACATCAAAGAAGGTCTGATCTGAGCTAAAACTAAAAATGCTGTTTTTCGTTTTTTTTTTTTCGAATGGAATTGTTATGTTGGAGAATATAAAAAAATTGAAAGAGTAAAATATTGTATTGTATTGTATTGTATTTGAAGTGACGATGAAATAATGAATATTCGATGAAAAGTTTCGTGTCAACATGGCTACCATCAATTTTTTTTAATAAGGACCTGTATTTTTTATTACACACAATAATGAAGCAATACATTCACAATTCAAAGGTATATCACATTTGATATTTTTACAGCGTTTCATTTGGAATAACTACCATCATTAGTGACAACAATTTTAAATTACGGCCCTGTCGTTACTTATTCAAAATATAATTCCGACAGGTAGGTACCTTAACAGAATGAAAATTCGTACTTTTGGAAATTTTTGTATTGCCGTAATCCTTCACTGTAATCAGTGTATTGTATTGCCGCAATCAGTCAAAATTTGACAGTAGTATAATTTGGTACCATCATTTACCATCTTAAACGCGCAGGCTTTGCTTGGTATCTATGTCAGGAAAAATGAATGCGTTGTTGATATCTGTTGAAAACTGTCAGACGTTTATGAACATATCAAAGATGTATTCAAATGATGAAAGGACTGATATGCTATTTAGTTATGCAAAATCAAATATAAATCCTTTTTTGGCAAGGAATATGTGTGTTGAGCTATACCCGAATTGTAGTATTCCGACCATCCAAATGTTTAGACGATTAGAAAGAAATTTGAGGGACTATGGTGCATTTGACAGAAAGAAAACAAGAAAATGTGTGGTTATTGGAAGTGTGAGGAATCAAATAAATGTTATGGGTTAGCAAATATTACCACATAAAAATTCACACATTGAAAACATTTCTTTTTTGAAATTTGGGATTGGACAATTACAAAAATTATGCTAGTCACTATTGTTCTTTTCGAGAAATTGCCACGAAATGGGGATTTCTGTAAAATCCACCAGAAATATTTTGAAAAACAACAAATATAAATGTTACAGGATAAGCAAAGTCCATCACCTTATTGAAAGGGATTACAGAAGGAGAGTACGATTTGCGAAGTGGTTAAGACGTATAAATAGGGAAGTTGGAAATATTTGTAAAAAAATGATTTGGACTTACAAATCAAAATTCACCAACAATGGTTGGTTTAACAGAAATATCCATTGGTTGGGAATTGTGGGAACAAACATCCTTGGCCCTTTCTTTTACGATATGATCATTTGAATAGTGAAATGTATCTTCATTTTCTATTCAATGAATTCGAAGTCTACGTAGATGAATTGCCACTGAATATCCGCCATGAAATACAATATTTTCAACAGGACGTTGCTCCTCCCCATAATGTAGCAATATTACCAAGAAAATGAATTGTAAACAATGGACCAATTAACTGGCCAGCTCGATCCCAAGATCTTGGTCCTTTAGATTTTTTGTCTGGGGATACATAAAGGATTAAGTTTTTTCAACACCAAGTACAGATGTCGACCATCTCAAACGAAAAATAAGTGATGCATGTATTAGTATTACACCTATTATGCTGGAAAATTGCCACAAAAATTGTCTAGACCGACAATTCAACTAAGAGGTCGACAATTCGAGCATTCAATGTAGCTTTGATTTTCCGTATTGGTTTCATTTCTTCCAAAATTTCACGATAAAATAAATTGTTTTTCTGTTTGATTATTGTCACTGATGATGGTGGTTATTTCAAATTGAACTCTATAAAAATATCAAATGTGATATACCCTTTGAATTGTGAATTTATCGCTTTATCAATATCTGTAATAAAAAAGACAGGTCCGTATTTAAAAAAGTTGATGGTGGCCATGTTGAAACGAAACGTTTTATCGAATATTTATTATTACATCGTCATAGTACAATAACAGTTTCCTTTTCCATTTTTTGATATCTTCCGTTTGACTCGAGAAGGGCGAGAGTCCCCGTATTGTTCCCGATGACAGTCACCTTTTTTCCATTTCCATTTTTTTTCAAAAGCGCAGAAGTCGTATCACAGCCGCTTGAAGCGTGAAGGAACAAATGTGTTTTTTAGAACTTGAATATTTGTCGAAACTCTTAGAGGAGTATATTTCCGTTTTCACATTTGCTTTGCCAACTTTGTTAAAGAAAATTTCTTGTTCAAGAGATAGTGTACGCCCAATTAAAATCATAAGTAAATCAATATCTTCACCGACTATAATTGCTGTTCTCTGACGTTTAGATTCTTCAATAGCTGTCTCAATAATGAGAACATTCGCATCATCTTTGGCCTGTTAAGTGTTGATATCAACCTTAAATGAGCTGATTTCGATCGGGACAACCAGTTGATTTCAAATAATATTTAATCTGCGCTCGCGCTGCCCTCTATCTCAAAAACGATTCAAAGTTGTAGAGAATTTAATTCTCTACAATATTGATAATAAATACAATTAGCATAAAACCCATTGGAAATAAGATATTGGCAAAAAACGTGCAAAAAGTCGGGTTTTGACTTTTGACCCCCAATTTTCAAAGTTGCGGCCGTCGAATCACATGTGAATTTTGAGAATATTTTAATGATGCCAAAATACAAAGTTTATAAAAATGCCTGGGTATGTCAACTTTCCGAAATACAGGCCTAAATCGACCTAAAATGACTGGACAATGAATTACGACCAACGAAAACCCGTCGCATGAGCATCGCTCAGGAGCATCGCTCAGGAGACGTCAACGGCGATCTATATCTGCTCATAGGATCATACATAACCATGTATATGGTTATGACATTGAAATCAAAGGAACCCAATCAGGAATTGATGAATAAATACATTTTTCTTGAGAAAAAAGAAAATTCAACTTATTTTTTAACAGACCTCGTTAGGTTTCATTGCATTATTCTGAAGTTCACCTTAACAAGTTGATAACTGATTTAATTCATTCATTTTACTTGGTTTTCATTCACAGAAATACCTTCGAAACTGAATTTCAACACGTCCACTATACATTTTCTGCGTTATTGACGTGATTGCATACCAAGCAGGTGCTCCAATGCAAATGAATCCAGTGTGTTTCTAATTATAGAGATAGGATATATATACCAAGAGATTTCTTCTGTAATTAATCCAATGGCCAATAGCTATTACCGCTACATGTACCTTACAGTTAAATATATGCCCGTTTCTTAGTTTTCAATTAGATTCTTCGCAGCATCACTGAACATTTGAAACACTTTGAGGTATCGAGAAATAAGAATTTGGTATTTGCATAACCACATGTCGGCATGAAAAGTTCATTCAGTGTAGAGTAGATAAGATCTTGAAACTTCATTAGGTAGCATTGATAATGTACAGTGAGAAAAATGCTATAGGGGTCATTGAAAATAGTCAATTAACAACCCAGGCATTGTAAAATGAATATCTTTTTTCCATATAGATTATTTTATTAACAAATTCAAGAAAACTAAGCAGCACCAACTGAAAACCCACTGAATAACTCTAGAGAACATCAGTAAAATAGTAGAAAATAGAAATCTGAACGGTAGTTTTTGAAATCCAAACAACACTGCAAGTATCTTTGTGGAATGTACATAAATTTGTTTAATCTGATCTGTGTTTTGAATTCTTGAAATAACTCAATGGAGATTAGGTTTGTTCTTGAAATACAGTGTTCACAACGTGTTTTTATTAAAAGTTTAAGATGAACAAGTGAAATTATCAAAAAGAACGCTTTAGATATCAATGCGGCAGAAGCATGAATTATTAAAGTTAGCTTTCAACAATCGAATGAAATATATTGCTTTGAATTCCGTTAGAAAACTACTTTTGAAAGAAATAGGATTGCACATCGAGCAGTTCAGAAGTTATGTCAAAAATAACCTCAAAAAGTTAATCTACTCAACTGCAACTGTCCCCATACATTGCTGCTGCTTCTGCATTGAATATCTAGAATATAGTGAAACAAATAAATGTCTGTGATGAAAATATTTTACTGTCCATGTATCAACATTGATGTAAAATTGTTCAGGGTCTTTCAACAAGAGCTTCCGAACTTTGACAATTGATGGAGACCATCTTGTTCAAGCTACATCTGTCAAATTAGTTGTCATTTAATCAGTCTGTTTTTCCAAATCCCCATGGACGGATAAAGTAGTCAACAAAACGTGCAAATAGTAAAATTGTTTTATAAAAATGAGTATTTTGTTCAAGTAACGTACCGCGCGCTTAGTCCGTTTTACAGTCGCCATAATTGTCCTAACAAGATGAATGTGGTGGATGAATTTGAGTCAACTGATTTAATAAACGATCGACCAACACCCGTACGTTGACGAAACGTAAGATCTGCCGAAAACATCGTCGCTGTCTGTGAGAGTGTGCAGGATAATCCGTGGCAATCGATTTCGCGTCGCTCACAAGAACTCAATTCAATTGATACAGGAACTGTAGGTGAATGACCATAGACAACGACGTGTGTTCGCTAAGTGGGCTCTAGAGCAGTTGGCAACTGAACCTAATTTCTATCGAAAAATCATCTTCAGCGGTGAGGCCCATTTCTATATGGAGGAGTACGTGAACAGTTAATTGACATTCGTTCCCGTCATCATTACTTTTCATGAAGGGCACATTATTCTTTTGTTCACCCCTGTACTTGCACCACAAGTCAAGGGTTGCCGAGATGACTCTTCTTCGCTCTTGAAAATATGATACTTCATTGCCTCTGAGTCAAGTGTGAAATGGGAGTGGTACGGCGTCCTTCCACTTTTTCTCACGTAAATTAACTAGCATTTAGCAGCCAAGCCTCCTAGATAAGACCACCACCGTTCAGATTCCTAGAGTGATTTTCCCATAGATGGATACGTCTGATTTAATAGTGGAATCGAAGCAGATAATACTTATCCGAATAATGAAAGACTGATTTTACTGCCACTTGCTATTATTTTCACATATGATTTTATTTTTGAACTATAGTTCAACGCCAAAATTTTGTATCAACATGATTGTGTACAGACTTGTTTAAATATATTATCAACACTTATATAATAGACATAAAAAACATATATATATATATATATATATATATATATATATATATATATATATATATATATATATATATATATATATTCATAAATAAACACACTCATTGCACCAGACAATCAAACATTTCAATCCAAACAAGAATATAAACAAAAATCTAATATAACCTAAATTCAAGTATGTACAGTTTGTCATGTAAATTTATCATTATAGAACTCTTGCAAATTATAATAGGGTTTATCAGCCAAAAATGTTTCTACTCTTATTCTAAACATTTTGTTGGTCAATCTTATATATGAGGTCAAGTAATTAAAATATCTTGACCCCATTGTAATAAATAGAAATCCTGACCAAATTTTTTGAAGGAATAAGCAATTTCAACGTTGTAGAACAGGTGCTATAAGAATGGCATGAAGCCTCAAATAGGGAGATATTTTTGTAAATGAGGCAAACCGATTCCAATATTAACAAAGCAATCATTGTTAAAATCTGTTGCTCAACGAATTTGTGTCTGTACGAATCACGAGGTTCAATCTTACACATATAACCGTTTCTGCAGTACTAGTACAGACATAAATGCTGATGAATTGCATACTTCCCAAAACGGTATTTCATAACGTAGGTGGGATTCAACGAGGGCGTAATAAGTACACCGTTCTGGCAGTTTTGATTCCCAAATTTATTGAAGTTACTCTCACTGCATCCAGAACAAATTTTACTTCCAAATTGTTTGATATGTTCAATAACTTTGAGTTTATTGTCAATGTGGATATCTAGAAATTTAGATTGGTCCCGTTCTTGATCACTAAGTTATCACCAAATGACAGGTCATCAAGAGTGATGAAATGTTTGTTTTAGTGATATTGAAGGATAGAAAATTAGCATCACACACTTCTTGATTCTTTTCATATCAGTAGATATTGCGTTGTGTGAATCATTTGAGTTTTTGTTGTTCCAATATATCGTCGTGTCATCAGCGAAAATACTGAAATTTCCAGAAATGCTCAAATTTGCAATGTCATTGACATATAATAAGAATAAGATGGGCCCCAAAAACTGATCCTTGTGGAACACCACAGAAAATTTTCTATTTTTTTTCTGAAAGTCCTGTTGTTCTTACCATTTGATTCCTTCCTGAACGGTAAGAACCAAGACCATTTGAGCGTCATTTCTCTGCAGCCGTATTGGTGAATTTCTCTTAGCAATATCTTATGATCAACGCAATCAAACGCCTTCAGAAAGATCACAAAATACTGTAGCTGCTACATTACCATAATTAAACTTTTCTGGTAATGTAGCAGCTGAGGATAATGATTTCAATGACGTCACCAAAGGTTACCTGGATGATATTTATGGTAAAAAGCATTGTACGGCACTGTTTATCTCCAAGTTTGATATTTGATTTAGATTGAACAGTTACAAAAGCGTGTTTGAAGACAAGCTCCTATACAAATGCACTAAGTTGAAAAAATAATTTCTTCAACTGTTTGATCTATGTTATTCTTTAACAAATTCAAAGTATTTTGTGACGCCACTGTAATTATTATTCGTTATCTGATTCCATGAAAAGTTATCAATAAAAGAACAATATTTTTAGTAAAACTTTTGCACCCCATTACTTGGAAACGAAACAAGTTAAGCCTCAGGTTCATATGAACCTTTTTTAATAAAATATGCCAAGTACTAATGACGTAATCTAAGATACACTCTGTATTTCCAATACTAACCACCAATATACTACGAAACTACCAAAGGCTAAGGTGATCAGCAGAAAACAAAACAAAAATCCGGAGAAACACATACATACTGATTAATAATAATTCAATCAATCCTCTCATAAAACGTCTTACTCGAACAATATTTTTTTAAATATAGTATTGGGGAGCATAAAAAAATTATAAACAGATAAAATAAATGACATTGAATAAATTTAAGTAAACTATTGTTGATTACGTGAACATTTGTCTGTTATTTTGCTTCTGTTTACACTGATGTTTTTTTTACCCACATTATTATAAGATGTGGGCGGACATTCCAAATTCTTTATTTGTTTTGGCAAAGTTAAAAGTTATTTCGTGGATTCAGTTCTTTTCCATTTGCATTTTTTAAGTATAAATTTTCATTCCAACATATTAATTGCTTAATAATGATTCTGTTTTAATTAACACACGGTATAACATGTCGATCGGTAGTAAAAACCTATTATGAATGATAATCTATTGCAAAATCAATTAAAGAAACCCATAGTATATGTATTAGCAACCGGACAGCTTGATCTAGAGACTAGTTCTTGTTTATTAAAAATACGGAAGAGGAAAATTCACCTTTTCTAGTAGTGAGTGTTGAACTATAAATTTATTTTATGAAATGTTCAATTTATTCATGTTATGATGAAATATCAATTACGTGTGGGTTTGGAGTTTTTTCATGTATGACCAAGTTATAATAATTATTACTATCTTGAATTATGTATTCACAATGCAGATCACCTGCCACAAATGATTTTCTTCAGTAAATCAATGATTGATTCATTATTTTCATATCAATCAATCCATTGCTTGAATTCAACACACTTACAGCAGTTATTTCATTTTCAAACATTGTTGGTCGAGTAAGGCGAGAGCTCATCAACATCGAGGAACTTGTGTAGCCAACATCCTGTTAGTACAGTGAGTGGGAACATTCTGTGTGGTGAACTGTGAGTTATATGGTGTCTTTGAAATTGTCTTTGAACAGTAGTAATCTAAAATAAATGGTTATCAGTGGATGCAGCAGAGATATTGTGAAGAACGTATTGAGAGTCATGCCAACACTTGCCAAATTTATTTAAGCCAACATCCTTTTTTCGATTGTACTTCCTGATAAAAGTTGATAGTGGATAGTTACCATCTCTCTTTATCGTTCGCGCGTCTCAGAGGCACAGCTAGATTTGCCAAGCTGTAAATACATACAATTTGAAATATATTCCGAATCTCAGGGGTTTAATACTGACTATTTATTATCTACAACTAAGTCATGATGTATTGAATTAATATTACTGGAGTTTTTTCCAACAACAAACCGTTATTCCAACACCTCGACACGTGTTTCGATCAACAAGTGATCATTTTCAAGAGAAAGTTTATTCTTCCTTTTAAAGATGATCACTTGGTGATTGAAACACGCGTCGAGGTGTTGAAATAACGGTTTGGTGTTGGGATAAAACCCCAGTAATATTCACGTCATGTAATGTTTTGAAAAGCTCTCGAATACTTTCGAAAATTCTGGACCGTTCTAAAAATTTCTGGAGGGTATCTGTATGTTTAGCACCTGGGCTTAGTACTTATGTCACATGTGACCCATTGGACATCCTCTCGAGGAGTTGTTCTCCTAGGTCATCGTCCATCCTGTCTTTTCCAGGAAGGTGGACAGGTCACTAGGAGACATTTACTTTATATAGGCAGATGTAGGCCAAGACTTGCCGAACACACACTCTCTTATTGACTCCGGGCACTCGCATAGGACATGCCTGACAGTCTCATCTTCCTGTTCACACATCCCGCATGAAGGTGTGTCCACTAGCCCCATATTATGGATGTGTTTCCTTAGTTGACAGTGGCCAGTCAAAAATCCTCCTGTTAAGAGTAGATTTTTCCTAATCATCGCCAGATATTTCTTCGGCGTCAGCTTCCCAGGGTCGCCCAGGGTGATCCTGGCAAGATTGAATCCTTTGATTCTATCCCATCTCTTCAGGGATTGAGCATGGGTGTAACATTTGGCTAGTTCTGCAATTGTCGAAGTCATCAGGCCGTGGGTGCCACTGGGTCCTAAGATTCTTAGTCCAGCCGCTTCCTTGGCTAAAGAGTCGGCAATGCGATTACTTTTACTCCTGTCGTGCCTTTCAACCCACCTCAGGATAATGTTATTATCGGAACTTCCAGCATTTATATCTTCAGGAGTATCCCTTTCGGGTAGAAATGGAAACCTTTTCCTTGAATTGAGAGTTGAGGGCTATTACACCATATTACTTCCCTGGAAGTTCCAAACTAATCTGGGATATTACTGAATGTTCCCAAACGTTCCAGAGTATTCCAGAATATTTCAGCAGAACTCAGAATTCTTAACAAATATTGTGTATGATTGTATGAATTTGATAACCGATGTTATGAAAATCACTTCTGTTCTTTTATTTTCGGAAAACCAAGGAAAGGATGGTAGGTAGGTAGGTCTAAAGTGAGTGGGTCTATTCGACCATCCACCGCAACCCATGAGGGTTTATTGTGGCGCACACCTATTTACACTCGGCCAAATAAACCCAGCTTCTAAACGAAACCAATTAGTTTGTATGGTGAGTGGTCTTTCAGGTCAGATGGTGAGAGTACAGATCTGCCGAACTCAAAGAACCTGATTCGGTCCCCAGCGGGGCAGGCACAAAGTATATGCTGTGCAGTTTCATCATTTTCCAGACAGAGGCGACACACACTGTCTTCCAAGTCCAAGTCTCTGCATGTGATGATTCAAATGGATCTGTAAGAAGGCCTGTTAGACATCGTAGTTCATCCCTACTGTAGTCCAACAACTGTTTGGAATCAAGCTTCGAAGGGTGAATAAACGCCTTGGAGTGAGCCAATCCTGGAAGATTCTGCCAGAAGTCCATAACTCTTCTTGCCATCCAGGTGTTAAGTGTTTGTTTGGCAAAGCCCAAAGCGATGCCAATGATAGGTTCTGGTCCAATGAAGCCGGTTGCAGCACCCTCCTTCGCAAGAGGAGTCATTGCCTTCCAGGCCAGTATGACCAGGAATCCAGACCAGAGACAATCTGTTTAGTCTTCCTATCGAGGAGAGTTGTTTTTGGCAATTTGCTACCAATTTAGACTTTGGTAGGAGCCAGGAGCTTCCAGCTCCGCTTGACTATCCGAGAATATTTTTATTGACTTGTGAGAGAGATTGGATTCATCCAATCTCTCCGCACACAATTCAATAGCGTAAATTTCCGCTTGAAATACAGTCGCATAAGTTCCCAGGCAGGTAGATAACTCTGTCCTGGGTCTGCGGCTGAAAACACCTGCACCAGAACCGGAAGGTGTTTTTGATCCATCTGTGAACCAACAACTATCTGCTCCTAATATTTCCTTCTCCCGCAGGATCCAGTCCTCTCTACTCGGCAATAGTACTTTTTAAGGCAGTTCGTAGTTGACAGTTGGAGGCATAAAGTCAGAGGTCATTTCCAGAATGCTGTGACTTTCAATGTCAACCAACAGTCTGTTGCACTCTGCATTGAATTGATTTGTGCAATTGGCAATGTGCGCAAGTCTGTATGCAGTCCATCTAGCCTCTCTTTCCAGAAAAATGTGGAGAGGAGGTAGATCTAGAAGGATCTCCATGGCCGCTGACAATATGGTACTAATGGCACCACTGATAGCTTGACAAGCCTGTCTCTGTAAGCCAGAGAGCTTCGCTTGGGCCGTTTTCTGTAAAGCCTTTGGCCACCAAGCAATTGCATCATACGTGATCATTGGTCTGACAATCATCACATAAATCCAATGGATTTGTTTGGGACCTAAACCACAAATTTTACCACAAATCCTTCGACATGTCCATAGAGACAGTCTGTTTTGTGTAAAACTTTTTCCAAGTGAGCGTTCCATGTGAGTCTTTTATCAAGGACAATGCCAAGATATTTCACCTCCGTTCTAAATGGAATGACCACACCATTGAGGGGAAGTGGCGTTAGATCGTCCAATTTCCTTCTCTTGGTGAAGGGGATTAACACAAGTTTTGCTGCGGTTGACAGACATCTGCTCCCTCAGGCACCAACTGTGAAGAACGTCCAACGCGCTTTGGAGGATATTACAAGCTACCCTTCCCGACGTGGATCTTGCCAGGATGACAAGATCAACTTTTCTTCTGACGAGGGCATCAAGCAGGAGCATCCACCAGGAGCGATCACAGAAGGGGAGATAGTACCCTACCTTGAGGGCAGCCCCTGGTGACCCTGAACCTGATAGCCTCGCCTTGAAGAGTCGTAGTTGCAGTTCTGCAGGAAAGGATGGAAGCATCGATTGAAGTGTTACAGTCCTGGTGTGAGAGGAAAGTGTTTTGTTTGATTCATTCAAAAACTTCAAGTTCTGATTGTATCATTCTGTCACCAGTGTACAGTGTGGAAAATTAAAATGTAACGAAATCATACACCAAGTTACACCTCATTTGAGGGATTTTTTATCGCTATTCAACGACTGAAAAAATAGATGGTTGTATTGAGAATTCGAAAATCTTTCTTTATTACAAGTTTTTGAAGGAGGGAATTTGGAAAGATGTCAAAATCAAAAATCAAAATCGACCTGTTTGAGAATTGTTTTCAACGTATTTCTCTTATGTTGGCATTTCATTCCATTATAGGTTGTCACACCGTTAAAACATAAAATCAAAATTGAATGAAATGTTTTCGACAAGATGAATGAATCTACACCACATTTAATTCGAACACAGTTCAATTTTTGGGTCAATTTAATAATTTACAATCCATAATTAATAATTCTAAGTCTAATTGACCTACATTTGGATTTGATTTCCTCAAAAGAGTAATTCGCTACTGAGGTTGAATTTATATCATCAACATAAACAATATTTTCACTTCCTGCTGCTCATTCATAAATCGAACGGAATACTAGTCGTGAATCATAACTAGTCGATAAAATGCCAAGGTAATAAATCAGTGCTGAAATGGTCTCTAAGTTATGCGAGTAAAAGTCGATCCAAGAAGGAAATAACCACAATACAAAACTAGATTTACACCTTGTCGTTCCCATGGTACCATCATGAACACTAAGACACTCCGCTTTACAACACATCATAAAAGTAAAACAATAACGTCTTCCTCTATGCAGTAATAAAGCACCCGCACCTTAGTTAACACCTGGCCCAGAAAATAAAAGCAATAACGCTCAGCATTTGCATCAACATCTTTCACAGTGGTATCGATTACCCCCATCTATTTGCGAACTCAAACACTGTGATGCAAATTTCGTTGTAAATATATGTTATAAATTTTTTGTGCACGCCTTATGTAATACGAGCAGTTCACGAGAGCCTTCAACTTATAATAAGGCCTCGATAACATCTATTATTCGTATTTTCTCGGTGGGAAGCGGCATAATAGAAATGTAAAATGTGGCTAATAACAGTGCCAGAATATCGCGTATCTTAGATAAAACTAAGCCCCTAGAGGAAGATGCAGATTAGGACCAATAAGAAGTGGGATTTGTTCAAGCGGGGAACGCTTTTGAATGTTGAAATGTGGTAATTACTGAAAGCGTTTAGTTTGAAGCCGTTTACGAGGTAAGGCGTTTGACTTGGAAATTAGTTGGTTGAAATTTTGAACAGCCACCTCTATATCTGGAGAACTATTTGAGCAATCATATCTGATAACGTAAGTGATGTTTTTGTCTTCAATAAGAAGTAGCAGATTAACTTAACTTAAGTGACGTCAGAAGTAATTTGGAATTATCAACAATTTCAACTCGAAGTATTTAGAGTTCCTCTGGTCCCAGACTTCAATAACTAGCCCTGGTGAGATAACTGGCACCATCCACAGCAGTGAATCTGGGGTCTTACATTATCTAATGAATAACTTGCAAATATATTATATTATATTATTTTCTTTGGCATTAACACAACTTTCACTTGTACATGATCATCAGTCAACATAATCGTGATTCGTCTTATTCCGAAACATCGAATATCCGCAATGGCGTATTGTTCCATATAAGAGAAATATACAGGACGCTCCAACGAAAACTTGACACTCCCTGTAAGTCAGAAACTAACGTGTAATCGAAAGTTCCAAAGGACACGTCAATTTTTATTTCTAGAGGGACTAATTCTGATATGGAAATCATACCCGAAACTTCACCTCCCTGCGGTCAGCAACTACCCCTCCTATTTTTTTCAGTTGCATGGGTGGTCAAGTGATACAACATTTGGAAGATGTTTTGTCCCTCTACTAACTCTGTAACTTTTTTCAAATTTGGTTCATTTGTTATTGAGAAATCAAGTGTCGTTCATTTCAATAAGGAAATCAACAACAAATATTATAAGTGGAAACAAAATCAACGGATACATTGTTCAATATTACCTCCACCTAGTTCCATACAATAATACAGTCTACTCTCGAAAGCGTTCCGTACATTATTCAAGATGTCCGGCGTCATCAATCGGCATTTCCGGACAATTTACTGTCGCAGGTCTTCTAGATTTGTAGGCTTAGTAGAGTACATTTTCGACCTCGGGTGTCCCCACAGAAAGAAGTACATTGGTGAGAGATCAGGTGATCTAGCTGGACAATCCACTGGACCCCTTCTGCAGATCCAACGCATTGGAAAACGTTCGTCCAAAAACTGTCTCACCCGAACATCTAAATGTGGGAGTGCAGAATCCTGCTGGAATGTTATGGAATTTGTAGGCTTTCAAAATCCGTATAACACTAGTAGCTGATACACCAGACGCTCTAGCTACTCGTCTAATAGATTGTCGATTCGCCATTTGTAACATGTCCTTCAACTCCGTCATTTCTGACAGGACGAGATACTTCAAATTTTCTATTTTATGATATTTGGGTTTCACCCCTGTATTTTGGGAGGAGAACCTTCTTTCTTTAATTATGTTTCTAATAATTTTCCTAGTGCCCTAGGTATTAAATTCGAAACGTTGGCAAGAATACAATTGTTTTTTTAAGAAAAAATTGATCTTGTTACCCAACCAATTCCTTTTTCATTGAAGAAAGTATTGAACAGTGTTTTTGGTTTCAGCTATAGTTTTTCGATACTTTTATGATACATCTGAAATGCTAGCTCATCATCTATGTTTTTAGTGTAACATTATAGAAGTTTATTCCGTCGTTATTTAACGCTATTTACGTAAACTGTCACTGAAGAATTGCAGTGGCGCTTCTTTTATATTTGGTTATTGAAATAAGAGTGTTTTTCAATCAGATTTTCAAAAATCTCAACTGAATATTCACAAAAAGATATGGAGTCTCAATAAACATTTCTACTTTGTAATTTCATTACGAATGTTTTATAAAGTTATTCAAAACGGTTCTAATGGAGACATCAGACAAGTGTCTTGTGCCGAAACTTCGAAGTACACCTACAATTTGATAGAGATTTTCTTGTGAATGAAATACAATATCGATATGTTTTCATCTATTATGTTGTGTAGCGTTTCTGTGTATGGAATCTGTTTTAATTTAATTACAAATGTTACGCATGTAGTGAATACTAACCGAATAATAAAATATGATTTCCAAATTGAAAGTATATATTTATTTCGGGCGGATTTCATCTTCCCGTTTATATCTGAATACCTACAAGATCTGTGCAAGCTCCACAATTATTCGTAAAGGATTTTCATTGCAGTTATTTTCTTTCTTCCTTTGTAAATTTCATACGATTTTCATTCAATGATGGGGGAGTAGAAAGTCAAAAATGTTATTTTCGAAAAACTAATGTCTCTCGAGAATATTCCTTGTTTAATTTAACAGTTCATTGTTATTTCTAAGAAGAGAATACACTATATTTCAGAAGCAATAGGCAAATACCTATATTTTTTGTGATATTTATATCACAAAGTCGGAAGCAAGCTTTTAATTCTCGCCGCATAAACAGAGATTGAATGTTGAAAGGGAATTTGGTTTATCTCTGGTGTAGAGCGGGTGACACTAATGTTTGGTTAAAAATTTCTTATGAAATTTGTAATCAATCTCCCTGAGCCAGAATTAGGCTAAGTGTACCATTAATGGGTCCATCAAGACTACCTATTTAGATTATCAAAATATTACGAGGCATATATTAGAGGTTGTCTAAATATTTATTTCAATGACATATTTTATACGGGAGATTTATTTTTATCATTCGGTAGTGTTTTGGTGTTTCGAAATGGGTCACAAATTCAGGTAGATTGGAATAGCAGGCGACTGTGATCACTGTAGCAATACTGTTGATGTACGTAATTGCTGACGTCGATTTTGTGGGAGCATTAATTAAAAAGACTATTTGGAATACTGAAAAAGAAATATTTTCAGAAGATATCAGTGTCAGGATAGTAAAAAAACGTTTTTGTATTCAAATTTTTTATCATATTATACAGTATTCTAACAAAAACTTAATATTCAATAATTTCAAATCACAAAACATCAAAATAAAATAGGTATTTCTGAAGAAACTCATTGATTTCCTGGAGATTTTCTTTTCCAAAATAAGTGTTTCAAGTTGAATCTATAGAAACTCAATGAGTTTGTTCTGAAATGCCTGTTTTATTTTGATGTTTTGTGATTTGATATTAAGTTCTTGTTACAACACTGTTGTTACGGTTCCCAAAATGCAAGAGCGGATTTATAAGATAACAGAAAAGTAATGTATTGAAATCATATATTTATGCACAGCATCCACCCTGTATAATATTCAAAACAATTCAGTTCAGTTTTTTGTGCCTAAAGACGATCAGAATAATTCGACCTTGAATAACGTTGATAGGGAGAAAAAAAAGGAAAGGAAAAAGAAAAGGGTTATTTTCTCTGGAAAAGAGAGTTGAGTTTGGTAATCTTCTCTGGTTATCTTCTCTGTCGGAAAACTCTCAATAAATAAGTTTCCTATATGGTGCATACTTTGGGGATGACACTGTATTTATTCGATCAGTGAATTTTCCGAATTCTAAAATTTCCACGATTTCAACGCATTCCAAAATCTAAGCATTCAAATCTTTCTTTTTCTAATGAATACATCATAATCGTGGTTCAACTCATTCTCTCTGCCAAATGATTGTTTTCAAATTTTAATTGGTATTCACATTCATGAAACGAGTCATATGTTCTTTTACTCTTCGTGAAAAGGTCCTTACCGTTTTCCAATATTAAGTTTCAGATTGAAACCACAACTTATATATACTCCTGATCTATTTGTCAAAGAAGTTTTGTCTCAACTGTTGTTTTTCAATGAATTTGCCTACAAGTATGTTTTAACGAGCGATGTTATTGGTGAGTTCCTCATAGTATGTCTATGTCCTATGACGTATATAATCGTTTCTTGAAGTGGGATAGATCTGATAAATGACTCATTCCTGTAGTTTTTTGAAAAACAAAATTGAGTCGATAATATCTACCTTGTTAACAGAATTTTGTTCGATAAAACTCAGTTTTCCCTGAAAATTACTTTTCTGTCTGAAAGACACTCAACCAGCTCAATTGTCTCAATTAGCGCAATACTGGGAAATATATTTTCATCAAACGATATAAATTTGACGTTATCAGTGAGAATCATGTTTTTAATGTTATTTACTAATTGATAGGTATTATTTATACATCGCGGTTCGGAATCAGTGAAAGTTTTAATTAATTGTATAAGCATTTCTGAGATTTTTACGGATGAATCCGGTACATACAGCATCACATGTCGACTTGGAAAATTGGTTGTATGTAATTTAATGATGAAATCGAGTTTGGGCTTTGTGGGTTCATGATCCTTGCGTTTATCACTTCCATTTTTAACCAGGTCTATTGAAATCCTTTGAACCTTTAAAGAAGTAGGTACACCAACTACAGACGAAATGTATATTACATGCATATAAAGTATACCCAAAACTTTTTGAAAACAATTTACACTGGCAAGCTGTATCAATAAATGACTGAACATTTTTTCGTAGTCAAGCAAATTTTTTCTTATCATTATCTCCGTTTCATAATTATTATATTTCATAGATTTTATTATAATAAGTCTTGTTTATGATCTGAAATGAACGACTCAACATATGTAGGTATTGTTATAAAAAGACACGAATTACAACAGTTTATGGGGATTTTCAAAACATCACGAAGGAATTCGGATGCAGAAATACAGCAAGGACACCCTGTACATGTATTGAAACCCACAGCCTTGACCGGAAACAAGTACATAATAGTGGTAAATTCAAATATTAAGATTTCTACATCAAAATGAATTGAAAAACAAAAAACTGATAACTGATATAGGTTAGAATGAAATTTCAGATAATATTGAATTAATATCTGTGATGAAAAAACAAAAAAGGCATAATTAACTAATTGTTATTATTCAGGAATGATGTAAAATTCAAAATTTATTGTTGTGAAACATTTCCTTAGAAACCGACATCAAGTAATGCTTTTGGAAAATATTTATATTTACATAAAAGTGTTGATAAAGAAGTTGAAAATTTGTATATGTGAAAATTGATAGATGGTAACTAGTGGGAAGGGATAGGTTTTTAAGTATTTTGTCAACAAACGGGATTCTTCTTGAGGCAACGAAGGAAAACGCCACGCTAAATTTTTCTCTCCTTAAAATTTGAAAAATATTGTATGCAAATCAAGAAGTGAACATAATTGTATTCAATACTGAATTATAATAGTAAATTCGGTGAAAAAACCTACCTGTCCAGTCAATTCTAGTGAGATATCCATGAGTTCCAGCTTCGTAGAAAGCTGCGTAAGTAAGGTATTTACCTATAACATTTCTAAACAATATATGCATATATGAATGAAATTATTCAAGAACTGAAGAAGACAATTCGAAATTAAAGTTTGAACCAAAAACTCGCGTCTGCAGAATTGTAGTGACCTGCAATAATAAACTGACATTTGCCAAATATGTTCGTGTATTCACGTCAAATAGTTTGTTGTAGATTTAGGACATTCGTAGATTATACATATATATATATATATATATATATATATATATATATATATATATATATATATATATATATATATATATATATATATATATACTTCTATAATTAAAACTGTTCAAATTTGGGTAAGTAATTGTTGTGTTTGTGCCTGAAATAATAATAAAAAAAATTAAAAATTTAGATTTTTCAAAACCCAAATCAAACTTTAACATCATTTAAATAACAAAATCTTATAATAGTATATTTTATTCACTTTCGTATCAGATTCCAATAAAAATTCGAATATTGTTTTCCGAATAGTTCTATATCTACCACACTATTAAAATTATCAGTGTTTTGAAATGTTTCACCGAATTTTCATCCATTTTTGTTTACGTTACAGAAAACTGCACAATCAGATCAATAAAACGAATTGTGAAAATAATTTACGACTGCAACTAATAAATAATCCGAAAATGTGCCATTCAATCGGTCAATAACCCGTCGTAAAATAAATAATCTTTGTTTATACTCCAATGTGGAGTATCCAAATTTATCTTTTTCGAATCTGATGACGTCGAAATATATCATCAATGACTCAACTGGCGCGAATAGCTCTATTCGAAACATACTGAGTATGTCATCATATTCATCGAATGTTTGTTTTTGGAAATAGAGTAGCGATTATTCCCGCTTCAAGTGTGATTTGTTTCATTCACTAAGATTGCCGCCAAAGAGTTGATAGCTCATAAATCTAACGCTAACAACTCGTCATAAATTACTAGCAAATCGGAACAATGTTTTGACGGACATTTTCATCATGGGCGGCAGCTCTAGACGATTGCTAGACGTTGATAGCTTTCATGCGATAGGCAACTATCTATTGTTGCATTCATAGTAATTATCGATGATCTTGGGATGTTCCATCTATTGTTCATTGTTTGATAGTGTATACTACGTCGATATCGGTAGTGATTGATGAAATATCGACATCATTCACAGAATTCATAAGTATAGTCGAAGTAACATTTATTGTGAATACTTAAAGCTAGCGGCTTCTCAAAGGCCAAAAATAACAATACAGAGAAATGATGCCGCTGCGAACTAGTCCACGTGGACTGAAGAATTGGAATGTTCAGTTCAGGAACTGATCGCGATTTGAGTGTTGAAATTCGATATTGGTGCAGTTATAATTACTTAAAATTTTTGTTATCTGTTTAAAATGTGGCGTCCTTGGACAAGTACTAATAGTAATAACGAGTGTGCTAACAACGCAGACTTTTTCCTGTGTAGTGATTCCAATAGCGACGGTGAACAATGCGAAAAAGAGATACCAGTGAATAAAATTCGGAATGCATTTTAATATTCAAACACAAAGAGTATATTTCAATGTATATAAGAATCTACATCTCAAGTTTGATTTCGAGGGTAACAAAACTATTACAAGCAACATCAGATTTGACCGAAATTCCTTTCCCAACTGTACGTAAAATAGTCAAAAACAAACATTATGAACGCAAGACGCGATGTGATAGGGGATTACCAAAATCTTTAGATGTTCATCTAATAAAATCATTAAAAAGAACAATATACGACTGTTACAAAAGCAATGAGATTCCTACAACTGTAGTCATAAGGAAGAAATTGAATACTTCAGAATTGGATAAAGAAACTAGAATTGCGTAACGAATACTTAGAACAAATAAGTAAATATAGAGAAGAACAGCGGCAAATTTTCTATTTGGACGAAACTTGGTATGACACTCACGAAACAGTTACGAAAGGGTGGACTGATGGATCGAGAATGTGTACGCCAAACATACCTGCAAACAAAGGATCGCTACTAATCATTGTGCATTGCGGACGAAGTGAAGAATGGGATCCTAATTCTTTGAAATTATGTAGAAAAAAACTTGAGCACTGCAATGTTGACTATCATTGACATTCGTCATTAGAACAAATATTGTGGAGGATGCCTTGCAATGGTTTCCGTCATGATGTACCATTTTATTTTTATATAGATAATACCTAATCCTCTTCAAAAGTCTCCACACAATAGAAGAAGACACCTCACAAACATTCGAGACGGAATAAGTAGACTGTTCAGGATTTACAAACATCTCACCAATTATTTGCACTTGCTGTTCTTGCGGAATGGACGGATGACCTGGGTTTTTTTTTATTATGTACACTACCGGTAGTTGTGAATTTGCATACAAGTTCCCTCAAATATTTTCTACAGATAGGACGATTCGGAAAACGTGCATTGAAAATACTTTCGGTCTCGTGAAAGTTACGCGTCGCACCGTAAATAAAAATCGCTTCCATTTTTTCTTCCAATGGACGAGAATTGACCATTTTAGAGATTGTTGACGTGGTACCTTCCTACTAATAAAACCGAAAACTAAATGAGAATATTCTAACTGAACAATGATGTTCATTGTCGTACTGACATTTTTTTTTTTCGTTTTTATAAACAAAAAATAACTTAACAAACCTTCTAGGGTTGTTGGAATTGCCATATGGCAGATAAAAAGGAATATTTCTAGAAATATCGATATTACTGTGTTTGTCTTCAGGAAATTATTAAATGTTTCGCCTTTTTGTAGTAGGTGAAGATATTTAATTCATATTCTAGGGTTTTAAAGTATTCGTCAGGATCTTTTAAATTATGTGTCACAAGACTCCCCTTTCTATTTAATTTTTTTTCCAGATAACGCCCAGTCGCCATCTTGAAAGTTTCATTTCAAAATAAAGTTTTCATGCATTAATTTCATTAACCCAAATTTAAATTTTTTCAGTTGACACGTTCAAAAAATTAAAGGGGGAAAAATTAAAGAAATGCTCTGTATCTAGCGGAGCCGTGTTGAAATTAATCTAGTCCCAGACACTTTGCTGTCTGGGTAGGATATTTCCCGTACTGACGAGAGGTAATACCTCGAAACCGCGGTCGGCACGTGATCTACTTGAATAATTTTAGCATTTTGTTCTGCTGTTGGATGAACGAGACTAGCCTCTGTGAGGAATCTTGCATAAATGTATGTCGGATATAATTCAATATCCAGCATGGTATCAACCATGTAGTAGTAGTTGTTTTTCGACAGACGTTTACCATACCCTACTGTGTAGGTAGTTGGGAGAGATTAATATTTTGAAATTTATTTCCTTATACAATTTTCTGATGTTGTAATCACAGTTTCACTGTAAACTCGACTTTTCTTGTTATTGTTCAGTCATTGCTATTTGCAGGTTGAGTTGAAAAACAGGCTTGATTGATGCTCCGCCTATTCACCTTTTTTTTTGGTACCTTGGAAGCTGTCTGACTTGTCCATTAAGTCCAAGTCTTCAGAAAACTCTGCAGTGTCTTGGGCTTATTCCATCAGTCGCGTTTCCTGTACTAGTTTGTACAGGTTCCGTGTTGGATGTTCGTCATATTCTTCTGGACGTGATTTCTTACGTCCATATATTGTCTGCCTCCTGTGATTCAGTGCCTCACATTCACATAAGATGTGTAGAGCTGTTTCTATCATAATCTGCAGCTGAGGTCTCCGTTATATAGCCCCATTTTATCCAGGTGTCCGCTAACCGGACAATGACCGGTTAGTAACCCTGTAATTATTCTGAACTAGTTCCTACTATATTGAAGTAGTTCTTCGGTTCTTTTCTCGGACGGTCTCCTAATGGAAATTCTTCTGTGTTTGTTGCCAGGTACTTTTGTTCAGTTGAGTGCTTCTTATTGGTCCATGTTCTAATCTGGTTTCGTATCAATGATTTTGGTACCCCCAGAGCTGGTTCAGGACCTATATATGAAGTGGATGATCCGCGTCTAGCGCATTCATCAGCTTTATCATTACCTGTGATTCCTGAATGTCCTGGCACCCAGTAAAAAGTTAATTTGTTCCTGTTTGCAAGTTCATTCAGTTCTTCATGGCATTCCCAGACCAGTTTTGATGTTACCTTCGGGTTTGTCAGAGCCCCTAGTATGCTCTTGCTGTCTGTAAAAATATTGATCCGCTCATTTTTTTGAGGTCTCAATTCAATAAGCCTTGCACACTGCAAGATAGCAAGCACTTCCGCCTGAAAGACGGATGTGTATAGTCCTAGCGGATAGCTGTAGTTTGAATTTCTATCCGTTCGGTATATTCCAGCTCCCGTTTCATGTTTGGTCATCGATCCATCTGTATACCAGGTGTTTTTTCCAAACATGTTTTTGGGGATGACTAATGGTCTTCTACTCTTCACGGCTTATGATTTTGGCGGTGAAGTTTGTGTTAAAGGTGTACTTCGGTGTCATTGCTCCTCCACTTGTTCCAAAATTTCTGTTCGTTCCGATCTTTTGTAGTCCGGTAGTTTTCCAGTCTGAATTGGCCCATCCTACCCTCCCCCATTATCGCAAAGTGTAAAGGAGGTAGATTCAGGAGTGTCTCTAATGCAGCTGTTGGGGTAGTTCTCAATTCTCCCGTCATTCCCAAACATGCAAGTCTTTGCACCTTGCCTAGTTTGTTGATGGCGGTCGCCTGCTTCATCTTTGGCCACCAGACCAGAGATGCGTATGTTATCATGGGTTTAACAACCATCGTATATAGCCAATATACCATGCCTGGTTTTAGCCCCCATGTTTTTCTATAGGTGCGTCTGGCGAGCATCAGAGCTACCTCCGCTTTCCTTTTTATCCTGTCCAAGTGTTGGTTCCAGGTCAGTTTGGAATCTAGAATAACTCCCAGATATTTAACTTCCTCTGACACTTGTATTTCTTCACCTCGAAGTTTTAGAGGTCCGAGACCCTCCGTTTTAGTCCTCTTGGTGAATGTTACTATGGTCGATTTGGATGGGCTTATGTTAATCCCTTCTTCTTCGGTCCATCTTGTTATAATATTCAGTGCTTGCTGCATGCATTCCTTCACTACAATTTTGTATTTACCCTGAACTAAGATGACTAAGTCGTCTGTATAGCTCAGTGTTTTATACCCATTGTGGTCCAAGAGACATAATAGCTCGTCCATTACAAGGTTCCATAACAGAGGAGATAGAACCTCCCCCCCTGAGGACAGCCCCTGGCTACACCTTTATACTGAAACTTGTTTTTTTCTCTTTTAATCTGTTTCAATTGTACTTTTATGGTGAATGAAGATGTAATCATTATTATTATTATACACAATTGTGGATAGTCTGCTGTTCAAATTGCGTCCTGTCCTAGAGCCAAATAAAATCATGCAAATTCAATTCAGTTGATATTATTTGAACACCTCTGCATAGAAACGACGTAACACCTTTCCTGTATCTAATTTTACTGCGAAATCTATAATCTTCAGACTCTTACATCAGTTACTCTTCTGTAATAACACGAAACTACTTTCGAGTTTACTTTACGCAATTATTTAGAACCGCCAGATATCGGACCATGATTATATTAATCTGCAGCAAATCGCATCACGACAATTATTTACGCAGCCCTAATGAATTTCCAACAAGTCCGTACAAACTTGTTATTGATTCCGAACAGCGATATACACAATATAACCTGTTACAGTATTAAATCAACATAATCACAGCTATTAATTATTCATTTTTATTATTTGTTTATCGTGCAGGAATAATACCTCAGGTGCAATTATTGGTGTTACACTGTTTATGTATTGAGTACATTATCCACCATGAAATTCTTTAGAGTGGTAAACATTTTTCACTTGTACCTGTTCGTTCTGCAAGCTGCTGAACAATCAAATTAAGTATGTTAATTGTACTACCGTGGCGATCACAGCGAATTTCATAATAATTATCATTTACATAATTTATTTAACTTATTCAACATAAGATTGAACTCGATAAGTGAGTTGACACTTTTTTCCAGATGGGTAAAACAGACGAGAGTAAAATGAAATACAAAGTATGAACAGTATATACATATTCGAAAAAGAAATCTTGTTATGAGTTGCTGTACAAAAACAACAAAATTCAAATGAAAACTAATTAATACAGTTTATTGTATGATTATCATGTATTCACCAAACTCAAACAATTGTTCATGCAGTTGCAGATTCATAAGAATGTATCATCTTCCCATCAACCGATTTCCTGGAGTCTTTGAACTCAACTAGACTCATTAACAATAAGAGGATTGCTCCGAATCCTTGGGGTTCTTGTTGAATACTCTTCGTGAGCAAAAAATAGCAGAATCAATAATCCTGACCGCTCTGGATTGAATAATTTCGTCTTGTGCTTGCAGATCTTCTACCTCAAAAATCCTCATCTGTTTACTTTGTAGTAAATGTTGAAGAGGTAGCAAAAACGTAAATGATTGTCTGGAACTTCAACTAGCGTTTCCTAATATTGACTGATAACCAGTCCGTGCAAAGCTTATTGTTAAATCATCTGAAAATGGAGCTTCTAACAGGTGATGATCAACTGTATTGCAAAACATGCGCCAAAATAACTGACTATTATGAGAAAAAAGCTGAGGCACCAGTCAATCTTATAATAACACTGATGATCTTCAAACATGACTCAACCAAACTCTTAAGAAGGTTTGAAATAGAAGAACACTTCAATCTAGCAGACTACTATTATAATCTTCATGCTGTCATTGTTCACTGTGGTTCTGATGTTGAATCTGGTCATTATTACGCATTGGTCAAAGACGCAACGGAATGGTTTAAGATTGACGATGGTCGGGTCACTAAGTGTTCTGGCGATGTTTTGAATTTATTGGAGCCTCTGGAGACACCCTACATTTTGTTTTATGAGAGAGAGGACATTGGCAGATCAAGATCTTCAGATAATGTGGTGCTGCAGATTTTTCCGGGTTTTCCTGCAGCTGAAAAAGCAAATGCGTCACTGGAATTAATGAAGGTGCCCAGGAGCGCCAATTAATTTTTGTTGTTTCATAATTTCATGATTTGTATTACTTTCTTCTTCAGTTTTGAGAATATAATTTATTCATAGGGTTGATGAATTCATACCTGACTTTTTCAGATAGACTCATTAATTCGAAAGTAGGCATGTATGTGCTCTGCTGTTTCATCATTTTCCAAACAGAGGCAACACACACTGTCTTCCGATAGTCCGAATCTCTACCTGTAAGAGGGCCTGTTAAACATCGTAGTCCAACAACTGTTTGGTATCAAGCTTTGAAGGGTGAATAAACGCCTTGAAGTGAGCCAATCCTGGAAGATTCTACCAGAAGTCCATAAATCTTCTTGCCATCCAGGCGTTCAATCTTTGTTTGGCAAAGCCTAAAGCTATGCCAATGACATGTTCTGTCTATGTGCAGTTCATCTAGCCTTCCTCTTCAGAAAAATGTGGAGAGGAGGTAGACTTAGAAGGATCTCCATGGCCGCTGACGGTGTGGTACTAATGGCACCAGTGATAGGCAGACAATCCTGTCTCTGTAAGCCAGAGAGCTTCGCCTGGGCCGTCTTCTGTAAAGCCTTCGGCCACCAGGCGATTGCACCATAAGTGATCATTGGTCTGACGATCATCATATCAATCCAACGGATTTCTTTGGGACCTAAATCCCAAGTTTTACCGCAAATCCTCCGACATGCAAAGATATTTCACCTCCGTCCATCCAATTTTCTCCTCTTGGCGAACGGGATCATCACAGTTTTGCTGGGGTTAACAGACATCTGCTCCCTCAGGCATCAAACTGTGAATAACGTCCAACGTGCTTTGGAGGATATTACAAGCTATCTTTCCCGATGTGGACCTTGCCAAGATGACCAGGTCATCTGCATGAGCTTGCAGATCTCTTTTTCTTCTGTCGAGGGCATCAAGCAGATTGTCCATCAGGAGACACCACAGATGGGGAGATAGTACCCCACCTTGAGGGCAGCCCCTGGTGACCCTGAACCTAATGCCCTTCGAAAACTCTGTATTCAACTATATAAGATATCTGATATATCGTTTGCGGAAATACTGCTAAGCACCGATTCCACTTGCTATATAAAAGTCGAAGAGACAGTGAAATAATTTCTTTCAATTCAAGTTTATCATAGGATATAGTTAATAATAGGATACGACATACAATCGAACGCCCAAGAAACATAAAGCAAATGCGGTGTGGTTTTTCTTTACAAAAAATCTATTCAAGAAATACTTCATTATGTGATTTTCACTAAACAGTTTTGCTGGCCTGTAGTATAGACAGATCTGGAGAAGCTATTTTATATAGAAACAAATGTTGCGTTTTTGTAAAACTTTGTAGTGGAAATCTCACAATGACGTAGTTCTTGAGTACCTTATGGGTTTTCTTCAAGTAGTTCTTGAGTACGTTATAGATTTTCTTCAGGTAGTTTGAGTACGTTATGAATTTTCTTCAAGTATCGTCCGAATCCATCACATAAAAAAAATACCAAGAGCAACTATGATGACGATTTTCCAAAACTCGGTTTGAAAATAAGCTCATGTTGGAGATGAGACATCAGGAATCAATGCTCCATCAAAAAGAAACTGCTTCTCACATTTATGAAGAGAAATAAAATCGACACAACATAAACAATTAAAAATGTTGATGTTTTTTTCATTTGATATTTTCAACTGAGTTTCATCGATAACGAATACCATCGTAATACAAGGAGTGTCCCATTGAGAATCTATTTTTTAATGAACTTTCGGTCTATTTAATAACCAACTAGATAGCATATGAAGCAAAATTGTGATCATAACACTTGATCGATGGGTTGGAAGAGATCTTTATCAACAGCTCTATATCTCGATTGATATATGCAGTCTCCGTATTTCAGATGAGAATAAATGGGGTTATGAAAATTCTTCGATAATAAATGCCATGTTGATTAGGAATACTCATATGAAACGATGTCGGCTAATAAAGTAATATATCAATGCGCAAATACATGATTCATGAGAATCACAATTGACGGTATGCATTTATGCATTAGCCACTCCATTAAGGAGGTATATCGATAATTAGATGAGCAAACTGCAGAATAGGATTGCATTCCACCAGCCAGACGCCGGCTTTAGTTACACCTTTTGATGGGAAACTTGTGGTTTTAATTCTCGGCGATTAAAATAATGTATAAATGTTTCCGAGCAAACTCTTGAATATTCATTTGTCAATTGTATATGATTACTGTGGCGTTAACAACAAACAAAGAAGAAGAAAAAACATCAGAGACTCTTGACAATACATACAGGGAGTTCCAACGAAAACTTGACCCCCCCTGTAAGTCAGAAACGGACATATAATCGAAAATTTCAAAGAACACGTCAATTTTTAGTGATATATCATTTGATATCCCTCTATCACTTCTGTGATTTTCTTCGAAACTGGTTCATTCGTTATTGAGAAATTAAATGTTGAACGTTTTATTCAAGGAAAAACAGAAAACTCGCTGTCGCTCATTTTATTGACGAAATCAACAAAACTAATATCAATGGCAACACAAATAACGGATGAGTTGCTCAAAATGACCACCATCTAGTTCCATACAATAATAGAGTCTACTTTCGAAAGTGTTTCTTACATTATTGAAGTTGTCCGGAGTCAGAACTCCGGAACAATTTCTCTGTCGCAGGTCTTCTAGATTTGTAGAATTTATTCAATTAGTAGTATAGTCTATCCATTCCCAATTGGAACGGCAATAAAAATAAGAGTACAGTCATAAACATTTCTTGCCTGTGGCCCCTAGTCGCCCAGATAGTTAGTAAACGTGCTATCAAATATAGTTGAGGAATAAACGCTCGGCTAGCTGGACTGGCTGAATACTAGTTTTTTGTCCGTTTCACAATATTTCTTTCTCAGTTCCGTGTGTTCGTGGAGTTAGGTGAGGTAGTGAGTGGTTTGGCAAACCGATTTTTGAAAACCTTTTCTAGAGATCAATTACCCTAACACCAAACTGATCAACACCGGTAATCAACTAGTGGAACCACTACCTGCAAATTAATTTGTCAACTATAGATTAAAAAGCGGACAAATTAATTTGCAGGTAGTGGTTCCACTAGTTGATTAGCGAAAAATCAATTAGGATAATTAATCATCATTTAACAAACAAAGTCCACATCGGACCAAAAAACTTCAGGTATATAAACAGCTAACCCTTGTCTTTAGATTCAGTATCAATTTGCTTCTTCTTCCATACTATTTTGTGTTCAATCCAATTGAAATGATTTGGGCCACAATGAAAGAAAGCTTGCGGAAATGTAATCAGTCACCGACTTTGAATGCTGTAGTGCTTGACAATATGAGGCGAGTGGTGAATGAAGTAGGTAATAGTGATGTGTGGAAGAACTGTGTGGCCCACGTTATGAAAGAAGATAACAAATATTATGTGCAAAGTTCCATAAATCCATCGTTATTCAACCCGATAATGATTCCACCTCATCCGAATATAGCGAAGAAGAATTTTGATTTTTCTGATTTTGTAAATATATGTTTGATAAGAATTCGGTGTGATTATTTGTGTTTTCATTGTATTTTAGAGTTTTCGACTCGGAAATAAACTACCTTGAATTTCGAAGTTTTTCATAATTACCCATGGTAGAAAAATTCAGTTGAGATAACTTTTTCATGGGGTGATCAATTACTATGATTGTGAGAATAAGTAACTGAAAAACCACTGAGAAATAATATGCCGATGCCTATGTCGAGGCGGGAATTCCTTCTCTGTGATGTTCCAATTGGTATTGGAAATACTATAAATGTTTTGAAATGGACGACACTGTTAGTTTTTTCTGCACTGGTAGTGTTTGTTGAATCCAGTTGTCGCAGAACAAAAAGTAGATAGTTGGCCACTGTCACTTCTTCACGAATTATTATTCAGTCATCCTTGTTCACTGTGTGCCAACATGGTTCATTATACGGAAGAAAGAATAGAAACTGTTGCAACCTATTATCGACATAATGAATGTGCTAAAGCTGCTGCAAGAATTCATAATACGAATCATCCTGACCACAACGTGAGCCATCAATACGTTTAACAGTTGATGGATAAGTTTCGAACTTCAGGTTCAGTTCACAACAGAAAACATGAAGTGTCTCGTCCTGTCAGAAATGACGGAGTTGAAGTTGCAGTTTTAGAACATGTAAATCAGCTACTAGTGTTTTTCGTATTTCGAAAGCCTGCAAATTCAACCCTTTCAAAATAAGGCTAGTTCAGGAAGATGATCCTGATCGTCGACTTCAGTTTTGTGAGGTGTTCAGCCAGAAATTGACCAACAACTCAAACCTATTATACAATACATGTTTTTCAGACGAAAGTTCTTTCATGTTGAATGGTGAAGTGAATAGACATAATTGTCGTTACTGGAGCGACGTGAATTCTCATTTGGTGATGGAAACACATTCACAAACTCCACAAAAATAGAATGTCTAGGCCGGCATTCTTGGTAATCATATTGTTGGTAATTGAAGGTAATCTCAATGGAGACACATACCATTACAAGACTGTGTAGATCCTATGATCACACAAATTTTAGAAAATGATGACAATTTATCAGAAAATGAAATAACATTCCAGCAGGATGGTGCACCCCCACATTTCGATGTTCGGGTGGGACAGTTTTACATCATTGGGTTCAAAACAAGCAAAATGCATGTAGTGTTCTTTATTGTTTTATGACGAGAAACATTTTTATACCTGGTCACAGTTTTTTAAATTCAGATCTCTTCAGCTAAAACAAGCTGCATAAATATTTGTGGTGGAAGACTTTCCTTGAGATTCAGTAACGGGTTGGATCGATTCTGAAAAACTGCAACTGGACACTTATGCCAACTGAGACTAATGTCGTTATTTTTCTCTATTTTTTGTTGAAAAATTCAATTAACTTGTTAATTCCTTAATCTATATGAGGTTTCTGAGATTCCTATCAGGATAAGTGAAAATTTTATGTTCGTTTTCCTGGAAACACCGATAGAGTTATTAGAAACTACCTCTCTCACAACATTCCTGAAACCGTATTTTTTCATTTGAATGGAAATGGCAAATAATAACATCTTCCAATGAAAATGGCTTCATTGTTTTTCAAAATATTCCCCTTGATGATCAATACACTTTTGCATTCGTTCAAACCATTTATCAAAGAAGTTTTTTCATTCCTCAACTGCTTCTTCAGTGCTCGTAAATCGTTGACCACACAGTTTACCTTTGATATTTGAGAACAAAAAGAAGTCATTGGGTGACAAATCAGGACTGTACGGAGGATAAGTCATCAGTTCGAAGTTTTGACTACACAAAAATGCACGTGTTTGATGTGTGAGAACTCGCATTGTTATGATGGAGGATGATTCGTCTTCGGCGGTTAGTTTTACGAATTTCTCCGAAGACTTTCGGCAAATAATGGTCATGTATCACTAAGAATTGACCGTTCTACGTTGCTCTATCGGCCACATGACGCATTCGACCGAAGACCATTTGTTTTACTGTGCTTCTTCAATGAAAAACTTTTGTTGGATATAGCTCGTCTTGGAGTACCCACACGGTCGATTGCTGTTTTGTTTTCAGCTCATAATCATATATCCATAATTTTTGTCATGGTTTCATACACGTCTTTTGGAGTACAAGGTCGAACTTTTTGAGCGGTTGATAAATTATGGGATATCCAACGAGAACAATTTTTTTTACAACTAACTAATGTGCAAGGATGCCTCTATCTCATAATATGTCACATGACGATCTTACATTATCATTTCACGCTCTGCATGGATGTTTTGTAGCACAACAATCGATTTTGGACAACCTTCACCGAATTCGTCGGTTACCGAACTATGACCACGATTGAATTCACTATAATACCAGCGATATACTGCTTGATAGTGCTTTATCGCCATACAAAGAACTGAGTTCATCGACACATTCTTGTTGAGATAATCCATGTCAAAAGTTGTGATAAATAATCCAACGAAAACCTTCCCTTGAAATCTCCATTTTTATTTGTCAAATAGCACTTGTACATCAAAAAGTTGTAAGGACATTTAAGTAAATGAGATAATTTTGAAAAATCGCTTTTATTCCTATTTTGAAAAACGGTTCTACCTCAACAATTCACAGTATGGTTTTCAAAGAAATAGGTCAACTACTCAAGATGCTTTGAAACTAGTGTCGAACATAGTCGAAGGTCTTGATCAGGGAAAGCACTCTTCTTTGACAGTATGTGACCTGACTGAGGCATTTGATTGAGTATCGCATAGTATTTTGATTGACAAAATGAGCTACTATGGTGTCCGGGGCACAACTTGTCCAATCTTATCTAACAAATCGGTGCCAATTTGTTGAAGTGAGCAACGTAAAGTTAGACCTCAGAGAAATGAAGCATGGTGTTCCTCAGGGATCCGTTTCAGGTCCACTATTGTTCTTGATCTACATCAATGACTTATGCAGTCTCATGAAACCAGCAGGATGTATCTTGTTTGCAGATGATACAACTTCAACGTGCACTAGTAAAGCCTTAACTAGCTTACAACTAATGATGGAAGATAGCAAAACATTAGCTTACAATTGGTTTGCTATTACTGAACTTAAATCTTTAAATCATCTTCATTCATCTGTGATGTCACTCAACCTCACTAAAGTTTAATTTATTATCAAAAGTTTTCTCCTCCAACACTGTTTCTATAATATAGAGGAATTTATTGAAATGGTGGGATTTCAAACTTACGAAAGGCCTCATTAAATCAACATACGTACATTTTAATTTTAGCGACATATTTCAAAGATTTTATATTTATGATTTTATTTATACTTATATTCTTTACTTAGATTTTATATCAGATGAATTTTATCTCTGATCAAGGATTTCTGTATTTGTCATAATGTTCAACTGTATGTAAAATGGTCAAATAAAGTACTCTACTCTACTCTATGTTGAAAAATGTCAAACTTTACCATGGCGTAGCCACATTTTACCTATTGACAGTGTTGCCAGTTCCCGAAATATAAATAGTTCCCCATCGTAAAAAATGTGCCGACCAATAATATAATAATTATAATATCAAAACTGTTCCCTGCACAATATCCAACGCAAGAGATTTCAGATACACATAAATAACTTTGCAAGTCCTTCAGTAATCAATTCATCATGCGTTTCCTGGGGCCATTTCATTGACCAAAAACAAATTTCCACAAGCCGCCAACCTTTCACATCAGTCCTTCCGTGAAATATGCGACCAAATCGGTCCTTCTGTGAAATATATGAGTGGTAATGACGCGAAATCGTTTTAATAGCGACCGACATAATCGGATAATTGTGATAACCTGATAATTTGCTGTCGGCCGCGTGTGTAGACCAGACTAGCCCACAGGTCTGTCTGTCAGTCTGTCCGGTGTCTGCCTTCGGCTCTGGGGTCACCTCTCGCTTATCTGCGAATTCTTTTATTGCGACGGCGGAACAACACCTTCATGAGGAGGCATTCGTATCGGCAATTAGCACGCGGTATCTCAATATTTGATGACGAGGGTGTCAATACTGGCCCCTATTTCTGAATGATTTATAGCTGAGAGAAAAAGAATAAGGCGACAAGAGGTTTTGCAATGGTGTAAAACTGAGAGATGAATGTGGTGTGCCGAAAACCTGGTAAAATGCAGTACGAAAAGGTATTGCAATAAAGTATATTTTCTTGAGCAGAAGAGTAATAAATCATTTTCAAGTACCTGTTCGACAAGCGTACATAATTGAGTCTCTCAAGAAGTGAATAATGTAGTATTTAATCTAAACAGTCAATGTTGTTTTATGATTTGATATAACAAAATTTGGAACACGCACATTGTTAATCATCGGATTTTGTTTTCGATGAATATCGAAAATAATTTTTTCTTTTGAATTTCAATTGAAATTGTCAGATTCATACAGGAGCTAAAATGGGATTGAATAATCATATCACTGATGCAATAAAAGTTTATAATGATTCACACGACGTGTAGGAATGTACATTGATTCAAAAATTTCACAAAAAAAGCTTGAAAGTCACTTGAGTTGTTGATTGATTATTGTGTCTGTTTTAAACACATATTGTTACTATGAAATTTATTAAAACTGTCGAATAAAGATTGTCGAATGAAGTTTATCAAACAAAATATATAAACTAGAATACTTTTGAAGATTAGTTCAAAAAGATACTGATGAGGAGCTGAAAACAAGTGTTCACGACACGAGTTTTCACGGAGTATACCGTAAGTATGATAGATTTTCATGTAAGTAAAATTTTGTTTTCAATTTTTTCTATATATTCTATTATGTGATATCCATACCTATAAATGATTTCGGTTTTGACTTGAAGTACGATCAAACAGGAAAAAAGTGATTTTTGTATAATTCAATGAAAGTATGTTTGAAAGTAGTTATTTCAAAAGTGTTTTATGCCATGAAACATATTTTTTGTATAATCTATCCATCTTTGTAGAGAGTTTTTTCAACGTATTTGCTTTCCTTCATTCTTCTTTCCTAACTGTGAGTTTGCAGTTTATATTAACATGAGAAACAAAGAGCATTTATAGGTTTATTAAACGTCAGATATAAAGCAAAAGAATGTAAAATGATGTAATTTAAAATAGTCAAAAACAAACCCTATGAACGCACGACGCGATGTGATACGGGATTACCAAAACCTTTAGATGTTCATCTGATAAAATCATTGAAATAACAATATACGACTGTTACACAAGCAATGGGATTCCTACAACAGAAATCATAAGGAATAAATTGAATATTTCCGGCAATAACGTGAGCTGCTGTGACAAAACTCTTTAGAATTGGATAAAGAAACTAATATTTAGATTTAAAATAATAAACAAATGTCAAGCAGTTATGGAAAGCAGAAGAATAGTGGAATTGCGTAACAAATACTCAGAACAAATAACTAAATATAGACAAGAACAAATAAGTAAATATAGAGAAGAACAGCGGCAAATTTTCTTTTTGGACGAAACTTGGTATAACACTCACGACACAGTTACGAAAGGGTGGACTGATGGTTCGACAATGTGTACGCCTGACAAGCCTGCAAACAAAGGATCGCGACTAATCATTGTGCATTGCGGAGGAAGTAAAGGATGGGTCCGAATTCTTTGAAGGTATACGGAAAAAAACTTAAGGACTGCAATGTTGACTATCATAAGAACATGGAAGCTGATATTTTCGAGGAATGGTTTGGAAACACATTGATCCCTAATTTGGATGCAATGATATGTGACTTATGTTTTTGATTACGATCGTCAAATTTATCATAGAACAAAGAACGACAATCATAGGTATACGTCAATGCGTCACTGTGATTGGTGTCATCATGTAAATGTGGATCCACCCCGATTCTACTCCTCTCCCTTCCAGAAATCTACCTCGATGAAAAAATAGCTTGTGGCAACAATGAGTACACCTCGAACTTTACTGTTTCAGAACTGTTTCACTTGGAGAACTGCGTTAATGTGAAATAGACTTCCTGAGAACGTTTTTTTAACTGAATTTAATCTGCAGCGAATCAAATCCAACGTAAATTGCACATCTTAAAGATATTCCTGTAGTGCTTGTGTTTTGTATTCAAAAAATGAAATGGACAAAGTTTGTTTTTGTAAGAATAACAACTAAACGAATAGTTTGAGCCTATCAGACGATAATCAGACAGAAGCGACTTGGCATGGAACCAAAATTAACCGCATTGAAAATGGTGCAAAGACGAAAAAACAATTAGGTCAAGAATGAGCATTAGTCTGGTCAAAGACATTGCAAGACATCCGTAAGAATAACCTCACGTTTGAAATTTGTAGGATTGTTTTAAGTTGGTAATGTTCCTCCGTACGTAACATCTGCGGTAACGACCGATGTGTACATTGTGTGGCGAATCGCCAGAGTTACTATACAGCGTGTTCGAAAGTTTAAAATCCACTGAATCGGACAAAACTTACTTTTTTCGAGCGTAACTAAGGATTTCTGTCATAAAGGGACTACTTTCGTGAGATTCCACAGAAAATGATCGTACATATTCACTTATGATGCACTGTTTGGAATCTTTGGTGTAGTAATGAATATTACTGGAGTTTTTTCCCAACACCAAATCGTTATTTTCCACATATCGACACGGGTTTCGATCACCAATTGATCATCTTCAAAGAAGAAGATTAAACTGGAAACTAACGCGAAGCTAACGCTATTTATGCTACATAGATATCTATGCTACATAGATGTTGAAAATAATGATTTGGTGTTGGGAACAAACTCCAGTAATATGTACTTATTCAGTTCACAAATGATAATAGCGCATGATGATATTTCCTGTACGTTTTGTAGACAGACTGAAAGGTTTTGTTGTTTTCATAATTTGTTTATTTTTTTCACCTGTAGAAAGCTACAATATCAGGGAGTAACAAAGGCTCTAACAGTGTTGTTCCTCTTCGAAAAAAACATTTTTTCAAAAAAAACAACATTTGACAGAAAATTGTAACTTTTGAATAGGAATGTTCGTTCAATATTAGGTTGTTCGTGTTTTTGTAGCTTAATTTTCTGCCTCTTTTTAGCTAGAAATTAACCAGACATTCTGCAATGATGTAGTTAATAAACGCACTGTTCGACATAGGTTTGCAAAATCCCATTCCAGAGATTTCAGCCTCGAAGATCAGCCTCGAAGTGGTCGACCTACCTAACAGTAATCCAGGACGAAGATTTGAGGACCCTGGTGGAGACAAACGGTGCGAGGAATGGCGAAAGAACTGGGTGTCAGTTCCTATGCGGTTTTTGATGGTTCAAAACGTATTGGAAAGGTGTAAAAGCTCGAAAAGTGGGCACTCCATCATTTGAATGATCGACAGAACTTATCACGTTTCTAAGTCTGTTTTTCTCGAGTCGAGAAAAGTATCGCATTCCTCATGATTGAAAGTGCTTGCTTTGGATGAAAACATAGGTCAATAATATAGACGATGAATAGTAGTCGCCCCAGAATAAAACCCTGCGGTACTTCGCACCTTCATGATGTTCAGATCTGTCTACTTTCTAGTAGTTGAGTGCAACAGTTCAAATCTCTCGAAATATCTTCAGCAATATGAAACAATTACAATAATTGTTCTAGCTATCGAGCTCTTCACGATCGCTTCTTTGTGTTCAGATATTTTGAATGCGTTCGGAAATATATCCTGGATAAAACAGTAAATAATTGAAACTGTGCATGGATTGATATCGACCATCTTGTTGAAGCTACATCTGTCGAATCAGTTGTCATTTATGGTTGTTCTGTTCGGGCAAAGTACCCAGCGCTTTGCTCATTTTACGGCTGCCAAAATCGTCCTACTGAGGACACTATTCGCAATGTGGTAGATGAATGTGAGTCCACTGAGTCAGTAAACGATCGATCGACACCCGAACGTCGAAGAAACGTAAGATCTGTCGTAAACATTGCCGCTGTTTGTGAGAGTGTGCAGGAGAATCCGTGGCAGTAGAATTCGGATCGCTCACAAGAACTCGGCCTTTCGTAGACCACAACTTGGCGAATTTTGCGACACGACTTGGGCTCTTACAGAATTCGGTAAATTTTCGTTTTGAGGACACCCGGCGATTTTGAAAAAAATTTTGTGTGTACTTACGTATTTTGATGCGTAGATTACGAATCCGAAAGAAAAAAGCAGCGCTCTCCCTTATTTACAAAGTTACTGCCCTTCAAAGTTCAGAAAAGGGAAACTTTTCAGCCTTCTTATTCACAAAATAAACTATTTAAAAACACAAGCTTTTATTCACTAGGTTACCTTAACACCTCATTCCTCATTCTTTGACACTTTTCACTTCAATAATCAACATTTTTCTTATAAAAAACTTAGTTTAAAAACGAATGCTTCTCCTGGTGACATTCTTCTATTTCAAGGTAAGTTACTAGTGACATTTCAGAAAAAAGCGGTTGGTATTTGCCGCGCGCCGCCTACTATTTGAAATTCGTAATACACCACCAAAAACCAATTTACGATCTAAAGAATGAAGTTAAAAAACATTTGAATTACTTTAGAAATATTGACTGCATCAGTCGTACCAACCATGCCATTAACCTTAAAAACGTAAAATACAGAGATATGTAACCAAAAAGCAGCTCCGTACATTTTTTTGATATTTTTATTGGAAAAATGTTCATTATTGAAGTGAAAAGTGTCAAAGAAGGATGAATAAGGTGTAAAGGTGATCTATTGAATAAATGCTTGTGTTTTTAATTAGTTTATTTTATGAAAAAAAGGCTGAAAAGTTGCCCTTTTCTGAACTTTGAAGGGCCGTGACTTTGTAAATACGGGAGAGCGCCGCTTTTTTTTTGGGATTCGTAATCTACGCATCAAAATACTTAAGTACACACAAACATTTTTTCAAAATCGCCGGGTATCCTCAAAACGAAAATTTACCCAAAATTCAACTGACCCAGGAACTGAAGGTAAACGTACATAGACAACGACGTGTGTTTGCTGAATGGGCTCTGGAACAGTTGGCAACTGCTCCAGAATTTTTAACGAAAAATCATTTTCAGCGATGAGGCCCATTTTTGGATAAATGGGTTCGTGAACAAACAAAATTGTACAATTTGGAACGATACCAATCCACAGGGGATTCTCCAGCGTCCAATGCATCCAGAAAAGTCACTGTTTGGTGTGGATTTTGGGCTGGCGGCGTCATCGGTCCATATTTCTTTGAGTACGACGTTGGCCAGGCCAACGTCTGTCTCTTGGCCTAATTTGGATGATATGGACAACGACTACATGTGGTTGCAATATGACAGCGCTCATGCCACATTGAATATTCTGCACGAACGTGATGTGAACTGGCCACCGAGATCGTGCGATTTGACTCCGTTAGACTTTTTCTTGTGGGGTTTTCTCAAGTCGCAGGTGTATGCAAATGAGTCACAAACCACAGCGGCCCTCAAAGCCAACATAACACATGCCATTGGTCAAATTCAGCCTGAATTATGCGCTAGTCTTGGAAGAATGGACATTTCGGATGCGCTCCACCCAGAGAAGCCGTGGCAGACATTTGAACGATGTCATATTGCACACATAATGGCATCAATAGGTCTTTCAAATTAATAAAAAAGTCCGATGATATCACTTTGTTTTAATTAAATTCAAAAATAGGAAGCACTTAATGAAAGACCCTATTTATCCAAGCGTCCTTTCTAGAATTGTCAGTTGTAGTCCATGTGAAAAAAATTTTATATATGATATATTATAATCTGTCATGAAACAAGTTTCAATAAATCTCTCTCCAAACTACAAAAACAGTAAACCGAAATGTGTCTATCATGCGCATGAAAAACCAATTATAATCTTAATAAAAATCAGTTCATAAAACTCTCCAGAAGGGATTCTCGCATGAAAAAATCCATTATTGCCCCCACGGACAAAAACACTTGAACAATTGAAATTATGTGTCTTTCATTGCGTCTATCCCGAATGATTTAAAAGCATTCTTGAGAATGTTTTGACATGAGCTTTCATTTGGAGTTATTTTTAAGCAGTGTTTGTGTGGTTATATTTCAATCCAGCATGATAATTCTTTTTGTACCCTAGACAACAAAATTTGTGGGTTGCCAACTAGACAGTTTCATTTCCTTTATGAGATTTGAATAATTTATCGTTTCTGATTTGGAATGAGGAAAAAAAATCCAGCTATTTTCAAACGGAAGAGTGTGTGTTGATTTGATAAACACTGTAATAATGACATGGAATTCCTCAGTATTTCAAACCCATTTTTCATTCTAATGTGTATTTTTCCTTTTTTATTTTCTCTGGGTTTAAGTCTACCACACTTCAATTTATTTTTCATCAATGCAAACTTTGATCATGAAATTAAAATACATGATAATAATAATATTTGAATCAATGACCGATTAGTGTTCGATTAAGGTTGACTTTTTTTGACGTGTCATTTTCGACTTGCTAGTTTCTCTTTGTTGGGTGTTCTACTTGTACTAGTCAATCTAAACGTTCAATAATCTCTCAGTTTTCCCAGTGTATCATTTTTCGTCTAATTCTTCCATTCTTAAAGTTTAGCAAGACGTTTTCCTGAAATTTTTTTTGCACATACTGGAAGTTTGTATAGTCGAAGTAAACGATATTGTGTACAATTAAAGTTGGCTGCACTCTCAAAGGCCAAAAAAACCAATACATAGAACCGGCTGCGAACTAATCCACGTGTAATGTAGAATTGGCGGTTCGTATTGGATAATTTTTACCAACCGAGTTTTATGATTGGATCAAGAGTCATAAAATCAAATTTGAAGTCATGTTACGGTGAAGAATAGAAATCGGGGAATGCGGAGAAGGTTATCGCCGTCGTGTTCAGTTCAGGAACTGATCGCGATATGAGTATTGAAATTCCATATTGGTGCAGTTATAATTACTTAAAATTTTTGTTATCTGTTTGAAATCTGGCATCCTTGGACGAGTACTACTAGTAATAACGAGTGTGATAACAACACAGACTTTTTCCATTATATTGATTCTAATAGCGATGGTGAACAAGGCGAAAAAGGAATACAAGATTCGAATACATTTGAATATTGAAACACAGAGAGTATGTTTCGATGTATTCAAGAATCTATATCTCAAGTTTGGTTTCGAGGGAAACAAACTATTACAAGCAACATCAGATTTGACCAAAATTCCTTTCTCAACTGTACGTAAAATAGTCAAAAACAAACCTTATGATCGCAAGACAAGATGTGATACAGGATTACCAAAACCTTCAGATGTTCATCTAATAAAATCATTGAAAAACACAATATACGACTGTTACAAAAGCAGTGAGACTCCTACAACTGAAATCATAATGAAGAAATTGAATACTTCCGGCTATAACGTGAGCTGCTGTGACAAAACTCTTCAGAATTGGATAAAGAAACTAGGATTTATATTTAAGCAGAATAATAGTGGAATTGCGTAACAAATACTTAGAACAAACAACTAAATATAGACAAGAACAACGGCAAATTTGGACGAAACTTGGTATGACACGACACAGTCACGAATGGGTGGACTGATGGTTCGAGAATGTGTACGCCTAACATGCCTGCAAAAAAAACATTTGAGAAGAAGGTAATAGAGCTAATTAAAGAAGAAGTGTCTAATATTACCGAAGAAGACTGGCAGAAAATAAATGAAAAAGTAATTTCAGTTGAAAAATACAATATGAAGACTGGACACTTCCATATTAATGGTGGAAATGAATTCATTGTTGATTCAAATGACGACATAGACAGTGACACAGAGAATATAGGAGAAGAATTATCAGAAGCTTTCGAAGAAAGTTAATGAAGTGTTTTATATACTCATTGTGATTCTTATATAATCAGAAATGATTATAGTTAGCTCCCTAACTATATTATTGAAGGGGAGCTGTTGGAAGGTAGGTTGCACTATATCGTTTACTTGAACCATACGTAGTGTTACTATTGCAGTTCCAATACTGTCCTAATAAGCAAAAACACAGTTTGGTACACAAAACCTACACATGAGAAAAAAGAAATTTGAACAGCTGTTCCTGAAATATAAGAAGAGTTGTTCATTATTATGTCTAGTAGCTATGTTTTTTCTAAAACTATTGTTTAAAAAATAATGACGATTATTTGCTGAATATTCGAATTGAAATAAAGCAGTTTATACATTTCGGTAGAGTATTTTCAGTGTTGATTTATGAAATATTCTAAAATGTAGGATAGAAAAGGATTATGAATTGTTGCTGTGTATAAATACAATATTCAAGATGGATGTTGATAAAACTCCGATCAAAAAAATAACAGCACAAATGATTAAAACAATATTTATTGTTGTAGTATCCATCATGAGAGTTTTTCTATAATCGGTTTGAGTTTATGTAAGCAACTCTATTACCAGTGTTATCTAGTGGTAGCCAGGCGGTTCGAAGTCGGTGCTTTGTTCACTCACTTGAATTGACTGCCGTGTTGGTCGGTGGTTCAAGCCCCAAGTTGAACGATCTATTTTCACTTGCTATCGTCCAACCCGTGTTAGGAATCACACTTTAAAATGTAAGACCTCGTTAATCTTTAGCTCTTCTGAGGGGGGTCGTTCGTAGGGGTGCGACAGCTGGTTAACGGAAAAACAGATTTTTTTTAACAGATTCAAAATTCAATGAACATAATTCACTTAATACCAAAAAAATTGTCAAAGGCAAACATTGAAAAAAACAATTTTAATTATTTAAAATTCAGAATCAAAAAGTTATATCTCTTCTGGGGAAAGTTTAACGAAAAATCTTTCTGGTTTTCTGGAATAATTTGGCCAAGTTAGTCAAGTAAGCTACCTCTTTTGCAAATGGCATTCAAAACATATAATACTAGTAAAGTACAACTCACTTTTTTCTCACACTCACAAATACAGCAGTCCAGCTGAGCTGAATGAAGAGATCTGATTTTTCTGAGTGCAGAGATAAAGATATCACTCAGTATGCAGTGGATAGGGCTTCTTTCCTAGCGAGGGCAGGTATTCCACAACTTCACTTGCTGAACAGAGTCCCAGGAAATGGAGCCGTTAATACTTAACAAATATTTCAGATGATAATTACGTATCATGTCTGAGCCATATTGAGTGCCAGAAATATTGCTGTTTTGGATTCGATCTTTCTTGTACTGACAACAAATAATACCTAGAAACATCTGCGAAAAAACTTTCTCAGAGAGAAAAATTGCATGAATGTCTGTTAGATATGATTCAATGACGTAGTGGTATCAGCCGGGAAAGTACATGTTTTATTGAAGGCATTAACCAGATGCTACTGTATAGGATATTGTATCTCTCTCTAGATCCCTCTTCAATAGAGTCATCAGACTTATTTTGATTCAAGTTTTTTTAAATTTTCATTTCAGTTTCTCTCGGAAATAAACATGTTATCATTGCATAGATTGTGAATAATATGGAGTCAAATGATGTTTCCATCTAAAAGTTCCACAACGTCAATGATGATTTTGAACTCTCCTCGCCAATTTTGTTACAAAAATTGAAGGCTCAATCAACTGAAAACCGGACCCCAAGCACAAATCATTTTTCATACAACAATGTTTCAATAGCAGATAGCGCTCTATCGACCGGCTATAGGTCTCATCAGTGGCACAAGATTGAACCACAACTGCGTTGTGGACTCAACTGATCTTGGAATCGACAAAGAAATCATTTCTTGAAAATCGAAGATAAACGAAGCTCCCTGAGACGGTCAGTTGCAAAACCAAGCTTCGATCTCGATCTTCGATGAGATTCGTCCTCTGACTTCCACTGCAGCTGTCACTGTAAGCCAATAAGCTGAAAACCGAATAATGGACCTTTGCCACACTTCTTCAACGTGCTGTGAAAATTGAAGAACGTATATAGAAGCCATTTGTAACTCGAAAAAGTAACCTAAGTACCGCTTTGTTTTTTGCTGGGAACGATAGTGAAGATCCATTAGTCTAATGGACTATCTATAATTACGTATATTCCCAGTACAAGGAGAACACGACGTTATACCACTTTTATAAACAAAGCTTTTACACGAAGTTGAGGTGGATGAACCGTTACTTTATCGGGAACTGATGGTCTCTCACGCTAGGAGTTTTAGAAATTCGAATTTTCAGAACGTTTTTCCAAATGGATTCAATCTTCAGCGATTCAAATCCAATGTGAATCGCTACTATCACACAGGCAATGCTCTAAGAGAGGCTTAAGGATTTTCCTGTAGTGCTTGTGTTTTGTCCTTAAAAAAATACCGTATTAGCGTAAATAATGCGAGTTATAAAAAAATTACATGCCAGATTATTATTATCAATTTCAATTTCTAGATTGATTTTCAATAATACTTTTGACGACTTATTTATTTAGTTATTAGAATCAACTTTCTCTCTTGATTATCATTTTGTACCTACTCAAAATATATTCAAAATAGAAACTGAGAAATGAAGAATGAAACCTGTAGAAGTCATATATTTCAATAGGTGAAAGGTTCCATCCAAACCGAACACAAAAGTTCACGATTTTCTAAAGGTTATTTTTGTCACAAAAAATGGAAAAGCAATAGTATATAAATATAGTATTTGAAATGAAATTATATTATATTATTTAATCAAAACAAAACAAAGCTTGTCTAGATTTTTGCAATAATTATTGAACAACAACAAATGCCATGTGGGTAAAAGTAAATGTAGAGTAGTAGGTAGGTAGGTCTAAAGTGAGTGGGTCTATTCGACCCTTCACCGCAACCCACAAGGGTTTATTGTGGCTCACACCTAGTCACACTCAACCAAATAAACCCAGCTTCTTAACGAAGCCGATTAGTTCGTATGGTGAGTGGTCTTTCAGATCAGACGGTGAGAGTACGGATCTGCCGAACTCAAAGAACCTGATTCTCTTCCTAGCGGGGCAGGCACAAAGTATATGCTCTGCTGTTTCATCATTCTCCAGACAGAGGCGACACACACTGTCTTCCGACAGTCCAAGTCTCTGCATATGATGATGCAAATGACAGTCACCTGTAAGAAGGCCTGTTAGACATCGTAATTCATACCTACTGTAGTCCAACAACTATTTGGAATCAAGCTTCAATCCTGGAAGATTCTGCTAGAAGTCCATAAATCTTCTTGCCAGTGTTCAGTGTTTGTTTGGCAAAGCCCAAAGCGATGCCAATGACAGGTTCTGGTCCAATGAAGCCGCTTGCAGCACCCTCCTTTGCAAGAGAGTCAGCAGCTTCATTGTCTTCCAGGCCAGTATGGACAGGAATCCAGAACAGAATCTTCCTATCGAGAAGAGTCGTTTTTAGCACTTTGCTACCAATTTAGACGTTGCTTTGTAGGAGCCAATAGCTTCCAACGCCGCTTGACTGTCCGAGAATATTTTTATTGACTTGTGAGTGGGGTTGGATTCACTCAATCTCTCCGCACACAATTCAATAGCGTACATTTCCGCTTGAAATACAGTCGCATAAGTTTCTAGGATGTCGAGTAGTAGTAATGACACTAACACTTATATTATATTTGGAACTAGCGATATACCCTGGCTTCGCAAAGGTCCAATTCAGAAAAAATGGTGTATCTTCAGTTGTCATTCTCACAATCTTTATATGCATACATACATAACTATTTTTATTGCGTGTTTGATATTGGTGAATTTTACTACTTTTCATGTAGGTATAGCATGTTGCTCTTTTTTGATATTCATAATCAGAAGATGTATATAAAGTGATGGTAAAGTTAGAATAGACAATGACTCGAGATAAGCTTCACAAGATACATTATTTCGAACCCCCATCATGCATCTTATGATTTTTTTCTGAGCAATGAATACTTTATCAATTTGTGTTGAATTACCCCAAAAGTGAGTGCCGACGACACTAGAACTAGATCATAATATGCTATTCTGAGAACCTTGGTAGATACAGTGCCCTTCAGTTGTCTGATAATAAAATTGCCAAAGTTCAAATCAAGTATGTGATTTTATTCCAAAGGTTTATTAGTGAAAATAAAGCTGAAACAGGGGAAAGCTTGAGAAAAACAAAAGAAGATGAAGCCAAAAATGTATGTAAGGACAGGGTCGAATCAAGAAAACCGAGTAATTGAATCAAAGTTTAGTAGTACTAGTGTATTAGTTGAGTCTTCTTCAACATACTCAAATAAATGTTAATTTATATATGATTGTGAAAAAAATATGGATAAAATAAACCATATACGTATTGCGTATAGTTATAAATCTTTCGTTTCATTCAATACTACGTGGTTGAAACAGTAACAAAGGTATTTTGGCTACTTGGCAGTACTTTTCTCAACATAATTGTGACTTTTGTGTATAAATGGTCACTTGGGTATTACGTAACGTTTGGGGTGGGGGAGAGGGGAACTAGAAAACGTTACGGCGCGTTACATGGGGAGGAAGGATGGTCAAAAATCTTCAAAAATTGCGTTACGTAATACTTGAACCGCCACTATAGTACTGAAGTATAGTAGCTGAAACAACCCTGAACAGTGTAAATTCCAGCTCGCATCTCATGCTCGGTCTATATACCACTCTCCACTCTTTGCAGTTTGATATTTTGACCGCGAAGTTTGTGTTGAAAATGAATTTTTCAGTGTTATGTGTTTCGTGAAGACATTTGACGTTCGTGTCTCCACATTTTCCGTAATTTCTGTTTGTCTGATCCTTCAATTCTTGTTACTTTTAGGTCGATTCATTTTAATTAAAATGAATTTTGCAACAAAACAAAGCATCAAGTAGTAACAATTCCACTACACGTGGAACTTCATGTACTCCAATTCTACCTGATATTCAGTAAAATATAACTATCATTATGGTGCTTCATACTATTCAACAGGTTTTCCAAGCAGTATCCTATTTTGGTTCGTTACCTCAATGTGTATAAAATTAATTTTCTTTCACCATGTCACTCCGTGAGAACCAAGTTGAAGACAAATTACTGTTTTGAGTGACATCTCAAATTTATGAGATAACCGTAGCATAATATCTTGTTCTCTAACGAGACTAGCACATCATACCATTTATTTTCGTATTTCAGGTCAGTTCGAGAATCGCAACAGATGTAAGTTCTTAGCCTCGTTTCGAGTATCACTATAACTATTTCAATATTTGATTTCATTTTGAAACTGTTGTTCAACTCACCAAATCTAGGCTCATAACAAATGAAGTATGGTATTTACACTGAACTTAACATTATTATTATTGAAGTAGAATTCAAAAAGTTAGCAATAACTGGAAGTTTGATATTGTTTCTTCATCTACCGTTTGCCTTGTTCGAAAAATATCGCGGTATCGGAAAGATCACAATTTTCAAAGCATATGTTTCAAGTTTGAAGGCACTGCGTTGTTTAGTATTTATTTGCCAGCCATCAATAGCGAACGTTATCCGTTAATTTGTGAAAATATATAAAATTGGTCATCGTTATGTCCTAGTGAAAATCAACCAGGAAGTTCACTCCCAGTACTATCATTCATAAATTCACAAAGTTATCAGTGACCTCGAAACGAAGTGCGGAGCCAATATCGTCTTTTTACCATAGGCGTGCGCTCATATAAAAACGAAATTGAAGATATTATAGAAGATTTTGTGGTAAATTACTTATAACCAACTACAAAAACTAAAAACAATAATAACAACAGCGAATAGACCAAACACAATATCAACTTCCGACCGTTTATTATAACCATTCCGATGCCCGTGATACCGTCGAATTCTTCGATACTACTGCACTGAACGCGTTGGATGAGAATCTCATCCTAAGAGCGGTTGAAGGCCCCCGGCAACTCGGGCGGATCACGTGGTAAGAAAGTCTACTGGTTGTATTATTCTACTGTGGTTATGTTTAAAAAAAAATCTGTTTTTCCGTTATTCAGCTGCCGCCCCCATACGAACGACAACTCTCAGAAGTTGAGAAACTTGTGCGAGCTAAGGACTAACGAGGTCTTACCTTTTAACGTGTGATTCCTAACACGGTTGCAGAATCATTCCAGCTTCAACCAGATAAATTATCTCGAGAAAAATATCTGGTCGAGGCGGGAATCGAACACACGACCTTCCGATCGTGAGTCGGACGCACGTATGTGCGTATGTGGTGCGATACTTTCATTTAAAAGGCCAACCAATATAAAAGCTGAACTGGATTCTACTCTGGGTGAGTCTGCTCCTTCGTTTACAACATTGGGTAGCAGAATTTAAACGATTCATCACAGTGGGATCTGGCAAATGCCTCCTGTAGAAGAACTTCTTACGCGGTTAATACTGAATTGTATTCGATAGATATTTCTGCAAGTTTTCTCAATTAGGAAATTTCTGTGAATGTTTACTCGTTCATTTAGCTGTTGAACCTCGAAACCTGCTTCTGTATGAACAAAAAGTATCGGCAAGATTTTCCTCTGCGAAAACAGTTGCACAAATATCTGTCGTAAGTACACTTCGTGACCCGAGTATCGTCAAACTTAAACCAGCCCGTTTCGTCTTTGACCAAGGCGTAATAATGATTAGATTCAACGCCATAACCACAATGAACAATGACAGCATGAAGATTATAATAGTGGTCTGCTAGATTGAAGTGTTCATCTATTTCGAACCTTCATAAGAGTTTGATGCTTCCGTCAGAGGTTGAGTCATGTTTGAAGATCATCATATTTTAAATTAGTCTTCCGCCATGCCTGTCTGTCTGTTTGAATACGATGAACTCAAAATCTACCAAAAGGATTTCCATACGGTTTTCAAAAGTAGAGGAAATGATTGAAGGTTTATGTTTATAACTGAAGTTACAGGGCTACTAACTGGCCACTGTGAATTCACAGGTCATTGTCGGAATGACAGTCATGAAGTTCCTAAGGCTACAGTATTTTCTAGAGCCTTGGAAGATATTGGCAAGTCAGACGACTATTGAGTTGTGCAAAAAATATGAAAAATAATAAAAACTCAAAAAACATTCCCTTACTTGTCTGAAAAAATCTCATCAGTTATAAATGATATTGTTCTGAGTACCAAATGAAAAATAAGGTGCCAATAATAAAGTAACACAAATATTATGCACTTTATAGCATGAATCGTGTTCACAACTAAAAATAACCCATCTTGACAATTTTAATGACACTTGCACTTGCAATTTTGAAATACACGTTTTCCGGTCTATTTCAGAAACTGAAAGATGAAAGCAAATTGACACAAGTACATATCTTTTGGGAAAATATGTCCATTGCGATTTATTTAGCAAGACAGTATAATTACAACCGAGACTAAATCAGAGTCTGACTGGCATGCCCCAAATTTCGCAGACGTCGGATGACTTGGTGTCTAATGAACCGTGTAAAACGATCCACGTTGCAAAATATGAGAAATGAACCTCACAGATGCAGATACACAACAACATTTGGTCAGTTTCCCATGTATTACAAATCACCGCAACTGTGAAAATGCATACAATGAAGTTTATTTCTGGTTCTGACACATTATGTTCATTTCATGGCTGTCTATTTCATCACTGTTCCTTTCTATTGAAATTTTGAGTTGTGTCAAGTTGTTCTGTATCTTCGAAGGAAATGGGTACAGCGAAGTAGAATTCGAGCGGACGTCCCAGGAGAGAGAACGTCAAAGTGACCCCAGCTAAGCCCTCAAAGGCAAAATCTTTCCTTCCCTATGTTTAAAATATCACAAACCGGATTGGGATAGCAAACCCAGGGTATACCGGACTCCTGGGTCTGCATTGGAACCATGAAAAGAAGTGTGGGTACATGTCTCTCTGAACTGTCGACTCGTTCAAACCGACAAATCAGCTGTAACCAAACATGCTCTTAAAGAAGGCCCTCGTATTATTTCATTCGAAGATACACAAATACTCGATAAAATTCAGAATCATTATCCAAAAATATATAGAGAGGCAATAGAAATTCAGAAACACAGTGATAAGTTCAATAGAAAGGAAGAGGCAGCAATAATAAAATCTGGCTACCTGTGCTTAACTGTACATAAACGGGGTCTGGTAATCCAATCGAAAGAAATGAAGCTACGTCCACCCATAATAATATAAACCAAAGACAAATTTCAGCGGTGAAAACTACTCGAGCACTTCGAACGTAACCTCATCGCCTTCAATAATGTCTACCGCAGTAGTAGACGAAACGTTTGGCATAAAAACTTACAGGCCACAGTCAACAAACCCGGAAAATAGCTTTGACATAATTCTCAAGTAATTTTGCAGTTTGCATCTAAGATAACAACATGTATCTACAATTTTATTAAAAGTATAGACACAAATTTCTTAATGCATTGAATACATTCAAAAATGTTGTTTTTTATGACATTTTCTGAAAAAGTGATTGCATATTTTACAATTGTTTTTGTGGGAATCGGTTATTAGAAAATTGTTCTAGGAGAGAACATTTCTCCAGGAGAGTAAAATAAAAATATTTTTTTTGCTCAAGTTATCTTTTTTCTTGCACTCTACCGACTTTGTTCAATCTATTGATTGATATTTCGATTAACATTGACTTTCTACCATGAATATTCACCTCACATTTTAAAAAGCATTCAATTTTTTTTGAAAATGTAAAGTGTTTTGAGAGATTCTTTCATGAATAATTGAATAAAAACGAAATTTTTGATAATTGTACTTGCTTATCAGGCAAATAAATGAAAAATTCCCGAAAGTTGAATACTAGAGATACTTCCAAGAAGGAAATAGATTTTTATTTCGTCAGTATTGATAGTGAAGGTTTTTTTACACTATTCAAAATTACACAATATTTAAATTGGAATAGGTATATTTTTGGGAGAGTTAAAGTCATTGCCTAATTAGCTCATTTACAAAAATATCTCCCTATTTGAGGCTTCATGCCATTCTTATAGCAACCGTTGCACCGCGTTGAAATTGCCAATTCCTTTAACAAATTTGATCACGAATTCTATTTATTACAATGGGGTCATTGTTTAATCACTTGCCCTCAGATATAAGACAGGCAGATTTGACCAACAAAATGTTTAGAATAAGAGTCAAAAGATTTTTGGCTGATTTCTATAATGATAAATTTACGTGACAAAATGTGCATACTTGAATTTAGGTTAATATAAGATTTCTGCTTATATTCTGCTTCGGTTATAAATGTTTGATTGTCTGGTGCAATGGGTGTGTTTATTTATGTAATATTATATATATATATATATATATATATATATATATATATATATATATAAATATATATATATAAGTACATATGTAAATCTGTACACAACCATGTTGATACAAAATTTCGGCGTTGAACTATAGTGTAATGTTCTAACTTTACTTTTTACTTTTTTGTAGGTGTTTTTATATTCACATTTTATATTTCTATACTTACATTTGTATTCATCTTTCACAAGCTTTGTCCACAAGATTTATTCTTAATTACAATAAAGTATATTATTATTATACAGAATAGAATGAAAAAGGAAGGAAAAGAATAAAACTGAGTTAAATTATATAGAACACAACTGAATGAATTAGAATAGAGTGGATACGATAGGATAGTAACCAATAGAACAGGTTAGAATACTCGCAGGACTGAGTAAAATTTATGTTTCCAGTACATCAGTCATGGGCACAAAGTATTGAATTCATATTACAGAAAAAGCTAGCAAGAGCAAAATAATTAGATATATGAATAAAATACTTTCTCTAATTTCCACCTACTTGATGTATTGATATTACTACGACCAAGGTTTCGGTTTTTACAGCATTCTCAGGTGTTCTAACACTAGAGTAGTGTTAGAACACTTGAGAATGGTGTAAAAACCGAAACCTTGGTCGTATTGATATCAATACATTAAGTAAGTGGAAATTAGACAAAGTATTTTATTCCTATAATAATAATATTTATTCACCATTTGTGATACATAACGTATATATGGTAGGTCAATGATTAACTACAAAGAACAGTACGTCACTTATGAATGAAATTATGGAATCAAAGCTTGAATTGAAATTATTATTTGCATATACAAAGGTATAGGTACACATAGATATATAAAATGCTAATTAAAAAATAAATAAAATATATATATATATATATATATATATATATATATATATATATATATATATATATATATATATATATATATATATATATTTTGATTGATGCAACTAATTTTCCTTTATTTTGAGTATTTCAATATTAAATTCTACAAAAAGGATTTGAAGCTTTATATCTTCTATTAATTATCTGCGAGCGCTTTCGACAGTTGGTAGTACTGTCATCATCTGGCACTCCTCAAACTGAACTGGTTATTCTGTTGTCTGTCTCTTTATACAGGCAAATTTATCTAAAGTACCTGAAATACCTGAGTTAAGATGCTCTGACCGTATAAAGAGACAGACAGCAGGATAACCAGTTCAGTTTGAGGAGTGCCAGAAGATGACAGTACTACCAACTGTCGAAAGCGCTCGCAGATAATTAATAGAAGATATAAAGCTTCAAATCTTTTTTGTAGAATTTATTATATATGTATATATATATATATATATATATATATATATATATATATATATATATATATATATATATATATATACAGAGATATAGATATTATTGAATGTGTATGATATAAATCAAAAGGAGGAAATTCGTGAACATGACACTCAAGAAAATTGGGGGCAAACCGCGGACACCGCGCTGATGAGGCCAATAGCCAGAAACACGTGTCCGCGGTTTGCCCCCAGTTTTCTTGAGTGTCATATATATATATATATATATATATATATATATATATATATATATATATATATATATATATATATATAGCAGTAGCAGTAGCATAACGAGTATCACGACCGTGAATGCTCTAGTTCGTTATGTACAAGTCAAGGTTCCTTTGCACAAAAATGACACATTTCATTATATAAATTGCGGGTGCAGTCAACAAGCATTCTCTTTTGAAAACGGGTCTACAACTTTCTTGGTACCCCAGGTTGAATATCAATCTTATCAGTCGTTTTTGAGAGATGAAAACTCTAGAAAATTCCTTTGCACATCCCCAAGCCATTATGTTGAAACTAATGTGGGAATATGCATTCGCAAAGTGAACATTTATTAAACCAAACCTATCTAAACAATGTTTTAACTGTTTGATCGAATAATGAGCGGAATTGAGTTTACTGCACACTTTTTGTATGTGACTTCTCCAGGTGAGATTCTCATCTAAAATAGTTCCAAGAAAACCAACTTCTTTTGATATTTTTATGTTATTCAAAGTGACTAAATTACAACAGAAATCCCTCCTAACAAATGTTTTCATCACCACTGACTTAGATTTATTCAAAATCAGTTTGTTACGTTGACACCAACTACTGAATCCGTCAATAACTAAATTAATTTTCATCGATAATTCATTCTCATTTTTCCAGAAACAGTGATTGTAGTATCGTCAGCGTTATGTGACAATCTGATATGGATTCAGGCAGGTCATTGATAAAAGTCAAGAATAACAATGGATCCAGAACAGACCCTTGTGGAACACCTAGTTTCACATCATAAGGAACTGATGTAATTCCATTACATTTAACCACCAAACTACGGTTTTCCATGTACGATTCCATACAACACAACACATTATTGGGAAAGCCCATTACTAGTAATTTTTTCAATAGAAATTTTGAAGAAACATTATCGAATGCTTTTGATAGGTCTAAAAAAGTGAAAAAACCAGGTTATTATTATCCACTTGTGCATAAATATAGTTCAATAGTTGATATATCTAATTGAAGATGAATTTCCACAAAATAAATAAGTCATCAATATCACAAAAGCAAAATAGTTGCTCATAAAGAAGACTCGCTAATTTATGACGGTTTCTGGAAGCATCATGCTTTCTAATTGGAGCAGGATTTTACTTTTCAGTATGAGAAAGAGAAATAAGCGTTTCATGCCAAGTCGTTCATCTTGTTTCAAGTGAACTAATTGAGTACGATTTGAAAAACACGGTGGATAGTCAAAATACTCCTCGCAGACTTTGAAATATGTGAAAAACAGCACGATTTACCTATTACATATGTATGATACATACAAATATCCACACAGGATGTGAAATATCCCATAAACACTTTCTGACAACGTGTGTGAATGGTTTTGAATGGCATATTAACATGGAGAGTTGACTATTTACACCTAGGGAATGCAAGAATGAATAATTTCTGGAATATGCGCAAGAAATATCATGCAGCTATTTTGGAATTCCGAAGTATTATATTTCTCCATATTTATGAGGATGTTTTTATTCAATATTCTATTCTTATTACATCAATAGTAAACATCTGGAATTTTTCGTTTGAGGAAAGGTCTAGATAAAACTTTCTATTACCACCGATCATTTGAAATATCTAACTGACCAATGGTAAAGTATTTGAATAGCAATAAATAAAACGTATCATATTATCATTGAGTTTCTACCAGGTTTGATGCTTGTAATACAAATATATTGAATTGTAAGGGTTATATTTTCAGGAGTGACTAATTTTTTGGAAAGAATTTTTCCTTTCGTGCGATTCAATGTTTATATGAAAGTAGTTGTTTCAGGAGAGCTTTTTCTTCTCGTTTGTGTTTGAAACTTACTTCTTTGCATGGTCTACATCTATGTATAGAGTTACTTCTTTGAAAGATTCCCACATTTTTGTATCAAGATGGAGTAGTAGAAAGCCAAAAACTTTCTTTCCCAAAAATTAGTCACTCCTAAAAATATAACCCTTTCAATTCAAACTAGATTCCTTTTGGCTGGGATATAATCAAATACGTGCATGAATGTCACTACGATGTCATCGGTGCCATAAGTAGATCAAACTTATTCAGTGAAATAAAAATCGTAATTTATGAATGAATTGTTTGTTTATTTTTCTAATATTATCCAGAATGGTACTGAAGAGCCCTAAGGCAAGTGTCTACGGCGAAATATCGATGTCTACCAGTGAGGATGACAGTGTTACATATAAGTGAAATGTTTACCTTTCATTTAGTATACTGTGTAGAAATCCTGTGAATGATATCTGAATTAATTCCATAACGAATGTTTGGAATACAAACTGAGTAAAGTGTTTTTTGTATAATTCAGTGTACATTTTTGGGAAAGAAAGTTTTTGGCTTTCTACTACATCATCACTCCTAAAAATATAACCCCTCCAATTCAGTGTTCATATAAAAGTATTATGCATATAAAAATATTATGGAGAATTTTGAACTATTATTATCTTTTAATATTCATGACAATATTTTCATTCAATTTTTTGTTTTTCTTATGTATGTAGTAAACATCTGGAATTTATGATGAAAATGTCGCCTTTTAAGGTAAATAAGACAAAACATATTATAACCATTGATAAGATAAATGGAGAATGAGATTAGGTAGTAAATTTATCAGTGGGTAACTGTATCATTTCCACAGGGTGTATTTAATAATTCTACAAGTATCGTCGTCTATGTTTTCCAATCGACAAAATAAGAAGACAACATCAAGGTTTCGCATTTTTTGGTCGAAAATGATGAATGACTGTTAGTTTTTTATAGCATTTATGAATAAAAATAAATATCTAGTTCAATACATCGGATAATATTCCAAAAAGAGATTAAATGAAATGGAAGAAGGGTATATATTTTTTAATTCACTGAGAGAAAGGGTAAACTATAAAACGAATACCATAATATTATTCATTGATCTCGAACTCTTTTATATTTTCTAAAGCAGCTGTCTGATAAATCATTTTCAAGTGACTGTTCCATAGGCGTACATAATTAGGTAGGTCAAAAAGTGAAAAATGTTGTATTTTTTCAAACATTTATTGTGGTTGTATAATTTAATATAACAAATTAAAAAAAAAAAACTATAGTTGTTTGCATACGATGAGTACCAAAATAATGGAACACTTGATTGATAATTAATAGATTTTTGTCAATTTAACACCCAAAGCTGGGTATCAGGTGAGGTAATGTTCGATTCACCGGCAGGAAATAAGTGAAGAGTAAGTTGATTTATGGGAGAGAATGAAATATAAATAATTTTGTATCAACTGGATGTGAAGCAATACGGAAAAACCAAAACATAAAAAATAGTAGGGGAAATAATGATTTTTACTCGGAACTTGCTCTGTTTGTAGTGTTGAATAATTAAAGTAATGAATATGAGTAATAGTATTTTCATTTTATCCTTTCTATCGTGCATTCAATTCACTTACTCATTCACGTCTTTGTTCATTCATTAACCACTTCAAAGTGGGTATTAGGATTCAGTTACTGAATGTATCTTCATCATGACGATATTCTCTAATGATTCAAGTCATCCTGAGAAAATGATAGAGGGGTTTTGTGAAAGCATCGACAAAAGGTGACGTCTTCTTTTTCAGCGACTTTGAAGATAAATGACTGTCGAGTGGACAATTACGTAGCGAATAACCATTATGTGAAAGCCTGAGCCACCATTTGATATAATTGAGTAATTATGTGCTAAGAGTTGTTAACATTTCTCGATTTTTAAGATTCAACCAGGCATTTATTCCACAGCGGTGGACTGGGAAGAAACAATAAATATTTCACATTCTTCACTTTCAGGAAATCCTATTTTGTTTTTTAATAAATAGTATAGAATAGTGGAAGAATATTATATAATACAGTTCCTCCATTAGGTAACACATGAATTTGTTATTAGCTGAACAGTTCAGGCGACTACTCATCAAAATAATAACTGAATATATAGGGTCTTTCATTAAGCGCTTCCTATCTTTAAATTTAAATAAAACAAAGTATGTGTGAGAAATCATCGAAATTTTTCATTCGTTTGAAGGACCAAAGACGTTTTCTGGCGCTCATGTATTCAAAACGTATTTGTCTGTGATTAGATATGAAAAACTTAAAAAAAAACTGTACCATGCACTTGTGCCATCTCAGGTTTCTTACGGAATCTTAGGTTGGGGAGGTGTAACAAAAAATATTATACTTACATTATTTGAGGATCATACAAAAAGGGATGCTGAGAATAATTTTGAAGAACATAAGATATCCCAGTGACAAGCTATTTTCAGAGACCAAGTTCTTGTTAACGAATTCTAATGTATATTCGTGAAAAAAAAATCAAGTTAATTCACATCAACCACCCTTATGAAACTCGAATAAAAAATAAAAATGAATGTTCCAACGCTCAGCAGAATATCTTGCAGCAGAATATACAATTTACTGCCACAAAACCTCAAATCTATCGAATGTTATACATCTTTTGAATATCATATAAAACAATGGATGAACACTACAGATAAAAACATATTTAATAACCTACCAAAATGAGACACCAAAACCCTACCTTCACAATAATAAAAAAAAACAAAGAACAAAAATTTGATTTTATTTTAAAAGTATCTGTGTAAATATTTGAATATATAATTGTTGTTCTGATATTAATTATAATTATATGTATTACTGTTGTATCCTATACTATATAAATATTATCATCTATATCACGCACAAGCTTTAAAGCTTCAGTGATGTCTCTTTGTTATGTATTTTTCTATTTTTGAAAATAAACAATACTTTTATCATTATTATTACTATTAATACATTCATTCTGACGTTGAAATGATGACGTCACATCAACTATGATTTGAAACGTATTCATCATGATTCAAAATTAGGGTGAGGTTAGTTTTGAAACAAAATTTGACGTTACTTTACGTCAGTTTTCAGTTTATGCTTTATTTTGATCGTTATAGCTTATAAAGTGCTGAAAGCTTTTCATCAAATACGTTGTAAAGACGTACAAAATAAAGCTGCACTTGCACAAATCCGATTATAACTGAGTTAGAGAAAATTGAAAAGTTTGTTTTCATTTTCGAATTTGACATCTGACACTAATTGAATCATTCCATTCTGGCGAATCTTATTATTAATGACGTAACTGCGAATCGTTTTTGAATACACGCTCGAATACGAATAAACGCCAGAAAACACATCTATTGGTGCCATTATGTGTGGAATATAACATTGTTCAAATATTTGCCACTGCTTCTCTGGGTTAGGTTAGGTCTAAAGTGAGTGCGTCTATTCGACCCTTCACCGCAACCCACAATGTTTTATTATGGCTCACACCTATTCATACTCGGTCAAATAAACCCAGCTTCTTAACGAAGCCGATTAGTTTGTATGGTGAGTGGTCTTTCAGGTCATATGGTGAAAGTACGGCTCTGTCGAATTCTAAGAACCTGATTCGGTCCCCAGCGGTACATGCACAAAGTATATGCCCTGCTGTTTCATCATTTTCCAAACAGAGGCGACATACACTGTCTTCCGACAGTCCAAGTCTCTGCATATGATGATGCAAATGACAGTGACCTGTAAGAAGGCCTGTTAGACATCGTAGTTCATCCCTACTGTAGTCCAACAACTATTTGGAATCAAGCTTCGAAGGGTGAATAAACGCCTTGAAGTGAGCCAATCCTGGAAGATTCTGCCAGAAGTCCATAAATCTTATTGCCATCCAGCTGTGCAATGTTTGTTTGGCAAAGCCTAAAGCGATGCCAATGGCATGTTCTGGTCCGATGAAGCTACTTGCAGCACCCTCCTTTGCAAGGTACAGTATGGTGGCCAGAAATCCAGACCAGAGACAATCTGTTAAGTCTTCCTATCGAGGAGAGTCATTTTTGGCAATTTGCTATATTGCTCGGTAGGAGCCAAGAGCTACCAAGCCGCTTGATTTTCCGAGAATATTTTTATTGACTTGTGTGTGAGGTTGACTTTATCCAATCTCTCCGAACACAATTCAATAGCGTAAATTTCCGCTTGAAATACAGTCATATTAGTTCCTAGGCAGGTAGATATCTCTGTCTTGGGTCTGCGACTAAAAACACCAGTACCAGAACCAAAAGGTATTTTTGATCCATCTGTGAACCAACAACTATCTGCTTCCCATGACTCTAGCGCATTAATCAGGCCGAACTTGATTAATGGCAAGGGTTATGCTAGCTTTGAGGACCGCTGTGGTTAGCGGTTTATTCGCATGCACCTGCGCCTCAAGAAAACCCTACAAGAAAAACTCTAATTGGATCATATCGCACGATGTCAGTGGCTATTTCACATCACCTCCATGACCATGCCCTGATATTGGTGCAGATTCTATGGCATGAGCTGTATGGCACGTAGCGCTGTAATGTTAAAACCACATGTTGATGGTCCATACAGTTCAGGCCAAATAAAGTTGGTAATCATTGACTTATAGTTCTCGTCGTTGACAGTGAAGGTCTGGCCAACGTCCTTCTCAAAAAAAATCGGACCGATGACACCGCCAGCCCAAAATCCACTTCAAAGAGTGATTTTTTAAGGATGCATTGGACGATCTAGGAACTCATGTGGATTGGTTTCGTCTCAAATTTGACAGTTTCGTTTGTTAACGTAACCATTCATCCTGAAATGAGCCTCTTCGCTGGTGATGATTTTTTATGAAAATTAGGGATCCAGAGCCCATTCAGCGAACATACGTCGTTGTCTATGGTCGTTTACCTTCAGTTCCTGGGTTATTCCAAAAGCCCTGTACCATAACAAGACATGGAAATGAAATAGAGAACAATAGAATAGACTGTTTTGAAAGCAACACAGCTTATTTCTTTTTGTGTTGTCTTGATAGGTATAACTGGTTATGAAGCTCAGAAGACAATGACGAATCTAATGTGATCCTAGAACCTTATATAACTTTTTCACTAATTTGATACAGAAGATTACGAGCAGTGTTTGTGCGAAAGTAGTGATTCCCATTGGATTTGAATCGCTGGAGATTGAATCCATTTGGAAAAACGCAGTTCTCCAAATTAGAGCAGCCACAGTCCGTCGCGTATTTCTGACGTGTACTGTTCTTGGTGAAATCGAATGTGCCAAGTCACTTGAACACTTCCCGTGAAAGTATCTGTAGAAGAGAGACAAATCTCCACCTTTCTTCGAAGGTCTAGACTATCAAGGTTGCAAGTGATGTTCGCGTCTTCAATCAACTGGATGGCTCTTTTCTGGATGGATTCCATCAGCTTCAGGATATGCGTAAAGGTCGAGCTCCATACATGAGAACGATACTCCAAAGAAGGTCTGATCTGAGCTTTATGAAGCATCAAAAGTCACTGAGGTGTGTATAGTTTTCTGGTTAGAAACAGTGTTTCACGCTTTTGAGAAGCAGCTTTTGCAGTTGTGTATAGTTTTCTGGTTCGAAACAGTGTTCCAAGCTTTTGAGAAGCAGCTTTGGCAATTCCAGCGACATGATTGTGCCAAGACATATTGGTGTCCATTTTAACCCCCAACAAACTTTTTGAAGCAGAAAGTGGAACTGTCTGACCTGACCTACAAACTATTCATCAGCTTTCTGTTCAACTGACACGGCAGAACATTCTAAGAGGTCTTTATCATCACTTGATTTGGTTGTCATGGGATGCGCAATAGAAAGGATCACGAAAAATGTATAGCAGTGACAAGGAATGACCTGGCCAAAAATCATATTTTGCTGTGAATGGGGTAGCTTGAAAATTCAGAAGCATAGTGTTTTCCAAAATCTCTAGAAAATATGGAAGATACTGTAATGGGTACATAATTTTCGATATATTTGAGATCGAACTCCTGAAGAATAGATGAAACAAATATTCGTTGTTTTCAAGACACGAATTTGACCTCTCTTTTCGTGTTCGGCACGCAGAAAACATCAGGATCTGCATTATTTCCTATTATCATCAATCTCAGCGAGTCCGACCCTACATCTGAACAATAACCAGATACTATTATTAATAAATTCTGAACGGTACTTCATCAAACGCTTGATTGTGAAGTATTGTTGATTCAACACGCGACTACAATTAAGACTCATGTCGGTGACAACTGCCAAGCGAAATCGTTGCTCAACTGTCCGAACCCAATAGACTCATAATAGTCTACTTACCGCCCGTGGAGAAACAATAATTTAATTTTATATATATTACTTTCAATGTTCGGCGGAAGCCACCCACCGTGTTCTGTGAATTATGTGAGTTTTTGTTTGGATAAGCGTAAAGCTTGTGCTCTGATACGGTTCTGACAATTTCTCGCATGCAGTGGGTGTTTATTGAATTAGGATTTTTGATTACATGGATCAAGAATAGGTCTCCGTGAAAAGACGAAATGTTACAGATTATCAGAGTCGAATTGAACGATAGTAACTCTGAATTGGCGCCCTGCATTGAGCGCAAATTTATTACTATTTTTTTAATGGCTATTCATTCATGCTTTCATAATTTTTTACTTTTTTATGGAATTCAGGGAAATTCCGATCACAGATACGAATCTGCGCATAGTGGATATATACTACCTGGGCTGAAAAGTCTCGGGTCTAACATATAGATGACGCTAGTCTTATTGCATTAACCGCTTTTCCACTTAGTACTAACATTCAAAGGAAAGCTGTTGAAGTTTCATGATATTCTACTGATAAATTTGTGAGTAATTGTGCTGAGGGTGACACGAAATTGTTTTGATCCATTGTTTTGATAATAACAAAAGTAGTGTTGCAATTTCACACTGATTTTAATTGGAAAAATACCGTGCAAGCAAAGCAATAGCTTGAAAAGTATTATGAGGACTCCGCTTCATCAGAAGCAACAATTAAACAGTGGTTTGCTGATTTCAAACGTGGTCGTTGAGACCCCGATGATGAAGTACGCAGTGGACGTCCAAATGAGGCAGTAACACCAGAAAATATGGAAAAATCCACAAAATCGTTTTGAATGATCGAAAATTTTAATTGCGTGAGGTAGCTGACACTGTAAAGATATCAAAGGAACGTGTTGGCTTCATATTGCATCAACATTTGCCTATGAGAAAGTTCTGTTCAAAGTTGATGTCGCGCGAGCTCACCGTTGACCAAAAATAAGAACGTCTTGATTTTGAGCAGTGTTTGGCCATGTTCAAACATAACAAACCAACATTTTTATGTCGATGTGTGACAATGAATGAAACATGAAATCATCACTTCACTCCGGAAACAAAACAATAGTAATCTGAGTGGAAAGCAGCTGGTGAACGTCGTCCAAAGTGCCGAAAGCACAACAATTGGCTGGAAAGGTTATGGCCTCAGTATTTTAGGATGTGCGTCCTTCAATATTCATCTACTATCTGGAGAAGGAAAATACCATCGACAGTGAATATTATATAGCGTTATTGGATCGTTTGAAGGCTGAGATTGCAAATAAAGAACCGTATATGGCAAAGAAAAAATTTTGCTTCATCAAGATGACGCACCGTGTCACAAGTCAATCAAAACAATGGCAAAACTTCTTGAATTGAACTTCGAATTGCTCCCACCTCCAACGTATTCGCCAGATTTGGCTCCCAGCGACTACTGGCTATTCGCAGACCTCAAAAAAATGCTCACCGGTTTCGCTTGAATAAAGAGAGCATTGCTGAAACTGAGGCTAATATTAAGGCAAAAGATAAGTCATTCTACAGAAGGGGCATTGGAATATTAAAGCGGCCTTGGAATGATTGTGTGGCTCTTGTTGTTGATCCCCATATCAATGAGGCATATTCCATGAGTGAAGGATCAATTGAGAAATAAGCTCCTCTCAGATAGTCCTCAGTTATTTTGTTTTTCAACTGCCTTATGACATACGTCACCACTGAGAGTTGTTTCTACAACTTCCGTGTCTCCCAATTTGTATTGTGGATACGTCATCAGCAAATCTAATGGTGTAAACAGAATTGCTGATATTCAGTACACTGAACATCATATTGATCACATAAATAATAAATACCACCGGGCCAAAAACTAATCCTTGCGGTACTCACTGCTCTATTTTCACAAAATCTGATACTTCGTTCTGCCACTTGATGTCCTATTTTGGAAGTACGTCTCAAACAAATTAGTTGATTTCTTCTAACTCCGTAACGTTTGAGTCTTTCCATCAGTAATGTATGTATGATTTACTATGACAAAAGTACGTGAGAAGTCATAAACTTTGCTGATGAGTATTGTCGGTTCTCAGAGGCGTCCAGAATATTTTAATACCCATCATATAGAGCAGAGATTGTTGATTTACCGGTCCTATAGCCGTGTTGAAAATTATTTGATAGTTTATTATTTTCAAAAATTCAACTAATCTATTTCTCAACACTATCTCAATCATATTTCCTAGTATTGATATTATTAATGCGGGACGATAACTTTTTGCACTGTTTTAATTTGGTCCAAAAGCTTTATTATAGTTTTTATAAAAAATGTGTCTAATAGGTTGATTGTCTTTTGTGAAGGTTTCTTTTCTTAATACTTTAAAGTAGATTTGATACGTTTATTTTTCTGAAGTAAAACTATAGTGGAAATGAGAAATTGGAAATGAAAAACACATAGATATTATGATTGCTTCGGTGAAAGTTGTTCAAACAAATATATTAACGAAATATTTAAATTTGTATAGTAGTGGTCTCAAAATTTTTGCGATTTCATCAATTTGACTGTCCCATAGCATATGTGCATCAATTGTTACTCATAGAAATTTGAGTTCCCTTTTAGTATGTATTTTGATGCTTTGAGAAGCAGCATTCATGTCTGTTGTTCGGAAATTGAGAATAATGCTCGTATAACTAGAGGAAGGCACAAAATTCGATTGTTCGTAGTTGACGATTAATTTTTTATGTTGAAACCAATAAAATATTTTGATGAGGTCCTCTTCAGTTGTTGTTTTCAGTTTGCTTCGCGTTTTTACCGTAAATCTGATTGCTAAATCTTCAAAAAATATTACATTTCCAGTGATTTCCAGGGCAAATGACTGTCAACTTTGTTTCGTTATCAAAAATTGCCTATGATTTTTTCCATCTTAAAGACAATCATATTGTCACACAGTAATTGAAATTTGTTTTCTAATTATTTTCGTACAATATGAAATTTTCTATTATTTTATCAGAAATACCTTGACATATTGGCAGTTTGAAATCTGTCGGTTTGGTCATGTAACATTATGTTTTTGAACATTCTTATACTAGTATAATATAAAGTATATGAAAAATTCTAATTCATGACCTTTCAATTCGTTCCATTTTTGAATAGATGTCAATATGGCAAAAGTTTAGACCATGCTTAATTACACGAAATAAAAGTTGTAAGAAGTATTATTTCCCGTTACAATCTTCATCTAAACAAAGCAGAATCAACAGGAAATGGAATAAACTGTTATATTTTCTATAGATTTTCATGAATATATACGGTCGAAACAAATCGTTGCACCAATGTGAAAGTTTGGTTTTGAAAACAAAAACTTCCTCTGTCATACCTAGTATTCTCATAAATGTTAATAAATTTGTCATCACTAAAAAAAAGGGTTGTTTGAGTCGCTTTAGATCAAATTTCACCAAAGACTCATTAATCTTGACCAGCTGGTTAAGCTTCACCAGATCTAGAAAACTCTACTCAGCTAAATAATGACTGAGTGGAATAATGAGATGACATTGTGGAAATGATGGATAAAAGTACAAAAATGAATAAAATGAGAATGATAATCAAGCATTCATAAATGATTAACGAACATTTGTGCTGTGAATGGGTCAATCTTTTCTAATGTGAAACTCATTCTGAGTTTATGAAAGGACAAATTACATTGTCCTGAAAGCGAATATGAAAATTTCTACATATAGTTCTTAGTTTCAAAGATACTGACGAAACAAAATTAGGAAAGTGCTTTTGCTGAATTTTCTGTACAATATCCTAATAGACCGAAAAATATTATGAATACTTCGAATATATAATTGATACATTTTTTTCAATGTCATTTAAATTGAATAATACGATTCATTGGGGTATAATTTTGATTACAAAAGCTAACTTGGACTCGATAATATACAGTGGAAATTGAATTTAAAATCATCGAAATTTACTTTTTTGAGGTTTGTTGTCAAAACTTCTCTGTAATTTGCACGACAATAATAAGTCTGTTTATTACCCACATTGGAAGTATTGTTGATTTTGCTGAGGTCAATTCATGTTTGAGGGAAAGCAATATGGCGGTTACCATTGGAACAGCGATGTTTTTGAACAATATTTTGAGCAATATTTCCACTCTGTGGGAAAAAAACAATTGTCTATAGTACGTTCAAATGAAGGTCGTTTCACAGTATATGTTGTCGACAAGATGTAACACAAACGAAGTATTATTATTCTGCGTCTGCCCCCCCTAAACGCTTGTCGTTTCTTTTGTTCAAGATCCGTTTGCGAAAAAAAGTTTTGGGAAAAAAGTTTTAGCTTTCTACCAAAGAAACGAAAAAAATCCAATTTTCAAAATTAACACTATACAAAGAGGTAACTTTGGGATGTCCATCAGTGCCGATGACAGTGTTCCATGTAGGTGAAATTTTACTTCTTTCATTAATTATATTGTGTAGGATTCCTGTATATTGTATCTGATTCGATTTCATTATAAATGTTTGGATTACAAAAGTGTTTTTGTATGCTTCGTGTTATTCCATGTTCGAATGAAAGTAGCTGTTTCGAAAAGGCTTTTTCTTCCAGTTTGTGTCTGAAAGTAACTTTTCTGCATGATGTACACACCCCTTTCTTTCCCAAAAAATGTTGTTTGAGCAATCTATTTTCATTTATAAGCATTTATTACCTTTTATTGTTAGGAAACATAATATACTTGAATTTAAATCGAATTACATATTTTTTCTCATATACACCTGCATAAAGTTCTCCATTATAATTTTTCATTTTTTCAGATTGTGGACCGTGAGAATTTCCAGAAAGATCCAAAGAACATTAATAGATATTCAATCCAATCAATTTGTATTTTACAGCGAACTTTGCCGATACAGAACAGAAACAAAAAAGGGCTTTCCTGATCATACGAGTATACAATTGAACATAGCACTAAAAACCTCATCATTTCCATAAGTAGAAACCGGCCGTGTCATTTCTAAGTCCAGGCCGCAAGCATCTGTTATAATCTCTTACATTAACCAGGTAATGTCGAGTTCCTATTACGAGTAGGCTTAATGTCCCTTTTAACGAGTATCTTTAAATGCCATAACTTCAAGGAACGTAGCAAATGGCATTCATTTCACGGTATAATTTCAAGTAACGACCGTCAAAATTTCAACACGTCTAGTCGTTTTTTCGAAACAAGACGCTAACGCCGTTAAAATGTTGCCAAATGCCTAACAATACTATTTTAAGTCGTGAAACATGAAGTGACAATGGATGAACAGGACGAATTCTTGTTTCGTCCCGATCTTGTGTTAGTAAATAGATTCATACAGGGTGTCTCAAAAAGCGATCAATCTGAATGAGTGGGTAAAAATTTGAAAGGTACCGCCAGAGAAATATGTTTCAATCCGGTTCTCTTCTTTTATAATATAGATCAGAAGAGTAACATTATTGTATAAACGCGAGTTTTCCCCCGCGAGGGGCACCCCTGTTGGACTATTTAGAAGTTCTTTTCCATTGCACATCTAAAATAGAAAACGACACTACATACAAAATTTCAGCCTCCACAAATATACCGTTAAAAAGAAACAGTATGGTAATGTAACTTTATTGTATTCTAACGAATCTGAAGCCGCCTCTGATCGATATGCCGGCTGGTAAAACTCTAGTCGAGTACCGAACAGACCACAGATTTCGAGAAAGGACCGTTACATTATATAAGCACGGCTTCCCAACCCAAGAGGGCAGCTCAGAAAGAGAATTGAGCGGCTAAACAAGAAATTCAAATAGTGGAAATAAATTAAGTGATAGTTGCTAAGTGTAGTAAATAAATTAGTTTGTGATTAGTGAAATATTGTTGGAAATAAATGTGTTAAGACAGTTAATTCTTTAATTTGTTACAGTATGAACGTGATTTTTTCCCCGCGGGGGGCGCCCCTATTCAATATTTGAAAGTCCTATCTTGTTGCGCATCTAAGACTTAAGAAGCACCAATATACCAAATTTCAGGTTCCTAGGACTTACAAGTACGGATAAACAGAGATGAATGAGTGGGTGTTAATAGATTGACTTTCGCATTTATGAATACAGATGTGACTTTCCACATATAAGGGATCAAGCTCTCTAAATTCTTATGGGAAGTTGTAAAAGAAGTAAGCAACACACATAAAACGAAACGCCCCATTACTCAAATAAAAACTGAAGAGGATGTTACTGTAACAGATAAACATGCAATCGCCAACGAATTCAACTTTATATATTTCACCTTAGGAAAAAAAATGGCAGATAAGATAAAAAAAAAACCCAAATTTCCTATATTTCCCTGAAACTGTACCAAATTCTTTTGTTCTTCTTCCTACCAACAGAAATGATATCAAAGAGGTTATCATAGATCTAAAGCCAAAAAAATCCACTGGAATTGACGGTATCTGTTCTGAAACGTTGAAATCCATTTCTTTGTATATCGAGGAGCCTTTGGCATTCATTTTCAATATGTGTATGGATACAGGTTTCTGGCCAACAGCACTAAAAAAAAACAATAGTTATTCCTTTATTCAAGAACGGCGATGGGACAGTGGTTACAAATTACAGACCCATTTCCCTCACTACACACCTGAACAAAGTTTTTGAAAAAATCCTTAAAAAAAGTTTAACATCGTACGTCTCGAAATATAACATAATATCTAATCGTCAGTTTGGGTTTCGCGAAAAAGTATCCACTCAGGACGCAATCATAGCTCTCATCACAGATATATCATCAGCTCTTAATGAAAATAAACCATGCCTATGCGTATTCATCGACTTGTCGAAGGCATTCGACACAGTTGACTATGACCTTTTATTGAAATCCTTGGAGGATATTGGTATAAGAGGCAAAACTTTGAATTTGTTCAGAAGTTACCTCACTGATAGATTCCAGTGTGTGAGAATTGATGACGTGTTGAGTGACACGCGGAAAACTGTTATTGGGGTTCCCCAAGGCACGGTTTTAGGACCAATCCTTTTCAAAATATATGTGAATGGACTGTACTCTATCGAAAGCAAAGGTAAAATATTAGGTTTTGCAGACGATACGGCTATTTTCTACAAGGCGAATGGCTGGGAGGAACTGAAAAGTATTGTTGAAACTGATCTCGGATCGGCTTGAACATCGATTGTTGACAGTAAATTTCGATAAAACTCATTATCTACCCTTCAGTTGCAATAATTTCAGTAATCCTTCTTTTTCACAATTGAAGATTGGACAACATGTAATACTTCCCGAATCAAAAGTGAAATATCTAGGTGTGATAATTGATTCACATCTCAAGTAGAAGGCACATATTCAATATATCTGTAATAAGTTACGTTGTATACTATACAAATTCAAATATTTGTTGAAAATACTGACATACTCTGATCTCAAAATTCTATATCACGCACTCGTGGCGAGTCATCTGAGCTATGGAATCGCTTGCTGGGGTGGAACATTCCGTATACACCTTCGTCCACTTGAGGTGCTCCAAAACAGGTTCCTGAAATTGATACTATCAAAACCACCACATTATTCAACAAAATCATTGTATTCCGAAGCTAAAGTTTGCGATATCCGCCAACTGTTTTACTATAATATTGTCATAGCTTATTACAAGAACAGATGTTTCACTCTTCCGACTCACTTATACAACACCCGTAAAAAAAAATAACCACGTTATTCCTCAAACGCAAAAATCAATTTTCCAGCATTCATACAACTACCTTGCTCCTAAGCTGTTCAATACTATTCCCGACGAAATGCGCAGTATCACAATTATTCATTTGTTCAAGAAAAAATTAAGATTATTCATATTATCTCAACCAAGAAATTTTTTTGCTGAACTTGTTGACAAAAAAAATATTTGAAATTTGTGTGTTATGTTTGTTATATACCTGAACCCATATGATGCATATGTTTGCATGTACATCATTAACATCAATTCATTTAAGTATAAAGCAGTTTTATAATATAATCTATAATGCGCGTTATTATTTTTTGAATTTTTTTACAACAGTACCTATTATGAAATGAAAAATATCACCCTTCTGATCGTTCACCTTCTAGGTTTACAATTTGGTCATTTTATAGCCTTAACATTATTTTAAAAAAAGTGTCTGTTTGTATTTGTGTGTGTATGTGTTAAATTTTCTTTTTTAGGCGAAACAAGTGCTTCTGCACTTATTGCCATTTTACTTTATTCAACATAGCTATTATTTGTTTGTATGATTATAACTATTCTTTTTTATGAATAAAGTCATTATTATGATTATTATTATATTATCTGTTTGTTTTTCGCAGTTTGACTGCAAAAATATTTGTTTTAATATGTGCAGATGTTGAATTCTGATGAGACTCATCCTCCACATCGATAAAAATACTCATGTAGCAGCCAGTTGAGAAATGGAATAGAAGAGAACTGCAAAATAGAATTTCGATTGATAATGATTTATGGACAATTTAATTCAACACTGCAATCGGGTTTCACCCTTTCTAGTGTTGGATTGTGGATGTTTTCTTTTATGGGCACTGGGTTCCACTAGTTGTCTTGCATTGGAGCCCCAGAGAAAGACAGAAAAGCAATATCATTCGACGATTGATGTTGAAACTTGGCTTCTCAACAGACCGCCTTGAGGAACCTCGTGTATCTTTGATATTCATGGATTCAGCCTTCTGTCGATCCCGATTATAGCATATTCGTGAGAAAAGATGTCATCGCCTGTACATCTCGGACTTGTTCTTCAAAAGAGATGGTCCAGCAATGCGTTTTAGTCTATTTCCATTAGCAAGTCTGAACAGCGCTATCTAGTATTGGATCTTGAATTCTTTGCTTTCAACCTCTGGTTTCATCTAGAATAGCCTACAGATTACCAAAAATACTGTAGCAATCACAGGGGTGCAAATAGGAATAAGTTTGATTGATGGTGATCTATGGGCACCTCAGTTCGACAAAGGTCGATGTCGAATTCAACAGACTACTTTGGAGAGCCTCGTTAACTTTTGTATTGTTGAATTGAGTCTTCTGTCGAATTCATAGGTGACATTTTCCCGAAGAGAAATGTTATCATCTCCACTAACTCCTTCAAGGACGATTCAGTTCTGCAATGCATTCGTGATTGAGTTGAATAGCACTGATGAGACCTATAGTAGGTCGAAACAGCTCTGCATGCTATTGGATTTCGGAAGCTTATTCTTGGGCTCTGTTTCTGCAGATGTCGCAGCTTGGCTTCACAACGGACCTCCACGATGACTCACGTTTATTTCGGATAGAATAATTTTCTCTTGATATCGTAAAAGGAAGCTTCTCATATTTACTCATATGAAGGTATTTGTTCAGTATTTTCCAAATCTACAATTTGAATACATGATAATAGAAAATCTACTGAATATCTACCAGAAAACTTCATTTTGATACATACAAAAAATTTCACGTCTCTCACATTATAGTGCATAGTTATCATCAAAACTTCAAACACCTCGCTATATTTGTTGAACACAAATACACCACTCATTGTTTGAATAGAAATGTGGCTTCGAGCAATTCTTCAGCACTCATTAGGAATTCCAGGGATTACTGGGATTATAGCGGTTCGCTGTGGGTTTTTAGAAGCAGCTGAAAATGATAGGAAATTTAGAAATTCTTATTTTGAATGGCATTATCTTGTCACAATAAACTAATCCGTTGTAATGCTATAATGCGTAATTTCACATCAATCATGGCGAGGCTTGTTCTAGTTTCACTGATCTCATATATTGCTCCAAGTGGATGATATGTAACATAATTCTAACAAGAAATGGTCAAAGTGTCACGAGAAATGATATTTTTCATTTAAGGCGCCAGCCGCGTAAAGATGACCATATCTGTAACTTTGGATGTTTTCGTTGTACTGTGATGAAACACTAGCCACAGTTATATACATATACAGTGTGTTCCAGCAAAACTTGTTATCCCTTCATATTACACATTTCTTCAAGAAAATTACTATTGCTGATGAATCAGGAGATCACGCAGACTATTCTGGTGATGGTCCTCGCCTTCCAATCCATCTTCCATGATAGAAGAATTTCACTAGTTCGGACTTCCATTGTCTACTATATAAAATGATTTGAAATCCCTGAAACATCTAAAAAAGAAGAATTGAAAATGAATAGCTGAAAATAACAATTATATTAACCAAAATAAACCTGAAATGAAATAATAGTGAAATAAAAAAAAATCTGTTTAAAATCTGTTTTTCCGTTAATCAGCTGTCGCCCCCATACGAACGTCAACTCTCAGAAGTTGAGAAACTTGTGCGAGCTAAGGACTAACGAGGTATTACCTTTTAACGTGTGATTCCTAACACGGTTGCAGAATCATTCCAGCTTCAACCAGATAAATTCTCTCGAGAAAAATATCTGGTCGAAGCGGGAATCGAACACACGACCTTCCGATCGTGAGTCGGACGCACTACCACCGCGGCCAATTCCACTTCCACTGGTTCCATGGGAGATGACCGTTTTTGGCGGGAGTTGGCCATTTTTCGCTTCTCACGGAACCACTGAAGCGGAAAATGGAAAGCGGGGATAAGTGAAAGTACTCGAACGACCTATAAATAGTCATCTCTCAGAGGAATCAGTCCAGTCATCACCCGAAAACGATTGTAGATACTAACAATCGAAACGTCGTGAACTAACGTGACTTGGAATCTCTCCACTTTTTATTTTTATTTTCTTTTTTCATTTCTTTATTTTTATTCATTCAATTGTTCTATTTTTACTTGTATTTTATTTCACTATTATTTCATTTCAGGTTTATTTTGGTTAATATAATTGTTATTTTCAGCTATTCATTCTCAATTCTTCTTTTTTAGTTGTTTCAGGGATTTCAAATCAATTTATAAAGTAGACAATGGAAGTCCGAACTAGTGAAATTCATCATGAAATATTGTCAATCACCTTCAAACAAACGTTCCATAATAGAAGTTATCAAAAAATTGGTCGACGATGAACTAGTGGGAATTTACAAACCTGAAGAAATGGACTTTTTTAAAGTTGTAAAAAATCAGTATCGTATTACAATTTATGATACAAGTGATAAATAAATTCATAGTCATCTAGAGGCAGCATTAGCAAATTTAACATCAATAAAAAATACAGAATATACAAAAATAATCTAGTTGAATGTACAGAGTGTTGTAAAATGATTATATAAATTTCCCCTGCAGTGTATTGTTCTCTAACAAAAGTTCCTTTGGGTTGAGTGGCAAACAAGTACGACTGAAAATGATGTGATGTATTTCCACATTTATGCAAAGACATTTTTTGACAGACAGTTCAGAAATTTAATATTTGAAAGTCATTCTAAACATAGTTTGGACGTCCGCTGAGAACGAAATTTTCTAGCTCTTTCAACTGCGAATAAGTCAATTCAAAGAAACATCAATATGTCTTTGATCAGTCATTGACGCCATACCATTCAATATCTCTTCTCCAGTGGAGTTTCGAATTAATTTTCCGTGTATTAGGAGTTGTACAGCCAGTGTTGACAATGTTTCTAATGGGAAATGCAAGTTGTAAAATGTCAGCATTGCATTACCTGATAGCCTTCATTGCATAGCCTGATCTAATACTTTCTTCTTCAATTTTCCACTAGTAATTGATCTCCGATTCGATTGTGTCCAAATCGAAAAATGTTTCGTGCAACGTAAATATCAACATTGTATTATGATTTCATATTGTTTTTTGAGTGTACCTACAACCTTCCACAATCTGAAAAAATAAAAACTGAATCAATAGATGATCTGCTGAAGTGTAGTAAATGTCAAACTGAAAAGTTAACCCCAAAAAGTTACTGCCAAAACTACTGAAAAGTCGAATCATCAGTAGCTTGTATTCAAGAATTTTGCCTACAAATTGAAAAAAAGCCATTGAAAAAATGCAATATCGATACTTACCTTTTTTAGGTGGTTATCGTTTCGGAAAACAATCCGTTTCTGTTTTCGAAACCTGTATTCACTATAAAAATATCGCCTCAAATGTGACGGTTCTAATTTCTTTCGACACACAAATTGTGGAAGGTTATAAACTCCAAAAAACAGGTTCAAATATTGAGCCCTCCCCAAAAAATGTAGTTCAAAGAATTCATAACAAGTTTCGTAATTTTTTCATCGAAATTTTGGGAGGTTCTGATCCCAATAACCTTCGCATAGAAACGGTTTCGAGCTTCAGATAGGACACAGTGTATCACAAACCTATTTAAATTTGTTGTGAAGCATTTTTTTTATTTCGTTTCTCGCTAAGAATCTATTTCATGATTTATCAAGCTGAGTTAGTTGGCTCACTCCAAGGCGTTTTTTCACCCTTTGAAGCTTGATGCCAAATAGTTGTTGGACTATAGTAAGGATTTGTTTAAATCTGTTTAAAATCGGTTTTTCCATTAACCAGCTGTCGCACCTCTATTAACGACAACCCTCAGAAGTCGAAACTTGTGCGAGCTAAGAACTAACGAAGCCTCACTTTTTAACCTGTGATTCCTAACACGGGTTGGACTCTAGCAAGTGAAAATCGATCGTTCAGCCTGGGGCTTGAACCACCGACCAACACGGCGGTCGATTTGAGTGAGTGAACAAAGCACTCACGTCGAACCGACTGGCTACCGACCGATAGTAGGGATGAAATACGATATCTAACAGAGCTTTTCACATGTCACTGTCATTTGAATCATCATATGCAGAGATTCTTGACTGTCGGAAGACAGTGTGTGTCGTCTCTGTTTGGAAAACGATGAAACAGCAGAGCATGTACTTTGAGCCTGCCCCGCTGGGCACGGAATCGGGTAGAGTTTGGCAGAGCCGTACACTCACCATCTGACCTGAAAGACCACACACCATACAAACTAATCGGCTTCGTTAAGAAGCTGGGTAATTTGGTCGAGTGTGAATAAATGAGAGCCACAATAAACCCTTGCGGGTTGCGGTGGAGGGTCGAATGGATCTATTCACTTTGGACCTAACCTAACCTAGTTTTATAATATATGTATTATACTTTTGCTGCTGTTTGAAGGTCGTTGTATTTGTCACCTCATTTGACTTCAATTGCTATTGGTTAGAATTGAAAACATCAACTAGCATCTAGAATAGCTCGCAAAAAGTGTTATGGAGAGTTCTTTTGTTAGAAGTCCGACCTAATCGGGACTACATGTAATTTGTGTTGCATTGAAGTATTTCAATTCAATAATCCACAACAGTATGATGAACGGATTAAATCAATATACATTTCGAAATTGAGTCTTCACTATCCAATTGAATTCAATAATGATATTCGGAAAAAGTAATCACATTGTAATTAACCAAATGGAAAATATCATAACCAAGCATTCATATTTTTTCCTGAAAGTAATGAAAATTCATTATTATTTTCATCACTTTTTTTGTGATAATGATAATGGTTTCGTTTAGTTTCCAATATATTTGAGTTCGTTATAAACTATTTGCACCGCCCAGGTAAACTAAATCAATATTCCCCCTGTATCGTCTCAAACCGGGGTCGTTTTCCTATAATACATCATCCTTGAGCACTTAATTTGATTTCTCGCCTCAATTCTAGAGTTTCTACAGTGAGTTTAGTACGCTTACAAAAAGGTAGGTGTAAAATTCCCATTAATGAGTATGTAAATCAGCCGGCAAATTATGGGGTCAGCTACCTGCCGCTTTAACAACCGATATAGGGCATTAACAGGGTCTCACGTGCACTTTGGCGCCTGACGGATGTGCATACATGCGAATCTACAGATGCTTTATGTATCGATTTCCAATGATTTTCAGGCAAGGGTTATCTTTAAACACACACAAAAATTGAAGGTCCAAACAACGTAGTATGTGCTGGGAGAACAACTAGAGCACATCAGCTATACGATATCCATCCAACAAAAAAAACAACCCAAACAATGATAGATGCATGATCAAAGCATGATTACCATGCACATTTGCATCTATTGGGTAAACACGTCTCCTTACGCTGGCCAATCCCATTGAACTGCAATCGGCTGGTGGAAAGTCATTGTTACAGTCTTGGAATGTTCAGTTATTTTTCTACGCCTGTGGTGTGTAAATATACGGTATTTTGAAGTTTAATTTTTTTTGAATGTCAAGTACTGATATAGCTGCAGAAACTGCTGATCTATGTCACTACACTCCGCCCAAAACCAATTTCTTATAAACAGCCGCGTACTATTAGAAAGTAAAATAAAATTTCGGTCGTTCCTTAATGCGACTTTGTACAAGCAGCCTTGTCTGGGAAATCACGTGCACTATGCACGATATGTTTTAGAGCACTCCGTTACTTGGGTGAACAAAGTTCAGGTGTGCGACATCCCGCTGCTCTTATAGCTGTTTGGTTCGATCCTTCTCCAATCGTTAGGAGAATCTTTGTTTTATGATCTTATTATGGTAATAAAAATCTAGTACCTACACGAAAAGTTCGACAGTCCCTTCACTCGTATAAATACAAATACCCCAGGACTCTCTCCAGTTTGTGCATCGCTTTTGGTTATGTCTACCGTAGTAGCAGACGAAACGTCAGGTATAAAAAAATGCAGACCACGGATATCAAACCCGGAAACATCGGACAAACTGTCTACTTCGTGATGATTGAATTGATAGGACATTAGGATACAGAATTATTTTTTAGGGTTATGTACATTTGTTTACTCCAATCAATCAAAGCCTGATGTTCTCCAGTGACATTGATATAAGATTGATTTACGAAAAAACAGAATACATATGTAACTGTACCATAGTTGTAACTATTTCAGCAAAAAATCAGTTGGGTTCAACGTATTTTGAGGCTGTAATGAAAGCATAACAAAAAAGAGAAATTTTCTGATTGATTCGGCCGTTACTTGATGAAGATCCATAGTAATTTCAAAAACTACATCTCAGGATTTGATCTCCACAAGCTTTTGTGGGGTTTTTGAAAAAAAAAAAGAGAAATTTTGGCAGCTCATATATTTTTTGATTTCGGTAACCCTCACCACAGCTCTTAGAAGACATACAAATGCTCTGTACAGAGGCGTATCGTTACCTGTCTTTCAATGCTGTTGGCGTTTGGCATTGTCTGAATAATTTGTGTTGTTTCTGATAAAAAGTCATCGCCTAACAAAAAACTGATCATCAAGGGTGTACATTATATAACATTTTAATCTACTGTAATACTACCTATAATAAGAAATTACAAAGAAGTTATCTTCCATTTGCTACCCCAATTGAAAGTAATTGAAGGTACGACACTGGCCAGCAAGGGGCTTGTCTTAATACAATAGCAATTTGATTGGGAGAGTATATATCTGCGTGATCGCTCGCCATCATGTTTGGCGCTTGCTTTAGCTTTCACAAAGTCTCCTGAAGGGAGAATTAAACAATTAACGAACGATTAAAGTAAGATAAAACATCTTACTTTATAGTGATGTTATATTAATTCACGAAATAAATTTTCTGATTGTCTTTTATAATGTCGAAGAAAATAAAAAATATTGAAGACGATTGACCTATCAATGTTTGTAGTATAGATACATAGATGTCGATATCCATTTTGACCACCAAATTATCTTCGGAAGAGAATGAAAATACAATGAGATTAGGGATTAGAATTGGCCATTTGTTAACTTATTTACATAATTACGTGCTATTATATATCATTAGAGCCGCAGTCTCCACAGAAGTGACCAACATGATTAAAAAAATATTGGCAGATCATTTATTGGCCCCTCTGAATGCGATAGGTTTTGCATATTTATCGCCTATTAAGATATATACTATGAAAACTGACATATTTATAATTGAATTATGATAATTTAATTTAGCTGGAAAAATTATTTCTGATAGGTTAGTCCAAACATAATGATTTAAAAAAACAATATAAATTTTTTCTACAATACCGTGTTACCGTATAAGGATGCAATTTCTACTATTTTCCAGCAACTCATTTTTCAACAGAGCATTGTTTGAACGATCATACGGTATTTTTATCAACTTTGAAACTGATTCAATAGATATAAACGACCAAGTGGGTCACTGAAAGACTAACTGGTAACATGTTATTTTTATTATTTATTCTCAAGTAGCACTTGAGAAGAAGGTACACATTTTTCCAAAACCATTCCATTTCATCTCTCTATAAACACACATTTTCAGTGGGCACGTTTTTAGTTGAAAAATGTTGAAATCTTGAAGAAGTCATAAGAATTTAAAGCCCTACAAAAGGTTAAAAGGGTTGAAATATAAACACCTACATTATGAATTTGTATCGAGAAAGTCATCTAGAGAGTAGAAACTAGTTTGGAGTCGAAATAGCACCAGCTCCATTTCATTAATTTTTATGGTATTCTTAAATAAGCTTCGAAAGCTTTGGATGAGGATTATGGCAAGATTTTTCAGATGGGTTTTCACATATTTTTATACCTTACTACTTTATTTTCCGATTTTGTATATATTTGTGTATAAACTTGGAATTTCAAATTTCTCTCGATCATTTTGTAAAATGCAAATTTAAATTTGTTCAAATGCTTACTTACCACCTGCCCGGATCTAAAATATTTCATTTGAAACATTCTCCCACGTTTCGAAGCATTTCCATAGTGATTCGGTAGTACTCTTGCACAATTCGTTGTCACAAAAAATCAAAGGGAGATAAATCTGGTGTCATTACTGAATACTGACGAATAATCAATACAAAATGCGGGAAAGAAGGAACCTCCCACCAAACTAGCTATTCAGATCAACATTTTCCACATTACTGGATTGGCAGAAGAAATAGCTTTGAACTGCCAGCGAGATCACCAGATTTGTCTTCATTTGATTATTTATGGAGGCATCGAAAACCAGTCCACACCTGATGTCTGTGAAAAACTTATAGAGTAGAAAATTTTAAGGACCTTGAAAAGACATCTAATAGACAAGACAACTAATAGCGATCCTAGCCACCTCTGTATTTCGAATATCTGGTGCCATCACACCCCTTTCGCTGCCCACTACTTAAGGTGGTTTTCTGAATCATAGTATCTACTATATATTTTTTTTTTCGTTTCTAGAATACGAGTAGTCTCTATTTAAAAACATCAGTAAAAAATTATTTTATATCTGAACTTTTCCATCCATAGTTAAAAAGGTAAAACACGTGTATTACAAATTTCTGGTCAATCAGTTCTGAAGGAAAGTGTGTGGCTTAACGAAAAAAATTTAGGTCGATAGGAAGCGTAGACAATCCTTTTTCGAAGTTTGGTTTTATTGTTAATTATGAGTCAGATTAACGAAGACAAATAACTTTCTGTAAATGAATTTACTACCTATTAAAAACGACTAAAATTCTTAATCGACCGCGTCTAAATGGTATGTTTCAGTTTTGTTCTAGGATTATATCAACATCACCATGAGCATGTAAAACAGAGGCGTAGACTGTAATTTTTTTTACTGTTATCAAATATTCAATTATCGGAAGTATATAAATGAAAAAAATATTTCAAATTTAAAATTTTTATGTCTTGAGAAATTTGATTGAACATATGGTGAATTCATTACCTAATTTACCTTCTAAATGGTAACAATTAAAAAATATATCTTCACAACCATTGTCATGGTGCAATACATACTATGCATTTTTATTTCTGATTGACGATTTGATATGACGATTTGAAAAAGAATTCATTTTTTTCATTTAATAATGTGGCATTCCGTTGTTCAAGACTTTGTGGATGTTCGTGAGTAGGTGCAGTGTCCTGAGTTTTCTAGTTGCAGCCAACGTGATGTCGTCATGACCGGTGATATGTAGTCGTATTTTCGACTGCCAAAAGAAAAACGAAGGCAATTGTTTTGGATTCATTGAAGATGGAGGAAATCAGATTTTCGGTCCAAACATCATTATTGCCGACTTTTTGGAGTTTATGAGCTGATGAAATGTATAAGATGGTCACGACTAATGAGGTTATGAGCGGAATCAATGTCAGGAAACTGAAAAGAGAAGTACTGTTGAGTATCATCTGCGTAATGATGCATGTTGCATTTTTCTAAGGACGGATGGAAGTCACAAATAAATAAGCTGAATGGTAAAGGACCAAGAATGGATCCTTGAGGAACACCATTAGTTACAGGCAGAGTCTCTGGGCTGATACCGTTCACCATAATCTTTGAATTCGGTTCGATAAGTAATTTCTAACCAGAGACAGCGAATTCACAGAAAAACCGAAGATGTTGAGTTTATCGCACAGAATGTCAAAGTAAAGGGCGTCGAAGGCTTTACTGTAGCCCAGAAGTACTGAACAAGTTAATTTACTTTCATCGACAGCCTTCAAGAAGTCGTCGGTGTGTGATGATTTGGAATTACAAGAAAGAAAAAATACATTCGAAACAAATGTTTTCATATGAACGCTGAATTATACGAAAAACAATTATCTCTATTCCGTTTGTATTCCAAACATTCGTAATGGAATCGAATCAGATATCATTCACAGGATTTCTACACAATATAATTGATGGAAGAAGTAAAATTTCACTCACAAGGAACACTGTGATCCTCACTGCTGGACATCCGATGCTTCGCCTATCTTTCCCAAAAGGAAAAATTGTTTTATGCACCTCAATGTAATACAATGTTCAAATGGAAGTAGCTGGTTCGAGAGGGCTTTTTCTTTTAATTCGTATTTTGAATGATCTACACATCTTTGTAAAGACTTTCATTCCTCCCTTTGTAAGTTTTTCATTTGTTTATATAAAGATGGAGACGTGGAAAGCCAAATATGTATTCTTTTTCACTTTCTAGCCGAACCTCTTTTGGAGAAAATGCTACATTCATACTTTTCATTTTCAAAGTCTTCAAAAAAGTAAATCTGATGGAGAAATCGATGTGAATTCAGGATTTTCGTTCCGAAATGGGTTAACGGTTATTGATCCCCATAGAATAACGTTTTTTGCATTATATCATAATTTCATATCGATTTCGCAGAGTTTCATTTTGAATTCATCCAGATACAGTTGATGTTAAAACCCAAATCACCCCCACTATATTCACGCCACTGGCAAACAAAAAATTTTTTTCTACACCGTCTCAGGTCCCAATTATCACACATGGTTTTCAAATCATAAACATTTGAAGATGCACCGTGGATGAGATATTCACCTTCCAGTTGGTTATTTTTAGGCCGCATAGTGGCGAAAGTTTAAGGTCTATCGTCGGGACTTTTACTCTGTTGATTTACAGGGTTGTCATCGACATCTGTATCAGAACTTACTTCGGGGCGGATTTATCAGAAGAAATACACCCAATGTATGATTGCGAAGAGAATGGTTTTTCCAGATAGTTTTATACCTCTTGATCACCACCTGGTACCATACTATTTTTTGTAGTATGATAGCTACACTTCGAAAATATTTGACGATACTTCTGGAAAATGTACTAATGTTAGTTTTCTTACAAATACCTCTTCTATATTTGAAGCGTGTTGTTTGGTATAGTATTGTTCATAGGTAATGTTTGTTTTGTTCATATCATTACTTGTGACTAAGAGTATTTCATTGGGCGTTTCGAATCTTCTAATTTAACTAGAGCAAAGTGGGTGTGAGATAGCACCAATTTTTTTTATTCGTTTGAAGTACCTATTGATGCCATTAGGTGTGAAATTTAACATCAATCAGAACATATGCTTTTCAGTATGAGAAATACTGGTAAAATTAGACTCACATCCAAGTGTACCAAATTTTCACGTGTTTACATTGACGAAAAACTGACCTGGTAGAAATACTCTTAATTTCTAGGTGAGAGACAATCGAGCTTTACTTTCTTACTATGAAGTCTTTCGAAAATCGTGAACTTGAGTACCATACTCACAACATATCAGAGCCTCATACAGTATGGTGACACTCTAGTCATTGCTCGCAAATCTTCAGTATACCTAGAAGTGCATTGAGAGTTGAGTCTGGTTTGAAATACGGAGACGACTGTAGGCACAAATTCGCCAACCAGTTTGGCATTATCAGGAGATGATGCTCTGATGTGGAGAAAGTGCTTCCAGAAGTTCCAATGTCAACTATCAAAACATATACAGTGCATTTCTTCAATGTCCCCCCTTTTATTTTTTGAACGAGTCAACTCAAAAAATTGAAATTTGGGATAATGAAGTTGATGCATGAATATTTCATTTTGACGTGAAATTGGCGACTGGGCGCCATCTGGGAAAAAATCAAATGAAACAGGGGGTCTAGTGACACATCATTCTGAAGCTCCTGATGAATACTTCACAACCCTAGAATATGAAGTCAATATCTTCAACTACTTCAAAATGGCGGAACTTTTAATAATTGCCTGATACATTGACATTTAACTACATAATATGAGGTAATAAGCTTGAGATCAGTACAGAAGATGCTTGAAATGTTTGCCTTGAACTTTCCGACATATGACAATTTCGTACACCTCGTGCTTCAAATATCTCCATTAAAAAAGTCCAAAGGTGTCACATCTCGCGAGCGGGCTGGCCGCTCCATCCAACGACCGAGAAAAGTAGTATCCAAATAATTTCTTACTGGTCTGGATTGTTGTGGTGGCACTCCATCTTGTTTGAATACGATATCAAATTCATTAGGATTCGCTTCGACGATTTCAGTGATGAGAGGGTCAACAGTAGTTTCCAGCATATTCAAATACAGTTCCCCTATTAAACTTTGATCAATAAATAGCGGTTTTACAATATGGTTTCCCGAAATTCCTGCCCAAACGTTAATTTTTCCTGAATATTGGGTATGTGTTTCCCAGAAAACGTGAGGTTTGGTGTCACTCATGATTTCGCAGAATTCTGTTCTTTGATCAGGGTCATCTTCAGTTAATTGGTGTACCATTTCAATTTTGCATGGATGATAACTATTCCTCTTCAAAAGTCTCCGCACAGTAGAAGGAGACACCTCACAAACATTCGCGACGAAATAAGTAGACTGTTCAGGATTCACTACCATCTCGCCAATTATTTGCACTTGCTGTTCTTCCGGAATGGACGGATGACCTGGGGGCTTTTTGTTATGTACACTACCGGTAGTTCTAAATTTGGATACAAGTTCCCTCAAATATTTTCTACAGATAGGACGATTCGGAAACCATTCATTGAAAATCCTTTCGGTCTCGTGAAAGTTACGCGTCGCACCGTGAATAAAAATCGCTTCAAAATTTTCTTCCAATGGACGAGAATTGACCATTTTTGAGATTGTTGACGTGATACCTTTCTACTAGTAAAACCGAAAACTAAATGAGAATATTTGTCGTTTTTATATACAAAAAATAATCTAACAAACCTTATCGTGTTGTTGGAATTGCCACATGGAAGATAAAAAGGAATATTTATAGAAATTTGTTTGTCTTCAGGAAATTATTAAATGTTCCACCATTTTGTATTAGGTGAAGATATTGACTTCATATTCGAGGGTTGTGAAGTATTTGCCAGGAGCTTCAAAATGATGTGTCACAAGACCCCCTTTTCTATTTATTTTTTTTTCCGGATGGCACCCAGTCGCCATCTTGAAGATTTCATCTGTCAATTTCACTTCAAAATAAAGCATTCATGCATTAATTCCATTATCCCAAATTTTTTGAGTTGACCCTTTCAAAAAATAAAAGTGGGGGGGACATTAAAGAAATACACTGTTTATAAAATAAATCTTACATGAATATATAAACTGCTCCCAAATTCATGACTACCCTAATCGTGGAAACATCCAAGCCAATTACCTGAGACTGTCAAGAACACGCGATGGAATTTACTATTGGGCACCCAAGCTATACAACGCCCTGCCTGGGGAAGCCAAGGAACTAAAACTCAATACTTTCAAATTGAAACTTTCAGCTTGAGCATAAACTTTACGCTTGAGCTTAAACTTTACGCTTGAGGAAGCTATTATATAGCGTAATCTTCACGCTTGAGGAAGCTATTGTATAATATGAACTTCACGCTTGAGGAAGCTATTGTATAGCGTAAACTTTACGCTTGAGAAAGCTATCATATAGCGTGAACTTTACCTTGAGGAAGTTATTGTATAGCGTAAACTTCACGCTTGTGGAAGCTATTGTATAGTATGAACTCCACGCTTGAGGGAGCTTTTGTATAGCGTAAACGTTACGCTTGAGGAAGCTATTATAAAGCGTAAACTTTACCTTGAGGAAGTTATTGTATAGCGTAAACTTCACGCTTGTGGAAGCTATTGTATAGTATGAACATTACGCTTGAGGAAGCTATTGTATAGCGTAAACTTTACGCTTGAAGAAGCTATTGTATAGTGAAACACGTATTGCGGTTATTGTGAGACCCTTAATAGTGAAAATCATGTAATAAACTGTATTAATTAGTTCTAATTTTAATGACTGTCAGACTTTTAATGTGCGACTTCATCCCCTCTTCCAAGCTCTTTTGTACCTATTATTTTTGTAATTGTTTTATGTACAACGTGAAATGACTTGTGTAAACACTATTGGATCCTAGCGCCAATATAGAATTTGAAAAAAAATATCCGCCACAGCTTCTCTGGCTGGAGCGCATCCGAAACGTCCAATTTTCCATGACTCTGGCACATTATTCAGTTTGATTTTGACCGATGACATGGGTTATGTTGGCTTCGAGGACCGCTGTGGTCTGTGGCTTATTTGCATAAACCTGCGAGAAAACCCAACAAAAAAGTCTAACAGGGTCAAATCGCCCCATCTTGGTGGCCAGTGCATATCACCTCCACGTGAAATAACGATGCCCTCAAATTGCTCGTGCAGAATATACGCGTGCCACATATCGCCACAGATCATCCAATTCAGGCCGAAAGAACTTCGTAATCATCGACATATGTCGTTCTCAAAGAAATATGGATCGATACCGCCAGCCCAAAATCCACAAATAATGACATTAATAGGTCTTTCAAACGAATGAAAAATTTCGATGATATCCCACGCACACACTTTGTTTTATTCAAATCACTGAATAAAATACCCTATATTACTTGATTCATACAAGTACAAGAACAACTCATACTCGTCTGTGGTCTGGAGTTTTGAGGCGAATTGTTTGTAGTCGTTATTTTTTGCAGTAATCATGAAATGAATTCTACCACAATGCAATTTCAAAACCACTGGCTACATAACACTCTTATCGTGAACGTTGTGAACCTGTGGTAGACAATTCCAGCGGGTTAACCATATATTCATCATTAAAATAATAAATAAGTTTATTTTTTTAAAGAATTGGCATTCATAATTGCTTCGTCGTTATAGGGTCACAGGATTATTCTTACACAAATGATAAATTTACCAATAGAATAATTCAAAGTTTCAGAAATGAACAAGTGCCGAAAATAGAAAGCAATATGAAAATTTATTAAAGTTTTGGTAGCCTCATATTATAATAAATAAATGATAAATGGATCGTTATGAGGCAGATATCCAAATCAAGAAGTTGTTTCAGTGAGAAATGTTCTCTTAATGTTGACCAAAGTGTGTATGTAGATTTCATTTCTGAACCTCCAGAAAATATACATTTTACTTCTGAAATGAAAAGAAATTTATCAATTGTTTTGAAATCTTCAATTTTCAATAACTTCATAACAGAAAGCAAAATGCCTGTTCACAACGATGTGGTAATTAATGATCCAGTCTAAATGATGTATAGATCATTAAACCACATTTTTGAAAGTCGAATAATGTGTAACAGTTTTGTTATGTCATGTCAAAATGATTCTGGAAAATCTATAAAGCAAATGTAGAAATGTTGTACATTGTGTCTTATTGTAAAGTTTTGCTTTTGACGTGGACTATTCACGTCACATTTTATAAATTTTGAAAATGATTTATGGAATGATGAAATAACTCTTCAAGTAATAAATGAAATAATACGGAGATCAAATGGTTGTTATTCTTTCCATTCTTTCATGAGGTATACGGTGTTATCGCAAATCAATTGTCCACTTTTGGTAAATTTTTTATGAGCAAAAATGCGGAGTATTTTGAATAAGCGAACTAGTAGCATATCTATTGCTGATAAAGCTGAAAGAATGAAGAAACAATCGACCGTCGCGTTCATGAGTTTTAAAGTAATAAATCATTTTGTTCAGTAGAAACCACTGCTCATAAATTTTGGAAAACATTGAATTTCAAACAAAAAAGCTATCAACTTTTCTCAAAGAGTCAAAAATAACGTGGATAGTTGAATATTTTCGCTTAAAACAGTGTTGAAATATTAGGTAACATGACTCAACCTTAAACTGATATTAAGTAATGGCAGAACTGCACTCTATCTGAAAGGTTTCAATAAAAATATAAAATATTAGTAATTTTCGTAACATTTTGTGATTGGATGAATAAATTTTCCCAAAATCTGTGATGTATAACAAGGTAAACCATTAGCTTAGTTGGTCGAAGAATCGTTGATATATTGTTTTATGATAGCACTTTAATTGGTGAAAGGTATGTGGAATTTTTGATTGAAATTCTCTCCAATTTATGTAATGAACAACGAACATGAATGGATAGGACACCTAGGTACCAGTTCGGAACCTCTGAATTTCTTCTTGTGGGGTCATCTAAAGAACCTGATTCATTCGAATACATGGACGCTTTTTAGATGCAGTGAGGGAAGAATCAAATAAAAAGTGGTGAATCGAACTAAAAAAAGTTAGAGGAGTTCAAAATCTTGCACAAAAATGTGTTGAGAATATAGGTTCGAAATTCTAACATACTCATGTATCATTGAGTTGTATTGTGAAATATTGATCGTATATATTCATTTATTTCAGTTACAAACACGATTTTCATCCTAGGAGAAATGTTGATTATGCACTTTTTTGTGTACAATCTATTTTCTGGGTTTGTTGACCGTGGTCTGATAGTTTCGTCTACGACTGGTCTGATGTAGTCAAATGAACTTATCAAAAACGATGAGAAAACTGAAAAAGTCCTCTATTTATCATCATAGCAGATACTACTTCATAGTAGTAGTAATATAGTAAAAAAAAAATACTACTATTTAGTATTGTTGTTCGTCCACAGTCGTCGAAATGTCAGGAATAAAGAAAACATTCATACCAAGGCCAATAAAAACTGAGAAATAATTCTCACACAATTGTTTTGTTTGAAATTTCATACTTTTTCAAAAGAAAAGAGTTAACCAAATCGAAAACTGATGCTCAATTGTTTTATTTTCATTCTTTCATTTTTATTGACTCCACTGGTTTGTAAATTCCGATAATGTTATATTCTGGCTAGTAATAAAGTTAACATAAGTGAACACTCAGTTTGGACACCACGTATACAGGGAAACCAATTAAGTCGGCATCATAAAGTTTTTTTTCATTAATAGCTCTGAATATTATTGGAGTTTTTTCCCAACACCAAATCGCTACTTTCAACATCTCGACACGTGTTTCGATCACCAAGTGATCACCTCCAAGAGGAAGATTAAACTGAGAGAGAGAGAGAAGTTAAAGTGAGTTTAATCTTCCTCTTGAAGATGATCACTTGGTGATCGAAACACGTGTCGAGGTGTTAAAAATAGCGATTTGGTGTTAAAAAATTAATAGTTCTGCTTCGATTGGAAAGAAAAATAACCAAAAAAGGTTGTCACGTGATTCGTATCATCTGTTCAATTTTAATTCCTTTCCGAAAAAATTTCAAAATCCGGAATCAAAAAGTTTGTTTTTTTTTGTTTGTTGTTTGTTATTAAATGAAAAACTAGAATTTTGTATTCGTTACTGTGTTTTCTAGTTTATTTCCAGTTTATTTTCACAACTAACGCTTTTTTGGCCTTTTTGAACTTTTATTAATGGCTGGTCATCACAAGGTTAGATCTAAGAGTAGCCATTAGCTGAATCTCGCCTTCTATTGATCAAATAGGAGGGTTACATAATTATATTGCGATTTATATATTTGTTTTTTTCTTAATAAAGACGATTATCATTATTTAGTTGAGTTTAATGCAGACTGCACATGTGGGCTGAAAACTGAATTGAAAAAATATTGTGGAATACCTTTTTTAGTCTCACCAATAATCTCAATTCTATTTTTTTTTGTAAAATTAACATTGATAGATTGCAAATATCATGTGACTATATTTTTTAAATTATTTCTCGTCTCGATGGAGGCAGAGATTGATGCCACAGACGAATTTCGAATGGAGTAACCAAAAAAAATTTCATATGATGTAACTTCACTGATAACATAGTATGTGAGTGATTTATAAAATGTGAAAGTTTCAACAATCTACTTTATAGCGATAATCAATTTCTGAACTAAGAGTTGAACTGACCCTGATATGTATAATACAATATTTTAGAGATTTATAGAAGTTTCAATGGAGACATCCTATAAAAAATTCAAGCTGACACACACGTGTAAGGTACGTAATACCTACTTTCTACAAATACTAAATCAAACCCGCTTAACTGAAACTGTAACCGAACAATTTTAATAACATTCTTAGTGAATTGCTTCACCATAATAAATATTCAAAATATAAGGAATTGCTTATATTTATTTTAAACGTCCAAGCTCCAGAATACAGTATTTTCCTCAATCGAATCGAAATTTCATTGATTTCCATAACAATTATTATGTAATAATCTCGATTACCCTTGTCAGCAAAATCGTTATTCACCAAACATTTTTTTTTAGCGAAATTGATTATGATTAGGAATCACACGGTCAAAGGTAAGACCTCGTTAATCCTTAGCTCGCACAAGTTTCGACTTCTGAGGGTTGTCGTACGTAGGGGTGCGACAGCTGGTTAACGGAAAAACAGACAGATATTGAAATGTTGCTTTACGTTAGATTATAAAAATGAAATTTTACCTATCAACCATAGGTGGAGAACAAAATATTTCTTTTGAGTTCTAAAATTTATATTTTACTATTCTTTTCTGTGTGTATGTGTTTATTGGCTTTTCAAAGGGACTGTGGCTGGAGAGTCTAGCGGCTCTCCTTTTGTTTGCCTTTATTAGATATTTTTATATTGAAAAATTACTTTGTTTTATTTTATATTGTGGTAAACAAGAAATCCATAATTATTATTATAAATTCATAAAATAATGTTTTCTATTCAGGCCTTGCATATGATTCAGGAAGTTCATTTCTATCTCGATAGTAAATGATAGAATACACCACCTTGATTTTCTGTTCTTTATGTGTTACGTATCTAAAAATATTTACTTGCAGGCCCTACTGTATGAATTTTGTGAGATGTTTTAGGTATATTACGGAAATATTGGATATTGAGGGTCAGTAATTTTCCCACTGAATACTGAATATGAGTTGTTATGGAATAATAACAATATGAAGTCAGAATGAAACAAAAGAAATGTTACCTACTTCAATCAGATGTTGAAATTTTCCAACATTCTACAAAATATAGCTAAGATCAATTTTCTAGCAAATCATAAAACATTCTCCATTTTCTCTCCAGTTTTCATTATTTTCGTGAGTTGAACTCGATAGATATAAAATCATTTTGAATACTCTCTTACTCTAAATCTAATTATTCGCGATCACAGTTGAAATAACTCTTTTAGAGTGATTCAATAGTAAAACAATTTCGTATGATTTATTTCAAAAACAAAGTGAAATTTTACCTTTTCCACTACTATATTGTGTAGTTATCCTGTGAATGATATCTGTTTAAATTCCATAACGCATGATCTACACATGACATATATTTTGAAATGAATTGCCTTCTTTTTTTCTTTTTTTGTATTAAGATGGAGAATAAGAAATCCAAAACTTTTTTCCCCAAAAGATAATAATGTCTTAGTCAGACATAACTTGCCTCACATGACTTGATACATATATGTTGTTCAAAAAAATAACATCCACAAGGTGTCATATAACTAAAGTCGTTGATAAAAATACTTTTTAGCAACTACCTTAATTTTGCACTGCATATACTTTTTTAGGTAATTGAATATATAATTGAAAATCATAAATGTACCAGTTTTTCATGTTACGTATTTTCCATCATTCACAAATATTACTTTGAAATGTCCCGGATCACGAAACAAATTATACTAAACTCTTTTCCACCCAAAATTTGAATGCCTATGTACCTTCGCCAAATTTTTGAATAAAAATAAATCCAGAATTCCGAAAACCATCTTGAGCTTTTTCGATCTATTTTTGTGTGAAATATGTTCAAACATGTGATTTCATCTGTGAACTAGTTTATGTGTACCACGTTTTTCCAACAAAAAATATCGAAAATATGGAGTTGATAAAGAATCTATTCAAGATGCGGTTAAAAAAATGTATCTGTAATCTTGAATATTACTCCCAGATTGAATTAGGAAACAGTGAAATGTTTTTTCAGTCATATTTTAACATAACCATGTCTACTCACTTTGAGATTATTCAAGCTCATGTCAAAGTGATGAATGGATTAAATACACTTATCGTACAATTTCGAAAACTTTGACAAACAAAATACACAGAAAATACAATGTAAAAACTATGTTCTCCTAGCTGTTTTCTTCCATTCAGAAGTTATTATTCGGTAGATTCGGTCCGTATCGAAATAAAATTAGAAACGACATGTATTTTTAATCATACAAAAACGATACGTTTCGGTATGTTTGCCATCTTCAGGTGAATAAGTACTATTTGAAGTATCATTATCACAGTCTCTCAACATTTCAAATATTAAAATATTATTTATTCACCTGACGATGGCAAATATGCCGAAACGCATGTCGTTTTTGTATGATTGGAAATGAAAACATATATCTAATTTCATTTCAATCCAGAGATAATCTACCAAAACGCAACTACTGAATGGAAATACAATCATGGTGGAAAGGGTCCAAATTTATTGAAAAAATCTGAATAGTTGAAGCTGAATGAAAACTAATTTCAAACTGCAAGAGTTCAAGAAAGAAAATCCAATTCGATCATGCAATATAATGATGAAGTATTGAAATTTCGTGCTGTTCCAATTGTAATTTATTATCCCTTATTGAAAGTACAATTTAATAGTATGGGATTTCATTGTCGAGAAATTTATAAAATTAGTCCAGAAATCTCATTTCTCCAGACTTTTTCCATTAATTTTCACTTGAATACTAACAAAAATTCGGAGTATATTCTACTCTAATAATTTGGGACTATTTTTGATGTAATTTATTTATTTAATTATTTATTTATTTATTCGATACACGCAGCAGCAAGCAATTATGTATTATCATACATATAGTAAGATCAGTTTTGAATGAAACCGAGAATCAATTTTTTGAATTACTTAATCGTTAGAAAAAATATATCTACACTAGGAACAGTATTAACACTTCTAGATATAGTAGTTATGGGAAAATGAAAATGATACAGTGTATTGGAAACCAAGATATCAAATATGAATGATACTTTTATACAAATTTTCAGTAACGTATCAACTGAACTTTCAAAAAATATTTCTTTTTCACGAGAGAATCAACTAATTATCGCGTGTCTCTACGAAAATGCAAAAACTTTAATCATTGATTGAATTCCACAAAAAAATACTGAAAATCAAAATGACAATCATAGACGCTGAATATTTTGTTTAAAATATTATGCAGAACTTAAAATTTATCCTAAATTCAATTTTATTCGCCAATGTTTCAGTAGTTATTGATTTTCGAATTTTGAAAATATTGTTCGATTGAACGTGAAATGATTGGTATTGTTTTCTTGTGAAGTTCAACGGAATCGAAAGAGAAAACAAAATAATTTCAAATCTTCTGACAATAAATCGTTAATCTCCATATGCAAACCGTCCCGAAAACTACGGTGTATTCATTAAATCGCTTGTTCTACAACTACCTGCAACCATTTTCTTGCAAATTTCATGCATACTTACGATCGTTTATAATTCAAGAAAATTGCATGGTATTCCTCGTTTCTTGCACATGACACGACACGAAGTTGTTTTACACAGCACACTCATTTTGACCGGTGCGTAAAATAGAACTAACGATCAAGACGGACATTTAAATTTCCACAAAACAAAAGCACATCCACACGAAAAACAATCATTGGCACCAACACGGGACCGAGACACAACAGTCTAGAGTGCCATGCTTCGAGATCTGCAAGTTCTGTACCTCACAGCAAGCTACTAGATACTAGCAGTGATGTTAAGGACTCCGACACTTGAAGACTGAAAGGCTTGGGGCATTCTTCGGTAAACAAGTGGTAAGTAGGCATGTTTTAGGTTTGGGGATAATAAATCTTTAAATGGACAAATTTGCCTCAATTTACGGTACTTTCCTTGGACTCGGGCAGTTTTTAAGTGGTGTGTAGGGTAATCCCGTTTTATGGAAAATCGTTTCATGTATTCCGACTTTGTTGAAATACTTACACCGTTTTTATTTTTGGTGATTTTCAATTGAAATTAAATAACACAGTATATAAAGAAGCCGATGTATAGCTATTCGATAATTTTACAGTAATATTTCAAAATCCTGCATGGAAATATTAAAATTTATTTGCAACTCATTATGAAAAAAATATCGATTTCAATCGATGTCAATCATTCTGAATGTAAATATATTTTTTGTCATTCTACTTCTCATAAATTCTGAAAATTTTAATTGAGAGACTGAAAGCCACAAAGCTGCAAGGTTAACAAAATTTTGAAAAATTTTACGCTTTCGTTTGTGACGTCATCGCAGGGGAAATTGTGCTGAATTGGAACTGATATGTTTTCACATATAATTTTTAATTCCTATTCAATTGAAATTATATTCCTGCACATATCCCAAACGAACGAGATTAAAAATATAATCTGAAGGTAGTTGAAAAATTTGCAATTTTCATTCTATCAAGTATAAACTCTGATTTTCTTTTTCATAAGTTGCTTGAAAAGTAATGTAAATTATAAAAGCATTCCATATATTGAAAAAAAGGTATGATACATGCTTTTCGTGTTATTTCGTGAACTTGAATACTTGGAACATAAATTGAACCTATGTTCATATCACTTGGAACATAAATTGAACCTATATTCATCGTCCTCTTTGAGAAGGAACTAATTTTTCAGAATAAAAAAAAATCATATTTACAGTACCTAAGAATTTAGTCTAGTTTATAAGTTGAAAATGGTGAAAAATAAATATAATGGTCGGAAAAATACTTGTGATTTTCACGCATAAGAAAATGTAAAATAAATTAAGATATAAAAATGGTATTTAGGTTTTTGCAAATATTTCGAAAACTATAAATAACTGAGAAATGTCAAAAAAGATCCTTAATCAGGAATGAATTTACGAAAGAAGTTATGAGTCCGAAACTTTTATCTCTTTTATTTATAATTTTCATTTTTCGCTGAAAATATGCATCTTAAGGTAGTACTTCATAAAAAATATTTTTTTTAACTTTCAAATATCAATTTACCAATTTATAAAAATCAGGGTGTATTCTGATTACTATAAAAAATTGATTCACGTTGGAAAAAATGTTGAAGTGAATTATGGAAGAAGCTATGTAATTATTATTCAACAATATTTTACTTGACTTGCATCTTCATTGAAAAACACAAAAAATTGTTAAATTGATTCTAAAAAAATTTTCACTTCGTGGTTTTTATCAGTGTACTCAATAAGATCACAATAAGATAACAGTAGTAGTAACAAAAAATTAATAATCGATGTATTGTTATAATTTTTTTTATGTTGTCTTCATAATACAATGATTTTTAGAAAAAATGTTCACAACAACAATTTCAACTAGTTTATAATCATTTTGAGAACTGCGTTTAGGTGGAATATACTTCTTGAGAATTTTTCTCCTGAATTTAATCTCTAGCGATTCAAATCCAAGGTGAATCGCTACTTTTGCACAGACACCGTAAGGTTTTTTCTGTATTGCTTGTATTTTGTCAAATAAAAATAAAAATCATAATTGACACTCCTCTACACATTAACAAAAATAACTTATTATTAGTTTTATTGTTTATTAACTGAACAATTTGTTATAAACCAATTATCAAGTGCCATATATTTAAAAAAAAAAAACCAACTCCCAAAAAAATAATTTTGACTTTTTATAGTACTTTTGAAAATAATGTGCTACAAAAGTTGCCTGAACTACTCGACTTGTAAATTGAAAACTTATTATAATCATTATGATTCAAAATAAATAGATACAATATAAGTATATTATTCGAGCGAGTGATCAACGTTTCTCGCAAGTAGAATACGATACTTTTTCTATGACTCATATCAGGAATATTTCAAAATAAGTTTTAATCACAAGGAATATCATTGAATATATCATTGAATTTCATAACAAAGGGCAGCCTGAAAAATCGTTGAAACCGAAAATCTGGATACAAATCAACAATGATATGTGTAAGTTGTTGTTATATAAAACCATTTGAAATTATGAATGGACTGACCCGTTACTAGATGAAAATTAATAACACTATCCATGATAATAATTGAACAATTTTTACCATTTTTATGCTAGACGCCTTTTGCTACCACCCTAGCTTCATCGGTAGTTTCGGTAGTGAAGCTACATTGAATCTACGATGAAGCTACGGTGTTAGTAAAACGCGTCCAGAATGAATAGTAAAACCATTTGAGTTTGAGTGTATTTTCAATTCATTTATCAATATTATTTTCTATTTAAATGTTATAGTACTTCATGAATACAGTTAAGGACAAATTTTTCTGAATAATCCTAGAATTTCACACATAAACTGAAAATTAATAATAATAATAATAATAATGACTTTATTCACAACGTATACAGATTAGAGTACAACAAAATATGTGAACAAAGTGGTTTGGCGATAAGAGCAGAGCTCTTGTTTGGGAAAAAGTTATAAAGATTATGTAAGTCGGTCGGTAGCCAAGCGGTTCGGCGTGGGTGCTTTGTTCACTCACTCGAATTGACTGCCGTGTTGGTCGGTGGTTCTAGCCCTAGTCTGAACGATCGATCTTCACTTGCTACCGTCCAACCCGTGTTAGGAATTACACGTTGAAAGGTATGACCTCGTTAATCCTTAGCTCACACAAGTTTCGACTTTTGAGTTATTTTGATTTTATAGTTTAGCAAATTATATTTCGGTTTGAGGTAAAATGGGCCGATTAAATACTAGACAAACAAAATAAAAAAAATAGATTAAACCTCATACACATATTACACGTTCTATAAAAATAAAATATTAATGTACAAATATAAAATCTTAGGCAATATGGATAAGAGTATGTTACTTACAATACAGTATGATACAACTTTGGGATGAATTTGACTAAAACTAACTTATTTCACTCTAACAGGTTTTTTAAAAATTGTCTTTTTTTTCGAGAATGTGTTTTCTTATTTGTTTTTCAAATATTGTACCAGTGACTGTTCCAAATCATCACAAGTGATGGTTTGGCCCGGTTGCAGAAAGTTGTAGTAAATCACACCAGACGCTGTATTTTTTCTATTTTTTTTGCTTGATATAATTTTATTCTCAGCTTTTCATTTTAATTTTCCATTTTATTCGTTATTTCAGGGATTTCAAATCAAACTATATCATATCAGCCAATGGAAGTCCGAACTTACATTTTATTTATTTATTTATTTTGAAAATAGGAAATCCTAATATAAATACAAGTCCAAAAAGGTAAAAATGGTATATAAAAAATATTAAAATAGTGTAAAAATTTCTTCTAATAATATAATACGTTCTAATAATATATAAATACAAGAAGCTGAAAAGCTAAAAATAGAACTGTGTTCCTGAGAATATTGTCTCATAACACAGAACAAATCAAGAGTATCATTTAAGTAAATTATAAACAGCAGTGGTCCCAGGACACTCCCTTGGGGTACGCCTATATTGTTTGAAATTTTATTTGAGAAAAAATTTCCCCACTCTAGTTATTTGTGAACTAATGAAATTCAACGTGACAACTTCTGTCAATCGTTTGAATCAATCGTGAGGCACCCAGTTGTCGAGCTTTTTAACTTTTCTAATACGTTTTAAACCATCAAAAACCGCATGGGACCTGGCGCCCAGTTCTTCCGCCATACTACGCACGGTTTGTGATGGGTAAGTCTCCACCAGAGTCCTCAAATCGTTGTCCTTAATTATTGTAGGTCGATCACTTTAGGCTTCATCTTCGAGGCTAAAATGTCCGGAACGAAAGGCAAAAATTTCAATTTGGAAAAAAATCAACAGCATCAATTCATACAGTTCAAAATTACACCCTAGAATAAATATTCATCCAGATATAGAGCTACAGAAAGAAACACATGAGAATAAAACGAACAAAATTTCTTAAATGACCTGATAATAAGCATTAAAGAAATCCAGTACATGTAATGAATAATGTTGGTATCAACAATGTGTTCAGATTTTCTTCAATCACCATTTCAAAATTTAGATATTTCATTGAATAGTGGTGCAAACTCTTCAATTCTGCACGATAGGTTTCTCTTTCTTTCGCGACCTTCAAAACACACGAGGGCACTAAATCACCTGTCAGCTATCGTCAAAGACAGGTGGGTACTTGCGGCTAAGCTAAACAGTGGAGACGGGAGTGGGTTAACCAAATTAGCAAATTTAAAATAGATCTTATTGGGCGCCAGGTAAATTCAATCCTCAAACACCCTATGTGACTAGCAATATTCCTAATTTACCAACCAAATGTTGAAATAAAAGATTAAGTACCCAAAAGGATTTATTCTATGGTCTATCTTATAACAGTCATAAAAAAAAAACGACAACATTAACAACGACAACATTAACAACGACACCATTAACAACGACATCGTTAACAACGACAACGTCTTCATAAATCAAACAATATTATTTCAATGATTTATCTTGTAACGGCCATAAAAAAAACAACGACAACGACAACAACGTCAACGTCTTCATAAATCAAACAACAATTAATTCAATGATTTTCTGCTGAACTATAACAACAATTATCGATATAAACGTATATGCAGGACAAATTACACAAACATTAATTCAATGATTTTCCGCAAAAATAACTATAACACCAATTATAGATAACAACGTATATGCACGTATATACACTATCAATACCCCTATACAGTTATGATCAAAAGCATGTAGTAATACCAGTGCGTTGACAAAGAATAAGAGATGTTATGAATCCCTGACCACGCGTATCAGGAATCATGTCAAAGAAACCCAAAGTTTGATCTATAGTCTGGTAATGAAATGCTATTTCACAATCAACGTATGAAGCTAAATGATCCGCAGAAATTAAACTTACGAAGTAAGCTAGGCAAAAGTTAGCGTCACGAGAGCTCTGGCGCATGCGCATGCGCATACTATGTCATAAATTACCATTTAATTTCCGCTTCACAACTACAAATCGAATGAATATTCGGTTATAAATAGATCGGAATTCAGAAAAGTACTGGCATAAACAGGTACATAATGTTCAAAGTTCAAGTATTAGTTAAAGACTTGCGTGTTCCAACGGTGGTCCTGAGACTACTCTGGTTCCGACGATGATCCTGAGATACTCTGGTTCCAACAATGATCCTGAAACTTCTCACTTTGACTTCTTGATATGGGACGGCCTGTACAAACACCCCAAATGTGAGCACGTTGGAAAAACTGGGTTAGTGCAACTGGTTCCCGTATTTGATCCAATAACTGTTGCAGAGGTTGATTTCCGCAATGTGACTACTGACGTTGAAGGAGACCAGAGAATATGATGATAGAAGGAAAATAAAAAAAACCCTACGAAAGAAATACTCAATCAGAATCAGATAAAACCAAAGTGAGATTCAACTCCATTCAATAGGGACTAGTTGACTAATCGATAACCCTGGTATATTGGGTGCCCTGTATAACCATATAACCCGTAAAAAAATCAAGCAAATTGAATGAGTGTTGAAACATCTCTTCAATACTAATATTCAATTGAATTACAAAGATGGGATCAAAAATTACTAAGATAACCACATTTAATGGTTGAAATATTACCCTGGCCAGGGGGTTTTCTATACGTTTCTTCATGTGCGGTACTCTGCACGGATGTCCTACTGGGACTTGATGAGTGACTAAGGGCCTTCTGGTTTCTTATGAATCTAGGGACGAGAAACAAAGGTTGTAGAATTGAAGAGATGATACCATAGCTAAGACCACATGAGAGATGCGATAGTGATTCAGACAAAACTTATTTCGGAAATCCTTTCGCCTGGCACAATGAGTTCGGTAACCACCATAAATCCTCCAAAGAGTTTAAGTTTCAGACTGCAAATAAACACACCAAAATGACCAATCAGTCTTCCACAATATAATCCTGACTTGTAGAAATAATCCCCGTGAAGGATGGCAAAAATACAACCATATATATATCCTACAAATCAGTCAACTATCAACCAAGCTCGACGAAGGTCAACACCGAAATCCGAGAGACTGCCACCTCTGACAGCTATCCAGTTGTTGCGACAGTGTGTCCAATCAACACTGGTAGCACCAATATTGCAGCCAATATTGAACTAAAAATGAACTGACGAGATATTGAAATTGCATATAGAACAAGTAATACGTTGGAAAAGTTAGTTGAAAATAATAAAGACAAAACGTCCAAATTCGAGAAATCGGAAGTATATAAATTAAAGTGTGGAACATCTCCTAAGGTATATATTGGTCAAACTGGCAGAACATTTACGAGTAGAATCCAGGAACATTATATGAGCTATGTAAATAAGAAAACAAGTTCAACATATTCAAATCATCTTTCAGAAAAAAATCATATTTTTAACGGAGAGTTCGAAATTTTACACATGAAAAATGAAGGTTGGAAACTGAATCAATAATGGAAAATAATAAACTTGAAAATTCAAACATTCTTATGAATGATCAACTGGACTTGAATAGATCACCATAATTGAACTTAATTTTACAAAAAAAAAAAAACGAGAAAGTATTATTATTGATGTAGAAGTGGGGTAATTTGCTTCACGTAATGATGATTTTTTAGGTTTAGGTAATTTGATGGAGGTAGTCTCAATTGTAGTTACCTGTGGCATATACATATTGGCGTAAGAAGCAATTTGTAGTATTCAAATCACTGTTGAAGAAGTTATTGTAGTAAAAAACTGTGAATTATTCCGAGAGAATCTATCTTCAACATTCAGAATAACACGATAAATATTCATTTGAAATCGATTCAACTTTAATTTCTTAAAAAAATGTGTGGCTACTTCAAAGCTTCATATCCTCTGAACGAATGAACCAATTTGCGAGAGCAAACAAGCAAATGATGTAAAATTTAAAGTTTTTGCGATAGCATATCATGACTGTCATAACATTTTGAATGAAAACTGAGGAATGAAACCCTCAGAAACGTGTTCCCGAATGATCTGAAATTTGTTCATAGAATTTTGTCGTATTATATTTTGCACCTATCTGTAACTCTGCAGATGCTGGTTTTTACGATAGAACCAAATTCATCTCGTGATTTTTTTATCTTGATGTATTCCAAACAATAAGATGCATCTCAACATCATCTAGTGTTTCGAATGTATATATTTCCTCGAGGAACTTAAGTGGGGCCATGTTTTGAGTCGAGATAGTCGGTACTTCAATCGTCTAAACATCCGTGAACTGGCCCTAAATCTCTTCCTAACATGAAGACGGTTACGTCTTCCCAGAAACAGAACAATTCCACATAATTCCCGCTTACGAAAAAGAGTCACGTTTCCATAAGAGCAAAAATAGGATCCATTACCTGTCTGAATTTCGAAGGAGAAAATAGGAGTACCACCCACAAAACACGATAGCAATCACCATAACGTTCAATATAACAATAAGAGGGCGTTTATACTCATTCAATTTAATTCGAAACTGTATCAGAGACAGGGTGTTCCACTAAGGTGTGTTGTGTCTAACTCGGTATCGGAAAAATCTCAAAAGTGCCAAGGTTTCCATGTGCACAATGGCGTGTAAAATGAACTTGAGAATTTTTACAGACGTGATAGTATGATGATCTATTTAAATGTGTATATTTGTTAATTCTGACAGGAATGTATTTATTTATTTATTCGAAATACAATACAATACTCTACAGGACATAACCCAATTACAGAGCAGAAAATAACAGAGTATAATAAATACATCACAAACAAGTGACTGTAAAGTCTACAAACACTACAAACAATACAAACAAGTGACTATAGAGACTACAAATTTTATATTTATTATAGGTGTCAAAACAATTATTTTAGGAAGTGGGATTTTATATTTCACGATTTGCAACTAAATTATCGCTAACAGAATTTGTCACTTCACACATGGTATGGATCGATGAATTCTCCAGAAAATTTGTGCGAGATGTTTTTATATAGAAAGTACTCGGGTGTCTGGAACAGATTCTAGGAATGCAAATATTTAACTTTTCCAGTAATGTTGGGCAGTCAACTAGGCTTTTGATAATTGTATAGGTTAGTGCAACACTATAATATTCACGCCATTTTTCGAGACTGCAAAAGTTATGCTTTTGTAGCAATTCAGAGTGGGTTGTTCCTATTGGAGAATAAATGCCATCGGTTTTTAGGCTTAGCAGTTTCAAAAATCGTCTTTGAATTGCTTCTATTCTATCAATGTGATATTGATAAAAGGGGCTCCACACAACTGACGCGTATTCTAACTTTGATCTTATGAAAGCATAGAATAAACTTTTTAAGGTCGAAGTTTCTTTGAAATCACTACTGTTACGTGCAATTAATCCATACAAACGACAGGAAAAGGTTACAACATTATCAATATGCCTATTAAATGATAGTGCAGTGTCAAATGTGGCGCCAAAATCAGTAAATGTTTCTGGTCTCACCAGGGAAACGTTTTCTATTGAATAATCAAAGATCAAGATATTCGTTTTCAAACTATAGGACATGACTTTACATTCATCCGGGTTCAGTGACAAGTTATTTCGATAAAACCATTCTACAACCCATCCTACGTTTACTGAGAGGTTCACACAATCATCTATGTTCTCAACGAGGCAGTATAGTTTTAGATCACCGGCATATGAAAGGAAATACACATCTGTAACATCTGCAATATCATTAATGAATATATTGAAGAGCAACGGTCCCAGATTTGAACCTTGTGGAACACCGTAACGCAATTCAAACTTATCATTTCAACCTTTTTTTTTATTATTTAAATACTGAAAAAGAGGAATGAAATAATGCATTCAACATTCAAAGGAATTCGTTTCTATTTCACCATTTGGCAACATCGGTTATAGCTAATAAAGGACAATGAATCTGTTACATGTATGAGACAAACAAAGGTGCCATATTTCAGAGGCGTGCTGTTCTATTTACTTATGTTCCGAGTTCCAAGAAAATCTGTGACATATGACATTTTGTGCACCTAAGCTATCTTCCTCTATATAAATAAATAACAAAACAACTGTTATGTATGTGGCATGTGGAGGTGGTATTGAACTATAATTTATATTTTGCCTTAATTGTAGATTTATAAAGATAATTTTCCCTTTTCAAAGTTGAATATCTAGGTACGTATAAATTATTTCAAGTTTATATAGGCGCTGTTGCCAGTATGTGAATTAGAAACAAATATTTATGATAATTAAAACCCACCATCTGAAACATCAATTTGAATACTTTTCGAAGTGAATTAGAAAAACTCATTAATTAAACTCAACTTTATTTTGTTCAAACTTGTAATAACCCAAATTGAGGAACATTCCCCATTATAGAGAAAGTAAAAACCAACAGAATCATTAAATCATCAGAAAAATTCTGTATTCATTCTCTGTTATAGAGCCTGTCTATAACTGGAAACCCATCATTAAAAAGTGTGCTCAATATATTAATGAGAAAATGCTGTTTGATATGATATTGTTAAGGTGATGATATTTCTTCTTACGAATATGCCATCTATGGGGTTGACAGAAGACTCAATTCTCGAATATCAAAGGAAATGAGGCGGTCAGTTGCAAAGCGAAGTTTTAACATTGATCGCCGAACGAGATTCGTTTCCTGTCTCTCTGCAGCTTTCACTGCGAAGTGTCTAGATGAACTGGTGACTCATTTGTGTGAGTGGTTCAGCCTACTACCACTGATGATACCTCAGCGGGTCGATACAGAGATTTCGAATTGATTTATTCGATATAACGGAAGCCTTCGACACATTGTAAAGCTGTTATAAGAGAAAATGAATATGCCTGGTATTCATGGCTCAACGAATAAATGGTTCGTCTCTTCTGGAGTGAAAAAAATATGGTTTATGGTTGTAAATGTCTCTGTTACACTCTAAGCTAGTGTAATCGTTTCTCTAATGATTCTGCTTCCTTTGATAAGCTTCCAAATTACATAGTGGAGAGAAAGTTATCATATAGGCAGAGAACACATTCATGACTAGACTGTAATATTCTCACTGAACAGTTTACAAGAACGTAACATGTAATTTGCCATACAAAAGCCTCATCAGCTTCCTTACATAGATAAAAAAAATAAGAAAGTTAGACCGAGTGCAGAATATAAACCTTCAAAATTATTTAAAATATTTCTGAAATCAATATGAATTTCAAATATCTATTTTCGAAAAATCTAGTTTGATTAGAAATATTGTTAAATTACAAATAGTTTATTACATGTTTGTTCTGTGAAGCCATTTGATTACAATTACAATTACAAGACAATTACAAATTGTGTTGTGACTGAGTGGTAATTTAAATAAAATCTTCGCAAGAAACTAGTGAAACTTCTTGCGAAGATTTTATTTAAATTACCACTCAGTCAAGGTGAGATGGTATATAGAGAATCCGAAGAAATGTCATCCGAATAATAGATAAAGTCTTCCAAAAAATTGTTTGCTTTGCTCTTTCTCAAGATTTCATTTACTAAAAAAGTAACAATCCTTTTCCGATGGTAGCCATAAATAATAGCGAAAGACTTGATTTTCGCAAATTACTTCACACTGAAATCTATTTCTGTCGTCAATAAACTTAAACGAAGTGTGACACTGAAGAACTATCAACAGACCATCCAAAAACGTTGTTATTGTTATTGAAATAATGGGAAGGTGAGCGAAGAAATTCCAGTAAATCGGTGAAATCTCCAGAAACAACATGAACAGAGAAATCATAAAAAACTAAGGTCAATAACGCCATAAACCACGGAGAAGTACCACTCAAGGCGGATTAACTCAAGAAGGGTACTGCTGGTAGTACCACGAGTCTTTGTAGGTGTTATATTACCGGGGATTGGTTAGATCCATAATTCATATTTTATGAACTATGAAAGAAACCAAACGTTTCAACAATAGGGAATAATGAACGAAAGTAGAGAAATATGTATCATTGTTAGGAAAGAATATTAATTCAACACTAGAAACGATAAACCTATCGTGGGTTACTTTAAATAAACCCGTCAAAAAATCATAAACTAAGATCTGAATTATTAGGTTGTTTCAAACAGACAGCAAGTAATAGACCTATTGAATGGCCACCTCTCTCACCTGACCTCACTATTTTACATTTTTCATTGTGAGGCGTCGTTGAAAGTGAGGTATTCATATTTACTTTTGATATCGACAAATTTAAAGCCGTCATGAAGAGAACTTGCAAAATGAAATTGACTTCAAATATGTGTTAAACAAATAATGGACGACATTTTGAATGTTTGATGAGGTATTTTCAGCGACACTGATGGTTAGTACTTGAAGCACAATTCACTATAGATATTTTGTTGTTCATTTTCTTCTGTTCATTAGTTTGTTACATTTGTCGACATTGATTTTTTCTTCATTCCTCTTCCTGATAGTAACAGGATATTTGGACTCTGATGTTGTTGTAGAAAATATATATGTAATAGGATATATGACTGAACTTGTTAAAAAGTCAGAAGCATTTCTGCAAAAAACTAATCTCCCTTAAAAATATTCCCATTTTAATTGAAAGTTGACTTAAGATTTTTAACACTTTACAAAAAAGTGTACATCATGCAAAAAATAATTTTCAGACAAGAACTGGAGGAAACACCCTCTCGAAACAACCACTTTTATATGAACATTGAGTTTCCTATTATGCTTGTACTCCAAACATTCGTTACGGAATTCAATCAGATATCATTCACCGATTGCTACACAATATAATAAATGAAAGAGGTAAAATTTAATTCATTCATAAAACTACGCCATCATGTCACGAATCAGTTAAATATACTCATGTCATCGATGACAGTATGTAATTACTTTTTTCGCTTATTTGATTTAATCCCAGTCATCGGAATTTGTTTGAATTGAAAGCGGTATATTCTTAACAGAGATTAATTTTTGGAAAAGAAAGAAAGATAGCAATTCATTTCATAATAAACTCTTCATAAAAATGTGTGGATCATGCAAAGAAGTAACTTTCTGACACAAACTAGAAGAAAAAGCTCTTTCGAAACAACTATTTTCATATAAACATTGAAGTTCACGAAAGAAATAATAATAATAATAATAATACTTCGGGTTGTACTTTCCCCGACAACAGGGAGGTCGTGGACTTTTGAGTTTGGAGTGTTTACATGACAGAATGGTACTGGATACAGCCTGTAAAGTCGTCAGGAGTTCGGATCCCCTTCTCTGCATGGTCCGTGACCATGAGAGAGCAGGAATTGGAGCATTTCTCCTTAGGGCAGCTGCTCGAGTAGCTGATGAACTCGGTATAGTTTTCGACTCTGAACGAGGTGACTACAACTCTGTCACCGAGTTGGAACCCGTTCAGCAAAAAGCTCAGATAAAAGCCGCAGAGATCACCTTACTTCTGCGGAGACACAGGGATAAGCCAATGCATGGGGTCTTCTTCAATAATATTGAAGACCTTGGCTTATCAAAGCGCCTGACGTTCGCTTTTCTCAGGTCGAGTGGGCTGAAGTCGGAAACTGAGGGGTTCATCATGGCTTGCCAGGATGGTGTCTTCAACACCTTAGTCTACCGCAGTCGCGTGATGGGTATAGAGGTTCCTGACACAAGGTGCAGGGCCTGCCGCGAGGCGCCCGAGACCCTAATGCACTTGCTATCAGCATGTCCATCATATGCGGTCTCGGCCTATATCCATTGACATAACGCGGCCCTAAGAGTGCTTTATTACCATCTACGGCACTCTTACGGTATTGACGAGACACCGGTGTTGCCCTACGCTCCGGGGGATATTGAATCCGTTGTGGGGAACGAGAAGTGCCGAATTTATTGGAACTATTCGTTCCCCACCCTCAGGCTCATACAAGCTAATAAGCCTGATGTAGTCCTTCTCGACCACCAGACCAAAACGATATTTGTCGTGGAGTTTTCAGCTCCTGGCGAGACGAATATCGTCAGAAAAGAGGAGGAAAAACGGATAAAATATCGAGATTTTCTCTTCGAACTCCGCAGACTCTATCCAGATCACTCTGTCAAGATGGTCGTTCTGATTGTTGGAGTCCTTGGTGGAATGATGTCTTCTCTACTCTCGAATCTCAAAATCATACCGGCTTGCCGCACTAAGGCAGAAATCTTAGCCGCACAGATGCAGAAGGCTGTCATTCTTGGCTCACTGAGTTTGCTCAGGGCACATGATTCTCGGACCCAATGATCACTTACCCCACGGTGTGGGGAGTGGTCATTGGTTGATTATGCTGGCGCGCCCTCCCGAATGTATCGGGGCTTCGGGAGATAGGGCCTGACCAGCGCACACTACGGTGAAAAAATAATAATAATAATATGATAATAATAATTACTTCATTCACAGTGGAAAATATATAAATAATAAAAATACATAAGATGGATGCCTTTTATATTTCGGGATTAGAGAACAAAAACAAATATTAATATTCGAAAATCACTTTATGGTTTTTCAAAATATTCCCCATGAAAATCAATACACTTCTGCATGCGTTTGAACCAATTGTCGAAGCACTTTTGCCACTCTGATTGAGGTATCTCCAAAACATGCATTCTGAATGCAGCAACCGCTTCTTCAGGTGTCGAAAAACGTTGACCTCTCAGTTTTTTTTACGTGCGGGAATAAAAAGAAGTCATTCGGTGCCAAGTCAGGACTATACGGCGGATGACTCATCAAATCGATGTTTTGGGTGCTCAAAAATGCAGTTGTTTGAACCGATGCGTGAGAGCTCGCATTGTCGTGGTGAAGAGTGATCCGTCTTCGGCGGTTGGTTTTTCTGATTTTTTGGAACACAACTGGCAAACAAATGGTTGTGTACCACCCAGAATTGACTGTTCTGCGTTGTTGTTCCAAGCAACCATTTGCTTGGAAGTGCTTCGTGCGCGAACAACTTTTGTTGGATTTGGCTCGTCTTGAAACACCCATACAGTCGACGATTCATCACCTGTCAGGATGTCGTAGACGTGTTTTAAAGCACCGCGATCGTGTTTTTTGAGCATTTCCTTCGACCAATCGACACGAGTCTTTTTTTTTAGCTTTTGACATCGATAAACACTGGCCTTGATGGACCAGTGTTTACCGATGAATTAGGTTCATCCATGTACTGTTGCTGAGTTAATCCACGTCGAAAGTTGTAAAAAATAATCGCACGAAAATGTTCACGATTCAATTCCATTTTTGGGCCTAGGACACAAATAGCGCGCGTATGTCATAATGTTTTGAGTACGTATAAGCTCAAAAATGTCCAACTTTACGATAGAGCTGTCAGTTGCCAGATTGCAACACTAGGGTTGCCAAATCATGAAACATAAAAGGCAACCTATCATAGAGTGAACAAAGTGATTAAGGATGAGTGCAAAGTATTTGTTTCCAATAATTCATCATCAAAGTACTATGATACAATGGTTGGATTTCATCAGGGTTCAAATAGTTGGGAAAACAATTTTCATTAACATATTAAGTTATTTTTTTCTTGAAGTTTTGTTTGTTACATTTTTTTATAACTTCGGGCAGGGTATTATATAGTTTTATTGAAATATAAGAGTATGCTATTTGAGTTTTAGATTTTGTAACATGCGGAAGGTGTGTTTGTTATGGTTTCGTGTATAGTACTCATGGTTGGGAATCTCAGCTTCATGTTTTTGGAAGTGGTATCTCATATTCACACAAAGGTAGAATAATTGCCTGATAATAGCCTCTTTATAGAGGCTATAATACCGTAGTGGATATGGCTTTCTACGAGGGCGAATAAGATTACTTTCATTTCTTCGATTGGTAAGTAAGTGTTTAGATATTTATATTTATATAGAATGGTTTGAAGTTTTCTAGTCACATATCTCAGAAGATATAGGTAGGTGGGCTAGGTAATTCGTTACAATTATAGAGTTTAATTTCATTCATTTTTCTATTTATATTCATTTCCAGTTGGTGAAATGGAGAGACTCCAGATTTGTTGCAACTGAAATCTGTTGAAATCAATAGTACTAATAATATACCCTTTCAATTTGAACAAGAGGGAGGATGACAGTGTTCTATGTAGTCCTATGTAGGTGGAATTTCATTTCTTGCATTAATTATATTGTGCAGGAATCCCATGAATGATATCTGATTTGATTCCATACGAATGTTTGGAATACAAACGGAATAGAGAAAACTTTTTTCATATAATTCAGCGTTCATACAAGTGTTCGTTTGGAAAGTATTTTTCTGTCGTGTAATTCAATGTTTATATGGAAATAGCTGTTTCGCGAGGGCTTTTTCTTTCAGTTCGTGTCTGAAAATTACTTTTTTGCATGATCCACACACATTTGTGAAGAGTTTATTATGAAAATGATTACTTCCTTCCTTTCTTTAGAAGATTCCCATAGTTTTGTATCAAGATGGAGAAGTAGAAGGCCAAAAACTTTCTTTCCCAAAAATTATTCTTTCGTATTCTAAAAACACTTCATTGTGTGATTTTCACTAGGCAGTTTTACAAAAACGCAACACGTGTCTCGGGCGTGTCTTAATAAGACAGGAAGCCATTGTATGGCAAAACACGTGTTGCGTTTTTCTAAAACTGTCTAGTGAAAATCACACAAAGTGTTTTTAGAATACGTTAGTTATGGATTTTCATCAAGTATCGGCTGACTCCATCATATATAAATATTCTTTCCTAAAAAAGTGATATCTGGTAATATACTTGGTAATCATTTTGGGCAAGAGAAATTTGTAATGATTTTAACTGACTGTGAAAACAATTTCAGTACTTTCGTTTCCTCAAGCACCCGCTCAGAATGAACCTCGTAGCTCCTCAAGTCCAGCCCTCAGAATCATAAAACTGTTTTGCAAATGTTCTGCATGAATAATTGTACACAATAGTCCTAAGTGACTGCTAATTAAACTGTTATGATAATCCCAGATTAACCAAAGAAACGTCTAGAAGAGAACAATGCCATCATTTTTACCCACCTCTGTTCATAAATCACATTTGACATCCCTTTTATGGTACCTTGTTGACTCTGCAACTCTGCAAAACCGAACGCGGAAGTGATAAACTCGAATTGCATAAATACGTGATTTCTGTCAAGACCGATTTCATAATTTTATCTGCGTTCAAACAAACGATGCAAACAAGGTCTAAAGTGTAGAATTGACGACAACGATTACGGTTTTTGACGTTACGAGGAGAACCCCATGCAGTCCCTGAACCATGGGCGGTTGAAGCTCTGATGGCTGAATAAAAATGACGTGAACTCGCAATTTGATCTGAAATATCGTCTACCAAAGCGAGAAGGGAGGTAGAACGATTCGAAAAACAAAATAATTCTGTCTCAGCTGAGAATTATCTTTCTGTATATTTTTTGTGGTATTTTTATAAACTTGAGGTTAATGAAACTGTAAAAGTTATAATAGAAGTTGAAGTAGAAAATTTTTCGAATCACTGAAATTTTTTGTATTGTACTCAACTCATAACCTTCATTCAATGAAGGCAAAATTTATATAAAAAACTCTAATTCAGTCCTAGGATTTAGTTTGAATCATTTTCTGATGATGCTAACTTTGCTAGCGAAACTCATTTTGAAAGACAGTATATTTCATCGATATTTTTTAGGTATCTTCAATTTTCACAATCTGAAAACATATGAAAATTTCAATAGAGGACTTAATGCACGTGTAGAAAAGTAAAACTTGATATGTACTATTTATCAGTAACTTATTCTATTTTATAGTTTTTTCTATCAAAAAATGAGCTAAGTATTTATACTGATACTTGTTTTAAAGTTTTTGAGGCTAAAATTTGCATTCGTCTTCAAAATTGTATAAATCTAAGGGTACTGGCAGTTTTTTCTTCGCTGATAAGCTTCATTTCTAAACTTTCTCGACAGATGTCATTGCAGTTTCGAGATGCGAAATATGTCTATGTTGTTAAGTCATTTGTAAACATTCGATGAACTTCTCTCCATTTATAAAAATATACACTGATTCTTTAAGTTCACGTCTCTTAGAAAATGATTTCTCTTTCTTGTTGGAAGATTGCTCGCGTTCAGCCTTTTCTGAAGAAGGGCAAGAAAAATCTTTCAAATAACTATAGACCAGTCACTTTGCTATCAGTGATATCCAAAATCGTGGAGAAAGCCGTAAACCACCATATCCTTATGGTGGTTTACGATGAAGTCTCATGCTCCCACTATGAAGTTGCAGACGACATCTTAACACCCCTCACAAATGTAATCAACTCGTCTTTCGTTGAGGGTATTTTTCCTCCCTCGCTAAAAGATGCTGCTTTGGTCCCAATTCATAAAAAAGCTAACAAAAAACTGTCAATAATTACAGAGGCATAGCCCCATTATCACCTTTCTCTGAAGCTTACAAAAAAGCATATAACAGACGTCTTACTGACTTCATGCACAGCTATGGAGTTCTCAATAAATATCAATTTGGTTTTTAATAAGGATTAGCAGATTAGCAGGGCGCAGTTCTCTCCTTGTATAATTATATTCTCAACAATATTGACACTGGTAATAATACCTTGAACATATGCTTTGATCTTACTAGGGCCTTCGACACGGTTGATCATGATTTACTTCTCAGTAAGGTAAACAACCATGGTGTGCGAGGCTCCGTACATAGTTGAATGAAAACATATCTCCAAAACAGAACACAACGTGTTGTCACCACCGGTGTCCCCGAGGGAAGTGTTCTGGGACCAACATTATTTATTTTATTCGTCAATGATCTCTGCACTATAAACAAAAATTATTTCACTGCCCAATTCGCTGACGACACCTCTTTTGATGTGCATCATTGTACTCTCAGAAAAAGCCAAAAATTCGGTTAATAATATGAAATCTTACTGCTACAGAAATGGCCTTGTTTTAAATAGCTCTGTAACGAATAACATTGTATTCACTTCAAAAAATATCTATTATAGTGTTCCAGTAAGGTACGACCATACTTCAATAGAAAAAAAAAGAAGTTATTAAATTTCTTAGGGTAGAAATCGACTCATACCTCACTTGGGGGCATCACGTAGACTATTTAACTAACGGGCTATCTGGACACTGTTATGTTCTATGAAATCTTAGAAAAACCGTTCCTCTGAATATCCTACTCAATTACTACTATGCATATGTTCACTCCACCCTCAATTATTACATCATTTGTTATGAAAATTCAACCAGAACCAATGGAGTATTAGTTCTCAAAAAGAAAATCCTAAGAGTTATGACTTTCAAGGGTCCCAGAGACTCACGTAGGGATTTATTCTCAAATCTCAAAATTCTAACAGTCATTTCATTATAAATGCTCAACTGTGTATCTTATGTGAAGTCACACGATAAAAACTTCACAAGAAGAAAAGAATTGAGTCGAGCTACAAGATATAATATTCGCGAAAATCAGATGATATCGATTCCACTTCATCACTCATCTATTGTTTCAAGAGGTCCTCACATTATGTCAATAAAATTATATAATAATCTTCCTATCGACATTAGAAACCTCACAAGTCTGAATTCATTCAAAAATGAGTCAAAATTGTTTTTAGTCAAAACTCAATGTTATTTTATAATGAGAACCTTTGTAATGCTTTTAATGCTTTAATCCTATATTGGTGAAACTAAGAGGCCATTGAATGTTCGCATTACCAAACACACACAGCGAGGGGAAACCAGCAAATCAGGAATAGCAGACCATGTTTGGACCCATCAACACAACATCGAGTGGTCCCAAGCTGAGATCTTGCACAGAGAGGAACATTGGTTTAGGAGAAAATTCAACGAAGCCGCATACATGTTGTCCAACAAAGTATTCAGCCAAGCCAGCGTAGAAATACGCAACACATGGAAACCCATTATCAAGCGAAAAATAGCCAACTCAGGCCAAACGGTCATCTCCCACGGAACCAGTAAAGCGGAAAATGGAAAGCGGGGATAAGTGAAAGTACTCGAACGACCTATAAATAGTCATTTCTCGGAGGAATCAGTCCAGTCATCACCCGAAGACGATTGTAGATACTAACAATCGAAACGTCGTGAACTAACGTGACTTGGAATCTCTTCACTCCTTATTTTTATTTTCTTTTTTCATTTCTTTATTTTTATTCATGTTGTATTTTAACTTGTATTTTATTCCACTATGATTTCATTTCAGGTTTATTCTGCTTAATATAATTGTCATTTTCAGCTATTCATTTTTAATTCTTCTTTTTTAGTTGTTTCAGGGATTTCAAATCATTTTATATAGTAGACAATGGAAGTCCGAACTAGTGAAATTCAGGAGGTTGCATATCTCAATGAGGATCTAAAAGGAATTTCGAATTGGAGTGGAAGTAACCAAGTTCAATTCAATATTACTAAGAACCCAGACATCGGTTTTCTCCAGAAAGATGATGTCAGGTCAGACAAATCCACTTTCTGCTTCGATAAGTTTGTTGGGGTCAAAATGGACACCAATTTGTATTGGTACAATCATGTCACTGGAATTGCGAAGGTTGCTTCTCAAAAGCTTGAAACAATGTTTCGAACCAGAGAACTGTACATACCTCTGCGACTTTTTATGCTTTATAAAGATCAGACCTTCTTTAGGGTATTGTTCTCATGAATGGAGCTCCGCCCCTAAGCATACCCTGAAGCTGCTGAATTCCATCCATAAAAGAGCTATTCGATGATTGGAGACGCGAACATCACTTACAACCTTGATATTCTGGAACACCAAAGAAAGGTTGGGGATTTATCTCTCTTCTATAGATACTTTCATGGAAAGTGTTCAAGTGACATGACACAGTTGATTCCACCAAGAGCGGTATATATCTGGAATACGCTACAGACTGTGGCTGCTTATCTTTTTGAAGTTCAACTCAGTACACCTCGAACTTCACTGAATAAGAACTCTCTCATTTGAAGAACTGCGTTTTTGTGATCTATCCATGAATTTTACCAGTTTGGACTTTCATTTTCTGAAATGTTTCTTGGAAATATATGAAAGAAATAAATAAACTAGAATGCCTAACTGAAATATGAATTATAATAAGTAATAAAACGTGAAATGAAGATTCAATAAAAAAATGAAATAATCAAGATGAAAGATGAAAATGACCACAGAGTAAATAAAATGAATGAGATTAAAAAGCAAAAACTAAAAATTGAAAAATACTTCAAACCAGTATTCTTCGAAAGACATTTTTTTGTGAAGGAATCAACACTTCCTACTGTTTTTTAGGGTTTGTAGTCTTCGGTAATCTTTTTTTAATGGTTGACGTTTCGGAAAACAATCACCATAAAAGTATCGCCTCAAATTGTGATAGCTCTAATTCTCTCTTATTAAAGCTATTACAATTTGAGGCGAAAGTTTTATGGTTACTTCACGATGTTTTTATTGTTAGTATCCACAATCGTCTTCGGGTGATAACTGGACTCATTTCTTCGATATCTGACTATTTAGGGGTCATTCGGGTGCTTTCACCTTTTACCTATCCCCTCTTTCCTCTTTCCACTTCATTGGTTTCAGCGTTTGCCGGGAGTTGGTCGTTTTTCGCTTGATAAGAGGTTTCCATATGTTCTCTCTACGCTAGCTTGACTGAATGCGTTGTTGGACAACATATACGCGGCTTCCTTGAATTTTCTCCTGAACCAGTGTTCAAAGAGGAACCTCTTTGTGGATGATTTCAGCTTGAGCCCGTTTGATATTATGTTGATGAGTCCAAACATGCTCTGCTATTTCGGATTTGCTGGTTTCTCCTCGCTGCGTGTGTTCCTTGTGCTCAGCAATTCGAACTTTCAATGGCCTCTTAGTTTTACCGATGTATGATTCTCCGCACTCGCAGGATATCTGGTAAATGCAATTCTTGGAAATGCAGTCCACGTTTGTTGGCTTGGTTTTTGTGAGGCTGCTACGAATAGTGTTCACAGATCTGAAGCAGGTCCTGATGTTATACCCAATCCTTCTGATCCTTTTCGATAATCCTCTGATGTAGAGAAGTACAAGTACTGGTTGTGGCGGCTTCTCTTCCTTGTGGAGCTCTTGCTGTTTTCTAGCTGAAGCCTGTCCTACCATCACTCTGGAGTAACCATTTCGTTGAAGGTCATTTTTGATGATGCCTATTTCTTTTTCGAGATCTTCCAGATCTGCCTAGCGTAGAGATACGTCACATATGAAAACCTATTATTAAGCGAAAAACGACCAACTCCCGCCAAACGGTCATCTCCCGCTAAAACCAATGAAGCGGAAAAGAGAAAAGAGGGGATAGGTGAAAGGTGAAAGCATCCAAATGACCTATCAATAGTCAGATTTCGGAGGAATAAGTCCAGTTATCACACGAAGACGATTATGGATACTAACAATCGAAACGTCGTGCCGTATCTTGGTTTGGAATCTTTTAATTTTAATTTTTTATTTTAGTTAGTAATATTTTTTAATTTTCAGCTTTCATTAATATTTCAATATTTTATTTTTCTGGTTGTAGCTTTTATGTTATTTCCATGCAATTTCAGTTTTTTGTTTTCTTAAAATTGTTATTTTCGGTTAATCTTTTTATTTTTTTCAGGGATTTTAAATCAATTTATATTATATTAGACAATGGAAGTCCGAACTGATGAAATACACCACGAAACATTGTCAACCACCTTCAAACAAACACAAGATGGTTTCCTGTGTAACGGGGATATCTACTCGTATTAGTGTGTATTTTCTTTCGATGAACATTTGTATCACATCAATCTGACAACGTTTTCAACTCCACATCAAGGAAAGGATGTTGACCATCTTGTTCAATCTCTATCGTGAACAACATTGTTGGTTTCTGTTCATTAATATAACTCGAAAAAGTATTCAGATCATCATGACTTTGATTTGAATTTACGCAGTAACTAGTCGGAATGAACTGAAAGTTTGCCCTTTCTACACGTGTATATAGTTTTCCATTATAATTTTTATACTTTTTCAGATTCTGGGAGATAAAAAAACTTGAAGAAAGTCGATAAAAAAAAGTGTTATCAGTAGATTAATTTTATGCTTCTATCACTTTAAAAATTGCCGCATTCAAAAAATATTTTGCATTCGCCATAATCATTTATAATGGATTTTCGAATTCAACCGACATCAAGTCTATTTTTTTATTACTTTATACTTTTACAATGCAAACAGGCCACTGTCATAAAATGTGACAAGAATATTTGAATATTTTAACCATCGTCAATCTCACAAAAGGGTTGGATAAGCTACCTTCCCAATTATGTGGTCAACTCAGGGTACAAGTTTGGAAGAGCTAATCTTTGTCGGGTTAGCGAAAGCATAGATAAGAATTGTGTGAAAAATCCCAGCAGTTCAATCAATGGCCAAATTGATTCAGAAAGATGGGATTTTGGATATCATTCACAGAAAAAAGAATTTAAAAACATATTTTCAATCCAGTTCCTGTGAAGACTTATTCTGCTAAAAAAAAATTGTCAAAAACACAAACAGGAACGAATACATATTTTAAGGAAATGGAACGATGAAATAGCTTGAAGCTTGAAATGCGTTCAAATCTGAACACATTCCAAATATTTTCGAATAACTATGTAGGTGTCTTTCTTATTAGTCAGTGGGCTATGCTTGAAGACTGGCAATAAACAAATAAAGCAAATGAACTTCAAACGTTCAAGCCAGTCTCGATATACCTACATAGTAGATTTAATGGACTGACGCCTATCAGAAAACAACTATTCCTCTGGCTAATACCACGAAGGGCGTTGAATTATACCCGACAGGCGTCATGTCGTGTAGGTTCCTGCACTGACGCCTCTCAGGTATAATTCAACGCCCCTCGTGGTATTAGCCAGGCGTTGAATTATACCTGACAGGCGTCAGTGCAGGAACCTACACGACATGACGCCTGTCGGGTATAATTCAACGCCCTTCGTGGTATTAGCCAGGGGAATAGTTGTTTTCTGATAGGCGCCAGTCCATTAAACCTACTGTGTACGAGACTGGCTTGAACGTTTGAAGTTCATTTGCTTTATTTATGTATGTGTTTTCGGTATCTTGCTTTCAATCTTCTACATCTGAGAGGAAATGCGGTGCATCTATTTCGCAGAAAGGTATCCTGTTTCTGTTCACATTTTTATTTTCATTTCTTCCTCAATGTTCCTGGGAGTGGCATAAATAATTCAGAATATCAGCCTCTCACGAGGTGTCAAAATATAAATATTTGTTGAAGCATTTTCGTTCACTTCAATCCAAGAATATAACAATATAACAAAAGATAAAACCCAAGCGTCTGGCGTTACCAACCAGCACTTTTCACAACCATCATAACTGTGATAATCTTTCCTAGTTAGTTTTTCTCGTCTCCTGAAAAGGTCGACTTGGTTGAGTAAACGCGCGTATTCCATTTCTGATGATTGGGATAAGTACTTGTTTTCGATAACTGAATAATGTCAGACACAGTTTCCTGCTGTCTAGGTATTCTATTAAAATTTACCTCAAAGTGTCTGTTGTGAAAAAATATCGACGAAATTAATGTGTTAGTTGAATAACAAGATATTACACGGAACAGTTTTTGACAGCAAAATGATTCAAAAAGTATCAGTGGTCATGTATCTTTCCATTAACTCTTAAATTGTTCATTTGATATAATTTCAAAGACTAATAGCTTACGTTTCCCCCTCGGCAGTTCGTGATGAGACGCCTATGCAGTCGTGCCCCATCATCTGTTTTCTATGTTTCAATTGCACGTTAACTTATCTGGAAGCCCTCCGTAATTATCTGCCTCTTTGAAGTTTAGGGCATGGCGCTTAGAAAAGTGAAAAATGCTATTCTATAGGAATACAGATATGGTTTCAATGTCATTGTTATTTTGTTGGACTAGAAAAACAACCCTTTAACCTGTTTTGATAACTTCGGGAATGTGTGATAACTTGTAGAATGTGAGTGAATTCTGATTACCAGCTGTGATAACTGAAAACATGATGGTCTTGGAGTAATATGCTTCCAAAAAATGTATTCCCAAGTTTATATTTACTTATTGAAATTGATCATGCATCTGGCAATACACTACTTGAGGAAACAGGATGGAAATGATGCTATTATATTCAATATATTCAATAACACATTATTGCAATGTTTGTTGAATGAATTCCGTACAAAATACGTTTTAACATTGTCAAGGTATGCCGTTTCTACTACAAAATTAAAATTTCAAAAGGAATGTTTGCACAATGTAACGTTACCAAAACATTTTCAAGGAAATCAACAAAAACAAAGGATGAAATGATATGAACAGAAGTCTGGATTTCGTTCAGTAGCAAAAAATTAGTTCAGTTCATTGTCCGAGAAGCAGCTACTGAAAAGTAGAGGCCCTGATTCCTTCTTATTTATAGTAATGGTTGAATATTCTCTGAAAGACTTTATTATGTACGAGTCAAAGTTTTCTACTGCCATTCGGGTGTATAACCTTTAAAAATCTGAAAAATAAACTGAGCCAAAAAATTATTGAGTAATATAATATAATAAGTGATATAATATAATATAAACTTCCAAAACAGTGGACAAAGTGTGGAAGGACATTTTCTTTACCGGTTGTTTTTGAAATATTCACATGTAAAAACCGAGAAAATGGCTGAAAAATACAACTTATCCAAAGGATCCCTCGAGGTAATAATGAGATGAGGCGAATTTCCTACCCCTATAATGGAGGTTTTGGGAAGCAAAAAAATAACATCAGGGACTGGAAATAAAGAAAGATTACGTATGTTACTGTCCGATGGAAAAAACTCCATCAATTTTGCCATGTTGACCACTCAAATCAACGACAAAGTTAGCTCCCCAGGCCTTGAGACTTTTACAGTAATCAAGATCGATAAGTATATTACCAGCATAATCAATAACTCTGGAAAAGGAAAAACTCGTGTTTTGCTGATCCTGGACATGACAGTTCTTCACGAAGGATCGGAAGTTGGCGAGCGTATTGGATCGCCTTCCCCTCTCAACGAAACAAGTGATTCATCTAAAGCTGTACCTACACCAAAACAGAACCCTCCTACATCAAGTAAACCTTCTGCAAGTAATGTAACTGTTGCCATGGACACTAGCGAAAACATTACCAGTCAGAATACCGTAACGCATCCAATTTCCAGCTTGAGTCCATACCACAACTAATGGGCAATCAAAGCAAGAGTCACCAACAAATCTATCATTCGTACTTGGTCCAATTCAAGAGGGGAAGGAAAGCTGTATAGTATGGATCTGATTGACGAAAGCGGTGAAATCAGGTTAACAGCATTCAGGGATCAGGTGGATAAATATTATGACTACATACAGGTGGACAAAGTATACTTCATCAGCAAATGCCAGTTGAAACCAGCCAATAAACAGTATAGCACGTTGAAGAACGACTACGAGATGACGATGACTTCCGAAACAGTCATTTAGGAATGCGTGGACGCTGACGACTCTGCAATTCCCACTACTAAGTATGATTTCGTCACCATCGACAAGATAGCGAATGCCGAGGTCAATTCGTTGATAGATGTGATTGGAGTAACCAAAAGCGTTGAAGAATTGCAAACTTTCCAGGTGAGGTCTACCGGTAGGGAGTTGAAGAAGAAGGAAGTCTTGTTGGTGGATCACTCTAAAACAGGGATCACTCTGACTCTGTGGAGTTCCGATGCGGAAAACTTCGACGGGGTAAACAACCCAGTCATTGTCCTCAAATCGGTGAAAATTGGCGAATTCGGAGGCGGTAAGAATATCTTCATGATCAGCAACAGCACCCTGAAGGTCAACCCCGAAATGAAGAAGTGTTACCGTCTCAGGGGATGGTATGACAGCCAAGGGAGCATCTTTGAAGCAAACAATATTAGTGCCAGGTCCGGACTGAGAAACTTCAACACTCCCTGGATGAGTTTCAAGGAGATGCAGGACCAGAACTTGGGGAATGCTGAAAGGGGTGACTACTACCGAGTCATGGGTACGGTTCTGTTGATCAGATCAGAGAACGCAATGTACAAGGCGTGCCCCACATCGGACTGCAATAAGAAGATCACCGATTTGGAAAACGGCATGTACCGCTGCGAGAAGTGTAATAGGGAATTCCCGAACTTCAAATGGCATTTGCTAGCCAGCATGAACGTTGGTGATTGGAGTGAAAACCAATGGGTGAGCATGTTCAGCTCGGAGATGGATAAAGTCCTAGGTATGACTTCCGAGGAAGTGGGACAGAAGCTCGATCAGAATCCGAAAGCGATCTCTGCCATAACGGACAAGGCACATTTCAAACAGTTCGTGCTGAAATGCAGGGCCGAGATGGAGACGTACAATGATGAAAGTCATTTGAAAACGGTTGTATTGAAAGTGGATCCAATCAATTTTGAGAAATACAACGCACACCTTATTGAGAGGATAGAGCAGCTTATGGAATGATTTTGATTAACATATTCGTAAAGTTTTTTTATTGAACCTGCCTTGTTGAAGAAAGCTTTTTTGCTGGAATTTTGTTCGTTTATATGAATATTTATATTCCTTCAGAATTTTTTATGATGGCACATTTTCTTTCAACTTCTGCTTCGCGTGGTAGGATATATTATCTGTAATAATTTTTTTTTTGATATTTTGATATTCAATTGAATAGTCCAATTGTCGTATTCATTCATAGATTTGGACTAAAAATTGAATAATTAATTGAAAAAATGGAATTTCTCTACTTAACTTTATTCAATTGGTTGACGTTTCGGAAAATAATCCTTTTTGTTACTTGAAAACAGCACTCCAATTATAAACAGCTATATTTTCTTCGACACACGTCGGAAGAATTGAATGTCCAGGAGTCACATTCGATAGTCTACATTAAATTAACACACATGCATGATGTTTTCTGAGAATTCCGTTCAGGTTCATATTTCCGTTTTCAACATCCCTCCCCAGCAATGACAATCAGGTACGATCCATTTCTACAAAGTCATTTGGAATATACTTGTTACCTGCAGAAACGATATATGCAGATGCTTTGAGCTTTCTCATTTCTTTCATTTCTCTTGACAATTTTTGTTTCACTCAATTTTTTGGGAGTTAGAGCCAGTGTCGGAACTTTTAGAACCGTATAAATACAGACCACTCAGTGCCTTCAACCTGGTGACCAAGAAAAACTAATGATAGTTTGCCGATGGTTTGTGAAGAATAAAAACGCTTATACTGTTTTACTAAAACTAATCATATGTAGCGAATATAATTTACTCCAGTGATCATTACTGGTGTAATAAGAACCTTATGCAAATTACTTCTTGTAATCCACAGGTACGTTTCAGCAAAATCGTATGGCGTGGTTTTATTGGGCCAAAAGTCATTGGACCAGTTTCTACAATGGTGCTTCAACATGTGAATGTTTCTTAGAACCATACTGGGAGAGTTTTTTGGTAATATCAACTCAGCTGATCTTATCTCAACTTAGCTGATCGCCAAAGAGTGTTTTTCCAACAAGAGGGTGCGCCTCCACACAATACTCGGAAAGTTTTTCCATTGACCTTTTTGCTGGTCGTTTCATTGCTACCCAAGGAACGTTTCTTTGGCCTGTCTGCCTGCTTTTTCTCTGGACATTGCACATATGGATTTTCATGTCTGGGTGTAATAGTCGCTGCGCTAGTATCGATGATCACCAAATAGGGATATCGAATTCCATACGTAGCATCGTTGGTCGTGCCGTATTTTAAAGGCTACGAAAAGGTGTTTTTCACAATAATTCAAACAAGTATTATTGCAACAGATATGTATTATTTTATTTTGATTTCAAATTACATGTCAAACTTGACGACAATTAAAAAAGACGCATAGATATCTATCATTTTTGGTTATGGGATATGATTCATAATAATCTTCCCTATCGGGCGCGACCCCAAGTGTCGGATTGGGAAACGGCCAAGGGACTGGAGGCCCTATTCGGGAAGCCAATGTGGCCTTACGGACGGGGTCGCCGGACTCCTGGTCAGTGGCAGAAATAAGTTGGGTGAGGGGAACTAAAACTCCCCAAAAGCCTTTGCAAAACATGCCACCGTGGACCAGCCTACCCAAGCTGAGGTGTACCTTATGGTATTACGAGGCTCTGCCAGATTTCCTTGCTACTCGTGGGAACACCCATGAATGAAACAAACACAAAAACAGAAACAACGAAAACTCATCCCGAGGCTGGACAGAAGTCCTCACCTAACCTAAGGCGGTGGCTGGGGATGAACAGAAATGTCCACCCCAATCTACCGCTTGGAGTGAGGCTGGACATAGCAGATTACCTCGCGATGTAATACAAAGGCTAAGGCGTAAGAGCATTTGCGACGTCAAGGCCAAAAGGAGAAAGAGAGCGAAGCAGGCAGGAGTGGAGTCAACTATAAGTGTACTCCTCCTCCCCCACTCCACCTCCAACAGCAAGGGCACTTCCAGCGACGGGCGCCAAGAGCTCCGTCTTCAATAAAGGCAAGGAATCGGCTGCTCCTGCAGGAAAGCTCTCTGACTTGTGCACCTTTACGGAGGGAACCCCAAGAAGGTTGAAGAAGCCGTGCAATGACATTAATGTCCCTGCACCTTCCAAAACCTTCGTGGAGGCCACCGTGAGACACCTCATGGTTGACAAAGAGAGTCTTGACCTACACCTGCCAATATAAAGGAGATGTCTCCTAGTGACCTGTCCACCTTCCTGGAAAGGACAGGATGGACGATGACCTAGGAGGACAACTCCTAGGGAGAATGTACAATGGATCACATGTGGCCTAAGTACTGTGAATCTACACTCACCGTCCCTACTCTACAGACATAAACAGATTCATAATAACCTTTTCAAGTTCAGAGAAGAGTTGGCAATCGCTAGAAATATCGATAATTTATTTTTTCCAAATACATCAAAAACAATTGTTTTTCTGTTGGCAGCATGGAAAACACAACTAGTTCTCTGATTTACCCGTTCTCAAATAGTCAATAGTTCCGACCTGAGTTCGATCACACTATATATACAGTGTGACCCATTTAAAATGGAACCACCCCTGTAGAATGTGCATTTTTCAATCAATCTCAATTTTTTTTTATTGAAATATTTAGCATGAAAAACTGTATCTTGACACTAACTTTCACAATTTTAGTTTCATTTCCAAGGCACTCTATGGTTTTTTTTGTTTGTCAAAAACGGCAAAAGTTTATTAGGCAATTTTTGTTTTCAAATTTGACTACACCACTGGATTCGTAGTCGTTATAAATCAAAACTGTCAAATTTTCATTAAAAAATATTTGTTAACAACGAAGTTACAACAACTTCAATTTTGGAAACAAAGTATTTGTTTGTAATTTTTATTCAGATTATAGACATATTTGAGATCTGACAACACTGTCATCACCAAGTGGAACACCAGTGAATTTGTACAGTGAAAATCCGAAGTCAACAGCTCAATGCGTTCTACAGTTATAACTCCTGAAAATATGGTAATATGAGAGATTTGTGGTGCAAGCGTTTTGTAATAAAAATCAGACTACGCCACTGGATTTGTGGATAATATTCCCTTAAAATCATTCATTTCAGGGTAGGTTACGAGAAGTGTATTCTAGAATAACAGAAAATTAAAAATTCATTTTCAAGTTATGCAGTACTTAGTACATTCTTCCGCATAGCCGCTAAAATCAAATTGATTTAAAGCATGGAAATCATTTATTCAATAATAAAACAGAGAGCAGGACAAAAATTGTTCCCTGTAAATTCTTCACAACTCAGCTAAAACAATCTTTTAGAGGAGATATCAATAATTTGAGGAAGCTGAACTCATTATGCAAAGGTTTTATAATAAATCAACAGTAGGCTGTGATTTTGACAGTTAATCATAAATAAAATAATAGTTGTTAGTTACGTGCATTTAATAATGGCTTTGCAATTATCATTAGAAGAAAGAATTGAAATTGTGAGAATTTCTGGGGACAATTAACATAGTGAAAGAGAAGCAGCTAGGATATTTAATCACAGACATCCAAATCGACTTCCCATTGACAGAAGCACCGTCAGTAAAATTAACAAAACATTTAAAGAAACCGGTGCAGTCAGCAAACATATTTTAAAAAATAATCACCGAAGAAGAAATTTAAACGAAGGTGCTGTTTTAGATTATTTTAGAAACCACCCAAACAGAAGTTTACGAGTCGCCAGTTTGGATTTAAACTTACCGAGAGAGACTATTCGACGATGTCTTAAACAAAACAAAATGAGAGCATTTAAACCTAAATTTCTTCACTCTTTAAAGGCAGGTGATGAAGTGAAACGTATGGAATTTTGTTTGTGGGCACAAGGCGAGTACCTGAATACAAGAAATTTTTTAAACTGCATAATGTTTAGTGATGAAGCTTCTTTCAGCACCAATGGGGTAGTTTCATCGCAAAATGCTCGGTATTGGGCTACGGAAAATCCGCACTGGATCATAAATTGTAAAAGTCAATATTCCGAAAAAGTTAACGTTTGGTGTGGTATAGTACAAAATAGAATAATAGGTCCATATTTTTTTGATGGAAACATAAACGGGCAAAATTTTTTGGAATTTCTAAATAACCAATTATCGGACGAAATAGATGAAATGCCTCTTGCGGAACAAGTAAATTTATATTTTCAGCTCGACGGCTGTTCCGTGCACAATTCGAGGATTGTAAAAGAGTGGCTAAATAACCAGTTTCCAAATCATTGGATAGGACGAGGTAGTGACTTAATTGAATGGCCACCTAGATCGCCTGATCTAACAATATTAGACTTTTTTCTGTGGGGTATTCTGACACAAAAAGTATACAGAACAAGATCAACGAATCGAGCCGAAATTACAGTTCAACAAATAAGAAATAGTGTAAACAATATTCGGAAGAGACACGATAAATGTATTGAACTTAATGGAGGTTTGGTAGAAGCCACAAAAATTTGAAAGTTTAGTTTTAAATCAATGTTTATTTTAGTATCAGTTTTTTCTTAATGGCAATTAATTGTTGAATAAATACTTTGAAACTTGTTTGTATACATTTTGTTTTCATCAGCTATAGAAGAAGGTAGAGTAAGTTCAGAATCTCATAAAATGTGATTTTCCAGGTGCGCTGTTACAAAAGTACTATTATTTATTATTGGGAAACTTCCAAAAAGCTTACAAGTATGACCATTAATACTTCAAGATTCTATCAAGATTTGGTAAAAGCGCAATTGGGAGATCCCATGACATGAGATTCTGAACTTGGTCTACTACTGCGTAACTTGAAAATGAACTTTTAATTTTCTGTTATTCAATTATTCAATTTTTATTTTAATTTTCACTTCTCGTAACCTACACTCAAATGAATGATTTTAAGGGAATATCATCCACAAATCCAGTGGCGTAGTCAGATTTTTATTACAAAACGCTTGCACCACAAATCTCTCACATTACCATATTTTCAGGAGTTATAACTGTAGAACGCATTGAGCTGTTGACTTCGGATTTTCACTGTACAAATTCACTGGTGTTCTACTTGGTGATGACAGTGTTGTCAGATCTCAAATATGTCTATAATCTGAATAAAAATTACAAACAAATACTTTGTTTCCAAAATTGAAGTTGTTGTAACTTCGTTGTTAACAAATATTTTTTAATGAAAATTTGACAGTTTTGATTTATAACGACTACGAATCCAGTGGTGTAGTCAAATTTGAAAACAAAAATTGCCTAATAAACTTTTGCCGTTTTTGACAAACAAAAAAAACCATAGAGTGCCTTGGAAATGAAACTAAAATTGTGAAAGTTAGTGTCAAGATACAGTTTTTCATGCTTAATATTTCAATAAAAAAAAAATTGAGATTGATTGAAAAATGCACATTCTACAGGGGTGGTTCCATTTTAAATGGGTCACACTGTATATATATATATATATATATATATATATATATATATATATATAGTGTGATATATATATATATATATATACAGTGTGGTCCAACGAAAACTTAACACCTCGAGTTTCCGGCGTTAACATGAAAATGTGGAAAATCGCTCGAACCCGTCAATTTCTGATTCGAGGGGGAACAACTGTTCCACTGTTTTCATCCCCGTGACTTCAACCCCCTAACGGGGGTGAGCACAACCCCTTGATTTTGAATAGGGATGAGGGGTGTTGAGATACCTCATTTTGAAGATCTTATCGTGTACTATCTGACCGTAAAATTTCGCTCCAAAATATCCATGACAGGTAAAAGAGTGGAAGAGTACGTACTTTTGTGATTACTTTATTAAATGTTCGAAATGGGCACCATCCACTTCCATGCAGTAATATAAGTTTTGCTGAAAACGTTCACGTACATTACTCAAGATGTCTGGTGTAATTTGACGGCATTCATTAATGATCCGAGTTCGCAAATCATCCAGTGACTCAGGCTGGGTAGCGTAAATCTTGGATTTCAGGTGACCCCATAGAAAAAAGTCCAGTGGAGCCAGATCCGGTGATCTGGGTGGCCACTCAATATGTCCCCTTCTTCCAATCCAGGCGTGAGGAAAATTGTCATCTAAAAACTGACGCACCGGTTGAACAAAGTGAGGTGGTGCGCCATCTTGTTGGAAAATGATCGTTTGATGGTCTTCTGCATTCTCCAATACTTGCACGAGGGCTGGATAAATAGCGTTCTCCAATAGATCGAGATAAAGTTGGCCTGTGAGATTACCGGGTAGAAAAAAAGGGCCGATTATGTGATTTCCATAAATACCCGCCCAAACATTTAATTTTTGGGGGCGCTGTGTATACACCTCACGAAATAATCGTGGATTTTCATCTGACCAATACCGACAGTTATGCCGGTTTACAATGCCGTTAAGGTAAAATGAACACTCGTCCGAAAAACAGATATCGAACATGTAGTTTTGATTGCAGTTAATTATTTCACTGATCACTTCACAGAACTGGAGTCGGCGATCGGGATCATCCTCATTCAGTTCCTGAACCAATCGTATCTTATACAGATGGAATTTATGTTGTTTCAGGATTCTCATGATTGTTGTGCGTGAAACACCAGATACCTCGGACAATTTCCTAGTACTAACGGTCGGATCCATTGCTATATGACCTAAGACAGCCACGTCCCTCGCTTCGTCTCTTTCATGCACCCTCTTTTTGTTTCCAACTGACCCAGTAGCGTCAAATTTGGCAACCAGTTGCACAACGTAAGCAGCGGATACATTTTTTCCAGGATGTCGTTCGTTAAATAAAGCCGCTGTTGTGCGCGCAGAGTCGTTATTTCGGAAAAATAATTTTATCATTTCCACCCTTTCTTCTACGGAATACACCATTTTAATTCCACTACAAATTTACAATCGCTTGTACACACTTGTACCGTTCTTAACAATTCACGATAGACTAAGGTACAAAAACAAGGTCCGTCTACTTTTTTGGACAAAAAATTAACCACTCAATACCTTTGAAATGCGTCGGATACGAATAATATTCTCGAGATAAATTCCATATTGCCTCTTTCACTATTTTCGCTGTTATTTCATTATCGATGGATATTTTGAAGTGAAATTTTACGGGCAGATAGTACACGATAAGATCTTCAAAATGAGGTATCTCAACACCCCTCATCCCTATTCAAAATCAAGGGGTTGTGCTCACCCCCGTTAGGGGGTTGAAGTCACGGGGATGAAAACAGCGGAAAAGTTGTTCCCCCTCGAATCAGCAATTGACGGGTTCGAGCGATTTTCCACATTTTCATGTTAACGCCGGAAAATCGAGGTGTTAAGTTTTCGTTGGACCACACTGTATATATATATATATATATATATACAATTTTAAATTACTCAAAAATTCATGAAAAACATCCTGAATTCAATCTAAAAATGTTTCGATCATAATTTCACCTTGCTTCTCCATTCACAAACTCCCATAACACTGAAGAACATGAGAAAGGTAATGATAACCTGATCTCTAACGCCAAAGTTCAATAGATATCGAGGGTACCATTCCACGACAATCAATTCAACAACGATAAACATCTTCATTGGGATTTATTAGAATGTTCGGTAAACGGCCAGCACTCCTTTTGTCGTCAAATTTAGTGCCATCTCTCAGTCGTTCTGTGGGCGGGCATTGTGTTGTTCGACAAGGACCATCGCATTTCTTGGTCCATGTAAGAAGCCGAAAAGGAGGCTGTTGATTTGTGAGATAAAAGGCCTTTGGAAAGTTGAAGTTATGTAATGTGATCAAATAAATGTCCACGGGTACAAGGGGAATGAATTAACTGATCTCTAAGAGCTTTGTGCTTTGATAAAACGTCTTAATGTGCATTCGGTCACATCTTTCGTCGCTACTCTTACGTGAAATATTGATACTAAGCTAGTATTGATGATAATGAGTATTTTTGTTTTCATCTTGGATATACGAATTTAACTCTAGTAATGATGTTTGGGATTATCACTGTATATCAAAATAAAATAACTACATATATTGAAACCTAGCCAAGGTTTTATTTACCAAAAATTTTTGATTCACGGCATAGACATCCATCAGAAATTGATGATAAACATGATCATTAACTTCTGGTTGATTTCTTTTTTTTAAGACCAAACACAAGCACTACAGAAAAATCCTCAAGGCGTTCTTAAAGCGGTGCCTGTGCGAAAGTAGTGATTCACATTGGATTCGAATCGCTGGAGATTAAATCCATTTGAAAAAACGTTCTCAGGAAGTTTATTCAATATAATAGCAATTTTCCAAACGATGAGCAGCCACAGTCCGTCGCGTACTTCTGATATGTACCGCTTCTGGTGGAATTGAATGTGCCAAGTCACTTCCTGTCAAAGTATCTATAGAATAGAAATAAATCTCCAATCTTTCTTCGATGTTTCAGACTATCAAGGTTGCAAGTAATGTTCGTGTCTCCAATCAGGCGATTGGCTCTTTTCTGGATGGAATCCAGCAGCTTTAGGGTATGTTTGGGGGTGGAGCTCCATAGATGAGAACAATACTGCAAAGAACGTCTGATCTGAACTCCATAAAGCATCAAAAGTTCCTGAGGTGTGTACAATTTTCTGGTTCGGAACAGTGTTCAAAGCTTTTGAGAAGTAGCCTTTGCAATTCCAGCGACATGACTGCGCCAAGACATATAGGTGTCCATTTTAACTCACAACAAACTTATCGAAGCAGAAAGCTGAATTGTCTGACGTAACATAAATCCGGGTCGAAGACATTTATCTTTTTGAAGAAAATCGATGGCTGGGTTTTTCATGGCATTGAATTCAAGTTGGTTACTTTTTCTCCAATTCGAAATTACTTCTAGATCCTCGTTAAGATATTCAACCTTCTGCTGCAGGTGAAGATATGCTTCCGCAGCCGATGTCCTGGGATCCAGATAAGTGTGCTGTCGTCAGCAAAGCAATATATTGGGTTCTTGGTTTTTTCCAATGAGTCGTTGATGTACAATAAGAAGAGGGTTGGAGACAAAATGAATCCCTGGGGAATACCAGCGCTGATGATGAAAGTATTCGAGACGGCCACTTGCAGGGAATGGGTTTTCAGGAAGCTGAAGAGCCATACACAAAAATGATTCGACAAGTCAAAGCATCGAATTTTGGCCAACAAACCCTCATGCCACACACGATCAAAGGTCTTTGAAATATCAAGCTCAACAGCTCTTGATTATCCATGTTTCTCGATTGCGTTATTCCAAATAAGGGTGACATACGATAGAAGGTCGCCTGTTTGTTTCTGAAAATATTCGAGGATATTCTGACTTATGGCTTTCTCCATGATTTTTGATATCACTGAAAGTAAAGCGACTGGTCTATAGATATTTGGAAGATTTTTCTTGTCCTTTTTTTTGGAAATTGGCTGAACTTGACCAATCTTCCACCAAAAAGGAAAAACCCCTTTCTTGGAAGACAGGTGGAAAAGTCTGCAAAATACTGGTGCGAGTTCATTTATGCACTTTCTAAGTAAGTTGACGGGCACTTCATCAGGGACCATCGCCTTGTCGATATTGAGCTGTTTCATGAGTCGCCTGGCTAGACGCTGTCAAAAATTAATTTCCAGAATTGTGTATTCTAGTGTGGGAATAATGAGTGGTGCCTTTTCCAGAAAATCAACTGTGGAGTGGAACGCAAATTATTCAGCTAGTAGATTTGCCTTTTCTATGGCTGTGGTTGCAATTGAACCATCCGCTTGTGTTTGTGGTGGAATTGTGGATTTCGTAAAGTTCTGATTAACAGCTTCAGCTAACGACCAGAAGGACCTAGATCGATTTCGATAACTTGCTTCAAAATACTTTTAGTTATATCATTGATTGTGATATTTCAAAAACCAAGTGGCTATAAGTTTCATTATTCACAATATATGAGGTTCAGAAATCAGGACCTGAGTCATTGAAAAAATGCTCACGGCTTTCGCGGCCGAGGCTCTTAGTGTCACTATTTTTCGGGTTTGTAGGCTGTGGATTTTTGGAATCTCTTTCTGACGTTTCGCTGACGCGAGTCGCTAGCTTCCTCAGAGGTTTTACATGTATAAACCTCTGAAGAAGCTAGCCACTCGCACTAGCGAAACATCAGGAACGATATATACTATCATTCAATCCTGTGAAATACAATATTTCCCAATAGTTCCAGTCAGTTTTTGATTGATCATAATTATATGTAGAACACCATATCTGTGCCAGGATTGTTGTTGAAGTCTGGAACACATAATACGTCATAAAGACAGTCAAAATAGACACAAAGATGACATCAAAATCATGAGAAGAGCGTTAAGAATTATATATCACATCTCCAGTCAGTTTCAGAACGTTGTGGGCAGACACAAAAGAATATCATAGTTAGCACTTTATTATTTTCGATTGGAGTGGTTCCATTTTTGGATTACTAAACAAATAAACTCTCAATTACCACCCTGTTCCAATTTTTATAGAAACTCTAGGGCTATATGGTTTCAATTTCACCAGCTTCATCAGGTATTCACAAATGGTTTGTCAAAATCAACGTTAACGAAGTTAACTTGGCTTCGCAACAGACAGTAATGCATCCATCGTTCACCTTGGAAATTTGTGTTTCAAATCTTCTGTCTATCCTGAAGAGAGAATTGGTTTGCCATTTCTTGTTCAGGATTGTATTTGTTGGAGTCAGAAGATTGCATTCATAACTCAGTCAGAATCACCGATGAAGTCTGCCACAGATCTAAGCAGCACTGTCTGGTGTTGGATCAGTAATAAAACGTATTTAGGCTCTGGTATCATTTACTTGTGATGCACTGTTTGGAACCTTTGGTGTAGTAATGAATATTACTGGAGATTTATCCCAGCACCAAACCGTAATTTTAACACCTCGACAGGTGTTTCAATCAACAAGTGATCATCTTCAAAACGAAGAATGAACTAACATTCAATATTCCTCGTGAAGATCATCACACGTGTCAAGGTGTTGAAATAACGGTTTAGTTTTGGGAAAAAACTCCAGTAATATTCTGGTATCATTTATTTGACAAAAGGCATTCTTTGAACAGTAGTGTATTTGTAGATTTAGTCTGATTTTGGAAATATTTTGTAATGAATTCAATTTTCAGTTCCACTTTAGTGGTTTCGTTAAAAAAATTTCAACAATCCTGATCCACCAGCTTGATATTTCACGATATTTCACTCTTTCACTCTCAGGTTCATTCAAGAAATGTCAGAAACAAGTCTACCTTCATCAGACCACAACAAAGAACAGTGATTTTTCAAAGGTCATTCGTTTTTAATGCAATGTATATATACAATATATTACCAGAAATGTACAAAATGTATACCATCAATAAATTTAAATATAAAATGAATAATTATTACTTTCTCAATTGCAAAACTAAACGGGGCAACGCTTCAACCACTTCCGTGTTTATTCCTTCCTTTCTTCTCAAATTTTTATCATATGTATGGCTTTTAATTATGCACCAAATGAAACACCCTCTCATATTTATGTATTTTTTTAGTAATGTCGCAGTCAGCCGTAATTCAAACCAACAAAAACAAAAATCATAATGAAGTTTTTCCGATGAGTTACTGTTTGAATTGAAATATATTCTACAAAAAACATTGGAATGTAGAGTCGATCATCACATTCAATAAAATGTATATATGTTCTTTTATTCTCTGAAAAAAAAACTCTCCCCGTTTGGCCACCATAAAGTTTTGTATAGTCTCAATTATAAATACTTTCAGGTTTTCCACTGTGTTTATATAGTTTCTTTCGTTAATTTTTATAAAAATCAACGAAAAACCCCCATCAACAGTTGATTTGAAATGTTAGGAATCACACGTTAAAAGGCAAGACCTCGTTAATCCTTAGTTCACACTAGTTTTGACTTCTGAGGGTTGTCGTTCGTAGGGGTGCGACAGCTGGTTAACGGTTTTTTTTTAATTTGATATTATCAAAGAACTTCGAACTTAAAAGAAGTTTTTGAATTAAAATGTTAGTTCTTGGAAATATTCACATAATACTTGACATAGACCTCTGGTTCTGTTACTGGATTTTCATAATATCCAAATTCATATTTTTTGTTAAACTTCTTTTCCACGAAAGAAATGTTTTCCACAAATGGGTCAGTACGAAAGTCGGTCAACAAATATAAATTACCTTGTATTTATTTTAGCCTCCGACCTGAACTTCGAAAGCGTCTTGAGAAAATAAATTAGTCACACCGTTTGGGTTAACATCATCTGAAATAATATTTGGCTGTTTCTTCTCTCGTAAAAAGTAAACAACGATTAGTTCGATTGATATTTTAGTAGCATGTTCATTCACGCCCTATGCCATTTTATTGGTGATAAATGTTCTTGTAGCACTTAAAATATATGGACCCATCACGATGTGTGATTCGATTTATTTTTTGAGTAGGTTCATTTATGAAGGGTGAGTTCACTCGGAAGCAATACATTGCCAAGTTTCTGTTGAAACGCATGAATGCTCTCGAAAAAAATTGTGCAAGTCTGAGGATTAACGAGGTTTTACCTTTTAACGTGCGATTCCCAGCACGAATTGGTTCAATTTAAAAAATATCAATGTTTTAGACGATGCTAATCGAGTTTTCAGAATACAGTTTTGTTTTTAACTACGTCACTGAATAAAGTTTCAAGAAAAACTTTTGAGTAGAAATCACCGTCTTTGTTACACTCGGTTACATTGAGCTGACAAACCAGTTCTTCATTTTTTGATTGTATTCAAGCATTTATTCAACTAACACTGTTTCAAAATACATAATATACTCTTTCTTTTTTCTAGTATTTGAAACCATCCAAAACAGTACTTGGTTAGTCTTGATGATTAGAATTTTTCATCTTTTTCCGTCCTCTCTTCCTTTTCTGATCATCTGATTTTTAAACATTTCTTTCATGTGATCCTCGTTTATACAGTGTGGTCCACTAAGTGTGCAACAAATGGGAAACTTTTTTATTATCGATTTCTCAGAAAATGTTATTATTGACAAATGTTGGTGTATGTTCCAAAACTATACCAAATGTACCTGAAATGGCTTTATGACAAACACCATACAGGATAGGCCAAAAAATATAAAGTTCGTTCAAGAGTAAAGTACCCTTATTTCAAAAAATATCGAAATATGTTGAAAAAAAAGTTGCTTAGAATCAAAAGTTATGTTCAGATACGAAGTCATGGCCTGCTATTCGATTTTTTTTTCTCTTGGAAAATTTTGAATTACCCCCGTATGATACATATTTTTACTATTTTGATTTAATATGTATTTGAAGTAGCCACAATCAAATCAGTTGAAGTATTTTTTATCAAATAGAAGTGTATTTGTAAAATTTACTTGGATTTGTATTTTTATAGGTGACCGTCAACTTCATGTTTGTTGCAACGACATTTAACAGAACTCTAGAATAAAATTAATACTCTTTTTAACGAGGCAAATACTTTACTAAGTATAATGTTCATATGAATAAACTGTCAAAATCTATCGCGGATAGCCATGAACAAAAAAGAACCAATAAGCGATAGTACAGAAAAGTACAGTAGGTAACTTAACAACTTAACAGGTGCTAACAATAAAAATTATCTCTCTGTATGTCCACCTTCTCTTTCGATGCATCTGATTGTTCGCTCATAAGATTCGTTTAATGTAAATCGCAACACATTAGCGGGAATATTTCTGCAATGAACTCGTATTGAAGTTTCAAGCTCATCAAAATCATTAAAGGGACGATCTCTGTAGACTTTTTGTTTTAAGTATCCCCATGAGAAATAATCTAGAGGTGTAAGGTCTGGAGAACGAGGAGGCCATCGAGGATCGGTATTTCGTCCTAACCATTTATTACGAAATGTCCTATTCAGCCACTGAGAAATATTTCTAGTAGAATGGGCAGGACATCCGTCATGTTGGAACCATAACTTTTGCCGTTCTTCTGATACCATATCATCCAAAAGCTCTTCTATTTCAATTTCCAAAAAGTTCAAGTACCTGTAACCATTCAAATTTTCGCGAAAAAAAACGGACCTAGTAATTTATCATTTAATATACCACACCAAACGTTTGTTTTCTGATAGTATTGATTTATGTTGTCAGTAATAAAATTTGGGTTGACATCTGACCACCACCTGCAATTTTGTGATGATAGAACCCCATTTGTTGTAAAAGTAGATTCATCTCACCAAACAGAATACATCGATGAAAATCTCGTTGTTCTTTTATTTCACTCTGAATCCTCATGGAAAAATCATATCTCAAATCATAGTCTCTTTCTTGAAATGTACAAATGAATGTAGGTTTGTAAGCATGGTACTTATGTTTCTTGAGAATACGCTTCACAGAGTTTTTTTATCGCTAATTTCTTGGGTGGACTTTCTAGGATTTTCTACTACTACTTGAAGTACGTCAAGCTTGTTTTCTTCTGTGCATACAGATTTCGTACGCTCCGTATTATGTTTATATTCTAGTGAGCCGGTCTGTTTGAAATTCTTTAAAATTCTACTTACACTTGAATAACAAATTTGTTTGTCTGGATGCCGCTTGAAAATATTTGCAGCTTCGCGTATTGATTTATAACCATCACCACAGATTAAAACTAATTCTGCCTTTTCAGTTAACGTTAATAATACTGAGCGAGACATTTTTAATTAAGGACAAATATGAAAACGTTTTACAGGCAAGTTTTAAGAAGCCATACTATTAAACTACAGTATTGTTTTAGGGCGTATGGATTTTTTTTTCATGGCTATCCGCGATAGATTTTGGATTGTTTTTTAATATCTGCTCTAGTTGAGGCATTGTTGTCAGACTAAAAGAAATTTTATACTTTCATTGACAGTTTATTTATATGAACATTTAGTTGGTAAAGTATTTGCTCGTTAAAAAAAGTATTTCTTTTATTCTAGAGTTCTGTTAAATATAATTGCAACAAACATGAAGTTGACGGTCGCCTAAAAAAATACAAATCCAAGTAAATTTTACAAATACACTTCAATTTGATAAAAAATACTCCAAACTGATTTGATTGTGGCTACTTCAAATACATATTAAATCAAAATGATAAAAATATGTATCATACGGGGGTAATTCAAAATTTTCCAAAAGAAAAAAATTCGAATAGCAGGCCATGACTTCGTATATGACCATAACTTTTAATTTTAAGCAACTTTTCTCCCCAACATAATTCTATATTTTTTGAAATAAGAGTACTTTACTCCTGAACGAACTTTATATTTTTGGGCCTATCCTGTATGGTGTATGTCATAAAGTCATATTTCAGGTACACTTGGTATAGTTTTGGAACATGCACCAACTTTTGTCAAGAATAAAATTTTCTGAGAAATCGATAATGAAAAAGTTTCCCATTTGTTGCAGACTTAGTGGACCACACTGTATATACACATTTTTTTGTCTTCTTTGTTCGTTTTCCTCTTCTTCAACCGATTGAACTGAAACTTTGCTGCATGTTTAGTTTGGATAACACTGCATGGTTAGCTACGTGACGTCACTCTACATTCAATATATGGAGGACCACCTGATAACGGACAATTTTTGTGTACACTCTCACGAAAATGATATTAAATGGCAGAGAACCCAATATAGGGATTTTCCAAATCACGAGGGTGTATTTCATAAATAACCGATTTTAAATGGTATCATAGGAAACAATTGTGTTACCAGTCGTACCAAGTAACACGACTCCACTTTTTTTAATTTCAATTCATTTAAATCATATCACAAAGTGTTTTCGATACCTGAAGTTGTTGACAGTTTTCACCAGATTTCTCACTAACTGCTACCAAGAAACGTCAATTTTTAGATATTTTCAGATCAACCTGGTGAATGACTTGTTTTCGTAGTTTTTTTATGAAGAATCTGATCGATAATATCTACTTTGAAACAATTGTCTACAAAAACACTGATTTTTCTGAAATCACTTCCTGGCACTGGAATATTCAAAAATAGGTAAAGCATAGTTTCAAATGATGCTGCTTAATGCTGATAGAGATATGTCGAGGAATAATGTTGAGGTTAGGTTTGGTCGACCAAATAACCCTAGCTTCTTAACGAAGCCGATTAGTTTGTATGGTGAGCTACGGCTCTGCCAAACTCTGGAATCCTGATTCGGTCCCAGCGGGATAGGCATGTGCTCTGTTGTTTCATCATTTTCCACACACACACTGTCTTCCGACAGTGTATCTGCATGAGATGATTCAGATGACATGTGAGGTCTGTTAGATATCGTAGTTCATCCCTACTGTAGTCGAACAACTGTTTGTTATCCTCGTTTACTAGGGAGTCAGCAGCCTCATTGCCTTCCAGTTCAGTATGGTCAGGAATCGAGGCCAGAGGCAATTTGTTAAGTCTTCTTTTCGAGGAGAGTCGTTTTTGATAATTTGTTACAAATTTAGACGTTCCTTGGTAGGAACTAAGAGCTTCCAACGCCGCTTGACTGCCCAAGAATATTTTTACTGACTTGTGTATAAGCATACATTTCCGCTTGAAATAGAGTTGCATACATTCCTAGGCAGGTTGATATCTCTGTTCTGGATCTGTGGCCAGATCTGCACCAGAACCTGGAGGTGTTTTTGATCCATCTATGAACCTACAATCAGTCATCACCCGAAGACGATTGTAGATAATAATAATAAAAATAAATTTTATGTATCCTTAAAAGATAATTCACATAATGTCCCTTATAAACAAAAGTATTGAATAAAATTAGCAACATGTTAAACATTTGCACAAAATGTAACCATTGATGACTCTAAGGGGTTGCGCATAGGTTTCCTAATAATTTGGTTACACAAAGTATAGTAGTAAACATTTCAGCTCTATAACTACAGCTTATATAAAAATATAAATAAATTTGAATAATATTGTAAATATAAAAATATATATAAATATAAATGTAAATATGAAAATATAAATAAAATAATAAGTGACAAACATATACAACAGACAGAATAATAAAAATACGCAGATGAAATAAATCAAGTAGAGCTAATAATATTAATATATAACATGGAAAACGAGTAAATAATGGAGTGAGTAAATGAAGACAACTAACAAACAAATAAAATAAGATGAAATGAGAACATACAATATCAAAATTATACGAGTAACATGAAATATTAAATAACATGAATTGAATGATATAAATAGAATAATTCATATACAATAGTTGATTTAGATATGAAATAAAGCTATCTTGATCATAATATATTATAAACCCTTGGATATGATTATGATTCTAACCTGTGTTGTTGTTCTTTTTTTACTTGTATTTTATTTCACTATTATCTCATTTCAGGTTTATTTTGCTTAATATAATTGTTATTTTCAGCTATTCATTTTTAGTTGTTTCAGAAGATCAAGATCTTCAGATGATGTGGTGCTGCAGGTTTTTCCGGGTTTTCCTGCAGCTGAAAAAGCAAATGCGCCACTGGAATCAATGAAGTCGCCCCGGAGCGCCAATTAATTTTTATTGTTGTATTTATTTTATTTTTATCGTTGTTTTAACACATTGTAATAATTTATTCCGATAAAAGCAATTATGGGCAAATAAAAAAAGTTGTTTCAGGGATTTCAAATCATTTTATGTAGTAGACAATGGAAGTCCGAACTAGTGAAATTCAACAACTATCTGCTCCTAATATTTTCTTTTCCCGGAGGATCCAGTCTTCTCTACCCAGTAACAGTACTTTATAAGTCAGTTCGTAGTTGACAAATGTTCAACAATGTCCATATAATACGGTTTTTGGAAAATTGCGAAATCATGTTAGTAATAGTTGGATCTAAAAAAATTTTGCAGATACAGCTTCTCACAAATCCGGACCGCTATTTTGTTTGTTGAAAAAAAATGACAATATAAAGTTATAGATTCGAGTAATCGTAAGGAAGACCGTTAATGTCAACTGTGAATCAATATCAATTAGTGGCTACTGCGTCGGTCTTGTTTGAACATTTGAAAACTTTTGCCATATCCGCAAGTAGACAGCAATCCTTTCTATAATAGGACAATCTCCTTATTTATTGCCGAAATCCCCATAATACCTCATAGACTGAAAATTTACGATCTGGAATTAATATGGGGAGGTCATTACACGTCTGTCTGTGTAAAATAATTGCATGGGATGGACTAGCTCCTTCCTCAATGAAACCTGGACATAGTAGGATCTTTGACAAAACACCTGGGACTATAAGATGTTTTCAGAGAAATTTTTGGTGAATTCTTTGCAATGTGTCACTAGTTTGTTAGGTTTTCTTTCGATGTGAAACCATTACCGCACGATGACTCCAGCATTATCAACTAAACTGAGGAAGAACAAATTAGTAGGTTAGATATTTGCTAATACATACCAAAAAATATTTCAATACGTGGAGTAATATATTTCCAGTTGAAAGTTAAATCACAGAAACAATCGTAGTTTTGAATCTGTCTATCGATTCTGACTTTTTCATTATTTCGAATCTTCTCGAAATATAGTTATTGCACTTGCTTTCTGACTGAAAATTACTGAAGATTACTTTTTCATCTGCTGGAATAAAATTACAATGAGTGAATAAAACGTCTGATATTCGAATGTTTGTAACTATGTTTTTTATGTCAATAATTGATGTCTTTTGAGTTTGACGTTTTTGAATTGTGAAACCTAGATGTCGTTTATACCTGCTGACTTCCTCTGCAATTTTCAGCTATTTTCCACAAAAAGAATATTGCTGAAATTTCATCTGTCGCCAATAACCAGTTCATTGACTCATGAAATTAATCATTGAATGGGTTGAAATGGGATTGAAATAACAAGCATGCCTATAGGAGCAAATAATTAACGAGGTCTTTCATTTTAACGTGCAAGTCCTAGAAAATCTGAAACAAAACAGAATAGTAGGTTGTCATGTTCGATATACTATTTGATTGAGTCTATGCATGTAAATTTCGTAACTGATAAAAGATAGAAAGTAGATTTAATTGTGCAACGTTTTCGAGTTTTGGACCAGACGCTCTAGCTACTTGTCTGATAGATTGTCGAGTAACCATTTGTATATGTCCTAAAACTCCAACTTCATCTCCGTCATTTCTGACAGGACGCGATACTTCATGTTTTCTGTTGTGAACAGAACTTGAATTTCGAAACTAATCCATTAACTGTTTAACGTATTGATGTCTCACGTTGTGGTCTGGATGATTCGTATTATGAATTCTTGCAGCAGCTTCAGCAAATTCATTATTTCGATAATAGGTTGCAACAATTTCTATTCTTTTTTCGGTAGAATAAACCATGTTGGAACACAATAAACAAGGATGCCTGAGCAACTGAATAATAATTCGTGAAAAAGTGACAGGGACCAACTATCTACTTTTTGTTCTGCGACAATATATCCTCAGTTGAGTTCATAATGCTTCGCCATTAATACATCTAAGATTGCCTACAACATAATTGTCTGGGGCCAAAGTGTTGATGTGCATAGAGTGTTTGTGATACAAAAACGAATTTTAAGAACAATTTTCAGACTGAAGCCAACCGAAACTTTTAGGGACTCATTTATTAAAAACAGTATATCACCAGTAGTAGGAATATATCTATATAAATTATTGAGTTATATCCATATCAACAAAAGTAATTTGAAAACAAATGCAGAATTTCACAATTATTCCACTCGAAATAATTCAAACCTCCGCATTGCTAAATGTAATTTTTCTCTCTATAAAAAATCGCCTTTATATGCAGGTGGTGACTTATATAATAAAATACCGACTGATTTTAAATCAATTAAAAGTCCTTCAGAATTTAAAAAACAATTAAAATTATTTCTTTGCAAAAGCTGCTTCTACAGTATTGATGAATTTCCAAACTACCAGCAATCTGTTTCTAATATTTAATTCCATTTAAAGGTAGTTGCACTATTTTTATATCTTAAGTTATTACCCTTATTATTATTTGTGTTTTATTGTATTGTACTATTTTTTGACATGTTCTATCCAATCTTTTTTGGCTTACAGAATAAATTTGTATTCTATTCTATTCTAATCAGTTTCACCAAAAACTACCAGTAAACAGAGTCGTCCATTTCAAAACTTTTACTAAATAAATGGATTTATTGCACGAATCCGAGATTTCTCGGATCCACCTACATAGAAAACCTTATAATATGCTTTCGTCAGATCAAAATTAGAATATGCATCCATAATCTGGAATCCATCTATGAATAGTCACATATTCTGCAAAAACTTGATTCAAATGTACCTAGACCAACCTCTAGAGTGGTTAATCCTTTTTATATGCCAATACCACGTACAAATATTCTGAAACGTTCACCTCTGCATAACGTGTGTGCCAAATGCAATTCTACAAGTTGTCAGCTCGACACTTTTCACTGTTCCATCTCTAAGGTCTTTTTACTTCAGCTAATTCTATATGTATTGTTTTTATCTTTAACTCATTGAAATTGTATTGTGATTGGACCTTTATCCCTGTTCTGTAGTTGGGTGTAACCTGTAGAGCCGTGCATAAAGAAATAAATACCTCTCTCTGGAATTGAAGGTGTCTGTCTAATATTGCCACCAAGATGTTTCTTGTACGAGTACCTACTGTCTTGTCTTGTCTCGAACGAGACAAGAGGAGATTTTTTTCCTTGCCTATCAATAAGACAAGAGACTGAGTCATCTTGGTCGAAATAAAATAGTCCTTTCTGAATGCATAGCTCGCAAGGGGATTTTTTTATTCTGGATGATAAACGAAAAATTTTTATTTCTTCAATAGTAATCTGGTGAAAGTTCTTCCTGCTGGAATATCTCTGCTAGGATATATTTCTCGGTAGAGTCGACGGGCTTCTGCAGCATTTCCATTTGCTGGTCCATAACCGAAATAGATAGTATGTACCAATACAACCGTGTTTGCACGCTAAAACAATTTGTTGTTACCTACTATCAAAAAATTTCACGATACTAGTAACTTGTGATTAACAATCAGCCTTCTCTTATCGTTGGTATCATTTTTGAATTCTGTGAATATAACTGAAGAAAAACCTATAAACATCTTGAGAGAATCAAGAATGTCTTACAAACATTATCGTGCTTAAATCTTTTTTCGCTTTACAAATGTCCGTTCGATAATACTGTCATAAATTATTTCAACCCTGCTGGGTTTGACAGGTAGTAAAATCAAAAGAAAATAATTTGAATCCCTTATTTCAATACATATTCAATTTTTACTTCGATTCGAATACGTTTAAAAATAAAAATTGTGAAAAAAACATTTTCAAAGAGAAACTTTTAAAGAGATGCACTGAATATGAAAAACTAACTTCTTTCATTGTTTGATCTAGCTAATTATGTGAATCAGAAGCTTGCCGCGGATATAAAATAGATCTTGTGGGGGAAGATGTTGAATATGTTACAGAATGACCTAGATCAAACGGTAGCCAGGCGGTTCGACGTGGGTGCTTTGTTCACTCACTCGAAGTGACTGTTGTGTTGGTCGGTATTTCAAGCCCCAGTCTAAACGATCGATTTTCACTTGCTATCGTCCAACCTGTGATAGGAATCACATGTTAAAAGGTAAGACCTCGTTAATCCTTAGCTCGCACAAGTTTTGACTTCTGAGGGTTGTCGTTCGTAGGGGTGCGACAGCTGGTTAACGTAAAAACAGATTTTAAACAGATTTAAACAGAAACGATTGAAGAAATTATTTTTTCAATTCAGTGCATTTGTAGAGAAGCTTGTCTAAAAACATTTTTTTTTCAATATTTGTGCAATCTGATAAGAATATACATTTTGAAGAACAGTGGCGTACCAAAATGTTTATCATAAATAACCATCAGATAACCTTCCATGACGTCACTGAAATTATTATCCCTTATTTAATTTTATGAAAAAATGCCCCTAGGCCCTTGTTACTGCTAATAAACACATCTATTTTAATTGGAGTCATTAATAAAAAAAACAATAATTTTGAAACTCCGTTACTCCGAAACGAATCAAGTTAGGAGACACGTTCATGAGATTTTTTTATACAATATAACAAGTATCACCACTTGAAATAAAAGATATTATTCAAGATATACCCTGTATTTAACTAACAACTGTTTTTAACTGTTTTTATGATCTGATATCTTTATTGTCTTAATATTGTTTCAGTTTTGTGATTTAATCTGTTTAAAATCTGTTTTTCCGTTAACCAGCTGTCGCACCCCTACGAACAACAATCCTCAGAAGTCGAAACTTGTGCGAGCTAAGAATTAATAAGGTCTTACCTTTTAACGTGTGATTCCTAACACGGAATTTGTTAAATAAATTCACTAACTCTAGGTAATTGTAGGTTGAGTTGAAGCTATCTTCAAATTCAAATAAAACAAAGTGTGTGCGAAATCATCGAAATTTTGTATTCGTTTGAAATACCTATTTATGCCATTATGTGTGCAATATAACGTCGTTCAAATGTCTGTCACAACTTCTCTGGGTGGACCGCATGCGAAACGTTCAATTTTGGCATGGCATGGGTTGGCTTTGAGGACCGCTGTGGTTTATTCACATACCATTGCGACTCAAGGAAACCCCACAAGAAAAAATCTAACGGAGTCAAATCGCACGATTTCGGTGGCCAGTTCACATCACCTCCACGTGAGATGACCATGCTCTCAAATCTCTCGTGTAAAATATCCAATGTGGCATGATCTGTTTGGCACGAAGCGACGTTCTGTTGAAACCACATGTCGTTGATGTCCAGATCATTCATTCCAGACCAAAAAAAGTTGGTAATGTATTTCATTAGTTCGGACTCCCATTTTCTAATATGATATATAAATTGTTTTGAAATCTCTGAAAAAATCTGTAAAAAATTAAAAGATTAGCTGAAAAATAAATTTTTTTATAGATTCTTTTTAGGGATTTCAAAACAATGTATATCATATTTGACAATGGAAGTCCGAACAAATGAAATAATGATAGACAATACATGAATAAAACAAAACAAGAACTTACGAAGCAGTGAACCGCTTGTATGTAAGGAAGGATAATATAAATAATTTAAAATTGTTTGTATGGGAAAGATTTCAAGTTATTAAGGTATATAGATTAATGGACATAGTACAGTAGATTCAAATTAAGAATTGATTATTTACATTATGGAATTCATATGATAGCACATATACTCGATATAAAGGACTCACAACATCCTGAATTCGGGAAGAATATACATGGCGTAATGGAGAACAGTACCAGAGATATAGTATTCATATTGTTACATATAGGAATAAAAATTGTTTAAGGAAGCGATTACAGTTAATGGGGATGATTACGGGAAACTCATCCGGCAGAGTGCGCTGAGTGTTTGTCACATTGGTCATTAGCTGTCAAAGTTTCCACCGTTATTTATTGATTTATTTGAAAGTTTCTTATTTAAATTGCTTGCAATTCAAGATGTATTCTACATGCCGTATTGCTCAGTTGAAGGAGGAGTTGCAGAAGAGAGGTTCAACCCTAGGAGGGAAGAAAGCTGATCTAGTGGAAAGGTTCATAATTTTGCATATTTGAACAACTCTCTCATTATCAAGAAAGTTTTTTGCATCCAATTTGCTCCCAAGGAATATATCAATGAATAAAAACCACATATTTTGTGTTTTTTCACTAATAATCAATGAACATTATTCTAACCTCAAAAACATGCAAGTTTTAAGGTTTAATTTTGTTTTCAGATTAGAGGCTCATGAAAGACATTTCAATTTCGAGAATATCCCTCAAGAGAGGCCTGTATAATAAAGAACAAATTTTTTGTTCATTAGAAATTCATCATTGGAAAATAATCTGAATAAAGTTGGTGTTTGTGTGGACTGGCTGATTAGGTGGCTTTCCTTATCAGGATTACCTTCCTCGGGGTGGAAAGTAACTTCTGGGGCAATTTCTTGTTGGAGGTCTAGATAATTTATATCTGAAAATCAAATGGAATATAGTGGTGGTTTAGCAGTCAATATAATAAATTTATTTATTGGATACTTACCATTTAGAGGAAGCTGGTTATCTTTATCTGCGAAAATTTCAGATGATTCACTAGTAGCTGGCTTCAAATCACGTTTAGCATTCCTCTTTTCTAATCTCAACAACCGTGAACTGATAGAATTCGAAGTACAGCGAAATATGGAAGGTACAGCTGATTTTTAAAAAAATTTTCTTTGGAGTGAAAATCCTATAAAATTTTATAAAATTAATATCACATATAAGTAAGTAGAATGAATGCTACTTACCAGTTGTCTTTGAAGTAGTCTCAAAATCAGAATCTTTGAAATGTTCACCACATAACCTAGAATGATCAATACATTTGAACTTTACTATCTTCAAAGATTTTTTCCATTTTCTTCTCATAACAGTAACTTCAGGGAATTTATAAACTCCCATTTCTTTGCACCCGAAAGAAGCACAACGACCCATTTCTCTGAATAAAAACGAAAAATCACAAATGTTCCCATATAACCAATGTATCTTTTGATGACAAACACTTAGCGCCCTCTATATACAACAAATTGACAGTTTGCTTCCCCATTAAGACATACTTTGTTGGTGACACAATATAGTAGACTGCATATTTAGAAATAAATATCATGATAAATATTGCATGTACATGGTATATGACACATAGAGAACTCATAAGTCTCAAATCAGGATGAACATACATGACGCAATCATTTTGGAATTCATGATACTTAATCATTATATTAATTGAAGAGAGATATATTTGGAAGATGTACTTCATACATTGAAGCTTGAAAAATGTCATATTGGTGTTCTATTTTTCCAGCTATTTTTGCACGGGGTATAAGTTTGATATATTTTTTGAGGTTTTTTTTGAACATTTTTGGATTTGTCTCGCATTTCAGGTTTATCAGTAATGAACTGAAAAGTTTTGGGACTAAGTATCGATGACTTTTTTGACCTACTGTTTTGTTCATGACTGGTATCACTATAGTTTTTTTGTGCCGGGTGTTATATTTATGGTCCAAAATGATCAATTCATTTCTGTGCGTTTATTGGGCTGTGGTTATACTAATAAAGAAAAGCTGCCTTGGATCGAATATTTCGGATTATTCGTATAGGAGGTCGCATAGGTAGCTATAATCTCTATGCAGAATACATCTGAGAAAGTGTTTTTACATTACCTCGAGGAAATAAACAGATGATCAATTCATTTCTGTGCATGTATTGGACTGTGGTTATGCTAATAAAGAAAAGCTGCCTTGGATCGAATATTTTGGATTATTCGTATAGGAGGTCGCTTAGGTAGGTATAGTCTCTATGCATAATACATCTGAGAAAGCGTTTTTACATTATCTCGAGGGAATGAAGATGGGTTTTGGAGACTCCGCCCCAGCCAATGATACCATCATTCAGATGTGATTCAACAAATCTTTTGTATATCTTTATTTTTGCTCGAAATTGAGAATCCTGGTTATACTTTTGAATTTATATAGAATGCACCACGAAACATTGTCAACCACCTCCAAACACAGTCGAAGTATGACGACTCCGCCAGCTCAAAATCCACACCAAAGAGTGACTTTTTTCGGATGCATTGGACTCTCTTGGATCTCAAGTGGATTGATATCGTCCCAAATTTGATAATTTTGTTCATTCACATACTGATTCATCCAGAAATGAGCCGAATCGATGAACATTTAGGTCAGTGTCCAACTGCTCCAGAACTTATTCAGCGAACACAAGTCGTTGTCTATGGTTGTTTACCTTCAGTTCCTGGGTCAGTTGAACCAGTGGACTCAAGTTCATCCATCACATTGTGAATAGTATTCTCGGTAGAACGATTATGGCGACCGTAAAATAGGCGAAGTGCGCGGTAAGTTGCACGAATAGAACACCTGTTCTGATAAACCAATTTTATTATTTGCTCATGTTATTGAATGCTATATCTATCCATCGTGATTTGTACAACTAGACTGAATAAGAGATAACTTATTTGACAGTTGTGCTTCAAATAATATGCGGGTATCAGTTGTCAAAGTTGGGCAGTCCCTGTTTGATGACCTTATATATCGTTTTATCAAAATCTGTTGGAAATGTGAATAAATTCGATTTATTATTACTTTATCATCTTTATATTATTATTATTCAAACTGGGAAGCCTAAAAACAAGTTATTTCAATTTCAAAATGTGTTCGTTCACGGTAGCCGGTTGGTTCGACGTGGATGCTTTGTTCACCCACTCAAATCGATCGTCGTGTTGGTCGGTAGTTCAAGCCCCAGGCTGAACGATCGATTTTACTTGCTATCGTCCAACCCGTGTTAGGAATCACACGTTGAAAGGTAAGACCTCGTTAGTCCTTAGCTCGCACACCCTAACCTAACCTTCGACTTCTGAGGGTTGTCGTTCGTAGGGGTGCGACAGCTGGTTAACGAAAAAAACAGATTTTGAACAGATTTTCAAAGAATGAGTTCGAAAAGAATCCGATTCATGAATACCTACAGGAACAAGAACCTCAAGCATTGCATATTTATGTGGTTGAGCTATCACAAAACCCGGAAATTGCAGCTTGCAGGTCGTAGAATAAATAACCCATCGCAAAGTAGGTGGACCTCATTCCTCCTAACTACCACGTATATTCTTTAATTCGCCATTGAAACTGCCAAGTCCGCCCCTGCAAAACCATCAGTGATTACTATAAAACATTACATAAATATTTGCCGGGTGGCATTTATCCGTCCATCACGTTTTCAAAGTGACAGATACTATCTCAAAGCCGATTATAATTCCTAACGGATTCACCGAGGTTGATTTTTTTTTCACGTTAATGTTGATAATATTACTGTTGGTCGTCTGGAAAAATTGAAATGATGCATATTCATGCAGGAGCCCACACAGTGGAGCTCACAGTATCATCATGCGATGATACTTCGGTTTGCAATTTATTGATTAGTTTGTTGAGTAGAGAAGGGGTGTAATATTTTGATATAGTATGGAATTGAAATACAGTGCATTTCTTTAAGGTCCCCCCTTTTATTTTTTGAAGGGGTCGACTCAAAAAATTGAAATTTGGGATAATGAAATTAATGCATGAATACTTTATTTTCAAGTGAAATTGACAGATGAATTTTTCAAGATGGCGACTTGTGACACATCTTTTTGAAGCTCCTGACAAATGCTTCACAACCCTAAAATATAATGTCAATATCTTCAACTACTACAAAATGGCGGAACTTTTTATAATTGCCTGAATACATTGGCATTTAACTACATAATATGAAGTAGTAAGCTTGAGATCAGTTCAGAAGAGGCTTGAAATGGTTGCCTTGAACTTCAAGACATATGAACAGCTCATCCTATATTTCACGCCGAACATTTTTGAGCACAGTAACGTCAATATCTCTACAAATATTTGATATTCGCTGCCGTAAATCCAATATTGAAGCAGGTTCAGTTTCGTACACCTTTTGCTTCAAATAGCCCCATAAAAAAGTCCAAAGGTGTCAAATCTGGCGAGCGGGCTGGTCATTCTGTAGGACCTCAACGGCCAATCCAACGACCGGGAAAAGTAGTATCAAAATAGTTTCTTACTTGTCTGGAATAATGTGGGGGTGCTCCATCTTGTTGGGATACAATATCCATATCGAATTCATCAGGATTCGCTTCGACAATTTCATTGATGAGAGGATCAACAGTTGTTTCCAGCATATTCAAATACAGTTCCCCTGTTGAATTTTGATCAATGAATATAGGTCCTACAATATGGTTTCCCAATATCCAAGGAATGCGCTGTATATGTTCATATATTTTAGTGTTTATTTTTTCGAAACAAGTATTAAATCACTGAATGAGTGATTTACTTGTTCACACGAATTCTACTGAGAAAAAATCGTTATTCAGTAACTTCAATATGAATCACTATTATTATATTAATACTATATGAAGTCAAAATCAGAATATAGAGATTTTCTTGTGATCTAATATGTTTTGAAAGTTCCTTCATTGCTGACAAGTTGTGGCTTCTTCAGAAACGCTCCTAATTGCCAATTTGTTCATTTCCAATGAAATTTCAGTATATAAGTACCATTTGTTATATAGAGAAACACTTAGCCTTAGCCACATTTATATGTATATCTAGATAATATGTTTCCTTTGGTATTCAATGTCAGCCATCCTACACATCTTTCATCGAATTATTTTTTCGATTATCAAATAAATATACAAAACAGGTTCATTAAAAGATGAAGTTTTGAGATAAATCTTGAATTTATTCCTACTTTCAGCTCTTTAAAGTAATACCTGTTTTTGATACATAAAAATAATTAATTTGATGGGTTATTGAGATATGAAATCTGTAGAATACGTTTTGAGTTGTTATATGATTGGCGCGGAGTTTCAAATAATTGAATAGATACGGTCAATTAGTGCTAAATGCAGTGAACAACAAATTAGATTTATTGTTGTTCTGTCTTGTACTTCTGAATATATTTTGATTATCGTTATTCATTCGTAATCAAGGAAGGCATTTACATTTCAAGGTTCGATATTCCAAGAAAGGATGCTTTCTTCATTTATGTAATATATCTTCTAATAATACAATATTAATTTTTCATTTGACAAGTTAATTCTGATTGTTGAGGGGAGGTTACAAAGTAATATCTATCGAGGATTCAATGGGAAATGTTCCTCAATTTGGGTTATTACAGCAAATGCAAGTTTGAACAAAATAAAGTTGAGTTTAATTCATGAGTTTTTCAAATTCACTTCGAAAAGTATTCAAATTGATGTTTCAAATGTTGGGTTTTAATTTTTGAAGGGAGTTGTTTCTAATTCACATATTGGCAACAGCGCCTAAATCAAGTTGAAATAATTTATACGTACCTAGATATTCTACTTTAAAAAAGGAAAATTATCTTTATAAATCAACAGTTGAGGCAAAATATAAATTGAAGTTCAATACCACCTCCACAAGCTACATAAACAACAGTTGTTTAGTTATTTATTTATATAGAGGAAGATAGGTTAGATGCACAAAATGTCATATGTCACAGAATGTTTCGGAACTCGGAACATAAGTAAACAGAACAGCACGCCTCAGAAATATGTCATCTTTGTTTGTCTCATGCAGGTAACCGATTCATTGTCCTTTATTAGCTATAACCGATGTTGTCGAATGGTGAAATGGAAACCAATCCCTTTAAATGTTGAATGTATTATTTCATTCCTCTTTTTTGAATAATTTTTCACAGAAAAAGGTTGAAATGATAAGTTTTAAACGCGTTGTTTTAGAGCGCCCGTACATGAGCCATATTTTGTGGTCGAATCGACCATACAAATGCGTTCAAGTCACACAAGTCGCGTTCCTGCGAACTCAAGCAGCCCATAAGAAATACTGTACTACACGTACACGGGTGTTCACAAAAGTCAAAACGGACGTCTGCAGTCAACTTACTGCTGATCTCCGCTGGGATGTCATCACGGCATCCGCCGTACACTAACCACAAACTTGCTGTCGTACCCAAAAGCGTACACCGTGGTGTACTTCTTCTCATATTGGTCTCCCAGCATTCAATTTTTGACGTCAGTTGCCTCAACTGCAATTGCGGTTTATATGACCGCAAGTCGACCACAAAAATGTGGTTGGGTCAACCGCGAATTGCAGTCAACATGACCACAATGTTGTGGTTGCCTCAACTGCAAATATGTGGTCCGTGTACGGCCGGACTTAGAGCTCTTTTATGAAAACTACTTGATTTTCGTCAGGAGGAACATTCCCCATTGAGAGTTTTCACCAATATATTCTGTAGTACAGTAGTCATTGAACAACCTATAAGAAAGCAAGAGCAAATGAATCTACTTAATACAGAGTGACCTGACCAATATCTGGAAAGCTTTGGGAGAACTGATATTGAAGATTTCAAAACAAACAACAGCCTAACCCAACGTAACCTAACCTTCCTTTATATTTTTTAGAGATTTATTAATGTTCAATCGTTCAAATGTTCGCCACGGCTTTTCTGGGTAGAGCGCATCTGTATCGTCCAATTTTCCATGACTTTGACGCATAAATCAGGCTAAATTCACCCGATAGCTTGGGTTATGTAGGCGTTGAGTACTACTGTGGTATTCGCATACACCTGCGATTCGATAAAACTCCACAAGAAAGAGTTCAACGGAATCAAATCTCGGTGGCCATCGAGGTGACTATGCCCTCGAACCGCTCGTCCAGAATATCCAATCTGCCTTGAGCTGTGTGGCACGTAGAGCCGTCCTGTTGAAACTACATATTGTTGTTGTCCAGATCATTTAATTCAGGTCAGAAGAAGTTGGTAATCATCGACCCATAGTGACCCGATGAAGCCGCCAGCCCAAAATCCACACCAAACAGTGACTTTTTCGGGATTCATTGGACGCTTTTGTACGCTTGACAATTTTGTTTTTCAAGTGCCAATTCATCCAGAAATGATCCTCATCGCTGAGGATGATTTTTCGATGAAAATTAGAGTCAGTTGCCAACTGCCCAGAGCCTATTTAGCGGACACACGTCGTTTTTTATGGTCATTTACCTTCAGTTTCTGGGTCAATTCTGTATGGGTGCATACCCAAAATCCGACATGTTGTGATCTGCGAAAAGCCAAGTTCTTGTGAGCGATGCGAAATCGACTGCCTCGGATTCTCCTGCACACTCTCACAGACAGCTGTGATGTTTTCGGCTTGCCTTTCGTTGATGTACGGGTGTTGGCTATCGTTTACTAAACCAGCGGACCCAAATTTATCCACCACATTGCGAATATTCCTCTGGGTAGGATGATTTTAAAGAAACAATCTTATTATTTGCACGTATTGTTGAATGATATATCTGTCCATGGTGATTTGGCAAAATTGACTGAATAATAAGTTCATAAATCTCTGGTGAGAGACAATTAGTGTCCGACCGAAAGTTCGGTTTCGGTTTCGGTCGAGTTTCGGCAAAAAACTGGTTTCGGTTCAGTTTCGGTTTCGGCGGCAAACCTGCCGAAACTACGACCGAAATCGAAACTGCATTCGGGCGTTCTCACACTGTGATCGATCATGTTCGGCGCGTTGAATTTCATACAAGCGACGAAGACATTTTCCCGCGTCCATGTGCCTCACGACATGATTTCGTGACTCTTGACTTACTTTGTGATTGACTTTGTTTACTACATAAATATCAAGTACCTATTATGATATTAGGTAAATTAATATTACGGGAGTATTTTCCCAAAACCACCGTTATTTCAACACCTCGACACGTGTTTCGATCACCAAATTATCATCTTCATCGAAACACGTGTCGAGGTGTTAAAATATCGGTTTAGCGTTGGGAAAAAATCCAGTACCTAATATGCATTACTACACCAAAGGTTCCAAACAGTGCATCACAATTATGATATTAGGTAACAACTCAAATAGGTAATTTTATGTTTGATATTTTTGAAAAACCATTATGAATATTCAAAAGAAGAATGTACACCTACTCAAATAAACATCTCACATATTTTAAGCATTTTCATGGTGCAATAATATTTTTTCCTAAATAAGGGGTTGTTATGTTGATTTGTTGATTATCAATAAGTACAAATATCTTAGACTGCATAACGTTGTGATTTAAAAATAAAAAAATTAAGGCTGACTGATTATAAAAGCGTTTTCTTTATTTTTCCCTCAAAACATAATCCTTGGAAGGAAGTTTCGGTTTCGGCCGAAACTGAGACCGTTGCCGAAATTCGGTTTCGGTCTTAAAAACCAGTTTCAGTCGGACACTAGAGACAATATTTGAATAGTTTCATGGGCGGTATGTCCCGTGCCCTAATCTTGTTGTTTGAATCACATATTGGCCACATTAATGTCTAGTTTTGTCTCAAAGAACTGTGTTATTATGTTGCGATATCGTTCACCAGTCAGATTCACAGCATCGTTCTTAAAAAAATTTGGTCTAGTGATGCCTCCAGCCCAAAATCCATACCAAAACATTGTCACGTTGGAATCCATGTTTTTTCTTACTACGATTTTGATTCATATAATGATCATTGACTTTTTTTAAGTACAAAACACCAGCATTACAGTAAGAGCGGTGCCCGTGCAGAAGTAGCGATTCGCGTTGGATTCGAATTGCTGGAGATTAAATTCATATGAAAAAACGTTCTCAGAAAATGTATTCTACCTAAACGTAGTTCTCGAAATGAAGGAGTTCTAAAACAGGGAAGTTAGAGGTGTACTGAGTTGAACTTCAAAACGATGAGCAGCCACAGTCCGTCGCGTATTTCTGATATGTACCGCTTTTGATGGAATCGAATGTGCCAAGTCACTTGAACACCAGAACACCCTCCATGAAAGTATCTATAGAAGAGAGACAAAGCTCCAACCTTTCTTTGATGTTCCAGACTATCAAGTTTGCAAATGATGATCCAGTCTCGAATCAGGCATATATCTCTATTCTGGATGGAATTCTGCAGCTCCGGGGTATGTTTAGAGGCGGAGCTCCATACATGAGAACAATACTCCAAAGAAGACCTGATCTGAGCTTTATGAAGCATCAAAATTTGCTGAGGTGTGTATAGTTTTTGGGTTCGGAACATTGTTCCAAGCTTTTGAAGAGCAGCCTTTGCAGTTCCAGCGACATGATTGTGCCAAAACATATTGATTTCCATTTCAACATCCTACAAACCTATCGAAGCAGAAAGCGGGATTGTCTGTCCTGACATTATTATATCCGGGTCGAGAACCGATGCCTTGATTTTTGTGGCATCGAATTGAACCTGGTTACTTAAACCCGAATTGGAAATCACCTCAAGATCCTCATTAAGATATGCAATCTCCTGCTGCCGGTGAAGATGTGCCTCTGTAGGCTATGTCCTGGAGTCCAAATGGAATGACGAGACAAGTGTGCTGTCGTCAGCAAGCAATATATTGGATTTCTGTTTTTTTTATATACAATTAAAAGACGGTTGGATACAATGTAGATCCCTGGGAACACCAGTGTTGATGGTGAAAGTATTCGATAGATATTCATCGACGGCCACTCCCAGGGAACGTTCTTTCAGGAAACTGGAGGGCCATACACTTGTAAATTTTCAATTTGTACTCTCATGAATACCTTTCTAGCTTTTTCTTGAAGATAATAACAAATTTGATCGATATATTGGAATATAATATCATAAGAGTAGCTGGTAATTATATCAACTTATGAATGAAATTATCTCAAGAGGGATTTGTAGGAGATGACGAGTAACCCTGGATCGGTTGAATGAGAACAGTCACAGCTAAGCATTCTTGGAGTCCACACGTGTTGTTTATTAATGTTCGTTATGGGATTAGGATGAATATTGTATTCGGAGACTTCGTGTTCATGTTATCTGACAAAGACAGCGGTGGGATGATAATTTAAATACGTCCTTCGTAATATTGTACAGAGTTGTGAAGTGAAAATGGGTAAAAAAAAAAGAAAAAGACAAATAAAATTGGTTTTACGAAAACGGTGTATTTCTTCAAGTGGTACCAGTAGTGATAGTGATGGTTCCACGAAACGGGAATTGAAAAGATTGATATCTGAATTGAAGAGATTGAAACAATGGCAGGTTAGGTACACTCATCAAACAGGTGACGAGTTCCTGGTTCCCTTGTTCGATCCGTCTCTAGATGACTCAGTGGTGGAACACTGCCTTGGTAGAGTCGATTATCTGGCTGCAAAATATGGTTGGGATGATGATTCAATGATATGGCTGATATAGGGGATGTTGAGAGGCAATACACGGTAGTGGTCCGACGAAAATGCCAAATATGACGCAAGTTGTGAAGAAGTGAAACGTTTAATGGCACTTCAATTCCGTAAGTCTGTTCCATTTTCCAATTTGTTAAAGAGTGCTGCTAGTTATGAAACAAAACCTGGTCAAAACTTAGGCGACTATTGTTTTCAAAAGTTGTCAAAACTAAAATCACTCAATTTGGCAATTCCTGATAAATATTTAGTCGATGCTATAATAGGTGGTATTTCAGGACAAATAGCTAAAAATTTTATAAAACCTCATATTGTGTATTCTCATTGTAAACATTTAGGACATGTAGCTCACAATTGTCACGAAGTGGAAGATCTCAGAGAAAGTTATAGACGCTCAAGAACAGTTATGTCTCCAGATCATTTTAAGAAATGGAATAAGTATACAAGATGACCAAAAGTAAGTTGCGCAAACGTTGTTCTGTAGGTAGAAAAGGTAAACGTTACCTTTGGTGAACTTCACCATTGAGCAAACGTTGCTCTGTGAGTAGAAAAGGTAAACGTTACCTTTGGTGAACGTGACCATTGAGCAAACGTTCCTCTGTAAGTAGAAAAGGTAAACGTTACCTTTGGTGAACGTCACCATTGAGCAAACGTTGCTCTGTAAGTAGAAAATGTAAACGTTACCTTTGGTGAACGTCACCATTGAGCAAACGTTGCTCTGTAAGTAGAAAATGTAAACGTCACCTTTGGTGAACGTCACCATTGAATAAACGTTGCTCTGTTGAATTTTTCTTATATTTTAATTGTTCTCAGGTTAGAATAAAGTCTGAGGACAGACCTTTTGCAGGATGGCCGAATGTAGGAGATGACGAGTAACCCTGGATCGGTTGAATGAGAACAGTCACAGCTAAGCATTCTTGGAGTCCACACGTGTTGTTTATTGATGTTCGTTATGGGATTAGAATAAATATTGTATTCGGAGACTTCGTGTTTATGTTATCTGACAGATTTTTCACTTGTATTTTTTATCATCTTATGGATAGCGTAAGTTTTCTGGTTACCCGTTAAAGGGAGTTTTGAGACACATGAATTGAACATTCTTCAATCAATTGTATCGAAGAAAAAGAGATTCGAAAAAATATAGATTTCTTGGGAAATTTCTCTCCTTGTTCAACTCTCCATAAATAAAGTATTATACAACAATTGAAAATTGTCAGCCACCTTCAACAAATCAATAACTGACTTTCCATTAAGAAATAGCGATTAAAACGCCGGCACAACAAAAACACCCAACATATTATTGTTGCAAAGCAAAATTTATATATCCAGCCACGCTTTGTCTTACATCTCTATTAGCCTACGCCGATCATGGACGTTGCGCAGACAATAGACAGTCGATTCGTGCCTACATATTTCCATAGATAGGATCTTGGTTGAGGAACATACTATCGGACATAATGTGATCTTTATTGCCTGTCGCGGACGTGAGAGAAATGAAATAGGAGAATGACGAATGTTCAGAAAACACGATATTGTGAGCTCGGTATGGGTTGAATTAGATACTGAATTTATTGATGAATACCTTTTGAACTTTATTAGAGAATGAATTGATAGCTCTCAAGAGCTCTAGAGAAAGAATGTTTTCAGATTCTCACAGTGGTGGTTGAAACTCATTTGTAATTTCGTTTATGTAGATTAAAAAACTGTCTAGCTTCTCACACACTTTTTATACACACCTAAGATGAAAACACCCCTGTATTTTATTCATTTTTGTAAACAAATACTTAGCCCGAGTTGCAGCCTCAAATACAGCCTATTGCGTGCCTGCGAAAAGGGCAAATTATCGATATTTTGCTTCGCATTGATGATATCAAAATGAGTAATTTGAAAAAACGTATTCCAAAAACACTTTATTGTGAGATTTTCACTAAATTGTTTTACAAAAACGCAACACGTGTTTCGCCATACAATGGCTTCATCTGGCGTGTTGAAAGACACGCAAGATTATTTACTATCATTATTTTCTTTCATTGTTCCACAACAAGCTTACGTTTTTGTGAATTATCACTCATGATGATTCATTTATATTCCATTTCATGATATAATACTATGTAAATTATGTACAAAAATATCATCAAAATCATTTACCTACCTGCTTAAATTATTATGTATTATATAATTAACTCTGTCATTTGTTCTAGTGAATAAATATATTATTATTATTATTATATTATCAAAAAGTAACGTCGATAACTGATGGACTGAATAAAATTAATTTTTTCTTGGGTATCCATGTCCCCAAATCATAAACTGCTATATTGCTGAATAGAGAATTGAAACCCCGTTCAAACGCTGTATCACACACTACTCTCTTCATTTGTAATTTTCAACCTTCCGGGGGTTGACGAGGCAATTGAATAATTTCGTTGAGAAAGGGTATTTTCATATATAAAAATGAATCTGTTTCATTATTCTTTATGAACATTAGATATTCGAACTTTGCACAAGGAAAAACCAACCGTTGAGAAGTAGTTTGCTAAGTTTAAACAAGGTGTAATGAGAACCGAGGACGATATACGCAGTGGAGGCCTCAAATAGGCTGTTACAAGATTATTTTAGATGACTGCAAAGTGAAGTTGATCGAGATAGGTGAGGTTCTAAAGGTATCGAAGGAACGTTTTGGACATCGTGCCTGAATATTTATTTCTTATTAGTCAGTTGGCTATGCTTGAAGATTAGCAGTAAACACATCTAGAGAAATGAACTTTAAACGTTCAAGACAGTCTCGAATATACCTACACAGTAGGTTGTATGGACTGACGCCTATCAGAAAACAACTACTCCCCTGGGTAATACCACGAAGGGCGTTGGATTATATCCGACAGGCGTCAGTGCAGGAATCTTCACAGAAAATTTGCTGCATAGGCAATTGGCAATACAACTGAAAGAGTCGACCTTCAATTTTGAAACGGGCACACTTGCAGACCGGTTTCGGGCTTAGTAGCCACTCATCAGTGCAAGTGCGAATATAATCCAACGCCTTTTGTGGTATTACCCAGGGGAGTAGTTTTTTTCTGATAGGCGTCGTATATTCAAGACTGGTTTGAACGTTTGAAGTTCATTTATTCAGATTTGTTCACTGCCAGTCTTCAAGCATAGACTAATAGGAAAGGGCAAGGAATCAGGCAAATTATGGATATGCAGTTAGTTAGTACCTCGTCCACTAGATGGAGTGACATTTTGTTGTTTCGCTCCAACTTAGGAAGAAAAATGAAATACTCTGAAAGAATTTCGATTTTCAATTTTGGAATATCATTGACTTTAGTTCGATGATGGTCATTATTTTGCACTGACGAGTAGCTAAGGAGCCTAAAACCGGTCTGCAAGTGTGTCCGTTTCAAAATTGGAGGTTGACTCTTTCAGTTGTATTGCCACTTGCATATGCAGGACATTTTCTCTATGAAGATTCCTGCACTGACGCCGGTCGGATATAATCCAACGCCCTTCGTGGTATTACCCAGGGGAGTAGTTGTTTTATGATAGGCGTCAGTCCATTCAATCTACTGTGTAGGTATATTCCAAACTGGCTTGAACTTTTAAAGTACATTTCTTCAGATTCATAAATATTTGGGTGTGCGAAAGCTCTTTTCAAAGTGGAAGCCGCGCGAGCTCACTATCGATCAAAAACAACAACGAATTGATGATTCTAAGTAGTTTGAAGCTGTTTCACCATAAAAAAACCATCTGAGTGGACTGCACGTGGTGAACCGACTTCAAAGCGTGCAAAGACGCAACAGTCAGCTGGCAAGGTTATGGTATCAGTATGGTATTACATAGCAAGCATTATTGGAGCGTGTTGAGGATGAAAACGGCTCAATTTGAAGGAAGTGTTGTTTCATCGTGTCATAAATCAATGAAACCGATGGCAAAATTGCATGAATAGGGCTTGGAATTGCTTTTGCATCCACCGTATTCTCCAGACCTGCCCTCCAGCGACTTTTTTCTGTTTTCGGACCTCAAGAGAAGGCTCGTTAGAATGACATTTAGCGTCGATGAAGAAGTAATCATTAAAACTGAGGTTCATTTTGAGGCTGAAGACAAATCGTATCGAAAAATTGTATAACCGTTACAATCGTTGTGGTGCTCTCGAAGGCAACTTCGATAAAATAAAATTTTATGATAAAATATTTTGGTTAAAAGAAAGCCAGAAATACAGTTTCTCAGTGAACATAAAAACCTTAGCCTTGCACGGTACTATTACTCATATCAAGACACCATATTACTTGGACCAGATTTTTATTTTCTCATATACATTGAGACCCACCACCGCGTGCGTTGGTTCGAATTATTGCCTTCTCAGGTTATATATCAAAGTTGTATATGTGTGGACTCTTGACATCTATATAGCAGACCGTCTCTTAATTTATGTAACGTCTCCATATTCAATTCAGAGGGTTAAACATTTTTACTGGATGTATGACAATACGTTCCTTCTTGAGAGCATCGTTGGGGTTTTTTATTTTTCAGTCGATAACCAACTTGTTATATCAATGAGAATTGTGCGTGGGACAAGTCAACGATATAATTGCCGAAGGCATTTCAGGTGAAGAATTTTCAATTCACCTTGATGATGACGTAAACCATGAAAATTCACTCATTTCCCAAAAATTACACTAGTTTACAGCCAATTTACGACTGTAATGCCAAAGGCAGTTCTTTTTTGATTTTTGGTCCCTAAATGCGAAAATGATAGTAAACATTTCCTAACACGCAAGATTTTTGAGTTTGACTTTTTTCACAAAAATTCAATGAACATTAAATTCCAAATTTGCTTTTTCCCTAAATTGACTATTCAAGAATGGCGATGAAGATAAAATCAAAAACTACAGAGGTATTTCATTGCTCTGTAACTTTGCAAAAGTTTTTGAAATCATTTCGTATAATCGTATATATTCCTGTATCCGAAATATGATCTCAAAATCAGCATGGATTTGTCAATAATCGCTCAACAGTGTCAAATCTGATATTTATCACTCAATATATCGCAGAGGCGCTAGATGACCATAGTCAAGTAGATGTCATCTATACAGATTTTGCAAAAGCATTCGACAGAGTGGATCACACCATTCTATTAAATAAATTGAGTGCAATTGGCTTTACTGAAAATGCAAGAGATTTTATAGAATCTTATTTATCAAACAGAAAGCAGTATGTTTCATATAACGGATTCAATTCCGACATTTACCTAGCATCATCTGGCGTTCCTCAAGGATTAAATTTGGGACCACTTCTATTTTTAATATTCGTGAATGATCTATGTACCAATTTAATATGTGAAAGGTTGTGCTTTGCTGATGATTTGAAGATTTTTTCTATTGTGAATGATACGAATGACTGATTAAATCTGCAGAAACAACTGGATTATATTCAAAATTGGTGCAATATTAACAAGTTATGTCTTAACGTTAGAAAATGCAAAGTTCTGAGTTATACTAGAAAAATTACATCAATACACTATTCTTACAAGGTTGAGAATACTCAACTGGAACAATGTACCAAAATCAAGGATTTAGGTGTTATTTTTGACAAAGAGTTGAATTTCATAGAAAACACAACCTTAAAAGCCTCTCAAGCACTGAAGACATACGGTTTCATAATGAGAAATTGTAGAAATTTCACCAACATCAAAGCATTGAAACTACTGTATTTTTCTAATGTACGATCAAAACTTGAATATGCTAGTATTGTCTGGTCCTCTTTTTACGAGTGTCATAAAGCAGCCATTGAGGGCGTTCAAAAAAGATTTTTGAAATTTCTCATCTCAAAATAGATGGTACATATCCTGAAAGGGGAACAAACAATGAGGAATTATGCATGAGGGTCAATATTGACAGCTAAGAGTGCAGAAGAAATTGTGCATTTGTTATATTTTTGTATAAAATCTTGAATGGCCTTATTGACTCTCCCAGTCTGCTCAGCCTGATTAATATCAATGTTCCTTCATATTTTTCTCGAAATCATGCAACTTTCAAACTTCCAAGAATAAGAACAAATATGCAATTGAAATCTCCACTTTATATAATGTGTAGTGAATTCAATAAAATTAGCAATCGAATTGACATTCATTCGTGTTCCATCAAGGAACTCATCTCGGTGATGAAAAATTAAACAGCATTGTTATATCGATATTTCGTTAATTTTTGATATGTTATTTTAATTATTGTTTAATCTACTAAATATTATTATTAATTTACTCATACACACCATTTTATGTTTTGTTATTCTTTAATATTGTCCTGTAAATGGGAAACTGTTGGACAATAAAGGCTATTATTATTATTATTATTATTAGGGTCTAGATTACAACAATGGAATTTACTAGCCCCTAAAACCAAAGTTACAATTTTTAGGAACCGTAACAATGAGCTATCCTCATTTATTACTATACAGCATAAACTGTGTGTTTGTGTAAATCCAAATGGTGTGATTGAAAAATTAGGATTTGCACATAACCCGGACAAATGGGGTTTATTTATAGATTCGTCTAAAAGCCGTTCTGCTCCATAATGGTAACAAAAGACCCTCTATTCCTCTTGCACATGCAGTTGCCATGAAGGAAACACACGAAAGTATGGCACTTATTGTAAATGCAATAAGTTATAATACGTATAAGTGGCAAATATGGTGTGAACTAAAAGTCATAGGACTGTTACTAGGCCTACAGAGCGAATTTACGAAGTTTTGCTGTTTTCTTTGCCTTTGGAACAGTAGGGCAAACACAGAGCCATTATCAAGTAAAAGAATGGCCTCCGAGAGATAAATATATTCCAGCTCAAGCTAATGTGAAGAATATACCTCTTGTTGATACAAAAACTGAGCTTATAATAGGGGAGCCCAAGCGGGGGTTTCGGGATTTACTAAAGCGCGGCAGATCAATATACAGGGGGATACCTTGTACCCGGTTAAGTACCTCCACTAAATATGAGCCTCATATATGAGGCCGCCGGTGAAGGATAAAGGATCAGATTAGTAAAAAAAATGATCATCAGAAATTCTTGAGCGCGTCAGATTAAGGTAGGGTGAGTTAATTACATGCTAAAAAGTGTATATTTCAGTAATCTGACAGTTTGAGAGTGACGTAAAGAAAGGATATCCCCTTAGAAAATCTGACGCGCTCGATTAATTTTTTTTTCTTTTCACTTTTAACCCTTACGTACAACCAGCCTCATCATGCGAACGATCAGATTAACATACGAACATTATTAAAAATACGAAGAAAATACAAGAAGAAAACTTGTAAGTATATCAAAAGAGAATTTCGGAAAACAACCCTACACTACAATATTGTGTGAGGTGTGATAAAATGAAAAACTTTCAAGAGTTCTTGAAACTCATTCAATGTTGACATCAAATACAAGGTATGTTGAAAAATAAGGTGAGTGTTCAAATTTCGCATGCTACTTATACATTCGATTAGCGATTTTTTATGTTGGTACATTCACTTGAACATATTTTCACAGTTTCAGTTATTGAGCATGTTCAGTTTGTTGGTGAGAGGCATAAAACTTAGATGTCACTGCTTGTCCACAATTTTTTGGCCAATAATAACACCGTAATCATGCCTCAGCCACCGTATTCACCAGATTTGGCTACCCTGTAACTTTTTTCTGTCCCTAAGATTGAAGAGATTTTTGAAAAGACGGCGTTTTACAGTTTACAGCGATTGAGAAGATAAAAACCGAATATTTAGAAGAACTCAAGGACATACCAAAAAGTGCATATCCAAACTGCTTCGAAGATTGGAAATCTGCGGTGGACTAATTTGAAGGATATAAAATAGAAATTGGTGAATAAATGAAAATATTTTTTGAGAAAAATGAAAATTCTCCTTATTTTTTCAACATATTATGGTACAATTCCTACCTACCAGACTGTCATTTTTTTGGTTTAGGAACATAAATATCACACTGATAGTATTCTTTAAAGTGCATTTGTGTGGAGTAGTCGATATATTTGTTGTGTTTTGAGTATTAAACCTTCCACAATTTGAAATATGAACAAAGTGGAATGAATAAAGAAAATGCTACAGTGTAATAAAGGACTCATTGAAAAGTTTACCCCAAAAAGTTACTGCGTTATATAAACCATTTAGGAGTCCAATTAGTCAGCCGTGTTCACAAATTTTGCCTAAAAAAGAAATGAATTATTGAAAAAATTAAATTTCAATCCTTAGCTTTTTAAAAAATACGATCTTTTCGAGAAGAAGTCTCTTCCCGTTCTTAAAATCAAAAAATTTCACTTTTGAAAAGCACTTAGATGCTATATATACCGGGTGTCCCAGAGCTTTTAGGCCAGCAGATATCTCAGTCACCTGCAGAAAAAAATTGAAAAAAATATGTATATCATAGAAGACCACCAGCACTTTCATGTAGCAGAGCAAAATCCACCCCCTCGTGAGCAACCCCTGCGAAACCACCCCTAACTTTTGTTTTTCAAACGGCAACCCCATGTTGTTTGTCGTTAAACTGACAGCTCTTGTTATTTCTCAACCAACGATATATCATAATTGTTCGAGAAAATTGAATACATTAGTGGGTACTATTAACTGGACTGATCGAATTGTTCTGCATTGTAGACACCAGAAAAAGTGGACGCTACGCAGAAAAAGAGGCGATAAAATGTTAGAACTTTTTGTGCTTCCTTTTATTCCTCTGATATCTGGATGACACATTGCCATCAGTCGTGATATTGTTGTTGTATATCAAAATGCCTTTTACCTTCACTCCCAACGAATACGTTGATATGCTTTTAATTTTTGGTGAATGCCGAAAGAATAAACGTGCTGCGGAGAGGCTGTATGGGCAGCGCTTTCCTGATCGTCGACAACCATACATACGTTTTCGTATGTAGAAAATACCATGCGACGGGATCATTTCCAGGAAAAACAGATCAAGTACATCCTACGCCCCGAGCGAACTGAGGAAAATTGCATAAATGTGTTGGCCTACGCCGAAGCACATCCTCATATTTCGGTTCGTGCATTGGCGGTAGAAATTGGGATCAGTAAGTCATCTGTGCAAAGAATTTTCAAACAGTACAAGTATCATCCCTTCAAAATTCATTTACACCAAGGACTCAGACCTACCGATTTCGAAAGACGAACGGCATTCATTGCTCACATTCAAGTTTTAGTCCATGACAATCCAAACATCCTCAATCAAATCTTGTGGAGTGACGAATCCCGCTTCCATAATAATGGTACTGTTAATCGACATAACATGCACTATTGGTCACAGGACAACCCTCACTGGATTAGAGAAACCAATTTCCAAACAATGTGGGGTGTGAACGTGTGGTGTGGTTTACATAATGGACGACTCATCGGGCCCCATTTTTTCCAAGACACTTTGACGGGCCACCGATATTTACATTTCTTGGAAAATTGTTTACCTGCCCTCCTGGAAGATATTCCACTTGAAGAACGACAACAAATGTGGTGGCAACAAGATGGTGCTCCTGCACATAACCATAATGTAGTTACTACATTCCTCAACGGTACTTTTCGAGACCGTTGGATTGGAAATAGTGGACCTGTGCGATGGCCTGCACGTTCTCCAGATCTCACGCCACTGGACTTTTTCCTGTGGGGATATCTGAAACGAGTTGCCTTCGAAACACAACCAATGAATATTGACGATTTAACCCAAAAAATTTTAGAGGCTTGTCATACCGTTACTCCGGAAATGATTAGGGCTTCCTGTACTCGCGCGCTGATTCGGCGACTTGAAGCATGTGTGGCAAGTGCTGGCCAACATTTTGAACATTTTCTGTAGTATCATGTATCAAAATACAGATGACCTTAAACATTAATATTTCAATTGTGTTTTTATTTTCTATATATTTCTTTTGTCTATCACCGGACAGAACGGAAAGAGGATTACTTTCCGTAAGGTTAGCAGTTTTGAAAAAGCTTAATATTGAATTTGTTTGACTTTCATTTGTAGTAGATTTTCAATTGATTCAGCTCTTTTGATTTTTCACATCGCGGAAGGTTAAATGCCCAAGAAACAGCAAGAAATAATGATAATATTTGCACATTAGCCAAATGCAATTCATGTTATAAGTACATGATTACTTTACGCAGAGAAAATAAAGCAAAGTGGGCCAAAGAGGGGAGCTGTTGGCTGCAAGAAAAACCTACTCATTAATACATATATAATACAAGACTTAGTGCAGTGCAAATGATATTGACCAATTGATTCATCTTATGCCTCTTGCAGTACTCATCTTGAGAACCTGATAACCTATGCAGTTGATGTTCTTCATGATAAATTTGAAAAATGTATGATAATAATCATGGTACACCATGCATTTTATTTAAATCCCTAGATTTTCCAATAACATTCCACGCCAACTTCGGATACAAACAAACACGCAGAAAATAACTTATGTGACCATTCTTCGAAGGCTGCTCATTAGTCACTACAACAATGTGAACAATATGTTATACATTAACAATAACTCAAGTGCAAGCCGGTCACTAATTGTGGTCTCTACGACGCCACATGACAGATCGGTCGACTTGATGAATGATATATAGGTTTTGCAAACTTGGTTTACGACGCCACTTCTCCCAAAACATTAACATACATTTAAAGCATTATCTTGCTACAAACCTCTGAGATAATGCCAGGATAGACTCAAGACATTGCTGCTGAATAATTTTGATCAATCTTTCGTCCCTTTTTGGCATGGTAAATGAAAAATTGTAAGGGGTATATACTTCAGGACATATTTGGTTTTTGAATGAAGATAGAGACTCACAAAACCAAAAAGTTTTGTTCCAAATATCAACCTTTATGCTATGGCTGGGATTGAATCAATGACAGTTTTTTAGGTACTGTCATCTTGACAGGAGATAACCGGAGATAAATGTGTGAAAGCTATTTTTCGGGGCCTGCAGGTTTTTATGCCTGACGTGTTGTCTACTACTGCGTTAGATATTATCGAAGGTGACATAGTAACGGTCGTTCATATTTCTTTGAATTATGGATTCATGGGTACGTTGGGAAACTATTTATATTTTGGGAACTGGCAACACTAATGTCAATAGGTGAAATGTGGCAACATCACAATAAAGTTTGACATTTTTTAGCATAAACGTACTCACAAGTTTTTACTGTACAATTTGTTTTGTTTACAGTGAGTTAAGAAAATGGATTATCCCAGAAAGAATGTGTCGATAAACTCAGTTCTTTTCACGGCGATGAAGCACCATAAAAAACCACAGTATATCACTGGTATAGTGAATTCAATCGTCGAATTCATAGTTTGGTCGCCGACGAATTCCGTGAAGGTCCTCCAAAATTGGTTGTTGTGCCACATAACATCGATGCATTGCGTAAACTGATAATGTAAAATCGAAATGTGACATATTGGGAGATAGAGGCATCCTTGCACATTAGTTTCACTTCAATACATTCGATTTTGCATGAACACTTAGTTGTAAAAAAATTGTCCGCGTCGGATACCCCTTAATTTGTCAATCGCTAAAAACAGGCACGCGTCAAGTGGTGTAATAAAATGATTGAAATGTTCGACCATGGTGCTTCAAAAGACGCGTATAAAATCGTGACAGGTGACGAATCATGGATATATGCGTACGAGCCGGAAAAAATTAGCGATCGACCGTGTGGGTATTTCACGACGAGGTAAATCCAACAAAAGTTGTTCGTAGAAGAAGCACAGAGAAGCAAATGGTCTCCTGTTTCTTCGGCCGAATGGGCCATGTGGCCACTGTTCCGCTTCAGCAACGTAGAACGGTCAATTCTGAGTGGTACACGACCATTTGTTTGCCGAAAATCTTCCAAGAAGTTCATAAAACTTGTAACAGCAAATTATTGATAAGTCAATAATCCGCTGTACATTCATTTGCGATCGGCAGCTTTTGGCCGGAGAGCACTATGGGTTCGTTAAAAGATTATTTTCATCAAATTCAAATTAACATTGAAGTGGGCTCCACCCAACTTTGTTAATTCACAAGTAGCAACCATTTATAAAGCTGGGAAATTAAATGGAGATAATTGATGGGAACGTATTTTTGTGGAGTTTGGTTGTTAAGTAATAGCATAAATAGTAAACAACTGAAATAAAATCTGTTTAAAATCTGTTTTTCCGTTAACCAGCTGTCGCACCCCTACGAACGACAACCCTCAGAAGTCGAAACTTGTGCGAGCTAAGGATTAACGAGGTCTTACCTTTTAACGTGTGATTCCTAACACGGGTTGGACGGTAGCAAGTGAAGATCGATCGTTCAGACTAGGGGTTGAACCACCGACCAACACGGCAATCAATTCGAGTGAGTGAACAAAGCACCCACGCCGAACCGCTTGGCTACCGACTGACCAAATAAATACAAATATATTAAAGTTATATGAAACAAACGGGATCTGTGATATGGAAATCGAAGATATTTTTGGGGAAGACTGAGAACTCAATTTTGCAAGATTATATATATCACATCATAATTGAAAAATACTTACCCATAGTACTATGCATCAGCTCACAACATTATAGCATCATAATCATGATATTTTATAGAGATGTATATGTAGTACTTCTCCTATATATTTTTATAAAAAATTGACTCATTCTTTATGGCACAAAATACATTGAATTGCCATCTTTCTTGAAAACCCCTTTGGCGGGCAACATGGGGATTTTCTGGCGCCTAATAATGACTGTTGTGTTTATTGAAAATTCCATTTTTTTTTTAAATTGGCCTCATCTGTCCATATGATATTGTCAAGGAAATTTTCATCCTCTTGAGTCTTGACAAGTAACCATTCAAAGAATTCCACTCTACGAGGTAAATCAGTCTTCTTCAAATGTTGGACACAGTAGAACTTATAGGAATGCCATTTATGCTTATTAAGAATTCGACAAATTGTCACGTAGGGTATACCTATCTCTCTTTCAGCCTCGTGCAGAGAAGCATTTGGAAATGCATGAAAGTATCCCAAAACTGTTATACCATTGTCATCATCATCCACTTTAGTCTTCTTACGAATGATTTTTGGACGGAAGGTTCCATTCAACCTACAGTTTTTTAGTAGTCGATTTATCACAATATTATTCAGCTTAGGAAGTTGTGGATATCTTTCATGAAATACTCGTCATGTTCTACTTGCAATTCTATTGCACTCACCATGAATTATTAATAAATTCAAGAAATCTTCATTACTGTAACCTAATCTTGACATTATTCTATTATAATTGGTAGCTATTACAATCAGTCAAAACCACCAACGAAAGTCTGACGTTAAATAATTGGTTCATTTATTTTTCCAAAGCACACTATTAAAAAATATTAATGTGTACTGTTGTACGTTAGAGACCAATACTTCAATGTATACAAATTGTAACTTTTTCTAAGGTAGGTACATACCAATTGCGAATTGACTGATCTGAGACAGTTAAAAAACTGGATCAAAAAGAAATATTACTAAGTATAAAAAAAATGTTGAATATCCAAAATGAGTGATGAATTCAAAAAAACGAGCAAGAAAACCACGCCAATTTCCGTTTGAAACAGTTCATCTCGAAAACGATTCAAAATTGAAATAGTATTATCTGAACAAAGTTAATCTAAAATTGGATGTAGAGCTCAAAAATGTTGAAATATACAGGGTGTTCCATTTGAAAAAATTGAGTTCCACTCATTTTTTCATGAGATCAAAGTATCTGCATTTTTTGAAGACCCTGTATCAGGCAAATGAAAATATGACTCGGAGTGAAGATCCTCATAGTATCACTCCACTCCATTTCAAATTTGATCGTTTTAGTGCAAGAGAGTTTAAGATTATCAGCATTCATAAAAGTTCATGTTTGGTAAAAAAATATCGAAATTAATTTATATCTTCTAAACGGTAATAGATAGGTATAGGGAAATAGTGAATGAATTTGTTGACAAAGTGATAATGAATCATAATATGATATTATATACTGGGTGTTCCATTTGAAAAATCAAAGAAGCCGCTACTTTATAGTAGAAGCGACAATGCCGCTTCGTCTGAAATATTTTAGGCGTGTATGTCATATTGACTTATGCATACTGTGAAATTTTCAGGTTGATCCGTTGAATAGTTTGTCAGAAACGGCTAATTAACGCTCATCATGATAAGCCCTGTATACATACCTAAATCGTCCAATTTGACCTGACCTAAGCAATAATGTCCTAAATAACATAAAAAACTTAGATAGGACAATTTTGCCTAGTATTTGAATGATACATGTTATTTAATATGAAAATTTATACAGATAGTACAGAACTCTTATTCGTTTTGATGCTTCACGGTTGTAGTTTTCACATAACCTGAAAATATAGTGTTTATACTGTCAGGTTCTCCTCTGATTTTGCAATAATTGATGATAATAGAGCTTGTATTATTCAGTTAATGACTACGTGGCACGTAAGTAAATATTCTTTGATATGTGAATCAATAAAATGTATGCAGATATTTTTGTTTTCAGTATGCTCAATCGTACCAAAATTATTAAGCGAAATGCTCTCAATAAGGAGCTGCATGAAAAAATGTCCTTATTCAAAAAGGATTAACAGTCGGCGGCTCACAGGCAAGATGAAGATGAAGAGTATTTTCCTCCAGAAAACACAAATTCTGATAGTAGAAGTAGCTGAAAATGATGAACATGGCATGGAGTTACCTGCAGAAAATATGGTCTATGAGCCGAGGTATGACCCTACAGGAAACAATGATGATTGTGTGAGGTAAATCTTAATGGAAATCGTCGAACATACAGTAGAGATATGTGGAGAAAATAGTGAGGATAAGAATATTTATACAAAAAAGGGTGCGATCCGAAAGAGAAAAGTATTTGTTGAGACTGTCAAAGAAAGAATGGAAAAAAATATGAAGCGAAAGTAAATGCACATAAAGTCAAGCCACCATGTAGTAAGAGTTGTCGACTCAAATGCTCTAAAAAATGAACTTTCAGAGGCAACAGGAAATCAATGAACATTTCTGGAAATTGAATAAACTTGTACAAAGAACTCTTGTTGAAAGCTGGATCAAGAAAGTACCAAAGAAAAGGAATACCACTAGAAAAGAGAATTCCAGACGAGAGCATTCTTTCAAATATGTTCTGAAGCAGAAGAATGGAATTGAAAACTTCGTATGTAAAACTTTTCTTTTGTCTACCCTTGGTTATGATAATAATGATCGAATCATAAAATCTGTACGTGATTCGGAATTCTCATCATTGACGCCTAAGCAAGATACGCGAGGAAAGCATCCTAAGATCAGGAAAATTGATCGAAATATCATTGTGGAACATATCAAATCATTCCGTCCCACAATATCACACTACAGGAGAGAACACGCTCCCAACCAATTATATCTTCCAAGTGACATCTCAGTGAAAAAGATGTATGAACTTTTCAAAGTAAATCATCCCAACTTTAAAGTATCATACGAATTATTTCTGTATAATATAATAATAAAGAGGTATGTTCCATGAATATTTTTTTCACAAAATTGGGGAATGAAGAATGCTTTGACTGTGAAAATTTTGGCATGCATTCGAAATCATCAGAGTACACCAAGGATCAACTCATATTGTGTGAGGAATGTAATGTATGGCTTGCTTCATACAGAGAAAGGTATGAATGGGCCAGATTCTGACGGAGAAACGAATATTAGTGAAACAGAAAATTTGACAGTTGCAGCCGATTTACAGAAGGTGGGTTATACGTAACTCCCGAGATTCTCAATCATGTGAGGGCGACAATGGAAGCTCGTTTGTACCGTTGTATGGAAGTTGGTGGAAATGTTTTTTAACATTTATAGCAGAAGTTGCTGTTTTTCGTTTTTAATTAATAGTGATTGACATAAATGTTTAATAAACATTAAAATTTACTGATTTGTTTAAACAGTCTTTGATATATTTAAATTTCCGCTTAGCTAGGCCTTATTGGCCGCACCTACCTTACTATAGAAAATTTTTCCTTCTCATTGTCCAGTCATCAGATTTTGATTCAAGAATGGATAAAAAATCTATTTTTCTGATTTATTGCTTCCATATTTGTCTGTAGGACGAATATTTCAAAATGTGACCTCCTGAATAATTGGTAACTTGTTTTTTATTTTTATTTTGGGTGGCTTGTTTTCAACTCAAATAATTTGTAGTTCCCGAACCATAAGCTTCAGACCGTTTGTTTTATACTTTGTTGAACTTTCAAGCTCGAGATCTCTATTGACAGAGTTATCGGCATTATTGCTTGATCTATTCGCGGGCAGAGGGCACTGTACGTAACCTCCTCGATATTTCTTGATCTATTCGCGGACAGATGGCGCTGTACGCAACCTCCTTGATAGGTTGTTCAAAAGACAATCGAAATAAATAATTATAGTTGAAAAAAAAAGTGAAAAGCACGCTTTTGAAGAACATGAAACAAATAAGTTGAAAATAATTTTTTTAATAAGCTTGAAAACAATAACGATCGCAAAATACTAGTATTATTGTGGAAAAAACGTGGGCGCTTTGTGCCATATTTTTTGTATATCAAGCGCCTGTCGCTTTTTTCACAGTAATACAAGTATTTTCCGTTCGTTATTGTTTTGAGCTTATTTAAAAAATTTATTTTTAACTTTTCAGTTCGATGTTCTTTGAAGCATGTTTTTTAGTTTTTTTAAACTATATTTATCTTTCTGCTGCAGCTTCAATTGAAGCACATGATAAACTCTTTCTCTTCGTGTGATTTTCACTATGTATCCCATCAGCTAGTGACGATAGTGGGTGTAAACGGAAAGTCTTTCAAAATCGGAGTTATAGATAAAATTTATAGAAAAACACACATTGATTCGTATTTGTCTTGCCATTAACACCTTTAGTTTCATTTGAGCGTGAAAAGTGATTTGTTAATTTTATTTGTTACTTTTATGAATTGACATAACTGTTAACGTTCCGAAATATAATTGTAAGTGTCTGTAAGATCCGCTATGCTTGGGAACACAAAACAAGCTACTGTGCAAAATATTTTATGGCTAAAACAACACCTAAATGACATCAGGAATATTCGCGACAGTAAAACGGACTCTACATATTTGCCTTTTGCATCAAAACTAATATCAAGTTACTGAATTTTTCATGATAGGTTTTTGTTCACAGTTTGTGATGTCTAGTCTAAATATACCGTGTGTAGACAAATTCAGGTCTGCGCCCTTATAACTTTTTCTTTTCTCCCGGTATAAATTTGGCAGTTCAACTAGTATTTCAATTTACTTAAAACATATGTTTGTGGTATTTCCAGGTTCAGAAAAATTATACAAACTTTGGAATTCCAAATGGAACATCCAGTATATTTATTGATTTTTGTATTCATTTCATATACAGCGTGTGTCACATTGGACTTCCATGCATGCACTCGGAATGAAGCAATGAAGTTATCAATGAATGTTTCATAGAACAGTTTTTAGAATAACATATATTGCTTTCTATCTTTGGATTGCCCCAGAAAATATTTTTTCAAAAATATAAGACTGTATAGGTATTCACCAACAGGCATAGAAGTCAATTTCTGTTCAATCGTCTTCAATTTCGATAAAAATTCATTTGAAAAGACTGTTTCATTATGAATTTGTTTTGGGAATACAGTTTATTCATTATCGAATAATATTTTGTCCAAACCTTTTTCTTCTAATGATCGTATTCTACATTTAATTTGTCTAAGAAAAGTTGTTTCTGAAAATTTGAAGCCGCAACCAGAGATTAAAGTGAGTTATAGCATAAAAACGCATAAAACAAATTTTCAACACAATTATTGTATTGATAGAGTTATTCTTTTCAGATCATTTGGAATGCTTTCGTTTTTTGTTATTCTAAAATACTTTGTTCAATGTTTCGAAACATTATTTCTCTATTTTTACAGATTCGAAGTTTTAATTTTATAGGAAACCCGAGCCTAACGTTTTCCCGAATAAAACTTAGTTGACAATGTACTCTTTTTTGTGAGTAATTTTTCCAGATATTGCTGAAGAAGGTCAATATTGAGAATGGTATACTATTTTCTGAAAGTTTTTTTCTTTTTTAAAATTCTTTTCAACATTTGAACCGCTAGGTATCAATCTATACATTTATGTAAGACCTTATCGAAGACAAATAATACTTTGAATAATATATTGAGTGTTCCATTTGAAAGAAATTGGAAAAAAATGTTTAGTTCCGCCCTGTATTGGGAAAAAATGTGTCGAAATATTTTGAAGTTTTGTATTCGTCAAATAATTATATACGATTATCAGTTGACTTTTGGAAATTGTAGATTTGGACACTTTATTTCTAATTAATTCATATATTTCAACAACCTTCGAGTCACCCAAGAACCCTTGATACATATCAATACACCGGGGAGGTGTACTTGTGTGAAATTGCTGCAGAGTCCAAGATACGACATAAGCGAGATGATACGCTCATTGACGAAGTTGATGCCACAAATTCCCCAGCTGCTGAATATTCAGGAAAGTACAATAGACTTAAGGCTAAAGTATTGAAATATCTTTGATAATATCTAGTGATAATACAAGTAATAAACGGAATATGAAACTGCCACTGATAGAACTCAAAAGATTTGATGGTGAAATTGAAAATTGGTTATCTTTCTGGGACCAATTTAAAAAAATACACAAGGATGATTCTATAGATAATGAAGATAAGTTTCTTTGAAATCTCGGGCCACACAGCTAGTGAGAAAGTTATCCTCCTACTGATGAAAGCTACCCAAAAGTTATTGAAAGTTTCAAATCTCGTCAAATTTGAATTCTAAATTGAAACCCACGCCCCTTTATGACCAAATAGAATCTCAGCTGAGATCACTGGAAATTTAGGGAGTTACTTCCGATAAATGCGCGTCAATGCTATATCCCCTGGTAGAATCTTGTTCACCAGAGGAAATTCAACGAGTATGGCAGCGCAGTTTCAATTATGATTAACATTCCACTCTTAACGACCGCTTAATTCTCTGATGGTGTTTTAAAGAAAGAAGTCGATAACGAGCTTTGAACATAAACAAGGAAAAGAAGGATAGGCATATAAAATCTTCCTTTGTACCTCTGCTTCTGGTTTATTTAATAATAACGTATTGTCACGTTTTGAGGTATGCTCTTCTTCGCTTTTGCGCAACCAAAACGATCCTTTTTTGGATCAGATCGTCACCTATGATAAGTGAATCCTCTACCACAACAAGAGACGTTCAGAACAGTGGTTGACGTTCAGAACAGTGGTTGGACAATGACGAGCCACCCAGCTATTTTCCAAAGGCGAAACCCAACCGGAAAAAACCTTTGGTACTATATGATGGTCAGCGGCTGGTTTGTTCCATATTATTTCCTGCAAACGGGCCAAACCATAACAGCAGTCCTATTGTGAGGAAATCGACGAAATTTACCGAAAACTGCGTCAGCAGAAGCCGACACAGATCAATAGGTCAGATCCTGTGAGCGAAGTGAGCGTCGGAAGTTCTGCCTCACCATACTTCCGAGACCTCTCACCAACCGACTATCCTATTTTCAAGCACTTCGTTAACTCACTCATTGGGCGGGTTGGCTGTCCTTGTTCATCTTTTACTGCCTGAACCATTGTGCATGCTGTTTTCCGGCAAGTGAATTGGCTTGGGATGTGGGAGTTGAGCAAACCGGCCATCGGATGCCTGCTTCCACGTAGCCATGCTGGATACGAGAATGACAGAATCACTTGTGGTTCTGTTATTCCTTAACTGAATGGCACCCCAACGCTGGCCTAATCCTAAGGTGTCTGTATCCATGCCGAGAGGATGATTGACACTGAGCCTATCAGCTGTCTCTACGGAACCTCCGAGATACCGGGCGCCCTCTCGTTGTAGCATCGCCTTGTCACGGTAATGCGGGGCTCTGCCGTGATTGACCTTCTTTTCCTTGCTACTCGTGGGACTTTTATGTACAGAGTAAACCTAAAAATTCTTCCTGACGCTGAGTCTACAGAGGAGATGGATGTCGAGTTTATGACTCTAACTGACCTCTCTGTAAATTTAGTTCAGGAACGAGTCTACAGAGGAGATGGCTGTCGAATTTATAACTCTAACTGTGAATTTTGTTCAGGAGCGAGTCCACAGAGGAGATGGATGTAGAGTATGACTCCAACTGACCTCTCTGTAAATTTAGTTTAGGAGCGAGAGCTTCTCAACTCTCCAACTCCTGATCCAATAACTGAACCTTATAAAAAAGTTTGGTGGTGCAGCCACGAAACGACTGAGTCGTCTCTTCAAGAGCGGGGTATCTTATAAAACCGCCTTGCACCAAATTCTTGCACCAGAATCTGTCTCAGCAAATGTTTGCTCAAGTGATGATTCACCTAAACCAGAGGCGGTAAAGCCCTGCCCGGCTGAATCTAAGGCATCGTCAGGTGTAGCTGACGTGCAAAAACCCTCATATGGGAAGGTTGTCGCGGGTATCAAGGTGGGAATATTCAACTTGACTATACGAATACCTCATTAACGATGAAACATCAGAACACATACTTTGTGCCTGCCCCGCTGGGGACCGAATAAGGTTTTTAGAGTTCGACAGAGTCGTACTCCCACCATCAGACCTGAAAGACCCATCATCATATAAACTAATCGGCTTCGTTAAGAAACTGGGTATATTTGATCGAGTGTGAATGGGTGTGAGCCACAATAAACCCTAGCGGATTGCGGTGGAGGGTCGAATAGACCCACTAACTTTGGACCTCACCTAACCTAACCTAGCCTAGCCTAACTTGCTCACCGGTAGAACCATTGCCAATCACGACCAGGCTGAAACGACCCTCGTCGACTTCATCGAATCCCTAGTACTCAATTTTAATGCTGATGCAAAAGTGTACTAATTCAAATGGCACTTATTTCGGATAAATTGAATAAGCATTCACTGAGATATAACAGTTCAAAGTAATATCATGAACAAACTTTCGAAATATTATAATCTATCACTGAAAATGTACCTACTCGTTACAGCATTAGTTAATATTTCAACAAGTGTGGTTCTCAATTATTATCATAATCCTTGGCTCAGCAAAGACACTACAAAGCTTTTTCAAAATGATAACATTTGGGTAAACAAATATTTATAGAAATGAAAATATGATATAGTCACAAAAATCAAAAAATTGGAAAATATGACAAAACATACACATGAAATCACAATCCAGCGGTAATTAATAATTGACAAATAAATCATTCCGGAATGCGAAAACGGTAATTAAGTGCCTCTTAATCATTTTATTACCCACGTAACTCATTTAGAATCTAAATCATTCAAGCGTATATGATAATTATAGATTACTATAAACTCCTAAATCAAAATTATAAGTGTCAGGTAACAAACAATAATTAAGTCATTTCTTGAAGGTAAACCCTGAACCTTAATAAATTACAGTCATTGGCAACGATTACGATTGGACCAGCGCAAAAAAGTCACGCAAAAAGAGAAATCGGTGTTGAATCAGATGAAGATTGTTGGATTAGATGCGCTTTTTTACATCTTGCACTACCTGAAGAAACCGTTTAATTTCGACATGCTATTTAACACGTAATTTATTACATTGGCCGCTGCTGGTCGAAACATCCATTAATGGGCCATTGGGTTGTCTGACATTTGGCAAAACACTAATTTTTCTGCACATCTTAACTCACCTCACAACAATTTATGTACAACTGAGACGATGGCTCAAGTAGATTTCAATGGCCTATGATTACTGATGATGGTAACATGGGAATCGACATTTTGCCACTATCTCAGCTGGCATTTTCGAAATGTGTTGTTGATTTTTCACATGAACGTAACTGGTATTACCCGTCCAGGGTAACATTGGGAACTGATTCTGGATCATGGAAATATTTTTCAACTAGGAAGTGATGTCAAAATGAGATCAATTTTACTGGAACTTACATGACTCAAGAATTGGGTTCCTGGGGGATCAGTACCATTATAAGGGGCCAGTGTTTCGATACGAACCACCAGTGTTTTGATCTTTGGTGTTATTTATCTTCTTGGTCATTAAATTTTTTCTGTGAATCCCAATGGATTCCCTTTCTTCTTTGGAGTTGAAATAACCACTATTCGTCGCTCTCTTGTCTTAGAGGGTTTATATCCGGTCGCTATAAATTTGCAGGAATTGTCTCATGTCTCGGAATGCATTTTCTGGGACTCCTTATTTAGTAGCAAACCCAACAGCTAATCTGGTGGTAGTTTCATTTCTGTTTCAGTTATTTGCATAGATGAAGAAAAAACTGTCGCTTCGTGGACTGCGCTTCTGTATGTCAGAAGAAATATCGGTACCAGTTCTTCCAGTTTTTCTGGTTCTCCAAGATCAACCTAGATAGGTATTGGCTGAGTGTTTTATCATGCCATTCCATTATTCTATCCGACTCAGGATGAAGCGGGCTCATGCGGGTCTTCTTGAAACAATTCCTGCCACTTATCTGACTCGAAATTCCGTTCCTGATTGAAATGAAGCTTCAAATATGCCACATGTCATTCAACCACGTTGTTGGAGAATGCACTAGCTTCTTGGTTTGAAATAAGGACAATTTCAGGCCAATTGAAGAGGTAATCTACCAACACCACCAGATATTGTTTGCCGTTGTCAGTGACATAAAAAGCTCCAAGTATGTCTTCTGTGTCGTAAAGGTAATATTATTGTATTGTAACACGGCGGCAGATGGCATAGTAGTATCTCTGCTCGTCTACTATGGAGTTGTTCTGAGCACATATTTGACAAGTGGTCTCGGTAACTTCGTTGTTCCATCTGGGCTGTGTCACTTGATATTGTGTAGGCATAGAGAATCCCAATGAGCCCAGTAAGCTTTGACAACTGCCCTCACTTGGAGACTTGATGTCAATCAGCTGCCGATTCAAACGTCAAACGTGCAATGAGTTCGCATGATACTCGTCGTTTTACTTTCTCTCAGATAGTCAATGAAAGTTATCCCACGTACATCCCAAAAAACCAATGCCATGACTTCTGCTTTGTTGCTGTATATTCACGACACTGTTTCAACTCAAGTGTGAGCAAACAGGGTACCTGTCTTGGACAAAGTTTTCTCATGTCCAAACTTTCAGATAATATATGATGTACTGCACGTTCTGAAATTCCTACGAACTTTACTAGCTCGCACGATGATCATTCAGTACCGCTTTGTGGATTTTTTTCACCGTTTCTGGAGTCGTCACTTCATTTGATCGACCACTTTGATTCTTGTCTTGCCAGCTCGTACGGCCTCATTCAAACTCTGCTACCCAATATTTCACTGTCGTGAACGAGGGAGTAGACTCACACAAAGGGGAATCCAGTTCAGCTTTTATATTGGTTGGGCTGAGGCTTTCCAAATAAAAGTATTGTACTGCAGAGTTTTCCCTATAACTACTTAGTTTAGAAACATTTTATTTCTTTATTAATTTTTATTTTGTATTGTAAATTTTTGTTAGGAAATTAACTTTTCATAACTCATATATCAAGCAGTCGTCCAAAATATCCATCTGCTTGTTATGTTAATTCTTCTATTTCAATGTTCACTTATCATTTTCGTATTTTCTCATCGCACATCATTGAAAAGCCCTCTTCTCTCGTAACGAAAGTTTATTCCCGAAAAACAGATGAATATTTAGAACGAAATCACTTGGGATGTTTCGAGTAGGTACTCATCGTTAATACTCTTATGGATTAAGACTAGGAATACGGCCCTAAGTGGTTGACCCTTCATGACTATATTTATGACCCCGACCATTGTCAGTGATGATTTTTCGAGAGTTACTTCGATCACATTTTTTATCCGAGGCAATTTATTCTGTTCTGGGGTTCCACCCGACTACTATTCTTCATTCCGAGGTTACCGCCGAGAACTAAACCCGCTCTAGAGTCTCCTCGCTGATCGACAAAAAGACTTAGAAAAAACTTAGCGAGAAAAGACTTAGCGGTAGTTCCTCCAGGTTACCCTGTAATATTCTTGTCCGTGTTTTGTTTGTCGTCATGTTTTGTTGTTGATAAATTTTATTGTTGATGAACGCTGTGTCGATCTGATTAATAATTCATCTATCACCAGTCCCGACAGTACCACATAACGTTGACCAATTTTCTCCATTTCCACAAATTCACCGAACACTTTCGCTATTGATAGCTGCCAAACAAAAACTAAACAACTCGGCGTCTTCAAACTTGAAACATATGCTTCAGAAATTGTGTGCTTTCTGATACAGGGATATTTTTTGAATAGCTCCTGCACATCTCTCGATCAGGCTGGGTACTTCTGGTACCACCCTGGTATTTTGAAGTCCTCCAGAATGTCACCTAGTTTATTGTTCATGGTTTGAAAATTAATTTGTAATATAATAAGTGCCTACATCATTACCCATCTGATTTAAGATAACCGAGTTGCAAATTTGTCGTTCGCAATAACAAAAACATAAAATCTCTCAATTTGCAACTCAACTGCTGTAATTGAAATAGTATAAACTTGAAGTTGGCTGTTGGCAAGTCAAGTGGGACGATCAGTCAAGAAGAGTACTTAGACGTACGTCTTCAAGTATTTAAATTCCCTTGCATAATACACAAGTGTTTTGTTTACACTGCATTTGAAACATGTTTCATTTCAAGTGAACATTGAGATTTATTTTGTTGTCATTGATGTATGAATTCCGATGAAATACCAGCACAAGAGTGTCCCTTACCTTGGGAACTATACACATGGTTTCATTCGAAAGCTAGCTAGCCTAGAGGAGAAAATACGTTAAATGTCAAACATTCATTTATGGAAAATGCGAAATATTGAATACTGGTTTGAGGAAATCATTTTATAATTATTTGCAATGAAATGCAAACAATTACTTTTCAAGTGAAACAATTTCGGCTTTTTTTATATCAACATACATTCAAACTTTCTATACTCAGCTATTTGAAACGATATTTACAATTTTTACATGGCCAAATAACCATTGAAAACGATCTGGTTCTTGTCTGCTTTTCCACTTTTCGTGAAATACTACATGGGCTGAAAATTCTCGGGCCTAACACATGGATGGCGCTAGCCTTATTGCTTTTTCAGTTACATCCATCAAAAGGAACCTCTTCCAGTTTCATGATATTTTACTCATGAGTTTGTGAGTTATTGTGCTAAGAGTTACCCTACTTTTGTTATTTTCAGAACACTGGATTGAAAAATCATGTTTTAATTTTACACTGCTTCTTGATAGAAAAAATACCGTTCATGTGAAGTAATGGCTTGAAAAGTGTTATAAGGACAGTGTTATAAGTACAGAAACAACAACTGAACGTTGGTTTGCTGATTTCAAACGTGGTCGTAGAGACACTGATGATGAAGAACGCAGTGGACGTCCAAATGCCACATCCGCCGTATTTGCCAGATTTGGCTCCCAGCAACTACTGGCTGTTTGAAGCCAGTAGCCCGCAAAAAATGCTCAACAATGAGAAAATTCGCTGGAATGAAGATATTATTGCTGAAAGTGACACATATTTTGAGGCAACACATGAATCGTTCTATAAAAGTGGTCTTGAAATGTTAGAGACTTCTGATGGTTGATGAATGAAGCCAATTTTGAATGTAAAACTCATTTTCTTTCTTAGGCCTGGAACTTTCAAACTCAGGTGTTAGTGCTTCTTCATAATCGGGTTCCTCGAATTCAACTCTCTTCTTTCTTTTTCTTCTGGACTGCTTTTGTGCTCTGTTTACTTTTTGGACTGGAACTGGTTGATCCTTTTTCTGAGGTTGGTACTTATCAGCTGAGACTCTAGGGATCTTGTCTAGTTTCTTACTCTTCTCTTCTGATGACATTCCTTGTAGAAATAATCACTGGTTATGATTTTTCTTTATCTGTTTTTACTTTTGCAACACTTTACCAAAGTGTATCACCTGTATTCTTCCAAAAAACCAAATAATTCATGCTATGCTACCAGAACCAATATAAACAATATAACCCCAATTTTTATTGCAGTCGTCAAATGTGGAAGATGCAAAATACTTGATATAGGTTCAAGAAAACACTATTAAACTGAACTTTGGAAAAATAAAAAATGACTTTTAAATGTACAAATTTTGGCTTTTATCTATATTATCATACAATCTAACGTTCTCTCTGTAGCTGAGTAGAACGTTATCAACAATTTTAAAATAACAATTCATTTCATTTTTCACATCAATAATTTCATATCATAATCATCTACAATTTTTTTGAATTAGTATTCCTGAAAACTAGCTCGAATGCAGAGTTCTAGAACTCTATTGAATACTTCTTAATCTTTTGAGTTTTATTCACCCTCCATAATCTGAGAGAATATAAAAATTTTAATGGGGAACTTTATACGCAGGTGTAGAAAGAACATACTTTCTAAGTGACCCCTATAAGTTACTATTGTTCAATATCTATTAATGAACTCATTACAGATAGATCAATTTAATGGGAAAGAAATTTTTGGCCTTCTACTACTCCATCTTGATACAAAAAAAGGAATGAGAGAATCTTCCAAAGAAAGGAAGGCAGTAATCAATTTGAAAAAAAGTAACTATACATTGATGTGTAGATCATGCAAAGAAGTAACTTTCAGACACAAACTGAAAGAAAGTCCTCCTGAAACAGCTACTTTCATATAAACATTGAATTACACGAAAGAAAAAAAATTCTTTCGAAACAAATACTTCTATATGAACACTGAATTATACAGAAGATACTTTTTGTTTCGAAAGAATTTTTTTTCTTTCGTGTAATTCAATGTTTATATGAAAGTAGCTGTTTCAGGAGGACTTTCTTTCAGTTTGTGTCTGAAAATTACTTCTTTGCATGATCTACACATCCATGTATAGAGTTACTTATTTTCAAATTGATTACTTCCTTCCTTTCTTTGGAAGATTCTCTCATCCCTTTTTTTGTATCAGATGGAGTAGTAGAAAGCCAAAAACTTTCTTTCCCAAAAATTAATCACTCCTAAAAATATAACCCCTTCAATTCAAATCAATTTTATATAATTTCTTATGTAAAATCATTCAAAAAAATCTTGTTTGCTCCACAAGCAGTTCTACTTGCGAAAACTTATCGCTTCCACTTTATATGGTTAAACACTTATAACCGTTTTATTCATCTACCGTAATAATCCCTTGGCATATAAGGCGCAAAGATGTGTTGAGAAAATTCTGAAGATATGTTTGGTTTATTTTGATTTCAGGAAACGTCTGAAAAACTTTCATTCGCTGTAAATACGTGAATTATAACATAATCATTATCAACATCGAATGACAAACCACTTGTATCTTTGAACAGTCTCACACAAAAATGTTGCCACAAAATTTGATTCGAGTCTTCTTAATATTTATTCTATGGGAGAAAACCAAAAATGTACCGAGGTGAATTGTTTAATGACTGCCTCTATATATAAATTTATATAGTGCATTTCTTTAATGTGCCCCCTCTTTTATTTTTTGAACTCAAAAAATTGAAGTTTGGAACAATGAAATCAATGCATGAATACTTTATTTTGAAGTGAAATTGACAGATGAAACTTTCAAGATGGCGACTGGGCACCATCTGGGAAAAAAATTTAATGGAAAGGGGGGTCTTGTGACACACCTTTTTGAAACTCCTGACAAATGCTTCATAACCCTAGAATATAATGTCAATATCTTCAACTACTACAAAATGGCGGAACTTTTAATAATTTAACTACATAATATGAGGTAATAAGTTTGAGGTCAGTTCAGAATATGCTCGAAATGGTTGCCTTGAATTTCTTGACATATGAACAGCCTATCCGATATTTCACATTTTCGAACACAGTAATGTCAATATCTGTACAAATTTATTATTCTCCGCCGTATATCCAATATTGGAGCAGGTTCAGTTTCGTACACCTTTTGCTACAAATAGCCCCATAAAAAAAGCCCAAAGATGTCAAATCTGGCGAGCGGGCTGGCCATTCTGTAGGACCTCGACGGCCAGGCCATTCTGTAGGACCTCGACGGCCAATCCAACGACAGGGAAAAGTAGTATCCAAATAGTTTCTTGTTTGTCTGGAGTAATGTGGTGGTACTCCATCTTGTTGGAATACAATATCCATATCGAATTCATTAGGATTCGCTTCGACGATTTCAGTGATGAGAGGGTCAACAGTAGCTTCCAGCATAATCAATGTGTTTCCCGGAAAACGTCAAATATTTTCTACAGATAGGACGATTCGGTAAACGTTCATTGAAAATCCTTTAGGTCTCGTAAAAGTGAGAATTGACTATTTTAGAGATTGTTGATGTGGTACCTTTCTACTAGTTAAACCGAAAACTAAATGAGAATATTCTAACTGAACAACGATGTTCATTGTCATACTGACATTTTTGTCGTTTTTATAAACAAAAAATAAATTTCAGAAATATCGCTACTAATGTTCTTGTCTTCTGGAAATTATTAAATGTTTCGCCATTTTGTAGTAAATGAAGATATTGACTCTATATTCTAGGGTTATGAAGTAAGTCGGGGGGACATTAAAGAAATGCACTGACAGAAAAAAATCATTGTGGACAATGATTTTTTTCTGTCAAGTTAGTTGATCAACCACTTTGTAAGAAGGTATTCTGAGACTGCTTAGTAATCAATAATTGGAAGGTCAATATTTCCAAAACGTATTTTCTCTCAGTCATCGATATTGAAAAATCTTACACAGCATATTAACAATCCAACGGAAAAAAAATCTAATGAAAAAAACACCAGTAACTTATTCTTCACCTAACAGTGCAAATCAAGTGTTGAGCCTTGTGGTACTCCATGCTAGGTCGAAAGGAGGTATGAGAAATTTCCGTCAGTCGTAACCAGTTGAATTCTTCCTTCAGCTGAAATTGGAATATCTGGCACCAGAATAAAGTACTGTCCATAGACTGGCGTTTCGCTAGCAAAATTAGCATAATCTAGGAGATGAGATGATGTTATGGAAAAAAGTGTTTCAGTAAGAAATCAATGGAATATAAGATTGATATCTTGATTCGTTTGGTTACAGTGTCAGAGACTAGGCTATGGTCAAGTACCACCAAAGCTGTATAATTCCGGATTCCATGAAAAATTTAAGTATGTGACGTTCAAAAAATGTTGTATTTTTATGTTTTTTTTTTTATTTTATAAAAAACCTTTGGACATGTATAAGACATTCATTTTCAAACTCAGTTGTTTTGGTGAATCCAACTCAGATAATTGGGAAAATATTATTGAATTGATTTCACTTGGTCGATAACTTGAAGGTTTGGATCTGTATCAGTAGAGTAGAGAGGGTTAGTGTAGACCCACAGCACTTAGGCCACATGTGACCCATTGTAAATCCTCCGGAGGAGTTGTTCTTCTAGGCCACCATCCATCCTGCCCAGGTTAGGTCCTGGACAGGTTACTAGGAGACATCTCCTTTATATTGGCAGGTGTAGGCCAAAACTCGCCTAACACACACTCTCTTTGGCAACCTTGAGGTGTCTCACGGTGGCCTCCGCGAAGGTTTCTGAAGATGCAGAGGCATTACTGTCATTGCGCGGCTTCTTCAACCTTCTTGAGGTTCCCTGCGTGGAGGTGCATAAGTGAGAGAGCTTTTCTGCAGGGGCAGGCGGTTCCTTGACTTTATTCAAGGCGGAGTTCTTGGCGCCCGTAGCAGAAAGTGCCCTTGCTGTTGGAGGTGGAGTGGTGGAGGAGGAGGGTGCACTTATAGTTGCTGCCACTCCTACCTCCTTCGCTCTTTTTCTCCTTTTGGCATCGGCACTGCAAATGCGCTTACGCCTTGGTCTTTGTATTACATCACGAGGTAATCTGCTATGTCCAGCCTCATTCCAAGCGGTAGATTGGGGTGGACATTTTTGTTCATCCCCAGTCACCGCCTCTGATTGAGGTAAGCACTTCTGACCAGCTTTGGGATTGGTTTTTGTTGTTTCTGTTTTTGTGTTTGTTTCATTCATGTGTGTTCCCACGAGTAGCAAGGTAGGAGTCGGTCACCTCTGGCAGAGCCCCGCATTACCAGAGGTAGGCTGATTACAATGAAGTTTCACCCAGTTTCCCAAGGGGATCGTTCGTAACCGAATATAACCCTGCGGCCATTCAGCTATCGGCACGATTCTTTACACTTCAGCTTGGGTAGGCTGGTCCACGGTGGCATATTTTGCAAAGGCTTTTGGGGAATTTTAGTTCCCCTCACCATACTTTTTTCTGCCAGGGGACTTGAGGCCCTGTCCGTGAAGGCCAACAGGGCCTCCAGTCCCCTGGCCGTTCTGTTATCCGTCACCTGGGGACGCGCCCGATAGTTAACCCAACCTACGGGTGAAGGTTTGGATATTCAGACACATATTTTGATCACGATTGTATCTGTAGTACGTATTTATACAACACACTTTCAATACGCATATTTAATGTCAGATATTCCGATACTACATATGGTCAATGCCGAGTGATGAAAACTACTTTTCATGCCTTCATGTTGAGAAGTTATTCCTCATTTGAGATTCCCGTCGAGATGAATCCTCTTAGAAACAAACTTGTAGATTGTGTCATAAAATCTGAGTATAAGAAAATAGAATTGAGGATAATCGCCAGCTGTTATGATAAAATCCAAGAGGAATTACTTCGTACAAGGATTAGGTGCAGTTAACCGGAATTGATCCATATAATTGAGTGTTGATTTGCTTGAATCGCATCTTGAATTTTTATATTGTGTCACATGAGTGCAATGAACAATTTGTAGCCAGTAGCGTATCAATAATTCTCTAACTCTGATGGTTTTCAGAGATTGAAAACTCTAATGGTCAGAAATGACTATATCAAAACTATTTTACGGGTTTGTTGACTTTGATCTGCAGGTTTTCATACTTGTTTCGTCTAAGACTGCGATATATATTATCAAAGGCTATAAGGTAACGAACGAAGTGTTCTGATGTTCCTCAAAACATGTTCAATGTTTGATGAAATAATGAACTGAAAGTATGGATGATGGTAACATAAGAATTCTCTTTCAATATGGAGATCCAGGAGATGAAACAAATTCATTATCTTTGAACGAGCTGCAAGCTATTTCTTTTTCTGACATGAATCGACTCACAGATTTTTCATTTTAATGCTGAGCTGTAATGGGCGGACCTCTCGATTAGGACAATCGGTATGCACAATCATATCCGGGCGATAAGAGAAGGATTGTTCTGGGAAAAGGGTTATCATTTCATATATTACAAAAATACAAAAGGAGGTGAGGAAGAAACAAACCAGATAATTCTACAGATTTTTTCAGAAATTTGGAGCATGGAGCGTGTGGCAGCAAAGTTCGTTCCAAAATTTCTGAAATTTGACCAAAAAAACCGTCGCATGAGCTTATGGTTATGACATGGTTATGGCCAATAGACTAAGAGGCAGTGACAGATGTTCATGACCAAGTCCTTCCAATCAAAAATTTGTAAAATGCATTAGGGATTTAAATTTTGAATACTCGCGACCGTCAGCTGGGACTACGTGGATGGAGCGGACAGTAGCATCCTCCCTAGCATAAAGAAAAAAAGTATGGTAATTTCCTCCCTCATTTTGTCGAATTTTAGTTTACCCATATTTTGAAGAAAACATTAGTTCAGCTGACCATGACATAGTGGATTATACGTTAGCTGGCTGTTTGAACATGAAAACAAAATCATTTTCAATGATTTCCTCTCGAATTAACATTCACCAGATTATATGTATTTCAGGAGAACTATTTCAAAAGTGACAAAATAGAAATCCATGAAAAAATTAATATTTTTTGAGAAAAATGAAAATTCACTTTAGTTTCAAACAGAGTAGTATAGATTATCGAATGTTTTCGTAAATTTTGGATATTACTCCCACTTGAAGCGCATTTTTTTCACTGTGCCATTTTTTGACTCTACGAATTAAAACCATCTTCTGCAGCTTCCTCGAAAAATAGGAAAAATAGAATAAGAAAAGTTATAGAGAACTGTGATACTCATCATAAATTTTTGTAAATCAGTCATCAAGTGGATATTCTTATTGAGTTGATCCATTATATTTATTGAGTTGGTTGGGACGCTAGACATCGGAAGCACTTAAAATTTCAATAATATTTGTTGGAATCCTTCCAATTCGAGAATATGCCGCTTTAATACAAATCAGATTTAGATAACGACCTGGTTGAATGAAATTTGTAGTTTCTATTTGTCATTAAGTATAATAGTGGCAGTGTGTAGACAGAAGCACATCAGCGCTACAAATTAATATATTTCTCAGTGTATAGTGGAATATCGGTGCAAAATTTAGTACGTTATGTGAATGTATTTATTCCAAAAAAAAATAAACTTGAGTTTTAAAACACAACTCTCACAATATAGATATAAAGAGCAAAGTTCTTCTTCTGTAATGCAATAAATACATCATGGAATTATGAAATAACAAAGACAATATCAATATCAATAGTATGGGAACTACTATAGAACAACAGCTTGAAAATGGGAAACTCTGAATACAATTCAGACCGTATTGAAAAAATTTGGGGTTTATTTTAGATCATGAACCTACAAACTTGAAATTGCTTAGTCATCATTGAAACTCATAGACAATATTTGGATGTAGATGTAGTCAAGAAAATGCTATGTGATTCATTAGTTTTATCTCATTTCAACCACTGTGACGCTGTTTATCACTCATGTTTAGACAAGAACGACAGGTGTCGCATGCAAAAGTATCAGGTTAATATTTGCTATCAAAAGAAGGTCCAGAATTTCACACAAATTAGCAGATTTGAAGTGGTTGAATATGTTTAATCGTAGACGTCTTCATGCATCATGCATATTCTTTAAAATATTCAAATATAGGAATCCTCCCTACATATATGAACATTTGTCTCATATAACAGATATCCATAACCTGAATTGGCGTAAAAAGACAGTGCTAAACATTCCTGTACATAAAAAGGAAATATTCAAACGATCTTTTTCCTATAATATTTCCTCCACAATAAATTATCTCAAATTATCTCCATAAATGGGATAACAATTGTTTTAACATATCAGGAACTGTTTTTAAAAGTAGGTTTAAACAGCATCTGTTCAGCATTGAGTATAACTAGGTCCGCGGCGAGAATCCTTAAACAGGTTTTAGCTATTTACATATCTATATCTTTATATTACCTCCTCTTTTCTTTCCTTTTTTTCTTTTCCTTCTTCTTTTCTTCTCTTCAAGCCCTCATTTATTTACTTTTATACATTTTTGGCATTGGTGGAAGAGCAGACGCGAATGCATATTCGCGGTCTGAACCAAAAGCCATTTGCAATTAAATACAAAGTGTTTTTATTTTTCTTTCTCTTGTATTTTGTTTTCTGTTGTTATTTTGTATTTTAATAGGCGATAAACTTATTATTATTATTATAACCCAAGTAGTTTTGAGATTTTTTTATGGAATGAGTAGTTAACAAAAGTAATACAAATTGAGGCAACTTCAGGAACAGCATATTTATATCCAAGGAAAAAAAGGAAGATGTTGATCCGAATAACCTTGTACTTAGCTGTTCAAACGTATATCAGAAGTAATTTATTTTTATAAATATAAATGGTAATGTCATACACTGCATTTACGTTTGAAGTTCCTTGTCTTTCCAGACAGAAACTGAAAAAGATTGCGAAACAGAAGTTCTGTCAATTTAACTCATAATCTGTTTTGTGTGGATGGTATAGTTCATATATAGATTTTTAGGAGCAACTAATACGGGTTGGATATAAAAAAATGATTTTTCCATTATTCGCCTTCCTGGTGTTGAGAGAATAGTTCTGTATGAAAATTCAATTAGCCTTGCACATTTCATAGTCTCCGAACCGGATATAATAATGTCAGGTCAGACGATTCCGCTTTTTGCTTCGATAAGTTTGTTGGGGGTTACAATATGGACAACAATATGTCTTGGCACAATCATGTCACTGGAAATGCAAAGGCTGCTCCTCAAAAGCTTGGAACACTGTTCCGAACCAGAAAACTGTACACACCTCAGAAACTTTTGATACTTCTCAAAGCTCAAATCATATAATAATGTGATGACGTCATCGGTATTTTTTTTAAATGCAACACCCTGTATTTGGTGTCAGTTTTAGATAATCCGTAACGAGCTGATTCCGAAAAGGTACGATACTTGGAGTCTAACGGACAGAATTTGAAAGATGTGGGCTTGGAAAATGAAATTGATTGATATCTAATAAAAGCAGAAATTAATTAATTATTTTATATTTTTTTCCAATGATTAATTTAACAATGGGAAAGTAATCAAGTGATGAATACATGCCTTCATTTTAAATGTTGAAAGTATAGTCCTTGCTGTATTTGACAGTAACCTGAATGTTGAATAAATTCTTTTTGAACCTTGTTTATGATTTCTTGAGAAATATTGTTTATTTCTGTTCGAATTCTTTCTATTAATTCTTGCTGGTTTCGTTTTATAAACAACATTCTTCAGATGGCCCCACATATAGTAATCCAACGGATTTAAGTCTGGCGACCTCGCTGGCCATTCAATATGTTCACGTCTAGCAATCCATCGGTTCGTGAACATTTGGTCGAGATACCTTCTAACATCTGCAGCATAATGTAGAGGTGCACCATCCTGTTGAAACCATAAACTTTCATCAAAACTTCCAGGGTTAATTCTACTGGGGAATAAATTAATTGAAGTAGGTACAAGATATCCCCTTAAAAACTGAAGGTATGTTGGCCCGTCTGAAGTACCGTCGAAAAAGTAGGGTCCGATGATCCTGTTTCTTACAATGCCAGCCCATACATTTACCTTTTGCGGGTATTGTGTATGATGCTCACGCATCCAGTGGGGGTTTTCTTTGGCCCAGTAACTACAATTTTGAGGGTTGACCCCACCATTTAATGTAAAAGTGGCTTCATCAGAAAAAATTATATATCTAACGAGGAGACGGTCTCGGTGACAGTTATCCATCATGGCTTCACAAGATTCTATTCTTCTATCTGCATCGTTCTCGTTTAATTCATGTGGAAGTTCGATTTTGAAGGGATGCCATTGTTATAATTTTAATACTTTGTGTACAGTTGTTTTACTGACATCGAAATCACGACTAACCTTACGAACAGAAGTGTGCACATCTTCTTCGACAGCAAGTAGAACATCTAGTTTTGTATCATCATTTACAGAAGGACGACCTGATTTGCGTGCATTTTCAACTGCATTTTCAACTGTCTCCATAGCCAATCATCATAAGTATTTCAATTCTTTGCTTTAGAATTGAATTCATTACTACCTCAAATTAATTCGAAGCTATACTATAGAAAATTCATGAATCAATATAACAACTAGGTACTGAACGTCAATTGAAATAATGACATTAAAAATGACAAAAAAAAAACTAGCCGCCTAATTTTTTGAAATTAATAAGAAATACTTGTTAGCACGGTTACTGTCAACTACAGCAAGAACTACAATTCGAACATTTACAATAAAGTCATGTATTTATCACTGGATTACTTTCCCATTGTTTAATTAATCATTAGAAAAAAATATAAAATAATTAATTAATTTCTACTTTTATTAGAAATTTATTTTCTAAGCGCACATCTTTAAAATTCTGTCCGTTAGACGCAAGGATCATACCTTTTCGGAATCAACTCGTTACGGATTATTTAAAACTGACACCGAACACAGGGTGTTGCATTTAAAAAAATTACCGATGACGTCATCACATTAATATGGATCACCCTGTATAATGAAATGTCATTGTAAAATGTAGAATATTAAAATTGAAAATCGACGTGTTTCAGGTTTTTGTAAAGCGACCTTTGGTTTTGGAAATATCGAATTTATTCCACACTTTGCGGACACACTGCATAAACTTTCACGGAAAGTATTCAAGTGACTTGGCAGCGATTCAAATTCAATGTGAATCACTACTTTCGCACAGGCACCGCTCTAAGAGCGCCTTAAGGATTTTCCTGTAGTACTTGTGTTTAGTTTTTGGAAAATAGTAGTATATATTTATTTTGAAAGCATCATTATTACTATGTACGAATTTCAACATAGAAATTATTCTCAAGCAAACAACTTCGTGAAACAATGTCGCAGTCACGACACAAATACCATTCTCAGACAGTAAATCAAACTTTCTACACGACCAATAAAATCAATTGATATTTTAGCAAAACTATTCGATAATTCATCAATTGATGGCGCCTATAAGTGTGACTTCAAGAACAGTTTAAGTATTCATCGAATCTCACAAGGCAGCTTGAATTATAAAAGTCATAAAGTTTCTGTGTTGAGTAAATATTCAGGACCGGCTTCAGATGCTTTTTGGAAAAGGATGAGAGTTGTTGAAATTTATCAAGGCGGCTTATTCTCATGTATGTTTTTCAATTCTGTTGTAGCTTACACTCACAGTCACAATTAACCGCCCACCTTGTATTTCTATCAATTATCAGGAACATTCAAATTCATATCACATTTCATGAAAGGGTATGTTGTAAACTACCCTTAAGGTGAAAAAAAAACAAAAATTTTCAATAGAAGTCGTTTCTGAACGAATTCTTCACAATAATTTAATTAATGAAAATTTTCGATGAAAATTTGACAAACTCATTTGTGACAAAAGTGGCGTTTCTCAAAGATTTTTTTTTAATGATGGGTGTTACCGCCTCTAGCCCTTATGACTTCTTGGAGTCGGCTTGGTAACCCATTCACGATATTCTAAATATCCAATTGAAGGATATTGTGCCACTCCTCTACCACAGACGCCTTGAGTTCTCCCAGGGTCATAGGGGCTGTATTCTACCTCTTAGACGTCTTTTGAGGTTGTCCCAAATGTGATATATCGGGTTGAGATCGGGACAGCCTGTCGATCATGGTAAAACTTGAATTCCGACCACATTGTCACCGTGCATTGTCATGTAATACTCGAAAGTTGTCAGCAGTGAATGGTGCAAAAGGTTTGACGAGGTTCTGAAGAATCTCTTTCACGTATTTTTGAGCATTCATATCATAAGATCAGTACGAGCCTCGTGAGAGATACCTCCCCAAACTATTGAAGAACCTCCCACTGTTTCTGTTATAGCGCATGGAGCAAACCTTTCATTTTGGCGCATGTAGACACGCTGACGTCCATCTGGACCTCTTAAGGCTACTCTGCTCTCGTCTGAAAACAATACGTCCTTCCATTCTTCCACTGTCCAGTTAGCATATTCCTGTGCAAAATCAAGTCTAGCTCTACGGTGTTGTGGGGCACAAGCTGGACGAAAAACCCTTAGATTTCTTTCTGCCAGTCTTCTTTTAACGGTACGCTCACTCACACGGACATTTCTCACGTCAGAAAGACGTGTACGCACTTCAGTAGCGGTGCTGAAGCGATTTCTTAACACGTTGCTGACGACGAAGTGGCCTTGACCTGAACTGGCTACATCAGATGCGTTGAGTGGCATTTTTTACAGTCACAAACAATAAAGAAACTCAAATTAAACAATACTTGCACCCTACAGCAAAACATAACAGGAAATGATAACACAGTAACACAACTGCAACAATGTCAAACAATGTCAAATTCCAAAAACCCGTCGGTGACACATATTTAGAAGACGAAATAATGGTATAAGTGTTTAATTTTTTGATAGAGCATCGACTTCACAAAAAACAAAACAATTGATGAGCCATAGTTAACATAAAACATACAGGGCGACCAATGATATAGGTGAGCGGTTAATAGTGCCGGTGAGAGTATTTTGATACATCATTTTTTGGCAATATTTACTGATTTTACGAGATATAATTTGGAAATATTTAATGCACCTGCTCAAACTTCATTGCCTATTCGTTAATGTTTGCCCAAAAACAATACTTCCAGATATCCTAAAAATTGCTGAAATAAAACCTCTCTTCAAAAACGGTGATAAACTTGATGTTACGAACTATCGCCCTATTTCATTGATATCGAGCTTGGGAAAAGTTTTCGAAAAAACCTTACAGAAGAGGTTGGTCTCATTTCTCGAAAGTTATAATATTTTATCGAGTAGACAATATGGTTTTCGTAAGAATAATTCAACGTCTGATGCAATTGCCATATTGACAGAGCTGATAAATAATGCAATTGACAAAAAAAATCCTTCTATCTGTGTCTTCATCGATCTGGCAAAAGCATTTGACACCGTTGACCATTCAAAACTACTGACAGTGCTCTCAAATATTGGCATAAGAGGAGTTGCTCATAAATTATTTGAGAGTTACTTATGTAACAGGAAATAATGCGTCAATATCAATGAAGCTATGAACAGTTATCAAATGATCACATATGGAGTGCCTCAAGGTACTGTTTTGGGGCCAACTCTCTTCAATCTTTATATCAATGATCTTTTCGAACAAGATACGTGTTTGGAAGTTGTAAGTTTCGCGGACGACACTGCCGTTTTCTACGAAGGAACTGACTGGACCACTCTCAAAAATAACATCGAGGTTGACTTTCAAAATATAATAAATTTCTTCAACGATAGAATACTAACAATCAATTATAAAAAAACTCACTTTGGGCCGTTTACATCCTACTCTACTCTACTAAATTTACCACCATATAAAGAACTGGAAATACAACATCACGACGGAACCCTTCTGAAAATAGAATCCGTCGATAAGCTTGAATACCTAGGCATATATATATATATATATATATATATATATATATATATATATATATATATATATATATATATATATATATATATATATATATATATATATATATATATATATATATATATATATATATATATATATATATATAGAAACAGAAGTTAATATCGGACATAGCACTCATGAAAGTGGCAAACCATAGACACGTGTTTCGGGCTTTTGGCCCATCATCAGTATGGTGCAGCCAGGTGTAAGGATGGGCAACACTTGGTTACCAAAAGATAGAAATACAAATGCACGGAGCCACTTTCATGAGTGCTATGTCCGATATTAACTTCTGTTTCTATATCAAGACACTCAATAACTTATATATATATATATATATATATATATATATATATATATATATATAAAGATTTTCATTTGAATTGGGAATATCAAATTAATTATGTAATTGAAAAGTTGCGATTCATGGTCTATAAATTCAAAAACATATCTAACATCATTAATATAAAATATCTAAAAATAATGTACCATGCTTTGGTCGAAAGTCATCTTTCCTATGGAATCATTGCATGGGGAGGAGCCTCAAAAACACTTACCAATAATCTACAAAAAATTCAAAAATGCATTCTTAAAATGATATATAAAAAACCGCGAGAATATCCGCCATGTAGCCTATATAGAGAAACGACGATAATGAATGTAAGTCAGATATTTGTTTTTGCGATCCTCTTGAGGCAGTATAGACATAAATCGTCGTTGGTACCTCTTCAGCACCATTACAATACAAGGCATAAAACTAACGCTGTGATACCCAGAACTAAAAAAACGAAAGGGCAGAAATGTTATACTTTTGTGGGACCAAAACTTTTTAATGAGCTACCGCTCGAACTCAAAACGATCAACTCATACGAAATGTTCAAGAAAAGGGTCAGATCTTGGCTGTTCACTTTTCCGCCAGAAACACTAGAAAGCTTTATAGCTACAAGTAGAGTATGTTATAGACTTGCATGAGGTGTTGCTCATAATATTATCTGCAGATATAATTATTCGGATGTAATTATTGTAATGTGATATTAGTGCCAAAATTTTTCTTTATTCTGATATGAGATTCAATATTTTAGAAACGTGACATGACTTAAACTTTTATAATCTTATTCCACTTTGAATTGTTTAGTCTTTGGTTTGGATTTTAAATCTTCTAGTATTAACAATTTTTAGATTTGTATGTTTTTATATTTAAAAAAAATAGAGAATATTTGTACTTTAATGATGTTCACGTCTAATGTTCGGACAAAGATTTTATGCCACGCGTGGAATCATTTCCTTGTGGTTTTTTTCTGTTTTGTTCATTTTATGATTGGTAGAATTGAAATATGTAATGAAATAGTATGAATAAAACATTATTATTAAAAAATACTGTAAAGTTGCCCTAGCCTCCATATTCTCCAGAAGTGGCTTCCGGTGACTTTTTTCTTTTTCGAAAAATGAATATAACCGCAAAAGTTTCAGAACAAGCATTTTTTTGATAATGCGCTCAAATAACTTGTGCAAAATATGACTTGACAAGTATTTTGGCACCGAAGAATTGGTTCTTTATGAAACTGGATGCTCAACAATATACAAGAGTATTTTTATTGAAAATGAAGTTCTTTTCGAAACTATCATTGAAACTCTTTTGGTCAGTACGGCCCTGAAGAAACCGTCACTGTGGGTCACTGGACCAGCTACATTGATTTTTGTAACTGAATACATTCGTGTAGGACAAAACAAATTGATTTCATATCTTATCGCATGCACCGTTTGCAGCTTTCCAAATGCACTCTTTCACACTTCAAGTCAACCTTACACGTCCACCTAATTATTATTAATTGGTGACAGCTTCACCGTCACATCTAAGTCATATCAATGGGACTTAAATTGTTATGTTTCGTACTCATGCATTTTAAATTTTATTACAAGCCCAAACACTCGGTGGTCTAACTGTAACTGCACACTTAATGGGTGCTTATGTGAGAAGCTGTTTGATATTATGTTTATTGTTTTCGTATAACAAACAGGAGTGAGATACGGCGAAGCAACAGTACAGTGTAAGTGATTATTAATAGATGAAATACACTCTACGATCACACAATGTAGCCATTTGTTTATGGGAGCGCACCTGGAAAGACAAAACCTCGCTCTTCACCAGCTTGTACAAAGCTCTCGAGAAAAAGCTTAATGACAGTTAATAAGTTCTCAAGTTATTGAGTAATGATTCGGTTTTTTCATGTCGAGATGTCCAGTAATATAACTTACCCTTTATTTGTAGCCGGTGAATCGAACATTACAGAATAGTCGAAGTAACTAGTATTGTTTCTTATTAGTCAGTGGACTATGCTTGAAGACTGGCAGTAAACAAATCTAAAGAAATGAACTTTAAACGTTCAACCCAGTCTCGAATATACCTATCTAGGTTGAATGGACTGACGTCTATCAGAAGAGTAGTTGTTTTCTGTCAGTCCATTCAACCTACTGTGTAGTGTAGTGTAGTCTATCCGAAACTGGCTTGAACGTTTAAAGTTTATTTCTTTAGAACTGATAGTGTGCCTTCCTATAGTGTCGGCGTACTCAAAGGCCAGAAAAAGCAATACAGAGAAATAAAGCCGCTGTCAACTAGTCCGCGTGGACTGAAGAATTGGCGGCTCGTATTGGATGATTTTTTTACTAACCACGTTTTACGATTGGCTGAAGAGTCATAAAAGTAAATTTGAAGTGATGTTACGGTGATGAATAGAATGCGAGCCGTCATGTTGTCAATGTTCAGGAATTGATCGCGATTTGAGTCTTGAAATTCGATATTGGTGCAGTTATAATTACTTAAAATTTTTGTTATCTATTTTAAATGTGGCGTCCTTGGACAAGTGCTAATAGGAATAACGGGTGTGATAACAATGCAGAATTTTTCCAATGTAGTGATTCTAATAGCAATGGTGAACAATGCGAAAAAGAGATACCAGTGAATAAGATTCGGATGTATTTGAATATTGAAACACAGAGAGTATGTTTCAATGTATATAAGAATCTACATCTCAAGTTTGGTTTCGGGGGAATCAAACTATTACAAGCAACATCAGATTTGATGTAGGACTGTTACAAAAGCAATGATATTCCTACAACCGATATCATAAGGAAGCAATTGAATAATTCAGGCCACAAAACTTCTCTGTTCCGAAGAAGCTTTACTTGCGATGTCTTCAAGCTTTTTAATGAGATCGACCCATCACTTCATACCGTGAAACTATATTTATTCCGAAACAAAATTAGAAACAGTCTCTTGGCCAAGAATGGATAACCCAATGTTTCCACAGATAATATTTATTTATACTTCAACATGTTTAAAATGAAAATTAAAATTATTTACATGGGAACAATTATACTTATTATATATCATACTTATAAAATGGGGTCGAACTAGAACTTTTTCAAATTGCATTTTGCATTCCTGTTCTTATTATTTTTTATATGTATATATGTATGTGTGTATATATACTTTTTTTTGTTTTGTCATCACTCCTGAAGTATTTTTATGTTTATATTGAACCATGTAATTGAATGCAAATAAAAATTATCATCATTATTATTATTATTATAACGTGAGATGATGTGACAAAATTCTTCAGAATTGGATAAAAAAAACTAGGATTCAGATTAAAATAATAAACAAACGTTAAACAGTTATGGAAAGCAGAAAAATAGTGGAATTGCGCAACAAATAACTAAATTTAGACAAGAACAACGACACATTTTTTATTTGGACGAAACTTGGTATGACACTCACGACATAGTTAAGAAAGGGTGGACTGATGGTTCGATAATGCGTACGCCTAACATGCCTGCAAACAAAGGATCGCCATTAATCATTGTGCATTGCGTAGGAAGTAAAGAATGGGTTCTGAAGTCTTTGAAATTATATGGAAAAAACTTGAGGACTGCAATAATGACTATCATAAGAACATGGAAGCTAATATTCTTGAGAAATGGTTTAGAAACACATTGATTCCAAATTTGAATGCTCCTAGTGTAATAGTTCTTGACAGCTCATCAAAGTACCGAATAAAAATTCGAGGAAAGATGAAATACAATGTTTTTCAATGGATATCAAATTGTATTTTGAAGATTACTATACCAAAAATCAACTACTTGAAGTTTTACAGACAAAAGTATTTGAAAAAGTGTATTCCCTTGAAGTATTGCTGAAACGTATGGACACACCATACTGAGGCTTCCACCCTATTTTTGTGTTTTCAATCCCATCGAGTTAATTTGGGGAAATCATCAGGCGTAAAAATTATTTTCCAAAATTTGATAAGAAGGTTATAGAGCTAGTTAAAGAAGAAGTATTTAATATTACCGAAGAAGACTGGCAGAAAAGGATTAAAAACGTTATTTTAGTTGAAAAAGACTATATGGAGATTGGACACTTCCATATTAATGGTTGAAATGAATTCATGATTGATTTCAATGACGACAGTGATAGTGAAACAGAGAATATGGAAGAGGAATTATCAGAAGCTTTCGAAGAAAGTTAGTGAATCGATCGAAGTGCATTCATTGTAATGACCTTTGACCTTGTTTAGCATGAGGGTTTGCTGGCCAAATTTCGATGTCATGGCTTGTCGGTCTTTCTGTGTATGGCTCTCCAGCTTCCTGAAAGAACGTATCTCGAACACTTTTACTATGAACGCTGGTGTTCCCCAGGAATCCAAGAATCCAATATATTGCTATGCTGACGACAACACACTTGTCTCGTCATACCATTTGGATTCCATAACATCGGCTCCAAGCTTTTGAGAGGCAGCCTTAGTAATTCCAGCGACATGATTTTGCCAAGACATATCGGTGTCCATTTCAACCCCCAACACTCTCAACGAAGCAGAAAGCGGAATTGTCTGACCTGACATTATTATATCCGGCTCATAGACATTTATATTTTTGGAAAAAACCGATGCCTGGGTTTTCGTGGCATTGAATTCAACTCGATTACTTTCACCCCCATTCGAAATCACATCTAGATCCTCTTTAGGATGTGCAACCTCCTGCTGCCGATGAAGATGTGCATCCGCAGCCGATGTCCTGGGATCCAAAGGGAATGACGAGAAAAGTGTGCTGTCGTCAGCAGAGCTGGATTCTTGTTTTTTTTTCAATAAGTCGTTGATACAAGGGTTGCCTTTTATATTTCGGGATTATAGAACAAACACAAATATTAATCATCGAAAATAACTTTATTGTTTTTCAAAATGTTCCACATGAAGATGTATACACTTTTGCATGCGTTTGAACCAATTGTCGAAGCACATTTACCACTCTGATTGAGGTATCTCTAAAACATGCATTCTGAATGCAACAACCGCTTCTTCAGGTGTCGAAAAACGTTGACCTCTCAGTTTGTTTTTTACGTGCAGGAATAAAAAAAGTCATTCGGTGCCAAGTCTGGACTATACGGCGAATTACTCATCTAATCGATGTTTTGGGTGCTCAAAAATGCAGTTGTTTGAGCCGATGTGTGAGAGCTCGCATTGTCGTGGTGAAGAGTGATCCGTCTTCGGCGGTTGGTTTTCCCGATTTCTTGAAAGACAACTGCCAAACAAATGATTGTGTACCACTAAGAATTGACTGCTCTGCGTTGTTCTAGTGGTACGGTTGCATCGTGTCCAGTTTTTCCGAAAACACAGGCGACCATTTGCTTGGAAGTGCTTCGTGCGCGAACAACTTTTGTTGGATCTGGCTCATCTTGAAACACCCATACAGTCGACTGCTGTTTACTTTCGGGCTTATACGCGTAAATCCACGATTCATCACCTGTCACGATGTCATAGACGTGTTTCGAAGCACCGCAATCGTATTTATTGAGCATTTCCTTCGACCAATCGAAACGAGCCTTTTTTTGAGAGATTGACAAATTGTCTAGGATCCAACGGGAACAATTTTTTTAGACAGTCAAATGTTTATGCAATATTGAATGTATGCTGGTCTAACTAATGCATAAGATGATCTCAATCTCACAATAGGTCACATGACGATCTTGCAATATCAGTATCAATGGTTTCCGAAACAACAACTGATTTTGGACCTAACCTAACCGTACCATCGATAAACACTGGTCATTGATGAAGCTTACTCGCCAAAAAATGAAATAAGTACATCCATGCACTGTTGCTGAGTCAATCCACGTCGATAGTTGTGAAAAATAATCGCACGAAAATGTTCACGATTTAATTTCATTTTTGGGCCGAGATGAATCTTTTAAGTTTCTGTAAACAACACAAATAGCACGCGTATGTCAAAACATTCTGAGTATGTATAAGCTCAAAAATGTCGTATGGGTGACATACGATAGGTCGCCTGTTGATCTTTGTTTACGAAAGCCATATTGATGATTGCTCAAGACGTTAAAGCCTTCCAAATATCTAAGGATGTGGTGGTTTACGGCTTTTTCCATGATTTTTATCACTGACAGCAAAGCGACTGGTATAAATAACGGTACGGGATGTTATTGAAACTATTCAAAACATTTTTTCACTATTGTTGTGCTGAAATTTTTCGATTGTCTTTAGTTCTCTGAATACTGAAACTTTTGTGAGCATACATGAGCCACGTGAAAGAATTCCTGGATACACATTCGTTAATTGATTTTGTGAGGATGATTCTGTTCAAAAATCTGTTTTTCCGTAAACCAGCTGTCGCACCCCTACGAACGACAACCCTCAGAAGTCCAAACTTGTGCGAGCTGAGGCGTAACGAGGTTTTATCTTTCAACGTGTGATTCCTAACAGAGTGATTGCAGAGAGTAACCTTGCAGCCTTCGGAATACGTTGGATAGTATGTATATTTCTTCTCAAATCCGATAAATGAATATGGAATAGAACTTCTTTGTTGTCAGGATCAGATTCTTTCTCGAAATTATTATCGGGATTGGAGTTTTCATAGGAACTTGTAGTAATAATTGATTTACAATGAACTTTTCGCATGTGAATTTTCAATCCTCGTATTCTGAAAAATTTTCCACATATTCTGCCTTGGCAGCTGATTGTCTTTCTTCTTCTGTCATTGAATATAGATCAAATTGGTTTAATTTATCGTGATCGGTGGCTTTTAATTCCTATGCGACTTTCTTGTATCGTCCAAAATCTTGAATGTAACCCAACGTCAGTCAAGTTGTACGGGATGGAATACTTTCCCTTCTTTTTCTGTTGTTATTGTTATGTAATCAGATGCAAGATAGCATGTATTGTAATTTGAGGAACAACATCGGAAAAATGTATTTCACCGATCTTATCACGTGATAGTAAAGTAGCATAAAATATAGCTTACAAACTTAATTGAAATCAGTTGACAAATTCCGAACAAATAGAAAGCATGCAGTGGTTTTCACTATTCGTTGACCTTCGGTAAGTGCTGAAGCATTCCTCACTGGCACCACAATACACGAGTTTCAAGAAGCGAAATACCATGTGAATCTCTCGAGATTTTCCGAAATGTGCGCACACCCTAAAAACAATTAACTAGTTGTTATTGTTGAGTATACAACAATGCGAGAAATTCCCAATGAAAACATATAACTTGTCCAAGTATTTGACTTGTCAACACATTGTTAAAACATGTTTATTTGTTTTTTCAGTGACCAGTTTCTCAGGAGGTGTCGGAGAAGAAATCAGAAACTGCTCAAGACACGGACTCCGGTAATCAAAACATCTCCCAAGTTATGATGTTCACACGCCCTGACACAGAATGCCGTTGTGTTTGCTTTGGAGACATTTTTTAGGAAAAGAAACAATACCTGAGAGGCTTCGAGCGTGTTTTTAGCTGTTTTATGGTTGTCGAAGAATACTTTATTAGAGTTAGTTGAAGACAGTGTCGGACTGGCCTGGAAGGCCTGGGTGCCTATCCACCATACTAGGATAAAGACACATAGAATACTATCCGTTAATGAATCAACTAAACAACTCACTGATTTCCAATGATCATTTTCTCGATAACGATAACGTGATAGATTGTTTCACTGACAGCTCCGATCATGCTCTTAAAAAGAGGCACTCACATTATCCCATTCTAAGATACACAAAAACTCGATAAAAATCAGAATTACTTTTCAAGAATATACAGAATGATTCAAAAGTACTTTGACAAACTTCAGGAGGTGATTCCTCACAATATTCTAATATGAATTGTCCAAATAAATAAATGTCCGGAAACGCTTCGTTTCCAAGATACAGGATGTTGAAGTTTTATTTTTATTTTCGTTTTATTCAAATAACTTTTGAAATACTGAACTTAATTAAACGAAACTTGGTAATATAAGGTTTTTGAGGTGTCGAATTCGAACCTGATGTTCTTATTGCTCTTACTCGTAGGGGGCGCCACCTACACGTCTTTTTCTTTCTCAAAGATTCATAACTTTTTTGGGCATACTTCTAGCACATTTTTCAGTAAAAAAAATCGATTCCTCTATCATATCCACGTAAATAAGCTACCCTTGTTACTAGTCGCTGTAAGCAACCGTTTTCTAAATATTTGGACTTGGAAACTTCAAGTCGATTATTATTTGATAATCGATGCATGTTGATATTTTTACGAATATTTTGCACTTTTCACAAGAATGCTTTGGAAATAAATGTGACGTTTGTGAGTAGTTTTGGTAATTACATGTTTTGTGACAGTTAGATGTTTTGTTGAAGTTTCCGTAAGTAGAAGTAGAAAACACTTATTTTGAAAAAATGGATTATTTAAACAATAATGCTCATTTAGCCGATATGCATTTTATTTATGGCCTTGCGGATGGCAATGCGCGCGAAGCAAGACGTATTTACCAGGATCGATTTCCTAATCGAGTACTGCCTTCAGCTCCAACATTTGCTAGTCTCCACCGTCGTTTGGCAGAAACAGGTAGCTTTAAGAGGGCAGCTGATATTATTGGAAGACCACGAGCAGTCCGAACCCCAGAATTGGAAGAAGCTGTTTTGAACGCTCTCGAGGAGAATCCAGAAACAAGCACAAGAGTAATTGCTGAAGCTGTCAATTCTACTCAGTCCACAGTTTGGAGAATTATCCACGATCAACAGTTTTATCCATACCATATTCAAAGGGTACAAGCTCTTGTGCCACGAGACTTTCCCCAACGCATTACTATGCGTCAATGGTTTTTGAGAAAATTGGCCAGAAATCCTCAATATTTAAGATATGTACTCTTCACGGACGAGGCAAACTTCTCCCGAAATGCTATCACAAACTTTCATAACAATCATGTTTGGGCTCTCCAAAATCCGCACGCAGTTAGTGAAAGGCATTATCAGTATCAATTTTCTGTAAATGTATGGGCGGCAATAATTGATAATTACTTGATAGGTCCTTTTTTTTCCGCTCCGACTGAATGGCGCAACGTACAGACAGTTTTTAGAAAATGAATTGCCGGGACTACTTCAGAATGTACCATTAGAAATTCATATCCGCATATGGTTTATGCATGATGGGGCTCCGGCCTATTTTAGCGTTGTAGCCAGGGAATTCCTTAACACAGTCTATCCAAATCTATGGATCGGTAGGGGTGTAGAAGAACCTAACCAGGCGTGGGCACCAAGGTCCCCAGATCTAAACCCGATATATTTTTATTTTTGGGAACATTTGAAGTCACTAGTTTATAAGACTCCAATAGTGAACGAGGAAGATCTAAGAAACCGAATAGTAGACGCCTGTGAAACAATAAGAAACACACCAATAATTTATTATTTCAGTTTATTTTAGTTTATTCTACATATTCAAAATTTCCTGAAATAAAATGTTGACATCTCTTGCAAATTTTATTAAAACAAATACTGATTATGCATTCTTGATACAAAAATAACAATTTCGCTTAAGAATGTCATAAAGGAACGTAACCAATAGTAATGACCTCTCCAAACGAGTAAAACGTCAAATTCATTTCCATAGCATTCTTGTGAAAAAAGCAAAATATTCGTAATAACTTCAACATGCATCGATTATCAAATAATCAACTTTGAAGTTTTCAAGTCCAAATATTTAGAAAACGGTTGCTTACAGCGACTAGTAACAAGGGTAGCTTATTTACGTAGATATGATAGAGGAATCGATTTTTTTACTGAAAAATGTGCTAGAAGTACGCCCAAAAAAGTTATGAATCTTTAAAAAAGAAAAAGACGTGTAGGTGGCGCCCCCTACGAGTAAGAGCAATAAGAACATCAGGTTCGAATTCGACACCTCAAAAACCTCCTATTACCAAGTTTCGTTTAATTAAGTTCAGTATTTCAAAAGTAATTTGAAAAAAAACGAAAATAAAAATAAAACTTCAACATCCTGTATGTTGGAAACGAAGCGTTTCCGGACATTTATTTATTTGGACAATTCATATTAGAATATTGTGAGGAATCCCCTCCTGAAGTTTGTCAAAGTACTTTTGAATCACCCTGTATAGAGAGGCAATAGACATTCAGAAACACAGGGAAAATTTAAATAGAAAGGAAGAGGCAATGAATATTGGTAAAATCAGACTACCTGTATCCACCGCAGTAGTAGATGAAACGTCAGGCATAAAACCCTGCCAACCACGGCCAAACAAAGTGAAAACAGCTTTGACACAGTTTCGGTATTCACTAATTTGAAATAAAACATGAATCGTTTTTGATGAAACATTGTCTTTATTTAGAACATGCATTTTTGACCTCCACTGTAAGTCAGAAACGGGCGTGTAATCAAAAATGTCAAAGAACACGTCAATTTTTACTTCCACAGGGACTCATTATGATATGGAAATCATACCCGAAACTTCACCGGAAATTGGTTCAGTCGTTATTGAGAAATTAAATGTTGAACGTTTTATTTAATAAAAAAACACAAAATTTGCTGTCGCTCATTTTATTGAAGATGTCCGGAGTCATGAATCGGCATTCCCAAACAATTCTAGATCTGTAAGATTTATTTAATTACTAGTAAACGTTTTAAAATGTACGACACTGCCAGTTTTTTCTGCACTGGTAGTTTTTGTTGAATCTAGTAGTCGCAGAACAAACAGTAGATAGTTGACCACTGTCACTTCTTCACGAATTATTATTCAGTCATCCTTCTCTCTCTTTCTCTAAATTGATGGACGTTGCTTTCCACTCAGGTGCATTTGTCCAGGCTCCTCCTATCAAATTGACATCAATTTGACAGAAGCTTCGTCGGGGGGCGCAGCGGTCTTGCTCGAAGCAATGCTGCCACCCCTTTTTTGTCACACTTTTTAAAATGAAAAACACAGTACTTTTTTATTGTCATTGGGTCGCCTTCTCTTTGGGAGACCTTCGGGTTTTTGAATTCACATAAATGGCCCCTTTACGTGGTTATCCGAACCACCCTGGCCTGGATACCGGCGTGAATGAAGGGACTGCCACCACGAGGCTCCCTCAATCATCCTTGTTCACTGTGTTCCAACATGGTTTATTCTAATGAAAAAAGAATAGAAATTGTTGCAACCTATTATCGAAATAATGAGTGTGCTGAAGCTGCTGCAAGAATTTATAATACGAATCATCCAAACCTCAACGTGAGCCATCAACACGTTAAACAGTTAATGAATAAGTTTCGAACTTCAGGTTCTGTTCACAACAGAAAACATGAAGTATCCCGTTCTGTCAGAAATGACGGAGTTGAATTTGCAGTTTTAGGACATGTACAAATGGATAATCGACAATCTATCAAACAAGTAGCTAGAGCGTCTGGTGTATCAGCTACTGATGTTTTTCGGATTTTGAAAGCCTACAAATTCCATCCTTTCAAAATAAGGCTAGTTCAGGAATTGAACGAAGATGATCCTGATCGTCGACTTCAGTTTTGTGAAGTGTTCAGCAAGAAATTGACCAATAAAGCAAACCTATTATACAATACATGTTTTTCAGACAAAACTTCTTTCATGTTGAATGGTGAAGTGAATAGACAGAATTGTCGTTACTGGACCGATGAGAATCCTCATTTGGTAATGGAAACACATTCACAAACTCCAAATTCCAAAAAATGAATGTCTGGGCCGGCATTCTTGGTAGTCACATTGTTGGAACATTCTTCATTGAAGGTAATCTCAATGGAGACACATACTTGAGTCTATTACAAGACTGTGTAGATCCTTCGATTGAACAAATTTTATAAAATGATGACAATTCAGTAGAAAATGAAATAACATTCCAGCATCCCCACATTTTGATGTTGGGTGCACCACATTTTGATGTGGGTGAGACAGTTTTTGAACGAACGTTTTCCAATGCATTGGATCGGCAGAAGGGGTCCAGTGGAGTGGCCAGCTAGATCATCTGATCTCATACCAATAGACTTCTTTCTGTGGGGACACCTGAAGTCGAAAGTGTACTCTACTAAGCCTACAAATCTTAAAGACCTGCGACAGAGAATTGTTCGGGAATGCCGATTGCTGACAATTTGAATAATGTATAGAACGCTTTCAAGAGTAGACCGTATTATTGTATGGAAATAGGTGGAGGTCATTTTGAACAATTCATCCGGTGATTTTGTTTTCACTGATTCTATTTGTTGTTGTTAAATAAAACTTAATTTATCAATGACGATTGAACCAATTTCGAAAAAAATCACAGAGGTAATAGAGGGACTAAAGTTGTTTCAAATGGTGTCTCACTCGAAAAGTTTATGCCAAGTTGACGTTTTTAGGTTGGTGAAACGAGCGTCCAAATGAGTATTGCAGTTTTGGTTTTTGGATACTAAAGGTTACAGTCCTATTTTTCGTAGGTTTATCGATCAATTCGATGGAATTCTTATGGAATGAAAAAAACTGTTCTGAATGTCCACATAAAAATGTAGTTCATTATTGGAAAAATTATTCAAGAAAATGACATATAAAAAGTATGGTGTAGAGTTGCGGCAGAAACAAATATACCTTGTTTCTGTTATCAAACTTGCAACTATTTAATGTTGTTTTTCCTGGTAAAAAGATTCCAATGAATATTTGGGTTGTATGGTGAAATAAACAGAGAGTGTTTACAGCAAACTTTCTGGAATCAATTGCTTCCTAAAGGTTGATAATTTATTAGTGTTTTGACTCAACTGTTATTCCTTCATCTGAATTGGCACAGAAAAGATCGGAATTTCAAATGTTCAGGTGATTTTAGAATTCTACTTCTACATGAATAAATAAAAAATACTGGCAATATTGGAATTTTGATGTGTAGGTCATTTGTGTATGTTTTTTCAAACAAACCAAAATTAATTTCTGAACATAATCAACACATCTTCTGGAATATTTTTGATATCTAAAGTATTTTTCACTTCACTTACTTGAATGAAAACTGGAATGCCATTTTGTGAAATAACATCGTTAAATAATGAATACTGAAAGCAAATTACAAAAATTCAATCATGTATCCCAACCGAACCTCTCAAATATGATTCAAAGATTGAAATCATGAAAAATTTCAAAAACCTTTCTTAGAATGTACTATAACTCTTTCAGCAATTCACATTTTTCGATTTTCTGATTGGTGTTTTGTCGATATTTTCATTTATTTATTGTTGCAAGAATTGATTCAGGTGTACATATTTGATACAGTACTGTAATCCTAAATTATGAAGTATCAAAAGTGATTTATGTTAAAATTGAGACTAGATGAGTTGTTCGCATCCAATTGGGATGAATGTTGATGAATCATCTGAGAAAAAGTTGAATGACGTCACCTATTATTACCCCAGGTTGGGAATCACACGTTAAAAAGTAAGACCTCAATAGTCCTTAGCTCGCACAAGTTTCGACTTCTGAGGGTTGCCGTACGTAAGGGTGCGATAGCTGCTTAACGAAAAAACGTATTTTCAACATATATTGTAAACATATATATTGCTATTGGGGTTTTCCAATTTCCTTCAACTTGAATGCATCGCAAATTCTTATTATAGAAAAATTCAGCATTGTATAGGTTTTATATAGGTTACAAAAATGAATCAATTCAAAAATTGTGTTTGTTCAATAGGTGATAGCTGGTTCATACACCATATTGTTATTTTTACCATATCTTTTACTTTTCAAGAAAGATGTCGGAGTGAAAAATCAATGGGTGCATTCATAAACAACACTCAAAATAAAAGATGAAATGAAAGTGAAAGCCTTAACATTCTGTACAGTTACACTAGGAATTCACTGAAGTGAAGCGACATCTCTGATAAAAATCCAAACTACTTGGTGGAATACTTCATTCGAACTTTGTATATAGAATATTCCTGTAATACATTATACTACTTCACATCAGATGGCGCCACATGAATCCAAATTGTTGAACAGCAATGTATCAAAATTCAAATAAATTGAACATGTCAGAAATATACTCACAGAAAACTATTTCGTGAAACTTATATTTTCATTTAGTAGAATACATACTATTATTTTTGGATATTTGAGTATTCGTGAAATTGGAAAACGTTACCTACATATCAGTGACAAATGTAATTTATTGAAAATGTAATTTATATCAATGAGGAATGTTCCTCCATTTGGGTTATTACAGCAAATGCAAGTTCGAACAAAATGAAGTTGAGTTTAATTCATGAGTTTTTCAAATTCACTTCGAAAAGTATTCAAATTGATGTTTCAAATGTTGGGTTTCGATTTTTAAAGGGATTTGTTTCTAATTCACATATTGGCAACAGCGCCTAGAATGCTAGATCGGAGTTCAGGTTAGTAGTATGCTAGAAGAAGAAGAATCATGTCAATAGTGTCAAATTAAGGCAAAATATAAATTATAGTTCAATACCACCTCCACAAGCCACATAAACAACAGTTGTTTTGTTATTTATTTATTTAGAGGAAGATAGGTTAGGTGCACAAAATGTCATATGTCACAGAATGTCTCGGAACTCGGAATATAAGTAAACAGAACAGCACGCCTCTGAAATATGTCATCTTTGTTTGTCTCATATAGGTAACAGATTCATTGTCCTTCATTAGCTATAACCGATGTTGCCAAATGGTGAAATAGAAACGAATCCCTTTAAATGTTGAATGCATTATTTCATTCCTCTTTTTTGGAGTATTTAAATAATTTTTTAAAGAAAAAGGTTGAAATAATAGGTTTAAAATGCGTTGTTTTAGAGCTCTTTTATGAAAACTACTTGATTTTCGTCAGGAGGAACATTCCCCATTGACTATATTGTTATGGTCAGAAAACCAACAAGCATTAATATAATAATGAAACCATTAGCTTTCATATACGCTGTCGGTTCAAAAAATAAGGTGAATTTTCATTTTTCCCAAATAAAATTATTTATTTATCAATTTCTATTCTGTCCCCTTAAAATACTACTCCTATATACACTTTTTGGTATGTCCTCGAGTCTGTCAGCAATTCAGTTTTCATCTCTTCAAGCTCACAAAACAGGAAAAAATCACAGGAAGCCAAATCTGGTGGATACGGTGGCTGGGGCATGGTAACGATGTTGTTCTTGGCCAACAAATTACAAACAAGCAATGAGGAGTGAGCAGGTGCATTATAGTAATGCACACGCCATCAATTGTTTTCGACAATTCAAGATGTTTTCCTCATATTGCTCCTCGCAAGCGGCGCTTAACTTCAAGATAATACTCATTAATAATAATAAACTACGTTCCGGGGGATATTGAATCCGTTGTGGGGAAGGGGAAGTGCCGAATTTATTGGCAACTATTCGTTGCCCACCCTCAGACTCATACAAGTTAATGATCCTGATGTAGTCCTTCTCGATCACCAGAGCAGATGTGGAGTTTTCAGCTCCTGGCGAGACGAATATCGTCCGAAAAGAGGAGGAAAAAACGGATAAAATATCGAAATTTTCTCTTTGAACTCCGTAGACTCTATCCAGACCACTCTGTCTAGATGGTTGTTCTGATTGTTGGACTCCTTAGCCGGAGAGATGCAGAAGACTGTCATTCTTGGCTTACTGCGCTTGCTCATGGCACATGATTCTCGGACCCAATGATCACTTACCCCACAGTGTGGAGAGTGGTCGTTGGTTGATAATACTGGAGCGCCCTCCCGAATACATCGGGGCTTCAGTGGATAGGGTCTGACGAGCGCATACTTATACTGAATTCCAATTATTTACAGATTTGTAAATAAAATAATTCAGTCATTTAGGTTCTGGAGAACCTGCCTATGACCACTACTCACAAGCAGAACGATTACAATTAATGAATTTAATCAATAAATACTGCTAGCGTATCAGGTTTCGAAAAGAGTCACAACAGAAAAGTGAACATTTCAATATTCAGGCCGAACCACCGTTCTATTTGAGATATGTGTTAATTGCGTTAACCTATATATTTCCCTATCATTTTTCTCTACTATAGAGATCTATTATCACATGAAAGAAGTTTCTATTCATTTTGAGAACCCACTCTTTGATATTCATCTTAAAAATATATTAGCTGTAAATGATTCTTATACTGGCAAAATATTGTATAAATTAGGTACTAGATAGGTGAAAGTTCGTTTCCCTACTGCTTTATGTGCTCTTGGAATTTTGAGATAATCTCAAACTAATGTTGGTATGATGTACTTTTTCAAAATATGTCGGGTTATTTATTGCAAAATTCAGAATATGTTTGACATATATGAGGGTTGCCTTTTATGTTTCGGGATTTGGCAACCCTAGTGTTGTCACCTGGCAACTGACAGCTCTATCGTAAACTTCGACATTTTTGAGCTTACCTATACGTACTCAGAACGTTTTGACATACGCCCGCTATTTGTGTTGTTTACAGTAACTTAAAAGATTCATCTCGGCCCAAAAATGGAATTACATCGTGAACATTTTCGTGCGATTATTTTTTATAACTTTCGACGTGGAACAACCCAGCAACAGTGCATCGATGAACTTAATTCAATTTTTGGTGATGAAGCTCCATCAAGGACCAGTGTTTATCGATAGTATGGTGAATTTAATCGTGGTCGTAGCTCACTTCAAGGGGAATTCCGTGAAGGTCGTCCAAAATCAGTTGTTATTCCGAAAACCATTGCAAGATCGTCAAGTGACCTATCGTTAGATTGAGACAATAGTGGGACCAGCTTACATTCAATATCGCATGAACATTTGACTGTCAAAAAAACTTGTTCGCGTTGGATCCCACACAATTTGTCAATCACTCAAAAAAGGCTTGTGTCGATTGGTCGAACGAAATGCTCAAAAAATACGATCGCGGTACTTCGAAACACGTCTATGACATCGTGACAGGTGATGAATCGTGGATTTACGCGTATGAGCCCGAAAGTAAACAGCAGTCGACTGTATGGGTGTTTCAAGATGAGCCAGAACCAACAAAAGTTGTTCGAGTACGAAGCACTTCCAAACAAATGGTCGCCTGTTTTTTCCGAAAAACTGGACCGTAACACTAGAAAACGCAGAACAGTCAATTCTGAGTGCTACACAAACATTTGTTTGCCAGTTGTCTTCCAAGAAATGAGGAAAACCAACCGCCGAAGACGGATCACTCTTCACCACGACGATGCGAGCTATCACACATCGGCTCAAACAACTGCATTTTTGAGAACCAAAAACATCGATTTCATGAGTCATTCACCGTATAATTTTGACTTGGCACCGAATGACTTCTTTTTATTTCCGAACGTAAAAAACAAACTGAGAGGCCAACGTTTTTCGACACCTGAACAAGCGGTTGCTGCATTCAGAATTCATGTTTTGGAGATACCTCAGAGTGGCAGAAGTGCTTCGACAATTGGTTCAAACGCATGCAAAAGTGTATAGATCTTCATGGGAAATATTTTGAAAAACAATAAAGTGATTTTCGATGATTAATGTTTGTTATTGTTCTCTAATCCCGAAATATAAAAGGCAACCCTCATAATTGACGGTATTCCAAGAAAACATTTAGCAAAACCTTGACATTTGATGGAACTTGGCGTGCTTTTATTTGTCTTGGCACTCATGGACTCTTCCGTTGGGACAATGTCTTAACCATATACCAATGATTCTTCACTAGTTGTGACCCTTATAAGCGAATCTGGATCGCCTTTGAGATCATTCAACAATTTCTTGAGCAATGTTTTTATGTTTTTAGGAAGCTGCTGGATTCCATCCAGAAAAGAGCCATCCGGCTGGTTGGAGGCGCGAACATCACTTGCAACTTGATAGTCTGGAACATCGAAGAAAGGTTGGAGATTAATCTCTCTTCTATAGATACTTTCACTGGAAGTGTTCAAGTGATTTGGCACATTTTATTCCACGAAGAGCGGTACATATCAGAAATACGCGACGGACTGTGGCTGCTCATCGTTTCGAGGTTCAACTCAGTACACCTCGAACTCCACTGTTTGAAAACTCTTCCATCTGTAGAACTGCGTTCATGTGGAATAAACTTCCTGAGAACATTTTTCCAAATGGATTTAATATTCAGCGATTCATATCCAGAAAATCTTAAGGGCGCTCTGAGAGCGCCCTTAAGATTTTCCTGTAGTGCTTGTGTTTTATCCTTAAAAAAATATCCAATGACGCTGTATAAAAATCGAAAGTGTAAAAAGTTCAGGATCCAAAAACAATAATATCCCATAGAAAATTCAATATATAATTTTTCATCTGAAGAAAACACGTTTCTCACATCAAAACGAAACACACGCGTTCCGCTAACAAATATATCATCATCAGGAGATGGTGAAGATAGTGTTTTGTTCCATTGTGGGTAAAGTATTCTCTTTTCTTTTTATGCCATAGGTCCCAATTCCACCTATGAAATGAATATTCAAATTAGGAGGTTGTATTCCAAATTGATAATAATAATAATATAACTTTATTCACAAAAGATAAATACAATTACAAATACAAATAAGTTACAACATAGAATGAATGAAAAAAGTTATTTTAGGATAAGTGCAAAGCACTTGTTTCCCATAAGAAAATGACAAAATACAAAATATAAAGATTTATGAAATGTGAAAATTGTAACAATTTAAGAATACGTGTGTATATAAATAAGTAAGTCAAGTATCATAAAGAATACACAATGCAATAGTTATAATAATAACTCTGTTCACTTAACAGATAGCTGTACAGAATACAAAATATAAATACATTTTAAAATAATTATTGAATGAATAAGACAGTAAAAAAAACGATAAGTACCCAAGTACTTGTTTCGTTATAGCAATAAAACATACAAGAAATTGATTTTAAATAGATCAATAACAATTATAATGAATTTTCAGTGAAGTTATATAATAAAATAAAATAACAGGTAGGTATATAAACATTATGATAAAATTTCAATATAATAAAATTTCAATGGACTAATATGACAAAAAAATGCAATGAGTAATGAGAATTTCGTCTGCGAAAGATGCATTGAGCTCAGTCATTAAAGTTGTGTCAAGTCCTGGTTAGTATTTGAAGTCTTAGTTCAGCATTTGTACAAAATATCTTCCACGTTCGAGTATATATCCCCCGGAATTTTTTTAAAGAATGCTTACTATTGATTTGTTTTATTGTTTCAGGTACATAATTTTAACGAAACATATGAAAAGGCTCGTTGAGAAATTGAATTCTTTAGAATGTATGGGTAGGTGAGTACATTTCGATTTCGTGTACATTCGTGTTCTGGCTTAGCTGGTTCTGAGTTACAGAAATGAAATCTTACGTTTACACACAGGAAATATAGCTGTCCAATATAAAAAAACTTGACTCTTTAAATAGGCCAGCGGAAGAAAATCTGAGGGGTTCATTGAGAATTAGTCGAATGAATCTTTTTTGGATTATTTCCAAAGGATTCAAATATATCCTAGATGCGTTTCCCCAAACCGTAATAGAGTATCTCAAATGACTCTCAACAAGAGAATAATACAGTTTTTTCAATTCGGTGATGGGAAAACATTTTTTAAGAGTTATGAATTGATAAATAATTTTATGCAGTTTTTTAATAACAAAGTTGATATGGGAGTTCCACCTGAAGTTATTATCGATGTACACGCCTAGATATTCAATGCTACTTACAGATTCGATTAATAATGTTTTTTCAGGTAAGTTTACTACAATTTGATGGAAAGGTGCAGCCCCGAATTTATTGCAACTGAAGGTGATAAGTTTAGTTTTATCCGGATTGACAGTTAACAGTCTTTGGCAAAACCAGTCATTTATGAGAATAAAATCTTTTTCCACCATGTTTTTTAATTCGTTCCAAGTATCTGCCTGATAAAATATTTTAGTATCATCGGCGTATCCAATTACTCTTGCTGCACTATTCAGTTGAAACACATCGTTGACATGAAGGTTGAAAAAAACAGGACCAAGAACAGTACCTTGAGGTACACCACATTCAATATATTGCAGTTCACTCAGGTCATCACCTATTTTCACTACTTGTTTTCTTTTCTCTAAATAACTACTCAGAATTTTGAGACATTTTCCTCGAATTTCTCTCCTTTCTAATGTTTGTACTAAGGCTTTCCATTTTCTAGGGCTTTATAAATTTCATTTGTTAACTCCAATAGAGCATTTTCTGTGGAAGTTCTTTCATCGAAACCAAATTGTTTTTCAGAAATTAAATGATATTTGTTAATAAAGTTAACTAATCTTGCTTTTATAAATTTTTCCAGGATTTTCGATGAACGATCAGAGATATTGGTGTATAATTAGTCACAGAGGTTTCGTCCCCGTTTTTATATATTGAGCACACTATTGACTCCTAGAACACATCAGGCCAAACTTCCTCCCTAAGGCAGGTGTTGAATATATATTTCAGAGGTTCAAGTATATAATTTGCAATTGACTTGATTACTTCGGCCCTGATTCCATCCGGTCCCGGTGACTTGTTATTTTTTAGTTAATGGATAATATTCAAAATTTCCTCATTATCAACTTCTCTCAATAAAATGGAATTCGGTATTGTCACAGTTTTTTTTTGAAAATTAGTATTTTTTATAATTTTTTCTGATAAAACCTTACCCATTTCAATAAATTTAGAATTGAACTCATTGGCAATTTCGGTTTTGTTAGTTAATATCACCAGGAAATGTTATGAAGCCAAAAAATGAGATGAAATATTCAACGTTTAGAAAAAAAATGAACAATAAAAATGACAGATCAACCCAAGTACAGTCTCATGTCGAGAAATAAATGCGGTAAAAGTTGAACTCAAGAGAAACAATTCACAGGCTACTGTATAGTTCAGGTGAATTATCAAGAACATGCATAAAAACTAATTAACGATTATTCTGAAAGCATGCATGTTGAAATGAAGACAATTCTGGCGCCTATTCAAATAAGATACGTGGGGTGGAACGGTGATCAGAATTTTAAATAATGAGTCCTAATGTAACGAAAAATACATGCAAATTATAAAAAAGGGATTAGCTTATAGTCAATCATCAATTATTCATTCATAGCCAGTGGACCTTTGGAATAACAAATAATTATCACTATAATGAAAAATAAAATTGCAATTATCATAGTCATAAATAACAAATAAAAATATAAAAGATGGGATGGGGAAGGAATTTTAATTTCGGTAATGAGGTGGAAGATATTCCGAAGAGGTTTCGCAAATGAAATGAAAACATTACTGATTCAATTATTGATAGTCTGGTACAAGATCAGTACGTTGTCTACTGAATTAAAATGAGTAGACATAATTTGACTCCTTTTGTTTTTTGCCTTGCTGAGTTGAATGAAAAACTGTTTGGATTCCATGATTCTTCATTGACTTTTCATTTCTGGAATAGATTGGATAAAGAAAATTAATTGAATGTTTTGAGTCATATTTGTGAAATAATTAGGAGCATCTCACACAAGGAAAATTGAATATATTGATGGTATATTGAAATGAAAATATTCCAGTCGACTCCTTTGAGGCCTTTCAAGTATTACGTAAGCATATTCATTGCAATTATGCCCCTCCCCCACATCCCCCTTGTCACCAAAAGAAAGCAAATCTCTTACCACCCTCCTTCCCATGCTCACGTAATTTTTTTTAATGTATTCTGTTTTTTTATTGATTCATGGGCACTTGCTAAAATTCTTGAAATAAGTTCAGGGTAACCAGGGGCTTACCTCAAGATGGGGTACCATCTTCCCTTCTGTGGTCGTTCCTGATGGATAGTCTGCTTGATGCAGATGACCTTGTCATCTTGGCAAGGCCTGAGGAAACAGATGTCTGTCAACCCCAGCAAAACTGTGATAATCCTCTTCACCAGGAGGAGAAAAATGGACGATCTAACGCCCCTTTTCCTCAATAGTGAGATCATTCCATTTGGAACGGAGATGAAATATCTTGACATTGTCCTCAATGAAAGACTCTATGGACATGTCGAAGGATTTGTGGTAAAACTTGGGGTTTAAGTCCCAAACAAATCCATTGGATTTATGTGATGATTATCAGACCAATGGTCACTTATGGTGCAATTGCCTGGTTGCCGAAGGCTTTACAGAAAACGGCCCAGGCCAAGCTCTCTGGCTTACAGAGACGGTCTTGTCTGGCTCCCAGTGATGCCCAAGGCCGTCGCCATGGAGGGGATGGGAGGGGAGCCTACCTCCCTGCTGTTTCGACATGAGAAAAAGTTAGGAAGAAATTCGGAAAAAGTTGGGAAATTATGGGCCATGAAGATAGAAAAAAATAATAGTGAAGGAATGAATACAAAAATTTAAAATGAGAGAAAGGAAAGGGAGAGGTAATAAAAAAGGGAAAGAACCAGGACAAGTTTGGATTTCCCAACATGCACCCCATATTTTGAAATTCTGATTTGTTTGAAAACTTCAAAAATGTTTGATTTCTCCCAAGTGAAAGAGCAGTCCACAAATTTTAAAGTGACAATTTTACTAAATTCCCAACTTTTTGCTGTTTTTTAGACTTGGAAAAGTTGAGACATAGAAAAAATAATAGTAGAAAACAATAAGCACAATATTATTCAAGTGTTGTTTCCTTTCATTTGTATTGAATATTCCTATACATGGTAGAAGACCAAGGACCTTGGTTCAAAGTAGAATAATTCCCATAATTATTTTTATAATCACCAAAATTTATTTTTGTTTGTGCATACCCTAACAGGCATACGCATTCAGCCAATCTTTAGATAGCTAAGTAAGAACAATAATATATTATAGTAGTAACTAATCCCTCGGCTTTCATTTTTTCGAAAGTTGGGAAATTTTACTGGTGGAGTTGGGAAAATTTTAATTCCCCACTCTCCTGATTTTTCTTTTCGCTACGGCCCTGGTGGTGCCATCAGTATCACACCGTCAGCGGTCTTAGAGATCCTTCTAGATCTACCTCCTCTCCACATTTTTCTGGGGAGAGAGGCTAGATGGACTGTATACAGACTTGTGTACATTACCAACTACACAATTCAATTTAATGTAGAGAGCAACAGACTGTTTGTTGACACTGGAAGACACAGCATTCTGGAAATTGACATCTCACTTCATGCCTTCAACTGTCAATTAAGAACTGCCTTATAATGTACTGTTCCCGAGTAGAGAGGACTGGATCCTCCGGGAGAAGGAAATATTAAGAGCAGATAGTTGTTGGTTCACAGATGGATCAAAAAAACCTTCCGGTCCTGGTGCGGGTGTTTTTAGTCGCAGGCCTAGGACAGAAGTATCTACATGCCTAGGAACTTATGCGACTGTATTTCAAGCGGAAATTTACGCTATTGAATTGTGTGCAGAGAGATTGGAAGAATTCAACCTCATAAACAAGTCAATAAAAATATTCTCGGACAGTCATGCCGCGTTGGAAGCTCTTAAATTGGCTCTTACCAAGCAACGTCTAAATTGGTAGGAAATTGCCAAAAACAACTCTCCTTGATAGGAAGACACAACATATTGTCTCTGGTCTCGATTCCTGGTCATACTGACTTGGAAAGCAATTAGGCTGCTGACTCCCTTGCAAAGGAGGGTGCTGCGAGCAGCTTCATCATACCATTGGCATCGCTTTAATCTTTGCCAAACAAACAGTGAATACCTGTATGGCAAGAAGATTTATGGACTTCTATCAGAATCTTCCAGGATTGACTCACTCCAAGGCGTTTATTCACCCTTCGAAGCTTCATACCAAACAGATGTTGGACTACAGTACGGATGAACTACGATGTCTAACAGGCTCTCTTACAGGTCACTGTCATTTGAATCACCATATGCAGAGACTCGGACTGTCGGAAGACAGTGTGTGTCCCCTCTGTTTGGAAAATGATGAAACAGCAGAGCATATACTTTGTGCCTGCCCTGCTGGAGACCGAATCAGGCTTCCAGAGTTCGGCAGAGCCGGCAGCCGGCAGAGTTCAACTGTTCCTAAAGGACAAGCATTTGAAGACAAAGACTGAGTCTTTGTTGATCCCGTATAAGGCGCATTTGTAAAGGGAGATGATATCGCCTCACCTTACTCAGACTTGTTCTTTAAGGACAGATCAGTCCAGTAATGCATTAATGGTTCAGTTAATCACTTCTAATGAGTCCTGTACGGGTTGAACTAGCGCTGGCTTTGTTTTTTGGTTCCAGTTCCAAATTCACACCAATATATAAAGAAACTTTAAACGTTTAAGCCAGTCTCGGATATACCTACACAGTAGGTTGAATGGACTGACGCCTATCAGAAAACAACTACTACCCTGGCTGATACCACGAACGGCGTTGAATTATATCCGACAGGCGTCAGTGCAGGAATCTCCACAGAAAATTTCCTGCATATGCAATTGGCAATATATCGAAGAGTCGACCTTCAATTTTGAAACCTTCAAATTTGCAACCTTCAATTTTTGAACTGACTAATGAGAATGTTTTTCTTCCTTATTCAGAGGAATCGGGCAAATTTCGGATATGCAGTTGGTTAGTACCTCGTTCCCTAGATGGAGTGACATTTTGTTGTTCGCTCCAATGGAAGAGGAAGAGGAATGGAAGAGGAATGAAATACTCTGAAAGAATTTCGATTTTCAATTATGGAATATCATTGACTTTAGGTCGATGATGGCCACTATCTTGCACTGACGAGTGGCTAATGAGCCCGAAACCGGTCTGCAAATGTGCCCGTTCCAAAATTGAAGGTCGACTCTTTCAGTTGTATTGCCAATTGCATACGCAGGAAATTTTCTGTGAAGATTCCTGCACTGACGCCTTTCGGATATAATCCAACGCCCTTCGTGGTATTAGCCAGGGGAGTAGTTTTTTTCTGATAGGCGTCAGTCCATTCAACCTACCGTGTAGGTTTGTTTGAAGGTGATTGACAATGTTTCATGATGAATTTCACTAGTTCGGACTTCCATTGTCTACTATATAAAATGATTTGAAATCCCTGAAACATCTAAAAAAGAAGAAATGAAAATGAATAGCTGAAAATAACAATTATATCAAGCAAAATAATCCTGAAATGAAATAATAGTGAAATAAAATACAAGTAAAAATAGAACAATTGAATAAACAAAAAATGAAGAAATGAAAAAAAAAAAAATAAAAATAAACAGTGAAGAGATTCCAAGTCACGTTAGTACACGACGTTTCGATTGTTAGTATCTACAATTGTCTTCGGGTGATGACTGGACTGATTCCTCCGAGAGATGACTATTTATAGGTCGTTCGAGTACTTCCACTTATCCCCGCTTTCCATTTTCACTGGTTCCGTGGGTGATGACCGTTTGGCGGGAGTTGGCCATTTTTCGCTTGATGATGGGTTTCCATATGTTGCGTATTTCTACGCTGGCTTGGCCGAATACGTTGTTGGACAACATGTATACGGCTTCCTTGAATTTTCTCCTTAACCAATGTTCAACTCTGTGCAAGATCTTAGCTTGGGACCACTCGATGTTTTGTTGATTTGTCCAAACATGGTCTCCTATTCCTGATTTGCTGGTTTCCCCTAGCTGTGTGTGTGCAAATCTGGAATAGTCGATGGCAGAAAGGAAAAATCAATAATACCTACCACTATGTTTCTCGTCAGTTTCGAATTCTGGAGAAAGGCTAAGGACATTAGGGTAAAAAGAGAGATAGTGATTGAAATAATAATTATTCGAAGATGAAGATCAAGGTTGAAAATTCAATATGAGGAGATGAAAAGGTGGGTAATATAGAACAAACTGATAGTATGAGACACAGAGATAGGTGGCAAAATGTGCATGTTGAAGAAAGGAATGATATTGATCGCAAATAAAAGTTTATGGATTACAGATAATAAAAAAAAAACCGAGTGGTCCTATGTAAACGGAACGTTATATGAAAAATGCGATGAGTTCATATTGTAGTCTCCATGAAGTTCAGTCAAAAACCTTCATACATTTTTATCACATGTGTATATTGAAGATACTAGAACAGAAATATCAAAATCAACGATTTCAATTTTCTTCGATTATTTTGAGAACGGCTCACGGTAGTCTGAATTTTTCAGCATAATTCCATTGCATTCTGAAAAGTACATTTCATTGTATAATTTAACTAACATCATATCCCCCCCAACTGTTACCAAGATAGCAACCAAATTTTCGCCACCTGGTACCTATATTTAAAGAAGGCTCAATATAATAAACTTTATTCAAAAAATAACATGAAAACTTCTAAGAGAAATATTTTTTTCTCTAGTTGTAAAATTTTACCTAGAGGGGTAAGATATTCTTTGAAATTGTCCCCCTTCCATTTTTCACATTATTTCCTGAAAGGGAGATATTAAAAATCAGAACCTTTTAGATTGGCACCCTGTATATGTTAATATTGTTTGAACTCTCAGTCTGAATAATTTTCAGTCTAGGTGTGGTTATAAAATCGTCTATTATTAGTCTATTAATCAGCAAGTCAGGTCCTGATAGGCGTTATCAAAAATACTCTTGCGTCCTCAGTTGATTTATTAGATAGAGGAAATGAATTCCAAGACAAGTCAGAATGCTTTGAGACTAACAACGTTAATAACATAGAGGTCAATTATTGAAAAAAATCAAAACAAAAGACATTCTTTGCGAGCGCATTATTATAATCAAGTTGTTTAACGCGGTACGTGACAATTTAAACCGCAAACCACAAACAACTGAATAATGCTACAAATTATCCAATTAAATCAGTAGAGATTGTCTATGATAACAAATTCTGAAGCACTCTGCTTGGTTGTTCATACACTGAGGGTCAACAAAATTGGTGTAACCCAAATTTTTCCGGTTTTTAAAACTTCATAATTTTCAATTTTTGAATATTAGTAATTATCACAGTTTAAAAGATGACGATTTGTAATCATGCCAAACTAAGAAAGTGGTTTTCTCTCATAATGTATGTCTTAGGTTATTTTTTTTTTAATAATTTGATTGTTTTCTTGGGTTTTGTGGTTTATGACACAATAATCTCGTCAAGCAGCTATCGCCCTATTACGAATGACAACCCTCAGAAGTCGAAACTTATGCGAGCTGAGGACTAACGAGGTCTTGCCTTTCAACGTGTGATTCCTAACACGGGTTGAACGATAGCAAGTGAAAATCGAGCGTTCAGCCTGGGGCTTGAACCTTCGACTCACACATCAGCCGATTAACTGAGTGAACAAAGCACCCACGTCGAACAGCCCGGCTACCGACCGACTTGTTCATTTGTATCGATATTTATAGAATAGTTTTTTCTAAATTGGTATGAAAAATCGGCATTTCAAATTATTCTTGATTTACAATTCTGACGTTTTTGGGAAAGAAAGTTTTTGGCTTTCTACTACTCCATCTTGATACAAAAAAAAGGGATGAGGGAATCTTCCAAAGAAAGGAAGGAAGTAATCAATTTGAAAATAAGTAACTCTATACATAGATGTGTAAATCATGCGAAGAAGTAACTTTCAGACACAAACTGAAAGAAAGTCCTCCTGAAACAGCTACTTTCATATGTATAAACATTGAATTACACGAAAGAAAAAAATCTTTCGAAACAAATACTTCTATAATGAACACTGAATTATACAGAAGATACTTTTCTCTACTCAGTTTGTATTTCAAACACTCGTTGTGGAATAAAAATCAGATATCATTCACATGACTTCTACTTTGAATGAATGGTAATAAATTGCACTTACATGGAACACTGTCAACCTCACTGGTATACATCGATGTTTCGCCTTGAGACACTTGCCCCAAGGCTCTTCAGTACCAAATTGGATAACATTATAGAAAATACACACAATTCATTCATGAATTACGATTTTTTTAAGTTATTTAAAGTTACTTCTTTGCATGATCTACACATCTATGTATAGAGTTACTTATTTTCAAATTGATTACTTCCTTCCTTTCTTTGGAAGATTCCCTCATCCCTTTTTTTTGTATCAAGATGGAGTAGTAGAAAGCCAAAAACTTTCTTTCCCAAAAATTAATCACTCCTAAAAATATAACCTCTTCAATTCAAATTCTGACGTATTTTTGCATAATGTTTTTGTGGCATGTGTGTCAAACATTCAATACATTTTCTCATCAGAAACAATGGATTTATTCCCATATTTCATTGTGGTTTTGAACAGTCAAAGCTATCAATTTCAACAACACTGTCAGTTACGTTTACATTCCCCATTTTTATTATTTTCTGTTTGAAAAAAGTCTGTTCAAAATGTGTTTTACCGTTAACCAGCTGTCGCAGCCCTATGAATTATAACCCTCGAAAGTCGATACTTGTGCGAGGTAAGGACTAACGAGGTCTTATCTTTTAACGTGGGATTCCTAACACGGATTATATTCCAATATTTGTAGTTTTACCCTAAAAATGACAGTATCCACTGTCGAAATACACTTATAGTGTACACGTTTCTTGCTTGTTTGCTCGCGGAATACTTGCTCCTCGTCAATACCGGGAGGGTCATTTAGGGATAGTCAGATAATCCAGTCATTTTAGGTTTTTCAAACCTCAATCTGCGGAAAAATTCCTACTAAGTTGAATTTTGGTATACACCTTCATTATGGCGTTTTAATGAAGATGTGAAAAATCGACATTAATATCGTGCCGGCTAAAAAAGTTATGAAGGTCAAAAAGTCACGAAAATAAGTTTTTCGCGAATATCTCGCGACCTATGGCTCAGAGGTCAATAAAGGTCGTCATAAAAATTATTTCTCATACGATTATCTACAAAAAATGTCTTCTACATTTTTCTGTAAAGTGAACCGTTTTCGAACTAGAGCGCTGAGAAAGCGAGTAGAATGCACTCAAATAGGGTATTGTATACTCATACCGTATACATATAAGGCGTCGACTCCATTGCTTTTCATCAATGTATTTGAGTTTTCTTAATACTTCTAACTCCTACTCGGGCGTTTTGTTACAAATATACTTATATTATAGAGGTTTCGTTAATAGTCAATAGTTAATAGTTGAAACAGCAATTGACAAATCAATAAATAATTCTACAATTATCGTTGGCGAAGACACATATCTATTAGTACTTCTCATAGCACGCACATAAATACTTGACCAACCTACATCCTTTTTTTGAGAAACCAGAGAAAAACAATATTGAAACAAAAATATACTCGAATGAGAGCCTCAACAAGTATCCACACCGTAAAAAAAACATTCTGTTTCTACATGTTATGACCGGAGGTGACACAACTTCAACACTTTTTGGGAAATAAAAATTAAAGTCATGAAGATGTTTGAAAAACGACCCGATTTACACAATTCTGCAGAAATATTCCAACAAGAAAATTGCGCTTGGGATGAGCTTCTCAATGCTGGAATATACTTTTTCTACTAGCAATGTACGGTGCTCCAAAATCAGAAAATTCAATTGACAATTACAGTTACTGCAGCTTTGCTAAACTAACAAGCAAAGCACAGCTGTGAAATTTCAATTATTACCACACACTTCTTCAGCAGCTCAACAGCATATTTATCGAGTCTATTATCAAATACAAACCTCTAAAGCTTGTGGACATTGTCGTGGTCAGTCATGCTTAAACGCAGAGTCCACTACTGAAGAAATTGATGAAGATATTGATTTAAATACAGCAATAAGTCCACTTGATGTTTTTTCAGCAACTCTTGATGAAGTTAAAATGGAGGATATCGACGACGAATGAATATATTCAGCATAAAATTGAAAAAAACATGTAAAAAAAAACGCGCCTTGCATTGTACCTCACAGGTGGTGCGGAAACGAGTGCATCATCATAATGTAGTCGCTTTCCCAGTGCTCTAGTCCGAAAACAGTTGACTTTACAGAAAAATGCAAATCACATTTTTTGTAGATAATTGTATGAGGAATAATTTTCATAATGACCTTCATTGACCTCCGAGCTATAGGTCGCGAGATATTCCCGAAAAACTGATTTTAGTGACATTTGACCCTTATAACTTTTTTAGCCGGAACGATATCAATGTCGATTTTTCACATCTTCATTAACACGTTATAATGAAGGTGTATACCAGAATTCAGCTCAGTAGGATTTTTAACGCAGATAAAACCTTAAATGATTGGACTAAGACAGTTCACTCCATCTGAAATGGCCCTTCCATTAGTACCAGATGTGTCAGTTCAGACAATATGAACCATGTGAATATCCCGAACAAACAGAATTAATTCCAGTTTTAGTAAAAATGCCTGGATTGATATCGAGGTATAATGCGGTATACTTGCGACCATATTTCGACAATATAGCTACAAAAGCACATGACATTAAAACGAACAAACTTTTGAATATTTATAACTTTTGAAATACTCATCAGCGCATCATAACTCAAATCGTGAAATTACGAATCAGCCATAATTTTCGGTGAGAACGAATTTAAAATTTTGCGAAATGTCACTCGTGAAGTAGACTAATAGGGTATTTTCAGATAACTAATGGAATGTTTGTAAAATAATATAATGTTCATCTACTCGGAAATTCAGAACATGGCACTTCAAATAACGTAATCACGTTCAAATGAGTCATGTCTGGGCGGGAGGAACTGGATATCATTTGTAACCATCGATTACATTATGCCAATATTATTCCTAAACAAATAATTGATAACGGCGTACTTTCATTTAATCCGTAACACAATCATAATGGGAGGAATTACGAGACATGATTTCACTATTTATCACATATTGAACTGACCTAGTTGATCAAGTTATCAGTAGCATCAGAAATGTGATACTCTTTTTGGCGTTTCCTCAACCAAGTTGGTGACGAAGTTTTGGAGGAGATGAAATTTCTTTCTTCGAAAATGGTATTGCATTTCTGCAGTTCCATTGAAATCAAGAGAGCGGCTAGTTCATTCACAATGAATTTTGAGTTTTCAAAACGTTCAGTCAAATTGTATTCAAGCTCAGAAATATTGAATACTAACAAAGTATTCAACTCAGACTGAATAAATTACTATACTGATGAACCTTCAAAAACATGACATCTATACCTGATAGTTCGTGCTTTTTTCAAGGACAAAACACAAGCACTACAGGAAAATCCTTAAGGCTCTCGCAAAGTGGTGCCTGTGCGAAAGTAGCTGGAGATTCAAGTCATTTGGAAAAACGTTCTCAGGAAGTTCATTCCACATACACGCAGTTCTCTAAATGAAAGAGTTCCTACGCAGTGAAGTTCGAGGTGTACTGAGTTGAACCTCAAAACGATGAGCAGTCACAGTTCGTCGCGTAATTCTGATATGTACAGCTCTTGGCGGAACCAAATGTACCAAGTCACTTGAACACTTCCCGTGAAAGTATCTATAGAAGAGGGACAAATCTCCAACCTTTCTTCAATGTCCCAGGCAATGTCCCAGATTGTATTTGATGTTCGCGTCTCCATTCAGAGGAATGAATCTTTCCTGAATGGAATCCAGCAACTTCAGGGTATGTTTGGGGGCAGAGCTCCATACATGAGAACAATATCAAAGAAGGTTTGATCTGAGCTTCGTGAAGCATCAAAAGTTGCTGAGGTGTGTACAGTTTTCTGGTTCGCAACTGTGTTCCAAGTTTTTGAGAAGCAGATTTTGCAATGCCAGCGACATGATTATACCAAGACATATTGGTGTCCATTTTGACTCCCAACAAACTTATCGAAGTAGAAAGCGGATTTGTCTGACCTGACATTATTATATCCGTTTCGGAGACATTATCTTCTTGGAGAAAACCGATATCTGGGTTTGGTGACATTGAATGAACCTGATTACTTTCACCCCAATTCGAAATCATTTCTAGATCCGCAATAAGATATGCAATCTCCTGTGCGTTTCGCGCATCGAGGTGAAAAAACAGAAAGCTTTCCTTTTCCAAAAATTATTCTACCCTAAAAATATACCCCTTTCAATTTAAACAAGATTCCTGTGTGTGTGATTGTATATAAAGATGGAGAAGTAGAAAGCCAAAAACCTTTATTTCTCAAAAATCAATCTCTCCTAAAAATATACCTCGTTCAATTTAAAATATAGTTTTTTGTAATGTAACTGAGTAATAAAACTAATTCTACATATTGATCTGTTTAAAAAAAACTGTTTGAACAGATTTTAAACAGTTTTTTTTAAACAGATCAATATGTAGAATTTCTTACTTTTATTTGAGTAACATTCGATTTTTCACAGCCTTCTTTTATATATTACATATTGATTGAATAGAACTGGCCATTACTTGATGAAAATCCATATTAAAAAACTAATCAATACAGTTTATTGTATGATTTTTCGCTATAAAAGGGTTTTACAAAAAGCTTGGGGAAGCTATTGTATAGCGAAACACGTGTCGCGGTTTTTTTAAAACCCTTTTATAGTGAAAATCATAAAATAAACTGTATTGATTAGTTTTTTTTTTGCATATTGGTTATATCCTTCCATATTTGTTCCTCAAGTAATGTCATCGATTTGAGGAGATGATTCCTTGAAATCCTTTATGTTAGGATGAGAACTTTTTATGAATACAGAATGGTTTCCAACCAAAAACTTGAGTTGTGACTAACAATTTCGAAGAAGACGTTTTGATGAAATGCATTCCCGAATGTTCCCTTCTTTTCCAACGCTACCCTCCTATATTTTTTAATAGCATAACCAGTGATACTACCATTTCGGTATTTCATTCAAAATTTTTTCATTGTTCATCGTCAAAATTCAATGAATTTTATGGGGTGAAACTAACAAAATATTCAATTTCATTTGTGAAATTATAAAACAACAACAATAAAAATTAATTGGCGCTCCGGAGCGACTTCATTGATTCCAGTGGCGCATTTGTTTTTTCAGCTGCAGGAAAACCCGGAAAAACTTGCAACACCACATCATCTGAAGATTTTGATGTGAACAAAAAAATAACTAAATACAATACAATACACAAGTGAAGATTGGAGATGAAAAATATTAATTGATAAAATATGGAATATGAATCCGCATAAAAAAATAATATATATAAATTAGAGATAATATTACATACACGGATCAAATACCCGAAAAAATCAGTTCAGCATAGTCATATCCGTGAAAATTTCAGATTTAACATTCGATACCTTAACGAGGAGATGAGGTCAACTAAGAAGAAGAAGAACTCAGTAAGAAGTGAGTCGAGCAGGTTCAACTAACTTCTGAACACGTAACAGCACACTTAGATAATGACAAAGGAGATTTTGTCGAAACGTCGGTGAAATTAGAGATAATATCACAAACACGGATCAAATACCCGGAAAAACCAGTTCAGCATAGTCATATCCATGAAAACTTCAGATTTAACATTCGATACCTTAACGGGGAGATAAGGTCAACTAAGAAGAAGAAGAACTCAGTAAGAAGTGAGTCGAGCAGGGTTAACTAACTTCTGAACACCTAACAGCACACCTAGATAATGACAAAGGAGATTTTGTCGAAACGTCGGTAAAATTAGAGATAATATCACATACACGGATCACATACCCGGAAAAACCAGTTCAGCATAGTCATATCCGTGAAAACTTGAGATTTAACATTCGATACCTTAACGGGGAGATGAGGTCAACTAAGAAGAAGAAGAACTCAGTAAGAAGTGAGTCGAGCAGGGTTAACTAACTTCTGAACACCTAACAGCACACCTAGATAATGACAAAGGAGATTTTGTCGAAACGTCGGTGAAATTAGAGATAATATCACATACACGGATCAAATACCCGGAAAAACCAGTTCAGCATAGTCATATCCGTGAAAACTTCAGATTTAACATTCGATACCTTAACGGGGAGATGAGGTCAACTGAGAAGAAGAAGAACTCAGTAAGAAGTGAGTCAAGCAGGGTCAACTAACTTCTGAACACGTAACAGCACACCTAGATAATTACAAATGAGATTTTGTAGAAACGTCGGTGAAATTAGAAATAATATCATATACACGGATCAAATACCCGGAAAAACCAGTTCAGCATAGTCATATCCATGAAAACTTCAGATTTAACATTCGATACCTTAACGGGGAGGTCTTACCTTTCAACGTGTGATTCCTAACACGGGTTGGACGATAGCAAGTGAAAATCGATAGTTCAGACTGGGGCTTGAACCACCGACCAACACGGCAGTCAATTCAAGTGAGTGAACAAAGCAACCACGTCGAACTGACCGACCGACTGCATGCAGTAATTTTCACTGTGGTTCTGGTCATTATTACGCCTTGGTCAAAGACGAAACGGACTGGTTTAAGTTTGACGATAGTCGTGTCACTAAGTGTTCTGGCGATGTATTGAATTTATTGGAGCCTCTGGAGACACCCTACATTTTGTCATTTTGTTTTATGAAAGAGGACAATGGTAGATCAAGATATTCAGATGATGTGGTGCTGCAGGTTTTTCCGGGTTTTCTTGCAGCTGAAAAAGCAAATGGCCACTGGCATCAATGAAGTCGACCCGGAGCGCCAATTAATTTTTATTAATGTTACTGAAACAGATGCATTTGCAGTTCCTATCTAGTTTTGTCCCTTGTTAGATGGTTAATGCAGCGAGACAGAGAATCGACTGATTTGAAGCTAAAGTACCAGCTATTTGAGAGCTTGCATAGTAATTTGACCGTTCCTCAATCAAATAATTCAGAAGCCACTTGTTGATGTTTATTTTTAAATCCAAGGTGAGGCGGAATAGAAATCAGAAGTAATTTTGTGAAAAATTTAAAAATTTGAATAAATATGCATATCATGAATATGTAGTTGGAGAAAATATGACGTATTAATCCAAAAACATAATTAAAGAACTGTTCATTTTATAGTGAACCAATATTCAAAGGATGTATAATGTGAAATGAAAGTAAGTATTTATGGAACGCAGAGTTTTCATTGATTTGCTTCTTCAACTTTTTCTCGTTGTTGGAAAACATGTATAAATATTTAAAAATATCATTTTTAGATCATATTGAATATTTGATACTGTGAAAATTAACTAAAGGAAGTAAGTTAAACCGGTTGACATTAACATCATACTGTACGTGACCGATAAGTCATTACCCAATCAACCAACCAGGTAGTGTATCCAGTAAAGGATAGCTGATTTTTTCTTTGGATGGCAATTATTATTTGTCATTTGTTTGAAGAGGTAGGCGTTGAAGATCGTCTCTCATAGTTGGCGTGGTATATGAAGGGAAGATTGCCAATATAATAGTCCACTGGGAGACCGCATTCAGGCCGGTTGGGATTATACAGTGTGATTTGCGACCGTCAACATGATTGCTAACTTTATTGCCGTTCTCATTGTTGCAGGTTAGTTTAAAATTTAAATTAATTTAGTAGTTCCTCTTTTGTTCTCTAATGGCTCGTGATTCGCGGAGTGATTGGTGTTACGAAAAGTGGAGCGTTGTCATTTATTTGAATATTTTTTCAACTGAGTTTCAATGTTATTCCTGTAATTTGGTATTTTCATGAGAATTTGGGGTATGCCTTTTCAATACGTTGTTCAAGCTGACAGTTAGTATTCAAAAATATTTTGGATTAAAAGGGAATTATAACACTTTGAGTTAAAATTTCCATCTCGTAAATTTCACTTCAATTTAACAATAGATCAAATTCCATCAGGATAGGACTACATTAATTTTTTTCATTTTCGACACATATCATATTTATTTGAGAATAAGAGTTGTCATTCTGGAAGCCTGAAAATTCAAGAACGGGTGTTGCAAAGGTCAAATAGAACTGATAGGGTTGAAAAAGCTGATATTATCTGGTGAAAAATAAAACTGAAAAACTTATTTATAAGTTTTTCAATAATACAAGGAAAATGAATGCCTTGAACTTTGAAAATAAAATCCTTATTTTTCTTAATTACTATATTTCCTTCCAATTTCACTCTTTTATTGTTTGTTTATAATTGACGTTTCACTTCATTATTCAATACATTATTGATTCCATTTCAGGTCATGATGAATTGTTTTCTTCCCAAATCAACATCCTTACAATTTTTTGCTATTCATGTATGCTCATTTTTTTTCGTTTATTTTTGTTTTAACTAATTCCACTGAATATTTTGATCAGATAGTTTTCAGTATTTTTGATAATTCAGTTCGAAACTTCAACCCTTTTCATTTTGTTTGTTCCTCCGAAGATTTCAAATTTGTTAACACCTTCTCAAATAATAAATTTCCAAACATTCAACAGAAAAGCTATTTTAGAGACTTCTTCCAAAAAAATATTTTGCAGCTATCTGATTTTCAATTTCAACCGTATTCTTCTTTTGTTTTTTGTGAAAATTTCATTGATACCTCATTTGGATTCAATCTTGTATTCGCTCAAGCAAAATAGGATGTTTCATGTCTGAATAATACTGGAGTTTTTTCCCAACACCAAATCGTTATTTTTAACACCTCGACACGTGTTTCGATCACCAAGTGATCATCTTCAAGAGGAAGATTTAACTGGAAACTTCCCTAAGCTAACGTTATTTATGCTATACAGGTAAACCATACAGGTATACCACACATACAGGTATACCACATCTAAATTAATTTTACAATTTTCCTTATCTATTGTTTTACAATATGTCCTTATGTAGTGTTTGAATGTTATAGCTATATATAAAACAATTTTCAGCTATATGAAAAATAAATTTCACAATATTGCCTACCTAAATTTATTTTTATAATGTGTCCTTATGTAGTAACCAGTAAACCCAATAAAATGATTTCAACAAGCTATATAGTATGCTGAAGTCTATGGAATGGTTTTGTTGCAAAATATGATGAGCGACTGCTGATTTTTCAGGTCTTCCATATTTTAAGTGTGCTATGTGTTCCTTATATCTTACTTTAATAAATCTTTTCGTCTGTCCTTAATATTTTGCATCGCAGTCCTTACATTCAATTTCTTAAATTCCAGTCTTTTCCGAATTCTCGACTTTGTCTTTTGGACTCTCCAAAAGTTGAAAATGATCACTTGGTGATCGAAACACGTGTCGAAATGTTAAAAATAACGATTTGGTGTTGGGAAAGAACTCCAGTAATATTCATTACTACACCAAAGGTTCCAAACAGTGCATCATAAGTATCTGATGTCTATTGTGAATATTTTCAAATCTATTTGTTGTTCGGAGGCAAATATACAGTAGCCCAATATCAAATCATCCATCCATAACAGGAAAAAAATTCCATCCCGATTATTTACAACACGGACACATTTTTCTCTCCGCACGACCCAGCTATCTTCAAGTTCTAACATCGAATCATAATTTAGATTATTCAGAATTTAGAAGGTATCAGGTAAAATGTTGTTCCAAAAGTTCATATTATAATTTCAAATGAAAATATTCGACTTCGATGGGAATATCAAAAATACCCAAGACCTGAAACGGTTTTACATTTTTGAATTAGTGTTTCATTCAAATTTTGATTTTTTTTACTAACTTTCACTTCATTTCGGAACTTTCCTTAATTGCCTCGGTGTTAAAATCCTTTTCAGCGTGTCAGTATCTCTTACTAATCCCACCTTCATTTCCAGATGTTTCACTATTCCAAAATAAATTCTCGGAAAGATAAAAATGCGCCTCCTTATTACCTGAGTTTTGGTACTGAAGTAATATCTATCATCCGATAGGCCCGAGATGAAGCTTCGTTTGCAAATATCTCTCGAATAGTTTTGTAATCTTCAAATAGTAGCTCAATATAACTTATGTTGAAAATCATTTTCCCTGATTAAAGGTGATTACCAGAATAGGACTAGGTATTCCTAAGTTTATCGATACTCACATCAGTGTTCCTTTATTGAAGCTGAGCTTTTTGTATGCAAAATTTTGATGACGAAATATCCAAATATTTTCATAAGATTACAGACTACTAGAAAAAGGAGAAACACTACAGACCCTAAAATAATTATAAATTTTTTCTATAAGGAAACCTTTATCATTATGTTTTGATTGAATTCTGTGTAGATGAAAACTAAATTGAATAGACTTTATATGAAATTTCAATGAATAATAATGTAGGGTGGTCAAAAAAAGAAGAATAAAAATGAAATTTAATAGACCGTCTGATATGACTTTTTTCAAATGGAACCCCCCCCCCCCATTTTTATGATTTAATCGTATTAAGCATTAAAATAAGGGTTACTCCTATTTTCAATGCTCAATACGTATTGAAAATAAGTGTTACCCTCATTTTTATGTAAGGGTTTATATAAGGGTTACCCTTACTTTTAATTCTCCCCATTTTCATGATTTAATCGTATTGAGCATTAAAAATAAGGGAAATCCTTATTTAAGAAATGAGGGTAACCCTTATTATTATTGCTTGATATGATTAAATCATAAAAATGGGGGGTCTATTTGGAAAAAAATCCCTTGAGATGGTTCATTAAATTTCATTTATATTCTTCTTTTTTGACCATTCTGTATTGATAATTATCGAAATTTCATATGAAGTCTATTCAAATTTAGTTCTACTTTGGTACCACTTTTTTGTGTAAAAGAGCTCAAACCAATTTATTATTATCTCGTGCACATTTGTGAGTCATGGATGAGAAATTAATTATTTATAGTACATCTTTTTTTTTTGTTTCATATGACATTCATTTTCTTTTGTATCTGAATAAAATAGTGCGTCCTATAATTTGTATGATTGTTAATTTTTGTTCTATAAATGGAAAACTGTTGGACAATAAACGCTATTATCATTATTATTATTATCACAAAGAAATGAAAATATTAACAGAGATCAAATTCTTCGAGTATTCTTACAGTTCAATTCCTCCATCCAAAAATTATGTTATTAAAATTACGACACTTTCAAATTCTCACCTCAATTTCTACCCCATCCAATTACGTGAATGCTAAAATACTGTTTAATTATTCGGTTGTCTGACGAGTACTTTTATTAACCTTCACGCCTTCCAATTGGGGCCATCCTATAAATATAATGTAATTTTTCACATCCTTTCTATCAATGCGATGTAAATTTTGCTAAATATAGCACAGAGGCAATACATACACTTAATATTTAATATCGAAACAAACAAAAATGTCTTCTTTCAGACATTTTTCGTCCAGTACTCTAATTGAATGTTGAAGAAGTCGACTTTGGTGCTGTCCTAACCTTGATTTAAATTGAGGACAACATACTAATGTTCATTTTTCCTCTGTTTTATTATGCTTTACATTTATGCAACTGGTTGGGATTAATAAAATTTATGAGGAACATGCCATGGAGATAAACGAAGTACCTCAGAATAGATCTCAAGTTTCTTGATTGAATAATGGAGGCCGAATGCCATGGACGGGAAGTAAAAACAGGGATATCACATCATAACTTTCACGTTTCGAATGATGAATGCAAAATGCGTTGTCTACAATGCTGAAAACTACTTGATGTAAACTCATATTTATGATTATTCTGTGAAGAATGGTTCTACAGTGAAGATCAGAACCTACAAGGAAGAAAAAGTGAAGACGGGACTAAAATATTCGGAAGAAAGTGGTTAAAAGTTGAAATATAAGAACAATTTCTAACAGACTATAACCATATGGAAAAAAAAATAAACATAAAACTGATTATTATATTATGTTATAATTTTTCTCATACTCGGATTTTGTTCATTTTGACATTTTTAGAAATTGGAATATCTAAGGTGAGAATATATGAAGATTCCCGCGGCTTCGCCAGGGTTGAATTTGGTTTGTCACCCAAAACTTCGGGTTTCCAACTTCAAAACTGCAATCTTTGGACCCCTATTTTTTTACCTTGGGGGTGGTAATTCCTGATTCTCTTTCTTAATGCTTATTTACGCTATACAAAGAACCTACCTGCATATTTCAAGAGTCTAGGTTCAATAGCTTCAGCTGTACGTTAATATAAGAGTGTCAGTCAATCAATATGTACCCACTCATACAATATTGAATAGCATCAATAAAAAGAAACTGGAAGGATAAGAATGAAATACATTGGTAATCCTGCTAATCATACTCCTACTAATATTATAAATTAGTAAAATTTGTGAGGATGGAGGAATGTAATGTATGTATTTAGGTTTTTTTTTTTTCATGCCTGAATAGTTCAACGGATTCAAATGCTAACGCGGTAACGCGGGTAAAACAGCGGGGAATAGCGGGTACATATTGATTGACTTACACCCTTATATTAACGTACAGCTTAAGCTACTGAACCGAGAATCTTGAAATATGCAGGTAGGTTCTTTGTACAGCATAAATAAGCATCAAGAATGGGAATCAGGAAAATATGACAATTGAAAATAGTACAGTCGAAACTGTTGCAATCAAGTGATTAATATTTCCAAATCAGCCCGGAATTATTCATTGAGGGAAAAAATGTATTGTCACGTAACAGTTTTTTAACATTTTTTTTTAAGGAACGCAGGTTTGATATATGTTTAAGAGAGATAGGTAGTTTGTTGAATAACTTGATGGGCATAATTAGAGGGCCGTTTGCTGTTTTCGTCAATTTATAGTGGGGAACAATAAAATTATAATTAGATCTTAACGTGTATCCTGTGGCGAGCCGAAGATTATCTCTTGATTCAAATTTGTCGAGATGAGTTTTAACATAAACAACACAGTTGAATATATATAGTGAAATAATGGTTGGAATATCCAAATCGGTGAACAGCTCCCTATATGATTCATTATATTCTTGAAACACATTGTTCTCACTATCTTTTTTTGAGCTATTAGTAATTCGTTTATTCCTGTACCCTATTTATGCTATATAGGTAACCCATTCAGGTAAACCATCCAGGCGAACCAACCATACAGGTATACCAACCTAAATTAATTTTACGATTTTGCTTTATCTATTATTTTACAATATATGTTTATATAAAACAATTTTCAGCTATATACAAATTAATTTCACAATATTGCCTATCCAAATTTATTTTTGCAATGTGTTCTTATGTAGTAATCAGTAAACCCAACAACATTATTTTATTTTATTTTAACAAGCTATATAGTATGCTCTTTGCTATAGGTCTGTCATCGTTATTCATAATATTATTGTGTTCACTTATTTCTACAGTCTCATATGCATCTAGTTGCCTGTTGTTGTTAACTTGTCTAACTAATCTTAATGAACTGAAGTCTATGGAATGGTTTTGTTGCAAAATATGATAGACGACTGCTGATTTTTCAGGTCTTCCATATTTTAAGTGTGCTATGTGTTCCTTATATCTTACTTCAATAGATCTAGTAGATAACTAGTTCCTTGAAAATCTTCCAAAGTTCCTCGTATATTTGTAGTATGGAACTGAGATGTATTTATCTTGGTCTTTGTCCTTTCTGAAAGTCGAGATTTTGTTCATTCTTAACCTAAACTTCTTCTTCCTTATTATATCATCTACAATACCCCTCGAGAAACCGTTAGTGGCTGTTATTTCCTGTATTGTACGTCTTTTTTTTGCGAACCTATCATGTGTTAGAGGGAAAGTCAAAAGACGATGCACCAAAAAATTCAACCCAGCACGTTTGTGCTGTCCACAGTGATGTGAACTGTCAGGAATATACCAGTACGTGCTTGTTTCTTTTCTAAATATATCGTATTCTAACCCTCCATATTGGCTCCTCATTACCAAAACGTCAAGAAATGGTAGTTGTTTGTCCCTTATTTTCTAACTCATACGTGAATTTCATTGATGGATATCTATTATTTAAAATGGAAACAAAGTCGTCAATATTCGATTTTTTGGTATCGAATATCGCGAAAATATCATTCACATACCTTAGCCAAATCCTAGGAAAATACTTCGACTTTTCTTTGGTTTCCATTTTGAATCTGCTCATGAACAGGTTTGCCAGGTAGGGGGACAAGGGGTTTTCCATGGCCGTTCCTTCCTGATGTTCATAAAAGCAACTTCCTACCTGGAACCGATTTTGTTTCATACACAAATTAGTATGAGAAACGAATTCATCGATTTCGTTATTATTGAAATTATTTTTCTCTAGTAATTCCCTGAGGTATTGCAAGGTCTGCGGAATTGGGACGCTAGGAAATAAGGAACTAACATCAAAAGAAACCAAAACCTCATTTACGACCATTATTATACACCATTTACACTAGCAACTTCTCTCTACACCTGACAAACTGTAAATACCATTTTTATGTAGATGACACACAGCTTATATCTTTCTTTCTAATTTTGTGATATAGTGGAAGCTACGGACGGCATCAATTCTGACCTAAATCAATTACTGACCCTCACAAATAGTCATTCATTAAAAATCAACTCAACTAAATCTGTTGTACTCTTATTTTGTACTGATCAGGAAGTGATCTCAGCAAAGAATATAATGACAATGAGGGTAGGAGGAGATAAGATTGAAGTTGCTGATTATTGTAAGGATCTTGGGCTGATTATGGATAATAAGTTACGATTCAAACACCATATTACCCAAAAATTAAAAAATTCATATTTGTCATTGAAACTTATTCACAGTCAAAGACATTTTCTGAACTACAAATTGAAAAACAAGTTGTGTGATAGAATGGTTCTCTCCCATTTCAATCAGTGTGACGTAGTTCATGGACCTTGTATCGATAGTTCTGATATAAGAAGAGTACAAAAGGTTCAACATTCTTGTATGAGAATGATATATGGAATACGGCGTCCTATGCGTATTTCACATAAATTAAAGGATGCTGGGTGGCTAATTATGTTCAACCGTCGAAAGCATCATATGGTATGTTTTTTTTTACAAAATTTTGAAAAATAAAATCCCCCAATACCTATATCAAAAAGTTAGATTTAGGACTGTTGTGCATCATTTGAACTTGCGACGGAGGAACATGCTAACTATACCCAAGCATAAAAAAGAAGTATTCAAACGGTCTTTCTCTTATAATATAGCGACTTTCGGCGATGTTCTGGATGTATCTAACTTTTCGTTGTCTTATGATGCATTTAAATTTAGGTATAAACGATTTCTATTTAGTCAACAATAGTTTGTTGCCTGTAACTGTTGATTATGTTTTATGAAATCCTTCTCAACAACCATAGTTGGTTAACAAAATATTTGATTAGAGTTCGAAAATGTATAGTTTACTTTTTTTATCGTATATATGTATTTATTGGCTTCTCAAGGGGACTGTGGAAGAACTGGCTGCAGAGTCTAACTGTTCTCCTTTTATTTACCTGCATTTAATACTTTTGTTTTGTAAAGTTATTTTGTATTACTTTATGTATTGGTAAATAATAAATGTATTATTATTATTATTATTTAGGAAACCAGTTGCCCAAATCGTACCTCCAACTTTCTAAATCGTACTACCTTGAATAAAGTTGAAAATGAAGTGAATGAAACAATGAAATGGCAAGAAACTTTTGAAGAAACTTTTATTCAATGCAGTATTTTCTATACTTTTTAGATACAAAGTGTTTCTCTTGGACTGTATTTTATTAATAACTAGATACGATTTGAGCAAACAAACTTCTTGATGTTTGCCTTTGAGCCGACACAACTTTCGTGAACCAATTTATCACAAAGCATGCACTGCACCATGTCCTCGATTGAATTTTCCTCACAAACCGAGCAAAACCAATCTTCAGGTTCGATTTCAATGATGATGTCACTCTGAGCAGAGTTCCAGTTTGGTTTAAGATTGCTAGATTTGGATCTGTTTTTGAAACGACAGCCTTCTTTTCTTATCGGTGTCTCGGTCACTTTCATCTCTTCAGATAAAGGCCGTATTTTCATCTGGAGCTCTTTGACCTTCTCTTTAGCCAATTTCAGCTCGTGACATACTTCAATTTCATTTTTGTAGGGGCTACTGCACTTTTGAATTAGATCTAAATTCAGATCCATTTCTCTTTTTGGGTGGTTTTAGTCCAGTCATTATAGTAAGTTCACATCGGAATTCGAGATACCCAGCTGTAAGTCTGTAAATACTTGTATATTGACACTCTAAAAGTTGTCTCAAAACCTACATATGGTAGGGTGTAAGCAACTATTAAATTTCAAGGTCAAAGGTCACAAAAATCGGTTTTTTGCGCTTTTTTTGGAAATATCTCATTTCCTATGGGTTTTTTGCTATTTGTATTTATTATCAATATTGTAGAATACAAAATTCTCTACAAATTTTGTTTGAAAAAAATTTTTATACGGTGAACCGTTTTCGAGATAGAGGGCGGAGAGCACGCGGTCACAGCATCACTTCAGGTCAACCGGTGCCTCCGGTCGAAAACGCGCCATATATAGTTGATGAACTATCGATAAATCAATGATTATAAATATTTGTCAATTTTTATTAACTATTATATTATATTTTATCATTTTTTTCCTAACTTATCCACTTTTTATTCACTATTAATTTATTTAACAACACTTACCTGCCCATGTAATTGCAGAATTGTTAATGAAAATATAGGAATTATATTTGAATTTTAACCTAATTAATATTTATAACTTCTTACATGATGAAAAAAAACAAATAAATTATGAATTAATCTTTTTATTAAAAAATATCATTGAATACATTTATTTTTATTGAGAGTAAAGAAATGGAGTAAAGGGTACAAAAACTACAATTTATAATTTTAATCATCTTCTTCCTCTTCATCGTCGTCTTCTGGCTGCTGGTAAATTTCAAACTGGTCTTCATTATCGTCTTCAACGACATTTGTCTCAAGTTCTTCCATGATTTCGGGGTCAAAGGTTCCATCTTCGTTAATGTCGCTCTGATATGGTAGAGCATTGAGACAAGCTTGCCCATTACATTGGCCACAAGCTAAAGAGCATTGCAAGCCCGCTTTCCTGCATCCGCATCGCGAACCACAACCACTCTTGCAGTTGCAGAAAATTGTATTTAGCAAATCTTCTGGAGCAGGTGGTAAAATTGTCATGATAGGCTCCAGAAAATCGTTTCGCATTGCCCAACCCCACACCTGGGGTTCCAAATCATGTCCTAACCAAGTTTGAACTTGATAATATACACGGTTGAAATGTTGATGAGCAGCTGCACTTGTTGGTGGAATATTTGAAAGCTGCACAGGTTTATTAAGTTTTGTAGACTTGACGTAATGCATATAACGAAGATGATCGAGACTTTTCACAGATTTCGGAGCATTATAGACTGCCAATAAGGTTTGAGTTCCACTCTCTAATAATCTCTGGGCCGAACAATTTTCTTCCTCAAATGCTGCAGCTAGTTCATCCAAATTTGTCAGTTTCTCAAAAACTTTTAAAAATGATTTTTTTCCCTTTTTAAAAAGCGCAAAAGTTGTGTCACAGCCACTTAATGCGTGCAGAAATAAAATATGTTTTTTAGAATGAGGATAATTATCAAAACATTTAGTCGAGTATATCTCCGTTTTTACATTACCTTTCCTAACTTTTTTAAAGAAAATGTCTTGTTCGTAAGACAGTGTACGCCCAATTAAAATGACAAGTAAATCAATATCTTGTCCTATTATAACTGCAGTTTTTTTAGACTTTGATTCTTCAATTGCAGTTTCAACAATAAGAACATCCGCATCATCTCTGGCTTGTTTAGTAATAATATTTGCAGCTTGTAATTTTTCAATTAACATATTAATGAACTTATCTTTGTTATTTCGATTTGATAACAATTTTTCTTGAGTAACTGGTACAACCATTGTTTCATCGAAACAAACTTCATACGTTTTTGAAAGTGCAGCAGGTCTTCTCTGCTGATCCATAGCTTTTACGTTCTTACTGTAGTCTGAATATCCGTCAAATACAACAATTATTTTGGAACTGTAATGCCTTTGTAAATAATTCATGTATTTATCAAAAATAATAGAAAAAGTATCTTCTCTGCTCCATACAATATGAATATATATAGATTTAATGCATGAAGAAAATGATAAAATATAATATAATAGTTAATAAAAATTGACAAATATTTATAATCATTGATTTATCGATAGTTCATCTACTATATATGGCGCGTTTTCGACCGGAGGCACCGGTAGACCTGAAGTGATGCTGTGACCGCGCGCTCTCCGCCCTCTATCTCGAAAACGGTTCACCGTATAAAAATTTGTAGAAAATTTTGTATTCTACAATATTGATAATAAATACAAATAGCAAAAAACCCATAGGAAATGAGATATTTCCAAAAAAAGCGCCAAAAACCGATTTTTGTGACCTTTGACCTTGAAATTTAATAGTTGCTCACACCCTACCATATGTAGGTTTTGAGGCAACTTTCAGGGTGTCAATATACAAGTATTTACAGACTTACAGCTGGGTATCTCGAATTCCGAGATTCTTACCTAATTTAAGCTTAAATGACTGGATTATTTTGGAAGTGGAGACATTTCTTCGATCGAAACATTCAGTTTTGAAGTTCAACTTATTGGCCTATTACAAGATTTTCCACTCACACTATCGAAATTTTATTTTGATAGGATTGATAAAAACAGATTGTGGGGATTGTGATATATCGTGATTTCTTCAAAAATTATTATGTCAATAAATATATCGCTTTTTTTTTTCAAAGGAGGAGAACACTTCATATACACACTTGCAAACTTCCTCTTCCAACTTCCTGAGACGGGTACGTCTCGCGCTCTAAAACAACAGACGATGAATGACATCGTTATACTACACTTATTCTTTTCAAATTCTATTTTAAGTTCAATTGGACAAACAACCAAATACATGTAGGAAAATACAAGTAATATGAAAGTTACGAAAGTGAAATTAAAATGAGAAAGACCAACGTTGATAATTCAAGGCGACATTTTTCAGATCCTCCTTTCAATTTCGTTAATGAATGCTACATATAGAGAAAATTCATTAAAAGTCTTTCTGCAATACTTATAATGAAACTGCATTTTAAGTTCTTCCTATTTTGGTTTCTCATTAAAATCAATGTAGGACATTTCATCAAAAATAAATACGATCTTAGTTATCCATCTTCTCATTCTCCCAATTTCCTATCATCATTGCCACTGTCCTAAACAAATCGAGCCAATGGAATCAAATACTTAGATATTGTGACTGAATTAAAACTTTGCATAAATCCTTCTACAGCAATTCACGAGTTAAATTTGATGTTATGAATATGATAATGACAAGACCGTAATTTACTGAGACAACTCGAATGGATGTACAACAATCAATTCAAGCTCCAACTTGACTTGTTATGAATTCAGGTGTCTGCAAACTAATATGTCGATTATGCCGAGAAGTTTATATAGAAAAATTTCAAGAAATACCAAAACGAGAATATCCGAACATAAAAAAAGTTTTGAACTGAAAAAGACTAATTTTACTTGCCCACTTTTGGAGAGAACCACGATTTCAACATGGACAAAGACATATTACATGGAGAAAATGAAGGATAAAAAATTAAATCTGCTAGAATCTCTGGAAATCAGTAAACGCAAATATACAAATTTCAATTTAAACGACCAAAAATGGAACGTCATCAATTCACATATTTAGATATCGACTGTTTGGCTATGTCAAAACTGTTACAGATCGGATTGGGAGAATCTTAGAGAATTTAGTCAGAAAAAACTATCAGAGTTTCAAGTCAGCTAAAGACCCCAGAGAACGTACAGCAACACTCGGGATATACCAGATCCTTGTAGCTACGAGTCGGTCTGCATCGGAACCACGAAAGGAAGTGTAGGTACCCGTCTCTCTGAACACAAAAGAAATTCAAGAGGAAGATCAAACCCTCTTTGATCTTCCTCTTGAAGATAATCACTTCGTGATCGAAACACGTGTCGGGGTGTTAAAAATAACCTTTTGGTGTTGGGAAAAAAATTCAGTAATATTCATTACTACACCAAAGGTTCCAAACAGTGCATCAGAAGTACAGTTATACTCGACAAAACTCAAAATTAATATCCAAGAGTATACAAAGATGCAATAGAAATTTAAAAAACAAAGAAAATTTCAATAGGAAAGAAGAGGTAATGAACTCAAAGCCTGGCTACCTGTCCTTAAAGGTACGCAATCAAGGTCAGGTAATTCAATGAAGAAAAACCAAACCACGCTACTAATGATAAAATAAACTCGGGCACTGCAACCGTTACCACATCGCCTGTCATAATATCTACCGCAGTAGTAGAGGAAACTTCAGGCATAAAGACCTGGAGACCACGGCCGAAAAAGCCTGACAGAAGACATCTCCTTTATATCGGCAGGTGTAGGCCAAGACGCGCCGAACAAGACGCATAAAGCATGCCTGACAGTCTCATCTTCCTGTTCACACATCCTGCCACTAACCCCATATTATGGAGGTGTTTCCTTAGTTGACAGTGGCCAGTTAGAAATCCTACTATTGAGCGTAGATTTTTCCTGGTCATCGCCAGATATTTCTTCAGCGCCAGCTTCCCAAGGTGATCCTATCAAGATTACATCCTTTGATTCCATACCATCTCTTTAGGGATTGACCATAGGTGCAACATGTGGTTAGTTCCGCAATGGTCGAAGTCATCAAGCCGTAGGTGCCACTGGGTCCTAAAATTCTTAGTCCAGCCATTTCCTTGGCTAAAGAGTCGGCAATGCGATTACCTTTACTCCTGTCGAGCCCTTTAACCCACCTCAGGATAATGTTATTCTCTACCGAGGCTTTGGCTAAATCTTGGTGACACTCTAGTACTAGCCCTGAGCTTACACGTTGTCTGTTCAAGGCTAATAGGACTGGTCTGCTGTCTGTTCAGATTGTTATGTTTTTGCCAGAAATTCCTTTCTTGTTTATTTTTTTTGTTGCGATTGAGATACCAACCTAATCGTTTATTCAAAATCTACCTGTTTTGCCAGATTCAATAATTTATCCAGTTGTCATTATCTACTGTTATATAAAGAGCTTTGTAGATTCAGCGATTCAAGTCCAACGCTACTTTCACATAGGCACCGCTTTTAGAGCGCCTTGAGAAATTTCTTGTGGTGCTTGTGTTTTGTTCTTGACAAGTTTGATGTTTCAGTTACTACAGAAGCTACCAAGTGGCGAAACGCATTTTGATATAATTTATAGTGAACATTCCATATACGAGTATATTATCATGGATACATAGACTTACGTACTTGTTGGAATTTCCCATTATTCGGGTAATGAAATTCACTCAATTTGAGAGTTAATATTTTGTTCTAATAAGGATGCATTCAGCTTGGAATATTCCAGTATATAATCTTCACGAACACCACTCGACCTAAACATTTGATAATGATAAATATCTATTTGCTTCCACTCAAATTTTGTTATTTTCGAGTCATACCAATTGAGCAACCAGTTGTTGATAACATGGTATTGCTAACCATAAGGTTTTCGTTGAAAAATGAAAATTCATCGTTGAAATGTTGAGGTCTTGCGGTATTAGTATTGATAAAGTTCATGTAATACGGTAAAATCAATTTCGTTAATTTGATGATCATTAAATGAATTATCATTGTTTTATTACGGCCTTGATAATCACTCCAATGGGACCGATTCAAGCTCCGTCACGCAGGAACCCGCTTCGAAAAAAAGCTACCTTTTTTTAGCCTACTTTACCTACAAACGTCTTCCACTCTTCAGACTAACCAAATCTCAGAATTCTTATTTGTTTTTAGGTTTTAAAATGTTTAACGCCCTTCTACAAAAACATAAAAATTTCATTACTTTGAAAACATTTAAAAATCAAATGCGCAAATATTTAGTTTATCATTGTTTCTATTCTGTGGAAGAATTTTTGCTTCATGGAAGTGCATGTGTGTGTGAGTATTGATTATTTATTTATTTTTTTATATATATTTTATTTTTTTTTTGTTTTTTTATAGCATTTGTTTTGTTTTGTGTTTAATGACAAATGTAGACATGTTTTTATTGTATTCACGAATAAATATATCTATATCTATATCTTTGTCAAACCCTGTATAGAAGTTTGAATGGAGGTTATCAACAAAAATAGTTTCGCCATCGAAATGATAGCACAGATTATTCGATCCTTTGTGTTTATTACCCTTTGGAGGAGATAACATTTCATCACATCCCTCAATTTTACTGAAACAGTTCGAAAAATATTTGAAGTGAAACAATTAATTTTTTAATTTAAAATTTTAAAATCTGTTTAAGTTATGCTAGACCATTGTCTTTCAAAAATACTTCTCCTTCACTTAAACAAAAATGTGAGTCTATCTCTTTATGTTATTCACGTACTCTTGATTTTATAAACAGTTTGGTGAAACTATCAACATGCCTGGAAGCATAAAGTCAGTCATTTTTTCAATTATTTCTTCCTCATTAGCGGTTTATTTTAATTGCTGAACTTCAACTGATAACATGGCTCATTTGCATTGGCAAATTTTGCTAAAAATACCATGAAAATCAGTTCTTATCAGTTCTTCAAAATAAGTTTTGAACGGTGGGAATATTCAATTCATTATTCTCAACACAGTATTTTGAAGTTATTTGCTGTGAGATACAGCTTGTCAGTGTAACTATCAAGTGGAGGATATTTATGAGAAATCTGACTTGAACTGATTGGAGATATGTCATTGAGTGTTTCTGATAGAGAAAAACGTCATCGAAATTATTTAATCTTGGATGCTCGTTATAAAGACGATTCAAATTATATTTGTGTGGGAGTATATTCAGAAGCGTCAGTTCATTTTTAATCATGCCCAATGTGCCGGTTATCAAATTAATGTGTCTATGTTTCTTTGCAGAGTATGCTGCTGGACACGACTGGAAGTACCACGATGAAGGTAATTTTTTATTCGATAACTCATTTCAAGAAAGAATGTGAAAAATTGAAGTTTTTTTCAACATTTTCTAAATGAAATAGAATAAGAAATGAAAAATGATTTTCATTCACCTACCAAATCATAAACTCAGTTGTGGTTTCTAATGGAAATGTGTTACAGAAAGAAATTTTGATTTTTTTATTAGTGAGTATTTGTTGTCTATAAGTTATTTGAGTTCAGAATTGTTATTAGAATTATTTTAAATTCAGTGTTTTTTAGTGAGGTTCACTTCTGTTTGGCAATTCTCTCAAATTATTTACATATTATGGGAATTTTTTGAAGTATTCAGATTTTACATGAGAAGAGAATATTCACAACCACTATACTAGAATCAAAAACCAATTCCATGTACCAATTGCGAAATTAAAAGTGGCTTATTGTGGGCTAGAAAACATTGGTCCAAAAATTTACAATAATCTTTCTGAATATGTGAAGGCTTCAAAGCGCAACTGTATAATTTTAAACAAACACTGAAGGCATATCTGTAAGAAAATTGCTATTATAAACTAGCAGATTTTTCAATCATAAATTATAAAGTCTGTTCTTTCACTATCGCCTATTCAATTTTCATAACTAACTTTCAGTATCTTCATTTTATTGTGTTGATAGTTTCCTCTACAACTTTATATAGTCTTTATAGAAATAAAGTATCATCATTATTATTAATTGGTCGAATTTCAGAAAACCATCAAGTATAACTATATTTCAACATACCGGGGTCCCAAATTCAATGTTGAAGGTAATATCTCGATCATTGAGGGACATATTGGAAAAATTTTATTACAACAGTTACAATTGTTTGAAAAATCTACTTTTTACATGTACAAGTTTGAAAATATTCTTATAGGACGAAACTACAGTAAAGTTAGTTACAAATAAAAGTGGCAGAAAACATAGAAAGTCTCAATTCTCTTTTCTTCACTACTAAGGAATATATTATCCAAATTCAATATGAAAATTACCAATATGAAAAAGTGTTGGATACGTAATTCCAAAATCTACCACATGTGCTTGCATAAGACTCCACTTTCTATGCTGCTTTTCTCATAAAAAATATCAAAAAATTATATATGTATCGTTTATTTAGCACAAGCTAATGCAGTTACAATATTAGTCTTAATCTAGGTTCAGAATTTAAATGTCACAATTAAAATTTAAAATTTAAAATCATGTACATTGAAACATATAAATAAAAACAGCACAATAAATAAAATAAAAAGCAGAAAAAAAACTGTATTAGCAGGTTCCTATACTAAACACTTTGTGGGTCTAAAAGGTGCACTTTTAATTTTCTTTTAAATATATTTAGAGAGGTAGCATTCTTAATATCCTCCGGTAGTTCGTTGAATGCTTGAACTCCTTTAATGAAAACTGTATTATTTGAATTGACATTACTAGTCTGACGTATATGAAAGTTATTGCGACTTCTTGTATTGTATTCATGATATCCAAAGTTATACTTTAATTTGTCACGTAGATATACAGGAACATCACCAGTTTTAATTTTAAAAATAAATATTAATGCTAAATAACGAAAGTAATTTTTTACTGATAACCATTTTAATGTATTCAACATTAATGTTATATGTGTTCTTCTATCACAAGATAATATTACTCTCATTCCTCTATTTTGAAGTTTCTGAAGTCTTCCAATTTCATTTTGGTTTAGTAAGTACAAGATGGTTCCACAATAAGTAAAATGAGGTAAAATCAAGCTATTATACAAAAGTAAAAGCGACCATTGGTTTAAGTGCTTAGATTGCCTACTTAAGTAATTAATTTTGAATGCTATTGTTTTAATAATATATGAAGCATGTTCCTTAAAAAACATTCTATTATCTACAATTACACCCAAATATTTAATTTTTCTTACTAACTTTTTCTACGTGGATTTTATCCGACCTCCTCAAACTGTTTGTATCTGAAACAGGCATTGAAAATTCGAAGTATGCTTTTACTGCTAATGAGTCTCTCAAATAGACTGTTTTATATATTTCGCCCACTCAAATGAAAATATGAAATGGTTACGATTTTTGGCAATATTTCAATTACTTTGTAATGTGAATTTTCATACCGGGAGGATCTATAATTGGTATGGTTGAAAAGTATTATTGTTTTATTCTAGATGAGTGACATTTTTTGTTGAAAAAAATTTCATTTCAAATCCAGAGTGCCAATATCAAGGTAGAATTTATGGAATGAATCGAAAACGAGCACTTTTCGCAAAACACCAGAACTCGTCTCGACGCGCGTTTTTTTCAAGGAGAAAACACAAGCACTACAGGAAAATCCTTGAAGCGCTCTCAGAGCGGTGTCTGCGCGAAAGTAGCGATTCACATTGGATTTGAATCGCTGGAGATTAAATTCATTTGGAAAAACAAACTCAGGAAGTGTATTCTACATAAACGTTCTCCAAATGAGAGAGTTCTTAAATAGTAAAGTTCGAGATGTACCGCTCTTGGTGGAATCAAATGTGTTGAACACTTCCCGTTAAAGTATCTGTAGAAGAGAGACAAATCTCCAACCTTACTTTGATGTTTCAGACTATCAAGATTGCAAGTGATGTTCGCGTCCCCAATTAGGCGGATGGCTCTTTTCTGGATAGAATCCAGCAGCTTCAGGGTATGTTAGGGGGTTGAGCTCCATACATGAGAACAATACTCTAATTTGAGCTCAATAAAGCATCAAAAGTTGCTGAGATGTGTCTAGTTTTATGATTCGGAACAGTGCTCCAAGCTTTTGAGAAGCATCCTTTGCAATTCCAGCGAAATGATCGTGCTAAAACATATTGGTGTCCATTTTAACCTCCAACAAACTTATCGAAGCAGAAAGCGGAATTTATGTCCTGACATAATTATATCCGGTTCTGAGACATTGATCTTTTTGGAGAAAACCGATGCCTGGGTTTTTGTTGAATTGTTGAATTGAACCTGGTTACTGTCACTCTAATTCGAAATTGAGATTTCACCAACCATTCGACCACGACCAATTAAAAAAATTATAAGTGGCAGAGAAACAGTAGTATCATTTTTCGATAAACAGATGCTGCAGGAATTTTTGATGGATGAATAAGTTTTATTGGCGAATTTCTTTATTTCTCACCAATAATCCAATACGGCCCTGTTCGTGGATATCTCAGGATGGTCATGTGGTTTTTTTATCTCAATTCATTGATAATTCGAAGTAATCTGAATGAGTTTCACTACTTCTTTTGGTGGATAATATGATAAAATGACCGGAATTCGTATACGTATTCTAGAAAAGTTACCGATATAATCAAGAACGAAGACTTCGATCTAGAGTTTGAAAATATTGCAGCATGCCCCAAAAACATATGTACTTTGAAAAATAGTTCTAATTGAAGACTTTCAATGACCTTTATTGGAGGGTGGAACAAAAAAATAATGCTCAAAAACTGTAAAAATGTGAAAGAGGAAACTGGAATATCTGACTAAGGTTTCAATAACCATGATGATATACCGAATTATATTGAAGGCTCCCTAGTGTAACGAATTATATATTGATCATTTGAAACTTTAGAGCAATGAAGGAGATGCAAGATACTGAGTGAGCTGAAAGTGATTAAAAATGGCATAGCAGATTAATCTTTTTTGCTTTCATTCCGTTTCAGTAGCACTGAATCAAACAAGATTTCTGGATCTCCATCGTTTATTTTTAATTTCTCCAATTCACTTCCATATAATTAGTGATGGCAAACTTTTGAACTAGATAGTACTGAAGATGAAGAAAAGACTGGACTATAACTGAAGCAAACCTGGCAACAAACAACAAAGATGGATTTTCTGCTTTGAAGATATTCAAAGCCACTGTCGAAGATTATTCCTATCTTCAGAGGTGGAATTTTGATGAAAGTCAGAAGCTTACTTTGTCACTTTTTGATTGTAACGATGTACTATGAAATATTGGAAAGAAAAGAGTGTAATGCTATCAATTTATGTTGGCTGATTATATCGAAGCCGAGGATGATATTCGATCAGTCGGTTTTTAGTCTAAAGAGTGCTGCGTACAGAGGATAATTTTCATTAGAGAATTTTATTCTTTTATCTTGGTTTTACATAGATCACAATGAAACCATACACCCTGTGGTCTGGGTTCTCATTTTAAGCTTATGTATTTTGACGAATTTAAATTTCATCTGTTGGTTATTTCAATGGTTTTCTGTTTGGTTCCTAAATTTTGGATTTTGAAGATGTCGATGAAATGTTAGTTGCTGTGCGATAGCTTTTGCATGGGGTTCCTTGATCTTCTCTAGCCGTCAACTGTGAAGTAAGCCACTTGAAATTATTTGCTTCGAGGAAACTATAGAAAATCCTGAAAACTTTTCGCACGAGCACATGGTTGAGTGAATGCATAATGTGGTCGGGCTCATTTCATTCATATCCTATGTCAACAGAGGGAATATCAGATATAAATTCCGATCCCCATTTCTCCTTATTATATTGGGAATTCCGAATGATATATTTACATGAGATATACAGTGTCACACATAAAGTCCGCATCAAATGGGATTTTTTTTTGTTCATCTCTTCAAGCAACTTTTGATATCTCCATTAGGTTGTGCTTTAAAAATGATGCCAAATGACATGCATATGACCGATCAAGTGATTTTTCTTCCCTGTCAAATTTGACATTTTTTCCAAAAAAATTTCAGAAAAGCAGTTATTGCTCGAATATTCGAAAGTCGGTAAAGAGAAAAGATGATTGTTTTTTAATTTTTTACCCATATACCAATTTCTAGCTCTCTAGTACAAATTTAGTTTTTTTACAGTTTTTCGAAAATTTGACATTTGCCGATTTCTCAAATTTAGCCAAACTCAACAAAGTGCTTTATGCCTAACTTATCTTTCCAGCGCATTTTTATTAACAATTGCAATTCTAAATACAACTTATTTCGCAAAAATTTTAAAACACCAGAAAAAATTATGCCAAAAATGATGCAAAGTTGATACAGTTTTTAAAAACAGATAAATATTTCACTTTATTTCTACTTTTTGCGAACTAGCTTGATACATAAACATAATTAAAAAACAATATCAATGAAAAGTTAATAATTTATTCTTTACTGCACTTTTCAAACCGTTAAACTTTGATTTACTAATTACGAAAAATTACAACGCAATTAAACTAAGGGAAGGAATTATACGAAAGTAATTTCACATTTACTAAATATCTTTTATGAGGTATGTATGAACAAAATTACTTCAGAAATCAATTTAGATTTTGTTGCCTAGAAAACTAAACCGTAAAAAATTCTAACAAACATCTGTTGAAATAAAGTTATAATTTAAATTAAGAACACTAAATCAATTCGAAACATATGCCTAAACCATATAAATACCAATAGAAATACAAAATAAAAAGTCACATTTAGGTGTGTCCACCACGTTCAATGCAATAAATTGTCCTTTTTAAAACATCTTTAACTGCATTCTTTGCTTATACACCTTTTGTTTTAAGTAACCCCACAAGAAGAAATCTAGTGGGGTTATATCAGGAGATTTAGGCGGCCAAAAGTGTTCCATATTGCGAGTGATTACTTCGCCCCTAAATATTTCCAAAAGACGCTCTTTAACCACCCTTGTAGTATGAATAGGTGCACCATCACACTGATACCACACAACATTTCTTACTTGAAGGGGCATATTATCCAAAACTTCAGATAGTTCGGTATTCACAAAGTGTAGGTATTCCGCAGAATTTAAATTATGTCTGAAAAAGTATGGTCCTATAATTTGATCGTTTAATATGCCACACCATACATTCGTCTTGAACGAATATTGATCTCGACATTCGATTACGAAATATGGATTTTCTTTTGCCCTCCACCTGCAGTTTTGCGAGCTCACAACGCCATTTGAAGAGAAGGTCGCTTCATCTGTCCATACAATTTGATAAGGAAAATGATAATTTTCTTCTTTTTCCCCTTGAAACCAAAAAGAAAAATACAAGCGCATATCGAAGTCCCTTTCTTTTAATATATTGATAAATTTCGGTTTATAAGGCGTAAATTTATTTTTGTGTAAAATACGTCGTACACTCTTTCGGTTAACATCTGTTCTATCTGCAATATCTTGAATACTTTTTTTTGTGTTCTACGACATCCATACATATTTCAAATTCCACTTCTTCAGTATGTCTAGAAGGCTGATGTGCTCTTCTAAAATTACTCTCAACGGAGCCAGTAGATTTAAACTTAGCTATCATCCTACTAACTGTTGACTGATGAATATTTCTTGCAGGATGTCTGGCATTGAAAATATCAGCTACTTGTCTAAAACTGATAAACACTATTTTGAGTTATTCAACAAATGTCATATGACAATAAAATATTTTGCTTATTCAGTTCATATCAATTGTTTCCACAGTACCTTTAGTTTAATTTCGTCGTAATTTTTCGTAATTAGTAAATCAAAGTTTAACTGTTTGAAAAGTGCAGTAAAGAATAAATTATTGACTTTTCATTGATATTTGCATAATTTTTTCTGGTGTTTTAAATTTTTGCGAAATAAGTTGTATTTAGAATTGCAATTGGTAATAAAAATTCGTTGGAAAGATAAGTTAGGCATAAAGCACTAACTTTTTTGAGGTTTGGCTAAATTTGAGAAATCGTCAAATGTCAAATTTTCGAAAAACTGTAAAATAACTAAATTTGTACTAGAGAGCTAAAAATTGTTATATGGGTAAAAAATGAAAAAACAATCATCTTTTCTCTTTACTGATTTTCGAAATTTCGAGCAATAACTGCTTTTCTGAACATTTTTTGGAAAAAATGTCAAATTTGACAAGGAAGAAAAATCACTTGATCGGTCATATGCATGTCATTTGGCATCATTTTCAAAGCACAACCTAATGGAGATATCGAAAGTTGCTTGAAGAGATGAACAAAAAAAAATCCCATTTGATGCGGACTTTATGTGTGACACAGTATAAACAGATGAAAATAAGTAGATGAGATTATTGTTTCAACATCAATTTTCATTCATAATCAGTGTATGAGCTACGATACATGATACTTTGTGATTTGGTAGAAATCAAGATCTTTGAAAACCTTCTAATATACCAATATCATACCAAATATTTCAAAAATGCATTAATAATTTGGCGATATTATTTCGTAATCTTCTGGTGTTAAATGTAGAGGCAGTTTCTTTTATCATGTGGTAACATTGCTATATTCTAAACCGTAACAGATACGAAGACGATTAAATGAGAAAAAAGGGAACTGTCATCGGGAACAATACAATGACGGGGACTCTCGCCCTTCTCGAGTTATACGTGGAAAACCAAAAATGCTGCTTTTCGTTTTTTTTTTCGAATGGAATTGTTATTTCGGAAAGGAAACGGAAAATTGTATTCGAAGTGTACTATGACAATGTAATAATGAATATTCGATAAAAAGTTTCGTGTCTACATGACCACCATCAACTTTTTTTTAAATACGGACCTGTATTTTTCATTACAAATATTGATGAAGCCATAAATTTACAATCCGAGGGTATATCACATTTGATATTTTTATAGCGTTTCATTTGAAATAACTACCATCATCAGTGACAACAATTTTAAATTACGGTCCTGTCGTTACTTCTTTTATGAATTGTTTCGATTTCTTCAAAATATAATTCCGATAACCCAATAAATTCGACAGGTAGGTACCTTAACACAATGAAAATTCGTACTTTTTTGTTTTGGAAATTTTTGTATTGCCGTAATCCTTCTTTCAAGGCTTATTTCTCCCTAATCAATTATAATTCTTAATATTTTCATAATTCTCAATCCTGGAAGTAACAAAAATATCAGATTTTGGTCAAAATTCGATTGTTGTATAATTTGGTATGATCAAATTACATCTCAATTCATTTTCCATCTTAAACGCGAAAACTTTGCTTGGTTTCTATGGCAGGAAAAATTAATGCGTTGTTGAGAATCGTAAGACGTTTATGAACATATCAAAAACCTATTGAAATGATGAAAGGACTTGTGATGTTCAAATGAAACTACGTTTCTTACTTTCACAACACAAACTGTATTTTCTTGGAAAGGTAACAAAACAAGTACACATAGACTGCCAAAAAAGGAACACGTCCGAAAAACAAATGTTCTCCGGTGCGCGCGCCGTTTGTACTGATGGTATTGCCTATACAGGGTTGTTCAACTATACTACATTACACATGTTCAACTATACTACATTACACACTCCCACCCTTAAATGTGTCGTAACAGAGCCTATCAGGCGCATTTCTATTACGCTTAGGGCGTTCATAGGCGGAGTGAACGAAATTCTTATGATCTAATATATTTGGGATAGGATTATTTATTGACGAAGAACTCGGACCATATGCGATCGTTTCAGGAGCGACCTCCGATTTTGAATTCGAATCAAAATATTTATCATCCAAAGTGAATTCGTCGTCAATACAATATCTTATCTGATTAAAATGTCTTTTCCAATTCAGATTATCTTTTGGAACCTTCACAATGCAAACATTTTTGCCGATAAATTTTTCTATTTTAGCCTTACACCACACGGGTGTTTTCCCTCGATAGTCCCTAACGTACACAATCTGTCCTATTCTGAAGTTGCTTTTTCTTTTCCCTTTATAATTACTTTTATTTACAACCTGCGATTTAACTAAATTATCTTTAACTAAGGAAACATCTTTCACATCAGCACTGCTCCTTCCCGCTGGCCTGAGCAGGTCAAAACGGGTTCGAAGCGATCGCCCCAAAAACAACTTAGCAGGTGATTCCCCCGAAGAACAATGCGGGGTGTTTCTATATTGCAATAGAAATTTACATAACGACAGATTCACGTCCACCAGCTGATTATCAGACAATTCTTTCAATAAAAAAGCTTTAACTGTTTTAACAGAGTTTTCAGCCGCGCCGTTTGAAGATGGATTATAAGGTGGTATGGTTACATGATTTATGCCATTTACTTTGGTGAATGTACTGAATTCTTCTGAAATTAGCTGAGGGCCATTATCTGAAACTAACATTGAGGGTATTCCAAATCTTGAGAAAAGATCGCGCAATTTTTGAATGGTCACTTTGCTTGTAATAGACGTCATCGGAAACACTTCTAGCCATTTGGAATAGGCGTCAGTCACAACCAAAAAGTATAAATTTTTCAAAGGTCCTAGAAAGTCTATATGAATTCTTTGCCAAATTACCTCCGGTATTGGCCACGATACCAAAGGCGTTTTTTCGGGGGTGCTGCGTGCCGACTGACATTCTTGACATTTTTTTACCATCACTTCAATATCTTTACTGAGAGATGGCCACCATACGTAAGATCGAGCAAGTGACTTCGTCTTCACGATACCAAAATGTCCGCTATGCAGTTCGGCCAAAATTGTTTTACGTAAAGAAGACGGAACTAAAACACGGTGCCCCCAAAGGAGAACATCATCTTCAATGCCAATTTCGAAACGTAATTTATAAAAAGGTTTTACTTCCTCGAGACAATTGGAAGGCCATCCATTTTTCACATATGATACCACCTGCGATAATACAGGATCCATCATGGTTTCTTCTCGCATCCTAGTAACATCAATGGGTAAATATTCCGCATTGGATAAATAATTCAAGTTGATATGAGAATTTTCAAAATCTCTTATGCCTTCTTCGAAATCAAAATTTTTTGACTCACTGTCATCATCAAGAATCGGCAGTCTGGAAAGGAAGTCTGCAATGTTAGCTGAGGTATTGACATACTCAATCGTGAAGTCAAACCCACTTAGGATATAAGCATAACGTTGTAAACGATTGGCTGCTATAGTTGGTATTCCCTTTTTTGGGCCAAAAATACTAACTAATGGACGGTTGTCACTGCGCAAGATGAAATGTCGACCATATAAATATTGGTAAAAACGCTTGACACCAAATACCACTGCTAGAGCTTCCTTATCTAACTGTGAATATTTTTTCTCCGAATCCGTCAACGTTCGAGACGCAAAGCACACGGGGCGCTCCACCCCGTCCTCACAAATCTGCGACAGAACCGCACCCAAACCGTAGGCACTACTATCCACGGTTAACGTAGATTTGAGGGCTGCATTGAAATGCACTAAAAATGTATCGGAAAGTAGAACTATTTTGATTTTTTTAAATGCATCTTGGCAACTTTCAGTCCAATGCCATACTGCATTCTTCTTCAACAAATTGTACAACGGACTCACAATATTAGGCATACTCGGTATAAATCTGTTGTAATAAGTGACCATCCCCAAAAAAGATTTGAGTTGTGACACCGTTTTGGGCTCAGACATTTTTTCAATCGCCCTCAACTTTTCAGGGGCTTTGTGAATACCATTTTTATCAATAATCAGCCCCAGATATGACACACTATCTGAAAAAAATTCACATTTTTCTTTTTTTATTGTCAAGCCACAATCTTGTAGAATATTGAATACTTTTTCCAAATTACTCAGGTGACTCTCTTTATTTTTGCCAGTGATAATGATATCATCCAAAAAACATCCTACTCCTTCCAGATTCATGAATAACTGTTCCATCATCCTTTGAAACTGCGCCGGCGCACAGGCCAAACCGAATTGCAGAACATTGTAATGAAACAAACCCCTGTGAGTTGAAATAGTCGTCAGAATTCGCGATTCTGGATGTAATGGTACCTGTTGATAAGCATGTGCTAAATCAATTTTAGAGAATTGTTCTCCCCCACTCAATTTTTCTAATAAATCTTCCATTCGAGGCAATGGATATTTATCGACTATCAAATGGGGATTTATTGTTATTTTATAATCGCCACATAACCTAACAGTGTTATCTTTTTTTAGGATCGGTACTACAGGTGTTGCCCACGGACTAAACTCCACTGAAGAAATTATTTTATTACTTAGAAGCCTATCAATCTCTTCATCAACTTTCTTCTTCATTGCAAATGGTAAAGGTCGAAATTTACAAAACCTAGGTTGAGCATTTGGATCGACTCTTAACTGCAACTGAAATTTATTGAAGCAACCTAGCTTGCTAGAAAACACCTTTGGAAATTTGTTCATAAAGTAATCTTCAAATGACGTATTACCGTGTAAACTATGAATACTATATTTCGCTTCCTGAAACACCATATTGAATGATCTTATAAAATTTCTGCCAAGAAGTGCTGGGCCTTTCGAATCGACCACACAAAAATCTAAAAACCTTCGTTTTGAACCATAATCTACTTGAAATTTTGCGATCCCCTCAGGTAGCACCCTATCTCCCGAAAAATTTATGAGTTCAATGTTAGTTCCAAACAATTGGACCGTGGAAAAATATTTCTTAAACAACGAAAGTGGCAAAACCGATGTTGCAGCACCTGAATCTAATTCCATTTTCAAAGGAACGTTATTTAAACAAATATCTATAATTATAGACTCATCTGATTTCTGGCGAAGACACAAGACTTGTGAACCAACATTTTGTTCACACTGTAACATCGCATCAGCCTGTGAAATTGACTCTATTTGAGTCAGATAATGTAGCTTATTTCTTTGTTTCTTGCAAACAGAACTCAGATGACCTTTAATTGAGCATGTATTACAAGTATACTCACGATACGGACAAACATTTGCTAAATGATCTTTTCCGCAGCGAAAACACTTCACCTTAACACGAAACACTTCTCCAGCTGCTCTACCACCGAATGATGAATGCCCCTTTTCCACACTGGAACTACTGGAAGCCTCCTTGCGACCTCCGTTTCGTTGAACGATTCGATGAACATCGATTTCATTAGGTTCACGTTTGATTTCGGAATCACACTGAAGCATTCCCACTTGGGCCGCTTCTTCTGTCAAGGCCACTTGTAATGCATTTGAAAAAGTTACTGAACTTTTTTCGCTGAACAGCTTGTTTCTCACCTTGCCCGGATTATAACCTGTGATGAATTTGTCACACAACTTCGTATCGAACGATTCACCAAAATCGCAATACATGGATAGCTTTTTCAACCGTGCACTCCATTCTTGGGCACTTTCAGTTTCCTGCTTGAATGCCGAATAAAAACTGAATCTTTCCACAAAAACAACATTTTGTTTCTTGAAATAATTATCCAAATGACCGGTTAATATCACCAAACTGGACGTTTCTGGCTCATCTGGTACACATAAAGTTTGAAGCAACCCGTATGCATCCTGGTGCAAGCCGTTTAGTAGTATTGCACGCTTAATATTGTCGTCAGTAATATTATTCGCAATAAAGTACTGCTGCAACCTTTTCCAATGCACAACCCAGTCATTAACAGCTGGATTGAACTCCAGTTGAATTCCTCTCGGAGCCGCCATCCTTCCTCACTAGCACAAGTTTTTGTACTTTGTTCGCAAATGTATTAGCAATGAAGTAAGAATAAATAGCACTTTATCCTCGTCGCCAGAATATGTGATGTTTAAATGAAACTACGTTTCTTACTTTCACAACACAACTGTATTTTCTTGGAAAGGTAACAAAACAAGTACACATAGACTGCCAAAAAAGGAACACGTCCGAAAAACAAATGTTCTCCGGTGCGCGCGCCGTTTGTACTGATGGTATTGCCTATACAGGGTTGTTCAACTATACTACATTACACATGTTCAACTATACTACATTACAGGACTGATATGCTATTTAGTTATGCAAAATCAAATCGAAATTCTCTTTTGGCCTGGAATATGTAATATGTATGTTGAGCTATACCCGAATCGTCATATTCCGAACATCCAAATGTTTGGACGATTAGAAGGAAATTTGAGGGACTAGGTTGCATTTGACAGGAAGAAAACAAGAAAATGTGTGGTTACTGGAAGTGTGAGGAATCAAATAAATGTTATGGGTAAGCATATATTACCACATAAAAATTTACACAGTGAAAACATCTCTTTTTATAATTTAGGATTGGCCACTTACAAAAATTATGCTAATCAAGATTGTTCTTTACGAGAAATTGCCCACGAAATTGGGATTTCTGTAAAATCCACCAGAACTATTTTGAGAAAAAAACAAATATAAATGCTACGGGATACGCAAAGTTCATCACCTCAATGAAAGGAATTACGGAAGGAGAGTACGATTTGCGAATAGGGAAGTTGAAAATTTTTGTAATATCCATTATATCCATTGTAGGTGGGGGAACCAATTTCCAAGGAAAGTTCGGAATAAATGTTTGGTTGGGAATTGTGGGAACAAACATCCTTGGCGGTTTCTTTTACGATGATCATTTGAATAGTGAAATGTATCTTCATTTTCTATTCAATGAATTCAATGGCTACTTAGATGAATTGTCACTGAATACCCATCATGAAATACAATATTTTCATAAGAACGGCGCTCCTCCCTATAATGCAGTAATAGAGGGAACATTTAGATTCAATATTCCCAAGGAAATGGATTGGAAATAATGGTCTGATTAACTGGTTAGCGCGATCCCTAGATCTTACTCCTTTAGATTTTTTTGTTTGGGGATACATAAAGGATAAGGTTTTTTCAACACCAATTACAGATATCGACCATCTCGAACAAAAAATAAGAGATTCATGTATTAGTATTACACCTATTATGCTAGAAAATTGCCACAGAAATTGTCTGGACCGACAACTTATGTGCATTCAACAAAGAAGTCGTCACTTCGAGCATTTAATGTAGATTGCCATATAGCTTTGATATTCCGTACTGCTTTCATTTTCCCAAAAGTTCATGATAAAATAAATTGTTTTTCTGTTTGATTGTTGACACTGATGATGGTGGTTATGTCAAATGAAACGCTAGAAAAATATCAAATGTGATATACCCTTGGATTGTGAACTTATCGCTTCATCAATATCTGTGATAAAAGAGACAGGTCCGTATTTAAAAAAAAGTTGATGGTGACCCTGTTGACACGAAACGTTTCATCGAATATTCATTATTACATCGTCATAGTACACTTCAAATACAATAACATTTTTATTTTCCATTTTCTGATATTCTCCGAAATAACAATTCTATTCGAAAAAAAACGAAAAAGAGCACTTTTGGTTTTCCCCGTATAACTCGAGAAGAGCGAGAGTCCCCGTAAATTTTCTTCGACCATTGTATTGTTCCCGATGACAGTCACCTAATTAATTAGGCTATTGAATGATTGCAGATCGCCGTTTTATCTAATGGCTCGAAACGTAATCAGCTCAAAACATTGGCAAGAAATCAAGTATGAAAATAGTAAACATCTAAATATATGTTTCATACTGTTACGAAGCATTACTGTAATTGCTAAATGTGTATTTTGTGCGTTGCTTCAAATTTATTTTCGTTTGTAATTTATTATCGTGAGAAAGGTCATGTTGATTTGAGTTCACAATTTTTTTTTACCAGAATGATCAAAACTATCATAAAATATTCATTAGTTTGCCGAAAGATTTCATTAATTCCTCGCCAAAGTTTCATTCATGAGGTTGTGAGTAATCTGACTGAATTAGAATGTACTAACTTTGACAAGTAGCTCTTCAAATTTGATAAATACAGGGTCTTTCACGACGAACGTTCGTTAGGAATATATGGAGAACGATTCAAAATAAAAACTTGAAATTTTGTGGTAATGGATTTTACAAAATGGCCTTTTCAACTAAAAAATTTCTCAGCACATTTTAAGCCCTCTTTGTATAACAATGCCTATACCCAAATTTGTTAGTATTCGAGATATTATTTTTTTTTCTGAAAAATTTGACAGTTACAGCACCAATCCGAAAAAATAACTCATGGACAGTAACAGTTGAAAATGTGAAATTTCACAAAATCACACCTTAAGCATCAAGTCATGAACAGGTCCATGGAATTTTCGAAAATAATTCACAGGGTGGTCGAAATTTCCACCTAAAACATAACATCGAGAAAACTGATGAAACACGTTTTTTTCAAATGGAAACTATACCCTATTCTATTATTTTTGGATACTACGAAAAAGAAGATATCAAATTCATGGAGAATGTCCTTCTTATACCAAATATTTTCCAAAATCGGATATATCTTGCCAGGGGTGTACTTGATATATTTTTCATGGTATCAAAAAATAATAGAATAGTGTATGGTTTCCATTTGAAAAAATCGTGTTTCATCAGTTTTATTTCACATTTTTTTCACATTTTCAACTGTTACTGTCTATGAGTTATGATTTTTTCGGGGTGGTGCTGTAACTGTCAAATTTTTCAGAAAAAAAATAAATATCTCGAAAACTAACAAATTTAGGTGTAGGTATTGTTATACAAAGTGGGCCTGAAATGTGCTGAGAATTTCAAAAATGTAATAAAATTAAGGGCGTTCCATTTGAAATGAGGAAGTTGCCCTCAAATTCCGGTATAACGGAAAGAGACCGGAAATCGAAAATATTCTAGTTGAGCAGGCCATTTTGTAAAACCCACTACGACAAAATTTCAAGTTTCTATTTTGAATCGTTCTCCATATATTCCTAACGAACGCTCGTCGTGAAAGACCCTGTATACTTGCTGCATGAATGTTAGATTCTTCATGAAAACTTGGTATAATTAGACTGGCAGACATATGCAACTGTAAAATCGAACGCATTGTTTTATAAAGAAAATAAATACACGGATTTTTTCAGTTTCCTCATAGATTGTACTTGAAAATCTGAATCACTGAAAAATATTGAATTAGAAGAGAAATAACTTTAACAAATTAAAATCTAATAATTGGCAAAAATACTTTCTTCAGAAGCAGAAGTCATTAATGCCTAAATGAAATTTGTATATAGGTATCGATAAAGATTTCAACCATAAAGCGAACGTAATTTTAAAACTACTAAATTTGTTCAGAAATGTTACGACAATTGAAATAATTTTGAAAAATTCAACTTGTCACTAACACTTCTTATTATTGGACAAGAAAAAAGCCGAATTTTGAATTGAAAAATGTACTTTCATTGGATTACGTTTCTAGAACCCTGTGTTTTCTCAAATCCTTTAATCTCCAAGAAATCGCAACAGAAAATTGTTTTCCTGCAAATAGGTCAGTCATAAAAATGGATCGAATGTTTTAGTAGCAGATTATCTGCTACTTGTTTTCATTTCTTCTCACAGGAAAAGGATGTTTGATTCAAATTTAGTAAACTTTTTCAGTAGCAGGTATTCTCAGTTTTCAAAACAATGTTTCAATGAAATATATAAGTGTACTTATTCTTGAAAAATAAATTGAGATTGAGAAAATTGTTATAGCAGAAAAATCTCTGACATTTTTCCTTACAGAACACTGGTCTCCGTTATGTAAGGAAGGAACACACCAGTCACCCATTGCCCTGTATGATTTTTCCGCTAAATCAATGCACTACGTTCCATTCAATTTGACAGGGTATGGGAACACGTTTACAGCAAAAATGAAAAATAACGGACATTCAGGTAAGGCACAATATTTCAATCGAATAGGTTGTATCAAGATTCCTTTAGATAATATATTATTTAATATATTATTTATTTATTTAAAATATTTTCTCTATATTTTATGAAAAAATATTTTTTTGAAAGAACAAGAGCGCTAGACCACCTTTACTCTTGGTGACTTAACTTTTATTATACACTCATAGACAATTTGTTTCATAGCAAGGAACCTTCCTTGGGAAAAAACTCCTTGGCTTTCTAATAGGTTGTTTCAAAAGTTTTGTCAGTTGTTATAAGTATCGATCAATACCATCAGCATAAAAATTGGCTGCTCGGAATTTAATGAAGTCAACGAAGGCCGTTTTGCCTGGTCCTGATTGGCGACGGTTGGCGGGAGGTCTGGAGGTATGGTGGGTGATTTGTGAAACGTGTGGACGTGCGTTGTCGTGGAGCAGGATCAGACATCTTTTGTTGACAAGTGTCAGCTGATGACCACCATACAGTAACTATGGTGTTATGGTGGGTTTTCGCCTTTGAAAATTTCTGGGTGGCTCATCGTTGTCCAACCACTGTTCTGAAAGTCTCCTGTTGTCGAAGGAATCGTTTTGGTTGCGTAGAAGCAAAGAAGAACAGACCTCAAAATGTGACAACTTCTGTCGATCGTTCAAGTTGATTGACACTCACTGTTCGAGCTTTTTGAACTTCTAATGCATTTTGAACTAGCAAAAATCGCATGAGAGCTGACGCCCAGTTCTTCCGCCATCCCAAGCATCGTTTGTTATGGGTCAGTCTCCACCAGGATCCTCAAATCCTCGTCCTGGATTACTGTTGGTCGACCACTTCTAGGCTCATCTTTGATGCTGCAATTTCCGGAGCGAAATTTCGCAAACCAACGTCGGGCAGTGCGTTCATCAACCCTAAATGAAAATTACATGACGTGTATGACAATATATTACAACTGATGATGTAATTTGACAAAACTCATGAATTTTGATTGGGTACAGAAAAGTAATGATAAAAATTATCTAGAGGAATTATGGGTCTACAAGAAATTGCAAATTGTCAATTGGCATTTCCTATATTTCAATGAATTTTTAATCAATACTATGAAAACATATTCATTGAGATATGGAGCTAAAAAAACACATGACAATAAAACGGAAAACACTTTGAAGAAACAGCCCTAATACGTCGTCAAACAAAAAAAAAATATATAAATCCAGTCCAGGTTACGACCCCATTCAATCAGTTCAAAACTCTCTAGCCTGACTTCTATTCATACTGGAAACATATTTCCTAAGTGTGATTTTTCATAACTGATTTACAATTTTCTAGTTTTTCCACTTATTTCGTGAATAGATAAAATTTCAAATAGTGAATCTGACTGCTTAATGTGAACTTTTTTTTGTAGCGGAAATACGTCCAGATTTCAAAAACAATACTCCAGAAATAAAAGGAGGGGGTCTGCCAGAAACTTATCAGATGGACCATCTGCATTTCCATTGGCAATCTGAGCACACAATAAATGACTACAGGTAGGTTCTTACCATCAGAAATGTAGATCATTTACATACAAGTTTTCATTGTGAAAAAGTTTACGTCAATGTTTCTGGATTTTTTTCGCGTTTTTACACAATCAAATAACAGTCAAATAAAAATGAAGCAGATTATCAGAGAGTCTACAAAAGTTCACTGAGACAAATCGAAGAGTGTGAATCTCTGATTACTATGAACTTCTGAAAAAAGTAAATGGGGAAGCAAAATTTAAAATGGGTTTCTGATCAAATGCTTTTTTTGAGAAATACATATCACATAAGTAACTTTTCAATCTCCATATTATTACACCGTTTGTACATTTTTCAAAGGTTGGAATGAATTACAATTCATTTACAAATTATTTGTTGAAGGTAAATGCTGTCAGTCTTTTTTTCAATAAACTTTGGTTATTCAGTTCCTGATCGGTACATTTTAGGTACTATACGCTGCGCTGTTTGTTCAAAAAAGGTGAATTTTCATTGTTCTTGAAAAATATTCATTGGTTCATCAATTTCTATTTTCTCCCCTCAATTGTCTCAAAATGCTGACCTTTCCTTGGTCTTTTCAATCTTGAGAACCAAAAAAATCACTGGGGACCAAATCTGATGAATACGGTGGCTGAAGAATGATTACGAGTGAGCATATGCATTATCGTGATGGAAAAGCCATGAATTGTTTTCTTCGTATTTTCACACAAAATCAAAAACAACCCACACATAATCTCAATTTATCATTTTCTATATTCCTCTAGAACAATATACAATAACAATTTATATTTTTCAGAAACAAATGCATTCATTGGCATTTTCAAAACGAATTGAAACACTTTTCGAAAGCACACACATATATTTCATTCTTAAGCAGAATGTTCTTAAGTATTTAGTATGTTATCTCTGGCCTGAGTTTGGAGATAACATATCCGGCTCCTCGGATTATAACCGTTTTCATATCTCTTTCATAAATTTCTAACGGTCTCTTGAAATATAGCAATCAATTCCCTGATAAGAGAAGACATCCATCGTGCTTTGGAGGATATTACAAGCAACCTTTCTAAACGTGGATATTGCCAAGATGACAAGACCATCTGCATAAGCTTGCTGATTCACTTTTCCTCTGTCGAGGACATCAAGCAGACTATTGACTATTGATTTTTTGCAATGAACAATTCTTCAATGAATACATTTCTCACTGTGACCGAAATATCTTAGAGCTTGTGAATGAGTTATCGCTTGACTACTATGGAATTTTTTAATATATTTTGAATTTCAATACTTATCATAAATATCTTTCAGGTTTCCTTTGGAGTTACATATTGTGCACTATGCCAAACAGTATGGAAATCTCGATGAAGCTAAACTACATGTTGGAGGTGTGGCAGTTGTTGCAGTTTTATTCGATGTAAGTTGAGAAAGGTTTTTTAAAATAGGGGACTTTTATAAAATAACTTCACCGCAAACCGTAAAATGACAGGCCCTTCAATAGCAAATAAGGAGTTTTCCACCAACAATAATAAGAAACTATCAATGTTTCCAGCGGGATTAGATAGAAACTGGAAAGGTATATGATCAATAGATTAGTATATAAGTCTATTTATTGATTACTAATTCCAAGTCCATCACTTCAAAATACAGTCCATCAAATCTATCAGTTTTTGAATGAAATTGACTCCCGATCAGCAAATCCGTTAGAAAATTTGACTCAGAATATGATGATACTCCCAGAAAAGTACCTGTTACCTACAATGCCTACAGTATTCATATCTCCTAGTTGTGGGCGATATGGAACTCATGGTCACATGTAACAAGATATATAGTCAATCGGACAACAACTGTTAACTGTTCTAAAATGGAACTGGAACTCACTTGACTAATGGTAGTTCCCACTAGCTAGTGATGCCAAAACAAACTTTGCTTCCACACGCCTGAACTGAATTACTCTTTTCAGTAATCGTTTCACCAATGAGGTTGGCGTCATCAGCAGATGGAATATACTGATATACTGAGTACTTTAAGGTACATATCCTGATAACGCCAAATTGGTTGGTGAAAATTGTGTCGAGAAGAATATTGCTGTTCTGGTGTGCTTAGGACCAGAATTTGTTTTGGAGTTACTTCACTTCCAGTTTTATCTTCTAATAGGTAGTGACATATTTCAAATAATAACATAATACCTGATACTTGGTCCTCAAGACACCTCACATCTGCGAAGGCTTCAAATTGGGAAAATGATAAAGGTGACAGAAACAGTCTAAGAAGTAGAAAAAGATAGTTACAAGATACCACAATTGTCGAATTCATGCGGCAATACATTACAAGAGGTTCATAAATGACCCACTAGCCTGCTTTAATGTCAGAGACAAAGGTCCCTGGCTTTTGAACAGGATTCTCTAACTGCTGACTCCTCTGCCAATGATATATTGTTTTTTGACTTGTCCTAATAATTTTGTCAGGGTTTACGTACAAACCAATCACCAATTTCCAAATAATGAAACAATTTTTTCGAAGAAGAATCAAAAAATCCTATTTGGTCATCCAGTGGATATTCTCAATTCTTGAATCCATTGATTTTCAAGCATTCCAAAATAGTCAGTTGCAAATGTAACACATCATGGTCGTGATTGAACTTCCAAAAGATAGTTCGCAAATGTAGAATTGATCTTCACATTCAACTACTTCTATTCTCTTTCATTCTTTGGGAAAAGGTTCTTTCCGTTCGTCTCATATAAAGTTAAGACAAGAACCATAAGTCATACTCTATCAAGAAGCGATAGTAAGCTCTACATTGAAATATTATGGTGAATCCGCCAATAATATTGCGTGTTTTTTGAAAAAAGGAAGACTTGTATGTATCTAAGCAATACTACTAAAATAGAAAAATCTTCAGTGCCGGGTAGATGAGGAGTAAATAAGTTGACTTGTGGTTGTTGACCAAAACTTTATATTGGCCAAACGAAATGAACGAGTTGGGTTCTCATAATACGTTTTATTATTGTTATTATTATGATCATGTGATTATTATTTCTAAAGCTTTCTCCTGACGATGACGAGGAGATTCAACCCATTTTTGACATCCTTGAAAGTATCCAAGACGACTTGAATGATCCGAAGGAGTTAAATGACTTTGTTGTCAAGCGGTTCATCCCCAGAGACCATGCCGGGTTCTACAGATATGAGGGATCACTAACTACTCCTGGTTGCGATGAAGGTGTCATCTGGACAATCTTCACTCAAACCATGCCCATATCTCGACATCAGGTATTTGAACATTTTGTACATAAAACAATACTCATATAAAAGTAATTTTCTTGTACTGATCTCGGCAAATTTTGCAATCGTTAGGAAGTGATCAACCTTGTGGAATACTTCATTCAACTTCATACTTTCTGAGTATAAGTATTACACTTTTGAATGAAAAGTCTACTTCACACGGTAGATGCATTTTCATTATTTGTTATTCATATTTTTCCTAAACACCACGAGAATAAAACTTTCATGACAAAAGACCTGGAGAATATTTAGAACATAACCAATTCACCACACTTGTTGAGTTGAATCGAATAGCAAGCTTCGAATTTTTTGTGATGCACTGTTTAGAACCTTTGGTATAGTAATAAATATTACAGGAGTTCCTGTTCTGGAGCAGAACAGAGATATCAACATGCCTAGGAACCTGTGCGACTGTATTTCAAGAGGACATTTATGCTATGAAATTGTGTACGGAGAGATTGGAAGAATCTAACCTCATACACAAGTCAATAAAAATATTCTTGGACAGTCGAGCGTCGTTGGAAGCTCTTGGCTCCTATCGAGCAACGCAACGTCTAAATTGCCTAAAACGACTCTCCTCAACAGGAAGACTTGACAGATTGTCTCTGGTCTGAATTGCTGGCAATACTGGCCTGGAAGGCAATGATACTGCCGACTCCCTTGCAAAGGAGGGTGCTGCAAGCAGCCACATCGGACCAGAACCTGTTATTGGCATAGCTTTAGGCTTTGCCAAACAAAGATTGAACACCTGGGTGGCAGAAAGATTTATGGACTTATGGCAGAATCTTCCTGGATTGACTCACTTCAAGGTGTTTATTCACCCTTTGGAGCTTGATACCAAACAGTAGGGATAAACTACGATATCTAACAAGCTTTCTTACAGGTCACTGTCATTTGACTCATCATATGCAGATACTCGGACTGTCGGAAAACAGTGTCTGTCGCCTCTGTTTGTAAAATGATGAAACAGCAGAGCATATACTTTGTGCCTGCCCCGCTGGGGACTGAATCAGGTTTTCAAAGTTCGGCAGAGCCTTACTCTCACCATCTGACCTGATAGACCACTCACCATACAAACTAATCGGCTTCGTTAAGAAGCTGGGTTCGTTTGGTCGAGTGTGAATAGGTGCGAGCCACAATAAACTCTTGCGGGTTGCGATGGAGGGTCCAATAGACCCACTCACTTTGGACCTAACCTAACCCAACACCATACCGTTATTTTTAACACTTTCACACGTGTTTCAATCACCAAGTGATGATCTTCAAGAGGAAGATTAAAGTACTATTTTATTGAAAAAATTATCAAAATCAAGCATGGAGATCAAAATTTGTTAATATTTCAAGGCAGGCGTTTTTTATGCAACTGAGTGTCGTTTTGATAATCATAACGATATTTTTTTTCAGGTGGAAACATTTGAAAAAATTCGTACCGTGGACCACACAATGCTGAAAGAAAATTTCAGGTCTTTGCAGCCTTTGAATGACAGGACGGTATACATCAAAATCAGCCCAATTCCACACCCAAGAAGTACTGCGGATACCAAAAAGGCTTCAGTTGTAGCTTACCTCATTCCCTGCATTTTTTATATCTTATTCAAGAATAATAGTTAGGAACCTCATTTTAAAAAAAAACTGAAGATTCTTGAAGTACATATGGAGAGACCAAAATTCCATACTGAGGATGGATAACTGCGATTCTAGTCTGTAATGAAGTGCCAAAGTGGCTTTGCTCATTTCGTGCTAATTTTATATCACCTAAGATCATGCACTTATTTTTATGTAACATGCTCACCGATAGGTACATATGATATATAAAGATTTGCATTATATTTTTATAATATTGTTGATATATTGTAGATTGTGAATGGAGGTGAATCACCTCTGTCTTTTCTAAGTTGAATTAGTTCATAATAAAGTCTAGTTTATATTAAATCACCTGTAATATAATTAAATGATATAATTCAGTAAAATCATCAATTCAATAAAATTTATTTCAATTGATCAGACAATGTCTGTACAATATTTCATTAAAACATACCAGATCAAAATAAACTTCTGTGCCTTTTTTTCCCAAATGAGTAGGTACCCCGTTTTTGTCTGCAGCATGGACTTAATACCCATTTACTTCTCTTGAAATATCAAGGCAGATATTTGTCTTCCAACAAACCGGGTAATTATATTTTCACAATCATCACCAAGTAGAAAAAGAAGTTTTATAGCACCTGAGTAAATATGGATATAGAAGATAATTGAATAGAAACATACGTTCCTTAAGATTTTGTAGAAAGTGTGTTGCGAAAATGATTTTGATTCCTTTGCTAGATTATGAAAGCAACCTATACAACGTTTTACTAACGGCATGTTTGAGTGCACTCAGATGGACAATTTTGATAGACAATTTAGTGAATAAATATGATAATAGTAACACTGAAAGGAGTGACCATAACTCTGTCATCCAGTTGAAACCTGTTCAACAAAAGTCCACATCAAAGACGCAGATATCACTTTACTCGCAGTAACACAAGAATAACACAAGATGAAATACATCAACTCATCTAATCAATCGACCTTTGCTTTTCTTAGGTAGAATGAACTGAAGTCGAAAACTGGTCTTCCTGGATGGTGTGCTTGTAGAAGCGTGATGGGTATAGAGGTCCCTGACACCAGATGCAGGGCCTGCCATGAGACATCTTTGAAACTCCTTCCTCATGAAGTATGGGTCTTTGCGCATGTGACAGACCTGTCACAAAGAAATACTTCGGAAGCTTTGTAATAGTTGCGACACTTGTAGCTGAAGCCAAAGATAGCAGGAGGACGTACAGAATATTGGTAATGAATTGGCCTGGATTGTTTCTATACAGTCTTTTCTGAGCGCTTCCTATTTTTGAATTTGCATAAAGCAAAGTGTGTGTAAGATATCATCGAAATTATATCTGGAATATAAGATCGTTCAAATGGCCGCCATGGCTTTTCTGAGTGAGGCGCATCCGAAACGTCCAATTTTGCAAGACTCTGGCGCATAAAGCAGGTTAAGTTTGACCGATAGCATAGGTTATGTTGGCTCTGAGGACCGCTGTGGTTTGTGACTCATTCGAATACACATGTGACTTAACCCCACAAGAAAAAGTCTATTGGGGTTAAATCGTACGATCTTCATGGCCACCTCCACCTGAGATGATCATGCCTCATATCGCTCCGCTCGTGTAGAATATAATAATAATAATAATAATGTCTTTATTTCCAATGAAAAATAAAATGTTACATGATATTCGTCTTGTTAGTCAGAAATCCCAAGGAGGAGTTCACCCGAAGGTGCTCTACCACTCAACCCTTGCTATTTTAAATACTTATTTATTTATTTTATTTTATTTATTTATTTGTAATACAATACTCTACAGGACATAGCCCAATTACAGAGTGGGAAATAACAGAGTATAATAAATACATCACAAACAAGTGACTGTAAAGTCTACAAACACTACAAAAAATATAAACAAGTGACTAAAAAGACTAGACATTCTATATTTATTATAGGTGACAAAAAAATTATTTCAGGAAGTGGGATTTTATATTTGACAATTTGCAACTAAATATATCTAAATTATCGCTAACAGAATTTGTCACTTTACACATGGTATGGATCGGAGAATTGTCCAGAACATTTGTGCGAGATGTTTTTATATAGAAAGTACTCGGGTGTCTGGAACAGATTCTAAGAATGCAAATATTAAACTATTCTAGTAATGTTGGGCAGTCAACTATGCTTTTGATAATTTTATAGGTTAGTGCAACATTATAATATTCACGCCTATTTTCGAGACTGCAAAAGTTATGCTTTTCTAGCAATTCAGAGTGGGTTGTTCCTATTGGAGGATAAATGTCATCGGTTTTTAGGCTTGGCAGTTTTAAAAATCGATGTTGAATTGCTTCTATTCTATCAATGTGATATTGATAAAAGGGGCTCCACACAACTGACGCGAATTCTAACTTTGATCTTATGAAAGCATAGAATAAAGTTTTTAAGGTCGAAGTTTCTTTGAAATCACTACTGTTACGTGCAATTAATCCGTACAAACGACAGGAGGAGGTTACAACATTATCGATATGCCTATTAAATGATAGTGCAGTGTTAAATGTGACGCCAAGATCAGTAAATGTGTATAGTCTCACCAGGGAAACGTTTTCTATTGGATAATCAAAGATCAAGATATTCGTTTTCAAACTGTAGGACATGACCTTACATTTATCCGGGTTCAGTGACAAGTTATTTCGATAACACCATTCTACAACCCGTCCTACGTTTGCTGAGAGGTTCACACAATCATCTATGTTCTCAACGAGGCAGTACAGTTTTAGATCATCGGCATATAAAAGGAAATACACATCTGCAATATCATTAAAGAATATATTGAAGAACAACGGTCCCAGATTTGAACCTTGTGGAATACCGGAAGAAGCACTATATTCTGTAGATTTGAAACCATTGAGCTGAACATATTGTTTTCGAACCCGTAGATAGGACTGAAAGAGTGCGATTAAGGATGGAGATAGTCCAGAGGCTACCAGTTTGTTCAGTAGAATGCCAAATATTCATAATATAACTTAAAGACTAACCTAACTATTCGTAAAACCTAAATTTATATAACACATTTGGCATTTGCCAATGTGGCATAAGCTGTTTGCACGTAGCGCCGTCCTGTTAAAACCACAATTCGTTGGTGTACAGATCATCCAATTTAGGCCAAGAGATATTGGTGAACATTGACCTATAGTGCTTCCCGTTGACAGTGATGGCCTGGCCAACACCGTTCTCAAAGAAAAATTGACCGATGGCAACCCAGCCCAAAATCCACAACAAACAATTACTTTTTCGGGGCGCATTGGACGCTCTTGGATCTCATGTGGATTGATGTCGTCCCAAATTCGACAATTTTGTTCGTTCTTGTACCCATTTATCCCGAAACGGGCCTCATCGCTGCCTCGGATTCTTCTGCACATTCTCACAGACAGCGGCGATGTTTTCGGCAAATCTTGCGTTTTGTCGACGTACGGGTATTATTCGATCATTTACTGAACCAGTGGACTCAAATTCATCCACCACATAGTCGTCCTACCTCTTGGTAGGACGACTATGGCGGCCGTTAAATGGTTTCGTTGCCCAAACATAATACTCATTTTGAAAAAACAATTTCTGCGTTTGCACATGTTGTTGAATACAATAAGATAGCTGTTATCAGTTGTCAAAGTTCGGAAGTCCCTATTGGGAAACCCCATAGTAATCGTGTTACACGCACAGTTCTATTTCAACTTGAGATTTGGAAAACCCTTGTATCGAGTGTTTGCAAGAAGTGTGTAGGGTGGCTGGGAACGCCATCGTTTCGCTCAGCTAACTCTAACAAACCAAGGTCATTTGAGTGGCTAGTATGGCCATCTAATAGAAGTTACACTTTTATAGTTGGTTTCGGAAGTGGATTCGAAACCAGATTCGTAAATGTCGGTATTCACAGATGATTTCTGATTCATTCATCTCGTAGTGGGACCTTGAAGACATACTGTCTTCCATTCGGCCTTCTTATGATTTCCTCTGAAGATGCAAAATGAATGCAAGAACACCCCAATGCCATTCACGCACGTTATCACTGTACCCAGAGACGCCTCTGGTCCTAAAGACAGCTTTTTTTTTGTCAGTGATCATTTTTCGAGCGTTGTATTCGAAATACTATAAATGTTAGTTGCAGAATTTACCGCCAGCTTTTTATTCTTCACAGATGCCATAGCTTTCAGTGAGTTTTTTTCATTTCAGACACCATTGTGTTTCCTTCTGTGAGCCGTAGGCATCATGTATCTATTAAAAACAACAATCCGTTGGAATAACATACATAGATAATATAAATAGATGAGAATATACTGTTCGAGTCTATATGGACGTTTCAGACAATTCGATCTGAGAGTAGGTCATTGTGTTCAAAATGGGGCTATTAGTAAGTTTCCCCTCAAAATCTTAAAAAAACGATCCATTTCTCTCGAATGTCAACTGGTCCATCTCTCTTTGCCATAGAGGTGAGGTGGACCAGTTTATTGTCGCAATGAGGAATTCATATCCAATCTGAACTCTGCAATCCTAGATTTCTAGGATTGATGAAGTGCCCATCATCACTTAAAAACCGCGCAAATGAACTCGCACCAGTATTTTGCAGATTTATTATAAAAAAGGATTTTTCCTTCTTGTTGGGAGATTACTCGCGTTCAGCCTATTCCCAAAAAGGGCAAGAAATATCTTCCAAATAACTATAGACCAGTCGCATTGCTATCAGTGATATCAAAACTCATGGAGAAAGTCATACACCACCATATTCTCAAATATTTGGAAGGCTTCAATATCTTGAGCAGTTATGAATATGGCTTTCGGAAATAAACATCTGTCGTATGCCATCCATATTTGGAATAACGCAGTCGAGAAACAGGGAGACTCAAGAGTTGTTGCGCTTGATACTTCTAAGGCATGACCGTGTGTGGCATGAGGGTTTGCCGGCCAAACTGCAAGTGGCCGTCTCTTGAAAACGTTCACCATCAACGCTGGTGTTCCCCAGGGATCCTCATAGCATCCAACTCTCTCTTTATTATATCAACGACTCATTGAAAAACACCAAAAATTCAATATATTACTTTGCTGACGTCAGCACACTTGTCTCGTCATTCCATTTGGATTCCAGAACATCAGCTATGGAGGCACATCTTCATCGGCAGCAGGAGGTTGCATATCTTAATGAGGATCTAGGAGTGATTTCCGAACCAGAAAACTGTACACACCTCAGCAACTTTCAATGCTTTATAAAGCTCAGATCAGGCCTTCTTTGGAGTATTGATCTCATGTATTGGGCCCTGCCCCCAAACATACCCTGAAGTTGCTGAATTCCATCCAGAAAAGAGTCATCCGCCTGACTGGAGACTCGAACATCACTTGCAACCTTGATAGCCTGGAACATCGGAGAAAAGTTGGAGACTTGTCTCTCTTTTATAGATACTTCCATCTGAAGTGTTTAAGTGACTTGACACATTTGATTCCACCAATAGCGGATATCAGAAATACGCGACGGACTGTGGCTGCTCATCGTTTTGAGATTCAACTCAGTACACCTCGAACTTTGCTGTTTGAGAATTCTTTCATGTAGAGAACTGCGTTTATGTGGAATAAACTTTCTGAAAACGTTTTTCCAAATGGATTCAATCTCCAGCGATTCAAATCCAATGTGTAGTGCTTGTGTTTTCTCCTTCAAAGATGAAAAATGACACCGATGTAAAATAATACCGCCATTTCTTGACTTACGGAAATCATCAACCCAAACTTCCTGAATATTGACAGCTGCTACTAGACAGCTGATTCCATGTAAAAAACAACTGACTCATTTACTTTTAGCTAGAAGACTGGTACTAGGTCTGGCTTCGTGATCCATCTCTTCTCATGTTGAAGTTTTGTGAGTTGTTTAGTAGTGATTTCGTTAACAAGGATTTTCATCAAGGATCAACGCGATCCCGAAGCCAAAAAAAGAAGAGAGTAGTTTTGAGAAAATTTCAATAATAAAAACATTATGGAACTAGACTGAGAGGATACAGTACCTACAGAACACACATTTACCAATCTGAGCTAAACTGCTTATTCTTTTACTGATATGGCTGGCTATACATATTCTCAAGTCAGTTCAGTAAATTCACACATTCAGAATACTTATCTAAATAATTCATCACCACCACGTTTTCAACATTCGTTTCAAAATGCTGTAAGTAAGTATAACGAACGAACAATGTAGAAATAATGTATGACTGTGGTGCTAAATGAAATATGGTGATTTTGTCAACAATTGCAATGTACTATCATGCGTAACATCATCGACATACACAAAAACTGCTTTATTTCATCATATTGAAAAGAAATTCCATATATACCTTGAGGTAAGGCAATATTGAGTCCAGTCAAAATTATAGACTCTGTATATACACTCTGGAACTAATAATTTTTTCAATAATCGTAAAGATTAATATTGATTGAGTTTTCATATGATCCCATAAAATTTTGCTGTAATTGGATGCATACAAAGTACAATGTTTCATTTCCGCATATTCATCGTGCTATATTTATGTAACGGTGAGTATGAAAAATTTGCACAGCTAGTATATAGAAAATCAAATATTCAAATATGCCTTGAAGTTATCATCATTATCACTATCATTATATCTTTTGAAGCCTATTCTCAAGTGGAAGAACAGAGTGTGGAGATCTTCAACAACTGCATTCTGCTGTTTGACAAATTATCAAAATAATGTCACATTTATATCTCAAATTGAAGATCATGATTATCGTTGCTATTATTAATACCTACCCGTTAAATTCAACTGCGAATGTGTAATTTCAATATACGAGTACACATACAGTACTCGTACAATGTGCGACTCAATGAAGTTTTCAGTTCTGAGAGTCTATAGTATGGGGTTTTTCAATAAGGGCGGGTAGATGTTGAAATGGAATAAAACAAGCTGTGTGTAAGGTATTAACAAAATTATTTTTTATTTGAACAGCTCATGTATGCCATTAAGTGTGGAATATGACATCATTCAAATGCCCGCCTCGGCTTCTTACGGTGGCACGGATCCGAGTTGTCCAATTTTTAATGACTCTTCCGCATAGACCCGGCTGAATTTAAGCGATGGTCTGTGTTCTGTTCACCTTCAGGGCATCGGTCGATTGTGGTTTATTTGCATAGACCTGCGACTTCAAGAAACCCCACAAGAAAATGTCTAGCGGGGTCAAATCGCATGACCTTGGTGGCCAATTCACATCACCCCTGCGGGAGATAACCTTACCCTCAAATCGTTCATGCAAAATGTCAACCGTGGCGTTAGCTGTGTGGCACATAGCGCCGTTTTGCTGGAACCACATGTCGTCTAGGAACATATGGTTCAATTTGGGCCATAAGAAATTAGTTATCATCGTTCTGTAGCGCTCGCTGTTGACGGTGACCGTCTCACTAACGTCGTTTTCAAAAAAGTACGGACCAATTACGCCGCCGGCCCAAAATCCACACCAAACGGTAACTTTTTGAGGATGCATTATCACCTGGTGAACCTCGCGTGGGTTGGTGTCGGCCCATATACGGCAATTTTGCTTGTTAACACAGCCATTCATCCAAGAATGCGTCTCGTCACTAAAGATGATTTTTTGGCCAAAATTGGGGTCCTCTTCCAAACGATTCGAAGCCCAGTCAGCGAACAAACGGCGTTGTCTATGGTCATGAACTTTGAGCTCCTGGGTCAGTTGGATCTTGTACGGGTGTAGCCCCAAGTCCCGACGCAAAATTCGCCAAGTTGAAGTCTGCGAAAGGCCGAGTTCTTATGCACGGCGAGGAATAGACTGCCTCGGGTTCTGCTGTACACTTTCACGGACCGCGGCGATGTTCTCGGCCGATCTTGCGTTCCTTGAACGTACGGGTGTTGGCTGATTGTTTACTGAACCGGTCGTCTCAAATTTGGCCACCAAACGTTGAAGAGTCAACTGTGAAGGGCCACCACGTCTACTGTAAAATGGGCGCAATGCGCGAAACGTTTGCGTTAACGAACACTCATTTTGATAATGAAGTTTTATCATTTGAACGTGCTGTTCAATCGTGTAACTTGCCATGATTATTTGGCATAAACAACTAAATAATAAACAAAAGATTTTACAGATGTCACCAAAACAAAATGGCCGCCACGGGACGCCAAAATCTACCCGCGCCAATTGAAAAACCCATTATTTCATCATATCGTGATATTGTAAGCTTTAAGAGAGAGTGTTCAAATATATTTCAACGAAATTACCTAACTGATTTTTTGATAATAATGACAATAGTTTTCAGCCCCTGTCGAGACGAATATCTTCCAAGAAAAAAAGGATGAAATATCGAGATTTTCTCTTCGTTTTCACAGTAATAGTAGTGAGATATTTGCAGAGACTATTATCATTATCAAATTATCTGGAATAACAATTCGTTCAGACCAGTCTCATATTACCTACACAGTAGGTTGAATGGACTGACGTCTATCAGAAAACAACTACTCCCCTGGCTAATACCACGAAGGGCATTGGATTATTCCGACAGGTGTCAGTGCAGGATTCTACACTGAAGTTATTCCTGCATATGCTGTTGGCGGTAAAACTGCCGCAATAGATTTTCAATTATGGGAAAACACTTGCAGACCGGTTTCGGGCTGTTTGGCCACTCGTCAGTGCAAGCTAGTGTCCACCATCAACATGAAGTCGATGATTTCCCATAATCAATAATCGGATTCCTTTCAGGGTATCATTCCTCGAACTAGGCTGAAGTGAACGACAAACAATATATTTGTCATCGCCTCAGCTGCCTGTAAACGAGGTAACAAACCGCATATCCGAATCGCCCAAATTCCTCATATAAGGAAAAAACTCACACTTGAAGACTGGCTGTAAATCAAATTATATAAAAAAACTTTTCGTTCAGGCCAGTCTCAACTCACCTACACTGTAGGTTAATAGGGTGACACCTGCCGGTATCAATTCCGGCAATTGTATTGCCAACAGCATATGCAGGAATTACTTCTGTGAAAAATCCTGCACTGCCACCTGTCGGTTATAATCCAACGCCCTTCGTGGTATTACCCAGGGTAGTAGTTGTTCTCTGATAGGTGGCAGTCCATTAACCTACAGTGTACAGCTGATTAACGAAAAAACAGATTTTCAACAGATTTTTTTTTAAACCTCGTGAAGTATGATACAAAAAGTTGGATGAGGGTCAGAGAAAAGCCGTACCTTTACAATTTCGTTAGCAGTAATTCGTGATCAAGTCTGTCGAACGCCTTAGAGAAGTCCGTATATATGACATCAGTTGGGGATCTCCCGTCAATGTTTTCAGAAATATATTGGACAACATTGAAAAGGTTGGTGATTGTCGAGCGACCTTTCATAAAATCATGTTGAAGTGGTGTAATTTGATTGCTCAAATGATGATATACCCTACTTTAGATAAGGATTTCAAACACTTTGGAGAAACTTGGCCCTTTTTTTTATAAATTGTCCGAACTTATAGGAGTTTTTGAAAAAACGCTTTTGGATTTTCTTGTTTGAAATTTTCCTTCGTTATACGTAAATTTGATCACATCAGTAGTAGGTTTGATGACTTCCGATGGTTGAGGCTTGAAAAACTACGCTCTTTACATATCCTTACCAACATATATAAATTATTTTCAACAAAACACCCCGGTTATTTATATAACAGACTTTTTTCAGACTAACAACTATTATACTCGAAATGGCTTTGTCTTGGTCATTCCCAAACACAGCTCGACCCTTTTTACTCGTAGTTTTTCTTATATTTCCTCTGAACGAAGTGTTTCAATAATTGAAAATCTGTTGCTGCAGTTGTAAGTATCGCCAAAAGCATATGCAGGAATAACTTCAGTGGAGAATCTTTCACTGACACGTCGGATATAATCCAACGCCTTTCGTGAAAATAGTTGTTTTCTGATAGGTGTCAATCCATTGACCTACAGTGTAGAGGATTGATACTGGCCTGAACGAATTGTTCCTTTAGATGATTGGATTTAAAACCGGTCTTCAAGTCTTATACGAGGAATTGGGCAAATTTCACATATGCGGTTGGTAACCCCGCTCACAGGCAGATGAGGCGATTACAAATATGTTGTTTGTCGTTCGCTTCAGCCTTATTCGAGGAATGATACTCCGAAAGGAATTCGATTTCTGATTATGGGAAATCATCGACTTTATGTTGATGGTGGACAGTATCTTCCACTGACAAGAGGCCAAATAGCGCGAAACCGGTCTGCGAGTGTATTCCAATAATTTAAAATCGATTCCGGCAGTTGTGTCGCCGACAGCATATGCAGGAATTACCTCTGTGATGATGTATTGGATTATATTCGACACCTGTCGAATATAATCCAACGCCCTTCGTGGTATAAGCCAAGGGAGTATTTGGTCTCTGGTTGGTGTCGTTTGGTGTTATTTATTTCCAGCTTGTTGCAGACCAAAGTATGAACGTTTGCAAAGTAACTATTTTGCAATTTTAGAGTCATAGCCCTGTTCGATTTGATCATTATCCTCAGGTAGCATTTCTGTAAAGAGCCGCGTTATATATCACAGATCTCTCTTATTCGACCATAAAAAATTTAATGCTTTCTTTGGTCATAAGTTATTAAACCTGTTCGCTTGTTTTTGTTGATTTCATTGTCGACAAATCTCGAAATTCCAAGTTTTCATCCACTGATTCATAACAGGAAAGTAAAAAGTTACTTGAATCGTATATTTTGAATTCAAAAATATTATAAAGGCCACGATTTAACATAATTTTTTCTATCACCAGGATGGACAATTGGTTTAGAAACACATTATCGCTTATTACTATATACATTTTTGTTCACTCTACAGTCTATATCTTAGGCTTAAAACCTTTTTCGTATATAATGACTTTTCTGAAGGCAATTTTCCAATCAATAGCACTGATAATTCCGAACATTTACAAGCATAATCGACCGTTGAAAACTTTTTCAAATAATAGTAATTTCCATATCTAGAATCCGGTTAGTCAACCTTTTCTATTTTCCCATTTCGTAAATTAACTGTTTCCATGTTATAATCAACAGTTGATAAGATAAAGATTGTAGACAGTATACTATCATCGTTTCTAGGAGTTACTATAGTCAATAATACAAGTGGTATATATGCTTCCCCAATTAACGATAGACAACAATTGTGTAATGCATTTTTTCTCCTTTAATAATAATAATATCTGGAATAATTATTACAATAACTTGGGAACAGCTGTATCAACTCGACGTGAAAACACAAAATGATGCCTTTCCATCCCAAATCATCCGTTTCACGGTGGTACTTCCTCCGACAAAATCTGTTTTTCCGTTAACCGACTGTCGCACCCCTACGAACGACAACCCTCAGAAGTGAAGTCTTACTTTTTAACGTGTGATTCCTAACACGGGTCGGACGATAGCAAGTAAAAATCGATTGTTCAGCATGGGGCTTGAACCACCGACCAACACGGTAGTCATTTCGAGTAAGTGCACAAAGCACCCACGTCGAACCGACCGGTAGAATTACTCTTTAACATTTGCTTACATGTTGTGACTGGATCAAAAAATATCGATAAACTGGCTTCGAAAAATGCTTGTCTGACGCTCGACAGTTTATTGAGAAAAGCAACTAAACAGTCAATACAGTCTGCCAAAAGCCGGTATGAAACAAATTCCTTTAATACCATGATTGATTCTGTGATAAGCAATATGGATTCGAGATTTATATCTTTAAATGAACTCTTTGAAAATTTTGGTTTTCTCTATGACTTGAACAAGTTTGAAAAAAATCCAAAAGAGGAAAGTCAAGATTTTTACACAATCCTGCAAGGAGGTGAGAGCAACGACTTCCAACCTTACGAGTTTTATGAAGAACTACAAAATATGATCCCGAAATTACCAAACTCATTTAAGACGTGATACATTAATAGCAAAGTTAAAACATTACGGACTCAGTAACCATGTAATAACTTTTTTTATCTCATATTTGAAGAAAATAATACAGCATGTCACCTATGGAGGAGAAAAATCTGAAATGTTTTTGGCAGGGTCGGGAGTACCCCAAGGGTCCAACCTAGGCCCATTTTAAAGTTCATAAATGACCTCCCGAAAAAAATGTTATCGGACTGCTTGCTATACGCTGACGATTTCAAAATGCTTATAACAATCACAGACCTAAATGACTATTTGGAACTCCAAAATGATATACAGGGCTATTCAAATTCGTTTCTGTACATGGGGATCTCGTAAACGATAACAGATAGAGTGTCAGTTAAATTGTGGCAAAGTTGTGTATTTTAGAGACCTATTCAATGATGTAAAGAAATCGGATATAGCTCTTTTGGTTCAAAAAAAAATCCCAAATTATTTTTTTGCCTATGTCTTCTTTAGTAGCAGACATATTGAAAATCTGTCCATATTTTGCTATTGGCACTTAATGTGGGCTCTGAGAATATATCCATAAATATTTTATACAGGGTGTCATCTGATTTGGGCCACCCCCATCTTCGAATTTGTAAATACGGACCTGTATTTTTTTGTAGTTTTTGGATAGTAGACATTCATTTCATACTGAGAAATTGTATTCAATTTTATATTTCGGGATGTTTCGGTAATATTCCATTATAATTGTGTGAAATAATCCCTTTTAAATTACGGCCCTAGAAATTGGTTGACTGAGTTGAATAAAATCATAATAGCAAATTTCACGTATGTATCGTAGAGTTTTTCGAGAGTTTTTTTCATTTTTAGGTACCTATTCATATTTTTTTTCATTGCTCTTAGCGTTTTCTACAATGAACTTCGAATAAGAAAACCTTTTATGATTATTTGAAACATATCTACATCAAAAATATATTATATATGTTTCAATAAGCAGAAAAAAAAATTATAGCAATAATAACATCAGAAACGAACACTATAATTGTAATGAAAATTACATGAAGTAATTGAAGTAATTTATATAGGTACCCAAAAAAATTATTGGCGCAATAAATGTTCGAATTAGAGTCCTTCCATTTTGAGACATTTTTAAACTCGGTTTTTCATATAATTTATTGCCCTTAATACACTTAATACACTTAATCATTCAAAATCCTCAATCTCGAGTCTTCCACATTTTCTATCTCTCTGCCAGCGTAAATTCTATTTTTCAATGTCCCCCATAAAAAATTGTCCAAAATAGTAAGATCTGGTGATCTTGGAGACCATCTTATTTTCCCATTATTTGTCTCAAAATGGAAGGACTCCAATTACTTCATTTCAATTTTCATTACAATTATAGTGTTCGTTTCGGATGTTATTATTGCTACCATTTTTTTCTGCTCATCAAAACACATATAATATATTTTTTTAGATATGTTTCAGATAATCATAAAAGGTTTTCTCATTCGAAGTTCATTGTAGAAAACGCTCAGAGCAATGGAAAAAATATGATTAGGTACCTAAAAATGAAAAAAACTATTGGAAAAATCTACGGTACATAGGGAGACGTGAAAGTTGCTATTGTGTTTTTATTCAACTCCAGGCCGTGATTTAAAAGGGAATAATTCACACAATTATAATCGAATATTACCGAAAAATCCCGAAATATAAAATTTCATTTCATTTCTCAGTATGAAGTGAACGTCTACGATTCAAAAACTACAACAAAAAATACAGATCCGTATTTAAAAATTCAAAGATGGGGGTGGCCCAAGTCAGATGACACCCTGTATAAAAGATTCATGGATATATTCTGAGGGCCCACATCAATTGTCATTAGCAAAATGTGGACAGATTTTTAATATGTCTGCGAATAAAAAAGATATAGGCAAAAAAATAATTTGGGATTTTTTGGTTTTTCCTGTAAATCTCCAGAACCAAAAGAGCTATATTCAATTTCTTTACAGCATTGAATAGGTCTCTAAAATACGCAACTTTGCCATAATTTAACCGATACTCTATCTCTTATCGTTTATGAGATCCCCATGTACAGAAACGAATTTGAATAGCCCTGTAGATAAAATAACTAATTGGTCCAAGGATAATACATTACCTCTCAACATTTCTAAATGCAAAGTTATGACGTTCAGCAGAAGTAAGATTCCACATCAGTTTGTTTATATAATGCAGAATACAGTTTTAGAAAGAGTTCAAGAAATACGTGAGCGATATCACTGATGAAGCTAATAAACGACTAGGTTTCTTCCACTTCCACTTATGAATTTACAGACACACACAGTATAAAATATTTGTTTAATACAATTATTCGGAGTAAATTAGAATATGCTAGTAATATATGGGAACCTAATCATGAAAAATCTAAGCAGATTTTAGAAACAATAGAAAACAAATTTCTGAAATGATTTTGAAAAATACGGCAATTCGTCAGGTGTTATGTTCTATAGACCAATCAGAGATGAATTTTACATAGAATTACTAGAAAACAGAAGGATTATAAAGGGTATACTTCTCTTAAGAAAAAAATTTGGTGGCCACGTAGATAGCATTTTTCTCACCAGTCCAATCCGCTTTTCTGTTCCGCTGCCGCGACAAATTACCTTTCATGTCAATCAACATAAATCCCCTGTTGACAGAATTTGTTTAATGTATAATAAAAACACAAAGATCCTCAGGTTTGATATCTTTGAGTTATCATATTCAAAACTAAAATCTAACGTAAGAGAGATTTTCAATTCCTGATTCTGCTGACGACTGTAAACGTACCTACATTCACATCAGTTCAATAGTTTTTTTTGTATTGGCATTATTATTAGTCTCATTTTTGTAATCTGATATTCCTAGCTTTCCCTTTTCTCTATTTTTTTTTTCATTTTTATTCAAAACTTGTACATGTAGCTACTAAGAAACATATTACTGGGCTCTGCCTGTTTGTTTCGGAATAAATAGATAAACAAATAAATACAAAATGTCTTCTGCTGAAAGGAGCTTGTCAAAAGTGAAACTAATAAAAAAGTATTTAAGAAACATAATGGGTCAAGAAAGACTTTCAGCTTTGGCAGTTTTATCTATTAAAGCAAATATGGCATCAAATATAAATTACAAATCAAAAATTAGGGACTCCAGTAAAACCAAAAGTAGAAACTTTTTGTTTCTTCAATTCATTCTTTCATTGTATTATGAGTTCGACTTGTGTATCTGTGTGTAGGTCTGCGGCACTGTAGCTCCTATACTAGTAGACCAATTTTGATGCGGGTTTTTCATTTAATATCTGATTTTGTTGTCTCCAGTCGTTTAAAAGTTACCAGCTCGTTTCCATGATTATGAAGAGGAATCATGCATTGAATTATGGTTAACAATACATCCACTTGACTGAACGAAATAAAAATTCGATATTTTTGAGAGTACAATAACATTTTTACTTTGATTTGATGCTACAACCAGAACAGTTTGTAAATGACCTCAGCAACTTACAGCAGACGTGACGAGTACGGCGGCCTAGACATGATGGTTTTTATTACTTTCGAGTCAGTGTTTTTTGTTATCTTTGATTCTGTTGTTGTACATAAGTAAAAATTTTGGTGTTTCATAATGAATAAAAAATTGTTTAACTTAAAACGTTTTTTTTATTTTATAAACCCTTCTTCTTGCACCATCTGCCCAAGCCCTAATAAATGAATCATCAACAACAATAACAAATTCACTTCGGCAATCTGACCGTATGAAAAAACAAACAAGAAGATAAAACGTTCAGTTTGAATAGTGCCATGAAGATGATAGCACAGTCTGCAATCAGATGCGCTTGCATATAATAATCAGAAGTTATTAAAGCTTCAAATCCTTTTTGTGAACTTTGTGAATAAGTGTTGATATGAAAACATTGAAATAAAGGAAAACTAGTTGCATCGGCTTCGACATACTTTAATAACCATATATAAACTCTACCCATTTGCATATCGAGAAAGTCTAGTTGACAGTGCGGTGCGAAGTGCTCTAATAAGACAATATACATTTGAATATTAGTTTGAAGTTTTGGTTGGTTTCCGGGTTTTGACGTGGTCTTCTTTGGTGACAATCTCCAAACGTTTCAACTGCAACTGCAGCAGACATCTTCAATGCCGTGGTCGAAGTACGTATCAGCTGAAAGACCACTACAGATCCTGGAAACCAACCAAAACATTGACGCCAGCCGTGAAAGCCTACGTTCCTATATTAGTTTGAAGTTTCAGTTGAAGTGTTTGTTTTTATTGTCAGTGTAGCAGTGAAATAAGGTTAAGTTTAATTGATCACTATAGTGAGTTATTGTCAAAATCACGGGGGGAAACGTGACAATATAATACTAATTATTCATTACATTCATTAAATTTTTGTTTCTCGCAATATAAGTAAGTTTCGTTACCAAAATGTTTAGAGAACCAAATAGGTTTACTGAAAATGTCTGATTGGAAAATCCTCTTTGATTTTCATTTGAAATACATTTTTTTTTGCCTTTCCTATATTCTATATGAAATGTTTTTTTTTGTTTTCCATTTTTATCTTTCCATTCAATTTACCTCATTAAACGTGTCGTTTAAAAGATAAAACATGTTTTTTGTATTGTTTTCGATGTTGATTGCTTTGTTATTTTAGGAAGTTTATATTTAAAGAAATTGCGTTCGATAATATTCATAAAATCCCTTGATACAATGTGAATCTCTTTTGCATTCTATAAATTTTAATTGTTGATTGCAGGTGAGTATGAAATTCAGAGAACGATAAAATTAGCATTTTCGAAAATTTTCATTTCACTGTTTCAGAAGGTATTCAAGTTGGGTTTGTATCACGACACCCTGTAGGCAGGTTTCGCTTCCTGCAATCAGTCAAATTTATCTGGTAAGTGGTTTTCGGAAACCGAGCTATTGATAAAACCGCCAGCAGTTGCGAATCGGCCCCATTATCAACTTGGTTCTTCAGATCGACAATATGAAGATATTTTTATACTTGGTTGTCGTAATTTTATTTCCAGGTGAGATTTTAATTTATTCATTCTAAATTAACCTTCTTTCTTTCACGAACATATGAATCCTTTTACTTTTGAAGTTGGGGCGTTCAAAATATAATTGAGAAGTGTGTGCTGTTAATTATATTGTGTGTGGATAGATTTCAAAACACGACTTGAATACTAGGTTCATCAAGACTATTTGAGAGTTTCTTGTTACATTGCTACAGAGTGTCCTTTTTTACCATTTTATTTTTTTATCCTATAAACCGTGTTCATTTTCAGAAAATGTCGGTATTAAATGGTTTATGTGATTTATAAAAATCTTACCAGGCATTGCGGATAATTCCAGAACACTGAGAAAAAATATAATAACCATTTTTGAAATTTTGGTAGTACAAAAGCTTAATTGATTTAAGTAATGCAATGATGGCGTCGATTTAAAAATATATTTATCATCATTCAACATTCAACAATCTTAACTTTTCGCAGGCTAAAATCTGCCTTCTTAGATTTTTCCAAATCTGAAGACGGAGGAAGATTGTAGGAAGTGAAATATCCGAAGAATTTCGAAAGCTTTTCAATAGAAAATTCATTATGGGAAAAAGTTACTTCAAATTAATATTTTGTTTCCGTTCTAGTGAAAGTTGAATGCTACGACGATATCCAATACTTTCGAAGTAGTTCCCTGGATTTCTCTAAAATTTCTATTTTTTGTCACCTAATTTTGTTCTTCGTTCAAAAATAACGTTATTCGAAAATCGGAAATGTCAAACAATTATTTTTGTAGGGCTCACTATGGGCAACAAAAATTTGTAAAATGGCGCTTTTTATTGTCAACCGCAAACTGGTAACTTCAGTTAGCAACTTTTTAATCACAAGAATAAAAGACATTATTTCCCATGAAAAACTATACAGGGTCGCTGATATGTATGGAAACGGTCGATTATCTCTTAAAGTAAGTTAGCTAGCAAAATGTTAAGATACAAAAATTTTAGGGTTTATCAAAATCTATCAAACTGAATAAAAACATACAGGATCAATCAAAAAGTCTTAAAGAAATAAAGTTGTTTTTTTCTTCAATAGAACACCCTATATATTATTCCATATTTCAATTTTGCTAGAAATTTTGAACCAAATTGATATAGCACATCATTTTGAATATAACTTTTTACTACTCTCAAATTCATTAAAGAAAAAGCTCGAACAGATAAATATTTTTTATGAAAGTCACATAAGGTGGAGTATGTGGATATGATTATAATTCAATTATAATTTTTTTACAGAAAATACAAAAGCATAATTGTTCAGGGTTGATAAAAATTCATGAAACGATAAAATGTTTTTCTTAATGAATGTCCAGAATATTTAGAATTCTATGAATACAATAGTTATGCCAGGAGAGAAAGAGAGAAAACAAGTTTTAATAAACAACAAATATTTACTTTGGAATTCTGTTTAATAATGTGTTCAAAGTGTTTTCCATTTACCTAATGACAGTAATGAACTCGCTGAACAAAATTTTGTAGTGAATCTAAAATCATGTGGGGAGGAATGGTAGAAATTTCATGCCTTATTCTTTCTTGCAACTCTCCGATATTTGGCGGCCTATTATTCTAGACTACATTTTTTATGTGACCCCATAGAGAAAAGTCAAGTGGGGTCATATCGGGAGACCTAGCTGACCATTCAATTGTTCCCCTGCGTCCAATCCATTCATCAGGAAAAGTTCCATCTAGATATGGAACACGTACCACACGTCCAAAATGTGGAGGAGCACCATCTTGTTGAAACCATATTTATTCTGCCGGCAATTTGGGATAGTTATTATTCGAGAATTATTGTCTAATCTCTGGAATAATATGCTGTTGTAAAATCAATGAATATCGTTCAGAGGTCAATCGGTAAATAAAATAGGGTCCTATGACGTGTCTACCAATAATGCCACACCATTCATTTACTTTTTGTGGCCGATGAGAGTGAATTTCCTCCATCAAATGTGGACTTTGGTCTGACCAACACCTACAGTTGTGGCGATTTAACGTGCCCGTTTGAATAAAATGTAGATTCGTCAGAAAGCAATATGTGGTTGACAAAGTTGCATCTGATTCAGCCATAATAACTTCACAGAACTCGATTATACGATCAAAATCGTTTTCACTCAATACTTGTACCAAATAAATTTTATTTGGATGCAATTTTTGCAGTTTTGCAATTTTTTTGAATGGAATGTCGACTCACTACTTGGTCACAACTTCTTCTTTTATCACCGTATCCGATGATCATTATAATTTCAATACGCTTAGTATCAGTCAAACGTGCCATTTTGCGCGAAAATTATTGACACTAAATGTATTTTTGACATGCGTTGTCAAGATCATCACTGTTGGACAAAAAAACGACGCTGCGTTGTTATGGAGTTGGAAACTTTCGAAAGGAAACTTGATGGACTGTAAACTTAACGCACTAAAACATTTTTGGGTAATTTATCAGAAAGTTATTTTCAAAATTCGATATCTAGAAAACGGTTGAATTTAGGAAATGATGCTCTATATCAATTTTGTTCAGAATTTCGAGCAGAATTGAAATATGGAATAGTATACAGTGTGTCTCACTTCTCATGGAAACACCCCCGTATCTTCCAAAATGCACCTACCACCTGAATGGGGTTGGCCAAAGTGATATACACTGTCCGCCACTCGCGATGGAACACCCCATTTTTACGGTAAAACATATTAGGGAGCAAAATAGACTCAAAATTCCTTCAGATTCGTGATCAGGACTACCAACTTACTGCGAATACACTTTTTTCCTGAAAAAATTTCAGTCCTGAAAAATCCGAATTTGTCTCACTTCTTATGGAAACACCCCCGTATCTTTCGTAATATTCGAGGTGGAACGATGAAACTCTCAGGACTGATGGAAACGCTCAAAATGCACCTACCACCTGAATGGAGTTGGCCAAAGTGACATACACTGTCCGCCACTCGCGATGGAACACCCCATTTTTAGGTAAAACATATTACGGCGCAAAATAGTTCGCTTCCAATACCTGAACCCCTTCATTCTATCTGGAGAGTACTCTCAGGTATAAAAGATCCTCGTTAATGTTTTGATGTCAAAACCAAAAAAAAATCTACTTCAATTATTACGGAAGATACGGGGTGTTTCCATGAGAAGTGAAACAAATTCGGATTTTTCAGGACTGAATTTTTTTCAGGAAAAAAGTGTAATCGTTGTGAGTTGGTAGTCCTGATCACGAATCTGAAGGAATTTTGAGCCAATTTTGCCCCCTAATATGTTTTACCGTAAAAATGGGGTGTTCCATTACGAGTGGCGGACAGTGTATATCACTTTGGCCAACCCCATCCAGGTGGTAGGTGCATTTTGAGCATTTCCATCAGTCCTGAGAGTTTCATCGTTCCACCTCGAATATTACGGAAGATACGGGGGTGTTTCCATAAGAAGTGAGACAAATTCGGATTTTTCAGGACTGAAATTTTTTCAGGAAAAAAGTGTAATTGTAGTGAGTTGGTAGTCCTGATCACGAATCTGAAGGAATTTTGAGCCAATTTTGCCCCCTAATATGTTTTACCGTGAAAATGGGATGTTCCATCGCGAGTGACGGACAGTGTATATCACTTTGGCCAACCCCATTCAAGTGGTAGGTGCATTTTGAGCATTTCCATCAGTCCAGAGAGTTTCATCGTTCTAACTCGAATATTACGGAAGATACGGGGGTGTTTCCATAAGAAGTGAGACAAATTCGAATTTTTCAGGACTGAAATTTTTTCAGGAAAAAAGTGTAATCGTAGTGAGTTGGTAGTCCTGATCACGAATCTGAAGGAATTTTGAGCCTATTTTGCCCCCTAATATGTTTTACCGTAAAAATGGGATGTTCCATCGCGTGGCGGACAGTGTATATCACTTTGGCCAACCCCATTCAGGTGGTAGGTGCATTTTGAGCATTTTCATCAGTCCAGAGAGTTTCATCGTTCTAACTCGAATATTACGGAAGATACGGGGGTGTTTCCATAAGAAGTGAGACAAATTCGAATTTTTCAGGACTGAAATTTTTTCAGGAAAAAAGTGTAATCGTAGTAAGTTGGTAGTAAGTAAGTGAGTAAGGTAGTAAGTGAGTTGAAAAAAAAGCAACTTTATTTCTTCAAGACTTTTTGACCAATCATGTATAATTATTTTTTATTTAGTGTGATAGATTTTGAAAAACCCTAAAATGATGAATGACATCGCTTCAACTTTTTTCTGAAAAATTGATTATTAATTCGTTTTTTGAAGAAGTAGGTACAGTTTCAATCAATGTCATTTTGAAGTTTTGAATTTTCACAGTTCTATTGAATAGAAGAATAGAATTGATTAGATGAATATCGGTATTGTAATGAAAATAATTCATCAGAATATTCATCAGTTATTTTTTCAACAGGACCATTTTACTGTTGGTTGCAGGTTTCCAAATTTTGAATTCTTGGGAAGGATCAACTCATGAATACAAAGTTGACGGAATCCCGTGTGTTGAAGAAATTAGTTAAGTAGTTGACAATTTTGTCAGAAATGATCTAAAAATGGAAACTCCCTTTTATGAAGTTTTCTGAAAGATATATCGCAAGAATATTCAAATCTTTTATCCAAGATGAAGCAAATAGTCTTCCATAACGCATTCGAGTATTATTGATGAGTATAGTAAGATAGTAATAATAGATTTCCGAATTGTAATGAGTGAAAATAGAAGATAAAGCACACTATGAAAATCAATGATCGAATCCGTCATGATTATGTCAAAAATATGGGTAATTGCTGTTCGTGCGGAAAAGGTAGTCCTTATCTGTACGTCCCTAATATCCTTCACTATGATTGATTGTGATATTTTCAAACAAACCCCAAATTACACAAACTAACAGAGGAAAACATCGAGAAGGAAAATACTTACAGAATATTTTTGTTTTAGGACGGAAATCCCAAAATTGGAACTACGATAGATTTGGTGAGTACAAACAAAGGGTTAAATTTAACTTTGTGGGACACTTTTGTATTTCCGCGATTTATTTGAGGAATGATGAATACATGATGGCTGAAAATTACAACAGTTTTTATAGTAGGCTCAATTCGAGATACAGCGTGACAAAGTATGTATGATATCATATCTCACCTTTTTTTTTCTTTTCCTGATTGATTCGGCTGTTGATGAATTTCCATAGTAATTTCAAAACTACACCTCACGATTTGATCTCTATAAATTTTGTGGAGATCAAATTGTGAGATTTAGTTTTCGAAAAAAAAATCTCACCTTTCTTTAACAACAATAAACGACTTTCATACACGTTTCAGTTACTAGATCCCTTTTACACCATAATACACCTTTTATCATCTTTTTACATTCAATTATCGCCAAATTTCTTCTAACTTGAGTGGAGTTTCATAGTTCGTCTGATGCTTGGACAAATAACACTGCTCGCATTTGTAAATTAAATAAAATTTCACAATCAGGTTCAGAAAATATTGAAACTTTGAAACTATATTTTTGTATGGTTCTTGTTTATTAGATTTTGACGTTGATACCTCAGATGAAAACAGTAGATGACATGGATCGATGGAATATTGAAAAATATCGATACGAGTATTTGTTGAATCATTGATGCCTGGTTACACTTTTTCACCTATCACTAACCGCTATTTGGATTTTGGGGCGTGCGCAAAATGCGAAAACTGAATAAAAATATTACACTGAGTCAGTGTAAAAGCCACAAAGCCACCTAATTCGTTTGTTCCGGTCGTCATATTATAAAATATTTCACGTTGGATTTGAATCGCTGGAGATTAACTCCATTTGGAAAAATGTTCACCGGAAGTTTATTCCACATAAACGCAATCCTCCAAATGAAAGAGTTCTCAAACAGTGAAGTTCGAGGTGTACTAAGTTGAACCTCAAACCGATGAGCAGCCACAGTCCGTCGTGTATTTCTGATACGTCCCGCTTTTGGTGGAATCAAGTGTGCCAAGTCACTTGAACACTTTCCGTGAAAGTATCTATAGAAGAGAGACAAATCTCCAACCTTTCTTCGATGTTCTAGGCTATCAAGGTTGCAAGTGATGTTCGCGTCTCCAATCAAGCGGATGGTTCTTTTCTGGATAGAATTCAGCAGCTTCAGGTTTTGTTTGGGGCAGGAGCTCCATACATTTGAACAATACTCCAAAGAAGGTCTGATCTGAGCTTTATAAAGCATCAAAAGTTGTGGAGGTGTGTACAGTTTTCTGGTTAGGAACAGTGTTTCAATCCTTCGAGAAGCGGCTTTTGTAATTTCAGCGACATGATTATGCCAAGACATATTGGTGTCAATTTTAACCCCCAACAAACTTATCTAAACAGAAAGTGGAATTATCTGACCTGACATTACTTTCCTGGGGACTTGCACCCCAATTCGAAATAAATTCTAGATCCTCATTAAGATATGCAACCTCCTGCTGCCGGTGAAGACTTGCATCTGCCGCCGATGTCCCGGAATCCAAATGGAATAACGAAACAAGTGTGCTGTCGTCAGCAAAGCAATATATTTGATTCTTGGTTTTTTCCAATAAGTGGTTGATATACAATAAAAAGAGGGTTGGAGACAATATGGATCCATGGGAAACACCAGCGTTGATGGTAAAAGTATCTTATAATGTTATCCACATTGGTGCTGAAGAGGCTTTAAGGCAAGTGTTTCATTCCGAAACATCGATGCATTCAGAATGACAGTGTTCCATCTAAGTGAAATTTTACCTCTCTCAATTTTACCTCTTTCATATACTATATTGTGTAGCAATCCTGTGAATGATATCTGATTCAATTCCATAACGAATGATTGGAGTACAAACTGAATAAAGTATTTTTTCTTTCGTGTAATTCAATGTTCATATGAAAGTACTTGCGTTGAGACGGTTTTTTCTTCCAATTTGTGTCTGAAAGTGATACACCCATTTCCTTGCTACACCCATTTTCTTGCTAGCTCCATAACTATTTTTTTTTTGTTCTAGATAACTGGCCACTAGAATGTAGGCTGGGCAAAAGTCAATCGCCAATACCAATAAATAAAGATGATGTGGTGAAGCAGACCATGCCGTTGTTTAATTTTATCAATTACGATATCCCATTGACCGCCACACTCGATAATACGGGAGCAACAGGTGAGAATATTTTTTTAAGACGTTTAATTATTATTTTTATATGGCTGACCTTATTTGTGTAGGAGACCATTTTTTTTTCGTAGGACCATGTTGGTTGAATAATAACGTGAAACTGAGAAATATGTGTAATAAAAAGAAAAAATTATATCAAATGTTGTTACAATATAAAACAGAATTCAAATATTTCTATAATTCGAATGAAACCTACCCAAGTAACATATTTTCATTCAGATATTATAGTCACATCATTCATAACTCATGACTTTTGATTTGTTGGATTTATTGCTGCTCGGAATAGCGGAATAACCATTAAACAATTGAAAATTTGAGAAATAAATTGAGTTTACTTGATCTGAACAAATCAAGTATGTATGCAAAAAGTCAAACCAAGCATGTTTCGCTATTTACAGGCTAAAATATACCCTGAGCAAAGAATCTCTAGTCAATGTTTTTATTAAGCTCTTGCTCATTTAACAATTAGTTTGCAACGGAAAAAAGCCGGATATTCACTAATCAAAAAAGAATAATACGACTGATCAAAGCATCTAAAAAACAATTTGTTCAGGACAGTCTCAACTCCCTACACTGTAGGTTAATGAACTAACACGTATCAGAAAACAACTACTCCCCTGGCTAATACCACAAAGGGCGTTGGATTAATCCGACAGGTGTCAGCGCAGGATTCTTTACTGAAGTTATTCCTGCTGCGATACAACTGCCGCAATAGATTATCAGTTATTGGAACACACTTGCAGACCGGTTTCGGGCTGTTTGGCCACTCGTTAGTACAAGGTAGTGTCTATCATCAACATAAAGTCGATGATTTCCGATAATTGAAAATCGAATTCCTTCAGAGTTCATTCTTCGAACTATGTTGAAGTGAACAACAAACAGCAGGTTTGCCATCGCCCCATCTGCCTGTGAACGAAGTAACCAACCGCATATCCGAAATTTGCCCAATTCCTGGTATAAGGAAAAAAAAATGTTCACATATTGTCTATGGCTATAAATCAAATCATCTAAAGGAACAATTCGTTCGGGCCAGTCTGATTCGTTGTATTCTGATAGGTGTCAGTCCAATAACCTACAGTGTAGGGAGTAGTGTAGGTAGCCTGCAAAATTTGAACATTCAACTTATTTTTGGAACAGTTCACGTATTATAGAAGATTGAAAGTGTTAACTTGTTTCAAAACTTATATTTGAATCATATAATTATGTTTCGATTACTTATATGAACATTTGAAATATATTCTTTGGAAGAATATACAGGGTGTAACTGAATAAGTGTAAAACATTTGAAGAGGTGATTCCTCATCGAAAAAAAGACAGGATCTTTCATATAAAGAAACTTCATTGGAGCATCCCTTGTTAAGATACAACCCCTTAAAGGGGGTACATAAAATTTGTATAACAATTTTTTTCACAAGCACTGAAAAAGTTACAATATTGAAATTAACCTGACGTTTTGTACTACCAAAAAGACACTTAGCCAGAAATTTATTTGGTTTACCCCATGGTTGTAAGAGGTGGAAAACGCAACCCCTAAAATTTATTTCCAATGTAACTTTTTGTCTTATTATTTGTTTTCCATTTGAAAATTTATTTCCGATAGCCTGTTTCGTTCTAAAAAAAATGTCTCTTGGGTTTTTTGCCCAAAATAAACCAGTTCGCAGCAAAAAATTATTTTACGAACCACTACAGAGATACATCGTCATAAATGCGAACTGGATTTATTGTTATTTTGTAGTTAGTACCTGCATTAAACGATTGAAGGGTAATAAACAAAATTAATTTATTAATAACAAAACACACAACATGTAGAAATCATAGTAAATGTTCAATATGTCTACCTTCAGACATTACGCATGCGTCTAGACGTCGGCGCATTGAGCCATGTATTCGCTCAAATATTCCTGGAGTCTCTCTGATTACCCTGCACGCATCGATGATCGGGTTTCTTAAGTCCTCTACATCGCGAACAGGAGTACGATAAACCAAATTCTGTAAATCGCCCCAAATAGAGAAATCGAAAGAATTGAGATCCGAGGATCGAGCGGGCCAGTTCTGTGGTCCTCCTCGACCTATCCACTGATTTGCATATGTTTCAGTTAAATGCTGACGTGCTACTTGACTAAAATGGGCGGAAGCCCCATCATGCATAAAAAACATATCCCTTCTGACGCCCAAAGGAACTTCCTCCAGCAGTACTGGATGCACTTCTTTTAAAAATTGAACGTATGCCTTACTATTTAATCGAGGAGGTAGAAAATGAGGCCCAATTAAATCATCCCCAATAACTCCGAGCCACACGTTAAGAGAAAACTGTTCTTGATGGTTAGTTTCGACAATAGCGTGAGGGTTTTCATCAGCCCATATGTGGTAATTCTGAAAATTAATAATCTTGTCCCGAGAAAAACTACATTCGTCTATGAATTCTATTATCTTCAGAAAGTCACAATTTCTTCTAATCATTTCCAGCATCCAATTGCAAAATTCAAGACGGTTTGGAAAGTCTCGCGATAACAGTGCCTGTACTCGTTGCAGATGGTAAGGGTATAAGAGTTGTTCCTTTAAAATTCGAAATACCGTCATATGATCAACATTGAGCTGGAAAGAAATTTTTCTAGTACTGGTAGTAGGTTGTTCTGCAATCAAATTAAGTACTGCTGTCATCATCTGGCATTCCTCAAACTGCTTTTTGCTGCAGTTTGAGGAGTGCCAGATGATGTACCAACTGTCGAAAGCGCTGGCAGATAATTAATAGAAGATATAAAGCTTCAAATCCTTTTTGTAGAATTTATTATTGAAATATATATATATATATATATATATATATATATATATATATATATATATATATATATATACATACGATAAACATATCGTCCATACAAACAAGCAAACAACAAATAAAAAAAACTAGGAATTAGCAAAATATTCACTAATGTCATAAAAGCAGGACTCCGCTGAATATTTTTTCAAACTTGTTTTGTATTTATTAATATTTTTTTCGTTTTTGATATTACTTGGGCAATGATTGAAAAATCGTATTCCATTATATTTAGGTCCTATCTTTTTTTCGATGAGGAATCAACTCCTTAAATGTTTTACACTTATTTAGTTACACCCTGTATTTCCAGATAACGTACCAACTACCAACTACCAACTGTCGAAAGCGCTGGCAGATAATTAATAGAAGATATAAAGCTTCAAATCCTTTTTGTAGAATTTATTATTGAAATATATATATATATATATATATATATATATATATATATATATATATATATATATATACATACGATAAACATATCGTCCATACAAACAAGCAAACAACAAATAAAAAAAACTAGGAATTAGCAAAATATTCACTAATGTCATAAAAGCAGGACTCCGCTGAATATTTTTTCAAACTTGTTTTGTATTTATTAATATTTTTTTCGTTTTTGATATTACTTGGGCAATGATTGAAAAATCGTATTCCATTATATTTAGGTCCTATCTTTTTTTCGATGAGGAATCAACTCCTTAAATGTTTTACACTTATTTAGTTACACCCTGTATTTCCAGATAACGTAACACAGCTCCAGATAACGTAACGTAACTGGCTGGTAACTCAATCGCCACAAAAGAAATAACCAGGAAAGGAATTTCTGGCAAAAACATAATAATCTGCACTAACAGCAGACAAGCCCTATTAGCCTTGAACAGACAACGTGTAACCTCAGGGCTAGTACAAGAGTGTCACCAAGATTTAGCCAAAGCCTCGGTAGATAATAACATCCTGGGGTGGGTTAAAGGGTACGACAGGAGTAAAGGTAATCGCATTGCCGACTCTTTAGCCAAGAACGCGGCTGGACTAAGAATTTTAGTACCCAGTGGCACCTGCGGCCTGATGACTTCGACAATTGCGGAACTAGCCACCCATGCTCAATCCCTAAAGAGATGAGATGGAATCAAAGGATGCAATCTTGCCAGGATTACCCTGGGCAACCCTGGGAAGCTGGCGCCGAAGAAATCTCTGGCGATGACCAGGAAAAATCTACGCTTAACAGTAGGATTTCTGACTGGCCACTGTCAACAAAGGAACACCTCCATAATATGGTGCTAGTGGACACACCTCTATGCAGGATGTGTGAACAGGAAGATGAGACTGTCAGGCATGTCCTATGCGAGTGTCCGGAGTTATCGTCAATAAGAGAGTGTGTGGTCGGCGAGTCTTGGCCTACACCTGCCGATATAAAGGAAATATCTCCCAGTAACCTGTCCCCTTTCCTGGAAAGGACAGGATAGACGATGACCTAGGAGGACAACTCCTCGGGAGTACAATGGATCCCATGTGGCCTAAGTGCTGTGGGCTTACACTCATCCTCCGTACTCTACAGATACAGAACAGATAAGACAGCTAAAATTGAGATTTTACGTTGACATTAGAGAACACAGTCACCTGCTATATTACTGCAGAAAAAAAAGGAAAATTCGAATTCCATGAAAACTGCTAATAAATATTTCACAGCGAAAGTAAAACCCTGCTTATTATTTTCCAATTGTGGGCTTCTCGAAATCAAAATTAAGGTTTTTCATTAACTCAGCTTTCTTGGTGCAGCCTAGATCTCCCACGTACTACAAGATATAAAGTTCAAATAATATTGAGGTTTCAGTTGAAATAAAATTTGAAGAAAACATAAACCATCCATCAATACAAGGCAGCATCTTACAATCGGATTACACCCTTGACAATATCCATTTCCACTGGCCCAGTGAACACACAATAGACGGTAAGAGGTAAGTCTTCTAAGAGAAGTGGTACTACTGAATTGTTTTCATGGGGGTGGATTTATGAAAAGCGGAACACACTGTATATAAAATGTACATTAAATAATTTTCAGATATCCTCTGGAAGCTCATTTCGTACATTTTAAAACGAAAGCGAAGAATTTGCAAACTGCTCTAAACTTCAAAGATGGCGTTGTTGTGTTCGCTGTGATGTATGAGGTAATTTCTGTTCATATATAATATACTCACTATACTACATGTATTATATTATGTTGTTTCAAAAGTGTTTTGTCAGTTTTTATGAGTTTACTTTGAACTGTTATATCTCAGTCAACGGGTGTATATATGCAACACTTTCTAAAACTAAGAACTAGGCGTTCCACCATAATGAATCAACTGAAAACCAAGACCTTAGGTCAAAACGAAAATGAGCATGCGCCACATTGAAATTTTTTATGGCTGTCAATGAGCCGAGAAATTTCAAAACGACTGTTTCAAATTTGTACCTGTTGAAACAACGTAAACAATTGATGAAAGAGCGTTGTTAATTTTTTGTTTATATGGAATTATTTTCAGTAGGGTTCAAAAAATAAGGTGAATTTTCATTTTTTTCAAAAAATATTAATTTTTTTCATAAATTTCTAATTTGTTCCTTCCAAATCAGTCCCTCACAGATATACCTAATAATAATAATAATGTCTGCCTTTTTTCAAATCATCAAAACACTTCTGACATGCATTTTTTGGTGCGATTCGGTTTTCATCTCCTCAATCGTCGCAAAACGCCGCCCTTTCATTGATCTCTTCAATCTTGGGAAAAGGAAAAAGTCGCAGAGGGGCAAATCAAGTAAATACGGTGGCTGAGGCATGATAACGGTGTTGTTTTTGGCCAAAAAATTACGAACAAGCAATGACGAATGAGCAAGTGTATTATCATGATACAAAAGCTATGAAATGTCTTTCCATAATACCCGAAGTTTTTTTCGCATTGCTTATTGCTAGCGACTCATCGCGGTCGCTGTCGGTCCTTTTTTATGTATTGGTTTTTTTGACCTTTGAGAGTGCCGGCAACTTTAAGTATGCACAATATCGTTTGCTTCGACTATACTCCTTATTCACCGTAAGATCATGTGACAAGAACTCCTGATGCACTCCACCACAGCATAGGTAAATCCCTAAACGAATGTACATAGCCCAGGAAATTTGAGCCTTCACCTTATTTTTGCAACAATTCACATATAGTAAAATATCAAATGAGAATTATTGTGGTTATGCTAACATGCGCATAAACCTTTTTTTTTTAGGTGTAACAATAATTACTAGTTATTAGGTTAATTTCTTATGTATTGTTGAAAAAATCCGCTATTGTTGTCCTATATAGTTTCAATTGATTTTGATGCGTTATCTATATAGTTTGTTTTTCACTGAAGAATTCAAGTATTTTGTTGTAAGTATAATTGTGCAAATCACTATCTGATATCAATTCAACTGTCAAATCACTATCAAATGGATCATTCAACAAAAGTCATTTTTTGTGGAGGAAAATCAGTTTTCCATCGACCTTTTTTTGGTATTTTTTGCCTCCCACGATCTGAAAAATATAAAAAGTATAATGAAGAACTTTATACAAGTGTAGAAAGGGCAAACTTTTTAGTTTCCCCATATAAGTTACTGCGTAAAATGAAAGTATTTTTCACAAAGAAAAAATATTTATCCGTAACTCGTCGTATTTAACAATTTTGACCATCAAAAAAATTGCTAAGAAATAATAAAATACTTATCTTGACGTTTCGGAGGCCAAAATCTGCCTCAGTTTTCAGAAATGGACAAAAAATGTTTAAGATATTTGCAGTTATTTGATTATTCATTTCTCAACTTCTTCGATAGATGTCAAAGGTGTTTTGAAATATGGATCATTCTGTGGTGAGCAAGTAAGTTTAGTTAGATGGACTGAAACAACCCAGATAAATAGGAACTGACCTGAATATGAATAATATTTCAACCTCAACAATCTTTGATTTACAGATAAGTAAACTTCCCAATGATTTTTTGTATGACATAACAGAATATGTTGAAGATATTGCACACAAAGTTCGCCAACCTTTGAAATTGGATGCCCCATTCTTTCCAAGCAGCCTACTCCCTAGTAAAACTGATAGCTACTTCACATACCAAGGTTCTCTTACGACTCCTAATTGCGACGAATCAGTTCTATGGTTCGTTTTTCCACATCCTTCCAGCATCAGTCAGGCACAGGTGAGTCGAAATCTGTTCTTCCGTTAATCAGCTGTCGTCAGACATTTACGCTATTGAATTTTGTGAGGAGAGATCGGAAGAATCCAACCTCATACACAAGCCTATAAAAATATTCTCGGACAGTCAAACGGAGCTGGAAGCTCTTGGCTCCTACCGAGCAACGTCTAAATTGGTAGCAAATTGCCAAAAACGACTCTCCTCGATAGGATGACTTAACAGATTGTCTCCGGTCTGGATTCCTGGCCATACTAGCCTGGAAAGCAATGAGGCTGCTGGCTCCCTTGCAAAGGAGGGTGCTGCAAATAGCTTCATCGGACCAGAACCTGTCATTGGCATCGCTTTAGGCTTTACCAAACAAAGATTGTACACCTTGATGACAAGAAGATTTATGGACTTCTGGCAGAATCTTCCAGGATTGGCTCACTTCAAGGCGTTTATGCACCCTTCGAAGCTTGATATCAAACAGTTGTTGGACTACAGTAGGGATGAACTACGATGTCTAACAGGCCTTCTTACAGGTCACTGTCATTTGAATCATCACATGCAGAGACTCGGACTTTCGGAAGACAGTGTGTGTCGCCTCTGTTTGGAAAATGATGAAACCGCAGAGCACATACTTTGTGCCTGTCCCGCTGGGGACCTAATCAGGTTTTTAGAGTTCAGCAGAACCGTACTCTTACCATCTGACCTTAAAGACCACTCACCATACAAACTAATCGGCTTCGTTACGAAGTTAGGTTTATTTGGTCGAGTGTGAATAGGTGTGAGCCACAATAAACCCTTGCGGGTTGCGTTGGAGGGTCGAATAGACCCACTCACTTTGGATCTAAACTAACCTAACCTACTAGACTTTTTCTGTGACAGAAATATTCCAAAATGAGACTCGTAGGTGAAGGATATCCCAAATAAGAAGAGTAGGTACTATTAAATTTCATATTAAGAAGCAATCTGAAAAAGTTTACGAAAATAATTCCTATTTTGTTATTTTGTTCAATTTCGGTTTGTTTGAACTCTACCTTAGGCGAATTAACAAATACAATATTTCGCAGAAATATCAATACTAAATGTCACTTTAACAATTCTTTGTTTTCTTGAAAAATTTTCACTGTTACTGCTACCTTGCAACAATGATCCACTTAAATACTTGATTGCGATTCTTTATATATCAACTTTGTGCTATTCGAACTTTTCTGTTGGACTGAATTCATTTAGTTTATTTGGATTTAATTTACTTTCAAAAATCCTTATTGAGAAATACTGAAGTTCATGATTACAATACGAAAAGAAATAACAATTTATTTCTACGTTTGTTTGAAGGTGGCTGACAATGTTTCGTGGTGTATTTCATCACTTCGGACTTCCATTGTCCAATATAATATGAATTGATTTGAAATCCCTGAAAAAAAATTATTAGGATCAACCGAAAATAACAAATTTATTAAACAAAAAACTGAAATTACAATAAAATACCAGACAAGCAACAACCAAAAAAATAAAAAAATGAAATATTAATAAAAGCTGAAAATTAAAGAATATCATTAACAAAAAATGAAAAATAAAAATTAAAAGATTCCAAACCAAGTTACGTAACGACGTTTCGATTGTTAGTATCCACAATCGTCTTCTGGTGATAACTGGACTTATTCCTCCGAGATCTGACTATTTATATGTCATTCGAGTGCTTTCACGTATCCCCTCTTCCCTCTCTCTCCGCTTCATTGGTTTCAGCGGGAGATGACCGTTTGGCGGGAGTTGGTCGTTTTTCGCTTGATTAGAGGTATCCATATGTTACGTATCTCTACGCTAGCTTGACTAAATGCGTTGTTGGACAACATATACGCGGCTTCTTTGAATTTTCTCCTAAGCCAGTGTTCCTCTTTGTGGATGATTTCAGCTTGAGCCCACTTGATATTATGTTGATGAGTCCAAACATGCATATTCCGGATTTGCTGGTTTCTCCTCGCTGTGTGTGTTTCTTGTGCCCGGCAATGCGAACTTTCAATGGTCTCTTAGTTTCACCGATGTATGAATCTCCGCACTCGCAGCATATCCGGTAAATGCAATTCTTGGAATCGCAGTCCGCGTTTGGTGGCCTGGTTTTCGTGAGGTTGCTACGGATAATGTTCCCAGATCTGAAGCAGGTCCTGATATTATACTTGGACCCAATCCTTCTTATCCTTTCCGATAATCCTCTGATGTAAGGAAGTACAAGTAGTGGTTGTGGCGGCTTCTCTTCCTTGTGGAGCTCTTGCTGTCTTCTAGCTAAAGCCTGTTCTGCCATCACTCTGGAGTAACCATTCTGTTGAAGGTCATTTTTGATGATGCCTAGTTCCTTTTCGAGACCTTCCTTTGTATTATAGAGCCCGAAAGCACGGTCTAGTAGAGTCTTGATGATTCCTCTCTTAGACGATTGATGGTGGTTGGATTTCTGGTTCAGATACTGTCCTGTGTGAGTGGGTTTTCGATATACAGATGTTTCCCATTTAGTGTCGGTCCTCTTCACCAATACGTCTAAGAAAGGCAATTCGTTGTGGACTTCCTTCTCCATTGTGAAAGTGATGGAAGGTCTTTTCGTTTAATCCTTTTAATTTTTTTTTTTTCAGGGATTCCAAATCAATTTATATTATATTAGACAATGGAAGTTCGATTTGATGAAATAATTTATTTCTACATTACTAAAACTAACACTAAATTTTGAATGATTAGTATATTTCATGAAAGCTTAAACGAATTTAATGAACTACCACAATTTGTAACAGAATCTAATTCAATAAACCAATTCAAGTCATCATTAAAGAAGCATATTAGTAACAGCTCATTATATTTGGTTTTTTTGTTGGTGTTTCTTTAATATGATCTGAACCCAACAATCTATAGATATGTATGTATATTTTGTTTTCCTTCAAATATACTTTCAAATGTTCTTATATTTACATAGTTTGATAATGTTGTAAGATATTTATCAATATGTAATTTTTTTGTATATTACGATTGCCTACTAAATAAATAAGTAAATAAAAGATTCAAAAGTTAACTTTCAACAATTCTATTTCAACGTATATGATATTTCCTTCTTGAAAATGTTGATTACTTTTGAATTATTCCAGTTGGATGACTTGACCAATATCTACACAAGGAATGGTGAGCCACTTTTGTTCAACTCCAGGCCTCTTCAAAAAATAAACGGACGAGAAGTGCTATTCACAAATGGAGTGCACCGCCATAGATCTTAAATTCATAGTCAGTTCGAATTGGATGTTTTTTATTTATTTTTTATTTATATCGAAAAATTAAAAACCATCAACTTTTACTGCTGTATTCTTTCATTTCACGGAACTAACCCCATTACACATACTGAGATACTATATAGTCGCGTCGAAGATTACGTAAAACAGGCAATTTTCGTTTTCAGTAACAGATCTGATATTTTTTCAAGTCTCTATTCATTATTACAATTTGAAATCGGAAACCTTTCGAAGCGATACAATATGCATAATAAATATATGAGAAATGCATAATAATATATTATTTTGCTGCAATGCATGATGTCGAAAATGGGCTAGGTTGTAGGTATAGTGTTTTCAGAGATTTACAAAATGACAGTTCAATTCTGGAACAACATAATTATACTTTATTTTCAAACACTGGCTGTTTATAATAAGTAAATTCTAACTGAAAATGCGTTTTAAAATATATAAACATGGACAAAGATTAATTTTCCAATGTAAGAAAATACTTTTCATCTCATATATATTTTTGGAAATATTTTGTTCACAAAAACCAGGAATTACAGTCCACATATACAGTGCCTTCATTTCAAAACTTCCCACCCCTAGTACTTCGTTTAGCAGTGAGAATTTGCCGTATGCATAAAACACGTCAATTTAGATATCGAGGGGGAAATTTAAAACCAGTGCCAGTGGTATTTTAGGTTTAACCCCCTTACCCCTAGCTACCCACACTTAATAATTTTAAATAGCATTCCCTATCTTGTAACACATCATTTTAAAGATCTTAAAAATCTTCACTCAACCCCGTTTAGAAAACTGAAATTGGTTGATCCGTTCTCGTAAAACAGGGCAAAAAGAAAATGAATTATAACAAAATGCAAAAATTTATGGAACCGCTACCACTGACTCAATAACGGTATATTTATGTCTCTTTTTTACACAGAGTTTTTTGCTTTAGCTGAAAGTGAGATAAGGGCACACACTTGCTTCTTGCCGTCGGTTACAAATAAATGGTGTTACAACATTTATCAGAATTAGTTATTCCTGATTTTAAACTGTTTGTCAAGTGGTGTCAGTTGCACCGACAGTAATACAAATCGTAATGGTGTACACTTTACAAGAAAGAACTGAAATTATTTTTATTTATGGTGCTGAAGATAGGTGTGCTCATAGGACGGCCTGGGTTTTTAATGAAAGGCATGCAGGCCAAAATGTGAGTCACCGATATATTCTAGACCTTGTTCAAAAATTTGAAGAGACCGGTTCTGCGTGCAACAAAGCAGCCGAGAGTTCTTACGGAAGCCGCACAGATTGAGATTTTTGGCCAATTCGCCGTTGAGTCTACTACTTCAATTTCGAAAGTCGCAAAGTTAGTAAATAATTTAGTTGGTTCTATACACAAAGTTTTAAAAGTAAACAACTTCTGTTCTTACAAAATGAGTATTCTTCAGCAACTCAGTGAGAATGGCTATGATAGGAGAATTGAATTTTGTGAAATAATGACTGCGAGAATTCAAAATTACTCGAATTTAATAAAAAATATTAGCTTCAGTGATGAATCAACTAATTTTCTTAATGGCTTTGTAAATAAGCATAACCGTAGATACTGGGATAATGAAAATCCATACTTGTTTCGAGAGAATCATACGCAATATCCACAAAAAATAAACGTCTGGGCTGGAATTCTGGGAAACGAAATAATTGGCCCTATTTTTATTGAAGAAAATTTAACTGGTCATTTGTATTGGAAAATGTAATCGATCCACTCATAACACAGTCCTTAGAACGCCAAGTTGATGAAGAAGACAACCCGCTCTTGGATGAACAAAATTTACATTTTCAACAGGACGGCGCACCGCCACACTACGCATTACATGTCCGACAGTGGCTCGATCAACGGTATCCTGACAAATGGATTGGCAGAAGTGGCGCTCTGGAATGTCCGGCGAGACCTCCGAATTTAACGCAATTAGTTTTTTTTCTCTGGGGTTATTTGAAGACAATTGTATACAAAACTCCCCGCAGGACATTCAGGATCTAAGACACAGGATTACTGACACATGCAGACAAATTAATAACGAAACATTTACAAAAGTCCGACAGGGATTCGAGAATAGATTGTACTTTTTCTTAGCTACCAATGGTGAACATTTTGAACACCTTATAAAGTAAGGTACATTTATAATATAATTAATTTTTTGGTAGTTTTTTTTTTGGTATCAGATAGAGTAGTAGAAAGCCAAAAACTTTCTTTCCCAAAAAATTGATCACTCCTAAAAATATAACCCCTTCAATTCATAATTAATTTTCTTTTTGCCCTATTTTACGAAAACGGATCAACCAATTTCAGTTTTCTAAACGCAGTTGAGTGAAGATTTTTAAGATCTTTATAATGATGTGTTTGTTACGAGATAGGGGGTGCCATTTGAAATTATTAAGTGGAGGTAGCTAGGGGTAAGTGGGTTGAACCTAAAATACCACTGGCACTGGTTTTAAACTTCCCCCTCGAAATCTAAATTGACGTGTTTTTTGCCTACGTCAAATTCTCAATGCTACACGAAGTACTAGGGGTGGGAAGTTTTGAAATGAAGGTACTGTAGAGAAAAGTTCACACGATTGAAGGGAAATTTTTGTACCAAAAATTTTTTATATGAATATCATATATATTGCTCCTGAAATTTATATTGACTTTCAAGTCGTTATCAACAAAGTATAAAAAACATTAACAAAAGAAATGTTTATTGTATACAATGAATACAATATAACATTTTTTTGGTGTTAAATACTCACAAAATCAAATACGGTGGACAAGTTTCACAGAATCCCATATATTAATATCTAGCAGTACCTTTGGACTACAAATATATCGCGAAACACCGTCAAAGAAATCAGAGAGCTGAAATGGAAATCATTCGACAGCACAAGTACTTATCACGCAATCATTGGAAAATCAGGCCCGCAGGACCACAAATATATACCAGTTTTTTAGGAAAATTACCCACATTCAATAGTTCTTGAGTTAGTATTCAGAATGTTGAAATGAGAAAACATCCACATTTTCGCTATTTTTTTTGCAAATATATTTATCAATTCTCAAGTTTCATATGTGGAAAAAATATTCTGGGGTATTGTGACAACGTATTATTCAAAATCTTCAGTACAAAACCAAATTTGGGATGAATCTATAAAAGACCTCGACGTGTACTTACCCTTCTTTGAAAAAACTTCTTGAGTAGAAGGTTCTAAATGAAAAACACAGACATGACTACAGGAATGTTTATTAAAAAAATTAAAATGTTGATAATACAAATATTTACAGACTAAAAATCACAATATTGTGAACATCAATTGACTTCATTGGTCTTTCATGATACAAAAATACGACATTGATAAATTTAATACCAGACATTTTCCTTTCCCATTGTTCGATGGTAGGGAGAAAATATCTAACTATGGAGTATAAGGAGGGAACAATGATTTTAGACAATCTCCCCCATAATGATAATACATTTTTACATGAGCTGGACTGAAGCTGAATTAATTTTAAAATGGGAAAAAAATAAAATAACTGAATGTTTTGAGTTTGGACTTTCATTGTCTAAAAAGGGGGTGGACAGATTTGAAATCTATGAGAAATGTTGAAATTATTAAAAATACTGAAAATTACAGAAAAAAAGTGCAAAAAATTAATGAGCGATGATTATGGAAATAAAAAAAAAAACTGGAAAGAATTTTTAAAGCAAGCAAATTATTGTGACGTGGAATAAAAATAAATGAATATACAAACGATAAAAGTTTGCTTCAGAAATTATCATTTATACATTTCAATGAATATTTATCGCTCATTCATTTTTTATCAATTTTGTGTTTCAACTAATTCATCCGAGTATTTCGGTTTGATATTTTTTAGTTTGAATTGAAAGGGAAATATTTTCCAAAAGAGATTAGTTTTGGAAAAACCAGTTTTTAGTTCCCCACTTCTCCATGTTCATACAAAAAGTGTGGGAAACTGTTAAAGGAAGAAAGTAATTAAGTTTGAAATCAATTCCTTACAAAGATGTTTAGATCATGCATAGAAGCTATTTTAATACACAAACTGGTAGAAAAAGTCTTCCCGAAACAACTACTCTCACATGAACGTTGAACTATACGAAAGAACAATTTCATAAGAACATTGGATTATTTATTACTTGTGATGCACTCTTTGGAACTTTTGGTGTAGTAATGAATCTTCACAGAAAATTTCCTGCATATGCAATTGGCAATACAACTGAAAGAGTCGACCTTCAATTCTGGAACGGACACACTTGCAGACCGGTTTCGGGCTCATTAGCCACTCATCAGTGCAAAATAGTGGCCATCATCGACCTAAAGTCAATGATATTCCATAATTGAAAATCGGGATTCTTTCAGAGTATTTCATTCCTCTTCTGAGTGGGAGCAAACAACGAAATGTCACTCCATATAGTGGACGGGGATGGTCTGCAAATGTGCCCGTTCCAGAATTGAAGGTCGACTCTTTCAGTTGTACTGCCAATTGTATATGGGGGAAATTTTCTGTGAAGATTCCTGCACTGACGCCTGTCGGATATAATCCAACGCCCTTCGTGGTATTAGCCAGGGGAGTAGTTGTTTTCTGATAGGCGTCAGTCCATTCACCCTACTGTGTTCATTTCTTTAGATTTAAAAATAAATGTTTGGTGTTGGGATAGATCTCCAGTAATATTCATTACTATACCAAAGGTTCCAAATGGTGCATCACAAATCATCGTGAAATGAGTAGATTTCTCTTCCGATGACATGAATGAAATTGTGCTTCGTTTTGTAATGTTATCCGAAAAGGTGCTCTTCATATTCCATATTATGTAGCTTTCCTTTGAGACACCTCGACACGTGTTTCGATCACCAAGTGATCATCTTCAAGAGGAAGATCAAACATAATCATACTCACAAAGCTATCCTTATTTATACCATAGACACCTGTTTCAGGTACCTGTGTACCTCACCTTTTGTGAGTGAAATCTCTTTTACTTTTTGGGCATTCAGTGCCATACACGAAGTTGTCATCAACAAATTTTAACCACACTTTAGGTTTATGTGGATTTCTTGAAAAGTGATTTGATAGTTAAGACCAGTGAAAGTTGTGATTCCGTAATGAGTTCATCATCTTGTGTGAAAAGTTAACACCTCAGCTAGAAACAGTAGTGCTGGACCCAGCATTTTACTAGTTCCAGACACAGCATTTTAGTAATACCATGATCAGTTCTATTAGTTTCTAGATTCTTGTAGTCCGAGAGCTTTCTCTAAATAACTAACTCATTCGAAGAATTCAGTTTTACTACTTCCAACATTCCATTCTTTTATTTTCTTTTAGATTTAAAATCTGTCAATACGTTTTTAGAGAATGGAAAAGTCTGACCTCCAACATTTTTATGAAACATAATTTGCATAGTTGATAATAATAAAAAGTTGAATTACTTGCACTTCTGTCCTTAGAAGGGAGTACAATTAGTATTATCTTCATTTAGAATTTACGAAGAGAGTGAACTTTCCGGTATGCTTTACGTACTCGACATTATTGGATTTTTTCCAATTAATCAACATTAGAGTTTACTCAAGTGCCATTTCACAGACAAGTTGCACGAATAAATAGTTTGAAATTCATAAACAATTTAGTTGAACATAAAAACATTGATTCCATTGCAAATGCAAATGTTTCAAAAACTGCAACACAGATATTCAAAATTCGATAAAAGATTCTTGAAGAGCAGAAAAATTACCAAATTATATGTCTCACTTCCCGAAACTGTGGGACTAATATTTATAGTTTCAATTAAGAGGTGAAAAACGGGCGAAAATAAGCGGTTTAACTCGTACACAATGCCCGATTCGGGCGCTTCAAAAAAATATCATTTTCCTCCAAGAAATATGAATATTGAGGAATTGAGGACTGAAATTGAACAGGAAATAGTTTTAGCAGAGATTAGTTTTCTCCATCATTGAACAGAAAATGTGGGAAACTTTCAAAGAAAGTTTCACAGACGTTTCTTTCAGATACACTCTGGACGAAAAAACCTTTTCAAAACAGTTACTTTCACTTTTTGGGAAAGAAAGTTTTTGGCTTTCTGCCACTCCATCTTGATACAAAAAAAAAAGATGAAGGAATCTTCCAAAGAAAGGAAGGAAGTAATCAATTTGAAAATAAGTAACTCTATACAAGGATATGTAGATCTTGCAAAGAAATAAATTTCAGACGCAAACTGAAAGAAAGTCCTCCTGAAACAGCTACTTTCATATAAACATTGAATTACACGAAAGAAAATAATTCTTTCGAAACAAATACTTCTATATGAACACTGAATTATACAGAAGATACTTTTTTCTACTCAGTTTGTATTTCAAACATTCGTTGTGGAATAAAAATCAGATATCATTCACATGAGTTCTACTTTGAATGAATGGTAATAAAATTATTGATTTTTATTATCAAAATTTATGCTCGGTGAAGAAAGTGCATCGTGCACTTCTTCCAATTATTTATGGGCAGTTTCGTCAGCCCACTGAGGGAACTATTCGGAAGCTTGTGACTAAATTTCGAACCCAGTTTACATTATTGGACATTAAACCATCAACACGCATACGTAGAGTGAGGACCGAAGAAAATATTGCGGCTGTATCCTCCAGTGTTCGTGATGACCGTGAAATGTCGATTCGCCGCCGTTCGCAGCAATTGGGTTTTTGTTACTCCACTACGTGGTAAATTTTGCGAAAGGATTTGGGTGTAAAACCTTGAAAGGTACAGCTGGTGCAAGAATTGAAGCCACACGACCTCCCACAAGGTCTAACATTCGGTGAATGGGCGCTGGCGAAGTTGGAGGAAGATCCACATTTTTATCGAAAAATTGTGTTCAGCAACGAGCCTCATTTCTGGTTGAAAGGATATGTTACAAGCAAAATTGCCGCATCTGGAGTGAAGACCTGCCACAAGCATTGCAAGAGCTACCGATGCATCCCGAAAAGTCACTGGTGTGGATTATGGGTCGGTGGCATCATCGTGCCGTACTTCTTCAAAGTCGACAATGTCCGGAACGTTACTGTGAATGGCGAGCGCTACCGTGTGATGATTGACGACTTTTTGTTGGCCAAAATTGAAGAATTGGACATGCCTGACATGTGGTTTCAACACGACAGTGCCACATGCCACACGGCACGCGAAACAATGGCAAAATTGAGAGCCGCCTTCGGTGAACAGTTCATCTCACGTTTGGGGCCCGTCAATTGGCCGCCTAGATCGTGTGATTTAACGCCTTTGGATTATTTCTTGTAGGGTCATGTTAAGGCTCATGTCTACAGGGATAAACCAGCAACGACTGACGCTCTGGAAGCCAATATTCAAGCATTTATACGTGAAATACCGGTCGATATGTTAGAGAGAGTGTACCAAAATTGGACCTTGCACATGGGCCATCTAAAGCGGAGCCGCGGACAACATTCGCATGAAATCGTCTTCAAACATTAAATTATATTGATCGTTCTATCGAATTCAATAAAGATTTCATCAAAAAAATTACCCTTTATGAACATTGAATTACACAAAAATCACTATTTCTTATTCAGTTTTTACTAAAAACATTCGTTATGGAATTAAAACAGATACCATCCAAAGAAAATTACAACATGTGATAAATGAAACGGTATAAAATGTAACCTACATGGAACACCATTAAGCATGATAGTGTTCCATGTAAGTGACTTTCATATCAATACTCAACAATGTGTACAACAGTATACTTCATCTGCTGAAGATATCAACATAGTTAGTGAGACATGCGTCGAGAAGAGTGTTGTAGTTCTGGTGTTTGGGAACAGTGCTTGTTTTGGATGAAGGATCTAATTTTTTCAATGTCTCGATTATTTAGTTTTTTCATTGATGAAAACACCATGAATACATAATTTTTTAATTTCAGTAAATTTTCTGCGAAAGTTATTGAAATATTTGCAAAAAAGCGCCCTCTTTTTTGTTTAACGGAATTGCTTATAACTTTTACGGTATTTATTTACTCGACCGGTCTTAAATCATAAATTGAGAACTGAATGGCATCTCAATCATAAATTTCTGTGAAAGCGAAATTAAATTTGGCGAAATGGCACTTGTGGACTAGTCTGAACTTAACAAATACTATTCAAAAATTATTCCAAATCAGTAGTCTGGTTCTGTAATAACATAAAATGAACAGAGAAAAATATTAACTCAACTATGATTGTATAATTGTATTGAATCATAATAATCAAACAGCTGCCAAAAATTCGATAACCTTTCAATTTGGTTCATGTCGAGTATGTGATAACAATAAAAAAATCTTTGAAAATCGATATCGAGACACACTAAGAGATATTATTCAATCAATTCATGCACATAATTCAGATCGTTCAGTGATACAATAGGGGAGAGATTTTGAGCGGTATGCTGTATTATTGTCTGATGACTTGGCAGTGTAGTTTGGAAGTATGGCACCAGCAGTCCAACAGTACTGCTGCTGTTTGCTGCAAGTAAGTTGAGTACAGTGAGATTGAAGGTGATGAAAACAACAAGAATTTTTTTATCAAAGTGCGAAAGAGTCTTTAAGTCTATAAAGCATTTTATTGTCAAGTATAATGTTCTATTTTTTATCTATAGCACACATTTCGCTTAAAAATTCCAAAAAAGTAATTCATGAATATTTTTCCAATTCAAAATCCATTCAATATCATGGTTTGCTATGTGTTACTAAGGAGTTGCTATAGCATTTGTGCATTACCAAAATGTTTATTTCTGTATCAATAACTCCAAAATTCATGAGCCTGAACAGGTTAATGAATCCTACAGACGAAGAGGTAATTTTTAGAATTACAGCTCATCACTTGTCAAATTTTTTATAGATAACTTCAGGCTGTGGCAATAGTGGATTTGTATGGGGCATGCCAATAAGATGACCTCTAAAATTGAAGGTGAGAGATGTAAATGATAGAAATTCAAAAATAGTTAGACTTATCGATACGAATACCAAGAAAGACTGTACATTTTTTGTAACAATGACCGAGATCATGATGTGAGTGTTTTGGAAATTAATAGGAAGTACGTTGCCTTGCACCTCCAGAATATCCTACATAACAAGGTTATCATAGGTTATGTCAGCGAAAGTAAACAGATGCCGTGAAACTGACAAATCTGTAGTTGTACACAGGATATTGTTTTTGTCATTCTGCAGCTACGTTAGCAAATACTTGTGCTTAGTTACTGACAATTAAAAGAACAGGAGGGTGGAAATCATCTTCGGTTGCTGAATACTACATTGAAGACAGTTGCTACAAAAATTGTAGTGAAGAAGCGAATACTGAAAAAATACGGTGATACAACTGCCAGTGATGCATTTAGATCAGTATCGACTGTAACATTATTGAAATTACTTTGAGAAGAATCCAGAATACTGCCAAAAATTGAAATTTCCATCAATGTAAAGGTGTCAAGTTGAAATTTTCATAAACACTAAAAAGCAAGAATAGGAGTGTAACAAAACATTGGAAAAAGTGTTCATCTAAAGAATGTCATCAAATATTACTCTAAAAAATAACTGTTTCACTGTACGACTTGTAGTTTGATAAAAAATCAAAGTACTTTATCCAAGTCCTCAAGTGCAACTCGGTCTATATTTTTGAGTTGGTAAAAACTTTAACATGTGGTTAAGAGAAGAAAAATATTTCCTTACTATTATCATGAAAAAGTGATCATCGGATTATACAGGGTGAGCCAATGAAAACAAAACCAGGCTGACTTCTCATAACTGACATTTGAAAAAGAGTGATTTCATTCGGTGTATGTTTATCCTGAGAGGCGAAAATCAATCCTTACACATTGTAAGAGATCAGGGATCAAGCGATACCTTATAAGTTCATTGATTTTTTTCAAAGCTTCCTACATATTACATTTGAAATAGTGGAAATTGGGAGAAAACGTTTTGAAGAAAATCTGCCAAACGACAAACTTTATTAACAATTTACATTCCTTTGTATCTCACAGTATTTTGATCAAGACTATTTCAGCTTATTATTTTGGTCAAAATGTTTTATTCCACTGCGGAACGTATATTGATAATTCAACTTTCTTACGAAAACAATAGTTGCACAAATATTACAGAACAATTTTTAGTGACCAAAATCTTGATAGGCATGCTTACAGGATATAAGCCACCAACTCATAGTAGCTTATATTTGGCTGGCAAAAAAACCTTCAAATGTAGTATTGGAAAACAAAGCAAGCCAGAATTGATCCTAATTCAAGTACTAGGCAATTGTCCACAGTTTTCAGTTTTGTGAGGTACTTAGTTCATAACTAGAATTTACTGTTCCTCACCTGTTTTTCAGATGAATGTTCATTTTTTTTTAGCAGGATTTGTTGATCATAATCAACGCGATTCTGTTCTGATCAAAACCTATACTTAGTTCATGAAATTCACACACAACATCTTGAAATAAAATGTGTAGGCTGCAATTTGAAGCAACTCTGTACTTGGTCCAGGAAATCTTACAGGAAAAGTGTACTTGCAATTACTACAAGACTCTATAAATCCTGCATTGAAAGACATTTATATAAACATAGTTATTAACAATTATAATGAGCTGACATTTCAGCAAAATGAGCAACTTTTTTTTCTCTTCACCGCAGCTTAGCTGTTCAAATTTGAATCAGAATCTGAGCTTTTCCTGTAAAATGAATCGATCGAAGAGTACCGGTAGAGTGGCCTGCAAGGTCACTGGATTTGAGTTGGCTATATTTATTTGAAACCTGAAATGATTTAAAACATCTGAAACTCTTCGAACAAAACTGTGGTAGTTTATGAAACAGGATAAAACCATTTTCAATACTTATTAATGATTATACTAATTCCACAATGAAGTTGCATTTAAATACAAGTGAATTTCATAAAATCAATAATTGGTTAATATGTCACACAAAAAATACTTGAACCTTTCGGTTGAAAGTTGATGAAAATTCACATCATTCACGTTTACTGTTTATTCAATCATAAATTTTTTTTATATTCTTTGCATCGAATTTAAAAAAGTAAGAAGTGTTGAAAAGGGAATTTGATGACCTTTCAAAAGAAGTGTCTCTTGGCTTTCAACTTCATTAAATATTCAAGGTTTGGATCTCACTCCCATGAGGAGATGGAAGTGACAAGGTTGAAAATCTACAAAGAAGACTTTCCCAACAAAATGAACAGATCCAAACGATGAGCCTTGTTTCATTTTCATTCACCCAACCTGTAAATAACCTCAAATATTCTAGGAAGCTACTCTAACGAATCAACAAGGAATACTCACCAGCTAGAAAATCCATTTGCTGGCTGAAAAGAACCTTATCGTCCAACAAAGGAAAGTTAAACAACCCTTGTTGCAAAAGGAGTTCCTCAGCTTTGCTGAAACTCACGTCTCCTATGATCGTCCCCAGATCTGAGGCTATCTCCGGCATTGCTACCGTTTGGTTCTGCGGTGGAGATGGTACGGGTGGAGCTGGTTGTGAAGGTGGTTGTTGTGGTGGCGGTATAGATGGCGCTGGTGTTGGAGGTGCCTCCTCCTTCACAACCTTCATCAAATTAAAGTGATGTGAAAAAAGTGACAGAGAAATTTTGAAAAACTGATTTACGCTACCCCTAATAGAAGACACAAAGATCAAGGCAAATTTCAACAGTTGAATGATCTCATATTGTGATGACAGTGTTTTTTTTGCCCACAGTTAATGAAAAGTTCTGATTTATTTTCTGTTACAAATACTACTGCTTTATATATATATAGAGGTTTATCAAAGTTAAAGTTTTGCTCCTAATAAAAGCTTACCTGCAGCTATCGTTTGTTTTTCATCTTATAGATATACTTGACACATTTTTTTTTGTAGTATGAGTATCCTAGATATATTAACAGAGTTTCTCCAGAATATAACTCCATATTTTATCCTGAATTGAATATAAGCATGGTATGCAGAGAAGGCAGCTTTGGTTGAGACATGTTCCAATAGTATTCCCAATACATAGCAATATTTTGCAATATTTTTTGAAAAGTAGTCAATGTGATTTTTCCAGTCGTCTCCTATCTATCAATAGTCCCACAAATTTTACCTGATTGAATATGTTTACATTTTGATTATTATATTCAAAGGTATCCAACTCTGGCAAGTATCTATTTGCGAAATGAATTATTTGAGTTTTGTCAATATTGAGTAGTAGGTCATTTGCTGTCAGGCAATTGTTTAATGCGTCTAATACATTTCTTGTCTTTGTCATGACCAACTTAGAGTTCTTTTCTTTTACGAGGACTGATATATCATCAATATCTTCATTAACTACATTTGGTATTTCATTTGTGTACAATATATATAATAATGGGTCTAGGATGGATCCCTGTGGCACATCTTTTTTTATCACGATTGATTCTGATTTAATTATCCCCAAGATGTCATTTTCAATCAAATGTTGGGTTCTGTTTGTCAAATAGAATTTGATTAAGTCCAAAGATGTGCCTTTGATTCCATATTCATGAGTTTGTTGCATAAAATTTCATGGCTGATACTGTCAAATGCTTTTGACAGGTCAATACACAAAGTTACAGTACCTACTATAATCTTTGTTCAAATGATGTAAAATTTTTCCAATGGCTTGATATATTGCTTGTATGGTTGATTTACCTTTACGGAATCCATTTTGTTCTTTTGCTACACATTATCATCTAAAAACTTAAGTAAACATTTGTTCATGAGCTTTTAAAAAATTGTACTGGGATTTGGCAATAATGATATGGGTCTGTAGTTACTTTCTTCATCTCTGTTTCATTTTTTAAATATAGCTTTGATAGATGCAGGTTTATTTGGGTCAGAGCAAGCTTCACTAAAATATTTATTGATTTGATTTACTATAGTTTGTGAATCTTTATATTTTTTTGCAAAACTTTCTAGGATATTGTTTTTGTGGTAGTTGGGTTTTATTTTTTTTGATTAATGACCATGTAGCTTTGGTTTTATTTTCGGCTTTTATTATATATTCAGTGTTGGACATTTTTTCAGCAGCTGCAATAACTTTACTGAGAACGGAACAATACTTTTTAAAATACTTATCAAAAGCTTGTACCACTTGTAAAAAATTTTCAGATACAGAGTACAATCATCGTATGCCACTGTCAACATTTCAAGTGTTTTTGAGCACTAAATTCCATTCTTACACAAAATTTGATGCAAATTTTTTGATCCATTTTTTTTTTCACAGCAGAAAATCAACAAACAAGCAAAACACTTCTAAATTTTATGCCTCTCACCAAAAAACTAAACTCACATATCATTTTCGAGACAAGTATATAAAAAAATTGAAAAATCCCTAATCAAATGAACATTCACTTAGTTTTTTCAACAGACCTCGTACAGTTTGGTATACTTCAGCTCATTGCAAGTCCAGAAAATATCCTTCGGACATAAATGTCCAGAATTAACATTCACTGGATATCCAGTGGATGTCCGTGAATTGTTTGAGCTGGGACATGTCTTGGTAGAAAAAAACTCATAAAGTTATTGGTGAAAATGTTGGTAATAATTACCTTAGGTTCAAGTTCAGCTCCCGTCTTATGATCCACTTTGTGTCGTCTGCGAGTATGCTTCAACCAATTTGGGTAGTTTGTAAATGTGCGTTCGCAGTATTTACACTTGTAAGGTCTTTCTCCGGTGTGGATGTTATAGTGTTGCTGAAAATTGCGAAGTAGTTATAACAGGACACCAGGCAACAATGGGAATTCTTGCCTACTGTAGTCTCACCGATATATATATAGTTAGTGTTGTAAATCGTGCCCTAAAGAAAATAACACCGGCCGCCACTGGTAGCCATAAACCAGTCGTGACGTAGCTAAGAGCGCGCGAATGTACGATATTCGCTGCCGCTCTAGATGCAGCGATAATAATGCTACCGATTTCGATAGAATTCCGGCGAAATTTTCTAGCGCATATTACTATATATAAACGGTAGCCACAGGCATATCGACAGTCAAGTGAAAGTTACAGTGCAGTACACGAGGCGATCTAGTAAAGCGATAGACATTCGAACAATAGTTGAGTTTTAGTTGAAATGCTTATTGTATTTAAAGTGAAATAAAGTCAATTATTGGTTAACCCGCCGGGAAACACGTAACAATATAATATACTTGTACTGAATAGATAGATAGATATCCTTTATAAGTTCTTTGTAATAAAAAACCTTTCCAGGTGTAGAACATGTCAATTGCAGTAAACATTATAGAAATAGTACTGAATAAAAAAGGATTGGCGGACATAACGCTCAAAAGTGGAGCAAAACCGCAGACACGTGTTTCTGGCTATTGGCCTCGTCATCATGGTGCAGCCAAATGTGAGGATGGGCAACTCTCGTTTGCCAAAAACTACACATATGCAAGGAGTCACCAACCGGAGCTATGTTCATTGAACACTTGAAATATTTGAATTGATATGATAACCCAATCTCGTTGTTCTCTTTGTTTGTTGGTTTTCCTTTTCAATTCTCTGGAAAAGTGTACTGTAGTTTTTTGTTGATTGAAGGTGACACAGAAAAATTGTTTTTTGGGGAGCGATAGGGCACTATAGAGAGTAGTGAGAAGCACTAAACGGGTCGGAATACTTTGTAGCACTGAACACACCATGAGATACGTATCTGTACTGCCCTTCTTTCAAGCTTCGCGGACGACGCTGTTTTACAGTGTTCGATTAGGCTGTAACATAGTGCAATGAATTTACTTGTAATACGAAATGACTCAAAAATGATCATTGTTTATAAACCAATATAAAAAAATCGTGAAATATATACATACTTGATGATAATTTTGAGGAAAAATATCCGTATGGAAATTGAGATTAACAAACACCGGATGTTAACAAGTTAGAAACTCGTGTCCGCTCTTTTGCCTCATTTTTAGTATTGTGTCCGATAAGTCAAAACTAAATAATAATTCAATTTTCAAATTTGAATAATTTCTACCATTTCATGCGTTATTATAAGAGACGCTTGAAGATGCTATTGTATAGCGAAACAAGCGACACGGTTTTGTAAACTGTCAAGTATAATCTCACATTAGTGTTTTTTTTAATACATTATAATGGATTTTCATAAGATATTAAGTGTAATCCATTTACAAAATAATGGAATTGTACAGAATATTTAATAAAAAATTCACCTTCAATTTAGTACTACTTAAAAATCCCTTGTTGCAATATCCGCACACGAAAGGTCTAGCTGCTGCATGGACAAGACTATGAACTTTCAAGCATCTTTCAGTCTTATACATCTTTTGGCACACTTCACATTTGAAGGGACGTTCCTCGCTGTGGAAACTATAGTGACGAACCAAATGCGATTTTTCAGCAAATCTGTAAAATTTTGAACTTTATAGAGTAGTCGATAGATTTTGGGGTGTAGAATTGTTAAAATCTAGACTTGAGCAACTCATTTCGTTGGGGTGACATGAATATGTTCCACTCAAATATAAATATACGTATAGCTCTAAAAATTGTACATCATTTTGAGAATTATAACATATTCACAAACTGCCAGTATGGATTCCGAAAAGGTAGAAACACTGAAATGGCGATACTAGATCTTAGCAACAAAATAACAACAACTTTTGAAAAACTAGAGTATACAGTAATAACTTTTTGTGATCTAAGCAAAGCATTTTATTGTGTATCACATGAAATTCTCTTAAATAAATTAAAACTATATAATTTTTCTGACAACACTATAAAGTTGATCAACATATACATAGAAAATCGATTTCAAACTGTGAAAGTGGGCAATTCTCTATCAACAAGAAAAAATTTACAACTGGTGTACCGCAAGGATCTATTTTGGGACCTCTACTACTCATAATTTTCATTAATGACCTACCATATTGGGAGAACTCGTTATCATATATTTTATATGCAGACGATACTACAATCCAAACAAATGCTAAAACTCTAGATGAGGTACTTATATTATCCTCTGAAGCACAGTCACAAACTGAAAGGTGGTTCAAAGCAAACTAATTATATCTGAATAACAACAAAACCCAAAACATGGTATTCACTCTAAGAAATATGGAAAATTACTCAAATTCGCAAAGTAGTGTGAAATTTTTGGGAATTCATTTTGACAGTGAGTTAAAATGGGATCATCACATAAATGAACTATCAAAAAAGCTCATGAGAAATCTATTTTTAATCAGAAACCTCTCCAGACAAGTTTCAAAAGCTACTCTTCAAACGGCATATTTTTCCTTGTATGAATCCATTATATCCAAAATATCATGAAAACTTAATATACATAAAAAGTTCTATCTCAATATGGAAGTTTTGAAAATGTGCACAACCACAACACTAGGCATAAAAATGATTCGAGTACAAACTACTGCCGCTTAAAAAAGATGACCAAATTTTTGGGCTGTGAAATTTTACAATAAATTACCACTAAAAATAAGATCTCTACCTATTAACATATTCAAAATAAGGATAAAACATTTTTTAATGAAAAACGCCTTCTTCAGTCCTCCCACATTCCACTTGGTCAAAGCTGAATCAAATACGGACAGGACAAGGTAAATGTGCTCAATCCCTATACTGATGGGGCTTTGCCGACAATCTAAAATGCGATTGTAGATCACCGAGACAAAACGATCTGCCATATCGATTCAGTCCATGCTAATGGCGGAAACCTACAGGACTACGCAGAATGCTCCCAATGCAATCGAATGGCTGTGCAATTTGGACGTTAATGTATTGTTTGTCGGAGGATTTTTTGATATTATAAGTGTTACGTCTTGTTTATATTTTATTGTTTATATTTTTATTTTCACTCACAGTTTCTTTTTATCGCATTGTAAAGAATCCATTCACTAAATAAATAAATAAATCAGGAGAAGGAGGTGGGATATGAAAATTCAGAAGGCTATATGTGAATAGTTTGTTATTTGGAGTTTTTAATTATGACATATGTTCGGGCACTTACGTTTTTCCACATTTGACACATCCATGAGGTTTATCACCAGTGTGTTGCTTGACATGCTGTTGCATGTTGACTTTTTGAGTGAAAGTTTTTCCACAAACGTCGCACATGAATCTCCTCCCCAATCTATGAACATTCATGTGAGAAGTCAGACCTCCTCTCGTATGCAATCTAAAAAACAATATATTCAAAAATCAATAATGGCGTACAACCTCATTACAATTTTTATTTTCACTACATGTAAATATTTCGAAGAGGAAAACTCACACTTTTCCACACTCCACACAAGGGTAGTCTTCCTTCGTTTCAGTCTTGTGTTTTTTCATGTGAATCTTCAGACCGGGTTTTGTGACGAAACTTTTGCCACATTCCTCACACATGAAAGGTTTTGCTTTGGTGTGTTTGGCCATAATGTGCACGTGCAGCATGCTCTGCAAGCTGAAACCTTTGGGACACTCTTGGCACCTGGAACACAACATTATGTTCCACTGATCTGTCCATGATTTTCACCAGTAGAATGAAAAACAAAGTTCCATTATCTTTCTTTTGTAAATAAATGATCTGACATCGTTGAATATAAAATGAAAGTTTACTTTATTCGCAGATGACACCAAAATACTATGGCACAGTAAAATACCTCAAATCTCCACAAGGTTATATCTTTAGATATCAGGATTATCAAGAACTGGTGCGATGCTAATCTCTTATCTTTAAATAATCAACAAAAGTAATTTGATATCTTTTCGGGGTTCTATTAATAACTTTCCTATTACTATCAATGTGAAAGTGTTATCGAGAATAAATTAAGCACCGAATTCCTGGGTATTATCATACACGACTTGAGATTTGAAGACGGCACCAGAAATCTCACTAAAAAACTTTCTTTGGGTTGTTATGCAGTTAGAATACCTTCTAGAGAATTGAGATCTTCTGCAGGTAAATCTGTTCACTATTCATTAGAAGAGTCACACTTGAGATATGGAATTCCATTCTGTAGAGTATTTTCTAGAACCCATATGAATTCTGTATTTGTACTTCAAAAGAGAAGGATACTTTATAAATAAAACAACAAGTCTACTGTTCTACTGTAGGCCTATATTCATCAGAAATAATATTTTGACAGTTTATGTGATTTTGATATTAGAAACGGCCTGTTTGATAAACAAGAATAGAGATGAATTTCCTTTGATCTCCTCTAACTATTCCACTGGTTAGACTGACGATTTCAGTCTGCCTATACCCACCTTGACACTTACTAAAAGCTCAGTAATTTACAATGGCCTAAAATTATTCAACCAGAATTTAGAAAAGCAATCAAAATTTTACTCTCTGATAGACCCTACTATAGTTTGAACGAATTTTATGACAATAACTTCCACTAACACTCATTATAAAATTGAAGTTAGTGTCAAACTAAATTACAAGTTCCACCTAGTATCTGCAATAACTTATACCATTTTTATATTTTGTGTAATTTTTCTCTTGATTTTTATATTCTTATGTCTCATTACCACCTTTTACACACATGGACATTTTCTTTATTGTGGTAAACATCTGTTTTTAGCATATTTTCATATTAACTATCTGTGTATATTTACATATAGATATTTTTATATTTGTATACATTTTTATCTTATTCACACCCGCTTTGTCAATAAGATAAATTCTTTTGACAATAAAACTTATTTATTATTATTACTATTACTCTACCAGACTTTCCCTTGGTTTATTGCAAAAAAGGTGATTTACCAGGTTGGATTATTAATAAGCATAACATTTTTCGACAGAGCTAGTTTTATTTCCCAAAATAATCATTTTTAAGCTCTAGAGGTCCTCAAAATTAGTCCCTGTTTCTGTAATAATCTCCTCCCTTGCCCAAATCGTTTACCATGGAATCATTTTTCCTAGTCTGGAAGTAAATAATAGTTGGATGGAGCCAAATCAAAAGAATACGCTGGTGACAATTTTGCCTTTTTCAAGGCAGTAGATGTGAGTTACACATAAGACTTTGGCTTTCTTCGGGTTCGATTTGCCCAAAGTTGCTCACTGTTTCGACTTGTTTCGGTTTCTTGTATTAAAATAATGGTTAGAAGAAGGTGTTCAACTTAGTGGTTGAGCATGGTAAGTAACTCCTTTGAAATGGTATGACGTTTGTTAATGACAGGTACCCACTTGGCAGTGAACTTCGACAGCCCCAAATATTTATGCAAAATATCAAATAGCCATTCTGTTGACATGACCATTGCTCAAATATCTTAAGCTTAGTTAGTCTTCGGTTGTCTAGTCTAAAATAATTTCAAGGGTTTTATCAGCTACTTCTGGCGTGGTAACTTCATTTGAAGTGCCGAGTCGCACATTACACAGGTCTACAAAAAGAACTTTTAAAAAAATTGTTTTGATTTCGTTAACTGATCTTTATGTAGTTTTTTGCACTAATTTAAAAAATGACACTTGTTTTCATCTATCACGTAAGGTTTGCCTACAAAATAAGGATGAAATAATTGAAAAAGTACAAAAAAAAACGAGGAATTGTGTATTTATTTTTATTATTTTAACCTGAAGTAAAATAAAAAAAAAAACAATGCTACATAGATAAACTAAGCATAATAGTGCTACACCAGTGTTTGCAAAGTGATTATAAGTCTTTGTAAAATTTCTTTTTCCGTCAAAGCTTCTTTTAGTACTTTTTCGGCCGTGTTCTTGTGGATTTTTCCCTTTCAACATCCAACAGTAGTCTGCCATCATGTTAACATTCCACTGACCTTGGTATCTGCGTTCCATTTCTTTAATATCTTGATGGAACCGTTCTCCTTGTTCCTCATTTACAGCTCCTAGATTATCGAGAAAGTAGTCCAGATGTAAGTGAAGGAAATGGACTTCGACATTCATGTTGCAGGCCAACATTTTGTAGTTTTGTATCAATTCAGCAACCAAAGTTTTGTAGCTTGGGTCTTTTTTGTTTCCAAGAAAGCCTGTTATAACAAGTTTAAACGAATTCCAGGCATTTTTTTCTTTCATTTCCATTTTAGTGACAAAGCTTTCATCTTTTAAAAGTTCTCTTATGTCAGGCCCAACGAAGACTCCTTCTTTTAGTTTAGCATCGGATAGACCAGGAAACTTTTCAGAAAGATACTTGAAACAATCTCCTTCTTTGTCTAATGCTTTCACAAACTGTTTCATTAGCCCCAATTTGATAAGGAGTGGTGGAGATTTTTTTCGAATCCTCTGAACTTTGTTTTTTAATATTTTTAACTCCAGGAATAATACCCTTTCTTATTGGCCACACTTGCTTGACATACTGTTGTTTCCTGTCACGGCTATCCCATTCATATAGGAAATATGGAAACTTGGTGCAACCACTTCGTTGACCTGGTAACATTGAAAAAACTTTCAGGTCTCCACAAATGGTCCACTTAGTATCAGAGTAGCTGAGCTTATCAAGAACAAATTCAAGATTTTCAAATGGACTTAGTGTCCAACAGGCACAGAAGCATATTGGTTCCTATTGTAAAAAAGTACAGCTTTCAAACTTCTTTTTGATGAATCATTGAAAAGTCTCCATTTCTCTGGTTCATACGTTATGTTGAACATTTCCATGACGCCAGGTACATTGTTGCAGACAACTAGGTCACCCTCTTGTGTAAAAAAAGGGACAAATTTCCTTTCTCTAAATCGGTACCCACCATGAAAATGAAACACCGGAGGCTAACATATGCCTTTCTTTAAGTCTAGACCCTAAAACTTCTGCTGAGTCCTTTGAGAGGCCCAGATCTCGTACTAAATCGTTCAACTCTGATTGAAAGAAAAGTTCAGGGTCATTGGTACCTGGATTGTAGCTGTCATCACTGCATAGCTTCATAATTCAGACTCAATTTACCGGTTATATAGGCTATATAATACAGAAACATCGAACCCATAATGAACGTAAAAACCTATTTAATAAGAAAATTTCAGGTAAAATTTGTGACTCAACTATAGGTGATAGAATTTTTGTACTATGTTTTCCATAATCTGCACACAAAATACTGTGAAAATCACTAATTAAATATCCTACAATTTTTTCATCGCAGACCTGTATTATCAAAAAAGTTGGAAAAATCTTTTTTTTGTTCAACCGGAAATGGACTAAATATGAGGAGAATTTTGAATAGAACTCTTTACATGTTTTTGGGCCATTTGATAGGATATAACGCAAGTGACCATTTTCTTTCAAAATGGCAGCATGAGAACCATTTTCTCCAAATTCAATATGGCGAAACTATTACGTCATTAAGGGAAATATTGTCAACAATTTAATGTTATGAGAAATGAAAGAGACGGTGTTTGCCCAGTTCATAAATGAAAATTCAAGAACTGAAAATTTTCATTAATCCACGTACATTTCATTATTTCTTTAAATGCCATTTTCGAGGTGATTGAAGTAAATTCATCTCAAAAATCTCAATAGGAAGAGGTATTTTTCATGTACAAAGTACAAAGAAAAAGTACACTTTCTACAATAACTGCTTTTTAATAAGATAAAGTGGAAAGCTTTGAATCACATAATTTTTTTTGTTTGTTAAGTTTGATAAATCACACTTCGTATTGAAATTTTCAAGATGAATGGAGTAAAAAAATGCATTAAACAATTAAAGAAAGGGTACGACTAGTGAAAACATTCAATTCAATTCTCAAATTGTTATTTGAAAACTGACCAAACAGCGGCTTTTGTTTCTTAGAACATCAAGTTGTTTCCCAATATTTTCATGGATGACGTCATGGCACCGCCATATTGATTTTGATAAAATGACTCCTATGGCGCCATTTTTAAAAGAAGCGATCACTTGTTTTACAGTGTTTGAAAGAGAATCTTATGTATATATGAAAATATACACATGGTCTATTTAAAATTCTTGGCCTGACCAAAATGTGTTTTCAATTGTATTTTCATTAAAAATATCGGCTACGAAGAATTAACTAAATCTTCATTTTGAATTTAAAATTTCTTTCAACAGAAGCAACTGAATGACGCTGTTGATAGTCAACATGGATGCCAAAAATATCAAAGTCAACCAACTTACAACAGTAGGGACCGTAAATGCACATGTGCCAACCAAATATGCGCTAAAACAGATGCTTTAACAGCATCCTTTTTTTCTTCAAGTGGAAAAAAGTGAATACTCAACTAGAAAGAGCTATTCTTTGGATAATATCTCAGTACATTACGAGGGTTGCCTTTTATATTTTGGGATTAAAGACCAAAAACAAATATTAATCATCGAAAATCACCTTATTGTTTTTCAAAATATTTCACATGAAGATCTATACACTTTTGCATACGTTTGAACCAATTGGTGAATCACTTTTGCCACTCTGATTGAGATATCTCCAAAACATGCATTCTGAATGCAGCAACCGCTTCTTCAGGTGTCGAAAACCGTTGACCTCTCAGTTTGTTTTTTACGTGCGGGGATAAAAAGAAGTCATTCGATGCCAAGTCGGGACTATATGGCGGATGACTCATCGAATCGATGTTTTGGGTGCTCAAAAATGCAGTTGTTTGAGAGCTCGCATTGTCGTGGTGAAAAGTGATCCGTCCTCGGCGGTTGGTTTTCCTGGTTTCTTGGAAGGCAACTGGCAAACAAATGGTTGTGTACCACTCAGAATTGACTGTTCTGCGTTGTTCTAGTGGTACGGTTGTAACATGTCCAGTTTTTCTGAAAAAACAGGCAACCATTTGCTTGGAAGTGCTTCATGCGCGAACAACTTTTGTTGGATTTAGCTCATCTTGAAACACCCATACAGTCGACTGTTGTTAACTTTCGAGCTCATAAGCGTAAATCCACGAATCATCACCTGTCATGATGTCATAGACGTGTTTCAAAACACCGCGATCTTATTTTTTGAGCATTCCCTTCGACCAATCGACACAAGCCTTTTTTTGAGCGATTGACAAATTGTGTGGGATCCAATGCAAAGACATTTTTTTGGCAGTCAAATGTTTATGCAATATTGAATGTATGCTGGCCCCACTAATGCCTAAGGTTGTCTCAATCTAACGATAGGTCACATGACGATCTCGCAATATCAGTTCGCGCACAGCATCAATGGTTTTCGGAACAACAACTGATTTTGGATGACCTTCACGAAATTCGTCTTGGAGTGAACTATGACCACGACTGAATTCACCATACCATCGATAAACACTGGTCCTTGATGGAGCTTCATCGCCAAAAATTGAATAAAGTTCATCCATACACTGTTGCTGAGTTAATCCACGTCAAGAGTTGTAAAAAATAATGGCACGAAAATGTTCATGATTTAATTCCATTTTTGGGCCGAGATGAATCTTTTGAGTTACTGTAAACTATTTCAAATAGCCATGTATGTTGAAATGTTCTTAGTACATATAAGCTCAAAAATGTCCAACTTTACTATAAAGCTGTCAGTTGTCAGATTACAACACTAGGGTTGCCAAATCCCGAAACATAAAAGGCCCCCCTCCTAAGAAGAAATAGCTGAACAAAAGTAAGCCACTGAAAATGTCTCCTATTTGCAGACAATTTTTGACACTTCACATTATAGTAATGATAATATTTATTTTGAATCGCTAAGAAAATTTACATTTTATGGACCAGTCAATTAATAAAATACAAACTACATACAATAATACAAACTACAATTAAATATAACAATTTCAAGTTACAAGAAAATATATTTATCAGTTGCTATTTTAGTAAAATCGTGAATACTATAAAGGCAATGCTCAGTCAGTATGTTTTTCAATTTGTACTTACATATTTTAAACGATAAGTTGGGAAAATGGATGGGTAGGGCATTGAAAAGGTAAGTGTCCACTTTTTGCGTCTTTTGCAACCTCAATTGTGGTTTTATTAGATTGTTCTTTGACCTGATGTCATGGGCGTGAACATCAGAATGAGCTGAATACTCATTAATATGTTTCCTGACATATAGTAATTTTTCATATACAATGACGGCATATAAAGTCATGATCGTCAGAACTGGGAATATTACTTTACAGCTCGAGTCCCAATTTGCTTTGACAATTTTTCATATAGCAGATTTTTGTAAGATAATTACTTTCATTAAATGTGATTGAGCTGAGTTTCCCCAGGCTAATATACCATAGCGAAGAAGAGAATTATATATATACATATTGTTTATTGTAAGTCTCCGGTTTCAATGTTTTTATACTACACAAATACTTTTTTTCACCACTAATAAACTTCATGTTTGACAGTGAGTAAATTTTATATAGCAATTTTAAATTTTAACCACAAATTTGGAATAGCTTTGTCTAATGTTCTCTTGCTGAAAAGTTTATTGTCAGCATTCAAAGTTACCGGATAATACTGAATTACTTGGAAATCAAACAGGCAGACTCAAAATTACTAAAAATTCCAAACACAAACTGCAAATTTATACAGAATTTCATTAACTCATCGAAAATACGTGATAAATATGATATTCCCATAAAAACGTGACAATAGCTTCATCGATTCATTGAATTACCATTGTCAAAAATAACAATAAAGGATTATACATACTTGTAACGGCCCTCAGTAATGTGTCGATAACAATGCGATCGAAACGTTGAATACTTCTCAGCTGACTTATTGCAAAACGTGCAGGTATATACAGGGCTCAAGTTGTAACTAGAAATGTAATGCTTGTCAAATTCAGTTTTGAATGGAAATACTTGTTCACACATGTTGCATTTCACACCCCAATGAGCTCTCCATTCTTCCTTGACATTGTCGATCATTTCATCGTCTAGAGTTTCACCATCTGGAATATAAATGAAATTGAAGAAGTTTGATTTTGACATTTTTGGCAAATGATTTTCATTATTTGAATAGATTTTAATGGCATATTCATGAAATGTGATGATGAAAACTTGTTATGATTACTGTTGGAACTTGTGATACCACACTTTCGTGCTTTATGTCCTCGTTTATGCCTTTCAACCTGAATATTTTTTGTTACATGATTGTAATTGTGAAAGGAGATGAACCTTGAATGTTTCATTCTTTTGATTCAATACTCAAAATCGCCAAAGGTTCTCCAGTATGAACTATCAACTCAAAAGTACTTTTCTCTCTCTAGTTTGGATATTCAGCTAGCACCCTCAATACTTGACTAGAAATTAATGTTTTGGTTGATAGGTAAAATTTATGAATACTAGTTACTAGTATTTGTAGGCATAACCCACAATCTGCTAGCATCATATCTAAAGCAAGCAAGAGAAAGCAATGTGTATCATATAATGAAGAACTCAGTAGCTTACAAACGATATTGAATGAAGATCCACAAGGTAGTGTGCTTAGACCGCTACTTTTCTTTAATTATATTAATGACCTGCCAAATTCAATGACAATGTTTACAATGCTATTCGCTGATGACACTTCCTTCGCCATACGGAAAAAAAATATTGAAGAGTCATCAGAATTAGAAAAGCAAGTTATTCAAGAAGCTACAGACTGGTTTAATGTGAATAGCCTGTGTGTGAATAAAAGCAAGACACAAACAGTTATGTTCTTGCTGTCTCATAATTTGTCAAATAATGTGAAATGTCTTGGTATAACAATTGACTCAAAGTTAACTTGGAAACTCATATTGACAAACTAGCAAAAAATCTATCATGCAAGGTCTATGCAATCAGGCAGATAAAAAATAATGAAGCTGCCCATACCGCTTATAATGCAATGTTTCATAGTTCCTTAATTTATGGATTGATAAACTGGGGCACATCTGTTCATATCTCGAGAATATTTAAAATTCAAAAAAGAGCAATCAGAGGTTTAGCTGGAATAGGTCTAATGGAGAGCAGTAAGAATTGGCTTATCAAGTTCAATATATTAACTCTGCTATCATGTGTAATATACTGCAATTTGATACACATTCAAAAAAATTTACAAAAGTTTACTACAAACGGTAACAACCATTCGTATAAATAATACCAGGAAAAAGGATAATATTAGAGCACCAAACCAAAGACTAGAAATAACAAGGAGATGCAACTCATACATATCATTGTACAACTCACTGCCCCAATGAATGAAAAATGCAACCCTCGCTAATTTCGAACGGAAACTGATAAAACATCTCTCAGAGAATGCTTACTATGATGCGTCTGACTTCAGCTTTACAGAGTGACTATCGTCAATGTAGGTACTGTCTCTATGTATCTTTATTTTTACATTTTTATTTTTACATTTATATATTTATTTACTTTATTTTATGCTTGAGTATCATAAACAATTTTTCTCTACTCCTTTTCGGTAATTTTAATTGTAATTAACATTTATTTTATACATTATTGACTTATCATAGCACTAAGGTGTAATAACTTGACCAATAAAAAATCTAATCTAATCTAACTGGTTGAATTTTTTTTTCAGAAAAGTACTTTATGAAATGAAATTTGGTAAGTATAGGTAAAATAAAAGTTTCAAAAGGTAACGGTACAACTACCAATCATTATTGTCCAATAAAGATATATTTGACAAACCTCACCTGCTTCCTCCTGCAAGTCTTTAAAAATATCATCTTCACTTATATTTTGAAGTAAGTCATCACAGAGCTCCTCGCTATCACCAAAATCAAGCAGAGAATCATCTTTCATTCTCAAACTCAGATTCTGAATATTACCAAAGTTCAAACTGTCTGTGTTATCTTGAGATGACTCTGAGCTGTTTTCAATAGAACCGGTCTGGCTAGACTCTATCTGAATGGCTCTTTGAGGTGCAGACGCCTTCCTCCTGTTTTTGCGGACGGTTTTTGTGAGAGAGTCCAGCTCTTCGCAACTGTCGCTTTCATTATTGAAGTCAAAGGTGATCGGCGGTTCATTGAAACTATCTTCATCGCTAGTGAAGCCACTTTTCATCAAGTTATCATCCAAGATGTATTTTGGTAATTCATTTTTGATGTAAGGAAATGAATCTAGTAGACTTGGCTTCTGGGAACATGTTTCTTCAAAAGGGGATTCCATATTATTATTGAGATGTTACATTGCCCCTATCACCTACAAAATAAAATGTTTCAAAACAAAAGTTTATTGATATTTTTACTTTCCTCTTAATATTTCAATGTTTCCATAAGAAAATGAGTAGATCATCCCAAATTGTCATACATATTGAAATTTAAAGATGTCATCGAGTTTAATGAAATAATGGGGTCTGATCGTGAGATCTCAGTGACTAGTTCACATCACCTCCACATGAGATGACCATGCCCTCAAATCGCTTGTGCAGAATATCCAATGTTACATGAGCTGTGTGGCACTACTTTCCACTTGGATATTCCACACAGCTCATGCCACATTGGATATTCCACAAGTAGTGTGGCAAGCCAACAAAATTTTGAGATTCAAGACTAGAGAGAGAATAATTTCAGGAAGGACTCAATTTCTTGATGACTACATAGGCCAATTTTCTTAGTATTTTGTGATGGATTGCAGTTATAGTTATTTACATTTGAAATGAATATCAAGTATCAGTTTTCGAAGTTACAATCATCCTCAGTTTGTCAAAGTTTAGGTGTATTTTGGAGTTATTTTGAAGGAATTAGGGTACCACTTTCTAGGAACCCTAAAATAGCAGTATTATAAAGCATTTTCCACGAAAGACATTTGCACAATATTTTTCAAGTTGTGTTTGTGTAGAAACTGAGAAAGGAAAGTGATATCTGTATAATTCAATATCCACATAGTAATTGTTTCAGATTGAGTATTCTTTCAGTTTCGATAGAAATTTCTGTTGACAATCTACACTTTTTTTTGCTAAAGTGTTATCTTAATTTTTGTTATTCAAATTCCATTCTTTGGAAGTGCTTCTTTATAAATAATTGTGTTATTAGAGCATACAGAAAGCCCAAAACATGTTTTTCCAAAAAGGTAAAGAATTTTCTCTCAGAAAGCAAGTTCAAATGTTTATTTCAATGAAATCAATGAATCAAATAACTACAAAAAATTTGGAATATTTGTATCTCACCTCACAAAGACACTTCTGATATCACTGGCACAGAATAATTCAGAAATTTCTTTTGGCTATTGATTTCATTTAAAGGACTTTTTACGGAATGTGTGGAGATATTTATACTTCTATTGATATTTTGACACTAAGTAAACATTCAGTACATTTCTGGCAACTTCACTCATAACAAAAATGACATTTTTCTCTTAGGGCCTCTATCAACACGTTAGGAGCCATTTTGCATGTTGATGTTGATCTCTTTAATTTGATAAAAAGTGTCTGTGTCTAGGTCCGGAATTCAAGACACAGAAATACAGGAATCCATGTTTCAACAGTTTATTGTGAACGTAATTTATAGCCATCTGTATTTCAAAAGCTGAAAATATTGTAATTCCATATTACGGATATCTAGTTTTGATACTTTTTTGTGAACGTGATTGATGCCATCTCTGTTTCAGAAGATGAATGTAATTGTAATTTCATTACAAACACCTAGCAATAAAAGCTCACTCAAAACTGTTTTTGCTGTGGGCTAAAATTTTTATTTGGCTATAACGATAATAAATGGCAAAACAAAAACTGTGATCTCTGTCGTTTGAAAGATCTTGTTCGATAAGAAAATCAAGGGTGGAATTTTTATAAAAGTGCAAATATTAAACGCTAGATGTCACTGGTGATTGTATCAAACCGGTTTTCTACAGACGTTTACAAACTATCGTATTTCCTTTGTATATAAACTAACCACAAAGGTATTTCTCTTCTAACAACACTCATATATTCTCCCAGTGCCATTAATTACTGAATCTATATCATTGGCAAATCACATGACATTAGGTCACAATTTTCTCGACGGGGAATGCAGTATTGAAGTTTTCTACTCGAACCTCATAAACCTATAATAGTTTTTTGACCTACAATGAGGCATTTGTATTAAAATTTTTCATTTTTGAGATTCATCTCTATATTCTTGATTATACAATGTACCTACAGTCTAGTCTCATTATCAAACAAACCGGCAGATAAAATGTAGTTCTGTTCCAAAAAAAGAAGTGAATTATCATTTTTCTCAGAAAATATTTATTTATTCATCATTTTCTGTTTTGTCTCCTTCGAAGTAGCCCTCTTCTGATATAATACACTTGTGCCGGCGTTTTTTCAATTCTCAAAGCAGTTCTGATATCTACTATTTGGTAAGTCCTAGAATTCTATCAGCGATTTGCTTTTCATCTCCTCAATCGTCGCAAAACGCCCTCCTCTCATGGGTCTCGTCCTTGGGTGCAGAAAAGTCGCAGAGGGCTGAATCTGGTAAATACGGTGGCTGAAGCATGATCACTGTTTTGTTTTTGGCCAAAAAACTACGAATAGGCAATGAATAGTGAGCAGGTGCATTATTATGATGCAAAAGCCATTATTTGTTTTTCTACTATACCGGGCGTTTTCTTCGTATCGCTTCTCGCAAGCAGCGCATAACTTCAAAATAATATTCCTTATTGACAAGACAAGAACTCCTGATGCACTACGTTACGGTAATCGAAGAACAGTGTGCAAAATCTTGACATTTCATTGACGATTGGACTTTGATTTCGATGTCCTAACCATATACTAATGATTTCTCACCAGTTATGACCCTTTCAAGCAAATCTGAATCGCTGGTGATGTCATTCAACAATTCCTGAGCGACGTTAATGCAACGGTTATTTTGATCAAGAATCAGCAATTTTAGAAGGAACTTCGCTGACATAGGCTTCATGCCCAAAATTTCCGAAAAAACTGTTCTCATTTCTGGCTAAATTTCATTGGCTTTTGAAAATGTATTTTGTATTGTGATTTTCGTGAAATATATTCTTTCTATTCATATAATTTTTCTCGAAGCATTGAACTGAATTGTATTGAACAATTGTAACCATTTCTACATGTTTCTGTGAATTTTGAAATTGTATCAGAGCTACCAAATTTGCTTTGTCGACAAACTAGCCGTAAGATTCGATTTTTGGCACATCTCCAGAGTCACAAACAAAAACCTATATTCAGCTAACATAAAATGAACCTATAAATTAACGGCTCAGCTGTCAGAATATAACACGGCAAATTTTTCCATGTGCTTGTCTAAAAATATGCGTTTATTCTCATGAGGCCAACTGAAGAAACGCACATGCTGACGCCCAAATCGATTAATACTTCAACGCGATAGAAACTGCAGGTTCAGGAAATGTTGAAATGATAACTGCAGTTGTGAATGGCGGTTTCAAGTTCATAAACAGTTCAGTGGCTGGTTGTTTACGGCTGTCGTAGTCAAACTGAATGAAAATGGTGGTGACAGGAGTTATTTTAGTGTTGTTCGTATATCACGTGCAAAAGACAGGTGGCCATGATAAACAAAAATACAATATAGGTGAGTTTTCAAACAACGTGACATGCTTGATGGGTTCAATTCATTTTTTGGCTCCATTGAACTAAACTTGTGCAGCTTTGAATTTGAAGAGATGTGCGAAGGGACGATGAACTGACCAGTTTCTGCTTCATTTTAATGAATGATAGTCATTTTTTGAAGAGTTTTTCGACCGATTTTGGAATATTTTCGCCTTTCACAATCTAGCCTATCTTCATTGCAATGCAGACTATAGGTAGAAAATACTTTGCTAACCAGAGAAAACAACCACCAAAATAGCATAATTACAATCCAAACAACTAGCACATAATGAAAAACTGATATAAATTTTATTTGATAATGATGCACTTAGGTAGGGAAGGATGGATAAAGTGGTCCAGGCAGGTAAAGTGGTCACCTTCTTTTTCCGTCCGAACCAGTAATAGCTATCTGTCAAAGACATATGGAAATAAATTATTGGTTGTATTGGTAGTCTCCATAAACACTGGCCGGGTCTGTGCTTTTATGGTGAAATAATTGTGTTTTGTAGTATCTGATCTAAAGTAAGTGATTTGAATATAGTTAAAAAGTAATGTCATCAGTTTCATAGAAAGACAATGCACGATTTTATCGATTTAGTGAATTAATTGATCTATTCATTTCGCTGCAAAGTGGATCAATATAAGCTCATTTGTCATTTTCTGTATATTTTTTTCACCGCATGCTAAATCGGGCCTGGTGGGCCACTTTAACTCCTTAGTGCTTATTTTTCCTGCAAACAAGTAATGTTTTGTGTTATTGCGGGTATGCCAAATAAATACACACGGACGTCACAGCAGCAGGAATGCAGGTCAGAGGTAATGTATAAAGCTATACAAGCTGTACGAAAAGGTGAATTGGGCTTTTTGAAAGCAAGCGAAGCCTTCGGTGTTCCTCGAACAACGCTCAAACGGCGTCTAAACGGAAAAAACAAAGACGCCGTTGAAAATATAAAAATACTGGGGTCTCGTCGTTCAATTTTTAGTCCAAAACAAGAGGAAGAATCAGGACATTAATATAAATACACCAGCTGCAGTTACTCCTCCAACATTTGATCCTTATTTAAACCCTCAACCCAGAATATCCTTCGCAATATCTTCTTGCAAAATATTTCTGATTCCCAAAGCATTGCCTAAGACTAGACTAAACTTGAACTGTATAGAAAAAGGGGGCGTACGGTAATTTTAACCAGCACAAGGAGAGTGAAAAAAGCTGAACCAACCCCAACTAAAACTGCGAAAAAACATAAAACTAAAATAAAAAACTTGGCACGAACGTTGCTAAAAAGAAAAGTAACAAATATACCGACGACGATGATGACACAGATGATGACTCTAAATGCTTTCACTGTGGCGAAGTTTGGTCTAAATCAAAACATGAAGATGGTTGGATACAGTGTTCTAGTTGTAAGCGATGGGTCCATGAAGAGTGCTCGGGTTGTGATCACAACAATGATAACTTTCATTGTGAATTTTGTTCCTAAGAATTTTTTCTATTAGGTTCGATTATGAATGAACAAATACAAATGAAGAGGTTGTGACTTATACTCTATAGATTAGTAACTGAAAGTTGATTTAATTTGTTATTAATGAATAATTGAGAAGAAGCTAACAAGTTAAGACTTAATTTTTACAATTAATATAAAAGGCTGTTGATAAGTAGGTAAATAAAGACTGTTTATGATGGGTAAACGTAAGTATATTTAGATCAAGAAAATTAAAATACTCTTGATTATTGTGAATCACTATGTAGAATTAATTTACTTATTGAGTTAAAAACTGTTTGGATTTAAATATTTTTTCCATGCAAAATTTCAATAAATCTGTATTAAAATAACATCATCTTGATGTTTTATTTAAAGTAGGCCATTTTACCCGTTAATGAATTTGTATATGCCATTTTATCCGACCAGGATAGGTAAAGTGGTCACTTTCCCATTTCGACTTCAATCTTGAACTATGCTAAAATTATCAGAATATTGATCTGTAAACAATATGATATCGAAACTTAATAAGTACACGGATAATAATAAACAAACAAACGGTAAAAATGTGAAGAGTTATGCAGTGAAACACGGCATTTTAGTTCGTGGAATACTTTATTTTAGCTTAATGTAAAATCAAAAATATATAACTAGCCAGACAACATGGAATCGCCAGCTGTCAACTTCAACCGGAGTGTCTACACACCCGTCTTGACGTACAACTACTATTAGTGATCGAAATCTCTGGATTGTATTTTAACAAAATGTTGACATTTATTCGGTTGGCGTGGGTTTAAAACTTAGGGTGGCCACTTTACCCTACCTGTCCCTACACCTGCTGATACATATATGCATATATACAAAAACGCACACCACTCCTATATGGAGATAGTTTTTCGAAATATTTTGTTAAGGTTTTCTTATCGGAATATTTCGACCAAAATTCATTTAATCTCTTTTGATATGCTATCATTGCCAGAAAAGTTGAATCAACGCTTCCTGGGGATTAGGCTAGGTTAGGAGGTTAATAAATTTTATCATTTCACTCAGAATCACAATGTGATACAGAAAGTCCGTGAAAAAGCAATATAGATCACAAACGTCAAAATATACCTACAACAAATACTACATGGGCTTGAAAGTTTCGTGCCTAGCACTTAGATGGCACTAGTCTTATTGCATTCACCGGTTTTATTCAGTTAGTTAATAACCTTCAAAAGAAAGCTGTTGAAATTTCATGATATTCTACTCATAAGTTTGTGAGTTATGTGCTAAGAGTGACACCACTTTTCATTTTCAAAACAATGGATCAAACACATTTTCGTGTTTTAATTTTACATTGCTTCTTGAGCAAAAATACCGTTCAAGTGAAGCAATGTTTTATTTTATATATTGAGTAATCTACATAACAAGCAATTCAAATAATCAATTACAATATCAAAAACTAAACAAATAACCATTCTCGATATAATATAATGGCTGAAACTGAAGTTACTCCAAATCACCTGAATCAAAATCAAATTCAAAGACACATTCAGTTGAAAATGACAAATGGACCTTTTTCATTTAGATTGACTCTTTACAATTAGTAATAATTTCTAAGGATGACATCTCAATTTCAATATTTTTTAAAAATGTTTTTCCATTACACCTGACGAAGAAATCTATATTTCTCAAACAATTTGCAAGAGAACACATATTGTAAAGTGGCGAATTTAAACCTAGATTGGTTCGAGGTTTAGGCAAAACAAATATAACTTTCCTTCTATTACTGAAGTATTTACTGCAGTTCAGATAAATTTTTGACAACAAGTTTAATTTATCATGCAGGAGCTTATAGAAAAATAATAGAAAAGCAAGTTTTCTTCTAAATTCTGAGGTTGTGAATTTAAATTCATTCATGGAAGTATGTAAGTAAGATTGAAAATATATTCAACATCTTTTTTGTAATGTAGAAATCTCAAGAATTTTTTCTGTACCTTTTCAATTTCATTTTTATGAACTGTATAATAAGGAGATCATATTATTGCACCATATTCCATTATACTACGGACAAATGCATTATAAAGTGTTAGTGATGCGAATATTTTTGTGAATTTGAATGAGTTTCTAATAATGAAGCGAATCATTCTTTATGCTGTGTTTATATTATAATGTTGGTCATATGTTGCTCAGAAGTGAGTTTTTCATCCAGCGTAACTCCCAAATCTCTACATTCTGTCTTCTTGGCTGAATATTCATTGTTTATCTTAAACTGAAAATAATTCCGTGGTTTTTCATATATAGTAATTGATATACTAAAGCATTTGTTAACATTAAATGTGGGGCGATTTGAGAGGGACCACTCGTAAACTCTACCTACGTCATTTTGTAGCAAAATCACATCTTCTTGACTTTTGATTTCTTTGAATAAATTAAAATCATCCGCGAATAGTGTACATTGCGAGTCCTGACCTACCCCTGGCAGATCATCTATTAGTAATAAAAAGAAGAGGGGTCTGAAAGCCCAAAATGTATAATGAAGAAAACAGAAATGAAACTTCTTTTTTTTTATACCACTTTTATTTGTTACAAAATCGTTTTGAATGATCGAAAAGTGGTAGAGATCAGATAAAAGTTATTTTTTTATCCTACATTCAATTTCGGTTTTGTTTTGAAAACACTTCTGTAAAGGCAATTTTCAAACAGTGAAGTTGAGTTCTTTTGCAATGTAACTAAGTTGAATCGGGTTGATTTTGAAAAATTGACAATCCAAAAACTATAAAGATGTGAAAGAAAATGGTTCAGGTTTAAATGTGTGTAAAAATTACACGGGTAAACCACCCCTCAAAATGGGTTGTTTCAACTTTCCTCATTATCTAAAGTATTGAAATATTAAATTTTTATCAAAATATCATGAAAAATCACAAAAGTGAACTGTTTTCGAAAGGGGTATTTTTAACTTTCCTCATCGATGGCAATATCAACATATGAAAGGAGGTAAATTTATTAGGTTTGATCGAAATATTTCAATAAGAAGGCATTATTGAGCAGAAAGAATATGAAATTACAAGAGTAAAATACCTACACACAAGAGTAGATTGTGATTTTATGTAAGGCGACATCAGTATCAAGTAGAGTTCATATAAATTTTCTTATATGAAAGTTTTATTCGAATTCTGAAGGTCACATTTGGACAATTATTTTCTGGTCATCATATTAAACATTCTCATATCAAATTATACTTCTTACGTGCCAATAAGAAAAAAAACTGAATATTAAGCGACACCAATCATGATGATTTGTAGCCATAGAGATGTATCATCTTTAACAAAATGCAAAAAATAACTGAACTCAATTTCTTTTTCATTCTGCTACTTTCTCTAGGCATTTTTATCAAATTATGCAGATGTAATGTCTTCTTCCTCAACAATTCTCTTTCAGGTCTTTCCCCGCATTTGAAAAATATGAAAGAGGTTTCAACAATTAATCGAAAAAAATGTGGTTTGGTTTTTTGCAAATATCTCAGAGACTATTTGACATTTTCCAAATTTGAAAAAAGATTCAAAAATAGAAGGTTATTTCCTAAAAAATATCTCACCTTCCGAAAGTGTAGAACCAATATTTATAATCGTCCCAGAGGGTCGAGAATACGTTTTGAAACGAGTATAGTATTTAGTATATACGAAGTCAATTCTAATGGCATAAAAACTAAATAGTTCATCAATGAAAGGGCGAAGTTCAGCCGAGACTGTTTTACAACTTAACCTAGGGGATAGCATGTATTATATAGAAATATAAAAATAATTACCTAGTATACATTATAATAGTATACATAATAAGGCTATACATTTCCGAGTGAATATTAAAAATCTATTTAGTTTAAATAAGGTAAAATATATAGCAAAACATATACGGAAGTGAGACAAATGAAAAACCATATGGGCAAGGCATAACATGATATATTATCTATCCAGAAGACTTCAGTTTACGTTCAGAAACAATAACACACAACATGAGCTGCCAGTTTTTCTAAAATGATATTTTCAAGACGATTGAGAAGCAATAAAAATTTTCAATAAAGTTTACAGAGTTGTTTTGCTGAATGATTTTCTTTATAAATTCCACTGGGGGAGTTTTCATATCGTTGTTTCTGTACACAATGAACCGAACTTTTTTGCATTCAGTATATTTAATGATTTTTAATAGAGAGGGCCAAATTGGATACTTCTAAAGGGAAACTCCTGTTTTCAAACTAGATAGATGAAAACTAATTGTTGGGTCTGGGGGTCAAATTTTATGACAAACCTAATGGCAAAACCGCATATCGATATCTATCATCGTTTCTGAGTTTCACATTTTCGAAAAGTTGCTGTAATTTTTTTCCTGTAAAAAATTTCTTGTTTCTATGGAAACATTTATGAAGCACTTTTCCACGAAGAATTCAATGGTGCAAAAAAACTCATTTTTTTCAAATGAGATATAAATAGTTGTTGATGGAAAACAATTTTTTAATGGGACACGCTGTATATTCCTGCATATTTCAATAGAGCCTAAAATTACTTTTCCAAAAATGTAGCACACTTGATGTTTTGCTGGAGTCATCTCTGTAATACAGAGCTTTTAGTTTTTTCATGTAGACTTTGTAACGCACACTTTTATCAAGTAGGCTTTGGACAATGCGGCGATAAAACATAATACAATTTAGTGGTAGCTGTCAAATTTTGATTTAAGCAGTAAAGACGCTCTTCAATTAGTGGTTTTTGTTCGATTCTCAAACACATTCGCAAAAAAGTATGATAATTATGAAAAATGTGATATATGATAGTCTGTTTTATACAAACCGGGGAAAATGTAGAAGCAGCAAGAAATTTGTATCACAAGAAGTATCCAGAGAGACAACCTTTTAGAGACATTTAACAAAATTGGGACACAACCTAATTGATGGTGGTCAATTTGAGAAGAGACGGCCAAAATTATGTGAATCAAATAGGAATAAGGAGTTGGAAGAAATAGTCGTTTTAGGAGCTGTTGAAAATAATCCCATAACGTCAACGTGAAATTCGAAAATATCAACAGGCCTACTAAGAACTAACGTTTTGAAAACACACAAATTCAAGCCATACGCATGGCTTCTTGCCAGTGGTTCCTGGAAAATGGTAACCAAGTGCGTGATTTTTCGTTAAATTAAATTTGGGCAGACGAAGCTTATATGAGCAGGGCCGGCATTTTCAAACTCAACATTTCTTATAATTGTGGACATCAAAATTATCGTTCCATTGTGGAGTAGAGAATTGAAAGGAGTTTTTGATTCAGTGTGTGGGCAGGTGTTTTCAGGGGTAGAATCATTGGCCCGTTCATATATAATGGCATTCTAACATCTCAGAAGTATTTAGAAATTTCAAGACGGAATATTGAACCACTTGTTGATGAATTGTCGCTAATGGAGCTCCGAAAAATATATTTTCACCAAGACGGGACTTCACCTACCAACACTGCAATCGTCACCAGTTTTTTGACTGCAAATTTTAGTAATAATTAGATAGCCAACCAAGGACCCAATCGTTGGCCGCCCAGGTCTCCGGACCTAACGCCTATGGACTTTTACCTCTAGCAAAGGTGGAAAGATGTTTTTTTCGAAATGCCGACCAATTCTAGATACGAATTGGAAGCTGCAGTGATGCAAAGTTTTGCTTCTCTCACTCCTACTGAACTAATTAATACACCAAAAAACGTTTGGAAAAGTTGTCACCTGTGTGAAGGTGGTAGAATTGAGATGAAAGTAACCAGGTTCAATTCAATGCCACAAAAACCCAGGCATCGGTTTTCTCCAAAAAGATAAATGTCTCCAAACTGGATATAATAATGTCAGGTCAGGCAATTCCGCTTTTTGCTTCTAAAATTTTATTGGGGGTCAAAACGGACACCAATATGTCTTGGGCACAATCATGTCGCTGGAATTGCAAAGGCTGCTTCTCGATAGCTTGGAACACTACTCCAAACTAGAAAACTGTACACACGTCAGCAACTTTTGATGCTTTATAAAGCTCAGATCAAACCTTTTTTGGACAATTGTTCTCATGTATGGAGCTCTACACCTAAACATACCCGAAAGTTGCTGGATTCCATCCAGAAAAAAACTATCCGCCTGATTGGAGACGCGAACATCACGTGCAACCTTGATAGCCTGGGACATCAAAGAAAGGTTGAAGATTTGTCTCTCTTCTATAGATACTTTGACGTGAAGTGTTCAAGTGACTTGGCACATTTGATTCCACCAAGAGCGGTACACATCAGAAATACGCGACGAACTGCTCATCGTTTTGAGGTTCAACTCAGTACACCTCGAACTTAACTGTTTGAGAATTCTTTCATTTGGAGAACTGCATTCATGGATTTAATCTCCAGGGATTCAAATCCAATATGAATCGCTATTTTCGCACAGGCACCGCTCTGAGAGCGCCATGAGGATTTTCCTGTAGTGCTTGTGTTTTGTCCTTGAGAAAAAACGATGATAGATATCGATATGCGGTTTTCACCATCGAGTTTGTCATAAAATTTTACCACCAGACACAGCCATCAGTTTTCATGTACCTGGTTTGAAAACATGAGTTTTCCTTCAAAGGCGTTCCATTTGGCCCACTTTGTACAACATGGACATAATATTCATTAAATTTTTTTAGGTGGAATTTTCCACGACGAATCCCAAGAAATAGCATTCCAAATTGCAACGTATTCCATGAACAACAAGTATCCAGTCTCTCACATCGAACTTTTTCCACATACCTACCGAATTTCCCAGTACAACACTTTGGAGGCATACAGAGCAACCTGCGAACTTTTCGAAAACAGAGCAATTGCCTTATTCGGACCAAACTCCGTTGAATCCTCACCTTTCATCCAGTCCCTATGCGACTCAAAAGAGATACCTCACATAGAAATTCACCGTAGTTTGAATTTGGAAAGAAACGACACTTTAGTGAATTTTTATCCCCACCCGAAAGTGTTGTCGTTTTTCTTCATGGACCTGATTGAGGCCTTCAACTGGAAAAAAGTTATTATCATTTACGATAATGATGAGAGTTTGCTGAGCGTCAGTTCTCTATTGGATTTCAACAACCGGAGAGGTGAGAATTCATTTCTTCATAAGAATCTGTTAGTTGAAATCAGAAAAGTATGATAGTCAGATCCGCGATATCATTAAGCAGGCAAATGTTTTTGAAAAGAAACTTCTCCATTATAGAAATGTAGGCTTTCACGGCTGACGTCAATGTTTTAGTTGGTTTCCGGGTTTTGCCGTGGTCTTCTTTGGTTACAATCTCCTAACGTTTCAACTGCAACAGCGGCAGTCATCTTCAGTGCCGTGGTGGAAGTACTCTTCTTGACGTATCAACAGATACGTATCAGTATGTATGACGTAACAGTTGATACGTATCACTATGTATCACGTATCAGTTGACACGGCAAAACCTGGAAACCAACCAAAACACAAACAGAAACTGCTCTCTCTCTCTCTGAAATTTGCTATATTCACATTTCCAATTAATAATATATAACAGTGCAACGCCTTCAAAACCGAGGTCATATTCACCTACTCCATCTATCAGTGGTACTTTGTACTAACTCCAAATTGTTACTTACAGAGCTCTGGCCTATGATACATTTGCCAACACACCATAGGCGTAGAATACATGTGACAAATCGGAGTGAAATATAAATGTATCACTATACTCAACACGCCTCCTTACATTTATACTGTACTTACATTAATTCAAATTTAACATATTTCTAAATTTTTCAAACTTATCTCTACACAATGCTTTTATATGCTTCCCTGTTGTTTGACACTTGAAGTCACAGCATTCTGGAAATGACCTGTGACTTCATATGTATGATGGAATTGGCCGATACTTGATGTAAATCCATAAGTAACGTATTCAAAAAACACATTATTGTCAGATTTTCATTAAACACTCTGACTTTATGCCTTCAACTGTCAACTATGAACTGCCTTATAAAGTACTGTTCCCGAGTAGAGAGGACTGGATCTTCCGGGAGAAAGAAATATTGAAAGCAGATAGTTGTTGGTCCACAGATGGATCAAAAACATCTTCAGGTTCTGGTGCAGGTGTTTTCAGTCGCAGACCCAGGACAGAGATATCAACCTGCCTAGGAACCCATGCGACTGTATTTCAAACGGAAATTTATGCTATTGAATTGTGTGCGGAGAGATTGGAAGAATTCAACCTCATACACACGTCAATAAAAATATTCTCGGACAGTCAAGGGGCATTGAAAGCTCTTGGCTCTTACCAAGCAACGTCTAAATTGGTAGCAAATTGTCAAAAACAACTCTCCTCGATAGAAAGACTTATCAAATTGTCTCTGGTCTAGATTCCTGGCCATACTGGCCTGGAAGGCAATGAGGCTGCTGACTCCCTTGCAAAAGAGGGTGCTGCAAGCAGCTTCATCGGACCAAACCTGTCATTAGCATCGCCTTGGGCTTTGCCAAAAAAACACTAAACACCTGGATGGCAAGAAGATTTATGGACTTCAGGCAGTATCTTCCATTATTGGCTCACTCCAAGGCGTTTATTTACCCTTCGAAGCTTGATACCAAACAGTTGTTGGACTACAGTAGGGATGTACTACGATGTTTAACAGGCCTTCTCATAGGTCACTTTCATTTGAATCATCATATGTCTGCTCCGCTGGGAACCGAGTCAGGATTTTAGAGTTCGGCAGAGCCGTACTCTCACCATCTAACCTGACAGACCACTCACCATACAAACGAATCGGCTTCGTTAAGAAACTGGTCGAGTATGAATAGGTGTGAGCCACAATAAACCCTTGCGGGTTCCGGTGGTGAGTGAGGTTCCTGGACAATTTTGCATACGGTCCGTTAGTAATGAGAGTATTGACCCTTTCGTAGTGGTACGATTTATCCAGAATTACTACTTCGTTACCTTTGTCGGCTTTCAAATAAAAAACGTCCTTGTCTCTCAATCGTTTGATAAGTTTCGTTTAGTTTTTATTGTTGTTTATTGAATGCTTCTGTTTATCTGTTATCTTGTTCTTGGAGATTTGATTCCTGACATTTTCTCGAACTAGTCCCTTCGAGGAATCGGGCATATATTGAATCGAACTTTCAACACTAGCAACGATATTCTCAAGAACTTTCTCGGAAGGCGGGATGCCAAATTTCAAACCGTTGTTCAGAAGGTTGATCTCTTCCTTATCAACAACCCACTCACTGATCTTTGAAACCAACGAATCAGTCTGAAACAAGTTTAGATTCATCTATGAAATATTGTTATATCCCAATATAAAGAATGGCTCAACAAAGTCGTAACACCAATTCGTTGATAATCAAAATCTCACATGTTTACTTCTATTCCTTTCAATTAGTCAAAATAGTATATTGCACAACAAGTGAGAAAAACGACATATTTCTCACATGCGCAGCAGTAATTTAAAGAAAAAACGTGTTTCATTTGTGCATGGTCGAAGCTTCACAGAGTTTTTGTAAATTTGGTAGAATTCTCTTGTGACTGTGAAATTTCTAGGAACCTTGGTTTTATTATCGGGTAATTTTATTGAAAGGGCCGAATTGAGATCTTCCATGTCATCAATTTTTAATTTTCGAAGTTCATCACAACGGCATGCTCCTGTAAGGTCAATAGCTAAAGCAGTCTGAAATCAAAACCAAACATTCATTTTTCGATAACAATTTAAAACTTTTCAATTCATACCTTTATAATACTTTTCATAAGGTGCATCTTTTAAAAATTGTTAATTTCTTCAGAAGTTAATGTTTTTGACTGTTTTGGAGCATATTTTTCAAATTTGCGTTCTGAAAATGCACGTAGTTTTACGTAATTTGATATATCAACACAGTTTTCAATAATTAAGCATCAGCATCGAGTACTGAGACCATAATGTTGATGATTTCAATCTTCTTGACAACTCTTCAAAATAAACTAACAAGGTATTGTCGGAACGAGAATTTACCTTGGCTTTCATTTTCCAGTCCATAAAGTTTCTGTAAAATATTTCATATTTTTCTCTTGATGTGCTTGTTAGCAAATTATTGCAAACATCTATTGCTTTCTGAACAATTTCTGAAGAAGTATTTTCCAACTCTAAATCTTCGTATTCCATTATATTCAATATATTTAATGAATTTGAACTGTTCATACTATAACAATCAACAATAAAACTATTTTCGTTGGTAAGTTGACAGCAAAAATTATGCAGTGCTTCGGTTTTGTTGTTATGGAAACGCCGACAATGGGCTACTTGGATATTGCACGCGCATCGTCTGCGTAGCGTTGTCAACATGGAGAACGTGTCATATCAATCTGACATGTAACAATTCATGACTGACTTGGGTTATCGTGATAACAGTTAGAAATTATTTCTCACTGTAATGGTAGATATTTCTCACTGCGTGAGAAATCCTTCGTTTTGAACTTATGAAAGCGATGAGAGTGGCACATTGTATAGCATCCGTAGAACAAAACTATTTTTTGTACAACTGTCAATGAAAATGATATTTTTAATTGTTGTTAAGAGTATTTGAAGATGATGTTTACAAAGTAGTGTTTACACTAGTGTTAAAGTATTTTTAACACGATTTTTTTTTCGACCAAATAGCAATAAACAAAACATAATTATTCAATTTCCACGGAAGTGGAAATATAAATAAATGAATGAATAAATAAATAAAGTATTTATTTATTTATTTATTTATTTATTCATTCATTTATTTATTGTCTTTCCAGCAATTAACTTGTGAAAAATACAGGAAAATTGTGAAAAATGTCAAAAAGTAGTATAACAACATAATACAATAAAGATTTGAAAAAATTGTTATAGATATTCACATAAATATAAATATAAATATAAATACACATACATGTTTACATACATAAATGCACATTAGTTCGCATATACATGAAAAGCATATTGCCTACATATTCCATTTAAAATTAAAGTTTCCTGATTAAAAAATTCTTCTATGGTGTAGCAGTTTTTGTGAAGTAAGTGTTTTTTCAGGAGATTTTTGAAAATTATTAAAGAAGCTGCATTCTTTATGTGATCTGCCAGAGAATAATAGCATTTGCATCTAATATATTTAAAGTTTTTTTGATACCGGACGGTGATATGCCGGTGGGGTGAAATAAGGTTTTTTCTTCTAGTATCATGTTCATGGTGTGTTCTGATGGCATTATAAGTGGCCCTATTTTTGAAAATGAAACAACACGCTTCGAGGATGTACGTGCTCATAACAGTCAAAATATTAAATTTTTTGAAAATCACTCTGCATGACTCTTCTACTCACTTTTGCAATTATTCTGTTTGCGTATTTTTGTAATAAGATATAGATACAATTAAATTCTGTTACAAATGTATCAAATACACCAATTACATTATTATTATTATTTATTAATATTGTCGTTTCCTTGATAATTATCAAACTCGAGAGCCATGACCAAAAATAGCACGTCAGGTTGAAAAAAAAATCGCTGGGGGACAAAATAGAAATTGATGATTCATTTCATTTTCTGAACAGACAGCTAGAGTTAACAGAATTATATTCCTGCAAATGAATTACTTTTTGAATCCATAAGATCAACCATAGGTATCAATTTTCTTTTAATTTTAGTTCCTGGATCAGAGATAACTCAAAATAGATTTCAAACTTGAGTATCGTAGTTTGCATTCCAAACATTACCAATGAAAAAATTTCAGTTTCAATATTCTGAAATATCTTATTTCAGTTGTTTTCAATTCACAAACCACTTTGGATTTCAAGTATTATGCTTTACCTGAATTCTCAACCACTTGCAAATCAAAACAAGTGAAAAATATAACTTACTCCATTCAAATAAAAATTGAAACGATGGTTCAGCTAGAATATTTGTGAACAAAAAATATTGTGAGAAAAACTAACAACTTTTCAATTCTACCTGATTATCAAGGTAGAAAGGTTTTACTCAAGCAACTACATTCGGCGGGTAGCAAAGGAAACTATAGACAAATGCTGAGCGAAGTAAAAGCTTTAGGAGAAACTAGATTCGTTTTGACCTGCTCCACTGATATTTTGGAAAATGTTTTGAAGCAGTTGCAACAAGTAGGAATGATGACGGAAATATATAGCTACCTTATCACAGATCTGGATATGCAGACCATAGATCTCGAGCCATTCCGGTATGGCGGAACCAATATTACAGGGGTAAGAACTTTTATTGTTCTGCATGTTTTTTCATAATCAAAGTAAAGCGCACCAACCACTGGGCTCACGAAAAATCATAGCACTTATACAAATTTACATGTTGAAAATTATTATAAATATTATTAACCTCTCGAATAGACGTGCGGTTATTAGTATTATATTTGTGATGCACTGTTTGGAAAACCTTTGGTGTAGTAATAATACTGGAGTTTTTTCCCAACACCAAACCGTTACTTCAACATCTCGGTACGTGTTTTGATCACCAAGTGATCATCTTCAAGGTTCGATCTTCCTTTTGAAGTTGATCACTTGGTGATCGAAACACGGGTCGAGGTGTTAAAATAGGTTTGGTGTTGGGAAATAACTCCAGTAATATTCATTGGTATTACAATTGCTATGTCTGTGGATGTACTCGTAGATGTAGAACGAACCACAACCACACTGTATTCGATATACTCCTGGGGTACGTGATTAATTCCTGGGGTCTTTTGGTGACCTGGGACTGTTCTCTGTTGTTCTCGTAGCGTTGAAATTAGACGTAACTCCATGTTTTTCAAGGATCCTTCCAATTGGGTTCGTTACATCGCTTATATGGGTCAGAAAAGTTCTTCCATTGGCCATTCGCTCCAGTGTCACCGTGGAGAGTTTATGTATGGGTCGTAAGGGTTGGTTGATTTCTGCCTCGTTATTTCTGCCACCCGAAAATGCATCCTTCAGATGACACCTTTCCTTTTTTTAGCCCTTCTGGCTCGCAGATACGTCTTGGCCTCTCTACCAGTGTCCTAATAACCCTTCTTTTTTGTCGTGGATGATGATTGAACTGCTCATATGAATATCAGTTCGTCTTGGCCTCTCTACCAGTGTCCTAATAACACTTCTTTTTTATCGTGGATGATGATTGGACTACTCATACGAATATCAGTCCGTATAGGTTGGTTTTCTGTTTTCTTCATACCCCAGTCTGTCACTATCCTGTCTTTCCACTTATACATCCATGGAAGCAGTTCCCTTCCTCTATTTTCTCCGTTGTGAACTGGGGTTTTCGATTGTAACAATTTATATGTTCCATAAATTTTGTCGATTTCTCTTCCCCGCGACTTTAAATCATTTTATAATGTCTGCCGCAGTAGCAGACGAAACGTCAGGTATATAAACTTGCAGGCCACGGCTAATAAAGCCAGAATCATCAGACAAAGCAAGTTGTTTGTTCGTAATCAGATCTCCACAATGTAATGAAAGGGCATGAATTAATTTCTCAAGAATTCGGAAATTACAGAAAGTTTTGTAATTGAACAATAATTCACAAAATTAGCCTTATCATTGTGTTTGAATATTGAATATCACTGTTCCATCATTCAACTGAAAAAATTCCACTTGGTGCTGATTGATTGAAGATCGTCCAAAATGGGTTACTTGGGGTATGGACACATCTTTATAACAGATGAGCGGGAATTCCATCTAGTCCACAACCTAACTTATCCTGTCCTACTAACAGCTCGGTAAAATACTTCGACAGAGTCAATTCAATTCGAAAAATATTTGTCGAACCGTTAGAAAAGTTATATTGTTGTTAGATTCTGTAATATTGCTGGAATAATTGATGGAAAAGTTGATAGCAAAAAGGTTTGCAATATCAGAGTCTCCATCTCTGTTATTGTCTTTAGGATACATACTGTTAGCTTTGTAACAATCTTTATACATTGTCATCTAAAACACGCGTGACATTATGTGTGACGTTTCATTTTGATGTGTTGCATCTTCAAAAAGTGAACAGGTTTCTAGTACGTATGTCACCGTATGCCACTCTTATGCGACAAATGGGTTGCTCACTTCGACAGAAGAGATATTCACGCGAGAAATTTTTATGTCCAATACTTCTGGAAGAGCACAATGGAATGTTTTCATCGGTGACGACTCAAAAGTTTTCTCTAGCCAATCCTCTTATCGTTCAGCATATATGCGGTTTTCGATCAAATTTTCAGCGTCTCATGACATTACTCTCCTAATTGCTTTCACCAGGAGAGGAAACAAGCCTCCCCTGTGCAGCTCTGCAAACGCATATGCTCAAATTATTAACCACCCAGAACTAGCCCATAGCTATATCTATTGTATCGTCAGGTATAGCTGAATTTCAGATGCCCTCATTTAGGAATGTTGTTGGATCTTCCAAACTTGATCATTTGACAACCTCAATATTCACCAATTTACTGGAATCTATGATGTATACGATATTTCAGAATATGGTCAACAGGCATAATTCCAGAGCTATACATTATGGCCTGGATGGCTATAGTTCGTGTTGCATACTGACTGCCGATCAGGTATATTATTCTCATGGAGCATATTTTCTAGGATATGTTTTTCTGATGGAGATAAAGTGAGGTTACCTTTAGGAGTTGGAGAAGAGAGAGATAGAGAATATGATTTTTTGTTCAAAGATACAAAATCTTGTTAACAAAGGTAAAGTAAAAGACACACACAGAAATAAGAAATGGAACAATAAGTCGATACCGACATTATATCAGAATGTCTCATACCTACAACAATATATAAAATCTAGCACATGAGAAACATCTTACAACATAATGAAACAAGGAACTGATGGATGTAGCCGTTACTACGTGGTAGGAAATCATAATGGAGGAAAGAGAATTGAGAATTTCTATGTTTTTCACCACTTTTATTTGTAACTAATGTTACTGCAGTTTCGTCCTATAGGGACATTTCTTCTGGTTTATCCAACAGGAGAGCTTTTACATCCTTTCTGAAATGTTCTACTGAACTTATTTCTTCAATGTGTTTTGGTAAGTGATTAAACGTCTTACTGCTTCCATAAAATACTGAATCTTTAATTAGTGTCAGTAATGGCATCGGGAGTTTAATGTTGCCAGTTTGACGGGACGTTTGTAAATAGTGTCAAATTTGTGAATATGTTTTTTAATTAGACATACCGTTTCCATAAGGAAAATTGCGAATACTGTAAACATTTTGTGTTTACAGGAATCTCGAATTCTTGCTTTGTACATGTATTTTACTGCACGTTTCTGTAAAACAAAAACAGAGTCTTTGAGATTCATATTATACACCCCCCCAGAATGGGATTCCATATATCAGGTGGGATTCTACTAAGGAATGGTACACAACCTTTGCGGAAGAAAGGCCAAAGTTCATTCGATGTTACTCTTACGGCATAACATCCAGAGGACAACTTTTTATTTAAATTTGAAACGAATTTCAGTCTGCAATCTATATGAACACCTAGAAATCTTGTATGTTTAGCGCTGTCTATAACATCCTCACCCATGACAATCTCATTTAATTCACCTTTGAGAAAAAGGTTATGGTGTTAGATAACATTGGGGGTAATATCAAATTCAATTCTTCTGAATGTCGTTCTTTCTCTCATGGAGAGGTGAGAATATAATGAGGTTCGTAACAATGTATGAAGCGTATGGCAAGCTCGAATATTGTCCGCAGTATCTCGGTGGAGGTTCGCCTGCTTCACATCATAAAGTAGAATCTGAATGACGTGCAATCTCTCAAGAATTGAACGATCTATATCTGATACATATTAGATCTGACTAGGGATCTGACTAGAGGTGTTGTGTCTGCACTTCTTGTGATCTTCGACAGCATTTTGAACAGATTAATTCCTTTTTGACATTTCTTATGAGATTGCTTCTGTGTACTTTTCGGTCTAATTTGGATCAAAAGATCGTTTCGAAGAATCTTAGATCACCAACGTTGTTTAGGTTTCTGCCCTGTAGGTTTGTATCTCGGTCACACCTGCTTTGAAAAAAGTTATCTTTGTTTCGTCTGCTGAAAAATTGAAGCCAGTTTCATTGGACCGAATTTAAGACTGTGGTATAGTTTCTATTTTTTTGCCTTTGGTATATGAAATTAGATCATCTATATAAAGGAACAAAGTAGCACCAATTTCAGATATTTGTGGAGCGTTAATTTAGTGGATTCCTCTTCTTTTGGTTTCAAGAAAATTTGAAATGTAAGCAAGGATGTTACCTCAAATATTTTCAACTTGTACTAGGTGTTCTCTGTTACTGGTTTTCGTAAATAATCAGGTTTCCTCTATATTGCTCTCGTGAATTCGATGAGTCTTATAATATTTTTAGATCAGAATGGTTGACCCAGAACAGACTGATGTCAAGCAAATAGCTTTGGTTTCCTCTATATTGTTCTCGTGAATTCGATGAGTCTTATAATATTTTTAGATCAGAATGGTTGACCCAGAACAGACTGATGTCAAGCAAATAGCTTTGATAGTGCAGCCTCACGGTGATGGCCATAAGGTGAGAGTGGAAACGGCCCTGATAATCGATGCGGTGACCCTATTCTACGAGACACTTTATGACCTTACTATTGACCAGAAGAAGATTTTGAAAGCACTGCCACTAAACTGTAAATCTACAAACAGTTGGAATGACGGTTATACCATAATAAACTTGATGAAATCGGTGAGTTCATTTGAATATTCAATTCCTGTGGTATATTTTAGGATAAACATGTTTTTGGTGCAATAATAATAGTGATGGATATTTTTATTGCTTGATTTCAGAAATCTACACAAGGCATAACGGGACTTGTGCAGTTTGATGTGGAAGGTTTCCGAAGAGATTTCAAAATAGACGTTCTCGAGTTATTTCCTGATGGATTGCTCAAAATTGGAGAGTGGAATTCGTCTGTGCGAAATGTTCATTTGAATCGACCAGATAGAGTGAAATATGGAAGTGGTAAACCAGGAGATAATATCTTCAACAGGACATTTACTGTACTGATAAGTATAGTAGGTTCTTTATATTTGTTTAGATTTGCATATGATCCGCTTGTAGAATATCGCTTGTTGAAATTTCTGTTACATGATTATTGAAATCAATAATACATAACTCACCAATAATTTTTCACAAGATACTTCTCATTTTATAGGTTTTTTCAGTTGAAATATCTGTATGTAACGAATTTATTTTGAAACGTATAGAATTTTTTTTTCCGCATTTTCCAAGTTTTTTAGCAGACATAGAAACATGACATATGGTTATATGAAATAAACATACTTCAAATTGAATATCGCAGGTTGCAATATTGCTTAATCAAAAACCAAAACTGAATAGAAAATTTAATATTTAACATTCATATATTTTTGAATAAATGAACATCAGATCTATTATGAATTTCATTAGTTCGGACTTCCATTGTCTGATATTATATAAAATGATTTGAAATCCCTGAAAAAACTAAAAAATAAGAAATTAAAATTTAAAGAAGAACAATAAAAATTAATAGACCCTACTGCATCAATTGAAGGGAAGTTGTACCAGATTTTGAAAAAACACCAAGTCTATTTTTCGGACAAGGCGAGATAATCCCTAACACCGCACCACAGTAAGCCTCCTCACTTTTATGAACTACCCAAAATCCATAAGAAGGACGTTCCGCTCAGATCGATCATCAGCTCCAGAGATTCGGCTACACAAAATTCGTCTAGATTTTTACTCCCCATAATACTACCATTACAGTCGTTGGATTGGCCGTCGAGGTCCTACAGAATGGCCAGCTCGCTCGCCAGATTTGACACCTTTGGACATTTTATGGGGCTATTTGGAGCAAAAAGTGTACGAAACTGAACCTGCTTCAATATTGAATTTACGGCAGAGAATAAAAATATTTGTAGAGATATTGACGTTACTGTGTTCGAAAATGTTCGGCGTGAAATATCGGATATTTATCATATTTACCATGCACGTATTCAGAAGTATAATTTTAAAAACTGTTTTTGAATGTTCACAGACTCCTCCATATGGAATGCTCAAAGAAACCACGACACAGCTGAATGGAAATGATAGATACGAAGGTTTTGGAGTAGACGTTATTCACGAGCTATCAAAAATTTTGGGATTCAACTACACGTTTGTTCTTCAAGAGGACGGACTTTATGGAAACTACAACAAAACATCAGGGGAGTGGAATGGGATGCTCAGAGAGATTATAGATGGGGTGAGGATTGGAAATTTGTATGATAAGAAAGTTGTATCAAGGATGTAAATAACAAACTGTTAATTACAATATTTTTGATATTGAAAATCATTTTTTATATTCTAAGGGTATTGAAATTCATAAACCAAATGAAATCATTGAAAATTTGCACCAAGCAGACCGTTTTAGTAAATTTTTCTTTCAAGAGAGCTGATTTGGCGATCACGGATTTGACTGTTACATCTGAAAGAGAAAATGCAGTAGATTTCACAATGCCATTCATGAACTTAGGTGAGTTTCACAACTTTTTCATTTCTCTACCAAATCAACAGTGAATCTCAAGGTTACTGATTATAATGCGAGAATTTTCCAGGTATAAGTATTCTCTACCGAAAACCAGAACCAGTTCCACCAAGTTTGTTCATGTTCGTGTCACCATTTTCATTCTATGTATGGATCTTGTTAGCAGTTTCGTACTTCGTAGTTTCCATCAGTTTCTTCGTGATGGGAAGGTTATCCCCCACAGAATGGCAGAACCCCTTTCCTTGTGTGGAGGAACCGGAGTACCTTGTTAATCAATTCACCGTCAGGAATTCTTTATGGTTCACTGTTGGAGCTTTGATGCAGCAAGGTTCGGAGCTGGCGCCAGTGTAAGTGTAATAGAAGAAAAATTATTATTTTGTGGTTTTGTGGTTTAAAACCTGAGGTTTCATGAAAACGAGCATATAAAAAAATAAATGAAAGGCTATGTACTAATTGATGGCTCTGAAGGAAATAAATTTGGGTTTTTTTTCATATATGACCAAGATCTTGAATCTTTTCTAGAACAACTTATTGAACGAGAAGGAACAACTCCAGAAACACTTTATAACTACCAACTTCACCGCAGTACTCGTATCTTTGTTATTTGTGAACCTTACCTTTTTTCATGTGAACTGGATGATCTGAAAATTCATCTTGGCAGGACTACAAATGATCAAAATATCATATTCAAGTTTCTGTTTATTCATGATGAATCATGGGAGTATTTGGCCAGTTACGGGTCTTACAGTAACGATACAATGCTTCTTCTAGGACAAAATCTCATGCTTTTTCTATTGGAGATTCATTTTGGTCATTTTTGTCACTCCAAGCGGAATCTTGTGAAAAACCCAACTTGAGGTGCGTGTGAAGTGTGTTAGAGTGAGACAATGCAATATGTGTGTGTGAATGAGGGGGAAGGCGATGACGTCACTGTAGAGTGAAAAAAAAACAAACATGGCGGCATGCCTAAACGACACTAAGCTGTATCTTCGTTATTAATAGTCGGATCGTGACGTGCAGCATATCAAATGAAAGGGAAAGAAACATCTGTTGAAGTCGTTTGGAAATTAAGTGAACCAAAGAAAAACTGTGAGTTACATAAGATTTTTTCAATTCTTGAAATGAAAGCAGATTATGGCCTCTGAAACAATGAGTATCTGTACAATTTCTCAGCTCTTTTTTTATAAACGAATTTACACATTCCAGTGGTAAGAAGCAGATCGTTATTCATGAAAAATACTTTGAATTTACGCAGTAACTCATCGGGATGAACTGAAAACTTTGCCATTTCTACACCCCTATAAACATTTTCTTTGCAAATTTTTTCAGGTTGTGGAAGGTGAAAATCTCCAAAGAGGTCGATGAAAAAGTCTGATTTCTTTCACAAATAACGAATTTTGTTCTATCTATGTGACTTTATTTCTTTCGTTCCAGTGCAATTTCTACAAGGACCGCGTCAGGAGTGTGGTGGTTTTTTGTACTGGTTATGGTATCTTCCTACACTGCTAATTTGGCGGCTTTTTTGACAGTCACTACGTTGGTCACCCCATTCAAAGATATCGAAGAGTTAGCTGCTCAAGAGGAAATCAAATTTGGTGCTAAAAAAGGAGGAGCAACAGCCCACTATTTCAGGGTGAGAGTGTATGTATGATAATTAAGTAAGAATTACTACCATCATCACATCCGATTTGTATCGAAAAAAAAACCTTTTTGGTAGCTATTCCTGTATCAGAAACTCTCGAAAAATTTCAATTTGAATATCAATATATTTATCATATTTATCCCTATTCAGCTGATGACATGCTAGCAGTTCTCATGAGCAACAAAATCATACAGAATCAAGACCGTTCATTGAATATATCACTTTTATGGCTATTTGAAATTCAATAAACAGATCATCAGCTTTCATACCCAATCTAAGTAGTGAACATCAGTAGTAAACCCTTCTCCTTCACGAAGACTATCACATCCACCACTATTGTGATTCAGCAGTCGAAAGAAAAACTCCATAAAGCATATTGGACTATAAATATCTCAAAATAAATATGAAAGTACCGCCCCACTGATTCGTGAATTGTTATCTTCAGTTGAAGGATGACATCAGTCTGTCAAATTACATAGAAATCAATCTGAAGTTACTGAAGAAGTTCCCTAAAAACAAACATTTCGCCTAATTGAGGTACCATGGAGGTACAGACAAATACTCTTCGAAAGTAATTCACTTCCATATAATCTGCAATATTCGAATCATCAGAATCATTCCAGCCATGAATCTTCAAAATAAACCAGAAGGAATTTTGAAATGCATCAGTAAAATTGCTATCAGAAATAATTGAATATTACTGGCCGATACTTAATGAAAATCCATATTAAAACTCATTCATACAGTTGATTGTAGGTATAATTTTCCCTATACATGTATTAATAATATTTTTGTTATCAGAAAGATTGAGTGTAACAGTTACTGTTACTGAAGCAAGTTCTATAATAATGATTATAATAGCATTCATTGCTCAACAGTATGTACAATCCATTTGCAGAGCGACATCGAAATCACAAAAGTTAGAAAAAAGAATGCTATTACAAAAATAAATGAAAAAATAAATATAATGTAATATATTTCGCAACGCATGCTCAATTTGCTTGAAGCTTACCCAGAATAAATTGCAAAAGTTACAAATTTTGTCAAAACTATTACATTTTGTGCTGACATCGTTACTTGGTCGGAAATTATAGAAAGTTTAGTTGTTTCTACGTGATAATTGCAGTAATTTAAAATTCAGTTGGCTTAGTAGGTCAGAGCAGTCAATAAAATTATAAACCTGTTTATGGAGATATGAAAAAACACTGATCATCTTCTAAACTCTAAGCTTTCAAAGTTGAATCTGTACATATGACCCCGGTGTAGATACATACTGTCAACTTTAAAAGGCAAATATTTGAGGAACTTTTTCTGCAAGTTTTTGATCCTGATAATGTGTTGAGCATAGTGAGGACTTCATACATCAGAACAATAATTTAACATCGACCTAACACAAGAAAAATATGAAGTCTTCAAGATAACAATGTTGGTGAAATTGCGGCAATTGTTCACCATAAATCCATACATCCTAAATGCATCTGAAAGTTTAACATTATTGTGTCGAAGAAAACTAAATCCAGATTCAAAGATAGCCCCCAGATCTTTTATGAAAGTATTTTATAATATGGCAGTTTTATTCAGATTATATGAAAACTTGGAGATTGTTTTCGTAGTCTACGTAACAGTTTCACGTCTAGATACATCATGTCATAAATCAGTAGCCAAACACCAATCATGTACCACATTCAGCAGGTTATTTTGAAATTGCTCACAAATGGTTTAGTGTGATATTGGTAGATGAAGTTTTCAATCATCTGCATATAGCAACTGAATATCAACTGAATCATTCACAAATAATAAAGAAATGAATACCCTAGATTGCAGCCTTCAGGGACTCCAGAAGATGAAACATATGAATCGGAATAATGGCCATTATAAAAAATGAACTGTTATCGATCTGAAGAACTATATGATATCTCTGGATGAGCCAAAACGGCTCAGCTTTTCCAACAAACTTCCATGATGTAAGCTCTGGTAGAAGTCCATTATATCTCAAAGTGGAGTGCAGTATATTTCCGGAGAATAAAAACTCAAAGTCGTCTCCACAATTTATCATCACCCTCAGATGTTAGAATATATGACTTTTTGATGGTTTTACCATCCTAACAATTGAGGGTGATAATAAATTGTGGAGACGACTTTGAGTTTTTATTCTTCGCAATTTCCATGATCTATCCTGTCAAAATAGATAAATCTAAAGCAGAACTTTAAACTTTCAGGCCAGTCTCTATATACCTACATAGTAGGTTCAAAGGACTGACGCCTATCAGAAAACAATTATTCCCCTGGCTAACACCAGGAAGGGCGTTGGATTATATCCGACTGGCGACAGTGCAGGAATCTTCCGAAAGCATAGCACACTGACTAATAAGAAAGTTTTTCTTCCTTATTCAGAGGAATCGGGCAAACTACGGATATGCAGTTGGTTAGTACCTCGTCCACTAGATGGAGTGACATTTTGTGATGTTTGCTCCAACTTCGGAAGAGGAATGAAATACTCTGAAAGAATTCCGATTTTCAATTTTGGAATATCATTGACTTTAGGTCGATGATGGTCACTATCTTGCACTGACGAGTGGCTAATGAGCCCGAAACCGGTCTGCAAGTGTGCCCGTTCCAAAATTGAGAATCGACTTTTTCAGTTGTATTGCCACTTGCATATGCAGGACATTTTCTCTGTGAAGATTCCTGCACTGACGCCGGTCGGCGTGGTATTAGCCAGGGGAGTAGTTGTTTTCTGATAGGCGTCAGTCCATTAATCCTACTGTGTAGGTATATAGGGACTGGCCTGAACGTTTAAAGTTCTGCTTTAGATTTGTTGACTGCCAGTCTTCAAGCATAGCCCACTGACTAATAAGAAAATAGATAGATTACATAGAGAGTTATTGGGTGATAACAATAAGAAATTTATCACCAGACCTTAAAACTGGAACGATTTCAGTTCATTTCCACAAATCTGAAATGATTTTCCTTCTCAGTGCCAAATCGAATAAAACAAAATTCTATCTGCACCAGATGTCATTTTGTTCTAGGCCAGATTCAACAATTCTTTCTTTAGTTACATCAGATATAATAATGTTGACACAAAAAAAAATGGTTCTCGTACGTATGCATTTCAATATTGATGGGATCCGATGTTAGGACGAATAAACCCTCAAAAAGTTCAGCAAATTTATCAATACTATTCTGTGGCCCAGAATATTGTTAATAAATATGGGACACCGTGCCAGACATCCAAAAGGACTTATTGTTTAAACAAGTGTATGACTAAAAAGTTGTGATTCATTCGTATAATGGAGAAACCAAAACATCAATTATTAGTTTCAAGTCTTCGAAATTGATGTTTCTTTGTTGTAGCCCTAGGACCGATGATATCTGGGATTGATAAAGTAAATAGTTCAAAGAAACCTTGCATTAAATAAGCTATGTTCAGAAATTGACTTCATTGTAAAAATCAGTTACATCTTATTTATAAACAGAATACTATAAGTAAGCAAAATTATTTTTATAAAATATGTGCAAATATCAATCACAACGTCAGTTCCAACAGCACTTTCTGTCTATTTTCAGGATTCGAATTTATCCAAGTACCAAAAAGTCTGGAGCTACATGGTTCACCATCCAGAGCTGATGATGGACGACAATGACGCTGGTGTGACTAAAGTTGAAAAAGAAAATTACGCTTTCTTAATGGAATCCACGACCATCGAGTACAATACAGAGAGACACTGCAGCTTGGCTAGAGTTGGAGGATTGTTAGATGACAAAGGGTATGGAATAGCTATGAGAAGAAGTAAGTAACTAACTGGATAACTTCTAGAATCATCAATTTCCTGTGGAATGAATACGTTATTGATAAGTTGTGCAGAAGCTAGGAAATGGTTTTCTTTTCAGATTCGCAATATAGAAATGATCTGAGTACTGCAGTGTTACAACTACAAGAAAAAGGCATATTGACAGGTCTGAAAATAAAATGGTGGAAGGAAAAGAGGGGCGGTGGAAAATGTTCTGTGAGTAATAATCGTATGCATGAAGTACAAGTAAAAAGTTCACTTCTCATAAACATATACAGTTTTCAGTTGGATACATAAAGTTGGGAAAAAGATCTTGGCACAAAAAAGTGAAAATATGGAATTTTCATGTACAATGTGTCAAGAAGCTCAAAATAAATAAAACTATTGTAACCAGACTGTTTGGAACCAAATGTTCCAAAAAGTGCATCACAAGTATTAAACAATATATTTGGACAGTGGTTCAACCTTCGATCAGTTTATTAATATCCATTCTTTAATTTTTGGCAACTGGTTGAACATTTTGCAACCATTATAGATAATGGAATCTCTTATGAGTGATGTACTAGGTATTGGCAACTTGATGTTGTTGGATTGCCTTGTCACATAATGGGTTGGTGAAGATTGAAATGTGTTCGAATATTTTTTAATTGAACAAACTGTTTCCATTATAAAGATAGAAATCACTGTTAGAATTGAATGAGATTCAAACTGTGTGGTTAGCCATTCAGCAGTCTGGTTAGCAGGAAAACTCATGCCAAAGACAATTGGTCGAACCGACTTGCCAGACTTGTGAATTTTTAGTAAACCGTATATTTTAGGAACTGTGGGATTGGAAACCCGTAGCTTTCTGAAGTGCTATTCATAAATATAATACTGATCATTATTGAAAAATGGCACTTACCAGAATGCAGGAATAATATATCGTATCTTCAAGCTCAAGAGCACCTTCAAACTGAAACAATTTTTAGTGCATAGATGTTTTTATGACTTGGAAAATGCCTAGCCTATCGAAATTTTTGTGTATTTTTCTTCCTAGTATGGATGACGTTCTCTTATACAACGCATTCACTGTCTATACATTCTTTTAACCCCCACCAGACATCAAACCGGAGTTTATTTTGCCACAGAATTTTCGAAATAAATTGAATTACTACGTTTTATATTGATATTTTAGATTTAATTATGAATGGATTTTTTTTATTTTGATTTTTTTTTATTACTTGTTATAGATGTTTCAATGCTAGCATTATACTACGAAACATACATGAACTATTCATTTTTGACTTATTGGTTTTTTTTTTCGCAGACAAAATCAGAAGATAGCGAAGCAACTCCTCTGGATCTGCAGAATGTAGGTGGAGTATTTCTAGTATTGTTTGTCGGAGCGATACTGGGCATCATTGGTTCCTTTGTAGAATGTGCTCTGCGTCTTTACCGAAAGTCCGAGAGAGACCAGGTGTCGTTCAAGGAGGAACTGATGAAGGAGATGAGATTTTTCATTCAGTTCAAACAGAACGTCAAAGAAGTTGATGGTACACCTCACGATAGCACTAGTAATAAAAATTTAATGAGTAGCACGAAATCGTTAGATACTGTGAGGATTAGTTGATAAAGGAAACATTTCAGAACTAGTCAAACAAAATTTGATTTTCCAGGAAGTTTATTCCAAAATATTCAACTTCAATATTTTTCGAAACAAATATTCTGTTCAAGTATATAGCAAATAAGATCTATTTAATAGATTTCGAATTTAAAATATATTGAATTGTCACAAGAACTTTGTCACAAGAACTTGAGTATGAATCGAAATTTTCAGTTCAGAGTGAGAATCCCAATAGAAAACTTATTTGGTGATCATCTGATCAGTAGTAATAATTTTAAATACAATGCATAATCAATCACTTGAACTGTTGTCGTAATCTGATTGTGAAAAAAACTAACGAATCTTTTTACACATTGTATAAGTTTAACTATTTTTGAGCACTCAAAGATTCATATTGTATTTTCAACACCGAAATTCTTAGAAATTCTCAATTCATTCATATATTTATATATCAATGGTTCTATGATAATGTGTGATCTTGATAATTTGAATGTTGATGACACTAAGAAAATGTCTTGACTCATAAATTGTATAAACCACTGTAGTTCCTTGGGAATAAATAAACTTTTGAGTTATTCAAACACTTTGAAGTTTGCATAATCTTCATTTATTTTACTTGCAGAGACCCAAATCCCTCATTCTAAACGATTACATCAATGACAATGACGATACAATGAGGTTAGATTGGTCCACACTCAACCAAATAAACCCAGCTTCTCAACGAAGCCGATTAGTTTGTATCATTAGTGGTCTTTCAGGTCAGATGGTAAGAGTGTGGCTCTGCCGAACTCTAAAAACCTGATTCGGTCCGAGCCTCTGCATATGATGATTCAAAGGCCTGTTAGACATTGTAGTTCATCCCTACTGTAGTCCAACAACTGTTTGGTATCAAGCTTCAAGGGGTGAATGAACGCCTTGTAATGAGCCAATCCTGGAAGATCCTGCCAGAAGTCCATAAATCTTCTTGCCATCCAGGTGTTCAATCTTTGTTTGCCAAACCCTGAAGGGATGCCAATGACAGGTTCTGGTCCGATGAAGTTGCTTGCAGCACCCTCCTTTGCAAGGTGCTCAGCAGCCTCATTGCCTTCCAGGCCAGTATGGCCAGGAATCCAGACCAGATACAATCTGTTGAGTCTTCCTTTCGAGGAGAGTCGTTTCTGGCAATTTGCTACATATTTATAAAAAATGTTTTTGAGCTCTCTCTGCGATTTGGTTTTTATCTCCTCAAGCGTCGCAAGATGCCATCCTTCCGTGAGTCCCTCGATCTTGGGAACAGAAAAAAGTCGCAGGGGGCAATTCTGATGAATACGGTGGCTGAGGTATGATTAAGGTGTTGGTTTAGGTCAAAAATTGTGAACGAGCAATGACAAGTGAGCTGGTGCTTTGTTGTGATGCAAAAGCCATGAATTGTGTTTCCACAATAGCGGACATTTTCTTCGCATTGCTTCTTGCAAGTGGCGCATTAATTCAAGATAAAACTCCTTATTGATCGTACAACCATGTGGTAAAAACTGCTGATGCACTACGCCACGATAATCAAAGAGAACAGTGAGCAACACCTTGACATTTGATCGAACTTGGCGTGCTTTTTTGGTCTTGGCTCTCTTGAACTCTTTCATTTGGACTATTGGACATATTTCCTGAGTGATGTGGTTTGTTTTGAAGTTACTCATTTGCCTCCTTTGTATAGAGTTTATTTTGAAATTAATTTCTTTATTCCTTTCTTTGGAAGATTCTCATATTCATTTTGTATAAAAATGGAGAAGCAGGAAGCCATTTTTCTTTACCAAAAATTAGTCTCTCCAAAAATATGCCCCTTTCAATTGAAACTTCCTTCAACGTACTGAAAATATTCATTATAGTTATACACGTTATATTTATTGTTGTTATAGTTTTCTGTCAACTCATCGTATAAGTTGCCAAATATATCATTATTTTGAAAAAATATTGTAAATGTTTTAAAAAAATAAAATATTTGAAGCATTTGTATATTGTACATATTTTTATTGAAAAAATCAGAATCACAAAGTTTTTTTTGTAACCTTCGAACCAGTAGCAGTTGAAACAGTGGCACTCATCTCACAAACTGAAGTTCTTCATTTTGAATTGGAATGGTATATTTTCTATAACATCTCGAATATTTCTCAAAAGGTGCCACATTAACTATTTTCACAATTCAGGGTAAATAGTGTTTCTAGTTTTATCATCTGCATCAACTTCTTTTCCTTCTACGGTAACTGTATTCTGACACACCCTTCTCCCAGTGATGTATCCCTTCGTTTTTTGGATAAAATTGATGTCCTGGATGTTCATTGTGTGGTAGATTCACGTTGTGACTGTAGAATTCTCCGCCAGGTTCTGCATGATTTCTGATGATATTGACAATCCAGAGAATTATTCCCAATTTTCCGATGAATATGCTGTTCAATAAAACGAATTTCATGAACATCATTGCGATGGGCATAAACATGGTCTGCATCATGAATGGTGTTGCCAACATTGGAATGATTCTGGTCATTGTATCTTTTGAAATTATATTTCTTGGTTCTGTAACAAAAAATTCAATATAAATACGAGAAACTCAAATAGTAAACATGGGAACTGTGCTAGGAATCGCACGTTTGAAGATAAGACCTCGTTAATATTCAGGTCGCACAAGTTTGAGTCATAAATATTACGTGATAACGTAGACTGGATGGTAGTGTAAACCTGTTTTCTAACTATCATTTTTCATTGAGTATCAATCTAGAACTTTCCCCCTTTGTTGTTGAAATGATAATTTTATTTGAATCTTTTTAATGTGAATTTTGTTACCACATCCAGTGAAAAGAAATTCGATTCATTAGCAATCATAAACTTATTATTTCCTATCTTCATACTGAAAATTAAATGAGAGATTCCCAAAACTTTATCAATTTTACTGTCACAGTTAAAATTATTGACTTATTTTTAAGATGCTTTGCTTTCAGTATAGTAAACGTAAAGGAAAACATTTGTTTTTTCTAACATATTCTCTTCACTGTTAGCTTTTGAAACAATTGATTTCATTAGGTTTCTTTTTGTCATAGCAAGTTCTGGAAATAATAAGTTTTCGATGAGAATATTGACCTTGACAGTGCTTTGGTTATTATCAATTTCTGCTCCATTCAATTGATTATATCGATCCAGTGCAAATAATCACTGTGAAACTGTGTGAATCTTTTGATGAATCAGAAAATATAAGAAATAATGAACTTCCCTTTGTACCAATGTTCCAGAATATCGATAATATTGTAAGTTATACTATTGTATATTCTGTTGAAAAATACTTTCATGCCAAATATTTCGAGAACATTGAAATAGAATTTTCAAAACATACCTAGTTTTTAGTGAAAATATCTATAATGTATTCTTCAACTGAACAATAAAAGGAAAGAGTAAAGATGATTCAGATAATGGGGATGTAGTGAATCTAATGAATGCCTGCCAAAAAACGACTACTTTCCGGCCAATATCATATACCCGACAGACATTCATGCAAGTTACCTTACAGAGGATAGTCTTGAAGATGCTTTCATATCTTTCCCACACTGAAGAGAGTTTCTACTTCGAAACCGATCGTTAGTTAATCTACTCGATAGATTTCAGCGTTGTCTTGCTGCTGGATCAAGGAAAAGTATTGAGGTAACTTGCATAACTGTCCGTTTAATAAAATTCAATGCACTCCGTGGTAATAGCAAGGAAAACAGTTGTTTTTCAGGAGTCATTTGCTAAATTTCAAAATGACCGTCATCGGAGTGAGCTGTACGTGGCGAACGTGCGTGCAAATACTCAACAGTTATGCTCAAGGTTATGCTATCAGAATTTTGGGATGCGCTGCATCGACTAACTTGAAGACTATAAAATAGTATTATTGGGGTGTTTGAAAGACGAAATTGCGGAAAAACGGCCCCATTTGAAGGAAAAAAAGTGCTGCTTCATCAAAATAATGCATCCGCATCCACCATATTCCCCAGATCTGGCTCTTGGCGACTTTTTCCTGTTCTCAGAACTCAAGAGAAAGCTCGTTGGAAAGAAATTTAGCGTCGATGAAGAGGTGCTTGTTGAAACTGAGTTAGCCTGCGGACTTTGCAGCCCAAACATCGATCGTTCCAAAAGTCAGTCAAAAACATTGACATATTTGAAATTTCAGAACTCATCTGACATCTGTCGAGGAAGATTTCGACTGAAACGAACCGAACAAAGAAAAACTGCAACTGATGTATGATGTTTCAATTCTGGAGTCGGGGGTAGATTTTCGTCTCCGTAACGTTGTCTGTATAATTTTCTCAGCTCTTTTTTTTGATGAGCGACATTATCAGATACCACAAATTACTGAAAAATGACGCATTTTCTTTTGTTAGAAATACATTCAGTTTACGCGGTAACTGGTGATATACAATGAATTATGTATGTTCTTATGTGAAATGATGAGCAGGACACGATTTTGAGGTCAAAACGCGGCGCACTCCTTTGATTCCGAAATTCTGTCCACAAAAGATGAAATGAAGGTCATATATTTCACCTTTTTTGGACCAAAAAACTATCGGAATACTCATGATCTTATTAACCATTACGCATTTTTCCATTATGTTTCATATTTTTTTAATAACCCAAATTAACTTTATTCCATAAAAAATATGTATTTTTGTCAGAGATGTTTCCTGGTAATTTATTGTGCAAACATCAAATTTAAGTGTGTGAAAGCTATTTCCGGTTTTTTGGCCGCGGTCTGCAGGTTTTTATGCCTGACGTTTCGTCTACTACTGCGATAGATATCATAAAAGGCGATGTGAGAACCGTCGCAGTCCCGAGTTGGTTCTCTCGTTTTTCTGAACACATTAACTACGGTGCTTTTATTTGACTCTAGTTTCATATTACCATTAGTGAGCCTGACCTTGTGTATGTACATCTAAGGACAGGTAGCCAGATTTTATTGATGTTCATTGCTTCTTCTCTATTGAAATCATTCCTGTATTTTTAAATTCATATACTATATACTATTGAATAGTAGTTTTTTGAGTTTTACTGTTTCTTTGTTGAGAGCATGTTCTGCTACAGCTAATTTGTCGGTTTGTCCGAGTCGATAATTCCTTATTTTTCAGAAAGACGGGTACCTACACTATTTCGTGGTTCCAATGAAGACCGACCCGGTCTACAAGGAATCTGGTATACCCCGGGTGTTGTTAACGGTTCTCTGGGATCCTTTACGTTGGTACGACCGTTTAACTCGGATATTACAAATTTGAGTGGGGTTATGGCGTCATAGTGAGTCATCTGGAAATTATTCATATTTGGAAATTTATGTATTTTATGAATCAAAAGTATATACTCATTTGGCTTATAGAGAGAACTATGAGCAGCAGGTACCCATGGGTTGGGCTACCTATCGGGTGCGTCCCCAGGTGGAGGATATGGGAACGGCCAGGGGACTGGAGGCCCTGTCCGGGAAGCCAATGTGGCCTTACGGAAGGGATCGCCGGCCTCCTGGTCAGTGGCAGAAATAAGTAGGGTGAGGGGAACTAAAACTCCCCAAAAGTCTTTGCAAACATACCACCGTGGACCAGCCTACCCAAGCTAAGGTGTAAGGAATCGTGCCGACAGCTGAAAGGCTGCAGGGAGATATGTAGTCACGAACGATCCCCTTGGAGAACTGAGCGAAACGTCACCTCTGGTAATGCGGGGCTCTGCCAGAGGTGACCAACTCTTCCCTTGCTACTCGTGGACACAACGCAAAAACAAAAACAACAAAAACAAAAACCAATTCCAAGGCTGGACAGAAGTGCTCACCTCAATCTAAGGCGGTGGCTGGGGATGAACAGAAATTTCCACTCCAATCTACCGCTTGGAATGAGGCTGGACATAGCAGATCACCTCCAACAGCAAGGGCACTTCCTGCGGCGGGCGCCAACAGCTCCGCCTGAATGAAGGTAAAAAACCAGCTGCCCCTGCAGGAAAGCTCCCTCACTTGTACACCTCCACGGAGAGAACCCCAAGAAGGTCGAAGAAGCCACGCAACAACAGTAATATCGCTGCACCTTCCAAAACCTTCGTGGAGGTCACCGTGAGACACCTCAAGGTTGCCAAAGAGAGTGTGTGTTCGGCGAGTTTTGGCCTACACCTGCCAATATAAAAGAGATGTATCCTAGTGACCTGTTCACATTCCTGGAAAGGACAGGATGGATGATGACCTAGGAGGATAACTCCTTGGGAAGATGTACAATGGGTCACATGTGGCCTGAGTGCTGTGGGTCTACACTCACCCTCCCTACTCTACAGATACAGATGAGCAGCAGCTAACTCATTTCTTGAATTCATGTTTTCTTGTCAGAATATGGCGTCGAAAATCAATTGAATTTTTCTGAATCCCCTTCGAATTCATAATATTTGAGTGAAGCACCGAAGTGTCAATCACACAATAAACTATCAGAAAACAGCACTGACAAAAATTTAAAAAAATTGTGCGGAAAAAAGTATTAAACAAGGTGTAATAGAACTTGTGCGGAAAATGAATAGTTTGTCGAAAAAATTTACTGATTGGTGTAGTAACAATTCCTTAATTGTCAATCCTCACAAAACAGTATGTCTACAGTTTTATTCTAGTATAAGAATCTCAAATGATTATTTTTTTCGCGTTAACAACAAAAATATATATTTTTCGGATTCAATAAAATTTCTGGGCACATATTTAGATGCAAATTTTGAGTGGAATACACATACATCAGGTGTGTAAGAGACTAAATATTAGTTATCAAGCAATTTTGCAGCGGAAAAATATATTCACACCAGAGCAAATAATAAATGTGTACCATGCTCTCTCATATTTACATATTTCTTACAATATTGTCCTTTAGGAAAATATGGCCAATGCTCGCAGAGTTTATATCAGTCAAAAAAGACTAATTCGTCTAATCTTTATATCAGTCAATAATTCGTCTTATCTTTGGCTTAGATTATCTATTGACGTGTAGGAATAATTTTAAAAAGCTTAAATTACTGACGGTCCCATCGATTTACATTTATAAAACTGAAACATATCTAAAACTCAACATCAAGAGTGTTTTGAAGATTTCTAACCCTAATGACTATGCTACGAGGCATGGTGACTTATTTAAAAGTACAAACTATAATGGGATACGATTTTTCAATAGATAGATAGATTTATTTGACTGTTTTACAATAAGTTTACAGCATGTCATATATCAAAAATGGTCTTAGAGAGACGTGGTATATATATAAATCAATAAAAAACTTTTTGTTACATTCAGTTTTGAAAGGACAGCACAATATAGTAAAACGTACACATTAAAAATATGTTGTAAAGTAACATACTTCACAAATATGAATATATCAGTGAAGGATTATTGTTCAATATATCAATCAATAGATTATTAACTATTCAAAAATTCATTAATTCTATAAAAACAGTGATCTAAAAGTACATTTCTAATAGACCTTTCGAATTCAGAATTTTTCAGTGATCGCATCTCTGAAGTCAACTTGTTGTAAAGTTTCAAATTTATGGAGTTCGTTTTGGATTTTGTCTGAAAACTCCATGACAAATATCGTTTTGCTCTGGTGGTCGAGAAGGACTACACCAGGCTTATTAGCTTGTTCATACAAGCCTAAGGGTGGGAAACGAATAGTTATTATCTTTATCATTATTATCAATATTATTATTATTATTATTGAGTGTTTTAACTGCAGGATTGCCCATCATTTTACAAACAAACAGTTTTTCAAAATCTCTGTGGACAACATTTCGAATATTCATTCAATAACGTTTCCAGATACTTTTCCTCCATTAAAATTTTTATATTTTTCAAATCACATTTTTCAGTGAGAATGGAAAATACTACTAAGTTTGTCAGATTTGTCAGAGCTTCAGCGTATTTTAAAATACTCAGTTGTTGGGTTAATTCATTCGGAGGATTAGGTATAATTTCTATCGTCTGAAAAATGATGTGTACAAAAAAAACGTACCTACCTTCAGTTACGTCAACAAACTTTGTGTTTTCCAGTTTCCCAGAAGACACTTCAGCACAAAACCACATAAACCAAAAAAAAGCGACAAACATTATAGAAGTGAAGTCCATGTCAACTTTTCACTAAAAACTCTATAAATATGAGATGCATGTAACTGTTTAAATGCACATCGGTAACTGTGCTACTGGCATTACTTCATTTCTTATCATGCATTCCACTGAACTGTTTGAACTACGTTTTGCTAGTTAAAGTAGATCAAAAGAGAAGTGAAACGAATGAGTTACTTTTTATTGGGTAGAGATACACGCGAAAGAGGCGTCAATGATTCTGATTCAATATTGGAGAGGTTCGGTAAAAGCGAATATCTAATCAAGCTGTTGAATATTCATTTCAGGTACAGTTGCGAATGTTGCTATCAGAGCGAAACAGCTATTTTAACAAGCCACAACTGATCGTGATAACTGTAGCAAACGTGTTTGTATTTTTGTCAGGATGACAATAACATTCCTTCAATTGCTCTTTAAATCTGATAGAAATTACGTAATGTTTACGGCGTAGCACTCAATCATTCATATTTCGCAAGCACTCATAGATTTTTTCAAGTTGTCCATGAAGTTCGTAGTTAGTTTACAAAAAAATGCTTTATTTAGGCTTCCTCACCGAACTTTCCTAATATTTGATCAGGTATATTTCTGACATGACTGTGTTGATTGATAATTATTGTTAGTGCTTCTATATATTTTCGGTGAACATCTGTATGCCTCGATAGAAATGTCTTTACATTTCAAATCCTAAATACCTATTCAATTGTTCTGTTGGTTGAAATTTTCAATAAAATCTTCAATGTGGCTGAAAATAATATGAGTGAAAATCAACGATCCAAAAGTGACCCATTCAATGCAATTGTTCAGAAAATGTTTAAATGTCATGAAGGTTGAAAAGGGGGTATTATTTGGAGAGATTAGCTCTTCAGGAAGAAGCTTTTAATGAATACTCTTGACTCATGATCATGCTTAGATATTTCTTCCGGATGCAAACTGGAAAAATATCTTTCAAAACAACTACTTCCATATGAAAATTGAATTACACAAAAATCAGTTTTTCCCATTCAGTTTGTACTGTTTTTACTGTATATAATTTTGTTGAAGGCTCAGGATGTGGAGTGTACTCCAGATGACTAAGCCTAAGGATTAAGTGGGGAATAGGAAAAAATACCAGCGTGGTCCAAACAGAACTGGCTAGTATCTCAATCGCTACAAAAGAAATAACTAGGAAAGGAATTTCTGGCAAAAACATAACGATCTGCAGACAAGCTGTATCAGCCTTGAACAGACAAGGTGTTACCTCAGGGCTAGTACTAGAGAGCCACCAAGATTTAGCCAAAGCCTCTGTAGATAATAACATTATCCTGAGATGTGTTGAAAGGCACGACAAGAGTAAAGGTAATCGCATTGCCGACTCTTTAGCCAGGGAAGCGGCTGGACTGAGACTTTTGGGACCCAGTGGCACTTACGGCCTGATGACTTCAACAATTGCGGAATCAGCCAAATGTTACACCCATGCTCAATCCCTAAAGAGATGTGATGGAATCAAACGATGCAATATTGCCAGGATCACCTTGGGCAACCTTGGCAAGCTGGCGCCGAAAAAATATCTGGCGATGACCAGAAAAAATCTACGCTTAACAGAAGGATTTCTGACTGGCCACTGTCAACTAAGGAAACACCTTCATAATATGAAACCAGAGGACACACCTCTATGCAGGATGTGTGAACAAGAAGATGAGACTGTCAGGCATGTCCTATGCGAGTGCCCGGAGTTATCGTCAATAAGAGAGTGTGTGTTCGGCGAGTCTTGGCCTGCACCTGCCGATATAAAGGAGATGTCTCCAAGTGACATGTTTACCTTCCTGGAAAGAACAGGATGGACGATGACCTAGGAGGACAACTCCTCGGGAGGATGTACAATGGGTCACATGGGGCCTAAGTGGGCTTACACTCACCCTTCCTACTCTACACATACAGATTGTAGTTATGTTTTCCTTCATTTCTTTGAAAGTTTTCTACATTTTTGGAGAAGAAGCTACTGATTTCTCATACAAAAAATGTAAGAAACATCAAAAGTTCCCCATATTTTTTTATTTTAAGATGGAGAGCCAAAAGTATACCTCTTTCAATTTTTGATTTTTCGACTTTTTGGCTCTTTGGCACTTTGGCTTTCTACTTCTTCACCATTGGAGACGTAAAGAGCTAAAATTTATAATATAGAAACTAGTCACCAAAAATTATCAGTTTGCAGTTATACATAATTACCTAAATCTTCTCAAAAGTAACGCAGTCAGCTCAGACAATATCTCACTTCCAATGATCCATCTCTTAGATAGTCATCTATTAGATCCGTTAACCTTCATCGTTATTGACATTTCAACTAAGAGTGATTTTCCAAGTTGTGTGATCAACGGTGTTATTATCCCTTCAACTAAATGCAACTCCCTTCCGGATTTCTCTGACCTGAGGCCTATCACCATCCTACCTTGTCTTTCGAAAGTTGTTGAGATGATCATGAAGGACCAAATTTATAGCTCCATAAATGACCACAAAATCATCACACTCGTGCAGTCCGGTTTCAGACATCAACACAGCTTTACTTTCCATCACCGACCTCTTCAAGGTTGTCGACGAAAGTGGATTAACTCGTTTAGCACTTCTTGACTACAGTAAAGCCTTCGACACTTGACTTTGACATCCTGTGCGATAAACTCAGCTTCTTCGTTTTTTCGTGAATGCGGTGTCTCTGTTTTGAAATTACTCATCAAACCGAACTCAAAGAGTTGGTTCGATGAGTTGATGGACGGTATCAGCTCAGAGACTCTGCCCGTAACTGAAGGTGTATCTCAAGGATCCATCCTTGGTCCTTCACTATTCCGCTCATATTTTTGTGACTTCCATTAGTCGGTAGAAAAATGCAACATTCATCATTTCGCAGATGATACTCAACTGTTCTTCTCTTTTCAATTCCCTGACATTGATTCCGCTCAAAACCTGCCCAATCGTGATCTACCGAGCATCTTTGATATTTCATCAGCTCATAAATTGAAGTTGAACTCCAAAAAGTCGACAGTAATGATCTTTGGACCGAAAAGATAGCGAGATATTGCTAATAATAGTCTTCATATTCACATAAACGGTGACGTTATGCCTTTTGTAATTGAAGTAGAGAACTCAGGCCTGTAGTTTAATTCTGAACTGCGCTTCACAAAACACTTTAGCAATTTGTTCCAAACGTCTTTTAATATCTTGAGGCAAGTGTTTCCAAATCGGAACTTACTCACCAAACGACTCAAACTAAAATTATGTGAGGCGGTAATCATTTCGAAAGTTTCATATTGCGAAAGCATGTATAACACATTTTTCCTCATTATTTATATTGAGTCGAATAATTTTTTGTTCAAGTGACTTTTGCGGTCAATGCTCATAGAAGCGTTACCATTATTTGTTCAAGGCCCAACTTTCTTCTCGAAATTGGATTTATGAATATTGTAACATTTTGGGAGGTGAAGTTTTTGGCTCTTTACAGATCTTTTGAGATATTTGCAAAAAACAAATCACTTTTTCATTGTAACTGTTTGTAACGTCAGGAATTTTTGCAGGCACTTCTCCAAGAGTTGCATAAAGTTTTTAGGAGCCATTCTGAAACGACTGACAGGTTGATTGATATTTTCTGACTTGAAGGTTAGGGTTTCGATAAAATGGCACTAGTGAAACAGATTACCAGGTCACGGTCACAGAGCAAATGCGAGCTAATCGAACTCTCCTTCCATGAAATTGTTCCATTTCAACGAGACACATTACACGAATGAAGAAGCGTTTCGAAGTAGACAAATGTTGAAATTCAGAACGGCAATTCAAACGAGCACATTCTCTTAGTCCGATACCAGTTTAGCTCAAGTCTCCTTCCGGGCTACGTCAAGATGGTCAGAAAGAATATAATGACGTGAAACCGAAGAATCTGGTTATTCGGGCTATTTATATTCGAAAGCATGCTTTCCGGTTTGTGGATTCTTGCGGCGATTTTCTTAATTGAAGTTCACGGATGTTTATGCAATGTTTTGGACGCAGCTAATGAAGCGGTGGATTTGAAAAGAGACAATTTACCAACAACCAGTGCTGAAAACAATGGGACTATAAGAGAGATAGAGGGTCTTTTGAGTGAAATTTTCGAGATTGATAGTGCGAATGGTAATGGAAATGGAACTCTCATTGAAGGTATTTGAAATTACTTATCGATATTTCATTGATGAAAAATGAGTACATATTGTAGTTTGTTAGTTGAAAATAGTTGACACATCATATACTGTAACAAGTGCACAATGTTGACAATCTATAAAGATTGTTTATTTTGTTTGTATAAGTAGATAATGACTTTTATTTTCGCAGTCACCTCATTAGTGCCTTTCTTTCTCAGGAAGATGTGAATTGGTAAAGGAAGTGAAAGCACTGAGAGGTCACATACTTATTGCAAATATCAAGTGTGTGCTCTTAATTTTCGGTAATAATCACTTTTCGATTACCACAAGTATTTCTCTAGAAATTCTCAGGAAGAAATCTATAATTTCTAGTTTTCTTGTTCATGAAATAATTAGGTTCAATTTTTCTAAATAAACGAATGGAATATATTCTGAATGGACTGTTCTTCAGTAGCAACTGATTAATATAGAGATAACTAGCTGATGAATAAAATCTAATGAAAGATAATAAAACTATTCAATTTTGCATGGTTCTTAGGCAAAGTATTGCCTAGAATGCGTGAACATGAGCAAATGGTTTTCCTTTCTGATTTTTTTACCTGTACAATATGTATGTCTGATGAAAAAAAGTCAAGTTGAAGCACTTGCTTGTGTTTATGCATGTTTATGCATTCCGCCTTTAGAATTGTCAATTTTTAACGAAAGAGGCATTTATTATTAACGAACGAAAGAGGCATTTATTATTAACGATGGCTTCAACAATATTATTGATGCATTCCATTAGTTTGAACTTCCGTTGTCTAATATGATAAAAATTGATTTGAAATACCTGAATGAGTCTGTAAAAAATTAAAAAAAGATGAGCTGGAAAATAACAATTGTATCAAGCAAAAAAACTGAAATTGAAATGAAATGAAATACCAGCAACAACCAAAAAATCAAAAAACAAATTGAAACTATTAACATGCTTTTGGGCTCTGTAATACAAAGGAAGGTTTCGAAAAGGAACAATACATCATCAAAAATAACCTTCAACGAAATGGTTACTCCAAAGTGATAGTAGAACAGGTTTCAGCTAGAAGACAGCAAGAGCTCCATTTGGAAGAGAAGCCGCCACAACCAGTACTTGTCCTTCCCTACATCTGAGGGTTATCGGAAAGGATGAGAAGGATTGGTTCAAAGTATAACATCAGAACCTGCTTCAGATCTGGGAATACTATCCGTAGCAGCCTCTCAAAAACCAGGCCACCAAATTCGGACTCCGATTCTAAGAATTGCATTTACCGGATACCCTGCGAGTGCGGAGAATCATACATCGGTGAAACCAGGAGGCCATTAAAAGTCCGCATGGCCGAGCATAAGAAATATACAAAGCGAGAGAAACCAGCAAATCAGGAATAGCAGAGCACGTTTGGACTCATCATCATAACATTAAGCAGGATCAAGGTTTGTTTGAAGGTGATTGACAATGTTTCGTGGTGTATTTCATCAGTTTGGACTTCCATTGTCTAATATAATATAAATTGATTTGAAATCCCTGAAAATAATAAAAGATTAACCAAAAATAACAATTTTATTGAAACAAAAAACTGAAATTACAAGAAAATAACATACAAGCTACAACCAGAAATGAAAAATTGAAATATTAGTGAAAGCTAAAAATTAAAAAATATTATTGACAAAAATGAAAATGAACGGTGATAACCAGTTATCACCCGAAGACGTTTGTGGATACTAGCAATCGAAACGTCGTGACGTAACTTGGTTTGGAATCTTTAAATTTTCATTTTTCATTCTCATTTTTGTCAATAATATTTTTTAATTTTCAACTTTCATTAATATTTCAATTTTTTATTTTCTGGTTGTAGCTTGTATGTTATTTCCTTGTAAGTTCAGTTTTTTGTTCCAATGAAATTGATATTTTCGGTTAATCTTTTATTATTTTCAGGGATTTCAAATCAATTTATATTATATTAGACAATGGAAGTCCGAACTGATGAAATGAGTGGGATCAAGCTGAAATCATCCACTAGGAAGGACACTGGTTTGGGAGAAAATTCAAAGAAGCCGCATACATGTTGTCCAATAACGTATTTAGCAAAGCTAGCGTAGAGATACGCAACATATGGAAACCACTAATCAAGCGGATCACGACCAACTCCCGCTAAACGGTCAGCTTTCCCTAAAACCGATGAAGAGAGGTGATAGGTGAAAGCACTCGAATGACCTATAAATAGTCAGATCTCGGATGAATAAGTCCAGTTATCACCTGAAGACGATCGTAGATACTATCAATCGATATGTCGTGAAGTACCTTGGTTTGGAATCTTTTCAATTTTTAGTTTCATTTCTTGCTAATAGTTTTTTTTATTTTCATCTCGTGTTAATAGTTTTAATTTTCTTTTAGATATTTGGTTGTTACTTGCATTTTATTTCATTGTAATTTCAGTTTTTTCGCTCAATATAATTGTTATTTTTCAGCTAATCTCTTTATTTTAATTTTTATAGATTCTTTCAGGTACTTCAAATCAATTTATATCATATTAGACAATGGAAGTTCGAACTAATGAAATGCATCAAGAAACATTGTCAACTACCATCAAACAAATATTGTTAATATTGTTTTTGTAGAACCATGCTTTCAAAAATTCAATTCAAAAGGTTTGGAACAATAAAAAAAATATCAATAAAACTCGTCTGCCAATATGTCTAAATGATGTTGTTATGTACAAACCAAAAAAAAACATGTGAACAACAGTTCATTGCTATTTTTATACAGAGAAATTACTCTTTCTGTTCCATTGAATAACATTGGGAAAATAAAAAAATCGAAAGTCACTTTTTTCATTAGGTTGATGAAACGACCTCTGTAGAAGAAACTTGGAGTGGGGTCATATATACTGTTGAAACATGCTGAAAATGCACACGATCAAACCTGAATAAACACTTTGGGCATAGAAAAAGCGTCATTTGCGACATTTACGTCAGTTGTTAGTGAACCAAAACTTTTTTCATTCAATTACCCACTGTTTTCTGTTCTAACAAACGCATGCACAAGAATTAGCTTGAAAAAAATGGCTTCTTTCAAATATCTAGGACTAGTCATATATCAATATATGCAGAAATCTGCCAGTATAGTACAGATATGAAGTAGATTATAGATTTGGAATTGAAATTTCTATGTAAACTCAATTACAGGTTCTGATGGTATTGTCCTTCATCTGATCGAAAATTGTATCTTCATTGTAGTAAAATAACATTGGTTATTCCCTCTATGCAGAACAATTTCTCTGAGTCACTAATTACTTACATTGGTACAAAAAGAATATTTTACATTGATACGAGAGTTTTCTTGGCAGATGAGTCCAGTCTGTCAAATATGGAAACTCTGCCTCAAAAATTGAAGTACAATCAGAAGTGTCTCAGGGATCTCACATGGTACCTCTGTTCTTTTAATTTATATTTCTCATGTTTGCAGACGATCTGAAGATGTTTCAAACCATTCAAAATATTTTAGATACTGCAGAACTGTAGTATGACCTTGTCCAAGTGGTATATCATCAACTTTTTGCACTTAAATGCAGATGAATATCATAGAATTGCTTCCTTGAGAATCAACAATTCAATTGCTTCTTCATATGAAATCTGAAGAATATGTAAAATGAAATAATACGGATTCAAAAGTGCATAATAATATCGAGTATAATTAATATAAGCCAATGTTTATTTTTTCGCAAGAAAGCTTTTGTACGAATGTCACTTTAATTATATTTGAAGAGTTTAACTCCAAACTGATACATTTTAATTTCAAACGATTTTCATTGAATATAATTTTAAAAACACTGTAATGTACCTGCTTGAGTGAAATGAAGAATGAAAACTACTTCAAAGCTCACCCTCTGCCTAAGCATCAACTTTTTACTTTTATGTATTATTACAGAATCTCGAAAAAAGAAAAATGACAACAAGGAAGATAAGGGATTCATGGAGAAAATGCTACCAATGATGGTAATGCCTTTCATGGTATCAACAACGATGATCCCGATGATGATGATCTCTATGTTCGTCATGCTTGTGAAAAGCGCCTTCATGGGCAAGATCGGCTTGATTCTGATGTTGGTCAACATGTTCCGAAACAGATCAAATCAAGGAGGGGTCATTTCTCACAACCCCTATTCTAGAAATGATGATACCAAGGAGGCCATGAGCTACTATGGCTATCACGGAGATGAGGAATATGGAGCTTACGTTAATAAGAGAAGGAAACGAACACCAAAATATTAGCTAGTCCTGTACCTGTTGAAGATAGTTGATAATATTTATTTTAGACTAGAACCTTCACAAAAATTGATGTGATTTTGTAATATTCGTGCAAGAAAAATAAACATGTGTATTAAATTATAAGACTTTGATACAATTCGCTGTTTGTATTCCATAATTGTGTTTCCTCATTCTAGTTGGCATCATCAGGAGATGATCTGAACAGTATAGATCATAGTTTGTTGACGGTTTTGGGTGATTTAACTTTCTTCAACCTGAACAATTGAAAATTACAACGACGAATTTTCATAGGCGAACTCTATACACATTCATGAAGTTAACCGTTATTATTTATCTGATGATGTGTTTACTAGCAGTAACGTCAGGTGCGTCACAGAGGGTAACTTTTCTGATATATATATGGTAAAAATCATTGTATGCCCCTGTTTTTCTCCAAATTTGATATTTTTATTACACTGAACAATTAATTAAAAAAATGTTTGAAGACAAGCTTTTCTTTAAATGTAAGCTTCTCATTCGTAGAATAACCTAGATCGGATTATGAAAAAAATTAGTTTTTTCAACTTCAATGCATTTGTATAGAAGCTTCTCTTTGAAATTTTTTTTTTATTTTTTATTTTTAGACATTTCTAAATCGAAGTAAAAATTGAATATGTATTGAAAATACATAAGGGCTTTCGCTAATAAGGGCTCTCGATCTGACTGTGCATCTTAAAGGCCTATATCGCTACTTAGTCAATTTCTAAGATTATTGAATACTGTTTCTATCAAAGATTATATGATTACTTTAAATCATTCAGATTATTTTCTCATAGAAGAAATAAATCTATAGTTGGTGAAATTTATCATCTCATTAAACATGCGCTAGGAATATTGGAAAATAAACAGCAGACTCCAGGATTATTTTTTAGTTTGAGCAAAGCTTTTGACCTCGTTGACCATGACATACTGTTAGACAAATTGCAGTTTTATGGTATACGTGGTTCTGCATTACCTAACTGATCGTAGTCAGCTGGTCTGTGTGAATGGAATGAATTCTGAAATAAAATGTATATCAAGATGGGTACCTCAAGGCTCTGTTTTGAGACCCCTTTTATTTTTGGTTTTTATAAATGATCTTTCTTGGTAGCTACGGGAATCAGGTCCGAAGTAATTGTCAAATTTCTGAGTGGTGTTCTATAAATGGCCTGTTGCTAAATTCTGCTAAATCTCAAATGCTCAACTTTGTTACTGAAAATACAACAATTCATATAAGCTATTTGGTTAGATTAAATAATGAAACTTTACATCAAGTTGATTGTGCTAAATTCTCAGGTGTTGACATTGATAATAAACTTACCTGAAAGTTCCATGTTGATAGTGACAAACTGAAGCTTAGTAAACGTATATATTTATTTCGTCGGTTAAAACAGTTTAAAGTTTTTGTTATTCAGAAAAAAGTTATCAGAATTCTGTCTGGTGCATCTTCAAGTGCACACTGCAGGCCATTATTCATTCGTTATAGTTTATTACCAATAACTAGTTTGTATCTCTATCAAACTCTGATATATATATATATATATATATATATATATATATATATATATATATATATATATATATACAGGGTCCTGCAACAGTGGCGCGGTGTTCCATATCTCTATATAGGAAGCAGATAGGAATCTAATTTTCTATAATATTACCTTATTGCTCGAGCTCGACAAATTACACCACAAAATGGACGTTCTTGAATAGTTACAATAATTTAAAAGATCTCGGAATTTGTGCCATATTCTTTCGGTCTAAAACAACCTTTCAGCGAATGAAATATTTATTGGAAATCAAGTAGTCTGGCAAATGACAGAACAAAATATTTGGCTGCAAATGAATATTGAAATTTTTAGTCAATCGTGAAGTTGAACTGTCGGTATAATTTCATCAGAATGTTGTTATCAAAAAGTGATTTGATTGATATGATTTTCATATTAGGTGAATCAGACAGGAATTGTTTATTGGCAAGTAGAATTTATTCTCAACGGTATCCAGATAGAAGGCATCCAGATGAAAGATCTTTCCGAAAGGTCTTGGGACGATTCGTTGAAACTAGATCTATTAATTATTCCAAACATGAGCGCATCAAGCCAGCTACTAATGAAGATAATGAATTGCAAGTTCTTCTTGCTGTTGAAGAAGATCCTAGTAGGAGTCAACGACAAATTGGGGAAATAGTGGATATAAGTGAGAGATCAGTGCAACGAGTATTGAAGAAACATCGCTTGCATCCATACCACGTTCAGTTACATCAAGAACTACTGTATGCTGATTTCGAGAAAAGAGTGAGATTTTGCAATTGGGCCATGAACAAAATTCGTCGAAACGAATATTTTTTCAATAATATTTTATGGTCGGATGAATCGACATTCCATAAAAATGGATTTGTAAATCGACATAATTACCATTATTATGCGACAGAAAATCCTCATTTATTGAGACAGGTGGATTATCAACATAGGTGGTCGATAAATGTCTGGGGAGGCATCATTGGAGAATATGTAATTGGTCCATACTTTTTTGAGGGACATATGAATGGTGCAATGTATCTCAATTTCTTACGAAATGATTTACCAGGTTTGTTAGATGATATTCCTCTTGACCTCCGCAACAGAATGTGGTTATAACATGATGGTGCACCTGCTCACTATTCGGCAGAAGTGAGCATTTCCCAATAAATGGATAGGACGGAATGGGCCTGTACGGTGGCCCGCTAGATCACCAGATTTGACGAAACTAGATTTTTTCTTATGGGGATACATAAAAAATATGGTTTACGTTGAGCCACCAACTTCTCCCGAAAATATGCGACTTAGAATAACGAATGCTTTTCGCAGCATTACACCAGCTGTCTTGCGCAGGGTAGAACAGTCTTTCAAACATAGACTTCAGCTCTGCATTCAAGAAAATGGAAGACATGTTGAACATATTTTATAAAAGTTTCGTTATCAACCTTAATTAAACTCTCCCTTTTGTAGTTTTGTAATTTGCCAGTTGACAAATTTGAATATCTAGAACTCAAGCTCTGAATGAATATAATAACATGAAGAAAATAGTTATTTATAATGTTTCTTTCTTTTAACTTGTTTGGTTTGATATTGCACGATTTATGAGTGAAATTCTGCATCCAATTAAAAAATAATTTTCCATTTAGCAAAAAGTGATAGGTACATACATTTATTTCGTTAAAAAATATTTGTTTGGACACCTTCTAATGTACAAAATTGAAACAAGATATCTTTCGTATATTTTTATCAGTCGTCAAATGGATTTCGCTTTGAAAAAATGACCATTTTTCGAAAGAAATGCTCATTTAAGAAAAACTATTGAACTTAGCCATAGGGAATACTTAATGAAATTTGTAGAGGTTTCATTGGCGCTTCTTATGGATCAATAATATACAGGGTGTTCCATTTAATCTAAGGAAGATTTTGCAAATTTTCATTTACAATATTTGGCAAGCGGTTTTTCATACCCTGTATATCACAGGTCGATTTCAGATATATCGTTTGAGAGAGTTACCAATGTAGAATATTCGACCAAAAAAAAATTTCAACTGGACTTGGCACCACTTTATAATTTCAAATATTCTGAGTGACGAATATTGGAAAAAAAACCTGTCATGCTAGATATCTCGAAAACCGTCAATATTTTCGAAGTGCAGATATACATAAAGGTTATTTTATTTTCCATGAAGAAACCGAAAAAGCGATAAAAAATATAGGTTGCCATTTAAAAAGACACAGTTGGGATCCGCCCAGAAAAAATCGAACACCCTGTGTGACCGCCAATATTTTTATTTTGTCGAGCTCGAGCAATAAGGTAATATTATAGAAAATTAGATTCCTATCTGCTTCCTATATAGAGATATGGAACACCGCGCCACTGTTGCAGGACCCTGTATATATATATATATATATATATATATATATATATATATATATATATATATATATATATATATATATATATATATATATATATATATATATATATAACAATATTTCAATTATTTCTAGAAGTGAGCATGAACATTTCACCAGAAATAACTCTCAACTTCGTCAACCTTATTTGACAGTAGCAAAGAATCACCCCATGTGCTGTGGAATCAAGCTATACAGTGTGTAACAACGAAAACTTAACAGAGCCGTTCTTGAACATAAAAAGTGAAATTTTTAAAAGAAGCTCGAACACGTCGATTTCTAATTGAAGGGGAAAACCTTTCAGACTAATCAGATTTTTTGTAGTACGCACCCCCTCGGAGGGGTGCATCCGACGACCCTTATTTAGATAGGGAAAGTAGGTCGAGTGGCACCTTGTTTTAAAGGTCTTTCGAATACCTTTACAACTCTGTTGGAAGAAACTTTTTGTAACAATTAGTTTTCGAGATAATTTGAAGTTAAAATTGCCATGTTAATAATACTTTAGACAGACCACTCGGTTACTTGTATGCCTAAATAAAAAATTTTTTGAGCAGTTCTTCTTATCAGTTTTTTGTTAAATAAAATCCCTTTTTTAAAATCAATACCCACTCCTCTTCTTCCAGTTTTCATTAGTACATTGTTCGATTGTTTTGTTTAAACAGGTCGTGTATTGTTATTTGTTTAAAAATGCCTTACACTACTGCTGAAAGGGTTTCAGTTATTGCTTTATTTTTTGGCAACGACCAAAATGCTAATAGAACATCAATTTTATTTAACGAGCAAAACCCTGGTAAACACCTAAGCAGAAATCACGTTCTGGATTTGGTCACAAAATTCAGGAAGACAGGTTCGGTTTTAAATAAGAAAAGAAATGTTCAGAGAACGGTAGTGAATGTCGATAATGCGATTGGAGTGATTGGTCAAGTCATCATCAATCCCAGGTTAAGTACCAGAGGTTTATGTGCAATGGCCGGAATAAGCCATATGAGCGCATGGAGAATCCTTAAAAACCGCAAATTACATCCTTACAAAATTAAACTTGTTCATGAACTCAATAAGGATGATTTTGACCGAAGACAGGAGTTTTGTGAGGGCTTGAGTGAGATATTAATGCCAAATCCCGAGCTGCTTTATAACATCTGTTTTTCGGACGAAAGCTCATTTTATTTAAATGGTTGCGTGAACCGTCACAATTGCCGTAATTGGTCGGATGAAAACCCAAGACAATACGCAGAAATACATAACCAACATCCCCAAAAGTTGAATGTCTAGGCCGGAATATTAGGCAATCATATTATAGGTCCATTTTTCTTTAATGGAAATTCAACCGGTGATTCTTATTTACAACTTCTTGAAGAGGCAATACAACCTCGTATAGTTGAAATAATTGAACAGGATCCAAGATGTCAAGATGAATTTATCCATTTTCAACAAGACGGTGCACCACCCCATTATGCCCAGTAGGTTCGAAATTTTTTTGAATAATAATTCTGAAGGACAATGGATTGGCAGAAGAGGTCCAATAGAATGGCCACCAGATTTAACACCACTGGACTACTTTCTGTGGGGATATTTAAAGTCTAAAGTTTATGCTACACAGCCAGCCAATTATTGATGAATGTCTATAACTCCTGAGATGTTGAATAATGTAATTGTTTTACATGTAAAGTAAAACAAAATCTTTATTGTTGCATGGAGCAAAATGGCGCACATTTTGAACATTTACTCTAAATTTCTTATGTGAGTTACCCTTATTAGGTGTTACTTTTTTGTGTGTGCTTTAAAAACAATTATTGGGATTTATTAACCCTAAAACAGTTTTTAAAACTTATCTGTGTCATCAGCATTCAAGGAAATCAGCCGGTTGTATTCGTTGTGTAGGTAAGTTTTTAGTATGATTCACTTGTACCTTAAAAACAATTTGATTTATTCTAAAAAGAGTTGAATTCAATAAAAATACCTTTAAATTTTTAAATTATCTTGAAAACTAATCGTTGCAAATTTTTTTTTCAACCAATTTGTGGACACAAGTGTTGTGTCCACAAATTGTGGACACAAGTGTGTGTCCACACAAGTGTGTGTTGTGTCCACAAATTGTGGACACAAGTGTTGTGTCCACAAATTGTTTAATTTTTGATTTATATCATGCACACTCGATAAAATCTCTATTTGTATTTATCCTGGACCCGGATGTCACGCAGGTAGCTATAGCTGCCTCCGTGGTCATGTTAGATGTAGCCTGGGAATTCTAGGTCTTCTAACTGGAACCACAAATGTGCGGTTGGCTCCTGTTGTTGACTCCGTGCGTTTGTGTTGTTTCCTGATTTCGGCAAACAAGTGTTTCCCATCTTTACACTTGGCTGCACCGCGCTGATGAGGCCAATAGCCAGAAACACGTGTCCGCGGTTTGCTCCCCTTTTTTGAGTGTTGTGTCCACAAATTGTTTAATTTTTGATTTATATCATGCACACTCGATAAAATCTTTATATATATATATATATATATATATATATATATATATATATATATATATATCTACTTTTCTTTCACTTTATCATATGTATAGGTATCTATATGTATATGTTATGATTTTCTGGCAATAAAATCGATTATTATTATTATTATTAATAAATATAACGAATATATCGTTTGACTAAATAAAAACATCGCTTGGAATGATTTGAGATAAAAATTCACATTCTAAAAAAAATTATACGATATGTACCTACAGTTGAAAAATGGAATCATTAAATTTTTATAACCCACATTTTATATCCAACATGCAAAACTCTCATCAATAGTTTGTGTTCACATACAGTAAGCATTTCATACCATCATACTGGTAAAACATTGTTATGTCTTGAAATTCAGTTCAGATTCTTATCTTTGGAGTCTTGTTTTTTGATTGTATGGCAAGCAAACTACTTGTCAAGTATACACTGCACAAGAATAACATTTCGAAATGTAGACATTCAAACATTTAAAAAATATTTCCACGAACCTTGCTCCATCATCCTCCCAACGAATTCTCCAGCATCATTTTTTGTTATCTCGGTTTTAGTACTTGTTGCATTAGAAACAACAACACAAAACACGAAAACAAAAACCAACTTCGAACACAATTTCTTGAATACTTCCATGACGACTATCAACTACTGTCCTTCAAGAAAACTGATCGATTAATAGTGGTATGTTTTCAATACCACCCATTTTTGTATTCCCAATAGGGAAATCGTATTGAAAATGTTCGTCACGTGTGAACAATGGCTTGAAGAATTTGATCAGATTCTTATTTAGTGAAAATGTGCAGTTAGATGTCGGGCTTTTGATATCTATAAGTAGGATACTAATGACATCGGTGTCAATCACGAACTAACTGGGAAAACGAGGTTACATTTTTTGGCAAGTGACATTGAACTCTGGTGATATCATGAATTTAATATAATCTGAAGTTTCCGAACCGTTTTTGCCTCGTTGAAAGCAACATTTTTTAGATGATTGAAACATTTCCTGTGGAAAGGATCACATCAAAACTGACAGTGCTGAAAAATGCAGAAGACTGTCAACGTTGGCTCACTCCTGTTCAGGGCACATGATTCTTGAACCCAATGATCAGTTACCTCACAGTGTGGGGATCAATCATAGGTTGATAACATTAATGCACTCTTCAAATGTATCGGAACTTCAGGTGAGGGTTCAACCGGCACAACCGTTTCAATAAAAAAATAATAATGATGAATATACTTTATCGTCTTGTCGACGAAACATGTAGTGAAACAATATGAAGATGGTGTAAAGACAGTGAATTGTAAAGACAAACATGTGTACGAAATAATAATTGTAGTAAATCCGGAACGTTTTTACTATTATTATTATATATACGTATCTCAGTGAAACATCTACGGGTTTATAGCAGAGTCATCAGTGAAATAATACGCCATTAAGTGTCTATCAACCATTGGTAACTCTTTTGCTATTGCTGTGTTTGTTTTATTCAAATAAAATTTGGCAGCTACTGTCACCAGATGCGAATTTCTCCACATCAAATTTTGGATGTCAGGCAAGTCCGAAAAAGGCTTGAATTGCGCTTTCTGCACTAGAAGAAGGTCTTCAGTTGCAGAAAAAAAAAAGATCTCAAAAATTCGCAGACACTTCCTTCCAAAAGGAGATTTTGAAGTGAAAGTCTGCTCAAAACCTTCAGAAGATACTATATTCAATAATAATAAAAAATAAAGGAAAAATTAGATAACAAAATAGACAAAGAACACAAACACCAAAATAAAAAATAACCATAGCCAAATCTCAATAAATTAGACTCAATATTTGTGTCTTTGCCGGAAATTACTATAATATACGAGAGTGACGAAATACTCTAACTTGGCCGATGATTTCTGACCGCTAAATATCTATAAGGCATTTGTTTGAAGGTGGTTGACAATATTTCGTGGTGTATTTCATCAGTTCGGACTTTCATTGTCTAACATAATATAAATTGATTTGAAATCCCTGAAAAAAATCAAAAAGATTAACCGAAAATAACAATTTTGTTGAACAAAAAACTGTAATTGAAAAGAAATAACTTTTGCACTACACTGCTCGATTTTCGCTTCAGAATAAAAAAACTACCCAAATTCGCGTTAACCACCTGTTTTTCAAGAATAAAAAAATTTAAGGTTCCAGCCAGGAAAACTATCCCCCAAAACAAAATACCGCCTTTGATTGACCGTCACGAGAACCCTTTAAACTCCCAAGTTTTCGAACCTCCTCAAAATTCACGCAGACTTACTTTCCGAAAAACTCTCGCACCACTCTAAGACCGCTGCCTTAAGCGAAGAGCTCCCAGAACTCTCTGTATTTTCTTCTTTCAAGAACCCCCTCGTTCCTCAAATCGTTCTTCGCAACTATCGTACACGTGCAATGTAGGTCATCAGAAAACATATTATGTTTCGATAAGTTGACAAAACTTTCAATGCTGGGATATTGATATGCCCATATTCACATCTTGAGCTACGTGACAAATATATCTGGCTTTTCAAAACACTCCAATGAATAGTGTTTATATAAACACTCTCGGTTTTGCCGAAAATTACATTGTATGAGATCCGGTGTTTAAAAAAAATATGAATTGAAGAAATCTGTCTCTTCCCGAAGTTAAAATTTTTATTACTATACAAAGCTTTCGTTAGGTATTACATTATCAATGAACGTTCTAAATGATACAAAATAATTATTCAACGCAAATGAAATTCACTACTCATTGTTCGAAAACATAAAAATGATTCATTATAAAAGTCCTTGTACTGGAGAGCCAGGACCCAAATGAGCACGCCAAATTCAATCAAATGTCAAGATGCTGCTCACTGTTTTCTTCAATTATCGTGAAGTAGTGCATCAGTAGTTCTTGCATCATGGTCTTACGGTCAATGAAAAGAATTATCTTGAATTATCACCGTTTACACAGGCAATACGGAAAAAAATCCAGAATTGTGGAAAAAAAAATGCATGGCTTCAACATCATGATAATACACCTGCTCACGCCATTGATTGTTGGATTTTTTTTGCAAAAAAACAGCACCATATTCATGCCTCAGCCACCGTATTCACCAGATTTGGCCCCCTGCGACTTTTTCCTGACTTCTTTCTTAGCCACCGTATTCACCAGAGTTGACACTGTGCGATTTTTTTTCTGCTCACAAGATTGAAGAGGCCCATGAGAGGACGGCGTTTTTCGGGTCCTTACGTCGAGTTGATACAGCTCCTCCCGAGTCCACTTCACTACTCCAAACGAGTAGAGTAAAACTGGAACGGCAAGCATATTTGTTGCAGCAACTTTGTTCTTCCCCGACAGTTTCGATGACCAGATCTGTCGAAGTTTGTGCTGATACTTGCCGCGGAGAGAGTTTTTCACTGCAGTTACCTCTTGTGAGTGGCGTTGTTCCACCCCGAGGTAAGTATACGTCTCTCCGGCATCCAGATGGTGTAGGATGCTTCCATCTACGAGCTGCACATCCTCTCCATAGTCCCCGCATCGTCACCTGTTGAGATGGACCATTGCACATTGTCTATGCCGAATTTCATACCGATAGCATGCGTGTACTCTTCCACTACCCTCAAGGACTGATGGAGATCCTTCTTTCCAGAGGCATAAAGTTTAGGATCATCCATATAAAACAAATGGGTGACCTTGTGCCTCCGGTTTCCGAGGGTGCCACAATTATACCCTCGAGTATTTCTGAGCGCAACGGATAATGGCAATAGTGAGATGCAGAAGAGAAGGGTACTGAGGGAATCACCCTGAAATACACCCCTTCTGAAAGTGACCCACCCTGTTTGGACTCTTGCTTGACCAGATGTTATGGTGAAGTGAGTTCGCCAGAATTATTATTATTATTATTACCTAGCCTATGAAGATATTATCAGTCATCCTCGGCCACGGTTGGAAATTTCTCTCACTCTTGTTCCAAATAAAAACTTCTTGGTTGAACTCAATTAGATAGGTGCGTTTATATGTTTATTATAAATTTTCTACTCTGTTGCGTTACTACCTACTGGAGTCACGGTACCTTGTTTAAAAGAATTTACCTCAATAATGCGTTATGCACAACAACTGAACAACGGTAACTAAAAACAACGTCAATAATGGCTTTTTGATTCACCATAATAATCTTATACGCCGTTTCCATGTTTTGGTATCTGAGAAAAAAATCCTTATAATTTGATCGCAACAGTGTACGAAGTCTGTTCAAAAAATAAGGTGAATGTTCACATTTCTATGGAACGCCGTTTTACTTTTTATTATCACAAATATTCTTTCCTCAATTTATTCAACTAACAATTTATTTGTATGAATTTAATTGATTCATGCATTTGTTCGACACATTAAATACGATTGTTCGCAAAATTTATTCTATTTTAAATGACATTTGATTCAAAATGTTACATGAATTAATTTGTTTGATGAAAAGTCGCGAACAGTTATAATATAGATTCAATGTTTGGAATTTTTGGAAGTAAATGTTTGTCATATATACTTTTTTTGTAACTATCGAATAATTTACTACAATTTCTGTGAAACATGAATGAAATTGTTTGTTGATAATTATAGTTACATGAATTGAAACGATTGTTGATAATTTCAATTCGGCGCTAGTGTCAAGCGGAATCTTGCAGAAACTGAATTTTTAAATCTGGCAACATGATAGTCTAGTGATTGTAACACAATATTCCGTCCGACCGCAGCCTCGAATGAAAATTATCAACAATCAATTTAATTCGTGTATCAACTAAAAACAACAATCAGAACAATTCATTTTTACAAAATACCAATAGAAATTAAAACGGCGTGCCACGCCGATATATTAAAAAATACAAATATTTGATTATAACTAACACTAAATAGTAATGTGTTCAAGATTTGCGGCTAGGAATCACACATTAAAAGGTGAGACCTCGTTAGTCCTCAGCTAGCAACAGTTTCGACTTTTGAGAGTTGTCGTTCGTAGAGCGGTGACAACTGGTTAACGGAAAAAAAGAGTTTCAACAGAGTTTGTAACACTGAAAGTGACTTTCGAAATTTTTCTGACGATATAGCACACATTACTTTTTGATTTGTTTTGCAATAGGTTTTACATTTTTATTGAACAGGTATATTTTTGGGAGAAATTAATTTCATTACAAATGTTTGGAAACGTAATAGAGAAAAGTGTTTTTCATATAATTCAGCATTTAAATAAAATTATTTGTTTCGAAAGTGTTTTTCTTTGATATAACTCAATATTTATATGTTTGTGTGTGAAACTTATTTCTTTACATGATCTAAACATCTTTGTATTTTTTAAACCGGTTGCTTCCTTCCTTTCCCACATCTGAGCAGGATTCTCATCGCCTGCGTGGCCTGGGAATATATTCCAAAATCATGGCAAAAAGTGAAAGTAATCTTCCTGCTCAAAGTAGGCAAAATATTAGACCAAACGCCCGAGATATACAGACCTACCAGTCTAACGTCCTTCCTCATGAAAACCGTTGAAAGCTTACTGGGTCCATACATAAGAGACGATACGTTGAAGGAAAGACCTCTTGGTGCTCGTCAATATACATATCAGCCTGGGAAATCGACAGATTTAGCGCTAGACGACCTAAACAGACTACTATCTAACTCTCTGCACGACAAAGAAATGGCAGTAGCTACTTTTCTAGACATCGAAGGAGGATTTAATAATGTCTCCACGGAGTCACTTATAGGTGCACTAGGAAAAAGAGGAGTACCAGCTGTACTCATTGTACAGTAGTCCTGTATGCGAGGACTAAAACCACCAATACTCATTGAAGTGGAACCTCCACATCCAAAAAAACAGTACATAAGTCCAGGATGGCCCTGAGAATCTGCAGAATAATGCGCGGGAAAAACTGGAAGCTGAACCGAAAAATGACACTCTGGTTATATACAAGGGTAGTGAGACCCCTGATAACATACGGTGTAGTGACTTGGTGGACAAGAACAAGGCAATCGGGCTAGGCTATTAGGCGGCATACAAAGGCTGTCGTGCCTAAGTGTCACGGGAGCCACGAGAGCGACCCCAACTGCAGCACTTGAGGTCCTACTAGGACTTCCACCATTGCACATCCACATAAAAATAGAAGCTCGACTGGTGACACACAGGCTAATGCAGGGACAAATCCCAATCAGCCAGTCACAAGGTGCAGAATACTTGAAACTGTACAATGAACTGAAAGTAGATTCAATACCAGGAATGCCCGTGGATAACACAGTTCCGCAGTACAGGTTTCAAAAAGATTTCAAAGCCATCATACCAAGTAGAGAGACTGGCAAAAACGGCTCACCGGTCGAAGCTGAAGAAACTTGGTATACAGATGGCTCAAAGACCCAAGAAGGAGTGGGAACCGGTGTATATGGAGGTAGAGCAAAGACGAGAATCGCACTCAGCCTCAGCCTGTTCCAGGCAGAAGTAGCGGTCATCGAACATTGTATAGCGGAAATAAACAGGCAGGAGGTCACAAATAAAACCATTACCATTTTCTTAGACAGCCCGGCGACAATTGAAGCGCTCAGCTCATTTCCAGTCTTCTCAAGACTGGTGGGAAGCTGTCTGACTGCCCTCAAGGAGCTAAGTACCCAAAATAGGGTCACTCAAGCTTGGATGAGGGTCAAAAAAACAATCAAGGCGCATCCAAGGAAATGATTGGTCCAGAACCCTTCTGTGTGTTAGCGAGAGCATGTATAAAGGCATCCATAAACTCATGAATTCAAGCTGAATCGATAGATTGGTGGAATGAGCTCCCAGGAATGAGGCAGGCGGAAGAGTTCATAAAGAAACCATCGCCCAGATTCACGAAATACCTGCTAAACCACAACCGTAAGATTGTAAGTGTAGTAGTAGAGAAAGAAACCGCACTGCATATGCTCTGTGATTGCAAAGCGATAGCAAGGCTGAGACACGAAAGATGCGGGGAAGAGAAACCAGAGGCTGTCAGCTATATGAAGGGGTCAGTGTCAAGGCTATGGAGTCTCATCAAAGAGATCAAGCTAGACAATGAGCTCAAATAACCAAAGAGCATCACAAAAGATCTGAAAAGGACGAAGTGAATCAGACCATGGGCTAGCTCCCCGACAATCTAATATAATCTTCCTTCCTTTCTTTGGAAGAGTCCCATATTTTTTTGTATCAGATGAAGAAGTAGAAGGCCAATGACTTTCTTTCCCAGGTGTCACAAATTTTTTGCCAGGGTTCACAATTTTTTTGTATATTCAATACTTTCTAAGGAATGAAGAAATTATATAAAAAACCTAAAAAAAGTGTCATATTTGCAACGGCACTAATATGCAGAAATTGTGCCAATTCAGGTTCAACCGCATTAATTGTAATGAAAAACTGAATGCATCAAAACTTCTTTTCCGATAGCATTCGATAGAGAATCGAAACCCACCATAAAATCAGTCGTTAAACACTCAAAAATATGGATACCGTCGAAATACCACTTTCATAAGACACATCTTTCATTATTAATTCATTAATAAATATTCGATGGATAACCTACTCCGCCAAATTACCATTAAATGTGATCGACACCGGTCGAATATTCAACATATCTTCGGCTTGCAACCGGAAAATGTAGGTTACCAGCCGCTAAAAACGAGAAGCTAACATTTCTCCGGCGTCAACGACCAAGAATGGACATGAAACAAGTGTACATCGTATTCATTCTGAACTTCGTTAACGGAAGAGGTGTGAAAGATCCTTGTCAAACTTATCAGTCGATAAATAAAGAAAATATTCGTAACTGTTTGGGTGGTAATGGAACCGATCGAGATTTTCTTGCCAAGAACGTTTCTCTGAAAGCAGTGAGTGGGAGTGATTATCTGAAAGACAATGTGACAAGTGACTACTTAGACTATTTGAAGGATCATATGGATCTGTCCAGGTAAATATTTGTGGCATTAAATTAAGCTCAACCACTGTTCGAAGAAACTATCGAATTTTTTAGTTGATTCATGGATATTACACAAAAGTGGTTGAAACTTATTGAATATTATTATATTCATCAGTCCAAATGGAATATTTATGTATACCCTATACACGATATATAAATATTCCAAATTGGACACTTTCAAAGGGAAACTCTTGTTTCCAAACTAGATAGATGAAAACTAACTGTGTCTGAGGGTCAAATTTCATGATAATAGTGAAAATCGCATATCAATATCTATCATCGTACTAATTAATAAAGTTCATTGTATGATTTTCACTATGAACGGTTTTACAAAAACGCGACACGTGTTTCGCTATAGCAAGCAAGCAGTTGCTTGAGAAAGCTATTATATAGCGAAACACGTGTAGCTTTCTCAAGCAGTTGCTTGACACAGCTATTATATAGCGAAACACGTGTCGCGGTTTTTGTAAAACCCTTTATAGTGATAATCATACAATAAACTGTATTAATTAGTTTTTTAATATGGATTTTCATCAAGTATTGGCCAGTCCTATTCAATTTTATTTATCATCGTTTCAGAGTTATATGTTTTTCGAAAATGTGCCATTTCGGAAAATTACTTTATCTTTTTTCCTGTCGAAAATTTCTTTTTTTTACCCAGAATTCAATGTTGTGAAAAAGTTATTTTGTCAAATGGGATATCAATAATGAAGAAAACAGAACTGAAACTTTTTATGTTTTTTTACCACTTTTATTTGTAACTAATGTTACTACAGTTTCGTCCTATATGGACATTTTCAAACATATACATCTAGATGTATAAGTTTGAAAATGTCCTGATAGGACGAAACTGTAGTAAAGTTAGTTATAAATAAAAGTGGTAAAAAACATAGAAAGTTTCATTTCTCTTTTCTTCATTATGATTTCCTACCATGTAGTAACGGCTACATCCATCAATTTATTGATATATCAATAGTTATTGATGGAAAATGAATTTTTCAATGACACACACTGTATAACCCTACATATTTCGATAGAATTTAAAATTACCTTTCCAGAAATGTAGCACAGTTGATGTTCTGCTAGAACCATCTTTGAAATACAGAGCTTTAAGGTTTTTTTTCATGTAGACTTTGAAACGCACACTTTGATCAAGTAGGCTGAGGAGGACGCAACGATAAAAAAGAAAGAAATTGTTCAGTTGAGAAAGCTTTTCACAGTAGCAATTAAAACGCATAGTTTCAATAAAACTGATAACAATTTACATTATATTTACTACTAATGAATGAAACTTCACAATAATATTAATAAAGAACAAACAATGAAATATATTTCTCCAGAGAAGGTGTTCGAAATGTCTACCAGCTGTTCCTACACACAGGCAACACATTTTCTGAACGTTTTCTGCCGAATTAAACAGTTCAATAGGAGTGAGAGAAGCGAATCTTCTTCTTCTGTCGCTTCCAATTCGTATCTAGAATTCAGAAATAAGATTGTCCAACCTTTTTCAGTGGTAAAACTCCATAGACGTTAGGTCTGGTGATCTAGCCTGCCAACGGTTGGGTCCTTGGTTGGCTATTCAGTTATTACCAAAATTTGCAGCCAAAAAATTGGTGACAATTGCATTGTTGTGAGGAGAAGCTTCGTCTTGTTGGAGACATATTTTTCTGAGCTTCATTAGTAGCAATTCATCAACAAGGGATTCAATATTCTGCCTTGAAATTTTTCAATACGTCTGAGATGTGAGAGTGTCATTATAAATGATCGGGCCGATAATTCTACCCCTGAAATTACCTGCCCACACATTGAATCTTTCTTGACTTCTCTGTTTCACAATAGAATGAGGATTCTGTTGTGTCAAAGTATTAGAATTCTAGCAGTGCCGGCCCTGTTCACATAAGCTTCGTTTTTCCAAATACACTTTGACTAAAAATCACCCACTTGGTTACACCTTTCCAGGAACCACTAGCAAAATAGTATGTGGCTTTCAAAATCTCCTGGTCTATGTTGATGAACTCTTCTGGTCCCGTATGGCTTAAATTTGTGTTTTTTCAAACATCTGTTTTCAAAGAGTTAGTTCTTAGTAGGTCTGTTTCGAAAGTAGGTTTGAATGAAAGTAGCTGTTTCAAGAGGGGTTTTTCTTCCAGTTTGTGTCTGAAAGTTACTTGTTTGCATGATCTACACATTTGTGTTTAGCGTTACTTCTTTTTGAAATAGATTCCTTCCTTCCTTTCTTTGGCAGATTGCCACATTTTTTTCGTATCGAGATGGCGTAGTAGAAAGCCAAAAACTCTCTTTATCATCGATTATAAACTAATATCCGTCATAGTGTTACCCGGTAAAGTAATTGTTTCCTAACATGTAGAAAATCTGTGTGATACAAATGTTTCGAATTTCATCAAATAATCCCTATATTTTAGTCGATGATGAGCTACAAAACGATGAGCAGCTACAGTCCGTCGCGTATTTCTGATATGAACCGCTCTTGGTGGAATCAAATGTGCCAAGTAACTTGAACACTTCTAGTTAAATTATCTATAGAAGAGAGACAGATCTCCAACCTTTCTCCGATATTCCAGGCTATCAAGGTTGCACGTGATGTTCGCGTCTCCAATCAGGCGAATGGCCCTTTTCTGGATGGAATCCAGCAACTTCAGTATATGTTTGCGGGCAGAGCTCCTTACATGAGAAGAATACTCCAAATAAGGTCTAATCTGAGCTTTATAAAGCATCGAAAGTTGTTGAGGTGTGTAAAGTTTTTTGATTCAGAATAGTGTTCCAAGTTTTGTACAAGCAGCCTTCGGTATTCCAGCGACATGATTGTGCCAAGACATATTGGTGTCCATTTGAACCCCCAACAAACTTATCGAAGCAGAAAACGGAATTGTCTGACCTGACATTATTATATACGGTTCGGATGTGCCTGTGTTTTTGTGGCATTGAATTGAACCTGGTTACTGTCACCCCAATTCGAAATCACTTCTAGATCCTCACTAAATGCAACCTCCTGCTGCCGGTGAAGATGTGCCTCCGAAGCTGATGTCCTGGAATCCAAATGGAATGTCGAGACGAGTGTGCTGTTATTAGCAAAGCAATATATTGGATTCTTCTTTTTTTTTAATAAATTAATTTTATACAATAAAATAAAAAGATGGTTGGAGACAATACTGAGTGTACCAACTCAAAATAATTTAAAAATCGCTACTCGACTGTACGTAGTCATCTTATTTTTTTAACAGACCTTGTATATCATATCATCATTAACAACAACAATATTAATTCATTTTTTGTATTGTACTAATTCATTAATGTTTGGGCTGTGTGTCATACTCGATTCTACTCGATAAACTTCCGTTGTTTTGACCCACGATTGTACGATTGTTTTATCGTGAATATAAATGCTCAATGCACACAAGAATTACAATAACTCTTGTGTATCTGAGAAAAATAACTGTTGAAATGTACTGTAGACAAGACAAGATTCAATTATTACTGTTCTCTTACAAGGTTTGAAACGTAATGAAATAATTTTACACAAATGCAATGTTTCACATCGATAGTTATAGAAGGGGTCAGAGTGGTCTTTGGAGGGATAAATGAAGGTTTGGATTAACATAGGTAGGAGAGATCATAATAGCGGGTAATTCCCAAGATAAGGGATACAAGAAATAATTGAGGAATTGAAAATGTACGGATTAGATAAGTGGATTAGAAAGACCCGTAAATTTGAGACCAACTGGAAAACCCCGATTATGAATAATGAAAAATCAAATAACTCAAACAAGATTAGTTAACAATACATAAAATAAAAATAATGTCATAAAACAGTCTAGTTTGTTGTACAGATTTTAGAGCTGCAACTCTAGGCTAAATACTAAAAAATTAGGATTCACTTGAAAAACATAATAATTTCGATAGTGAGATTTTGAGACCGAACATCCGTACTATGTAATTAAGGGGAAAATAGCTGATTTGATCAATTCTTACCTATCCGAACGAAAGCAGGTTGTGGAACAAAGTAGTGTGAGATCTCCAGCAGTGAATGTAACAGCAGGTGTGCCTCAACGGTCAATCTTGGGACCCCTACTATTCCTAATATATGTTAATGATTTTCCACACCATATGAACCTACTCAACACGATTCAGTATGCCGATGATACTATTATTTATGAGAGTCACCCTGAACAAGAATATCCAAAGCAACTAACTAACTGCCAACGCATTGAAAAAAATCGAAGATTTTTTTGCAGCCAATAAATTAAGCTTGAATGTCAAGAAAACTGAAACAATTACGTTCACATTAAAAGATCTGGAGGACAGTCAAGAATCCATTAAGTTTTTGGGGGTAATGCTGAATAAAAAACTTAATTGGAAAGAACACATCAAAGATCTCTCCACTAAGCTGTCCAGCACTCTTTACCTGCTTCGTAGAATCAATGAATTTGTTCCCTCTTATGTTTCGAGAGCAGCTTACATGGGGTTATTTCAGTCTAAGCTGTCATTGGATTGGTTTTTCGGGGACTTTCAACTGATTGGAAAAGGATATTAATTTTACGAAAAATGGCTATTAGAATCCTGGGAAAGGCAAAATGAACTGACAGCCGTAGACCTCTATTTAAAAAAAATTCTATATTAACCATTACGGCTCTACACATATTTAAATGTTATGTCCATATCAAGACACAAAATAACACCCCCCAAGTTAAACGCAACCAGAAATGGCCACAATCTTTTGATTCCACAACATCGACTGGCAATCTGCTGGTTGATCTCTGCCCTAATGACATAAGTGAATTTTTCAACTGCTTTGCCTTTTTAGTGTGTATGTTTTGTACTATATTTATCTACCTTGACGATGCTAAATCTGTTGTATTGATAATAAGCAAATACATTGATTGATTGAAAATTTTCTGTAAGACCCTATACTCGTATGATAAAAATCATGGTTGTATGAGAGAATCACTCAACCTAAACTGATATAGGAAAAAATATGTCATCACTATTGTTTTAGTTATTTCAAAAAAAGTGTAAACTTACGCAAAAACGGGATACCAAGTTGTTAACAACAATATATAATTTCGCTTTGTTTATGAGATGAAAGAGATTCAAATATTAATTCCTTTTGTTTCATTTATAGCAACATCACCATGGAACTACAACTATCGGACTTCGCGGTTTCCCTCTTCTACAAGGATAAACACGGCGAAGGAAGAAAAATGAAGACTTCGATGAGCAACATGATGCAGTACATGTTGGTTCCAGCATTCCTCATGTCCGGTCTCATGCCGTGGATAATGCCAAAGCTACAAATGGCCGTCATGATGGTATCCATGATGAACAACATGGTTTTTACCAGCGGATTGGCTGCGTTGATACGAAGTTATGTCTTCGAGAAAGAGCCAACAGAACACGTCATTTACGTCAATCATGGCTATAAAAAGAAAGGGCATTATAACTATGGATGATGTTGTTTATTTGAATAAATTATTTATTTAGTGATTGTAATATTTACATCATAGTTGAAATTCACGGACTCTAAAAGTAACAAAATGAAAGTTGTTGCATTATGAGCAAAACCTGGATATGCATAATTTGAACTATCTGAGTAATTGAACGTCCAGTCTTGCTGAACGTCTAGGTCTAGTGGTCAACTAAAACAACTAACTATTATTTCATTCAATGTAAAATTGGAACCTTCTCTAGCTTTAGTGAACGAGATGACTATATTTTTGGTATGAAGAAAATCCTTAGGGATGAGTTTTGTGTTCAATATGAATCACTCCGAACTCCTCTATTGTCTTGAAACTGTTACAATATGATTTCTGAAAAAACAAAATATAACTTAACCATTTGCCAAACCAATATCTCCATTCAGACGGATTCGTATAAGAATGAAAAAATCTCATGGATCTTAATCTTTTGTGAATCCCAACTTAGGTTCAACTGAACAGATTGTCTCTGGTCTGGTTCCTGGCAATACTGGCCTGGAAGGCAATGATGCTACTGACTCCCTTGCAAAGAATGGTGCTGCAAGCAGCTTCATCGGACCAGAACCTGTCATTGGCATCGCTTTAGGCTTCGCCAAACAAACATTGAACACCTGGATGGCAAGAAGATATAAGGCGTTTATTCACCCTTCGAAGCTTGATACCAAACAGTTGTTGGACTACAGTAGGGATGAACTATGAGTTCTAACAGGCCTTCTTACAGGTCACTGTCATTTGAACCATTATATGCAGAGACTTGGACTGTCGGAAGACGGTGTGTGTCGCCTCTGTTTGGGAAGTTATGAAACAGCAGAGCAGATACTTTGTGCCTGCCCCGCTGGGGATCGAATCAGGTTTTTAGAGTTCAGCAGAGCCATACTCCTACCATCTGAGCCGAAAGACCACTCATCACACAAACTAATCGTCTTCGTTAAGAAGCTGGGTTTATTTGGTCGAGTGTGAATAGGTATGAGCCACAATACACCCTTGCGGGTTGCGGTGGAGGGTCGAATAGACCCACTCACTTTGGACCTAACCTAACCTAGGTTCAACTATGAATCAAATTTTCAACTCTGGTAACTAGCGATGAAACATGTTTATTTATATTTGACTCTACTGATCAGTAACTGGATTTTACTCCAATTCGGATTGAAATAGCGTGAAAACTATTTTTTTAAGTTTAGTTTAAAGATTCAATATGAGAAATACCCTGGTGAACAATACAGTGTGTTCTTCAGATGATACATTCGTTGTACAACTAGCTGTGAAGATTTCAAAATCATTTGTACGCCACCATTTCAAAAATGAGCTAATGGAAAACAGAAACAACTGGAAAAATGTATCTGGTGACACACACACAAAAGGAAACCTTTATGTTGGAATCGTCTGAGAAAAGAAAAGACATTTTATATTCTACTCACTGCAGTTCATCCCCAAAAATGTTCTAGATGTTCATTATTCACTTAATGGTAATAATTAAGACCATTCACAAATTGATTTCTGATGTTTCGGACTGTTTCTATGGTAATTTTGTTGCAAGTACCTCTTACTCCATATATGACTTCCGGAATGGAATAAGGTTATGTGCCCAACCCGGATTTTCTCATTAATATGTAACAATTCCTTAAGATTTCACTAAACCCCATGTCTAGATAAACACCACCGGTTTGGGTGATTTTCATTCATCACTCTCAGAATAGGCAATCATAATGGAAAATGATTAAATGATTAAAAATTATTAAAACGTAACATCAGCTGAAAACTTGTTTGGGTTTGTCTGTTATCATCACCGCTGGATAGGCAGACATGCTTCCTCAGAATGATCCGCTCGATCACCTAATATGAAGTCTCTATATTTTTGAGACTGAAGTGTTCTTTATACAATCGAAGTCAATTGCTGAACTCGTCAATAAAATTTAAAAAAATAAGAAATGAATTTGTTAACAGTCATCCTTATTGTCAGAAAATGACTGACCTACCATAGGACTCCATTTGATAAAAAAGAATAGCATCCTCTCGGCGACAAGTGATACCAAGAATGCTATACAGTTTTGTTTTTTATTAAAGAATACTGACAATTATGCTTCTTTACATTAACTCAGTTTGACCTTGATCACTTGTTTTGTTCATTAATTAAGAGAAGGAGGGATTTTTGACGTTCTCACTGTATAGTGGACACTTCAATTAAGAAACTACATCTTCCCTAACGTTTCGTGGTAATATATTCTGTTTTTTCAGAGTTTGGACTTGAATAATGGTACAGATTTCTTTGTGCCACAGTTCACTATGTAAATTTATGCTCCGCTGTAGTTTGGGTGGCTTATGTGACAACCATTACCTGAATAACTTCATTTCAGAGTTTCCTGTGACAAATCGGTTTATGAAATGAAAAATCATGGTATTCTGAAAGAAAGTTTTATAAGTGAAAGAGTACGAATTGCACGTGGTCAGAGTTCTAGTTATATTTTCTAAGAAAATAATTTCAATGAACAATGGTAGCCTAGATTTAAAGGTAAAAGGACCTGAACATTGAAAATGGTGGTTGACACATTGAAAATCATTGAGTATATATTCATTGAGTATATATTCAAGATCATTCTCCACCCTAAATGGTTTAACCCAAGTCACCCTAACCTCGTCCACCCCAAATATCGTAAGCCAAGTCCATCCAAAGTGGCCTAACCCAACAAGACAACCCAATCTCCAAGTTCACCCCAAATGAGCTAACCCAAGTCACCCAAACCTCTTCCACCCCAAATGGCCTAACCCCACAAGTCAACCCAACCTCCAAGTCCACCCCAAATGACCTAACTTAACAAGACAATCCAACATCCAAGTTCACCCCAAATGACCTAACTTAACAAGACAATCCAACATCCAAGTCCACCCCAAAACGGTGGTGGTCTAGCCCAACTTCCAAGTCCATTCCAAATGAGCTAAAACAAGTCACTCAAATCTCCACCCCGAATGGCCTAACCTAACAAATCATCATCCCAACCTCCAAGTCCACCCCAAATGACCTAACTTAACAAGACAATCCAACCTCCAAGTCCACCCCAAATGACCTAACTTAACAAGGCAATCCAACATTCAAGTCCACCCCAAAACGGTGGTGGTCTAGCCCAACTTCCAAGTCCACTCTAACCTCCAAGTCCATCTATCCCAACTAACCCAACTAAAAGCCACCCTACCCACCCTCCTCCCTAGTCTCTGTCTACCCCAAAACATAACCTAACCTTCAAGGGAAACTGAGGATTATCATAGTGACATTTTGTATTGACAATTGTTCCAAAACTCCAAAACTTGACGGAAATAATCCGTTATCTGGAAGATAATTCTAGGTTCAAAGTGGAAGGCTAAGCAGTTTTCAGGGATTGATAATGTCATATTTGTGTAAGACAAGAAGATTGGACTATACAAGATGTCCAAAAAAAGATCGCCAATAATAAGTCGCACGATTAAATTACGCCTACAAAAATATATTCATATATTTTAATATTTGTGATCTATCAGTTTAGTTGTTACGATGGATGTATATGTATAAGTTAGTGATTTCAATGAAATGTGAAGAATGATACAAATATTTTTCTTCGTGAAGTTTTCTCGTGCTATCAATTGACGCGGCTTCATCCTGGGGAAGTGAAATGAACTCTGGAGTCTCCAACGATCTGAGTGGATAAATGCATACATACCTACACATACATAATATTTTTGTACTTGGGGATACAATCATTTTTGTTGAATTGTGGCGACATGAATTTAGGACAAGTAGATAGGCAATATTGTGAAATTAATATTTATATAGCTTGAAAATGGTTTTATATATAGCTATAACATTCAAATATTACAATAGATTAAGCAAATTGTAAAATTAATTCAAGACACCAAGACCTGTATGTGTGGTACACCTGTATGGTGTACCTGTATAGTATAAACAGGGTTAGCCTTGCAGAAGTTTTTCCAGTTTAATCTTCCTGTTGAAGATGATCACTTGGTGTTCGAAACACGTATCGAGGTGTTAAAATAACGGTTTGGTGTTGGGAAAAAACTCCAGTAATATTCATTACTATACCAAAGGTTCCAAACAGTGTATCACAAGTAACTTTTGAGTTCACAAATGAGCGTGAAGAGTTGTTTCTTCCATTTCTATGAAAAAATATTGCACCAGATAGATGTAACAACAAATAATCAAATGTTTCTGACTATTGGTTGATAACCAATATTTTCCTGTCTGGCGTTTGAAATACAACAGCAAGATGTCGCCTACACCGTGGACCCTCCAAAATAATAAAATAATGCATATAGAAAACTGTAATTTGAAAAAGATTTCCAATGGCTGAAAAGTTATCCATTTGAGGATAAAAAACTGATGCATTTCATAAGAGATTTTCAAATTTCAGCAAAAAAAAAAAAAATTTCGTTTCTACAGATCAAAAAATGTTTAGAATCAGTTATATGGTTGACGTAAAACGTTTTTCAGCAGATATTATTGAAAAGATAATTTTATAATGTTTATTAGAAAGAATAGACAAAACAGTTCGGATTCTCCAGAGGAATCTTCAAAAAAAATCAAATAAGATATCAATGGAATCCTGCCTAATGTCAGTGATTATGCTTGAGACTATTATCAAGTTGTTTTTCACTTATTTGGTCACTTGAACAATGGGAAATGAAAAATTATTTCTAAAAGGTTGCCTACTTGATTTCTCATCACTGAAGGTATACGTAACGTTTATTATTGAATGAATAAAGCTTTATCAATATCAATATCCCACACAAAATACCTCCTAAAATATCAAATGAATTGCAATCGTGTCATCTATTAGGCAGAAGTTCTTCTTCTGCTGGGTTATATATACACTACTCTACAGTAGATGTCACAAGCGTTTACAAAATCAGTTTGTATTGATCAATATCAAGCAAAATTCAAAAGTTGCAAACCAAATTTTGTTGTTGAACGAAAGATAACTTGAAATAAGTTTACGACAGGGTAAAAATTATTCATACTTGCTTGCTATACAACAAAGAAACTAGGAAAACATGAAATACTTATCAAATAAGATAACTAGTCGGTGAAAATCATATTTGTAATAGAGAAGTGATTTCCCTAGAAAGAATTTGGTCAGATGAATTGAAAGTTAGCCAGAACAGGGGCGTATAACGAAAATTAATTAGGGGATTCACATTGTGAAAACAGGTGAAGGTAATGATAATACTAGTATGATTTTCTAGAGAAAAAGGCTTTTGGCGTTTTACTTCTCCATAATTCAATGAAAAATGTAATTCACAATTTTATCATTGAGAATGATAAGTGTTGCATATAAATAATATTTTATATATACTCTCTCATAATCACATATATGTAGCATTCTGTAAATTTCCCACATAATAGGGGAGCCCAAGCGGGGATTTCGGGATTTACTAAAGCGCGGCAGATTAATATACAGGGGGATACCTTGTACCTGGTTAAGTACCTCCACTAAATATGAGCCGCATATATAATGCCGCCTGTGAGGGGTAAAGGATCAGATTAGTTAAAAAAAAATTGATCATCAGAAATTCTCGAGCGCGTCAGATTAAGGTAGGGTGAGTTAATTACCTGCTAAAAAGTGTATATTCCAGTAATCTGACAATTTGAGAGTGACGTAAAGAAAGAGGAGGGCAGCAAAGTTGTAAAAAAAAACGTCACTTCGACATTCTCCAGCGCAGCTATTTTTTTTTTCATTTTGAAGGAAATAATTCTAGGATAACGAAAAATATATAATCTGACGATTTCCGCAAGCCGAAATAACAAAAATTCGTCGATAAAGTCTATTCCTCTATTCTCTATTCACTTTTTCTCTATCTATTACTCTCTAACTCCGTCCTCACTCTGAATTCTGTTGCCATGACGCCATCACAGCTGATCACAGAGACCCGTTCGTGATGAAGATGAATATGATGATTAATTGATCAATTAATTGATGGATGTAGCCGTTACTACGTGGTAGGAAATCATAATGGAGAAAAAAGAAATTAAACTTTCTGTTTTTTAACACTTTCATTTGTAACTAACGTTACTACAGTTTCGTCCTATAAGGACATTTTCAAACTTATACATTGTATGAGTTTGAAAATGTCCATATATATTGTAACGTTAGTTACAAATAAAAGTGGTAAAAAACAGAAAGTTTCATTTCTCTTTTCTTCATTAATTAATCAATTGATTATAAAAAATTAATTTTTTTTGAGCATTTTTTAAAAACTATTTTCTTAGAAATACAAGTATTCTACTTAAAAAACATGCACTTATTTATTTGCATGCTATTTCCTGAGATCTTCAATGAATTAAGTTCAATGAATTGAAAAAAAAATTTAAAAATATTGTTTTTGTCAGATTAAGCGAATCCCTCTAGATAATCGTCAGATTATGAGACGGCACGTTTGAAACATAAAGATGAACCATACATATCTAAATCTGACGCGCTTGATTATTTCAAAATGGCGATTTTTTTTGCACGTTATAATAATGGCCGCGAGTTTGCGTCAGATCGAAATCGTCAGATTATTGAATGAGAGCTTTTTTTTGTTGCACTTAACAACCCCATAGAAAATCTGACGCGCTCGATTGAAGTTTTTTTCTTTTCACTTTTAAACCTTACGTACAACCACCCACATCATGCAAACGATCAGATTAACATACCAACATTATTAAAAAGACGTAGGACATTGACGCTATCAATATCTGACGCGCTCGAGTATGTCCATGCAACAGTATTTTTTTACATATTTAAAAATCTATAGCCGCTTTACCCACCGCTGAAAAGGCATATATTATATCACATTTTTTTCTTCTTATCATCTAAGCTTTGTAACCTAATATGTCTCAATGACGCTCGAGTAAATCCCCATTTTGCATCTTGGGTTCCCCTGCTAACATTTTTTTTTCAATGATAGAGAGTAGAAAGTCAAACAGGTTTTTTTTCAACAAACTATTCTCTCGTTTTCAATGTATACTAGTATGGATCTATCATTATGAAGCAATACTAGTGAGTGGATATATGAATGCTTGAAAAAAAATTCGAAACATTTATAATATATAAAAAAACTACAAAGCAAAAAATGGAAATGACACAAAATTATTCGAAAAATTTAGGAAGGAATTGTGAGAAAATATTCAAATTTTCAATTCGAACTCTGAATCAAAATAAATAAAAGTTTCTGAAATATCTGATACATTCAGAAAATATATCTTTGTAGTACCTAAGAGACAGAGGATTATAATGAAAAAAATATAGAGTTGAGAGAACATTTATTCAGAAAAATTAATAGACTTCAACATAACATAACATTTCAAATTAACAAAAGTTTAACAAATAAATTAATTATACCATACTACGCATTGTATGATAGAAATAGAATAAATAAGGATGAAATAATAATGGACGATTTTTTATGAAATAAATAAAAATAGAATAAAGTATCACTATCAGATGAAAGTTATCAATTGCAATATCGAGTATATTGTATATATTGTATATTAGCTGTATTTTAAAGAATATTTCAATTTCATTGAAAAGTCTAAAAATGAAAAATACTACATAGGTATGAAAAAATGAGAGGGTAGGTATACACAGAGTTAAAGTAGAATTTCAATATTCAAAACTGAGCAAGAATCGTCCACAAACATGATAACAATGATAACAATTTGCAAAATATTCAGCAAACTTGAAAACACAATGACAAAAATGTCAAAACACAACAATTAATCAACGAATCATTGAATTGATTCGAAATTCAGAAACTTACAGGTCACATTTTTCAAACTGAAAATATAATAAACTACAACAACAAGAACTAATCTTCCTTCAGTTCATTAAAAACTCTCACATCCTTTATGTCCTCCTCTTCCATATCTTTATCTCCCCAACCCCACACTCCTTCACCATGGTGGTGGTCATCACTCTCATTTCCCATATTCGCCCCTGCGTTGTCATTTTTATTTTTCCACGTTCCGTCTCCGGTCCTTTTCACTCTCTTCCTAACCATGTCTTCGGACACAGTTTTCAGGTCGTATGCGAGGCCGAAGTAGGCCATGAGATCCAAAAAGGCTGTGCTGGGGTTTAGCCTGTAGTCTCCCAATTCCGCCGCTTTGTAGTCCCAGGGGAAGATGTGGTGATAGTTGTGCCAGCCTTCTCCGAAAGCTACCCATGCTACGAATTTGTTTTCCACCGGGTTGATAGTTCTAAAATAACAAAAAAAGACATTGTAATGAAATCCAAAACAAGTACTACTCCCAAACACCAAAACTGTGACACTTTTCACGAAGCGTGTTTCACCAACTCTTAAACTGACACGAATACATTAGTCAAACTAAGCGAGCTATTGACAGTTGTTTCAAAGAACACATAGTGCATATTCGATTTCGGAGTCTAGAAAAGTCTAGTGTCGCTCTTGGAGAACGGACATGAATTGAATAAAAACTAAAATGAAATTGTTGTGAGAAGTATAAACAGTGAGAAAAGTCCGATCACAAACATCATATGAATATCTCTGTTAGATTTGTCGTTTCAATGAAAAATGTTTGGCGAATTTCTATCTCAAATCATTGATGTGTGTCTGTAAGTGAAAGCATACCCTGACATTGATTGCTATTCTCCTTCCTTTGGAAGATTCCAATTTTTTGTATGAAGATCGAGAAGTAGAAAGCTAAAGGTTTTCTTTCCCAAAAATTAATCTATCAAAAAAATATCCCTTTCAATTTAAACCATAATATACTTTCATTAATCAAAATAGGGATTCGCAAATCAAACATGATTTTTCCAAATCCTCTATGTATATGTGGGTTAATAGTACAAACCAATTTGTAAAGAACGGAATTATGTAACACCAATCCGTGATTTGATTTTCAGACATAATGCAAGCAAGGCTGTTATGTCGCACCAACTTGGGTAACTGAAAGCACTCCTTTGCATACTAAAACTCATTTCGTCTGGTATATGACCAAACTTCAGTTACAAAACTTACTCCCTGGAAATGTTATGATATCAGGTGGGAGTTTTTATATAAATACTAGTACCACAGCTTGTTAGACATTGTGAATCAACGATCCAAGAAATCATCAAAAATGTTCAAACTCGTAAGTAACATACTACTTTGTGATCAATATTGTATATTAAGGAATTGAAAGTTTTATTTGTACTTTTCAAATATATTCAAAATATTCGATTAGTCACTGAGAAAAATTTCGAATTCATAAAATCATTGCTCTCCTATTTCTGAGAATCAGAGTATCATTCTCAATTCATGATCACTAGTTTGAAATAAATCATACTGGATGTGAACTAACGAAAAAATTGAAATATTTCGTAAATGCATTTTCCGATTCTAGATAGATCCATTCTGAATTAATCAATACTTCATTCCAATAGTTCAATAAACGACAACAAAACCGTATTTCAGCAAACTATAGAAATAAAATTCGGTAATATGTTAGATGCTTGGGGTTCTTGCTCCATTTTATATTAGTAAAACGGTGTAGGCTTTTTCTATAAGAATAAAAACATAGAATTACTTTTTCTAAATGAAAAGGCCTATGAAAAATCAGATCAAAAAAATCTTCTGACAGAATATTCTGAGTTTAATAATGAAAAGGTTGCATTATATTTGGAAAAATTTTCATTTTAGAATATTGGGCTTAAAAATCTCAAGATCTCAATGAACGATTCATATTAAATCAATGCCATTTGTTGAATTTAAAATTGGTAATTAGTTCGATAATTCCAATTAAGGCTGGTACAACACTTTAGTAACATTTATATTTCATTTCAATGAATTGTTATGGATTGTTGATCACTATAAACCTGCTTAACAATACAATAAAGAAAAACTGTGTATAGTTTAGAATAAGATACACTTGAGGACGCCATTTTATAGTGAAATACATGTTGGAAGGTTGTTGAATATGTTTATATCGAAAACATTTTGGATATCAATCCAACATTTATCTAATGAATTCGTTTATTACCTAATGGGTTTTAGAGAATTTATACCCCAAAAAGTCATATCTCACAGGCATTCATCAATTTTAAATCATTTGAAAATCAATGTCATATTCTTCTATTTTCGGAATGATTTATATTTTGAATAATTTGAAAAATTCACCAAAAACCTGATAGTCCCAACATATACAATGGTTGATTAATTTTTGTTTTCTCTCCCCTTAGATTTCAAAACTGTCAACCTTTAACAGTCGCAAAGAAACATGTTCAATTACATTCAAAGAAATTTATAAAGATTATCTATACGTTTTCAAAATTATTATTCTTATTACATTCTTGTGAGAATATATATGTATTATTCAGGAGTTTTGACACACTTCAAAAAATCCAGAATACGAACTTACAAACTTTTTTTTGACGATTTAAAAATATTGTATATTTCTGTTGAAATTTTCGAGTTTAACCAGCTTCAGTCCTGAGTTTCTTCAACTTTCAGAATATCCAATAACCTCAATCTCTTTCCTTGCCGTTCATATGCTGACACTATATGTGTCTTTGAGTCTTTCATCTCATTCCTTGGCTAACCTTATTTGTGTTCAATTCTTCAATTCTGAGTGAATATCGTTTTCTTTTATATAGGTAGCACTTCTCGCTCTAACTGGTGCAGTACTGGCCGACCCTAAGCCAAGCGGAGTCATCGCAGCAGCTCCATTAGCAGTAGCCCCAGCCGTAGCCCCAGCAGTTGTCACAGCCCACAGTTCCCAAGTAGTCGCACGTAACTTCAATGCTCTCGTAGCCCCTTCAGCCCCAGTTGTAGCCGCAGCTCCGGTAGCTGCTGTAAGAAGTCCGTTGGTAGCTGCACCCGTAGTAGCTTCGCCTTACGTAGCAGCCCCATATGTGGCGTCTCCGTATGCTGCCTCGCCCTACTTCGCATCTCCCTATGTTGCTGCACCAGCATTCATTTAAGCTGAGAACTTGTTACTGAGTTTTTGTATATTCTTGTACAAATATATTTAGGTACGTTTTCATACGTTTGTTTTTTTTTTTGAAAAAAAATCTCATAGTAAAATAGACTTATCTGAAATATTCTTCTCTGCCAACTACCTACACAATAGGTTCTGGTAAGTGTCTGCAGAAAAACAACTATTTCCCCGACTAATACCACGATGGATAATGAATTATATCGGACATACATTTATGCAAAAAACCTCATAGGGCTTAGTTTCGTAGATGTTTTTCGTTCATTCAGCAGTAGAACTCGACTGAAATTTTTCGAGTAGATCACCTACAGGCCGGTTTCGAAGTAGTAGCTCTCGTCAGTGCAGGGAAGATCCAACCTAGACAGCAAAGTGCCTGGGACTCGCTTAATTCCAACTTGGTTCCGCTGCATATATGAAATCTTCGACTAAGATAAAGATTGTTACCTAGTAACAGCTCCATTTCGTGATTAGAGCCCCAAGTGGAGAAGCCCCGGTTGACCTTCATTGATGCAATTATGTCAATTTAAAGAATCACCTCGAGCATTGTTTGAAACAAAATACTATAAAAATATCGTTCAGTTGGTTTGGCTTGAACATTGGTTGATTATTTATATGATTTGGAAAGCGACTTTCGATACATCAAAGATAGGCAAACACATGGAAACAGTTTGCTGTGTTGGAAAACCTAAAAACTGAAGTCTGTGCAAGAGAAGTCGCTTACAACAACTAGTTTGAAAATACATTTTATTGTTTGATTTTTCAATTTTTGTTTCGTCTTAATGGTAGTCCCAATGATATCTGAGCTTTGTTTTCTAACGGCCGCCTTTGGGAGCCTCGTTTATCTTTTCTATTCGGGTTTTTCGAGTTGCCTCAGAATACCATAGATGGCGTATTCGTGAGAGAAGATGTATAATAGTAATAATAATATGTCTTTATTCATCACAATAAGAAGTACAAATTAAATAAAATTCAAAGAAATGATGAATAGGCGAAGTTCAGCTATGAGAGCCGCTTTCAAACCCAACCTCGATGGGTATGTATTTTTATTATTTTTTATAATGTAATATAATATATTATAATAATTTATAATGTATTCGGATATGTGAGAAATTGCCAAAATCTTTTTGCATATGTCGTGCTCTATCACTGTCGTGTAAGAAACATGTCTTTCAACCTTTTCTTAAAGTTTCTTAATGAACTTTCTTTAAAGTCTGTAGGGATGGTGTTATACAACTTTGCCGCATTGTAGGAGAAACTTCGAGTAAATATTGCTATAGAATGCCTGGGAATGAGCAAAGTATGCCTATAACGAGAAGTGCCACTACGTGATCCCACACAGCACTAGATATTCATGGAATATTCCCTGTATATCAGAAAACGAACGTATATATTCCAAATATTCATAGAATATTCTTGGAATATATAGATGCCTTTAGAATATTCATAGAATATGCTTGAATGAATATGACAGGATTATTCCCGAAAGAATGTGCATAGAATGTCTATAAATGGATTATTCTCCCTTGAATATTCTAAGAATATTGTCGCTCGAATATACCATATGGTATATTCTTAGAATATATCCCCACGGTATATTTTGGAATATTCTATACAATGGAATTTTGAATAATCTTATAATAACGTATTCAAATAATTCAATATTATTAAAAACAAAAATATTTGAAGATCTTAATCGAATGCATAACCTAATGTATATAACCCCGATAGTGTTAACCAGTTTTTGAACTCAACGCAAAGATTCTGGATGAATTGCTCCAACAGCAACTGTTGGAAACGACAAAAAAATTTGAATGGGCCAATAAATGAACCAATTGCATCAATAAATTGGTTAATTCTCATCCTATTTGTCTTTTTGTATTTGAAATTATTTAATTACAAAGCGAAAAATCCTGGAAACAGAGAAATGGGGAAGTGAATAATTGGAGTAAACGTTTCTCATTGGTCAATTGAAGTGTAGCGCACGACAGTCGAATAAGCTCTGTGAAAGCGCCTGTCCCTTAATGCATGGTACATTTGCGTTTGCGTTAAATTCGACATTTGATTCAACATGGCGGTTGACGTGGCAGGTTCGCGTGTGTAATGCATGGTGTGTTGATGTTATTTTCAAAGTATAATTCTATCACGTTCAGTGTACCATTTATAATTTAGGGTTGTCCAATTTGCAGTACAGCGAATAGTTTGATTTTGGATCTTCAAACAGGAGAGTTGCATCTATTCAGTCTTCAAGAAAAGTAAGTAAGTGAAATGCAATAGTATCGATAGTAAAGTCATGGTGATTAACCTACTATACCTCATTTTAGGTTCGAGGAGAGTTGGTGTGTGGGATTTGTTGGTTTGACTAAGTACATGTTTGAACTAGAGTGATTTCAGTTGTGTATCTTCAATAGAGAAAAGTAAGTGAATGGCACATTCTTTTGTATCATTTGTTTTCATAATTTTTATCACTCGTTTTCAAGATAGTATCAATTTGCCCAAAAGGAAACAGAGTGGTACCTGGTACAGGCAGGTGCGCCAAGAAACTGAAAACGTAATGATTACTTTTTTACAAGACAATGCATGTTGTTCTCCAAGTCATAAAATGTTGTAAATGTTCATGAGTAACCTATGCGAAAAATATCTATTTGATTTTTATTCCAGTTTTATTGTGCCACTTTCAAATAGTGATAATGAACGTTAATGTACATTTTGTTCCAGGTATTACTATTGAAACACTGGCTGATGCATTGTTGGACAAATATAAGGAGAACTTTTCTGGTGAGCAAAGTTTGAATAACTTTAAGTAAGTGAAATTCATTGAAGAACCCGTCATACCACTCATTTTAAATACTTCATTTGTGGGTTTATTTTTCTAAGTGAGAAACCTAACCTAACCTATTTCTTGATGTAATACATTTTTTCTTTTTCAATGAAATGATATATTTATTATTTTTTAATTAGTGCTGATGAATTCACAGAGTTGTTATTTTAGCATATTTTTTAGTATACATTTGTTTGAGAGTAGGAACATCCTAATTTGAATACATTTCTAATATTTGTAATATGACAGTATTCAGGAATATTTTATTCAGTGAATAAATATTTTGAATTGGATTTTTTATTTTTGATATTGGTTGAAACGTCAAATATTTCAGTGTATATTGTTTTAAAAATATATTTGTTTATGAATATTATGTGTTTTATTACTTGTGTAAATCTTGTATCAAAATGCAATATATACATGCCTAATAGCGGTTACTCGTCACATTCTTGGAATATTCCAAATATTCCTAGAATATTCATAAAATATATTCCAAGAATATTCCCAAGGAATATTCTTAAAATATATCAAAGGTTCGCCAGGAGCACTTCCAGGGAATATTCTCCAGAAGATATATATATCCATGGCATATTCATAGCATAATACAATATCATTAAATGTATATTCATGAAATATACCTGGAATATCTATTGCTAGGTCGGATAGTGCAACCAGTCTTTCACGTAGGTAAGGCGGATATCCCGAAACAAGAATTCTATGCGTGAAACAAAGCAAATGGATTGCTCTTAGATATTTGAGTGAAAGCCAGCCAGAATCTCGAAAGGACGGACTTATGTGATCATACTTTCGGATACCGTAGGAAAATCTGACACAACTATTTTGTATACGCTGGAGTCGCATTACATCTAATTGTTGTAAGGCGGATTCTTAGATACAATCGCAGTAAGCTAATCTTGAAAAAATAAGTGTTTCACGGAGACTCAACTTCAGACTTTTTGATAAAAGGTGTCTACTTGGATAAAGTTGTCTTAATACATTGAATGACGTTTTACACAGATGACTTACATGCTTCGTAAATCTCATGTCTGTATCTAATGTTATTGTTGATACGGATCGACAATGACTCACGCACAATATTTCTTTTACTTTTGGGACCAAATAATATGACCTGTGATTTCTTTGGATTGATAGTAAGATTATGTGCACAGGATACATCATATAGAGTTTTGAGGTTTCTGTTAATATTTTCATTAGCAGGTGTAATATCTTTAAAGCTGAATGAACTATACAATTGAGTATCATCGGCGTAGTGATGTATTTTACCAAATCTAACAAATTCATGGAAGTCACTAATATAAATTGCAAAAAGGAGCGGTCCCAGGACTGAACCTTGCGGTACACCAATTTTTTTCGATATTATTGTTGATTGGTTACCATCAAGGTGAGTTGATTGGGTCTTTCCGGAGAGATAGCTATTCATAAGTGACACTGCATTATGGGTGAAACCAAAGCACTTAAGTTTTATGGACAATAAAGAAGGATCTAAGGTGTCGAATGCTTTACTGTAATCAAGCATTAAGAGACATGTGAAATTTCCTTCATCAAGTGATTTGAATATGTCGTCAGTGACGAGACTCAGAGCCGTAGTAGTTCTATATAGAAGGCGAAATCCAGACTGAACGGAGGTAATACGATTTTTTCATTTAACGTAATCTGAGAGTTGTTCTTCAATAATCATTTCAAAGACTTTAGAGATGGCAGGAAGAATGTATACATGTATACATCAACTAATCTAATTTCAACTAATTGCAGTGATGAATATTCCTTGGAAATCAACAATTATTGTAGAGAGCTTACGTCTAGAATTTTCAATATAACTTTTCTCTGATGATTTTTCATAGACACATAGACCTAAAAGTTACAATACCGGGTTCCATTTCAATAATATTGATATATATGATGTTTATGGAAACATTAATAAAAAAGAGTCATCAGCAACATGCTTCTGTGATTTTGCTAGAGTCTTTGACTGTGTAGATCACAGAATACTGCTGAAAAAACTCTATTACTATGACATCCGTGAAATTACTCATGTATGGTCCGAGAATTATCCCAGAGGAAGAAGTCAGATTGTGAAAACTTCATCATTCTCATCAGAAGGCTAAATGAAAAATGGCGTACCACAAGGTTCAATACTGGGACAGATTATTTCCTTGTTATACATTAACGATTCAACATCTATAAATGTAGAAAAAAATTCACCCTTTTTCGCCGATGATACCACAATATTATAAATAAAACTTCACGGGATTATAAGCTCAGATTTAAAAAAATGAAGAACTGGTGCAACCCCAATCTGCTATTATTGGATGTTTCCAAAACAAACTTAATATAATTCCGCTGTTTTATTGACAGCATACCATTACCAACAAAGGACGCAGACAAGATGATTGAAAACAGACCTAGTTCTAAACTTTTGGGTTTATTATTTGACAATAAACTCAAATTAGCCGATCACATTGTAACACTCAACGGAACGCAGGGTGTCTTGCAGTGAGAATAACTCATAAGGAACTTGTTTTGTCTGCCGCTAAATCAGCATATTTCTCACTCATTAATTCTCATTCTAGGTATGACATTTTTTTGGGGAGTATCTTACAGAACTCAATTGTAGACTGTTTTCATTATTTAGAAAATAGCCATAAGATTCATGTGCAATGTCAAAAGTCTAGACTCCTGCAAACCCTTGTTTGAACTACATAACATTTTGATAGTCTTTGGAATATTTATTTTGTGAACAGTCTGTTTGATCAATTAACATAAACTGCTACTTAGCGGCTACTCCAATAATTATTCTTTTCGTCAAGCTAATGACCTAAGATTGCCCATACCAGCCTCTACTCTAGTCGAAGACTCCTTATATTATAAAGGTCTTGATATATTCAATCATATACCTGGCCATATTGAAATTTCAGAGGATAATTGTAAATTCAGAAAATCAGTAAAAGATATATTATGTGGTTGACCTTATTATAGTTTAGAAGAGTTTTATGTATTTTTTAATATTTAGACAGTGTATGGTTTTATAATTTTAAACTTTTCTGGTGTTGTTATATCTTTCTTCAGTATCCGTATGTTTTGTATGTGTTTGAATAAAATTGTTAAATTTGTGCATTTATATCTTTACTCTATATTTCAGCTATTTCAATATAATCTGTACTCTACATGTATGTATATCTAGTTGTATAGTGACAACAGAGTTTGTAGCTTTGTCAATAAGATGTTCTTTGGACAATACGAGAAACATTCAAATAAATTGATTACGTACAAAGAGCGTGTTTTTTGTCTTTGAACAATCCAAGATACTCACTTATCATAAGGCTTCGTTCCCCAAATATGAGCAGCACTGTTAACCAACCATGTGAAATGCAAGGATAACGTGTACCTTGCGATTGTCACGTACCAGGAAACCCACCAATCTTCTCCCCAGAAGTACCACGGAATGTGGGCAGGAATCATGAAGCATAAAAACGTCACCATCAATACATAGTGCCTGAAAATCAAAATTATAGCATTATTTTATATCGAAATTGTTTTGTGTAAATTATTGAATGAAAAATATGTCGTTGGTCAATAAAATCCACGTGAGTGACCACTGTGGACACTCATCAGTAACCTTCGATCCTTTTTGTATTTGTCTCTCCCCATATCACAGAGAACTGGCTAATTTCCAACGGAAATATTTAGGAGCGAATTAAAAGTTGTCATTAACTTTCCTCTAGAAGGATTAGATTTGAGTAATTATGGAGCAGACAATGCGGCTCCGTGTCATTATAATCTATATGCTCTATCGAATCACAAAGGGGTGGAAAGTGATACATGTTTTTCGTATTGTGAGTTGAATTCATATAGAAAAGAAGACTTACATTTTTGAACAGCATATTACAATTCTGGCAGTGGTTCTACTTACTACGACATGTTTTGCTAGAATTAATCATTCATCTAATTTGGTTTCGACATAAAATGACCTGCTTCCTAGAAGTAATATTGAATGGCACCTGATTGTTCATTTAAAATCTACGTGTTTTACCAGATTTATTCAATTAGCTGATACGTTTTGTTAGTACCTACTGTTATATAATAGAATATTATTTAACGAGCATATAAGGATGTCTATTATTCAAGAGGTGAAGTTTACGGCCACGAGCCGCAGGTGAGTGGCCTAAACCACCAAATTTTGTGTTGGAAAATTTTGTTACATTACTAACATATATACTATTATTTAATTCTAACAGATATTTCATACAATACATTATTGTTCATCTACACACAGTATATTATCGAAGATTATAATAATGGTATAATATCTCATAATGATTAACACAAAAATCTATGCATTTAACTTAATAAATATCACTTTCAAATCTTACATGATATTCATGTATAACAAGACACAAGTTTATATTACAGAAGGCAATGAAATAACTATGTGAAAAATTCACTTAATATGTTACTTTTGTTGCTAGGTATTTATCATCAGATGCTTCAGTTAAAAAGTTATTGATATCGCTTTTTCAGGCTGAAAACCTTCTGATATTCGTTTTAGTAATGCTTGTGTAATTTTCGATGTAAGGTGTAAGATTTATATTTTGCGGATAATTCAGTAAAGTATACTAACAAAGTCGATTCAGAAAATGAAGTGGTTTTCTTTTCTATTTCTCAGTTTGAAAAAGATTCATAGGTCATATTATATGCTTTCTTTGACTTTTCGGCAATGAATTCAGTGAGGCAACTTTAGCAGCTTCTCTAATTTCTGAAAAGTCATTTTCATTTTCTATATCCATTTTTAGTTCGTTTTTCAATAATAGATTAAAAAGCGAACAAATTAATTTGCAGGTAGTGGTTCCACTAGTTAATTACCGAAAAATCAATTAGGATAATCATCATTTCACAAACAAAGTCCACATTGGACCAAAAAACTTCAGGTATATAAACAGCTAACCCTTGTCTTTAGATTCAGTAATAATTTGCTTCTCCTGAAGATACTAACCTTGTTAGCGAAACGCGCGTGGAGTGCAAAAATATCAGTTTGGTGTTAGGATAATTGATCTCTAGAAAAAATTTTCAACTTTTACACCAAAGGTTCCAATCTCATCGTTCAAACCGATTTTTGGGTACTTTCATCAATATGGTTTTCTGGAGACCTTTTGAAACAAATGATAACATTACGTGTGAGGAATCTGTGTCAATCGACAGGGATCCAGAATTTGAAAATAAGGACACTCATGTTCAAGTTCAGCGAGTTATTTTAAATATTCATGAACGCCAGAAGAAGGAAAACTGTCACACTTCACAGAATGATATTGTGAATAGAATATGCGAGTTAACGAAACTATCTCTTTCGACAGTTCTTCAAGTCATTAAAATAGAGGATGTCATTGACCATGCAATGAAACGAAAACAAAGGAATAAAAAATTCGCTAATGTTGATGGTGCTACAAAAGATGTGATTCGGCGAACAATTTATGGTCTATACCAAAAAAATGAAGTACCAACCTTGGAAATGATTTGGTATAAATTACTCGACCATCAAGATTACAGTTACAAATCTTTAGAAACTCCACGAGGTGTCTTATTGTCTTGTGGTTTCAAATATAAAAAATTGAACAATTGGATGGTCATAATGGGATCGACACGCAGTGTTCAACTCCGACAAGAATATGTGTGGCGAATGAAAAGCTACCGGGAATCCAGCAGACATATAATCTACCTCGAAGAAACTTGGTTTGACACCCATGATGTTGTCAATTATGGCTGGGTAGACGAAAGCAAGTATTGTGCTTTGAACACACCTTCTTCAAGGGGAAAACGTGTTATACTTTTGCATGTCGGGAATGAAAGTGGTTTCGTACCTAACGCTTTGTTTCTGTCGGCGAAAAATATAAAAGATTCGTCTGCTGATTACCACAAAGATATGACTGTGGCTTTATTCGAAACCTGGTTCAGTGAGCAGCTTCTCCCAAATATTCCTCCAAACTCGGTTATTGTTATGGATAACGCTTCGTATCATTCTCGGTTATTGACTACAATACCAAACAATAACACAAAAAAAGCAGATATTGTTGATTTCATGCGAAATCATGACATGGAAATACCCGAAAAGATTCCAACGAAAAAGGTATTACTGGCGACCATAAAACAACGTAATTTCAAAAAAGAGTATATTATTGATTCGATGTGTGAAACACGTGGTCATATTCTCTTACGTTTGCCTCCACACTATTGTATTTTCAATCCAATTGAAATGGTTTGGGCCACAATGAAAGAAAGCTTGCGGAAATGTAATCAGTCACCGACTTTGAATGTTGTAGTGCTTGACAATATAAGGCGAGTGGTGAATGAAGTAGATAAAAGTGATGTGTGGAAGAACTGTGTGGCCCATGTCATGAAAGAAGAGAACAAATATTATGTGCAAAGTTCCATAAATCCGATCGTTATTCAACCCGATGATGATTCCACCTCATCCGAATATAGCGAAGAAGAATTTTGATTTTTCTAGCAATTTTGTTGGCCTCTATTATTTTGTAAATAATAAATGAGATTATTCGTTTTATCATTGTATTTTAGAGTTTTCGACTCGGAAATCAACTACCTTAAATTTCGAAGTTTTTGTGATCAATTGCTATGATTGTAAGAATGAGTAACTGAAAAACTACCACTGAAAAATAATATGCCGACGCCTATGTCGAAGCGGGAATTCCTTCTCTGTGCTGTTCCAATTGGTATTGGAAATACTATAACTGATGAAGCTACCATTTCCATCTAGTAACGAGTCAGAGTGTTCAAGAGATGAAAAATAGATTGTGGCAAGGGACCTTTTTCAAAATCTTAGGAACAGGTTGCTTATGGATTGGAGTTGAATCAATCACTTCTGGCAAATATGTAGTATCTAGCTGTTCGAGTGTTGCTATAGTATAGAATAGAGTAGATAGAGTATAGATGATGAGTTAGTATATACAAGTGATATGATGGTAGAGATGAGTAGAGATTAGTATAGAAAACTTGATCCTACGGGAGAAAGAAATATCAAGAGCAGATAGTTGTTGGTTCACAGATGGATCAAAAACACCTTCCGGTTCTGGTGCAGGTGTTTTCAGTCGCAGACCCAGGACAGAGATATCAACCTATCTAGGAACTTATGCGACTGTATTTCAAGCAGAAATTTACGCTATTGAATTGTGTGCGGAGAGATTGGAAGAATCCAACCTTATACACAAGTCAAGCAACGTTGAAAGCAACGTCTAAATTGGTAGCAAGTTGCCAAAAACGACTCTCTTCGATAGGAAGACTCAACAGAATGTATCTGGTCTGGATTCCTGGCCATACTGACCTAGAAGGCAATGAGGCTACTGACTCTCTTGCAAAGGAGGGTGTTGCAAGCAGTTTCATCGGACCAGAAACTGTCATTGGCATCGCTTTAAGCTTTGAAAAATAAATTGTGGCATGGGTACCTTTTTCAAAATCTCAGGAATTATAGATTGAAGTTGAATCAATCACTCCTGGCAAAAATCTATTATCTAGCTATGAGATATTTGAGAGCACATATGAAATATTTGACTTTTTTGAAATTGATTCGTAATTTACTTTTTTCCACAGGTCCTACATGATTTTTGATTAGACCTAATATCAAAAACAACCTCGAAAATAATAACACTTCCCGACTGTCAACAATTTATGAAACTATTCAGAAGAGGCCTTGTTGTTAGTTGCTTGAACGAGTATGTACGAGTCAAAACTCTCCTCAGACTTCAAATACTGTTGAAGACTAATTGGCGTGGAGAAATCAAGTATACTTGATGTGAGTGTCAGATCATGAATCGATTTGGTCGAATGACATGGCCCAGAGAAAATTATAAGATAAGAAGGGATAAGTTGAAAGGTTGATGAATTAATTGATAGGAACAGTTCGAATATTTCTTGAAGTGGAAGAGCATGGAGCAGAGATTGGTGAAGGTACAGAAAATAGAGGAATGATTATGACATTGAAATGTGAATATCACTCATCGAGACCTACTATGTCATTGCCTCCGAAATTTTAGAATACGAGTACCCATGCTATGGTCTGTGAAATACCTAAATTCCTTGAAGTATTACCGAGACGGTTCGATCCTCGTCAATTTTTCCAGAAATATCAGAATCTCATGGTTTGAATAGATTGAGTTATATACAGAAGAGAATATAGTAGTATTGTGGGGATCCTTCATTACCTATGGATAGGTGTTCTGGATTATATTTGCAAACAGCAACTTTATTCAAATTTCTTTAATTTTTGTAATATCACGGTTTGATATTTGCTAGTGAGTGAATTACTCCACCACACTGGCTTTTATCCAAATTACTGGCGCTGAGATGAAACTGGCCTTTTTTCTTGAATAATCTCTCAAATGGAATTTATGATTTCAATGATTCAAACTCTGGCTTATTTATTTACGGCAGAAACTTTTAGTTAGTTTTTCATTAGGTTACCATTTTGAAGTTGATACGTATTCAAAGTTCTGAAAATACCTCTGCAATACCAAATTAAGAATTCTTAACCACCTTCAAGTTTTCGAAAATTTCATTTGTCATTATTTTTGAAAGGTTTCACTATTTTCCACTTGGAATTTTCTGCTCAGTTTATTGTATTTCCTGACATTTTTCATAATCACACTACTGATTCAATTCCGTGCTTACCTTTTTTGAAACATGACAACAGGGTCACTCTCAATATCGCTCAGATCCACTGTTTTCCCTTTACTGAAAACATCCTTGTGTTTTTTCACCATCAGCCATCCTATGTGGGAGAAAAAGAATCCTCTTCTAGAATTGTGAGGATCAGCATCCGTGTCGGTGAATTTATGATGCACCCTGTGGTCTCTCACCCACTCGTGAAGGTCATTCTGTAGAGCAGCACTTTGACAAATCATCAGGAATATCCTCAGCGGTAATTTTGCTTTGTATGTCCTGTGGGCCCAGAGCCTGTGGGCACCCGCTGTTACGCCCATGGCACTCGTTGCAGCATAGAGGTACCCTGGAAAATAAAAGTAGTCAAAATAAGAAACTTGCTCACAGTTTTCTTTCATCTCTCGACACCAACAAACGAGCTCGAAAATGCCTGGATGTTGACGGTCTACAATTTAAAAATCTGCTATAAATTATTTCTGTATTTCAAAAATTACCATTTGAGAAAATACGCAATATTGCATAAACATTTGACTGTCAAAAATATTTGTTAGCGTTGGATCCCACACAATTTGTTAATTGCTCAAAAAAGGCTTGTGTCGGTTGGTCGAAGGAAATGCTCAAAAAATACGATCGCGATGCTTCGAAACACGTCTATGACATTGTGGATTTACGCGTATGAGCCCGAAAGTAAACAGCAGTCGATGATATGGGTGTTTCAAGACGAGCCAAATCCAACAGTAGTTGTTCACGCACGAAGCACTTCAAAGCAAATGGTCGCCTGTTTTTTCGGAAAAACTGGACATGTCGCAACCGTACCACTAGAACAACGCAGAACAGTCAATTCTGAGTGGTACACAACCCTTTTTTTGCCAGTTGTCTCCCAAGAAATCAGGAAAACCAACCGCCGAAGACGGATCACTATTTACCACGACAATGCAAGCTCTCACACATCGGCTCCAACAACTGCATTTTTGAGCACCCAAAGCATCGATTAGATGAGTAATTCGCCGTATAGTCCAGACTTGGCACCGAATGACTTCTTTTCATTCCCGCACTTAAAAAACAAACTGAGAGGTCAACGTTTTTCCAAACCTGAAGAAGCGGTTGCTGCATTCCGAATGCATGTTTTGGAGATACCTCAATTAGAGTGGCAAAATTGCTTCGACAATTGGTTTAAACGTATGCAAAAGTGTATAGATCTTCATGGGGAATGTTTTGAAAAACAATTGAGTGATTTTCAATGATTAATATTTGTATTTGTTCTCTAATCCTGAAATATAAAAGGAATGTTAGGAATCACACGTTAAAAGGTAAGACCTCGTTAGTCCTTAGCTCGCACAAGTTTCTCAACTTCTGAGAGTTGTCGTTCGTATGGGGGCGACAGCTGATTAACGGAAAAACAGATTTTTTAAACAGAACCATCTACCTAAGTCTTATTCGGAACAATGACCAATATGACGTTGATTTGCAATGACCCAACTGAAATTTTATTGATTCTTTTCCCTATTCTTCATGGCTCTCTAGATCGAAAAATGAACCGAAAGTCTCAACACTTGAAATATCAACTATGGGGTTTGTTTTTATTTAGAAAACTATGTAGATTTCAAAAATTTAAAAACATACAGGGTGATTCCTTTGAAAATCAAACGTTGATATGATTTCCGGAAAATTCGGAACTAGAAAAAATATCCCAATACGTCAAAACGGGCCTTTTCATGAGCAAATCCATTGTTTTGAGTATGGAAAAAGAGCTAGAGAAATAAAGAATCAACGATATTCGCCATAAATAAGCTGTAAATCAACTTTCACGTTTCTGTTATGAACATGTGGCATTTTAAACTGTTTATGTCTAGAGGGTTCAAGTCGGGTAATCTTGCAGGTCACCAGGGTGCTTCGTTCACTCTCTCAATCGACCGATGTGTGAGTCGGTGGTTCAAGTCGCAGAATAAACGATCAATTTTCACTTGCTATCGTCTAACCCATGTTAGGAATCACACGTTGAAAGTTAAGACCTCGTTAGTTCTTAGCTCGCACAAGTTTCGATTTCTGAGGGTTGTCGTTCGTAGGGGTGCGACAGCTGGTTAACGGAAAAACATATTTTAAACATATTTTAGTAAACCTTATAGACTCATGTGTTCCAAGCCATTATTCAAATATCAACTGAGGGATCATTGTATTCAAAAAATTATGTAACTTCAAAAAATATAAAATTGTGTAGGGTATTCAATTTGAAAATGAAATGTTGATGTCATTTCAGGAATAAGCTGTATATCCACTTTCACATTTCCGTCATAAACATATGGCATTTTCAACTTATTTCTGTCTGGAGGATTCAATTCGGGTAACCTTGCGGGTCACCTTATAGAATCATGGGTTCCAAGCCATTATTCAAATATCAAGTGAGGGATCATTATATTCAAAAAATGATGTAGATTTCAAAAATATAAAATTGTATAGGATATTCTATTTGGAAATCGAATGTTGACGTCATTTCAGAAAAAACCTTGAGTTGAAAAAAATTCCCAATACGCCATATTCGAAACTCCTAATTTCTAAAATATAGTTGAAGAAATGGAAAAAAAATTGAGGTATACCACAAGTGTCACCCGGTATATAGTTTATTCAACTATATGACATTGATGAAGGCTACATAGTGGAATATATGTTGTTTTGTGAAAATGTCATAATAAAACTTTTTCGAACTAAAATTCCTATATGTTTGTTTTTTTAGTACCTACACAAAGTATACGAATACACAAACTTTTTTGAATGGACTCAGAAGTGAAATTCAATAACAATTCATCGAAAATAAGACTTAAATTTCAAGGAAAACACTTCTTCCACGTACCAAAACCCTCACACTTTTTTCAACACAATTTCCACCAACCATGTTGGCGTCATCAGGTCGTGATGTAAACTCACCAAATAGAATTGTCCTCCATTGTGCTTTCACGAACATAATATATAACCCATAAATTCCAAATCCATGTAGAAGGATGAAGATCAAAACGTTTTTCCAAACTATGTCCCATTTATAATGAGGTCCTTCTCTTTTGACTATCCTTCTGACTGGTTTCTGGTATTGTTGATAACTTTGTTGTACATCTTGTTTTGTGCTGATTATCTGAACTGGATCGGCAGATGAACTTTCCAGATATAACGATGAGTTGCTTAGGAGACTGGGTGCCATTTTTCTGAAACAAAAGAACATGTTATGGATACCCATTGCAAGAGATTTTGAATAACAGCAGTAGACTTGAAAACAAAAGTTTACTGAGGTTCACTGTGATTTCTGAAAGTCCTGACAGTCACTACAGAGGGACCTGACCGCAAGAACATTTAGTTTATTACGGCAATCCTGTACTAGTCCTGATGTCACTTTTGTGTTTATTAATGAAAATCAATAAGCTTACTTAATATAGCAATTTGAAACTCACTGAAGTCACTCATTAGAAATAAAGGTAAAGAAGTGCGCTTCCTGATTACATAAAACAAGTTGTATAACATTTCAAATGATTAATTTATTGATCGATGAATTTAATTCATATTCGACAACTAAAGAAGTTAGGTAATTAAAATAAAATTAGGATAGTTTTGGGTCTATTTAATCACCACTAGTTTCACCTCCCAGCTGAAGTTGTTACAGGTATAGATCAAAAACGTGCTGAAAACTCAATAATATGAACACCTCGAGAGATTGTTTCCTCCAGCATCAAAGTTAGCTGATTTTTTCCATATTTATGAACTATTAGTTCAATCCACTTCAATAAAAGATAAAGCTCAAGCCTCTAGAGTAAAATAAATCGAAAATGAGCTCATTACCCATTCATTTATGGATGAATGGGTACGTGAACAAACAAAATTGTGGTATCCATGATACGGGAAGCCATAGAAATTCATAGAAAAGAGAAGGCAATAACGCTCAACCGGATTTGTAATCCCATACTAAAATATGCTAAGGTGGCAGCAGTGCAACGCAATATAAGAGGTAATAACACTTAAGCCTAAGGTGGCAGCAGTGCAACGCAATGTAAGAGGTAATAACACTTTGGCCAAAGATGCTAAGGTGGCAGCAGGGCAATGTAATGTAACAGGTAATAACACTTCGGCCAAAGAGGCAGCAGTGCAACGCAATGTAAAAGGTAATAACACTTCGACCAGAGATACTGAGGTGGCAAAAGTGCAACGAAATGTAACAGGTAATAACACTTTGACCAAATAAGCTGTGGTGGCAGCAGTGCAACGCAATGTAAGTGGTAATAACACTTGAGCCAAATATGCTAAGGTAGTAGTAGTGCAACGGAATGTAAAAGGTGATAACCCTTCGACCAAAGATACTGAGGTGGCAGCAGTGCAACGAAAAGTAACAGGTAATAACCCTTTGACCAAATATGCTGTGGTGGCAGCAGTGCAACGCAATGTAAGAGGTAATAACACTTTGGCCAAAGATGCTAAGGTGGCAGTAGTGCAACGTAATGTAAGAGGTAATAATATTTCGGCCAAAAAGGCAACAGTGCAACGCAATGTGAAAGGTAATAATACTTCGGCCAAGGATGCTAAGGTGGCAGCAGTGCAACGCTATGTAACAGGTATGTTATGTATGTAACGCTATGTAACACTTCGGCCAAAGATGCTAATGTGGCAGAACTGCAAAATCATGTAACAGGTAATAACACTTTGGCCGAAGATGCTAAGGAGACAGCAGTGCAACGCAATATAACAGGTAATAACACTCCGGCCAATAACAACGCACCAACTAGAAAGTCAGGCTATCTGTGTCAACATAAATACAGCGTACGAACTAGAAATCACTAGTTTTTGATAAACCATCAGGATGAATAAACCTCTGAAGAAGCCAGCCACTCGTGCTGGCGGAACGTTAGGGTACAGTTCTAAACCACGACGGCCTTCAAACCCGAATGAAGATCATAACATTGAATATCTTGGCCGTGAAAGCTGCGAAAGTAATGTAACAGGTAATAACACTTTGACCAAAGATACTGAGGTGGCAGCAGTGCAACGAAATGTAACAGGTAATGACACTTCGACCAAAGATGCTAAGGTGGCAGCAGTGCAACGCAATGTAACAGGTGATAACACTTCAGCCAAAGATGCTAAGTTGGCAGCAGTGCAACGCAATGTAAGAGGCAATAACACTTCCGCCAAAGATGCTAAGGTGGCAGCAGTGCAACGCTATGTAACAGGTATGTTATGTATGTAACGCTATGTAACACTTCGGCCAAAGATGCTAATGTGGCAGAACTGCAACGTCATGTAACAGGTAATAACACTTTGGCCGAAGATGCTAAGGAGACAGCAGTGCAACGCAATATAACAGGTAATAACACTCCGGCCAATAACAACGCACCAACTAGAAAGTCAGGCTATCTGTGTCAACATAAATACAGTGTACGAACTAGAAATTACTAGTCTTTGATAAACCATTAAGATGAATAAACCTCTGAAGAAGCCAGCCACTCGTGCTGGCGGAACGTTAGGGTACAGTTCTAAATAACGACGGCCTTCAAACCCGAATGAAGATCATAACATTGAAAATCTTGGCCGTGAAAGCTGCGAAAGTAATGTAACAGGTGATAACACTTTGACCAAAGATACTGAGGTGGCAGCAGTGCAACGAAATGTAACAGGTAATGACACTTCGACTGAAGATGCTAAGGTGGCAGCAGTGCAACGCAATGTAACAGGTGATACCACTTCCGCCAAAGATGCTAAGCTGGCAGCAGTGCAACGCAATGTAGAAGATATTACAACTTCGGCCAAATATATTGAGGTGGCAGCAGTGCAACGCAATGTAAGAGGTAATTCCACTTCAGCCAAATATGCTAAGGTGGCAGCAGTGCGACGCTATGTAACAGGTAATAACACTTCGGCCAAAGATGCTAAGGAGGCAGCAGTGCAACGCAATATAACAGGTAATAACACTCCGGTCAATAACAACGCACCAACTAGAAAGGCGGGCTACCTGTGTCAACATAAATACAGCATGCGAACTAGAAATCACTAGTCATCGGTGAACCATCAAGATGAATAAACCTCTGAAGAAGCCAGCCACTCGTTCTGGCAAAACGTTAGGATACAGTTCCAAACTACGACAGCCTTCAAACCCAAACGAAGATCATAACACTGAAAATCTTGGCCGCGAAAGCCTTAACCAATTTATCATAATTGAGCTCGGTTTATTTTCCAGATTGCGGTAGGTTTTGAACTCAAAAAGCAGTGAAAAATATTCGATTGAATATATGAAATTAATTCCACTATCAGCAGCTTGATCAGAAGGTTAAAAACTGTATTCTGTAAATTATTTGCTATTACCATGTATTTTTTGTGTCTCCGTCTCTTCTATACGAATTTCTTTCGTAACATCGTATTTTCCTAAACACCATATATTACGCATTATTAGTCATTTAGTAGGTGAATAGCATTTCATTAATATTTTGGAATTTTCAGTTTTTCTTCAAACGAAGAGAGTTCATTGATTCTGATTGTGAGAGTTTCGACCCAGACAGCGAATATGCTTTCTCAGAGAGAGCACTGAGAAAATAGCAATCCACTCTTACATTATAGCAAATGTAATGTCCACGTTCATCAATTATTAGCATATCCCATCCGGTCACTGACTGAAGTGAGAATAATTTTCCAATCGAATGTCATGGCCATCAACCAACACCTCAACACAGAGAACATCAAAACATACCTTTGAACTAGCACGTTTGTTTAATGTTGAGTGAAAGTATTCTCCAACGGAGGTTTGAACAATAAACGGAACTTGCTACAAAGAGAGAACTTGCGTTCTCAAACTTGAGTCATGATCGAACATTGACCCACTGACACAGAACAACGACTGAGATGCTTTCTCGAAATAATCTGCTTGATTTGCATTCTTGGGATTTGAAGAAAGTTTTGAAATACGTGAGTGCATTGTAAGATAATATAAACTCGTAGATTACACTCAGTGTTGAATAAATTGAGATATATGATGAAGCCGATTAAGTTAAAGGCATTATACAAGGAGAAAGTGAAATGTATAGAAAGAAGTCGATATCTTCATTTAAGCGAGCTACACTTGAGATTGAAGTGAATTTCTACTGAGAAAACCGATAATTAGTTACTTACGTAACAAGTCTGGAAAATACTGTTTTCGGACATTCTGCTTACACTATTTTTTCGGCAACCGTGTAGAATAACAAATTCCTTTATCAAATCGCAACATTTCCCAAAAAATATTCTCGTACTCGTTGAGTACATTGTATTCATACAGCTAAGACCTTCCATACAGTAATGATGATAAATAGTTGTTGAAATTGAAATTTAATCAGTCACCTGATTTTGTTTAACGTATCTTATCTTCAAATGCATAATGATGAGACGTTTCATTATTACCTAGCAGTTTCGGAAGTACCACAAGGTTCTATTTCAGGACCATTACTTGATCTGATTTTTTTTAGTGACCTTCCTCAAGGAGTCTCTTTGGGATATCTACTGTACACGGATGATTTTGAAATGTTTGAGTAAGTATGTAATGTGAACGATTGTCTTGAAATTCAAAATGACATTGTTAAAATATCTGGCTGGTGCAGAAGAAATAAGTTATTCAATCTCTCAAATTGCAAAGCTACGTCTTTTGAAAGGAGCACCCATGGGCTCTATTTTTAATTATTTTATGCTGAATTCAGTAATGGAGAATGTTTTGGGAATGAAAGACTTTGGCATTCCCTTTCAGATTGATCTCAGCTTTTCTCGATGTTTCCATGGAGTCCAGCGAACTATTTGGCTTCCTCAAGCGCCCAATCTCCGATTCTACTGATATAGGAATCATAAAGTTATAATTTTGAACTCTTGTCAGAAGAAGACTGAAATACTACCTGGATAGAAAAGTTTCGGACCTAACACATAGATGGCGATGGTCTTATTGTATACACTGCTTTTTCACTTAGTACTAACCTTCAAAATAAAACCTGTTGAAATTTCATGATATTCTACTAATAAGTTTGTGAGTTATTGTGCTGAGACTGACACTACTTTTGATATTTCCAAAACAATGTATCAAAAACAAGTTCGTTTCATTTTTACACTTCGTCTTGATGGGACAATTACCGATTGAACGTTAATTTACTAACTTCAAACGTGGTCGTAGAGAAACCGATAATGCAGAACGCAGTTGACTTCCAAATGAGGCAGTTTTGAGGATATAATATTGATGAACACAAAACAATTGTGGAGCGCAATTATTTTTTATCGCCGTTCTAATGGAGCCAATGGAAAACTAATGATAGTATATTGTTGATAAAAACGTTTAAAGGTATTTCGTTGATCTCTTTAATAAGTGGATGGATAATAAAACAACAAAAACAAATGATAATGAACCATATTCGTCGTGAACTGTTCAGTTCAGGGTGAGAAAAAAAATGTTTGAAAAATGGAGAAGGGTCGATAAAATATCAAGATTATTTTTTGAACACCGAAGTTTCCCTACTGTCGAACGCTAAGATCATATTGATTTTCCATACTACATCAGAAATATTGGAAAGACAAATGCTCAATATCTCTACTCAGATCACCTAATTCCCGTGTCCAATGACCGTCTACCTCACGATGTACGAGTAGACCTCGTTAATCGCCAGCTCGCACAAGTTTCTAGTATATTTTCTTGGCGCAAGAGAAGAAACGGCAATTTGCAGAATGAGGATATTATAATCCTTTTGTTCGAATGGAGAATTTGATTTTTTAATTGATTTTTTCAATAATGGGAAACCCTTAATGGGAAAACTTAGTCTCATTGTGTATTGGTATAGATATGTCGATGATATCTTGGTATGTTTCACAAGAACGAACAGACAATTGAATTTCATCAATTCTCTTCACCTTTCCATCACATTCACCATGGTGATGGAGAAGGATGACTTTATAAATTTTTTGGACTTGTCAATAATGAAAGTTAACAATAAACATGATTCTTCAATTGATCGTAAATCAGCACTTACAGATATTATCATTCATAATTCGTCCACCCACCCGTATCAGCATAAAGTGGCAGCTTTCAACAGTATAAACCACAGACTGATAAATGTTCTCTTGTCAGATGCGAATTTCGATAAAGAACTGAACATAACCAAACATATAGCCGTCATCAATGATAACAATAGCAATCTAATACATTCTCATCATTAAAAAAGTTATACAGCCAAGCTTTAAAGGAAGTTTAACCCATTCGAAGAGATGGGGATATAAGTTATAGAACCTCAACCTACTTAAGCCAACGCACTACGAATACTTCAAATTATCTGCAGGTGTAAATAATTCTTTCAAAACCAACAGCAACCTAGGCATGTACATTAAGAATAACAAATATAAAAGTTCAGTTTCAGAAAAATCGAGAGTATATGAATTATCATGTGGGTCATGTCCGATATTTTATATAGGTCAAACTAGAAGAACGTTCAAAGCCCGCATAAAGAAACACAAAAGTAGTTTCCAGAGTGGAAAAATAAATTCCACATATGCCACCCATTTAATCAACCATGAATACAAGCCCCTCCATTTCCAGAAGAAAGGTTCAAAAGTTAACCTGTTGGAGAGTATGGAAATGAAGAAATTTAAAAACTCCAAATTTTTTATGACGATCAAACTGAACTGAATGATGCGCCATTATTGAATCTGTTTTTTCCAGGCAAGAAAAGTGTAATTAAGGTATTTTGGAGACACCCTAAATTTTATTTTATGAGAGAGAGGACATTGCTGCAGGTTTTTCCGGGTTTTCCTGCAGATGAAAGAGCAAATGCGCCACTGGAATCAATGAAGTCGCCCCAGAGCGGCAAATAATTTTTATTGTTGTTTTTATTTTTATCGTTGTTTTCCAATCTATTCATTCATATAGTTAATGAATTTATACCTGACCTTGTCAGCTAGTTTCATTCATTGGAAAATAGGCAAAGAAGTAGGAGTATAAAATAGTTGTAACTATTATTATTATCGCCCGAGAAAGCTATTGTATAGCGAAACACGTGTCGCGGTTTTTGTAAAACCCTATATAGTGAAAATCATACAATAAACTGTAATAATGAGTTTCGATTTTTTCAATGTTCAGGCATAATTTATGAATACTGACTCATTGGACTTTATAATGGGCAGTAACTTTTCGGGGTTAACTTTTAAATTTGCTCTTCATTAGACTTCAGCAGATTCTCTACTAATTTTGCTTCAGTTTCTCAGATTGTGGAAGGTTATATATCCAAAAAAATAGTAGAAACGATTATATTTCATTTCAACATTTCCGTATCGGTATCCATAGTTTTTGCATTCGAACATTATTTGAATGCTTCATATGTTTTGATCAATTCTCAGTGTTTGTTAATGATGAGGCTGTATAAAACGAACGTATAATAAACATAGTTCTACATTAGTACATATTTCAAATTTGTGTAAATTATTGAATAAAATGCGCAAAGTATCAAAAAATCCTTTGAAGGAGTGTGTGACCGAGTAATTTTCTTTCCGAATTGAAATTCATGGAGCGAAATATTTTCATTGGTCTATATGGTATTGAAGAAGAGTTACTGGAATGTGCTGAAGAAAGCAAAAAAATATGAAGTCGTCTAAACTCACCTGAAATCAATATGTTTTCCAATACATCAACTATAATTCATTGAGTTTTTTTGTTGCAAATATACAAAAACCCATTTTTAATAACTCTTGGAAGTTTCTTGTTACTTTATCGTCGGATGGAATTTTCTGTATTTTTAAAATCTTACACCTAGACAACTATACGAATCAACGAACTGGAGCACTAAACAACAGCACGTTCACTGGCTTCAAAAAGTGCTGAACTAATGAATAAATAGTAACACTCGCTGAATAATATCCTTTGACAATAAAAGAACTATTAAAATATTGAATAGTTCGCGAATTTGTACAGCTACATCTGACCGTGAAGAGAAATACTTTTATCAAGCTATACATATCTCATTATTTTTTAATTCACTTTCACGAATCGGTGAAAGTAATTCTCTTTTTGACGGTAACTTGCTCATCATAGTTGCAAAAAATTAAAATAGTGAAATGAATACTGAGTATACAAGTTTCCCATAATTATCGTTCAAAATTATGGAATTTGGTTGTCTAACATCACTTCAACCATTACCAACACTGAAATTAAGACGAGAGAAGATTGTCAGAAAGATTTCAAGATGAATCAAATCAATATTCCTCAAATGACAGCTGTCATTTATTGAACAGAACCGTCATTCACAGCCGGAGTCATGATTAGAGAAAACAACATCCGGGCTGGTAGACCATTATTGACAGGAACTCGTAGTACCAAACGTTCCGTTTGCTGCTGCGGCAGACATCTTCAGTGCTATGTGCGTTGGCTGTGAGGATGAAGGTAGTACCTCGGAGTTTCAGCAACGACTGAGAAACTCAGATATATCTGGAAAATCACACCTTTTTAACAGTCGTTCAAAACCACCGAATTTAGATAGATAGATAAAATTTATTTGTTCAGGATAAAAATACAGTACCCCTGAGGGCATAGAACATGTCAGTATAAATATAAACATATATCACAATAATATAAGGTTAAAAGAGGAAGGAAAGATGTACAGTACATAAACTGCACAAAAATATATGCATACATATAAAGATAGAGCATGTAGGTGTAGGCTCTTAGAGTCCATGATTGCAGTCAAATAGATCAAATAATAATAGCATCTTTTAAATATTCGTCAGTTGCATAGTATGCTTTTTCAAGTAAAAATGCTTTTAATTTTATTTTTAATGTTGTTTTAAAATTCCCTCACTGTAAGAGGGAGCTTGTTGTAAATTGTTATTAGAGTATGCGGTACGTTTTTTAGAATAAATGAGAAATTTGGAGTATAACAGGTCAAGTCTGACTTATTTCTTGTAGAGTATATGTGTGTCCTTTTAGAGTTCTCAAAAAGTTTGGTGTTTTCCTTAACAAATAGTATAGTATCAAGAATGTACTGGCTGTATAAGGTTAGTATTTTATTTTTTATAAATGAGAGTTTACAACTATCAGTTTGTTTATGGTTAAATATAATTCTAAGGCATCGCTTTTGCATCTTAAATATCTTGGGGACATCTGTCGAAGCACCCCAGAATATTAGACCGTACTTGATCCTTGAGTGAACTTGTGCATAGTAGACACACGTAGCAGCGTTTATATCTATTGATCTTGTTAGCACTCTTAGAGCATAGCAGTATTTTGCATTATTTTGTATTATTGAAGTTAGGTGAGATTTCCAGTCCAATCTAAGATCAAGTTCAATTCCCAAGAACTTTGTACTTTTGCAAGCTGATATTGTTGAGGCTGAGGCTGAGTATTCACATGCAGTTGATTGTTAGGAATAGTTTATTACTTGTGTTTTGTTTATATTCAACTTTAAGTGATTATTTGTGAACCAATCTTCCAATATATTATATAGCAACGGCCCTAAGATTGATCCTTGCGGAACTCCTCTCAAGATTGTTGATTCATCTAACTGTATGTTTTCGTTAGTGAGGTGGTATTTTTCAACAACTCTTTGTGTTCTATTTTGCAAGTATGATTTTATTAAATCGGCTGAGATTCCCCCGATTCCATATATTATGGTCGACACTGTCAAAAGCTTTTGACAGATCTAGACAAATCATTAAAGTGTGTTTTCTTTCACTTTGTCTAGCAAGCACTGTGTAAAAGGCTTGATAAATCGCTCGTGTAGTAGATTTGCCTCTTCGGAAGCCATTTTGGGTGTCACTCAATAACTCAAACTTTTCTAGATAGGCTATACGGCGATTATATAGGGCTTTTTCGAATATTTTACTGATGGTCGATAGTAGAGCTATTGGTCTACAGTTTTCAATTTCATTTTTTTTAAATTTACAATTTGATTGTTTTTTGAAGGACAAAATACAAGCCCTACAGGAAATTGAATCGTTGCAGATTGAATGCGTTTGGAAAACCGTTCTCAGGAAGTGTATTCAACATAAACGCAGTTCTCCAGATGAAAGAGTTCTTAAACAGTGAAATTCGAGGTGTACTGAGTTGAACCCCAAAACGATGGGCAGCCACAGTTCGTCACATATTTCTGATATGTGCCGCTCTTGGTAGAGTCAAACGTGCCAAGTCACTTAAACACTTTCTGTGAGAGTGTCTATAGAAGAGAGACAAATCTCCAACCATTCTTCGATGCTCTAGGCTGTAATAAGAACGCAACAAGCTCAGGTCGTGCATCATTCCACATCCTAGCCCTAGCCATCCTGTCCATATATATTCAATAACACATGGCGCAGTCGAGAAATGGGAATTGAATATTAAATCTTCAATCATCCGATACTGAAAAACAGCAAACACGAAAAGTGAAAGGATAGTTAGTTATTCATCAATCAAAGAAAAGCTGGAACATGGATTTTCGTGGCATACTACCCATGGTCATGTGCGGTAACCTTGCCGAAAAGTGGAGGTTCTGGAAGCAGAGGTTTTTAACTTATTTGAAAGCAACCGAAATCGCTAAGAAGGAAGAAGTGACGAAATGTGCTCAACTCCTCACGTTGATAGGAGAAGAAGGTATGAGAATTTACAATACTTTCACTGGAGATGAGGAAGACACCTTAGACGAATTATTGAAGAAGTTTGACCAGCATTTCATTCGTAAAAGCAACTTGACGTACGGAAGACATGAGTTTTTGACATATTAACAAAAAGAAGGGCAAACTATCGAACAATTTATTACAGAGATCAAGAATTTATGACATAATTGTGAGCTAGGTGACCCTCGAGACAGATGACAGTTGGCACTTAGGCATTTTGTAGCGTACTCATTACACAGGCTATCAAGATTGCACGTGATGTTCGCGGCTCTTTTCTGGATGGAATCCACCAACTTCAGGGGATGTTTGGAGGCAGAGCTCCATACATGAGAACAATACTCCAAAGAAGATCGTATCTTAGCTTCATAAAGCATCAAAAGTTGCTGACGTGTGTACAGTTTTCTGGTTCGGAACAGTGGACCAAACTTTCGAAAAACAGTCTTTCCATTCTAAGCGACATGATTGTGCCTAGACATATTGGTGTCCATTTCAACCCCCAACAAACTTATCGAAGCAGAAAGCGGATTTGTCTGACCTGATATTATTATATCCGTTTCGGAGACATTATCTTCTTGGAGAAAACCGATATCTGAGTTTTGTGACATTGAATTGAACCTGATTACTTTCACCCCAATTCGAAATCACTTCTAGATTCTCACTGAGAAATGCAACCTCCTGCTGCCGGTGAAGATGTGCTTCCTTAGTCGATGTCCTGGAATCCAAATGGAATTACAAGACAATTGTGCTGTCGTCAGCAAAGCAATATATTGGTATCTTGGTTTTGTCCAATAGGTCGTTGACATACAATTAAAAGAGGGTTGAAAACAATATGGATTCCTGGGGAACACCACCGTTGATGGTGGAAGTATTCGAAAGATATTCATCGACGGCCACTTGCAGAAAACGTTATTTCATGAAGCTGATGAGTCATACTCAAAAATGATCCGACAAGCCATAACATCGAAGTTTGGCCAGCAAACCCTCAAACCACACACGGTCAAAGGCCTTAGAATATCCAGCGTAATGGGGGCTTTACACGATTGATTGAACGATTTATCGCTCCAACAAATCGAAAGAGTAGAGCACTGTTTACACGCTACGATAAATTGTAACGATTTCTAGTCAAATGCCACTTACTTGGTCTTGCAAAGTCCTGGTCGTTCAAGAAATGAAGACGGTCGAAATACCACTAACTAGATTTGTAGATGTCATCTGCACCAGCCCCAGATTTCTCCGAACTCTTAACTTTCAGAAGTTTTTTTTTATAAACCGTACGCAACGCGTTAATTTTTTTTTTCGACAGTGTTCCTATCTGCAGACGGAATTGGCCGCGGTGGTAGTGCGCCCGACTCACGATTGGAAGGCCGTGGATTTGATTCCCGTCTCGACCAGATATTTTTCTCGTTGAAGCTGGGATGATTCTGCACACATCGTTACGATTCCCAGAAATTGATGCCGGCCGGCTTCAACCATCCACTCCAACTCCAGTACCAATAAATCGAGAGCAATCTCCCTTTTACACAAAACGATATTGCTACAACTTATCGTTGCGTGTAAAGCCCCCTTAACAGCTCTTAGTTCTCCATGTTCATCCATTGCGTTATTCCAAATATGGGTGACATACGATAGTTATGTGAAAGATTTCTCTTGCCCTTTTTGGGAATAGGGTGAACGCGAGCAATCTTGCAACAAGAAAGAAAGACCCTTTTGTGAAAGACATGTTGAAAAGTCTGCAAAATACTGGCGCTAGTTCATTTGCGCACTTTTTAAGTACGATGCCGGGCACTTCATCAGAACCAGACCAAAATTCGCCTGACTAGACGCTGTCGAAAAAGAATTTCCGACATTGTGGATTCTTGTGTGGGAATAGTGGGAAGTGCCTTTCCCAGAAAATCGACTGTGGAGTGGTACACAAATTTTTCAGCTAGTAGATTTGCTTTTTCTATGGCTGTTGTTGCAATTGAACCATCCGCTTGTGTTAGTGATGGAATTGTGGATTTCGTAAACTTCTGATTAACAGCTTTATCTTCCGACCAGAAGGATCTATGAGTTTATGTTTCTCATCTGTTTAGTTTTTGCATACAGCTTATGTAAAATACTTTTTTTCAGCAACCGTCTGGAAAGTACTTACGAGTACTTCCCGGTCTTTGAGAAAATATAATTTTTCCGGCATAGCCCAAGAGATACGTCTTTTCCTGACTAGGCCGGGCAGAATCACATCATTGTTGTCATTGTAAATAAGAAAATCTCAAATCTTGATAGTTACCATGATAGCGAAATAATGATTGACAGCTATTTGACAGCAAATCAGTTGAAATTTTGATTTTTGGGAGTTTGCTTGGTTTCTGTAAGCAATTATCGCAGTAAACTAAGGAAAGCAGCTGCGAGAGTGAGATTAAAAATGTGCACTACGAAATTTCCAAAGCAGCAGCTGATACAGCACAACTATTGCCTGAATAAATATAGTTTAAAAAAAAACACGCATTTAAAGAACATCGAACTGATATTCAACGAAAGTCATTTTTTGTGGAGGAAAAAATCAGTTTTTTTATCGATCTTCTTTGGGTAATTGTTACCTTCCACAATCTGAAAAATATAAAAATTATAATGGGGAACTTTATAGCAAGTGTAGAAGGGCAAACTTTTTAGTTCATCCCGATAAGTTACTGCGTAAAAATCAAAGTATTTTTCACAAAGAAAAATCTTCTATTTATCAGTAACTTGTAATTTTTATATTTTTCACATTGTGGAAGATAAAAATTACCCAAAGAAGGTCGATAAAATCGAACTAAAAAGTTGATAACATTTTTTGAAATAAGCTTAAAACAATAACGTACAAAAAATACTACCATTATTGTGAAAAAAGTGACGGGCGCTTAATATACAAAAAATATGGCACAAAGCGCCCACGCTTTTTTCACAATAAAACTAGTATTTTTCGTTCGTTATTGTTTTGAGCTTATTTAAAAAAATCATTTTTAACTTTTTAGTACGATGTTCTCTAAAATCTTGTTTTTTAATTCTTTAAACTATTTTTTTTTCATTTTTTTTAGTTTTGTATGCTATAAAAGCGTGCTTTTTAGTCTTTGAGGACTATATTTATTTTATCTGAACTTTGGTATCAATCAGCCGTATATTGTTTAGAAAAATGACCATCGATATTTTCTTATTCCGGAGAGAGCGCCTGAAAATCATCCACCAAGCCCAAGGCAGCAGGCGCGCAAAGAAGTGTTACAAGTGAGGCAGCAGGCGCGCGTGTTATTGAAAAAATTACTTTTTTCAAATGAAGAAATACATGTAAAGTGAGTTCGAATTATATCAAGGAGGTTACGTACAGCACCATCTGCCCGCGAATACATCAAGCAATAATGTCGATATATCAATGAGGTTACGTACAGCTCCATCTGCCCGCAAATAGATCAAGCAATAATGTCGATAATTCTGTCAAATACAGATCCCGAGATTGAGTTACAAACAAACATACATACATACATACATACATACAGTTGAGACTAATAAAAGCGTGTTGATAATAAAAAAAAACCCACATCAAAATCCGTTGCGCAGTTTCAAAGATCTAAGCACATACAGGGATAGACAGCGGGAAGCGACTTTGTTTTATAATATATAGTGACGGATCAATATGTTAAAACTCCCTACTTGTTTTGATAATTCCGGTACTTCATTATGAAATGTCAGAGCACTGAGGATTTTTTCCTAGTAAGTTTAGGAATTCTCCATAACTTCCCAAGTCTAAACAATGGATTTTTTTTTACTCGACCTCACCTCAAAGTATTGAGATTACCTGATATGAGAGTATCCCAAAGCATAATGACTGCTAAACAAGACATCTGTCTTTAATGGTAATTTCATTTGTTTCACAGAAAAATAAGCTATTTTTGGATCTGAACACATTCAATTGGTCAATTTTTCGATGGAAAAATGGGACGATTACCGATTTTTTTTTGACAATAAAACTTTTTTTATTTGAACCAAAAGTTTCTCTGCATTCAATCATATACAGCGTGACTCACGGTCAATGGTAGGTTAGACGTTTCTGGAAAACGCACAGCATGATTTTTCTGAAAATTTCACCTCTCACATTTCCTTACCTGTTCTATCGATCTAAAATATTTTCAGCATTGCGGCGTTGCCACTTCTATCAAAAAGTCCTAGCAATTATATTTTTTTAAATGAAACACCCTGTATATTAATATATTTTTGGAATTGCTCTAGTATTTTAATACTTTTTTGTTGATAATGTTCTATACCTATCTCTATCTGTTTTCGAGATTAAACATAAATTGTGCTAAATATGGTACAAAACATAGCCTTAATTGAAAGTAAGTACATCAGTACTCTCAATTCATGCCGCAATGCTGAAAATATTTTAGATCGATAGAACAGGTAAGGAAATGTGAGAGGTGGAATTTTCAGAAAAATCATGCCGTGCGTTTTCCAGAAACGTCTAACCTACCATCGACCGTGAGTCACGCTGTATAGTCGGCACACATTGTTTCATGAATGTCATATGAATGTCTTCTAGATATTGTAGGAAAAAACAGCAAAGGGCCAGGAACTGAACCCTGTGGTTCACCTAGTGCCACAGCCCAATCATGTAAAGTAGGGGTTTTGCATCTTACTATCATGATTTCATCTGTCATATGTCATTTTTTCCAATTTATTACATTATTCTCTGACTTCCCTCGGAAATTTTCAACTTTTCACATATCCATGAAGAAGAAGAAAGTCAAGATGTTTTCTCTCGATACATTTTGACTTTTTTTCCAGGAATCCCCAAATTGAGTACCTTCATCCCGTTCAGCTAACTTTAAATACAACATTACGGATTTTTAAAAATTGTTTTCAATTCACTGAAGTCAGCGACTTCATTCAATCACTTCTGTCAAGTTTAAACTCACCAACTTTCAAATATATCCGTTATTCAGCAAACCACTTATACAAACGAACAAAATTCCCACCCCCTCAGACGTGTCTGATTATCAGGTTATTTTGTTTCCGCAACACATTGAACTTGATTCATTCGGATCAGCGTCAGTACCGCGAATGGTACTTGCTGTTGAATTTACTTCTACTGTCCTCCTTTTGGAAGCGAAAGTTGTCATCAGTGTAAGAGTATAGGCGTATGACCGTTGCCCGTGAAGATTCGACTAATTCTATGTATTGACCTACTTGAAAAATGCACACCTCAGAGTTTATTCACAAACATTCAAAACATTTAGAGCTGCCGTGCAGTGTATTGCAATTTTTTCTGCACATGTTCGTATCCAGGAACCTGGAAGTGATAATAATACTAATTTATTCACAACGATATAAGGGTACAGATTGTGAAAAATGTAATACCACGGAAGCAGTACTGCCTGTGTGTGGATTGTGGATATACATACATATATATGGGTAATATAGAGTAATATAACAATATAAACATTCAGAGTAATATTAGAGGTCTCAATTCCGCTTCAGCCTACTTCGAGGAATGATACTCTGAAGGAATTATCAAAAATCATCGACTCTATGTTGATGATAGACACTACCTTGCACTGACGTGTGGCCAAACATCCCGAAACCGGTCTGCAAGTGTGTTCCAATAATTTAAAATCTTTTGTGGCAGTTGTATCGCCAAGAGCATATGCAGGAATAACTTCAGTGAAGAATCCTGCACTGACACTTGTCGGATATAATCCAATTCCCTTCGTGGTATTAGCCAAGGCAGTAGTTGTTTTCTATTAGGTGTCAGTCCATTATTTACAGTGTAGGGAGTTGAGACTGGCCTGAACGAATTGTTCCTTTGGATGATTTGATTTATAGCCAGTTTTCAAGTATACCCACGAGTATATGTGAAAAGTTTTCTTTCCTTATACGAGGAATTGGGCAAATTTCGGATATGCGGTTGGTTACCTCGTTCACAGACAGATGGGGCGATGACAAACCTGTTGTTTGTTGTTCGCTTCAGCCTAGTTCGAGGAATGATACTCTGAAGGAATTCGATTTTCAACTATCGTAAATCATCGACTTTATGTTGATGATAGACACTAGCTTGCACTAACGAGTGGTCAAACAGCACAAAACCGGTCTGCAAGTGTGTTCCAATAATTGATAAAGAATGAAGAAGCAATATAAAAGAGTGAATGGTATCATTACGCCAATTTTTTTTCAGTTTTCAATTAGTCCTATATCAATCAGATTGTTCCGTGAAGAGTTTTATTCTCTTGGATCTGAGTTTGGAAGTCTCATTTTTCAATTCTTTGGGAAGTATATCAAATGCCTTTGGAACTAGAACTCCGTGACAGTTTTGGCCAATTGATTTGGATGTGAGGGGGAATTGAGAAATTGGGTAATAAGGTTAGGTGATTAGGTTGATTTTGTGATTTGTATATTATCTATAATGCATACAGTTTTCCAAACACCTTCGGCATGTCTGATGAAAGAGTTCTCAAACAGTGAAGTTCGAGGAGTACTGAGTGGAACCTCAAAACGATGAGCAGCCACAGTCTGTCGCATATTTATGATATGTACCGCTCTTGGTGGAATCAAATGTGCCAAGTCACCTGAACACCCCCCGTGAAAGTATCTATAGAAGAGAGACAAATCTCCAAGCTTTCCTCGATGTTTCGGGATATCAAGGTTGCACGTGATGTTCGCGTCTCCAATCAGGCGACTGACTCTTTTCTGGATGGAATCCAGCAATTTCGGAGTATGTTTGGGGGCAGAGCTCCATACATGACAACAATACTCCGAAGAAGGTCCAATCTGAGCTTTATAAGGCATCAATTGTTGCTGAGGTATGTATAGTTTCCTGGTTCGAAACAGTGTTCTAAACTTTTGAGAAGCAGCCTTTGTAATTCCAGCGACATGATTGTGCCAAGAGATATTGGTGTCCATTTCAACCCCCAACAAACATATCGAAGCAGAAAGCGAAATTGTCTGACCTGACATCATTATATTCGGTTCGGAGACGTTTATCTTCCTGGAGAAAACCTGGGTTTTTGAAGCATTGAATTGAACCTGGTTACTTTCACCCCAATTCGAAATCACTCCTAGATCCTCTTTAATATATGCAAGCTCCTGCTGCTGGTGAAGATGTGCCTCCGTAGCCGATGTCCTGGAATCCAAATGGAATAACGAGACAAGTATGCTGTCGTCAGCAAAGCAATATATTGGATTCTTCCAATGAGTCGTAGATATACAATAAAAAAAGGTCGGAGACAATATGGATCCCTGGGGAACACCGACATGGGTGGTGAAAGTATTCGAGAGATATCCATCGACGGCCACTTGCAGGGAACGTTATTTCATGAAGCTGAAGAGCCATACACAAACATGATCCGACAAACCATAGCATCGAAGTTTGGCCAGCAAACCTTCATGCCACACACGGTCAAAGGCCTTAGAATTATTACGATATATTATATTATTATGATAGATCATTGATGATCACTCAAGATGTTTAAGGCTTCCAAATATTTGATATCACTGATAGCAAAGCGACTTGTTCATAGTCATTTGGAAGATTTTTCTTGCCCTAATATATGATAAGAATTTCCATTATGTTTTTCTACTGTACTAGTCTCTCTTTCTCTCTCTCTCTAGGTTTATTGGGCGATGCTTCCTACTCGGATACATTTGCCAATCCTCCTATCAAAATTGACAGGAGCTTCGTCGGTAGGACTTTTTTGAATATAAAATACTTGAAATTTTTCATAAAGTCCCTCTTGTTCGGGAGACTTTCTGATTTTTTACACATATCTTGTGTGTAATTGTCTAATTGGTATAATTCCCACGTGAAAATCCGACCCACCCCGGCCTTGAACCGGCGTGAATGTGAGTTATTTCTCTTTTAAAACACTTATAAGACTTTCACAAAATTATTTTCATGGTGGCACATTATATGACGGCGGGCAATCACAACACAAACTCACTTGGTCCACTGTACTAGTCACCAAATCATACATTAAATATTATGTTACATTTCAATAATCTTTGTGATAATACTTCATAAGGTGAACATATACCCAAGCTTCCATTGAGTAAATGTTCTTTCCATTATCCACAGGGCAAGAATGTTTCGTATCTATCAAATAAAAGGCCATGAGGTATAGTTGGTTTAGCGTTCGCTTCTCAATGGGAACGTTATAGATTCAAGCTTCCAAATAATAACCATTGTTCAATGTTCATATTGCATGGTTGTGTATATTTTTGAGTAGTGTAAGTTGATGAAATTTTTGCTTGATGACACAGGACGTCACGGCAATTACACGACATGATCAGCCCCGCAAACACATGAAGCTCCTGATATTTATTTGAGAGAATCACCTCATTGGTTTGATTCATAAATTTCGAATAATGCAGCTCCCAAAGCTCATTCGATGATCAAGAGTTTTTCAGATTTCTCTGGCGGATTCATACACTGTTTATTCTCAAGACAGCCTAGTTTTTAGCGCGTTTAAAACAGTATCGGTATTTTCCGAACAGTAGTGAAACCATGAGAACAAGATAGAACAGAGGCTGAGATTTATTTTTTTGTGCGTTCAAGGTGAATGTATTCCGTTTCTATCAATTTGTTATTTGTACTGTTTGCTCCTTCACATTATTTATTGTTTGATGTTACCCAAACTTCTCATTCGCGGGATGCCAATGAATAATTTTTTATTGGCAAACCATGCATCAAAATATCAGTTTCTGAAATTTCTTTCCAGAAAAAGCAATGTTTTATCACTCTTTGTTTTTGAAATGATTCAGTGCAAATTTTGAATCGACGTCACTGAAAAGAATGAAAATAATAAAAGTATTTAACAGTGAAAGCAGAAAGTGAATAGTCAACCTCCCCCTCAGAAATGATACACAGTGTCTTCCGACAGACTGAGCCTCATGTGATGATTCAAATAACAATGACCTGTAAGAAGGCCTATTAGACATCGTAGTTCGTCCCTACTGTAGTCCAACAACTGGAAGTCATAAATAAGCAAAGTGTTTGTTGAACTCAAATTCTTACCGAGATATTTCCATTAATGGTGAGTCAAGTAGAATAAATGTCAGCAATTATTCAAACTAGTATCAGCAATATTGCGTTGGAAAGTTGTTAATCGTACCTACTGAGAATTTTGCATAATTCTTAACAAATGCGACATTTGAATTATTGGTAATGTCAAGTCATGACAAACTAATGAAATAATTTATTTTCCTTAGGGCGGTTAAGATAGAGAAATATTAATCTTACACTTCAATCAATATCATAATATTGATGTTTGTTTTTCTCACCAATATGAAAATTACTAGTAATTTGCATGTCATTGATCTTATACGAAATTGTTTTTCAATCATTCGTGCAGTTAATAATTCACGAAAAGTAAGAAACGTGCTAAATTTTCAATAAAATCTACACGACTGCATCTTTAACACGTTTGCACATTTTTATATGCTGGTCAATTCACGATGTATCTCAAAGAATATTGAAATTATTGAATACCTTAATATATCATTATTCCAGTAACTTCTCATGACTAAAATACATAGATTTGGAATTTTAAATTCACTGACCCGTCACTTAATGAAAATCAATATCACTATTCAAAAAAATTATACCTGCAATGCAGAGCTTTTAGGTTTTTTCATGAAAAATTTGAAATGCACACTTTGATCTAGCAGAAAGAAATTGTTCAGTAGTAGCTATCAAATGTTGAGAAAGCTTTTCAGAGCAGTGAGTTAAGCGCATAGTTGCAATAAAACTGATAACAAACTATACTATATTTACTACTAATGAATGAAACTTCAATAATAATAATGATGATAAAGAAGAAACGATCAAATATATTCCCTTAGAAAAGGTGTCTGAAATGTCAACCAGCTTCTCTCACACACAGGCGATACCTCTTCTAAACGTTTTTTGCCGAAATAATTAGTTCAATACAAGTGAGAGAAGCAAAACTTTGCATAACTGCCTCGTCCAATCCGTATCTAGAATCGGTCGGCAATTAGAAAATAAGATATTTCAACTTTTCCCGGAGGTAAAAGTCAATAGGCGTTCAGTCCGGTGACCTGGCCGGCCAACGGTTGGTTATCTAATTATTATCAAAATTTGCACCAAAAAAATTGGTGACAATTGCAGTGTTGTGGGGCAAAGCCCTGTCTGGTTAGGAATATATTTTTCTGAGCTCTGATAGTGGTAATTCATCAACAAGGGGTTCAATATTTTGCCTTGAAATTTACAAATATCTACGAGATGTGAGAGTGTCATTATAAATGAACGGGCCGATAATTCTACCCTTGAAAACAACTGCTCATACACTAAATCTGAATCTTTCTTGACTCTTCTGCTCCACAATAGAATAAGGAATTTCTTATACCCAACTATAAGAATTGTAGCGGTTGAAAATGCCGGCACTGCTCACAAAAGATGTGTCTGTCCAAATACAATTTCACGAAAAATCACGCACTTCGTTACAACTTTCCAGGAACCACTGGCACTGGCAAAAAGCCATGTGGCGTTCAAAATCACTTGGTCTCTGGTGATGAACCCTTTTGGTCTTTTATGGCTTGAATTTATGTTTTTTCAAAATCCTCCTAATGCCAGTTCTAGGTAAGCCTGTTGAAATTTTCGAATTTCGCGTTGACGTTTCAGGATTATTTTCAACGACTATTTTTTCCAACTCCTTATTCCTATTTGATTCATATAATTTAGGCCTGTTCTTTTCAAATTGACCACCATCAATTAGGTTGTATCCCAATCATACTAAAATGTCTCTAAAAGGTTGTCTTCTCTCTGGATACCTTCCGTGATACAAATTGCTTGCTGCTTCTGAATTTTATCCAATTTGTATGAAAAAAACTATCATATCTGTTTGAATCTGTTTAAAATCTGTTTTTCCGTTGATCAGTTGTCGCCCCCATACGAACGCCCAACCAGCAAAGTTGTTTTATAATTCCATGGTGGTGCAACAGTTTCATTTTATTAGTATTTTATAATTACTTCCAAAATACTAATTGATTATATTAGATGATCGGTGAACACAATACACTTATAGGCAATAAGAGTGTTTTATAAATTTGTCATACGAACGTTTATGAAATAAAATTAAAAAACCATCATAAAATAGTCAGGAAATTATCACAGAAACGTTTTTGCAACTAACTTATAAAACTTATTATCCTATAAAAGTAAATTGTTATGTAGCAGTTTTATAACACTTCTCTGCGAGATTTTTATGATAGTTATGAAACTATTTCTAGCTTATTTTATGACTGTTTCCTGTAGCTATAATGAAATTATTTTATTGGAATGCTTTCAGATACTATTTTATTTTTATTACCATATTGTCACTTAAATGAGATAATTTCCCAACTATTTTATAGTATGGTATATTAACTACAATTGAAAAACACTTATATAACTGTTATAAAATCAAATTGCTTCTGCTAATATATATATTCAGTGCCACCGAGAATGAAATGCAGCATTTAAGAACAACCAGCTGACATCGATTCCTAATCACAGCTTTGAAAAATTTTTCAAAATTTTAGTTATGTTTACTGAGAATATTTTTATTTAATTATTCAAGTGGGACACCATCGATATCGTGGTGGAAATTAGTTCTTCAGCAACTTCTAAATATTTGATTTTTATTGAGTATAGGTACCCCATAAGTAAATTCAATATTTTTGATTCATCCTTTTATATCCCGAATATATGAATAGAAATAAATAATAACTCAGTGGCGGCCATTTTAAACATTTATTGGGGGGGTATATAGTAGTTCAAGATTCAGTTCAAGGTGCTTCAAATAGACGAAGAAATGACTTGGTGTTCCATAAGGACACTTTCTGGAAGCTTTGAGTCGCCCTGTATATTGGAAAGACTAAAAAAAACACTTAAAACTATCCCACCTAACCTAGAGCTTCAATTTTTTCTGCAAAAAAAAGGAATAGGTTATTATAATGGTTAAAACCCCTCGTTTAGCCTTTATAATCGATGAAAGAAACTTTTCAGCCAAAACATCCCGACAGATAATATTTATCCAAACTGTATGTGAGAAATCCTTTATTCATACAAGTACTTTTGTAGAAACCTACAGCTTTAAAAGTAGTCCGACTCTGCCGCAATACCATCACTCCCAGAAGTAAGTGTTTCTCAACAGTTTTATAGGGGTAGCATAGTAGCTAAAATACGTTGAAATGCTTGCTACTGATAACAATTTATTTTATAGAACGACGCCATTTTAAATGATAGCGATCCGGGATACTGAAATTAGATGAGTTGAAAATATGAAATACCGCACATATAGTGATATTTACAGCTGAAAGATACATAAATATTACAACATTATATTATTTAGAATGAAGTGAGTTAAGTTTGTGACTGGAAAATTAATACTTCGACAGAGTGAATTTTTGAATAATTAATAATTTTACTGAAAATATTTATAAATGAGTGGCGCGCTTAAATTTTGCTAATAATAAGCTATATATTTGTCAATAAAATTTCATTTGCAGTAAAAATATCAATCTTCGAAACACAAACAATGTCTTTAACAGTTTTATTAGTGCAAAAGTGGATTTTCAAAATGGCTTCAACCTTTCAATTTCTTAGTTTTCAGTTGGTGACATATCAATTATATTTTCGTAGTGTCCAATACAAAATTAATTCTTGCGTCTTCAAGAAAACATTTTTAACACTTTTAAATTTTATTGTTATCGTTTTCGACTGTATTGTATTTTATAACGCCTACTTGGAACTATTTAAAAACTCTAATAAAACTGTCTTCTGATTATTTTAAAGGTATCGCTTAAATATGTTGCAAAATTGCAGTAAGGGAAGTCTTTACAAAACTACTTTTTAGGAGAGTTAGACAAATTTTATAGTAACTGCCAAAATGTTCATGAAACTGTTTTGTAGTGTTTGTAAAACGCCTTACAAAATATTGATAATAACTATAATGTTTTATAAAACGGTGCCAATTTCCTATTTATAACAGTTTTATAAACACATTGAAAACATTTCTGGAAGAAATGTAGTTTTATAATTTGTTTCTCTGAAACGTTTCCGCAACTATTATAAAATACGGAATTGCTAGTTGGGCGACAACTCTCAGAAGTTGAAAAACTTGTACCAGCTAAGGACTAACGAGTTCCTACCTTTTAACGTGTGATTCCCATCAATAAGTTTTTCACACCACGTAAAAAGGTGCTCTGGAAATGTTTCATATAAACAATTCATTTTTGACAGGAAAAAAGTTACAGGAACTTTTTGAAAATGTACATTTTCGAAAAACATGCTGTAACTCATCAGTTTTCTTTTTAGATAGTTTGAAAACAGGAATTTCCACTCAGAAGTGTCCAATTTGGACAACTCTGTACAAACAAGAGTCCTCAGTGAGAAAAAATCTCGATTTTGCTGTCAATTTGGCGTGATTTGTGTACCCCGACGAGGGGCCCGATTTACTTGTTAATTCTTTTGAGACACAAAGTCTTTGAAATCAACAAAGCTACTACGGTCATTACTTCCTGATCTATGAAAATTGGTCTGCACGAGTTACATAGTTATGCTTTACAAATGATTAGATAACTTTTTTCATCAAACTAGCACAATATTGTTTCTAAAACATTTTTTTCTTAGCAAAAAACCGCTTGAATTCAGTTCACTCTAAACAAGCAAGATCTTTTCAAATGAGTATGTATCAGTTCCTTCAAGATCGTAAATGAAAAAAACTTGGGGGAAGTTGTAAATAAACATAATCCTAAATATTTGGAATGCCTTCCAAAAAGCAACCAATAATTTATATAGAATTCGTTCTCCACAAGAATAATGGCCTTCACTTTGTTTTCACCTTTCTCGCATACTTCTTCACACTTCGTTAAGGTAATGTGAATCTCAGCGTGAAAAAATGGCGTGAATAACTAAATAATGAAAATAATTATGACCAGGCCATAGAAATTGTCCCAAAAATAATTGATTCTTTCTCTGCGAATCCAAATACTTATAATTTATTTGATGAAATTTGCGAAAGTCATAATTGAAGTCATATTCATTTAATATTCATGATGAAAAATACAAACAAATTCCAGAAAAGCAGTTTTTCGAAGTCAAAATCAAAGATGTCAATTCAAGTATTTTCTCAATTAATCTGGAACTATCGACAGTAGGTAAAAAAGTTACATTTTTTATCATAGTAAAATTTCTTCAAAATTTAGCATTTACATCTTAAATCGTGCATGTATGTATTATACTGTCGTAGTGGATCAGTTAGTTTTCATCAATTATACTTTCAATTGTATAATTATTGAGAAACTGCCATATTCAATGTATAACATTAGAGTAAGGTGGTATTTGCATTATCTTATTTGTTGAACGTATTTCGTTATTTCTTTTCTGCGAAAGAAAGTTTCAATAATCTTCACAATTCTCTAATAGATTTTTGCTTACTATCACTCATCTAAGTTTCTTCGATAGGTACCAAAAATTATTTGTGTAGTAAAAGACTATATATTTATAGAGGTACTCAAAGTACCTCAAAGGATAAAGTATTTATTTTCTTTATTTTGTGTGTACTTCAAGGATCTATTCCTGGTCCCGTTTTCTTCATTTATATACATTCATCATACTGAATGGTGCCATAGAATTATTTGCTGATGATACTACCATTACATATTTCTCAGACAGTTACGATAGGATGAAAAATGATATGAAATATGATTCAAATCTCATTTGGCTCAATGAAAAAAACTAAATTTCTTGATATATACCTGTCATGTCATGGGAAAAATATCCTATTGGAATTTTATAAAATAATTCACTTTATATCATTAAATAACTATCTCAAATTCATTTGTGGGATAGAAACTAATCAATAATGACACATATAAAAAACACACAAAACAAAATAATCAATAGTATATATCAAATGCCATATCAAAATTAGCTGTTTCATTCAGTGTCAGAAGTAATACACATAAATCAAACTTGAATATCATTGAAATTAGTTAATGCATGATTATACCACCAGACAAACCATCTTATGAATTGTAAGAAGTATAAAAGATCTTTTTTTTTAACCCTCACATTCTGAAGAATATCAGTTGCCAGTAGCCTACAGCACAAATTTGACCATCCAGAGAAAAATGTTCATATCGGGGTATCCAGGTGGCCATTTTGTAGAACCCCTCCTTTCATTTCATCGACCCAGGGAGTTATTCATAACTATCCCAGTTATGAATTCGCTCATTTTTATTGGCCTCGAAGATAGTGAGTTACAAATCTCGTCAACTGTGATTGGTTCAGAGCTGTGTTATAGATTACTCTGGATACTTATTCAAATAATTGATCCTTTTATCAATTTTCATAGAAAAACAATTTTCAGTAAGTTATCTTTGTTATTTTCTGTATCTGAGATCCACTCAAATCAGCGGAAGTTTACAGGATTCCATGTGACTGTGGTAAAGTTTATATCGGTCAGAAGAAAAGGAGCATTAGTACCAATCTAGTCGAGCACAAGCGGAGTTGCCGATTGGGACAGATCGAGAAGTCTGCAGTCGTTTAACATGCTCAGTCAGACGGGGAAGACAAGAACCTTTTCGAAAATACCGAGAGGCTAGTAACGTCGGATAATTATTCAAACAAGAATGAATTTAGAACCCATAGAAATACACAAACTCCAAGAGAACTTCAACAGAAAAGAAGAGAGATCATATCCACCAAATATATGACAGACAGCATTGAAAGGCGCCAAAATGAAGCCTTTCAAGGAACTCCAATTGCACGGAAAGACGCGCGAACCTAGACTCAGGCGATAACCATAGGAAGATTGTTATCCTCTCCGGCCAGAAAAGTGAGAATCTCTGGAAGGGAGATTGACTGGCAAGCGCGGGTAAAGTACCTCAACCTTCTAATAGACCGTAGGCTCACTTGGAACCCGCACATTAAGTACGTCAAATCTAGGATCGAGGGTCGGATTGCAAGTCTGTACCCTCTGATCAAAAGAAATTCAAAAATGAACTTATGATATACTGTTTGGAACCTTTGATGTAGTAATGGATATTACTGGAGTTTTTTCTCAACACCAAATCGTTATTTTTACACCTCGACACGTGTTTCGATCACCAAGTGATCATCTTCAAGAGGAAGATTAAACTAGAAACTACTCAAAACTAAAGCTATTTATGCTATACAGGTACATCATACAGGTAGGTAATCAGTAATACCACCCATACAAGTGTACTACCCTGAATTAATTTTACAATTGGCCTTTCTATTAGTTTACAATATGTCCTTATGTATGTTTAAATGTTACAGCTATATATAGAACAATTTTCAGCTGTATAAAATGAATTTCACAATATTGCCTATCTAAATATATTTACAATGTGTATTTTTGTAGTAATCAGTAAACCCAACAACATTATTTCAACAAGCTTTATAGTATGCTATTTGGTATTAGTCCGTTATCGTTATTCATAATATTATTATGTTTACTTATTTCTACACACTCATAGGCTTCTAGTTGCCTGTTGTTGTCAACTTGTCTAACTAATCTTAAAGAACTGAAGTCAATGGAATGGTTTTGTTGCAAAATATGATGAGCGACTGCTGATTTTTCAGGTCTTCCATATTTTAAGTGTGCTATGTGTTCCTTATATCTCACTTTAATAGATATTTTTGTCTGTCCATAATATTTTGCATCGCAGTCTCTCACATTCAATTTCGTAAATTCCAAACTTTTCCAAATTCTCGACTTTGTCTTTTGGACTTCCCAAAAGGCTCTGCAGTGTATGATTTGTTTTAAAAACCACCTTCATACCTAGTTCCTTGAAAATCTTTCTAAAGTTCTTCGTATATTGGTGGTATGGAATGAGTCTGAAAAACAAGATTACCATCTGTCATCATGTATGCTTCAGGCGTCTGGGGACAAGCGGCGGAATCTAATATCTCCATTCTGGAGGTATTGCAAAACAAGCTAATGGGAATGCTTGTGAATGCTTCTTGGTTCGTGCGGAACGAAGCAGAGATTTGCAGCTGCCTTCCATTCGGCAGTCCATTCAGTCGAGGAATCGGCGAGTTTTTGAAGGTGCGGAAACTCACGAAAATCCGTTAGTTAGGGAAGCTATAGACTATGCTGTAGACGACCCCTCCCTCATGTCCCCCGTTAACGGACGAATAGATTTTTCATCCATCCCACCCCAGCCAGGTAGGGGTACCCCGTGAAGGGCGGTTCTGATGTCTGAGAACTTCATACTGCCAATATCTCCTCAGTCATGAACCCATTTGTCCTTCTTTGACAGAAATCAGCCGAAAGTGTAAGGGAGCTGGGCTCCATCCCGATTAAACTGAAGACGTTGGTCAGGACGCGCGAACCCGCCATTACAGAAAGAACGCAGAAAATCAGCACTGTTTCAGTTCATACGCCAAGAAGAGTACTTGGACCATGGCACTGAAGATGACTGCCGCAGTTGCGATTCAAAAAGTTCTGTTCAACGGAATTACATACTTTTCTGAAAGCAATTTCATTTTCCACTGCCTTTCATAGTGAAATGGAATAAAAATGAGAATACCAGAAACAACCAGATGTCTATTGGGACCGTACGAAAAATGCTGGAAAAATACCGTCCAAATTCAAAAAAACAATTCCATTAAGTACATATAGATGCTCAGCTGCTGAGCAATTATACAGTGTGTAAAAATCAAATGCAATAAATTCATTATTTCGGTTACTGTACATATTTTTTAAAAATCCAGAGGCACGTGAAATGTAAATTATAATGTGACATTCTTCAACATAAAAATGCCACCCCTACCTTCAACCCCCTTCGAATAACAGTTACAACCCCCAATTTTTTGAATGGGAAGTATAGGTTTGTGATATATCGATTGAAAGATCTCTTTATTCTCTATTCAAAAATGTTGACGCTGAGTTCATTGCAACAATTGAGATAAAATAAATTAAAATCATGTGGTTACCGAAATTCGATAAAATACACTCAAATACTAAAATGTAATGCAAAACGTAATGAAATGTAGAATATGAAAAAGAACTATGGATGATAACGAAGTAGATATTCAAAATGATCACCTCGAACTTTCTCGCAAAATTCTAATCTTAAATAAAACTGTCTTCTAACACTATTTAACATATCAGGCGTGACCAACTCAATCGCAAGCGTTATTCGTTATTTCAAGTCATTCAAATCTGAAGCTTTAGTTATGTATACATTGCTCATTACATATTTTCAAAAAAATAAATCTAATGATGAAAAAATCAGGTGACCGCGCTGGCCATTCAATAGATCCTCGCCTACCTATTCACCGATTGGGAAATGTTGTATCGAGGTATTGCCGGACATTAACTTGGTAATGTGGTGGTGATCCATCCTGTTGGAACCATATCGTAGTCATAGGAACTTGAGGGTTTCCTAGATTAGGATATGAATTTGCTGAACTTGTAATGACATCATTTTGAAGTAGTGCTAAATAATTATCCCCATTCAAGTTGCCCTCAATGAAAAAGGGGACAATGATATGGTTTTCTACAATCCCTGCCCAAACATTAACCTTTTGAGGGTATTGCGTGTATTCTTCTCTCATCCAGTGAGGATTTTCCGTTAACCAGTAGCAGCGTTTTTGTTGATAAGCATGACCGTTAAAAGACAAAGTACACTCATCAGAAAACATAATTTCTTCTAATTGGATGATTTTGTTATCCAACATGTCCATCATTTGCTCACAAATATATTTTCTTTTATCAAAATCGTCTTCTTTGAGTTCCTGAGTAGGTATCATTTATAGGGATGTATTTTGTTTTCTTTCAAAATCTTTACTATCAACGCTAACATTTAATGTGGAGGATGCCTGTCTTCTCGATAAAATACAGACAAATAATGTTGTAACATAGAAAACAAGTTGACAAGGCGTTTCAAAGTAACGTTTCCACGAAAATTATTTAGTTTTTCAAAGGATACCATCTAAAACGAACATTACTAAGGGTTTCGCTTACTTTCTCATTATCAATACCTCAAAATGAAATAAGTTTTGAGTATATTGCAATAAGTTTTGAGTGTACTTTATGGAATTTGAGTAACCACATGATTATGATGAAAGCGATGACATTTTTTAATAGAAAATGAAGAGACCTTTCAAACAATATATCACAAGCCTATCATTCCCGATGAATTTCACTAGTTCGGACTTCCATTGTCTACTATATAAACTGATTTGAAATCCCTGAAACAACTAAAAAAGGAGAATTGAAAATGAGTAGCTGAAAATTACAATTATATTAACCAAAATAAACCTGAAATGAAATAATAGTGAAATAAAATACCAGTAAAAATAGAACAAATGAATAAATAAAAATAAAGAAATGAAAAAAGAAAGAAAATAAAAATAAAAAAGTAGAGCGATTCCAAGTCACGTTAGTTCACGACGTTTCGATTGTTAGTATCTACAATCGTCTTCGGGTGATGACTGGACTGATTCCTCCGAGGGATGACTATTTATAGTTCGTTCGAATACTTTCACTTATCCCCGCTTTCCATTTTCCGCTTCACTGGCTCCGTGGGAGATGACCGTTTTGGCGGGAGTGGGCTATTTTTCGCTTGATGATGAGTTTCCATATGTTGCGTATTTCTACGCTGGCTTCGCTGAATACGTAGTTGGACAACATGTATGCGGCTTCCTTGAATTTTCTCCGTAACCAATGTTCCTCTCTGTGCAAGATCTCAGCTTGGGACCACTCGATGTTGTGTTGATGGGTCCAAACATAGTCTGCTATTCCTGATTTGCTGGTTTCCCCTCGCTGTGTATGTTTCTTATGCTCGGCAATGCGAACATTCAATGGCCTCTTAGTTTCACCAATATAGGATATTCCGCACTCACAGGGTATCCGGTGAATACAATTCTTGAAATCGCAGTCCGCGTTTGGTGGCCTGGTTTTCGTGAGGCTGCTACGGATAATGTTACCGGATCTGAAGCAGGTTCTGATGTTGAACTTGGAACCAATTCTTCTTATCCTCTCCGATAATCCTCTGAGGTAGGGAAGTGCAAGCACTGGTTGTGACAGCTTCTCTTCCTTGCGAGGCTCCTGCTGTCTTCTAGCCAAAGTCTTTTCTACCATCGCTTTGGAGTAGCCATTCCGTTGAAGATCATTTTTGATGATGTCTAGTTCCTTCGTATTACAGAGCTCAAAAGCACGGTCTAATAGAGTCTTGATGATTCCTCTTTTAGTCGATTGATGGTGGTTGGATTCGTGGTTCAGATACTGTCCCGTATGAGTGGGTTTTCGGTATACAGATATTTCCCATTTAGTGTCGGTCCTCTTCACCAAAACGTCTAAGAATGGCAATTCGTTGTGGATTTCCTTCTCCATTGTGAAATTGATGGAAGGTCTCACGCTGTTGATGTGTTTCAGGAAGGCGTCTAGTTCAGTATTCACATGATTCCATATTATGAAGGTGTCGTCAACATATCTCAAACAAACTCGAGGTTTTTTGTGGGCTTCTTCAATGGCTAGAGTTTCAAACCACTCCATATATATGTTGGCTATGACTGGTGAAAGTGGCGATCCCATTGGCAGACCCTCATCTTGTGTAAAGAATTCGTCCTTCAGATGGAAATAACAGTTACGTACACAGTATCCTAGTAATTCCATGATTACTTCTATAGGTAGATAATATTTTATTTCAATATTATTTCATTTCAGGTTTATTTTGGCTAATATAATTGTTATTTTCAGCTACTGATTTTCAATTCTTCTTTTTTAGTTGTTTTATTCCCATTCAAAAAATTGGATATTGCACCTGTCATTCAAAGTATGTTAGATTATAATTTAAACTTGACGTGTTTTGGGATTTTGTTAAAATATGTACCGTAACCGAAATAATGAATTAATTATATTTGGCTTTTACACACTGTATGTACGGCTACTGATCATTTTCTGTAATAGTTAATGTGGATTGTTGAATTATCAATTCAACAATTCAACTTGTTTATGTTTTTGATTTTGAAATCGTTCATCTCATCATCGATCGATCGAGATTGGTCAATTTAATTAATCAGGATCTTTCTCGAAATGTTTTCAACGCTTAGGCACATTAGTGAAAGGAATAAAAAACCAGCTAGGCAGAGACAAAAAAGGTACCTGTTCAGAAAATTTGGTACACTTTCCCTGACGATTAAAATATTTTGGAGATCGACCCAAATTCATTCGGCAATCGGTTGAGTTGAAAAATTTCTGAACTTTCGGAATTTTGATTGAAGACCACTGAAATCTGTGATGAAATGCGTTTTGGAGCATATATGAACATATTAATGAGATGTGGTGTGCATGAGGAAAAAATAATAAAACAAAATTTCAAATTAACTCATGAATATCTCAAATTATATATTATTTGTTGAATCATTCTTTTTTCTCAGTGGATTGTGTTGAATCATTTTCCTTAAGTCGCTTTCATTTTTGGTGGATTATAAGTAGGTATCTAATCCTAATCATGAAAAATAGATTGAACCAATTTTTTGTCTAACGGTATAGTCATCAACAATGTGAATTTCAATAACTTGTGATCTTTCATGAATAAGTTGAACTTTCATTTTACAATGAATTCGTGAGAAACCCACTGATAAATTGACTGTTTAAATAATCGTATTTTTTTTTCCAAGCTGGCCACAAAAAGTTACGAATAGCAGGACATTGTTAACCGCATTTTTGAAAAAACCAGATATACATCACGGAAATCGTGAGAATCTTCTCCTTTTGAAACTAAACAAACTAAACAGAGGTATCTAATAAAGTCTGAAATGGATGAATAGTCTGCCTGCTCATAATTTCCATTATATGAAGGTGTATACATCTTCTTAAGAATACCTCTTTCTACAAAACCCGTCAATCATTTAGTTGTGCTATAATAATAATAATAATGATAATATGTTTTTATTCAACAGGCGGAGTTCAGCTATAAAGGCTGCTTCTAAACCCAACCTCGTGTGGAGAGTTTATTTTTTTCATATTAAGTTTATATTCAAGAACAACGTTACGAAGAGAATATTAAAAAAAAAAAGAAAGTTAAATAGTGTTGATAATGGAAGTAACTGGGTATACAGATCCAATAGTTCGTGAGGATAGCCTTATCATTGCTGTGCGAGACACAAGTTTTTCAACTTCTCTTTGATAGTATAAGTGATTAAAGTTGATACTTTTTGGTACTATGCTCTTTTTTCTTTTTCGTGTCAATAGATGCCTCTTTGTGAGCTTTACGGTAAATTGAAAAAGTTCAGTTTTTGTTATCATGAATATGAACTAGCATGAGTTATGTCACCGTACTTTTTCTTTGTGGAAAAATAACTTGATTCTCAAAACTATTACCTAATTTGTTTAGGAATGTTATTAACACTTTTAATGTTTCTACAGAAATTTGTCATCCACAGAAGTATGATAACAAGTACAGTAAATATTATCTGAAAAATGTTTAACATTGTTGCTACAAAGTATATAACAAAGTCGCTTCCCGCTGTCTATCCCTATGTATGCTTAGATCTTTAAAATTACGCAACGGATTTTGATAAGGGTTTTTTAATAGATATAATGAATCAAGAGGAAGATTTATATGTATATAAGATGCATAATATAATATAGTAGAGAAAGATTGATAATTTTAGAGTTTTTTAATGTGATGTCGTCAGTACCGGGCAGGCGGTCCTCGATTGAAGACAAAATGAGAAAAACCAAGAAAGTACTTGATAAAAATAGCTGCGTAAACGCAAGCGAAACATAAGTGGAACCACCTATTGTTGTGACACCCAAGTGGACTTACCAAGTTATTATGTCAGTGTTGGTGGTTTGACTAATCAACCGACAACTGCGACATCGGAAAACGAATCCACATGTTTCTAGAAATGATATGAAATCTAGAAAGGTTAATGCAGTCAAGCAGCTGGAAAAAAATTCAATGAAAATCAAAAAAGAAATAGATAAGCACTTTCTTGATCATTCCCATATTGATCTCAATTTAAGAGCCACCGGTAGACAGCTGTTTCAGCCTATTGTCTTCAATCGAGGACCACCTGCCTGGTACTGACGATGCCCAATAGGCTGAATGGGAATGATCAAGAAAGTGTTTATCTATTTATTTTTTGATTTTCATGGAATTATTTTCCAGCAGCTTGACTGCATTAACATTTCTAGATTTCATATACAGTGTGACTCACTTCTCGTGGAAACACCCCCGTATCTTTCGTAATATTCGAGATACAACAATGAAACTCTCAGGACTGATGGAAATGCTCAAAATGCACCTACCACCTGAATGGGGTTGGCCAAAGTGATATACACTGTCCGCCACTCGCGATGGAACACCCTATTTTTACGGTAAAACATATTAGGGGGCAAAATAGGATCAAAATTTCTTCAGATTCGTAATCAGGACTACCAACTTACTACGAGTACATTTTTTTCCTGAGAAAATTTCAGTCCTGAAAAATCCAAATTTGTCTCATTTCTTATGGAAACACCCCCGTATCTTCCGTAATATTCGAGGTGGAACGATGAAACTCTCAGGACTGATGGAAATGCTCAAAATGCACCTACCACCTGAATGAATGGGGTTGATTTTGTTCCATATTTTTTACTTCTAATCTTAATTCGACAAATCACTGAGTTCAAATGCTATTCTGAAAATCTAGCAATTAATAATAATAATAATAGATCGTCTTTATTGAAAATATAAAAAAAATACAAAGAGAAAATAGCAAAAAAATTTACAGGAGATTCTGGTACTCATTGGCAAAGTTTAGCTCAGAGCTAACCATTAAAAAAACAACGGACAGTGATGGTACCACGAAAAAAAAAATATCAATTGGTGATTTTCCCCTAAATAGTTGATGAATCAAATTGATCTGGTGCTTATTTATTATTCATTTGTCCAATAAGCTAAAATTGACAAATACCGACTATCATGGATATAATTTTTATATTTGTAATCGAATTTCCTGATACTGAATCTCTTTGATTGCTCAGGCAATAAATTGTGGAGATTCACAATACCGAAAAGAAATGATCTCTGGAACTGTGCAGTGCGACATCATTGCATAGTTAATTTGTTTTCATATATAATATTTACTGAGTGGATATCTTCATGCAGAATCAGTTTTTGTATCGAAAGGAGAGAGTGGGGAAAATTAATCAGTTTATGAACAAAATAACCCAAGTGATGAATCATACGGTTTTTCATATTGAACCAGCGGGAGTATCTGAAGGCTTCAGAAATGGAGTCATATTTTATTATCTGAATCATATAAATATGAACCATTTAAGAAAGCACAGCATATGTAAATCGTCAATTTGCATTCATTCAAAATTATTCAATACCAAAGTATTAGGATTTCTAATTATTTCAATTGTCATAGGTTCGCCATCACTATCTTGATTTTTAATCCTCATGAATTTCAAAAATAGTAACACCTTCAACACAACACATAAAAATCAGCTTTGTCTAGGCTAGAATACTGGTCATATTAACGCTTAATACCTTCTGTCCTGATATCGCTGGTCTTCAACCTACCTTTTTTGAAAGATTTTTCAGCCACTCGTCATATAATTCAAAAAGATTCAGTTCATCTATATATAAATAAAGAAAGAATCACGAGAATTGACCCCGAGTGAAAGTTCATAACATTGAAAAGTTCGATAGTTCGTACTGAAACCTCTGGCTTAAAATGGATCTAGTGATTCGTCACTTTCCCAACATCAGAACAGCAACAGCGGTCTTATTTCTAACAGCCCTTTGTTTGGTCTTATACGTGATAATTCTAAATGAAAACAAATAAATATTAGAGGAGAAAAAATGTAGGGGGTAGTCACTAAAATAGAGATACATAACAAATCAGAGGTATTAAAGAAACAGGTAGTTTAACATAGGAACAATAACAGGCAGAGATAGGTGATACTAACCGGTAGTAGTTGGTACTACTAACAAGAAGTAGTTAGGCCACTAGCATATAAAAATACTAACATAGTTGTGAAATTCAGTCATAATAATCTCCTGAGGACGCTAACTAGGTTAGCGAAACACGCGTCGAGAGACCGTGATTTTGTTCTGGTGTTGGAAAAGTGTTTTCAATTGATTGAAAATTATCCAAATTATTATTGTTTCAATCAAGTTTCTTAATTCATTTTTTAACCCGTATTATTATTGAAGAAAAAATTTCATTTCAAAATTATCATCAGTGTAGAAAAATTAATTGAAAACTCACATATTTTGTACGTCGCTAAAATCACCAACACAGCCTTGACCAGTTCACCAATCCTGAAGAGGATGCGTTTCAGAAACATATAGAAAAACTCACTATCGCAGAAAAAAATCGACGCAACCGACTTTCCAGCGTTCTGGCCGGCAGTGAACATGCGATCTTTTCAAATGGTACCTGATGTTAAATTTTCGCTGGTCGCCCCCCTCATTACCGATTTCTGCTTGTCCTTGTCCGTGGCACTGAAAGAGTCGATGCAGGCGATTTTCCTTTCTATGAAGAGATGGTACCGTTTTCGTTTTCGAGGTGGTACTTGTTATCCGACGAGGGAATTTCTATTCATTCATTAGCGCGCGGAGAAATTGTGCCAGATGGGTTGGCGACAAGAGATGGTGGAAGGGCAGAGTTATTGAAATTGACTCTTTTGGCAACCGTCCGGGAAGTGGATACTTCCCGGACGCTCTTTCTTTGAGAAAGTAGTTGTTGACACTGTAAATATGGAAATCTTGGTAGGTATGGGGGGTAAATGCGGTGGATGATTACCATAGCAGCGAAATGACTGACAACTGTTTGTCATGAAACTAGCTGTCATTTTGACTTTTCGAAGTTTGCCTGGTTTTTTGTTCGCGATTATCGCAATGAACTATGAAAATCAGCAGCGATAGTGACTTTAAAAGTTTGCCTTACGAGATTTCCAATGCAGCAGCTGCTTCATTGGATTTTGATTTGTTCTCGAACTGGATGGATATGAAGAAATGCAAAAATATTACAGAGGATGTAATTTCAACTTATTTGGCCAAAAATCTTAAACTGTCGAATCATCCACCTTGTGGAGCATATACTTTATGTTGAAAAGTGAAACTTAGTAAAAAAATAGTGAGAAGATAGATATATACATATGTTCATTTATTTCACAGAGTATTTGTAGTCCTACATGAAAAAAGTTTCAAAATATGTTGTCTGTAAAAGTAGGTACGTCAAGAAATACAAAAATTGAAATTCTGCACACTTTTTGAAAATATAGAATTTCGTAGTCTATAAAAGTACGTCACAAAATACAAAATTTCAAATCTACATACATTCAATACAATAAATACTTTCACGGGAGGTGTTCAAGTGGGATACGCAAAATAATTTTTATGTATTGTGTTTAAAATTGGGTGTTATGGTGTTTCTCGAAAAGATTGGATGAAACATTAGAAATTTTATTGTTCCAAAGATATAAACTGGTGCAGTGAACAACTCACTTGACCTATAAATTCCCCTATAGGAATCCCCAGAATTGTTATTGAAAAGTACTCGTACCACTCTTTTTTGACACAGAAAAATTCATTACTTAAACCCCAAACTGTTATTCCTAGCCTCATGATAGAGTAGAAATTGGTATAATATACTGTTAATAATACCTCAAGATCAACATATTTGTTGAGTACTCTTATTCCATATATTACTGAAGACGATCTAATATATATTGTTTATCTGAATTGTCCAACCCAATAGTTGAACATAACTAGACGATACTTGATGAAAATCCATATTAAAAAACTAATTATTACAGTATATTGTATGATTTTCACTATATACAATAAACTGTATTGATTATTTTTTGGGAAAGAAAGTTTTTGGCTTTCTACTACTCCATCTGATACAAAAAAAAGGGATGAGAGAATCTTCTAAAGAAAGGAAGGAAGTAATCAATTTGAAACTCTATACATGAATGTGTAGATCATGCAAAGAAGTAACTTTCAGACACAAACTGAAAGAAAGTCCTGCTGAAACAGCTACTTTCATATAAACATTGAATTACACGAAAGAAAATAATTCTTTCGAAACAAATACTTCTATATGAACACTGAATTATACAGAAGATACTTTTCTCTACTCAGTTTGTATTTCAAACATTTGTTGTGGAATAAGAATCAGATATCATTCACATGAGTTCTACTTTGAATGAATGGTAATAAATTGTACTCACATAGAACACTGTCACTGTATTGATTAGTTTTATTTTTCTGTCCAACCCAAAGTATCATCAATGTTGATGCCCAGAAACTTCACTGAGGTATTGCAAATACATTTTTCGTTATTAAATGTTACGTGATGTGGCGTTTCTAGACTGTTGTTGGTTCCAAATATGAGGCAGTCAGTTTTTCCTTAATTTGGAATTAACTTATTCCCAAGAAAATATTGTTTGCACTGTTTAATATTGGGTTCAATATTGTAATTGAGACCTTTTATTCAATAGATGAGTTTCCTGTTCTGTGAAACTAGTGTTCGTGAGATTGACAAATTTGTCAAAGAACATAATGTTGTGAAAATAGTTCACTGTCTTTGGCCTTTTTCTTTTTCTTCGGTGGCTTGCTCCGAATTGAAACATCTGATTTCTTTCTCTGGGTTAAAAACTTCTTATGTATGATACCATTAACTTTTTCACGAATATCCGAGTCTAGGACTTTAAATTCAATGTAGTGGAGTTTACACAACAGTTGTGTATGAACCACTTTAAGATAGATGTTGGTATCTTTTTCTCAATTTTTATCGATTTGATTTTTCCATGTTTACTTCCTTCAGATGCAGCGTAGCTTATGTTATTGGTCTTCAATCGGATGAATCTCGGGAACACTTCTTCTTTTGAACATTGGTTGAAAAACCAAATGTTTTGATTTAAAATGGAACACTTTAGAAGTAACTTAAAATACCACAAGGCCAAAAAGCCGATACTGGCTTTCTTCAATAATTGAATAGAACTGGCCGATACTTGATGAAAATCCAAGAAAATGACCAACGAAGGTGAACTATTTTCACAACATATGTTCTGTGACAAATTTGTCAATCTCACGAACAAATTTTAAAATCTGAAAAGATGCATATGGTTCAATCCGGAATTGAAACTAGTGAAATCCATAAAAAAAAATTGGCATAAGATAACATTGTTTTTACGCGAGCTGATAAAGGCAAAACGATCATAGCCATGAACAAAGAAGAATACGTGGAAAAAACTTCAAACTTTCTAAATGCTGGCATGTATGATAGTATCAGAAACGATACCACCCATTTATATCAGAAAGAATTCAAGGAAACTTTGAAAAATATTCATTATGTCTAGATGAAAAGGAAAAATTCCGATCGTTAGTCATGAACCCGCAACCACCGAAATTGTATTCATTAGTTAAATTACACAAAGATAACTATACGATAAGACCGGTAGTTTCTTTCGTCATAGTTCCCTTAGTTTAAATATCCGAAAAACTCATTGCAATCATTCAAAACCACACCAATTTCAAATCAAATCATACCATTTGATCAATGAAATTCAAAATATTACACTCCCGGATAATGCCAAATTGATTTCATTCGATGTAAAGAATCTGTTTCCCAGTATCCCTCTGAATGAAACGATTACTTTGGTGGATAATTTATCAATCCAGTACTGAAAAATGAAATATTAGACTTGGTCACAGAATTACTTTCAATTCAATGAAAAGTTGTATTCATCTTGCAAAGGTCTCATAATGGGAAACCCTCTTAGTCCTATTCTGGCAGAGATTTTTATGGACGATGTGGAGAGGAGAATACACAGTAACCCACTGGTAAGAAGTTTCCTGTATTGATATAGATATGTGGATGATATCCTGGTATATTTCACGGGAACGAACAGACAGTTGACAAACTTTTTGTAGTTCATCAATTCTTTCCACCCTTCTATTACATTCACAGTGGAGATGGAACAGGACGAATCTATACATTTTTTGGACTTGGCAATCAGAAAAGTTAACAACAAACATGATTTTTCAATTTATCGTAAACCGGCACATACAGATATTATCATTCATAATTCGTCCACTCACCCATATCAGCATAAGGTAGCAGCTTTCAACAGTATGATCCACAGACTGATAAATGTACCCTTGTCAGAAGCAAATTTCAATGAAGAACTGAATATAATAATGCAAATAGCTGTCAACAATGATTATGATAGTGGTCTGATACATTCTTTATTATCAAAAAAGTTATACAGTCAAGCTTTGAAAGAAGTTTACCCAATTCGAAAAGAAGAGGATAAAAGTTATAGAACCTCAACTTACTTAGGCCAACCCACTACAAATATTTCAGATTTTCTGCACAGCAAAGGTGTAAAGACTGCTTTCAAAACCAACAACAACTTGGGCATGCACATTAAAAATAACAAAGATAAAAATTCAGTTTCAGAAAAATTCAGTGAATAAATTATCGTGTGGGTCATGTCCGATGTTTTATATAAGTCAAACTAGAAGAACGTTTAATACCCGCATAAAGGAACACAAATATAGTTTTCAGAATGGAAAAATAAATTCCACATATGCCAGTCATTTAATCTCAGGGGGACATGAGTTCAACCATGAATACAAACCCCTCCATTTCCCGAAGAAAGGTTTGAAACTTAACCTGATGGAGAGTATGGAAATAAACAAATTCAAAAACTCTCTCAACATATTATGAACGATCAAAGTGAATTGAATAATTCGCCATTATTGAATCTGTTCATTCGCAGGTAAAAATAGTTAGGTATATTTACAAGTAGACTTTCGAAAAATGTATTGATACCTGACTTTTTCAGGTAGATTTATCATTTAGATAGACGAATAGGTACTAGGTTATAGAATATAATGGTGTAATTTAGAAGTAACTCTCATTTATGCTTGAAGAAGCTATTGTGTAGCGAAACACGTGTCGCGGTTTTTGTAAAACCCTTATAGTGAAAATCATACAATAAACTGAATTGATTAGTTTTTTAATATGAATTTACATCAAGTATCGGCGAGTTCTATTCAATTATTTTCCAGATATCCATGCTGGTGATTAAAAAACATATTGGACTTTGTAAAAAAAGAAAACTAATCGTTAAGCCATGGGTAATTCAAAAAAATTTGATATACAATTCAGTTAATTGAGTCTGAAGTTGGAAAGTTCCGTCTTATTTCCTTTTTTATGAAGTGGCTTCACTAGAGCTAGAGGTACCTTGAGTTTATCTGGAAAAACACCTTCCTCAAAAGAACGATTGGTTGAATGGGTTACAATTTCATATGCACATTTTTTCAGTATTTGGATTGGTACTTCATCCATACCTGTGCTTTTCTTGTTCTTCATATTATTGACAAATGCAAGCAGCTCCATTCTGTTATAGGGTTCAAGAAAAAGGTGCGACTGCAAAAGGCTTTTGCTCTTTCAAATCCATTTACCGTACCTATATTTTTTTATTGTATTGTCAAAAGTTCATAAACCGCATTTATAAAGTATTCATTGGAGCGATTTGCAACTTCATGCAGATTATCGGGTTCAAATTGTCCAATTTGAGGTGACCCTGTCACTTCTTTGATAACCTGCCACATTGCTTTAGATTTATTATCTGACTTGGCTCTTTTATTTGTATAGTTATCTTCTCTTATCTTTTCTAAAAGTTTATTGCAATTCTCTTTTGCTCGTTGTATATTGTTTCACAGTTTGGATCAATTTTAGAAATGTATTGCTTAAAAATCAAAAATCATTTTTGTGGGTAGTTCTGTGGAGTTGAAAAGTTGAAAGTATAGCCACTTTCCCGAAAGTTAACGCATTTATCAAAACCAAGAATGCTGGTTATAGAGTAAAGAAAACAGAAGTCTTCAACAGCGAGCCTATCAACAAATTTATTAGGGAAGCAAATAAAGAAAAATATCTCATGCTGAAGGTAATTTTAACAAAATATTACGATTGTAAGATATAAAAGTATCAACCTAATTTGCTTTTATTTTCAGGCAGCAACAGTCATTGAACTAGCCGGTACTTGTAGACGGAAAGAACTAAGCTTTGAGGAGGTAGAAGATACATACGTAAAACTTCACCGAAGACGTAATTTATTATTCATTATCTAATAATTTCTATATAATAATTCACGAATTTCACAAAGTCTTCATAGTCTGAACGCTTCAGAGTACTCAATAAAATATTTTTTCTTCTAAAAAACTATTGAATGTTTTTTGTGTTCCATTTATCACCCACGTTTTCATTTAATGATCCTAAATCGTTAGTTTCTTTTCTTTCTTGAAAGAAATGGAAACCTGTTGACGATTCTTTTAATTGATTGATAACTTGTTACTTTCTCGTCCAAATTATCATTCCAAATTTGAAACACTTCTTTTAATGAACGTATCAAATTTTATCTGAACTTTGCTTCAGGCTTGCCAGACTTATTACGTGCTTTTGTATGAGAATAATGTATGCCAAGCAGACTTTCTCAATTGTTACTATCTGACCATGAATAAGCTACACGTTTAAACTCTTATACCTATCAGAATATACTTTCAGATGATATGGATATATGTGCGCAGAAAGCGAGAGTTTCTCGAAGAAGGAAATGTATGACTTGAGGCTCACCAGAAGCGTCTAGAGACAGCAAACGCTTTTCTCGATGGTTTGCTATTAATGAATTCACAGGACTCTCATTTTCACCGAGGAATTCCAAGATAGGAAGAAACAGCATGAAAAATCAAAAAATCTGAGAGATATATAGGAAAATGTTGTTCATTCTATATTTTATTCAAATGATATATATATGTATATATATATATATATATATATATATATATATATATATATATATATATATATATATATATATATATATATATATATATATATATATATATATATTGTCAGATCTATTAATATATACAACATACGCAGTTATGCCTGTCTTTCAGTTTCAAGTGCTCACAACCTGAATTTTGATTCAACAATATCTCAACCAAAACCAAATGCACTATAACTGGAGGAAAATATTTTTCAATTCATATTAATAACCATTGTATTTAGTTTGTGAATGGGTTTATGGTTAGATACCAACAAGGTATCTTGTTGGTATCTAGGCATTTGCTTTCCACACCGTTGAAATTGAGGTTTTGTGAGAGCCTTGCATTGTTGACGTCATCTATGGATCTGTCACACTGCATCTGCATATGAAGCAAATTCGAGAACAACATCTCCCCACTTTCACGCATAAAGTTTTGAGATCTGGTGAACCTCCTCACCTAATAAGAAAAAAGTTAGCTTCATTATCGTAAAATGAAACACGCAATATACATGTTTTGGGTATTTCTAGACACGACCTACCGTTTAATTACATTTTCAATCTTTCATTTAGTACATTGTGTACAAATACTGTGGATGATATCTGATTCAATTCCATAACGGATGTTTGGAATATAAACTGAGTAGAGAAAAGTGTTTTTTGTATAATTCAGTGTTCATATAAAAGTATTGAGCCCAAAAGAATTTTTCTATCGTGTAATTCAATGTTTATATAAAAGTAGCTGTTTTAGGAGGGCTTTTTCTTTCAGTTTGCCTCTGAAAGTTACTTCTTTGCATGATCTACAAAGCTATGTATAGAGTTACTTCTTTTGGAATTGGTCAGAAAGCCAAAAAATTCTTTTCCCAAAAGTTAGTCACCCCTAAAAATGGTAGCCCTTTCAATTTAGGTAGTTGACTGTTTTGGGAAGTGTTCATGATTTCCAAACATCTTTATTTGCTTAAATATATATATATGTATCATCGTATTGTTTCATTATTCAAGTATACAGTAGAACCCCGGTTATCCGAGGTAATGGGGGGGGGGGGAAACCATCTCTGATAAATGAAAACTCGAATAATCCGGATTTATTCATTATTCGCCCAATAAAACATCATTTATGTTCCTAGATATGAGGAATGTAGATAAGTCCATTACAAAACAGTAAAATAACTATCTTTTCACTTATGTTTCATATTCCATCCTCTTGTTCTCTCTGCAATATTCCGCCATCTATTAAGAAGAAGTAGATCAGCAGGTGTTGCCTCTGGCTGCTGCTAAATTAAAGCCTTTTCTTGAGCGGCAAAATCTTCTTGATGGGATATCTTAGTGGCAGGCTCTTCATCTACCACTTCGTCATCGTCATCGACTTCTCCGGTTTCCTGCAAGGCATCCGTTATTTCTTCGATACTTAGTTCTTCTTCTATGTTATCTGCTGTAATCCATTCAACAACATCGTATCTTGTCACATTCTCGCAACCCTTCAATGGAATATCTTCTTCAAGCGCGCACAGAATCCCAAGCTTGACTCACCCAGTACATAACATCGGTTAATCCGGAGCTCGGTTAAACGTGACTCGGATAAATGGGGTTCTACTGTATATTGATTTTCACCATTCTGATTTGACTATTATTATAATCAGATCATTATTTTAGTGTTGATCATTATTATTTCTTACCTGTTCTGTTGGGGTAAGATTGGCCCTTTAAGGGTAACATTGGCCCTTTAAGGGTAACATTGACCCAAAGTTAGAAGAAGTTTTGTTGTGCTGTATTGTAATTATATGATGATGTGGAAAGTGGGAGTTTAGTTCCATATTTCACCACCCCTCCAGTGTTACTCCACCTTTACTGTGAGAAAGTGTTACTTTTACTTGTGAACGCTAATTCTTGAAGAGCTACTAGCAGGTAAGTGTATAATAATATTATATATTCATTTGTTTCAAGTATTTTTGGTGTAATAATGCTGTTACCTTTGTTATACACAAAATAATTCGATTTCACTATTTCATGACATCTTTGGCCTAGAGTTGGGGTAGCTTTGGCCCAAGATGGTGACTGGGCCAAAGTTACCCCAAGACTCATGTTTTCGATATAATGCTTGAGTAGTATTTTATAAGCAGTTTGTTAAACGAAACCACTTTCAATCGTAAGCACTAATTTTCGGATTTTGTCGCAGGAAAAATGCCGAGAAATCGAATAAAACCTTTTGGAACAAAAAATTACGCCAATTACAAACCAGAAGTGTTAGAGGAGTGTTTAGCGGCTATTAGGTCAGGTGACTTAACCTAAAGAGCTGCAGAAAAAAGGTATAATATACCTAGATCTACGATAAAAAACAAAGTTAAAGGGACTCATACAAAAAATGTAGGATGTGCAAGAATCTTTAGTGATGAAGAGGAGCATGTTTTCGAACAACATTTAATAAAAATGTCAGACTATGTGTTTCCTGTAGTTGAAATGGATTTTCTACATCTAACGCAACCATTAGACATTGCTTTCTTTGGACCAATGAAAAGATCGTGGCGTGATATCCTCCGCAAGTGGAAAGAGTCAGAGTCAGGATCCAAATTTGCAACGATCCCTAAAGATTTATTTCCACGATTGCTAAAAGAACTAATGTCAAGTCTGGAAGAAAAGCGAAGAGACAATTCGACGGCTGGATTTGCCAAATGTGGCAATGGCCAATGTAGCAAAGACTGATAGACCGTCTTCCAGAAAACCAGCCCGTGGAGGAGCTTTTATGGAACAGTTGGAGAAGAAAAGAGCTGAGTTTTTAACTAAAGATGGCCCGAGAAGAAGGAAGAAGAATTTGCAAGTGCCTGCTGGCAACAGTATTGCATTTGAAGGGATTGAAGCAGCCATCTCAGAAGCAGCCAACAAACCTTCTACCAGTACGTCAAAGAAAACACAAAAAGTTTCCAAGAAGGAAAACAAAAAAAAGCAAAACTCTTCTTCAGATGAAGATGATGTTGAAATGGAATTAGAGTCTGATGGGCAAAGCGAAACATTTTCCGATCTGGAAGAAATATCACAGGAAGTAGCAGGCATACCTGTTCACAATACTAATGATGAAGAAACACCAGTTGAGTTGAAGCCCGAAGACTTTGCTATTGATAACTTTGTAGTTGTTACATATAATGGACAGAAATATCCTGGCAAAATCGTTAGCTTATCTGGAAATGGACCTACAGTTGGATGCATGGAAAAACGATTCAAGTTTTGGCGCTGGCCAGAAAAACAAGATTGCCTGACTTAGGACTGGGTGGATGTTTGTCAGAACATCAATCCTCCAAAAATAGTTTCAAAGAGGAACCAGTTCCATGTGCCAGAACTGGACAACTAGTATGTATGATGTACTGATTTCTTTAGCCCAACCAATACTAAACATAGATTTTATATGGTTTAAAAGTATGTGACAAAGTTTCTCCAATTCAAGGCAACTTTGGCCCAAACATTCAAAAAATTCAGTATAATATTGCAAAATTATTGAGAGTTCTCAATAGGGTTTTGATTTATTGATATCAAGTTTGCTTATACAGTAAGATACATAGAAAATAAATACAATTAATGTCAAAAGATATGGAGCTGATAAAACCATAACAAAACTTTAGATTTGGGCCAATCTTACCCCAGCTGACGGTATGTATTAAACAGTTTCAAAAGTTTCGTCACTTTCTATGACTTCACTCAAAACTGTAATATCTCATTGAATATTTATTTCATTTAATAAAAGTAAGCCCCATTTGAATCAGTTCACTTTTGCCAACGTAACGCAAGTCGACTAATTTCGTCAACATAAAAATTATGTGCTAGGGATTCGATGAAGTGGACGAAGCCCGTTTTTGCCTGGTCTTGATTGGCGAAGCGTCTACCGGCGAGAAAGTGCTTGAGAAGGTAGTAGTCGATTGGCGGGAGATCTAGGGACTATGGTGGTTGGGGCAGAACTTCGACGCTCAATCCATTCAATTTTTGAATGGTGATTTGTGAAACGTGTTTTTTGCTGGGTTTTCGCCTTTGAGAAGTACCTGGGTGGCTCATCGGTGTCCAACCACTGCCCAACCATCAAAAACCGCCGGAAATGATATCCAGGTCTTCCGCTATCTCACACACCCTTACTGATGAGTCAGTCTTCACTGAGGTCCTAAAATCCTCGTCCTGGATCACCGTAGGTCGACCACTTAGGGGCTCATCTTTGAGGCTGAAATCTCTCGAACGAAATTTCGTAAACACTGTCATTGCCAAATATCTGGTAAATTTTTCAGGCTATTTTGGTAGCGCTTTGATTTAATTTGAATTCATGTAGAAAAATTGACCGGAAAATCTCTTAACGATATCATATGGTAATAGGCTCAAAAGAAGCAAAAAAAACAGTATCAATGTATATATAGAAAAGAATTCTCTATCGATCAGTATACAGGGTATATTTTGACGAGTTAACGCAATCTATATATAGAAAACTGAAAGTAGGGCGATTCTGAAAATTGATAGAATGGATGAAGAACTGATGGAGAATTCAACTGAAATATTCTCGTTGAGGTGACGTTTCGGGTTTCACCGGAAGTGACGTCATCTTTGTTATTTTTAACGGCACACCCTGTATTTCACCTCATTTTTGAATTCTTCCCATGATTTAGATTCTAACCGTTTTCAAATCATTCGAGTTTTTTTAGTAAAAGTGACAGATGAAGCCTCTCGGAACATAATTCATTTTTATGTGAATCAACATTTTTAAAAATATGCAGCTAGTGAATCGTGATAATTGAAGGTTGAACGGATCACGCCTCATTTTCACGTCTTCTGATTAATCCACAGGGTGCGCAAAAATTAGGGTGCTATACGTGAATGGGAAAAATTAAAAATCTCAACTTTTTCAAATGGGAACCCCCATTTTTTTGTTCCATAAAATTTCTTTGTTGCTTAGTTTCCAATGAATATCTCATGAAAAATAATCCTATATTCGAAACAAAAATCATGATTTGAATAAACAACAATTTCAAATTTTTTTTCAATGCTTTTGTCGACCGCTTTTTTTATTGCAACAAATGTTCAAATACATTGCCTCCAACTTCTAAGCATTTTACCCTTCTCCGTATGACGTCTCCTACAGCTCGTCTTATCATGTCCGGTGGAAAAGAGTTGAAAGCTGCTAAAATCTTCTTTTGTTTTTGGCGTGTTGGAATACACCTCGTTTTTTATAAAACCCCAAATAAAAAAATCCATTGGAAATAAATCGGGCGATCGCAGTGGCCATAATTGAGGACCGTCGGTTCCAAACCACTGGTCGTAATAAGTTTCTTCTAAATACATCTTCACCATCTGATGATTATGTGGAGGTGCTCCATCATGTTGATACCAAATTTTTCGATGGTCATCGAGCGTCAGTTTTTTCAAATGATCCGTATCGAGATTTTTTTAAATATCTAGGTATCGTTCACCTGAAAATGCCATTTTGATGCCATTTTCTTGAGTGATGTATTTAATTTTTTAAATCAATGAAACAATACAATTCCAATACTTTTCAACTAACCATTTAAATTTTCGTCATAGAAGTGAAGCACCACTATTGGGTCGTCTTTAACAGCGCAATAAACATTGAAATTGACTTTTTCGAACTGAATGCGGGTTTGTATGGCTCCAGTACTGAGAATTCCGCTTGTTTGAATATCCCATTTTTGGTAAATTTCGTTTCGTCACTCCATATAATATTACTCAAAAAGTGGGCGTTTTCTTGATTTTTCATAATGAAGAACTCCACAAAGTTGATTTTTCTCTCATAATCGGATAGCTTCAGGTTTTGCTAATATTCTTTGCATGGACATTTCATTCAATCCCAAATCTCGTGCTACATCTTTCAAAGATGCTTCTGGAAAAGCAGTGACGTACCCAAGCACTGTAATCGCATTATCTTCATTGTCAACAACCGTTTTAGTTTTGATAATTTTCCTTTCGAATGATCATAAGATTGAAAATTATTCTTCTAATGATATCTGGAAATGATTTCGGTTTTTCTGGACACCTTGTAGCATAAGCATCACATGTTCTTGTTAACACCTTATTGCATTTGCCATAAATCACTAATGAGTTGAAGAAATCGTGATTATTTCATTCGTCACCAAACATTGTGTTGAAAGATGGACAGCAGCCTACTGGAAATATCAACATTTCGGGAAAGTATGTAAATAAAATGGAATATCTTCAAAATTATAAGTTTTGGGTATAGGGAAGTATATCATAACTAGGTCTTATTTTCATAATAAAATTGAATCTTGAGGAAAAAAATTGGCGTTCCCATTTGATTGGACCCTAGTTTTTGTGCACCCTGTGGATTATTCAGTGGTCGTGAAAATGATGCGTGATCCGTTCAACTTTCAATTATCACGATTCACTAGCTGCATATTTTAAAAAATGTTAATTTACATAAAAATGACGTATGTTTGAGAGATTGTAGGGTGTGCCATTAAAAATAACAAAGATGACGTCACTTCCGGTGAAACCCGAAAAGTCACCTCAATGATAATATTTCAGTTAAATTTTCTATTAGTTCTTCACCCATCCTACTAATTTTCAGAAACGCCCTACTCTCAGTTTTCTATATATACCTAGATTGCGTTAACTCGTCATGATATATCCTGTATACACACAGTAGAATGCATATTCATTGAGATATGTTACTACAAAAACACATGACATCGAAACGGACAAAACTGTCGACAATCTAATGATATGAACCTTTTAAGAAATCACCAGGTTGGGTTTGAAAGCAGTTTGTCAACAGGTTTTCGCCGATTCATCAACTACCCACTATTTCATCATTGTATCCCTTGAATTGTGATCATTGAACACATAATTCATTAATTACTATCAGTATATTCATTGTTTTAAAGTGTTCCAATAAAACCATTCTGTTCTATTTCGAACTCTGCGATAGTAGTGATATTATTTCGAATCAATCATCGATTTTTTCAATGCCTTCCCAATTTTATTAGCAACTGAAAACCATATTTTTGCTAATCACAAAGTTTCACCAGTTTTGCCTTCGGCTAGTGCTAATTTTTCAATCAGCTCCAGCCGATTGTATATTGGCATCCACAGGATATCCCAAAAAAATAAAGTAGAAAAGCCTCTCGATTGGTGTTATTAAAATAATCAATGATGTTTTCTCTTAATGGAGGGGAATTTCAATCGCACACACTTATAGCTGCCATCGACACAACGGCCATTGTTTAAAGTTTAGAGAAAGTGATGATCTCTACTAACATCAAATGTGAAACATGCTCTCAACATTGTCCGACCGTTCGCCGTTTCTTTCAATGACCCGGATAAGCATCAGAATCAAAAGTTCATAGTTACATAGTTTGTTATATTAGTTACTCTTTGGAGTGTGTATAATTCGCTACCCAGAAAAGGATTAGAATAACGCGTTACTATTAAAAAAAATAAAAGAATTTTACTTGATACTGATGCCACTATACAAAAAATGCAATCCACCCTTATATGCAAATCTTAAAACAAATCCGGCTACAAGAACCCTAGCTCAAAGATGCTATACTTACCTTGCAGCAAGATTATTCAATACCCTGTCAACTGATATTAAATATGGAATCAATAGCACAAAAGTATTCAAGACCAAAGTAAAAAACTAGTTGCTTCATTCAAATAGCATGGATATTCGTAGTTTGATTGATCTGAATAATAGTTGAGTTGAAAGAGTGTTACCTATTTTGTCAGTAAAAATATGTGGTTCTAGGGGACATCAAAATAATTTAATATTCTTATCATTTCTCATCTCTAATCATTTTTTCATTGTTTTTATCTTATCATGCTTTATAATATACAGGGTGTAACTAAATAAGTGTAAAACATTTAAGGAGGTGATTCCTCATCGAAAAAAAGATAGGATCTTTCATATAAAGAAACTTCATTGGAGCATGCCTTGTTAAGATACAGCCCCTTAAACGGGGTACATAAAATTTGTATAACAATTTTTTTCACAAGCATTAAAAAAGTTACAATATTGAAATTAACCTGACGTCTTGTACTACCAAAAAGAAACTCAGCCAGAAATTTATTTGGTTTACCCCATGGTTGTAAGGGGTGGAAAATGCAACCCCTTAAAATTTATTTCCAATGTAACTTTTTGTCTTATTATTTGTTTACCTTTTAAAAATTCATTTCCGATAGCCTGTTTCATTCTAAAAAAATGTCTCTTGGGTTTTTTGCCCAAAATAAACCAGTTCGCAGCAAAAAATTATTTTACGAATAACTACAGAGATACATCGTCATAAATGCGAAAATACGAAACTAATCTATCTAGTATTATTATTACTACTACTACTACTATTATATTATTATTATTATTAGTATATTAGCGATAGTGACAATTAAATTGGTATGATGCTGTCAGTTTGTGAATTTTCGAAATTAAATTAATACTAATTGTGTGTTGTTGTTCTGTTCTTAATTTGTTACTTTAATAATTCACTTGTTATTAAAATGGCATACACAAATGAGGAAATGGCTGATATGCATTACGTTTACGGTCTGTCGCAGGGGAATGGGTTAGAAGCCTCTAGAAAATATGCTGAAATATATCCTCAACGGCAGCATCCTTCACATAGAATATTTGCTCGACTTCATCAACGATTACGAGAATATGGATCATTCGACAAAAGAACGCAGGATTGTGGTCGCCATCGAGAAGTACAAACACCACAGCTTGAGGAAGCAGTACTTAATTTGATTGAAGAACAATCTACTGCCATTACTAAAAATATTGCTTTCCAGCTAAATGTTGATCATATGACGGTATTTTGAATTTTAAAGGAACAACTCTCATACCCTTTCCATCTGCAACGAGTACAGGCACTGTTACCGCGAGACTTTTGCAATTGGATTTTGCAATTGGATGCTGGAAATGATTAGAAGAAATTGTGACTTTATGAAGACGATAGAATCCACAGAGGAATGTAGTTTTTCTCGGGACAAGATTATTAATTTTCATAATTACCACATATGGGATGATGAAAACCCTCACGATATTGTCGAAACTAACCATCAAGAACAGTTTTCTCTCAACGTGTGGCTCGGAGTTATTGGGGATGATTTAATTGGGCTTCATTTTCTACCTCCTTGATTAAATGGTGAGGCATACGTTCTGCTGGAGTAAGTTCCTTTGGGCGTCAGAAGGGCTATGTTATTCACACATGATGGGGCTCCCACCCATTTTAGTCAAGTAGCACGTCAGCATTGAACTGAAACATTTGCAATAGATTTCTCTATTTGGGGCCATTTACAGCATTTGGTTTATCGTACTCCTGTTCGCGATGTAGAGGACTCAAGAAACCGCATCATCGATGCGTGCAGGGTAATCAGAGAGACTCCAGGAATATTTGAGCGAATACTTGGCTCAATGCGCCGACGTCTAGACGCATGCGTAATGTCTGAAGGTAGACATATTGAACATTTACTATAATTTCTACATGTTGTGTTTTGTTATTAATAAATTAGTTTTGGTATCACCCTTTAATCGTTTAATGCAGGTACTACTACAAAATAACAACAAATCCAGTTCGCATTTATGACGATGTATCTCTGTAGTTGTTCGCAAAATAATTTTTTGCTACGAACTGATTTATTTTGGGCAAAAAACCCAAGAGACATTTTTTGTTTAGAATGAAACAGGCTATCGGAAAAGAAATTTTCAAATGGTAAACAAATAATAAGACAAATAGTTATATTGGAAATACATTTTGGGGGTTGCGTTTTCCACCCCTTACAACCATGGGGTAAACCAAATAAATTACTGGCCAAGTGTCTTTTTGGTAGTACAGAACGTCAGGTTAATTTCAATATCGTAACTTTCTCAGTGCTTGTAAAAAAATTGTTATACACATTTTATGTACCCCCTATAAGGGGTTGTATCTTAACAAGGGATGCTCCAATGAAGTTTTTTTATATGAAAGATCCTATCGTTTTTTCGATGAGGAATCACCTCCTTAAATGTTTTACACTCATTCAGTTACACCCTGTATATATAGGTATAGGATTGAAATTCTAAGCTCTTAGGTATAAATTGTAAATGGGTGTAAATGATATAAAATATTTTCTTTTTTTGAGAAAAACTGATTTTTTTATTCTTTTCTTTTTTCTTCATAGAGATACATTCATTGTAATTTTTGAATAGAAACACTATGTACCTATATATGTGTGTGTATGTATATGTATACATATCTATTCATGTGTATAGATAAAACAAATTTTAGTTACATTAATGTATTACATAAGTTTCCGGTATATTAACACATATAGAGATCATAAAATGGAATACTAGATAAATGAAACCACACACACAATTTATGATTTTTGTGGGTAAGTTGTGTATTCTACACCAACATTGTATGTAAGTTTAGTAATATCTATATGTTTATTTTTTCAGTGTGAATAAACATTATTGTTATTATTTTATGGGGTAGTTTGCTCTTGTGAGTTTTGAAGATATTTTGCTGACTTCCTTTCGAAATATTCAGATCAAAGTTCGTAATTTCATCTTTCTTGGTATCTTATTATTACCACAAATGACAAAAGTGGAAACTACTCCTATTGGGGGGTAGTCTAATTATGTAATTTTTTATATCATTCTGACCAATGTTCCCATTGTCAAAATTGAATCTACCCCTATCGGGAATGGTTCACCTTGTCATCAGAATATTTCGACCCAACTTCATAATTTCAATTCTACTGATATTATCTTTGTCACCAGAGAAAAAATTGGAACTATCCTTTTAGGCAGTGATAGCAAGTATACGTTTATGACAAGGTTATGTAATAGTATTCCACCATTGTCTAAGGATTTATGCACTTTGATGTTCTCTTACGACAAGGATAGCTTTAAAAATAGCCCATTTGAACAAAGCACCATCTAAGTTCGAAAAAGTGTTTCACCAACATCATTAAACTGAAAACTTTTATAAATGGAACGTAAGTGTTGCTATTATCCTATAGATGGCGCGATATGTCATAATAATTTATGTTTCAAATGCAGCAACCTAACACAATATTTAATTTATTGGAATATTGTGTTGTGGTGAGTATTATTGGTGGTAAAACTCTAGTTATATTTCCTTTCAGGAATCGCCAATAGAACTCCATTTTGTGCATCATCCATTTTGTGCATTTAGAAACTTGCGTTTCTAACAACTCAACCATGCCACACAGCCCCCTACGGCTCTGAGGAATGATTGATTCTCTACAGCCCCCTACGACTCTAAAGATTGTTTCAGTCTAACAAAATTTTAATGACTTTTCCAAAATAACTTCTAACAGTCTTCTTCGCCAAATTTTGGAATACTTCGACATTTTCTTTCGATACATTTCAATCTCTGTAATGCTTGTATTTTAGTTTCAGGAATAACGACATGATCTTGAGTGCTCTTACATTTTCTCGACTCGGTCTATCTGGTGTGAGCAGTTCTCCGAAGCTTCAGTAAAAAATGACTTTCTTACCATTTCTTGCAAATTTTCATCTCGATCTGATTCGCAAATATGCAATATGATATTTTTCAGCCATTGGAGCCTCAGAATTGCTCACACCATGAACAGCCCATCCTAATTTGCATTTACTTGCCCAAGGAGAATTTTCTGGATCACACCGTATCTGCCGAGCAACGATAAGATCGATGTTGTCCTGTCCAATCAGGAGAACAGGTTTTTCATTGCAAATATCTTTTATTGTTAGATTTCTCAAATGCGGAAATTTTGACATTTCTGTCATCTTGACGTTTTGTGAAGGCAGCGACAGATTGTTTACTACTCTAACTATGAAAATATTTTTCTGGTCATCGCTCTTTGATATTTTCAGTTACATCCTCTTCACCTTCTGTGAATAGCTTGTACTACCAATAAACATTTTTCTGATTCAGAGTACAAGCATCATATGCCACTGTCAACATTTTAAGTGTTTTTGAGCAATTAATTCAGTTTTGTACACCAAATTTTTTGCAAATTCTTCGATACATTTCTTTCTATAGCGGAAAATCGCCGAATAAGCAAAACACCTCTAATTTTAATACCTCGCACTAACAAACTCACAAAGTGAGTTTGTTAGTGCGAGGGAAAACTACCTGTGTTCGAAAAGTGTTACACAATCCATTGATTCATTGTCTTCTTTTGACGGGTAATACCAGTTAAACTTCCGCATTCATCCCAAAAACAAAACAGGTTCACATAATAACATTCTTATGAGGTCACGACAAGACTGGTAAATATTATGTGGATTGATTACATCACATCCACAGGTTGTAGAAGGCGTGGTGTGTTTATACATTGTTTTCCTGAAAGGACCGTCTATTCTTTCATGCAAGAAAGAAGGCCGATACTTTGTTGCCATTCCTCACTTCAGGATTGAATGGAACAGAACCGAGATTAACGGGCAAACAACTGCACTGTAATCTGGGACAAATGGAAATGAAAACAAAATTTTAAATGTTTTTAAATGATACTTGTTCGATTGATGACCTATTTTTTTTGTAGAAATTCATATTGAATATAGGATAGAGAAAATAACGTTTGTCTAATTTCCACTAAGATTTTTATTTGTTACAACCGGTTTCGGTTTATTGAACCATTCTCAGGTAAACTGACGCAGTTTGACAAACAAATCCTTGAATATAGGATGATATGTAACAAAAATTATCAAATCCAGAATAATAACAGATTATATGTTATATAGATCTAAAAAAAAGACTAAAGAATAATCCACGCGACTTCTGGAATTACATAAATTCATAAGAAATTCATAAAAAAATAAGTCTCTCATTCCGGGTCAAATGGCTTATAATAATCAAACATATGGATCAGCACACTCTTTTGTGAATGCATTTGCAACACACTTCAGAGGTGTACTATATAGTCAAGATGACAATCATCAGTACTTGAAACTTAACAACAATTACAATTCAACAAATTATTGAAATACGTTGTCATGTGGTCCTGATGGAATTTCAGCAATGACAATTAAATTATTAATAAGTAGCATTTCGGTGCCGCTAGAGATTATATATAACTCCAATATAAAAAATCGCCATTTTTTTAAAATATGGAAATTGTCAAAAGTTTGCCCTGTATTCAAATACGGAAAGGTAACAAATGTTGAAAATTACAGGCCAATTACATTATTATCAGTTTTTTTCCAAAATACTAGAAATTATACAGACATGATTTATAACCATATGTCCGTTCCTCGCTGTCAATTTATCAATATGGCTTTATCAAGGCTCGTTGTACTGAAACTAATGTCTGTGTTTTCACTCAATTTGTCTCTGATGTACTTGATGATAAGCGTCAAGTTGACGTCCTCTATACGGACTTCAGCAAGGCGTTTGATCGAGTGTCACATCAACAGTTGCTAAGAAACTGTCAAATTTTGGCAAATCATCTAATATTCCGTTGCTTCTGAAATAATATCTATCCGACCGACGTAGTTATGTTGAATGTGATGGTATAAAATCCTCCTGCTTTGTAGCGAGTTCAGGTGTTCCACAAGGGTCTAATCTTGGACCGTTATTATTTATACTGTTTATAAATGACATTGCCCATGATATCTCTCTCATAAATTGCTATTTGCAGATGACATGAAAATATATCGTGAAATCCAAGATGAAGCAGACTGTTTCACATTGCAGGAGGACATAAATTCTTTGACTAATTGGTGTATTCTTGATGAATTGTACTTAAACACAAATGAATGTGAAATAATGACATTCCCACATGAAATATTACCGGTAACATTCAACTATGTACAAGATGGTGAGAGTTTAACGTGAATCACGGAATCAAACGATCTTGGGGTTTTGTTTGATCAAAAACTCACGTTTTCCAATCATTTTCAGAATGTAATATCAACTTCAATGAGAAGTCTGGGTTTCTTGATACGCAACTGCAAGGAATTTAAGACCTTTCATTCTATGAAAACAGTTTACTTACACTGATCAGGAGTAAATTAGAGTACTTCCGTGTCGTTTGGAATCCGTCCCACATGAAACATTTATCTAGTTTAGAAAATGTTCAAAAAATTTTTTGAAATATGCATATTTCAAACAACATCGCTTATAGACTATACTCATTGTAGAACGAGTTCCAAATGATTTTCCTAAAAAAATTCAGGCAAAGCCGAGATATGTGTTTTGCATATAGAATAATACATGGACAGATATATTCTTCGCCTCTATTATCTCAAATGTTATTCAGTGTACCGCGTATTTCATTTAGATTCTGTAGCACATTCAATATCCCGATTTCCAATACACTGCATCATTTTCATTCTCCCATAACTACTATATCTAGAAGTGTTATTTAATGTTCCTAGTGTATATTTTTTTTATAACGTTCAAACAATTCAAAAAAGAGATTCTTCGTCTCATTCAAAATCGATCTATGTATAATTATTATATTTCTAATTATATACACCAGTAAATGGGTTTTTTGGCCTGCTGGATGTATTGAGTAAATAAATCAATAAATATAGTCATAAATAAATAAATATAGTTGGTTAATCAAACCTGTACTTGAAATAACAAAAATGTTACCTAAATCATGAATACCTTATTTGAGATATCCAAACAATAATTATCCAAATCCCATGACATATCAAAATTACTGAATATTGATCCAAAATTCTAGTTCGTCATTGAGGGTTTTGAAATTGGGGTGTTTATTCAATTTATTTATTTCCAATGCTTCTAATGAATTCATTTCCCTTCCTTCACTACACGCACGTATGAAAAATATTCATGTTTTCTCAATTTGTTGTGTGATTTGTCTCTTGTAAATGTCAATATATAGCTGATTTGAATTGAAGGGGTTATATTTTTAGAAGTGAAGTGAATTTGGGGAAAGAAAGTTTTTGGCTTTCTACTACTCCATCTTGATACAAAAAAAGGGATGAGGGATTCTTCCAAAAAAAGGAAGGAAGTAATCAATTTGAAAATAACGGACGCCTAGCAGATGTTTCACATCTGCTAGCAGATGTTTCATATCTGCTAGGCGTCCCGTGACGGTTAACAATTTTTTTAGCCTACGATCTTTCAACTAAAAATCTGTATTTATAAGACAGGTTGAAGAGCATAAAAACACTGGTATAAGTTCGTTGGCATATTTTGGACTACGATTGCAGCTATTTTATCAGGTCTGAAAACTTCGTCATCAATGAGTTGTTTCAGTATTCGTTTGATAAGAAGTTATTGAATATTGTGGATTTTCTACTATTCGAGAGGAAGTTGGAATAAAATTTAAGAAAGGGGGTTCCTCTACGGTTTCATCAGAACCGTTGAAACCTCAGGAGGAGCACATAGGTTGAGAATAAAGTTTAAACAAATATTTAGAGTTCATTGTTGTAATTCTTTATTTTAAGAATATTTTTCACAAAGCGGCAACGCTGCAATCCGTTTAAATCATCGTGAAGTAAGCATCTTAACGCAGCTCTACGCATGACGTTAGAAATGTTTTCGATGCTTTCAGCACTTTCAGTTAGTTTACTTTTATCGCATGGATTGATTGTAACGGTATCACAGGATAACTTGCATCTAAAACAAAAAATCGGTCGGCGTGAGACTCATAATTGTCACAACCACGATTGTTTTGCTGGACGTAGTAGAAACGTTGTTAAAAACATTCGGGGATCACCCCATTTCTACGTATTTGATTCCCTTTTCGATTTTTGTAAATTAGTGCACTGGAAATCTTGGAATATATTTTGCTGCACAAATTTTTCTTCAAGGTGAGTTATATAAAGTATTCAAAAAAAAAACAGAGTTGCGGCTCTAGAATTTCAATAACTCGATGGAAAATAAGATTCCTACAAATTTCTATTTATCAAGAACCCTTTGACAAATCTGTTCACGTTGGACTCATTAGTCTAATCAACAAGTGCAAAAACATGAAAAATAGAGGTAAAGGTCCTAAAAATATAAGCGATAGCTCATTCGATTCGGAATCACCTCTAGAAAAATGTTTTTGAAGGATTTTGGTGCAGGTAAAAAATTGCAATTGTTATTAACAAAATAAGATTTACAAAAAATGGTATTTAGTTTTTCGTTAATAACTCAAAAAATATCAATACTTGAGCAATTTTGAAAAAAGCTCGTTGAAGAGGAGGAAATTTCTGATAAAAAAGTCCCCTGAGTCCCGAAACTCTATCTCCATTATTTATAATTTTAATTTGACATTATTAAAAGAAATGAATCGAATCTCGTAGAAAAAAAGTTTTATCACCATTTTTCAAAAAGTTATTCAATTGTTAACTAACAATTTTTTTCCCAATCTCCGTTGGCATAAATAATGGAATAAAAGGTATAAATAATTAACCTATAAATTTTAAACTTCGTGGAGCCCCTTATATATATATATATATATATATATATATATATATATATATATATATATATATATACATATATATATATATACATATATATATATATATATATATATATATATATATATATATATATATATATATATATATATATATATATATATATATATATATATATACTTCATACGATACTGCGATAAAAGTTCATAAAAATTTATTATATGGTAATTATGATTTTTTATAACTATTGCAAAATGAAATATCTGAAAATTGTTGATTTTTTTTTCAACTAATATTTAGCTATGTTTGTTTTCACTTATTTCGTACAACACTTTCATCTGAACTTCTCTACCTGCGTCTTGGTAGTGTTTATATATGGCATTTGAAGTCTCTGTAAATCGGAAGTCTCTGGAAGTTTCTCGAAGCGACGCGACATCTAGAACAGTCGCGAAGCGCAAGTCGAGTTGAGCGCGACCTTGGCCAAGTCACAATCGACTGACGACGACCAGCGGCGGCCGGCTTTATTTTGTTCAGGGGACGATTTACAACAATATGAAGCCAAGAATATTATTTACTGAATAAAAATATTTGTTATATTGAAGTTGATGAATGGGTTCATTGAGTATTTCTTTTCTTTTGGTAACCGCCCTTTTCTACTAAAGGGACAGTGACATTTGAAAAAACAACCCTATTTCCGAACATTTCAAGTTTTTCAATTGATGAAACGGTTCATTTCGAGATTCAGTTCAAATAGAGCATTTTTTATAAATAAGTTTCATTTGGTCCAAAAACAGTGACATAAGCTTTTACAGTTGAAATTTTTGTTGCGTATAGACTTTGCAACGGTATTTTTCATTAAAATTTCTGGATCAGTCATCGAAGAGAAATATTCTTCTCTATTCATAAGAAGTTCGATGAATCTAACTATAGGTGTATTCGTTTCGGATAAATATTCGTTTTGGATTGTTTTTCGAAAGCAGCAAATGATAGAGTAGATTCCAAGAAATCGGTTTCTTCCACAGATTCGACAACAGTTATATACTCATTCGTTTACGAGTATATATGGAAGAAAAAAATGGGTCTTGCCCATTTCTTTTGCAAAAGTTCCAAAGCAGTGATCAGTACTTCATAATACTGTGGAAAAGTTAAGAAAACATGTCAAAGTATTCCCATTTTTTCCATTTGTATTGTTTGAATTGTATTTCAAAATCAGCTATCAGCTTATTTCGAAATACGATTCTGTCAGTTTTATGAAATTTTCAGTGCTTTATTTTTCATAGGAATGAAATTAAAGTCAATCAATAACCAATTTGAAAATATTATATGCTATGAAAATTATGTCACTGTCAGAGATATTTTATTTTCAATTATTTAAAAAAAATATTCATGTAGTGAAATATAGGTTATGTTTTTCAACTAAATACAAACTCGATACAGTGAAAACATCATTATTATTATGTCAACAATATACTGGTTTTTCTTCGAACTGAAGTTAAAATAAGTTTCTTCAAGGTTTTTCCGTGGAAAAACAAATGGGAATTCCAACAAAGTGTGTTTATCACTTAATACTTCCACCTCCTACGATTAATGTAAACGATTTGGTATCTTATATGTAATGTAATCTATTTTGCGATAATGACAACATAAACGCTCTTTGAAATAACAGAAAAGGAAAAGCTACTTAGGTACCTATTGTTTGACCAGATATCTGATCGTCATACAGAATTCAGTTGGAGGCTTGACTTCAATTCCAGGAAAATAATAATCAGTAAACTTGACTATAGTTTGCAAAAACCAATCCTTTATTTACACTTTCAGGTTTTGTGGCATATTTCGAGAAATACTATACCCACAATTTCATCATCTTGACTCAGTGACTAATACTGAATCTATTCAATATTTTCAATATTTATCTTTGGATTTTCATGGAATTATTTTCCAGCAACTTGACTGCATATATATGCCCAAAGATTAAGTGAAAAACACCTTATCCCTTGCCTCTTATGTGGATCTACGATTATGTAGGTACGTGTGGCAGATCCCCGATGCAAAGACAACAACTAAGCCAGCTAATGTCGCGCAGAAAGTTGAAGTGAAACCATCAGGCACCTGTACAACGTCTTCCATTTGGAAGATTCGTTGCAAGTTACTTCCTGTGTAGGAAAAGCTAAATCACATCACATTACATGGACAATAGGTTCATGCTCCGTAATCCAAAGGATGAGATACCACTGGAGTCCCAAGAAGTGTACAGAGTACCATGCCAAGACTGTGACAAGACTTACATCGGCCAAACCAACAGGCGAATAAACATACGGAAAGATGAACACAAACTAGCAGTGGCACGTATTGGCTGCACGACACAACATCAATTTCGAGAACATGGAAATACCAGCAATAAAAACTTTTATTCTCGAACAATCAAAGAGGCTATCCGAATTGAAAAACGACCCAGCAATATAGCAATATGAACAAGAGAGATGATGCGCAAAGATAACCAACAACTTGGAGACCCTTTTCATCTAATAATGACGTTAATCATATCGATACTTTTGACAGTTTTCATTGGATTCAGCATCCCTTTATAATTTTCAAATGCCTCGTCCCTGTCCTTTAGAAGAAAAAAACGCAGCAATTTTAATTTTACGCTAATGCTAGGCGTGATTACCATGAAGCAGAAAGAATGTTTAATGGGCTCTTCCCAAATAATCCAATATCTGGTACACTAAATTTCAAAGGATTGGGAAAAAGGATCTGGAAGAAAATCTATTTCAGAAGAACAGCAATTTGACGTTCTGGCAGCTGTTGTTAATAATGAGCAACAAACAATGAAAACGGTAGCCTTGGATTATGGCGTATCTACGACCACTGTGAAAAAATATCTTGAAAAACACAAATTTCACCCATATAAATTAAAAATTCTGCATCAATTAACAGAAGACAACCCGGATGAAGACTACAGTTTTGTGAGTTCTTGTCTGACCGCATAACCCAAACTCTATTTGTTTTAGTTATGAAAGTACGTTTTTTCTCAATGGAACAGTAAACAGAATGTGTGTTATTGGTCCGACATAAATCCTCAATTTTTTCGATAGGATCATACTCAAACTCCAGAGGAGATCAACGTATGGGCTGATATTTTGGGTGAACATATCATAGTTCCAATATTCATGGCAGAAAATGTAACTGGGCATCTGTATTTAAATATGATTCAAAATCAGATCCATCACAGTATTCAAGAAGTTAGCTGGGGCAAACCCAAATGAATTTACCATGGATGTTACTTTTCAACAAGATGGTACATCCCCTCAATAATATAGACCCGTCCGAGATTGACTCAACGAGAATTTTCTTGGACGGTGGATACGCCCACGTGGCCCATTGAATGGCCAGCTAGGTCACCTGATATGACACCTATGGACTTTTTTTGTGTGGGTGGCAAATTTCAAACGCTTGTCAGTTTGGAACGGCTTTCCACAAACACAGCGGATAAAGACTCGGAAGGTCTTCAGAACCAGGAGCCACGTGACCCCCAAGTTGATGGTACCCTCTTGACACTAGTCCACGTGACCACAATCATTGCAATTTCATCTGTTTCATGTGTCAAGTATATTCCAATGGCACTACTTTCGAACCAGAACCACCAGGATTTGAACATCCGGACGAATGAAGGGCAGGTGTTTCTTGATTTCACTTCATCCATTGACTAACTTGTTTCTCCGCTAATCTCGAAATCACGCACCTACAATGTAAATAAATAACAGATTTCAATTATTCAATTCGACTTTCACTTTACTGGTAATTTTTATATTAACAGTTCCTCTGTAGTGACAGTGAATCTGGCAACCTCGTCGAATAGTGACCTGAATCGGTATTCTATCTACCTTCCGTCTTTATCTATTACATTCGGCATTGTTTAGCAGTGTTGCCAACCGTAACGGAATTTCAGTCTCCCTGGCGGCTTAGCGAATTTAGCAGAAAATTCAATAACAACTTTGATAAAAATTTTGGGATGGTACATTATTATCAAGAATAAATAATGTGTTCATTCATACACTTGAGAAAGCTACTGTGCTAGCGAAACATGTTGTGATTATATTTTTTCTAATAAAGTTTGTCGAGATCAAATCGAGAGGTGTAGTTTTTGAAATTACTATGGATCTTCATCAAGTAACGGCCGAATCAATCAGAAAAGTAAAAATTTCAAGTCAAGTTAATTCAGGACGTTTCGATTGTTAGTATCCACAATCGTCTTCGGGTGATAACTGGACTTATTTCTCCAAGATCTGACGATAGGTCATTCCAGTGCTTTCATCTATCCCCTCTTTCCTCTTTCCGCTTCATCGATTTTAGCGGGATGTGACTGTTAGGCGGGATTTGATCTTGTTCCGATTGATTATAGGTTTCCGTATGTTGCGTATCTCTACGCAAGCTTGGCTAAATGCGTTGTTGGACAACATATATGCAGCTTCTTTGAATTTTCTCCTAAACCAGTGTTTCTCTTTGTGGATGATTTCAGCTTGAGCCCACTTGATATTATGTTGATGAGTCCAAACATGCTCTGCTATTCCGGATTTGCTGGTTTCTTCTCGCTGTGTGTGTTTCTTGTTCTCAGCAATGCGAACTTTCAATTGCCTCTTAGTTTCCCCGATGTATGATTCTCCTCACTCGCAGGGTATCCGGTAAATGCAATTCTTGGAATCGCAGTCCGCGTTTGGTGGCCTGGTTTTTGTGAGGCTGCTACGGATAGTGTTCCCAAATCTGAAACAGGTCCTGATGTTATACTTGGACCCAATCCTTCTTATCCTTTCCGATACTCCTCTGATGTAGGGGACTACAAGTACTGGTTGTGGCGGCTTCTCTTCCTTGTGAAGCTATTGCTCTCTTCCAGCCAAAGTCTGTTCACCATCACTTTGGAGTAACCATTCCATTGAAGGTCATTTTTGATGATTCCTAGCTCTCGAATATCCTATAAATAGTTAGATCTCGTTATTACCTGAAGACTATTGTGGATACTAACAATCGAAACGTCGTGAAGTAACTTGGCTTGGAATCTTTTAATTTTTAATTTTCATCTCGTTTCAATTTTTTGATTGTTGCTTGTTTTATTCCATGGTAATTTCAGTTTTTTGATTAATATAATTGTTATTTTTCAGCTGATTTCATTATATCATAATAGACAATGGAAGTCCGAAATAATGAACTGTTTTTTTAATTATCATATTAAATTTACAATGGAATAGTTATTGAAATCATTTATTTTTGTTGAGATAGGTAGTATGGTATGTGTTTATTTTTCCGAAGAAAGTTAGTAGTATTGTTCATTTTTTAAAAGAAATTTAATATTTTGTTGAAAACTGTTTTAATATTGCAGCAGTTTATTGCAATCACTCGCTCAATAGTCAAACGAATATAAAAGCACGATTTGTATGTTCAGTTTGAATAAGGTGTGAAGTTGAAACTACGGATTTGGCATGAAAAGTGTGTTTTGATTCTCAGTTTGCTCTGTATTAAATCGTTTAAAATCAGTGGAGCTTGAACACATTTTAGGTAGACGCTTGTGATATTGAGGCTATTTTATGATTGTGTATTTCGATCACGGACCTTTTTATAGGGAAATGACTCAAGAGAACAAAAACAATTTTTGACTTGTTACATCATGAGGGTCTGGTAGATAAACATGAATAAAAGAGAACAAAGATGAATAGATCTCAACCTCAAGTTTTAAGGGGAAAATTAAAACTACCAAATATTTTCGAAACCATATTCAAGTGATATTTGATAAGCCGTGACAGTTGATAAAAGTTCATATTTTTCAATGGAAAGTTTATTTTCAACTTCGACATTGGCGTATACCTAGGTACGGAAATTGACTTCGATATTTTTGAAGTAAAAAATAATACGCCTATGTAAATTTATTTTAGAACTTCTCGTTCAATTTGGAAAAAAAAGTTCTCTTTTGGTTTTTCCTACAGTATAAAGTTTTCAAACAATAAATAAAAACCTATTGTCCAAGAAATTATTGAAAAATTTAATTGTATTGATTTCGATCATACTTGGATATTTACCGATGCGTTAAATGTTTGTTTCCGAATGAATATCACTTTCGAATCCCATGCTCAATTTCAAACAAGAAATCTCTCTTTTGAGTTTTTTCTTAGACGCGCTATTTTTGAGTAAAACGTTATATGATGGAATTGGCCTATGAGAATCCATAAGGTTTTCAAGTAACACGTTTTTGTGAGATTTTCATTGCACAGTTTACAAAACAGCAAGATCGAATTCAATACAAAAACATTTTTCTAAAAGTTTTCAGATGATACAAGGATTTTTAACGCGAAAACGACGTATCGTAGAAATGAAACGTTTTTATCCCAAATCAGTTGAACAGTGCGAAAATAAATTTTATATGACAAAAATTCATAGGCGTATCATTTTTTTTTTCAAAAAAATTGATGTCAATTCTAGTACCCGCGCAACTGTTTCAAGTGGAATTTCTTTTTATTGAAAAATAAAAATTTGTACTAACTGTCACTACTTACCAAATAACACTGAAATATCTCAACTATTGAATAATTTCCATCTTTTTCTTTAAACTCCAATCCCTCATATTTTCGTGTTTATATAACAACCTATAATTATTTTTTCATGCAGATTCATACCCTTGAATAATCGCAAGGAACACCTGGTATAGGTCAATTAGTGGATATAACACTAGAAAAGTTTTGCATTGTACATGCGCGGTTTTAATTATACCGTAGCGGAATTTTTGTCTCCATAGCGGTTTTTTCTTTCCTTGCGTAGCGACTTACGCCTCCAATTTGGCAACAGCGCTGTTCAGAAGTGCTCAGTTCCAGTAATCTTTCCTTAGATTGCGGTTTGCTTAGAAGGATTGTGTAGAATGTTACTACTTGTGTTGTCATCACTAAAAAACAAAAAGACTCAGTGTGTTGTGAACTAGTGCAGGATTTGATCGCTATTTTAAATTAATTCCATCTGTTTTTACAACTTTGAAGGTAAGAGAAACTAGTGTGTTTTTACGATGGTTTTTTACATCTGATCCTAGTTAACCAGTCAAATACTTCATCAACAAAAATCTAGTTGATTTCTGAACTTACATAACATTGTTTTACTTATAAACTTCATATGATGCATTCAAAACATGCCATGTTTTGGCAACAAGTTTGTCAGCTTCTATACGTAACAGTATGATTTGTTATTGGGCGGTATACCTATTTGTAGGTATATTGAGTTATTTCAATTAGACTGCCAGACGCCTACTTTGGATGCGGGATTTTTGATTTATAATTCGACTTGTCATTTTCTGTTTTCATCCGAAAGGCTTGAATCGTGCTGTCATCGCTCGCGAATAATGACGTAAGTTTGTGGGTGGTGGTTAATAATACTAATTAAAATCTTGACGGAGTTGCCACATCCTTTGATAAAGGAGTTTCTAAAATATTTGTTGGGATTCACGTAGGACGATTGTTAAAAATGCGACTAAAAATAGTTGTGAATGAAATTATTATAATTACTGTTCATGCTTCAGTACAGTATTCAACCTAAAGACAGATATCTTCAATAATTCATCTTAAAAAATGATTTACCATTCGTGATGTTACGAAAACAACATGAAACGCACCTGTAGATTATATTTCCCAATTATCAAATATTCAACTAATACCAATTTCACTGATATATTATCAGAGGTGAAAGTCATGTTTTGATTGTTTTTGTTTACTCAGAAGAAAGAATAAAAAAATCCAGACAAGAAGGTTCAACGCTGGTGTTAGCAATTTACAGATCTTGAAACTCCAACCTCAAAGACGAAACGAAGGACATATTTCATATGAATAATTCATTATTCTCAATTGATTTGATTGCCGTTTATATAACATTGCCAGATCCAGAAAGGTTGGTGGATGCTTCAAGTTCAAAGAAAATTCTGAAAGTAATTTCTTCGATTGACGACTTGTTTATTTTGTGGAAATTCATGTTCACTGAGGATGAAAATGGTGTATCTAATAGTCGAAACCGGTCAACAATAAAGAAATATAGTGGAAAATAGACAAAAGTGTGTTTTTGTAGTGTATCCTCTGAAAGTAATCACGACATAAACGTGAAGATCAAGTTCTTTTATCGTTGCCGACTGAAATTTTGAGATCATAACTAGTATTGAATTCAGCCAAAAGATCTGTTATTTAGTATGGAATCCATATGTAATCTCGAACTAGATGTAGAGATTCAAAAAGCATTGAACAGAAAGAATACTGGGAATCTGATGACTTGCCTAGGAACCTTCAAGGCAATAACTGTTATTCCAGGACCGGGAAAACTGTTTCAAAACAACATAAATCGACTCAGATTGAAAATAGGGCATACCTAACAATATAATGGGAACTGCAGGCCAGTAACACAACTTGAAATCCTGGCTTGGTTATGGATACTGACATACGCCAGTATCAGTATACTACCTGGGCTGAAAAGTTTCGGGTCTAACACGTAGATGGCGCTAGTCTTGTTGCATTCACCGCTTTTCCAGTTAGTACTAACCTTCAGAAGAAAGTTGTTGTACCTTTATGATATTCTACCCATAAGTTTGTGAGTTATTGTGTTAAGAGAGACACTACTTTCGTTATTTTCAAAATACTGGATAAAAAAAAATCGTGTTTTGATTTCACACTGCTTCTTGATGGGAAAAAACCTTTCAAGCGTAAGTTAGCTGACATTGTAAAAATGTCAAATGAACGTGTTGGTTTTATATTGTATGAGCATTCGACTATGAGTGTCGCGCGAGCTCACTGTTGACCAAAAACAAGAACGTCTAGTTGAGAAAATAATAAAGAAGCGACTGAATTCATTTCTGATTCACAGGTGGGATTCAAAGAAGGAAAATCAACTCAGGGTGCTATAAAAAAAATTACAGTTCGAATATACAAGGCTGTAAAAAACCATCGGAGTATTCATAGATTTGGCAAAAGCCTTCTTCGATACTGTTGATCACTCCATTCTATTGCAAACTTTAGAGGATATGGGTATTAGAGGTACAGTATACAATCTTATGAAATCATATTTAACTGGAAGAAAACAACAAGTGCGAATTCAAAACCACATTAGCAAGGAACAAATGATTACATGTGGTGTACTACTAGGTACCGTGTTAGGGCCCCTAGTCTGAATAATCTATTCATCACAGGAGCTGAATGTGAAATAATAAGTTTTGCGGACGACACTGTCCTGTTCTATGAAAGTGACACTTGACAGGAATTAAAACATGAAATCCAAAATGACTTTTCCAAGAAAATAAAATGGCTGAATTATAGATTGCTGTCAATTAATTTCGGAAAAACCATTTACTTACCTTTCAGCAGCAATAAAACTTATTCACCGCACTTCAATCAAATTTCTATCGGTAAAAACTTCACCATTATGTCAGCAGATAAAACTAAGTATCTTGGTATGGAACTCACATATAAATTATCAAGCAAAAAAACTACGATGTATTCTATATAGATTCAGAAGGATAGAAGACATATTTGAAACCAGACAGCTAAAAATTCTTTACCAAAGTTAGATAGAATCTTACCAAAAATATGGAACAGTCGGATGGGGAGGGGTTTCCAAAACCTTTTAAAAGCCACTCTTAGGAATCGTAAAAACGATTCCTAAGAAGGATACTTTTCAAAAACAACAGATACCCGAGTGATGCTCTCTATGAAGAGTCTGAGATTTTTAATATCAGACAAATATTCTTTTACCACATCGCTACAACTCACTTCTTCAATAATACCGAACTTATTGAACCTCATACCTATACTGCGAGACAAAAAAATTGTTATTTAGTAGCTTTTGCTTCGAACTGAGTAGGCCAAAAATGCTATCAATATTTAGCACCAAAAGTATTTAATCTCGTTCCCGAAACACTGCAAAACGAAACGCCAGCATTGAGATTCAAAAAAGATTTAAAACTATTTATAAAACAATCGCCTCGTCATTATATACGGTCAATAATTGAAAATTGAAAGTAAGTTTAGATATTCATAATGTTATCCTAAGTGCACTTAGTACTTGTATATCGCTCTATTCCAGTATTTTGAAATCCTAAAATTTTTTCATAAATATATTGTATGGTAGTCTGCATTAATAATTATACTTATTCAGCTCTCACAATAATTGTGTACTTGATTTTATTGTAAGTGATTTTAGTACCTGTAGTAGGTAGGTAGGTCTAAAATGAGTGGGTCTACCCGACCCTCCACCGCAACCCACAAGGGTTTATTGTGGCTCACACCTATTCACACTCGGTCAACTAACCCATCTTCTTAACGAAGCCGATTAGTTTGTATGGTGAGTGGTCTTTCAGGTCAGATGGTGACAGTACGGATCTGAATCAGGTTCTGGTCCAATGAAGCCGCTTACAGCACCCTCCTTCGTAAGAGAGTCAGCAGCTTCATTGCCTTCCAAGCCAGTATGGCCAGGAACCCATACCAGAGACAATCTGTTGAGTCTTCCTATCGAGGAGAGTCGTTTTTGGCAGTTTTCTACCAATTTAGACGTTGCTCGGTAGGAGCCAAGAGCTTCCAACACCGCTTGACTGCCCGAGAATACTTTTATTGACTTGTGAGTGAGGTTGGATTTATCCAATCTCTCCGCACACAAATCAATAGCGTAAATTTCCGCTTGAAATACAGTCGCATAAGTTCCTACGCAGATAGATAACTCTGCCTGGGTCTGCGACTGAAAACACCTGCACCAGAATCGGAAGCTGTTTTTGATCCTTCTGTGAACCAACAGCTATCTGCTCTTTATATTTCCTTCTCCCGGAGGATCCAGTCCTCTCTACTCGGGAATAGTACTTTATAAGACAGTTCGTAGTTGATAGTTGGAGGCATAAGGTCAGAGGTCATTTACAGAATGCTGTGACTTCCAATTTCAATCAACAGTCTGTTGCACTTTGCATTGAATTGATTTGTGCAATAAGCAATGTGCACAGGTCTGTATGCAGTCCATCTAGCCTCTCTTTACAGAAAAATGTGGACAGGAGGTAGATCTAGAAGGATCTCCATGGCCGCTGACGGTGTGGTACTGATGACACCACTGATGACACCAGACATGCCTGTTTCTGTAAGCCAGAGAGCTTCGCTTGGGCCGTTTTCTGTAAAGCCTTCGGCTACCAAGCAGTTATACCTATAGTACTCTCGAATAATTTGTAAGTACTCATGGTGTATACGCCCACACACAAGCAGTACCAACTGTATATTCTTGTTTATTCACAGTAATGCTGTATTTGTTAAACTATACTCTGTTGAACTATACCCTATTTTTCTTGTGTGAATGAATATTATTATATTATAATTATTCTGAGCAGTGTCAGTGAATTTTTGCGTCGATATGCGACAATGGATGAAACATGGATCCATAACTTCCTTCTGGAATCAAAACGATCGTCATCTGAGTGGAGAGCAACTGGTGAATTTTATCCAAAGCTCCGGAAAGCACAACAATCGGCTGGAAAGGTTATGGCCTTGGTATTTTGGGATGTGCGTGCTGTAATATTCATCAACTATCTTGAGAAGGAAAATACCATCAACATTGTGTCAATTTTGAAACTTACAATGGGCTATCTCACGAACGAAAGCTGATATCGAAAAATGCTTGGAATCGTTTCTGGGATAGTGAGGGGGAACTAAAGTGACATGAAAGAAAACTCACCCCCATCAACCCCCTAGGCCCCACCCACCAAAACACAAAAAGTTTAAATTGCAAACCCCCTACTTGTGATACATCATTAACGAGTTTCAAACGGAATGTTCACAGACAAAATCGCCGTTATTGGAGTGACACCAACCCTCACGTTTTTCGGGAAACACATACCCAGAAAAAATTAACGTTTGGGCAGGAATATTGGGAAACCATATTGTAGGACCTCGATTTATTGATAAAAATTTAACAGGGGAACTGTATTTGGATATGGTGGAAACTACTGTTAACCCTCTCATCACTGAAATCGTCGAAGCGAATCCTAATGAATTCGATATGGATATTGTATTCCAACAAGATGGAGCACCACCACATTACTCCAGACAAGTAAGAAACTATTTGGATACTACTTTTCCCGGTCGTTGGATTGGCCGTCGAGGTCCTACACAATGGCCAGCCCGCTCGCCAGATTTGGCACCTTTGACGTTTTTTTATGGGGCTATTTGAAGCAAAAAGTGTACGAAACTGAACCTGCTTCAATATTGGATATACGGCAGAGAATAATAAATATTTGTAGAGATATTGACGCTACTGATGGTGATAAAACCTAAACTGAATACTAAAAAGATGACAGTATTCAGGAGATTTGATTGAATTCGCTGCTCCGACAAAAAAGGATAAATTATAGGTACTGAGTGATTATTTTTTCCGGTCCTTGTAAAAAAATTATATTTGCCACGAAACGACAGATTGAAAATCTGTGAACGCCGTCTTGTACACCGTAAAAAGTGGCAACGAGAAAGTGTGTTTAGTATCTTCTTAGATAACGTCTAAAAAAAATTAAACCTTCTTTGGAATATCTACAGAACTGATCGGAATTCCCTAGACTTCTGAGATGATTCCAATTAACTCTGTATTGATCACCTTTTTCCTGTGTGTGTATACCACATGGGTTGCAATTTTCCTGTGTTCGCCTTCCTTATTTTGGACACAGAGTGAAACTATGAAACTAGTTCTACCTGAAATACAAAATGATGATATTCAGAGGCAATAATAATTATATTCTGAAGTTGCCACGATATTGACGAAATATATATGTATTTGAGGTGGGACTATATCGTTAGTAACGGTTTTCGAGGTAACGCAGTCTTTAGAAATTGTGATTCTCTCTCTCTCTCTCTATTTTGGATGGTCGTTGCTTCCTATCTTCAGGCGCATTTGACCAATGCTCCTCCTGTTACGTAACTGGCTGTTACAAAAGCTTCGTCGGGGGACAAAGACTGTCTTGCAGTTTGCAAGTCTGTGTCCGAAATGGGCTCTACTTTTCTTGGAAATTAAACTATTTTCTTCTTCATAAAATAGTATTGTTGCGATCCCACTCCCACGTGGACATCCGGTTCACCCCGGCCTCCAACCGGCGTGAATGGGAGCAAGTATTATAAATATTTTACACAAACACAAACAATTTTTATTAACACTATTATTTTTACGATTGCTGGCTCGTTATAAAACGGCGGACATCACAACACAAACTGAATTCCGTCTCCAAAAATGGCGTCCGCTTACCTTCTTTGTGATCGGTCGCTATCGACACGTCCGTCCACCACCACATCGGAAACGGAACTCAGAAATTGTTATTGTTTAAAGAAACAAAACTCAAACTTTTCCATATTCTTTTTGTTGTTGATAGACCGATTTATAACATGCCAGCAATTAGTTCCTCATTTTCTCGGCAATAGGTTTGTGTTTGTGTCGTATCTGAATTCACTAATATGGTTCAACTGTACTTAAAATCAATTGCTTTCAATTACAGTTCAATTATAGTCTGGCTACCAGTAATTGATTTGATGAGAATCGATTGGTATGCGTATGGCTGTTATAGATATTTATGTGAAACATTCAGAGTGGATCATCGAAAATGTACCTACATCAGGGCAGAAAAATATTTAAAAAAGGGTTACGAGTTATGATCCTAACACCAGTGTGAAACCTTCACTCTTGTAAGCGAGAGTGTCATTTCCTAATTTTAAAATGGGAATAAGGATCAAAGTACTTCATTACATCGTCTTGTAGGAAGTAACATTTCCAAAATGTTATACAAGGTGTTCGGGATCGATGACTAATTGAGAATATATGAAAATTGGCCGAAACTCAGTTTTTTTCGAATGGAACACCCTGTAATTTAGGATAGTTTTGAAATTATCGATGATGTCTGAAACATTCCTTATTATAAAAATCAACCGTTCACAAGATATTTCAGTTTTTCTTGAAAAAATAAAACATGCGCATGTCCACCATGAATCTACGGGCTACGAAACAGTTATAGTATTTCCAATACCAATTGGAACAGCACAGAGAAGAATTTTCCGCCTCGACATAGGCGTCGGCATATTATTTTTCAGTGGTAGTTTTTCAGTTACTTTTTCTTACGATCATAGCAATTGATCACCCAACTGATTTTTTTCACCATGGGTAATTATGAAAAACTTCGAAATTTAAGGTAGTTGATTTCCGAGTCGAAAACTCTAAAATACAATGAAAACACAAATAATCACTCTCAATTCTCGTCAAACATATATTTACAAAATAATAGAAACCAACAAAATTGCTGGAAAAATCAAAATTCTTCGCTATATTCGGATGAGGTGGAATTATTATCGGGTTGAATAACGATCGAATTTATGGAACTTTGCACATTATATTTGTTCTCTTCTTTTATAACGTGGGCCATATGGTTTTTCTGCATATCACTATCACCTACTTCATTTACCACTCGCCTTATATTGTCAAGCATTACAGCATTCAAAGTCGGTGACTGATTACATTTCCGCAAGCTTTCTTTCATTGTGGCCCAAACCATTTCATATGGGTTGAACATACAATAGTGTGGAGGCAAACGTAAGAGAATATGACCACGTGTTTCACACATCGAATCAATAATATACTCTTTTTTGAAATAACGTTGTTTTATGGTCGCCAGTAATTACTTTTTCGTTGGAATCTTTTCGGGTATTTCCATGTCATGATTTCGCATGAAATCAACAATATCTGCTTTTTTTGTGTTATTGTTGGGTATTGTGGTCAATAACCGAGAATGATACGAAGCGTTATCCATAACAATAACCGAATATTTGGGAGAAGCTGCTCACTGAACCAGGTTTCGAATAAAACCACAGTCATATCTTCGTGGTAATCAGCAGACGAATCTTTTAAATTTTTGGCTGACAGAAGAAAAACGTTAGGTACGAAACAACTTTCATTCCCGGCATGTAAAATTATAATACGTTTTCCCATTGAAGAAGCTGTGTTCAAAGCACAACCATATTAGAAAACATCATGGGTGTCAAACCAAGTTTCGTCGAGGTAGATTATATGTCTGCTGGATTCTCGGTAGCTTTTCATTCGTCTCAAATATTCTTGTCGGAGTTGGACAATGCTTGTCTGCTTTTTAATCTATTGTTGACAAATTAATTTGCAGGTAGTGGTTCCACTAGTTAATTAGCGAAAAATCAATTAAGATAATCATCATTTAACAAACAAAGTCCACATCGGACCAAAAAACTGCAGCTATATAAACAGCTAACCCTTATCTTTAAATACAGTATCAATTTTCTTCATCTGAAGATGCTAAGCTTGTTAGCGAAACGCGTGTCGAGTCCAAAAATATCAGTTTGGTGTTAGGGTAACTGATCTCTAGAAAAATTTTTCAAAAACCGGTTTGCAAAACCACCCACTTCCTCACCTAACCCCACGAACACACGGCACTGATAAAGAAATATTGTGAAACGGACAAAAAATTAGTATTCAGCCAGTCGAGCTAGCCGAGCCTCAACTACATTTGATATCACGTTTACTAACTATCTGGGCGACTAGGGGCCACAGGCAAGAAATGTTTATGACTGTACTCTTATTTTTATTGCCGTTCCAATTAGGATTGGATATACTATACATAAAGTTTATTATTTGTCGGCATGGTTTTTATTGTATACAGGATTTCAGATGAATAAATAATGAATCAAAAGTTGTTTGTTCTAAATGTTTTATAAACGAGCGATAACTCAAAAATATTGCATTGTTTCTTCACACAAAATATTAAAACTATTTCAAATATGTTCGAAGATATATTCATTAACTTTCAGGCATTTATTAACTCACTTCGTCATATTATTTATACCAGTGGTTTCCAAACTATGGGTCGCGACCCACTAGTGGGCCGCGGGAGGAATTTGGGATTGAAAACACTTGATACTTTTGATTTTTTTTCCGTTTTTGGATAAAGGCTAGGGAAGAGTATCCAGTTTTTTCGAACATAGCCTTAAAAGAGCTGATGGGGTTTCAACCAAATATTTGTGTGAGAGGGTATTCTGAACTTGTATATTGAAAAAATGAATATATAAAAAGGCTTTGTGTGAAAAGTGCTTTCACCTTTCAACTTTCAACCCAGATATAGAATATCTTGTAAATCGTAAGCACCAGCTCCACAAGTCACATTAGTTACATAAGTCTCGTTTTTTCATTTTTTGTATTTGTTTAGTTTTAAGATCATATCATTTTTAGCTTTTTCTTTTTGAGGTATATTCCTCAATAGTGAATGATCACGATAATGATAATAAAAATATTATTAAAAATAATAATTGTACTTAATATTATTTAATATGAGAATCAAGAAAAAAAATCCACATTGAAGGTGGGTCCCCAGGCAAAAAAGTTTGGGAAACGCTGATTTACACCATGACTGATGTCATCGACATCTAGAGTACTGGATGAATTTTTTATTTATGATGATTATTGATGAGTACTTTATCATTGTAAATTTCCTATAATATCATCATTTATACCGTTATACTATAAATGTTATTATAGTGGCCTGTTCGCTATTCAATAAATTCTCCTTTTATCACTTAATACACAATAATCATGCTCTCTAAGAAAGTATATCTCTGTAAAGCTACAATCTGTTTCGAAAATCATCACACCTGGACCAATTCAGCCTTATCGTTCGTTACAAGTGGCACCATTACCAGTGTTCGCCGAAACTATTATTTAGTCGATTACTTTGAATGATTGAGCAAGATTGGGAATCTCGGAGGATCATAGCCTGAAAATAACTCAGTGGTCTAGTACTCATCACAGTGATAACTAGTGCGTTATAAATTTATATTAACGAATCCGTTTGGTGAGTAGCTTTTCAGGAATTGGTAGTAGCTTCATACAACATTTAAGTTTGAATTGGGTTTTTTCTTCAACCAACTGTCGTATTCATATGTTGAAGGATTGATGAGGTTTTACTTTCATGTGATGTGATTCCAAACGGTGCAGATAAATTTAGTTCCTGCGTTACTGATACTATTTGATAGTGAGGGTGTTTTATTTAAAAGTTATTACAATCGTTTCGGGGTAGTAGATTTCTTCCTACAGTCATGATAGAAAGGGACGTTCCATTATACCTTGTTATCAATGGCGGCCCTAAGGGTTGGCGAACAGTGACTCTAATTGAAAAAATGACACTTGAAATTTTTGTTTGAAGGTGGTTGACAATGTTATGTGGTGTATTTCATCAGTTCGGACTTCCATGGTCTAATTTAATATGAATTGATTTAAAACCCCTGAAATAATTTGTAAAAAGATTACCTGAAAAAAATAACAATTTTATTAAATAAAAAACTGGAATACAAGCAACAACAAAAAATAAAAATAAAAAAAAAATTGAAATATCAATACAAGCTGAAAATAAAAAAAATAACTTCAATGGCCTCTTAGTTTCACCGATGTATGATTCTCCATACTCGCAGGGTATTCTGTAAATGCAATTCTTGGAATCGCAGTCCGCGTTTGGTGGCCTGGTTTTCGTGAGGCTGCTACGGATAGTGTTCCCAGTGTTCCCAGATCTGAAGCAGATCTTGATGTTATATTTGGACCCAATCCTTCTTATCCTTTCCGATAATCCTCTGATGTAGGGAAGTACAAGCACTGGTTGTGGCGGCTTCTCTTCCTTGTGGAGCTCACGCCAGACGTGAAAGCCTACATTTCTATATAAAGAAGACTCATTCCACCTATGCGTGTCATCTTTTTTTTGAAAAAAATCACCATTTTAACAAATCGAAGATTTTTTTTGTCGAAATACTTGTTAAAATATTAAGGCAGCTCCATTGGAAGTAAAGTTAATGCGTCTAACCGCGTCAGGTGAGTCAGTCAGTCAGGTGAGTGCCGGCTTAGCGGTCTCAAGTCAAGACACGATAGATTTCAACAATGAAATTCCATCTTTGAAAAATACGGATTCAGTCATTTACGTTTTCTTTTCATATATTTGAACAAGGTGTCTTTAATAATTGTACTTTCAAACAAAAGGACATTCGACTGAGAGCATTATCTTCCGTAATGATATTTTCTGGAATGTTCTTAGCTGAATGCGTCGATGTAAGTACAAATTAAATCAATTTCATTAATGACTGATAGATGTTCATTTTTTGGCTGTAGGTTTTATCGCTGTGAATTTTATAGCTATTCGGATGAAGCGTTTTTCCGTTGTAAGTCTCAGTTTTGACAGCCTAGTCTTAAAATGTTTCATCATTTTAGCGCTTTGAGGTAAATAATCGTTTGATATTGAAATTTTCCTTTGTGAATATCTCATAGAGTATTTTGTCTTATTAGTCTTATTGAGTCATCTATGAAATTTAATACTCATTCTGTAAACTAGACTAGAATATACCGATGTTTTCTACTCCAAGATCAAAGAAAAACGAAATGAACTGAGAAATTTAGCCTTCTCATATTCGGAATGTGCAAGAGAAAATAATGAGTATTTGTACTCTGGCAGAGAAGTAAAACAACACGAGATAAAAATCTGCAAAAGTTATGAGAGACAAAATATTATTTGAAAATAATAACCAAAGTTTTTGTGGCAGATAATAACTATAAGATTTAATTTTGAGCTACTCAATTAACAGAAAGCAGCATGTATATTACAGAAGAAGAGAATCAGGGAAATCCTTCGCAAGGTCCGGTGTACCCCAGGGATCAAAGTTGGGCACCCTTCTGTTCCTTTTGTTCATAAATGACTTTCCTGATTGTCTGTCAAGCAACTGCCTTTTATATGCCGATTATTGCAACATATTCAGAAAAATTGATTATAGATCAGATTCATTTCACTACAAGGCGATCTCAAATCTCTACATTGATCTGATCTGATTGATGGATCTGAAAACAACAGACTGTAATAAAAATTGATAAATGCCATGTGGTTTCTTCCAGCAAAACTAAAAATCATCACGAATTTCAGTATTCGATAAATGGTCAGCAACTGCGAGGACGAAATAATAACGTTTCAAACAAATTTAACGTTTGAGAAGCATATAAGAGATACTTGCCAGAAAGCACAAACAATTTTAGGTCTCGTTAAACGGTCAAGTTGTGACTTCTAAAAAATATTCAAACAATCAAATCTTCAAAGTATAGCCTAGTTATGAGTCGATTGGAATTTGCTGTAATCCAGAAGGAATTTATTTCATTTTATATTACAAAAAATGTGCTACATCTCGGAGGCACTCGTCCTTTGAATCTTTAACAAATGAACTCATTATAACTAAACTCGAAATCAGTACGAAAAAAATTGCTTTCGTATACAAAATATTGAATTATAATATAGATCGTTCATTTTCTCTTGGCCAACTGAAGTTATATGTTAAGAGGCATATTTTGCGTCATAAAAATATCACCTACATCTCAAAATCCTCCACTATAATGGGTAACAGGTGTGGCGTAATGACTAGATTTATATTGAAACATACAGATATAGATATATCCTCATGAATTATACATAACCAAGGTTAACAAATGTTGTTTATAATGTATGATGTGTAAATAATAACTGTGCTCATGACATGCTCATTACTAGGTTATAGCTATTAGTAAAGTTCTATTTTGCGAGTGAAAAAATTTGCTAAACGAGCGTAGCGAGTTGAACAATTTCACGCTCAAAATAAAACTTTAACACAAATATCATACAAAGTTTTTTGAATTTCACTAGTTCGGACTTCCATTGTCTACTATATAAAATGATTTGAAATCCCTGAAACAAGTAAAAAAGAATAATTAAAAAGAATAGTTGAAAATAACAATTGTATTAAGCAACAATAAACCTGAAATGAAATGATAGTGAAATAACCTACAAGTAAAAATATAATAATTGAATAAATAAAAATTAAAGGAATGAAAAAAGAAAATAATAAAAAAAATAAAAAAGTGTAGAGATTCCAAGTCACGTTAGTTCACGACGTTTCGATTGTTGGTATCTACAATCGTCTTCGGGTGATGACTGGACTGATTCCTCCGAGAGATGACTATTTTATAGGTCGGTGAAATACTTTCACTTTCTCTACTTTCCATTTTCCGCTTCACTGATTCCGTGAGAGATGACCGTTTTGGCGGGAGTTGGTCATTTTTTGTTTGATGATGGGTTTCCATATGTTTCGTATATCTACGCTGGCCTGGCTGAATACGTTGTTGGACAACATGTATGCGGCTTCCATAAATTTTCTCCTGAACCAATGTTCCTCTCTGTGCAAGATCTCAGCTTGGGACCACTCGATGGTGTGTTGATGGGTCCAAACATGGTCTGCTATTCCTGATTTGCTGGTTTCTCCTCGCTGTGTGTGCTTCTTGTGCTCGGCAATGCGAACATTCAATGGCCTCTTAGTTTCACCAATATAGGATTTTCCGCACTCACAGGGTATCCGGTAAATGCAATTCTTGGAATCGCACTCCGCGTTTGGGGGCCTGGTTTTCGTGAGACTGCTACGGATAGTGTTATATACCGGATCTGAAACAGGTTCTAATGTTGTACTTGGAACCAATTCTTCTTATCCTCTCCGATAATCTTCTGATGTGTGGAAGTGCAAGCACTGGTTGTGACGGCTTCTCTTCCTTGCGAGGCTCCTGCTGTCTTTTAGCCAAAGTCTTTTCTACCATCGCTTTGGAGTATCCATTCCGCTGAAGATCATTTTTGATGATGTCTAGTTCCTTCTCGAGACCTTCCGTTGTATTACAGAGCCCAAAAGCACGGTCTAATAGAGTCTTGATGATTCCTCTTTTTGTCGATTGATGGTGGTTGGATTCGTGGTTCAGATACTGTCCCGTATGAGTGGGTTTTCGGTTCACAGATGTTTCCCACTTAGTGTCGGTCCTCTTCACCAAAACGTCTAAGAATGGCAATTCATTGTGGATTTCCTTCTCCATTGTGAAAGTGATGGAAGGTCTCACGCTGTTGATGTGCTTCAGAAAGGCGTCTAGTTCAGTATTCCCATGGTTCCATATTATGAAGGTGTCGTCAACGAAACATTGTCAATCACCTTCAAACAAACAAAGTTTTTTGTTCAACTGTCCTGTTTTCATAATATTTCTATAAAACAACAACAAAAATTAATTGGCGCTCCGGGGTGACTTCATTGATTCCAGTGGCGCATTTGCTTTTTTATCTGCAGGAAAACCCGGAAAATCCTGTAGCACCACATTATCTGGATATCTTGATCTGCCAGTGTCCTCTCTTTCACAAAACGAAATGTAGGGTGTCATCAGATGATCCAATGAATTCAATATATTGGCAGAACACTTCGTGACACGACTATCTTAATAATGACCAGATTGAACGCCAGAACCACAGTGAATCATGACTGCATGAAGATTATAATAGTGGTCTGAAGTGAAGTGTTCATCTATTTCGAACCTTCGTGAGAGTTTGGTGCTTCCGTCAGCGGTTGAGTCATGTTTGGAGATCATCAGTGTTATTATTAGATTGACTGGTGCCTTAGATATACTTGTTTTCTTATAACAGTCAGTTAGTTTGGCGCATGTTTGGCAATACAGTCGATTACCACCTGTTAAAATTTCCATTTTCAGATGATTTAACAACAAACTTTGCATGGACTGGTTTTAGTCATATTAGGAAGCGCTAGTTGACGTTCCAAAAATTCACATATTTTTTTCCTACTCTTGAACATTTAATACAAAGTACGGAATCATTCAATCCAGAGCGGTCAGGAGTGTTGATTCTGCTATTTTTTCTCGCGAAGAGTATTCAACAAGAACCCCAAGAATTCGGAACAATCCTCTTGTTGTCCTAACGAGTATCTAGTGGATTTCAAAGACTCCAGGAAATCGGTTGGCGGGAAAGATGATACATTCTTACGGAACTTTAGCTGCATGAACAGGTGTTTGAGTTTAGTGAATAAGTAGGAAACATTCTCGTTCTCGTTCATCGTTAAAACCTTTTTCCTAAAATTCTTTGTCGTGAACAACACTTGTAAAATGCTATTTATGTAGCAAGTGTTTCCTAAATTATCTGATCCAATTTTTTTCCCAAGATTTTCAGGACAACTCTCTACTGATTCGTAAGAAAGAACATATTTCACAGAATCTGCATAAGAAACATTTCTCAAGCTGCAATCGATCCTTCCAAGTGATGACGAGTTTCGTAGAGGGTTAGATAGGGCTCTTGCTTTATGAAGCTCTTCCACTGAAAGGGAACTAGAAGCACGAGTACTGCAACTCATATTTGGAGGGCAGAAATGACCTATAAAAACACATTTTGACATCTCTTGTCAGTTAACTATTTTCATGTTATCGCATTTGCTGTGAAGTGGCCGTGTTAATATTTACCATTCCCTATCTGAAAATAGGATCGTTCCTAGATATGAATCATTCACTTTCAATTATAGTTTTATCTGAAGTGAAAATCCAACGAGTAATAAAACATCTCATATCAACCGGTTATCACTGAGTCAGGTGTTTTTCTAGGTCTCTTTTTATTTGTGACATATACCAATGACTTCATAAGACACCTACATATAGCCTTTACTCATATGGTGGCTCGCATAAATTCTACAAGCTTACTTGTTGAGAATCGTAATTCTTCAAGTCTATGACACGGTACACACATTGTTTGTGAACAAGTGACAAAAAAACCAGCAATTGAGTAAAACGTAAGAGAATTTCAGGTAGTCAATGATTGGATTTCTTACTGTTGTTGATCTTTATATCCAGAAACTGGGCGTCTAAGTATAACGAAACAAAGATAAATTTCTTCCCAGTCCATCAATATTCAACAAACCTATTGATTTCCAATGAATAAGGTATCCCCTCAATAATTAATCAATTATGAGAAATTATACAACTGCAAAAGACCTAATTTACATACCTAATTTACTTGTGATGCACTGTTTGGAACCTTTGGTGTAGTAATGAATATTGTAATGAATATTAGTTTTTTCCCAACACCAAATCGATATTTTTAACACATCGACAAGTGTTTCGATCACCAAGTGATCATCTTCAAAGAGGAAGATTAAACTGGTAACTAACGCGAAGCTAACGCTATTTATGCTGTATAGATATCCCATACAGGTAAACCATCCAGGTGTACCACCTATATAGGTATACCAACCTAAATTAATTTATCTATTATTTTACAATATATGTTTTACTGTTATAGCTGTATGTAAAACAATTTTCAGCTATATAAAAATTAATTTCACAATATTGCCTATCTAAATTTGCAAAGTGTCCTTATGTAGTAATCAGTAAACCCAACAAAATTATTTTAACAAGTTATATACTATGTATGCTCTTTGGTATAGGTCCGTCATCGTTATTCATAATATTATTGTGTTTACTTATTTCTACACTCTCATAGACATCTAGTTGCCTGTTTTTGTTAACTTGTCTAACTAATCTTAATGAACTGAAGTCTATGGAATGTTTTTGTTGGAAAATATGATGGGCGACTGCTGATTTTTCAGGTCTTCCATATTTCAAGTGTGCTATGTGTACCTTATATCTTACTTTAATAGATCTCTTTGTCTGTCCATAATATTTTGCATCGCAGTCCTTACATTCAATTTCGTAAATTCCAGACTTTTCCGAATTCTCGACTTTGTCTTTTGGACTTTCCAAAAGGCTCTGTAGTGTATGACTTGTTTTTTAAAACACTTGGACTCCATACACTACAGAGCCTTTTGGGAAGTCCAAAAGACAAAGTCGAGGATTCGGAAAATTCAGGAATTTACGAAATTGAATGTAAGGACTGCAATGCAAAATATTATAGACAGACAAAAAGATCTATTAACGTAAGATATAAGGAACACATATCACACTTAAAATATGGAAGACCTGAAAAATCAGCAGTCGTCCGTCATATTTTGCAACGATACTATTCCATAGACTTCAGTTCATTAAGATTAGTTAGACAAGTTAACAACAATAGGCAACTAGATGCCTATGAGAGTGTAGAAATAAGTGGACACAATAATATTATGAATAACGATGACGGACCTATACCAAAGAGCATACTATATAGCTTGTTAAAATAATGTTGTTGGGTTTACTGATTACTACATAAGGACACTTTGCAAAAATAAATTTAGATAGGCAATATTGTGAAATTAATTTTTATATAGCTGAAAATTGTTCTATATACAGCTATAACAGTTAAACATATATTGTAAAATAATAAATGAAGCAAAATTGTAAAATTAATTGTTTGTTGGTATACCTGTATGGGTGGTACACCTGGATGGTTTACCTGTATGGGATATCTATATAGCATAAATAGCGTTAGCTTCGCGTTAGTTACTAGTTTAATCTGCCTCTTTGAAGATGATCACTTGGTGATCGAAACACGTGTCGAGGTGTTAAAAATAACGATTTGGTGTTGGGAAAAAAACTCCAGTAATATTCATACCTAATTTACATTATTTATATTTTCACCGATAAGCAAACGTTTTATATTCAAGAATATTCACTTGAAACATTTTATTTCTTCTATTTCGCAATCTAACATTTCTTTGTAACCATTTTAATGAAATATTGCCCCGCATCAATAATTGAATGAATGAGCTTCGTGATCGTTCTGTTTAATGAATTTTTAATAAGCCAAGCTGTTCCGAATGACAACTTCTAGAAGGAAAACGTTAATTAACTCAGCTACAGCTATAGTTTTATGACAGAATACATTACGGAATCAAAGAGTGCGTTGAATGTCACTGCAGGGCCGGACTGCACGCGGGGTATTTTGTTGTACAGGGTTAACCAATAAACACGAAACGGTCCTGAATATAGCAAAAAACTCGCTCGGTTTCATTGATTGTTATTTTGAAGGGGGAAATATCTTGAATATTTTGTCAACCTTTTCAATTCGATCCCTGAGCCATGGAATATCAATCGTGATGGGTATCAAGTGTTGCCTCGATTAGATGGTCATCGATCGTTATTTTTAACACATCGACAGGTGTTTCAATCACCAAGTGATCATCTTCAAGACTGAACTTTAGTTGAAATCTGTTAATCTGTTAAAATCTGTTTTTCCGTTAACCAGCTGTCGCCCCCACCCCCTATGAACGACAACTCTCAAAAGTTTAAACGTGTGCGAGATAAGGTTTGATAATAATGATAATAATAACTTTATTCGTCTTTTCGATCATTTACATGATATAAGACATGTCATAAATAAAAATATGAAAATTATATAAAACAATAATAACGGTCCACAGTATAACATAGATCGGACACTTAAGACAGATACTTTACTATATACATATATAAAAAATGAAACAAACACACATACAACTATATATATACACATATACAGGGCTTTTCATGATGAGCGTGAATTAGCCGTTTCTGACAAACTATTTAACGGGTCAACCTGAAAATTTTACAGTATGCATAAATCAATATGGCCTACACGCCTAAAATATTTTAGACGAAGCGGCGTTGTCGCTTCTACTATAAAGTAGCGGCACCCTGTATTTTCTTATAATTTGACTTCGGGCGCTAGGAATCGCATGTTGAAAGATAAGACCTTGTTAACTGTTAGCCCACACAAGTTTCGAGTTCTACGACAGCTGCTTAATGTATAAAGATACACTTCAAACCCACCCAGTGGATTCCACCAGAATTTTATTATTTTCGCTCTTGATTATTTTTTTCTAATAACCTTGCGTTTGAATCTTCATTTTCTGTTCAGATCATTTGTAAGGCAGCGTTCTTTCACCTCACTCACAGGATTGAAAACAAGTTAACCTTCACGTATTCTATCTTATGTAAATGAATGTGATGTGATTTACGTTTTCCTACTCAATCGTATCAGTATGTTGATATTACGTAATATATATAATGCAAGATTCCTGCGATGTGGCATTTGCATGTTTGGAATTTAGCTATCTATATAGTATATACGAAGTCAATTCGAATGGCTAAACACTAGTTACCGAACGTCGGAATTTTCTTTGTGTGGCATGGGCGGCGTGGTATATAGGGTGTTCCACTTGTACAAAAATGTCTTTGTTTTGGCAAATAAAACCTCATGATTGTCCAAACCTCTAATTTTGGTACTTTTACGAATGACAGTATTTTGTTACTAACAGCAAAAAGAGAAAATTGCGCTGGGATTTGAACTCGTGAAACCCGTGATAATCATGTCGTACCACTCACTTGACACCACTGAGTTATCTGGTATTAATTTACGTAACGATAATTTATACAGTGCATTTCTTTGATATTTTTTAAACGGGACGATTCAAAAAATTTTCATTTGGGATAATGAAATGAATGCATGAATACTTTATTTTGAAGTGAAATCAACAGATGAAACTTTTGAGATGGCGACTGGGCGCCATCTGGCAAATGCTTCACAACCCTGGAATATAATGTCAATATCTTCAACTACTACAAAATGGTGGAACTTTTAATAATTGCCTGAATACATTGACATTTAACTACATAATATGAGGTAATAAGCTTGAGGTCAGTTCAGAAGATGCTCGAAATGGTTACCTTGAACTTCTTGACATATGAATAGCCTATCCAATAGTTCACGCCGAACATTTTCGAACACAGTAACGTCAGTAATCTCTACAAAGATTTATTATTCTCTGAAGCAGGTTCAGTTTCGTACACCTTTTGCTTCAAATAGCCCCATAAAAAAAGTCCAAAGGTGTCAAATCTGGCGAGCGGGCTGGCCATTCTGTAGGACCTCGACGGCGTATCCACCGACCGGGAAAAGTAGTTTCTTACTTGTCTGGAGTTATGTGGTGGTGCCCCATCTTGTTGGAATACAATATCCATGTCAAATTCAATAGGATTCCCTTCGACGACTTCAGTAATGAGAGGGTCAACAATAGTTTCCAGCATATTCAAATACAGTTTCCCTGTTGAATTTTGATCATTGAATAGAGGTCCCACAATATGGTTTCCCAATATTTCTGCCCAAACGTTAATTTTTTTCTGGATATTGAGTATCTGTTTCCCGGAAAACGTGAGGGATGGTGTCACTTCAATAACGGCAGTTTTTCATGAGCATTGCCGTTTAAAATAAATGTACATTCGTCACTAAAACAAATACTGTGGAGATAGATAGGATGCCTTGCAATGGTGTCCGTCATGATTTCGCAGAATTCTGTTCTTTGATCAGGGTCATCTTCAGTTAATTGGTGAACCATTTCAATTTTGCATGGAGGATAACTATTTCTCTTCAAAAGTCTCCACACAGTAGAAGGAGACACCTCACAAACATTCGCGATGAAATAAGTAGACTGAGGATTTACTACCATCTCACCAATTATTTGCACTTGCTGTTCTTCCGGAATGGACGGATGACCTGGGGGCTTTTTGTTATGTACACTACCGGTAGTTGTGAGTTTGTATACAAGTTCCCTCAAATATTTTCTACAGATAGGACGATTCGGAAAACGTTCATTGAAAATCCTTTCGGTCTCGTGAAAGTTACGCGTCGCACCGTCAATAAAAATATCTTCAATTTATTCTTCCAATGAACCAGAATTGACCATTTCAGAGATTGTTGACGTGGTACCTTTCTACTAGTAAAACCAAAAACTAAAGGAGAATATTCTAACTGAACAATAATAGGTTTGTTCTGGTTCTGCGAAATTCAGGTTCTAGGACGTCAGGATCATGCGCAGTTGATATAGAGCGTTTTGGTTTATTGAGGATAATTTCGGACTGATAAATAATCCTCTGTTTTAGTTTTGATTGCGAAATGATCCTAAACTGTTTTGAACCGTCCCGAATCGTTCTTGCTCTCGAGGCTGAACTGTTGAGAACTGTTCCCGTTGCTCATGCGCATTCATGTGGAAATTTGTTTGGGCTATTTGCTAGGATTTTTTTTTATATATTTGATTTGAATAATTGATGATTGAGGGTAGATAATATTTGAACTGACTATAGGGATACGCTACATAACAAAATGGACATGATTAATAGTATTTTCTCGTCTTCATCTCTTCATATATACGATAGGTGGCACAGTGGTCTCCTCAAAAGCGTTCTGGTTTAAACAAGTGTCTGAGACTATTTCGGACTGTTTGAGATATTTTGTTTGTACGCACCATGTCTTGCGCATTTTCCAAACGTTTTGGGATGATAGAACCAGAACAAACCTAATGTTCATTGTCGTACTGACATTTTTTGTCGTTTTTATAAACAAAAAATAACTTAACAAACCTTACCTCCATTTTGTAGTAGGTGAAGGTATTGACTTCATATTCTAGGGTTGTGAAGTATTCGCCAGGAGCTTCAAAATGACACATCAAGACCCCCCTTTCCATTCAATTTTTTCCCAGACGGCGCCCAGTCGCCATCTTGAAAGTTTCATCTGTCAATTTTACTTCAAAAAAAGTACTCATGCATTTATTTCCTCATCCCAAATTTCAATTTTTGGAGTTGACTCGTTCAGAAAATATAGGGGGGACATTAAAGAAATGTACTGTATGTTAAAGCCGTTCCACTAGCCGTATTTATTTTGTGAATCAAGAAGTGTCTGCTATAATGATAACATTGAAGCCATTTTGTACAGAACGGAAAATACTGGAGCGTCATATTAATGCGGTTGGAAAAAAATGTGTTTGATTTGATAAAACAGAAACATTATGAGTAATCAAGTTGCTTCGAAACTTTGTTGAAATACTATTTGTCAAATATTATCAGGTATATATTGCCAATTTCATATTGTTATATTGAATTACACGAAATACTTTCGAAACATCTACGTTTCATCGATTGTTATTCTACAGGGTTGCCGAAAAAATACTGTACGCAATACTTCCGATAACAGTTTTTGGACAGAAGTATCTGGACTTGTGCGAGAAATTCTAATTGACTTTCTTCTTCATTTTTATACACATCTCCATACAAAAAAATGTTGGAAACTTCCTACAAAAAGCTTTTCTCCTATGAACCATAGTTTTCAAATATTTCACAAACTATGAATAAATAATATCCGATGAATTTTTTCATTACATCATATCGATGAAACGATTATCGTTAGTTGTTCTTCCACGTCTCTATGAATTTATCTTACCAATCAGAAAATAATTGAATAACAATAAGAAGCTATCTCCAAATATGCATTATTCGAAATAATTTCAATTTGAAAATAACCAATAATGAATATTATCATTCACTTTCATTCACTTAAGATAATATAGACAATCAAGTGCAAAATAAATCAAAATGAATAGTATCACATGGAATATGAAGTAGGATAACTTTGATTGTAAAGCGAAAAAATGGTAATGTAGATATAATACGTGCTGATACACAATGCGTACGTAAAATATCTCCCCTCTTATCTTTCGAATAGAAGAAAATATCAAAGTCGGACAAAATTGACGTGAGTAGATACAGGGCTTTTCATGATGAGCGTTAATTAGCCGTTTCTGACAAACTATTTAACGGATCAACCTGAAAATTTCACAGTATGCATAAATCAATATGACCTACACGCCTAAAATATTTCAGACGAAGCGGCGTTGTCGCTTCTACTATAAAGTAGCGGCTTCTTTGATTTTTCAAATGGAACACCCCGTATATAATATCATATTATGATTCATTATCACTTTGTCAACAAATTCATATACTATTTCCCTATACCTATCTATTACCGTTTAGAAGATATAAATTAATTTCAATATTTTTTTACCAAACATGAACTTTCATAAATGCTGATAATCTTGAACTCTCTTGCACTAAAACGATCAAATCTGAAATGGAGTGGAGTGATACTATGAGGATCTGCACTCCGAGTCATATTTTCATTTGCCTCATATAGGGTCTTCAAAAAATGCAGATACTTTGATCTCATGAAAAAATGAGTGGAACTCAATTTTTTCAAATGGAACACCCTGTATATTTCAACAATTTTGAGCTCTACATCCAATTTTAGATTAACTTTGTTCAGATAATACTATTTCTATTTTGAACCGTTTTCGAGATAAACTGTTTCAAACGGAAACTGACGTGATTTTCTTGTTCGTTTTTTTGAATTCATCACTTATTTTGGATATTCAACATTTTTTTTTATACTTGGTAATATTTCTTTTTGATCCAGTTTTTTAACTGTCTCAGATCAGTCAATTCGAAATTGGTATGATGTCAATTCAATGTATTTTGTGCCATAAAGAATGAGTAAATTTTTTATATCGAGTTTTATGATGATAATTTTAATGCATCAAAATATAAAGATTTACTGAGGAATGAAATTCAAATGATTTTAAATAATAGACCAGAAAGAGAACGTGTATGGTACCAAATAGATGGTGCTCCACCCCATAATTCTCATTCAGTCAGCGAAGCTTTAACCGAAATCTTCGAAGACAGATGGATTGGTAATAATGGACCTTTTCGTTGGCCTCCTAGAACACCAGATGGCAATCTATTAGATTATTTCGTGTGGGGTTTCATTAAAAATATGGTTTACTCTACTCCAATAAAAACAATGGAAGATATGAAATCGAGAGTTACAACTGCTTTCAATAGTTTGACTCCAGACTTGATCAGAAGCGCTACACATGAGATTACATGGTTGTTTAAGTAGAGGTGGAGATGTGTTTGAACATATTCTGAAATACACTGACGATTAAATCAACTCATTAATTTATGGGTTTATTATTTTCAGTTCGTGTTTCAACGTTAATAAAACTATTGTTTGAAGAGAAGTTTCATTCGATGGTTGAGGATTATTTTAAAATTATCTTTTCATTGTATTATCTGTGACTAATTGAGAAACATCAAACGAAATCTGTTTTACAAAAATGAGTGATGAACAAGGAAACCATGTCAATTTCCGTTTGAAAAAGTTTATCTCGAAAACGGTTCAAAATAGAAATAGTATTATCTGAACAAAGGTAATCTAAAATTGGATGTAGAGCTCAAAAATGTTGAAATATACAGGGTGTTTTATTTGGAAAAATTGAGTTTCACTCATTTTTTCATGAGATCAAAGTATCTGCATTTTTTGAAGACCCTGTATGAGGCAAATGAAAATATGACTCGGAGTGAAGATTCGCATAGTATCACTTCACTCCATTTCAAATTTGATCGTTTTAGTGCAAGAGAGTTCAAGATTATCAGCATTTATAAAAGTTCATGTTTGGTAAAAAAAATATCGAAATTAATTTATATCTTGTAAACGATAATAGATAGGTATAGGGAAATAGTATATGAATTTGTTGACAAAGTGATAATGAATCATAATATGATATTATATACGGGGTGTTCCATTTGAAAAATCAAAGAAGCCGCTAAGTTACAGTAGAAGCGACAACGCCGCTTCGTCTAAAATATTTTAGGCGTGTAGGTCATATTAACTTATGCATACTGTGGAATTTTCAGGTTGATCCATTGAATATTTTGCCAGAAACGGCTAATTAACGCTCATCATGAAAAGCCCTGTATAACTTCGAGTACTTTAAAGAAGAGACGCAATAGTAGTGTCGCATAACTCCTTGCCAACTTTTTTTTTATAATGAAAAGAGTGGTAATGTGATATCTCGATTGGTATGTATTACATTTCTCTACTCACTTTAGTTTTCTACCGTATCAAGTCATCCATTTCTGATCACTCAGTAATTTATTATTCGTTTCAAATACAGTGCATTTCTTCAATGTCCCCCCTCTTTTTATTTTTTTGAACGGGTTCACTCAACACCATTTTCAAGCTCCTAACGAATACTTCACAACCCTAGAATATAATGTCAATATCTTCAACTACTACAAAATGGCGGAACTTTCTATGATTGCCTGAATTCATTGACATTCAACTAAATAATATGAGGTAATAAGCTTGAGGTCAGTATAGTCAATATAAATATTTATTATTCTCTGCCGTATAACCAATATTGAAGCAAGTTCAGTTTCGTACACCTTTTGATTCAAATAGCCCCATAAAGAAAGTCCAAAGGTGTCAAATCTGGCGAGCGGGCTGACTATTCTTTAAGACCTCGACGGCCAATTCAACGACCGGGAAAAGTAGTATCCAAAATCCTTTCGGTCTCGTGAAAGTTACGCGTCGCACCGTGAATAAAAATCGCTTTTCTTACAATGGACCAGAATTGACCGAAAACTATATGAAAATATTGTAACTGAACATTGTCGTACTGACATTTTTTGTCGTTTTCATAAACAAAAAGCTTCGAAATGATGTGTCACAAGACCCCCCTTTCCATTTAATTTTTTTCCCAGGTGGCGCCCAGTTGCCATCTTGAAAGTTTTTTCTGTAAATTTCTCCTCAAAATAAAGTATTCATGCATTAATTTCATCATCCCAAATTTATATTTTTTGAGTTGACCCGATCAAAAAATAAAAGGGGGGGCATTAAAAAAATGCACTGTATATTCGATAAATATGCTGCTAGAAAGTAAAATGTTTCTATTCACGAGGTATGACATAACTGTGTTTGTGTACATATACTCTGGATTTCACGAATCCCTACCGAAAATCTAGGGGGGTCAAATCAGATGATCTAGGAGGTCATTCTAAGGGACCGCGTGTGTCTTCTATTAGTATATGACTGTGGTCGATACAACCGAATGCTTTAGGAACAGAAGAGCGTTAATTTTTTTGATTTTTTTTTAAACTATTGTCCGATTGAAGATATATCAATTCCATTTGCAAATGAACTGGCGCGGCCCTGGGCCGTATCAGGGTCGTAAAAATGTATAAAAATTACAATTACAATGAAATATCTTCATTCACCCTAATCATTCACATTCATTCAACAGAAATATTGAATGTAGTGAAACAGTTTTTTTTTTCAATAACTGAAACTTTTGTCAGTTACTTACTTTCTATTTGTTGAAGTATTTTTTTCTATTCAGAACATCCACTGTATTGTGGAATGAATTAACATAATAATTTTCAGATTATTTCATACTGTATTCCATTGCCAATTACTGTCGGTTTCAAAATGAATGTTTAATGACACACTCTCCATTCATTTTTCATGTGTTTGTGCAGCGCGTGACTCATGATCATTAACCTAGAAAGCTGCATGGAATTAAACATACTAGAAAGGTCATGCAGGTGCTGATGAATATCCACGTTCCTATAGGTTTCTATAGGTTTCACTATCACTGTCGTCATTTAAATCAACAATAAATTTATTTTCACCATTGATGATCCTGTTCTGCCAGTCTTCTTCGGTAATATTTAGATACTTCTTCTTTAACTAACTTTATCACCTTCTTATCCAATTTTGGAAAATTATTTTTACGCCTGATGCTTTGTTTCAATTTTTCCCAAATCAACTCGATAGGATTGAACAGTTGAGTTGAGAACAGTTGAGTTGAGTACAGTTGAGAAAGGAATTTCGGTCAAATCTGATGTTGCTTGTAATAGTTCTTTCCCTCAAAACCAAACTTGATATGTAGATTCTTATATACATTGAAACACACTCTCTGTGTTTCAATATTCAAATGCAATTCAGCGCAATTGGAATCACTACACAGGAAAAGGTCTGCGTTATTATCACACTTGTTATATTAGTACTTGTCCAAGGACGCCACATTTTAAACAAATTACAAAAACTTTAAATAATTATAGCTTCACCAATATCGAATTTCAACACTCAAATCGCGATCAGTTCCTGAACTGAACATTGACTACACAACGGTGGTACTCATCGCTACATTCTATTGGTCACCGTAACATGACTTCAAATTTAATTTAAACACTCTTCAGCCAATAATAAAACTCGGTTAATAAAAACTATCCAATACGAACCTCCAGTTCTTCAGTCCACGTGGACTAATTCGTAGCGTCATTATTTCTTTGTATTGTTTTTTTTGGCCTTTTTGTTCGCCGATTGCTTTAAGAATTACTATATCAGTTACTTCGACTATAATTATTATTGCTCAATACCGATAGTTCAGAAATGAACTCTAGTAGTCATCCATCGAAAAACGAATTTGTAATTGAGTGCAGTACAATACATCATTAGTGGAATCTCATCAATATTGTTGGACACGTTTTACGAAACGTGATTCCATTAAAGTAATCTCCAATGTCAAGATTTTACCGCATAAAAATACCACGATATTTTTGAAAGCATCCATGTTCTGTATTATCTGAGAATGTTTTGCTGTGCTTGTTGCTTCGGGCTGTACCCGGCTTCAAACTTCTGGAGGTTATAAATATGTTGCGTACAACGAAGTCAATTTCAGTGAGATGTATTTCTTGTGTGAACCTAAAGTGACTATTATTCAGGTTAATTGTTGATTAAGTTTTGTATCTCACCTATTCACAATTGTGTTCCGGTATTATTTGTAGTGTATCTTCTTCTGTTGAAATATTTCACTAGTTCACAGCCAGTTTACGACTGTAATGCTAAAGTTAAGTATTGGTCCCTAAATGCGAAAATGATAGTAAAAATTTCCTAACACGTAAGATTTTTGAGTTATGACTTTTTCACAATTATATAATGAACACGACATTCCAAATCTGCTTTTCCCCTAAACTGCGGAAATTGTTTAAAATCTGGCAACACAGTGGCTCTGCCCAGTATTCGGATCTGCTTTACTAGCCCCTAAAACCAAAGTTACAATATTTAGGAACCGTAACCATGAGCTATCCTCGTTTTTTACTATATGCAGGATAAATTGTGTGTCTGTTTAAATCCAAATGGTATGATGGAAAAAGTCAATGCAGTCAATAGCTGGGCTGTTACAAAGAAAACTCTTTGTTATATGTCAAGCTTTCGGTATATTTCACACCTTCGTCAGGACAACTACAATAATAAGATTATATATCTTGTAAAAAATATATAAATATGGAGAACTTACTAACGTGAGAATAAAATATAAAATGGTTCAAAAACAGATAGAAAAACATTAATAAATGACAGTTGATAAAAATTTTGGCTGACAATGTCAAGTGGAACAATTCTGAATGATACTCCAATTACTAGATCTTTTATTTTCTTTATCATATTTCAGTAGGTACGTGTAAATTTTGCTAAGACTATCAATATCAGTTCGTTTATTCATTGAATGTTCTTCGTTATTAATATGTATCATTTCAAAATTCATTTTATGATCGTCCGAATTAACTTATATATATATAATATATAAGTGGCTAAAAGGGTTCAAGATTCTATATATATATATATATATATATATATATATATATATATATATATATATATGAAATCTGAAGTTTTCACGGATAGGAATATGCTGAACTGGTTTTTCCGGGTATTTGATCCGTGTATGTGATATTATCTCTAATTTCACCGACGTTTCGACAAAATCTCATTTGTCATTATCAAGGTGTGCTGTTACGTGTTCAGAAATTTGTTGACCTTGCTTAACTCACTTCTTACTATAATGGTAAGTAAGTATAGTAAGAAGTGAGTTAAGCAAGGTCAACAAACTTCTGAACACGTAACAGCACACTTGATAATGACAAATGAGATTTTGTCGAAACGTCGGTGAAATTAGAGATAATATCACATACACGGATCAAATACCCGGAAAAACCAGTTCAGCATATATATATATATATATATATATATATATATATATATATATATATATAAATATATATATATATATATATATGCTGGCAAATATTACTAGGTCTTCAGGGCGGATTTAAGAAGTTTTGCTGTTTTCTTTGCCTTTGGAACAGTAGGGCAACACAGAGCCATTATCAAGTAAAAAAATGACCTCAGAGAGATAAATATATTCCAGGTCAAGCTAATGTAAAGAATATACTCTTGTTATTCCCAGAAACGATTTGTTACCTCCATTACACATTAAATTGGGGTTAATGAAAAATTTTGTAAAAGCATTTGACAAAGAAGGTGATGCGTTTAAATATCTTAAACACGTTTTTGCAAAATTAAGTGATGCAAAGCTCAAGGAAGGTATATTTCTCGGACCACAAATTAGAAAACTACTAAGTAACCAATACAATACTTTGATGAAAAATCAAGTAATGTTGAATTAGTTGCGTGGAGTTCTTTGAAAAGAATTGTTTCGGAGTTTTTTAGGGACCATGAAAGAAGAAAATTACGAAACACTTGTAGAATAACTACTTGAAAACTACTGCAGAATGGGATGTCGCATGTCTCTCAAAATCCATTTCTTGCACTCCCATTTGAATTTGTTCGCAGAAAATTTGGGTGCTGTCAGTGACGAACAAGGGGAAAGGTTCCACTTAGACATACTGACAATGGAGCAACGTTACCAAGGCAGATGGGCTGCAGCAATGATGGGGGATTATTGTTGGTTCCTTATGAGGGAAAACGATGTAACATATAAACGAAAGTCAACATTTGCAAAAGGGTTATGCACAAAAGACTTCATTTGAATGTTTTTTCATGTGTATTGTAAATAGTCTTATTTTCAAAATATATTGTTTTTTTTTGTTTTGATCCGTACTAATAATATTGAGGAGAAAGTGAATTTATTGAGTGAGATTATATTAAATTTGTTTGATATCCATGCTCCGATGCGAAACGCTAGAGTCACTAAAATAAGGGCACCTTGGCTCACGAATACTCTGAAAATGATGATGAGGCCAATGAGAATATTATAAAGCTTTGCGTAACGAGATAAACTATGCAATCAAATGTGAAAAAAGCATATATTCAATTCCAACTCGCCCACGTTAGTAGTAACATATGGAAGGAACTGAAAAATCTGAACATTATTACTAGTAGTAAGAGGTCTCTCATTCCGGACAGTTTAACTGGTGATCTCAATGTACTGAACAGTAACTTTATTTCTGGTACAGGTTAGAATATCCCTGACAAACAAACCGTCAAATATTTCTCCAATCATACTTTGGAGAATATTAGACAGCTCTCGTTCTCTCCTATTGAGGAATTGAAGGTTCAATAAAGTTACTTTCTATCAAATCCACTGCCTCTGGCCCAGACAAAATTTCCGTAACGATGATCCTGTATTGTATTCTGCCTAATTAATTCTGTTTTTCCTTCTGTTTGGAAACAATCAAATATCATCCCATTGCCGAAAAAACATGATGTTACAAGCATGAATGATCTAAGGCCTATACGCATACTCCGCACCCTGTCAAAAGCTCTTGAAAAAATAATTGACGTGAGCACGTCCTGATGTACAATGTTCTTCCACACCACCAATCAGGTTTCCGTCCAAATCATAGCTGCGCCACTTCTCTCCTCAAAGAGACGGATAACATATTCTCATATATAGATGCGAACAAGCTTTGTATTCTCGTACTTCTTGATTACTCAAAAGCTTTCGACAGTATTAATCATGAATTGTTGTTAGCTATTCTACACTATATAGGCGTTTCTTCATCAGCGCAGCAACTTATTGCTGCTTATCTCGGTAAACGTACACAAAGAGTTATACTGAACTCTACATCATCAGACTCGATCGAAACCTTGTGTGGTGTACCTCAGGGATCAATATTGGGACCGCTACTCTTCACTATTTACACCTCTCCATTCTGTGAACATTTGAAACATGTGACATCACATTTCTATGCGAATGGCACGCAGCTGTACCTCGCTTTTGATGAAAAAGATATTGTTGCTGCCTGCAATGAAGTTAACGAGGATCTCGCGAGACTTGTCGATATATCAGAAAAAATCTGTGTGTCCATCAATCCAATCAAATCCAAAGCTATACTTTCCAGTAGAAAATCGACCAAAAATAGATCCCGACCCCTGATTTCCCTTCACATTCGTAATGAAACACTCGGATTGTCAAATTGCGAAAAAAATTTAGTCTATTTCTTGATGACTCCCTCACGTAAAGCTTGCAAAATTACCCTATGCGAGTCACTCGTCTTTTCACAGCTAAATTACTGCGATGTTGTTTATGAGCCGGCTATCAAAAATTCCGATAGAACTCGCCTACAAACTCGAAATTCTTGCACCCAACTGATATGCGGTATTAAAAGACGGACTCCGACCTCAAGTTACATTACTGGACTGGACTGGTTGCCTATGAACAAACGACGTATTTTGCATTGTTGTGTGTTATATCACAAAATTATACTCACAAAAAAACCTTCATATCTCTACTGAAAAATTCAGAGGCTTTCTGAAGCGCACAATGTAAATGTCCGGTTTCGACAGAAATTATCTGTACCCATGCACAACACTTCGCTTTACCGATCTTGCTTTTCCTACAGCATGGCTAAAATCTACAATTGTATCCCTGATGATTTCAAAAACTTGTCAATCCTTAATTTCAAGAAAAAGGTTGAATTCCACAAGTTCGGACTTCAATTGTCTACTATATAAAATGATTTAAAATCCCTGAAACAACTAAAAAAAATAATTGAAAATGAATAGCTGTAAATAACAATTATTTTAACAAAAATAAACCTGAAATGAAATGATAGTGAAATAAAATACAAGTAAAAATAGAATAATTGAATAAATAAAAATAAAGAAATGAAAAAAAAAAAAAAAATAAAAAGTGGAGAGATTCCAAGTCACGTTAGTTTACGACGTTTCGATTGTTAGTATCTACAATCGTCTTCGGGTGATGACTGGACTGATTCCTCCGAGAAATGACTATTTATAGGTCGTTCGAGTACTTTCACTTATCCCCGCTTTCCATTTTCCGCTTCACTGGTTCCGTGGGAGATGACCGTTTTGGCGGGAGTTGGCCATTTTTCGCTTGTTGATGGGTTTCCATATGTTGCGTATTTCTACGCTGGCTTGGGTAAATACGTTGTTGGACAACATGTATGCGGCTTCCTTGAATTTTCTCCTAAACCAATGTTCCTCTCTGTGCAATATCTCAGCTTGGGACCACTCGATGTTGTGTTGATGGGTCCAAACATGGTCTGCTATTCCTGATTTGCTGATTTCCCTTCGCTGTGTGTGTTTCTTGTGCTCGGCAATGCGAACATTCAATGGCCTCTTAGTTTCATCAATATAGGATTTTCCGCACTCACAGGGTATCCGGTAAATGCAATTATTGGAATCGCAGTCGGCGTTTGGTGTCCTAGTTTTCGTGAGGCTGCTACGGATAGTGTTACCGGATCTGAAGCAGGTTCTGATGTTGTATTTGGAACCAATTGTTCTTATCCTCTCCGATAATCCTCTGATGTAGGGAAGTGCAAGCACTGGTTGTGACGGCTTCTCTTCCTTGCCAGGCTCCTGCTGTCTTCTAGCCAAAGTCTTTTTTTTTCTTCTGGAGGGACCAGTTCTTGTCACTGGTCCCTTCACGTGGTTGCGTGGAAGAGCGCTATTCTATTCTCATAAGGTAGAAGAGCGAACGATGCCATTTGCTACTCATTATCAATTAACCTTGTTCTCTGTAACTGCTGATTGTGTAGCAATAAAAACATTTATTTTTATTATTATATTTCCCTATAATATTTGAAAGTTTTTGTATGAAATAAAAATAACTATAACTCAAAATTTTTACGTGATGGAAAATTGTTGATGTTCAAGTTGCAGTCAGGATGCTTTGAACTCTCATGCATAGCCATTATAATATTAGTCGCAATATTTTTTCTTATTTGTTGGCTAGTGATTATTAAAAAACATGTAGGACGTGAAACAAATCCAAGAGGGCTGGGATATAGAAACATTACAGGTATTCGGTGTATTATTCATTCAAATAGTAGAATGACAATGAATTTATCAAGAATGAGGTGTGGTGAAGGAACATATACAGATCGGCTGAAAAGTTCGGAGACTAACACACAGATGGCGCTACTAGTGTTGAATCCATATGATTTTTAGTTAACCCTAACCTTCAAAAGTCATGTGTACAAATTTCACAGCTATCGGACTATTAGTTCGTGAGATGGAACATTTTGAATTAACCAACTTTTGTTAGTTTGAAGAAGGATAAAAAACAATTTCGTGTATTGATGAAGCACTACTCTTCGGCGAATTGATGAGTCTGAGCAGTGTTTGAAGCTGTTGCACTTGTATCGCTTACATTATACAGGGTGTTCCATCTCAGACGAGCCTCCCCGTATATTTCTTATCCCATAGTGATTGGAAAACTTTTTCGAAACACCTCGAATCATTTTGTTTGGGGGGCATTTTTTGTCGTATATTTTAGGCTTCAACGAGCAACCCCCTAATATAGGGGGCTCTTCAACCCCTCAAACTTGAATAGGGGAGAGGGATAATCATGCTCACAATCAAAGAAATCAAATCTACGTGCTCAAATCAAATGTTCAAATTGTCCTCCATTGACTTCCATACAATAATTCACAATTCTTTGGCGTAGTTCGTCCAAATTTTCATGGTGAATCAAAAAAATCTTGGACTTGAGATGTCCCCACAAGAAGAAGTCGAGAGGGTTCAGGTCAGGAGATCGGGCAGGCCACTCCAATCCAACGACCGGGGTATTGCAAATTGAGGTATTGGCGAACTGGTGCGGCGTAGTGCGGAGGAGCTCCGTCTTGTTGGAAATGCAATTGTTGTTTAAGTAGTAGAGGATCGTTTTCTAATTGCTCAGTTATTAACGGATAACGTTCGCCAGTTAAATTACCTGGAATAAACAGAGGTCCAAATTAAGTGGTCTCCAAAATTCCTACCCAAACGTTTAGCTTTTCTGGAAGTTGAGTGTGAGCTTCTCGAAATACTTACATGAAGATTTGTATCGCTTCAAATTCTACAGTTATGCCGGTTAACCTCTCCATTAAGTAAAAAGGTGCATTCGTCAGAAAAGCATACGTTGTACAAGAAATTTGGGCTATTGTTGATACGCTCGGCCATAATTTCGCAAAACTCCTGCCTCCGATCTCAATCATCATCATTTAATTCATGAATTAATTTAATTTTGTACGGATGGAACTTGTGTCTATGTGAAATTCTGAAAACTTTAGATTGACTAATACCGGAAACTGCAGAAAGTTGTCGTACAGATTGCGTGTTTGGCATAAGTTGGACATGTCCCAATACCGCCACAGCTGCTCCTTCATCATTCAAAATTCCAATGGGTGCCCTTTTTTTATCCATTACTGAACCCGTCTCCACAAATTTTGAAATCAATTCCACTACGTACTTATGGCGAACGCTACGTTCAGGATGGTTTTGGTTAAATATACTTGCAGCCGCTCGGGCACAGTTTTGTTTTTGGTTATAAAAGCTAACCAGCTCAACACGTTCTTGCAATGTGTACACCATATTTTTTGAAATTTTAAACAAATCAGCAAAGTAGTAACTCAACAGATTGATTTCAATTCTGAAATGACCGAAGAAACGTTCAACTAGATAATCACCTTCTAAGCACAAAATAGTTAAGGCAAGATAAGGAAATGTTTTGCTGTTTTTTTATTTATTAGTGTGAGAGAAAGTATTATTGTATGGAAGTCAATGGAGGACAATTTGAACATTGGATTTGAACACGCAGATTTGATTTTTTTTATTGTAAGCAGGATGATAACACAATTAAATTTTTTAAGAATGTAATTTTTTTACGATTGTTTTAGTTTGTAAAAAGGGCTCAATAAAAATGGGCTTGTACATTGTAAAAATAACCAAATTATTCAAGGTGGCTCATTCGAGCTGCAAAATAGATTTTTGGCGAAAACGGTTCGTCAAATTTACGTTTTTCATACACCGTTGTAAAGAGGCTGCCAAGACCTTTCAAATAAAGTATCACTCAACCTCTCTCCCCTCTCTCCAAGTTTGAGGGGTTGAAGAGCCCCGTATTAGGGACGTGTTTCGGGAAACTCACTATGGGATAAGTTTGATCAAAATATGTGTACTGTTATTTCCAAATTTATAGAAAATACTATACCTGGTACAAAAATTTCTTTTAAATCTCAAAACAACTCAAGTAACTTTTTAGTAAATTCTAAAGACAAAATCAACAAATTACACAGAAGTGGAGTCTACAAGCTTGACTGTTCTGATTGTTCGGCATCTTACATTGGTAGAACCTGTAGACCTCTTTTCACTCGTATTAATGAACATATAAAAACACCTGACAAATCTGCTTTTGGCCACCACATAACATTTCACAATCACAACTTTAGTCCCAATAGAAATTTCAAAATATTACATAAAATAGATAATAAAAAAATTTCCTTAGACTTGACTTGTTTGAAGAGTTGGAGATTTCCAAAGAACTTTCCAACAATGATCATCGTTTGAATACTCAAGTAAACTTAAACAGAGATTTCGTTCCCCTTCATAAGAGGATTATGAATTATTAATTAATCACATTTTATTAGTATAATTTATTCAAAGAAGAAACGGACTGGTTTAGGTTTGACGATAGTCATGTCACGAAGTGTTCTGGTGATGTATTGAATCTATTGGAGCATCTGGAGACACCCTACATTTTGCTTTATAAGAGAGAGGACATTGTTAGATCAAGATCTTCAGATGATGTGGTGCTGCAGGTTTTTCCGGGTTTTCCTGCAGCTGAAAAAGTAAATGCGCCACTGGAATCAATGAAGTCGCCCCGGATCGCCAGTTAATTTTTATTGTTGTTTTTATTTTATTTTTATCGTTGTTGCAATAAATTAAAAGTTGGAGTTTATTCAATATTTTTCCTCTACATATTCAATCAAATCCATGATGGATCACTCTTCAAGTTGGTACCATTATTTTAACATGACACTTGACACATTCTGTCTCAAGTTGTTCTTCATATGATAATTTGACTGAACCACATGGCCTCAATCCAAAAATGTATTTTCTTGGCTCTAAGCCTATTTTGTTTTATATAAGTCAAATATTACAAATGTGCAATTTACCTAATTTGATACTTACTTCCTGTTGCCTGACAAGTAAGTAATCTCAAACAATTTTCCCAAATTTCTTAACCTTAAAAAATTTTACAACTTCAATTATCACTAAATTCCCTTTTCAACTAGATCACTTACTCTCAGGTGAGCACTGATGATGACGAAAGTCGAAAGCGCTTTGCAAGAATTTTAAAAATTATACACTTTAATACAAAACCTCTTCGATTCATTAATATACGGAGTGGCTCGTCTGAGATGGAACACCCTGTATACAGGATTTACTTCTGTGAAGAATCCTGTACTGACACTTATCGGATGTAATCCAACGCTCTTCGTGGTATTAGCCAAGGGAGTAGTTGTTTTCTGATAGGTGTCACTCCATGCAAGTCTCTTCAAGTATGCCCTCTTACTTACTGTGAAAAATATTGTTTTTGGTTTCTAACATGTTTCTACTTTCTACTTTCTAGAAATGACTGAGGGATTTGATGAAGAAACAGCGAGGAACATGTGCCCGGCAACTAGCGAAGGAAACATAGGGACCACAATTCACCAAAGAATCACAACAAAAAACAATAATGAAGAAAAAATAGAAACTGCCAGTGAAATAAATACCAAAACTGAAGATTTTGTACCTCAAATACGATGGCCAGATACTATAGTGCAACTTTTTCTACATATAGGATGTTTATATGGACTGTTTTTATGCCTTGTCTCGGCTAAATTTTATACGACGTTATTTGGTGAGTTGTGTGACTTTTATTAATAAAATCAGTAGTGGTCAAGATAAGAAAGTCTATCATGGGAATCCTGGAAACCATAAGTGTTACAAATATGTTTAAAATAGAGAAAAATTGCTCAAAAAAATTCCGATTACCTCAGAAGATGTACCAAAAAAAAGGTGCAGATTTCATTTTGAATATATTAAGGCTACAATTGATCGAATAAATTACCAAATAATCAAATGGAGTAAATATAAAGAATATTCAAACAAATAATCATTATTTTTTGAACTGCCGAACTCGATAAACTTTTTAAGTGGTTCAAGAAGCGATCCTTTTGATTGATCCAAAGATCTCCCGAACAGTTCTTTTGTTAAAATCAAATATCCAAGAAAAATAGATGATTTTGAACGGAAAACTATTTGAAAAAAATTCATTAACTTCTATAAAATTGTGCTCCAGTAATTGCTCCAGTAATTGTAAAAACTCTCCATTTCTGATTTAAATAATGTAGAATCATAATGTACCGTAAATTTTTGTGACCATTTCCAAAATAGAGTCAGAAAAAAATTAAAACGAAATAATCGGCAAATTTAATTTTTTTGACATGTCGTGGCAACGTTTTCCAGATTTTCAAATAGTATGTTAATAAGCCTTAACTCATAGTCAAATTATCATGCAATATAAAGCCAACACGTTCTTTTGATATCCCTACAATATCAGATAACTCGCGCAACTTCAGTTTTAGATCATTCAAAACGATTTTGTGGATTTTTTAAAGTTTTCTGGTGTAACTGCCTTTTTTGGACGTCCACTGTGTTCTAATAATAATAATAACAATAGTAATAAATTTTTATTTTCTTTCAGACAATGAAATTGTGTAGGAAGTGTCAAAACAAAATACAAATCTAAATTATACAGGGTGGGCCATCGAGAACTTGACGTGGAGGTTGTGGGTACTAATCTTGCAAATCCGAAAAAAACGCTCAGACAGGTCGATTTTTATTGGGAGGGGGACAATTTTTTTCCCATTTACAGCGTCGTCACTTCCAACCCGGAGCAGAGTGGTGAACAACCCTTGGAATTTTAATTGGGAATAGGGGGCGAGTCGCACATCGTTTGAAAGATCTTGGAATTCTCTAAACAATGGTGTACAATATAATATGTCTCAAACTAATTATCAATAAATAACGATACAAATAAAATAAAAACAACAATAAAAATCAATTGGCGCTCCGGGGCGACTTCACTGATTCCAGTGGCGCATTTGCTTTTTCAGCTGCAGGAAAACCCGGAAAAACCTGCAGCACCACATCATCTGAAGATCTTGATCTAACAATGTCCTCTCTCTTATAAAACAAAATGTAGGGTGTCTCCAGAGGCTCCAATAAATTCAATGCATCGCCAGAACACTTCGTGACACGACTATCCCAGTCCGTTTCTTCTTTGACCAAGGCGTAATAATGACCAAATTCAACGCCAGAACCACAGTGAACAATGACTGCATGAATATTATAATAGTGGTCTGCTAGGTTGAAATGTTCATCTATTTCGAACCTTCCAAAGAGTTTCTTGCTTCCGTTAGAGGTTGAGTCTTGTTTGAAAATCATCAGTGTTATTATTAGATTGACTGGAGCCTCAGCTATACTTGTTTCCTTATATCAGTCAGTTAGTTTGGTGCATGTTTGACAATACAGTCGATCATCACCTGTTAAAAATTCCATTTTCAGATGATTTAACAATAAGCTTTGCACGGACTGGTAATTAGTCGTATTAGGAAAAGCTAGATGAAGTTCCATGGTGTACATTTTTTCAAATTTGTATGTATTTAAAAGAGTTTCTTCCGTTAATTAACTTTTTCAATATTGTTAATAGCAACAAATTGTTGTACGCCACTGCTCAGTTGGAATGAATTTGGAACTCTTTCATTTGTTTCTTACGCTACTTTTTTGTCAATTTTTTAGTTTTAGACTATTACAATTGGGAAGTGGTTAAAAATGCTGTTTCTATTTCTCATTTTTATGTTAAAAGTGATATTTACATTATTACTAGTAGGGAGTGCCGTAAAGTGTTTTGCTAAAGAAACAATGGTTTACACAACTGCAGAGAGGGTTGAGTTGATTGAACTGGGTAAATTTTCGTTATGTGGACACCCGGCGATTTTGAAAAAATTTTTGACTGTACTTACGTATTTTGATGCGTAGATTACGAATCCGAAAGAAAAAAGCGGCGCTCTCCCTTATTTAAAAAGTTACGGCCCTTCAAAGTTCAGGAAAGGGCAACTTTTCAGCCTTCTTTTTCACTAAATAAACTATATAAAAACACAAGCATTTATTCACTAGGTCACCTTTACACCTTATTCCTCCTTCTTTAACACTTTTCACTTCAATAATCAACATTTTTCTTATAAAAAACTTAATTTAAAAATGAATGCTTCTCCTGGTGACATTATTCTATTTTTAGGTTAATTACTAGTGACATTTCAGAAAAAAGCGGTTGGTATTTGCCGTCGCCTACTATTTCAAATTCGTAATACACCACCAAAAACCAATTTACGATCTAAAGAATGAAGGTAAAAAAACATTTGAATTACTTCAGGAATATGGACTGCATCAGTCGTACCAACCATATCATTAACCTTAAAAACGTAAAATGCAGTGATATGTAACCAAAAAGCAGCTCCGTACATTTTTTAACATTTTTATAAGAAAAATGTTGATTATTGAAGTGAAAAGTGTTAAAGAAGGACGAATAAGGTGTAAAGGTGACCTAGTGAATAAATGCATGTGTTTTTAAATAGTTTATTTAGTGAAAAAGAAGGCTGAAAAGTTGCCCTTTTCTGAACTTTGAAGGGTCGTAACTTTTTAAATAAGGGAGAGCGCCGCTTTTTTCTTTCGGATTCGTAATCTACGCATCAAAATACGTAAGTACAGTCAAAAATTTTTTCAAAATCGCCGGGTGTCCACATAACGAAAATTTGCCTTGAACTGTACTATGGAAATAGACGTCGTGCTGCGAGAGCCACTGAACTGTTCAATCAACAACATGGGGAGAATGTGTCGCGACAGTATGTTTTCGATTCAATTGCAAAATGAGGCGCCACAAGTGGCAATTCTGGGCCATGTTGAGCTTGACTATACTTTGAGTACAAGCAAGTTAGCACTTGTTTCCGAGGTGTCACGAACTAGCATTCTGCGTATTTCAAAATCCCACAAAATGCATCCTTACAAGATTAAATTAACGCAAGAACTGAATGAAGATGATTTCGATCGACGCTTGCAGTTTTGCGAGTTGGTTAGTGAACGAGCGGTGGAAAATCCACATTTTGTTTTCAACATTTGCCTCAGTGATGAATGTTTTTTTTTTCTAAATGGCACAGTTAATCGCCATAGTTTTCGCTATTGGGCTGATTCAAATCCTCACATTTTTGATGAAGTGCATACTCAACGTCCACAAAAATTAAATGTATCTGGAGCTTCTGGAAGATACTATTAGTACCCTTCTCACTGATATTATTGAAAACGACCACAATTATCGGGAGGTGCCCATTTTGAGCATATGCTAACATGAGAATAAGGTGAGTAACTTCAACTCTAAATTGAATATGGTTCATCCAAATTCAAAAAAATGTACACCGTTCTTTAGAGAATTCCAAGATCTTTCAAAAGATGTGAGACTCACCCCCATTTTCCTATTGAAATTCCAAGGGTTGTTCACCTCTCTGCTCCGGGGTTGAAGTGACGACGCTGTAAATGGGGATAAAACTGTCCCCAAACCTCCATGTCAAGTTTTCGATGGCCCACCCTGTATTAAAGAAGAAAGTGATACAAATCATGAAATTATGAAACAACAAAAATTAATTGACGCTCCGGGGCGACTTTATTGATTCCAGTGGCGCATTTGCTTTTACAGCTGAAGGAAAACCCGGAAAAACCTGCAGCACCATATCATCTCAATATCTTGATTTGCCAATGTCCTTTCTTTCGTATAACAAAATGTAGGGTATCTCCAGAGGCTCCAATGAATTCGAAACATCACCAGAACACTGGCGATGGGTGAAATCAGAAGGTCTGGGAATCCATTGAATATATTCATGCTTTCCTATTCATATATGATTGAACGGCAATAATAATACGTTTTCATTTACCATAAAATTCATGAAAATTGAAGAATAAAAATGTTGAGAGTACAAAAATTGGTGGATATATTACTTTCGAATCATTTGGAAGTAGGTATAACCGGTATAACCGGAAAATTGCAGGTATTAGGTACAGGTAAATTACCAGTAAACGCAATACAGGGCATTTCATGATGAGCGTTAATTAGCCGTTTCTGGCAAACTATTCAACGGATCAACCTGAAAATTCCACAGTATGCATAAGTCAATATGACCTACACGCCTAAAATAGCGGCTCTTTGATTTTTCGAATGAAACACCCCGTAAATAATATCATATTATGATTCATTATCACTTTTTCAACAAATTCATATACTATTTCCCTATACCTATCTATTACCGTTTAGAAGATATAAATTAATTTCGATATTTTTTTTTACCAAACATGAACTTTTATAAATTCTGATAATCTTGAACTCTCTTGCACCTAAACGATCAAATTTGAAATGGAGTGAGGTGATACTATGAGAATCTTCACTCCGAGTCATATTTTCATTTGCCTCATACAGGGTCTTCAAAAAATGCAGATACTTTGATCTCAAATGTATATTTGGATTGAAGTAGATACTTATGCCTTCTGAGTGGAACTCAATTTTTTCAAATGGAACACCCTGTAAATTTCAACATTTTTGAGCTCTACATCCAATTTTAGATTAACTTTGTTCAGATAATACTATTTCTATTTTGAACCGTTTTCGAGATAAACTGTTTCAAACGGAAATTGACATGGTTTCCTTGTTCATCACTCATTTTTGTAAAACAGATTTCGTTTGATGTTTCTCAATTAGTCACAGATTCATCGAATGAAACTTCTCTTCAAACAATAGTTTTATTAACGCTGAAACACGAACTGAAAATAATAAACCCATAAATTAATGAGTTAATTTAATCGTCAGTGTATTTCAGAATATGTTCAAACACATCTCCACCTCTACTTAAACAATCATGTAATCTCTTCAAAAGATTGTCATGTGTAGCGCTTCTGATCAAGTCTGGAGTCAAACTATTGAAAGCAGTTGTAACTCTCGATTTCATATCTTCCATTGTTGTTATTGGAGTAGAGTAAACCATATTTTTAATGAAACCCCACACGAAATAATCTAATGGATTGCCATCTGGTGTTCTAGGAGGCCAACGAAAAGGTCCATTATTACCAATCCATCTGTCTTCGAAGATTTCGGTTAAAGCTTCGCTGACTGAATGAGAATTATGGGGTGGAGCACCATTCATTTGATACCATACACGTTCTCTTCCTGGTCTATTATTTAAAATCATTTGAATTCCATTCCTCAGTAAATCTTCATATTTTGATGCATTCAAATTATCATCATAAAACTCGATATAAAATATTTACTCATTCTTTATGGCACAAAATAAATTGTCATCTTTCTTGAAAACCCCTTTGGCGGACAACATGGGGATTTTCTGGCGCCCAATAATGACTGTTGTGTCTATTGAAAAGTTCATTTTTTGTGAACTTGGCCTCATCTGTCCATATGATATTTTCAAGGAAATGTTCATCCTCTTGAGTCTTGACAAGTAATCATTCAAAGAATTCCACTCTACGAGGTAAATCAGTCTCTTTCAAATGTTGAACACAGTAGAACTTATAGGGATGTCATTTATGCTTATTAAGAATTAGACAAATTGTCACGTAGGGTATATCTACGTGACATCCACTTTAGTCTTCTTACGAATGATTTTTGGACGGAAGGTTCCATTCAACCTACAGTTTTTTAGTAGTCGATTTATCACATTATTATTCGGCTTCGGAAGTTGTGGATATCTTTCATGAAATACTCGGCATGTTCTACTTGCAATTCTATTGCACTTACCATAAATTATTAATAAATTCAAGAAATCTTCATTACTGTAACCTAATCTTGACATTATTCTATTATAATTGGTAGCTATAACAATCAGTCAAAACCACCAACGAAAGTCTGACGTTAAATAATTGGTTTATTTATTTTTCCAAAGCACACTATTAAAAAATATTAATGTGTACTTTTGTATGTTAGAGACCAATACCTCAATGTATACAAATTGTAACTTTTACTAAGGTAGGTACATACCAATTTCGAATTGACTTATCTGAGACAGTAAAAAAACTGGAACAAAAAGAAATATTACTAAGTATAAAAAAAATGTTGAATATCCAAAATAAGTGATGAATTCAAAAAAACGAGCAAAAAAACCACGTCAGTTTCCGTTTGAAACAGTTTATCTCGAAAACGGTTCAAAATAGAAATAGTATTATCTGAACAAAGTTAATCTAAAATTGGATGTAGAGCTCAAAAATGTTGAAATTTACAGGGTATTCCATTTGAAAAAATTGAGTTCCACTCAGAAGGCATAAGTATCTACTTCAATCCAAATATACATTTGAAGTTAATAATATCATTTATTTTGAAGCGATCACGATCATCAAGAAAATACCGTCGCATGATGATTATTGATCCCGAATAATAGCATACCTGGCCAGAGACATCACGTAACATATATAGTTACATATAATCATAAGTTTGTGTTTGAACATGATAACTGTGTTTACCCATGAGCGATTGTTTATCAGGCTATTTTATATACCTAGTAAACGATATCACTGACTCATGTTTGTGCATGATAGTCTCGTTCAAAATCTGCAATTCTTGTTCAATAAACATGGAGCTCATCAAAATATGACGAGTCATTCAAAAATCACTTGTAAAAAATTGAATTTCAAGTGTTTTACAGCACTTGAACTATTGCGAATGTCATTGATGAATTGAGATAGAAAAGAAGGCATTCAATGTTTTGTTAGTAACCCAAAAACTATCTATACTCGAGAAATAAAAATGAGAGATTCTGAAAGAGGAGAAAATTTTAAATGAAAAAGACCTAACTTGGGGAACTCTACTTCTATTGATTGTAATGGAGGCATGGACACTCCACAGTCGATTTTCTGGGAAAATCCACAAGGCTGGAAATTACTTTTCGACAGTGTCTGGCCCTGATGAAGTGTCCGTCATCTTACTTAAAAAGTGTGCAAATTAACTCGCGCCAGTATTTTGCAGACTTTTCAACCTGTTTTGCAAGCAAGGGGTTCTACCAAATAACTATAAACCAGTCGTTTTGCTACCAGTGATATCAAAAATCATGGATAAAGTTGTAAACCACCAAATCCTCAAATATTTAGAAGGCTTCAACATCTTGAGCGATTATCAATATGGCTTTCGGAAACAAAGATCAACAGGCGACCTTCTATCGTGTGTCACTCATATTTAGAATAACGCAATCGAGAAACATGCAGAATCAAGAGCTGTTGCGCTTGATATTTCTAAGGCCTTTGACCGTGTCTGGCATGCGTGTATGCTATGAATCGATGGATGTAGCTGTTACGATGTGGTAGGTAATCATAATGGAGAAAAGAGAATTGGAACTTTCTATGTTTTTACCACTTTTATTTGTAACTAACGTTACTGCAGTTTCGTCGTATAAGGACATTTTCAAACTTATACATTAAACTAAAAATGAATTATTACTTTTTTTTTGGGAAAGAAAGTTTTTGGATTTCTACTACTCCATCTGATACAAAAAAAAAGGGATGAGAGAATCTTCCAAAGAAAGGAAGGAAGTAATCAATTTGAAACTCTATACATGAATGTGTAGATCATGCAAAGAAGTAACTTTCAGACACAAACTGAAAGAAAGTCCTCCTGAAACAGCTACTTTCATATAAACATTGAATTACACGAAAAAAAATAATTCTTTCGAAACAAGTAATCCAGTTGTGCAGCTCTGGTTAGTCTGAACCAGAACCAAAAATCAAATTAATAAATAATAATTAAATAACTGTCGTATACATCATTATGTAGATGACACTCAGTTATATTACTTATTCAGTAAAAATAACTGGCAAGAAGCTGTCAGTCACAATTTTGACAATCTCACGCACGCACATGTCAGCCACTCACAATCTGAAACGGAACACGAGTAAATCCCAACTTTTGTATTATACGAAACGAAAAGGACTGAAATTGAAGGTCTGGTCGATGTACGACTTGGTGATGATTCAGTTTTTCATCGACCTTTTTTGGGTATTTGTTACCTTCCATAATCTGAAAAATATAACAATTAGAATGGAGAATTTTATACAAGTGTAGAAGGGCAAACTTTTAAGTTACCCCGATAAGTTACTGCGTGAAAATCAAAGTATTTTTCACAAAGAATAATCTTCTATTTATCAGTAACTTGTCGTATTTAACAATTTTGCCTATCAAACAAATATTAAGAAATAATACTTATCTTCAGAAATGGATAAGAAATTTGAATATATTTTTTACAGCTTGTCATGAGATGCTGTGGGATTTTTAGAACATCACGATTTCTTGTATTATGACCGTGATCTGAAGCAGTCTTATCATATAATTTATGGTTTTGCCTAACAAATGAAATACATTCAAGAATGAAGATGGAGGGGGCTGTCAATATTTTTTTGTCTATAAAAACGGGCCGGCAGCTATCCCGGAAATCCATATTAAAGATTAGCCTTATGATGCGTTTCTATGAAGACTCTGGAAAAATCCCTTGCTCTGCCCCAAGCCATAATATTCAGACTTATATGAGGGTAGGCCATGGCATAATATATGCTGAGTGAGCCAGTTTCATCTAAACAGGATTTCAGCTGTTTTATGGCATAATATGCTCTAGTTAACTTAGCACATATATAGTCCACCTGCCTATCCCAATTTAGATTGGCGTCTAAGTAGGTCCCTAAAAATTTTATTTCTTCAGAATTTTTAATATCATAGTTAGAGTGTCGATCAGTTGGAATATTTCTTCTGAAGTGGAAGTTAACACTGATCGATTCAGAAGTATTGAGAATGAGCTTATTTCTTTGGCACCAGGTACTGAACTGATCAATAATATGTTCAGATTTGCTGATGAGTTGTTCAGCAAACATTGTGATGTAGCCTTCCTTTATATGTTGAGGAAGATCATTGACATAGAGAAGAAACAGTAGAGGTCCTAGAACAGAGCCCTGTGGCACCCCGAGTTTTACCGTCTTTGACTCAGATGTCGTTCCATCGCAGATTGCAACCATTTCTCTGTTTATCATATAGGATTGTATTCAATTTATTATATTTATTATATAATTCAGTTATCCTCTATAGTGTACTTCCCAGTGAGTTCAGACACTACACGTTATATAACTTCAAGAAGAAACTGAAACTTCACTTGAAATTAGCTGGATAGTTCGATTGGATATCGTCATTGCTCTCTTTCGTGATATTTTTATGCAGTTTTCCTCTTGTTTTCGGTCTATTATTTTATTATTCAATATTTTATATACCTTTCAAATATTCTCTTAACTATTTGAATGTCTGTGTGAATTTGTGTCCTTTCAACTAGGTTTAGTTGAAAAACAGCCCAAGCTGAACTTCGCCTTTCATCGATTTTTTGCTTCTGCACATTATTACTCTTGTCGATGAATAAAACCAATTATTATTATTAGCGAAAGTCAGGCTCTTTGATAAGCCAAGGTCTCCAATGTTATTGAAGAAGACCCCCATGCATTGGCTTATCCACGCGTTTTCGCAGAAGTGAGGTAATCTCTGCGGCTTCTATGTGAGCTTTTTGCTGAACGGGTTTCAACTCGGTGACAGGATTATGATCACCTCGTTCAGTGTCGAAAATTAACCGTGTTCATCAGCTGCTCGAGCAGCTGCCCTAAAGAGAAATGCTCCAATTCCTGCTTTCTCATGGTCACGGACCATGAGAAAGCAGGAATCCGAACTCCTGACGACTTTACAGGCTGCATCCATACCCTTCTGTCATGTAGACACTCCAAACTCAAAAGTCCAAGGCCTCGTTGTTGTCGGGGGAAGTACAACCGTGGAACGGACGATTTGGGATGCAAACTACTATAGAGATGCATAATTTTTCGGGTCTTTACGTCGAGTTGATACAGTTCCTCCCGAGTCCACTTCACTACTCCAAACGAGTAGAGTAAGATTGGAACGGCAAGCATATCTGTTGCAGCAACTTTGTTCTTCCCCGATAATGGAAATAGTGGGGTGCAGTGGAGAAGAGGACTGGAAGAATCCCGCTGAAATACACCCCTTCTGACCCACCCTGTTCGGACTATAGCTTGACCAGATGTTATGATGAAGCGAGTTCGCCAGAGTGGTATCAGTTGTTCAATACATCTCACTATTTTGTCGAGTACCGCAAGGCATTTGAGCAAATGCAAGATGAGCTCATGCGATGTTGTATCAAATGCCTTGCGGTAATCGATCCAGAGGTTGCGCTTATATTATTATGGTTGTTATTATTAAAATATTGATGACTCATCACTAGACAGCACTGTTTCGACCTTCAATAAGTCAGTGGTGCTAGACTGATTTAAATATGTGTTTCTGAATTTTCAAACATTTTTTTCACTCTTGAACAAAGCTTCACAGCGAAAAATGAAATTTTTCTACTCTGCTATCACCGTTTCTGTACTCATTTCATCCTCAAATCACAAACATTCTGTAAGGTCTTGATATAATTTGTCGTGGCGCCAGAAAAGCTCTTTAATCAGTTTGAACGGGCGTCCGCTGCCCTTGCGACGCCGAAGGCCGACGCCCTAGATATGATACGACGCCGACGTTATTTCATCAAGCGTTTGCACTAGTTCGGTCAAAATTTCAATAGAGAGGTTTTTGAGTGGATTCTACGGAATCACAAAGGTGAAAGAATGAACACGAATGAATGTTAAGTCACTGATAAAATCTGTGAAATTTTCTGAAAGAGTAATTATATTGAATTGAAACCTTACAGTTGTCTATCCAAACAGGGTGGAAACTAAACCAAAAGCAGGGAATCGTCCATTACTTTACATTTGAAAGTTGGAATTTGGTTAAATGTTCACTTGTTGTTACCTAGTTATTTGAAAATTCAAACTGATGACCATCTGCATCCATATAATAATGAGAACTATGTTCGAAGCATTCATTTAAATCAACAAGAGATTTCATCCAAATTTGCCGTCACTTGGCTTATTTTCGTTTGAACCAGTGTCTTTAGATTCAAATAAGAAAATTGTCGACAATCGAACACATCTCGTAATAGAATTCATTTTAGAAATACCAGACTTTCTAAGATGTTCCAAGCTATCAAAAGTGCTCGAATATTTGCCATCAATCAGACGGATAGGTTAGGGTTTATTGTAGCTCACATCTATTCACACTCGACCAAATAAACTTCTTACTTCTCACTCCTTACTTCTCCTTACCAAACCAATCGGCTTCTTATTGAAGCCGATTTGCTTGGTAAGAGTACGGCTCTGCTGAACTCCAAAAACCCGATTCGGTCCCCAGCGGGGCAGGCACAAAGTATATGCTCTGCTGTTTGATCATTAATGAGGTAGTCGGATAGTCAAACGTTTGTTAACCTGCTCATGGGAGGTTTGTTCCTCCACCTGAGACAGATTCTGCGTACGCCTCTCAAGAATTTGGTGCAAGGCAGTTTCATAAGGTACCCCGCTCTTGAGGAGACGAGTCAGTCGTTTCCTGGCTGCACCACCAAACCTTCTTTCCTATGTTCAGTTATTGGATTAGGAGTTGGAGAGTTGAGAAGCGCTCGCTCCTGATCTACATTTACAGGGAGGTCAGTTGGAGTCGTAAACTCGACATCCATCTCCTTTGTAGACTCGCTCCTGATCTAAATTCACAGAGAGGTCAGTTGGAGTTATAAGCTCGACATCCATCTCCTTTATAGATTCAGCGTTAGAAAGAATTTTCAATAAATTGATGGATGTAGCCGTTACTACGTGGTAGGAAATCATAACGAAGAAAAGAGAAATGTAACTTTCCATGTTTTTCACCACTTTTATTTGTAACTAACGTTACTGTTTATTTTATAAGTTCATTGTATAAGTCTGAAAATGTCCGTATAGGACGAAACTGCAGTAACGTTAGTAACAAATAAAAGTGGTAAAAAACATAGAAAGTTTCAATTCTCGTTTCTTCATTAAGAATTTTCAAGTTTACTCTGTCCATAAAAGTCCCACGAGTAGCTAGGAAAAGAAGGTCAATCACGGCAGAGCCCCGCATTACCGTGACAAGGCGATGCTACGACGAGAGGGCGCCCGGTATCTCGAAGGTTCCGTAGAGACAGCTGATAGGCTCATTGTCATTCATCCTCTCGGCACGGATACACACACCTTAGGATTGAGCCATCGTTGTGATGCCTCTCACTTAGCGAATAACAGAACCACAAGTGATTCTGTCATTCCCATATCCAGTGGGGCTACGTGGAAGCAGGCAATTGATGGTCGGTTTGCTCAACCCCCTCATCCCAAGCCAATGCACTCGCCAAAAACAGCTTGCACAGTGGTTCAGGTAGTGAAAGATAAACAAGGAGAGCCAACACGCCATCAGACGGAAAGCTCCCATTGCTATTTTTTCTTTCCATAATGTGAGCAGTTTTCCAATGGATGGCTAATTTGAACTCTATAAGTCATTGAAAGTTGAACATTCTAGTTGAACTAGTAGTTTGAGTTTCTGAGAAGCTGCTTATACCATTCCAATATCATATTGGAATCCAAATTGACATCAAATAGCCCAGTTGAATTCCAAGAGAATTTCTCATAGAAAAAAGTGATGCCTAGGCATCCATTCTATTAAATTCTACTGTGACACAAAGCAACTCCGAAATTTTGTATAGATATTAGTCAAATTCTTTTTTCAATACAACCCAACTATTGTATTGTAAATACGAACACTTGCTATTTTTTATATAGTGCTCTACTATAGTGATATTATTAACCCGTGTGGCATATTTATCCATTTCAGTAAGAATCGGCTCGATCTTGAGTTACTATTAGAGAGATCGAAATCCGAGCTTGTAGACCGTCGTTGAATGTTACTCGTAGTATCAAATATTTCATCTGCAGTAGGTGACAAAAAGATTGATTCCGTCACGTAACACAAGTCGATTATTCCGTCAGCATAAAAATGATGTGCTCGGGATTCGTTGAAGTCGACGGAGGCTGTTTTTTGTCTGGTCCTGATTGGCGAAGGTTCTACCGGTGATAAATTCATCAAAGTTCTCGAAAAGATGGTAGTTGGTTAGCGAGTGGGTGAGGCATAACGTCGACGTTCAAAAATCAGACCGCAGCTGCTGACGCAATGTTCGGTACATTTCGTCGATTTCCTCACAATAGGACTCCACTGTGGCAATGCCGCAATGAAAATTCGAAAACAAAATTTCCTTAGAAAGCTAAAAAAATATGGAATCGAATGACGTATTTATATACCAGGTGTTCTAATTAATAAAATATATTTTTGGTTGACCACGCTTGGCTGAGTCACCCGCTATGCGAGAAAATAATTTTGAAAGTAAGTATTTTCAATAAACATTTTTGTCTTTTAATAAAATACAAATCATGAAATTATAAAACAAGAAACAAAAATTAATTGACGCTCCGGGGCGACTTCATTGATTCTAGTGGCACATTTGCTTTTTCAGCTGCAGGAAAACCCGGAAAAACCTGCAGCACCACATTATCTGAAGATCTTTATCTGCCAATGTCTTCAATTTCATAAAATAAAATGTAGGGTGTCTCCAGAGGCTCCAATAAATTCAATACATCGCCAGAACACATCGTGACACGACCATCCTCAAACTTAAACCAGTTCGTTTCGTCTTTGACCAATGCCTAATAATGACCGGATTCAACGCCAGAACCACAGTAAACAATGACTGCATGCAGATTATAATAGTAGCCTACTAGATTGAAGTGTTCATCTATTTCGAACCTTCGTAAGAGTTTGGTGCTTCCGTCAGAGGTTAAGTCATGTTTGAAGATCATCAGTGTTATATTAGATTCACTGGTGCCTCAGCTATACTTACCTTATAACAGTCAGTAAGTTTGGCGCATGTTTGGCAATACAGTCGAGCATCACCTTTTAGAAATTCCATTTTTAGATGATTTAACAATAAGCTTTGCACGATATGGTTGCAAATTAAATTGAGCAGTTGGAATGGACCGAGCAATGGACAGCAATGATAGCAATGGACCGAGAGAATCTTGTTGACTCACCCTGTAAATGCCTTAGATAATATAATTGAAGCTGTACATGAGCTGTAGGTACATAAAAGTTGTAAATGTTTTAGGTAAATTGAGAGTGAGTACCTAATTAGAAAGTCTCAATTGTGATTATGCAGTGTATATAAATATCAGAATGAAATTTTGGTACTTAATTCACTCGGAAAAAGCTACTTTATTAGAGAAAGAGGTCAATTATTTTCATCGATGTTTTCTAAGCACATGCGTTGTTATGAAAGAGAGAAAACTTTACAAAGTACCCTCTGTTTGTTTTGCCTACTGAAGCGCTAACCTAAAAATGCTTAAAATCAGATAAACACAATGAATATTTGTATAGAAATTAAATCTAATTGCTGGAAAAGAACGGTAGAGCATGTTTCCTGTCATTTATTTTGAAATGTGTGGTTTAGATAATGAAGTGTTTTACAGATGTGGGTTTTCGAGCGTGAAAATACAAATAGGGATTTGAAATTTCTCTGTGTTATACCTAATTTCGCATGACTACGAGAATTTTGCCTGGTACAAGGCGGAAACAATTTAGAATGAGAGTTCTGGTTTCAAAATCAGTTGTTGAAGTTAACGTTAAATTATTTTCCTTGCTTGTTGGAACCATTGTATTTCAGTATGAGGAAATATAACCGAAGGACTTGACTTTCGTGATTTGGTTATGATTTCAATTCTGCTGTTTCCATTTGCCTTACCTTACTTCATTTATATTACAATTGACGGGGCCAGGGAAAAAACGTTTATGTCCATTATTCGTCGGATTTGGGTTAATGGTGTCATTAAACCTACTTCAGACTGAACCTTAGAAGTGTCAAATTGCTTTGCTTCCTATTTTTCTAGCGTTGTGCCTGATCATATCGCCGAAAATTTCGGATATAACTTATCTTTGCCCTGTACTTTGTCTGAACATAGGATAAATTCCATATTATTTTATCCAGTGAGTAAAAATGAATTAGCAACTGTTATAAGCAATCTTAAAAATAAAAAGTCGGCTGGTTTGGGCGGTTTCACTACTCACATCATAAAAAATATTTGCAATAACATCATAGACCCACTGCTGCACCTCATAAATCAGTCATTTCTTAGCGGAGAGTTTCCTGATCTTCTCAAAATAGCTTGTTCAATCCCTATTTTCAAAAAGGGCTGCATGAGTGAAGTAGACAATTATAGACAAATATCCTTGCTAAGTGCATTTTCAAAAATTATAGAAAAAATTCTCTACTGCCGCATTTTAGCATATATTGAAGGGAACAAAATTTTTACAGATTGTCAACATGGATTTAGGCCATCAAAATCAATAGAGACAGCATCCGCACATTTTTTCAAAAATGTATATAAAGAGCTAGATGATGGCAAATATGTTTTAACTCTATTTTTTGAACTATCGAAAGCTTTTGATTCAGTGGACAGGAACATACTGTCTAAAAAATTATATAATATCGGAATAAGAGGATGTCTCCTAAGCTATATCAATTCCTACATGGAAAATAGAAAACTAATTGTACAATGTAATGAATGCCAATCAGACATGCATGACGTAACTCTCGGTGTTCCACAAGGCTCTGTTTTAGGCCCACTACTCTTTTTAATTTATGTTAATGATTTACCAAATCATATTCAATATGGTGCCACCACTTTGTATGCTGACGATACCACTGTTCTGTGTCGGGTGTTACTGAGGAGGAACTTTACCACAAAACTCAGGTAACGCTTGACGAAGTGTATGCGTGGTGTCAAAGAAATAAACTTATTTTAAACCATGAGAAAACGGTTTTTATGAACTTTAACCTTAGGAGGCTATTAACACCTGGCTGTAATTTTGCTCTATCTGAAACAACTAAGTTCCTTGGCACCTTTATAGACAGCAAGTTAACATGGGAACCACACATTGACCACGTCTGCAAGCTGCTTAATAAAGCTTATTTTGCCATTTTACAGCTTAAAGACACAATCGCTAAACAGGGTCTTGTAAGTGTGTAACATGCATTAGCTTATTCACATAAGCTTTACTTTCCGAAACAGTCATAACTTTAATAAAATCAGTATCTTTCATCAATTGCCGTATTTGAGGACCATCAAATATTCCACCTTTCAACTTTTCCATACTAAGTTTTGGAAATTTTCTACAAATATATTTAAAACAATCTCCTTCCTTGTCCAGAGCTTTTACAAATTGCTTTATCATTCCTAACTTAATATGCAATGGTGGAAGTATAATTTTGTCTCTGCTCACCAACGGCTCTCTTATCACATTAGCTTTACCGACAGTTAAAGAATTTCTTTCAGGCCAAACATCTTGTTCCCAATGACATTGCTTTGCTCTACTGTCCCACATACAAATGAAGGGTATTTCGTGTATCCACTTTGTTGACTAAGTAAAAAATTAACCATTTTTAAATCCACACAGATCGACCATTGATGCTCCGAGTAATTGATTTTTTCTAAAACTAATTTGACATTTTCATATTCTTCTTTGAGTTTTGTAGAATGAGCAATTGGAATTGTTGCAAATTTATTTCCATTATGCAGTAAGACGCATTTTAAACTTCTTTTACAGCTATCAATAAAAAGACGCCACTCAGTAGGATTGTATTCTTTCAAAGCCATGTCCAGAAGCAGCTTCGCAATATTATTACAGTATACCAATCCTTCATTTTCATCAAAAAATTGTAATAGCTCACTTTCTCGCGTTCTGTACGTTGTAATTGTAACTGTCGGTGCCAATAAATTTTTTCCTTTCAATCTTGAAGCTAACAGTTCTGATCCTTGTTTCGATAAATTTAGATCACGTATTAAATCACTGAGTTCATTTTGAGAAAACAACTTTGGCGTAGATGTTTCCCCCCTCCCATTCACTTCCACTGGTAGAATGATTTGATTTCTGTGAATTTGGCAACATCATTGTTTCTGAGGGCATGCGAATCACTTTTGAAACATAAATAGGCCGAGGGAGATTTTCACTGTGTAAAACAGGACATTTTGTAGACTGTAAGTCTGGATAACTCCACGTTTGATTTCGATTAAAACCTTTAGCATCTACTACGCAAAAGTAACAATCATCGAAATTATTCTTAGGCTCCATCCAGATCATAGGAATACCAAAGTCTAATCTAGAACGTTCCCTTTTTTTCCACAACCGCAAAGTCAACGCAAGACTTACAAACTTTATTAGGAACCCATGATTTATCTAATTTGTCCATTTGAAGACCGAAATATTCAGCATAAGTTTCCTTAACAAAGTCTGTGATATTTCTTTTTTGTTTTTTTGATATATAAATACCACAAATATAACAGAATAAATCACTACTATAATTTGCACTTCCTTCGTGACAAACTCATGTTTAAAAAGACAAGATAAATATATTAGAACGAACACTCTACAATTGAAACAAAATATTAAAATACAACAACTTATCCAGATTTCCGTGTTAGTACCTCAATATTATCAAATAACTGAGTTCTCAGCTGTTTTGCAGAGAAAAGAGCCCGAAAAGTGGGGATCACGTGATGTTTGTACGCGCAAACAAGTTGCGCAGAAGCCTAATCATGACTGAGAAAATAATTTTTTTTTTACTAACAAGTCGATTATTATTGAACATACATGATACGTAAAAATCATAAAAAATAGAGCACATTCAGTACTTTCATAAATATATTCGTGATTTAGGCACTCGAAAACATAAAAATTTGCAAAAATATCCAGGGCAACACAATTTTTTATTTTTTTTGTAGAGCTGTGTTACTTGTTGGTCAATTATTTATTTGTTTATTTTTGTTTCAGCATTCCTTACAGTATATATCACAGGCTTCGGTATAACTGCTGGGGCTCATAGGCTGTGGTCACACAGAGCGTATAAAGCGAAATGGCCGCTGAGGCTGATTCTAGTCATTTTATTTACAGTTACCGGCCAGGTAAATATTCTCTTTTATGGGTGGTATTTTCACGAGCATGTGGACTCAAAAATACGGTTCTGTTTTCACAATTTTCAGTGCAAACGTTTCGGCAGTTATTCTCGCCTTCTTTAGTGTACATGAATATGTATATAAACACGTCACTGAAGTTGAAATACTCTAATTGTTCAGTAAGTTCACTTGATCGTAAAAGTACTGCATATAATATCTTTGGACGTAGGAAATTCTATCACGAATTATTTTTTATGTTTTCAGATATAAAAATTCAGGATTTTGCTAGGTATAAATTTTGCGATAGTGTCAAGAAAATAATGTTACTCTTTTATTTATTTATTTAAAAATATACCATTTCCTAGTCATCTATGTAATAACGTATTCCAAAAACACTTTATTGTGAGATTTTCACTAAATTGTTTTACAAAAACGCAACACGTGTTTCGCCATACAATGGCTTCATCTGGCGTGTCTTTCAAGTTGAAAGACACGCCAGATGAAGCCATTGTATGGCGAAACACGTGTTGCGTTTTTGTAAAACAATTTAGTGAAAATCTCACAATAAAGTGTTTTTGGAATACGTTAGTTATGGATTTTCATCAAGTATCGGCCGATTCCATCATATATCTATGTAATACAACTATATTGAATGTGATAATGATAATAATAATAGCGTTTATTGCCCAACCGTTTCCCTTTTACAGAGTAAAATTCACACAATTGAAAAATTTTTACACTTTCGTATAAAAAAAAATTAATATAAATATGAAAGTTTATGAGGATGGATGTATGTATGTATGTTTGTGGCTCTTTCACGTCTAAACGACTGAACGGATTTATATGAAACTTCACAGTAATGTAGCTAATACATAAACTGACCATTGTTTTTAACTCAAAACGGTACGTCCATATACAGTGTCACCATTAAAGTGCGCACCATATGGGAACCTTTTTTTTTTTTCGAAAAGTTTCAATTAAGTTTAACTTCGGCACTTGTTTGTGCTTGAAATTTAACTTAAAATGATGCGGCCAACTGCGACCCACTGACGTTTAGTGTTTGTCAAATTCAACTTTTTTTTTTGAAAATAATTGAAAAAGTGCATTTCTAGATCGAATTTAACAAAAAGTTACTTGAAAAAGTTGTGTCTACGGCAATTTTATATCCATTTGTCAAATTTTATCCAACTAGGATAAACTTACAGAGAAATTAAAAATGTGCTATAAAAATTTTAACATGACTGGTGCAAAGTTTCAATCACTTGGCTATTTTCTTGAACAAACGTCAGTACCTTCAATTTTGAAAAAGTAGACACCACTGAAAAACTGCAATAAGTATTAATAAAATTACTAGAGTTGAAATTACATGAAAATTTCAATATTCAGTATTTACAGATTATTTATAAACACTAACTAGGGCGGTAAGGTTGCTTAATCACGTTGAATAAAATTTTTAAGTAGGTCTTGACAAACAAAATGCATGCTATGGTAGTGTTAAGTTGTTGATTTACTTGTCAAATTTTTAACAGTTATTGTTGTAATAATGTTGTCTCTTCAGGAAAGAATAGAAATAGTTTTAATATGTGGTGAGAATATACCATACCGGCAAGTAGTTAACATTTATAATGAACGGCATCCAGGAAAAATGTTCAACATACTACTGTGTCAAGGATAATGTCGAAATTCAGAGAAATAGGAAATGTAGCAAATCAATTTAAGAAAAAGCACACTTCAAGTAAATATGTTGAGGAGGCCCAGCTTAACATTTGTTTGAAAGTTATTGAACACGGGCAAACGAGCATAACCGATATTATAAAAAATACCGATTACAAGAGAGAAAGTGTTAGAAAAATTTTATTAAAAAATAAAATTTGGCCTTACAAGCCAAAATTCATTAACACATTGAAAGAACGAGATTTTGATGTCCGTTTGGGGTTTTCATTCTGGTTTCAAGGAGAGAGAGAAGAAAATATAAAGTTTCCGCATAAAATTTTATGGACAGATGAGGCAACGCTCTCTTCAAATGGAACGGTTTGTTCTCAAAATTGTTCTCAAAATTCACAGTTGAATGTGGTGATCAGTATTCCTTTAAAACTAATGTATGGTGTGGGATACTTAACGACCAAACAATTGGGCCATTTTTCTTTAGGAAAAATTTATCATCCGTCGGTTATCACAACCTTTTAAATAATGAGGTTGTTTTAGATAATATGCCTTTAAATATCAAATACGACCTATGGTATCAGCTTGATGGCCCACCAATGCATCACACGGTTGCTGTAAAACAAACCCTCCAATAAATTTTCAGAGGCAAAGTTATTGGACATAACTGGGAACATTATTGGCCGCCTAGATCACCCGACTTAACGCCTTTAGACTTTTTCTTGTGGGTTACCTGAAACAAAAAGTGTACCGAAGTAGACCATTTACTGACATACAACATCTGGAAAACACCATTCGCAAGTGCTGTGCATATATACATCCCCGATTTATTAAAAATGCAGTTACAGATGTCAGTAGAAGGAACATAATTTGTATTGAACGTGGAGGACGACATACTGAAATGTAGGCTATAAGTGTTTGACAACCTCATTTAGATCAATAAGTAATTTTTTGTTCAACATCGATTAAAGTCCTATGGCTAGATGTAACTTTTAATAAGTCTGAAATCAGTAGGGGTCGCCAAGTTCTTGAAAATTCCAAGATCTTGTCGTGATTTCAAGACAACAAATAATTTCAGATTTCAAGACAAGATAAGAAATTTTATGTCAATATCAAGATTTCTTGTCAAACAACAAATCTTGAAATATCTTGACTAACAATGAAAACTCTAAAACGTATTTATTTGTGAAAAAGATATTATATTTTAACGTAACTAGGAATAGGTAAATGATATTTACCTACTATAGATTTCATTTTAAATATCAAATTTAGCACTATTCTATTAAATCTTAACTTACATTGTCTTCACTTTGACTTCTGTTCATCCAATCTAAAATACTATTACTTCCACTTCCACTCGACGCAGAACATTAAAACTTGCTTCGATCAGGCACCTTTTGAGAACACTCTTTGTCAAATAACATCTCATGCTATACTTTTAAGTGTCTTTCCAACCCAGAAGTCCCAGAATTGTTCATTTTTAGGAAAACACATTCATTATGTTTTTCGAAACATGGTATAAATTTGGCTAATTTATCATTTTTGTTTTTGCCATTGGTACTGGTGTCCACCTCAATTTCAAAAAAGTCACAGAATTTTTATCTGCCTATAGTGTCAGTATCGCCTCTAGTACTACTACTAACACTATCCTGTATTGATAAATGCTGCTGCTTTTTCCTTTTGCTGTCACTATCGTAGACAGCTAGAGTCTCAATGGTTTCAGTTTGGTCATTCTCAATATTCACATTCGCACGCGTTAGTCTCAATGATTATTTCATATTTACTTAAACCATAACGCTTTTTGTTTGGTTCTTTGGAAGCTGTCTGACTTCTCCATTTAGTCCAAGTCTCCAGAAAACCCTGCAGCCTCTTGGGCTTATTGCGTGTATTCTCCCATCTTCTCATGACACCCATTCCATAAGTCTCGTTCCCTGTACTAGTTTGTACAGGTTCCGTAATTTTGTATGACCATATATTGCCTGCCTCCTGTGATTCAGTGCCTCACATTAGCATAAGATATGTAAAGCGGTTTCTATCCCTTCGTTTCATAATCTGCAGCTGAGGTCTCCGTTGTACAGCCCCATTTTATTCAGGTGCCCTCTAAGCGGACAATGACCGGTTAGTAAACCCTGTAATTATTCTGAGCCGATCCCTACTATATTGAAGTAGTTCTTCGGTTCTTTTCTCGAACGGTTCCCTGATGAAGGTTCTACTATGTTTGTTGCCAGGTACTTTTGTCCAGTACTCTGTGTGCTTCTTATTGGTTCATGTCCTAATCTGGCTTCAACTATAACGCTTATGTTTCTGTATTTTGCTTTTTGGTAAAATATTCTGAGCCAGAATCGGAGCCAAATGAATCAGCAGAAATACTATTCACTGAAGAGTCATTGTCACTCATGGTAAAAAATAAAAGATAATTTTAATATAATGTACTTTTCATCAACAATTTTCACACACTCTCATCAGAAATATAACGAAACCGGATCTTAAAATTTCTTGAGTCAAGAGAAGATATGAGATGTTAAGAAAATGTCAAGACAAGATTTTTTTAAATTTCCTGATTTTTTCACAAGACAAGAAGTTGTTATCAAGACAACGATTCTTGTCTTACCGACCTGTAGAAATCGGAATAAATCTATTTACAAAAAAAATAATTTTGTTGTAAAAAAGTGTGGGAGCTAAATATCCATTGTTATAAATAATTGGTGTGGAGCTGTTTGCCAGATTGGAGCCGTAATAAAAATATGACTCAAAGCTCCCACACCTTTTTACAACAAAATCAATTTTTGTTTGAAGGTGATTGACAATGTTTCATGATGAATTTCACTAGTTCAGACTTCCATTGTCTACTATATGAAATGATTTGAAATCCCTGAAACAAAGAATAATTAAAAATGAATAGCTGAAAATAACAATTATATTGAGCAAAAATAAACCTGAAATGAAATAATAGTGAGTGAAATAACCTAGAAGTAAAAATATAACAACTGAATAAATAAAATAATGGAATGAAAAAAGAAAATAATAAAAAGTGTAAAGATTCCAAGTCACGTTAGTTCACGACATTTCGATTGTTAGTATCTACAATCGTCTTCGGGTGATGACTGGACTGATTCCCCCGAGAGATGACTATTTATAGGTCGTTGAAATACTTTCACTTATCCCCGCTTTCCATTTTCCGCTTCACTGATTCCGTGAGAGATGACCGTTTTGGCGGGAGTCGGCCATTTTTCGTTTGATGATGGGTTTCCTTGCGTATTTCTACGCTGGCCTGGCTGAATACGTTGTTGGACAACATGTATGCGGCTTCCTTGAATTTTCTCTTAAACCAATGTTCCTCTCTGTGCAAGATCTCAGCTTGGGACCACTCGATGTTGTGTTGATGGGTCCAAACATGGTCTGCTATTCCTGATTTGCTGGTTTCCCCTCGCTGTGTGTGCTTCTTGTGCTCGACAATGCGAACATTTAATGGCCTCTTAGTTTCACCAATATAGGATTTTCCGCACTCACAGGGTATCCGGTAAATGCAATTATTGGAATCGCAGTCCGCGTTCGGATGCCTGGTATTCGTGAGGCTGCTACGGATAGTGTTACCGGATCTGAAACAGGTTCTGATGTTGTACTTGGAACCAATTCTTCTTATCCTCTCCAATAATCCTCTGATGTAGGGAAGTGCAAGCACTGGTTGTGACTTTTAGCCAAAGTCTCTTCTACCATCTCTTTGGAGTAGCCATTCCGATTCGAATTGCCATTCTTAGACGTTTTGGTGAAGAGGACCGACACTAAGTGGAAAACATCTATATACCGAAAACCCACTCATACGGAACAGTATCTGAACCACGAATCCAACCACCATCAATCGACAAAAAGAGGAATCATCCAGACTCTATTAGACCGTGCTTTTGGGCCCTGTAATACAAAGGAAGGTCTCGAGAAGGAACTAGACATCATCAATAATGATCTTCAGCGGAATGGATACTCCAAAGCGATGGTAGAAAAGTCTTTGGCTAAAAGACAGCAGGAGCCTCGCAAGAAAGAGAAGCCGTCACAGCCAGTGCTTGCACTTCCCTACATCAGAGGATTATCGGAGAGGATAAGAAGAATTGGTTCCAAGTTCAACATCAGAACCTGTTTCAGATCCGGTAAGACTATCCGTAGCAGCCTCACGAAAACCAGGCCCCCGAACGCGGACTGCGATTCCAAGAATTGCATTTACCGGATACCCTGTGAGTGCGCAAAATCCTATATTGGTGAAACTAAGAGGCCATTGAATGTTCGCATTGTCGAGCACAAGAAGCACACACAGCGAGGGGAAACCAGCAAATCAGGAATAGCAGACCATGTTTGGACCTATCAACACAACATCGAGTGGTCCCAAGCTGAGATCTTGCACAGAGAGGAACATTGGTTTATGAGAAAATTCAAGGAAGCCGCATACATGTTGTCCAACAACGTATTCAGCCAGGCCAGCGTAGAAATATGCAACATATGGAAACCCATCATCAAACGAAAAATGGCCAACTCCCGCCAAAACTGTCATCTCTCACGGAATCAGTGAAGCGGAAAATGGAAAGCAGGGATAAGTGAAAGTATTTCAACGACCTATAAATAGTCATCTTTCGGAGGAATCAGTCCAGTCATAACCCGAAGACGATTGTAGATACTAACAATCGAAACGTCGTGAACTAACGTGACTTGGAATCTCTACACTTTTTATTATTTTCTTTTTTCATTCCTTTATTTTATTTATTCAATTGTTATATTTTTACTTGTAGGTTATTTCACTATTATTTCATTGCAGGTTCATTTTTGCTTAATATAATTGTTATTTTCAGCTATTCCTTTTTAATTATTCTTTTTTACTTGTTTCAGGGATTTCAAATCATTTTATATAGTAGACAATGGAAGTCCGAACTAGTGAAAATCAATTTTATTCTGATTTCAGACTTATCTAAAGTCATTATAGTTACATCAAGCCATAGGGATTATCGATGTTGAACACGATCTTAAATAATTTTCGAATCTTTTCAAATCTGTTTTCCGTTAACTAGCTGTAATACCAGAAATACCAGTTTCATGGCCTCGGCCAATATACATTGTCTCTGGAACCATTTGAATTTAAAGTACATATCCCTGGGCCACCCTACTCTTTATATCCAGATCTTTCCGTGTCACCCATACGTTTTATCCATCATTCAGTTGATATAAACAAGTATTAATCATTCTTTTTTGGGTTTTCATTCATTCAAGAGAACCGAATAAATATGACAAAGTTCAGTGAACTCACGATCTGAAATCAATATAGAAATAACGAGAGGAAACAATGAAATTCAATTATTATCGTCCATCAGTACCTTTCAGGCAACTCTTTTACACTCATGGAAAAAGAATCAAGAGCATTAATATTTGTTGACAAATATTTGTACTCTCCTGAGTGGTGAAAACAGTGAAAAATTGGTCGCATAAAATTGTGTAGTAAATATTTCAGTATCACGTCTACTTCGAATAGGTATTTTCAGTGAAATCAGCTCTGAAAATAGTCTTTTGGAAAATATCAGATGGACATGGACAAGAATAATGGCTATTTTTACAATTTATCAATCTATTTAAAAAAAAATTGTGACAGATTTGAAACACAGCATTGTGACTGAAGTCTTCGCATGTGAACCCCAAAAACTATGAAATTTGGCAGTGAGATTATCAATGTGGTACAAATGAGTTATCCATAGCTAGTTTTGTTATTTCGTCAACTCCGGATAACAAGTTACCATTTGAAGAAAAACTGTATTTGAATATGTTGGAAACTACTGTTGACCCTCTCATCACTGAAATCGTAGAATCGAGTCCTAATGAATTCGATATGAATATTGCATTTCAACAAGATGGATTACCACCACGTTACTCCAGACAAGAAACTATTTGGATACTACTTTTCCCGATCATTGGACTGGCCGTCGAGGTCCTACAGATTGGCCAGCCCGTTCGCCAGATGTGACACCTTTGAACTTTTTTTATGGGGCTATTTGAAGCAAAAGGTGTACGAAACTGAAACTGCTTCAATAGTGGATATACGGCAGAGAATAATAAATATTTGTAGAGATATTGACATTACTGTGTTCGAAAATGTTAGGCGTGAAATATCAGATGAGCTGTTCATATGTCAAGAAGTTTAAGGCAACCATTTCGAGCATTATCTGAACTGATCTCAAGCTTATTACCTCATATTATGTAGTTAAATGTCAATGTATTCAGGTAATTATTAAAAGTTCCGCCATTTTGTAGTAGAATATATTGACATTATATTCTAGGGTTGTGAAACAATTTGTCAGGTCTTACCTGTCAGAGTTTGATTCCTAACACTGGTTGGACGATAGTAAGTGAAAATCGATCGTTCGGCCTTGCGGTTCGAACCACCGGTTCACACAGCGGTCGATTGAGTGTGTCGAGCAAATCGCCCACGTCAACCCACCAGGCTACCGTCCTACCATCAACCCATCAGGCTATCGTCCTACCAAGGTGGACACATACAATTTTTTGTTTGCCAGTTATTATTTGCGTGCAATCACCAATTTTTTTATGTTAATTTTTCTCTTGAAGTCGTTTTTTATCAAACTCATTGTTGTAAAGTGTCTCTAGCATTCCTGGCCTCTCACTGTCATTCATCTTATCGGCTAATGTACATACTAATCGATTTGATATAACGCACCTGTTCAAATATCTATTTATATCAGTTCTAGTAATTTCTGTCACACAGATATATGTACATATCAATAATACATGGCATTTATTATCGATGAATTTTTGTAATCCAGAAAATTTAAAGTACTACAGAACAAATACCAACATTTACATAGCCAATTTAGCTTTCGGTTTTAATAATAAAAGTTCAGCATAAATGTTGGATTCTTTTCAGCGAAAGTCTGTCCGCATTTTGAATAAGAATTTGTTTCTAGAAGAAAGCTTCAGATCCGTTTCACCGATTAACAATATTGATGATCGTCCACAGTACGCGTACGGTCAGTTATGTATTTGACAAGTATACATCTCCTTTATGGGTGAAATAAATGATAGAAAACAACTAAGCACAGTATTTGGGAACATACATGATCTATGCCTATACACTTTTTAAACGTACTTTGAATTTCATGTGTTTCAAATTGGCTGGTAGTTCATTATTAATAATAATATTATTGTTCGAGATGCATCGATTGCCAATTTCGATAAATAGGAATTATTTTATATATGTAATAGTGATGGGAATGAAGGAACGAATTGCCAGTTTTCAAAGCGAATCCCATTCAAATGCAATAATGTTTTCAGTTTATTTGAATGTTCAGTTGATTCACTGTAGATTCTCTTCAACTACATTTCGTCGTTTTATTCAGAAGTTTTCCCAAATATTTCGAAATAGTGGTGAAGGCAGATCGCCATATAGTAATTATATATTTCAATAATGAAGAAATATAAAAAACTGATCATGAAATATTTGAAATCACAATGATTCATGTTTTATATTTTATCATTCTCAGTTTAAATAATTACTTGGGATGCAAAAACTGTTGGATTCGATGATTATCTCAAACAAACAATCGTGTGTAATTGAGGGTGCTGATTGACAAACTTGAGATTTGTTATAACTAACTGAAATTATATATTTATTCAATAATACATGTGATCGAAAATTTATAATTGTGGAGAGGTACCAGGGTCTTTCCGGACCAGTCCGACCCTGTGTGTGAATCCGGTCCTGGTTAGCGCCACCTTTCACTCATGTTATTAATTCCCACTTAAAACTCATGACATTTAACTAATGTGCATCGATCCATTCTTGGATCGATTGGAAGTATGTAGGACATTTTTTATTCAGACTCGCACCACAATAACACGAAATATCGTGTGTCTTGTTTTGTTTTTGTTTGATCATTCTACTCGGAAATTTTTGTTTGTTAACCTCTATGTACACGGAGAGATAAAAATGTTTGTATAGGAAGAATCAGCGCTATTTCGTTCTGCCGCGTGTTGAGGTTGTTTAAATGGAAAATTTTCATGCTAGTTACAAGGCTGAAGGGAACTTACAGATGAAGAGATTTTTTGTTCGATTTTCCATGACAAATCCTGTGAAACCATGCTTCATTTGCAAACATGTTGAATGCTGTGTGAAAGGTGAGATTAATTTTTAGGGCTTTTTTGAAGTATACTAGTTGAGTTTGAATTCGATATTCTCTTCATTACAATTGGTGTTTCTATTTTTATGAATTCTTGAGAAACAATAGTTTATACGCTTCGAGAACGGATTGCAATAGTGAGTTTGAACTACCAGAATGGTAATAGTGCTAGAGCTGCTGCCCTTATGCTCAATGTTAATCATCCAGGAAGAAACGTACGACACAAATACGTTTCGGAATTATTGAACAAATTTATGGAAACTGGATCTGTTAACAATAAAAAGCATAACCGTTCAGGAGTTGTCAACGATGAAGATATTTGTAATGCAGTTTTAGGGAACGTTGGACTCGCAATCTCTCATCTCGAGAATCAGAAATCAGGCCTACAAATGTTTCCAGGATCCTTCATAAGTACAAATTTCATCTATATAAGATTAGTCTAGTGTCTAGTTCATGAATTGAACGGAGATGATTTCGATAGACGTATCGAGGTTTGTGAAAGTCTCACTAATAACGGATCAACTTGCATTAGAATTTCTTGTATAAAATTTGTTTTTCGGATGTCTGTACCTTTAGTTTGAATGGAGGGGTGAATCGGCAAAATTCTCGATATTGGACTGATACGAATCCTCATTTATACCCTCAAGTTCATACCAAACAACCTAAAAAACTCAATGTTTGGGCAGGAATTTTAGGTGATTTTATCGTTGATAATTTCTCTAGTGATAAATATTTGGATATGTTGGAGAATAGAATAATACCACCGTGCATCAATAGGGCAATTGACGAGGATATAAATTCATTCGAAAACGAAACAGTTTTTCAGCAGGATGGTGCACCTCCCCATTATGCAGCTCCAGTGCGACAATTTTTGGATGATCTTTTTCCTGGTCGCTGAATTGGCAGAAGAGGTCCTACGGAGTGGCTACCAAGGTCTCCGAATCTCACTCCTGTAGATTTTTTTCTATGGGGTCATTTGAAGTCGTAAAGTGTATGAGATAGAATCAACAACATTAGAAGATTTGGGAGAGAATATCAAGAGGCATCGCAGAGATTCTCAACCATATGAGGGCGACAATGGAAGCTCGTTTGTACCATTGTATGGAAGTTGGGGGAAACGTTTTTGAACATTTATTATTCAAAATCTTTTTCTTCTCATTGTCCAGTCATCAGATTTTGATTCAAGAAATAATAAAAAATAGCTTTTTCTGATTTATGGCTTCCATATTTGTCTCTAGAACGAGTATTTCAAAATGTGGCCTCCTATATAATTGTTGACCTGTTTTTTTTATTTTTCCTGCAAATCATTGTTTCAAAAGTTATTCAGGTTTGCTCGTTTTCAACTCAAATAATTTTTAGCTCTCGAATCATTAGCTTCTGACTTTGTTGAAATCTGCTTATCATGAAACATCTGATGATGTGAAATAATATAGGGTGATCCAATAAAAAAATGGGGGCATGCTCTGAAGTAGCGATAGGAGAAGTAACATCAAATGTGAATATGTCAAAATGTGTTCTCCTGTATACTATTGTTGACGTGTTTTTTTTATTTTTCCTGAAAATCGCTGTACCAAAAGTTATTCAAGGTGGCACGTTTTAAATGTAATGCACTGTATTGTGTATTGTGACACATTTAAGATGAAGACACCCTTGTAGTTTGAATATTTTTGAGAGCAGAGATTTGATTTTTGATACAGGCGTAGACCTTATTTAGCCCGAGTGACAGTCTAAAACCCAGCCTACCGCGTTTTCAGCCTATTTCGGGTTAGTTTGCAACTGAATTATTGGTCAAAAAACTAATCAAACTGAATAAAAATCTTTCAAAAATGAAGATAAATAAGTTTATTCGATCATCGACATATTAACGTCCATAAATTGAAAGTTCGATTCAGTTTAACAATGAAATGAAAAAACTAGATTAACAAAGACGAATTCCTGGAGGTTGTATTCATTTCTCTTTCTGGTCTCGTATTGATTAAAATCATGAAATTTAAATCATGTTTCATTCGAATCGAATGCGGAAGATTCAAAAAGATTTTTCTTTGGCATTTTTCGAAATTTCCAGAACATTGATTTTTTTAAGAATTTCCAAAACTAATGTCAAATTTGACAGGTTTAGAGTAGAACATGACAAAAAGAAAGAGGATGCTTTTTACTCATTTTTCAAGGACAAACTAGCTGCGAAATCGAATTGTCATTATATCTTTATTTGTGACACTGTTACGAATGATGGTGGTTTCGTCAAACTCTCGGCTTCGTGAATATCATCACAAATTTGAGAATCTCTTCAAAAAGATCCACTTCACTAGATCCACATTTCTATCGAAGGGTCAACACTTTCTTGGCTCAACTCAACACTAGCATTCCAAGTCAGGTCTCGTCAATTCCCCCATAGACAGTAAATAGTCTTAATTGTAATATTACACTGATAATATCTGAGACCATCATAAAACAAAACCTGTATCACCACCCAGAAGAATTGTCAACATACCCTGTGATACACTTGAGATGACGACACCCCTGTATTTTAGTCATTATTGAAGGTGAGATTTGATTTTTGTCGCGAACTTGATGTGTAACACTCATAATTCCTGGTTTTCCATCTCTGGAAATCCATATTCCTTTTTAATTTTTTCTACATGTCGATTTTAGGATACCGATATATTTTTTCTGTTGTTGGGTACAACGCGAGGTACAATTGACATATACGTGTATATGTGAATATATACAATGTATACATTCACAAATAATAATAATAATAATAATAAAGGTCTTTATTATTTTCAAATAATATACATATAGATTTTAACATTGTATGCAAAAAATAAAAACATTTCTGAAAATAAAGGGCGAAGTTCATTTTCTGCAGACGAACGATAGTTTTACTACAAAAATGTTCTTCCATTTCATGCATTCCATGTCATCATTTGTTAGGAATTATAGTATATTGGGAAATTACCTGAAAATTCAATTTAAATTATGTTTGTTATCTTAACTAACGCAACTAAAATAGTCTAAGAACTTTTTCACTTCTAGATATTCATATAGATGACAGATTGGCGTTACTTTTTATAGGAATGTAAAAACTCACGATCAAGTGGTAAAAATTATTTTTCATTAAATAAAATCAATTTGTTTTCAATAAAATCGCTTGAAGTTAATTGTATCGTTATAAAAATGAAATTGAATCACTAATAATAAATGATTGAAAATTAATGATAATCAATAATCGGACAAAAAATTGTTTATTGGGATCGAAACTAAATTTTTTTTTCTTGTAGAGGCATGTTTACGCGTGGGCTCTGGATCACCGGGTCCACCATAAGTACAGCGAAACAGACGCAGATCCGCACAACGCAAAAAGGGGATTCTTCTTCTCACACGTCGGATGGCTAGTTCTGACGCCCCATCCCAATGTAGTGGAAAAAAGAAAATCGGTAGATATGAGCGATTTAGAAGCTGACCCCATAGTCATGTGGCAGAAAAAGTGAGTATCACTTTTAAACTATTAGTACTTTTCTGTTATACACAAGGTTGTTGAAAAATTATGCTCTAACGCTAAACGGAGACTTTCAACTTGGGATAACTTCAAAAGAAACACTATCAAAACAATTCCAAATAATTTTAGAACTAGCTCTGGTGGATTTTCAAAATAGAGTTTTGCAGCAAAATGCATGATTTCATCGTGAATTATTCTTGTTGCTCTGATAGTGAATTATGTAGCATTTTTACTGTTGTTTTGTTCGGCAGTTTCGCTGAGGATAGCCCACGAGTCCATGAACTGTTCCCTGGAGAATACCGTAGTTTATCGCTCCGGGCTGCTTTCTTTCTCAAGCAATGAATCATTGCGTTCAGTTAATTTGCGAAATGATTTCCAGCGTATAAAGTAATTTTCCGTAACACGCTGTGTTAGAAGCTACGGAAAAATCAGGGAGAGCACAAAGTGTTTGTATATTTTTATCAACCTATTTGTAGATATTAGACATCATAACCGTTATTGCATCTCTTGTTAATTTACCTAGCCCAAATGTGAACTGCTTATCAAATAATGAAGCTAAATGTAAACAAAAGAAAGGCTACGATACTCACTACACCGTTTAAATACAGATAATTAGATTTAAATCAAATTGAAATAAAAATATAAAATGATAAAATTGAGCTCATTACTGAATTCAAATATCTAGGATTCATGTTAGACAATCATCTATCAATGAATAACCATTTCACCTACATACAGAAAAAAAATTTGAAGAAATTATATTTTTTCACAAGAGTATCCCGACACTTAACTAAGCAATCACGGATAACTGTATATAAGACAATTATACAACCACATTTTGAATATTGTCCCACTCTTCTATACACAAGTGATTTGAATGAAATAAAAATACTACAAAAACTACAGAATCGCGCAATGAGGATTATTTTGAGATGTGACAGGAGTACCCATATATCCATATATCCATATCTCTAGAATGGTTGTCTATAGGAAGTAAGCTTACATATTTAACGATTATTTACATTTACAAAATGTTACATAACCTTCTACCCTCATATTTTGACAAATTTGTAATTTTCAATAATCAAGTCCATCAGTATAATACTAGAATTAAAAAAAATGTGTATGTAAATAATCAAACAAACACATTCAACACTAAAACATTAATGTTAAGGATTTATTAAGTATAACAGTCTACCTGAAAATGTAAAGTCTTCTAACAGTCTTATTCTGTTTAAAAAAAATTTATTAGACCATTCTTTTTTTTTGTCTTTTCAATTATCGTAGGTAAGAATACTTATTAACAAATATAAGTAGATCTTTTTTGTATTATTGTATTTATATGTATATTAATGTTAACATTACTATCATTGTTGTATATAAGGATGTATCCTATTTGAATAAAGCATTTCAATTCAATTTCAATGATTTGTTTTTCGAGATAGCTGCTTATTTATTCTTCTGCCAAATTACTTGTTAGTTATATAAACATATAATTTACAACAGTATCTGTACCTGTTTTTCAAAAGTGTAAGCGATTGCTTATTGAAGTGTTGAGCTCTAAAGATGTCAATAAAATTACATACGACTGATTATTGTTGTACTTTCATCTCATCATGAATAAGAACTCACAGAAAATTATAGTAAATCTGAGCGGTATTATTTGTTCGTCAGTGGTAAAACATTTTTTTTTTCATACCTACTTAATTTTTCATACATTTTGAACGATGAGGCACCTCTTCAAGAAACACTTTGAGTCGAACAGTAAGTCAGACAGAGGTGGCTGAGGTCTTCACTCATACACTTTGGTATATATATATATATATATATATATATATATATATATATATATATATATATATATATATATATATATATATATATATATATATATATATATAATAAACAAACAAGTCTTAAATGATTTGCAAACATAATATATACATAGTTTTGGGATGAAAGTGTTGAATATAGGAAATATACATACAGAGCATTTCAACAAAAACTTACCCGCATGTAATTCAGAAACGGATGTGTAATCTAAAATTTCAAAAAGAACGTCAATTTTTATTCCGAGGGGGGCTAATTCTGATATGGAAATCAGACCCGAAACTTCACCCCCCTGCGGTCAGCAACTACCCCACCTATTTTTTTCAATGGCATGGGGGGTCCATTGATACATTATTTGAAACGTGTTTTGTCCCTCTATTACTTCTGTAATTTTTTTCCAAATCGGTTCATTTGTTATTGAGAAATTTAATGTGAAACATTTTATTTAAATAAAAACAGAAAATTCGCTGTCGCCTATTTCATTGAGGAGATCAACAACAGTGATATCAATGGCAATACAATCAACGGATGAAGTGGTCAAATATACCTCAGAAACTGGCATTCCCAAACAATTCTCTGTCGCATGTCTTCTAGATTTGTAGAAATTATTCAATTAGTAGTAAACGTTTCAAAATGTACGCTGAAGATGATTTTTCGGTGACAATTCGGGTCAGTTGTCAACTTCTCCAGAGTCCATTCAGCGAACACACACCGTTGTCTATGGTCTTTTGCCAGTTGTGGACTGCGAAAGGCGGAGTTCTTGTGAGCGAAGCGAAATAGACTGCTTTGGATTCTCCTGCACACTCTCACAGACAGTAGCGATGTTTTCGGCAGATATTGCGTTTCTTCGACGTACTGCTGTTGGTCGATCATTTACTGAACCAGTGGATCCAATTTTATCCACCACATTGCGAATAATCCTCTCGCTAGGACGATTATGGCTAGCATTAAATGGGCGAATCGCGCGGTACGTTGCCCGAACAGAACACCCATTTTGATAAAACAATTTTATTATTTGCACGTATTTTTGAATGCTATATCCGTCCATGATGATTTGGCAAAACAAACTGAATGACTGACAATTAATTTGACTGATGTAGCCTCAACAAGATGGACGTTATCAATTGTAAAAGTTCGGAAATCCCTATTGGAAGACCCTTTATCTATAGTTTCATCTTGGTATTCTCAAATTGTTTTCAAATGAAACAGATTTCGAATGAAACTGATAAAAAATAATTATTGAAGGATTTCCTGATGCTTACGAACTTCATTTCAGTAAAAATGAAACCTCAACTTTTGTCACTGATTTATTTCAGGTTGTACCCTCCACTCTTCCTCATTTTCAACATATTGCTTCCAGTGCTCATTCCCGTACATTATTGGAACGAAAATTTATGGATCTCCTTCTGGATAAACTTCACTATGAGGTTCACAATTACCTTGAATATCGCCTTCTTCGTCAACAGCGTAGCTCATATGTGGGGACAGAAACCTTATGATAAGTGAGTATATAAAATAACATAAATTGATATTTCATTTTAATTTCCTAAAAAAAAAACTCATAAAGATATTCCTGGACACAGAGTGTGTTCTACTGTTCCTGAAAAAACTTTCATGTAACAATTTCGTGTCTTATTTTTCATTAACTTCAATCTGATGTGTGGATGTGTTCTATTTGTAATGCTAATGTAATGTTAATTGAACTTCTAAAATGATGAAATAAATTATGGAAAAGTCGGCACAAGATCCAACATCGCTGTTTTTTTTTCTTTTCTGCCTAACAATTCTACAATCTGTTTGTGACTCATTCTGGCTTCACTCATGATACCAATGCGAGGTCGCTGTTGGACCCTTGTCTATCTTGGATAAGCAAAGTTTTAGTTTTTTTGTCAATCCTATAGATGGCTTAATTGTACTCATGGCTGTTTGTTAATGACAATTCAGTCCAAAAAATTCATTTATGGCTTAGGCTAGTACCACCAATGAGACTTTTGCAAGGCTAAACAGCGCTGTACGACATTGAATCACAAACGCTCTGTCCATGGGCTCTGCTTTAATCTATTTCTGTTTAAATCGATAAATTTCTGGGGCTGACCACTCCAGTAAAGGAACTTAAGCTTTCTGCTCAACAAAACTAATGTTTTGTAATTTTAACAACTTGGCCACTGTAGTAGCAACTTTTCCTGTTGGATCTGCCAGTTTTACGGAAAATATACCTCAGATGTCAATGTCTTGTAAGAAATACCTTTACCGATCTCGGGCCCTTTTTGTCGAATCTTAACAGCTTCCTTCGACGATAAGCTTACCAACCATTTTGCTGGTTCTTATCCTAGCACTTTATTGCAGTTATATTTCATTCACTATCGGAATTCTTTGATAGTCTACAGGAAAGTTTTGGTATTACATCTCACGGCTTTCTCATTTCCTTTAATCCAGATCTAGATTATTCATGTCTGCCGGTTGTCTTTGGAAATTTTTTTTAGTCTCACAAATTGGTGACTTTAGCTACTTTTAAATATACTCCGGAGAACTAGTCTCTGTATCAAGCAATTCTACCTGAAAAGTGGTTGTGGGGATGCTTCTTTGGGGTTTGAAGGGTTTGATTCTCAGTTTTGTAACTTCCACGCCAACCCTCAAGTATCCAACATATAACTTGTTGGTTTCAACATTAATTTCTGTAATATAAAATTTAGAATCTTCCACACAAATTTTTTTGATGCTTCCTCCACCTGCAAACATGTAATTATGGAAGAATCAGAAATACATCTAGACCAGCCGAAAGGCAAGTAGATATAATTACAAAACTAGAGGCATTGCGATAATAGATTCGTGAGCTGGTGCATCGTCTTGATGAAACAACACTTTTTTCTTAGCCAAATGCGGTTGTTTTTGCTCGATTTCTTCACTCAAACGTTGCAATAAGTTCGCATAATACTCGCCGTTGATAGTTTTACCTTATTCAAGATGGTCAATGCAAATTATCCCACGCGTTTCCCAAAAGAACCGATGCCATGATCTTGCCTGCAAGTGGAACGGTTTTTGCCTTCTTTGGAGCCTGTTGTCCCTTTTGAGTCCACTGTTTTGATTGTTTTTTGTCTCGGGTGTAAAGAGATGGACCCATGTTTCATCCATGGTTATAAAACGACGCAAAAATTCTACTTCGTTGCTGTGAAACTTCGCTAAACACTCAGTTGAAACATTTTCACGACACTGTTTCTGCTCGAGTGTCGGCATACGCGGCACCCATCTTGCACACAGCTTCCTCATGTCCAAATTATCAGATAATATACGATGTACCGCACTTTTTGAAATGCCCACTAAGTCTGCTAGCTCACGATCATTCAGTACCGCTTTGTGGATTTTCTTCACTGTTCTTCACTTCATCACGATCATTCAGTACCGCTTTGTGGATTTTCTTCACTGTTCTTCACTTCACTCTGCAAATCAATATTTCACTGTTGTAAACGAAGGAGCAGACTCACTCAGAGTAGAATCCATTTCAGCTTTTATTTTGGTTGGGCTGAGGCCTTTCAAATAAAAGTAAGTAAGTAAGTTTATTTGACTACGTTACATTACATTTGTAGCAGATCATACAAAAAGTGTATATACTAATATGTATACATAAATAATTCAATGTATAAAATTTAAAATTCACAAAATGACTATTTTCTATCAAGTTTAATGTAGTAAAAGTACAAAAAAGCCTAACGTAATTTACTAACAAACAAAGAGATTAATTCTCACTCACTTCATAGAAACTAAGCTCTAATTAGATATTTTTCACTTCACGTTTGAAATGATGAAGATTGGAATTTTTGATATCAGTATGGAGTTTGTTGTAAAGACTCAAGCCCAGAGAGTTGTGAGATGAAACAGTAAGTCTGTAACGAGGAGGTTTTAACTGATTTGCATTTCGCGTTGGATAATTATGCACATCAGAGTGTGTCATATATTCATTTATCGTTTTGTGAATGACTGATTCATAAATAAACAAACAAGGTAGGCAATATCCTATATTTTTTAAACAGTGGTCTGCACGTTTCTCTAAAGGGAGCACCATCTAAAATTCTCATTGCCCTCTTTTGGAAGCGAAAAACTCGTTCTAACTGAGTAGAGTTTCCCCACAATAGTATGCCATAGCTCAAGTGGGACTGAAACAAGGAACGGTATGCCATTTTGAGAACATGGCCGTTCAGACATTTTTTCAATTGTCTCAGGAGAAATGACTGGCTGGAAAGTTTTTTTCAGAGTTGCTCAATATGAGCTGACCATGAGAGGGTGTCATCTAAAATGATACCTAACAGTTTTGTACTAACCTTTTCTGACTTATCAACGTGTGTTTTAAACATAATACTTTGAGATTTCTCGATATTTAGTTTCAAATTGTTTGATGCAAACCACTTTTCAGCCTCTTTGCCAGATTCCTCAGATAATGCGTGCAACTTCTGAATGTTTTTATGCTGATTGATGATCGTCGTATCATCAGCAAAACAAATGCAATGTTTAGGAGAAAATTGATAGAATATATCGTTCACATATATTATAAACAACAGAGGACCCATTACAGAGCCCTGGGGCTCTGTATTGGGTCACGATTGAAACACGATTACCAATTTTCTCCATTTTCACAAATTCACTGAAAACGTTCGTGTAATGTTTGCGGGAAGATGTAAATAACGTTGAGTCCAGATTGATTCGTTTATCAATACTTGACATCCAACGGCTTACGCCGGTTACATATGCGGACGATACCTTAACATATTGTACCTTCATATTGTTTGTCGTGATTTTCCCTTCGGCTATGTGTCGCGCATACATATTTGACTATTGGCGGGAGGTTCGAATTGTGAACGTTAATATATTACAGTTCGCTATCTATGGCTGCCAATCAAATACTAATAGAGATGGGCTTATCGATACGATATATCGATAAGGTATCGATAAACATTTTGAACATCGAATATCGATACAAAAAGTAATATCGATAAGAATATCGATACAAAAAGTTATATCCATAAGAATATGGAAATAATTTGTGTAATTGATGACTTGTTTATTTTGTGGAAATTCATGATCAATTTAATGAAAAGAATGAAACACTTTTGTTGTTATAAAACGTTACTTCTTCCACGTAACTATTAAGTGAGACGATTGGCTAGTTGGCAACATAGTTTCATTGTACAGCTCAGAAGAAGAAGTAAAGGTAGGAAAGAAGAGTGTCTGTCTTCGAGACTTGCAATTTGTCATATGACATTACTGTTAGGTCAACGTAAATTAAAAAATAGTTTTGTCACTTCATCCTATCTACTTTTTGTTTTGACTTTGTTGGTTTGTTTCTATTTCCTAACAATAACAATCTTTCATCATCTTAATATACCAAGGAATATAACATCCCTAGAAAAAGTAAAAAAGGAAAAGTTTAAGAAACCCAGACAAAAACGCTGTGCATGCTGGATATATTTTGAAAATATTGATGGAAATGATTCATGGAGACAAGCCAGGTGTACAGTAATTCAATCTTTTATAACTAAATACCAAATGGGACTGATTGTTATATTTTTTAGATATGCAATCTTATACGTCTGTTCCATCGGAAAGAGTTTTTCCTAAAAGTGGACAACTCCTACGAGACCGTAGAACTCGCCTCAGTCCCAAGAGAGTTGAAAAAATTATATTTTTAGCTTCAAATTTGGATTAAGTTTCTAGGTATATATTCAGTTTATCCAGAATAATTGTTTTGTTTTATGTAAATATTTTTATTTCACAAATTTAATTTATTTAGGTGTTATGTTGTTACTTTTCGTTTTCCGATTGTTAGAATGTATTTAATTCATTTAGGTTACTTTTTGTTTTCGAGTTGTGAGAATTTGATTTATTTAGTAATATATTTTACATAATGTATGTTTTTTTATCTATTATATATCGATAAAAAATATCGATATATCGATAAGGAATATCGATACGAATTCAAAATATCGGTATCGATGAGATATCATATCGATAACCTCTAATATCGATAAGCCCATCTCTACACTAAACAACGCAGCGTATTCAACCTTGAAACGTATGCCTTATAGGGTGTGTACTTTCTAATACCGTGATCTTTTTCAAACAACTACCGCCATCTCTAGGTCAGGCCATGTACTTCTGGGACCACCCTGATAAAATTGAGGCAGAGGTATATATTCAATTTAATAAGTAGAATTGGAAACTTTCGTCGTGAAATGAACACCAGAACAAAAATGCTGCCTTGCGATAGCTAATTCTATCTCTGTCTCTATCACCATAAGAGAGTCCCCGAAATGAAAGATTTATAATTAATTTGGACTTTTGAGTAGCTGTATCTCTGAAAGTAGTGTAGACCGCTACATTTCAAATTCACATTCGTAATCAGCTTAGATTAGATTCTCGGGGAGCTGGCCCATGGCCTGATTCACCTGATATAGCTGGCAGCCTCTGGTTTCTCTTCCCCGCATCTGGCGTGTTTCAGCTTTGCTATCGCTTCGCATTCACAGAGCACATGCAGTGCGGCGTCTTCCTCTTTTCGACAGAACCTGCATTGGGTTTCTTCTGTCAGACCCATGTTGCTCATGTTTCCTGAGTCGTCTATGACCCGTTAGTAGATCCACCACTACCCTTACAATCTTACGGTTTTGGTTTAGCAGGTCTTCCGTGAATCTGGGCGATGGTTTCTTTATGAAATCTTTCGCCTGCCTCATTCCGGAGAGCTTATTCCACCTCTATATTGATTTGGCTTGCATACATGAATTTATGGATGTCTATACATGCTTTCGCTACCCCACAGAAGGGTTCTGGGCCGATCATTGCCCTGGATGCGCCTTCACGGGCTAGAACATCGGCCTCCTCATTGCCCTTGTGACTCTCATGTCCGGGTACCCAAGCTAGAGAGATCCTATTTTGGGTACTTAGCTCCTTCAGCTTCGCTCAGACAGCTTCCCATCAGTCTTGAGAAGCTAAGCGCCTTAATTGCCTCCTGGCTGTCGGAGAAAATGGCAATGCTTTTATTTGTGACCTTCTGCCCTTTTCGTGATCAGTTTACACAAATTCATTGTTTAATTTTGTTTTCAGAAATATCCGCGAGCCTTGTAACCGAATAATTAGCATTAATTCATTTTCAGAAATATCAGCCCGGTCGAAAACCTCGCGGTGTCTCTTGCTGCACTAGGAGAAGGTTGGCACAACTATCACCACGTCTTCCCGTGGGACTACAAGACCGGAGAGTTGGGAAACGCCTACAATCCCTCGACAACGTTCATAGACTTCTTCGCGAAATTGGGTTGGGCCTACGAGCTGAAAAGTGTTTCGAAGAATATGATACTGCGGCGCGCGGAGAAAACCGGCGACGGATCTCATCCCCAAATTTGGGGTTATGGTGACAGCGATATCGAAGAAGAGGATAAGATCGAGCTGAAGAACATGGCGGTCGAAAAAAAATGCGATGACCATGAAAATTGAAGAGAATTACACAGTATTGATGTTATGATATGTATGGATATATATTTATTGTTTTTTGCTACTGAATAATCGAACTGTTTTTCGGTTCAAACCGTTTTGAAACTTTCCGGAGAGTTTCTCAATACCCAACTTTGCCTTTTGGAAAACAGGGTTCAGAAAACAAAAATGTTTTGTTAGAGTAAACGGTAAGATATAATCGTTGGTCATTCTCTTTTTTTAATCTAATTTTCCATGATTCCCGTATTATTTCTGACTGAATAATGCAATCTGCCTTACTTCTCGCTGAAAAACAGAAGTTTCATTTCAGCGATTTATGCATTGTATCATTATCCTTTTATTGAAGTACCTATTATACCAGAAACTAATAATTGCAAGTTTGTTCTTTTGGATATAATAATTTTTTATTTGATTCGACCTTTCTTGGCGTTAGTACTGCCTTTTTGGTGTCAAAAGCTCCTTTTTCCAAACAGTCTGTAGTTGTTGACCAAATCATTCCTTGAATTATGATTAGGTATATATATATATATATATATATATATATATATATATATATATATATATAAAATATTTTTTACAGCATGTTGTCTATAAAACTTTAATTTTTATAACAAACTTTGTGCCTTCTAAAATAATTCATATTTTTATAAGAATTTTCTTAGTTTGTAGGAATTTTTCAGAGAACTTAGACTCTCTTTGGCCGTATCACCACCCAAAGCACTTGCCAAATTCACACACCTGTTGTTTGTGCTTATCCAAAAATTTCACAATGTGAGAATGTAGGTACAGTTAAAAAAAATTGCAAAAACTTTGGTAAACAATTTGATATCAAAATAGCTTTGATACGAAAAGCAGTTCACTGTTATGCAGATGTTGTTCATTTTAGTTTTGGATTATAATTTTAGTTTGACGGTTTGTGTTTTATTTACTCATGATTGAGTCATCTTTTATTGACTTATGTGGCAAATATTCACCATTGTTGAAACAGATTGAAAGATCATTCAGTATATTCGGAATGGAAAAAAAGAATATTTCATTAACTGTTGATTGGTCCATTCCTCTCACGTTTCTGAGAAAACATGCAGTGTATCTGGGCTTATTCCACTATCTCTTCCGTTCCTTCAGAGTATGTATCCCTTCCACCATCTGTAAAGGTGCGTATTCACCAAAAAAAGCGAGCACGAGCGAGCAAGAGTGAACGAGCATTCTGCATCAATAATCGTCTGGTGAGTACGGGCTAGCAAGCGAGCGAACGTATGCTTGTTCGCGTTCAGAAAAGATCAAGAAGAAAGCGGTACATCAAAAGGTGCTCGCACAAAGTAGATGGATCAACTACGACTACGAACTTGACGATATTCGCTCTGGTGTGGACGAGACATCAATATGTCGAGCGAACAGAAGCGAACACGAGCAAACATACACGAATGCTCGCTCGTGCTCGCTTTTTTGGTGAATACGCACCTTAATAGTTAAGGTTTTTCGTTGGGATGTTCGTCATATTCCTCTTGACATGATTTCACTCATCCATAATGAAATGAGAAATATAACAAAAATGTTCTCTGATTTGTTCCTGGTATAAAGAGTGCCTAATAGTTTGCTAATGGAGCTGCTGTTCCACCAATGATTTTGTTCAGCTCCAAATAAGTAGAGTAAGTTTGGAATGGTAAGCATATTCGTTGCAGTAACTTCGTTTTCTCCGACAGTTCCGATGATCAGATCTGTCGGAGTTTATATCGGTACCACCAAAAGATCTATGGGTACAAGGCTGAATGAACATCGGAGAAAGTGTAGATTAGGTCAAATAAACAAATCGGCAATTGCGCCACACGCACTAAATGAAGGAGATCGCACGAATATGTTTGAAGATGTGAAACTACTTGCCCCCCAATCATGGATACAACAGTCGGCTTGTACGGAAAACTACAACAGAAAAGAGGAGGCGGTAACGCTTAACCGGATTTGAAATCCCATACTAAAAGATGCAAAAGTGGCAAAACGCAATGCAATGTTATGTCATTAACAGGTAATAACACTTCGGCCAATAGCAACGCATCAAAAAGAGAGCTGGACTACCTGAGCCAACATAAATACATCCTACAAACTAGAAATCACCAGTCTTCGGTGAATCATCAAGATGAATAAACCTCTGAAGAAGCCAGCCACTTGTTCTGGCAAAACGTTAGGATGCAGTTCCAAACTACGACGGTCTTCAAACCCGATATTAACACTGAGAGTCATTGAAAGTGTATTCTGTTAGATATAACTAGGCTAGATTTGGTATTGGAAAATAGTCTACTACTTGTTCTAAAAACGTTTACTTAGTGAAACGCACGTCGGAAAGAGTGTTGCAGTCCAGATGTTTGGGAGCAGTGTTTCTCTTATGATTTATTTGTCTGAAATTTTGTCAACCCTTCAATTAATGATTATTACTGGAGTTTTTTCCCAACACCAAATCGTTATTTTTAACACCTCGACACGTGTTTCGATCACCAAGTGATCATCTTCGAAGAGGAAGCTCTTCTTCTTTCGTGATCACCAAGTGATCATCTTCGAAGAGGAAGCTCTTCTTCTTTCATGATCGAAACACGTGTCGAGATGTTAAAAATAACGATTTGGTGTTGGGGAAAAAACTCCAGTAATATTCATTACTATACCAAAGGTTCCAAACAGTGCATCATAAGTACCTTCAATTAACAATAAATCGTTCAATTGGTTTGGATCTGATCGTTTATTTACAATAAAGTCCATATATGTCCATTCATATTATTTCATCCATAAGGATGAATTTTATGTATTAGACGGTCCCACGATGGGGCTCCCTAGCGGAATAATCCATGGTCTAATATATGATCTGAAAAATTTAATTTCTGGTTAGTTTTAAAAACATATATTTCAGAGTTTTATATGGAAACCGTCTATATTATGTTACTCTGAGTTCGACAGGACTTTTTTTGCATCATTAAACGAATTGAATTGTATAAAGAAAAAATCAGTTCATTATCCAACTACTAAGCCACTCAGTGTTACTGTAAAGTAATATACACCTGCTCTTGAATCCAATTCAATTGTGTTTCCTACAAAGATCTAGATTAAGCATTAAAAAATTTGAAACCTAAGTGTGCTTCAAGAACTGATGGTACAAGGCTTGCAAAAACATCTTTAAAATCCATTGATCGTTATTCATAAAATTTCCTACAGATTTTTAGCTATTCTGAAATGCATTGCTAAATTTATCAATTCGTTCTGTATGCAAAAATCTGTCATTATTTCAAAATTATATACACGATTAAAGGAATACATCGATAAAAAAAGACAAGTTTATTGATGTTTATGGATGTATAAAAAAAATACTGTATTTATATAGATTTCGCCATAGCATTCGACAAATTGAGTCATGACACTTCCAGCAAAATTTAAATATAATATCTTTAATAGGTATTTACGTATTGAAATTCTTCACCTTTTGTTCTAAAGATAGATCTCCGCTAGTAAGCTGGTGTGAAGAAAATTTAAAAATTTGGGTCCTCTTTAAAATTCATCAATAATATCGTCTCGAAAGTTGAAAGTTCGTGTCTACTTCATGCAGATGATTTCAAAATTACTGTCAAAATTCGAATTATAAACGACTCTCTTTACAAAATGACTTCGGTGAAATTATTAGTTGTAAATATTATGTTGTACACTACGTCAAAATCACCATATGAATTTATATAGGCCATGAATGGCCAAAATCTTCTCAGGGTTCATAAAATGGTTGACTAGGATATGAGTACCTAACATATGACTTGTTAGTATGTAGCAAATTAGAGGATGGCAATCCAGAGCAGTATCATGAAATTTCCGTTCTACAAGAAATACAAATAAAACAAATTCTTTTTCATGTACCTATTATAATGTATCAATTTCAAAATTAGTGCAATATGTTGAACAACAAAATAAATTGTAATGAACTGCTCCGAAAATATGTATCTCTGTTTCTGTTCTTGTGTGAGACAAAATTTTCCAAATATCCATATTGGATAAAATGTGGGCGTCATGAAAAAGTTTGTTTGAAGGTGGTTGACAATGTTTTGTGGAGCATTTCATCAGTTCAGACTTCCCTTGTCTAATATGATATAAATTGATTTGAAATCCCTGAAAAAATCTATAAAAATTAAAAAGATTACCTGAAAAAGAGCAAAATTATATTAAGCAAAAAAAAATGAAATTACAATGAAATGAAAATCAAGCAACAATCAAAAGATAAAAAAATTGAACTATTAACACGAGATGAAGATTAAAAATTATTAACAAGAAATGAAAATCAAAAATTAAAAGATTTCAAGCCAAGTTACTTCACCACCTTTCGATTTTTAGTATTCACAATCGTCTTCAAGTGATAACTGGACTATTTATAGGTCATTCGAGTGCTTTCACATATCCCCTCTTTCCGCTTCATCGGTTTTCATATGTTACCCATCTCTATGCTAGCTTAGCTAAATGCGTTGTTGGACAACATATATGCGGCTTCTTTGAATTTACTCCGAAACCAGTCTTCCTCATTATGGATGATTTCAGCTAGAGACCACTTTATGTTATGTTGATGAGTCCAAACATTCTCTGCTATTCCTGATTTGCTGGTTTCTCCTCGCTGTATGTGTTTCTTGTGCTCGGTAATGCGAGCTTTCAATGGCCTCTTAGTTTCACTGATGTATGATTCTCTGCACTCGCAGAGTATCCGGGTAATGTAATTCTTGGAATCGCAGTCCGCGTTTGGCGGCCTGGTTTTCGTGAGGCTGCTACGGATAGTTAGGATCTGAAGCAGGTTCTGATGTTATACTTGGACCCAATTCTCAACGTTTCCGACAATCCTCTGATGTAGGGAAGTACTAGAACTGGTTGTGGCGGCTTCTCTTCCTTGTGACGCTCTTGCTGTCTTCTAGCCAAAGTCTGTTCCACCATCACTTTGAAGTAACCTTTCCGTTGAAGGTCAGTTTTGATGATGCCCAGTTCCTTTTTTTAGACCTTCCATTGTATTACAGAGCCCAAAAGCACGGTCTATTAGAGTCTTGATGATCCCTCTCTTAGTCGACTGATGGTGGTTGGATTCCTGGTTCAGATACTGTCCCGTATGAATGGCTTCTCGGTATAAAGATTTTTCCCATTTAGTGTTGGTCCTCTTCACCAATACGTCTATGAATGGCAATTCGTTGTGGACTTCTTTCTCCTTTGTGGAAGTGATGGAAGGACTCACGTTGTTGATGTGCTTCAGGAAGGTGTCTAGTTCTGCATTCCCATGGTTCCATATTGTGAAGGTCTACGTATCTCAACCACACTCGGGGCTTCTTGTGGGCTTCTTCAATGGCCAGAGTTTCAAACCACTCCATTGGCTATAACCAGTGACAGTGGCGATCCCATTAGCAGTCCTTCATCTTACGTAAAGAATTCGTTCTTCAGTTGGAAGCAGCAGTTTCGTACACAGCAATCCTGTTAATTTTATGATTACTTGTATCGGTAAATTTGTTCTATTTTTCAGGTCCCCATCTTCTGATAGCTTTCTCTCTATGGTTTGAAGTGCTTCTTCAACAGAAACGTTGGTGTAGATCAGTTGATCTAGCTCTTTGACTTCGATTGCCCCTAGTAGATCGACAAAATGTCTTGAATTCTTCACAAAAGATGATGTTTTTCCTTGCAGTGGGTTTATTATTGGTAGTAAAAATTTGGACAAGTTTTGAGTAGCTGAATCTCTAGAGCTAATGATCGGTCTGAGCGGAACATCATTCTTATGGATTTTGGGTAGTCCAAAACGTCGTGAAGTAATTTGGCTTGAAATCTTTCAATTGTTTGATTTTCATTTCATCTCAATAAATTTTAATTTTCATCTCGTGTTAATAGTCAGATTTTTGGATTTTTTGATTGTTGCTTGTATTTTATTTCATTGTAATTTCAGTTTTTTTTCCTTAATATAATTGTTCTTTTTCGGCTAATCTTTTCAATTTTTATAGATTTTTTTCAGGGATTTCAAATCAATTTATATTATATTAGACAATGCAAGTCCGAACTGATGATATATGTATGAAAAAGTTATTCGAATAGATTAAATTATGCAATATCCGATATCACCGCCTCTAGGCTGAAATGCGGACTCATTTGTAATCTCTTGTAATTGGTATTGTGCCCTCTAAATGAATTGAAATTTTGAAAAATGAATCAAATGTAAAATAAAAAACTTTGTACGTGGAAATTGCAAATGACAAGAAGCCTGAGTTATAACCTTGTGACACAATCGAGCTAACTAGAAAATTTCAGTGTCTTGTATTCAACAAACAGCTTTCTATCAAACAAATATGACTCGAAAAGTGAAGTAGGAATCTGTCAGATTCATCTCCTTCAATTTTGCCAGAAAAATGTAATGATCTCTCTGATCGAAGGCTTACTGGAAATCCATATGAATGACATCGGCTTGATCTTAGGAATCGCTAGATTGGTAATGCAAAAACTGTGTTTTTGAGTAAATATATGTTCATATGGAGGTTTTTTGTCCAAAGTAGAATCAAAGTACCCCTTTTGAACAACACCATGTTATCAAGATATCCTCTCTATATGCCTAATTTTTGATTTTCATTTTACCGTATGACTAACGACAGGTTTACAGAGAACGGTCCAAGCGAAGCTCTCTGGCTTACAGAGACAGGCTTGTCTGGCTATCAGTGGTGCCATCAGTACCACACCGTCAGCGGCCATTGAGATCCTTCTAGATCTACCTCCTCTCCACATTTTTCTGGAAAGAGAGGCTAGATGGACTGCATACAGAAATGTGCACATTGCCAATTGCACAAATCAATTCAATGCAGGGTGCAACAGACTGATGGTTGACATTGGAAGTCACAGCATTCTGGAAATGACCTCTGACTTTATGCCTCCAACTGTCAACTACGAACTGCCTTATAAAGTACTCTTCCCGAGTAAAGAGGACTGGATCCTGCGGGAGAAGGAAATATTAAGAGCAGATAGTTGTTGGTTCACAGATGGATCAAAAACACCTTCCGGTTCTGGTGCAGGTGTTTTCAGTCGCAGACCCAGGACAGAGTTATCTACCTGCCTAGGAACTTATGCGACTGTATTTCAAGCGGAAATTTACGCTATTGATTTGTGTGCCGAGAGATTGGATAAATCCAACCTCACTCACAAGTCAATAAAAATATTATCGGACAGTCAAGCGGAGTTGGAAGCTCTTGTCTCCTACCAAGCAACGTCTAAATTGGTAGCAAACTGCTAAAAAAGACTCTCCTCGATAGGAAGACTAAACAGAGTGTCTCTGGTCTGGATCCCTGGCCATACTGGCCTGGAAGGCAGTGAAGCTGCTGACTCTCTTGCAAAGGAGGGTGCTGCAAGCGGCTTCATTGGACCAGAACCTGTCATTGGCATCGCTTTGGGCTTTGCCAAACAAACACTGAACACCTGGATGGCAAGAAGAGTAATGGACTTCTGGCAGAATCTTCCAGGATTGGCTCACTCCAAGGCGTTTATTCACCCTTCGAAGCTTGATTCCAAACAGTTGTTGGACTACAGTAGGGATGAACTACGATGTCTAACAGGCCTTCTTACAGGTCACTGTCATTTGAATCATCACATTAAGAGACTTGGACTGTCGGAAGACAGTGTGTGTCGCCTCTGTCTGGAAAATGATGAAACTGCAGAGCATATACTTTGTGCTTGCCTCGCTGGGGACCGAATCAGGTTCTTTGAGTTCGGCAGATCCGTACTCTCACCATCTGACCTGAAAGACCACTCACCATACAAACTAATCGGCTTCGTTAAGAACATGGGTTTATTTGGCCGAGTGTGAATAGGTGTGAGCCACAATAAACCCTTATGGGTTGCGGTGCAGGGTCGAATAGACCCACTCACTTCAGACTTACATACCTACCTACCCCCTTGAATAACACCATGTTATTGTTATATGCTTGATTTTTGAATTTTCATTTCACCGTATGATTAACGACAGGTTCACCAAAATATTGACTCATATAACCGCGCTATTCAACGGTTCCAGTAGGCATGTTTTTCTCGTATCTATTTTCAATTCAAAACAATTATGTCACCTGTTATCTTCCTTTGTACATTCAGAATTTTTCGAAAACTCCTTACTCCGCGGTTGATACCTCTTCTGAATAGTCCAGTTAAAAAACCTCCTTTTTCATACTCATCTGGAAAATTGTTCACAATTAAATGTCAAATTGATTTCATACTGTAACGTAGTAGATATCGGAATTTTGATATCGAGGTGGACATAAAACTATACTCTAGGTTAGATAAAAAGCACTGTCACATTGAACCGCTGTGGGTTGTATTCACTCTGTAATTATTCTCAATTTTCAAAGCCTAAAATATTTCACAGATATTGTTTATTTCAACAAATCATGTTAGTGCAATTCTTTCAACTTAACTCAATCTATGAATTATAGTTGAAAAATATTATCATTATTATTATTGATATTTTCTTCACCTAAGGTTTCGCTGGTTGAGCCCTAACCCCAATATGACTCCAATAATCAAACCTAAGGTTGAACCCTATTCCCAAGTACTCCAATAATCAAAACAACCATTTCGACAGAGTGGTCTGGATAGAGTCAGTGGAGTTCGAAGAGAAAATCTCGATCTTTCATCCGTGATTTCTTCTCTTTTTTGAACGATATTCGTCTGGCCAGGAGCTGAAAACTCCACGACAAATATCATCTTGCTCTGGTGGTCGAGACGGACTACATCAGGCTTATTAGCTTGTACGTTTTGGGAAATGAGAAGTCCCGAATTCATTGAAAGTATTCATTTTCCATCCTCAGGCTCATACAAGCTGAAAATCCTATTGCAGTTCTTCTCGACCATCAGAGCAAGACAATATTCGTGGTGGAGTTTTCAGCTTCGACTGAGAAGAATATCGTCCAAAAAGAGGAGGAAAAACAGATGAAATATCAAAATGTTCTCTTCGAACTTCGCACACTCTTCTAGACCACTGTGTTGAGATGGTTGTCCTTTATGGTCAAATATTATCGATCCTCAAATATCAGACAGGATACGACCAGCTTACCAATCGGTGAATAATAATAATAATAATTTGATTAGATTCGACTCCCAGTATTAACTTTCATTTGAATATAGTTATGTGGGGAACATTAAAAAATTCGGATTCAGAAATAATTGGATATCTGTCGTGCTAGATGAAAAAATTTGCTTGTAATCTTGGTTGTAATATTTTATTATTATGAATTTCACTATCATAAGCGCTCGACAGAAATATAGGCTGGTCTAAAAAAACGAAAATAGATTTGAGGTCTATGAACATTAACACAAAAATAAAAATCTGGCACAATCAATGATAATCACTTATCATTATTTCAATCTTACCTTTCACCGGGGTCTCGCGTTGGGAGTTAGTAGTTGTGGCTACAGTTTCTGTTGTCGGTTTTTCTGGAAAAATGTATACAAAATACATTGGGAAGACACTGAGCACTGTCATGAATCTGATGTCTGGGTTGAACTGCGTCTGGTGTTTATAGATGTTTGACGTTTTGGCTTTGACTTTGAAGCCATTTTCGATAAGATATGACTACACTTAGGTCTCAATTTGCCTGCTCCACAGGTAATGACACGCTGTAAGGATTTTATGACTTGGCGCCGGGTTCTCAATCTGGCTACTCCCCAGGTCTCGTCGCTGGTCTCTGCACGGGTCTCAATCTGCATATTCCCAAGCGTTGACTGTGGCTCTATAGGCATAGGCTCTTGTTACCAACTCCACTATATAGTTCAGTAATCGACGAATCAGGTTAGGACAAAGGACGAACTATAGGTGGGCTGAGCCTATGCGCGCGCCCCGCGGGAGGATAAATATAGCGCGTTTCGCAGCAAGCGATTTCCTGACAAGGATAAGGTGCCCAATGTCACGTTCGCACCAGGCCAGTGGGTGTTGTGCAGAAACTATGATCGCAAAGCTCGCAAGAATTTTGGCCCAACTTGGACCACTCCTTGTCAAGTCCGGAGGCAACTCGGTCCCAGCACTTACGTAGTAAATAAAGGTGGTATAGATCGGGTCATCCACGTGGATGACCTGAGACCTGCCCCATCAGCACGCGAAGGTCAAAAGCACCTTGACCCGCGTTCTGTAAATATAGAAGAATTAGCTTAGAATTAAGTTAGATAAGATCTCTCATGTAGTAATGTGGTTGCCCAGTAGAGCCTGAAAGGAGAGACAGGCAGGGAAACTGGACAATGTATTCTGTATAGTTTAGTTAAGCATTAACTAAGGGGGTTGAAATATTGTAACTTTAGTAAGTAAGGACCTATTGTAAAAATTGTTGAGATTTTGTTGATTTTTACCCTAATAAAGAACACTTTTCGGTCTCTGATCAAAGAAACTGCAAGCGACTTCTTAGAGCGGGGGGGTGTTACCAACTCCAGTATGTAGTTCAGTAATCGACGAATCAGGTTAGGACAAAGGACGAACTATAGGTGGGCGGAGCCTATGCGCGCGCCCCGCGGAAGGATAAATATAGCGCGTTTCGCAGGCTAGAGAGACTCAGTCTTAGACTCAGGCTTTGACTTAATAGAGTAAACTTCGCGAGAGAGTATCATTAGCATATGACTATAACATTGGAAGTTGGTTTAATAGTTAGAAACATTGTAAAAGAAAGTCTACGGCTGCAAGTTTCTTTTTCAGAGATTAGGGAAGTACAAACAAATCCCCAAGATACTTCCCTAAGTGGATTCTTTTATCAATCAAAGCTAAAAATTGTCTTTTTCAAGGCAAAGGCGATTAATAAAATTGCAAAGGAGAACATCTCGGAGGTATTGGATGTGTGTATACCATTTCTACGTGGACGCTGCTGTGATACTATAATAGAACGACGTAGTTCTGTGGATCGTCCTGTTCAGGACTATACTGAGGAGATAACGTATACCAGGAGCTGCAGATAGTAATAAAACCTGAACTTTTCAGTTCAAACCTGTCCTTTTCAGGACTTTTCAATAAAACGAATTCGATTCCAACGCTTCGTCATCGAGGGACCAACTAGCCGGCCTCCTTCGACGTATTCGACCTACCCAGGCCCGAATACATCTGGAGGTACGCCGTCCCTGTACAACTACGGAGTAGCTCACGTGAGTTGCTCCATTGCACTGCTGTCTGGGGGCTTAAAACCGCCCGTGTGCCTCCGGAGGCCGTTCTCGTCTTCGGGGATAGGGAATTTAGGTAGGTCAAGGCGCGAAGTGTGTGTCGGTTAGGGAGTAGGGATCGTAGGGAACCCTCTGGCCCGGCCTAGGGCCATCGTGGCCAGTTGCACCCCCGCGGCGCAATTAGCTTAGTAGAAAGCAGGGAAAGTAATAATCTAGCTGAACTGTTGGTTTTAAACGTATGGTGATGGAGAAGGAGCTACGTGAAACTGAGATGCTGGAGCCGAGTTTCCTTTTTGAAGGAGGCTCGACTGATAGATCATCTGGAGGGCTAGCACCCACCAGCTCTGGTCTCGGTGCGGCAGGCGGCCTGGGGTTTGCTGATGTCTCAGGACTCCACGCCCAGCCGGGTGTCATCTTTAACAGACATCCCCAGGTACCGTCCTGGCGACACTCTGGTCTGGTATTTATGTCCCTGGACGAGTGGAGGGGCGGGCCGGGATTGCAAGCGGAGGGTAGAGTTGGTAGTGGGAACGGGGTTGTGGCGCAGAAGCGAGGTATGCAATGTTGTGAGATGTTTTAGTTTTAGTGTTTTCGAAGCATATTGTGTGGCCTGTTTCATGATGGTGTTTTAAGACGGATGAAGCTGGATCTGATTCACCAACAGCAAGTTCATGTTCATAGGCTCTGTTGGAGACACTTCTATTGGTCGGGCCGATGTCAGTTCCGGAGCAGTTGCATGTTGGTATTTCGTGTATGCACTGTACCTCATTAGGTATCGTGTCTTCAGATGTTCGTAGAAAAGTGGAAATTTGATTTTTGGCTGTGAATAGTGTCTTCATATCGTGTCATCTAATAATTCGACTTTATCGGTAGCTCCATGAATATGACGAAAAAAAGCTGTTGGATGGTCCATCAGTTCATGGGGCAGTTTGGGATTTGGGGTAGTATGGGTTTGCTAAAGTCAGATCGATCTTTGGATTTGGGATTCGGGATAGTCTTTTTGCCGAAGTGCGGATTAGAGTTTGTATAGTTTCTTGAATCTATTATAGCTGCCAGTGAGTCTGATCGACCTGTGTACGAAGGAATTCAGAACGGGAGTTGATTAGGCAGGATGATGAAGGAACTTAGCATCGACGTAGCTGACATTTAGTATGGGTTGGTTTTCGGTATACAGTGTGTAAGAAGAAATGATGGTATTTTGTGATGGGAATGTCCAAGAATGAAAGCGAATTGTTATTTTCGACTTCCTTGCAGCGTGTCACTACCTGGTAGGCGGATTGAGACCTCAGTGTAATCATAGCCTCTTGAAAATGGCTTCAAAGTCGAAATCGAATGGCTCAAAAATTAATGAAGAAAACATAAAATAACGAAATTTCTCAATATGTCAAGTGGAAAAATCTGAATATCACCAGATCTTTCACTTACTTTATCATATGTACTGAAATATGACACATATTGTTTGGATGTAATAATTAATAAACTTAATACTCTTGTCAACACGTGCTTATTAATTATTACATCCAAACATATATATTGAAAGGATTCAAGTCTCATTCAATTTCTGAAAAAAATCGTTACGTTCTAAATTTTTTTTGTTCCAGATTCAGTTGGTTTTTCCTCTATACTTACCAGGTTCTCGGAATGGTGGTGCTTCATATGCAAAAACATAAAAGGTTGTTAGGACTGAAAATGAAAACAAAAAATTAGTGAATTTCTCGGCTCAGAGTACGGTTTGATAGAAGATATTCTATAACTGATCGTATTGACAAATTTAAAACTTGAAATTGTTAAAAAATTGAAATAAACAAAAGTAATATCAATCATAAATCATTGAGCATATATAATGAAACTGAATCAGTCGAACCACTTGGTGGAAATGAAGTGGAATTGAAAGGATCTAAAAAATGATGAAAAAACACCAAAAACGAATGCTGTTGGGAAAAATAAACGAAAATATTTCATATTTTCACCCTTCTTATATGGAAAAAGTACAAAACAAATAAAAAAATTAGAGAATTCATATAAAAATACCACTGAGTTTCATTATTAGGTCAAGTATAAAAATGATTCAATTATTTTTTCCGCAACAAAATTGTTTGGCTTTTTACTTCTCCGTCGTTGAACAAAAAATATTAGAAAACTCAAAAGTAACCATTATTCCATAAAGTTAGTCTCTCTTCAAAATACACCTTCTCCAATCCAAGTCATACATGTAATAATAATATTGGAAGTATAACTGAACATTTCATCATCACTTTTTTCACTGATATAAGTTGAATTTTCATGATTACGTTATCAATTGTGAAAACTGCAAAATGAAAGAGAAATAAAATAAAACTACAAGGATAGTGGAAAAAAAACTTTTTTAAATAAGTTTTAATGGGAAAAAACTCTTGGACAAATGTTCTGAAATTACTTGGAATGATCTCGAATACTTTTGAACGCTCTAAATTGTTTTGACAATTTTAGAAGGCGGAAATCCTAGCCCTTATATATTCAAAACAATGGAAGTAGAGAAGTAATCTACCACAGCATGATATTTGTTCATTTTACAATGATTTGGAGTATTCCAGACTGTTTAGGAACTGAACAGATTATTTCCGAACATTCCGGGACGTTCTAGAATGTTCTCTTGTACTCTTCTATCGTAAAATTTTCTAGAGTGTAAAATTTCCAGCCGGTATATTTTCAGAAACAAAAGTGGGACTTTATTCGACTTTCTGATTCGGCGGCCGATTTTGTGTCCGATCAAGAAGTTGTTGACTCCCCGATTTTTTCCAGATAACAAAATTAAGAAGTTGTTCATTCATTTTCATTTCAACTCCTTGAGGAAATGCAGAATACAACTATTTATTGAATAATTTGTTCGTAAGTGAAGTAAATTTTCTGGTAGATACATTTTTTACTCACCATTGAGAAAGATCAAAACAAGAACCAGATTCTGGAAACAAAAATATGCAATTATTTTTGAGTTTTATGAGTTTTATGAAATATTATGCTTACCGAAACCATATTGAGTACATACACATGTGGATTGAATAAAATAATAGTTCAGAGTATCAATCTCCGAATATATTAGTATGGACTTTTTTATGAATCGTTAAAATTTATTGACGGTAGTAACTTAATACCGTTGAAGTTAATTAATTTTTAGTTTTTGTTATCTCAAGACAATACGTGTTTTGTTTTTATCAAATAATTACGTTTCCAAAAACAAAACAATAATTGGAAGTAGGGCAGAGCGCTTGGAATGATTTTTAAAATTGTATGTCATTGAAGACATCCATATTGTCTATAGTTGATTGACCACATTGAATAAGTTTGAGAAATCGATATTCTTCAACCAGATTTATGAAAATGTATCGATATAATTCGATAATATAATTTGTTGATATTAATAACAACTAAAACTATATTGCAATCATAGTCGAAAGCAGTTCGACGATCCGCACGTACCGATTTGATGCCAAGATACGATGTTGAACTTCTATGATGATGACGACGACGATGATGATGACGATGAAGATGACTTAACGTCTCAGGCTCTCATACATTTGCTATCGGCTTGTGCAGGATATGAGGTCTTGACCTATGTATGTATATAGTAGGGATGGTGAGTGTATACCTATAGCACTCAGGCCACATGTGACCCATAGTACATCCTCCCGAGGAATTGTCCTCCTAGCTCATCGTCCGTCCTATCCTTTCCAGGAAGGTGGACAGGTCACTAGGAAATATCTCGACAGGTGTAGGCCAGTTGGGCGTGAGAAATGTCGAATTCATTAAAACTATATATCTCACCCACAGAATGATACAAACTAGTAGGCTCGATGTGGTTGTTCTTGACCATCGCAGTGAGAAGCTCTGGATGAAGCGAATATTGGCCGAAATAGGGACTTCTCAGCTTCTGATACTACTTTGTTTGAGTGGTTTTTCCGATTATTGGAGCCCTTTTTCATTAGTTCCCTTTCATTAGTTCGAGTGGGCTGAAGTCAGAAATTGTGGGATTCATCATGACATGTCAGGATTGTGTCTCCAACTTCAACTTCAGTCTAGCACAGTCGTGTGATCGGTATAGAGGTTCCTCACACCGGAAACCAACACCAACCATCTTGAAAGAGGACTGTACTGATTATTGGAGTCCCCAGAGAAATGATGCTCTCCCTATTCTTGAATATCATCATCATGCCAGCTTGTCGCCTTAAGTCAGAAATTTTGGCCGGATATATACAAAGGAAGGTCACTTTGGTTCGTTGCGTCTACTTTGAGCACACGATTCTTATACCCAATGGTCACTCACCTCTTGGTGTAAAGAGTAGTCATTGGTTGAAGATACTGGCGCTTCCTCTGAATGTATCGAGGTTTTGGAGACAGGGCAGAAAATAATGAGCTTTTTTATCGCTCCTAAAATAGCATTACACTATAAAGAGTAGGTTCATAACATAACTGGTGACAAAAAGCAAAGTTAAGCTTCAAAAGTGAGAATTTTCTATATGAAGCTGCTCGTTCCCTTGATCCAAAAAAATTTTCCATGCAGATGTATGTGTTGGAGTGTAAAGCTACGTTTGGAATTTGAGGAAACGGTAGATACTCTATTGTCTTCATTTGGATGCCAATACATCGGCAGAAGGACATCTTAACCGGCAGCAGGAGGTTGCATATCTTGATGAGGATCTAAAGGTGATTTCGAAATGGGGTGAAAGTAACCAGGTTCAATTCAATGCCAGGAAAACCCATGCATCGGTTTTCTTCAAAGAGATAAATGCCTTCGAACCGGATATAATATTGTCGAAACAGACAATTCTGCTTCGATAAGTTTGTTGGGGGTTAAAATGGACATCAATATGTCTTGGCAAAATCATGTCGCTGGAATTGCAAAGGCTGCTTCTCGAAAGCTTGGAAAACTGTTACGAACAAGAAAACTGTACACATCTCAGCAAATTTTGATGCATTATAAATCTCAGATCAAACCTTCTTTGGAGTATTGTTCTCATGTATGGAGCTTCGCCCTTAAGCATACCCTAAAGCTGCTGGATTCCATCCAGAAACGAGCCATCCGCCTTATTGGAGATTCGAACATCACTTGCAACCTTGATAGCCAGGAACATCAATAAAAGGTTGGAGATTTATCTCTCTTTTATAGATACTCTCACGGGAGGTGTTCAAGTGACTTGGCACATTTGATTTCACCAAGAGTGGTATATATGAAAAATACACAACGGGCTGCTCATCGGACACATTGAATAGATTCGAGAAATCAATATTCTTCAACCAGATTAATGAAGGTTGAGGTTCTACTCAGTACAGCTCGAACCTCACTGCTTAGGATATCTTCCATTTGGATTACTGCGTTTATGTGGTATAAACTTTTTGAGAACGTTTTCCCCAATGAATTTAATCTCTAGCGATTCAAAACCAACGTGAATCGTTACTTTCGCACAGGAACCGCTTTTAGAGCGCCTTAAGAACTTTTCTGCAGTGCTTGTGTTCTGTCCTTAAAAAAAATATGAGCAATGTCTCGATAGTCTTGAAATTTCATTGCTTACATCGGAACGCTGCCTAATCCCATTGAGATAAAGTAGAATAACTTACTTATAATTGTTTTTTTCTATTATAATACTAATAATGATAGTGATAAAGGTAATGCCAGTGCGAGAGTAGTGAGCCCGCACAACGAGGGTACACGACGAGAATGCATGCACTGTGGTGTGAAACACATCCGGATCATGCCGATTTTTTTCTTAAAACCTTAATGATTACGTATCTTATCTTGGTCAGTAGGGCTATATTGTTCCACCCCAGCATGCTAACGAAATGGTGGAAGTAGCAGTTCTACCATCAGTTGGCACGACTGAAGAGGAAACTCGCATCAAGTCATCAATGGACTTGGTGTCAGAATTTGCCCCACAAGAACTAGCTTGTTTGGATGAAGAGGTTCATAGTGTTTTTAAAGAGGAGGCTGACATCTGTCAAATTAACAACGCCGTTTACAGCGCCAGTCAGGCCATTATCTGTTGCGCTCAGAAATACTCGAGGGTATAACTGTGGCACCCCGGAAACTACAGGCATGAGGTCACCTATTTGTTTCATATGAATGATCTGCAACTTATGCCTCTGGAGAAAAGAACCTCCATCGGACCTTGACGGTAGTGGCAGAGTCCACGCTTGCTATCGTTATGAAATTTGGGCTAGACAAATGTGCGACACTCCATCTCAAAAGAGGAAGATGCGGGTATTATGGAGAGGGTGTGCAGCTCGTAGACAGAAACATCCAGTACCATCTGGATATCGCTGCGACGTTTACTCACCTCGGGGTAGAACATCGCCACTCGCACTGGTCATCGGAACAATATTGAAGACCTCGGTTCATCAAAGCTCCTGACCTTCGCTTTCCTCAGGTCGAGTGAGCGAAAGTCGGAACCTGGGGTGTTCATTATGGCCTATCAGGAGAGTGTCTATACCACCTTACTCTATAGCAGTCGCGTGATGGGTATACAAGTTCCTGACAGAAGGTACAGGACCTGCTGCGAGGCTCGTAAGATCCTAGTGCACTTGATGTCCGACATATGCGTTCTCAGTATGTATCTATCGACATAAAGCGTCCTAAGAGTGCTTTATAACCATCTACGGCACTTATACGGTATTGACGAGACCCCATTGTAGAAAATAGGAAATGCCGAATTTATTCATTTCCCACCCTCAGGCTCATGCAAGCTAATAAGCCAGATGTAGTGCTTTTCGAGCAACATAGCAAAACGATATTCGTCGTGGTGTTTTCAGCACCCGATGAGGCGTCCGTTCCTCATAGCCTTTGAGAATGTTCACATCAGTCGTGGACGAAATTACAGGATTGACAACCTGCAGAACACAGCCATCAAAACCGGAAAATTGCTTTCACATAATACTAATACGTATCTGATAATGTACAGTATTAAATCGACGTTAAATGTTTCGTTCCCAGCCAACAAAAACTAGAGTCCACATAAACATTTTTCAAAATTCTCAATGACTCCTAATTCGGAATAAATATAAACACAACATACGTACTAGGTTCATTTATTCATTCTCAGTATAAATTAGTACGATTCTTTGTTGATGCTGCAAATCCAAAAAATCCGCGGTCCAGTATTTCATCTGAAAAGAAATCATTGCTTCATCATCAATAATATTATTACAATATGTATCTTATCTAGAAAAATAATGAAATTTGGAACAATCATGAAATACAAATCAATTCAAAGAACTAAAATTATAAAAAAAAAGAATAAAATATCACAAAAAAGGTGCTGCTTCGTTCCCTCCGGTTTAAACGTGTTAAATGAACTGTCTAAATAATAGTAGGCCAAACAAATCTGTTTGAAAAAAAATCTGTTTTGAAATCTGTTTTTCCGTTGTCGCCCCCATACGAACGACACCTCTCAGAAGTTGAGAAACTTGTGCGAAAGACTAACGAGGTCTTACCTTTTAATGTGTGATTCCTAAAACAGAATATTTTTTATTTAATTTTTCTGATCGATATTTATATAATCAATCCAGAGAAGATTCGAAAAAAGTATTAAATATTTTTTAAAAAGTTGTCTCGATATAACTATCGTAGAGGTGAGTGTTCTCATATAATGCGAATTTCTAACCTGAAGTTATTTCAATAACAAGAACAAGTTATTTCTTGTAAACACCCACAGATTCTACGACAAAAAAACACACAGATTCTAAAACAAAATCTGTGCATTAAAAAAATAATTACGAGTATATGTTCAGGCGGGAAAGCGGTCTATGTTGCACTGAACATGATATCAAAAGGAGGGAGTGGAGAGAGAAACATCGTCAACCCCTTTCGAACACTCTTGATCCCCGTACCAGTTTGTACATGTCTCTTGCTAGATATTCAACATATTCTGCTAGACATAATTCAGCTACTCCATCGATTGATTTCCTTCTTTGAACCAGCGGCATATAATAAAACGAGGAAAAAACGGAGAATCCAATATATTGCTTTGTTGACGACAGCACACTTGTCTCGTCATTTCATTGGGATTCCAGGACATTGACTCAGGATGCACATCTTCACCGGCAGCAGGAGGTTGCATATCTTGATGAGGATCTAGAGGTGATTTCGAATTGGGGTGGAACTAACCAGGTTCAATTCAATGTCACAAAAACCCAGGCATCGGTTTACTTCAAAGTATTGAATGTCTTCAAACCGGATACAATAATGTCAGAGACAGACAAATCTGCGTCTTGCTTCGCTAAGTTTGTTGTGGGTTAAAATGTAGACAAATTTCTCTACTTTGTTGAAACAGTTCAGACAGTCCTTTCATAAATATTTCGCGAGTATGTTTTCGCATATTTTTCCAGTACTTTTCTATATTTTTCATGTTATATTTTTCAATCTGGTTTCATACCAAAGATTTTGGTACTCCCACAGCTGGTTCAGGGTCTATGAACAGAGTTGATGACCCGCATCTAGCACTCTCATCAGGTTCTTGTTACCTGTGATAACTGAATGTCCTGGTACTCACTATAGAGTCAATTTATTTCAGTACGCTTGTTTCCTCAGTTCTTCACGACATTTCTAGACCAGTTTTGATGTCACTTTTGGGTTCATGAATGCCTAAAGAGCAACTTGACTGTCTGTGAAAATGTTGTTCCGCTCATTTCGCTGTGGCTGAAAGTTGATGTTCCTTACGCATGGAAATATTGCATACACTTCAGCTTGGAAGATTGGTTTGTACTGACTGAGAGGATCACTAATATAAACATCGCTCAGTACATTCCAGATCCCCCCCATGTTCGGATTTCAACTAGTTTGAGTATCTTGTGTTCCTGCCGAGCATGACCTCGGGATTACTGTTCGTTCTCTACTTTTAGCGGTTTTTACCATGAATTTTGTGTTATTTCGTCCGAGAATATTTTTGATCCTCATTCCTCCACATATTCCTTATTCCATATTCCACATATTCTGTTTTGCCCGAGCCAATGTTACTTCAATCTGAAACATGAAGGATTCACGAGCATCTCCAATTCAGTAACAAACATGCGTGTCTTTGCACCCTGTTTGGTTTGATCTATTTTTGTTCACCACACCATAGATCCGTATGTTATTATGTGTTCAACCACCATGGTGTAGAGCCAGTATATCATGTATCGCCTCTACCTCAACCTTTTTTATACTTTTTCATAATAATGGTTCCAGGTCAGTCAAGGATCTAGTATCACTCAAACATATTGTACCTTCTCCGACAGATGTATATCTTCGCTTCAAAGTTCTTAAGCCCTCTATTCTGGTCCTTTTGATATGGTCCATTTCATTGGTATTATCTTCACTTCTTCCTCATTGGTCCATCTAGTTGTAATATCAACAGCCACACTATATAATCACGAAGGAGTTAATGAAAAATGGTCTGAATATCTACTGTGAAATCTGAAAAAATTGTTCAGCAAATGAATTCGATTCTTTTATTAACATTACTGTTGAATCATCGGCCTGTGTTAGTGGTGAAATTTTGAAAAATGGCTGGTAGGCAGTTTATCCATAATTCCCTGCTTTCACAATTCTCCACTACCGTTTATTCTCATGCTATTTTCAACCTCATACTACCTTTATACACGATAAAGATTCTAGATGTTGACGTTTGCTGCGACTAGATACTCAACATAACTATTCAAAAAAGTAATTCAAAATGACGATAACGAATGATTGGATAACTTGATAGACCAATGCGTAAGTTAACCAGAATTATTTTCCAAACTCACCGAAAAATTTTCTTCTTTTCTCATTGAGTCGTCTCAGTCCTGATATCGCTTCAGAGAAAACATTATTGATTTCGTGGTATATGTCTTCGAATAAACTTGGGGCCACTTCTTTTCTATCCACTCCATCATGCTTCTGTGGCTTGCCTGAAATACTCAGAATGCAAATTATTCACTTCAATTTTAATTAAAGTTCAACAGTATTGAAAACTGACTCTCCACGTTCCATATTAGTTACCTTCGATTTTCCTTAGATTGTTCAAAGAATATGTACATATAAAGTTTCTTCAATTGTTTTTATGTGTTATGAAGTAAACATGATCGTAATAACAATGTGGTATTGTCATTAGTTATCTACTGAAAGTTAATCGAATCTCAGACAAAAATCTTCTTTCCAAACTTTTATAACAATGCCAAACCCAGTTTTTCTTCTGGAAGAGCTAACAATAACAACCTATCTGTGGATATGAAGATTTAATTAAGTTCTGAAATATACATTACAACAAAAATAATGTGTACTCTAAAAGCTAACTCAACCAAGATTCTCCTTCAGCAGATGAATAATTTTATTTCTCAATACAGTAAAACAGAGAAAATAATAAACCAAAAAAAATGATCCCTTGATATTGATACTCACTAACCAAAGTAAAGAGTCAAATAATTTTGAGGTAATTGTGAAACCCAATTTTTCTTTTGTCAGGTGATCGATCAGCCATGAATCAAATTCTCTAAGAGGTTGTTTGACTTCGTGTTAATTATTTAGGAGTTAATGATAAAATTCGAACTACCTATCATTCACGTTAGGCATGTACAAATAATAATAGTATTGAACTCACCACATGCAATACTGAAAAGAAGAATCAGTATCTGAAAACAAAAACATACCCTATATTTTTATTTTGATCACAAATAATAAGCTACTTACCAATAACATTTTTTTTTTCAATTAGGAACCAACAACTTTCCTTGTTTTATATTGGAATTGAAAATGTTAATTTTCAGGAACAATAGAGTAATCAATTTTTATTGCGTTATTATTACAGGTACCTATTAACAGAAGAACACTTCGTGAAAATATACTAAAAACATGTTTTATAGTATTGTCATGGCTAGGAAATTCTTCTTGAATTGATACAGAAATAAGTTCTTGAAATGAATGCGACTTCGTAAGCAGGTAATTATTTTCGAGTATTGATAGTTCGAAATGCAAACTGGAATTTTAGTGATCCACCAGAACTATCTTGAAAAGCATTTTCAAACAGCTACCTTTCACCTGGTAATTTCTTTTGTGTTCAGAGAGACAGATACCCACACTTCTTTTCGTGGTTCCAATGGAGACCGACCCGCAGCTACAAGTAATACGGTATATTTTTCTTATTGATTCGGCCGTTACTTGATGAATATCGGTCGGTAGCCAGGCGGTTCGACGTAGGTGCTTTGTTCACTCACTCGAATTGACTGATGTGCTGGTCGGTGGATCAAGCCCTAGTCTGAACGATCTATTTTCACCTGCTATCGTCCAACCCGTGTTAGGAATCACACGTTAAAAGGTAATACCTCGTTAATCCTTAGCTCGCACAAGTTTCGACTTGTGAGGATTGTCGTTCGTAGGGGTGCGACAGCTGATTAACGGAGAAATAGATTTTAAACAGATCCATAGTAATTTCATAAACTACACTTCACGATTTGATCTTCACAAACACAGCTAACACAGTAAATTTGTCAACAGTGATTTGAATACTAATATTTATACACTACAGGTAACTACAATTGAGACTACCTCCAACAAAATATGTCCATACGTGGACATATCCTAACCTGGATTCAGCAATAAGACCAATTCCACACCAGCTTGAGCAGATACCCATTCCAATATTTAGCAGCCTACCTAAGTTACCAGAGGATAATGTCGAAACGTTATCTGACGAACTACAGACAAATAGAGTTGAGGAAGAGGACAGTGATTTTGAAGGGGATTCAACACGTCCTGAGCACTTTACTCACTTTACCTGAGCTAAGCGATTTCATAAGAGATTTGAACCTTTCGAAGGATTCTTCCGAGTTGCTTGCCTCCAGACTAAAGGAAAAGAAACTTCTTCACCCAGACACCAAAATTACATACTACCGTAATAGAGAAAAAGATCTTTTGCCTTTTTTTTCTCAGCAAGATGATATGGGTGTATGGGTGTTAGAAAAAATGATTGTATCGGAGTATATACAAGCTGATTAACGGAAAAACAGATTTTTTAAAACAGACAGATACACCAGATCACTGGCTTCTTTTTATCGACAGTTCCAAACGAAGTTTAAAGTGTGTCCTTCTACATAATGACAACAAATATGGAAGTATACCAATTGTGCATTCTACAAAACTGAAAGAAAAATATAAAAAAATATTGCTGGTGCTAAAAAACATCAAGTTCTAGAGATGCTTTAGTTCAAGGAGAAGCTAAAGTAGTTAACGAAACATTGGTCGACCGAGAGAAAATAATATTACCTCCGTTACATATTGAACTAGGGCTGATGAAACAATTTGCAGAGGGTCTAGACCAGAATCGTCCTTGTTTTGAATACTTGTCCAGCAAATTCCCTGCACTTTGTAAAGAAAAATTGAAATCCGGAATATTTGATGGGCCTCAGATACGACAACTTGTAAAAGATTCGCATTTTACAGAATCGATGACTAAACTTGAGTGTAATGCATGATGCTCTTTTGTGAAAGTTGTGAAAAATTTTCTTGGAAATAATAAATCGGAAAAATACCGGGATTCAGTGAAAGAAATGCTCAACAATTTTAAAAAACACAGTTGTCATATGAGTATCAAAATTCATTATCTCCACAGTTACTTAGACCGTTTCCCAGAAAATCTTGGTGACCTTAGTGAGGAACAAGGAGAACGCTTCCACTAATATATCAAAACGATGGAAGAAAGGTATCAGGGGAGATGGGACAATCACATGATGGCGAATTACTACTGAAATCTTCAAACGAACCGTCCTTTTAAAGCATTTGCAAGAAAATCATATGAAAGGATTTTTTTAGGTGACGCCGAATAACAGATTTGTGCTGCGATGCTGGTTAGGTTACATGGAAAGTTTTTTTGGCAGATATGTGTGATGATTTTTGTAAGTATATTGTTGTACAATAAATATCTTACTTTTCATTCGTGTTTCGTTTATTTGATGGGTAGCAGCACTACATATATGTAGGTAGTGCTGCGTTAAATTACCCTATATGTTAGAAATGTGATCTGTTGTCGTATTTTATGAAAACGATCTGATGGAGCAAATCTGGTGGAACTTTCAGCAGAACCAAATTACCTAGAAACAGTTAAAAAATTCGGCAGAAAACTGTGTGTTTACCAGTGTAACCATTCGTTCTTGGTTTTTCTAAGAAAACAAGTTCAATAATGGCGATCTATTCGAATCCAGTTGGTTTTTCATTAGAATATTTGAATTCTTAAGTTTATTTAAGTTAAGTTTTTATTTCCATTGCTTCCAAATGATTCAGTTCTGAACCTTTATTTTCTATGTGCAAAATTTCGAACTCTTCGTTGAAGATATGATTTTCTTCTAAAACATGATTTGAATTTGTTTTTTTTTATTTACATAGCTCATATGATGTTCCTGGATTCGATTCCTAAATGTTCTGCCAGTTGGACCAATATACACCTTAGGACACGTTCCACACTTCAATTTATATACCTCTGATTTCTCGAATTAGGATGTTTTATCTTTATAACTTTCAACTAACTTTCCCAACGTATTACTTGTTCTATATGCAATACTAATTTCTTCGAAAAATGAGGAACGAACGAAAAAAAATGTATGTGTAGTATCTGAACACGAGAGAAATTGTCAACTTGAACAAACCAATTAATCAGCTGTAGCCGAACGTGATCTCAACGAAGAAGGCTTTCACATTATTCCATTAGAAAATACAGTAATACTCGATAAACCTCAAAATAACCATCTAAGATAGAAATTCAAAAACACAAGGATAATTTCAATAGAAAAGAAGAGCAATGAACATTCATAAAATCTAGCTACCTGTATTCTCAAAGGAACACAAACAAGGTCAGGTAATCTGATCAAGTGAAACCAAGCCACGCTCACTAATAATAATAGTAATAATATAAAACCAGAGTCAGATGCCAGTATTGTAGTAACAACTGGAGCACCAATTTGATTACCACATCGCCTTTGATAATGTCTACTGCAGTAGTAGACGAACCTGAAAACCCGGAAAATAGCTTTCACACAGTTATCTCCGGCGGCGAAAGTTCACTTTCTTTTTTTTTTTGATCATCAGACACATGCTATTAACAATGGCGTATAGATAGTCTTATTGTTACAAAATTGCAGATTATATCAAATATTTATCTTTGTTTTATTATTTTACAGTTTCGAGATTCTCCGTCTTCCCAAATATTGACTCAACTTTCGAATAAATATTACATTTTTATATTAAGGTCGTTACCAGGTAAATATCTGAATTTTAAATGATGAAACAAAAGAATATTATTTCAGTGTGATCGACAAGGAACGGTCTATTGAAGAATTGTGACGGAATTTGCGTCAATCATGACTTCATTTTTGCGGAGAAATCAGTATAGAGCTCATCATGGAAATGATACTCTGTTACTCACTTCGATATTGAATTGTTCAGATTCGAAAACAAGCTTACAAACATTAAGATAACATAGCCATTGAATAAATTGATGACTGCTATTGAAAATACATACGCTAATTAACACTAAGTAACACTTAAACTTACCCGGAAGAAATTATTCACAAAAAAAAATATCATATGAAAATTGCGTTTGCAAATGCTAGCACTGTAGGTGAAATATTTTTCCAATTATAAAATTAATTGCATGGATTGCTCAAAATGTTATGTAGGACAAACGGGACAAAACGTTGTCTAAACATGAAAGAGATACAAAAAAGTTGAATATTGCCAATCCATAAACCTTCGTTGAACACACAAGAGAAAACAACCACAGTTTTGACTTTGCAAACCCTAATATTTTGGATGTTCAACCTTTACTGTGTAAACGAGAGATGATCCATATTTTCAAACAAAAAAAGTGTTAACACTAGAAAAGACATAGAAGGACTGAACAATGCTCATTTAAATTTGTTAAATCGGATTCCTTAACATTTTAATACAAAGAAGTTTCCACCATTCTATGTACTCTGATATCTTTCTTTTTAATGTGTTTGTTTATTATTAAAAAAAAATAATAAACAAACACATCAAATTTTGATCAGTTGTCTCTCTATGTTGTTTATTATATATATTTTTAACGTTTTTCAAGTCGTTTGGTGTGGTGTATTATATATATTTATCTATTTGGGACACTCTTATTCTAAAAGTTATCAAGTTGTCAAAGTTACCAATTAAAAGATCACGAAAAAGAACGTCACATATTCATTTAGAAAGTGTTATAAATGCGTAAATCAGATCAAATACCAATCATTGACAACAGTTTTTGGCGACGAGGTTAATTAGAAAGGTTACAAAAATCAAAAATAATCGAAAAAAAGACATTTCAAAATGGACGCACAACAGTTCAATAAATTTATGGAATTTCAAACTCTCCCAAATATCTACTCTCTTTTCTCAATTACCAAATTCACAGAGTCAGACAAGAAAAGGAGAAATTGTGATGAGTACGCACTTCTAGCTAACTTAAAAAATGTTGACAACAAGAAAGAATCGTTTTGAAATTACAAAAGCAGGTTCAAGAATTACCTTTGAATGAAGCAGATCAATACAAATAAGCCTTATTGTGCTCAATTGCTACTCAATTCTATTGGAGCTCAAAATATCAACATGATTACAGATTTGACTGCTCCTAAAACTCCTAATCAGTTAACATATGATGAATTGATAGAGTTATTGGAAAAACATCTTGCACCAAAGAAAAACGTTTTAGTTGCTCAATATCACTTTTTGTCAATCTATCAAAATGAACAACAACCGATTCCAGAATTTGTAAGTACACTTAAGAGTAATATAAGTGATTATGAATTCACATGCGAGTGCAAGAAATCAGTTGCAGAAATATTCCTGGCAGCTCAATTCATTTGTGTCTTATACGATAATAACATTCATGAACAATCACTTCAGTCTAATAGCAAAACTTTCAAAGACATTTTTATGAGGGCGCTTGTATCTTCGAAAATTGATGCTAGCAAACAATCTCAACGTCATCAAGAGTTGGTATCAATAAAGTCAACTGTTCACATTAATCTGTTCATAAAATGCATAGAAATCATTCACGTTCATATATACCTTCAAAAAGTAGAAAATCGAGATACAATAGGTTACTTAGTTGCATATATAACCTCGAATGACTAGGACTGCAGAATATTGTTTGACGGCTGAGGGCCTGTTGTTTGCCGATATTATGACTATCGTAGTAAGATCAGACAAACCTACAAAATACATAACAATCACTCTAAAATAATGAACATCTAAATTAATGCAAATAATTTGGAAATGATGATTACTTTGAGAGGACAACAAACACATGAAATCTACATTGATGGCAAGTAACAACAATAATATTTATATGAATTGAAGGGGTTATATTTTTAAGAGTGATTGATTTTTGGGAAAGAAAGTTTTTTTGGCTTTCTACTACTCCATCTTGATACAAAAAACAAGGATGAGGGAATCTTCCAAGGAAAGAAAGGAAGTAATCAATTCGAAAATAAGTAACTCTATACATGAATGTGTAGATCATGCAGACACAAACTGAAAGAAAGTCCTCCTGAAACAGTTACTTTCATATAAACATTGAATTACACGAAAGAAAAAAATTCTTTCGAAATAAATACTTCTATATGAGCACTGAATTATACAGAAGATACTTTTCTCTACTCAGTTTGTATTTCAAACATTCGTTGTGGAATAAAAATCAGATATCATTCACATGAGTTCTACTTTAAATGAATGGTGATAAATTGCACTTACATGGAACACTGTCACCCTCACTGGTATACACCGATGTTTCGCCTTAAGACACTTGCCCTAAGGCTCTTCAGTACCAAGTTGGATAACATTATAGAAAATATACACAGTTCATTCATGAATTACGATTTTAGAATTGATTACTGCCTTCCTTTCCTTGGAAGATTCCCTCATACTTGTTTTTTGTATCAAGATAGAGTAGTAGTAGAAAGCCAAAAACTTTCTTTCCCAAATATTTATATATTCAATAGTCTCAGAAGAATCTAAAAAATTAAACCGATATACCAGCTTATGCTACAAATCCACTGGAGATAATTGAGTCATGCTGAAGATGAAAAAGAGGAATATTCCGAGCAACACCACTTTGAAGATATCTAGGAAAAGAGAAGTTGTAGCTGCAACTGAAAAAATGAATATTCCATAGGGTCTAGTTCAGAATTCATCCCAAAAAAACGTGAAAAAATATTTGTACAATATCATTTTATATTTTTGCTTGTTTGCCAGAAATTGTATGAGTAACTAGACTCAGGAATACAAAATCAAAAAGAACCAGAGTCATTTCGTGAAATATCCTATTCAAGTATCTTTTCCAATGTACGAGTCTCTTTCTCGAGGTGTTTTTGAAGATTTTGCTTTTGACTTCGTAGGCCTCAAATATAGATCCATCAGCTTCAAATCAGCTCCATATCATTCCATAATATTAGGATATATAAAACGATTTGTGTCGTCATAGTGATTCATTGTGGTAGGAGATATCATTATCCAATACTCCACTCAATACCAACGGAAGGGTGGGGATTTCTTTTATTAGTCTGTATCTGGAAGTCAGTCGAAAAGAAGTAGGTGAAACACTGGATATAGCTATGTTGGTTTCAGACAACAACATAACAAAGGTATCATTACTCCTCTCTGAATCGTTTTTGTTCAGTTTTGCAATATTTTCCAAGCATTTACTTCTTATTTATATTGGTTGAAAACATATCTGCCATAAACATAACAGTTGGAAAATCCGTTATTGTGTTTGAGATTGAATGAATAAACTTTATTTTCAGCGATATCTGGTACGATATTTATTTTCTTAAGCTTTGATAAAAATTTACAATCGACAAGTGTGGACATTTCTATATATATAAAGAAAATTGACAAAAGGATATATATTTTGCGGGTATTCCTCTTGACGTATGGACACATATTTTCAGGTGAGTTGGAGATTTGGAATCCTAATTTTGTTGTCATCAGTGTTCACGAGAAAAACAATACGACTAAAAAAGAGCAGGAGAGTTGAAAACTTCATACTGATTTACTTTTTACTTTTCAGATCCAAATAAGTTTCAGATCTGTTCTGATTCACTGAAAAAATGCTGGTTCCTGTAATTTTAGGAGCAGTTCTAGTACTTACCTATATTTACTTCAATCTTTACAGACCACTATGCTATTGGCAAAACCTTGGAGTGAAACAGGACAATCCGTTGACCTTACTGAAAAAACTGCTTCTTACTTTCTATAATGTGATTTTCAAACGTGAAGATCCTCTAGAAGCTGTGATAAATCGCTACGACAAATTTCCAGGTTCACGGTGAGTTCAATTTGTAGTTACCTCTGATTTTTTCTTAATTCTAGAATGTTTCAAACAACAGATTTTCCAGAAAAATATGACGGTTTTTCAGTTACTCGGTAAAATTATCCATTTATATTATTTCCTAATAACCTTCAGGTTATAGTCAGGTTATAGTCACTTCGGTACCAAAATCTTGAACGATTTTGATTTTGGCATGATTCATTTCCATGAAAATATCAATGTATCATATATTCTCTTTCATTGGTTCGTTTTCGTTTGAAAGAGCGTTAATTACGGAGAGGATGTGCAGCTCGTAAACGAAAGCATACTCTGGATGCCTGGGGGACGTATATCCACCTAGGGGTGGAACAGCGCCACTAACGTCTCAGCGAAGAATTCTCTACGAAGCAAGTATCAGCAAACACTACGATAGATATGGTGACCCTATCGAAAAAAAAAATATGCGATCTCACTTTACTTCATTGAAGTAATGAAATAGACTCGACGTGAAAATATGTATCATCTTGACGTGAAGAACCAAAACATGATATACAGTGTCATCCTCAAAGTAAGCACCATATGGGAAGCTTATTTATTAAGGGTTTTTCGACGAAAAGTTATTCTCGATAAAAGTTTGTGCATCCCCTAAAACTAAACATGCACTAACGAAATACAGTAATACACACGTAATATACGAGGAGCCTTCAAATATTTGATTCTAGGACAAGAGTAAAGTACCCTTATTTTGAAAAATTCTGGGAAATGTTATTCGGAAAAGTTGTTGAGCATTGAAAAATACATCTAGATTTGAAGTCATGGCTATCTGAGTGTAGTTTTATTTTTTACCCATTTTTTTTAAATGGGACTACGAAAAAAAATTGCTGAAACGATAAATAGACAGTATCCTATATACAACGGTTTATTTTAAAAGCCTGTGATATCACGAATTACACAACTATAGTGTTAACCACGGTCAACTTTTTGGAGAGTGAAATAGTTTTCAAAGTTTGTGATGCAAAGATATTTTTATTTTTTGTTAACACCGAAAATCACTCAAAATTTTACAGTATTGTAATAAGAACTTAATATTCAATAATATCAAATCAGAAAACATCAAAATAAAATAGGTATTTTGCAGCAAACTCATTGATTATGGAGATTATTTTGGAGAATTATTTTGGACAAGAAAATCTCCAAAAAATCAATGAGTTTGTTCTGAAATACCTATTTTATTTTGATGTTTTCTGATTTGATATTATTGAATATAAAGTTACAATACTGTATAATATTGAGTACAAAATTTCGCCAGCACTTATAATTCTCAAAATTAATTTTCCATTTTGAATTTCTTTTGAACAACCTATCAACTATCAAGGAGGTTACGTATAGCGCCATCTGCCTGCGAATAGATCAAGCAACAATGTCGCTAGTTACGTATAGCGCCATCTGCCCGCGAATAGATCAAGAAATATCAAGGAGGTTACGTAGAGCGCCATCTACCTGCGAATAGATCAAGCAATAATGTCGATAATTCCGTCAATACAGATCCCGAGCTTGAGAGTTACAAACATACATACATACAGATGAAGCTAATATAAAGCGTGTAAAAAACAGCGTTGATGATCCAGAAATTTTTTTTATGTCTTTTAAAATAGGAATCATATCTAGGAATCATATCTAGGAATCATATCTACCAATCTGAATGAGCTTTGGTGTGTTAATTGTCGTTGTTGGTCGTGGTCTGCAGGTTTTTGTACCTAAAGTTTCGTCTTGAACTGAGGTAGGAACAGTCGAAGACGATGAGACAACGGATGAAGTACTCATACAATATACTTATGCGATGTATTTCGTGCAGGGTTGAAATCTTCAGTTGATTGGCCTGAATAGTATAATGCTTTCTGCAGGTAACTCGTCTTCATGTGAATTTCTTCTGCCTTTCGTTTGAAATCATCCGATTGTTTCTGAATAACTATCGTTTTCACACTGTTAATACTGTCTATGAGTTGGTCATTTTGTATTTCTGTGAAACTTAATTGATAAATATACAGTTTTGTGAAGTTGAAAAGGCGAGAATGGTAACATTTCAAACTGCTTTCCTAAGCATGTGCGAGAAAGGCTAATGAATAGATGTACTCGGAACCGTTTTATGATCTCTTTGAAAACCGCATGAAGAAACACCTTCGAAAATGTGGATGATGGAAACTTGATCGTGATGAAGAGAAGCGATGAGGTTCTTTAGCCAATCGCTAAAGAGAGTTTACCAGCTCTTACGGTGTTAACAAAAAATAAAAATAACTTTGCACCAAAAACTTAGAAAATTATTTTACTCTTAAAAAAAATTGACCGTGGTTAACACCACATCAGGATGCTGTCTGTTTATCATTTTAGCAAATTTTTTTCGTAATCCACATTTAAAAAAAAAAAGAAAAAAAAAACTTCACTTAGATAGCCATGGCTTTAAATCTAGATGTATTTTTTAATGTTGAACACAACTTTTCCCAATAACATTTCCTGAGGTACTTTACTCTTGTCTCAAAATCAAATATTTGAAGGCTCCTCGTATATTACGTGTGTTTTACTGTATTTTGTTGGTGCATGTTTAGTTTCAGGGAATGCAAAAACTTTTATCAGGAATAACTTTTTGTCGAAAAACCCTTAACAAATAAAGTTCCCATATGGTGCATACTTTCGGAATGACACTGTATATGTATGGGAGTTCGCATCTCATCATCTCATCATCATCCTTTCTATGTTTATACGTCCCTCGATAACAGAGGGGCCGTGGACTTTTGAATTTGGAGTGTCTTCACAAGAAAATGGTACTGAATGAAGACTATAAAGTCATAAAGGGTTCAAATACTCTTCTCTGCCTCGTTTGCGAAATCACACGCGTGATTACAACTCTGTCACCGAGTTGAATGGGAGCTTAACACGTATATCACTTTACAATACGAGGATAAACCGATACATTGAATATTTTCAACAACAATGAAGAATTTTTGCCTTCAAAGCACCTGAACTTTGATTTCATTTGTTTTGATTAGTTTCCGAGTTTTGCCGTGGACTTCTTTGGCGACAACCTCCAAACGGTTCGATTGCAACTGCGGCAGTCATCTTCATTGGCGTGGTCGAAGTACTCTTCTTGATGTTTCAGTTGATACTCACTGCCCCAGTTGCAGTTGAAACGTTTGAAGATTGTAACCAAAGAAGACAACGTCAATTGAAAGCCGTGAAAGCCTACATTTCTCTATTAATTGATAATACCTCAGGTAGACATATAAAAAACAGAAAATCAAGCATTGAGGAGGATAGTCAACCAGGTATCTATAAAATATCATGTAGATTGTACCCAAAAGTTCACATAGAAAGAACGTCTAGTCATTTCCAAACGACAGTTTCAAAACACAAGGTTAGGACCGAAGAAGACATCTTCCAACAGATATCAAATGTCACACTCTGATGATAATTGTTATTTTTTTGAAATTTTTGCTTTTTGATATGTGTAATTGGTCTATCCTATGAAGGAAAATATTAAAGATGTTCATTTCCTATTGAAAAAAGAAAAAGAAAAGTGATAAAGAATGGAAAATTTGATTAGTTCGGAATAATATTACACTATTAAAATTCACCATGAAACATTGTCAACCACCTTCATACAAACGAACAAAGAAAAGTGAATCTCATAAGGATGTTCAACAAATCTATAACAAAGAAGATACCTACATAAGTTCAATAATTTTTACTGTTTTTTTATTTTCAACAAAACTCTCATCGGTAAGCAGAACTAACCTAGTCAACTTTTTTTTTCAGAATAGCTTACAAAATTTCATTCTACAAATTACATTTGCAGTCAAATTAGGTAGATGAACCAGGAGGAATATTAGAATCACGCTCATTGGTAATTAGAGCACCTCCTGGCTGTACTCGTGAACTTTTTCGGGCAGTTCTTCCTTGAACATTTTTGATTTTGTACTTTCCTAACTCACTCACCCTAGATATAATATGCTCTAGTCTATGCCAGGCCATTTGAAACACCTTCTGAGAAACATAACCTGACCCCTCATGTGGTTGTCCAGTAGATACTTGTGTTAGATAATTTATTTGATCTATGAGTTTATTTTCCACTATACTGAGTGTTTTCAAAAACATTCGAGTATGGTTTACAGCTTGTTAAAGACTTGAGTTCTCTTCACTCAGCTCTACAAAGACTTGTCCAGCACTATGCAAGCAAGTTCCTATAGAATAAGGAACTTGAATGCATACCACTGGAGGTGTCATGAATTGATTTACCAGAAACTTGAAATATAATGAGTCTCCTATATAATGGGTGAAAGAATAGTGATTTCGGTAGACTGTATCTCAATTCGACCTCTGTCAAAAATCTAGAATCATAACAACAAATAGTAGATATTTGAAGATTACTGGTGATCGCCATTCATACATTGAAACTTTGTAATACTTTTGAAAGTAGTCCATATTTGGTTTCATTATGAATTTTTCCCGTTTATTTTTCTCAATACTAAAATATCATGATGAAGCGAGTTCTCGATGGTCTATTTGGAATGAAGACTAAAATAAAAGTAATCTTTCTGGTACGAATAATAGTAATAGTCACCGAATTTTTCAAATATTACCTCAGTTCTATTCCAAAACCAAACCGTTATTTTCAACACCTCGACACGCATTTCAATCACCAACTAATCATCTTCAAGAGAAAGATTAAACTTCAACAGGAAGATCAACTCCAGATTACTGGACTTCTATCTCAATACTTAATCGTTATTTTCAACGTTTCAATCACAAAGTGATCATCTTCAAAAGGAAGATTAATCTTCCTGTTGAAGTTTAATCTTCCTCTTGAAGATGATCACTTGGTGATCGAAACACGTGTCGAGGTGTTAAAAACAACGGTCTGGTGTTGTGATATAACGTCAGTAATATTCATTACTGGTTTCAAACAGCGTGTCACAAGTACTTTATTGAAAAAGCAAATTTTCATCTACATGGTGAACGATAGGGGCAAAATTCAACTCTGCTTTTCTTTCTAACGAACTTTCATTGAATCTGCATTGCACTTCTATATTTCTTTTATAGATATTATGGAATATATGAAATGACCTCGCCAGGTTTGATGGTGAAAGATGCAGACCTTGTTACTCAGATGCTAGTAACAGACTATGTTCACTTCAATGACCACAGGGTTCTCATACACGATGACCTTGACCCGCTCTTCACCAAGTGTATTTTTGCCCTCAAAGGTGAGTTTAGATGAAATGCCTGTAGGTTGTCACTTCCATTTCCCATTTTTTTCCTTGGTTTCCTTCTGGTATATGTAGAGTGAGTGTAGACTCACAGCACTTAGGCCACATGTGAGCCACATGTGACCCATTGTACATCCTCCCGAGGAGTTGTCCTCCTAGGTCATCGTCCATCCTGTCTTTTCCACGAAGGTGAACAGGTCACTAGGAGACATCCCCATAATATTGGCGGGTGTAGGCCAAGACTCGCCGAACACACTCCCTTTGGCAAGCTTGAGGTGTCTCACGATGGCCTCTGCGAAGTTTTGGAAGGTGCAGCGATATGACTTGCGCGGCTTCTTCAACCTTCTTGGAGTTCTCTCCGTGGAGGTGCACAAGTGAGGGAGCTTTCCTGCAGGGGTAGCCGGTTGTCTTTATTCAAGACGGAGCTCTTGGCGCCCGCTGCAGGAAGTGCCCTTGCTGTTGGGTGGTGATCTGCTATGTCCAGCCTCATTCCAAGCGGAAGATCGGGTTGGACAATTCTGTTCAGCCACTGCCTTAGATTGGCTGTCCAGCCTCGGGATTGATTTTTGTTTTTGTTGTTTCTGTTTTTGTGTTTGTTTCATTCATGTGTGTTCCCACGAGTAGCAAAGAAAGACTTGGTAGAGCCCCGCATTACCAGAGGTAGGCAGATTACAATGAGGTTTCGCTAACTTCCCCAACGGGATCGTTCGTGATCGCTATCATCCTGCGGCCATTCAGCTGTCGGCACGATTCCTTACACCTTAGCTTGGGTAGGCTGGTCCTCGGTGGCATGTTTTGCAAAGGCTCTTGGAGAGTTTTTGTTCCCCTCCCCCTACTTATTTCTGCCACTGACCAGGAGTCCGGCGACTCCGTCCGCAAGGCCACATTGGCTTCCCGGACAGGGCCTCCATTCCCCCAGCCGTTCCCCTATCCGCCACCTGAGGACGCGCCCGATAAGTAGCCCAACCCACGGGCCTTGATTTCCTTTTCAAAATCCTCATCTCTCTCCCTATTTTCCGTACAATGGGCTTGTTTCATGCTATGGAAAATGATACTGATTTGCTTATAGACTGATCGAGTTAGGTGTATATCATACTTATGAAGCCTAATCGGTCTCATGATCGCTTTATATTTGCAGAAAAAAGAACAATTCGAAAAGCAAGAATTTAAATTGGCCGCGTGTCTGTTGACAAATAAAATTGATCGTGTCTATAGCGGAGTTGCCAAGTGTATTGGTTTTCAATATCTGGATGACTGAATGACAATATGGCTAATATACCAGTAACGTTGAATTTCTTATTTTTTAGTGGGTGGCATGAATGCATAATTGATTTATTTAATTAGGGTTCATGAGCATTCGAAAACTATTTGAAATTACAGCTCGTTTAATTCTATTCAGAATTATATTTAGATATAACTTGTACTATATCAGTTATCAAGGCAAATATTATTGTCCATTTTTATGCCTAATTCGTGGACTCGAGCGATCTTATCATTGTATATTGATTTGTTTGCTGGCTTTATTCTTGAAAAAAATTAATGAATATTTACAAAATATTTTAATTGATCGTTCATTTTCTCAAGAAAATGGAATACCCATATTACAAATTATTGGTTTATTCGGCATTGAAAATGTATGTCATATCGGATCCATTCTGCTTGTTTTTGCAACATTGAGTTTCAACTTTTTCTTAGCTGACAGCTCGCGTAGGAACAATTCGTTTGTTCATCGAGTTTAGTTTGTGTATGTTTTGAACGTCTTTTAGTATTCTTGTGCTGATTTTAATTGTGCGACAAGGCACAAGAAAACAGAAAGCGCATTGGTTTATAAGTGAGTTATTTCATATAATGAGTTTAGGTTTCCTAAGGATAAAATGATGAGAAAAAAATGGGTGAAAGTATTGAAAAGAAGGAACTACAATCCTTCTACTCTTCCAAGACTTTATAGTGTATAAAAAGTGACTATAAATGAAAGGGGAACGAAAATATTGAATTCGATGACAGAGTTTTTTATTCCAACTTCCAAGTATTCTCCACAGAAAGTATTATCTGGAGTTGATCCTGTTACTGAAAGTATGGAACGAAATAAATTGAATTTTATCATATGATTAATGGTATTATTACCTCAGAAGCTTTTGTTGGATCAGTTCGAGTACAATCAATTCTGTCTATACTTGAGCTCATTCAACCTTCCTCTCAAGTTTTGAAAGATTCAACAGATTAACCAACGCAACGCTCAAATTTAATAGCTATATAAGAAAGATGTATGTATGTGGGAATCGTTTTTTTTTTTATAATAAATTGCAGTTGTACAGATTGAGGATTGTAGAAGAAATTTAATATTTGAAATGATTCTTCAATCCAGTTTTGATTTTCATAACTGTATATTATTATATAACGCATAAAATCATAGTTAAATTTTGTGATCTATCGACTTTGTGTACTGATTTTAGATATAGAACTTATTTCCATAGTTTATCGTGTCCATTTTATTTCATGTGGAGAATGGAGAATGGAAACGTTAACGGGTTCATATACATTTCCATAATTAAATTGATAATTATAGGCTCCGTAAATTTTACGATTTGGCAGTGTTGATTATTTCTATTGTTCCTATTGATCAATCGAACAAGAAGCGGGAATAGGGGCGTGACGTCACCACCCTACCACATTCGATTTTTAATAATTAATTACGGGAAAACTACGGTACTTAGAGAGATGAAACAAAGTGCACTGTTTTCCAATTTAAAATTCCTATCAAGTGAACTATAAACCAAAAATCATGAAACAAGCCCATTGATTCCAACTCTCTTCTACTTGATTTCGACACATCTCATTTATAGGAGAAGAATGGCAAAAGGTAAGAAAAACGGTCACCCCATCATACACAAGTAGTAAAATGAAGGGCCTCTTCAGTACAATGAACGAGTATTCTGAGAGATTGGCAAAACATTTCCTCAGTAGAAAAGAAGATGTCCTTAGGATCGAGATGCGTGATACTACTACACGATTTTGTAATGACTCTTCCGCCAAGATGTCCTTCGGAATCAACGTCGATTCCTTTGCAGAACCAAACAACGAATTTTGGCAGATGTGTCACAAGGCTGTTGATACTATTAGTAAGCCGAAGGTGCTGAGCTTTAATGTCTATTTGTTAGCACCGAAACTAGTGAAGGTAAGTTGATGTTGATGTACGTAGTAGTCGTCTTTCCAGACTTGAAGAGAACTATCGATAGAAACGTATTGTTAACAAAAATATAATCTTGTAGAATGAGAGAAGATGCTTATTATTTGTATGAAACATACTATGGATCTTCATCAAGTAACGGCCGAATCAATCAGAAATATAATTATTAATATAGTAATGAAGTGAATTGTGTCAAATATCACATTAGTATATTCAGAAGATTTGTAATTTTTCAGTTTCTTAAAATGAAAATAGTGGATTGGGATGCGGATTCTTTCTTCAGGCAAATCATAAGTGACACCATGAAGATCAGAGAAAAGGAAAGAGAAAATGGAATTCTGGGAGCTGATCTCATACACTTGCTACTAGAAGGAAGAAAACGAGCAAAAATGAACAAGGACAAAGAAACAAACGTGAAATCAACATATAAAAGTGAGTCATAACTTCAAAATAGGTAGATTGTGATAGAAACTTGTTCTGGAAATCAACGAACTTCATTAAACATTGTTAAAACTTCCCTCTAGTTCATAACATATTCCATGATAATTTCAAGTGCTTCCAGATTGATTTCCATCTATAGTTACTCAATTGATAAATATTACTTTTTATTTTTTCAAATTTCAGTTTCTATCTTGCTCCGTAGACCAGTGGTTATTTACAAGGTCGGCAAGTTTTTGAGTCTGATGTTTCGGGCGTTCAGGGCGAAAGTCTAATTTCCGCCCTAAATTGAAATTGCAGAAACTTTCAACAGCCATTTTGTTAATATTGGTGGAAAACTGGTTATTCACGTAAATGACCGAAAAAACAGTTTTCATACAAAAAAGTCAATCAATTTTTTTAGGGATTTGAAAACCTCATTTCAGAACTGAAAGATGAAAAACTTAAGCTCTGACAAAATAACCCTGAACTATTATATAGTTTCATAATCAATATTGCTATGAAAAGTGGCGAAATACCTATTTCAAAATTAATCTGCTAGATAAATCAGGAAAAAATTATAACTACCGATATCGTTAATATCGAACAAATCCAAAATTGAAAAAAATATATTGGGAAGAGGTTGATCGAATATTTGGAAAAAAAATAACTGAATTTTTCTGAATAAATTTGAAATCTAGGCCAATTTGTCAGGACAACACGATATAACAAAATCTGAAATTTAACAATAATAATAATAATAATAATAATAATAATTTTGGAAATAATTCCAAAACGTATTCCTTGATTTGATAAAAACCTTTGATGCCATCAACTCTCACTGAAAAAACTGAGCAAAATAGGTATGACGTGAAATGTGGTGAAACTTTTTGCAAGTTATCTGACCAATCGTCAACAGCATATCCAAATGGAAAACAGCATGAGCACTGTCAGAACTGTGGTATGCCTCAAGTAACGGTCTTGGAGCCCATATTATTCATTATATAGCCTAATGATTCACTGGAATCCTGAATTTCAACAGACTTGACATCATTTTCTAATTCTAGAGCTTGAAAGATTCTCTAACTCTATGTTTCTCGAGGATCCGGTCCGTCACTCTGCTTATGTTGGGCAAAAAAGTTCTCCAGTCTGTTCAGATATCAATATGTGGTGTTTTTGGTTAGATTATGGGGCTAGGTTGATGCATTTTTCAAATGAAATATTCAATTCTTCAGCACTTCCAGTTTGCAGATATATCTTGCCTTCTTTTCCAGACACTTAACAGCGCTTTAAAGCGCCAGTTTTATGGCGGATGGTGGTTGTCTGTATAGATCGGCTCTCTGTACACATTATGCCTCAGTCGTTCTCCCAAATTTCCACTAATATATCCAGGAAAGCAATAACGAACTGAATTTTTGGGTTTCAGGAATTCAGATATTCTACAAATTTTGTCAGTTGTTATTTTCTTGATACCAAACCATAAGTATTGAACTCACCTGAAGAAGTTATTCTATAGTCAAACACGTGTGGCGGCTATGTTAAAACTGTTAGGTAAAAATCTCAAAATGAGGTGTTATTTGAATACATCAACATTGCATAGCCAACAGGAGGTTCAATCCAGTGAATATTCTAGAGCTCATCATTCAAATAATTCCTTGTAGAAATTGTCAACTACTGGCTTTGGTTTACTTCCCAACGCCATTCCTTGTCTCAACTCTTAGCTAAATAGCATAAGACTAGATGATAAAGAATTATTTCATCAACTCATACTTCGTCATTCTCATTATATTGGTGAATTTTCAGATTACAATGCGGATTGGTCTAACATGGACATCATAGCACAAGCATTCTTTTTCCATTTTGCATCTTGTGCTCCTGCTCCAACATTATTGAGCTTCATGGGCTACGAGTTGGCAGTGAACCCCGATGTACAAGAAAAGGTTAGAGAAGAAATTCGAGAAACTGATGAAATATGTGGAGGAAAATTGACCTATGAAGTATTGAATAGAATGAAATATATAGATATGGTAGTTCAAGGTATGTTCTTTACAGTAGAAGTGGTGTTTCAAATACAATTTTCGTTCAACTAAGAGGTCATCAGCTGATATTACCACAGTTTGCTTTACGGGCAAACCAAGAAGCAAGACCGAAACAAGCATTTTCCCTAAACACCAGTACTGCAATACTCTACCCGACGCGTATTTCAACAGAAAATAAAGTGAACCTATTGGTTTAGTTGTATTTTGTTTAGTTGGATTTAGTTCTGGTGTTTCGTGAAAGTAATCGTTTCGGATTTATTCTACGCCAGAGGATTGAGTTTTACCTTTCATTGACTGCCGTGTTAATTGAAAAAGGCGTAACTACATTTTTCCAACAAAGATAGGGGTATATACAGAAACAGCTCTCAATATTAGTGATGAAAGACGTAACCAACATTGTTAGTATGAAAAGATATATCTCCCCACCAAACGGTAGATACGTCTTACTGTTCTAATATTGTGACGTAACGTAATACACTGTCTGCCGACACTCCATGTCTTTGCAGATGATGATTCAGTGACCTGTAAGTAGTTCATCGTAGTTCATCCCTACTACAGTCCAACAACTGTTTGGTATCAAGCTTCAAAGGGAGAATAAACGCCTTGGAGTAAGCTAATCCTGAAAGATTCTGCCAGAAGTCCACCTATCTTCTTGCCATCCTTGCCATCTTTGTTTGGCAAAGCCTAAAGCGTTCAACAGTAGTCTGCCATCATGCGCTCCATGTTCCCTGGTATCATTTTTTCATCTTCTTAATGTCTTGGTGGAATCGTTCACCTTGCTCTTCAGTCACATCTCCTAAATTTTCTGGAAAGTAGTTGAGGTGGAAATGAAGAAAATGTACTTTTTGAACTCATTAGGCAACCTAAGGCTTGAAATACTTTCAACATTCTTTTGACGATTTGTTTGTAGGTAGTTAGGTAGTTGAAAGGCACGACAGGAGTAAAGGTAATCGCATTGCCGACTCTTTAGCCAAGGAAGCGGCTAGAATTTTAGGACCCAGTGGCACCCACGGCCTGATGACTTCGACAATTGCGGAACTAGTCAAATGTTACACCCATGCTCAATCTTTAAAGAGATGGGATGAAATCAAAGGATGTAACCTTGTCAGGATCACCTTGGGCGACCCTGGGAAGCTGGCGCCGAAGAAATATCTGGCGATGACTAGGAAAAATCTACGCTCAACAGTAGGTTTTCTGACTGGCCATTGTTAACTAAAGAAACACCTCCATAATATGAGGCTAGTGGACACACCTCTATGCAGGATGTGTGAACAGGAAGATAAGACTGTCCTGTGCGAGTGCCCGGAGTTATCGTCAATAAGAGAGTGTGTTTTCGGCGAGTCTTGGCCTACATCTGCCGATATAAAGGAGATGTCTCCCAGCGACCTGTCCACCTTCCTGGAAAGGACAGGATGGTCGATGTCCTAGGACCCTAAGAGGACAACTCCTCGGGGAAATGTACAATGGGTTACATGTGGCCTAAGTGCGTGGCCTTACACTCACCCTCCCTACTCTACAGATACAGACAGGTAGTTAGGATCTTTTCAATTGCCTAAAAATTTCTCTATGACCTCCTTCGAAGCAATCCACCCTTCTCGTTGAGGATCGTCATGGTTGTGATGATTTGTGGATTAGCCATAAACCGTCCAAAGAAAACACTTTTCTTCACTTTACCTCTGAGAGGCCTGGAAATTTTGATATCAAGTATATGAAGCAACTTTCATCTCTTGGAAGTGACTTTATAAATTGCTTCATCAATCCAAGCTTTATGTGAAGCAAGCTTTATATGAAGAGACACCTAATGTTTTATGCAGAATGTTCTTTTTGCCAACGTTGAGCTCCTTTGGATGCCAACGTACCTATCCATTCATGACTTCAAATTAGCCTAAAAACCCCTTTTTTATAATATTATTTTGCGTTTTGCAAAATAACCTGATGTTCTATGTTTTTTTGAGTATTTTATTAGTTTTTAGAACACCAAAATACATAGACATTAGTTGAAAACATCCAGACGGCTTTTTCGTTGGTCTAATTCTCAATATATTTCGAAGGCTTTGATAGAACCATACCTAATTAATAGTGGTTTTCCAGAATCTATGCGAAAATGGCCTTCCGTCATCGAGGTCGACAGAATTTGTTCAAAGGACTATGTGATCCAACCCGTTCTACCAGAAGAAAAACCAGTTTTAGTGAAAAGAGGTTCCAGAGTGATTGTTCCGATTTACAGTCTTCACCATGACCCACAGTTCTTCCCAGAACCAGAACGCTTCATTCCCGAAAGATTCAGCGATGAGAATAAACACAAAATAAAACCGAATACTTTCACTCCATTTGGTTTTGGATCAAGAACTTGTATGGGATCGAAGTATTCTATCCTGCAAGCAAAGCTTATGTACTACCATATTCTGTCTCATTTTGAAATAGTACCTGTGGAAAAAACGAAAGTGCCTCTGGAGGTCGCCAAAATTCCTAGATTGAATGCTGAAGGGGGATTGTGGGTAGGACTGAAACGTTTAGACTGTTGACTTGAGTAAAGTTGTAATTTCTGTGAACCCACTTGTATTTACGTATGTACGAGTATTTAGCAAAGTATAATACGTTCAATGGATTCATTTACGACAAATCTATAGTGAGGAATTACCCAAATAGTCATTTTCAAATAAAAAAGTGAGAATCAATGTGATAAATTGAATGTGAACCGTTGTATTTATTGTAAACATGTTTTTTTAGTTTTTCGTCTCGATACAGTTGTTCAACAAAGCTGCATTTACATTTTTCTTGGATAATGATAATAATAATAATAAAGCTATGTTTATTTTCTCATACACTGATATAAATTACATGAATTGCTATCGAAAATAAACAAGATAATCACAGAAACCATAGAAATCTATAGCTTGTTCGTGATGAGACTATTATTTTGTGAATTAAGTTTATAAATACTTTTACATTACAATAACATTTCATTGAAAAATAATGAGTGAACAATCAATTAATAAATGAACCTAATAACAGAAACAGTAGTTACAGACAGAGTACATAGTTATTTTCATCTACTCAATAATTCCTTAGGTCAAATTACTGTTTGGAATAGTTTGATTAATGAAGTCAGAAAAAAAGTTCTTTCGGTATTAAGAATAAATTTCTTCACTTCTCTTTTGAACATAGAAGAACTGTTGATATTTTTTATTTCTCCTGGTAATATTTGGTATAAGCGTGGTCCAAGATATGTTGCGTTTCTTTGTCCTATAGTTTTGTCACATCGTGGTGCATTTAAAGAGTTTTCTTTTTTCCTAGTATTGATTGGTTCTATTTTGATGTTTCCTTTTTTAACATTATTCAGTATTCTCATATAAAAAAAATTGGCGAATTTTTTTTCAGTTGAATATAATTTTCAGTATCCATTTCTGTATGACATTTAGATTCCTAAGTATCCTCTATCGGGTAATGAACTGCAATATGATGTGAAGGGTAAATATTTGGTATTTTCGAAATTGATAGTGAGTTAATTGTGACAGAACCATTTTTTCGATCTCAATAAAGAGGTTCTCAGTTCATTAAGTTAAGAAACTAACTTATTCAGAAAACACTTTTTCGTGAGATTTTCATGCCCGAAAAAGCCATTATATGACGAAACACGTGTTGCGTTTTCGTAAAAATGTTTACTGAAAATCTCACAAAGTGTTTTTTGAATACGTTAGTTACGTATAATCATCAAGTATCTGCCAGTTGAGAAAATAAATTTGAGAAGGCGTGACTAACTACGTCATTAATTTTATAAATATTTTTCAAAAACAAACTGTATAAGCTATAATTCGACACTATCTTGCAGAACGTTTGTCGAATTACTGGTAGTTCACTGTGTTAATAATGAAAAAGGGTAATTTTTCATAAATTCAAGGAGCTGAATGTATATTTGAAGCTGTCGATTATATTTTCGATTTATCAATATACCACGATAAAATCAGAGCATTCAAGAATTTGAATGATCTGAGTTATAGGTACTGTTCAAAAATTGAATTTTTTGGTTTTTCATCTGATTCTGTTAAATTCATACGAGACTTCCTAACGAATCGCACACAAAGGGTAGTGATGGACAAAGATAGATCTGAAACATTGAATGTTGCATTCAGTATTCATATATCGGATTTCCATGAATACATCAGAATAGTCAAACCCACCATTAAGCAGACGACAGACAAATATACTCCACTTTCAAGTCGACTTCCATAACCCACTCAGAAGATCAAGATCTTCAGTCATTGTTGGACATATCTACGGATCACAGTCTGAAGCTCAATGGAAAAATTCTCCTTTCATGAATCTGGGTCTTACGTCGTCCAGAAATTCAGCCATTGAAAAATTGAAAATGACTACCTCCCTCAGGTCAAGGACTGCCGGATCTAGGTTTGTATCTAACAGTGAGCTGAGCTTTTTGGGACATGTCAGCAACTTATGTAAGGTATTATATAATACTCTCCGACAATTGTACCCAAATCGTGACCTTCTTTCCACAAAGATGAAGCCGACATCAGTGGCTTCATCTCCTTCACAGTTACCCACAAAACTCTCCTGGCACGGAAACCAGCTTATCTTTGTGAGACATTGAAATTGTTTTTAAGCATACCCAACGCTCCGACGCGACTTGAAAATGTCTTAGAAATCCCAAAGCATCGTAGTTTCATTCATTCTCGCATCTTTGGATCATTTTCAAATACATTATTGATTGTAAACTTGAATAGTTTTAGAGTTCCAAAACTTTATCAAAACTGAATGAGAATATACCTATGGAGACATACAATAATCTTATCTTGACCTATTATCTTCAGCAATCAATATAATTTAGTACTTGATGGTACAGACATGTAGTTAATAATGAATGCTGATGAAGTAGTAGACTTTCAGAATTTCAAAGAACTTTTAATGTAACATCGAGGAAATCGACAGCTCTAGTGAGCTGAATTTGAAGATGATTATCATATGTTTCAACTGTAACAAACATATCGTATTGTTGATCTACCGGCGATGTCTTATTTTTGAATCTGTCATAAGCAAGAAAAAGTGAATTTACTACAACTATCTATTTACTTGAAGCTACTGCTGGTGAATGTAGCGCCTCAACTATTGGAGAAACACTGTATCCCACAAAAAGTTTTTACTTCTACTGATATGGCTGTCGAAATAAATGAAGAAACAATGCAAATTTACTTTTTGAACTTCCCAGAAGCTACCAAGGCCACTTTGTTGTATTGATGTTTTGAATTGTATGGTTCCTTGGTCTTTTAAATTTCAAAATCATACTGGTTTTTCAAGCGTACCTTATTATTGATCACGAAACGACCTGAAACTGTCAAGAATGTGATGTTTTTCGACTGAGTAAAAACTTCGAAACCCTTCAATACAACTACAGTAATAATTTCACTTTTCTGAAGAACACAATTCAATACATTCTTTTTTAATCTTCGAATCTAAAAAAATTCAACTGCAGGATTTCTTCAACATAAAAATCGGGGTATATGAATGGGTAAGTGAGTACTGAATTGAAATCAAGTAGAAAATGGATCATAGGCATCTAGATGCCTATCTAATCTTAGTGAACTAAAGTCTATGGAATTGATTTTTTCCAAAACATGATAGGCGACTGCTGATTTTTCTGGTCTTCTGTATTAACGGTGTGCTAAGTGTTCCTTATATTTTATTTTGATATGTCGAATACAGCGATTGCCTTGTTTGAATATCACAGGGAGCCATGAGAACAACACCAACCGTGGCAATGGAATTAATTAATGGTCTCACCCATCTGTACCTGCATGTTAAGAAGGTTGCGTTAATGGGCATGTTACGATTGCGCACACCTGGTGTAAACCTTGAAGTAAGAATGGGTCAACTGAGGCTAAGCCTATAGCGAGAAGCGCTTACTGCGCAACCTCTACTGCAGGCAGCCAGTGGTGCTGTTGAACCCAGATTCGTGTTTAATAGACGCTACAAAATACAAATAATACTGAACACAGAGTCAGATGCTACAAATGCTATACGCATATATACAGACGGCTCAAAAACCAAAGAAGGCTCAGGATGTGGAGTTTACTCCAGATTATTAAGCCTAAAGATTAAGTGGGAAATGGGAAAAAATACCAGCGTGGTATCGCTGGTATCTCAATCGTCACAAAAGAAATAACCAGGAAAGGAATTTCTGGCAAAAAGATAACAATTTGCACTGACAGTAGACAAGCCCTATTAGCATTGAACAGACAACGTGTTACCTCAGGGCTAGTACTAGGGTACCATAAAGATTCAACCAAAGCCTCAGTAGATAATAAGATTATCCTGAGGTGGGTTAAAGGGCATGCCAGGAGTAAAGGTAATCGCATTGCTACACTTGAGCCAAGTTAGCGGCTGGACTAAGGATTTTACGACCCAGTGACACCTACGGCCTGATGACTTGGACAATTGCGGAACTAGGCAAACATCACACCCATGCTCAATCCCTGAAAAGATGAGATGGTATCAAAAGATGCAGTCTTGAAACGATCGCCCTGGGCGACCCTGGGAAGCTGGTGCCAAAGAAATATCTGGCGATGACCAGGAAAAACTTACGCTTATCAGTAGGATTTTTGACTGGCCACTGTCAACTAAGGAAACATCTTCATATTATGAGACTATGCAGGATGTTTGAACAGGAAGATAAAACTGTCCAGCATGTCTTATGGAGGTATCGTCGATAAGAGAGTGTGTGTTCGGTGAGTCTTGGCTTACACCTGCCAATATAAAGAAGATGTCTCCAAATGACCTGTTCACCTTCTTGGAAATGACAGGATGGACGATGACCTAGAAGGACAACTCCTCGAGAGGATGTACAATGGGTCACATGTGGCCTAAATGCTGTGGGTCTACACTCACCCTCCACACTCTACAGATAAATATCTTATTTTGATAGATCGTTTTGTCTGTACATAATATTTTGCATCACAGTCCTTAAATTTGAATTCGTAGATTCTAGACTTTTCCGAATTCTTAACTTTGCCCTTTGAACTTATTTGAAGGCTCTGTAGTTATGACGTATTTTAAAAATCACCTCCATACCTAGTTCCTTGAAAAGTTTTTCAAAGTTCCTTGTGTATTGGTGGTATGGAACTGAAATATATTTATCTTGGTTTTTGTCGCTTCTACGGGTCGAGATGCCGTTCATTCTTAACCTAAACTTTTTCCTCCTTATAATATGGTCTACAATACCCCCTGAATTTAATAAGCAAACAATTGAATTTTAAATAAAATTGGTAGATATTTTCTACTCATTTCCGATGAAACAAAGAGAAATTTTATCACTGAAGGGGATTAGAAATACTATGAATTCTCTAAATTTCATCCACTCGTACATCACCAGATATTATGCTAATGAATTAAAAGTCCCACATCATAGAGTAGCATTGTAATAAAGCTCTTCCACATCCGCCGATATCAAATTATATAATATGTTATTCGTCAAAACATTTGTATGAATTTGACCTCAAGAAGTTATTAGTGAAGAAAATTTATTATTTAGTGAGTGAAAAATTTAGGGATTTCATTCTGAAATTTCATTTTCTACTCATCTAAAGTAACAACTTGTTCAGTCTAGTCCCAACTCCCTACACTGAAGGTTATTGGACTGACACCTATCAGAAAACAACTACTCCCCTGGCTAATACCATGAAGGGCGTTGGATTACATCCGACAAGTGTCAGTGCAGGATTCTTCACTGAAGTTATTCCTGCATATACTGTTGGCGATACAACTGCCGCAATGGATGTTCAATTATTGGAACAAACTTGCAGACCGGTCTCGGGCTATTTGGCCACTCGTCAGTGCAAGGTAGTGTCTATCATCAACATAAAATAGATTATTTCCGATAATTGAAAATCGAATTCTTTCAGAGTATCATTCCACGAACTAGGCTGAAGCGGACAACAAACAACATATTTGTCATCGCCCCATCTGCCTGTGAACGAGGTAACAACTACATATCCAAAATTTGCCCAATTCTTCGTATAAGGAAAAAAACTTCACATATAGTCAGTGGGCATACTTGGAGACTGACTATAAATAAAATCATCTGAAGGAATAGTTTGTTCCTGATCTATTGCGGCAGGAAAAAGTACAATAAAGCTATTGAAAATATTTTCAGGAATATTATCCTAATGATGGTTATATATTGAAGTTTATCAGAAGATAATTCAATTTCGAAAACTTGAGTGTCATCCACTGGGTGATACTATAATAAAAATGGTAAGCTTGTTACTACATACCTTTATTAATCTAGTCTCGATTTTATGACTCCTTTTTTCTGTTTTGTGAAATATCTTTTTGAAACCAAAACAGTTTCGATTTTATCAGAAAGAGATGATAATATTCCAAAAATGATTGCCCTCTCTACCACACTGAAATGTAATGAAAACAATTTATGATTTATTGACAAATAAAAAAAAGAAAATTACGGTTGCTCTAAAAGCACTTTCTTTCATTACTTATCGATTGATGTCGGCGATGAAAATTTCCGAATAAATAATTGAAAAACTATTCCGTAAGTTCCCATGAGAAGATGAATACCGTCCCTCAAGAACCGTTCAAAGTACATCTATGGGAGTCCATAAGAGCAGTGAAATTATTACAAATATTATCTGTATCGTTTGGGTTATCCATTCCAAACCTATATGTTTATGAAGGACTTTCAATATTCTACGTGATCTACAGTGTATTACTTTGTTTGGTACAAACTGTAACGTTGATTTTCAATATAGTCATAACAACTGGAAATCAGTACCATCTCCAGCCGTTGAGCACCAATATACTCCATACAGTGGCTTTGTTTCTATCAACAGCAACAAATATCATTTCTGTAATTATGACGGTGACTCTGAAGAGAAGGAAGATGGTGAAGTTAGCGAAAGCTATCAGTACACTAGAAAAACAAATGCAACTGAAGTGTCAAGAAACAATTATATACGATAACAACAAACTCATCACTAAGTTTCTGTTATTTCAGTCCTTTATCATCGGAATCAATTTGCATCAGTTGTATATTTATAGCGGTCTATTTAATTCTTCATTTTGGCATGTAGCTGTTTACTGTTTGTCCAAATCAGACGTGATGTCAATTTCGATTATTGTATCACAAGTGTATTTTTACTGTTCTTGCATCAAGAGGATAATACAATTTACACATGAGAGTATGGTGAAGAAAATTCGACCAGTCACGTCGACAAATTTTGTGGATCATGAACTGAAAGACATGTTCAGGATTGAAACCGAGTTCTTCGTGAAAAAGTATGACATGATTTGTGATATTACAAATATGGTTGGAGATATTTTTGATACACAAATATTTTTCATTCTTATTTGCATAGTTGTTGAAGTTCTCCATGATATCAACAATTCACTTCGAATTATACTGGGATCACAAATATTTGAACCAAACTCTGTGTCTTTGATTGTAATCAGTGGATTCAATATTCTGCAATACATAGTAAGTAAATAACAGTTTGTATGTCAAAAGTCATAATTGCAAATTATTCAAAAGTAATAAGCATCCAACAAAAAGATAAAGAACTAAAATTGTTTCGAAGAGTTAATATCTGGGAGATCGGAGACTACGGAAAAATATGGGGGTTGAAACCAGATATGCCGTATTGGTTATATTACCAATGGTGATTAATTTATGATAACATAATTTATCTTCAGCTTGGGAACCAGAACTCAAACAAGAGCTCGCCATTACCAAACTGAGAAAAGTGCAAAGATATGATTGTTTAAAAATAACGGGTAGAATGAGAACCATACTAATGGCACCTTGAAGACACTGTCAAATCTGCTGCCTTCACATCTCGTAGTAATTGGTGGAGCCCAGGTGAAGCTCCTGGCTCACAGATACAGGCTTGTCTGGCCATGAGTGGTACCATCAATACCACACCGTTAGCAGCCATAAAGATCCTTCTAGATCTACCTCCTCTCCATATTTTTCTGGAAGAGAGGCTAGATGGACTGCATATAGATTTGTGCACATTGCTAATTGCACAAATCAATTTAATGCAGAGTGCAACAGACTGTTGGATGACACTAGAAGTCACAACATTCTCGAAATGACCTCTGACTTCAAGCCACCAACTGTCAACTACCAACTGCCTTATAAAGTACTGTTCTCGAGTAGAGAGGACTGGATCTTCCGGGTGCAGGAAATATTAAAAGCAGATAGTTGTTGGTTCATAGATGGATCAAAAACACCTTCCGGTTCTGGTGCAGGTGTTTTCAGTCGCAGATCCAGAATAGAGATATCAACCTGCCTAGGAACCTATGCGACTGTATTTCAAGCGAAAATTCACGCAATTGAATTGTGTGAGGAGAGATTGAAAGAACCCTGCCTCATACACAAGTCAATAAGAATATTTTTGGACAGTCAAACGACGTTTGAAGCTTTTGGCTTCTACGCAGCAACGTTTAAATTGGTAACAAATCGCTAAAAACGACTCTTCTCGATACGAAGACGTAACAGATATCTGGATTTCTGGCCATACTGACGTGGAAGGCAATGAAGCTGATGACTCCTTTGCAAAGAAGGGTGCTGCAAGCAGCTTCATCTGACCAGAACCTATCATTGGCATCGCTTTAGACTCTGCCAAACAGAGATTGAATACCTGGATGGTAAGAAGATTGATTGATTTCTGGCAAAATCTTCTAGGTTTGGCTCACTCCAAGGCCTTTATATACCCTTGAAGCTTGATACCAAACAGCTGTTGTACTACAGTAGGGATGAACTACGAAGTCCAACAGGCCTTCTTACAGGTCACTGTCATTTGAATTATTATATGCAGAGACTGGGACTGTCGGAAGACAGTGTGTGTTGCGTCTGTTAAGGAAATGATCAAAGAGCAGAGCACATACTTTGTGCCTGCCCCGCTGGGGACCGAATCAGTTTTTTTAGAGTTCGACAGAGCCGTACTCTCACCATCTGACCTGAAAGACCACTCACCATATAAACTAATCGGTTTCGTCAAGAAACTGGGTTTTTTTGGTCGAGTGTGAATAGGTGAGAGCCACAATAAACCTTGCAGATTGCGGTGGAGGGTTGAATAGACTCACTCACTTCGGACCTAACCTAACCTAAGTGGTATTCCAATTCATATTGGATTTTTCATCAAGCATCAGGGGTAGGAAATTTTTGAATATGTGAAAAAATTAAAATCAAATACGCTCCACATTGATGAACAGGCATCTGAGAACATGTTTCACAAAAACAAAGCATGATCTCATGCCGGACAGCGATCTATCGCGCTCATCAGTGGTAATTAGCTGAACCACAAATACACTTTTGTTAGTGAAATGTCTTTGAAGGACGAATCTGAGTAACAGAAGAGCAGAGGTGTTATACGTTCCACATACAAATCCATGGTTTATCATGAAGTTATAACAAAAACACTTTTTCGAAACTTCAACACCATTTACTTCAAAACCCTGAATTGAACTACCTGAAATTTCACATATGATCAGGTAAACCCCTCTATTCAAAGTATATTATCAGCATTATCTTTTCATGATTACCTTTTTTATGCATTCGGTGTCATCATATCATTTCATTGCCAAGAAGCAAGAAAACCTCCTAAAACTTTCTGAATCTTGGCATACCATTAGTAAAACCCCCGTATTAGAAGTAAATCAACAGCATTATCTTTTAATAACGGCCATTTTTCAGACTTTCGGTGTCATCTTAGCATTGTCTTGCCAGGAAACAGCGAATGAAACAAGAAAAACTTCCAACATCTGTTATAAATTACTTCTGGACTTTCCGTCTCACACCAAGAACTCCCAAGAAATTATTATTAAAGAAGACCTAAAACTTTTGATTGAACATGTGAGAATTAGGAAAGTTCAGTTCTGGGCAGGAACATTTCCTGTGGACTTCTCTATGTTGTTCATGATAACTGTAATAATTTTAACACTACTTCTCATCATCTTGCAACTTGAATATAAGATTTAGTTACAACAGTTAGAGCATACAGATACAGATACAGATAATTTATTCATCGTTAAAGTTTTTTACACAATGGTACAAAATATATATTATTAAAACTCACAAGAACATTATAGAACTCACAAGAGAATATGAAAAACTCACAGACAATTTTTATATACATACAAACAGTGAGGTACTCCTGTATTGTATAAAAAGTATTTACATTTAGGTAATTAAATAATGTTGTTTCGAAGGTATTAAAAATTTTTATCTCTCCAAAGATCTCATTGAAACGGTTATAACATAGAATTTCTTGGTATTTTGGAGAATTCTGTCCCACACTAGTTAACAATTGATTGTTTAATATTTTCCTTTGTATTCTATCTGAAATCGTTTACGATGTATTTGGAAATTTCTTCCATCGCTGGTGAATAAACATTATTGTTGTTATTATTATTAATGGTTAATTTCATCTTGTTTGCACTAGCAACAGAACAACAAAAAGTTCGGTTACGGTCATGATATTTTGAACTTAAGTGATTTTTGTTGATTGGTAAATTTCCCATGAATATAAATTGTCTTGAAGGAAGACTTTCATTTGAACCCCAGAGAACTGTATTTTCCTTGTTTACAATAAAGGAAAATAGAACTTTTCATTGAGCAATCAGTTTTCGCCATAGCGATACTGAAAAAAGTAAAATAAAAATTCCACCACTCACCATGTCTGATAATTTTCGAAGTACTTTTCATCAATTTTCCTGCATATTTTCTCATTCTACAATCTGAAAAAAAAAATTAAATTGTAATGGAGAACTTTCTACAGTGATAGAAGAGATAAGCTATTCAGTGCACCTCGGTTTGTTTCATTTTTGTACTTCCTCGACAAATGTCACAAGAGTCTTTCAGAATATATGTCGAAGAAAACCGGAAATATGACAAATTGATGAAAAAAACATGAGAATTTTTCAATTATTAAGGCATTCTCGTATTTTGGTCTACACAACGTTCAAATGATTATCTCTATCATTTGTCATCTCTTTTTTGATAGGAAAATTATCATAAACGAAAAATTACTGATGAAAATACATTTTCCTTCGGGAAATTTACTGTGAATTCATGAAGTATCTTATCGGGGTGAATAGAAAAGTTCACCTCCTACACTTTTATCAAGGTTGCCATCATTGTGCTAGAAATAGCAGGTTGAAAAGTGAAGACCTCGTCAATTCTCAGCTTGCATACATATCGACTTTTGGGGGTTACCTTCCGTAGGGGGCGAAAGCTGGATTACGGAAAAACAAATATTGGAAAAAAACAAATTTCAAATTTGAACAGATTATATTTTTTTATTTTTTCAAATTAGATAAAGTAAAAATCTCCAGAAAGGTTTAAAAAACTGATTTCTTCCACGAAAAAATAAATCTAACAAATTGTTTCAAAATACCTTGTATTGGTAGTCCAGTCATTATAGTAAGTTCAGCTCGGAATTCGAGATACCCAGCTGTAAGTCTGTAAATACTTGTATATTGACACCCTTAAAGTTGTCTCAAAACCTACATATGGTAGGGTGTAAGCAACTGTTAAATTTCAAGGTCAAAGGTCACAATAATCGGTTTTTTGCGCTTTTTTTGGAAATATCTCAATTTCTATGGGTTTTTTGCTATTCGTATTCATTATCAATATTGTAGAATACAAAATTCTCTACAAATTTTGTTTGAAAAAATTTTTTATACGGTGAACCGTTTTCGAGATAGAGGGCGGAGAGCACGCGGTCACAGCATCACTTCAGGTCAACCGGTGCCTCCGGTCGAAAACGCGCCATATATAGTTGATGAACTATCGATAAATCAATGATTATAAATATTTGTCACTATTTATTAACTATTATATTATCCTTATCCACTTTTTATTCAGTATTAATTTATTTAACAACACTTACCTGCCCATGTAATTGCAGAATTGTTAATGAAAATATAGGAATTATATTTGAATTTTAACCTAATTAATATTTATAACTTCTTACATGATGAAAAAAAAAAACAAATAAACTATGAATTAATCTTTTTATTAAAAAATATCATTGAATACATTTATTTTTATTAAAAGTAAAGAAATGGAATAAAGGGTAAAAAAACTACAATTTATAATTTTAATCATCTTCTTCCTCTTTATCGTCGTCTTCTGGCTGCTGGTAAATTTCAAACTGTTCTTCATTATCGTCTTCAACGACATTTGTCTCAAGTTCTTCCATGATTTCGTGGTCAAAGGTTCTATCTTCGTTAATGTCGCTCTGATATGGTAGAGCATTGAGACAAGCTTGCCCATTACATTGGCCACAAGCTAAAGAGCAATGCAAGCCCGCTTTCCTGCATCCACATCGCGAACCACAACCACTCTTGCAGTTGCAGAAAATTGTATTTAGCAAATCTTCTGGAGCAGGTGGTGAAATTGTCATGATAGGCTCCAGAAAATCGTTTCGCATTTCCCAACCCCATACCTGGGGTTCCAAATGATGTCCTAACCAAGTTTGAACTTGATAATATACACGGTTGAAATGTTGATGAGCAGCTGCACTTGTTGGTGGAATATTTGAAAGCTGCACAGGTTTATTAAGTTTTGTAGACTTGACGTAATGCATATAACGAAGATGATCGAGACTTTTCACAGATTTCGGAGCATTATAGACTGCCAATAAGGTTTGAGTTCCACTCTCTAATAATCTCTGGGCCGAACAATTTTCTTCCTCAAATGCTGCAGCTAGTTCATCCAAATTTGTCAGTTTCTCAAAAACTTTTAAATATGATTTTTTTCCACTTTTAAAAAGCGCAGAAGTTGTGTCACAGCCACTTAATGCGTGCAGAAATAAAATATGTTTTTTAGAATGAGGATAATTATCAAAACTTTTAGTCGAGTATATCTCCGTTTTTACATTACCTTTCCCAACTTTTTTAAAGAAAATTTCTTGTTCGTAAGACAGTGTACGCCCAATTAAAATGACAAGTAAATCAATATCTTGTCCTATTATAACTGCAGTTTTTTTTAGACTTTGATTCTTCAATTGCAGTTTCAACAATAAGAACATCCGCATCATCTCTGGCTTGTTTAGTAGTAATATTTGCAGCTTGTGATTTTTCAATCAACATATTAATGAACTTATCTTTGTTATTTCGATTTGATAAGAATTTTTCTTTAGTAACTGGTACAACCATTGTTTCATCGAAACAAACTTCATACGTTTTTGAAAGTGCAGCAGGTCTTCTCTGCTGCTCCATAGCTTTTACGTTCCTACTGTAGTCTGAATATCCGTCAAATACAACAATTATTTTGGAACTGTAATGCCTTTGTAAATAATTCATGTATTTATCAAAAATAATAGAAAAAGTATCTTCTCTGCTCCATACAACATGATGAAGAAGAAATCCGCCATCAATAATGAACGTCACATTATTTTCATTGAGAACAAAATCAATTGGGCTCATGTTGTCATACAATGACGATTTTGTTGTTTTTCTCATGCCATCATTATCAAATAGAGCTGTACCATATTGATTCGAAAATTGTTTATTTAGGTGGAGTGGCAAAGAATTTTGTGTTATAATCAATTTATTATATTGCTGAAATGCAATGTTTCGTGTGAGTATTCTTTATCACTGATTGAAATCTGAATATTCGATGGGGAATTGATTTCTGGATGTATCTGTTGAGAAAATCAATTGCCCGCATTGGATATTCCTGAAACTTCTGTAGAGTTCCAATAAGTACAAATGGACTCTTCCGATAATACGTGGTACCTACTACACATTTGCAACAAAAGTAGTTTGATTTTTGGGTTATACCTCCCCATCAGTTTGGTCAAAGAGAGTAAACGCAGTGTTGATGAAAATAGAAAAATTTATGGTATCTTCCTGTTCACGATATTGTGTACAAGTTTAGTATCTTCTCGAAACATCTACCAAAAACACGAAATACATGCAAATGTATTATTTTATTACATATCGTTGTGCTCATGCTTCGTGATAATATTAACCAGATATGCGAGATTTCAAGAAATTGCTATGTTTTTCAACTCGTTATCTACAATGAAAACCCCAGGATTGTTACAATTCCCCCAAGACAGGAAACAGCTGAAGACATTCATGAAACGCAATGCTGCTGTTTTGTCGAAAATATCCATAATGTTAGTGATTCTTGAACTGAAAGTCTCTTGCATCTGTATATTGAACGATGCAGGTACTTTTTTATCAATTTCCCAAATAATAATTGAATTAATGCTTTTTCTGGAGGCACTTCTTCTGACATACGTAACTGATTTGATTGTTTCTCTAACGAAACACTTGAAAACTTCCCTCGCCAAGCAATATTCAGATTATTATGAGGTACCTCCTGCTGAGTTTATTAAATCGGAAAGTGGTGAATTGGTGCTTCTTGGATGGATGTCCCAATCTTTGGCAATCAGGAAGGATGAAGACTGTGTGAGAAAAATAAAAGATACGTTACGATGCACGCTGCAACTTAAAAATATAGTTGATACCTTCAACTCAATATTCACCATATCGATTTCCTCACTGCTCTTGTCCTATATGAGCAGTCTTATAGTTACAACTGCTGAGCTTTTTGAAAATTGCAACCTCCGGAAGATTCCGTTATTGGTTGCCAATTCTGGAGCTTCATTTTTCTATTGGGTGAGTTGAATATTGCTAAAATCATTTAGAATTTTAGACCTTTCTTCTCATCAGATCTATATTAGATCAGATCAGATCGTGATATGATTATTGCAGCAGTGTTTATGGGAAACTATGATTGTCAAATGTTACTTTGCAGTTTTTGTAGGATGAATATGACGCCCAAAGATTCTTTGAATAAATGAAATATTTTCTTCCAAATTGAATCCACATGAAGTGCTTTCAATTTTCAGGTATGTCTAATGCGGATTCGTTCAAATTGTGGTGGTATTTCCAACAGCGTCGTATCTCTTGGCAAACTGAGTTTCAAGCTGTATATCGATATGCCTTCTAGAGTATTCATTCGGGAAGAAATTGACATAAAAAATACTCTGATGCTCATATACAAGGTTACGTCTACTGAAGAATGGGAAGTCAAGATTTTCAAAACAGTTAAATTGGATAGAATGATTGGATTCAAAATAATGTTGTTTTATTTTTTGTTTTTGGAAATAATTATATCAATCTATAAAAAGTACAATGTGTTTCATTTACGAATATCTACAGTCCACTAGTTAGTTTGACCGAAATTATTGTCGTCAGCTGACTCTTCCACTTCAGTTTAACTAAACTCCCAGTTCGGAAAATTTACTATGAACAACTTTCTCCTCTAATTGGCTACTGAAATGATATATCCCACAGATTGTCTATAGCGAGTAGTGAACAGATTGATCCCTAAAACTATATGCAGATCTGATTGAAGGTATCCTGAAATCGGTAATCTTCCAATCTCAACGCATTGAAAATGTTTTGTTACTATAAGTTTGATCTACAGTAAGGCATATGTGATAAGTATGTATCATGAAGCGGATTCTCGAGAAATATTATGTAACTGAGGACGAATGGGCTTTAAATTCACGATACAGGAAAACTTGAGACTCCACCCTGAACGTCATTTTGGTCACATTTTCTAAAGAATGGAATACTAAAAAAAAAAAAAAAAATCTGTTTAAAATCTGTTTTTCCGTTAACCAGCTGTCGCACCCCTACGAACGACAACCCTCAGAAGTCGAAACTTGTGCGAGCTAAGGATTAACGAGGTCTTACCTTTTAACGTGTGATTCCTAACACTAAAAAGGTCACTTTCGAAAAGCTGTATATGAAACTATTCGAAGCTACTATAAGTTTGATCTACAGTAAGGTATGTGTGATAAGTATGTATCATGAAGCGGTTTCTCGAGAAATATTATGTAACTGAGGACGAATGGTCATTAAATTTATGATACAGAAAAACTCGAGACCTTACCCTGAACGTCATTTTGGTCATATTTTCTGAAGAACGGAATACTAAAAAGGTCACTTTGGAAAAGTTAAAAAGATTGAAGAGTTTGAACTGTTGTACAACCCATTTTATTACAGGCAAATAAGGTGATAGTAAAAATTAGGTGAAATTTGTGCTATTAAAAGAAAAATTGTTTATCTCATAAACTAACCACTTTAACCTACAAGTATTATACATTTTTGAAACCAGCTCAAAGAGGAGTATCCAAATTTAACATAAAAAATATGAGAAGTAATTTAAAAAAAAGGGATGATGCTAGGGGTGAGGGGGTGGCTTTTCCAGTAAGTTTAAATAAGCCATAATGCTTGCCCCTTCCAACATAAATTGACGTGTTTTTGGATTTTCTCTAAATACCAGTATTACAAAAGTTATTAAAGGTGGATACTTTCATCTGAAAAGCACTGTATATGAAAGTATTCAAAGCCACTATAAGTTTGATCTACAGTGAGGCATATATGATGAAATATGTATCCTGAAGCGGATTCTTGAGAAATATTATGTTACTAAGGACGAATGGGCATTAAATTCACAATACAGGAAAACTCGTAAGTAACAAAACAAGCACATAACACTTTATTTGCAAATAAACACCACCTAGACCCCTTCAATCCGTATTATGGAAACACGATACTTTCATAAAAAAGCTCGTAACATGCAAAACAGCAGTCGAACAAAAACATTGTTATTCGCGATTTTTTTATACGAACCGAAAACGTGCTTTTCAACAAGGCCGAGAGCTCGTTTTGCTAATCCGGCCTGACTAATGGGTTTGGGTTCATTTCGTTTATATACATTATTTGTGGGGCCACCTTAATTCATTTTGAAGTTAAAGACAGCTTTATAGGCACGGTTTTGTTAGTATGGTGACTGTTACTCTGCCGGTGGTCGGTTACGTCGTGGTGGTCAGCCTGGTACTCGTAACGGGTGCTCCCACTTTTGATTTGGTAGGTCCATTTGGATTATTTATTGGTTGGACAGTGCTTCACACGTGGGCCTGCCTGCCCTGAGATACTTAAATAAGCTATTGATTGATATCGGGTGTATGTTGTTATCATCATAATTAAAAAAAAATTCAAAACATTTTCCAATACACTTAATCTGTAATGTATGATATTTGGTAACAATTATATCAATGATTCAAATGACAAATTATTTGGAATGTTTCAATGTCTCAGTTAATTATTAAAAGCAGTTATATTACAGTTTTCAATCAACAATTATTTTTACTAATTAATTTTATGTACGATGCATCATTACACTGGTCTACAGTGGTTTTGTTGCCCTAGATATAAGATTGATTTTGGGTGTATTTATACTCACAATTCATGAAATTATCAATGGTTTTGTAAGATTTGCTCCCGTTTTCTTTTAAATATTTATTTTCATTTTACATTACAAAAATTCGAAAACAAGAAACAAAATAACAGATACATTTATAATCTCAGTTTTATTTGGAAAAAATATGATACTGTGAAGTAAATAGAGAGGGAAATTTCGAAAACATGTTATATTTCCATGAAACGCCTTTTAAGAGCTTTTCTTTCATAATTTTTCAGAGGACAATCTCTTTTTAAAGACCAGCACTAATTGGCCATCATGTGACAATCCCATCGACCCTGATATCTTTCTTCCATTACTTTTAGATCCTGGTGGAACCGCTCTCCCTGCTCCTCACTATAATTTCATGAATTATCTGGAAATTTATCCGAATGGTTGCGAAAATAGTGTCACTTGATACTCATATTTGCTCCTAGAATCTGAAAGTTTGTCAGCATATTTTGTACAATTTCTTCATAATTTGGTGCTTTATGGTTACCTAGGAAATTTATGACTACCAACACAAAACTTTCCTAAGCTTTACTTTCCGGAACAGTCATAACTTTAATAAAATCAGTGTTTTTCATCAATTGCCGTATTTGAGGACCATCAAATATTCCACCTTTCAACTTTTCCATACTAAGTTTTGGAAATTTTCTACAAATATATTTAAAACAATCTCCTTCCTTGTCCAAAGCTTTTACGAATTGATTTATCATTCCTAACTTAATATGCAATGGTGGAAGTATAATTTTGTCTCTGCTCACCAACGGCTCTCTTATTACATTAGCTTTACCGACAGTTAAAGAATTTCTTTCAGGCCATGCATCTTGTTCCCAATGACGTTGCTTTGCTCTACTGTCCCACATACAAATGAAGCAAGGGTATTTCGTGTATCCACTTTGTTGACCAAGTAAAAAATTACCCATTTTTAAATCCACACAGATCGACCATTGATGCTCTGAGTAATTGATTTTTTCTAAAACTAATTTGACATTTTCATATTTTTCTTTGAGTTTTGTAGAATGGGCAATTGGAATTGATGCAAATTCATTTCCATTATGCAGTAAGACGCATTTTAAACTTCTTTTACAGCTATCAATAAAAAGACGCCACTCAGTAGGTTTGTATTCTTTCAAACCCATGTCCAGAAGCAGCTTCGCAATATTATTACAGTATACCAATCCTTCATTTTCATCAAAAAATTGTAATAGCTCACTTTCTCGCGTTCTGTACGTTGTAATTGTAACTGTCGGTGCCAATAATTTTTTTTTCTTTCGTTCTTGGAGCTAATAGTTCTGATCCTTGTTTCGATAAATTTAGATCACGTATTAAATCACTGAGTTCATTTTGAGAAAACAACTTTGGCGTAGATGTTTCACCCTCCCATTCACTTCCACTGGTAGACTGAGTCGATTTCTGTGAATTTGGCAACATCATTGTTTCTGAGGGCATGCGAATCACTTTTGAAACATAAATAGGCCGAGGGAGATTTTCACTGTGTAAAACAGGACATTTTGTAGACTGTAAGTCTGGATATCTCCACGTTTGATTTCGATTAAAACCTTTAGCATCTACTACGCAAAAGTAACAATCATCGAAATGATTCTTAGGCTCCATCCAGATCATAGTAATACCAAAGTCTAATCCAGAACGTTCTCTTTTTTTCCACAACCGCAAAGACTCAACGCAAGACTTACAAACTTTATTAGCCATATTAGCCCATGATTTATCTAATTTGTCCATTTTAAAACCGAAATATTCAGCATTAGTTTCCTTAACAGAGTCTGTGCTATTTCTTTTTTGTTTTTTTTGATATATAAATACCACAAATATAACAGAATAAATCCCTACTATATTTGCACTTCCTTCGTGACAAACTCATGTTTAAAAAGAAAAGAGAACGGAAACTCAACAATTGAAACAAAATATTAACATATAACAACTTATCCAGATTTCCGTGTTAGTACTTCAATATTATCAAATAACTGACTTCTCAGCTGTTTTCCAGAGCAAGGAGCCCGAGAAGTGATGTTTGTACGCGCAAAAAAGTTGCGCAGAAGCCTAATCATGACTGAGAAAATAATTTTTTTTTACTAACAAGCCGATTATTATTAAAAATACAAGATACGTGAAAATCATACAAAATATTCAGTACTTTCATAAATATATCCGTGATTTAGGCACTCGAAAACATAAAAATTTGCAAAAATATCCAGGGCAACACAAACAAATTTTTTTTTGTAGAGCTGTGTTATATATTTAATAACTGATCAAAATTTGAAAATGATGAATGCAATCAAAAATTCTACACAAATTGTTTTCTGTTTTTCATTTGGTAGGTTCATTTGAATTATTTATTGGTTGTACAGTATATTTTTCAGTATTACCTATACAGTTTTTATATTCGTATTATCAGAGTATCATCCGAAACTTCACCCCCCACCTATTTTTTTTTCAATGGCATGGGGGGTCGAGTGATACATCACTTAAAAAGTGTTTTGTCAATGGAGGTCAAAATGACCTCCATCTAGTTCCATACATACAGTCTATTTTCGAGAGCGTTCCTTACAAACTCCCCCAAACTCAGTTCAGGTCCTGGCGGAATCCCAAATATTTTCCTAAAAAATTGTATATACTACTCATCCTCTGTACCTTCTTTTCAAGAATTCCTTAGATCAGGCAGTTTATCCAAATTATTGGAAGCACAACTTTATTATTCCAATTTTCAAATCGGGTGGCAAGGAAAATATACAAAATCATCGAAGTGTGTGCAGCCAGTCATCTTTTCCAAAATTACTTGACAGTATAACTTCAGATCAACTTAATTTCTCATGTAGGGAAAGATTGATCAATAATCAACATGGCTTGTCTCGAAATAAGTCGGCTGTTTCTAATCTTCTCATCTACGACCAAAAAATATTGAATGTCATGGAGGGTAGAGGTCAGATAGATGCCATATACACTGACTTTTCCATGGCATTTGACAGAATAAATCACAATATTCTATTGAAGAAGATCGGAAATTTTGGTTTTACAGAACATTTGGTAAATTGGTTCGGTAGTGTTTTGGCTGGTCGTTCACAGAAGGTTAAAATTGGAGGATGCAAATCGAGTGATATATTAGTAATATCTGGAGTGCCACAAGGATCACATTGTTCACCTCTGTTATTCAATATTTTTGTGAATGACATAGGACAAACACAATACAACACACGTTTTTCAGATGAAAGTTATTTCATGTTCAATGGTGAAGTGAATAGACTTAATTTTCGTTACTAGAGCGATGTGAATTCTCATTTGGTGATGGAAACACATTCACAAACCCCACAAAAATTGAATGTCTGGGCCGGCATTCTTGGTAATGATTTCGTTGGACCATTCTTCATTGAAGGTAATCTCAATGGAGACACATACTTCAATCTATTACAAAACTGTGTGGATCCTATGATTACACAAATTTTAGAAAACGATGACAATTTCGTAGAAAATGAAATAACATTCCAGCAGGATGATGCACCCTCACATTTTGATATTCGTGTGAGACAGTTTTTGAACGAACATTTTCCAATGCCTTGGATCGGCAAAAGGGGTCCAGTGGAGTGGCCAGCTAGATCACCTGATTCTCACACCGATGGACTTCTTTCTGTGGGGACACCTGAAGTCGAAAGTGTACTCTACTAAGCCTACTAATCTAAGAGACCTGCGACAGAGAATTGTTCGGAAATGCCGATTCATGACTTCGGACATCTTGAATAATGTACGGAACGCTTTCGAGAGTATACCGTATTATTGTATGGAACTAGGTGGAGGTAATTTTGAACGATTTATATGTTGATTTTGCTTCCACTGATATTATTTGTTGTTGGTTTCCTCATTGAAATGAAATACAGCAACTTTTCTGTTTTTTATTAAAAAAAACGTTCAACATTTCAACATTCCAACATTAATTTCTCAATAACGAACGAACCAGTTTCGAAAAAAATCACAGAGGTAATACAGGGACAAAAGACTTTTCAAATGATGTATCACTCGACGCCCCATACCATTCAAAAATAATAGGGGGATAGTTGCTGACCGCAGCTGGGTGAAGTTTCAGGTATGATTTTCATATCAGAATTAGTTTCTCTAGAAATAAAAATTGACTTGTTCTTTGAAATTTTCGATAACATGTCCGTTTCTGACTTACAGAAGAAAATCATTGTTTGTTTGTCGAACCTTTGGATTTTCTAACTGATGAAGGTAACTGTTTCCTCTGCTTTCTAACGAATTCTTTCTATTAGCTTATAGGGAATAAAATTCACCTTCCATAAAACAGTTTCGATCTTTTTTTTCTCATCGATTCAAGGAATTTAATATTTATTGTATCTATATTTCAGGCAGACAGTTATACAAATGTCAGATTAGGTCGTCATCTCTTCGTTGGCACGGTAATATTTACTTATAGTATTTCAAAATAAATGTGATTTTTCTGCTTCTGACACTCATCAGCTCATTTTAAAATGTTTCAATATCCTTTTTCAAACTCAACTGTTGAAAAGATTTAAAAAAGCGCATTGATATCAGTGGTGCAAATTATCGTTCTTCATCACCTGGCCATTGTCAAGAAATATTTGATTTTTGAACGTTTCCTTCGAAAGAAAACTTTTTTAGAAGTGGAAACATTCTGGCCGGTTTATAATGTAAATTTTCACGACCCAGGAGAGAACCCCAACTAAATCAGGGGAAAAGCGTTCCTTCCATATATTGGAAATGTTACAGACCGGATTGGGAAAATCTTAGTAGTGAAACACGACGTGAAACCAATATTTAGGCCAACAAAAACTACCAGACTGAGTCTTAGGTCAGCTAAGAACCCCAAAGAACCTTTAGCAACACCCGGAGTATGATGGATTCCTTGTAACTACGGGTCGGTCGACTCGGGCAAGTTGAAAAATTAGCTGTAGCCCAACATGCTCTCAATAAAGAAGGCACTTACATTATCTCAATCGAAGATACAGTAATACTCGATCAAATTTCTATCCAAGAGTATAGTGTTAAGAATCACACGTTGAAAGTTAAGACCTCGTTAATCCTTGTCTCGCACAAGTTTCGACTTCTGAGGGTTGTCGTTCGTAAGGGTGCGACAGTTGGTTAACGGAAAAACAGAACACATATAGACACAGGAATAATTTCAATAGAAAAGAAGAAGCAATCAACATCAATAAAATCTGGCTACCTGTCCTTACAGGTAAATAAATAAGGTTAGGTAATTTAATCAAGAGAAATCACTAATAATAATATGAAACCAGAGGCAAATACTACTATAGTAGTTACCGCGTTCGGAACGGGAACAATAACTCGAGCACCAACACAGGCAGTGCGATCGTTACTACATCGCATTCGATAAAGTTTAGTGCAATAGTAGACGAAACGTCAGATATAACAACCTGCAGACCACGGCCAAACTGCACGGAAAATAGATTCGACAAAGATCTTTTTATTATTTTCTTCTTTATCGTTTTCTTTAATTTGGTTGTAGCTCCAATAGTGGAAATCGAAGGTAATATAATTTTTGAATTACAGAGAATACAATGTTGTACTATAACTACCCTCGGAAAAATTTGCGAAAACAGCTGCTGCACCATTAGATACTGTAAAGCAATCTTCGAGGATGATCAAAAAGTAAACGAGGGCTGGTAGACGTTAAAAGTCACAGCATTCTGAAAATGACCTCTGACTTCATGCCTCCAACTGTCAACTACGAACTGCCTTGTAGAGAGGACTGAATTCTCTGGGATTTGGAAATATCAAGAGCAGATAGTTGTAGGTTCGCAGATGGATAAAAACAACATCAGGCTCTGGTGCAGGTGTTTTCAATTGCATGATCAGGACAGAGATATCAACCTGCCTAGGGACTTATGCGAGTGTATTTCAAGTGGAAATCTATGTTATCGAGTTGTGTGCGGAGAGATTGGTAGAGTCGATTCTCACACACAATTCAATAAAAAATTTGTCAGACAGTCAAGCGGCGCTGGAAGTCTTGGCTCTTACCGAGCAACGTCTGAATTAGTAGCAAATTGCCTGAAACGACCCTCCCCAATAGAAAGACTCAACAGGTTATCTCTGGTTCTGGCTGCTGACTCTCTTGCAAAGGAGGTGCTGCAAACAGCTTTATCGGACCAGAACCTGTTATTGACATCGCTTTATGTTTTGCCAAACAAACATTGAACACCTGGATGGCAAAAATATTTGAGGACTTCTGGCAAAATCTTCCAGGATTAGCTCACTTCAAGGCGTTCATTCACCTATCTAAGCTTGGAACCAAACAGTTGTTGGACTACAGTAGGGATGAACTACGATGTCTAACAGGCCTTGCAGGTCACTGTCATTTGAATCATCATATGCAGAGATTCGGACTGTCGGAAAACAGTGTAAGTCGCCTCTATCTGGAAAATGATGAAACAGCAGAGCATATACTCTGTGCTGCATATCGAATCAGGTTTTCAGAGTTTGGCCGAACCACACTCTCACAATCTGACTTGAAAGATCATTCACCATACAAACTAATCGGCTTCGTTAAATGCACTTCATTCACCACCACTCAGTGGCAAGTACTAGCAAAAGCACCTACAAATCGTCGCTATGCAGCGGTTGATTTGGAATACCCATGCACGTGGAGGTAAGAGCCTACCTCCGAAGACCTCGTATGCAGGAGAAAACTAACAGATTCATCATAATTTGCCAGGATGGTGTCCTCAACTCCTTGGTCTTCCATAGTCGTATGGTAAAAAAAGGTTAATGACACCAGATGTAAAAGTTGAAAAAATCCACGGGAGTCTCACAAATTTGATGAGTTCTGGGTGAGTAATAAGGTCTTAGTGGTATTCTACAATAAAACGAATATTCATGTCCAATGAAATATTAATCACAATACAATTTCAGTTACATAATGGACAGCAGGCCAGAAATTCCACCATTCAGTGAAGTGGACTCAATATCATAGAATAACGTAATGTAATGTTGATTCATCATTGAAGATTTTTCTTTAAAAATAACATACCAAGGTGGTGAAAATAAAATTGAATTCAAAATATTAGGTTCAGAAGTTTAGCTCGGTTTTGAAGCTCCATATGTCATTGAATATTCATTCAATTTTGTACTCTGCACATTGATGCTCATTTCTTTCCAAATTTTTATTTTTTGCCTCTTTTCGGCTTATTACTCTACAATGTTGTTAGGCGATTTTCGACCAATTTTTCTAAACGAATTCGAATTGAACCGAAGCGCTCCCGAAACAGCCTGAAAAATTAACCAAGCATTTGACAGTGATAGTGTTAATTATCCGACGTTGGTTTGCAAGATTTTGTTCCGGAGATTTCAGCCTAGAAGATGATCCTCGAAGTGGTTGACCCACAGTTAACCAGGAAGAGGATTTGAAGACCCCGGTGGAGGCTGACCCATTATAAACTGTGCGTGGGATTGTTACCAATGTCCAGAGCTCTAACAAAAGCGATTAGAGTATATGAACCGCGAGAACGAATGATCATCGAGAGACGGCAGCGAGCAAGGTAGGCGGAGCCTGCGCGCGCTCGCCGCGAACGAATAAATACCGCGCGCCGCGGTCGGAAGAAGCAGAGCTCGACTCCTGCTAGTCAAGTCCGCTTCGTAGTCTGCGCTCGAGAATTACAAAAATCTTAGAGGAGATTTTGCTGGATAATAGATTGACAATATAATTGTAAATGGAAACCTAAAAGACTGGACATTGGTTTTGTCTAACTTCGAATTAGAAAAATTGTACAAGGAGTCTTCGGCTACAGTTTCTACTGGCAGAGATTTGGGAAGTAAAAAAACCAAATTTACTTCCCAATCTGAATTCGTATACGACCACACTGTGGAACAAATTTTCTGGCCTTTATCAAGGCCGAGCTCCAACGACGACCCAGGAATCAGGAATCCAGGATATATCATAAAACAGGTCTTTCTTAAGGCCAAATTGCTGCAAACGGAACTTTTCAGTTCTAATACTGCCCTTCTCAGGGCTTACACAAAGAATTCGCATTTCTTCGTCTTCGGCACTACGCCGCACCGAGGGACCCACTAGCCGGCCTCCTTGGACGTATTTGGCCTACCCAGGCTTGAATACATCGGGAGGTACGCCTACCCAGTATATCTAAGGGACAGTCTACGCGGGCTGTCCCATTGCACTGATATCTGGGGGCTTTAAAGCGACCCTGCGCCTCCGGAGGCGGTCTCTTTCCTTCGGGCTTAGGGAGTTAGGTAGGTCAAATCGCGATTGTGTGTCGGCTAGGTGGTTAGGGATCGTAGGGAACCCTCTGGTCCGGCCTAGTGCCATCGTGGTGGCCAGCTGTACCTCCGCGGCGCCTGTCAGACAGCTAGAAATTTTAGGGTATACTAATAATAAATTCGAGACTTTGTTGTGTAAAGAAAAGAAGGTCTTGCCCCGGAAATCTGCGACGATGCCGGGGACGCGAGGCGTTCAGGACTGGGAGTTAATCTTCGAGGACGACGATATATACGGAAATAGATCCTCCGGTGGCCTAGCACCCGCCGGCTCTGATCTGCCTGCGACGAGCGACCTAGGAGCAAGAGGTCTCTTGCAAACTCACGCCCAGCCGGGTACCCTTTTGGGACCGCTCCGGGAACCGTCTCGGCGACAGGATGACGGAGAAACTGGGAGTCAGCTCCAATGCTGTTATTGATGGTTCAAAACGTATTGGACAAAAAGCTCAAACAATGGATCCCTCACTTACTCACTTTTGGCGAAAACTATAGTTATGAACATTCATCCCAAGAATATGCTTGACAAATATTCCTGATGTATAGACGGGACGAAAGTAGAATATGGAACGGGAGCTGGAATATACTGTGCAGGCAGAAATTTGCATTACAGCTACACGCTCGATTAATACACAACCATCTCTCAATTGGAATTGTACAAAATCTTGTCTTGCCAAAGAGTATCAATTCGAGGCTTTAGACATCGGGTTATTGATGATCCCAAAAGTGCAGAGGTCGAAATTGTTCTAACAATGCCATTGAGACCAAAAAGATTTGCAGACTAGAATAGATCCATTAGTTTTCTGGATTCTCGGAAATCCGACGCAATGAGAAAATTGATGAGTGTACTGGACATGGATTATCAGATCTATATATTGGCTCTGAAGCTGTGAAGTAAGTACCAAAATATATCTGTGGAACCAAATCAGATAATGGGACAATAAGAAATATGAAAAATATTGGTAAAATATACACTTCTGTATCTGTAGAGTAGGGAAGATGAGTGTAGGTCCACAGCACTTAGGCCACATGTGACTCATTGTACATCCTCCCGAGGAGTTGTCTTCCTGCAGGCAGTGCAACGAAAAATTAGACACTGCTCATATTTTATGTGAATGTACGGCATTGGATCACGAGTAGGAAAGGATTAAAATTATTTTGACAAACATCCAAAAATAAACCTTGACCAAATAGACCAGCTATTAGAATTAGGTTTCGTGAAAAGATAGGCCCATTAATCTGTAGAACTTTACCAAGATTCTCAATTCAGGCCATTCCCAAGTAACAAAAAAGGGGTAAGAAAGTTCTGGAAAGGCACTTATATCCAACTAATTTCGCACTTTTTATATATTCCATGAATACTTTGAAGTCTGAAATATACAATGTTTTAATGAGAATTTGTTTCTGGAATACGAACACAGTTCCACTAGCTTTCGTTTTGTTAAATACTAGACACCATTTCTAGTGTGAGTGGGATCGAAATTCAATCCACAAAGTCGTTCAATACATTCCTATTTCTTCACGTTGCGTTTGTCACATTAATCAAACGATTAGAGAAACCAATCAGTTATCTGAATAGTTCGCAAAATGGATATGAAGCTATTATTTATCTCTTCATTAATGCTAACGACCCTAGAAGTGTAATTTTTGTTGCACGTTCAATGAATTCAGATACTCTCTAAGTGGTATTTGACCAGATTGATTCATTAAATCACAATCAAACTGTAACTGAAGTTTCCTGGTGATAGCGTTTCATTCTTACTTCCTTGGTTATAAAGTTTAACATTACTTTTTGGGGTTCTCGCTTAGAAGATATTTGTTCGGATTTCCATGCCACTTTATCATTTCGGGAAAAAATTCAATGTTTCATAAATTTTCAACTCTCTCACTACGAGATCCTCTCCGAATATGATCCGATGCATATTTAGCTGCCCAGATTCATATACAAATAGCATGCTTGGTCCCTTAAAAATTGCTGAAATCTTAGGATTTCAGGGTCTATCTCCTCATCAAATATCTCCCCATTGATTATTTTGAATAACCATTTACCGTCTTTCAATTAAGGTTGCAGCTCCACCCACCGAATTCAACAGACAATAAATGGGAGATTGATGAAAGATGATTCAGAAATTACCTGTACCCATGTTTCCTAGAAACAACATATTCCGTTTAGATTCTAGGATGACTTGGCAGTTATGAAACCACGGGCCAAGTCAATAAAAGTAAGGCAAGATGGACAGTTTATGACTTTCTTTGGATGGATTAATATATATCAACATCTGTTTATTATCTGTCATTCAATTTTGAACTTTAACCAGACTGCATATTCCGCTCAATGGGAGATAACGAAAATATCAATATCGATGATGGTGGTCGTTTGACTGTCTGCAGAATCAATATTGAACGATTATCCAATGACCAATTATTGAAATAACGAAAGCAGGTTGCCAGCAAGTATATTATTCTTCCTAATGATTCGGCTGATTCTAGCAAATTTTTCATGAAAATAAAGTGGTGAAAGATTAACTGTTAACCGATTAACCGATCTAGCCGTTACTATGTGGCGGGATATCATATTGAAGAAAAGAGAATTGAAACTGTCTATGTTTTTTACCACTTTTATTTGTAACTAATATAACTACAGTTTCGTCCTATGAGGACATTTTCAAACTTATACATTAAACTAACAATGGTTGTTTACATTAGCGCTTAAATAACACCACTATAGGTAATAATAGAGGTACTTAGCTTGATTGAGTACCTGAATATTGTCTACTAATGACAATGTGGATATGCCAAATTGCAGACTGCGAATCCTTTATGACATCCTCTATGCCTCAGGGGTTGAACATTGTTGGTACTGCAAAAAATTAGAAGGCATTTATCTAGGTACTACGTTATCTTCCATAGCGTTAGTTTAATTTTTCTACCAATATGAACGTTATAAAATACCTATATAACACTTTACTGATACCTAAGCTCAACATATATCACAATTTTAGGTGGAATTGAAAAAATGCAAAACAAGTTTTTCAGATTTTCTTTTCAACAGTATCATCAATGGCCTGATTATAACTCAATAGGATCAATCGCACTTTAAAATGAATTTAGGATACTGGCTCTGAAAAGAAAGGAATGACAGCCAGGCTATTTCATTTCGAGATTATTAATAATGAAAAAATTCAACAGAAATTCTTTCAGTGGTTCCATTCAATGGGCCATCGCGTAATACTAGGCAACCTGTACTATTCAATATTTCTTCAAACGTCCTTACTTCTAAAGCATCTATTGCTTCGATTAGCTGATATAACAGCATTCAACTTAGTTTCATTGTCTAATATGATTCTAATATGATTCGAAATACGAAGGAAGGTCCAGAGAAGGAACTAGGCACCATCAAAAAAGATTTTCAACGGAATGGTGGAACAGACTTTGGTGAAAGGACAGCAAGAGCCTCGCAAGGAAGAGAAGCTGTCACAACCAGTGCTTGTCCTTCCTTACGTCAGAGGATTGTCGGAAAGGATGAGAAATATTGGATCCAAGTTCAACATCAGAACCTGCTGCAGATACGAAAAACACCATTCGTTGCAGCCTCACGAAAACCAGGCCACCAAACGCGGACTGCGATTCCAAGAATTGCATTTACCGGATACCCTGCGAGTGCGGAGAATCAAACATCGGTGAAACTAAGAGGCTATTGAAAGTCCGCATTGCCGAGCACAAGAGAAACACACAGCGATAATGAACCAAAAAATCGGGAATAGCAGAGCTTGTTTGGAGTCATTAACATAACATCGAGTGGTCCCAAGCTGAGATCATTCACAGGGAGGAAAACTGGTTTGCAAAGAAGTTGAAAGAAGCTGCATATATGTTGTCCAACGACGCATTCGGCTAGCGTAGAGGTACGCAACATATGGGAACCTGTAATCAAGCGGAAAACGGACAACTCCAGCTAAACCGATGATTCGGAGGGAGGGGAGAGAGGATAGGTGAAAGCCCTCGAATGACCTATAATAGTCAAGTCATCACCCAAAGACGATTGTGGATACTAACAATCGAAACGTGTTAAAATTTCGAATCATATTAGACAATGGAAGTTCTAACTAGAGGAACTCACCATGAAATATTGTCAACCAGTTTCGGAAAAACGATCAACTAGTTGATAGACATATACTGGATTATGTCACAGACTAATTTTCACAAACTAATCTTGAACTATGTGATAAATAGTTTTCAGTGAACTTTTACCTGATCAATTTTGCTTCGTAGCAACTTATATATCGATAGTTCTTGAAACCTTCTGCAATTTTAAGACTATTTGATGTATGCTTGTTGAGCCGATCCATGTTATTGAGCCTCTCAGGCATATTTGGACAAAGTTAATGAAGAAATATCTGTTTCATGAATGGGATCAACTCAACCATAAATATCAATGATGAACGCAGCTCCCAAGTCTCCGCAATGGGAGATGTTCATACTTACATTCGTGGTTCAGCCTAGCACCATCTTTGAAACTTTTAGCAGATCGAAACAGCACTGCCTTGTATTTGATCACGGAAGTTTTGTTTCTAAGTTCTGATTTCCATAAAATCACGATATTGAAATAATATTCTCTTTCAGTTCGATTGTTGGTGGAATGACTGCGATTCATCTAGTGAAGAAGATGTGCCAATCAATTCTCACCCCAAAGGCCCCATCATTAACAACAAAGTCGTAGTTTCAGTCAATCAGAGTTTATCAGGATCTCCTCCTGTTGTTGTAGTTGGACCTCCTGGTAATAACTTAGATATATATCAAACCATAGTCCCTCACTAGTTTAGTGTTGATAAGAATCTTTTTAGACTATCGATGATTCGATGATTTTTGATTAAGATCTGAAAATCGCGAACCTCCTTAACATTTAACCCTTCGAATGATCAAATGAATATCATTGCATATTTACTTTAAATGAATCATTTCTGGAAACAATTTCCTTCGAAATGTCTTCAATATTTCTAAATACGAGGTAAGTAAATTTTAATATTTCCCAAAAATAAATAATTTATTTATCAATTTCTATTTTGTCCTCTTCAGGGTAGTACCCCTCAGGAATATTACAGTTGTGCCAGCGTTTTTTCCAATCTTCGAAGTAGTTCTAGTATGCACTTTTTTGTATATCCTTGAGCTATCTCAGCGATTCGGTTTTCACCTCCTCAATCTCGCAAAACGCCGTCCTTCCATGGGTCTCTTCAATCTTGGGAACAGGAAAAAGTCACGTGGGGTCAAATCTGGTGAATACGGTGGCTGAAGTATGATTGTTATTAGCCAAAAAAATCACGAACAAGCAGTAACAAGCCATGAAGCACAGCTGCGAAACAGTCTACGAGGAAGAATACTGGTATAGTCGAAGTAACCGGTATTGTGCATAGTTAAAGCTATCGGCGATCTCAAAGGCCAAAAAACCAAAACAGAGAAATAAAGCTGCTACCAACTAGTCCACGTAGACTGTAGACTTTGAGGTTCGTGTTGAATGATTTTTAATAACCGAGTTTCATGATTGGCCAAAGTGTCATAAAATTAAATCTGAGGTCATGTTACGGTGACGAATGGAATGCCAGGATGGTTATAAGAGTCGTGTTATCAATGTTCAGTTCAGGAACTGATCGCCACTTGAATGTTGAAATTCGATATTGGTGCAGTTATAATCACTTGAAATTTTTGTTATCCGTTTAAAATGTGACATCCTTGGGCAAGTACTAATAGTAATAACGAGTATGATAACAACGCAGACTTTTTCTTGTGTAGTGATTCCAATAGCGATGGTGAACAATGCGAAAAAGAGGTACCAGTGAATAAGATTCAGAGGCATTTGAATATTGAAACATAGAGAGTATGTTTCAATGTATATAATAATCTACATTTCAAGATTGGTTCCGAGGGAAATAAACTATTACAAGCAACATCAGATTTGACCGAAATTCCTTTCTCAAGTGTACGTAAAATAGTCAAAAACAAACTTTATGAACGCAAGACGCGATGTGATACAGGATTACCAAAACCTTCAGGTGTACCTCTGATAAAATCATTGAAAAAAACAAACCTCGACTGCTACAAAAGCAATGAGATACCTTCAATTGAAATCATAAGGAAGAAATTGAATACTTCCGGCCACAACATGAGCTGTTACTGTCATTCTTACATGTAATCAGAAATGATTATTGAATAACGAAATTAGATAGCTCCCTAACTATATTATTGAAGGGGGAGCACTTGGAAGGTAGGCACTATATCGTTTACTTGAACTATACTGTCAAATATTTCTGAGATCACCAACCATTGGTCATAAAAAAATGTCAGGAATACATTTTCTTATCCATAGACTGGCACATAAATATGTGGAGGAAAAATTATCAACGAGATAACTGAAAGTAACGGGTATTATCCAAACAAAGTGGATAAGTTGATTAGGAAACGAAAATTCAGAGAGTGACTTCGTAAATTCTCGACTTTCCATAAAGACGACTCACAACTTGTAGTTCATCACTATGAACAAAAATATAACAACTTATTCTCGAAGGAATGAACACATAATGGGTTTGTGTTGTTGAAGTGTTGAAAACCTCAAAAGATAAGACGATGAAAAATGAAAAGTCTGTAATTTACAAAATATGCTCTGAGAATGTCATTGAAAGTATGTTGGTGAAAGTAAGCGGACTGTAATAGCTCGCTACAAGGAACATGTTTTGTAGAATTGGTTTCATAGACCATTGAAGTCAAATCTTGCTCCACATGAAATGAATTATCACGAGTTGAATATTAGCTATCAGAATCAGATATTCTCAATATTTGAATGAGTAGTAAACTTTAATGACAGAAATAAGTATTGAACGAGAGAATTTTTCCATGTAGGATTTTTTTTTCTGCAATATGAAGTTCTCCACTTCAATCTTCTATTCTTTTCAGATTGGGGAATGTGAAAATAGCCTAAAGAGATCGATAAAAAATAACTAATAGCCTCCATTTGATGACTCTCATTTTCAAAGAGTAACGTTCAACCAGATCTACATGTCAGTTCTAGGATTTGTTTCAATCATCTCCCAATGATGCTAATTTGGTTAGCAAAACGTGCATCGACAGACAATATTTCAAATTCTTCTCCAGATGAATTCATTGATCGTTATCAGCCGATCAATCATTTTCATTTTATTGTATTCATTGCATTTTTCTAAGAATTTCTGATTTTTTATTTTATTTTTCCTATGGGTTTCTTGGTATATTCCAGTTTGTCCAAAGATATATTCTATATATTCATTTGAAAAATTCTATATCACTGAAACTAAGAGGCCATTGAATGTTCGCATTGCGGAACACAAAAAACACACACAGCGAGGGGAAACCAGCAAATCAGGAATAGCAGAGCATGTTTGGACCCATCAACATGACATTGAGTAGTCTCAATTTGAGATCATACGCAGGGAGGAACACTGGCTTAGGAGGAAAATTTTAAGAAGCCGCATATATATTGTCCAACAATGTATTCAGCCAAGCTAACGTAGAGATACGCCACATATGGAAATCCGTAATTAAGCGAAAAATGGTCAACTCCCGTCAAACGGGCATCTTTCACTAAACCGGTGAAGCGAAAAAAGGAAAGCGGGGATAAGTGAAAGTACTCGAATGACCCATAAATAGTCATCTCTCAGAAGAATCAGTCCAGTCATCACCCGAAGACTTGGCTTGTAATCTCTCAAATTTTTATTTTTTATTCAATTGTTCTATTTAAACTTGTATTTTAATTCACTATTATTTCATTGCAGGTTTCTTTTTGCTTAATATAATTGTTATTTTCAGCTATTCATTTTTAAGTCTTTTTTTATTAGTTCCTTCAGGGATTTTAATCATAATATTTAATATCAGACAATGGAAGTCCGAACTAATGAAATTCATCATGAAATATTATCAATCACTTTCGAGTATTTCATTATGTTTTGTATTACCACTTTTATCATTTGTTCTAATTTGTATTCCATCCCAGTTAGCTTATTTATTACTGTTGTGGGAATATTTGATAGACTTGATGAAAAAATATTCAGGAATATTTGATAATTGGTGCACTGTTTGAATTCCAATGCATGATATTTAGAATTTGACCTTACATTTATCTTGAAATTGTTATATTTCACCAATTTGGACTGCATCAAATTGTGGTATGTTGAAAAATAGCATCGTTTTTTATTTTATTATTGAATAAATGTGTTCATTTATATTATCTTTCGATTCAGGTCCTCCGGGTCCTACTGGTCCTATAGGTCCTACGGGTCTTCCTGATTTTACTGGTTCCACTGTCCCTCCTGGTCCTCCTGGTCCTCCTGGTCCTCCTGGTACTTCCTCGTAGGAAACTAAGGTGGAGACGTCGAAAGCATTCAAAAGGAGATTTTCAATATATCGTAACAATACGAAAAATTCTCATAACAATTCTTCATATATGCAATCTGTTTTATCTTATTCATCACTAACATATCAGTTGTTCTTTATAGAAGAATGTGCAAAATATATTATTATCATAATAAAATCTTAATTTTTTACAAAGTTGAAATTAAAAAAACGACATGATAATCATCATGGGATATGGTTCTATTGAGATTGTTGAAAAATTTCAGTCTGTATCTGAAACTGAATGAAATAATGATCTGCTTGAAAAACACAATAAAATAGTCAATGCGTATCAATATTTGTGCACTATTTCTTAGATTTCACATATGAAAATTAAATATTCCGTCGATTTTTTTCAAACGTGTGTTCATGATTGATAATTTTTGCGTTATGATGAGATTATGATTTTTTTTCTCAAGTTCATATTTTTCAAAAAATTACATTACAGATGAAATTTTTGTTTTGTTGTTTTGACAAAATCCCGTCACTGTGTATTCATTTTATGACTTTTAATTTTGTACAAGAATCAAAATATAAATAAATCTTCAGAATAAAATTTGTCACAATAATCAAAAACACAATAAAATCGTTTCATCTCACTACGTGGAACTTTTCCTCAAAAAAATAAGTAGAAAGTGGAGGCAACAACAGATTTAGCTCACTTGCGAAAAAGGAAAACGCTCGCAATCAGATTGTCCACAACCGAGTTGTTGACTAACATGAAAGGACGGTTTGATTTGATATTAGGATGAGTGCCAGAGGATGAGCCTGGTGTACCACAAGGTATAGTATCAGGTCCAATATTGTTTACATTTTCCCCCATTTATATCAACAGTTTGTCAAAAATGAAAAACTCACAAGGACACTCGATTTGCTACGCAGACGACACTGCCATAATTTTTATCAGTTATTGAAGGGAAGGAGTTAAAAAAACTAACAGAGAATAATTTGGAAAAGTTAGAATATGGTTTAATGATAATTTACTTCGTGTGATTGATGAGTTAATTTACTTCATTTGAATATTTTCAAAACAGAATACATAACTTCTTCCACTGTTGCTACTCAACCATCAGACTTATTTTTGAAATCACACAACATTAAATATGTATAGAGTTGAATATTACTGGAGTTTTTTCCCAACACCAAATCGTTATTTTTACACACGTATTTCGATCACCAAGTGATCATCTTCAAGAGGAACATCTTATCTTCCTCTTGAAGATGATCACTTGGTGATCGAAACACGTGTCGAGGAATAAATTTTGTCGAAACAAAATTGAAAATAATAAAGGAGAATCCTCTAAACTGTGGAAAACTATCAAAGAAATGACAAATAAAGGGAGTAACGAGAATACATTTGAAGAAATTCAATCTAATGATGGTTCTATGATAACTGACCAGAAAAAAATTGATAACAAATTTGTTGAACACTATAGCGAAATTGGTCTTGCAAGTTATTCAGAACTCGAAGACTAAAAATCTCCCGGAATTGACACTCTTACAGATGAAACTATCAAACTAATAGCACAAGAACTAGCAATTCCATTGACATACATATACAACTGGTCATTCAGTAGTGGAACATGTCCAGCTCCATTCAAGTGTGCTGTTATTTCACCAATATTCAAGTCTGGAAATAAACTCACTTGGATAACTATCACCCAATATCCGTAATTACAAACTTTGCAAAAATATTCGAAACCATCATGAAATCACGCATTGAAAAACAAAATATAAAATCTTACGAAACAATCAATTCGGATTTCAAAAGGGAAAATCAACTGAAGATGCAATAACACTCCTTAATAACAAAATCAGTAAATATATAGACGAAAAATCACCATCGCTATGTTTATTTGTAGACTTGAAGAAAGCATTTGATACAGTTAGCCATGATCAACTTCTAGAGGTAGTTGAGAGTATTGGATTCAGAGGAACATCTCACCAACTCCTGTATAGGTATCTCCATGAAAGGTATCAATGTGTGAAAGTCAAAGACACTCTCAGTGAATCTCGAATAGTACAATATGGTGTACTATTCGAGTCCAATTCTCTTCAATATCTACCTAAACGATCTTTTCATGATAGATGTGGAAGGGGGCATAATAAGGTTCGCAGATGACACAGTAGTCATTTACAAATCGGAAACGTGGAGCTGTCTGAAAGAAAAACTTGAAGAAAATTTCAAAGCTATAATTCAATGGTTTGAAAGTGAACTATTGAGTATTAATATGGCTAAAACATTACCTTACATTACATTTATATTTATCAAACCCTCAAAGGGATGCTTCCTCTATATACCTCCAACTATTCAAGAAAATATTAACCCATAAATGCATGAAATAATGTATACAAGTACGCCAGTCTATTATTTCTATTATCATCAGAATGGAAATTTATAAGTTTATTTTTGTTTTATAGTTCACGTACATGTCTGTTAAAGCCATATAACATTTAATATAAGGTCATCACTCTGTAAAAAACTGAAAAGATTAGCTGAAAAATAAAAAGTTTATCAAACAAAAAAGCTGAAGTTACAAAGAAATAACATAAAAGCAACAACCAAAAAAAAAACAAAAAAAAAATAACTATTAACACGAGCTGAAAATTTAATAATTATTATTAACAAGAAATGAAAACTGAAAAATTAAGATTCCAAACCAAGTTACTTTACGACGTTTCGATTGTTAGTATCCACAATCGCCTTCGGGTGATAACTGGACTTATTCCTCCGAGAATTGACTATTCATAGGTTATTTCAGTGCTTTCACCTATTCTCTCTTCCCTCTCTCCGCTTCAGCGGGAGCTGACCGTTTGGTGGGAGTTGGTCGTGTTCCGCTTGATTAGAGGTTTCCATATTTTACGTATCTCTACGCTAGCTTGGCTAAATGCGTTGTTGGACAACATATACGCGGCTTCTTTGAATTTTCTCCTAAACCAGTGTTCCTCCTTGTGAATGATTTCAGCTTGAGCCCACTTGATGTTTTATTGATGAGTCCAAACATGCTCTGCTATTCCGGATTTGCTGATTTCACCCCGATGTGTGTGTTTCTCGTGCTCAGCAATGCGAATTTTCGAAGGCCTCTTAGTTTCAAGGATGTATGATTCTCCGCACTCGCAGGGTATCCGGTAAATGCAATTCTGGAAATCGCAATCCGCGTTTGGTGGCATGGTTTTCGTGAGGTTGTTACGGATAATGTTTCCAGATCTGAGGCAGGTCCTGATATTATACTTGGACCCTATCCTTCTTATCCTTTCTGACAATCCTCTGATGTAGGGAAGTACAAGTACTGGTTGTGGTGGCTTCTTTTCCTTGTGTAGCTCTTGCTGTCTTTTAAATAAAGCCTGTTCTACCTTTTCGAGACCTTCCTTTATATTATAGAGCCCGAAAGCACGGTCTAGTAGAGTCTTGATAATTACTCTCTTAGTCGATTGATGGTGGTTGGAAGCCTGGTTTAGATGCTGTCGCGTGTGAGTGGGTTTTCCATATACAGATGTATCCCATTTAGTGTCGGTCCTCTTCATCAATACGTCGAAGAATGGCAATTCGTTGTGGACTTCCTCCTCCATTGTGAAAGTGATGGAGGGACTTACGTTGTTGATGTGCTGCAGGAAAATGTCTAGTTATGCATCCCCATGGTTCCATTTGAAGGTGTCAACCACGTCCCTTGTCAACCACCTTCAAACAAACATAAGGTCATCAGTTGGAATGGGTCATAATACAGGATTTACATGCTCAAATGACATTGTATCACACTGATGTTCTTCAGTATGCAAAATAATCTATAACATAGTATACTTTCCATCGGTTAATGAAAAATGATATGTGTACCAGTGTCGTTTTTTGTTTTCACGGTACCTCATACTAAATTTTCAATGCAATGTAGCGAATTGTGTCAAACAGTTGATTTAATGTTTTTAAATGATAATTGATTTTAAAAAATTTAGGGGTTGCAACATTTACTCTACGTGCCAAGTCTATTCATGTTTGAGAATTCGTACTAATGCACACTATAATTACAATAGAATAATTGATAACTTCTCTCAAAAAAAGAGTTGAAGAATTTGAAGAGAAATGGGTTTTTTGAAACCAGTTACCAGGAATAGACAAGTTTCAATTATATGTTTGATTGTAAATATGAGAATACAAAAACAATGAGAAACCAGAAATCTACAGCTTGACAATATAGTTGAAGGATTCTCAATACATGGAACAATTATCAACTTCATTTTGAAATAACTTCAGTCATTAGTCTATCATAACACATAGAAGGTTCATTTCATTTTCGCTAAAATTGATTTTCTATCCTGGGTCTATTCCAACTCGAGCTTGTTCTCAAAAGTATATATTTTCTTGTTTTATGGCATTTGTGATGAGTTCACAAAACGCCCTGTATTACAATAACGTGCCTCGCTAAGTTCACCAACAAAATGTATTTTGCTGACTTGGATGAACTGAATTGATTGAAATCAAAGGTATCGGAAATTCTTGCGAATCCTCTCCGTGTGAACTCACAAAACCTGTCTTCGATGGTATGGCAAGAAATCAAACCATATCAAATATATGTTGGTCTGGAGTTTTTCTTCCAGGTGGCTTGGCAGTATATTAAGCATAATAATGTGTCACACATATTTTATCTTCGAGCTGTACTAGGACTGGTGAGAATTCTTAATGTCCCTAACTGTATTTCCTTTTTGTTACGTTGAAAAAGTCAAAGGATTTGTCCTGAGAAGAGATCGTTTAGTTTCGATTTCTCGTTCTTAGGGTAGGTATAAAAAAAGTTTATGGGAATTGAAATACCAATTTACTGATTATGGTTCAGTCAAATTCGTAGGAGCAAAGATAAAATGGAAAAAAATGAATTTCTCAAAGAATTACGTCAATTATATTTTATAGCTGCACTCGATAGATGACAAAAGAATATGTGGGATTGTTTGAATGATTCGACTGGCTTGAATGGTGACAGAAAGTAATTAGATTGAATGCCAAACGGCGTAAAAATAACCAAATATACAGTCATTCATTCCGACGGGTTTTCATCTCTTAGTCACTCAAGATAAAATCGAAGAAATAAGGTTTATAAAAAGAGCAACAATCATGGATAGTTTCAGTATACAAAGACGCAAAAGGTAAAAGGGAAAATTTATGAAAATGCTTCATTTCATGTAGTTATTTAATTTGAATTGGAAATTAATCATCCATTTTGGACGTTTGTTTGAAGGTGGTTGACAATGTATCGTGGTATATTTCAATAGTTCGGACTTCATTGTCTAATATGATATAAATTGATTTGGAATCCCTGAAAAAATCTGTAAGAGATTAAAACTGAAAAATAAAAACTATACCAAGCAAAAAAAAACGAAATAACAATGAAATTAAAATACAAATACAAGCAACAACCAAAAAATAAAAATATTGGATTATTATATATTAACACAAGATGAAAATTAAAAATCATTAACAAGAAATGAAAATTCATGAAAATGAAGTTCAGATGATCACCTGAACACGATTGTGGATACTAACAACCGAAACGTCGTGAAGTAACTTGGTTTCAAATTTTGGAATTTTTTATTTTCATCTCGTGTTAATAGTTCTTTTTTTATTTTTTGGTTGTTGCTTGTATTGGTATTTCTGCTTAATATACATAATTGTTATTTTCCAGCTATTTTTTATTGATTTTTAGAGACTTTTTCAGGGATTTCAAACCAATTTATATCATATTAGACAATGTAAGTCCGAACTAATGAAATACATCCATTTTGGAGTCAAAAATAAAAAAATGGGCGGAAGTGACGATTAAAATTACTTGAACATATTTTTTTTTCACAAGGACAAAACGCAAGAACTACAGGAAACTTCTTAAGGCGCTCTCAGAGCGGTGCCTGTGCGAAAGTAGCGATTCACATTGGATTTGAATCGTTGGAGATTAAATCCATTTGGAATAACGTTATCTGGAAGTTTATTCCACAGAAACGCAGTTCTCCAGATGAAAGAGTTCTTAAACAGTTAAGTTCAAGGTGTACTGAGTTGAACCTCAAAACGATGAGTAGCCACAGTCCGTCGCGTATTTCTGATATGCACCGCTCTTGGTGGAATCAAATGTATTAAGTCACTTGAACACTTCCCGTGAAAGTGTCGATAGAAGAGAGAAAAATAAATCTCCATAAATCTAGAATTGAAGTTGCAAATATGTATACAAAGAATACAAGCTGTAGATAGTGGTGAAGTCACAGACCTGATTAATTGTTGCTACAGATAGCCACCAATACATTTGTTTGAAGAACGCTGTCTGTTCAAAAAATGAGGTGAATTTTCAGTTTTGTCAAAAAATATGCATTTATTCATTAATTTCTACGTTATCCTCTTCAAAGGCTTTCTCTCAGATATTATTCCACAGGGGACTATCCTAGGACCAATATTGTTCATAATATACGTGAATGACCTTCTACAATCACTTGGTATAGGTCTAGTCTGTCAATTCGCAGATGATACGTTGGTAACAGTGTCTGGGTCTGATTCAAGGGCTCTCTCCAGAGGGTTATCTGAGGTAGCAAAAAAAATGTTCAAGTGTTGTTCGGAGAACGGATTAAAATTGAATACAAACAAAACAGGACTAATCTACTTCAGAACTGTCCAAAATAGACAGGAATCGATCTATGTCAAATTGGACCATTAAATCTATTCCGGAAATAAACGATTTCAAATTTTTGGGGGTCACAGTTGATATCAGTATCAGATAGGACACACACGTGAATAAACTGAACTTCAGGCTCTGTTCTGTAGCAGGAGTAATTCGAGCAAACAAGGGACCAAGTCTCGTTGAACAGCATGAAGGTATATTACTATGCACATGTTCAATCTAGTATTCAATATGGCATTATATTTTGGGGTACATCTACTATGGCGAACAAAATATTCAGAACTCAAAAAGTATATAATTCGCTCTATGTTAAAATTACCTTAAGGGTCAACATGTAGACCATACTTCAAAGAACTTGCTATATTAACCGTTCCTTCCTTGTACTTTCTTCAATTAGTTACTTCCGCAAAAATTCACTACCACATCTTTACAAGGAACTGTGATCATTATTCCGATCAAATAGCAATAAATACTAGAGGAAGAACCGACCTCAGTATACTAAAACACAAAACATCATCACATCATCACAAAAGGGACCCCACTACAAAGCCATTAAGGCATACCAACTGAAATAAAAAATACTCAGTATCTGCGAAAATTAAGACTCCTAACGATAGAGTATCTGAAAGAGAAAAATTATTACAGTTTCAACAGCTGGTGATGAGTCTTAATGTATTTGTCTCATATACTTTCGAAATACAATAATTTTCAGTAGATGTGTTTATGCGTACTTGTATTTATTTTACTTAGTCAATGAATTGTATTGTAACCTTGTCACAGTACATACATTTTAATGCATTGTTTTATAACTCCTGACGTGCTATGTCCTCAGTTGTTTTTGTGACAATAAAGAATATTATTATTATTATCAATACACTTCTGATAGCTTGTGATGTACTGTTTGGAACCTTTGGTGTAGTAATGAATATTACTGGAGTTTTTTCCCAACACCAAATTAGTTGTTGTTGGGTTTACTGATTACTACAAAAAGACACATTGTAAATATATTTAGATAGGCAATATTGTGAAACTAATTTTATATAGCTGAAAATTGTTCTATATCTAGCTGTTACATTTAAACATACATAAGGACATATTGTAAAATAATAGAAAGGCTAATTGTAAAATTAATTTAGGGTGGTACACTTGTATGAGTAGTATTACTGATTACCTACCTGTATGATGTACCTGATTAGTATAAGTAGCTTTAGTTTTGAGTAGTTGTTAGTTTTATCTTCCTCTTGAAGATGATCACTTGGTGATCGAAACACGTGTCGAGGTGTAAAATAACGATTTGGTGTTGGAAAAAACTCCAGTAATACTCCTGATAGCGATTTTTCTAATATTCGAAGCAGTTCTGAGATGCCCTTTTCGGTATATCCTTGAGCTCTCCCTGCAATTCGCTTTTTATCTCTTCGATCGTCGCGAAACGCCGTCCTTTCGTAGGTCTATTTACTCTCATTAGCAGAAAGAAGTCACTGGGAGCCAAATCTGGCGAACACGGTGGCTGAGGTATGATAATGGTGTTGTTTTTGACCAAAAAATTAGGAACAAGTAATGACGAATGAGCAGATGCATTAGCTATACCATACTTTCTTCGTATTGCTCCTCGTAAGCGGCGCATAACATCAAGATAATACTTCTTATTGACCGTATGACCACGTGACAAGAACTCCTGATGAAGTAGGCCACGGTAATCTGAGAACTTGGGGTGGTTTTTTTGGTCTAGACTGTCCTGGGCTCTTCCATTGGAACGTCATAACAATATTCCCATCCGCCGTTGACGTCATTCAAAAACTCCTGAGCGACGCTCATGCGACGGTATTTCTCACTTTCTCAACATTTTCATCGGTTGTTGATGTGCCAAGTTTTACGTTTCTCATCTCCAGTAGAGCAGGGATCAGCTCGTAATAAAATCATAGGTACTCAGAGACTTGAAAGAAATGAAAAAGTTGAACTACTCCCATGTAACGAAAAGAAAGTATTCTCTATATTTGCGTAATCTTAGAAATCTGTGTCCATTGTACAAAAATACATTATGCGATATGAAGTCACTTGTAGAAGCTGGAAAAGAAAGTTTTCAGTCCCCGCTTTCGTATAAAATATCATCAAACGTTGGTATGAGGAGTAACTTTTCAGGGCTTGTATAGGATCTTCCAACATGGACTTCTGAACTTTGGCAATGAGGAATGTTCCTCCTGACGAAAATCATAAAAGATCTCTGAAACAACGCATTTTAAACTTATCATTTCAACATTTTTCTTTAAAAAATCATTTAAATACTCAAAAAAGAGGAATGAAATAATTCATTCAACATTTAAAGGATTCGTTTCTATTTCAACATTTGGCAACATCGGTTATAGCTAATAAAGGACAATGAATCTGTTACCTGTATGAGACAAACAAAGACATATTTCAGAGGCGTGCTGTTCTGTTTACTTATGTTCCGAGTTCCGAGACATTCAGTGACATATGACATTTTGTGCACCTAACCTATCTATATAAATAAATAGCAAAACAACTGTTGTTTATGTGGCTTGTGGAGGTGGTATTGAACTATAATTTATATTTTACCCTAATTGTTGATTTATAAAGATAATTTTCCTTTTTTAAAGTAGAATATCTAGGTACGTATAAATTATTTTAACTTGATATAGGCGCTGTTGACAATATGTGAATTAGAAACAAGTCCCTTTAAAAATTAAAACCCAATATTTGAAACATCAATTTGAATACTTTTCGAAGTGAATTTGAAAAACTCATGAATTGAACTCAACTTTATTTTGTTCAAACTTGCATTTGCTGTAATAACCCAAATTGAGGAACATTCCCCATTGATAACGATCACCTTATTGAAGCTAAATCTAGTTGTTTTGTCAAATTACTTTGGACGGATATAGCATTCAACTGGGCCTCATCGCTGAAGATGAGGCCCATTTCTGGTTGATTGGGTACGTGAACAAACAAAATTGTTGAATTTGGAACGGTATCAATCCAGATGAGATCTAAGAGCGCCCAATGGTTACCGAAAAAGTCACTGTTTGGTGTGGATTTTGGGCTAGCGGCGGCATCGGCCACACACAGCTCATGCCACATCGGATATTCTGCACGAGCGATTTGAGGGGATGGTCATCTTACGTGGTGGTGATGTGAACTAGCCACCGAGATCGTGAGATTTGACCTCGTTAGACATTTTCTTGAGGGGTTTTCTCAAGTCGCAGGTGTTTGCGAATAAGCCATAAACCACAGCGGTTCTCAAAGGAAATATAACCTATGTCATCGGTCAAATTCAGCCTGATTTAGGTGTTATATTTCACACATAATAGCATTGACAGGTCTTTCAAAGGATTGCAAAATTTTAATGATATCTCACATACACTTTGTTTTAAGTATTTAAATTCAAAGGTATAGTCTAAGATCCTGCTGCTCAATCACTACGTCCATAGCATAGTTAACCAAACTCAGATTTTTACATACATTTGTGAATAGAGGAATACATTTACGACAGGGTCAGAGTGCCAGTCAGAATATGGCCGCAAATATTTTTGATTAAAAAAAAAGAGCGTTCTTCGAACCACACGACTGAAGTAAAACTTCTTCAACTCCATCTACAATGTATGTATGTATTTACAATGGCTATATCGTGGAAACCAAATAAAGTATAAGAAATCTGAAAACAAATTTCATAAAATAAGTGAGTGAATATAAAATAAAAAAAATTGGAACTAACGGAGAATTATCTTCAAAATCGGTTTTTCATTGTCAAACATAACTGAAAAATTTCAGATAAATTTCCAGCCAGTTCAGGTTCACCACAAGGATCGAATATAGGTCCACTCATGTTCATAATTTTCGTTAATGATTTACCGTCAGTTCTGAAATATATAGATTGTCTTCTTTTTGCTGATGATTTTAAACTCTTCAAGTCAGTCCAAACAGTCCGAGACTGCATATATCAGCAAAAGGATATTATTTAAGATTGGAGTTTGAAGAATAAATGCAATACTTGTAGAATGCTATTCATGTAGGTAACATTTCCTAAATTATCCAATATAATTTTTTTCGCAAGATTTTCAGGACAACTCTCTACTGATTAATTAGGGAGAACATGTTTCACAGAATCTGCTTCAGAACCATTTCTCAAGCTGCAATCGATCCTTCCAAGTGATGAAGGGTTTCGTAGAGGGATTGACCGGGCTCTTGCTCCATGAAGTATTTTAGTAGCTTGATTTTTTTCAAATAAAAATATTGGCGGCCACTTTTTGACTGGCAACCTGTCATAATGTATTTTTCTATCCATAAATGTATGTAAAAATTTGATTTTGAATAACTACGCTATGAACGTAGTGATTTTGCGGCGGGATATTGTACTAATAGGACGCGCTCAGTGAAAGATAGATCTGGAACTCCTGGAATAGAATGAATCTGAAACTAAAAGTATTCTCAAATACCAGAACTGCTGAACTTAACTGAAGCAGAGTAATAGAATTCATCAATTCATCTAATGAAGACGCAAATTTGGTTTGCGAAATGCGAGTCGAGTTTTGTAGTTCTGGTATTTGGAAACAGTCCTGGTATAGTTCAAGTGAAAGATAAATGCCCCCTACCATTCAGCAGTTCCCCTTTAATAACACAACGCGGTACGCATCGCTACATTCTATTGATCACCGTAACATGACTTCAAATTCAATTTTATGACTCTTCAGCCAATCATAAAACTCGGTTAGTAAAAATTATCCAATACGAACCGTCAATTCTTCAGTCCACTAATTCGTTGCGGCATAATTCCTTTGTATTGGTTTTTTTGGCATTTGACTTCGCCGACACCTTTAGTATTACTATATCGGTTACTTCGACTAAACATAGTTCGTTTACATATGAGAGATTATTTCCAAAACAATTTCCTGGATTCGCCAAAATGAACTGGATAATGAACTGCTCAATAATATTTACAACGGAATATTGACCACACCTTGTAAAACCAATATGCTAATCAATAAAATACCTCAATAATATCCATCACCCTGTGGAATTGCGAACTTGAATTCCGAAGCGATGACAAAAAAGGAATTCCATCCTCACCTTGAGTTATGTTAGGCGAACCCTTTGAAAACCAGATTAAATAATAACGCGTATAGTGGGCAACTCGTTCCCGTTAATATAGGTGATGAAAGTGGGTAAATCGTAGAAATAACGTAGATTGACAGAATACAGGGTCGGCTTCAAGACGTTTTTCATACTTATGAAAGTGGTGATATACATTTATATCTGTCTTCTCATAACACCGATACAGAAAGTTGCGTGGCCAATATAAACATAGATTTGCACAAAACATCTTCATACTCGGAGAATCATGGACTGAAATCCAAATAAAACTTTGGCCTTATGCATATGGTCTCGAAAACAAATAGTAGAAACTCAGTGTAACTTTAGGCTCACTCTCGATAACGCAGATAATAACTGGTTGGACTTTAGACAGTGCTGAAAATCTTGGCGTAACCATAGATAGCTCTTTATCTATCCATGAACAAGTGACAAACATTTTCAAAGTATTTTTCTTCAAACTCAAATCGCTATATAAAGTAAAGTATCAGTTATCAGAAGAAATGAAACTCAGGTTAGTTAAAACTCTTATTTACCCCCATATCGAGTATTGTTGTTCGGTGTGTTACAATGTTTTGCCGCAATATAACAAACAGAAGTTACGACGTATACAAAATGCTTGCATGCGATTCGTATGCTGTATACCATATGGTGAACATGTCACCCCATTTTTGTTAAAAATGAAGGAGCTGAATGCGAGGTACATAGTCCAATATTTGATAAAAATGTTTTTGTTTAAGTTGCTTCAAACTAAAACACCTAGTTATATAGTTTATTAAGCAGGCATTCTGACATACATATGGTCAATTTGAGAATTAACTCATTCAACATTCAACATGTTGTGGAATTGGCCGCGGTGGTAGTGCGCCCGACTCACGATGGGAAGACCGTGGGTTCGATTCCTGCCTCGACCAGATATTTTTCTCGAGATAATTTATCTCGTTGAAGCTGGGATGATTCTGCAACCGTGTTAGGAATCACACGTTAAAAGATAAGACCTCGTTAGTCCTTAGTATATGGTGGCTCCCTTTTCTATATTCCTACAATAAATTATGAATATTCCTCGGGTTCTATTACTGGAATTATTCTTAATATAATATACCTTATATATTCTAAGAATATTTCAAGATATTCCAAGAATATCCCCAGAAATATTCTTGGGATGTATCAAACGTTCGCTAGGAACATTTCCATGGAATATTCTCCAGAAGATACATATATTCATGGCGTATTCATAGCATAATACAATATCCTTAAATGTATATTCATCAAATATTCCTGGAATATCTATTGCTATGTGGGGATAGAGCTGTCAGTTGCCAGATTACAACACTATAGGGTTGCCAATTCCCGAAACATAAAAAGGCAACCTATCGTATAGTTACCATGGTATGTTTCAGTAAGGCAAAAGCCTTTGGGAAGTATCTTGGTGGCTCATCGGTATCGAATCACTATCCTGAACGTTTCCTGTTATTATAGAGGATCCACTTTTTATCACACGTGATGATACAATCCAAAAAAGGATTGATTTGGTCACTCAAAAGCAAAGAAGAATATACGAAGAAACGTAATAATTTCTATTGATCGTTCAAATTGTGGGGCATCTAGTTTTCGAGCCTTCTGTCCTTTCCAATGCGTTTCTAACCATCAAGAACCGCATGAAAGCTGACGCCCAGCTCTTCCAAGTTTTTACATCAGACATAAAAACTGCAGACTACGGCCAAGAAACCCGAAAAATAATAAACATAATAAACATCCAACTTATGAACATACATTTTCGGAAGCTTCTGGTAGAAATCCCCAACAGAATAAAAGTATTAGAGATCCATTCAATGTACGAGTCAAAAACATGGGTTCACTTCCTCTAACACCCTATCAGCCACCACCCTGGCTTGTGGAAATTCCTACCTGTAATACTTCACTCACAACGTTTCTTAAGTCCACTACCTCCAACCCCAAACTCCTTAAAAAAATTTTCGAGATAGAAACTAAGTACAGTGGGTTCAACATTCTCTACACTGATGCATCTAAGACGTATGAAGATGAACGAGTCGGTGCATCAGTTATATCAGGGACCAACATCTATAAGTTCAGTATGCCTCCAGAATGCTCAGTTTATACGGGAGAACTACATGCCATAGCGGAAGCGATTAAACTCTCTACAAACCTCAACGCTAAAGATTCGGTAATATTCACTGACTCCCTGACCTCCTTACAGAGCATTAAACAGCCCTACCCAAAACATATCATACTGAAGAACATCAAGACACAGTTATATGAGATGAGACTCCAAGGAAAAAATATCGAACTGGTGTGGATCCCATCCCATATAGGCATTCCTGGTAATGAAAAGGCCAACGTGGCTGCAAAAGAGGCCAGTGCAGACCCATCTGCCGAAATTATATCAAAAATACCATATACAGACATGAAGCTCCTTATTAGAACGTATATACGGAATATTTGGCATGACAGATGGCATAAAAATCAAAACAACAAGCTTTTGCAAATAAACCCGAATCTGAATCCCGTCCAATACATGGGGATGTGTAGAAGGTACCAAGTGATTCTCACCAGGCTCCGCACTGGCCATACCAAGCTAACACATCAACACCTCCTTCAACGAGATGTGGGCAGAAAATGTGAAACCTGCCAAACAAACCTTGATATAAACCACATTCTTCTGGATTGTCCATCTTACCAACGACAAAGACGTGCTAGTGGCTTACCCGGTGACCTACGAGCAATCCTCACCCCACAGAACATTGATAGACTTGTTACTTTCCTGAAGTGTATAAATATATTGTGTGACATATAAAATGTATCGAACCCCGGTAATAACCTATATGGTTGATGAGGGTAAACTTGAAATTAAAAAAAAACCGAAAAATAGCTTTCACACAGTTATTCATCAATTGTTGTTTCTTTCTAGAAGTGATATTGTATTTTAATTGTTTCCCAGGAATTAATCATTTATCTAATTCAGTGGTTATAAAAGTTTGATGTACGAATCCAGCTGATGGAGTTACTATGTAGCAAAACGCGTTTGAAATAAAACGCATTGTGAAAATCGTATAATGGATAGTGTATTCATACGTAATAACAATCTTTTGATGAGCTTCGACAGGTAGAGGTGAACATCAGTCCTCGAAAAAAATTCAATTGAATATTCCAATAAATAGATCCGCAATCACCGATGCGCTATCCGGAAATCCTTGTTCACCGGGATCGATCAACGTCGGGCCTCGCCCTGTATCTTCGACGGTGGCTAGATGGCTAATCAGCTGGCGAGTTGTCAGAGCGATTGCCAGTACCTTTACGGATGTGATCGGTCTTAGCAGGCTGTGCAGAGATGACGCTTTCCGGGGCGTTCGCGCTCGTCGTGCTCAGGATCGCGTTGGCCGTGATCGTCGTCGGCGTCTTGCAGGGAGCGTCCGCGAGGCGACGGACGCGGTACGCACACCACGACGCCCTCTTCGTGGCCAGGTGCGAGGTCGGATGCTGGGGGATGCACAGGAAAAACACGGTGAGGAGGATAGTTTAGGGGTGTAGTGGCAGGGGTAGTTTATAAAATCATCTAAAATATATGTGGAACTTTCGGCAAAAGTTAAAAACAATCAAGTGCTAGAAATAGCGGTTAATGCTAAGAAATATTTTGAACACAGATTCATTATGTACTTATGATGCACTCTTTGGAACCTTTGGTGTAGTAATGGATATTACTGGAGGTTTTTCCTGACACCAAACCGTTATTTCAACACTTCGACACGTGTTTCGATCACCAAGTGCCCATCTTCAAGAGGAAGATCAAAATAAGACGATCAAAACACGTGTCGAGGTGTTAAAATAACTATTTGGCGCTGGGAAAAAACTCCAGTAATATTCACAGATTCATTATTACAGGTTCACTCTGCATTCGTGTACTCCACTATAGCATGGGGTCAGATATCACAAGAAGCCCACCCTTTTTTACAACAAAATAAATTTTTTTATAAGAAGATTTATTCTGATTTCAGACTTATCAGAAGTCATTAGTCACACTATCTAAACCTTAATCCTAGTGAATCATCATTAATAATTTTTGGAAAAGCCAAATATCGTGGAAGGGCCATAGATAATATCGATTTGTACATGGTGGTAATTAAGTGTGTACCATAAATTCAACAGACGATTCTTTAGGTCATTTTAAGACGAAATGTTCATATAAACATGGGTCCGCAAATCCTTCGTCCTCAAGATACAGGGTGTTAAAATATAAATAAAAAAAAAGTTATTCGTAAATATCTTAAATATCCTTTACCTAATTTTGTTGAGAATTGGCAATAGTATTTATGACATTAAGGAGCTATTTAGCCTGAACGTGATTCAATTTATTACGTCCAGTGGCGTCTCGAGCGGGATTTGAACGAATATTTTTTATTTAAAAATGTACGCCACTGACTTTTGTGCAATTTTTATCATTCCTTTGGATTAGACAATTAGAAATACAACTTTTCAATTATGGAATATCATTGACTTTAGGCCGATGATGGTCACTATCTTGCACTGACGAGTGGCTAAGGAACCCGAAACCGGTCTGCAAGTGTGTCTGTTTCAAAATCTTCCAGTTGTATTGCCAATTGCATATGTAGAAAATTTTCTGTGAATATTCCTGCACTGACTCCTCTCGGATATAATGCAACGCCGTTCGTGGTATTAGCCAGTGGAGTAGTCGTTTTCTGATAGGTGTCAGTCCATTCAACCCACTGTGTAGGTATATCCGTGACTGGCTTGAACATTTAAAGTTCATTTCTTTATATTTGTTTACTGCCAGTCTTCAAGCATAGCCCACTGACTAATGAGAATGAAAAATATTCAATGATAAAAGTTGCTACTATTTCTGGAATATTTGGAGCCTGCCGGCGTGAAGAGCTGTGCCATTTATTAATAGAAGACAATAAATTAATGGATAAATAATTGATTGTACAAATTCCAAAAATGAGAATAGGTCTTTGTTTTTGCATTGTTCGAAAAAATATTAACTATTGCATTACGCCCATCTATTATCAATTATCAACGTTTTTTTTTAATACTCAAATCATAAATGCAGTGCAACCCAGTTGGTATAAACATGTTTGGGAAAATGCCCCTACTATTGCTGAGTTTCTGAACCTCCGGGAACCAAAGGAATATATAGGTTACTGTTTCAGAAGGTCTTCTGCTTCTTTTCTAGCATAGCAGGCGGGGGATGGAAGTCTACAACAGTAGCTGAGGGTTACATCGATCAATATATTTCTTATAAAAAGCTATTGCTGAAAAAATAATCCCAGCAATTAGCTCCAGCGTTACAGAATTGTCATCCTCACTTCAAGAATCAAATGTTGATGCCCCTGAAATTATCAACTCAAATAGTTCAAGGCTCTTCAATATCACATGGTATTGATATAAGCAGTTGTTCTTTTGTACTTGTACTTTTCATATAATTGGTCATAAATAATAATAATACTGTTATTAATGTTGATAATACATTTGAAACAGAATTCAATTATATCTATATCTATTGTTCACAATAAACTTCCTTGAAAATTGAATAATTATGTTTTGTTCATTGCTATTTGATCGAGAAAAATCGTGTTGAAAATACTTTTAACAGTAGTATTGAAGTTATTTTAGTACTCTTGACAACCATTAAAAATGTCACTTTCATTAACAGTTGTACAAAAAATACTTTTGTCGAATTTCTACTAAGATTATTATTTGTTACTACCGGTTTCGGTTTGTTACAACATTCTCAAGTAACTCCAACAAACCGAAACGGTTCGTAACAAAAGTAGTTTCTTTATCCTATTTTCAATATGAATATCATCAACATAAGTCGATGATTTCCGATAATTGAAAATCTACCTTGCACTGACGAGTGGCCAAACAGCCCAAAACCGGTTTGCAAGTGAGTTCTAATAATTGAAAATCTATTCCCGCAGTTGTATCACCAACAGCATATGCAGGAATAATTTCAGTGAAGAATCCTTCACTGACATCTGTCGAACATAATCCAACGCCCTTGGTGGTATTAGCCAGGGAAATAATTGTTTCATGATAGGTGTTAGTCCATTAACCTACAGTGTTGGGAGTTGAGACTGGACTGCACGAATTGTTCCTTCAGATGATTTGACTTATATAGCCAGTCTGACTATATGTGAAAAACTCAATAATTATATGATGGAATCGGCCGATACTTGATGAAAATCCATAACTAACGTATTCTAAAAACACTTCATTGTGTGATTTTCACTAGATAGTTTTACAAAAACGCAACACGTGTTTCGGCATACAATAGCTTCCTCGGGCGTGTCTCGGGCGTGTCGGGCGTGTCTGTATTAAGACACGCCAGAGGAAGCCATTATATGGCGAAACACGTGTTGCGTTTTTGTAAAACTATCTAGTGAAAATCACACAATAAAATGTTTTTAGAATACGTTAACTCAATAATTGATCATTCAAGCAGTAGAGGGCAAAATTAAAATGCTATTCTGTTATGCTAGTAAACACAAATTTTTGATAAGGTGTTGTAGTAATTGTAGATATAAACTTGCAATGTCACAACGCAATTCCCCGAACTTACATCTTTACAATAAGCTACCACGTGAATGGAGAAATCTCGATCTCATCCCTTTTAAAAGGAAGACGAAACAGTTCTTGATAAATTTCAATCTTTATTCGGTAGAAGAGTACTTAGGGTACGCAATTTCTCATTGATAAGTATATAGTTTCTTTCAAAAATAAATTAAAATTATTTATCTTTACTCCAGATTTACCTCATGCAGTTTCTACCAGACATTCCATATACCTAATACATTGTTACCATTTTTAAGCTTTTATCTTCATACATTCTATCTACATATTATCTTTCAATCTTTACATATTTTATATATACAATATCTAATTTTTTGTATTTTTCATTTATTATTTATTTTGTATTTTACTAAAAACTACATACCATTGGACTTGTCATAAATTCTCCATTTCATACGCTGATTTGGAAAATCATCAGACTGTTTTTTTTTAGTGTAACATTTCTCTGGGGATTGACCTATTACATTACCCGGTACGAACAATGTCGTTTTTTCCGTTTCCTGTGATGAATGCATCATAGGAAACGTGTTTGAAACTGTTATAAATGGAAAGACAAGTTCCCAGTTCCGCAACATATATCCTTCTTAAGTAATTCCATTCCATCACAAGTCGATAAATCTTTATAAATTATTATTCCCCTAATCCTTATCCTTTGCCATCGAGCCGACAGCTGATTTCTTTCTCGACTTCTCTGAAGTGAGAATGACTGGAAGCGAACACACCCTGTTCTCGGGTTCAATATGGGCTATCATCTTCCGTACTATACGGGGCGGTCGCCCATTCATTCAGTACCATCGATACATTCTCAGTGAAACCAAATTTTGTTTAGACTTTCAATAAATCATAATGGTAGAATTCTGTCACTTTTATATATTCTTTGAGAGTTTGCTAATGTTGGTATTACTTAATCATTGTGAAATTTGGGCTGGTAGGCCGAATAGAACGGTGAAAGCCTATGTTCTCATATCGAATTGTTCAATAATACTCACATTTGAGTGACAGTTTTTAACAAAAAATAAAATGTATATCTCAAAACTCAGAAATTGGTCTCTGTACTAGTAGTCTAGGATTCTGCTGCACAATCACTACGTCCATAGCTTACTTAACCAAACTCAGATTTTTACATACATTTATGAATAGGAAAATACATTAATGACAGATTGCCAGTGAAAAAGTGGCTGCAAATATTTTTAATTAAAAAACACCTGTGTGCTTCAAACCACTCGACTGAAGTAAAACCTTCAGCTCCATTTATATGTTTGTATGTACCTTTATGGCTTTATTTGATAAGAAATCTGAAAAAAACTTTCATAATAATTGAGTAAAAATGGAATTTAAAAAAAATGAAACTAACGGAGAATTATCTTCAAAATCGGTTTTTCATTGTCAAACAATGAAAAAATTTCAGATAAATTTCCAGCTAGGTCAGGTATACCACAAGGATGGAATCCAGGTCCACTTCTGTTCATAATTCTCATCAATAATTCACAGTCAACTCTGAAATATATGGATTGTTTTTTTTGCTGATGATTTGAAATCCTTTCAATCAATCCAAACAGTCCGAGACTGTACATATCAGCAAAAGGATATAAATAACATTACAGATTGGAGTTTGAAGAATATCTGTAAGAGTTTGGTTGTATTCATATAAAAAATAGTAATACATATTATGGAATTATGAAACGACAACGAAAATTAATTTGCGCATCGGGGCAACTTGAAGAATTCCAGTGGCGCTTTTGCTTTTTCCGCTGCAGGAAAACCCAGAAAAACCTGCAGCACCACATCATCTGAAGATCTTGATCTACCAATGTCCTCTCTTTCATAGAATATAATGTAGAGGCTCCAGAGGTACCAATACATTCAAGATTCTGCCAGAATATTTAGTGACACGACTATCATCAAATTTAAACCAGTACGTTTCGTCTTTGACCAATGCGTAATAATGACCGGATTCAACGCCAGAACCGCAGTGAACAATGACTGCATGAAGATTATAATAGTGGTCTGCTAGATCGAAGTGTTCATGTATTTCGAACCTTCGTAAGAGTTTGGTGCTTCCGTCAGAGGTTGAGTCATGTTTGAAGATCATCAGTGTTATTATTTGATTGGCTGGTGCATTAGCTATACATGTTTTCTTATAACAGTCAGTTAGTTTGGCGCATATTCGGCAGTCATATTAGGAAACCCTAGTTGAAGTTCCAAAAAGTCACATACGTTTTTGCTACCTCTTTAACATGTACTACAAAGTAAACTAGCGAGGATTTTTTCAGGAAAAAATCTACAAATACAAGACGAGATAGACTGTACGGAATCATTCAATCCAGAGAGGTCACGAGTATTGATTCTGCTATTTTCCTGATCACGAAGAGTATTCAATAAGAACCCCAAGAATTTGGAAAACCTTCTTGTTGTCTTAATAAGTATCTAGTAGACTTCAAAGACTCTAGGAAATCGGTTGGTGTGAAAGATGATACATTCGTACGAAACTGCTGCTGCATGAACAGGTGTTTGAGTTTGGTGAATAAGTAGGAAACATTCTCGTTCTCGTTCATCGTTATAACCTCGTTCTTGAAATTTTTCGTTATGAACAACACCTGTAAAATGCTTTTCATGTAGCAAGTGTTTCCTATCCAATCCAATTTTCTCCGCAAGATTTTCGGGACAACTGTCTACTGATCAGTAAGGAAGAACATGTTTCACAGAATCTTCATCAGAACCATTTCTCAAGCTGCAATCGATCGTTCCAAGTGATGAAGGGTTTCGTAGAGGAATCGATTCGGCTCTTGCTCCATGAAGTATTTCAGCAGCTTGACTTATTTAAATAAAAATATTGGCGGCCACTTTTTGACTGGAAACCTGTCATAAATGTATTCCCCTATTCATAATGTATGTAAAAATTTTTATTTGATTAACTGCGCTATGAACGTAGTGATTTTGCGGCGGGATCCTGTACTATAGGGATTGCCTTTTTCACAGCAGTTTGAAAATGGCAACGGTCATGGAGTAGCAATAAGTGCTTTTCAAATAATGACATTCTTTTGTATATGTTTCGGTCGAATTCCGATATAGGGTTTGCCAGAAGTCTAAAACGTTTCTTAGAGTTCAGCTGTTCAGTGTTTGTTTGCCTGAAGTGATGCCAATAAGGTTCTGATCAGATGGAACTGATAGCAGAGTATGGAATGGGATCAGCAGTTTCATTACCTTCTAGGTCAGTCTGACCAGAAATCAAGACCACAGATGTTTTCCTATTGAGAAGAGGCTTTTTTGGCAGTCAATTAATAACCGAGAAAATGCATCTGAATAGAGATCTAGAGCAATCCAGGATGAGGATTTGAGGACCCTGGTGGAAACTGACCCATCACAAACAGTGCGTGGGATGCATAAGGAACTGGGCATCAGCTCCCACGCGCTTTTCGATGGTTCGAAACGCATTGGAAAGGTAAAAAGTAGACGCACCACGATTTAAATGATCGACAGAAATTGACATGTTTCGAGGTCTGTTTTTCCTGTGGCATGTGAAATCAGCCTATTGATTTTTTCATGAGAAAATTATATTTCAACAAAAATTGTTTAGAAATGGTTCAGAAAATGGTATATTTTGAAGATTGCCTTTTCTTGTGGGTGTCATGTAATAGAAATTCCAATTGTTAGCAATAAGAAATATTCTATTTATTTTGCATCTGATTGTTATCATTATTGACATGCCTTCAAGTTGATAAATAGCAAAACTTTACAATCCATGGGTGTATAAAACTGAACTCATCAATGAATAAATTACCATAATTATAGCGGTGTACCACAGGGGTGTAATTTGGATCCATTATTATTCCTACCGATATATTTATTATTAGAACCTAATGTTGGCTGATGAGCTGAAATTATAAGCTCTGTCAGTTGCATAAATTAGGCACACTTGAATCTTTCTCATTTGCCCAAACTATTCTCTACTATTTCTTAAATTGAAAGAAAACGAAAAGCTTTGCCACATATAATGGCATTTATTCTTCTCAAATATATGTGATATACGATATACTTAGGACTCACCACAAGATATTGATTCAAAAATTCACTTGTATCAGAGCTGAAACAATAACAGTAGATTTTCAAATACCAATTAGTATAATGTGCACAAATTATGAGTGAAAGAATATTTTTTCAATCTTGATATCTTGTATTCAAGTATCTAGAGTTGAATAATAAATATAAAGTCGATAAATTCCATACTGATTACCTAGTTCATTTTGTATTCATTCATTTTTTTTTCAGCACTGCTTCAATTCAATTCCTGAGCATTTTTGTTCAGAACTAATTGTGGTATGTGAATACAGTTTGATACCTGTGTTCAAGAAATCAATCCTGGGTACACGAAGTGGAATCAGTTAAAATGTGTGCAAATCCAATATTTTCCAAATTTTGCTCATTTTCAAGCATATGATTCAAAAATAGGATAGTCTGATAATATTTCGAAAATGTAGGCTGACGGTATCTAAAATCAAAAAAATGTTTGCTCAAAAGCAAAATGAAGATCAATTGACCTTGATGTACATGTATTGAGATTAGTCCCAGAAACCGAAACTATAAATTGAACTCACAAAACAAAATCGTAATTTCAGAGTTAAGATGAAATATCCCAAAATTATCGAGTTCTGAAAATTTTAATTACCCGGCCACTGGTCATGCTTTCCATGGGCAGTAATCGGTGAAATTGATGTGGAGCTCTAAACTGGAGCTATGAAAAGTGTCTTCAACTTCCAGGGAAATGATCAGTTTCATTTATTTGCTCTTCAAAAACTTCATCAGTTATGGTCTTCCGTGTATGGCTTGCGATTAGTATGTTTGGAAATAGCTTCTTCAGGGATGTCTCTTGTCTTGTACCATACTTCGTTAAATAATTGTTCTATGAAGACAATCATAAGCTTTCGATGAATCCGAAATACCACAAATTCAATTTTGTTTTCATTATTTCAGGTATGAATTTTGTTGTGAATGACATTATCGCTGTGTCTTATTTGCATCCATGTTTTTTCACAATTGTAAATTCATCGATGAACTTTATCAAATCAAATAACTTTGAAAACGTTAGCACACTGTAGATCAACTTCATCTTGATCTGGTTCAACAATAGACTTAAGATTGGCACAAAAATTTCAAATTATATTGTCATTCAATAAGTAGGTTCAAATTTCTCACGAATGTATATCATATACACATTCTTCAGTAAATACTGCTGGTACTTCGTTACACACTCTTTCATTCTTTATTATTTATTGCTAACCAATAGAAAAAACCCAAACGATTTTTATGATGCACTGTTTGGAACGTTTGTTGTGGTAATGAATATTACTGGAGTTTTTTCCCAACACCAAATCGTTATTTTTTTAACACCTCGACACGTGTTTGCCTTATCTATTATTTTACAATATGTCCTTATGTAATGTTTGAATGTTATATATATATATATATATATATATATATATATATATATAAAACAATTTTCAGTTATATAAAAATTAATTTTACAATATTGCCTATCTCAATTCATTTTCACAATATGTCCTTATGTAGTAATCAGTTAATCCAATAATAATATTTTAACAAGCTATATAGTTATGCTATTTGGTATTGGTCCGTCATCGTTATTCATAATATTATTATGTTTACTTATTCCTACACTCTCATAGGCATCTAGTTGTCTGTTGTTGTGAACTTGTCTAACTAATCTTCATGAACTGAAGTCTATGGAATGGTTTTGTTGCAAAATGTGTGCTATGTGTTCCTTGTATCTTACTTTAATAGATCTTTTTGTCTGTCCATAATATTTTGCATCACAGTTCCGAATTCTCGACTTTGTCTTTTGGACTTCCCAAAAGGCTTTGTAGTGTATAACTTGTTTAAAAACCACCTTCATACCTAGTTCTTCTTCCAAAGTTCTTCGTATATTGGTGGTATAGAACTGAGATGTATTTATCTTGGTTTTTTTCTTTCTGAAAGTCGAGATTTCGTTCATTCTTAACCTTAACTTCTTCTTCCTTTATGTCATCTACAATACCCCTCAAGAAACCGTTAGTGGCTGCTGTTTCCTATATTGTGAACCTATCATGTGTTAGAGGGAAAGTCAAAAGACGATGCACCAAAAAATTCAACCCAGCACGTTTGTGCTGTCCACAGTGATGTGAACTGTCAGGAATATACCTGTACCTGCTTGTTTCTTTTCTGAATATATCGTATTCTAACCCTCCATTTTGGCTCCTCCTTACCAAAATGTCGAGAAATGGTAGTTGTGCCTTATTTTCTAACTCATACGTGAAATTTATTGGTGGACATCCATTATTTAAAAAGGAAACAAAGTCCTCAATATTCGATTTTTTGGTATCGAATATCGCGAAAATTTCATCCGCATACCTTAGCCAAATGCTAGGAAAATACTTTTGACTTTTCTTTGGTTTCCATTTCGAATCTGCTCATGAACAGGTCTGCCAGGTAGGGGGACAAGAGGTTTCCCATGGCCGTTCCTTCCTGTTGTTCATAAAAGCAACCTTCTACCTGGATATATGATGGAATCGGCCGATACTTGATGAAAATCCATAACTAACGTATTCCAAAAACACTTTATTGTGAGATTTTCACTAAATTTAGTGAAAATCTCACAATAAAGTGTTTTTGGAATACGTTTCTTCTACCTGGAACCGATTTTGTTTCATACACAAATTAGTAAGAGAAATTAATTCAATGAGGTAACAAGGCGTACTATTTTTCTAGTTTCAAATTAGCTGCTGGTTAAAAAGTTATATAACATAAGTAATATTTGTACGGGAGTGTATTTAGTTGTACTTAGTCTAGTTTATGGTTGAGTAGAAGAGCAATAGAGAAGCATTTTCTACTTCCGAGTTGAACTTTGCCTTTTATTATCCCTATAAGCCTATGATCTCACTGTTTTCCAAGGATGTTATTATTATTATGTGAAGAAGTGGAGTATTTCGATCTGGTAATCTAACGGAGTTTCATGCTAGTATAACTAACTGACGACAATTTCGTGATACGGGCGACGAAAATTCAAGAATAAAGTACAAAATAACCTTAACTTTGACCAAAGTTACGAACCAATAAATTATCGATTTCAAAATGTCTCCTCTAATTTAACAGTGACCAAAATCTTCGCAATCGAAATTGTTCTCGAAAAAAGTGATAGAAATCACTTTTGTTTAACTTCATTAATACTTGTGAATGTTTGTCCTGTCGCTATTCACTCCTTCTGAAGAGAAATAATTCGAATCGCCCTGTATGTTTGATATGTTTAACGACGAAATTCAACGTTCTGTACGGTAAGGTTAACCAACCGAAAAAACTCCAATAATAACTAGGCGTACTTCAATCTAAAAAGGAACCTTGTATATCAATTTCATAATTTACTATGAAACGATATGATTATAATGCAGAACAGGTTGAGTTTATCTGTTATGGTAATTTTCAATTATGAATTTTTCGAAAAAACCCCGTAGAACTAGATACGCGGAGCAAATCAGCAGCTCCGCTTGTCTTGCCACTTTTAGTAAAATTCCTTGGAAATGAATGCATAGGCTGGCCGCTAGAGGGGTAAAAATAATCGAAATCCCATGTTCTTCAAGTTCCTTCTTTGGTAATTTTTCATGCAATTAGATGCACTGATCCCGAACTTTTACTTATTACGATAGTAAATATTGTGCTTGAGCAGTTACAGGCGTGTTTTACAGTCAAAAAATGTCAGTTTTCACGTATATCGAAATATCTCTGAAATGATTGGCCATCAACAATGATTACTTTAGCAGTCTAATACATTCTTTATTATCAAAAAAGTTATACAGCCAAGCTTTGAACGAAGTTTACCCAACTCGATGAGAAGAGGATAAAAGTTATAGAACCTTAACCTACTTAGGCCAACCCACCACAAATATTTCAGATTTTCTGCACAACAAAAGGGTAAATATTGTTTTCAAAACCAACAACAACAACTTAGGCATGCACGTTAAGAATAACAAAGATAAAAGTTCAGTTTCAGACAAATCGGGAGTGTATAAATTATCATGTGGGTCATGTCCGATGTTTTATATAGGTCAAACTGGAAGAACGTTCAAAGCCCGCATAAAGAAACTCAAAAATAGTTTCCAGAATGGAAAAATAAATTCCACATATGCCACTCATTTAATCAACCATGAATTCAAGTCACTCCATTTCCAGAAGAAAGGTTTGAAACTTAACCTGTTGGAGGGTATGGAAATAAATAAATTCAAACTCTCTCAATGTCTTATGAACGATCAAACTCAATTGAATAATTGGACATTATTGAAAAATTTATTCATATATTACTTGAGGAAGCTATTATATAGCGATACACGTGTCGCGGTTTTTGTAAAACCCTTTAAAGTGAAAATCATACAATAAACTGTATTAATTAGTTTTTATATCGAAAAAAGTTGAATGGAAAAATTATGCAGAGAAAAGAAACTCATCGTTTGAGACCAATTAGAGATAATTTGTTTGTTCCTGTTTGTTATATATTGGGTAACTTAGTGGACTGTTTTAATAGGTCTTTGAAAATTATCGAGTAGTTCGTTCTGTTCAGTGGTGCTAATGAATGAGAATTAACTAACAATAATAATGATATCAAAAAGAGAGAATTTAACGTGTCTGTGATTTCCTTACCTTGATTTTGGTCACAACGGCACTTGAGGAATCGGTGAATAGAGAGAGAGAGAGATAAGAGACTGCACTTTTCCAGTACAACTGCAGTTTCTCGAGCACTTTCGGTTCTTTCTCCGGAATCGAACCTTTTGTCTATATGTTCTTCCTCTCGCGGCAGACAGAAAACCACAGTCTTCTCGCGATAAGAATATAAACAAAAAAAAAATGAAAACAAAAACTCTACTTAATCAGACAAACACACTATACAGGGAGGTGGTGACGATACATACCGCCCACCTAAAATGCCGAGGCATTTTATTGATTATTTTCGAGTGATAAAGGGCAAAGCTTTACCACTGACCGTTTGAGCAATCCAGTAGGAGTTTTTACTGAGGCAACGCGTATTATTCCGTCTGTGCCCGGTTAAACTTCAACCACACGGCCAAGTTGCCAACGTGAGGGAGGCATTGAGTCGTGCTTAATTAAAACCATCGTACCCAGTTCAATGTTAACAGTGGGATCAGTCCACTTGCCTCGCTGGAACAAGGTATGGAGATACTCTTTGCTCCATCGCGACCAGAAATCTTTATGTAAATGTTGAATCAACTGCCACCGTGATAGTCTATTTAACGTGACTTTGCCAAGCTCTTCATCGGGGGAAGCATTCAGCGGTTCCAGAGTTAAAAAATGACCTGGAGTGAGAACGGACAGATCATTAGGGTCAGAGCTGATCGGACAGAGCGGCCTAGAATTCAAAACTGATTCTACTTGGACCAATAAAGTGTTGAATTCTTCGTAGGTAAGAAGCTGTTTTCCAAGGACTCTAGAGATGTGATTCTTAACTGACTTGATACCAGCCTCCCACAATCCACCGAAGTGAGGACTAGAAGGGGGGATAAAACTCCACTCGATTAGCTCTTGTTGAGCAGCAATATGAAAACCTTTGAGGATTCGAGAAGCTCCAATAAAATTAGTCCCGTTATCACTAAATATCTTTGTAACCCTACCACGTCGAGCAATCAAGCGCCGCAGAGCTGCCAAAAACGTCTCGGATGTCAAATCTGTCGCCAACTCTAAATGGAGTGCCTTAGTCGCAAAACACACGAAGAGGCAAATATAGGCATTGTGGGTTTTCGCACCACGATGTCGACCGAGAGTTATGGAATAGGGTCCGCCGAAATCGATGCCAATGCAAGAGAATGGTTTCATCTGTGACACGCGTAATGGAGGGAGGTTTCCCATTGGAGCTCGGGATGGAATGGGATTTTGTTTCCAGCATGTAAGGCACTTTGAAATTAATTCTTTGACCTAGGCCAAAATATGATTTATCTGTTATTATTAAAATTATTATTACTCATTAACAATTAGACTTTGTGACCTAAATCAAATTTAATTTTTAAAATTAGTGCTTTTCATAAAAAAAATTGTTTAAAATCTGTTTTTCCGTTAACCAGCTGTCGCACCCCTACGAACGACAACCCTCGAACCTGGTGCTTGAACCACCGACCAACACAGCGGTCGATTTGAGTGAGTGAACAAAGCCCTTACGTCAAACCGACCGGCTGCCGACCACTGACTGGTTTAACAATTTTTCTTTTTAGATTTCTATAACGATTTGAAAAAATTAGACCTCCAAGAAACTGATTTTTCTGTTGAAAAGCACTAAATAATACCAACCTTCGTTTCATCAGAGAAGGTTTGAAGACAAATATTTGAGCCCAAGAAAACCTTCATTTGATCAGAAGGAGCCAAAAAAATGAACCTACGGAAGTACATATTTGAACTTACTATGTTCAAAAAGCTGCAACTTTAAAGTGTTTTGAGAAGTTGTTTTCGGAAATGTGATTATGATCTTGTGGTGATTTTTTGGGAAAGATGAGGTCTCGCAGTAAAGCCATTGAATCCATTCTTTATCATTTTATTCAAATTTGTGATAGTTTGCAAAATATAGGGTCGAGGAAATAAAATTGATTGAAAACATGTGTAATCATTTCATCTCGTGGCTCCCTTTACTTGAATGCAGTTTTCCCATGTACTTCTCAGCAACTTTGCACTTCTCCATAATGAGCAGTAACGGACGTTTTCTTCGCAAGTTACGCATAACTTCAAGATAATACTCCTTATTGACCGTGACAAAAACTCCTGATGCACTTCCCCACGATGATTGAAGGAAACAATGAGCAAAACCTTTAGATTTGATAAAACGTGGCGTGCTTTTTCTGGTCTTGACTCTCCTGGCTCTTCCATTGAGACGATTGAGCTTTGGTTTCGATATCATAACCATATACTCACGATTCGTCACCAGTTATAACCCTCTTAAGCAAATCTGAATCGCCAACAATTTCTGAACGATGCTTGGAACGAGCTTTGTGAATACACGCTTCATGTTCAACCGATATGCCGATATCCCCTCAGCAACTCCTCATCTGTTGTTGATGTGCTGGGACGTCCAGAGAGAGCGTTGCCATTACATCTTATCGACCTTCTGTAGAAAGCTTGTACCACTTGTAAACATTTTGTGGGTTTACAGTACAATCATTGTATGCCACTGTCAATAATGGGCTTGTTTCATGCTGTGGAAAATGATACTGGTTTGCTCATAGACTGATCGAGTTAGGGGTATAATATACTTTTCAAGCCTAATTCAGAAAAAAGAACAATTCAAAAAGCAAGAATTTAAATTGGCCGCGTGTCTGTTGACCAATAAAATTGATCGAGTCTAGAGCGGAGTTGCCAAGTGTATTGGTTTTTAATATCCAATCACAGATCTGATGATCCAATTTGACAGAAGCCATTTTTGTTGTTATTGTTGTCAACTCGATGTGAATACAACTGTTAAAATTATCTAATTAAAGAACGTTTTTTTGCAAGAGGTAGGTCTCGGCGGGTGCCTATTATGTCATTAGTTTATATACATTCCGAAAAATATTTTTTCAGGTTATTTTTGGATTGAATTCTATCATACCTACCATTACTACCACCAAAGTGGCTGAAATATGTTTTATACCTAGTTGTGAAAACAGATCATCCATACCAGACAAAAAAATTTTCAGTGTTCCAAAAGACGAAACTCTAAGAGATCTATGATTTTCTTCAGTTGGCCGAGCTAAAATGAAAATCAAAACTTTCCATCCTTCGATAAAAGACAAAGTCTGAAATGAATGTCAAATAAATAAAAGGGACCTACTGAATATAACTAAATATATCACCTACCGTTTCAATTTTTTATTCTTCATTTCGGTACCAAAGGATTGCAAATATTTCAAATAGAATTCATCGATCATTTCAAAATCGACTCTTGGTAATTTGTCGGAGTTAGCTTTTACAAAACTAGGCTCAACATTCATTTTGAAATTATTTTAATAAAAATACGAAGTTATGTGTGGAAACCATACTTTAGAAAGAGTACATTGTCACATACTACAGAGGGCGCTGGCTGACTGGATGACAATATGGCTAATATACCAGTAACGTTGAATTTTTAATTTTTGGTGGGTGGCATGAATGCATAATTTATTTATGTTATTAGGGTACATGAGCATTCGAAAACCAGCAAGCGCATTGGTTTATAGGTGAGTTTATTCATATAATGAGTTTAGGTTCCCAAAGAATAAAATGATGAGAAAAAAATTGGTAAAAGTATTGAAAAGAAAGAGCTACAGTCCTTCTACTCTTCCAAAACTTCATAGAAAGCATTTAAAAAGTGACTATAAATGAAAGGGGATTGAAAATATTGAATTTGATGGCACAGGTTCTTATTTCAACTTCAAGTATTCCCCAGAGAAAGTATTATCTGGAGTTAATACTATTGCTGAAAATAAGAAACAAAACGAATTAATATTTTTGCAAAAAAATCAAATGCTTTTCATTTTACTTCATTAAATTTTATAATATTAATTCACAAGCTTTTGTTGGATCAGTTCGAGTACAATCAATTCTGTGTATATTTGACCACATTCAACCTTCTTCTCAAGTTTTGGAAGACTTAACAGATTACCCAAGCGAGCCTATATCGCTTGAATTTAGTAGCAATATTAGAAAGATGTATGTATGTAGAAATCGTTTTTTTATAATAAATTGTAGTTGTACAGATTGAGGATTGTAGAATAATTGCAATATTTTAAATGATTTTTTAATCCAGTTTGCTATATTTTTTGATTTTCATAACTGTAGATTATTGAATAAAGCATAAAATCATAGTTCAGGTAAATATTATGCGATCTTTCGACTTTGTGTACTGACTTTAGATATAGAACTTATTTCCAAACATGATTTTTCGTGTACATTTTATTCCATGTGGGGATTTTTTAATTAATAGAAACGTCAACGGGTTCATATACATTTCCATAATCAAATTGATAATTATAGACTTCGTAAATTTTACGATTTGGCAATGTTGATTACTTCCATCGTTCGTATTGGTCAATCGAACAAAAAGCAGGAATAGGCCCGTGACGTCACCGGCCTACCACATTCGATTTTTAATAATTAATTACGGGAAAACAAAGCTGAAACAAAGTGCACTGTTTTTCAATTTGAAATTTCTATCAAGTGAACTATAAACCAAAAATCATGAAACAAGCCCATTCAAGTGTTTTTCGAGCACGTAGCCTGCAAAATTTGGACATTTACCCTACTTTCTGAACGTAAATCATACACAGATGTTTCTTTTTGAGTTTCCCATAACAATCGAACTGTTTGTTCGATGAAGAAGTGGGAAGCGAAAAACCGTCCCTCCAAAAATCGTATGAAATACTCGTTAACAAAAAATACGGACCAACGACCAGCCTATCATAAATTCTCGACTAAATAAGTGTATACCTAAGAAGTGTCCTACATTTTAAAATGCTCTTTCGCACGCTGTACGTGTGACATTTCGATCATTTTATGGTCGTTCGGCGTGCCAGAAGCAGTAATTAATCTTGATAATTTGTTCGATAGTTCAAAGAGGAAGGTTAGCTGCAGGAGACGGCGCTTAGTCCTGAGAGGAATTCTTTTCTAGCGTTTTATTTATAGGTATGCTTGAATCACGATTCGGGTATTTCTTCTGATGGTTCTTCCAAGTATTTGAGGTATGCGTCCGAATGGGCTCAAGTCGTAGTTTTCGACAAACTATTTTATTTGATCACAGATGAACGTTTGCACGAAATGACTTGAAACCAACTTTCCTGATGCAAGTATACTACATAGACTGAAAAGTCACGGGCTCAACACATAGATGACGCTAGTCTTATTGTATTCACCACTTTTTCAGTTAGCACTAACCTTCGAAAGAAAGCTGTTGAAATTTCATGATATTTTTCTCATAAGTTTGTGGGTTATTATGCTAAGAGTGACACTACTGTTGTTATTTTCATAACAATGGATCAAAAACAATTTCGTGTTTTAATTTCACACTGCTTCTTGATGGGGAAAAACACCAGTTTCGTATGACAAAACCTCCTCGACTGTTATGAATGAAACGACGATTTCTAATAGACTGTCTTTATTTCAGTTCTCAAGTCAATTACATAAAAAACGCTGAACTTTTAATTTTTGCTTCCGCCAAGGCTGCTACGATTTACTATGTCTACATGGTGTACAATATATTGACTGAGAATAAGAAATTCAATACGTGACATCTCACTTTTTTTTATAAAACAACGAAATTACAATTTTCAATAAAAATAACGAAAATAACATTTTCAATAGAACATTAGCCTGTCTGGCTTTTTAACTGGTCTACCAGATGATGTTGCTTCTGAATTAGAGTAGCAGTAACTACTGTTATTAGACAAAGATGAAGATTCATACTCATCTTGATCAGTCATATCGATATCATTATTGTCAGGTGGTGGATCATTTTGACTTGGCAAAATTTCAATAAATCTTATATTTCTAATGATATTTGTTCCATCATTTTTTTTATACCGTATGAGCATTCTCTAGGTTTGTTTGTTATTTTACCAAACGACCATTTTGATCCTAAATGACTTTGATATCTCACTTTACTATTTATATTTAAAAGTCTTCAATTTTCACAAGAACGATCATAGTATTGTTTTTGCTTTTGTCTTTGCTGTTCTAATGACTTGTAATTTTCAAAATTGATCTTTTGTGGTTTCAAATTATGTTCAGTGCTTGGTAATGTATCCCTTAAATTACGAAGTCATTATCCATGGGAATGTTTCTATACATTAACAAAACCAACTCTATCTCCCTCCTATCTTCAATTGCTTTTACCAACATTTTCTTCAAAGTCTGTTTCGCTCTTTTCACCTTCTCATTTGTCTGAGGACATCGAGGGCTGGACATAATGCGATTGAATTGAATTGAGGGCCACCATCAGAAATTAATATAACTGGAATACCTAGTCTTGCGAATAAACTTTTCAGATTTTTAACAATGGTAAGAGAGTGAGCGTTTTCATCTAATGGTATAACCTCAACCCATTTGGTGTAATAATCTACTATAAGTAAATACATTTTACTTCCCAAATATAAAATGACACACCCGATTTTATACCATGGAATTGTTTTAATGTCCTGCATCACTAATTCTTCTTTTGGATTTGACACTCTGTGTTTGAGACATACTTTACAATTCAGGACAGTATTTTCTATTTCTCTACATATACTAGGTCTGAAAAAAGATTGTTTCGCACGAATTTTACATTTTGTAACTCCAAACCGACTGCGCCATGTTATATATCTGAATGAAACGACGATTTTTATTAGACTGTCTTCATTTCAGTTCTCAAGTCAATTACATAAAAAACGCTGAACTTTTAGTTTTTGCTTCCGCCAAGGCTGCTACGATTTACTATGTCTACATGGTGTGCAATATATTGACTGAGAATAAGATTGATCACTGCGTCGTTCAAAAGTTGTGGATTCAACAAATATTCATCACGTTTTAAACTCTGCAAAGTAACTGCGAGATTTTGAATTTTATTGGAAAAGCCTGAAATGTCTAATCTATCTTCCCTCAAGTTGGTAATCCTCTCCACACAGGTCTTGTATAATTATATCGGGTCTACCGAATCGTTTTTCCAATGTATTGATAATTTTGCTTTCACTTCTTGAGTGAAACTGAGCAAGGCGTTAACAGATTCTCTGGCTTTGCCTCTTAGACATTTTTGAAGTCGCGCAATATTTTCGGCATTGGAAAATCCACAAATGTTTGTTGTTTCTCTGAACTGATTAACAAACTTAATTCACTTACCAGCTTGTCCACAAAATATTGGAAGTTCCTTGCTGAACGACTGTCTGGCCATGAATTTGTTCAGATTCTGGTCTTCCGTCGTATCTTCGTGAGAGAAACTCTGGAGTTGCATTTTTTCTATGTTATCATTTGTTGATTCCACTCAATTTTTAATGAATGACAATTTACTAGTTTGTGTTTTTGTTTCTTCGTCTTGTTTTGAAGAAATGGATATACCACGACTTTCAAGTTCAGCTTGTTTGAACATAGCTTCTTTCTCTATTAGACGTTTTTCAATTTCTGCTAGACATCTTTCCTTCTCAAGTTCAATTTCCAACTTTCTATGTCGATTGGATTTACTACTTGAAACTTTGATAGTTTCAGGAACTTCAATTGATATTTCTGAAAGTGCAAATCATGAAATTATAAAACAAGAACAAAAGTATTTCTTCCTTTTCACTTTCAAATTCTGCCGGGATTTCTAGTTTTTCCTCATTTTGCAAATTGATGTTTTTTTAGATGTGTCATGGATTTGACTGCCGTTGACAAAAATTGCTGGTACTTTTGCCTTTATCCTTTCACTTCACTAAAGGTGCAGTTCGTGAAGCAGACATCTTCCACAGGGTTGTTCTTATTAAAAACTCGAAGGACCACTTATGTATCTGACTTGGTTTTACTTTCCAGTTGGTCAAGACATTGGTTTCGATTGATACGTAGAAATGAGAAGAAAATTTTTCGTACCATCAACAATAACTTTTTTATTCACATATTCACACTCTCAATTGTTTTCATACAGGTTTGAACAGGAAAATTGACACAAACATACTATAAAATTGAATGAACAAACAAACAAACGTTCTAAATTAAATTTCCGCAGGAACAATGTTGATGAATTAAGCTGATTTTGAACAAATGAACGCGTTCTCTTCAAACTGTTATGCACTGGGAGTAGTTTCTAATGAATTAGAGTTTTATATTACAAAAAAGGTTCACCATTTTGAGCAGCGGCGGCTCGTCAGAGGAGGCAAGGAAGGCTTAGCCTCCCCATAAAAATTGAGGCTAATCATCGCAATAAATTAAAAGATATTGACAGATAATTATGACTATTTTTTTCTAAAAATGGTCGGGTATCATTACTTCACCATTCATTTTCAATATAAATATCCCGAAAAAACACTATCACTCACTACGTAGTACGTACCACACTGTATCCTGCATCAACAAACCTCAAACGCACCGCCCATGAACGAATAACGAATAAACCATCAACCCGAAATAATAAATGCCATACGTTGCAAGGGAGGCAAGCCTCCGACCGTTTTGAAAAACACAAGCTCCGCGAGACCGAATCCACCAGAGACATACGTCCCGATCTGTAATTTTAGTGTTAGGAATCACACGTTAAAAGGTAAGACCTCGTTAATCCTTAGCTCGCACAAGTTTTGACTTCTGAGGGTTGTAGTTCGTAGGGGTGCGACAGCTGGTTAACGGAAAAACATATTTTGAACAGATTTTTGAACAGACAGATTTTGAACAGTTGCAAAAATTATAGCGTTAGAGGAGGCTAGCCTCCAGTTGGTCTCCGTTAGTGTACGACTGAGTTTGTTTTTTATTTGATTATTCGGACGGGATGCCGTGACGAACCGGGACTGAAAAATATTTCGGTAAATCGTTTAAGTTTTTCTTGATAACAGGTAGCATTGTATTATAACAGTGTTTTTTGTTAATATTTTCAATGTGTTTTCAAAGTGTTTTCTTTCAAGTTCAAGGTGTTTTCAGGGTTTCCACTTTTCGGTAAGTTTTTTCCATTTATTATGGATAAGTTGGACGAAATTAAAAAATCTGACTATATAGTCGATTGGTTGCTGACAAATAATTTTAAGTATTTATCTTATGATAATAAATTCTACTCTGGGAAGGCCTAAACTAAATTTGATTTCAATTAAAGCGTCAGATAATCGACAAAATGAGGATTTAATATTAGTTGGTACGATAAATGCGATTGGTTAACCGACTCCATTAAACGAGAAACACTTTTTTGTTGGCCCCGTGTTTCATTTCCCATACAAACCGAATACCAAATGTGGCCTAAAATAGGATACTCCGATTTAAAAAATTTACCTCGTTCTACAGAAAGACATTTTAAATCTAAGAAGCATATATTTTCGTCTTGTAAATTAAAATTGTTTAGCAAACAAAATATAGCAACAGCTACATAGTCTTGGTTAAAAACAAATGTTATGTTTACTTTTAGTTTCTTCTTCTCCTTCCTATCCAAAATTACAAAATACACCTTTCAATTCACCTTTCAAAATGCGGGACCCTCGCAGATTATATTGAACTTGAATGACCGCCGATTAAAAGTAGTTTGCGGGTACCCTGTGAATTCACGTAAACAAACCAGATTTATCGATTTAACCTTCCTTCCTACCCCATTCTTCCTTTCCTTTCCTGGCAAGACACGACTCCCACCTTGCTGGACAATAAAATTAACTTTTAGACCTGTTTTTATAAGCATAACTAAGTACTTGTGCTTATAAAATATTTGTAGCAATTTTTAACAAAACTGTTATATTTGTTATATTAGAAGAGAAAAGTATTATTTATTGACTAAGAAGAGTTCATTTATATTGAATGACTCAAAGACAACCCTTTTTCCTTGTTTTTGTTTTTTCAATGGTCAGTTTATCACGTATAATTTTCGGCAATACACAATTTTTGTTTGCATTTATGCAAATATTACGTATTTTACTTTAAATAGGTGCGGTACCCCAAAAAATTTTCGCGCCTCCAGCGGGCTTTTTTGTGTGTATATAGTCATTATGACTTTAATAACTTTTTTCGAGATCAATTGCCCTAACACCAAACTGATATTTTTGCACAGAAGAAGAAGAAGAAAATTTTCTTCTCCTGAGGATGCTAACTTTGTTGGCGAAACGCGCGTCGAGTGCAAAAATATCAGTTTGGTGTTAGGGCAATTGATCTCGAAAGAAGTTATTCAACTTTCACACCAAAGGTTCCAATCTCATCGTTATTATGACTTTAGTTTCCCCTGGTCTCCAATGCACGAGCCGTCACTGATTTTAAGTATCATAAAATCGAACCATTCTCTGATGTCGATATTCAGTTTCTGTTTGCTATATTTTCAATAATGTTTTGAATCACGCTTGCACAGATTTTCTCTCAATCTAAATTCATCTATATTTCTGAGAAGAAAAGGTTTCAATGACGATTTTAATAAGCACACTGCAGAATAATTCGATTTATAAATAGAATTGGTGTCGAGTAAACACTTTGCATTATGTAGATTTTTAGTTGGTTCCGAGGAAAGTAGATGAAAAATGTATTACAAGGATTTGTTTTGTGAGCAACTGGATGGTTTCAAAGTTGTAGTTGAAGCAGTTTCATATATGCCGATTGGAACTGTTATTTTGAATGAATGAATAAGAAGAAAATCAGCTTCAGATTTTTCGAAGAATTATAATGTTCACTAGTTTTTTCCAATTATATCAATTTGAATATTCCAAAAAAAGAATTTGATTCGAAAGCTCTAGAGTTTCACATAAAATCACTAGTTGTTCCTATCAATTTGCAAATTGTTAACTCAGTAAGTCTTTCATCAATGAACATAATAGTCGCACTGAACAATATACAAAACAGACAATATTCGGATGTCTCAGAAACAGCTGCGATTTCGATGATTTGTCTTCTTTCAAATATTAGTTTCATTATATTATTCAAAATCAGGAATATTTTGAAGCGAGAACATAACTATTTATATTGTTTAAACAATATGCATAATATTCATGGAAGGAATGCAGTTTTGCTCAGTTTTTTGTAAGCATTCTTCGTGTTTCAATCAGTATAATAACAGTACATTGGATATACACGTAATAACTACCGCACCAACGTTAAAGTTGTTTTTGATGGATACAATAATACTATAACTTATGCGTGTGAAAGAAATCGTGGATATGTTAGTATTTATTCATTAGGTCGTTTTAAAAGTTTTGACCGGTTTTATGTCATGTGTTTTTGCAGGTCCATATCTCAATAAATATTTATTCTACTGATATTTATTCACTATACTGATCGATAGAGAATTTCGTACTCTATATTAATTTTATTTATTATTTTATAATAATACTCTGTTAATTTTTTTTGCAAATTACAATTTCTTGCCCCTTTTGAGCTCATTTCTAAAATAGCATTAGGTGATTTTTGGCAAATTTTTTTCTACGAATTCGAATTAAACCAAAGCGATGTCGAAACAGCCCGAAAAATTAACCAAACAGTTGACAATGATGATGTTCATCAACGCACTGTTCGATGTTGGTTTGCAAAATTTCATGCCAGAAATTTAAGCCTTGAAGATAAGTCTCGAAGTGGTAGACCAGCAGTATAGTCCAGGAACAGGATTTAAGGACCCTGGTGGAGACTGACCATCATAAATGGTGCTAAGGATGGCGGAAGAACTGGGCGTCAGCTCCCATTCGGTTTCTGAAGGTTTAAAACGTACTGTTAAGGTCAAGAAACTCTAAATTTGGGTGCCCAACGATTTGAACGGTCAATAGAAATTGTCACGTATCGAGGTCCATTCTTCTTTGCTTTTGCGCGACTGAAAGGATTTACATTGGATTTGGATCGCTGGAGATTAAATCCATCTGGAAAAATATTCTCAGGAAGTTCTCAAACAGTGAAGTTCGAGATTTACTGAGTTGAAACTCAAAACGATGAGCAGCCACAGTCCGTCGTGTATTTCTGATATGTGCCGCTCTTGGTGGAATCAAATGTGTCAAGTCACTTGAACACCTCCCGTGAAAGTATCTATAGAAGAAAGACAAATCTCCAATCTTTCTTCGTTTCTTTTTCTTGCGTTTCTTCGTCGTACGGCTGTTGGTCGATGATTCACTGAACCAGTGGACTCAAATTCATCTACCACATTGCGAATAGTCCTCTCGATAGGACGAATATGAAGACCGTGGAAACCCATTGTTGTTGAACAACTAATTAGACAGATGTAGCTTCAGAAAGATGGACGTTATCAGCTGTCTGGGGAAGTCCGTATTGAAAGACCCTTTATATGTGCAATATATTTCTGTGTTACCTGCGGAAAGGGAGTTAAGTGCAAAAATCGCATTTTCGGGAAAACGCAATTGAATGTTTCATAATCTTTCCAGAATCTACATATTGATAAAATTCCAGTTTTAAAGCTTTGAAATTTTTACAGTACTTTTTTCTTAATTATGGAAACGTTATCGTTTTTTGTATTGTTGATTATAACCTCAATTTTTACGAATTGTTTTGAATTATCTGTACTTAGTGCGTTTAACACTAATTCCATCAGTGTAAAATGTGTTAAATGTCTAATAGTACCCCAAGATATTAGAAATGTTATGCTATATTTATCCTGTTAGAGCTTAAGGAAATGATATGTAAACAATAAATTTTACTTTTTTCATAAATTTCTTCAGTGAAACACAATAGCTAGGAGAACAATAATAATGTGTCGTACTTAGAATAATTTTTTATTACAATATTATTATAATTAAAAAAAAGGCCTAAGTAGCTAAGATCCTGGAACGAACAATAACTAATGATACGAAATGTGCTTGTAAAAAAACAATTATTATAGAAGTGAAGACATAGTAAAAAAAGTTAAAAATAATTATAATTGTTGCTTTCCTAAATATTATTATAAAATGCCCCTCTCGACTTCTTCATCTTGGGCATCGGGTACACATCAGATACATTGCCCAAATTAAGGTCTTCATAAAATTTGCTGTATGTTGGACCTATATCAGAAAGTAAATCCAAGAGATCCTTTTATTTTTTCATTTGGTATCATTGGTGATCCCTGATATCTAAGTGGTGGCAAAAAACTGTTCAAAATTCTTCATTGTTGAGTGTTAATTTACAGAAAAGAATTCCAGAATTAAGTTTGCGAATTAAGTTACCGCAATGCATCACACCATTAACGTTATTTTTTTTTCTGTCAACTAATGCAGATTTTACTACTGCCGAAAAATTAAAGAAGTTTGTTCTCTCTAACTCGATTACATGAAATGTATTTTTCCCCGGTGTCACGCATTAATTGCGCCCAATCATGAGGGTGTTCAGTCGGTGTGCTTTTTTTTTCTCTGGCCTGGAATGAGAAATTTGTGATTTATCTCTTGTAGGCTACTGGAATTTTGAAGAGCTATCCAGCATATAACCGTAATATGGATATTTTTCTTTTGGCCGGGGCATGAATCGGAGTAGGTACATTGTTACAGATGTTTCCGTAGGCTCAAGAATGTTGGTGAAATAGTGATACAAACATGATCCAATTTCGTTTGATCCACGGCCGGCGATGGCTTAGTGCCACACATAACAGTAAGTTTGGTTTTGTTGTTGGTGCATGCCAAATGTTTAGGTTTTATCTAATGCATCATTCTACGAAATTTTTGTCGTTTCGCTTTTGATCATATGCCTGGTCAGCATCAGATTTATGTAAATGCAGTTTTTCTTGTATAATCGATTTGTCCTCCGCTTGAGCCAACTTTTCCTCAAGGGTCAGTCTGTCACAAGTCGCGCAGGTAACGACGTTACTTTTTTTGAAGTCGAGATTCATCCCATGAAACTCTTGCTTTGAAGTTTCAAAAAAAGCAGATCCCGCTTCGAGGATTGATGTTCTGCATTCTTCATGAATCATTGTTATAGTTAGGTGAGGAGAAAATTCCTAACGTCATCTCTTAAAATGTTGCCACGTTCATCAGATGAAGCGCCTTTATGATCTGGTGAAACAAATCCAGAATTACTATTTTGTATACGTAGAAGGTTGTGCCAAGAGAGTTAAAAAGAAATTTGGAAAAGTTAATCGGAAATATGTAAAGTACAAAACTATGTTACATAACTCACATTCCACAAATACTTAGGCTACGGAAAATTTGTGCATAATGGGATAAAAAAAATGTTTAATGTCTATTCAGGAATAAATTCCAATAACAACACATATTAATATTATTAACAAGCATGTTACAGTTTATATCTGCCTATATACACACAATACACATACATATATACATACATATATACACATATACATGAATACAATATTAACATATCAACTAGAAACACCTGAAGCGAGTAAACAAATAAAATAAAGTGAACATTAAGTCAGATATAGAGCTAACAAGTAAAAACATAGTTCAGGTGTATTACAAAAAAAACATAATTCAGCAGTAATATAGTAGTAGTAATAATCTCACATGGTAGAACAACTTTCAATTTCAATTTTGACTAGAGTGTAAAAGTTTCTTAACGTGGTTCTCAACTTGACCAATAGGTTCATAATAAATGTCAAGATTATCACATAGTTGATTGTAAAGTTTGCTCATTGCAACAACTGGTGACTTGAGTAATATTTTTGTTCTAGAATTTGGTAGATAAAAAGTCAGTTCATTTCTAGAATTGATTCGTGGAACATGAAAGTTGAAGTGGGAGAGTAGTTCGGGATAGTCAATCAGATCATTCACTAGTTTATAAATGAAAATTACAGAGTAGTAGGTTCTTCGGTTTTGAAGGGATAATAGATTAAATTTATTCAGTACTATTCTGTTGTCGCTGCCTTGTTCAGGGTAAACTCCTTCTAGCTTTTAAGTAATATATTTCATGAAGCCCCTTTGTATAGACTCGATTTTGTTTATGTGGACATTGTATATGGGTGACCATATAAGGAAGGCATATTCCAGCCGAGATTTGACGTATGCATTGAAAAGAGTTAAAAAACTGTCTGCTACGAAAATTCTTACAGTTATGATAAATGAGCCCTAGCATCCGTTTGGCTGAGCATGTTATTGTGTCATAGTGGATGGAGAAACTCAGTTTAGGGTAAAATATGACAGCAAGATCCCTTTGATGAGTGCTTATTTGAAGAGGTTTGTTATTTATGCAGTAATCATGAGAAATAACATTATGTTCAAGGGTGTATTTTGAGTATTTACATTTGTTTGTATTGAGGGGAAGATTATTTTTGGTACACCAATTGTACAAAAAGTCAAGGTTTTTTTGTAAGATTAAGCAGTCCTCCTGTGATGTAATGGGCCGAAAGATTTTCAAATCATCTGCAAAGAGTCAGAAATTGCTAGAGAGATTATTTCCTATGTCGTTAATGAAGAGTGAAAATAAAAGAGGTGCTAAATTGCTTTTTTTAGGGGCACCGCTGTTTGCAATAAATTGGAACGACTTGTGCCCTCTATAATCTACGAATAGGATACGTTCAGTTAAGTATGAGCGGAAAAGGTTCAAGAGTTCGGAGTCGAATCCATATTGGTGAAGTTTATTGATAATAATGTTATGATCCAACTTGTCAAACGCCTTCGAGAAATTTGTGTAGACAGTATCTACTTGTAGGTTATTATTAAGTGCATTACTTACTGATTGTGTGAAGCACATTAAGTTAGTTATTGTTGATCTTTTGCTAAAGAAACCGTGTTGATTGTTTGAAATTAAATTCTTAACATCGGGAAAGATTCTGTTGTACAAGCACATCTCAAAAGCCTTTGCAAAGTTTGATAACACGGTAGATTTGGATATTGTTTATGGCACCAGCTTTGAAAATTGGGCAATTTTTTTACATTTTCCATTTGTTAGAAAAGCACCCTGTACTCAGTGCTATATTGAAGATTGACTGTAATGGTATGGCTAGGAGATGTGTACAATCTTTAACGAACAAGCTAGGTATATTATCATTCCCGCTTGTGAGTTTTGGTTTTAGTTTGTTGAGAGAATTGCAGATTTCAATGAGTGAAAAATGTTTTAAAGAAATGATAGGATTCTTTGAGGTAACATTCGTGTGTTCATATGATTGTAGGGGTGAAGAATATGCACTTTCAAAAAATTGTGCGAATGCATTAACGATTTCGGAGGCATTGTTGGATAAGAATACTTGATTTCCTTTTCATAGGTAGAATTGTACTTTGAAGTTGCAACCCTTGATACACAGTGGAATATTGAGCGCAGTAATATCCACATCACTTAGTCCATTAGGCACCAAGAAAGAGAAAAAAATAGTTTTCTGGTGATGCCCTTAGCTCAAAATTCACAAATTGTACTTGCCCCACTTTTCACAGGTGGCACAGAATTGAATCTTATTCATTAATGATACCTTTTTATATTTGCAGTGTGTGAAAACATGCCTGACAAAGGGCGCACTGAAACCAGGATACTGTTCGTCCGGCACCTCGATTTCTTCTTTCGCGGGAGCGTGCAAAGAAAAGTGCGAAATTGATACAAATTGCAGCGGAGTGGATAAATGCTGCCGTCACAGCTGTGGATTCACATGCCAATCACCGACTGAACTGGAATCGATAGATGGTGAGTTGAAATTCCTTGTGGATAGATGGAAGTCACACCTTTTATTTTACATGCATGTATGTATTAAGTAACCAAGATGAAGAAATGAAACCTCTTATGTTTTTATTCCACTTGTATTTGTAACGACCGTTACTGAAGTTCCGTCCTATGAGGGCATCTTCAACCGAATACAATAAACTCGTATTTGTTTGAAAATGTCCTTATAGGACGAAACTGCAGTAACGATATTTACAAATACAAATGGTAAAAAAACATAGGACGTTTTATTCCTCCTTCATTATCTCCTACCACGTAATAACGGCACAATCATCAATTTAATAGCAACCGAGATGTTTTTTTGTATAACAAAACGATGGCAAATCCTTTAGAAAATGTTGAAAGTTTACTATAATTTATCATATTCATGAAATACTCCATTGTGAGATCTTCACTGAACAGTTTTACAATAAATGCAACACGTGTTCCGCAATACACTAGCTTCAGGTGGGTCTATGCACTTTTATAAAACATCTTTCCTCGAATTTTCATTCGGTACTTTGATGAGCTGTCGCGAATGATAGGAAGCGTTATCAAGAACTATTATACTATTCGCATCCAAATTTGGAACCAACGTGTTTTCAAACCATTCCTCAAAAATATCAGCTTCCATGTTCTTATGATAGTCAAAATTGAAGTCCTCAAGTTTTTTCCACATAATTTAAAAAAATCACTTTCTCCGCAATGCACAATGATTGGTCGCGATCCTTTGTTTGCAGGCATGTTAGGCGTACACATTTTCGAACCATCAGTCCACCCTTTGGTAACTGTGTCGTGAGTGTCATACCAAGTTTCGTCCAAATAGAAAATTTTCCGTTGTTCTTGTCTATATTTAGTTATTTATTTTAAGTATTTGTTACGCAATTCCACTATTCTTCTGCTTTCCATAACTGCTTGACGTTTGTTCATTATTTTAAATCTGAATCCTAGTTTCTTTATCCAATTCTGAAGAGTTTTTCACAGCAGCTCACATTATGGCTGGAAGTATTCGATTTCTTCCTTATGATTTCAGTTGTAGGAATCTCATTGCTTTTATAACAGTCGGATATTGTTTTTTTCAATGATTTTATTAGATGAACATCTAAATGTTTTGGTGATCCCGTATCTCATCGCGTCTTACGTTCATAAGGTTTGTTTTTGACTATTTTACGTTCAGTTGAGAAAGGAATTTCGGTCAAATCTGATGTTGTTTGTAATAGTTTGTTTCCCTCGAAACCGAACTTGAGATATACATGGACATATACTCTCTGTGTTTCAATATTCAAATGCATCCGAATCTTATTCAATGGTATCTCTTTTTCGCATTGTTCATCAGCGCTATTGGAATCACTACACAGGAAAAAGTCTGCGTTGTTATCACACTCGTTATTACTATTATTACTTGTCCAAGGACGCCACATTTTAAACAGATAACAAAAATTTCAAGTTAGTATAACTGCAAATTTATTGACACTCATGGTCACGGACAATGCAGAGAAGGGGATCCGAACTCCTGACGACTTTACAGGCTGTATCCAGCACCATTCTGTCATGTAGACACTCCAAACTCAAAAGTCCACAGCCTCCCTGTTGTCGGGGGAATTACAACTGTGGAACGGACGATTTGGAATGCAAACTCCTATTGAGATGCATCATTTTTCGGGTCTTTACGTCGAGTTGATACAGCTCCTCCCGAGTCCACTTCACTACTCCAAACGAGTAGAGTAAAATTGGAACGGCAAGCATATTTGTTGCAGCAACTTTGTTGTTCTTCCCCAACAGTTTGTGCTGATACTTACCGCGGAGAGAGTTTTTCACTGCTGTTACCTCTTGTGAGTGGCGTTGTTCCACCCCGAGGTAAGTATACGTCTCTCCAGCATCCAGATGGTGTAAGATGCTTCCATCTACGAGCTGCACATTCCCTCCGTAGTCCCCGCATCGTCCTCTTTTGAGATGGACCATTGCACATTTGTCTATCCCGAATGTCATCCCGATAGCATGCGTGTACTCTTCCACCACCCTCAAGGACTGATTGAGATCCTTCTCTCCAGAGGCAAAAAGTTTAAGATCATCCATATAAAACAAATGGGTGATCTTGTGCCTCCGGTTTCCGGGGGTGCCACAGTTATACTGTGGCACCCCCGGAAACCGGAGGCACAAGGTCACCCATTTGTTTTATATGGATGATCCATTATCCGTTTCTAAGCGCAACGGATAATGGCAATAGTGAGATGCAGAAGGGGACTCAGGGAATCAGCCTGAAATACACCCCTTCTGAAAGTGACCCACCCTGTTTGGACTTTTGCTTGACCAGATGTTATGGAAAAGCGAGTTCGCCAAAGTGGTATCAGTTGTTCAATGCATCTCACTATTTTATCGGGTACCGCAAGGCATCTGAGCAAATGCAAGATGAGCTCATGCGAAATTGTATCAAATGCCTTACGGTAATCGATCCAGGCCATAGAGAGGTTACGCTTATATTGTATGGAGTCCTGCATTATTATTATTATTATTCTGTTTCGAATTACGATTCTATCATTAGCTGCCTGGCACGCAACTTATTCCTTTTCCATCATCGCTAATTGACTGAAATTGTAATTACTAGTAGAATTGCACTCGACACATACCAAAATTCCTCGAACATTTCGCACAACTCTTCACGTGGAACTTTTTGCGCGTCCCGTTAAAAATCCCCAAGTCATTTCTCGTTATGCACATTGAGACGTTAATAAATAATTTTTGTGGATTCCTGGTGGTCCTATTAACATTCAACACAGAGCCTGACTGAAAAAGTGGGCCATAATTTCGATATCTAAACCAGTTTCATTAGCTTGTTAAAAATCAATCAGATATTCGGGCACAGTGGCGTTTCCCAATTAAGGACATGGCCACACATGATATACCCCACCGAAATAAGGTCAAATTTGGCCTTTGAGAACCGCGACGGTGAGTGCTTCGGTGGGGCTTGCGAAATGCGGAAATTGAGACATTTGTCGAAGACGCAAATATGAGAGAGAGTCATGAAAACTGTTCTTTGGAGAGAATTCAAAACTCGCAGGACCACTGGTTGAGGAAAAGATCTTGAACTTGACCTATTGCTCAGCTCTAAATACTAGAAAAGCAATGGTAAACATGCTTTTATACGGTTTTTTAGATTATAACCTTCCACAATCTGAAAAAACTAAAGCTAGACCAATAGAGAATTTGTTAAAGTGTAGTAAAGGACAAACGAAAATGTTCAACCCAAAAAGTTACTGTGTAATATAAACTGCTGAAAAAACTGCTGAAAAGTCCAATCAGTCAGTAACTTCAAAAACTACACCTCACGATTTGATATCCACAAACTTTATTCGAAAAAATACATCACATGTTTCGTTGGCACAGTAGCTTTATCGAGTGATTTGAATACTTCAGTTGTTTCTTACACTAATATTCATATACTACAGGTACTAAGAGACAATCAGATACTTTTTTTTCATAGGGATATTAACAAAATTCATAAAAATAATAAATTCACTATTGAAATAGAAGCAACCAACTCAATCAATTTTTTTGATTTTTCAATTCATCACAAACCGTTCTATACGGATATTACTATACATTACGATTTTACCCATCCGTACCAACACAAAGTAGCAGCTTATAATAGCATGATTCACAGATTAGTCAATGTTCCTCTTTCAATAGATGATTTCAATAAAGAACTTGATATCATCAAGCAAATTGCGGTCAACAATGGGTTTAAAGCCGAATTAATAAACGAAATACTTGCCAAGAAAGTCAACGCAAAAGCGATTCGAGACGTTTTTCCTATTGATAAGATAGATAATCAAAATAATAGAGCTTTAACGTATTATTATTATTAATAGGCTTCAGGTGATCACAATTGAATAGGTACCTTAGGTAGAGGTTTAGATAATTTTTGGAGGGAGTCTCAGTTATGGTTACCTGTAGTACATAAATATTGATGTAAGAAACAATTTGAAGTATTCAAATCACTTGACAAAGCTACTGTGCTTGCCAAACATGTTGTGATTATATTTTTCAGAGATCAAATCGCGAGGTGTAGTTTTTGATATTACTAAGGATCTTCATCAAGTAACGGGCCGAATCAATCAGAAAAATAAAAATAAACAGTCAGTAACTTTTTGTATTCATATATTTTGACTAAAAATTAAAAAATCTATTGAAAAAATTAATTATTGTTACTTACCTTTCTCGAATAGTTAACGTTTCGGAAAACAACCCTTTTTCGTTTCCGAAACCTGAAATTCACTATAAACATATCGCCCCAAACTGTGATAGTTCTAATTTCTTTTGACACAAGTCAAAAGGATAAAATACTCTAGCATACTCACCGGTTTCTTACCGACCATTCCAGTCTCGAATGCTCGGTGAAATTGTAGTTTCTACGCATTAACTTCGTTTTGGTAGTGCGTGCTAATTACGACAACAAAGCAACTGATTGTTTGACCGATAAAAATCCGGTGAGTGTGCAAGCAAACGCTACCAATAAAATATCGGCCGATTTTATACTGGCCGGCTAAAATCGGTGTGTGTGCAACTAGCGTAACGCTAGTTACGCCAAAATCGGTTACGCCAAAATCGGCCAAAATTGGTGTGTGTGTAACTAGCGTAACGCTAGTTGCACACACACCGATTTTGGACGGCCAGTATAAAATCGGCCGATATTTTATTGGTAGCGGGTGCTTGCACACTCACCGAATTTTTATCGGTCAAACAACCAGTTGCTTTGTTGTCGTAATTAGCACGCACTACCAAAACGAAGTTAATGCGTAGTAACTACAATTTCACCGAGCATTCGAGACTGGAATGGTCGGTAAAAAACCGGTGAGTATTCAAGAGTGTATTTAATCATGTACGCCACTACTTCCCGGTACTGCCGGCGATACAGTGGCAGTGGACGGCTGCTCACCGGTATTTTACCGGTGACGATCACCGGTCGGCGTGTGTGCCAGGTCCCATTCCCACATGTGGTTCACTATTGGAACTTGGACGACCGGTACAAAGTCGGCCGTCCAAAATCGCTGTATGTGCAACTAGCGTTACTGTTACTATTGAAAACTCTTGAACCGATATGTTAAAATGCGCTAGTGTACCATCGTGCATATACCACATTGCATTTCTTGTAACTAGAAACGTTGCGGGTTGGCTGTCCTTATTTATCTTTCACCGCCTGAACCACTGTGCATGCTGTTTTCGGCGAGTGCATTGGCTTGGGATGTGGGGGTTGACCAAACCGGCCATCGGATGCCTGCTTCCACGTAGCTCCGCTAGATACGGGAATGACAGAATCACTTGTGGTTCTGTTATTCCCTAACTGAATGGTATCCCAACAATGACACAATCCTAAGGTGTATCCGTGAAGGGAGGATGAGTGACATTGAGCCTATCATCTACGGAACCTTCGAGATACCTGGCGCCCTCTCGTCGTAGCATCGCCTTGTCACAGTAATGCGGGCCTCTGCCGTGATTGACCTGCTTTCCCTAGCTACTCGTGGGACTTTCATGGACAGAGTAAACTTAAAAATTCTTTCTGACACTGAGACTATAGAGGAGATAGATGTCGAGCTTACGACTCCAACTGACCTTCCTGTAAATTTAGATCAGGAGCGAGAGCTTCTCAAGTCTCCAACTGAACCTAAAAAAAAGGTTTGGTGGAGCAGCCAGGAAACGACTGAGTCATCTCCTCAAGAGCGCGGTACCTCATGAAACTGCCTTAGGTGGAGGAACAAACCTCCCATGGGCAGGTTAGCAAACGTTTGCGCTCAAGTAATGATTCACCAAAACCAAAGGCGAAAAAGCTCTGCAGGGTTGAATCTAAAGCATCGTTAGGTGTTGCTGACGTGCAAAAACCCTCATATGAGAAGTTTGTCGCGGGTATCATGATGGGAATCTTGCACCTTGACTATTCGACTACCTCATTAACGATGAAACAGCCGAGGATGTACTTTGTACCTGCCCCGCTGGGGACTGAATCAGGTTTTTAGAGTTCGGCAGAGCCGTACTCTTACCATCTGACCTGATAGACCACTCTCCATACAAACGAATCGGCTTCGTTAAAAAGATGGGTTTATTTGTTAGAGTTTGACTAGGTTAGAGCCCACAATGAACCCTTGCGGATTGCGGTGGAGGGTTGAATAGACCCACTCACTTTGGACCATGCCACTGAAGATGACTGCCGCAGTTGCAGTCGAAACGTTTGGAGAATGTAACCAAAGAAAACCACAGCAAAACCCGGAAACCAACCAAAACATTGACACCAGCCTACATTTTTCTACATTTTCTCAATTGGGCTGGTACTCTACTCTAATCAACAATGCAATTCATACAAATTATCGACCTCAATTGATAGAGATTACTAATTAGTAAACAGGTAGTTCTAAGAACAGGTATTCAGCAAGTACACACCAGGAGAATTATTGTTATTAATTTTGGAAATTTTTCTGGATTTGTTGTTGTTCGTCAGAAAGAAAATTCGATTGATTACGTTCAATAATTTCAGTAGATTTAATTGCTGACCTTCATTGTCTATATGTAGTATATCTTAGTTCATGCTGAAGTTGTCGTAGAATTTGTTTCCTTATTTCCAAAACCTTTTTGTGTTCGGAGATTCTGGTTTCGAAATTTCTAGATGTTCTTTCAGTATGAACTTTTGTGCACATTTCAACTTTCAGATACCTGATTTGTAATATATGTCGATATTAGATTTGTTTTTACACGACCGACGCTTTTTTTACAATAATACACGTATTTTTCGTTCGTTATTGTTTTGAGCTCATTTAGAAAAAATATTTTTTACTTTTCAGTTCAATTTTCTTTGAAAGCGAGTTTTTTAGTTTTTCAAACTATATTTATTTATATATCTACCAACCTTCTATTATGCCATGTTGATGTTATGTTGAGCTGGTAATTTACTTAACTTTCTTCATGACTTTCCTGTGTATCAATTTTTTTTATTCTGCAACTGATAGTTCGAGACATTACTAATCACTAATATTATCTTGGAAATATTTCTCTGAACACTCTCAACAAACTCTTGTTGCTCTCGAATCAAATATATTTTGAATAAGTATATTTCCCGAATCCAGAGATAAGCGAATACGAGTATATGTATGCGTACAGTACGTGTGGTCTGTCTTTCCAAAGTCTTTGATTTATTAGTTGGGATCAAATATTTAATCACTTTGTACCACTTGTTATCATACATATTGAATCACTGTGCTACTAACAATGTATTTAATATTCAATTATTATAGATAGCATTTTGATGGGAAAATACAGAGAGTATAGAGAATTCAAACTCGGCAAAAATGTTCACCAGTTTTTTCACACAGAAATCTCTGATTTGCATTATCGAATTGAAATTTTCATGGGAGAAAAATTTATCAACCATAATGCGCGGTTGATTCATTCCATCTATTTGTATTTCTTAGTCAAAATACATTCGATATTTTACATTTTTAGATTTTTATCGAAAGTGCAAAATGATTGAACTCGGGTTTATGAATGAGTCTTGTAATGAACCATGTCACCGAACAAGCTATAGATTTCTATGGCTAATGTGATTATCTTGTTTTTTTTCTATAGCACTTTATGTAATGTATATCAGTGTATGCTATAATAAACATGTTATTATAAAAACATATTATTATAAATAACCATGAACGGATATAGCTCTCAACAATACGTGCAAATACTAAAATTGTTTTATCGTGTTGGGAATCACACGTTAAAAGGTAAGACCTCGTTAATCCTTAGCTCGCACAAGTTTCGACTTCTGAGGGTTGTCGTTCGTAGGAGTGCGACAGCTGGTTAACGGAAACGTACCGCGCACTTGGCCCATTTTATGGTCGCCATAGTCGTCCTACCGAGAGGACTATCTACTAGTTGAAGAAGAAGAATATATTTATTGAAAAAGGTAATCCTAATACACACTTATTATATAAAACATATTACTAACATATAAATTGAAAATAAAAATTTTTAGTTTGAAAAATAACGACATATGCTATTAAAAATACATTGCAATATAGGTGCAGCTCCAATACAATGTTAAAAAGCAGAAAACAACATACAAATACTATATTTATTAATATTATCTTACCAAGCATTATTCTATCTAGCATTGTGGATGGATTTCAATAACTGTTTTTCAAAAATACTTAATGATGGACTAGATTTAATTCTATTTGGTAATTTATTGTATGCATCAAACCCTTTGTAAAATAAAGAATTCATGGCACTTCTCCTATTTGTTCTGCATAAATGCAAATAAATTAGTATGGTTTCTTGTGGCATATTTGTGCACTTCTGAATTTAAGCTAACAAATTCAGAAAAATATGAAGGTGATAAGTTATTCAGAATTTTATATATAAATGTCATAGTTAAATAATACAACCGTAAAGGAACCGGTAGCCACCGCCAAGTTTGTAACATAATTCCGATTTCAGTGAATCTATTCACTTTTAGAACAATTCGCATATACCGCGATTTTGAAGTTTTTATAAGTGAGATCTTTGATTTAGATTGAACAAGAAAATAATAGAAGCACAGTAATCAAAATGTGGTTGGATAATCGCATTGTACACAGTAATTTTAGACTGAGTGGATAAATTGCCAGAAATTCTTACAAAGAAATATAGTTTTTTAGATATTTTTTACATATATAATCGAGATGATTGCCAAAAAGTAATAAATCATCTAACTGGAATCCAAGATATTTGATACATGATACAATTTCAATGTTTTCATTATCGATTTGTAGATTTATTTCATTTAAATCAAGGCTGTTCCATTTATATTTTGTTGTAAGGATCATTCCTTTAGTTTTCATTTTATTCAGTTGCCAAGAATCTACCAGATTTCAAATCACTTTCAATGAAAAACGATGACGTAGAATTTTCCCTTTCATCAATAGACAAATTGAAATACCTCATGTAAAATGGGATGTAAATATTGATTACTTAGTCAAAAAAACTGCGATTTGTTACATATAGATCAAAATACATGAGATCATACCTACAAACAGCCCAGATGCGAATGCTATACTAAACATTGTTTGAAACCCACCTCACATATACGGAATAATTGCCAAAGGAGCAGCAAACACAACTTTTCTGAAACACTTAGAACAAGCACAAAAATCAGTATTGAAAATAATCCATCTCAAAAAGAACATTATATAAAGAAACATCAATTGTAGACATCAGACAACTGTACTTTCTCAAAACAATAGACATGAATTAAGGAAAATAGACCACCAATATGAAACTCGATACAAAAAACATCTTGCAAAGATCCAATCTTGTCCCACATTATAAAAAAAATATCAGGAGTAACACTTCATTTAAAAATAAGCTGAAAATCAGTGTCTTGAGTTTGCCAAGGCTTCAGATACACCAGTACATTCGTATGAAAAATGTTTACTATCACAGTGACATGCAGAGAAACTGATTCACATTTTCATACACAAAGTTTGAAGATATAATTGAATTAATAAGTCAAATACTTCTTCTAAAACGTCTTACTTTTTTTTAGTTATCAAAGTATTCTTACCGCTCCCCCTTTTATGTATTCCATTATCAAATTGAAAAAAAAAGAGATTTGTGACGTTATCATGAAATATGATCGGTTTGTTCACGTTGATACTCAACTGTTTTTGAGAAACTTAAGGTATAAAAACAAAGTTAAATTGATGGAAAAAAGTCAATTTCTATAGTTACCTACCTTTAGATTGGTGACTTTTCCATCATCCATCAAAGATAATTTTTCAAAGTTGATACAAGTCTAATATAACAACCAATTTCAACTTAGGCAGTTTTTGCGGTAAACTCACTTTTTTCTAAGAATTTATCAAGGATCAATACATCTATCCTCTAGATAAATTGATGACTGAAATAAATAGAAGTATCGACTATTGGCACTATCAGTTTCCTCTTTATAACATTTCAGCAGATTTTTTACTGATCAACTTTATTTATCTTGCAAATTGTAAAAGTTTATGTATCCAAAAAACAGTAAGAAGGAAGCATGTTTTCAATGATCACAAATGAACGTTTTTTGGTGAAAGCATGAGAAATTCAGCTCCATTGTCCCTAATCCTGCTAATTTTATGAATTTTCATCAAAATATTTTTCCTCTACCTCCACATAATAACCCTGTATACTGGCGGAAAATGAACAAACCTGATTGAGCTCGTGAAATTTGAAGACGACATCATCTCGTTTACCATAAAAAACTGTAGAAACAGTCAATATTTAATCACCGAAGGATTTCATTACCGCAGTCATAATCGTATCATAATCACTTTAAACGACCAGTTGGGGAATATTGGAAGATCAATAATTACCAATAAAATAGGATCTATGGTGCAATTGATTGAAAACGATGACTACAGAGTGGTGAACAGAAGGATATCGCAGACGATATCATGAGGAACATTGTGATGGGTAACTTTTTAAAATTTTTGAATATATCACACATATTTTTGGACTCAAACTTCAGTGTCACTTGACCCAAAAGTAATGCCAAACTTTTCAATTTCTTTCGCCCCACCAAACAAATGTGAGAAACAAAATTTGTCATGATCACCGATGAAAAGTATATGATATTCAAAGAAATGAAAGAAGAAACAAATTATCGAGAGATTGAAGGATGCTTGAAATCAAATATGAAATACTCAATGAAATTATAATGGTTGACTGGTTGCTCAATATTTCATGAAAATTCATATCAAAAGTTACTGATAACATTTTTATTCACGTTTTATCAGTAAGATTCGAAAATATAATCATCTTTACAGTCTCATGATGCTGAAAATCAACATAATACCATAAGAAACCACCATAGATAACATCCAAATGGAATTGGAAAAATAATTCCCTTACACAAAAAAATAACCAACTTATAATCGATAATTATAGACCAGTAACCATTTCCAGTGTGTTGGCTAAGGTAATTGAAAAAAGTATCTGTAACAAATTATTTCCTTTTTTGGTGAAACACAATATAATCAGTAGCTACCAACATGGATACTGCCCTGGTAAATCGACGGAAGGAGCGGCTGCAACTTTCCTGGAGTATATTTATAATGGTATATTGACAATGGTAAATTTGTAGCTGCGCTTTTCTTTGACTTATCCAAGGCATTCGACTCCATAGATTTTGATAAAATCACAAACAAATTATATGCATTAGGTATTAGAGGGACATTTCTTGCATGGGTAATATCATATATGAAGTCCAGGAAATTATATGTAACATGGGATGATACGAACTCTGTTACATTCAACTAGACATTGGAGTTCCACAGGGCTCAGTTTTGTGACCTCTTATTTTTCTGATTTATATCAATGATTTACCTCAACATCTAGGTACAAAATCAATATCACTTTTGGCCGATGTTACTGCAGTCTCAGAAAGAGCCGATAGCCTTGCGGAACTACAGTCGAAACTGAACACAATAAGTCGCAAATTAACGAAATGGTGTCACACGAATAAACGTATAGTTAATGCCGACAAAACGATGTTCAATTCTCCAACCGAAGACTCTTAGAGCCTATACAGGTTGATATAAATAATGTCACTACCTATCCGTCGGAAACCACAAAATTTTCAGGACTTCATAGAGATTCTGGGTTGAGTTGGCAGGTTCACATAAATTAAGTTTGCAAGAGAATCAACACCAGTTTTTACGCATTGGTACAACTTGAAAAGGTTATGAATGAAGAGCATTTGTTGAACATTTTCTATGCGATGGTTTATTCAGTACTATCTTACAATGTGCTTTAGTGGGGAGAGGGGATTAACATCAGTCGGGCATTCATCTCTCAAGAAAGAATAATACGTATGTTGTATGGTATTCGACACACAGATTCCTGTTGACTCATTTTTAGGGAAAGAAAAATTTTAACGCTACCATCTATATACATTTATAATTGTCTGCTTTTTGTAAAAAAGAGGGGGTCTGAGTTTGAAACTAATTCAAAGTGTCACAATTACCCAACAAAAAATGTAAATCTAATTAAACTGCAGCAATATCGTAAAGAGATTGTTTCAAAAATCACCCTCTCTAGCAGGCTACAAGTTATTCAATTGTCTGCCTTCAAATAAAAAGGGTATCCCATTAATAAATCTAAAGAAATGAACTTCAATCGTTCAATAAGAAAGTTTTTCTCCCTCATTCAGATAAATCGGGCAAATTTCGGATATGCAGTTGGTTAGTACCTCGTCCACCAGATGGAGTGACACTTTGTTGTTCGCTCCAACTTAGGAAGAGGAATGAAATACTCTGAAAGAATTCCGATTTTCAATTATGGAATATCATTGACTTTAGGTCGATGATGGCCACTATCTTACACTGATGCCAGTGTGCCCGTTCCAGAATTTAAGGTCGACTCTTTCATTTGTATTTCCAATTGCATGTGCAGGAAATTTTCTGTGAAGATTCCTGCACTGACGCCTGTGCGATATAATCCAATGCCCTTCGTGGTATTAGCCAGGGGAGTAGTTGTTTTCTGATAGAATTGAACGTTTAAAGTTCATTTCTTTAGATTTGTTTACTGCCAGTATTCAAGCATAGCCCACTGAGAAAGTATCCTAATAATGTCTTCTTTCAAACGGAAAGTTAAAGAATACCTTTTAGAGGGATGGTTTCATTCTATCAATGAGTATTTTCAGTATACTTCTATATAATTGTGATCAATGTACTGTAATCTCTATGTTATTATACATCTAAATGTTTTTTTTACTTACTTACCTACTTCCTATATCATTGTTGAATGATCATTTCAACAATGACATTATTATTATTAATGTTATTATTATTAAAATCTCAAATACTCCCACAAATCCGTTGTTTACATTTCAAACATAATAATAATATTCGTCGTGGAGGTTTCAACACCCGGCAAGACGACCATGTTCCGAAAATAGGAGGAAAGACGGATGGAATATCGACATTTTCTCTTCAAACTCTATTCTAGAATGTCTTTCACAACGTTAATCAATGTAAACCTCAAAAACACAACTCGTATTCTGTTTTAAAAAATATCTGTTTCAAATCTGTTTTTCTGTTAACCAACTGTCGTCCCCCTACGAACGACAACTCTCAAGTCGAAACTTGTGCAATCTAAGGATTAATGAGGTCTCACCTTTTAACGTGTGATCCCTAACACGAATTGAACGATAGGAGGGGACAATTGATCGTCCAGCTTTGCGGTTCGAACCACCAGTTGAAAGTTGACTATGTAAATGACTATAAAATCTAGACATTTGTGATTAGAGTATACAAATAGATTGTGAAAAATTATGAGCACAATCAACTCTGCGCAATAATTACCTAAAAATCATGAATGTGAATATGTTTAATTACACTTTGTAAGTTTTGTAGAAACTCTCATGTAACTTCAGTTTTGACTGATCTCAGGACATCAGATCAAAAAAAATTATATGATCATATCAAATTCATCATAAATGGAAAATGTTAACAGCAAAAAAATTTACAAGAAATGCAAATTTCAAGTTCAAATCATTCATCGATAGTGAGGACGAGCGATTGCATGAAAGAATGCAGCTGATTCAGGTTAATGATGAATGAAACCAGCTAAATAATTGAATTTCATTCGTTGAATGCAAATTCGATTCTAATCATATAAACATTAGTCCAAGAAAATGGGTCTGAACTCCAGTAACGACCAAGGCATTGAGCAGATTTTATTCCCAATCAAGAGGCGACTGTTATATAAACCTGGTCTGAAGGGTTCGTTTCAACCAATATGTAACTCATTTGAATGGAATTCCATTATTAATTTGGCGCTATTATTGGCTTACCTCATATAAGACAACACTGTCCTATGGTAGTTCAATTTCTCTTGAAGATAATGATTGAAAACCACACGTTCTTCACCAACTTTTCGTAATTTTTTTTTGTAATCTCTTATCTCTGAGCCATTTTAACTTTTCTATAGTGAGTGAAGGAAAAAATAAAAAAAGTGAATTGAGAAATCTTCAATTAAAAAAAATTGTTTAATGCCTATATATATATATATATATATATATATATACACCTATACACATACATATATACATACATACATACACATATACATGAATACAATACTAATTTATCAACTAGAAACACCTGAAGCGAGTAAACAAAAAACAAAATAGAGGAAACATTTAGGAGAGTTAAGCAAAAAATTCGGTGAAGAACCTGTGTGTAGCAAGCTAGGAGAGTAATTGAAAAAAAACCATAAGTCAGATGTAGAGCTAACAAGTAAAAACATAGTTCAGGTGTATTACAAAAAAACATAATCCATCAGTAATACAGTAGTAGTAATGAGCTCACATGGTAGAGTAACTTTCAATTTGGGCTCATGCATTTTTACTAGAGTGTAAAAGTTTCTTAACATGGTTCTTACTTGACCAATAGGTTCATAATAAATGTCGAGGTTTTTACAGAGTTGATTGTAAAGTTTGCTCATTGCAACAACTGGTGACTTGAGTGATATACTCTAGAATTTGGTAGATAAAAAGTGAGTTAATTCATAGAATTAATTCGTGGAACATGAAAGTTAAAGTGGGAGAGTAGTTTGGGACAGTCAATCAGATTATTCGCTAGTTTATAAATGAAAATTACAGAGTAGTAGGTTCTTCGGTTTTGGAGGGATAATAGATTAAATTTATTCAGTAGTATTCTGATGTCGATGCCTTGTTCAGGGTAAACTCCTTCTAGCTTGTAAGTAACGTATTTCATGAAGCCTCTTTGTATAGACTCTATTTTGTTTATGTGGACATTGTATACGGGCGACCTTATAAGGGAGGCATATTCCAGCCGAGATTTGACGTATGCATTGAAAAGAGTTAAAAACTGTCTCTGCTACGAAAATTCTTACAGTTACGATAGATGAGCCCTAGCATCCGTTTGGCTGAGCATGTTATTGTGTCATAGTGAATGGAGAAACTCAGTTTAGGGTCAAATGTGACACCAAGATCCTTTTGAAGAATGCTTATTTGAAGAGGTGTGTTATTTATGCAGAAATCATGAGAAATAACATTATGTTTAAAAGTGTATTTTGAGTATATTATATGAATGAATATTATTTTCGGTACACCAAAGGTACAAAAAGTCAAGGTGTTTTTGTAAGATTAAGCAGTCCTGTGATGTAATGGGCCAAAATATTTTCAAATCATCTGCAAAGAGTAAGAAATTGCTAGAGAGATTATTTCCTATGTCGTTAATGAAGAGTGAAAATGAAAGAGGTGCTGAATTGCTTCCTTGAGGGGCACCACTGTTTGCAATAAATTGGAACGACTTGTGACCCCTATAATCTACTAATAGGATACGTTCAGTTAAGTATGAGCGGAAAAGGTTTAACAGTTGAGAGTTGAATCTATATTGGTGAAGTTTTTTAATGAAAATGTTATGATCCAACTTGTCAAACGCCTTCGAGAAATCTGTGTAGACAGTATCTACTTGTAGGTTATTATTAAGTACATTACTTACTGATTGTGTGAAGCACATTGAGATGAAGATACGAATAAAAAATTCACAATAACAAATAATTTTGTGTGACGTCATGTAACGATGACTAAGAAAATCTCTCAGGACTATAGGAAGAACTTAATCACAAGAGATAGAGAATTAGAGGAAGAGATAGAAGAGGAAAGTAAAAAGAATAATAGTACGAACACAAATAAATATATATATATATATATATATATATATATATATATATATATATAAATATATATATATATATATATATATATATATATATATATATATATATATATATATATATATATATAAATATATATATATATATATATATATATATATATATATATTTAATTTTCATAAATTGAAGAAGTTTATTCAGTTGAGAGACAAACTATGGAAATATACTCAAGAACAATAGAAAAAGTACAAGAAATAATATACATAAATTATAGAGCGAAAGATCTCAAATCATCTATATTCAAAAAATATAAGGCAGGAAGACATTTCGAGTCTTTTATTTTTCAAATTCAGATTTTTGTATGGAGAAAAAAAATAAAAAATCACAAATAAATAGCAATATCACCAAAAACATCGATACTATGCTATAATGTACTAGTGTATCTGGACCTGGATTTGCAGATGAAAAGATCGATGGTAATCATACAGAAAAATTAACATAGAAATTAATGAAGATCACAGCAAAGAGGTGATTCTGTAATGATTTATTTATTTATTATCTGTAATGGTATATATATTATTTTATTTATGTTTATTCGTATATGTAAATTTTTAAACTTATAATGATTGTTCACTGTATATCATAATTTTAATATTTTTTTAAAAAAACTTTAACATTGTTGACTTCATAAAGTTTCACTGCTTTGTCAATAAAGATTTCTTGGACAATAGAGCATGATTGATTGATTGATTGACTTGTGTCTGACTCTCAATACAGTTCATGTAACCAATATTGGAAATTTTCTAAATACATTATTACCTAAAGTGTTGTATTGTGCTAAGTAAATACAAACTGTTGCTGTTATCTTTTTATGTCCTATTTTGTTACATATACTTACATATATTGAGTATCTACTTGAAATTGTATATTGTTGTATAGTTTATAGTTTTATATGACTAAGTAGCGATAGTTAATATGTGTAATTTTGTTTGTTTGTTTTTTTTCATTTAATTATTTCAACCAAGCTTTGTCAATAAGATATGAATCTTCAGACAATAAAGCATATTTTAATGATTTGATTTGATTATATATGGAAAATATATAAAAGAAGAGAAAAAAAATAAAGTGGACGACAGAAACCCCGAGGTAGTAGAAACATAATTATTTCGATACTGTAATAATGAAAAATAGACAGAGGATTTATATATAACAATCTATGATGAACATTGATGAACGAATAGGTAATCCTGAAAGTATACAATTCAATAGTCATCCTAACAATATCATATTCAATCGAACATGGATCTGTTTAAAAAAATTCTGTTTAAAATCTGTTTTTCCGTTACCAGCTGTCGCAAGCCTACGAACGACAACCCTCTGAAGTCGAAACTTGTGCGAGCTAAGGAATAACGAGGTCTCACCTTTCAACGTGTGATTCTTAACACGGGTGAAACATGAGTAATGAAAAAATTTCAAGTATCCAGTGGTTCAACCAAAAATTCCCAGAATCGATGAAAATTAGAAAAATCTATTTATTTTTTCGAAAAAATATTGAATTATATTCAAAAATACTAAATTATTTCTTCATTATTCTTATATGAATTCGCTCTCGTGCACTCTTGTTTCGAGTACGTTTTTTTTTTCATTTTCGCACTATTATCAACGACAATCCCATTTTTTAAAAACATTCTCCAAAAGTTTCCTATCTTACTGCAATAAATAATCCCCATTGCTGTAGCCATATCCAACGCAGTGCATCCAAGAGTGTAAACGCTTTTTAAGAATTACAATAATGACTGCAAATTATTACTTTCTATGCTATAATCTGCATGCACATTGATATATTTCTGCCTTTTTTTGCTAAACTTGACTTCTTGGAATTCCATCCGAACTCCACCGATCTGATTTCAGCAGAGGTCAATATATCGGGTAATAGACATGCAATGAAATATGATTACAATAATAATAATGATCATGTTCACGAGGAGTATTTATTTATTTACCACAAAGAAAGTGAACACCAGTTATAGCTCATTTTGACGAAACTACGTGAACAGAATATTAAAGCAATAGTCTCAACTGAGACAACAAGCTATAGATGAGTATATACACACATCGGAAAAGTCTAGGGATATTTTTAAAAATGGCAATCATTTTTTTTTGATCGCTTTAGGGAAAAAAATTGATAGGTGATTATTAAACGAATGTAACTTACAACAAAATTATTAAGTGGTCAAAAATACTGAGTGCGCATATAAGCAAAACTAAAAAAAATATGGCTCTTCTTTAGCACCTCGAAAAAAAATCATAATACAAAAAAAATTGGAATCAGTACATAGTATGGCCTCCACGCTGGTTTATTACGGCCCTACATCTATCGTGCATCGACAAAATGAGATTGTCAATTGTTGAGGTACATTTGCCCATTCAGCGATTAAAAGCTTCCTCAATTGAAACGTTGTGTGAATGTTCCCCATATGCAGAGTAATTCTTCGTTGAAGCATGTCCCACACATGCTCTATGGGATTCAGGTCCGGTGATTGTGCTGGCCATGGCAATACATCAACTCCTTCGTTGGTGAGCCAGTCAGTCACTAGACGCGCGACATGTGGACGAGCATTATCGTGCATTAGGTGGAAGTTTTCACCAACAGCACCAGCAAACGGACGGACAATAGGTAGAAGAATGGTGTCGAGGTACTGTCGAGTTGTGAGGGAGCGATTTGGAAAAACGAGATCGGTTCTGCCGCCGATCATGATTCCACCTCATAGCATTACTGTACCACCTCTGTATGTGTGGACTTCCTGGACGTGTCTCAAACGTTCATTATTTCCAGGTCGTCTCCACAGTCTTGCTCGACGAGAATCTAGATGAAATCCAAATCTGGATTCGTCTGTAAACAAAACTGTGGCCCAATCATTTGCATCCCAGTTTTGATGTTTTTGACACCACTCTAATCTTCTACCGCGATTGCCTCTCGACAAAGGTGGACATCTAAGTGGCCTTCTGTTGTGGAGATCTGCTTCATGCAGTCGATTTCTGACAGTATCACGCCAGCCGCCATCTTTAGAGTTTTATCAGTCAATGTTTACTTCAAAATGAAGTATCCATGCATTAATGTCAGTATCCCAAATTTAAATTTTTTGAGTTAACCCGTTCAAAAAATAAAAGGGGGGACATTAAAGAAATGCACTGTATAGTTTGGAGGCAATTGAAATTCATTGATGAAATTGCAAAACGAAGTTTTCATTTTCATTGAAAGCGATGGATAAAATATCTGTAATTATCTGTCTGTTGATATGTTATTGTTATTATACAGTGTCACCATTAAAGTGCGCACCATATGGGAAACTTTTTTTCGAAAAGTTTCAATAAAGTTTAACTTCGGCACTTGTTTGTGATTTAAATTTAACTTAAAATGATGCGGCCAATTGCGACCCATTGACGTTCAGTGTTTGTCAAATTCAACTTTTTTTTAAAAAAAATTGAAAAGGTGCATTTCTAGATATAATTTAACAAAAAATTACTTGAAAAAGTTGTGTCTATGGCAATTTTATATCCATATGCCAAATTTTATGCAACTAGGATAAAGTTAACGTTTTGCTTATTTTTGACAGATATCCCCTGTATTTTAAAAAACAAGTTCGGTTAATTATCATCAATTCATGTATACATAACAAACTCATCATGGAGTTCAACTTTTCTGATACATTTTTACTCATACGGACATTTTTAGAGAGAAATTAAAAATTTGCTATAAAAATTTTAACATGACTACGGTGTAAAGTTTCAATCACTTGGCTATTTTCTTAAACAACAAACCTTTGATTTCGAAAAAGCAGAGGCAACTAAAAAAAATGCAAATAATTTCGATAGAACTATTATCATTATTATAAACAACAAAAATATTATAAAAAATACAAATGGGTACAAAAAATTACTTATTGATCTAAATGAGGTTGTCAAACACTTATAGGCTACATTTCAGTATATCGTCCTCCACGTTCAATACAAATTATGGTCCTTCTACTGACATCTGTAACTGCATTTTTAATAAATCGGGAATTCATATTTGCACAGCACTCACGAATGGTATTTTACAGATGTTGTATGTCACTGAATGGTCTACTTCGATACACTTTTTGTTTCAGGTAACCCCACAAGAAAAAGTCTAAAGGCGTCAAGTCGGATGATCTAGGTGGCCACTAATGTTCCCAATTACGTCCAATAACTTTGCCTCTGAACATTTGTTGGAGGGACTGTTTTACAGCAACCGTGTGATGTATTGGTGGGCCATCAAGCTGATACAATAGGTCGTATTTGATATTTGAAGGCATATTATCTAAAACTTCACTAAACTCATTATTCAAAAGGTTGAGATAACCGACGAATGATAAATTTTCCCTAAAGAAAAATGACCCAATTATTTGGTCGTTAAGTATCCCTCACCATACATTAGTTTCAAAGGAATACTGATCACCACATTCAACTGTGAAATTGGGATTTTCTTGGGCCCACTATCGGCAATTTTGAGAACTTACCGTTCCATTTGAAGAGAACGTTGCCTCATCTGTCCATAAAATTTTATACGGAAACTTTACATTTTCTTCTCTCACTCCTTGAAACCAGAATAAAAACCCCAAACGGACATCAAAATCTCATTCTTTTAATGTGTTAATAAGTTTTGGCTTGTAAGGCCAAAATTTATTCTTTAATAAAATTTTTCTAACACTTTCTCTCTTGTAATCGGTATTTTTTATAATATCGGTTATGCTCGTTTGCCCGTGTTCAATAACTTTTAAACAAATTTTAAGTTGGGCCTCCTCATCATATTTACTTGGAGTGTGCTTTTTCCTAAATAGATTTGCTACGGATTCTGTTTCTCTGAATTTCGACATTATCCTTGACACAGTAGTATGTTGAAAATTTTTTCCTGGATGCCGTCCATTAAAAATGTTAGCTACTTGCCGGTATGGTGTATTCTCACCACATATTAAAACTATTTTTATTCTATCCTGAAGAGACAACATTATTACATTATTGTTGAAAAATTGACAAGTAAATCAACAACTTGACACTACCATACCATGCATTTTGTTTGTCAAGATCTACTTAAAAATTATTCAACGTGATTGAGAATCCTTACCGCCCTAGTTAGTGTTTATAAATAATCTGTAAATACTGAATATTGAAACTTTAATGTGATTTCAACTCTAGTAATTTTATTAATACTTATTGCAGTTTTTAAGTTGTGTCTGCCTTTTCAAAATTGAAGGTACTGACGTTTGTTTGAGAAAATAGCCAAGTGATTGAAACTTGGCACTAGTCGTGTTGAAATTTTTATAGCAAAATTTTAATTTCTCTCTAAAAATGTCCGTATGAGTAAAAGTGCCGAAGTTAAAGTTCATTGAAACTTTTAGAAAAAAAAGTTTCCCATATGGTGCGCACTTTAATGGTGACACTGTATATATATTTATTTTCATTAAAGAAAGGAACTATAGAGAGTGATTCTCTCGCGAAATACTCTAAGTATGCTAATGACTCCATAGAATTGGGTCACTTCCAAAACGACTCATTGTCTCGTCATGAAGACCTTTGTGTACTTCGATTTTAACAACAGTCACACCCTGTCTTGTGATTCAGCTCCACATAATGATTACCTCCAAGTAAGGCGAAAGTGAAAAGAGATTGCTGCGTAAAATGAACTCATAATGGAAGCCTCTGTGAAGGGTATCCTTGCATAAAATGATATAAAATGTACTTAAAACTATAAACTTGAGATGCCTCCATCGACCGCCGTGTACTGGCCTTTGTGTTTATCTGTAACAGAACCACTCCATAAATTCTAAGATTCCCAGTTATATCTTAATAACACGGTAATAAAACTGCAGAAATTATTATGTGAATATTGGCTTCGGTTGCTGTTTGGGATATTCGTGAAGCGATACGAGAAATATTTACCGCGGGTGTCTCAATCAAATCCACGAAGAATCGCAGTTGCAGTTATAGTCCAAGAAAACTAAAGAAAATACTAGTTCAACCTGGAGAAAGTTGTAGATTTTGGGGAAGAAATGTTTTGGCTTTCTACTTCTCCAGAGAAGTAACATTCAGACACAAACTGGAAGAAAAGCCCTCTTCAAACAGCTAGATTCACATAAACATCGGATTACACGAAAGGAAAAACCGGTGTGAACTTAGCAGCTAAAAGGTGGTGGCCAAAACCCTGAAAACACCCAAGCGCACGTACGCCGAAAAATAAGAAGGAATACACATTAAAAAGGTTAAAAATGAATAGTAGCTATATTATTGTCGCCAAAGGAACACCATAGGCAACTCTTCCAAATACGTCTACTAAAAAAGCAGAATAAAAAAAATTATAAATAGGGAATGAGTACATTGGTGAGAAATTATCTATCACTGAAAAGTTGTAGGTACTTATCCCCTAGTTATATTTTTTTTTAGAAACTGTTTTTTATAATTATAATAATAATGAATGGGCTTTATTCATTCATTCATCATATTGTCTAAATTAGCATATTGCGATATAATCTACGGGCCTGCTTTGATACAAACGGATGTATTTCTTAAAGTGTGAGAAAATTCGACCATATATCCCCCAAGTTCGAGGAGTCAGGTTGGTTACCGATTGCTAAAACCTGGCAGTTCCACCTACTCGTCAATACACATAAATTCCTCATTTACAAAAAGCCAAATTATATTTATGAACGATATAAAACTTTCAAATAACAGAATAATTCGAGGACACGAAACCGTTACACTTTTATTATTCCAAAACACTCGACAGCCTGCTTTTCTCGTAGTTTTATTTACAACTCTATCAAACAATATAATGCTCTATCCAGTGAATTTAGACACTACTCCATATATTATTTCAAGAAAAAGTTGAAAACATATCTTCTTCTGGATAGATAATATATTCATGTTATTTATGCCTTGCTCATATGGTTTTCCCTTTGTCTCACCTTTGCGTATGTTTTGCTATATTTTACCTTATTTAAGCTAAATAGATTTTTAATATTTACTTTGGAATTTATAACTTTTGTTTTTTCTTAGTATCACAAAAATTCATGAACTACTCACTTACCAATGTATACTAGGTAATTATTTTTATATTTTTATATGAAACATGCTATCCCCCATGTTAAGTTGTAAAACTCGGCTGAACTTCGCCCTTTCATTAATTTTTGTATTTACTTCTTCTTTATAAGCAATGTATGTCAATGAATAAAGGCCATTTATTATTATTATTATTTTTTTTTTCACCGTAGTGTGCGCTGGTCAGGCCGTATCCCCCGAAGCTCCGATACATGGCGCGCCAGCATTATCAACCAATAACCACTCCCCACACCGTGGGGTAAGTGATCATTGGGTTCGAGAATCATGTGCCCTGAGCAATCGCAGTGAGTAGAAAATGACAGCCTTCTGCATCTGTGCGGCTAAGATTTCTGCCTCAGTGCGGCAAGCCGGTATGATTCTAAGATTCGAGAGTAGAGAGGACATCATTCCACCAAGGACTCCAATAATCAGAACAACCATCTTGACAGAGTGATCTGGATAGAGTCTGCCGAGTTCGAAAAGAAAATCTCGATATTTTATCCGTTTTTCCTCCTCTTTTCTGACGATATTCGTCTCGCCAGGAGCTGAAAACTCCACGACGAATATCGTTTTGCTCTGATGGTCGAGAAGGACCACATCAGGCTTATTAGCTTGTATGAGCCTGAGGGTGAGGAACGAATAGTTTCAATAAATTCGGCACTTCTCGTTCCCCACAACGGATTCAATATCCCCCGGAGCGTAGGGCAACACCGGTGTCTCGTCAATACCGTAAGAGTGCCGTAGATGGTAATATAGCACTCTTAGGGCCGTGTTATGTCGATGGATATAGGCCGAGACCGCATATGCTGGACATGCTGATAGCAAGTGCATTAGAGTCTCGGGGGCCTCGCGGCAGGCCCTGCACCTTGTGTCAGGAACCTCTATACTCATCACGCGACTGCGGTAGACTAAGTTGTTGAAGACACCATCCTGGCAAGCCATGATGAACCCCTCAGTTTCCGACTTCAGCCCACTCGACCTGAGAAAAGCGAAGGTCAGGCGCTTTGATAAGCCAACGTCTCCAATGTTATTGAAGAAGACCCCATGCATTGGCTTATCCTTGTATTTCCGCAGAAGTAAGGTGATCTCTGCGGCTTTTATCTGAGCTTTTTGCTGAACGGGTTCCAACTCGGTGACAGAGTTGTGATCACCTCGTTCAGTGTCGAAAACTATACCGAGTTCATCAGCTGCTCGGGCAGCTGCCCTAAAGAGAAATGCTCCATTTCCTGCTCTCTCATTGTCACGGACCATGCAGAGAAGGGTATCCGAACTCCTGACGACTTTACAGGCTGTATCGAGCACCATTCTGTCATGTAGACACTCCAAACTCAAAAGTCCACAGCCTCCCTGTTGTCAGGGGAAGTACAACCGTGGAACGGACGATTTGGGATGCAAACTCCTATAGAGATGCATCATTTTTCGGGTTTTTACGTCGAGTTGATACAGCTCCTCCCGAGTCCACTTCACTACTCCAAACGAGTAGAGTAAGATTAGAACGGCAAGCATATTTGTTGCAGCAACTTTGTCTGGTCAGCTCCGATGACCAGATCTGTCGAAGTTTGTGCTGATACTTGCCGCGGAGAGAGTTTTTCACTGCTGTTAGCTCTTGTGAGTGGCGTTGTTTCACCCCGAGGTAAGTATACGTCTCTTTGGCATCCAAATGGTGTAAAATGATTCCACCTACGAGCTGCACATCCTCTCCGTAGTCCTCGCATCGTCCTCTTTTGAGATGGACCATTGCACATTTGTCTATCCCAAATTTCATACTGATAGCATGCGTGTACTCTTTCACTACCCTCAAGAACTGATGGAGATCCTTCTCTCCAGAGGCATAAAGTTTAGGATCATCCATATAAAACAAATGGGTGACCTTGTGCCTCCGGTTTCCGGGGGTGCCACAGATATACACAGTTATACCTGCCACAGTTATTATTATTATTATTGTTATTTAATTTTTTTTTCACCGTAGTGTGCGCTGGTCAGGCCCTATCCCCCAAAGCCCCGATACATCCAAATCCAGATCGAACATTTGTTATTAAATCATTATTGTATACAAAAGAATCAATTTGATCTTTCAGAATCCGCTCGAACACTTTAGATAGGATAGGCAGTTTGCTAATTGGCCCCAAATGAGATAATTCAGTTGGATTTTCACCTTTTGGCAAAGGGAGTACAATTACATGTTTCCATGCAGAAGGAAAATGATTTGTTTCTATAGATGAATTGAATATGTGTGTTATATGTGTGATACGATAATTTTCAATATACTTCAACATAATGAGAGAAATGCTGTCAGTGGTGTCACTCTGCGAAAATTCAAGGTAGGTCCATTATAGGTCTGAGTATATCTTCCAATGAATGTTTCATGATAATCAGATTTTGCAGGATGAATAATGTTTGTGAAGTGGGAGTTTATTTGATTCAGATCTGATAAATCCGCGGGAAGGTTAGGGCTGTGTTTATTTTTCAAAATTTCAAGTTTTCTTAGAGACACATTTGGAAGAGTTGCCTATGGTGTTCGTTCAGCGACAATAATAGAGCTACTAGTAATTTTCAATCTTTTTAAAATTTATTTCTTCCTATTAATTTTTCGACGTACGCTTATGTGCGCTCGGGTGATTTCGGGATTATGGCTGCCACCTTTTAGCTGCTTGGTTCACACCGGTAAAGAAAAATACATTCGAAACAAATACTTTTATATAAACACTGAATTATACAAAAACACTTCTTTCTATTCAGTTTGTATTCCAAACATTCGTTGTGGAGTTTAATCAGATATCATTCACAGGATTGCTACACAATATAGTAAATGAAAGAAATGAAATTTCACTTACATGGAACACTGTCATTCTCACTAGTGAACATCGGATGTTTCGTGGAATACTGTCATTCTCACTAGTGAACATCGGATGTTTCGTCGTGAGACACTTGCATTGTCGTCTCCTCAGCACCAAATCTGAATGGCATTACAAAAAAAGGCACTAAATTCATTCATATTACGACTTCATGTATGAAAATGCATAACGGCTCTGCCAACAGGAACTTCCGAACTTTAACAGTCGATAAAGGTCATCTTGTCAAATTAGTGGTCATTTGTTCTGTCTGTTTTACCAAATCACCATAGATGGATATAACATCTAATAACACGTGCAAATAAAGATATTGTTTTATCAAAATGGGAATTCTGTTTGGGCAACGTACCGCGCGCTTCGCCCATTTTACGGTCACCATACTTGTCCTACCGAGAAAACTTCGCCATCGTAAATCAAACTAGATAAAAGTACAGATATCGAACTAAATACCATAAACTTTAAAAGAAATATAGGAAATATAAAATATATTCATGAATGAAGACACAAACTACTATCCAATAATGAAGCAACTGCTCTTTCTACCTGTGTCAAAATTTTGTCCAGTATCTGTGACAGCTATAATTGGAAACACTGAGTTACTTTCACGAGATTGGTATATCGTCAATATATTATTCGAATCACTGTGACACTTATCATTATTGAACTTTTATAATTACAAACTAGAAACTTCATGAAATATTACATTCATATTTCTAAAGTTGTCGCTGAGTTTAACAAGTTGACATTATTTTTTCAGGTAATCATAATTACGATGAAATGTACAGGTTCTTGATCTATATCAAATAAACATACTTCATTTCGTTTCCATCAAATTATCTTGACATTTCGTCTTGTTACTTGATTTCTAACGAAGCATTAAATTGAAATGTTTACTAATAATTCCATTCAATTACGAATTAAAATAAACTAGTGAACTGGTTTCAATAACGATTGCTTTGCATGCAGAATTGAATGAAGTCAAATTGTTTTCTGTTCTTTTTTCTATGAATCCAGTGATTTGAAATAAGTCAAAGTTAGTACTGATTTCTTTCTAAAAACTAATTTCTTCAACTCAGAATCGAATCATACTGGAAAAGTTGAGGTTTAATAGTTTTCAAGGGGAACATATTCCTAGTCCAGGGCTGTATGGAGATCATTGTAAAAGTTTTTTACTGTATTATTTGAATCCTTATCAACCAGTTTTTTTTAAATCCTGTCAATTCTCGGCACAAAAAATATTCATGCACCTATAATCTCTATTTATACACCTTAACCTTGATTTATGCACCTATAATCTCTATTATAGTTAGGTAAATTGATGAATGTATCCGTTACTACGTGGTAGGGAATCATAATGAAGAAAAGAGAATTGAAACTTTTCACCACTTTTTTTGTGACTACCGTTACTGCAATCTCATCATATAAGGACATTTTCAAACTTATACATAATTCACATATACATAGTTTAATTTATATGTTTGAAAATGTCATCATAGGATGAAACTGAGGTAACGTTAGTTAAAAATAAAAGTGGTAAAAACATAAAAAGTTTCAATTCAATCATTATAATTAAAGTATTCGTTTCAAATCAGAACATTGGTTTCGATGGATTTTGAAGTAACATATTAATAACGATGAGATTGGAACCTTTGGTGTGAAAGTTGTAAAAACATAAATGATGAGAATAAATAATCTGAATAAACATTTTTATGAATTTGGAACATTATAAATTTTGTCTTATTTTAGCCAAAAAATCTTTCAAAAACTAGTCGAAAGTAGGATAGTGTGTTTCTTGGAAAAACATAAATTCATAGGTTCCCTACAGTTTCCGCACAAAAACAGGAATGACGCCATCTTTCATTTCCTCGAAAACGTCTACACGACCCTAAATGATAAAGAAGTGGCGGCGGCAGTATTTCTGGACTTTCCTGAGGCATTTGATTGCGTGGAACATGAAATTCTGCTGCAAAAACTCTTCCATTATTGATTCCGGGGAACAGCCTTAGAATGGTTCAGATCTTACTGGTAGAAGTCAAAAAATAGCCTTGACTAACAACACTTCTGATACTGGAAAAACTATACGTGGAGTTCCTCAGAGGTCAGTCCTTGGCCCAATTTCATTCTTGTTATATATTACCGATATATAAAAACTTTTTATATCTGGAGTATCTACCTTGTTTGCGGATGACATCACGGTACTCTGGCGTAATAAAGATCCTGGTACTTTGACTTGGTCTATCCACTCAGATTTAGAAAAAAATAAATAATGGTGTGAATCGAATATGCTATCTCTAAATTTTTCTAAAACAAATCTGGTAACATTCAAGTGGGACTTAGAACAAGTAATATTAGGTGAACACATGACTGAAAGTAAACCTGTAACTGAATTTCTTGATATATATTAGAGAAGTTTTAGAGCCATGCAGAAAGGTCTACGCGTAGCGATAAACAACTTACCCTTCCACTGCCCACATCATCTTTGACCAGGCAGCAAAGAACCTTGTTTTGGAAAAGTGCTTCTACAGTTTGGAAGAGTATTCTACATACAAATTCTAGTCTTTCGCTATACCACGATGTATATTACTACATATATTACTATATTATTACATTTTAGACAATATAGATCTATCTATCAATCTAAATAAGATTGTGTCACGTGATAGACTTCCTGTGAGAAACATAAAATGAATTCCCTATTTTTTGCAATCAAAAAATTTGACTTTCAATGCCATTTCAATGCTAGCTATTTTTCTTTCAGGTCTTCCTGATATTCCCCAGGCACCAGTTGTCATTGAAGGTAGAAAGAAAAGAACGATACACATAGACTGGTCCACAGCCGAATCATCTCGTCAGTACAAAGGAGGAGGTGTCGTTCTGTATCTCATCGAAGAGAGAAACCACGCTGGAAAATACTTCGTGGAAAGCATGCTGGGTAATTGGAGCCTATGTTCGAAGTCGATGAGACCTCAGCGGGTGCTGAGAAATGTGCTGAAGCCGGGAAAGTGGTACCAATTCAGGGTGGCTGCCGTTAATGAGAATGGAACTCGAGGATTCAGTAACAGTTCTTCACCATTCACAGTAACAACAAGTACGAAGTTTATCAGTATTCAATATATTTAGTGAGTTCACATTGGGTTAGAAATGTTTGTTTTGAGACTAACTCTTTTCCTGCTTTTTAACCTACCGCGCAAGCATAAGCAAATATGAATATGAGCCAAATTGTAGTTATGTTGATCAAGTAAGTATTTTTTTAACTTCACACTGTATTTTTCGAATGTTTCATTCAAGATAATCGTCCTCGTCATGTATAGTTGTTTTTTTCAGGATAATGAAAATCTTTCCTGTGATAAAAGAATACAAAAACATCCTTCAATTAAAAGTATTGAGATAAGCTAGGGTCTTCCAACGGGGACTTCCAAACTTTGACAATTGATAACGGACATCTTGTGAAACTACTTATGAACTATTTGCAATGTGGTAGATGCATTTGAGTCCACTGGTTCAGTAAACGATCGACCAACACCCGTACGTCGACGAAACGCAAGCTCTGTCGAGAACATCGCCACTGTCTGTGAGAGTGTGCAGAAGAATCCGAGGCAGTCAATTTCACATCGCTCACAAGAACTCAGCCTTTCGAAGGCCACAACTTGGCAAATTTTGCGTATAGATTCGACAAAATTTAACTGACCCACGCCCACGAACTGAAGGTAAACAATGACGTGTGTTCGCTCATTTTCAGCGATGAAGCCCATTTCTGGATGAATGAGTTAGGTTAGGTTGGGTGAGGTCTAAAGAGAGTGGGTCTATGCGACCCTCCACCGCAACCCGCAAGGGTTTATTGTAGCTCACACCTACTTACACTCGACCAAATAAACCCAGCGTCTTAACGAAGCCGATTAGTTTGTATAGTGAGTGGTCTCTTAGGTCATATGGTAAGAGTACGGCTGTGCCAAACTCTAAAAACCTGATTCGGTCCCCAGCGGGGCAGGCACAAAGTATGTGCTCTGCTGTTTCATCATTATCCAAACAGAGGAGACACATACTGTCTTCCGACAGTCGGAGTCTCTTCATATGATGATTCAAATGAGAGTGACCTGTAAGAAGTACTGTTAGACATCGAAGTGCATCCCTATTGTAGTCCAACAACTGTTTGGTATCAATCTTCGAAGGGTGAATAAACGCTTCAGAGCGAGCCAGTCCTGGAAGATTGTGCCAGAAGTCAATAAATCTTCTTGCCATCCAAGTGTTCAATCTTGGTTTGGCAAAGCCTAAAGAAATGCCAATGACATCTTCTGGTCCGATAAAGCTGCTTGCAGCACCCTCCTTTGCAAGAGAGTCCAACAGCTTCGTTGCCTTCCAGGCCAGTATGGCCAGGAATCCAGACCAGAGACAATATGTCTCATGACAAGTCATTGTTTGATATGGATCTCAGGCTGGGAGCGTCATCGGTCCAGATATCTTTGAGAACGTCGTTGGCCAGGCCATCACTGTCAACGGCGAGTACTATAGGTCGATGATTACCAAATTCTTTTGGCTTGAATTTGAAGATCTGGACACCAACGACGTGTAGTGTGTGTGTTATGGAGGAGAGAGTATTTGACCAAAATTAAATATTAAAGGGAACAACAGAGAACAATTTATTATATAGATGAAACCTGGGGTGATGCTGGTCATACTACCCCTAAAGTATGGGTCGATGAAACTGTGACCTCATCTAGGAGGGCCTTTCTAGATGGACTATCCACCGGATTAACAAATCCATCAGGTAAACTTATATTTATATTAAGACCTGCCTCAATCTCAATATATAAAAAGTAACCCTCGTATTTGTTTTATTTACTTACATACCTCTTCATAATTTCAGATAAAGGAAAACGGCTCATTATTTGTCACATCAGCAATGAGAACGGGTTTGTTGCTGAAGGGCTGTGGTGTTTCGAGTCGAAGAAAACTGGAGATTATCACGAAGAAATGAACGGTGAATCTTTCGAGCAGTGGTTTTCCAAAGTTCTACCCCATCTGGAAAATAATGCTGTGATTGTAATGGATTGTAACGGTTAGAGAAGATTCCGACAACGTCTTCAAAGAAGGTTGAAATCCCAAATTGGCTGCAATCAAAGAATATTAGCTTTGAAGACTCAATGCTAAGAGTCTAGCTACTAAAAACTGTCAAGGAGCGCAAGCTTGAATACCAAAAATATATAGTCGATGAGATGGCAGCAGGCCAAAACAAAATTGTCCTTGGCCTGCCTCCATACCACTGCGAGCTCAATCCCATCGAGTTAATATGGGCGGATGTGAAGAATTTTGTAGCTCAGCATAACACCACGTTCAAATTTGCAGATCTCAAAGTACTTTTTGATGAGGCTTTGAAAAGAGTCACAGCGGAGAAATGGGATAAGTGTGTTCGGCATGTGATATCGGAAGTCGAGACAAAGATGTGGAAGCTTGATAACATAATAGAGGCACAAATCGAGCCACTGATAATTCAGATTGTTGAGGATGACACTACTGATGAAGAGACAAATTCATCCAGTTGAATAATTTTCATTAATATTCCTTTTGATTTTATATAAAATAAAAATTATCAATAAAGAAACAATTACGTCTCTTTTCATATAACGCTTGAGTGCGCTGTAGAAAATCCAATGAAAATCTTTTTATATTACACATATTATCTGCATTTTTCTCGTTGAACTGCAAAACTTGTGCATTTCACTCGTTATTATAAAAAAGTTTTCCTCAGTATGATATAGCATTTGCGATCAACAAGATGTTGGTTCTGAATACGACCCTGGCTAATTTTTGGGATTTTCAATATCACGTGCGTAGGGCATGTCAATGAATACATCCACTCTATCTTGGATTTGAATTTGCTTTAGGTCTCTCAAAGAAATAAAAAATTCCGATCATATTTCACACACACTTGTTTCATGTTTCATTTGAATTAAAACATAGGAAGCGCTTGATGAAAGACCCTATGGTTATCTCATAGTGGATAATTATTTTTGAAGGAAGGATGAAAGTTTTTCGATTTCCAAAAAACCATTTTATTTTTGCGAAAAATAAAACTCAAAGTCGTCTCCACAATTTAATGTCACCTCAAAATGTTAGAGCGGTGAAACCATCAATCAGTACATGTTTCCAACCTATATAGGTTCATCATCAGCTATTGTACTGATTGACGGTTTTACCACTCTACCATCTAAGGGTGACATTCAATTGTGGAGACGACTTTGAGTTTTTATTCTTCGCAAATCTACTGCACTCCACTTTGATATATAGTGGACTTCTATCAGAGGTTCACATTATTTTTGGTTGCAGGTCCAAAGCCTCCAAAGTCACCAGAAAATGTTACAATCGGCCAACTGACAAGGGAGGATAGAAGTTTGAATGCGGAAATGAGATGGTCTCCTTCCGTCTCAGATATTCCGATACAAAAGTATATTGTTTTTTGGAGTAGAAGGCTCTTTGGATCCAAAGCTCTGGACTCTGTTCTGGTTCATCAGCAAGTGATACCGGGGTGAGAAAAATTTTAACGTATTTTTAACCTCAGTTCATGGATACTTTTATCGCAATCCATTCAGAGTGCCGAATGAAGTTGCTCCTTGTTCATTCCACCAGAATCAACCTTAGGAACTCGCTGCCAAAGATAGCACATTTTCTACTCGAAGTGCTCTGAACAGTTATTTTCAACGAAATATCTCAAAATAACTAGATAGATAGATACATTTATTTCAACAGAGTATTTTATAATCATTCACAGGAGTGAAGGAGTGAAGATATCAAATATGTGTACATATGAATCTAAAAATGAAGCATTCAAAATGAGTTGCTTCAAGTTTCAAACACGATTACAAACATATTAAAATGTGCGTCATATTACGCATGATTACTGAAAGTAGAGATAATTTCTATAAATACATAGCGCAATTTTGAATAAAATTTTGTTTCATAAATTTCCACAGGCCAGAAAATATTCATCAGTATTGTAGGGCTCCAGATTACATAAGAATTTTCTTACAGATTTCAAAAATCTGTTATGTTTTTCGGAAGATTATTATAAAATTTCATTCCAGCGTAGATAGTGCTACGTTCATATAGGGATTTTGCATGGATGGGATATGAGAAGTCTTTTTTTTGTCTTGTCTCGTAAATATGCGTTTTGCGATGTATGTCAAAATGGCCTGGATGATTGATAATACATTTTATCGATTCATATATATATAGATTGCTGACACAGTAAGTAGTTTGTTGATCTTGAAGGCTCCTCTGCAGGAATCTCTTGTATTTATATTAAAGATTATTCTGATATTTTTTTTTGACATAGGAAAACTCTATCAAACCCATGACATGAGCCCCAGATGCTTATCCCTTGTCTCATAGCGGAGTAAAAATTCGCATAATATACTGCAACAAGTGCTTCAAGATCAACATTTTTTTTAGAACTCTCATGGCGTATGTTACCGAGGATAGTTTATTGCAAAGGTTATCTATATGACTACTCCAACTTAAAGTGTCATCAATGTATATGCCTAGAAACTTCACTGAAGTATTACAAATGATTTTTTGATTGTGCATAATTATGTTTTGTGGTGTTTTTATACTGTTATTGACTTTGAACATGACACAATTTGTTTTTCCATCGTTCAGAACTAACTTATTCTCTAAAAAATAATCTTTGAATTGTTCTATTATTTTGCTACCTTTTTTTATAATATCAGGTAAGTTCGCACCTGTTAATAGAAGATTGGTATCATCAGCATAATTGATCATGTGAGCAGTGTTTATATCTGCTATAACCTCATTAATATCGTTGATAAATATAATAAATTATATTGGACCAAGAATACTACCCTGTGGGACACCCATAGACACATATAAAGCATCAGATCTTGCCGTTTTGTCTTTTTGATTCAGTTCTACTATTTGCTTTCTATTTTGAATTGCTTTCTATGCTTTCTATGAATTGAACCAGTCGTACGATTTTCCACGAATTCCATATTTATAGAGTTTCCATAATAAAATGTCATGATCTATGCAATCGAAGGCTTTAGATAAATCCATGAAAACTCCACATGATAGATCTCCTTTGTCCATTGCTTCTAGGACTTCATTGCTGAGATACCTCAAAGCAGTTTCAATTGACTTATTTTTCAGATAGCCATGCTGATTATTAGAAAACATTTTGAAGTTTGTAAAAAATTTGACTAATCGATTTACCATTGCTATTTCAAAAATTTTTGATATATATGTTAAAAGATTGATTGGCCTGAAGTTGGAAATGTCTGACTTATCCCCTTTTTTGTGAAGTGGTTTCACTATCGCTATCTTCAGTTCACCTGGAAAAACTCCTTCCTCAAAAGATTTATTGATCAGGAAGGTCAGAATACATACAATCTCATGAGCACAGCTTTTCAGTATGTGTATGGGTACTTCATCAATACCTGTGCTTCTCTTGTTCTTCATTTTGTTTATTATTGGGAGTATCTCATCTTCTGTGACAGGGTTCAAGAACATAGTGTTGCTGTAAAAAACTGTTCACTTTTATCAAAAACAGATGAACTAAAGCATGTATTATACATATTATACAAATACATATTTCAATATAAATATCAAAAATATTGGTACAGGAGCATAAAGAAACTTTCCCTCAGTTAACGTAAAGGTGCGATTTTGTTTCATCCTCTTCATAAAAGAGGACGTATGCTTCTCCACTTACAAGCGATTTTGGTAGAATTGGTGACACCTGTGAATCGTTGTATTTGTGCCACGTGCCAGTATACAGTATGCTGTATAAAGCCCTCTGTAAGTAATCCCACTGTGATTCAAAAGTGCATATAGATTATAACAAGTAGCCTCATTTTCTGCTGCAAAATTGTTCATATCCCATCCTTCTTGAGGAAAGACGAAGACAACATTCAATTTGCCTTTAAATCTTTCCGTTGGAGATAATCTTTTCAAATGAATTACTAAAATATGGGGAAACTCGTGGATTGATAAGGACATTGTGCATTTTCTCCTTTCACGAATTCCAGAAAATATATTAGAACTGTCCCTAACTGATTCCATGCATATTGTCTCATAAGTTACCTAGTGTAGGCCGGTGATATCGGTTTGCTATTGGTTTGACGGTATGACCTGTATGACAAATCCAATTTTTGAGATCCTTGAAATCTATTGAAGACACTTGGTATACAATTCATTTCAAATAACCCTATAAAGAAAAATCTAGTGGTGTTATATCAGGAAAAACTGCTGTTCGATGCATTTGACTTCCGTTTCCTATCCATCTCTGAGTATAGATGTTACCAATATGTTCGGTAATGATACACAAACTATGAAAAGGAGCACCATCATGTTTTCATATCAACTTTAGTTGTTCAGACAGGAGGGAACTGCCTGGTTTGCTCATCGGTGTCCAACCACTGCCCTGAGCATCTCCTATTATCGTTGGGGATCCACTTTTCATCACATGTGACAATCTGATCTAAAAAAAGGATCGTTCTGGTTGCGCAAAAGCAAACAAGAACAGTTTTCGAGCTTTTTGACCTTTCCAATACGTTTCAAACCCTCAAAAATCACATGAAAGCTAACACTCAGTTCTTCAATATAAATTCCACCATCGTGCGCTATTTGCTATCATCTGATTTTGAAGTTTGAAGAAGATTTTGTTTTAGTCTTTATGAAATTCATTCTTCAAGCAAGTGTATTAGTGCATTATTTTTCATGTGAATGGAATTGAAATTAATCAATAATTATTTCAAAAATAGTAAACACTATGAAAATTGTGTGAATTTTAATCTACTAAGAAAGTATACGAGATTGGTCCTTGAGACAGACCAAATATACGTAGGCTTAATGCATAGATGAATCCACACTTTGATTATGAAAATATAATCAACTTACTGATGACTTGATAGTGTGTCGAAGTGTGATTTTACTTTCTTTGCAAGAGGCTGCTCACTTTGTTTTCTAAATTATCAGTGTCAAACATATTTTATTTTTGATCATTTTTAAAAATCATTTATTCAGTAGAACACATGCTATGTATACTGTAGTAAACATAACTGTATACACTATAGATCCGAGCGGGAGAGATAGCGTAACGCCGAACTAGTGGAATCGCATAGTCGCTTGCGCATGGTCATCCGTCGTCACGTTATGCGTCGCCTCGCTATCAATCGGTTTTACAGCCGCACATAAAAAATGAGATGAGTTTTCTATCAAATTGAAATAACTACTTGCTGGTGCGGATTTGAGAGGTTTTGAGTTAACTTGTTCTTTTGCTTCTCACGTATGGAGCAAATAATTATGAAGAAATTCTCATTCATTCTTCCATCTATTCTAATATTACGAAAAGAAAATATCTGCCTATTCAAAAATGAATAAACTCCAAAATGATTGATTTTGAACATTCATTTATTTATAGGAAACTACATTACCAGCCAGAAAATCAGCCCGATTTTATATTTAGTAAAGTCAGAGATGCCAAGCAAAATTGCAATAATGTACCCAAAAACTTGTCTATATGTTTAACGTCATGACTGATGCAAATATTAATAAATAAACACAAATGGAGCTTCCCCCACTATATTTCAATATAAATATCTAATTATGTTTAGATGATCGAAATAATCTTTCAAAATTGAAAGTAACCCAATATTCATCAAAGTAATTGTTTTCAGATAGATATTTCTCAAATTCTACAACGTATAGAAGCATAATAAAGATATATTGCTCTCATTTGATGTGAAATTTACATTTTCCTCAGTTTATTCATTTCTTCACGGCAGTCATCTCAGCTACTTGTTTTTTTTTATCTATTTTACTTCAGTTGATCTGAAAATTTGAGTAATCTCCTGATGACGCCAATTTGGTAAGTGTAATTTTGTTCTGTTTTGGGAAAGGTGTTTTTCAATAAATTAATTTCATGTAAGACGTTGCAGGGGATGGACTAGTTTATATCACAATGTGAATAAATAAAAATGAATAATCGTATAAATTAGCCTTTCGAGTTATTGAATCAAACACAAGTAGTCAGAAGAGGTTAATATTTTTTGGAACATTTATTAGTTTTATGATACAGTCAAATTACAATTTTGGTCATCTAGATGCAAAATATTCCCTCTCGTATATACAATAATAACTTTTCTTCGTGTTACCCTGTTACATCATTTGAACTCTCTGACACAGTCACATGCTACAGTAACAGGAACACTTTCTGATATCCAAGAATCTCTCAGCAGTTTCGGAAGAGTCACAGAGGAGGTTTCATCCACGGTTTTTGGATCTTTGTATTTAAGTACCTGAACGACATATTTCCTCTCGATGCAACTGTAGTGTCTTTCGCAGGAGTCAGCTTGACAGGATCCAGTTTGGATAAATCTGAAACGAAATGAGTGAAAGTGCAACTGAAATTTTTGAACCGACAAAACAAACACTCAAGAAAGCATCTGGAAGAAACTTCAAAAATGTTAGTAACCTCCGAACAACCGACATTTCTTTTAGATATGAATCGAAAGAAATAACATCCATAATTTTTTCCAAGGACGAAACATAGGCACCATAAAACAATCCCCGAGGCACTCTAAGAGAGGTGCCTGTGCAAAAGTAGAGACACACGTGGGATTTGAATGGCTGGAGATTACATTCAATTGGAAAAACGTTCTCAGGAAGTTTATTCCACATAAACGCAGTTCTCTAAATGAAGGAGTTCTTGAGCAATGGAGTTGGAGATGAACTGAGTTGAACCTCAAAAAATTGAGTTTATAACACAAAAAGTTACAAATCATGCAATATTACAGTAATGGAGTACAGAGAAGGAAATTGGACGATCTAACGCCACTTTCCCTCAATGGTGTGGTCATTCCATTTGGAACGGAGATGAAATATCTTGGCATTGTCTTGATAAAAGACTCACCTGAAACGCTCACTTGGAAAAAGTTTTACACAAAGCCAGACTGTCTCTATGGACATGTCGAAGGATTTGTGGTAAAACTTGGGGTTTAGGTCCCAAACAAATCCATTGGATTCATGTGATGATTGTCAGACCAATGATCACGTATGATGCAATTGCTTGGTGGCCGAAGGCTTTACAGAAAACGACCCAAGCAAAGCTCTCTGGCTTACAGAGACATGCTTGTCTGGCTATGAGTGGTGCCATCAGTACCACACCGACAGCGACCATGGAGATCCTTCTAGATCTACCTCCTCTTCACATTTTTCTGGAAAGAGAGGCTAGATGGACTGCATACAGACTTATGCACATTGCCAATTGCACAAATCAATTCAATGCAGAGTGCAACAGACTGCTGGTTGACATTGGAAGTCACAGCATTCTGGAAATGACCTCTGACTTCATGCCTCCAACTGTCAACTACGAACTGCCTTATAAAGTACTATTCCCGAGTAGAGAGGACTGGATCCTGCGGGAGAAGGAAATATTAAGAGCAGATATTTGTTGGTTTACAGATGGATCAAAAACACCTTCCGTTTCTGGTGCAGGTGTTTTCAGTCGCAGACCCAGGACAGAGTTATCTACCTGCCTAGGAACTTATGCGACTGTATTTCAAGCGGAAATTTACGCTATTGATTTGTGTGCCGAGAGATTGGATAAATCCAACCTCACTCACAAGTCAATAAAAATATCCTCGGACAGTCAAGCGGCGTTGGAAGCTCTTGGCAACGTCTAAATTGGTAGCAAACTGCCAAAAAGACTCTCCTCGATAGGAAGACTAAACAGATTGTCTTTGGTCTGGATTCCTGGCCATACTGGCCTGGAAGGCAATGAGGCTGCTAACTCTCTTGCAAAGGAGGGTGCTGCAAGCGGCTTCATTGGACCAGAACCTGTCATTGGCATCGCTTTGTGCTTTGCCAAACAAACACTTAACACCTGGATGGCAAGAAGAGTTATGGACTTCTGGCCAGGATTGGCTCACTCCAAGGGGTTTATTCACCTTTCAAAGCTTGATTCCAAACAGTTGTTGTACTACAGTAGGGATGAACTACGATGTCTAACAGGCCTTCTTACAGGTCACTGTCATTTGAATCATCACATGCATAGACTTGAACTGTCGGAAGACAGTGTGTGTGGCCTCTGTCTGGAAAATGATGAAACTGCAGAGCATATATATTCTATATTCTATTCTATTCTATTCTATACTTTGTGCCTGCCCCGCTGGGGACCGAATCAGGTTCTTTGAGTTCGGCAGATCCGTACTCTTACCATCTGACCTGAAAGACCACTGACCATACAAACTAATCGGCTTCGTTAAGAAGCTGGGTTTATTTGGCCGAGTGTGAATAGGTGTGAACACAATAAACCCTTATGGGTTGTGGTGGAGGGTCGAATAGACCCACTCACTTCAGACCTACCTACCTACCTATGATGTTGCGTAAATCAATTTTGAAATTGTCAGTGGGCCTCTCAACGAGTGCAGTTACACTACTATTTCCCTGTGGACTGATGATAGGAAGACCCTGCCGACTGTCAGAAATAGTGATTTTCGAATAACTTCTGCAGGATGATGCCCTCGAATCAGCCCCCACCCGGAGATCCGATTTGGGAGCTATTTTACTTCCGGAGTATTTTGATCCTAGGAGCGTCATCATGCAATTTTTCCTTATATTCCCTCCCTTGAAAACAAAAACGGCCGGTACAACAACTAGCATCTACCATCTATACTAGCATCAACCATCTATTATTATTATCGAAATCCCATTGACAAATATTGCTTTCATCAGTATCATCTTCGTTTTTTTGGAGGTCAATTCACTCAAATTGTCCTTACACTAACAAAAATTCTCACATTTGTACGAGAGATATCACTCACACATAAACACTGAATATAGTAACGGAGTACTAACCAGAAACCAGTAACATCAAATACATTTGCATCAACTTTGGAATCTAGACAAGAATGCATCCTAAGCCCCTAGATGTTTTGAAAATTTTGGATGGAGCAATAAAGGAAGAAAAGATCAGGAGAAATAAAGAAGATACCAATTTCACTCTAATGCTACGCTGATCATATGGTAATGATTGATAAGACTTAAACCTACGAATATGCAACATACCACTGATAAATATGAAAATTGAAGGAAACAATTACAATGATGATGAGAAGACATCAAAAGCACAAAAAGAAAGTGAACAAGAGAGATTCACAAACTACAAACATTCATACCCCTAGGCCACATTATATCACAAAATTGAAAAGAATAAGGGATGAATGAAAAAAAAAACAAATTGTATGATTATATCAAATATTCAAGACAAAACTAGGAAATACCTGACGATATAAAACTACAGAGTTTCGAAAAGCAGTTTTTAACAATACATGGAGAGACACATATTTGTAGTGAGATACTATTTTAACATAATTCATGAAAAAAAAATTCAACAGAAGGAAAGTATTCCTATATTTTTTATAAATTATTTCTGTCCCACTATCACATCACTTCAACAACTTGAATTGAAATAACCGTCAAATATTATTGTTTTTGGAGTCCTAAATGATGAAGTTATTGCTCAACTATTTTGTCTGAATTCTTTTGATAATTTAAGAAAAAAACAACTATTAAAATAAAAACATCAATAAAAATCAATTGGCGCTCCGGGGCGACTTTACTTATTCCAGTGGCGCATTAGCTTTTTCAGCTGCAGGAACACCTGGAAAAATCTGCAGCACCACATCATCTGAAGATCTTGATCTGTCAATGTCCTCTCTCTCATAAAATTGATAGAAATTACTCAGAATAGGATAGCTAGACTCCAATGTATTGAACAAATCGCAACATATACTTTTCTTAACTGATTCCAAATCTTCCAGATTTAGATCTTACAAAATATGAGAGAGGAGTTGAAATATTTCGCAAGATATAGATAAGAGGCCTTGAATATCACTGGAGGTCTTTTATCAACACCAAACCATTATTTCAACACCTCATGAGGTGTTGGTGGTGTTTGGTGGTGTTTGGAAAAAACTCCAGTAATATTCACCACTACACCAATGGTTCCAAACAGAGGATAACACGAACATAAGAGGCATTATTTAAATTTGTTGAGAGATCCGAAAAGTTCTGGATATTTGTATTCAAACGTTCAAGTTGTATTTTTCAAAAATCCAGGTTTGCGACAAAACCAAAGTGGTTTTTCCTAAAAGATGGTACTTCTGGAGTGTTATAGTGGATCACTTCTAGAGGGGACTAACATTAAGAAAACTAGTCATGGAGAACTTGTTGAAACTGAAGATATGATTGAAAATCTCATTACATTGAGTCTTAAACTCTTACCTCGGAAAATAAAATCTTCCTAAGTCAACTGGTTGGAAATCCAAATCACAAGAGCATTTTCCCATGATGGTTGGAGTCTCAAATAATGGTCGGGATTTCGTTTTCAACTAGAAAGAACAATAAAATCATGTTTCTTTGAAAATATTATACAAACATAATAACTTGTTTGAAATTCCATAAAAGGTTGTATTTTTGGGAGAGAAAGTTTTTGGCTTTTGGTTGTATTTATTATTGAGTCATTTGATATGCAGTAATATTGTTTGCATCCAGGAAAGTCAGTGAAAAAGCTCAATTGATGCGACTGTATTAAAGCAGATACAAAGAGTGTTTCGTCAACAATATATACTTACAAAATCATTAACCATTGGGTACATTTTCTTAAAAAATTTCGGAATAACTCTGGCAATATTGCTTCGACTAATATCTTCAACTTTCTTCGTTTCGTTATCATCATAATCCATCAAGTTTTCTATCTTATTCCATCGCTCAGAAGTGAAACAATGTTGAATTTGGGTTGTTACTAGAAGCAATATAGTAAAAAATTCCTGAAAGAAAGTAAGAAGAGTTATGAAACCAAACGTACTCGTAATTTAGTGAATACGATAAAATAACATTGATTATTATTCTTCAAAAGTAAGGATTCAACAGAAAAATATTGAATAATGTTGGCAGATATGACATGAAAACAAATTAAAATACAAAACTCAATCAATATTCAGTAGCAATAGTAATTAGTAGATATTAAAAAAATTCATTTGTTTCATGGATATTCTGCTACAATTTTGAATGAATGAATGAATGAATACGTTTATTTAGGAAATCCTAATATACATACAATAATAATGATAATAATAATATACAATAATAATAATAAATAAGTAAACAATAATAATATGTCCTTAAACAACAATAATAATAACTAATAACTAGAGTCATACATATGACTGTAACCTAACAATGTTGAGAAATAAAATAGAAAAGGAAATAAAATTCAAAGTTAATTAACTTAGATAAGACTATACTAACAATTTAAAACATACTGATACATGATAATAAATGTTAAGGTTTAAGACTACTGATGTTCTGCATCATTGAGTCTTTTCCTACAAAATTGTGTTTGTTTTAATATAGTTGTTTAGTTTAGATTTAAATATATAAATACTTTCGCTTTGTTTTATGTCTCTTGGCAGCTTATTAAAATGGTTTAAACCTTTATAAAACAATATTTTCATTGAGCTGGTTAATCTGCGTCTTGGCAAGTGAAAAAGATAACTATGTCTTGTCTAGTAGTTGTGATTACTATCACGATAAGTAATGAATTCATCAAAATAAGATGGTAACATATTATTAATAGTCTTAAAAATAAATATCATTACTGATCTATAGAAACTTTCTTGTATTGATAAGCATTGTAATGCGTCGAGCATAAACTTTATGCTTGTATAATGATTACATTTTAATATGATTCTCATTCCACGATTTTGTAGTTTTTGTAAAGTCGAAATTTTGTTTTGATTTTTACTATTTAGTTGATCGGTAAACGTGTTACGAGTTATGATTCAAAGAGTATTTATTCTCTATATCAATTGTAGATTTTTGTGAAGGAAGCATGTCATACTTTACTTACTTAATAGTGGATTGAATTTGTATAACCTTATTCTCAATGAAAATCCTCTACCTACATGGTCGAAATATTTCTACCAAACCAAAAAACAGTTCTGAGGATCATTGTAATGAAGTGAAGTTATTAGATATTGAATACAAATCTGGCTAATTTCAGATGAAATTATTTACCATATTTCGAAGATTGCGATCAACTAGAATGGTTGAATTCTATATCCGGGATGAGTATGATCAAAGTCATGTAATATGGCTCTAAGGCAGAGTCAAAACAATGAAATTTTCCTATACAGTGTGTAAAAGCCAAAAGAAATAAATTCATTATTTTGGTTACTGTAGGTACATATTTTAAAAACATCCAGAAACACGTCAGATGTAAATCATAATTAAGTATAGGTTTGTGATATATCGTTTGAAAGGTCTTTTTACTTTATATTAAAAAATGTTATCGCTTTCAAGTTAAAGTTCATTGAAGAATTTTTGAGAAAAATGAAAATTCACCTTATTTTTTGAACAGACAGTGTAGTTTCATCCGAAACTTAATTTTTTGTACTTTTACGTATCTCAGGTAGGTATTTTCGTAACACTCAGTAGTAGTTATATCTTTTTTTTAAATTGAATGAGATTTATTATCGACTAATATCACTTTTGCTTCTCTCGAATGTGTTGAATTTTCATTTTTTCCTTCTTCTCTGTAGGTCCAGGATTTTTTGCAACCTGAATTTTCTACCGCAAAATATCATTGGAAAAAAAACGAGGTCAATTCAAATCATAAACTAGATTTAGTAACTTTTTGAAATAGAGAGAAATCCCTTTTAAGTTTTTCATTCCTCCGGGTTACATCACTTAGAGCACATCTCCATTATGAATATTCAACACAAATTCAAGTTTCTAACGGGAACTGAACGAATATTCGCGAGCAGAGAAACAAACGGAACTTAATATGACCCCACATTTCCGCCCAAAAACAAAGCACAATTGAACAAGCACATCCATATATTATGAGACAAGCCTTACCTTAGTCATACAAGAAGTCATTGCGAGTCGGTGAATGATGAAGTGTTTTCATATTTTTCTTTATATAAGAAGTTACCACAATAGGGTGGCTCTTTGGATAGCAGCTATAAGGTTACAGTGTCACAATATTGAATAGACAAGTAATGGATCTTTAGAGGTGGATATTTTCCCAGCACAACATTGGGACAATAGGATAGTGTGGGGTGTAAATGACACGTTATTTAATAATAATAATAATAATAATAGCCTTTATTGTCCAACAGTTTCCCATTTACAGGACAATATTAAAGAATAACAAAACATAAAATGGTGTTTATAAGTAAATTAATAATAATATCTAGTAGATTAAATAATGATTAAAATAACATCAAAAATTAACGAAGTATCGATATAACAATGCTGTTTAATTTTTCATCACCGAGATGAGTTCCTTGATGGAACACGAATGAATGTCAATTCGATTGCTAATTTTATTAAATTCACTACACATTATATAAAGTGGAGATTTCAATTGCATATTTGTTCTTATTCTTGGAAGTTTGAAAGTTGCATGATTTCGAGAAAAATATGAAGGAACATTGATATTAATCAGGCTGAGCAGACTGGGAGAGTCAATAAGGCCATTCAAGATTTTATACAAAAATATAACAAATGCACAATTTCTTCTGCACTCTAAGCTGTCAATATTGACCTTCATGCATAATTCCTCATTGTTTGTTCCCCTTTCAGGATATGTACCATCTATTTTGAAGATGAGAAATTTCAAAAATCTTTTTTGAACGCCCTCAATGGCTGCTTTATGACACTTGTAAAAAGGGGACCAGACAATACTAGCATATTCAAGTTTTGATCGTACATTAGAAAAATACAGTAGTTTCAATGCTTTGATGTTGGTGAAATTTCTACAATTTCTCATTATGAAACCGTATGTCTTCAGTGCTTGAGAGACTTTTGAGGTTGTGTTTTCTATGAAATTCAACTCTTTGTCAAAAATAACACCTAAATCCTTGATTTTGGTACATCGTTCCAGTTTAGTATTCTCAACCTTGTAAGAATAGTGTATTGATGTAATTTTTCTAGTATAACTCAGGACTTTGCATTTTCTAACGTTAAGACATAACTTGTTAATATTTTTTAATTATTTTAAAAATAAAATAAATACAACAATAAAAATCATTTGGCGCTCCGGGGCGACTTCATTGATTCCAGAACTGAGGCACCAGTCAATCTAATAATAACACTGATGATTTTCAAACAAGACTCAACCTCTAACGGAAGCAAGAAACTCTTTGGAAGGTTCGAAATAGATGAACATTTCAACCTAGCAGACCACTGATATAATATTCATGCAGTCATTGTTCACTGTGGTTCTGGCGTTGAATTTGGTCAATATTACGCCTTGGTCAAAGAAGAAACGGACTGGTTTAAGTTTGACGATAGTCGTGTCACGAAGTGTTCTGGCGATGCATTGAATTTATTGGAGCCTCTGGAGACACCCTACATTTTGTTTTATGAGAGAGAGGACATTGTTAGATCAAGATCTTCAGATGATGTGGTGCTGCAGGTTTTTCCGGTTTTCCTGCAGCTGAATAAGCAAATGCGCCACTTGTTAATATTGCACCAATTTTGAATATAATCCAGTTGTTTCTGCAGATTTAAGCAGTCATTCGTATCATTCACAATAGAAAAAATCTTCAAATCATCAGCAAAGCACAACCTTTCACATATTAAATTGTTACATAGATCATTCACAAATATTAAAAATAGAAGTGGTCCCAAATTTGATCCTTGAGGAACGCCAGATGATGCTAGGTAAATGTCGGAATTGAATCCGTTATATGAAACATACTGCTTTCTGTTTGATAAATAAGATTCGATAAAATCTCTCGCATTTTCAGTAAAGCCAATTGCACTCAATTTATTTAATAGAACGGTGTGATCCACCCTGTCGAATGCTTTTGCAAAATCTGTATAGATGACATCTACTTGACTATGGTCATCTAGCGCCTCTGCGATATATTGAGTGATAAATATCAGATTTGACACTGTTGAGCGATTATTAACAAATCCATGCTGATTTTGAGATATCATATTTCGGATAAAGAAATATATACGATTATACAAAATGATTTCAAAAACTTTTGCAAAGTTACAGAGCAATGAAATACCTCTGTAGTTTTCGATTTTATCTTTATCGCCATTCTTGAATATCGGGCAAACTCTAGCCTCTTTCCACCTTTCAGGAAATGTTCTCGTTTTTAAACATAAATTAAAGATCTTAGTTAAAACAACAGTGAGACAACCAGAACAGTCCCTGATGAAGAAAAAAGGTATGTTATCTGGACCAGATGTCATTTTGTCCTTCATTTTCTTCAGAGCACTTACAACCTCACCTTCTTCAATTGGATAGAAATTAATACAAACGTGATTCTGGTCATTATATTTGGCAATTGTATTCCGTTCTGGAGGTTTAAAAACGCTACTAAAAATGTTCCAAAAGCGTTGACAATATCTTGCGGATTTTCTACAGTATTATTGTTAAGATATAATTTGCCCGGTATTCTGGTTGTATTATTCTTGGAGTGAATGTATGACCAGAGTTTATTGGGGTCCTTTGACAAAGAAGATTGTAAATTCTCCGTGTACTCACTATAGGACATTTTTATTTGATATTTAATAGTACGTCTGAGTCTCACAAATTCAAGGAATTCTGCTCGTGAACCAGATTTTCTGTATTTTTTTATATGAGAAGATTTTAGTTTAATATTTTTGATGATGGACGAATTGAACCAGGGAGGATATTTATGGGCATAATTTCTATAAACTGGAACATGTTCATCAAAAATGGTGAATATTTCTTTATATAATAGTTCTACAGCCCTATTAGCATCTGTTACATTGGAAAAATCCCAGTTCATCTCATACAGTGTTCTATATAGAGCTGGAAAGTTTGCTCTTCGGAAATTATACGTTTTTTGTTGTAAATTTCTTCTAAAATTCGGTTGTTTATTCATGATAATAGTATAGTTCATCATCAGAGCTGGGTGATGCCCATCTTCATACACTAATGGATTTTAGTCCCTGGTTTAATTGTTTCAAATTGGATATTTCCAGGAAGCTTTTCATTGTTACTAGACAGGATATTGGCAAGTTCATAAATGAAATTATTATGAAATCTACAAGACCGCGTCTGGAGTTTTGTATTCGACGTTTCGTCTCCCATTTTGCAGCCAGTTTCAAGAATTTGATGTGGCTTGACGCCAGGGTCTCAATCTGCCTACTACCCAGGTCTCGTCTAAGATCTCAATCTGCCTACTCCTTAGATTGAACTGGAGTGTCGATGGGTGTTCGAGTATTCGGTGGTATTTATATCTACGATAGTAGACTGAAGTGGAAAGGTGGAGCCGGGACTTCGGTTGATTACCATTACCGGCCGTCTTGGTGGGGGGTGAGCGGGAAATTAGGGGTTTCCTGGCAGTTGGAAGTCTCTGACCGTCATCACGTTTGTTCAGGCAGAAAGGTCGCTTTTCGATTTCGATGGCCTCGCGAATTATCCGAGCTTGTAGTGTTTTCGCTGTGGCGATGGTCTTAGTGTTCGCAAAGTCTATGTTGTGTTCTGTTTCTTGATGATGTTGGACAGGGCTGAGGATGGTTGATGTTCCTATACTCTACTTGTCACACGTCTGTTGGTCTGGCCTACATATGTTCTCTCGCAATCGGAGCATGGAATTTCATATATACCCTGGGATTCATTGACAATTTTGCCTTTGGGAGAACGGAGAAATGTGAAAATTTGATTCTTGGCGGTGAATATCATTTTTATGCCCTGTTAATGCAGTCAAGCTGCTGAAAAATAATTCCATGAAAATCAAAAGTAAAATAGACAATCACACTCATATTGATTTCAATTTGAGAGCCACCGGTATACAGCTGTTTCAGCCTATTGGTCATCATCAGTAACGGGCAGTAACGGGCGGTCCCCTATTGAAGACAAATTGTGAATAACCAAGAAAAGTACTTTATAAAAATAACTGCGTAAACGCAAGCGAGACATAAGTGGAACCACATATTGGTGTGACATCCAAGTCAACTTGCCAAGTTTGAATGTCAGTGTTGGTGGTTTGACCAATCAACCGACAACTGCGGTAGCAGAAATTTGGAAAGCTAAGTCCGGCCGTACACGGACCACATATTTGCAGTTGACGCAGCCACAACATCGTGGCCACGTTGACTGCACTTCGCGGTTGACCCAACCACAATTTTGTGGTCGACTTGCGGTCATATAAACCGCACTTGCAGTTAAGGAACTGACATCAAAAATTGATTGCTGTGAGACCAATATATACGCGGTTGGGTACGACTGCAAGTTTGTGGTTAGTGTACGGCGGATGCCGCGATGACACCTCGGCGGAGATCAGCAGCAAGTTGACTGCAGAAGCCCGTTTCGACTTTTGTGAACGCCCGTGTACGTGTAGTACTACAGTATTTCTTATGGGCGGCTTGAGTTCGCTGGAACGCGACTGCAATTGTATGGTCGATCCGTTCGCAAAATGTGGCTCGTGTACGGGCGCTCTAACCTGGAATGCCATTGGAAAATGAATCACATGTTTCTAGAAATGATATGAAATAGAGATGAGTACTATTCTGATCACTCCCACATTGGTTTCAGTTAAGAGCCACCGGTAGGCAGCTGTTTCAGCATATTGGTCATCGTCAGTAACGGGCAGGCGGTCCTCGATTGAAGACAAATTGTGAATAACTAAGAAAGGTACTTGATAACAATAACTGCGTAAACGCAAGCGAGACATAAGTGGAACCACCTATTGGTGTGACACCCAAGTTAACTTGCCATGTTTTTATGTCAGTGTTGGTGGTTCAAGAGTAAGATTGATCTTCCCTTTGAAGATGATCACTTGGTGATCGAAACACGTGTCGAGGTGTTGAAACTCACGAGCCCAACAGATCTTGAAGTTCCTTTGGGAAATTGGCATCCGTTACAAGAGTTGTATCATCCTCATACAGTATAACATTTCATATGTGAGTGAATTGGTGAATCGGTATCGAAAAAAAAACATTAAGTGTGTCAAAATGGACACTTGTGTGGGATACTTTCAAATCCATGTCCAAAACAGAAAATTTACTCTAAAACCTAAAAATACAGTTTACTGATGATATAAATGTACTCAGAAAAACTGCCAGTTGTCGACCTACCTGGATAAAAATAACATCGGGAACTAGTGGTAACTTCGAACTGATTAAAAATGCTAGCAATTCATTATATACACATTTCTCAAGAACTTTACATTTAGCTGTGGCTGTTAGGTCTATAGTTTTTGAAAATTCGTGGATCACCATTCTTTGAAATTGGTGATACTCACCTAGTTCTCAATGCATCAGTAAATTTTCCAATTTCCACAGATCAATTTAGTAAGCGAGTGATTCACAAATTGAAGAACTCATATGTACTTATGTGGAAGAACAAAAACAAAACAAACTTCGCATACTGGGAAAATAAAAGTCTCAAACAAAATGGAAACAAAGATGGTGGGAGAAATGCGCGGTTTTTTTTCAAAAATTCCATACAATTTATTTCTATACTATAAAATTTCACACACACTAGAATAAAATGCCCTCTCTAAACAACTAATACCTTTATGTGAACATTGAATTACGGGAAAGAAAAATTCTCTAGAAACTTTTCTCTATCCAGTTTGTATTCCATGCATTCATTATGGCATTGAATCAGATATCATTCACAAGATTGCTACACAATGAAGTAAATGAAAGAGGTAAAATTTCACTTACATGAGACATAGTCATTCTCACTGGTAGACATACGATGTTCCGGAATAAGACACTTGCCTTATTCATATAATTACGACTTCATGTCATGAATGAGTTTAATTTACTCATGTCATCAATCTGTTTAAAATCTGTTTTTCCGTTAACCAGCTGTCGCACCCCTACGAACGACAACCCTCAAAAGTCGAAACTTCTGCGAGCTAAGGATTAGCGAGGTCTTACCATTTAACGTGTGATTCCTAATGACAGTACGTTATGAAATTCATTCGATTATTTGATTAAATCCCAGCCATAGGACACTTGCTTAAATTGAAACAGGAATATGTTGAGGAGAGATTCATTTTTAGGAAAGAAAGTTTTTTACTTTCTTCTTCTCCATCTGTATACATGGCATGAGTAGATTAAACTCAGTCGTGACATGAAGTCGTAACTTTATGAATGGATTGAGTCCTTCATCTTATCCACATTGGTGCTGAAGGGGAAATAAGGCAAGTGTCTTATGCCGAAACATCGAACGTCCACCAGTGAGGATGACATTGTTCCATGTAAGTGAAATTTCACCTCTTTCATTTACTATATTGTGTAGCAATCCTGTGAATGATATCTGATTCAATTCTATAACGATTGATTTTTTTGAATACAAACTGAATAGAGATAAGTTTTTTTTGCATATTTTAGAGTTCATATGGAAGAAGTTGTTTCGAAAGTATTTTTCTTTGGTGAAATTAAACTTTTATATAAAAGTAGCTGTTTCGAAAGGACTTTTTCTTTCAATTCTTCTCTGAAAGTTACTTCTTTGCATGATCTACATATCTTTGTATATAATTAATTTTAGAGATTGATTGCTTCCTTCATTTCTTTGAAAGATTACCACATTTTTTTCGTATAAAGATAGGGAAGTAGGAGTCCAAAACCTTTCTTCCCCAAAAATTATACTCTCCTGAAAATATTCCACAGTAAAATTTCTAAAATTGATCATATAATCTTAACCAGAAGATTTTTATCCTTAAAAGTCGCGTGTTTTATATATACCAAGAAGACGAAATGTGATCACTTTTCCACGTCTCATTGGTTCGGAAGTTACGGAGATAAATATTTACCTTTTTCTTTTTCTTCATAAAAACAGACGGTTTTCTAAGAAACACTTCTGGTAGAATATTATCTCGAAAGCAGTTCAAATGGTGGAATCAAGACAAGAGCACGTTTCGAATTTGCCATAAAAGTCAGCTCATTCGCTAAAACTCCACGCACACGTCTACATTGCACGTAAAATATTATATCAGTTTTGTCTCACGTAATAACTCAATTTTATAGTGGCTATTAGTGTCATGTCGGCATATTTTGTCTAATTACACTTTCATTCTTTCCACTAGCTGCAAGATGCAACTATCGCGACCATTGGCGTTCGTTTGCGTTTAATAGGAAATCAACTGATAGAGTAATTTTCTTCTCTGACTGTGAATTATAAAATAATTGCATAACAAACACCTGCTTTTAATTACGAGCAGTTCTTACTCCATACTGAATGAATCAATTACATTCAGATATCTTACACAGAAACCAGACGCATTTCGGTGAACATTTTTTTCCTGTTTGTTTGAAGGTGGTTGACAATGTTTAGTGGTGTATTTCATCAATTCGGACTTCCTTTGTGTAAAATAATATAAATTGATTTGAAATCCCCGAAAACAATTAAAAAAATTAACCGAAAATAACAATTTTTTCAAACAAAAAACTAATTACAAAGAAATAACATACAAGCAACAACCAAAAAATAAAAAATTGAAATATTAATAAAAGCTGAAAATTAAAGAATATTATCAACAAAAATGAATAATAAAAATTAAAAGATTCCAAACCAAGTTATGTCACGACGTTTCGATTGTTAGTATCCATAATCGTCTTCGGGTGATAACTAGACGTATTCCTCCAAAATCTGATTATTCATAGGTTATTGGAGTGCTTCCACTTATTCCCTCTTCCCTCTCTTCACTTCATTGGTTTTAGCGATTGATGACCGTTTGGCGGGAGTTGGTCGTTTTTCTCTTGATTAGAGGTTTCCATATGTTACGTATCTCTACGCTAGCTTGACTCAATGCGTTGTTGGACAACATATACGCGACTTCTTTGAATTTTCTCCTAAACCAGTGTTCCTCTTTGTGGATGATTTTAGCTTGAGCCCACTTGATGTTGTGTTGATGAGTCCAAACATGCTCTGCTATTCCGGATTTGCTGATTTCTCCTTGCTGTGTGTGTTTCTTGTGCCAGCAATGCGAACTTTCAATGGCCTCTTAGTTTCACCGATGTATGATTCTCCGCTTCGCAGGGTATCCGGAATCGCAGTCCGCGTTTGGTGGCCTGGTTTTCGTGAGGCTGCTACGGATTGTGTTCCCAGATCTGAAGCAGGTCCTGATGTTATACTTGGACCCCATCCTTCTCATCCTTTCCGATAATCCTCTGGTATAGGGAAGTATAAGTACTGGTTGTGGCGGCTTTTCTTCCTTGTAGAGCTATTGCTGTCTTCTAGCTAAAGCCCGTTCTACCATCACTCTGGAGTAACCATTCCGTTGAAGGTCATTTTTGATGATGCCTTGTTATTTTCGGTTAATCTTTTTAATTTTTTTGCAGGTATTTCAAATCAATTTCTATTATATTTGACAATGGACGTCCTAACTGAGGAAATTGTTTTCCTGCGTACTCTAAAGCAACGCCTTTTTTTATTTTGAAATAAATGGACAGCATCATAATGATGTTTGCCTAATACGTTTCGTTTGGGCCGATGAGTCTCAGTTTTCGGCGTTGTTTTAACCTAAATCATATTCAGGTCTTAATATATATTAAAAATATTGAAAATTTCGAGAACGGTGAAAAATTTCACATTATCGTCATAGAAAAACCTACAAAAAAATTGAAAGACTACATTCAATCATTCACTTACGTCACTACCCTTTACATAACCTTGCAATGAGAAAAACCAATCGATATTATCTAAACAATAAACCACTCGTCTTGAACCTACGATCTACAAATTACGAAGCGAATGCAGAATGACCTGAGCCACAGATCTTTATACCAGATAAGCGCTAAAAATTGTGGAACAAAAGAGTCAATATCGTGATATATTGTTGAAAAAACTGAAATTGGAAAAAAACATAGCAGAACATAAAATATGGACTTGGTGAGTTGCTATTGATGTCTCTTTTTGGAGGCAAACGTTGAGAAACACATGTATTGTAGTACATAGGTTTTATTAAAGCAGAGCTTTTATTTCTAGAGAGGTCTGTATTCGAAAAATAAAGCTTGTGATGAAATCTGATGTATAAAACGTCTCATTTTGAATTGGTTCATATCAAATCATACTAAATATGAAAAGGTTCTCCAAATATATCAATCGTGGTTGATGAAAATAGTCTTCAACTAGCACCTTTTTAGAACATCACGATTTGAAGCTAGCTGAAAAAAAAATTTGCTCCGTGACAAAGACCGTAAAACACATTTTATCCATTGAATAGTTGTATGATTATAAATTATAGCAGTAAAACATGTCCCCATGAAAGTTGAAGATGCCTACAACATGTGTAATTAAGATATATACAGATATAGAAAAATACTCAAGATCTGATGAAATGTAATATTATGAAACCTAAACGAATATGTATCCTTGATTTTAGTAGTTCGAAAAGCCTAAGTAAAAATTTAGCCGAATTACTATATACCCCTCATAACACGAAAATAACAACTATTCCTAAAAAGCAAGTACATTTACACCTGATGAGTTTTATTTTTAACAGCACTGTCTCAATATACCGTGTAATGATAATAATAATAAATTTTTATTTTTCAGTTAAAAAGCATAAATGTATGAATACATTCCAGCAGTAGCTGACAAAAACGTCATAATTAATATAGAAATGAATTTGAATGATATGAACACAGTCATAAGTTATTAATATAAAAGAAGTAAAATATATAATTATATAGAAATATAAGAAATTCATAGAACCTACCGACTTAATTAAAAAAGACACAACAAGAACATATTAGAAAAAAGGTTAAAAGTGTCATAGTATAAATGACAACTGTCAGTTAAAAAAACAGCACAAATATAACATTTGAATTGTCAACAAGAAAACATCTTCATGAAATATGGTATTATGTCATAAATTCACTAATACTGTAACAGTTATCAATAAGAAATTCTTCAAATCGAGATTTAAAAATATTAATATTTGGAGATGTTTGGATAGAGACATCGAGGCGATTAAAAACTTTGCATCCCAAATATAAGTGACTTTTTTGGTATAGGTTAGTTATATGCACGGCAGGCACAAGAAGATTTCTGGATCTAGTGTTATATTGATGATCTGTTCTATTGAAAAATTCATTTTTATCTTTGTATACATATATACACAGTTCATACAGATACAAGCCTGTCAAAGTTAAGATGACAGTTGATGTTTGCATAATAAACGATTAGTAGTATGTTTTCGTGACAATCATTTGATAAGAACTTTAACGCGTAACAATTTGTTCTTAGCTTTTTACAAAGTATATCGACGTGTGGTTCCCAGCACAATTTATAGTCGATTGTTAGTCCAAGCAACTTAGTCGTTTCACTAGCATATACATTCATGTAATTGTCCTCAAAAATTTGAAACTGTTCCATAGTTCCCCTCAAAGTAAATTTCATCAAAGAGGTTTCAGATACATTTACCGTTAAATGATTTATTTCGGATCACTTCATTACTTATTGTATACCACTTCTGATGTTATCACAAGTTCAGTAGTATCTTCACCAGTTATGAGTAGATTTGTATCATCAGCATATGATATTATTTGGATTTTAGAGATGCCAAGAAGAAAATTAATGAGATCATTAGCATAGATTAGAAATAACAAAGGTCCAAGAATTGAGCCATGGGGAACTTCCTGCTTAACAATGAGAGATTGGCTTTGAGTTGTATTGCATTCATTCGTGTGGCACAAATACATTCTCCAGATGCTTTCCACAAGTGTTGTTGTTATTTTTCAACTTTTTTTCAAATAGGTCTTTGTTGATTGGTTACGTATAGTCATTACTATTGACCATAGGGTTCATCTCCACACAATCTATCTCCTCAACGTGGCAACCTGTTCAATCCATAGTTTTGTCAAAAGTGGAGCTATTACAGCTTGTATTTTGTATTTTGCACAATACCTGGCAATTCAAAACTGCAACTTTGGCTTAACAAAAGTCATGAAATGAATGTATTTCTTTCTATCTATCTACCTATCTATCTATCTATCTATCTATTTTTCTGTTTACCAGCTGTCGCACACTTACGAACGACAACCTCGGATGTCGAAACTTGTGCGAGCTAAGGATTAACGAGGTCTTACATTTTAACGTGTGAATCCTAACACGGGTTGGACGATAGCAAGTGAAAATCGATCGTTCAGACTGAGGCTTGAACCACCGACCAACACGGCAGTCAATTCGAGTAAGTGAACAAAGCACCCGCGTCGAACCGCCTGGCTACCGACCGACCGATCCAGAAATTGTTTTAGCTGCATCTATGAGATGATAACCTAACAGGGTTCATTTCTTGATATCTCTAATTTCTTCTTTTTTCATTCGCACCTGAATGTTGCTATAAAATACTAACTAGTTTCTAATTTCCAGAATCAAACTCACTTCAAACTACGAAACCTGGAACCTAACTCTCAATACTTCCTTCAAATCCAAGGACTTGCACAATTTGGAAAGCAAAGACTGAAAGGCGAGAAATCCGGTGATCTGTTGAACACTACTGTTAATGGTAAGGATAAACTCTCTTTAATCAATAAATACAGCCTACCCAGAACAATAAAAACTTCTGAATCATTCACATTCATTGAATGCTACTGATTTTGAAATGTTTTTGTTACAGAAAACGACAACGCTTTAGTGCTAGACACATCTGGAAAAGAAAAAATAGAGACTCTCCATCTACAGAAGCTGACCTGGAGCAAGGGAAAACTCACAGCAAGGATAATGTGGAAAAGTTTTAACAGGACTTCGAAATCAATTGTCACGTGGTGGAGCAATGCCTGTCATGGTCGAGTCAAGGGACAAAAGCATTTCAAGTTATCCGAAGTGACCAAAGTAAATACATACTTATATCTCTTTGAAATCTGTTTTTCCGTTAATCAGCTGTCGCCCCCATACGAAAGACAATTCTCAGAAGTTGAGAAACTTGTGCGAGCTGAGGTCTTACCTTTAACGTGTGATTCCTAACACAATGTTCGTATAAAAGTAGTATTTTTGAAACTACTTCTTCTTACAGTTTGTATATGAAAGTAACTTCTATGCATGATATACACATCTTTGTAAAGAGTTTAATTTGAATTTGACTGCTTTCTTCCTTGTTTTTGAAGTTTTCCACATTGTATGTTTGAAGATGGCGAAGTAGAAAGCCAAAAAGAACTTGCATCAACAATATTGTCTTCTTCTTTGAAGGCTTAGACGTACCCAAAAGCGTCTTTTGTATCGCCTTTTTTTCATTTCGCGACTAAACTGAATGAATGGCAGAGGTGTGCAGACGTTTTTACAGTCGCTGGCTTTGTCAAATGGTACAGCCAACGGCAAATCACGGCATAATGTGGATGCGCCTTAAGAAAAAACTAATTTCTCAAATGATGTACGAGAAAAACCTATTGAATGTCCTAAAGTATGCGACAAATTTTTTTCGTTTCACAAATGATCGAGCTCTAATAACACTAGATGGTATATTTGAACAATTCAATCATCGTTTTTTATATATCTACAAATTGAAAACCATATTTGAAAAACTGTTATAAATTAGAAAGTATTCTAACTGATAGCGAGAAGCCCTTACTGCGCAACCTCTTCTGCAAGCAGCCAGTGATGCAATTGAACCCAGGTTTGTATACAGGGTGTAACTAAATAAGTGAAAAACATTTAAAGAGGTGATTCCTCATCGAAAAAAAGATAGGATCTTTCATATAAAGAAATATCATTGGAGCATCTCTTGTTAAGATACATCCCCTTAAAGGGGTTACATAAAATTTGTATAACAATTTTTTCAAAAGCACTGAAAAAGGTACAATATTGAAATTAACCTGACGTTTTGTACTACCAAAAAGGCATTTAGCCAGAAATTTATTTGGTTTACCCCATGGTTGTAAGGGGTGGAAAACGCAACCCCTAAAATTTATTTCCAATGTAACTTTTGGCTTATCATTTGTTTACCATTCAAAGATTCATTTTCGATAGCCTTTTTCATTCTAAACAAAAAAAGTCTCTTGAGTTTTTTGCCCAAAATAAACCAGTTTGCAACAAAAAACTATTTTACGAGCAACTACAGAGATACATCGTCATAAATGCGAAAATACAAAACTAATCTATCTAGTGACATTTAAATTGGTATGCCGCTGTCAGTTTGTGAGTTTTCGAAATTGAATTAATACTAATTGTGTGTTGTTCTGTTCTTAATTGGTTACTTTAATAATTCACTTGTTATTGAAATGGCATACACAAATGAGTAAATGGCCGATATGCATTACGTTTACGGTCTGTCGCAGGGGAATGGGTTAGAAGCTTCTAGAAGATATGCTGAAATGTATCCTCAACGGCAGCATCCTTCACATAGATTATTTGCTCGACTTCATCAACGATTACGAGAATATAATTAATTCGACAAAAGAACGCAGGATTGTGGTCGCCATCGAGAAGTAAGGACACCACAGCTTGAGGAAGCAGTACTTAATTTGATTGAAGAACAACATACTACCAGTACTAGAAAGATTGCTTTCCAGCTAAATGTTGATCATATGATGGTATTTCGAATTTTAAAGGAACAACTCTTATACCCTTACCATCTGCAACGAGTACAGGCACTGTTACCGCAAGACTTTCAGAACCGTCTTGAATTTTGCTATTGGATGCTGGAAATGATTAGGAGAAATTGTGACTTTCTGAAGACGACAGAATTCACAGACGAATGTAGTTTTTCTCGGGACAAGATTATTAATTTTCATAATTACCACATATGGGCTGATGAAAACCCTCACACTATTGTCGAAACTGACCATCAAGAACAGTTTTCTCTTAACGTGTGGCTCGGAGTTATTGGAGATGATTTAATTGGACCTCATTTTCTACCTCCTCGATTAAATGGTGAGGCATACGTTCAATTTTTAAGAGAAGTGCATCCAGTACTGCTGGAAGAAGTTCCTTTGGGCGTCAGAATTAAGGGATATGTTTTTTATGCATGATGGGGCTCCCGTTCATTTTAGTCAAGTAACACGTCAGCATTTAACTGAAACATATGCAAATCAGTGGATAGGTCGAGGAGGACCACAGAACTGGCCCGCTCGATCCCAGCATCTCAATCCTCTCGATTTCTCTATTTGGGCCAATTTACAGCATTTGGTTTATCGTACTCCTGTTCGCGATGTAGAGGACTCAAGAAACCGCATCATCGATACGTGCAAGGTAATCAGAGAGACTCCAGGAATATTTGAGCGAATACGTGGCTCAATGCGCCGACGTAGACGCATGCGTAATGTCTGAAGGTAGACATATTGAACATTTACTATGATTTGTACATGTTGTGTGTTTTGTTATTAATAAATTAGTTTTGTTTATTACTCTTTAATCGTTTATTGCAGGTACTAACTACAAAGTAACAATAAATCCAGTTCGCATTTATGACGATGTAACTCTGTAGTTGTTCGTAAAATAATTTTTTGCTGCGAATTGGTTTATTTTGGGCAAAAAACCCAAGAGACATTTTTTGTTTAGAATGAAACAGGCTATCGGAAATAAATTTTTAAATGGTAAGCAAATAATAAGACAAAAAGTTACATTGGAAATAAATTTTAGGGGTTTCGTTTTCCACCCTTCACAACCAAGGGGTAAACCAAATAAATTACTGGCTAAGTGTCTTTTTGGTAGTACAAAACGTCAGGTTAATTTCAATATTGTAACTTCTTCAGTGCTTGTGAAAGAGATTGTTATACAAATTTTATGTACCCCCTTTAAGGGGCCGTATCTTAACAAGGGATGATCCAATGAAGTTTCTTTATATGAAAGCTTTTATCTTTTTTCAATGAGGAATCACCTCCTTGAATGTTTTATACTTATTCAGTTATACCCTGTATAATAAACCCTACAAAATACAAATGAAACCGAACACAGAGTCAGATGCTACAAATGCAGTACTCATATATACAGAGGATCAAAAACCAAAGAAAGCCCAAGATGTGGAGTTTACTTCAGATTACTAAGCCTAAGAATCAAGTGGGGATAAGAAAAATACCAGCGTGGTTCAAACAGAACTGGCTGGTATCTCAATTTCCACAAAATAAATAACCAGGAAAACAATTTCTGGCAAAAACATAACAATCTCCACCAATAGTAGACAAGCCACCAAGATTTAGCCAAAGTCTCGGTAGATAATAACATTATCCTGAGGTGTGTTAAAGGGCACGACAGAAGTAAAGGTAATCACATTGCTGACTCTTCAGCCAAGGAAGCGGCTGGACTAAGATCTACGAGTAACACCTACGGCCTAATGACTTCGATAATTGCGGAACTAGTCGAACGTCACACCTAAGCACAATCCCTAAAGAGATGGGAAGGAATCAAAGGTTGCAGTCTTGCTAGGATCACCCTGGGCGACCGTGGAAAGCTGGCGCCGAAAAAATATCTGGAAATGACCAGGAAAACCCACGCTTACCAGTAGGATTTCTGATGGGCCACTGTCAACTGAGGAAACACCTCCACATATCATGGGGCTAGTGGACACACCTCTATGCAGGATGTGTGAACAGGAAGATGAAACTGTCAGGCATGTCTCATGCGAGTGTCCGGAGTTATCGTCAATAAGAGAGTGTGTGTTCGGCGAGTATTGGCCTACACCTGCCGATATAAAGGAGATGTCTCCTAGTGACCTGTCCACCTTCCTGGAAAGGACAGGATGGACGATAACCTAGGAGAACAACTCCTCGGGAGGATGTACAATGGGTCACATGTGGCCTAAGTGCTATGGGCCTACACTCACCCTCTCTAGTCTACAGATAGACAGTCAGACAAATACAAAACAATGATCATTATTTTCTTCAATTCGAGGGTAGATTAAATTTAAAATTTTTGTTTTAGTGTTTTGTCTACGACGGATGTTTTATATCAACGATTGGCAGAAATCTTTTTGATTGTGTTCAATTCTTTTTGGAAATTTGACTGGTTGTGCGGAATAATGGGCTTGTTTCATGCTATTGAAAATGATACTGGTTTGCTTATAGACTTATCGAGTTATTATACTTATCCAGCCTTATCGGTCTCTTTATATTTGCAGAAAAAAGAAAAATTTGAGAAGCAAGAGTTTGAATTGACCGCATGTCTGTTGACCAATAAAATTTATCGTGTCTACAGCGGTGTTGCCAAGTGCCAATTATTTTAACAAAAATACGAAGTTATGAAACATTAGAAAGGGTACATTGTCTCATACATTCAAGAGAGATAGCTGACCCAGTGGCAATATGGCTAATATATAATATTGAATTTCTTATTTTTGGTGGGTAGCATGAATGCATAATTGATTTATTTTATTAGGTTTCATGAGCCTTCGAGAACCATTCAAAAATATAGCTTGTTGAATTCTATTTAGAACCATGGTTTTCGAGTACATTTCATTTCATATGGAGAATTTTTTCATGAATTTAAACGTTAACGGGTTCATATACACTTCCATTATTAAAATTTCTGTGATATCAACATGAAAATGTCTACTACCGGAAATATTTCAAAAATAACGTTTTTATTGCGTTTTGTGTTATTTGAATCCCATGTATAATTAATTCTCCTCTTCAATGCATTCCTTACACTTTCTTCTTAGATTTAGTTGTCGGAAGTGAGTGTGATTTCACTTTCAATCACGAATAAATCAGAAACTGTTTATACGCTCCGTGAATTTTACAATTTGGCAATGTTCATTATTAGTATTGTTCCTATTAGTCAATCGAACAAGAAGCGGGACTAGGTCTGTGACGTCACGAGCCTAGAAAATCCGATTTCAAATAACCAATTACGAGAAAACAACGCCATTTGAAGACCTGGAATTAAGTACACTATTTTCCAATTTGAAATTACTACCAAATGAACTGTAAACCAGAAATCATGAAACAAGCCCTTTATAAGTCTCCGTATCATGGAGTGACATGCTGCAAGTTTATGAGAGGATGGGTGCAAAGATTGAATGTGAATTGTTATATCTGCATGTGTAGGTTTTTGATATATTGAAAAATTGTATATGTTGTTTGAGAGACGGATATTGAAATTTAGGATGTGCGGTGATTGTGATCGTTTTCTATTTACATTGTGAATTCTATATTGGGATTAGGGCTGTTCAGAAAATATTCAAATCTTTAACGTGTCAAAGCTGCACTATGGCTTGAAAAAAATTCAGTTCTGAGTAAAGACCATTTTGATGACAGAAAAATCAAATAGTTGTTTAATATCAAAATATATTTCTTCTCATACCGAGAAATTCATCACACTGTGCGTCTGCAAAGAAGTTTTTTTATATTTTCTGCATCATCGATATATCGAGCAATGTTATTGTATATGTATATGTTATCAGACAACTTTTCAATGTTTTCGAATTAACGGATAATTTCGTTTCAGGCCAATTTTTTCATCCTGTACGATCTCCAGTTCGACTGCCGTTACAGAGTGAGTGTCAAAGACAGTTCTGCAAAACGTTCCAAAGCTGCTCAAGATACTTATGTAACTTTTACTACACCGAAATGTAGTACTTTCAAAAAAAGTCACAGAAAAACAAAATGTAGTTAGTTTTTAAAAGTTAGTAATAAGTGTTTCGATTTTCGATTGTGATAATTTTTTTTAATGTATATTTTATATTTATGCAATAAGAATCGCTATACTGTATTTCAATTTTTTCATGACCTGTCCTGTTCAAATTCGTGGGTGTAATTGGTACTTTTTGGATTCCAATTACTTTTAGAATGAAGACGAGAAGGAGAGGGTATAAAAATTTTCAATAAGAAATAAACCATCACCGATTGTGCTACACTTTTCAAATTCAGAAGTAGCTTTCTCATTACTTGTGATGCTCTGTTTGGAACCTTTGGTGTAGTAATGAATATTACTGGAGTTTTTTCCCAACACCAAACCGTTATTTCAACACCTCGACACGTGTTTCGATCACCAAGTGTGCATCTCCAAGAGGAATATCAAACAGTTTGATTTCTTCCTCTTGAAGATGCACACTTAGTGATCGAAACATGTGTCGAGGTGTTGAAATAACGGTTTGGTGTTAAGAAAAAACTCCAATAATATTTACCCTTCTCATTAATAATTCATTTCTATTCCTGTTTTTTGAGATGTATAAACCTCACTAGAACTTATTTATTATTACTGTTGTCTTTCAGTTCGTTTCTAATCTAACAACTATTTCGAATTTATTTGGTGGAATTAGCAGACAGTTACATGAATGACGTCTTCATATAATACTTCATTGTAATATTTTTCCTGAACAATTCACACTACCTAATTATCATCCATGATAATAACTAGTCAGTCTTCACAAATATTCCAGTCGCGTTTCGCTAATAATGAGTGATTTTTTTACTGGTATATTTTTGGCAACACTGTTTTTGACAAGTCACGCGTGAATCGTGTTATTGTCAAACTTGTTCAGTTTGGTCTATAATTTAACCATGAATCGACTTACGAATGAACAACACTTGCAAATTATTGAATTTTATTATCAAAATGCATGCTCGGTGAAGAAAGTGCATCGTGCATTTTTTCCAATTTATGGACAGTTTGTCGGCCTACTGAGGGAGCTATTCGGAAGCTTGGGACTAAATTTCGAACACAGTTTACATTATTGGACATTAAACCACCAATACGCATATGTAAAGTGAGGACCGAAGAAAATATTGCGGCTGTATCCGCCAGTGTTCGTGATGACCGTGAAATATTGCGGCTGCATCCGCCAGTGTTCGTGATGACCGTGAAATGTCGATTCGCCGCCGTTCGCAGCAATTGGGCCTCTGTTACTCCACTACGTGGAAAATTTTGCGAAAGGATTTGGCTGTAAAACCTTATAAGATACAGCTGGTGCAAGAATTGAAGCCACACAACCTCTTACATCGTCTAACATTTGGTGAATGGCCGCTGGCAAAGTTGGAAGAAGATTCACACTTTTATCGAAAAATAGTGTTCAGCGACGAGGCTCATTTCTGGTTGAATGGATACGTTAACAAGCGAAATTGCCGCATATGGAGTGGAGACCAGCCACAAGCATTGCAAGAGCTACCGATGTATCCCGAAAAAGTCACTGTTTGGTGTGGATTATGGGTCGGTGGCATTATCGGGCCGTACTTCGTCAAAGACGACAATGGCCGGTACGTTACTGTGAATGGCGAGCGCTACCGTGTGATGACTGACGACTTTTTGTTGCCCAAAATGGAAAAATTAGACATGCCTGACATGTGGTTTCAACAAGACGGTGCCACATGCCACACTGCTCACGAAACCATTGCCCAATTAAGAGCCGCCTTCGGTGAACGGTTTATCTCACATTTGGGGCCCGTCAATTGGCCGCCTAGATCGTGTGATTTAACGCCTTTGGATTATTTCTTGTGGGGTCATGTTAAGGCTCATTTCTACAGGGATAAACCAGCAACGACTGATGCTCTGGAAGCCAATATTGATGCATTTATACGTGAAATACCGGTCGATATGTTAGAGAGAGTGTGCCAAAATTGGTCTTTGCGCATAGGCCATCTAAAGCGGAGCCGCGGACAACATTAAAAATCACCCGTTACTGTACCTTCATCGGTAGTAATGGCCGATTACTGCCGATCGAGCTATCGGCTCAGGTAGAATTCAGATAGTATGAACACGCCTCAGGAAGCTATTGTTTAGTGAAACACGTGTTGCGGTTTTATAAACTGTTCAGTTGAATCTCCCTTTTATTAATCTTGCCTCATTTTTATTCATCTTTTATTCATCTCAGTAGTACCATTATTATCTTCAAAACATTGTCGTACATTTTGGAACACTTGCGGTATCACTTCGCGACATTCGTTCTCGCAGGTATTCCAATGAGACGAGAGGAGTGCAATACACTTCATTTCTGAAGTACTCAAGTACTTGAGTACTGAAGTACTCAAGTCAGGTTACCGAGGAGGCCACTCAATTGCAATGTGGCGGAACACCGTTCATTCTCTATATCAGTTAGAGCTGATAAGGTGACGTTTCGAATTAAATGAAGGTACATATCAACTGTTGAATTTCCAGTACAATACTCAACAACTTCCTGATTATGTGTGTGTAATTAGGACATGAAAATCATGAATATATTGTTTCTTCAACACTTCATGAAATGGTTTCATTAGGCATTTGACACGTCCATTTTTTCTGTTCTTGATACTTAGCAACAAACACAACCAATCACAAGTATATCAATGCATATTGAAATATATTCCATATTATAATCCAGCACTAAAATTCAATTTTCTGATTTTCATGTGATCGTCAGAAAATCTTTCAAAATAGCCAAAAATCACAATGGAGACTGAAAAAATTGTGAATGCATTTCACCTACAATGAAATGGTGCCAACTCCATCTCAAAATAGCCAACAAAAAAAATAGTTTAACAGCTTTCCTGGATAATACCCCGACGAGTATTACATATTACTTGCGGAATGTTAGTGTTCATCAGTGCACGCATCTATTAATCATGTGGAAATACTAAGAGATGTGGGTGTTACGAATTCATTGTTTTTTAATTCTTTACGAAAATGAAAGGCCTCGATAAATACAAACACAATTTTATTTAAAACTTTGAAAATACTTTCAAACGTCCTAAAATTACAAAAATTAATTAATATCAAAACACTTTGTAGGTCGTGGAGAAATTCTTCCTGAATGTATAATCTAAAAACTTTCAACCTACCACCAATAAAACTTATTGCTAGAAATTCAGGCGAATGAGAGAAAATATCAGTTAAAAGCATCAGAAATCCAGGCAAATGTACCATTCTTGAGGGAAGTACTTCAGCTCAGTATTACAATTGCAAAATTGGAGAGCTACCTGAAGTATTACGTGTGATACGAGTAAATACTGTTTACCTTGATTGCTGTTCGAAGTGAGAATAGTCTCCTATTGAAGTACAATGTCAATTCCTATTAAATACCATTAATTATTTGATGTACTCTGGAATATTGCAGTAATTCATTTTTTTTTCAAGTTAACCTTGAAATTCTGTCCCCGAACCGCTTAAATGGATACATTTTTGAAACACAACCTCAAAAGTATTTTTAGTATTTTTTCAAAACGTGAAAATATACAATCAGGCATTCACTAATTTGGAGACTTTGATGAGTAATTACTTATTAGAAAGTCTTTCAATTCATCAAAAGACTTAAAGAAATTATTTTCAATTAACGATGTTGTACAAAATATGGTACAAATACATTAAAATACAATAATGAGCAATTCAAACATATTATGATCCTTCACAATACTTCGATGCTTCAAAATGGTAATCCATGAAATACTTTTATATTCTTCTTTTTCAATCAAATACAATCAAACTATAAATACTATTAATTGAATTACCTGGATAAATCTCAATGGAAGGCAAACATTCAATTGGAATGCTTTCAAATATTTGTACTTTCATCAGTAATATTTTTGAGAAATTACTTCAAAAAGAAGGTAGGAATCAGCTGCAGATTGGTATGAAATACTACATGCAAAATATATTAAAAATACATCAACTTTAAGAGTATATTTCAGTTTTTTTGTGAAGGAAGTATTGAAAAGAGAGATAATTATTCAGCATTACAAAACAATTCTCCAAAATCAGCTCCTATTAATTATTTAATGTATTCTTGAATATTAAAATCGATTTGTATTTTAAGTAAAGTTAAAAATGTTGTCACTGTATGTGTAGCAGTTCTTTCTTATCTGCTCGAATAAAATACAACATTTACATCACTTAATCACCTCCATATAATGAGGTGTCATAAAATGATCAATGTACAGATGCACTTGAAGTCCCACCGAATAGTCATACATCAATCCCTCATAATGTCCTCTTGATTATTTAATATACTATGGAATTTTGGAGACAATTGATTGTTTGAATTTGATAAGAAAGTTGTCTCTAGGCCTGGAGCTATTTGAGATGTAGGTACGTTCATTAAAGTATTTGAGAATGAAGAGATATAATAGGGGATGATTTTATAAATTGAAAAACTTTTAAAGTTTTTGTACTCAGTATTTGCAAAGGCAGTTTCCAATTAGCTGAGAGTAAATCGTCAAAACACCCTTCGGTGATAAGATACTAAAAATCCCGATACCTGCTGAAGCACTTACCAAGGCAGGAAGTACCCAATCTTATTAACTGAACTCTCATCATCAATCGTACTCACAGTTTTTGAGCTTAGCTGTCCGAAATAATATAAAACAAAATTAAAAAGATCAACCAAATACGGCTACTTCTTTAAATCTGCGACGCACACTTTCTTCTTGTCCGGTTCGTCAGAGTTTTCTTCGGCGTCAGCGAAAAACATGTCAGGCGAAAACTCCAATCCCACTTCTGATTTTTCCGTCGCCAAAGACAAACCTTCCGCCAGCTGGGACTTATCGTCGATGGCGTCGTTTTCGAATGTTAAGCTCGACTCCGAATCGTTGGATTTCATACTGGGAAAGAAGTTAGGCACCACTTCGAATTCTTCTGGAAGACTCGCCTGAGTTTCTTCGAATGTAGGTTTTATTTCTTCCCTGTTCAAACCCACGTCTTCGACGGCATCTGAAAAAATAATGGTTGTAAACAGGCTGTTATTCAACTTTAGTGTAAACGGTAAAGCTGTTTTCTGCTGTTTAATGCAAGGGCAAACTTATGGAAAACAACGTTTCACCTGAAAACTTCCAGGCTTCTTCAGATTTTGTATAAGTGACAATAACTGAAATACGAATAAAAACATGTTTCAAAAAGAATACAAATTGAGGCATTCAAAGGACCAACCATAAAACCGATTTGTTTAGGTTATGACAACAATGATACCAAAAAATGTTTCAACAGATAATAATAATGGAAATGGATAGATAGTAAGAGAAAGTTTCAGCAAAGAATAAATTTTGTTTTCAATTATAAGTCCATGAACCAACAAATCCGAGAATTGGAAAGGTCAAAGAGATCCATGGGTGCTTCATAAAAATGCAATCAAAATGATGATGAAACTTCCCAAAGGCGAAAACCCACAAAATACATGGTTACGGTATGGTTATCAGAATCGGGTGTGATTAACTACAACTTTCTGCAATCGGACTAAACCATCACAGCAGAGTCCTACTATGAGGAAATCAACAAAAAGTTTCATAAATTGCACAAGTCGAAGGATTCATGGTAGCACTTGAGGTTTAGGTCCCAAACAAATCCATTGGATGTGATGATTGTCAGACCAATGATCACTTATGGTGCAATTGCCCGGTGACCGAAGGCTCCACAGAAAACGGCCCAGGCGAAGCTCTCTGGCTTACAGAGTCAGGCTTGTCTGACCATCAGTGGTACCACTAGTACTACACCGTCAACGGCCATAAAGATCCTTCTAGATCTACCTCCTCTCCACATTTTTCTGAAGAGAGAGACTAGATGGACCGCATATAGACTTATGCACATTGACCATTGCACAAATCAATTTAATGTGCAGAGTGCAACAGACTGTTGGTTGACACTAGAAGTCACAGCATTCTGGAAAAGGCCTATGACTTTATGCCTCCAACTGTCATCTACGAACTGTCTTATGAAGTACTATTCCCGAGTAGTGAAAACTGAATCCTCCAGGAGAAGGAAATATTAAGACCAAAGAGTTGGTTCACAGATGGATCAAAAACAACTACGGTTCTAGTGCAGGTGTTTTCAGTCGCTGACCCAGGACAGAGATATCAACTTGCCTAGGAACCTATGAGACTGTATTTGAAGCGGAAATTTACGCTATTGAATTGTGTGCGGAGAAATTGGATAAATCCAACCCCACCCACAAGTCAATAAGAATATTCTCGAACAGTCTAGCGGCGTTGAAAGATCTTGGCTCCTACCTCTTGGTAGCAAATTGCCAAAAACTACTCTCCTCGATAGGAAGACTCAACAGATTGTCTCTGGTCTGGATTCCTGGCCATACTGGCCTGGAAGGCAATGAGGCTGCTGACTTCCTTGCAAAGAAGGGTGCTGCAAGCAGCTTCATCGGACCAGAACTTGTCATTGGCATCGATTTAGGCTTTTCCAAACAAAGATTGAACACCTGGATGGCAAGAAGAGTTATGGACTTCTGGCACAATCCTTCAGGATTGGCTCACTCCAAGCCGTTTATTCACCCTTCGAAGCTTGATACCAAACAGTTGTTGGACTACAGTAGGGATGAACTACGATGTCTAACAGGCGTTCTAATAGGTCACTGTCATTTTAATCATCATATGTCGGACTGTCGGAAGACAGTGTGTGGTTGCCTTTATTTGGAAAATGATGCAACAGTAGATCACATTGTTTGTACCTGCCCCGCTGGGTACCAAATCAGGTTGTTAGAGTTCGACAGAGCCCTACTTTCACCATCTGGCCTGAAAGACCACTTACCATACAAACTTATCGGCTTCGTTAAGATGCTGGGTTTATTTGGTCGAGTATGAATAGGTGTGAGCCACAATAAACGCTTGCGGATTGCGGTGGATGGTCGAATAGACTCACTCACTTCGGATTAAATGTAACTTAACCTAACCCAACCATAAATTGCGTCAGCAGACCTCCCGCCAACCGACTACCATCTTTTCAAGCACTTCGGCAACTGTCTCACCGGTAGTACCAGGCAGAAACGGCCTTCGTCGACTTTATCGAAATCCTAGTACGCAATGTATAGAATTATTGAATATCACAGTTCAAAGTAGACTCATAAAAATGAAAAAACTTTTTAGAACAAGCTAATACTTGACCAATATTCAGTAAACATGTTGAGCTACTCACCATGGATCAACAAATTCCTGGACTCCAAGTGTTCAATAGTTAATTCGGCGGAATCTGCATTCCCGTGAGAAGAAAAAAATTTGAAATTGGTGTCTTGGCAATCGCTATCGTTGGTGCTAGGAAAATCCTTCGGCATGTCGTCTTCAGAGAGTGAATCGATCTTCTCAACGTTATCTTTGCTCAAAACTCTCAACTCCTGTAACTCTCCCATCCTACCATTTTCATCTATAACCTAAATTATTTGCTTCAGTCATTGAATTACAGTAAAAATCAACCAGTAAGTCCACTCCCACTACTTCATTCATAAATTCACAAAGTTCTCGGTGACCTCGAAACGAAGTGCGGAGCCAATTTCGTTCTTTTACCATATGCGTGCGCTCATATAAAAACGAAATTAAAGATATTATAGAAGATTTTGTGGTTAGTTACTTATAACCAACTACATAAACTAAAAACAATAATAACAACAGGAATAAATTAAACACAATACCAATTTCCGACTGTTTATTATAACTAATTCAATGCCCGTGGGATCATCGAATCCTTCGATAGTACAGCACTGAACGCGTTGGATGAGAATCTCATCCTAAGAGCGGTTGAAGGTACCCGGCAACTCGAACGGATCACGTGATAAGAGAGCCTACTGTTTGTATTATTGCAACTTTCATCAATATGGAGCTCATTCAATGCAAATAAAACTGAGCATTTAGACTGATATTCAATTGGAATTGAAACGATGACATATGCACACACTCATCGCTGTCATTTGCTGTCAATCTCAAAGCAAATAGTAGCAGTATCTGCTGTGAGGAAACCCCAACACTGCGTCCGTTGCCTCATTGACGTATATCGCAGTCCTGAACGAAATGTCAGGAATAAAAACCTATTGAAGAATGAGCGACACATAGTTCAAAACAGTTTTACGATTTTCATAAAATAACGAAATCTCTTTATTTATCAAATGCAACTGAAAACTTCGGAAAATGAAGACTGAAAAATTGAAGAATTGTGTCCCTATTTGAATGCCATGAAATACGTAATATGCCGTCTTTCGCATTAAAAAACCAAAAAATGGTCTACATTCAGAAATTTGCCGCTTTCAAAAACTCTATGAATTTCCAACAGCGTTAAGTTGCGTGATCGGGCTGGCCAATAATACTGTTGTAGATTATGCCCGAAAGAAAGTAACGCCGGCCACCACTGGTAACCATAAGCCAAACGTGACGTAGCTAAGAGCGCGGGAATGCCCAATGATCCCTGCCGCTCGAGAAGCAGCGAGAAACATGCTACCGATGTCAATGGAACTTCAGCGAAAATTCTAAGATGTTCGATTGCGATATTTAAACGTTGGCTGCAAGCGTATTCACACAGTCAAGTACACAGTGAAATGGAAGATACAGTGCGATACGCGAAGTGATCAAGTAAGGCGATAGACAAATAATAGTTGAAATTTTCAGTTGAAGTGTTTGTTGTATTTAAAGTGAAATGAAGTTAGGTTTGATTATTCAGTGTAGTCAATTATTGATCAACCCACGGAGGAAAACATAACACTACTCTCAATCTTGATCTATAACTTCATCTCTGAACTCTTCACTGCAATAGTTTGGTTATATTGTGGTACGCGACCTGATACAATGAACCAAAGAGTTTCTAAAAGTAGACTTTTGGTGACCTTTGGCATTTAGGAAATACAATTCATGATTGTATGAAATGTAAGTCAATGAAAAAATATCATATTTTAATTTTTAAAATGTCACTTACCAATATTATTGAAAACAAAAATCTGTCGAATAACAAATTTAAAAGTGTCAATTTCTTGAGCAAAAAAATCTGTCAGCGGACAGATATAAGTACATCTCTTATACGATCTACTGTAAAAAATATAGGTAGCTCTAGGGGTGGTTTAAGATAACCATCATCCCACGTGAATTATGGCACCTTCTTTTAGAAGAGGAAAACTATATGATTTTTCAAATGAGCACGTACCTGGTATTGAAGACCGTCTTTTTGCAAATTTTGCAGCACCTCGTCGGTCACAGTGACGAAATTCCCGTCATTGGTCTTGAACATGATCTCTACGTTCGAATTGGCCTCGTTGCCCAAAATATTCTTGATCTTATCCGCCGTCAAGCCCTGGAAGCCGTTCTGCAAAGTCAGTTGGATGATGTTGGACTTCCCCGGATCAGAGTACTCGGAGCCGTTGAGCACTGCATTCAAGTCAACGTCGACGAAACTGAAGTTGGTGTGATGTGGAATGAAATTCTCCACAGTCGTTTCCATGCAAGTCTCCTCTATGACGAACGTATTCGCTTGCGGTGCCGAAGCTATTTCTTTCTTCAAGTTGGCAATGGCCAATCTGCTAGCCTGGGCTTCTTTCACGCAAGCCTGGTGCTCGGCCTCTAGGCGGAACTTTCTTTTCACTTTGTGGGGCTTGTAGGTAGTGTTGAAGCTGCTCGGTTTCGTAGCGATGGCCTGTGAAGGATTCGCGATGAAGGGATAGGCGGGATACTTCGGTTTTTTCGAAAGGAACTGGGGTTTTGGCAGTACTATGAGTTCACCTGGAAATCAAATCTTGAGTGAGCAGATGACTAGACCTAGGTGCTGAATCAAAAGTCAGCACCTGGGTCTCGATATAAAATAACAAATATCACTTCAAAACAAAATACACCATGAACATATGAATTTTGAAACTTTGCATTTTTTAAAAAGTAGAAAATGTTACTTTGAATTATTATTGTGACGGTGGCTACGCCCACGTAGCAGAGGCGAAGACGAAGACGAAAATGCAGAGGTTGATCTCCAAGGAAATGGGGGGTACCGGAGCCAGAGGTGAATACATGATATTATTTTTTTAACCAGAATAAATACAGGGTGTAACTAAATAAGTGTAAAACATTTAAGGAGGTGATTTCTCATCGAAAAAAAGATAGGATCTTTCATATAAAAAAAATTCATTGGAGCATCCCTTGTTAAGATACAGCCCCTTAAAGGGGGTACATGAAATTTGTATAACAATTTTTTTCACAAGCACTAAAAAAGTTAACATGATAGATTCAATGAATTTTTTTCTTTTTTTAAAAAATAACAAATAATTATATAATATAAGTTGCAAATGGTGAGGATTCCAAACCGTTTCAAGCAGGGTCAGTTACAGAGGAGAACAGATAGTTTTTAAAGGTAAGGTTCATATTAAATTATTATTCATTATATTATAAAATTTGTTGGAAAATTGTAGAATATGTTTCTTTGTTTCTTTTTTGAATTGTTCTAGTTTTCGAATACATTTCAATTCAATCGGAATGCAGTTGAAGAATTTAGGGCCGAAGAAAAAGAAAGATCTTTGCGTTAAAGATTTTCTGAAAAGTTGTATACTGAGATTCAAATTACTAGTGGATCTGGTTATTCCAGTTTTTCTCTGGTTAGATGTTTCGTGTCTGATGTACATTCTTTTTAAACACTGGTGAGTAAATAACAGTTTTATATTCAAGACCTGTGATTCTTGGTATAGCATGTTAGTGGAATAGCGTTTATTTTTTTTCAGAATAATTCTTAGAAGAATATTTTGTGTTTTTTGCAGAGAATCAAGTGTAGTATTGAAGGCCCCACCCCATGCTGTAATACAGTAGGTCATTACAGATTCAGCTAGGGAATTGTAAAGTAGAAGGAGATTTCTTCTGGTAAGTACGTCTCTCAGGATATAAAAACTGTGCATCAAGACTCGTAAACGGTTATTAACATTTGTGATGTGATCTGACCAGCGCGTGCATTGATCTAAGACTACTCCTAAATATTTGATTTTTTCCACTTTTTTTACTATGGAACATGTGCAATCGATGTTATGACAGTTTGTGATGTGTAATTGTATCAGAATATTTTTTGGTTGGGTAGTGACTGTTGGCGTAAATGTGAGAAATTTTGTTTTTTCAATATTCAGGGTGAGTTTGTTTAAGTTTAGCCAGTCGTGTATTTTTTGCAAGTCAGTCTCAGTAGTTTCTTTTACTTCCTCCCAAGTTTCTCCTGTGAAGATCAGAGCTGTATCATCTGCATAACAAAAATAGTGTCCTTTAAATCCATTAATTCTTGTAATATCATTCATGTACACAAGGAACAGTATCGGTCCTAATACTGTCCCCTATGGTACACCGATTTTTACTTTTGAAACGTTACTTATTTCTTGTCCAACTTTTACCTGTTGTATTCTACTTGTTAGGTAGTCAGTCATAAGGTCAGCCGACAGACCACGTATACCGTAATGGTGCAGCTTATTGAGTAAAATTTCGTGAGAAACTGTGTCGAAGGCCTTGGCAAGGTCGAGGAATTCTGCAACGCATTTTATCGATTTGTCCAAGGCTCCGACTGTCTCCTCCAGGAAATCCACTACAGCATTCTCAGTGTTTGAGTTCTGTACAAAACCATATTGCCTATCAGTGATGACATTATGTTTGTGAAAAAAATCCAACAGTCTTTTTTTTACCACCTGTTCAAATATTTTTGCTAAGTTGTTTATAACAGATATTGGTCTATAATTACTTGGTTCACGACGGTCACCTGATTTGAAAATTGGAGTGATGAGAGACTCTTTCCATTTCTGTGGAATTTTTCCACTTGATAAGCATAGATTAATTATGTGTACTAGTGGGGATAGGATAAATTCATGAATGTATTTTATGGTTTTAACTGAGAGTTTGTCTGGACCTGAAGAACAATTATTTTTCAGTTTAGATTTCATTTTTTGTTGCAGGTTCTAAATATATGGTTGAATCATTTCTTGCTAAGGAGTGTCTGGCTGAATTCATTTTGGGAATTTTTTCAGACATATTGATACCGAGATTGGTGTAAAAATTATTAAATATGTTGGATTTTTCTTTGTTGCTTGTTATCATATTTCCAGAATGGAACAAAATACTAGAAATAACTTATCAACCGAGGTAAAATTATTGTTTTTTCCATATTGGAAGAAGTATACTTATTTTTGGTACATTTTTAGATAAATGCGGCATTTCAGGTTAGCTTCCCAAAGTTCTGCTACCGCAGTTGTCGGTTGATTGGTCAATCCTTCCAAATCAACGTATCAAGTCTCGGCAGAAATGGATGTGCCACAAACGAGCGTTTGCAGGGAATTCAAAAAAGTGTTTTGAAATGTTGTGTTTTGAAAATCACATCCAGGTGATCCTGGGAGAAGGGTGAAATTTTGTAGCTGGCTTTCGAATAGGGTAGTCTTTACAAACTTTTTGAAAAACATTATTTGGACCGACGAAACTGTGGTGTTTCTAGTAGAAATAATGTGTACATTTAGAGTGAAAATAATCCACGACACTTCAGAGAAGTCAGACCATAAGTTCGGTTTCGTTTGAATGTGTAGGCTGGAATTTATTAAGACCGAATATTTGGACCTCATTTCTTCTCTAACACTTTGAACGGGTAAACCATCTTCGGTTCTCAAGAAACGAATTCGAAGAATTCTGAGCCAGTGAGGTTGCAGGCAACGTCACCCGACTTTACAGTTTTGGATAAGAAGAAGGGATATTCGAAGAATGTTAACTTTCACTGCCAGGGATAAGTGCATGAAGGCTATTTTCCGGATTTTCTGGCAGTGGTCTGCAGGTTTGTATGTCTGACGTTTCGTCTACTGCTGCGGTAGGCATTTTCAAAGACGATGTGGTAACGGTCGCAATACCCGAGCTGGTTCCTGTTCCTGTTGTATCAACAGTTAATGCGTTGGATACAACAGGAACAGGAACCAGAGCACCAGCTCGGGTATTGCGACCGTTACCACATCGCCTTTGAAAATGTCTACTGCAGCTGTAGACGAAACGTCAGGCATAAAAACCCGCAGATCACAGCCAGAAAACCAGGAAAATAAATAGCCTTCATACAGTAGGGATACTGTTAGTATCTGCTACTGTTAGGGCTGCTCTTGATTTGAGATGACGAGGCCACCATTTCGAACACTAGTAATCCTTTTTGTGCATTTTTAACAAGCTCATGATTTCATTTTTGGTTTTTGAAAAGCACCGTATTCACCCAAAATTCCTAATAATGTTCTATCCGGCTGTTGTCTTTCCGGAAATAATTCAAAAAAAATTGTGCTGTTCTCGTACTATTCCTATCAAATTTATAATGAAGTTTCAACATATCTCGTTTTTTTTTCGTTTGAGAATGACAACATTTCCACTGAAGTATTTGTGCAAACTTGAAATATTTGATAAGTTCTGACAACTAGTACTAATTAAACAAAATGTTTCGATGGAGTCAAGACCATCTTAGATAAAGTTGTTTTTTCAATACCTGTGGTTTCAGAAGAGCAACATAAATTATACATCAATGAAATCAGATTGAAAAGCACAATTTTTCTGTATAAAAACCAATATGGCGCCCATAATAGAAAAGAAAAGTTGATGATGATTGTCAGAAGATGAAACGTCGGATTGTAAATCTGAACATGAAAATGTGTAGCTGAAAAATGTATCAATGAAAATGTGTTTTTGGTTTTGAGCTATGTTGTCAAATAACGCTAGAAAAAAATAAAAAAAGAAAATTCAGATTTTCAGTTGTTTCCGGATATTTCCGGAAATACTCAGAATTTTCCAAGTTTCAAAACAGTTTTTTGTTAAGCACAAAAAAACGCAACTTTGCCCAATTTAAGCTTGGACGTATCTTCTGTAGTTCAGGAGATCCCAATAGTGGGAGTCGTATTTGAATTACCCGGTATAACCTGGCTTTGAATATTGTCAAACATGGTCTTCGATTGAATTAAAGTCGGGCGATCTTGCAGGCCAATTATAACTTCCATCCCTGCCTATCCAATTATTTGAAAAGTTTTGAATCAAAAATTCCTTCACTATTACCTTGTCATTAGGTGATGCCTGCCATATTGAAAATACAAACCTCAAACATCAGTACCTGCATCATTTACCAAAACAAAATAACTTTCACGAGCAAACGGGGTCAAAAATTTTGCTGGATTTTTTCCTACACTCTCATCTTGGAAACGAGAGCTTAGACCTTAGACGATGTCATATTACGCTTGATCAGTGTACATGTATACATACTTCCTCGATAGTGGATGTTAAAACCCTGGTTGATAATATAACAATGCATCTTATATGCTCATGCAGAAGTGATCAGTACGAATTTTAAAAACAAAACTAACTACAAGATAATGACGGAGGCAAATTTCAATATTCGAAACGTTGAGAAAGTATACTGGTCAACTAGTGAAACGCTTTTCAAAAACATATGGCACAAATACAATTTCAGAGACTTAAAAAAATGCAGTGTCACTTAAACATGCCTTAGAGGACGACCATAAAATCAGTGAACATTGTGTCGGTACCTGACACATAACTTTTGAATACTTTCGAAACTCTGGGCATAAAAACTATGAAAAGTAACAAAGATTTTTTTCCAAACAGACCATTATTCATCTTTATATGAATCACGCCAACTTGTTTGATGAAACGCGCGTCAAGACAAGTATTCCAGTTCTAGTTTGAAAGCAGTGCTGGTTTTGGATTGAAATACTTGTATTTACCTTCATGAACACTGATACACTTAATATTTTAACCAATCAAATATCTTAAAACAGTTAATTATTTGATGTGGCTTCAAACTAAACCTAGAACAATTTACCACAAATACTTTGAAAAATTACATAGGTGTTCAAAATTTTCGGTAACTATTCGTGTTGAAAAATGAGCCAGTACACCCCTGACATAAGAACATAAAACAGAGCTCTTGCAACCTGACGCCAAATTTCTGATACGGTAACTATAATGATAATTCTCTGCATAATAATTTGACTGCATACAAATAAATTGGTATTTCTCACCTGCAAACGGAAATTCCATCGAAAGATTTTCCAAACTCTTCATTTGAAATAGCCTTGCAGCTGCCACCAGATATTTCAACAGATCTTCATTTATCAGAGTTTCTCCACAATACATGAATTCAATCAGAGATCTAACCACTGCAAAATCGCAACCCGCAATAATCACTTGTTCAATACCAGGGTTTCTTTCCAGTTCCTCCTACAATCCCACATCATTATCTAGTAATTCTGTTGAAGTATGTTACTTACCCGAAATAGGGAACTACTTGCCGCTAAAACAATTTTATGCGCGTGCAAAATACTGCTTCCACAACATATAGCAATATCTACCAGGCTTTGATGTTCCATTAATGAACAAAGACCTAGAGTTGTATGAATAGGATGTTTTTCCAATTGTATGCAATATTTCACTTTGGATTGGCCTGTTTTATTCATTTTTTCTTAACTGAACAGGTCACTTGAAAAGTTTTTTCAACCTAACCTATTACAAGGTATTTGAAATTATCTTGGCGGGAGCGGCAATTGATGTATTCTAGTTGGAAAAATGGATGTATTGATATGCCTATAAATGAAGATAATTCATGAATTTTGAATTAATATCGATAACTAATACATTTGGCTTACCAGATATAAAATGTTAACACGGTTTCATTCGAAACTGACACCTTATCTGTTTAATTTTAAACAAAAGACTGTTATTGTCATAGAAATAATACGAACTAGATCATTTGAAATTTGAGTTATGGAGAAAATGAAAAGAATACAAGAACCTTTCGAAGCTAAATATGAATTTGATTAATTTAGAGACTTTTGTTTGTTTCATTTTCATAACTATTCCAATAATAACGTGGAAAAATCAGAACTCAATGTATACAGTTGCTCAATTGATAAGTTGGGTCGTTTTCAACAATAATTTTCAAATACATTCATATATTGTGATCTCTAATTGCGCGACATCTACAATTGAAAAGATGAAGTAATACTAGGTAGGTAGTTGACTGTTTCTAAAAATCGGCTGCATATGGTCGATTAGATTTAAATGTAGATTGTATCAGTCTATCAGTTATATGGTAATATAAAAGAACATTTTGGATTAGTATTCGACCGACGGTTTCGGTCGAGTTTCGGCTAAAAAACGGGTTTCGGTTTAATTTCGGTTTCGGCGGCAAACCTGCCGAAACTACGACCGAAACCGGAACTGCATTCGGAAGTTCCCGCGCTGTGATCGGTCATATTCGGCTCGTTAAATTTCATACAAGTAATATTAGGTAACAACTCAAATAAGTAATTTTATGTTTAATATTATTGAAATCCCATCAATAATATTCAACAAAAGGATCTACACCTACTCAAAAACACTCACCTATTTTAAGTATTTTTAAGGTGCAATTAATATTTTTTCTTGAATAAGGGTTTTTTATATTGATTATCAATAAATAAAAATGCATATAACGTTGTGATTTAAAGATAAAAAAAATAAAGGCTGACTGATTACAATAACGATTTCTTAATTTTTCCCTCAAAACATAATCCTTATTGTAAGGAAGTTTCGGTCGAAAAAACCAGTTTCGGTCGGACACTATTTTGAATCAAATGGTTTTTCTTTCAACAAAGATAGCTAACTATAACTGCTATTTGAAATAACATGTTTGTACATCACTACAATTCCAAAATTGAATTCTCAGAACTGACTGACGTTATTGCATTCTGAATAGATGAGGAAAAATAATAATGAAATATACCTAAACGTAGAATCACAATCTTGGCAACAATGTTTTCGTTTAAATGCAATAATATTTCTGAGAATTTAGTACTACTATTATGGAATTGTACATAGAAATAATAATGGCTATAGGTAGATCACAAAACGATCGAATGCAATGTCAGAAAATTTCGCGTCACTATTCGTTTTCCTATTGGTAAATAATCAAGGTCGAGTACGGTCAAAATTTATTTTTCTATTGTTCTTGCAACTTTGAACTGACAGGCAAAATCAAGTAAAGTGTAAAGTGGTTAGTTTTGGTTCTTCACTTTTTAATTTTCGGCATAATATTTTTTAACTTCTGCCTTCATTCCTAACCATACAAAAATCGATAATTTTTCAATACGGCTTGCGAATAATGTTATCAGTTATTCAAAAAATGAAATTTTTGTGTGACAATGAACACCTGTTGTCATTGTCTCCGTGACAACCCTCCTTTTGCATTACTTTTTTCATGTCTTGAATTTCTGGGAAGTCTACTATCTGCAATAATGACAATGTGTCCTTATACTAATACCTATATTACTGTTGTTGATTTGGGAACCGATCCCTGTAATATCCATTTTTTTTAGAAGAGGTTCTAAATTTTTTTGTGCCGATAGTTATTGTTTCTTAGATTCGTTATTACGCAATTTGAACATCATATGCATCTGAGAGACAGTATATTTTTGTTCTCGTGTGGAGAAAGTGCTTTTAATAGTATCATAGGTACATGTTTCCATAGAAGCATTAATACACGTTTTATCTCCTTGTCAAAGATGCATAGAAACTTTGGTCATTGCTGGTAGACGGAACAAGAATCGTTTCAAAATGTAAACAATGGTGTACCTACCTTTAGCACCTCAGTGAATGGAATACCGAAGTATATTTTTGATCCATTATTTCATGAATAATCAAGAGTGTCCTAGATCGAGTGTTTTTGTCAAAATATTTCACGTATAGGGGGATCCAAATGTTTACACGATTACATTGATCTTGAACGTTTCCGAATTTCCGAATAGACTACCTATATTTAATAGAAGTATCTAATGAAATCACTTAAGCGTCCTATCCAATAAGAAATCATTTAGATGTTGGAAGATTTCTGCATCTTGGGTTTCAGAACAAATCTAGTTATTATACACTAAATTACAACAAATTCAAGAATATATAAAATATCTTCCTTCCATATCTGTTGGAGCACAGTTTTTTAAAGAAATTTCAGCAGATGTTCAATCATTCTATTCTATATTTTCTCCTCTTACTGTTGGTTGATTTCTGAACTATTATAAAGCAAATTGCAGCAAAACTGTTAATTTTGGATTGAGACTAGGTCTCACTAAAGGTAGCCAGCTTTATCTTTCAAGCTCCGCAGAGGTGAGTCCATTATTACAGTGAATTTCTGATGGATTACCCTTCTACAAATTTTCATAGTGATAAAATATTCGGAATGGGGAGAAGCCCACCATTGTTGACACTTTTGACTCTACTCGTTGTACATCTTGTTTAGGCTTTTTAGTTTGTATGAGGTGGGAAATGAAGATTTCCAATAAATTTGGCACTTCCCTCATATCCCCTGGAGTATAAGGCAATACCGATGTCTCGTCAATTAATAAAATGTTGCCCGGAACTTCTATACCTAGCAGGCAACTATGGTAGATTGGGGTATAAAAGCTACCTGGCCTTAACCCTCAAGATTCAAACTTCGACCTGTTCGAACTGAGGAAAGCAAAAGTCAGGCCCTTTAATAAGCCGAGGTCTTCAATATTTTTGCAATGGCTTATTCTTGTGTTGCCAAGTGCTGTGTTTTCATTATTATTATTATTATTATTATTATATTGGATCACTACAGTGTTTCGACTAGTAGCCTCCCATTACCACAACAAATGTGAGGCACTGAATGATAAAAAGCAGATTATGTGTAAAACAAATATGTAACAAAGTACCTTGTACAAACTAGTGAAAGGAAAAAGATTTTTGAAACGAGTGTCATGAATAGGGGGAAAATACAATTATATGCAAAAAAAATGGCAAACATGTAACAAATGACCTTGGAATGAGTCATGAAGAAAAGGAAAAAATTGAAATATGTGCAAAACAACTGACAAACATCTATTAAAGAACCTTGTACAAACTAGTGAAGTGCAACATCTATGAAATCGCAGTAGTTTCTAGATACAAAAAAAAATGGATAAGATCACAAGTTAGATGGTTCTCAGGTAGCAGAGGTTGAGGGATGAGTTGCATGTGGAAATAACACTTATTTCTCCCGGAAAGCCAAGCCAACATCTTTTTTGGTGGAATTGAAACAGATCTACAAGTGATTTTCCTTAGGTCGGATGTTGTTGGTCAAACGATTTTAGCTCTCTAAGGTTTCCACATGAGCCAACAAATTATGTCCTTTTCAGTCTGGTTAATTCACATTTTCACTTGTACTCTAATAGTCATAGATACACCATCTGTTGTCACTATATTGACATAATTGGAATCAGGAGCAATGAAAGTTGGTGATACGGTGAGTAGAAATTTATTCTTTTTCAGTTTTGAAGTAGGAAATACATCGTTTACAAATTCAACTGGAAACAATCATATATTACATGTAAGGAATCTTCAGAGGATATAAGAAAACATCTCAGCATACCTCTCTCAAAATGTATCAATTATTTTAGATCCAGATATCGATTGGCATATCATTGACATGGGATTTAACCAATATTGAACATACAATATACTTGTATATTGATCAACTCCAAACCTCTCCAATAGTTTGGAGTTGATCAACGCAAACTTCAAAATATATTTTCAAAATTGAAAATGATACATATATGAGAAAAATTGAAAAGTATTTGTAATAAAATAAAAAATTTGAAATGAATTAATTTCATAATTTAATAAATGTTTTTGAGAATTGTAGGATCAATATTTAGTCATGAACTTTTGAAAGTTGTATAAGTCGATGATTCAACAAACCCACCAGATTACACGCAACCAAAATATTAAGAATACATCTGGAAAGTGTTGCTTTCTCTTTTAGCTTGATTGTAATCTCACTCAGAGATTTTTTTTTTCACAGTATATGTTTTACTCTCTGATTTTTGTTTTGGATGTAACAAAAAACTTAAAGTTTGATTATGTGAATACGGATAAATAACTAATAATTGTGTGATTTAAATTACCACTTCCTCTGAATTTGACAAAAATCTCTAGAATTACCATTTTAACTCACAGTAGTTTTTTAGTTAGTTCAACGCAATTTGCACATTCTGCTCACTGTTCAATTACATGACTGTAACGAACATTGGAACATAAATCATGACTCCCATTTTTGTGTCCAAGATGAGAAGGAAAAAGTAAAACTGAAGAGTTATAGAATCACGAAAATTTGGAAAAGTCGCCTGTTTTAGAGCTTACTCGAATGACGTTTCAAAATTAACTAACTAAACAATTATGTTGATACATAAATGAAGTTACCGCCAAGAAGGTAAAACGTGGGATTGAAAATGTACCAACGCTGTCTTGTACAGTTTGAAGAGTAGCATTGAAAAGTAGTTTTGGTTCTCTCTGCAATCCTCACGCCCTGAGATAACTGTGACGAAGCTGTTTTTCAGGTTTGTCGGCAGTGGTATGCCGGCATAAAAAGCTGCAGACTACAACCAACAAACCTGTAAAATAGATTCCACACTTCCGGAACTATTTGGAATTTCTTGTTTTTTTAAGATGTCATTTTAATACGCCCTAAAACGGGCAACTTTTTCCTAATTCAACTTAGACACAGAGTATATCACATCCAGAGGAAGTAGCTCTTGACTGAGCTGAGGTTTTTCAAATTAACATCGCCGGATATTCTAAATTAATAACTTTTATACAAAATAATATTCAAAAATAGTTAATTACAATCAGAAATGATTGTTTAACCCACAACCATCCCAAGTTGGACCAATCAAATCGAAATTCATAGCGGGAAAGGTTTCAAAGAGCATTTTACATCTTTTGTAGTAATTGGGGAAGGCCCCGGTAAGAGTTACAAAAAAAAATTATACAGATATAAAAAAATTGTTTTATTTTCAACTTGTGAACAATTTGAACTACTTGAATATAGATTGATTTATTCTGGGGAAATTTCGAAAAACTGTCATTACATGAATGTGAGTTCAGGGCCGGATTTAGGCTAGTCAGAGCTGATTACTTATTTGTCCTAACAGGAATGTTTGACAAATATTTGAATGATCAAAATATCTTGAAAGTTCAATGGTGGCATCTTTTTTGAATGTTTGTCTAGAGAACTGACATTATTTCAGTTCAATGTAATGTGAATGAAATATTCTGAAACTGGTTTCCAATATCTTCTTTTCAGTGATAGAAAATTTGAATATCTAAGAATTTAAAAAATGGTGGAAAATTTAGAAAATGAACTCATAAATTAGATTGTTCTAAATGAGAAAAGTAAGAAGGAAATCATTTTAAAACAGGAAAAATCAGTTGAAATAAGAAAAGACGTTCATTTCATCCAGAAATATTTTGAAAATAGTATACCCCATTTCAATATAATATACGAATAGATAGTAAACTGATGATATAGTTGTAACGTATTTTTCAATTGAGAAATGTTTTTTTTAATATTTAACGTTGTTTGTTTTTTTCTGAACTGGTTCAACAAAGTTATTGGCAAGATACTCGCTAATACAAATCTTCACAAGTTTTAGGATCAATGGTATGAATTTTTATTATTGTGATATTTTCAGTTCACCAACTTTATTGACATTGAATGTTTTTGAGCTAAACAAATGTGAACATTCCAGCAAACATCGACTTTATCCCATAATTTCTTCAATTATATAGGATGAGGATTTTGTGTAAAGCACATGTATTTTTTTAAGTTGGCTACTTTGCATGTTTACCAGAAGTATTAGCTGTCATATGTATTTTTTTTTGTCATTTCAAGTATTTAATATTGTTGAACTTTGTCTTTTACAAAGTAATTTTAAACTTATCATTTCAAAATTTTTCTTTAAAAAATCATTTAAATACTTAAAAAAAAGGAATGAAATAATGCATTCAACATTTAAAGGAATTCGTTTCTATTTCACAATTTGGCAAAATCGGTTATAGCTAATAAAGGACAATGAATCTGTTACCTGTATGAGACAAACAAAGATGACATATTTCAGAGGCGTGCTGTTCTGTTTACTTATGTTCCGAGTTCCAAGACATTTCGTGACATATGACATTTTGTGCATCTAACCTATATTCCTCTATATAAATAACAAAACAACTGTTGTTTATATGGCTTGTGGAGGTGGTATTGAACTATAATTTATATTTTGCCTCAATTGCTGATTTATAAAGATAATTTTCCTTTTTGAAAGTAGAATATCTAGGTACGTAATAATTATTTCAACTTGATATAGTCGCTGTTGCCAATAAGCGAATTAGAAACAAATCCCTTTAAAAAATAAAACCCAACATTTGAAACATCAATTTGAATACTTTTCAAAGTGAATTTGAAAAACTCATGAATTAAACTCAACTTTATTTTGTTCGAACTTGTATTTGCTGTAATAACCCAAATTGAGGAAAATTCCCCATTGAAAGATGATCCAACCGCAACTTCAATATTCTAAAACAAAAACAGTATTCAGAATTCCATCTTTTAATATTCCAAGTTCATAGACATCAAAATTGATATGATCACAGGATATAGAAATATAAAACAATCTCCAAATACGCAAACTTTGCACAAATTGCATGCTGAGCATTTTACCTTAGTACTACAGTGACTGAATCAAAGTCGCAATGTCACTATATAAATCTTCATAAATATTGAGGCAGGTCAAGATCATGAAAGATTCAGAAATTCATTCAGTATCTAACTGATCTTCAAAGAAGGTTCTAGCAATGTAAGTTTTTCGTGATTTATTGTATTCTTAATTAACATTTAGTGTCAGTTTATTCCTGAAAATATTTTCCCTGTTTCGTTACAATAAATATTTAATTGAGTTTTTAAATGAGTTCTTTCATTATTTGGATGAATAATGAATGGAGGAAACAGCAAATAAAATCCTCTCCTCAATAAGCCAAGCGAGTACTGAGTTGCAACTATATTCTGTTTGAAAAATCTGCGTTAACCAGCTGGTTATTAACGAGGTCTAGCATTTCAACGTGCGATTCCTACTGAAACACGACGTGATGACATCAAGTTGAAGTACTGTTGTGAACAATTATCATAATTACTGACGCTAGCGATAAATACACGAAGCAGCCAACTCAGAAAAAATACAAGGTCTCCAAACAAAATTTTTATTCGATATTATCGATCGATCATTCTCAGAACACTCGACTGATTGGTCGGAAAAATCTAAACCTACATTAAAACCATAAAAAAATATAAATTATGAAGCGATTCAGTTAGTGCGGAATATTTTTTCCACAGCCTTAAAAAAGTTATCTCAACTCCGAGCGGAACGTCCTCGATACGTCAGTCGTCCGAAAACAAAAATTCACTTTCGGATAACAGTACTTCTAGATCGGATTGGACGGTATGGATATTGGAATCGATGTCTGGATTCACATCGATCCGAGGTGAGTCCGCACTAGCGATGGGCTTGTCCCCCGACAGTTTAACTTGCTGAACTAGCACCCCTGTTCTTGGCACCTTTTCCAGTTTTCTAGATACGTCCGGAGCCCGTTCGATTACCACGCTCGTCTTTTCCGGTTTGCGCAACTTAACACTAAACTTGAAAGGAGGTTTGTACACGACTTGCAGGCGAACTTTTTCTTTTTCGCTTGGGATGTTGCCCACACTGTGCGATTTGCTCTTGTCGGTTCGCGGCCTGATAGTGGGACGCTTGTGGGGACTCCTACGAGTCTTGTCTGTCAAGCCGACGGGAGTGGATTTGGATTTCGGCAAGGCGTACTGAGATTTCAACAGCCAGTTCTGGACCTTGCCGACAGAATCGGATTCTGGTGTGATAGGATTGTGGACTATCTCAGCACCTGAAAAATATATAATGATGATTTATTTTCCCAAGGAACATAGTTATAATAATAATAATAATAGCCTTTATTACCCAACAGTTAAAAACCATTTACAAGGTTAACAACTAAGTATGTTAAAAAAAGTAATATAGATCCTTATAATTACAAAGTTATGATTTGAGTAAATTAATAACAAAATTATAATATAATAAAATGAAAAAAAAACACTATACCAGGAAATTAAAAATTCTCCATGAAATACTGAGATGCAATGTCAACAAATATTCTAGGGAATCAAAATTGATATCACACAAATTTGAAATTAAATTGAAATTATTGCAAATTGGTTCTGGCTAGTCGGCTGTAAAAAGTTTTTGTACTTCTAGTTCTAAAGTGAGGCACACAGAAATTTATAAAAGATAACACCTCCATAGCATCCACATTGTTCTGCAGTAATTTAAACAGAAAAATTATTCCAGCAAGTTTTCTGCGTAATTCAAGACTTTCAATATTGAATATTCTGGTAAGAGATTGATATGGAATACCTCTATCAGGATAGATACCATGAGATTTGAATTAATAAACTTTAGGAAACGACGTTGAACTTCTTCAATTAATGTATTATAGCAATTGTAGAATGGAGACCATAGAACAGAGCCATATTCTAATTTTGACCTCACGTAGGCTACATAGTAGTAGTATTAGTAGTAGTTTATTTGACCAGATTATGTAGTTTATACATTTATGGCAAGTCACAGCAAATTCACAGTCATATTAGTTAAATTAAAATTGAAAAAATATATAATTAAAAGAACAATTTACGTCTAGTAACAGATTGTCAATATATAGTATAAGATTTAAATTTTAGACATGTGCAATAACAAAATTATAATATAATAAAATAAAAAAAAACACTATACCAGGAAATTAAAAATTCTCCATGAAATACTGAGATGCAATGTCAACAAATATTCTAGGGAATCAAAATTGATATCACACAAATTGGAAATTAAATTGAAATTATTGCAAATTGGTTCTGGTTAGTCGGCTGTAAAAAGTTTTTGTACTTCTAGTTCTAAAGTGAGGCACACAGAAATTTATGAAAGATAACACCTCCATAGCATCCACATTGTTCTGCAGTGATTTAAACAGAAAAATTATTCCAGCAAGTTTTCTACGTAATTCAAGACTTTCAATATTGAATATTCTGGTAAGAGATTGATATGGAATACCTCTATCAGGATAGATACCATGAGATTTGAATTAATAAACTTTAGGAAACGACGTTGAACTTTTTCAATTAATGTATTATAGCAATTGTAGAATGGAGACCATAGAACAGAGCCATATTCTAATTTTGACCTCACGTAGGCTACATAGTAGTAGTATTAGTAGTAGTTTATTTGACCAGATTATGTAGTTTATACATTTATGGCAAGTCACAGCAAATTCACAGTCATATTAGTTAAATTAAAATTGAAAAAATATATAATTAAAAGAACAATTTACGTCTAGTAACAGATTGTCAATATATAGAATAAGATTTAAATTTTAGACATGTGCAATAACAAAATTATAATATAATAAAATAAAAAAAAACACTATACCAGGAAATTAAAAATTCTCCATGAAATACTGACATGCAATGTCAACAAATATTCTAGGGAATCAAAATTGATATCACACAAATTTGAAATTAAATTGAAATTATTGCAAATTGGTTCTGGCTAGTCGGCTGTAAAAAGTTTTTGTACTTCTAGTTCTAAAGTGAGGCACACAGAAATTTATAAAAGATAACACCTCCATATCATCCACATTGTTCTGAAGTAATTTATACAGAAAAAATATTCCAGCAAGTTTTCTGTGTAATTCAAGACTTTCAATATTGAATATTATGGTGAGAGATTCATATGGAATATCTCTATCAGGATAAATACCATGAGATTTGAAGTAAATAAACCTTAGGAAACGACGTTGAACTTTTTCAATTAATGTATTATAGCAATTGTAGAATGGAGACCATAGAACAGAGCCATATTCTAGTTTCGACCTCACGTAGGCTACATAGTAGTAGTAGTAGTAGTAGTTTATTTGACCAGATTATGTAGTTTATACATTTATAGCAAGTCACAGCAAATTCACAGTCATATTAGTTGAATTGAAATTGAAAATATATATATATATATATATATATATATATATATATATATATATATATATATATATATATATATATATATATATATATATATATATATATATAATTAAAAGAACAATTTACGTCCAGTAACATATTGTCAATATATAGTATAAGATTTAAAATTTAGACATGTGCAATATATATTGAAATACAATAAAATACAATAAAAGATCATGATTAACCGTACTTATGATAGCTCATAAGGCTAGTAGGTAGTTTTTTAGGACTAATTTAAATTTTTTGAATTCCAATATTTTGATAGAGTGATATAGATTCAGATTTAGGGAGTTTCTGCGGCTTGAAGATAACCTGTGATGACGAGTATTTAGTAAGTCAGCTGATCTGGTATTGTGATTATGGATGTCGGAGCTTTTTAGTAAAGTATCTTTATTGCGATGTATTTCAAGCAGAACAGTATAAATATATAAAGTAGGCAGGGCAGAGGCATAATACCCAAACGAATAAAAAATTGATGGCAGTGGTCTCTGTATCCCAGGTTAGCCAAGATGCGTATGGCTTTTTTCTGGCATCTGAAAGCAGCAATTGCGTTACTAGAGTTTCCCCAAAGGAGAATACCGTACAAAAGTACAGAATGAAAGAGGGAAAAGTAAGATATTCTCATAATATAAGGGTTCGTTACATGTTTTAACCTTCTGTGAACGAAGAGAGCACAAGATAATTTGCGAACAGCAAGGTCAAGATGATTTCTCCAGCTTAATTTGTCATCAATCGTAATGCCTAGAAACGATACATTTGCCCCCTCGCGATAATTTGAATTTGTGGAGACAATCAAATTTTGGGTTTTTCTTTCATTCAATTTGAGTTTATTCTTCGTGAACCAAAGCTTAGCTGAGTTTTGTACTGTGATGACGGAGTCTTTCAAGTTAGTGTAAGACTTGCTTGAGCAAATAATTGTTGTGTCGTCAGTGAATAAAAAACATTTAGTAGGTGCCATGGCGTGGCATAAGTCATTTATATACACAATAAATAAGAAAGGTCCCAAGATTGAACCTTGAGGGACGCCATGCTCGATTTTTTTGAAATCAGATTTTACATTGTTTAGCTCAACACACTGAAATATGTTTGTAAGATATGAACGAAGGAGTTCCAGAGTAGTGCCCCTTATGCCATAATAACTTAGTTTTTCAATAAGTAGGGAATGTGAAACGCAATCGAAAGAGTAAAAGTAAAGAATAAATAGAGCAGATATGTTTGAAATAGATCTACAAATTGCGAACTATGAAGCCATAAACTCTCAATGCTTCACTTACTTCTGATCTAATGTGGTTGGAAAAAGACAAATTTTGATCAAAACATACACCAAGATCTTTTATTGAGTTACTTCGTCACAGTGAAATGGTATATACTCGATAATTGTACTCGATGACCGACACTTTTCTACTATAAGACGCTACTCAATATTTGGACGCATTGAGATATAGTTTGTTAACTTCACACCAAGTCTGTGTATTTTCTGTCGTTGCAATGTATTACAGTCTTCGATAGTTTCGACAGGTAAATATATTTTCAAATCATCTGCAAAAAATTACTTATTACATTTGACATTATTATTGAGGTCATTAATAAATAAAAAGAACAGAAGTTGTTTATAGTAGGAAAAAAAACAATGATTCAAACGTGTAATACAGGGTTTTCTTGAATAATATCATTAATTTCAGGTGGTAAGTATTTGTCATATTTTAGTAAAAAAAAGTTTTATCCTAATCTGTTTTGTTTCCAAATAACAAATTCTCACAGTTTCACTAAAAATATTGTTCTTTCATTGATAACTCACAATCATCTTATGAGATTTTGATTCAACTACATGTATTTATAATGAGTAACAAGAGGCTTCTTTTTATGAAGATAGATTTTGAATTTTAATTCCAGTAGCGTCCCAGAGAATTATTTGATTGATATTTACGGGAAAAAAATCATTGTACGCCACTGTTTTCTCTTAGTTTGATATTATTTGATATACTTAAAGTTTATCGAATCACAGTCAGTGGCGTAGAAATGGGGATTACGCATTATTCAAGTTCAGAAATGTGATATTTGTCGCAATTTGAACACTTTTTGAAATGAAAATCTGTTTGGATAGTAAAAGGAAGACATATTGAAACTACTAGTTAATTTGTATTTTATTCGGAGAGCAGCACATGTAATAATTGAGAATAATTAAATTAGATGCTCAAAATGAGAACCTTGACATGTAATACAAGCATTGAGTCTTCATCTCTTCGAATGACACACATGTTCAAAAATTCCTAGGGTGTTACGTATGACATTAGAATTATACTTAATTCCATAGTTCATTCAATGGATTCAAGTCTGGAGATCAAGGTGGCCACGTTGAGGTACCCAATGACATATCCATTGGTGAGCGAAAGTATCAGTAAGATATTCATGAGCAGTAACACTGAAATGGGCAGGTGCACCGTCGTGCATAAACCACATATTTCGTCTTACTAGCAACAATTCTGGTAATGTGTCTTCTAGAAATAATCTATAGAAAATGTGGTCCTATGAGATGATCACCAAAAATCCTCGCTCAGACGTTCACCGAAAATTTCTGCTGAAATCCACTTTCTACAGTAGCATGTGGATTTTCATAGGCCCAAGAATGATTGTTATGAAAGTTTAGGATGAAAAACTTGTCTCATCTGTGAATAAAACTTCACAAGTGTAATTGGGATTTTGTTCAAGATGGTAACAGTGCCTGCACATGTTGTTTGTGGTATGGGAACAATACATTCGTATGCAAAACCTTCCAAACACTTTGATGGCTGACATTGATCTGTGAACAATTGGGAATCCTTCGTAGTTCAACCGTAAATGAAACCAAACAATTGAAAATCCTTCATAGTTCAACCGTAAATGAAACCTAGTCAAGAATTTTTTGTAGAACCTTATATATTTTTTCACACCATCTTATAGAATATGAAATTATCTTTTCAACGGTGGAACACAAGTGGCCGTACCTAATCAGAATGGCGGCGTACAAGTCATTTATTTCAATTTCAATATGCGACAGGATTTACCAGGGTTACTATAAAGGGGGAGGTTGTCATTTTTTATTTTGGATAGTTCACTAGTTTCTCATAAATCAAATTCACTCGGGAGTCCTACAGGGAAGCTATCGTGGACCATTGTTATTCAACATTTCAAGTAATTATATTGCTTATTATATAAAGTATGCAGAATTTCTATTCGTTGCAGGCAATTTCAAAATTTATAAGAATTATAATGCTACCAGTTTCAAAACCAATGTTGTTCATGAAAATACAGTGAGACTCGTTTCAAATAGTTCTGATAGTAAAAGTACCCTGTTAATATCCAAACAATCTTTACTAAATATTTACCGACGAGTTCCTCTTTACCTCCTTCTATATCGGCTTGGACGCTGCTGTAGTCTATAATTTCTTTCTTCTTCTTCTTCTTTTTGGCAACGTTGGCTTGTGTGAGCTTCTTAATTTTATTGTTTGGCACTTCGAACACATTGGTATCGAGAGGTTTCGTCCTAGCCTCTTCGGCTCCAACAGCTGCCGAAACTCTCTTCTTCTTCTTCGGAGATACTTTCGGCTTGCTCGGACTGTTCAGGTTGTTGTTGATCGATTCCACCTTGGTCTTTCGTTTCCGTTTCACTTTTCCGTCTCTTACTTTGCGCTTCAGTGGTAACTTGGAGCGAACGCCCGGGTGGACTGTGACACCTCCCTCTCCTTCTGGGGGTAAGCGAACCGCTTCAGTCGAAGATTTGTGCATTATGGTGACCGATTTGATTTTGAAGTTTGGTCGCTTACCGAGATACTTCGTGCTGAGGATCTGTGGAAGTTATGAATTATTAAGTGTTTATTTATATTAATTGAAAAACTAGAGAGAAGTAACTCGTCTTGTCTGGCAAATATATAGTTATATGCGAGAAGAAGAAATGTACAGCATTGAGTGTTGCATATTTTCACAATTCTAAAGAATACCTTTTTATTGTTCTAAAAGAGCGATAAAAGCGAATAATAAATATTTTGAACTAGTTGAGGTATAATAATAGAAGATATTTTTTGTGAACTGTATTATTTGTTGAACTAACTCGATACAAAATTATATGAAATTATGAAAACAATTCTCATAGAATTAATTTTTTTTATTTGAACATTCCATTCAATTTTTGTTAATTTGCTGTCAGAATTTCGGAAAAATTTGTTTTTCAACAATTATCTCTAAAATTATTGATGATACGCTGAAATGCGTTATTATAACCTTCGTTGATTAGTGTAAAAATCTCTATATAATATAATTTTGGCAGTTTTAAATTTTGTCTACAGCAGAATTCTGATGAATTTGGACCTGTATGAACAAATTGATGAATGAGTAAATATATAAACCTCTTCTGTAACATTCCATTTGAATATTGCAACTATCTGATTAATATTTTCTTGCTCTCTGTAACAATTATGTAACATGTTTCCATAGAATGTAGTTTATTTTATTTCATTTTTGACTACATTCCTTTGTCACATAAACACAGTGTTTTTAGGTTAAGTGGAAGAGTAGCTTCTCAGTGAAACCGTTCACTATTGAAGCTGAACTTTGCCCTTTGTTTCTAGGTCACCTATTAGTTATCTAATTTCGTTTTTATTTGTAGAAGCATACTATCGTTACCCTTATGCCTCTGTCTGTATAGCTGCATATACTTAAAGTAAAAAAGAAAGTAGTTTTGCCTGAGTTCTTGGATATAGAGGGCTCATTTGATACCTTCCTAGAAATAACGTTAAGGTGAAGACGGATCAACAACAGAAGCTACAAGGTTACAGGTGGCTAGCCTGTATGTTTACAGGAAGATTGGTATACACAACCATTATTTGTGAAATAGTAGTGGCATGAGTTGCAAAGGGTGGGTATATCCCCACTGTTACAGAACCTATTCATGGACGAGTTACTATGTCCTCTCTCTATCATGTTTTATATAAAGCACTTGAATATGCAAACGACTGAAGACTAAACTATCCTAGTCCAGGGTAAGTGAAATAATGAGGTGAAAGGACGCATGTAACAGGCCTGGAACATAATCGACCAAAAAGAGCAAGACAGAGCTGATATGATATCTGAAACGTCGAGGTGAAGAGATACTTCTGTCAGAGAGGTCATATATCTGGGAGTGATACTAGAACCATGGTTGACAGGAAAGCAACACCTAGAAAAAGTGAAAAATATGGCGCAGATATCACTGATGCTGGGGCTAGATTCACATATGGAAAGTCATGGGAGCTAAACCAGGCATGATGTGCTCACTCTATACCATTATGGTTGAAACCATGATATGTCTATGGTCTGGTGATAGAACAAACGACTGCCAACTGAGCATGGTTTGTTGATAGCTACATTGGAGCATTGTATACATTCTTGAATCTTCTACCTTTATATTTCGCAATAATGGTGGAGGCAAAAGTGGGCAAATTCAGATTGGAGATATAATAATAACGATTCATTTTCCCATGTTTACAGTAGAGAAAAAACAATAATTCAAAACTATAATATAACTAAGTATGAACAAAGCAAAAACAAAGAGAAATCTGCTCTGAAAATAAAATAAAATAGATGATTTCATACATTTTGGGAGTATGGTGACAATTTAAATACATAAATATTGCAAAATACTTAAAAAAGTGATTAGAGAGTCAAAAAAATTGTGTGACAACCAGTTTATTAATAACGCTACCAATAAAGGGAAAGCAATGTGGAAATTGGTACAAAAGTACACAGGGAAAACAGAAAAGAAGAACGTTTCAATTCTAAGAAATATTGATAAAGAAGAAAAAGATAAAAAATTTATCTTAAACAAAGTAAATAGCTTCTACATAAATCAATGTTCTAAGTCTATCGTCATGACAACAAATGAACATACAAGTTTACATCCAATAAATATAACCCTATTTCTTGCACCAACAACTGAACATGAAGTAATCTCTACAATAATGTCACTAAAAAATCTAAAATCGGTTGGCTATGACGAAATCCCGGTAAAACTCTTGAAATATGTTGCACGTGAACTATCAACACCCCTAGCAATTATTATAAACATGATGCTTAATAAAGGAATATTTCCTGACAAATTAAAAATAGCTCATATAAAAGCAATCTTCAAAAAGGGTGACAAGGATCAAATAAAAAATTACAGACCTATAGCATTACTATCAAATATTAGTAAGATTTTTGAAAGAATCATATATAATCGCCTTATATCCTACCTTGAAACATTCGAACTATTAAGTGATACACAAAACGGTTTTCGAAAGGGTAAATCGACAACAAGAGCAATATATCAAGCTTTATGTTCAGTCATAAATAGTCAAAACAACAAGAAACATAGCTTAATGATTAACTTAGATCTTTCAAAAGCTTTTGACAATGTCAATCATAAAACATTGCTAAATAAACTTGAGGCTTATGGAATCAGGGGAACCTCAGCTAACTTGATAGAATCATACTTATATAATAGAAAACAGTACGTGGTCGAAAAATGTCACATCACAAATGAGGTTATAAGGTCTGATGAACTAACAATAATTAGAGGGGTACCACAAGGATCAATTCTAGGTCCATTGCTGTACATTCTCTATACAAATGAACTACAAATGGACAACAACTTAAACACTATACAATTTGCTGATGACACAACCGTTATCCTTGAAGAACAAAATGGAGATGACTTGGAAAGAAATGTGTTCGATGCTTTAAGTACCCTGGAAGCTTGGTTTGCACAAAATCACCTAAAGCTGAACCCTAATAAAACACAGGCAATCAAATTCTCACAGTCAGCTGAAAATGATTATACTTTTTCGGATGGTAAATCAACAATAACAACTAGTAAAAGTTCAAAATTCCTGGGAATTGAGCTAGATTTTAGACTGGATTGGAAATCTCATCTGGATACTTTGTCAGAAAGTGTTGCAAGGCATTGCTATGCCCTAAGAGTCATCACTAAAACAATAAATGTTCAAGCGTCAATGTCTGTCTATTATGCACAAGTCCACTCAAGACTTAAATACGGCTTAATTTTTTGGGGTGCATCTGTGAACGTTAAAAAAATTTTTTCACTTCAAAAACGTTGCCTAAGAATTATTTATAAATCCAAACAAACTGATAGCTGTAAACCTTTATTCATAGAAAAGAAAGTACTGACCCTATACAGTCAGTATATTCTTGACAGCATAATGTTTATTAAAAGCAATCCAAAGCTTTTTAACGACTTTGATAAAGCACACATCTACCCAACAAGAAATAAAGCAGATTTGGTTACTAATATTCCTAATTTTACTTATATTCAGAAAAATATACCGTATACTCTAATAAAAATCTATAACAAACTTCCAAATGCACTAAGAAGCCTCTCTAAAACAACACTCAAAAATAAACTTAAAAACTTTCTTCTAAATAGAGCATACTACTCAACTGATGAATATTTTAAAGATACCATCCCTTCAGATTTTACCTGCTAAAATGTCTCACATTTAATTGATTTCAATTTTTAAATGTTTTTAACTGTATATTTATTACACTGACATGTTCTACGCTCATCTGGGCATTTTACTTCATTGTAATTGAACAAATAATAAATAATAAATAAATAAATAAATAAATGATCAACAACAAAATTCACCTTGTTACAATGAATCATGCAAAACTGAAATTTTGGAACCTGTTGCGCGTATGACAAAATGTTTGGTATAGAACCAGATTGGAAAGTATGACTATTAGAAATATAGCAGTTTCTTTGAAAACACTCGATAATATATTTATGGAAGGAGCATCTGAGAAGAGAACGGTTAAGGGGCTATTTGTTGAACATCATTTACTGAGACGACACTTGAACAAAATAGGGCTCTACCATGGAAACCTCAAACAGCTCGTCATGTTTTATGTAACTGTGAGGCACTGAATCGCAGAAGGCAAGTAATCAATGGAAAACCCACATTATTTCCAGAAGAATATGATTTTCAAGAACCGCAAAATAATATATCTTTCAACCTCCCTAGTGGTGCGAATGTTTTTCTGATTTTCATTAATTGTGATGACCGTGATTTTTTTGAAAAGAATTGGGTACCTGATCACACAGGATGAAAAATATTGTCTAATAAAGGTGTGTATTGAGTTTATCAATATCTAAATGTAACAATTTGTACTCCACCTAAATTTTAAAAAACACTGTGATCCTCGATCAGTGGATCTTCAAGAGGCATTCGACATTGTTGGTCACAAAAGTCTAGTCTGATTATATTGTAAATAGTAGGAATCAAGAATGGCTGTTGTTCATTTTTGGTTTTAAAATGTTTTGTCAGTGAAAAAGCATTTGAATCAGAGATGAAACCAGTCTATTCTTTGGAAACAATTAAATTCTGAGAAACCTTCAATCAAGTCATTGATTCAGAGAATAAATCAACGGAAAAGAAAGGTTTTGGCTTTCTATTTCTCCATCTTTACACAAAAAGTTAATCTCTCCTAAAAGTATACTCCTTTCAATCTAAATAAATCATTGTTCAAAAGGACTCATATCTAAAAACTACCCTGAGCCTAGCAATACGTTGGTCTATGATGAGAAAAATACTTTTTTTTCAAGAGAATATTTTCGAGTCTAGAGTCACTTGTCAAATCATTACGAATATTCTCAAAAAAAGTATTTATCTGCAGCTTGGCGTTGGTTTTTTTTGTAAACTCACTTTTGTGGTAGATGCAAATGAATATTATGATTTTGATCTAGATAAAGAAATTTAAATGAGTTAACATGTCACATTTTTCAGTGTCAATCTGGAAGTGGAATATGGATTGACTATATACTGAATCAATTAGATGTTATGTTTAAGAAATAGTACCAATGAGCTGTGTACCGAGTCAAGACACAATCACAACCACTGAGATTCCACTTCCAGTGAGCATTTTTACTATTAATACTTACCAATAATACAATAACAATCAGTATAATACCGGCAACAGCATACCAATAATCTATAACCCATTGCTTGAAACTGGCTATACTTTCGTCAGACAATAAGAGCTTCCTCAAAGTGGCAAGAGGGCCTGAAGGATCTACCTCACGGCACATTTGGAAAACATCACAATATCCTATGAAGAAATAATATTATAATTACGAATTCGTATTGGCAAACAAGTTTTACCGAGTTCCTCATTATCTTGTTGAGGCATAAGAGTAGAATACTCAGAATTAAACAGAATCTGGTGAAATCACATAAGCATATAATTTTTGATAATAACCGAGAATCATCGACACAGTTTACTTGAGAATGGTTCAATAAACCGGAACCGTTCGCAACAATCTTTGTATAAATTAGACAAAACATATTTTTTTCAATATGAAACTAACGACTAATCATTTACCCCCTCTTTCTGTAAGAAAGTTGTCATGTTCACTTAATGATCCTTTAATCTCATGAAGACATGTCATCTACAGAGGAGAAATATTTAAAATATTTAAAAGGTTCAACTTTGGTTATTCCGTTGATTCATTATGAAAAACATGAGTTTGCTTGTTATATGTTGACTTCATAATTATTAGAAAAATTATAGACTTCAATAATTATTTAGAATTTCAGAATGATGGTAATTAAACAGTTAATTGTTTCATGGATAATTTATATAATTCAAGAAGCAGTATTGAAAAGGGTTCATTAAATACACGACTTTGGTGACATTTCTTAAAATATTACTGATGAAGCTACTAAACGAATAAGTTTTTCAAAATACTCCACCTCCGAGTTCAGAGACACACATACTTATTATAAAATACTCCCTCAACTAAAAACATAGTTCATATATGATATAAAATTAATTATTGGAATATTCACAAATCATATAGCTTTTCACCAGGACTCATCTCATATGAACCATAGCAGATTCTACAAGAATTCTGAAGAGTATTCCTTTTAGAAACATTTATGAATGATTAATCCCTATCATCATTTCATTCATCTAAGTGATCATTAATTTTTATCTATTATGAAATGAATATGATTTTGTCTTTGATGCTGTCACCACTCCAAAAACTATGGAAACAAACTATAAACCAAGTCTACCCAACATGGAAAAACGATAGTTGACGTGCTTTGGTGAACCTACCAATAATATCGCACGTTTATGAAAAAAAAAACGATTCAGTTCTGATTATGTAACAAAATGTAACTAGAAAAAATTTCTCAAGAACAATAACTATAACACTTCAGTGTCGAATAGACCAGAAGTATATAAGTCAAAGGAAATATACCTATTTCTGTTTTATATTTGTGGGCAAAATTTATGAATATGACAAGCTACTGATTAGATATACTTTTCAGATTGAGTGTGGAAGATTAAAAACCCAGAAAATCAGCAAAAAATATATTACTTCACTTGTAGTTCTTGTACAAAACTGTATATTGGGGAGAACTTTTTCCCAAAGAATGAAAGAGCGTGTGTATACTTATTCGACATTTGCAAACCATCTTTTGACATAGGAACAGAAACTCAATCATGACTACGACATTCATGATAGAACTGAATAAATGTACTCTATTAAATTCGTTTCCTAATAGGGGAATTGGTAATCAATTAATCACTGATTTCCCAAAAAACATTCAATTCTTTTATAGAAGAGGAATTAACAAGTTGAAAATAACAGACACAGTAATAACATGAACAGTAACAATAAAGTAACAGTTGAATATTGCATCTAAGGTTGATGAGTTGACTCGGGTAGTTTCATTTCATTACATGTTAAATTGAATGATTTGGTTCTTGAAATATACAATTATTAGTCATTAATTGACTAATAGGAGTCATCAAAATTCAAATAATGAAAGTATATGAAAAGCACTCACATGTTGCGATTTTAATCTAGAATAGTAGTAGTTAGCTGAATTTCTCCTTCACTAATATTTTTTTCATAATGTGAAGTGTATGAAATCACCAAAAATACGTCACTAGGCTGGGTTTATTTGTTGAAAAATTGAACAAACAAATTCAAAAATGATATCAATGATCATGTCGTGCCAAAGTTCGACGTTTCTGCCGTCATATATCTGATTACATACAGAAAACATGTTTTTGTTGAAGTTTCTCTGAATTATACTAACCTATATAATTGTTACAAGGAGTTCCAGGCTTGGAATACATATCCGGTATGTCGTAGGGCATGTCATTCCATTCAAATGACGAAAGACACGGCTGATTGTCACCTGGTAATTTGCAGCAAAGTTCGCAGGCTTTAGTTTTTGGATCGCTGTTAGTTGGTATGCATTGGCATGATTCCAGTCCGTATGCCAAACATATTGAGCCCGTACATTCCTAAGAAAAATTGGAAAGTTTAGAAAAAACTATTGTGAATCATGTCCTAAAGAAAAAAACGCCAGCCGCCACTGGTAGCCATAAACCAATTGTGACATGGCTAAGAGCACCCAGAACAACCCATTTTTCGCGAATGTTCGGCTTCCATGAAATTCCGAGGAACGAGGAATTTTCTACGGCCTTCTATTATCAAATATAAACACGATCCACTCGCCTATCGAGACAGTCAAGTGGACGTTACAGTGCGGTACGCGGAGCGATCTAGTAAGACGATAGACATTTGAATAGTAGTTGAAGTTTAAGTTGAAGTTGAAGTGTTTTGTTGTATTAAAAGTGGAATAAAGTTAAGTTTGATCATTATACAGTGTAGTAAATTATTGATGAATCCACAGCGAAAAACATAACAACATTAATAATAATATCATTTATTGCCTAACAGGTAACACCCAATCACAAGACATAATTAAATACATCAGTACTGATAATAGATAAAATAAATTAAAAAATCATGTTCATTCTTGACATGCTATATGAATGTAACATAACAATGATATATAACTTCGAATAGAGAACAAAAGAAAGAAAACTAAAACAAAAGAAAACTAAAACAAAAGAAAAAAACTGATAGTATTAACTAGTCATTGCGCTACTTGGTAAGAGTGAGAGTGGTTATAATAACTGACTCTCTCACAACACAAAAAAAGAAAAAACAGTTTTGATATCACTTTAAGATGTCTATTGCAACTTTTTTTATATGATTCGCCGAACAAGTATTAATATCGCAAAAGCTGCATATTGAGTTGTAGTTTCCACACATATATTTGATTGAAGAATGTGATATTATGTTTGTTTGTGTTGCAGAGCAGTGAAATGTGAGATGTGAGATTCAGCCATGACTGAGCTCTTGGCACCCTAAAGTTCAGTTCTGACAGGAGCAAATGGCAGTCTACTTGGTGCAGTAGTTTATGCAAAAAGTTTATGCATAAAAAATTATTTAAATACTGAAAAAAGAGGAATGAAATAATGCATTCAACATTTGAAGGAATTCGTTTCTATTTCACCATTTGGCAACATCAGTTATAACTAATAAAGGACAATGAATATTTACCTATTTGAGACAAACAAAGATGACATATTTCAGAGGCGTGCTGTTCTGTTTACTTATGTTCCGAGTTCCGAGACATTCTGTGATATATGACATTTTGTGCACCTAACCTATATTCCTCTATATGAATAAATGAAAAAACAACTGTTGTTTATGTGGCTTGTGGAGGTGGTATCGAACTATAATTTATATTTTGCCTTAATTGTTGATTTATAAAGATCCTTTTCCTATTTTAAAGTAGACTATCTAATTACGTATAAATTATTTCAACTTGATATAGGCACTGTTGCCAATATGTGAATTAGAAACAAATCCCTTTGAAAATTAAAACCCAACATTTGAAACATCAATTTGAATACTTTTCGAAGTGAATTTGAAAAACTCATGAATTAAACTCAGCTCTGTTTTGTTCAAACTTGCATTTGCTGTAATAACCCAAATTGAGGAACATTTGCCATTGTTCCAGCTTCAGCTTATAAATTCATCTGAGTATACATCTAAAAACTTCACCGTAGAGCACCGGCCATCAAATGCCTGCTTCCACGTAGCCCCGCTGGATACGGGAATGACAGAGTCACTTATGGTTCTGTTATTCCCTAACTGAATGCCATTCCAACGATGGTTCAATCCCAAGGTGTGTGTATCCGTGCCGAGAGGATGATTGACACTGAACCTATCAGCTGTCTCTACGGAACCTTCAAGATACCAGGCGCCCTCTCGTCGCCATGTCATGGTAATGCGGGGCTCTGCCGTGATTGACGTTCTTTCCCTAGGTACTCGTGGGACTTTTATGGACAGAGTAAACTAAAAAATTTTTTCTGACGCTGAGTCTATAGAGGAGATGGATGTTGAGCTTACGACTCCAACTGACCTCCCTGTAAATTTAGATCAGGAGAGAGTCTACAGAGGAGATTCATGTCGAATTTACGACTCCAACTGACCTCTCTGTAAATTTTGTTTAGGAGATAGTCTACAGAAAGAGAAGGAGGTCGAGTTTACGACTCCGACTGACCTATCTGTAAATTTAGTTCAGGAGCGAGTCTACAGAGGAGATGGATGTCGAGTTTACGACTCCAACTGACCTCCCTGTAAATTTAGTTCAGGAGCGAGAGCTTCTCAACTCCCCAACTCCTGATCCAAAAACTGAACCTAAAAAAAAAGGTTTGGTGGAGCAGTCAGGAAACGACTGAGTCGTCTCCTCAAGAGCTCTGCACGGTTGAACGTAAGGCATAGTCAGGTGTGGCTAACGTCAAAAACCCTCATATGTGGAAGTTGTGGCGGGTATCAAAGTGGGAATCTTGCACCTAGACTATCCGACTACCTCATTAACGATGAAACAGCAGAGCATATACTTGCCTGCCCGGTTTCCTTAAGAACATGGGTTTATTTGATCGTATGTGAATAAGTGTGAGCCAAAATAAACCCTTGCGGGTTGCGGTGGAGGGTCGAATAGACCCACTCACTTTGGACCTAACCTAACGGAGTTGAAACTGGCTATTTTTTGTCTAGCATGAAATCTTTTCGTGGTGTTCAAATTTTGCAGGGTTGAGTCACCTTTGGTTAGTAGATTTTGATAAACTTCATCTGATATAACAAGTGATGAGCATATGTTGAGATGGATTCCATATTAATAACATATATTGAAAAAATATAGAGCCCAGCACTGAGGCCTGACACAAATACAGTCGCCCCCGATAATTGAATTCAAGACGTTCTAATATAAAGAATGAATTGCATCGGTATGTATCTTTGAAATCTAAAAATCATATTGGTTGTTCTTGTTTAAATTAACGTTTAGTCTGTTCAAAAATGTTTATATCGTCGGAAATTTGCAATGTTATTCGGATCGCCGTTTTAACGAGATTCCGAAAAATTCCTGTATCTACAGTATGAACCATTTATCAATATGAAACCAGTATGAAATCAGTTGTGAAACCATCTAAAATAACATTTATGAGGTTTTTTCTTTCAATTTTCGGTTGTTCTTCCAATATTAATAGTTGAAAAATCAATTTTCAGTTTGTAAAGTACGACATATAGACTTAACTCAACACTGAAAGTGCGCCTGATTTGACGCTGTACAAAGATCTCACACATCATGTCAAACGGAACAATACCTGTAACTTCTTGTCAACTTACCCCCATGAAACAGACGAACTCCTTGTTACAGATCGTTTTGTTGGGCTTATTGATCGACGGAGGGCATTGGGGGTCTCTGCCATTACAAAAGCTTTCATCTCTACATCCATTGTCATCCCTGCATTTGTCTCCGAATTTGACTTGACAATTCGACGTGCAGCACGGTCCCTAAACACATAAAATTAATTCAGCGTTCAATATATTAACGTATAATGCAACGTTGAAAAGTATTGTGGGAAATTTATTGCTCAAAAGTGCCATTTTATTGAAAACATATGCTAGATACAAAATTATGATCAAGTGTCATTATTCGGGGAGGTATCTGAGAACTTTATGAATATTTTGAAGAAGGGCCGGAAATATAGCAAAGAGTATAAACGATTAGTTTGTAAAAACAATTTTGGCAACAATCCTAATAAATTGCGCCTTCTTATTTATACCAAAATATTGAAGTTGGGATTAAAAAGCACTTCCACGCGCTTTTAACGGAATTAGACACTTTAATGAAAAAAAATATTTTATCGATTGATTACCACTATCTGAAAGAAGGTAAATACATGAATAAACAATAATCTGTCAATAAAAAAATAGCCCAAATTTCAGAATCATCTAGGCTTTTGTACAATAACGAAGTTTTGCTAGTTGGGAGTGAATAACCCCGATAGTTTCCAACTTAGAAACCTAATTTTTTTTTATTTCGGAGTTATTGTTTGAAGGTTTTCGTGAAAGACAAAAATTTTATTTCCCAAAAAAAAACATTATATAGTTTTTGACATTAATAGAGCAAAATAAAAGAAATATTTGATGAAGAACTTTTTGATGGTCATTTATTTTGCTAATTTAATTTTTTTTGGCCGTTTATTGAAAAGTTAAAAACCAGAATTTTTTAAATTTTCCACAGGGAATCTTTTTTAAACCCTTCACACAATAACCCCCAGATTATCAATTCAAAATTATCTTGGATGATTTGCAACTAGCAAAAATAACTAATTATTAACAGACGCATAGTTAAGTTACAATTGCGGGAAACATTTTTTGCTGGCGGATTATTTTTGTCTCTTTAATTTTCTTAATCGGTTAAAATTTCTTTTTTAGTTTAAATGTCTAATTTGTTCTCCTCGGGCGGAAGCCCCACTGCACGTTTCAAACTCAACTTCCACATCGAAATTAAAATTATAAATATTATCAGCAGAGGCGGATTTAGGGGGGGCAGGCAGGGCTCCTGCCCTGGGAAGTCCATAAGAGAGGGCCCCCACAATAAAGAAAGATTAAAAAATATCCAAATTTTGACGTTTCTGCAACTTTTACGTTTTTCCTCCCAAAGATTTTTTTTCATTTTTACTAAGAATACTTGCACATACATAATATTTTATCGAGCCTTTCAGTGGCCATACTTTTTTCTAATGTGTAATTTGTACCCATGAGCTGAAGAGAAATTAAAGAAGTAAAAAAGTCCGAAAAATAATTGATAATTAGGGGCCTGCGTTGCTTCATTGCTCCAGGGCCTCCAGACTTCCAAATCCGGCCCTGATTATCAGTACAATTCAGAAGAAAAGAACTTATTTCAGTAAATTTCTTGCTTTTGTACCAAATTTATATATTTTCTACCTAATTTTTTATGAATTTTGTAATTTTTGCCGACCCATTTTTTCTAATGTTTCATAAAATCGAATGACAACTCGCTAATGATTTTTGGTCTTTTAGATCAAGTTTTCGATAAAATAGCGCTTATGAACCAGACTATTAGAGGGAATGAAGGGGTTGGGATGAGAGGACCGCCGCCACGCGTGTCGGCCATTCGGACGTCATTATAACGGCCGTTGAGGCAGAACAATTAATGAGGCTTGTTTGGGCTTTCGAGCCTCGTTGGGAACAGACTAACTCGCTTATTTCGTCAACAGCATATGACTAATGAGGTTTTGTGGTTACTTTGTTATAGACTGAAATTCGGACCAACCCACTTACCCATGTGGTTTTAAAAGGGAAGAATTGCAATATATGATTTCATATCCAGTCACGTAATAGAAAAAAGTATTAAATGTAGTCAGTAAGTTTCGAAAAGAAAATGAAGAAGCTGATCAAACTCAATAGCAATATATTGAAAGAGCTGATTTTATATCGAGTCGAGTAATGAAGTGAAGTATTTGATGTAGAACGGTTGAGATTTTGAGTTTCAATGGTAAGTTCCAAAAAGAGAATACAAAAGTCAAATAAACTTGATAGCAATAAAATAAAAGAGCTGATTTTATATAGACGCACGTAATAAAAAAATATTCGATTCAGATCAGCTGGGATTTCGAGTTTCGATAGTATATTTCAAGATAAAGAACCAGCAATCAATCTCAATAGAAATGAAATCAGCTCCAAGAGAAAAAACAGAAGCTGTTTAATCTTGATAGCACTGAAATAAAAGAGCTGATTTTATAACGAGTCATGTAATGAAAAGGAGTATTTGATGTAAATCAGCTGAGATTTTGAGTTGAGTAGGTTCCTAGAAGAAAAAGAAGATGCCAATAAAACTCAATAACAATATAATGAAAGAGCTGATTTTGTACTGAGTCACGTAATGAAAATGAGATTTATTGTAGATCAGTTGATATTTTGAGTTTCAGAAGTGAGTTCCAAGAAGAAAACGAAGAAAGCTGATCAAACTCAATCGCAATGAAATCAGCTTCAAGAGAAAAAACATAAGCTGATTAAACTTGATAATAATAAATATTTCTGGAGTTTTTTCCCAACACCAAATCGTTATTTTCAACACCTCGACACGTGTTTCGATCACCAAGTGATCATCTTTAAGAGAAATATTTTGATATGGTATGGAGAAATGAAATGAAAGATCTATCATAGCATCAATACAGAATCAGTATATATCAAAAATTTATAATAATTATATTACCTGAGATGGACTGCAAACACTGTTAGGAGTGAGAAAACAGGGCGGTTCATCTATGCTAGCATATCTCCTCATAGGAAAACAACATTGATCTCTACAGTCCTCTTCCCAACCACAATCGCATTCTTCTCCTTCTTCAACTACTCCGTTGCCACAAATTGCTGCTTTAGGCTCTGGAAGTAAACACGAGGATTGTTGAATGGTCAACCCCATATTACACCGGATATCCTATGGATATCCAACGCATATATAATTCAAGTCAGAATATCCTTGGTCACAAAATGGATGTCCATTATGGAGGATATCCTATGGACATCCATGAATTGTCCACAAAATGTGCGATATCTTATAAACGTCTAGATTGGTACTCTACGGACATCTATAAGATCTCTTGAATATTAATTGGATGTCCAACGGATGAATATGTGTTGCCTGGGACGTAAAATGTATATTTTTGTTTTCAGTTTATTGTTATATGTATCTTGAATTTGTTTATTAAATCAATCAGAGCCTTTAATGAGGCCTTTATGATGCTTTACTGGTTATTTCAGCTTTATGTCTGGTCAGATGCAAGAATAATCGTTATGGTATATTGGTACGGATCTGGGTTTTTTATTGAGAGACAAATTTGTGTATTGAAGACTTCATTTATTCTTTCGAAAATACAACTAAAAATATCTTCATTCCTCGAAAAAATCAATTTTACAATAACTTCTCGGGTTTTTGGTCAGACAGTGGCTGATTGGTTAGCGATTGTTACTCATGGAACCATTGCTATTGTGAAAGCAGGTTCGAGATCAACTATGGGACGACCGGCGTTCACTCCGTAAACCGTAAATAATCAGAGCGAAGTTCTGGGATGTCATTTATTCACCTCCTTCCTTCATCTTGAATCAAATTTCGCTTTTACTCAGCTACATGATGATTCATCTCAAGTCTCTTGGTGGGTCAGCTTTGCAACATTGTCCCCTCATTAACTCCATATCGGGTAACCCGTCTGCTTGATTCTGACCTAATCAATTCGAAATATCTTTTCCAATATAGGAAGCTGGTCTTTCTACGTGGGTAACAAATGGTTTACTTGGTGTAGTTGAATGCGATATACTTTTGGTGACTTGAAAGTAGAGATCTTTCAATTTTTTCTGGAGATTAAGACAAATTACTAGGATAGAATAGAATATGATTTATTCGTGCAATGCATATATAAATAGTATTCGCATACATTAATGGGATAAATAGTATAAAAATTAAAATCAATGTAACAGAATACAGTGAAATAAATACATAAATATTGTTGTATAAAAATATATCTATTGTTAGACACGCATCAAATTTGTTGATGAGTCGAAATAATTAAAATATTCTTCGAATGTGTAAAAGGCATTTTGTAAAAGAATATTCTCAATTTTTACTTTAGAAGTGTTCATACTCATGTTCAAAGTCTGAAACTCATATGGTAACACGTTAAAAAATTTCAAAGATATATATTAATAAGGGTTTTGCGATTTACTTAATCTATATTTGGGTAGCCTTACATTTGTTTTGGCCCTGGTATCATGGTAGTGTATGTCCTCCTGTTTAGTCAATGCATTTTCACCTATTAAATTTCTAACATAACACAGACATTCATATATGAAGTAAGATTGCAGAGTTATTATACGGAGATTTTTTAAAAGAGGTTAACAATATTCGTCGTATTTAGCCTGTGCCATAATTCTTACTACTTTTTTTATAGTTCAAATTTTATATCTAGATGAAATGATGAACCTCAAATTATTAGTTCATATGTCATTATGCTATGAAAAATGGCGAAATGAGCTTCTCTTAAATAATCCGTTGTTATTATGTTGCTAAGTTGTCTTGTCATGTATATACACGTGGATAGTCGCTTTGATAATTCGTGAATATGTGAAAAGAAATTCAAAGATTTGTCAAAATACACTCCAAGAAGCTTGACTGGTTCATTTTTTTTTATATTATTCTTAGTTGAGAAATCTAAAGTTTTGGTTTTATCATCATTTATAGTGAGATAATTACTTCTAGACCAGTTTGCTAAAAAGGTTTCAGATGCATTAGTGTTAGAAAGTAGATTGTGAGGCATAGTGTCACTCAACAAGAAATTTGCATCAGCAGCGTACATTATACGAGACACATTCATTACGTTGAAAGTCAAATCATTAATGTAAATAATTAATAATACAGGGTCCACGACTGAACCCTGTGGTACTCCATAATTGACTTTTAAAGGTTTTGATATGTCACCGATGAATTTAACACGTTGCTGGCGGCCTATGAGGTAGTATGTAAATAGATTTAGAGCTTTTCCTCTGATCCCATAATATTCTAATTTTTGTAATAACACACCGTAGTCCACAGTATCAAACGCTTTGAAGATGTCATAAAATTTCGCACAGCACAATTTACGCTCCTCAAAAGCTTCTAGAATATTTTTATACATTTCGCAGATTTCACAGATAGTAGATCTCCTCTGTCTGTAACCAAATTGAGCATTGCTCTTTTGCTCTGGGAAAAACGTACCATATCTTCTCGCTTCAGGTCTGATGCCTATTGTTTTTCTGTATTTTAGCAATCACTGGTGATTTACAGAATAGCGACCCTGCAATTTCTTCAATTTTCCCTGTTTCCTGACTTGCTCAACACACGTAGTGTCTCTCTGATTTTGTACTCAGTGCAATAGATATTTGGAAAAGTTGTTCCATACTTCTTATATCATCATTGACGGAAACAGAGTATCAAAAGCGCTTTTTACAACTGAAAATTTTGATTATAGGCGAAGTTTGGAGTATAAACAATAGACGAGTTTAGAAGATGGCCTAGCAGTTTAAAGACCTTGCAATATTCATCAGGTTATTATTTTTTGACATGGGTTCGGAAATTTATATATTGTATTGAGTGTTCCAAATACATATTTTCTCAATACAAATCTGATTGATAACTACTGTTTTAAACCAGCCCAAATTAATTTCTTTCCCAATCAGGGATTTTTTTAATTCAACTTTCTGATTGCAAACCCATCTTCATCATGATTATTGTACTTCATTTCGGAAAACTTGTGCTACCATTCACAATATCTCATCAACAGATTTTTTGTTGTTTGAACGGACTACTTTCCGTGAAGTTTTCACAAGTTATTTATGACAACTCAGATGAACATAAATCCGTTGGAAATGAAAAGAAGCAATAAACGAGCTCGGCGTATTATAATTTTGAGTAAATTAGGAGAATTTTGTGAAGTGTTCTCGGTACATATCTTAATTTTTCATTAAAACTTCTTGTTTCTAATTTAACTTTTGAGGAAACTTCCTCTTACCGAACATTTTGAAGTAGGTAACTGTACCTTACTCTGTTATCCCACTTCTGAATTGTTCCCGACAACAGTATATTGTCATTAGAAGAGTTTCTGCGTACATAATTAAAGACAATATATTTTCTGGGGATATACAAAGCTTTTTGTTATTTGCTGTTAATGAAATAATTTCGTAATAATTGTAATACATTCGACTATAACGAAGACATTATTAACTTTCAATAAATTGATGGATGTAGCCTTACTACGTGGTAGGAGATCACTTATACAACTTTATTGTATAAGTTTCAGAAATTCCATAAAGGACGAAACTGCAGTAACGTTAGTTACAAATAAAAGTGTTAAAAAACATAGAAATTTTCATTTCTCTTTTCATTACTAACTTATCAACAGAACAGCATCAACTGACATACGACAGATAGGACAGTGTTGCCAAAATGCTAAACTAACACTTTTCTTGTAAACTACAGATTCAGTTAACATGGAGATTCAGAATCAGAAATCAGAATTCATACAAAACGTTAATTGTTTTTCTAGATGGATTATTTAGTTTTTTTTACAACTTGAGATTTTTGTCATAATGTCAGTATATTGACATCAATAGTATAAGTAGAAAATTGATAATTATGAACGAAAAGTAGAATGTATCCAACAGCTGTTCATTCCAGTTAAACATTCTTGGTTGGTTATTTAAGTTTCCCGAAAGTTCTTAATTGAAATAAATTGAAGTAGTTTCTTGATTCATATCCCACTTCTGATTAATATTGCTTCCAACTTGTAATTCAATTGCGTCAAAACATTTTAGCGTTTATGAATATTCGTATTTGAACCGACAATTTCCATTAACTAGTGAATTCAAAGTTGATTGAAAGTGTTTATATCAGGAGATGTGAATGATATTCATTAACCGCTTTTTTTTCAACCGAAGTAAAATGTATGCAGGTTCATATACAGGATGTTTTGTTAGGGGAAAATATAAGTGTACAACGAAGGAAAGCATATCCTAATTGAAGTAATTGGAGAAAATGGTAGATGAGAAGAATTTATATTCAACGACAGTGTTCAGTCCAGTCGTGTTGGACAAGAACTAGAAAATATAAAAACAGCAAATATGAAAAGTAGAAAATGAAAAACATCTGTAAATCAATTCCATTGGTTGAAATTTTGGTGAATAGAACATAATACTAAAGTTTAAAAAATGCGAATTTTGCTTCATATCACAAGGATATCATATGATATCCTCTGGAAGTGGTCAGTGACCTCCGAATATCCTATGGATATTTACATTAGATATCCATGGGACATTCATGACAGATATCTAATAAAAGCCAACTAAGTGGCCTCCAAACATCCTATGGATATCCTTTGGACATCCGGTGAAATTGTACGAATATCCTATGGATATACGGAATACCCGATTGGGGTATCTATTGTATATCTAGTAGACATAAGTGCGTTTGAAAGGTCTGATCACATCGATTCGCAAAGGCAGATCAGTCAGTTCTGAAATTAGTTTAGGAATAGTTTCCAGACTAGTTTTGATGTTAGTAGTGATGATGACAAGTAAAATAAGTGAAATCATTTTGAAGTCTAAGTCTAAACGTATTTTGAATTATTGAATGAAGTTGTTGAATTTGATTTGACGTACCACTTATTACTGAATAATGTGGCTCTTGAGTGTTATTTTCTCTTCATGATATTTAGATTCGATTGAAATAAATAATTCTGATTAACTTTTTATGAGCTAATGATAATGTCAATACCTGTGAAACATCCTTTAGGAGATCTTGCTTTGAAGTTCAAAACAGGATTGATGCTCTTCAAACTGCACGGAGAAAAACGATTATTGTTTCTTTTATCTCCTGATGTAGCTCTGGCAAACATTATGAAATTGCCGTCTTCTCCACCGGGTGAACACTGTTCTGGATCATGCTGGAATATGAAAAATACATGTTCTTATTTAATTTTTTTCGCAAACCATCTATAGTATAAAGTGAGGATGAATGAAAAGTGGTGACTCAGTTTTTTCGTTATGGATAATAGTATATTATTCAACCAGTAAAAAATGTGTCCATTACTCATTCGATCGAGTAATAGCCATTTCGCGAGTAGTATACTATCATTTTTCTATGACTCACAACAGGAATTCTTTGAAATACAATTCATCTGTGATGGATATCCCGAATGCGAGAAATAAGGAAAATTTTATAAGTAACCTAAAACAGCAACTACTCCAAGAAACAGTTTTGTTATGAAGTGACCAACTTTTGTAAAATATCAATAATTTCGCCACGTTACGAATTTCTATTAGGTTACATTCTTTTTTACTTCGTGTGAAAATTATTGTGAATTTACTCATCTGTGATTGCCCGTCAAGATAGCGAGTTATGAATAGTTCATTCTACCTACTTACTTAACAAGAAAAGGTCACATGCTTGATGCTTTTTTCTATGGCTACAGAAAAAAAAATATTTCAAACTATTCTACTTCCTACTTCACTAGTTGATATAACATAATAGTAGTAAAAAGTAATAATTATAAGTAATAAAAATGAAAAGAGAAATATATATATTTTAATATAAACATTTGTTCACAAAGAAGGCTTTCAAGTTTCAATAACTTCTACTCATTATATGCGAGCGCTTTCGATAGCAGGCTGTGCTATCATTCTCATAGCTCTACTCAAACTGAACTTTTTATCTCCTTGTTTATTCTTTTATGCGGTTAGAACTCCTTACTGCAGGTATTTGTCCTCTCCTTTCATACAGATGTCTCTTTAAATTTGCCTGTACCTGGGTTACATCAGATAATATCCTTTGTGTTGGAATTTTGTATTGTAGTATATTGAATGTTAGGTCTTGCTGTGTTTTGATTTGTATTTGTTCCTTGATAAGTGAATTATAACTTTTGAATTTATGGATGTTTAGGTTTAGGATGTTTAGGATGTCCATACTTGTTTTATGAGTTGAAATTTTTTGGTGGGGAAAAGAAATGTTTGTTTTGTATTGCGTGTGTTGCGAGGTTTGAGTTGTATGTTATTGGGTTTATGTATGCTTTTTTGTTCTCGTCGTACCGTTGGATAGAATTTGTTGCAATCCGAGCATTGTATGCTGTACACTCCGTTTAGGTTTTTGTTTTATTTTTCTTCATAGTTGTTTATTTTTTGTGTTATGTTCGTGTTCGACTTGTAAGTGATGTTGATGTTCAAGGGATTGAAGATGTTTGTTAGTTTTTTGTTGTTAATTGTGTTAATTTTTAGAAATAGAGAATTTAATTAATACGAAATATCTAAGTCCACTACTATTATGCTAACACTCAACATAACGATAAGGTCGCTAAAAACTTGAACTGCAAGTTAGTTGGTATCAACAGAAAATGATTAAATTTGCAATGTTACACAGTTATGTAAAGATAGTGATAATTGTAATGTCTTTCAATAATAACCAAATGAAAAAAAAGGAAGTTATAGAAAAATGTACTTACTGGAGATCCAAAATTATGACCAATTTCATGAGCCAAAGTGACATGGGATACAGCCGGAGGTACGTGCTTGCCATAATTCAATAGAGTAACTATACCGGTATTCAAGGATTTCATGCTTCCTCTGTAGTGCTATAACAAAAAATAGAAGTTGTTCAGATTGAAAAAATCATTCATTTAAAAAACATGTCAATAGATTCACTGATACTACGGCGAATATTCAATTACAAGTGGGAAGAAAATAGAGTGATTTGAATGAGCATCAATGGAATGTTTTACCACATTTTCCTAGATAATGATGAATTCTTGAATTATTTTTGTCAACTATTCAAGATACATCGATCAAAGTTACACCCTTGAACAAAATGTACAAGCGATTGCTATTTGAGTTAATGTATTTGGATAACTTGAATCAAACCCGTTTGTGTTTTTCAATGTAGTATTCAGGTGGCAACCTGACGTAAATTCAACCTCCTTTCATTTTTTCAAACAATCAAAATTATAATTTCAATCGAATATTTTGACTGGTCCTTCAAAGAAAGTTGATGAGATCTATGGCAGGTCGAAACAGCACTCTCTGTTTGGTGTTAGATCATGAATGCTTTATGCTCTGGTTTCACCACAAGGAAATTAGTAAGCATATTAAGAAAGTGAAATATAAAATTTGTATCTTATAGTTGTAGAAGTATTGCTCAGAATATTTGTAGAATGGCCATAGAACTATTGGAATTTATAATTCAAATATTCCATGCGAGGTAGACATATTTTTTGCCAACTCAAAAACAGCTGAATTCAACCAATCCCTGAGGAGAAAAACATCTTTGGAAAAGTTTCACACCAAATGAAATACTGTTAGAGATCTGCATAAGGATTTTATTGAATTTTGCGTTGTTAAACATCTGAAACGTTCAGAGACCATGAAAGATCGAAAATATGGTTTTTGCCTCCACCAGAGATCACCAATAATGTGATGGTGATTGATGGGAGCTGCTCTGATTCGTTAAAAAGAACACCGACGTACCTCAGGGTTCAATCCGGATATCGAATCAGTTCCTTTCTTCAGAAAAACATTCTAGGTACGATAATAGCCCAATCTGCACATGTGACAGTGACTTTCATTTTTACTGGTCATTCAAAACTCTTGATCAGTGACCAATGGTACTGAAACGTGAGGGTTCTCTTCCAGTTGAAGATATGAAATGGTTGGTGCTATGCACTAGGTGGGTAAGTACAGTAGTACCATACATGTACTTGTATTTATGGAAGAGAAAAATTTGAATCCGTTTCCAGTGTGATCAAAAAATGTCCTCTAATGAAAATCAAAGTATGGGTGGAAAAATAGACCATTGACAAACGATATGTATTGCAAGGTCTTCTTAAGAAAAAAAATTGATATATCAAAAACTTGAATAACAAGCGTTGCATTATCACGAAAAAAGTTACGCAGGAGTCAAGAAGTAACAGAAGTCGAATTCATTATGGTATTTTTCTGAATTTGCAATTTGCTAAGGGTAGATTAATTGTGAAATCCTCCTGAATTTAGAATTTGCTTAGGTCAAGTCTTCAATCGGTCAACTCATCAATTGAAACTGCAATCACCTACTATTATTAAAAACAATAAGGACAAAACTTTGGTGTCGGATAGATCAGGAGTATATAAGCTGACTTGTGGCTCTTGTCCAAAACTGTATATTGGCCAAACAGGAAAAACATTTTTCCAACGAATTAAAGAACGTAGGAGTAGTTTTGTAAATAGAAAGACCAATTCCACATTTGCAAACCATCTTTTAGCAGAAGGACATGAGTTCAATCATGAGTACGAGGTGTTACATTTAGAAGAAAAGAGTTTGAAACTTAATCTTCTAGAATGTTTAGAAATCAATAGATTCAGGAATTCGGGTAATTTACTGAATGATCAATTAGAACTCAATAACTCTCCGTTACTGAATACATTTTTTCAAATGTGAAAATGGTACATAAGTGCAGGTAATTTAATTCGTTAGAAACTCAGGTAAAATATCAGCTACTTAAAATCAAGGTACTTCGTTTACAGGTACTTTGATTTCAGGTACTCCATAAACTATATATATATATATTTAGTATGGAATGTGCAGAATTAGTTGAAAGACACGCCAGATGAAGCCATTGTATGGCGAAACACGTGTTGCGTTTTTGTAAAACAATTTAGTGAAAATCTCACAATAAAGTGTTTTTGGAATACGTTAAGGCGAAATTTGTTGGTCATGCTATGGCAATCGCACAAAGAGAAACTTTCACTCTCTTGCATTCGGCGCCCAACAAGAGACCAATAAATCCTCTCGAAGAGTTACACAGACTCGAAATATTTGCAGATCTTGTAACTCTGCTCTCCAATTCGTTAGCGAATAGCGAACTGGTTCAATGAAGATAGATCGTGCCATCGACATAATTGTAATTGGCGCGCTACTCGATAAATTCGAACGTCGACATTCTCGAACCATAACCCCGACAATTATTCCCAATTATCTTGGATCAGAGAGAGACTGCGAAATCGTTCAGTCGTGTAGATGTCGAGCCTCGAATTCCCAATCGCTCGGGGCCGCAATGCCGGAAATCACTGTTCATAATCGGAGGAAACAATGAACCGAAAACAAACACACCTGTTAAGTTATTCCGTAGATCGGGATCCCTTCCGTAATGGAGTCGACGGAATTGCACTTCGGATCGGTAATATAGGGTATTTCGTTCCTGTGTATGTGTATTCACTTGTTACGACTGCTGAAACGTCCGGATCCATTAAGAACGTAATTAGATCGGGAGGAAATTGTTTTCGAAATTAATTTCCGCTGGGTACTTTCATTGAATTGTATCAGTTTGTATTGCCGATACTCGTAACGGGAAGTGAATCGAGAGTTGCCAGTAACCTAAATAATGTTTGATGTTATGATGGAATCAATCTCTAGTGTATTCGTATGTAGTGTACAGAGTATTCACCACGAAACATTGTTAACCACTTTCAAACATACAGAGTATTCAGTGTCACTATTTTCCGGGCTTGAAGGCCGTGGATTTTTGAAATTTCTTCCCGACGTTTCGCTGAAACCACAGGCTAGCTTCCTCAGAGGTTAATACATCCTGAGTTCATACCCTCGATGACTGGATATTACAGTCGTTAGTCAACCCTTTTCTACCTGCCAACATGCTGTTTGCTGTTTTTGAATTTCTTATAATGGGATTCCATATTTGATCGAGGCCCACTTCTTCTTCTTCCCTGTTGAAATTATCCGAGTGTCTATTGCCTCCCGTACCAGTCAGCTATGGTATCCCTGGTCGGAGGCAATGAGTTCCGTGTTTTCATACAGAATTCTGTGGTTTCCTTCACTGAGTGCATGTTCTGCCACAGCTGAATTGTTTGTTTGGCCTATTCTGCAGTTTCTATTATGCTCCTTCAGCCTCGTTCCCATGGATCTTTTGGTGGTTCCGATGTATACCTTCTCATAAATGCACGGTATGCGATAAACCCCTGCTGCTGACCTGAGGCTGTGTTGTATCTTTTTGGTGGGTTTAAAAACCATTTCTATGTTGTCTTTCCCCAAGAGTTTTCCAATTCTGTCTGTGACCCTAGGGATATAAGGTAAATACGCGCGTGCAACCATCTGAGCCCTCTCCCCATTTTGAACCGTAGAACTTTTCAGTTTCATGGCTTTGTTGATCTTGGGTACACTGTATCCATTCGATCTCAAGGTCACTTGAAGATGTTCCAGTTTTTCCTCTAGCTAGAAGCTGTGGACCACATATTCCTCGAGCTTGTTGCGTTAGAGTGGAGAAGAGTAGTACATCTAGAAATGCTATTCGCTGCTCCTGTTCAGTGTCCATGGTAAACTTGATGCTTGGGCGTTGAGGGTTTAAGAGGTCTAGGAAAAGGTTCAGAGCGTCCCTTCCATGTTTCCAGATGACACAGGTGTCATCCACGTAACGTATCCAGCCACAAAACGTTCCATGAAGTAATTGGCTATCACTTAGCTAAGTGGACCTCCCATCGCCACGCCATCTACTTTCTCATAGAATTTTTCCCTCCATTGAAAGTAACTCCCCGTGAGACATGCTCTGAAGAGTCAGACGATATCACGGAAACAACTAGGCCAGCCCCTCAGAGAGTATTCTAGTGGGAAATTGGTAAACAAGGACACAACATCGAAGCTGACCAGAATATCCGTTGGCTACAGAGTTAAGTCCCTAATTTTACCAACTAAGTCTGTCGAATCGTTGTTTGTTTGTCTTTCCCACATGAAGCTGGAGGAGCGAGGCTAGATGCTTCGCCAGGTGGTAGGTCAGTGAGCCTAGGGAACTTACTATTAGTCTCAAAATATATGTTAACACCAGGATACAAGAACACAAGCATAGTAGCTACCTACTGAAACTCGAGACTATGTAATAAAATACCAAAAAACTGCTGTCTTGTCTAATTCAATGTATTACCAGGCAGGACTTCATAGAGATGTCATTGAGATATTTGAGTATCCCAACAATTAAAGTAAAAAGAGTAAGGTATACATGTCAACAGAACGTGGTGTTCAGTGCTCAAGAAGAGCAGAAACGGACTAGAGTACAACTTCGATCGACATCTCAGCATATCTGGGAATAACTCATAAGTGGTTTGATTTAAATATTAAAGGCAGAACCCAAATTGTTAAAACGTCAACTTCGTTATCAACCGCAGCTAGTAAAAATAGTGGAGTCCCTCAGGGGTCAATTCTTGGTCCTATCATATTTCTTTTTTATATAAATAATCTGACATTGTTGAATATAGAGAGCAGATCTCACAATAAAGTGTTTCTTGAATAAAATATTGAATTGAATTGTAGGCAGAAAGTTTCGACTTTATATTAAGTTATCCACGTCTTCATATTCATTTCAAAGCTGCATATTTATTTCGCGCTTCAGTTAACGGTGAGCCAGTTGTCTCTCAGATGTGCTTGTTTTTCCGTAATTCCTTAGGTCACTAAAGATAGAGGAGCTGCCTCCACTATTTATAAAATGAAAAAAAAATATAGAAGCAGGCGAACTTTTGAGTTTGTGGGACTACATATAGCCTAGTCTGGGTCTAGCTTGTGGAACTATCACTAGTTTAGACCATTCTCTGTAGTGCTCAGTACCTCATCAGTGGTCCACGGCAGAATTAAGGACGCGATTGCCTCATCAGCTTACTAGCAATCCTAAAAAAGGATAATATGGATAGGGTTCACTCGTGAAAGGACAAAAACTCAACCCAAATCAACGAGCTGCATGTCGCGAAGTCAAAATTTAAATATGCATTTCCCTGTCGAGACTTTTCAATTGCTTGGAGGACCTTATCCAGGAACTAATCCTGGGCACATCTTCGATATATAAAATAGGATAAAAATGTAACAATAAAATTATCCGAGATAACGTACTCACCCCATTCTTTTCACAAACTCCTCCAGCGTTTTTAAGGTCACCAGTCCATGCCAAGCCAAGAGTACCCATTTCGAAATCTCGATAGGTGAACATGTATGCCAGACAGAATGCGTCATAGTCCTCTTCTGCAAAAAGAATTCATATTTTGTAGAGATGTTCGAGTAAGCTGTGGATTCCGTTGAAAACAAATATTGAAAATATCAAGGAACACACTGAAAACACATCTTAAATATTGTCAAAGTTGCCGTTCTTCAACATCATACAAATGATTTTGAATTACCAGAACGCATTCTTTCAATAAACAGAGATCATAGTGTTGATTGGAGTTAATTTTGCGAATGCTGACACAAAGTTGGATAATTTTCCCTTAATTCTCAGAAATTCATGACCATAGGCACTTTTCCAGATAACTTCAAAGAGAGAAACCTTTGAGAGATAAGTCTGGTAATCTGAGAGACCACTCAATCGTACCACGTGTAGATATCAATCGACCACGAATTGTAGTTAGGAGAAATTGCATCACTGGTCGTGCATTATGACCTGAACAACCATCCTGTTGAAACTAAATGTTTCAATCAATAGGAATTAGATGAACTGTATGCGCGCACATACTATATACTCGTACTGTACTAAATTGTAACGATATAATATTACTAGCACGTCTCCCAACAAACATGAACACGACACCACTCCGGCCTGTCACCAAGACCATCAATATCGACGGAAAAATCAAATTGAACGCACAGCAATATCTCGAATTCCGCGGCAGACGCTGCAATTTCCCTCTATTTTCCTCCCTCGGGATAAAAGGGAAGGCATTATCTATCCGCCGTAATTGATTTAGCCGTTATGACGAAGACGCCGAGAAAAAAAAATCACGAGTTTCTTCGAAAATTGCGTCTTTCCTCATTCCAGTTGAATAAATAGGCGTTGAGAAAAACATGCAGACGTCCAACGTTTTTGTGCGTAGTCTGTGAAATGAGCACAAGGTCGACGTTAAATAGAGAGAGAGAGAGAATATACTTTAGTGTCATGAGAGTAATCTTGTGGACAAAGTTTCACTTAATCTATAATACAGTTTTTTTTTACATTTAAATTGATCAATTTTCACTTAATACATAAAATCAGTTTGTATCTATCAAAAGTCATACAGGATACTGGGAAATAATAAATGAGTAAAAACAAATAAGATATATTTTTAAAGATTATCATTATAAATTCTTGTATACTATAGTATGGTCTATAACTTAAAAAACCTTTCACAGCCTTCCTGAAGCATTGCAATATTCATGTTTGCGACAAGGCTAATTGAAATTCGGGAAAAAAGGTTACAGCTCAAATTTGACAATCTTCTTACTATAGTCTAGGCAGGCCATAAGTTGAAATTCATGTTCAACAGACATGAATCTCATGAAAATATCAGTGACAGCTCACTAGATTCAGAATGACTTATAGAAAGCTATGTGACAATGATATTACAGAATACAAAAAAATTATATTCTTATTAAAAATAAGATGAAAAAAGAAGGCTTTCAGTTTTCAATCAATAATTTTTAATCTAATGATATTTGAGAGTTATAAATGAAAGATTCTGAAAGAGAAGTGAACGTACAATGGCCCAACTCTCGGAACTCTTCCTTCATTAATAAAAAGTATAATATAATAGTAGACTACTAGACAATAGTATAATAATATCAAATATCATTTCCAAAGTCTGATGAATTATGCTGTTATCTGAACACATTTTGATTTTTCAGGAAGCTATACAATTGTTTAATACATTTTTTTCTACCTCCGTACCTAGTACATAAAAGTAACAATCTTTTTTTACTGTACTGTATTGAAGACTCCATCGAGGAAAGCTACGTATGTATGGTTCTGGTAAATGCCTGATACTCTCCCTGCTAATACCAAGATGGACATTGGATTATAACCAACATACATTTATGTAAGATATGTCACAGAGGTTAGTCATGCAGATGAAATCAATCGAGTCGATTACCTACAGACCAGTTTCGAGATATAACCCCTCTTCTACATCTGCAAGAATAACCTCTTTCTTGCATAAATGTATATAGGATATAATTCAATTTCCAATGTGGTATTAGCCAGGAAAGTACTTGTTTTCCGAAGGCAAAATAGGCATATTATGAGGCATTTGTATGGGGTCTTGCAACAGCGTCTTCCGAACATTGACAATTGATAGCGCCCATCTTATTGAAGCTACATCTGTCAAATTAGTTGTCATTTTCGTCATTTTCGTTGGCGCTCAGATTGACAGATACTTCCCCAGAAGGTGGAAGCATACGATCGTCGTTACGATCCCGTTACAGGGTCAGAACCTGCTGTTCCCACAGAACTATCGCCCCATCAGTCTGCTTTCGTCGGCGGCTAAGCTGGCTGAAAGAGTCGTTCTGTAAAGGCTCAACGAAGAGGTTGAGGACCGAAATGTTCTGCCTAACGAACAATTCGGCTTCAAGAAAGAGCACTCCACCGAGTTACAGGCTCTGAGACTGGTAGAAAACACCATTGAAGAGGTGAAGAGCACTTGTAAAGTTCACGCTGTCCTCTTAGATATTTCGAAGGCCTTCGACCGTTTATGACACGAAGGCCTTCTTCAGAAGTTAGTCGCGTTCGACCTGCTCTGGGGCCTGATCCAGTGGATTGGGCTGTTTGCTAGCGAAACGTTAGGATACAGTTCCAAACCATGATGGCCTTCAAACCCGAATGAAGATCGTAACAGACTCTATATATACTTCGAAGTATGTGATCAAACGATTTTCAGACTGAAGAGGATCTACGTTGCGTTATCGGTCTACTTACGAGTCACTGGTCATTTGAATCATAAAAAGATATTGTCGAACGTTTCGAGATGCCGTCTCTGTTTGGAAGATGATGTAATAGAAGTGCACATACTTTGGGATTTTAGTTCTTAACTTTCCAAATACTAGATTATCTTGTTCTTGTCGTACTTACTAACAACATAAAATTCATTCATGCATATGAACAAGTTTAGCATTATTCGTTGCAGATCTTCCAAGAATTTGAAACCAATCACTTGAAGTGTATACAAAATATCGTTCATGAATCGCATTCACTATAGATAACGATTGTCTAGCATAAATTCCCCATCTGATCGAGTATGCTCATTCTCATCACCGACATATGCTCCGCATCTCCCAGAAACCCATAAACCTAATATTATTCATGGAGCAAATCGTGAATGTTTCGTCGGAAGTATAATTGGATGAATGTACGTCAAAACATAAAACCGGCCAATGAAACGGCTTCATTTTATAGATGTTCCGGATACTTTTACTTTTCCAGTTTTTCCCGGACTCGGTAGATGAATTGTGCCCTGAATAATAAGTGGCCGGAATAAATCCGTGGAATTACTCTGTGGTAGCTGTCGTCGTACATTGGTCGCCTCTGGAGGTCTTTATGTCAGGACGTGTTGTGAAAAAAATAAATTAGAAACAATGTTGTACGTCGGCTCGGCCAAAGTTTTTGTCAGTCAATTATGCAGACAGGTTACTTTCAGGAGAAGTAACATCTTCACCCCTAAATTGGCCTTTGACCTTACGAACTTCTCTCACGTTTGGAGCCAGTGTTGTCATTTCAGTGTGATTGCAGTGTGATTCGAGGGAAACAAACTATTACAAGCTACATCAGATTTGACCGAAATTCCTTTCTCAACTGCGAGTCAAACAGCCATTGCTCACAAGCATAAAATAGTCAAAAATAATAACCTCGCTTTTAATCCAAACATTTTACTAAACTCTTTTGTCTTAAGCCTAATAAAAATGAAGTAAACGCTTCAATCTGCGATCTTAAGAACAAAAAGGCGGTAGGAAAAGACGAAATTAAAGCAAAACTGCTGAAATCAATATCACATTATATACTAGATCCTTTAGTTTTTATTATTAATAAATGTATATCACTTGGTGTGTGGCCCGACTCATTTAAAACTGCACTAGTGACTCCTATTCATGAAAAAGGAGATAAAACTGAAATCACAAACTATAAATCAATCTCGCTTATCACCCATCTGTCAAAAATCTTAGAAAAATTGCTAGAAAAAAAGAACAAACTCATTTATAACCAAATAAGGATTGATTTCAGATAGACAATTTGGCTTCAAAGAAAAAACCTCAACAGAAGACGCGATTCCTGAACTGACAGAAATGATACATATATTCTTAGAGAAAGGAAAACCTTCTTTATGTCTATTTATAGACCTAACCAAGGACTTCGATACTGTCCTACGAACTTTAGATAATAATGGTATCAGAGGAAACTGCCAAACGCTTTTTGAGAGCTATCTTCGAAATAGAATGCAAGTTGTGCGAATCGCAGATACAATTAGCAATCAAATAGAATGTGGAGTCCCACAAAGTACATACTGGGTCCTCTGCTTTTCAATGTATATCTAAATGTATTATTCGATTTGGACAGAGTTGGGAAAATAATTGGATACGCAGAAGATACTGCGATATTCTATGAGGCAGACACTTGGCTTGATTTGAAAAAGAACGTAGAAACAAATTTCCACTTGCTCAAAAAATGGTTTGATCATGTCTAGAAATTCAGGTTTCTCGTCAGATCTCCTGTATAAAGAATGTGAATTTATGGATATGAGACAATTATATTACTATTGTACAAACGTGAAGTATCATTTCAGCAAAAATAAAGCATCATCACGAAACGACGACTATAACATACGACATCGCGACCAACTAACCTTTCCTACTGTTAAAAAGTCAATTACACAAAGAGCATATTCTTTCATGGCAACTAAGTTATATAACACTGTACCTCAGAAAATAAAAAATTCTTATTCCAAACCAATATTCAAAAAACAAATAAGAAAACACATTCTCGAAAAAGATAGACAATTTAAAAAAAATCTGTTAGAATGAAATAAGTTAGTCTTAGTCAAATTTATCCCAAAGTTGTGTCATACTGTATTGTAAGTAGCATAATCTTATCCATATTGCCTAAGATTTTATCTATTCATACATTGATATTTTATTCTTATAGAACGTGTAATATTTGTCCAAGGTGTTACCTATTTTTCTTATTTTTTGTTTGTCTAGTATTTAATCGGCCTATTTAACGTCAAGCCAAAATATAATTTGTTTAAGTATAACACCAAATTCACAAAATTTAATGAAATATTTTGTAATTTCTACTCCATGAACGCCATACTTATTTTCATACAAATATTTATATTCTTTATAACCTCTTGCGAAACAAGAGCTCTGCTCTTGTCGTCAAACCACTTTGTTCACATATTTTGTTTTAATTGTACTCTAATCTGTATATGTTGTGAATACAGCAATTATTATTAATATTATTATTATTGCTTACTTCCGTTTCCGCAAGTGCGGCTCCGTTAATGTTTTAACGGAGTCGGTAACTTGTCATATTAATGAAATTTGTCTATAAATGTCATTCGGAAACGTTGGCCATTTCAGAAAGCTAAGTAAAGGAACTTATTTATATGCAACATTTTCAAATATGTCAATTTAAATCGACGTTAAGTTGTCCTCATCCACATAAATCATGCCGAAACAAATAATGACACCCTGATTTTCGTGTTTTTAACAGGTTATTCGGAAAATATCAATACTATATTATACAACTCCATGAAAATTTGGAATTGAACAAACATCCAGGGACATGAGGATCAAGGAGTTGAAAAAAACTCAAATTTACCGTTTTATGGAAACGAACTGTTGGTGAATTCTATAAATGAAATATTACCGAATTCTGTTTTTGAAGTATATTTTAGTAGAATCCTGATGACACATTCCCAGGTTTCAGGTTGACGGGTTGAGATATATAATCTATTTTTTATGTTTGTGAAATAAGAAGTCAGTAGAGAATATATTTCGTAGATACATACTACATACATGGATAATGTCTACTATTTTACAGTCATTTATAATAGAAAGTAAATTGATTTATCAGATGTTTTCAACACCCGAACAGTATGACTGTAGTTTGAGAGCAGAAACAGGACTTCTGCTGCAGAAGCATTAAACCTGACGGAGAACCTGACAACTTTGAACACGGCGCTCCTCTTTTGCTATTTCTACTTCATCTATAGTGAATTGATTCGAGATATTCCGCAGTCTAATTTCATTATGGTTTCGTTATGAAAAACCCGATCTCGAATAAACATTATAACACGTACAAGAGACAAATAAACAGGAAAATAATGATTGAATAATGAATGAGTAATCATTTATCAGGGTTTCAATGACTGATGAAAATGTAACTGTCATTTCATCTACAGTTATAAACATACATATCTCTGTGTCTCCGTACTGGTAAGTCTTAGGAAGCTAAAATTTGGTATATAGGTGCTTCTTCTTAGGCCTTAGATGCGCACTAAGAAAGTATTTTCAAATATTCCAACTGACACGCCCCCTCTGAGGATAAAAGGGTCGCATTTATATACCGCTAAATTTTCGGAGACTGACATTTTGTATGTAGCTTCTTTTTATGTTGCAGACGTGCAATAAGAAAGGATTTTTGAATATTAAAACCGAGGCGACCCCGTCAATTAAGTCAATTAAGTAAGACAATGCTTTGCAAATTTTTTTTCGTTTATCTGTGCGAATGGATTGCTAGTCTCAAAAATGACTTTTCCGATTTGAGTACGGTTTTCACTAAAAATTTGAGCAGTAAAGCAAAAGTTATCAAGAAAATATGGTCGCTTTCAAAATATTTCAGTAATCTACCAGGAGAGTTCAGACGGAAATATACTACTTGTGATCTACAAGTCCAAAATAATCATTTCGTGTTTGTCAGCACCCAAATTTCTTCACGGCAGTTTATTGCTAAGATAGGGAAAGAAATATGATTATGCACAATTCATTTATATTACATCCAAACCCATTAATAGATTTGCATTTCGATAATAAAATTTTATGGACCGAATTTCCCAATTCAACTTTGCAGTTATGCCGGAGAACTTTCAACTCCTCAATAGTGAAGTCGCATCCGCAACAACAAAGTGGCATTAGCGCAGTAATTTATTCAGAGGTTCGGTCGCGAACAGAATTTACTGTCTTCGCATTTACTAAATGTCGACAATGGGCGGGTAGAGACAAACAATGTGGAGATCAAAGCTACGTCCCCTGAACAAGGTAACCGATCGCAAACACGGAAGACGTATGTTGTTGGTTTAATGAAATATGGAACCAGAGATACGGTGACAAGAACGATGTATATAAATATTTGGTCAAGACGCTCACAGTGTTTACTATAAAAAAATATTTCAATGATATCCGGCTCGAAGGACCAAATATGTCAGATACAAATCTTATTCGGTAAAATTGCGGATAGGCTGCACCTGTCGATTTTGAAAAAAAATTTTGTGTAGTTATGTATTTTGACGTGTAGTGCACGAATCCGTGAACTACTACTTTGTAGTAATCCGCAACGGATGCCTGACTGCCCAAAGGTACGTTAATGAGGTTTTGGATGTTCAGGTACATCACAGAGCCGAAGAAGGAGAACACAATTTCATTTTTATGCACGATGAGGCCCATCCCTACGCAGCAGGGATCGTGCGACAGTACCTACAATCCCTTAAATGCACCACTTCGGGCTGGCCTGCTTGCAGCCCGGACCAAAATCCCATCAAACATGTCGAGAAGAGTGGGAGCGTTTGCCTCAAGAAATCTCAGGAGGCCCATAAGAACCATGCCCCGGCGATTTCAAGTGATTTCTGTCAGGGGTGGAAACACAACACACTGGGCCATTATTTGTAACGCAAAAACAACTTTTTGTTTAATTTTGATTTCAATGCATAGAGAGTTTCCATTTTGATTTTGGTAGTTCTTTACTTTTCTCTCGTATACCCAATACACAACAAAACATTATTCAATCATTCATCATGGATTTGGTAGCCATTTGCATTGCCTTTCAAAATAATATGGTGCTCCACCACGTGGAGCACGTGGTGTGCTCCACGTGTTCCGGGCAGCGTCAGTGAAGAGATATAAATAAATCAACTATAGCCAGTACGGCAGGCTTTAATTGCCGTCCTGGGTTCCAATCCTTTGTACCTGCTGCTTTTAGTTAGAAGTAAAATGAAACAAATAAATCAAACGTTATCAAATTTATTTCAACACATCAATACAGGTATCAAGAAAATCAATCTATTACTATTTTTACAAGCGGAGGAAAGCAGAAAAAGGTTACGCATTCATCATGCCAAGCATCGACAGACGGATAGGAGACTACGGCAAACGGTGCGCAAGCACAAGTGCTAAGCTCATTCAAAGTTCTTATATGAGGATTCGTGATTCTCAGTTCAAAGCAGATAACTAGCAATATAAAGTGGTATCACCTTGAGGGGTGTTCATCTCACGGCCCATGTATAATAAAATCAGTTTACGGTATTCGGTATACGTCAACAATATCAATATGAAGGGTGTTCATCACACGGCCTTCTTCAAAATAAAATAATCAACAATATCAATACAATTGACCACTCGATATCAAGGGTGTTTTCACACGGCCTTTAATACAAAAGTCAGTTATTCGTCGAAATATCAAACAAACTGAGAAACACTACTTTTTATCCACTTACTTTTTTTTTTGTCTACCGGTTTGCCTTTATTTATCGGGGCTCGGACTCGAGCGGAGCTGGAACTGGAACTGAGACTAAAACTCATCTGAACTGCTTTGGTACTCGTTATCATATTTCAGTCAGATTTATGGGCCTATGGCCCCTTATCCTTTCGGCTGTTTGAGTTTCTCTTGGGTTCCTGTGGCGGGGCGGCAGGGGATTGCATGGTCCTCTGTCGGCTTCTTTTGGCTTTTGGCCCTGTTTATGGAAGTCGCAGCGTACTTCTTTGGCTTTGCGGCCGTTTCGGCACTATTTCTTTGGTCTGACGATGAGACGGCCCTCGCGTACGAGACGTCGCTCCTGATTGTGTTTCTTCCGACAGGCCTTGGGTTTGTAGTCTGTCTGTTTTCGTTTGGCCTATCTGAGGCCCTTTTATTTTCAGGGCGTTCTGAGCACCCATGGAAGCTCGCTGGGTGTTCTCCCTTGCAGTTAAAGCATCGCAAGGGCGAGTTTTTACGTCTTTTGCATTCCTTGGTCATGTGCCGTTCGGCACATCTGACGCAGGCTGGAACTGCTTTACAGTTGCATTGCGTGTGACCGAACTTTTGGCTTCTGTAACATTGCACTGCTCGGTTTCTCGGCTTCTATGTTTCGGCGCTTACACGTACGTTTTGAATTTCGGTGATCTCATATATTTTGTTTTGGCTCTTTGGGACCAAAACAATCACGAACGGTATCGGTACCTTGTTAGCTTTACTCAGGCGGGCTACGGTCTTGATGTCGTCACACTCTATGGACTCCGGGACTCCGCGAAAAACTACTCTGAGTGGTTTTTCGTTTTTCATTGCATAGATGTGGTGGGGTATTTTCTCTTGATTGAGGATCCGAGTAAAACCGGGTTTTAACTGTTTGATTTGTTGAGCCGTTTCTGGCTCTTTTTTCCTCTTTTTTGGGACCTTTTTCGCTTGGCTTTCTTCGCCCGATATAATATCGTCGCTGTCCAGATTGCTGATGTCAGAGTCGGAGTCGATAAGACGATGAATTAGAGGTTTTTTGTTTCTCAAATTCAAGTCCATTCTCTTTGCAAAGAATTTATATGCTTCCATTAGTTCGGTACTACTCATTTCATAGTATTCTATAATAGTTGATATTATAGCTAGACTTGCTTCTTTTGGCTTTTTACGAACTTTCGTAAAATTGAAAATCGTTTCTTTTACTTGTTCCATCTCGAAAGATAGATGCTACACTTCGAAATTAGCACAACGAAAATTAGTCAACTTGTCAACTTGACAGCTGTCTGACATATTCACTGCTTTGGTATAGAAGGTCATCTTGAATTTAGACAGGTTGGAGCCTGGCTCCCTTACCCTTTGGACTGATGTTTGCCAGAAGGACAAACGGGTCATAACTGATGTGGGTGTTGATGGTATGGCGGCATGAATGCCCTCAGACATCAGTACCGCCCTTCACGGTGTACCCCTGCCTGGCTGGGGTGAATTGGATGAAAACGTTGTTCATCTTTCATCGGAAGATATAGGGGGGGCCTCATTCGACAGAGTGTCGGGGCCTTCTATTTCGGGAGAGGTCGTCTACAGTATAGTCCATAGCTTCCTTGACTAATACTGCTTTGGTAGATGCTCTCGAGATTATTTGAAATAAAGTTCTACGGTGGTGTCCGGTGATGGGAGAGTTGTGCCCTCCATCGGTGGTACGGTGTATTAACAAAAAACGTATGATTTTCAAATCTCATTGGTGACTTGGCATAGTACAGTTTCCTATCGCTATAAAGTGGCAAATCGCATTGGCGACCTGGGATTTCTATCGCGATAGAGTGGCAATTTGTTCTAGGAAGGTATTCATTCAGTCGGGGTCAAATAAATAACGGAGTAATAGTATAAACAAAAAAATAAAAAAGCTGTTTCTACCTGACCCACTGGGGAAAGTAGTAACTTCGTTACAATTTTTCCTACAAAAAACTTCATTAATGCACGAGGCTGCTTTTAATTGAAATGTCACTAGTATATAAACTTACAATGTAGGAATGTCACCAGAAAACGAATCCGTTGTTGAATGAAGGAATAGAAAAAATGTCAATGAAGGTGAAATGATATTTGAAGGTCATGTAGTGAATGAATACTTGTGACTCTCTAGTTTGTTGTGTGCGAAAAAAGGAAAAAAAGTTTCGGAACTTTGGAGGCCTCCAACTCGTGTACTTCCAAGTGGTAATGAAAAAAAATCGATCGAATCCATATCAGGTGAAAAAGGTGGCTGTTAGATGAGATTTGTGAAGTTTATGGCCAGAAATTCGTTCACAATGATAGCCTTGTGAGATGGTGCGTTATCGTGGTGGATAATTCATGAGTTCTCTTTTCACATATCTGGTCTTTTTCGACGAATTTGTTCTCTCAAATGCAGCATACTGCTCCTCAAATAATATTCTTCAATTACTGTTTCATCTTCTGGAGATAATTCCGAGTAACACCGCGGTTACACCTTAACTTTTGATCGACTTTGAAGAGCTTTGGTCTCATCACCAGTTAAGAATGTGGGGACGGAATTGACTCGTTCTAAAATATCTTCAGCGACCTTCACGCAATTCAGTTTTTGCATAAAAAATCAGGTCTTTTGATACGGAGAAAACATAGGAATGATGTGGGCTGATGAAACTTGTCCATTTATAATAGTTCAGGTAAATACAACCAATTCACCAATAAACAAAGAGCAACGGTAACAAGGTAAACATTCGTTTCAACAGTCATCAGACATCAACTACTGCCATGGTTATTGCGATGACGGTTGGTCTTCGGGAAATTCAATGGTTATTTACTCTACAATCGAAAAGCTGGTTTGTTATTCAAATATTCCGTATTACAGTTTCGAATCCGAATTACAATGTAGAATTCGAATTGGCGAGGCGAAAGATTATTATATGTCAATGTTGATGGTCAAGATCAATATTAGTTCAAATTTCATCCCGAAGGACGAGTGGAAAATAATGAGGTGAATTTGTTTGTTCATATAACTGTTGTTGGTGGTGACGTTAATGATGTTGAATAGTGCTTGTGTTTGGATGAAGAAAAGATGATGTCTGTGAAGGAGAAATATGGATGAGGATACTCTTGAGGCCGAAAAAAATGAATCAGATATGGGTGAGAATCTCAATGGAAAAGTAGGACAATGTAATGACAACAAACTCCCCGGACTTGGAGGTGTTCAGCTACCTTTGGGGTCCTATTTGGTGATCCATTACTGGTCCATCTTGTTGTTCCCTACAGGGTGATCTATCTTGGTGGTGCTACAGGGTGATCTATCTTTGCGGTGCTACAGTGTGATCCATCTCCGCCGTACTACAGGGTGATCCACCTCCGTCGAACTACGGGGTAGCCTAACACCATATACCGGGTGGCCCAAAAGGAACACGCAAGTTTTAATTGGTTTATTTGAATATTTGTGTAATACTGAGTTATTTAAATGATTGTTTGCCCTTTTGTATATTATTACCTTTTTGATATAGTGATTGCCTTTCTCGCTAAATTCACCGCTAGTTGGCAACGTGTTTGGTTTCATTTGTAAAACGCAAATTGAGGTGTTTCCTTCCTTTCACAATTGCTTGTTGACACCGATGCGCCTACGCCTGATCTCACGCGACGCAAACGAGATTGTCTTACCTTCCAATACTAGTATTTACGATTTCGACCACACCTACTCAATTTTCGTGGTAGTTTTACTTGACGTATTGTAGTTTTCTTTTAAGCGTCGTTACTACCATAATTGTGGCTGATTAAATTTGTGGTTACATACACCGCGCTCAATGACCTCTTGTATTGACATTTGACATTGAGTTTGAATATCGCATTGTTGTCTTATTTGTTACCGACAGATGCTTAAGTCTCCTCTTGTGGTTTGTGAGGTGACCAAATCAGGCTGAATTTGATCGATGACATGGGTTTTGTTGGCTTTGAGGACCGCTGTGGTTTGTGACACATTCGTATACGCCTGCGACTTGACAAAATCCCACAAGAAAAAGTCTAACGGGGTGAAATCGAACGATCTCGTTGGCCAGTTCACATCACCTCCACGTGAGATGACCATGCCCTCAAATCGCTCGTGCAGAATATTCAATGTGACATGAGCTGTTTGGCACGTAGCGTACATATCGTTGGTGTCCAGATCATCTAATTCTGGTCAAAAAAGTTGGTAATCATCGACTCGTAGTGCTCGCCGTTAACAGTGATGTCCTGGCCAATGCCGTTCAAAAAAATATGGATCGATGACGCCTCCAGCCCGAAATCCACCACACGGAATGCATTGGATGCTCTTGGATCTTATGTGAATTGGTATCGTCCCAAATTCGACAATTTTGTTTGTTCACGTACCTATTCATTCAGAAATGGGCGTCCTCGCTGAAGATGATTTTTTGATGAATATTAGGGTCAGTTTCCAACTGCTCCTGTGAGAGAATGTGTTAGAATAATCTACGAGAGGGTGGCGAAACCTGCAATTATGTATGGGGTAGAAATGTGGAAGGTAGAACGCATGACAGTTGAATCAGGAGACAACTGAGCGCGGCACAAATGCCTTTCCTGCTTGCTTCATGTGGGGCATACAGGACAGCGCCAACTGCTGCGCTCTGCGTGATCTCAGGTATGGCACCGCTTCATGTTGAGGCGAGTGCTAGACACCATGAATGGAGGGTGAATGGGAGAAAAAATAATGAGGACAGAGTGAAAGGAGATACTCCCCTGGCTGCAAGGAATGTTGCTGGAGGAGAGGGAGGACGGAAGAGTGACTAAAAGTGTACGTGGATGTTGCGGCGAGACTGGAAGACGAAAGAATGGGCATAGGCTGGGCGTACGAACGGGAAGAAAATGAATGGGTACAGGGGAATGAAATAATTCCCGGACAGAGTAGCGTGAACGAAGCAGAATTGATAGCAATTGAGAGAGTGATTGGAATATGGGATATGAATGAGAGCGTGACTGTGGTAAGCGATTCTGCCATGGCTGTGGAACGCATGAAAGCAGGAAGAACGAGAAATAAAAGAGTAGCGAGGATACAGAGAATAATTGAAGAGAGGTATGCGAGGGGAGCGCGGACTTGTTTGATCTGGAAGCGCGGCCATGAGAGCAGTGATCTCGGAAACAAGAAGGCTCACGAAGAGGCGACGAAGGGCATGGGAAACCTCGATGTCACATGGGACATAGTGAAAATGGGTAGTAAGAATGATGACAGAAAGTGAATCAAAGAACGAATCAGGAGAATGGGACACGGGAGAGACTGGACGGCTGTTCTTCAGATTCTGCATAACTGTTGGGCATGAATCACTGAATATGTCACGCAAGGCCACAGAGCTGCTTACGGGACATGATAACTTTCCGGGATACCTGGCCAGGTTTAACCTGGGCCCGGAACTGCCATGTTTCTGCGGCTATGGCGAGCCCAAAACATGGCGAGCCCACACTCTCACAGCGGCGATATTTCCGGTAGATCATGCGTTCCGTCGGCATACAGGTGTTGGTCGATCGTTAACTGAACCAGTGGAGTCAATTTTATCCAACACATTGCGGATAGTCCTCTCGGTAGGACGATTATGGCGACCGAAGACGAAGAGAAAGAGACGAAAGAGACGAAGCGCGCGGTACGTTTCCCGAACAGAACACCCATTTTATTTCATTATTTGCACGTGTTGATGAATGTTATACGAGGTCCGGCTATTAAATAACGAGACTGCGCGCCTGAAGGGCGCCCTGGAGGGGTGGGGAAAAAACGAGTAGTGCATTGAGTATCTGGAAATCTTCTCTATTCACGTACCAAAACACGTTTTCGTCACTATTCTAGTATTTGTGCAGTAGCGGTTTGAAACGAACGAGTTTTTCCTCGTGCCGAAAACCATGTGTGACAAAAAACAGGAGCAATGTATCAACCTCAAATTTCTCGTTAAATTGAAAAAACTCCGACTGAGTACCACGAATTGCTGCAAGAGGCCTATGGGGACAATTCTCTATCTTGTGCGCCTGTTTTAGAGTAGTGTAAGCGCTTCAGTGAGGGGCGAGAGAGCAAGGATGTCTTAGTGAAAATTCAATAAGAAAGGATTTTTAAATAGTCCAACAGGAGCGCCGCCACTGGGAATAAAAAAGGCACGTTTACATATGAAAATTACTTATTCATCACTGTTTCTCCGTAACGCTATATTTTTGGAGACTATAATTTTGTATGTAGCTTTATTTTATGTTGTAGATGTGCAATGAAAATTATATTTTTGTCACTCTTCCTCAATGCCCTTAAATTTCCGGCGGATGAATTCATATTTAGTATCAGCAGTGTACTCGTGCGGACCCGGGGCGGGTCGCTAGTAATCAATAAAGTATAATTGATGGAAGACGTGGAATAAATCTGACAGACTGCCCAATAAAAATAATTTCTCAACAGTTATCGCGAAGAAGGTTACCAATATCAGTAGATACGCCAGTGTCTTTTCCATGATTAATTCCAAACATCTCTTCTGTATCTGTAGAGTAGGGAGGGTGAGTGTAAGCCCACAGCACTTAGGCCACATGTGACCCATTGTAAATCCTCTCGAGGAGTTGTCCTCCCAGGTCATCGTCCATCCTGCCCTTTCCAGAAAGGTGGACAGGTCACTAGGAGACATCTCCTTTATATTCGCAGGTGTAGGCCAAGACTCGCCGAACACACACTCTCTTATTGACGATAACTCCTGGCACTTACATAGGACATGCCTGACAGTCTCATCTTCCTATTCACACATCCTGCATAGAGGTGTGTTCACTAGCTCCATATTATGGAGGTGTTTCTTTAGTTGACAGTGGTCAGTCAGAAATCCTACTGTAGCGTAGATTTTTCCTGGTCATCGCCAGTTATTTCTTCGGCGCCAGCTTCCCAGGGTCGCCCAGGGTGATCATGGCAAAATTGCACCCTTTGATTTCATCCCATCTCTTTTGGGATTGAGCATGGGTGTAACATTTGGCTAGTTCCGCAATTGTTGAAGTCATCAGGCCATAGGTACCACTGGGTCCTAAAATTCTTAGTCCAGCCGCTTCCTTGGCTAAAGAGCCAAGGAAGCGGCTGGAAGCAGCCCTTTAACCCACCTCAGGATAATGTTATTATCTACCGAGGCTTTGGCTAAATCTTGCTGACACTCTGGTACTAGCCCTGAGGTAACACGTTGTCTGTTCAAGGCTAATAGGGCTTGTCTGCTGTCATTGCAGATTGTTATGTTTTTGCCAGAAATTCCTTTCCTGGTTATTTCTTCTGTGGCGATTGAGATACCAGCCAGTTCTGTTTGGACCACGCTGGTTTTTTTTCCCATTTTCCACTTTCCAAACACCTCCCACTGCAAAGTCATTGAATAATCCCTCTAGTTCCGGTTAATTACTGAAATCCTACATATTTGATCACTACAATATGTTTTCATTGCCGGAAGCTTGTTTCATAATCAAGCCGATATCCGAATATACCTTCAACATTCTTGACGGAGTATAACATGCCTCAAAAATCCGTGACAGAACAGCCCGTTAAAAATTCAAAGTGAATTGAATAATAAATAGGCAGTTCACGCAGGGCTGCCAAATAAGCCCTTTGATCCGCTCCTCCGATAAATTATTGATTCGCAGCACTGATTGTGTTATACGTCTGGATCACCGCTGGAAAAAGGATCTAGACGCTGCTCCCCCAACCCCAATAATGAAAAAGGGAGCATCATCCCGAACACTCCTGAGGGAATCGGAATTGTTTACCGGGGGTTTATTTTTTCTACTGGGAGAGCTGAACAATTCATTAAGAGAAGCGGCGGCGATATAGGCCTTCATTCTTATCCATTAGGGGCTAGATTTGAGTTTGAGGGAAAAGTAATAGACGAAGAAGGTAACAGAATCAACAAAGAAAAATGGGCATTGGCAAGAACAAGAATGACTTGAATAACAATTAATTTTTCTTGGAAAAGTTATCAAAGTTTCAGCAGGAAATTTTTGGGTTTACTACTTCATCATTATACAAAAAAAGTGATAAAATTTGATACAGATAATGTATTGAAAGTTGAAAAATAATTATTAAATACCAAATACCAGTCATTTTATCATAATGTCCATCGATATGAAGCCTTGATGTACTTTTACACATATTCTGCATAAGTTGTCTGTTGATGAGATGCATCCAAAACATCTGAATTGGCATGAGCCTATAGCAGGGCCCCCACAACCAGTGTAACTAAAAACCCATGTCAAAAAACTGTAAATGGTCGTATTGAACTTGATCCAAAGCATATAACAATATGAACGGTTAACTTTGTAATAGAAATTCGACATGTCTATGATTTTATATTACTCTGACTGATGAGGAGAGCCGTGTGACAACTTTTCAGGATTTAGCACATTATCTAAACAAACCTAGCAGGCTAAGTGATTAGCCAGGAAGCGACTTTTTGTTTGAAGGTGGTTGACAATGGTTCGTGGTGTATTTCATCAGTTCGGACTTCCATTTTCTTATATAATATAAATTGATTTGATAACCCTGAAAAAAAAAACAAAATTAACCGAAAATAACAATTTCATTGAACAAAAACTGAAATTACAAAGAATTAACATACAACAACAACCAAACAAATAAAAATTGAAATATTAATGAAAAAACTGAAAAATTAAAAGTATTAATAAGAAAAACTGAAAAAATGAAAAGATTTTCAAACCAAGTTATGTCACAACGTTTCGATTGTTAGTATCCACAATCGTCTTCGGGTGATAACTGGACTTATTCCTCTGAGATCTGACTATTTATAGGTCATTCGAGTGCTTTCACCTATCCCCTCTTCCCTCTTTCCGCTTCATTGGTTTTAGCGGGAGATGACCGTTTGGCGGGAGTTGGTCTTTTTTCGCTTGATTAGAGGTTTCCATATGTTACGTATCTCTACGCTAGCTTGACTAAATGCGTTGTTGTACAACATATACACGGCTTCTTTGAATTTTCTCCTAAACCAGTGTTCCTCTTTGTGGATGATTTCAGCATGAGCTCACTTGATGTTGTGTTGATGAGTCCGAACATGCTCTGCTATTCCGGATTTGCTGGTTTCTCCTCGCTGTATGTGTTTCTTGTGCTCAGCAATGCAAACTTTCAATGACCTCTTAGTTTCACCGATGTATGATTCTCCGCACTCGCAGGGTATCCGGTAAATTCAATTCTTGGAATCGCAGTCCGCGTTTGGTGGCCTGGTTTTCGTGAGACTGCTACGGATAGTGTTCCCAGATCTGAAGCAGGTCCTGATGTTATACTTGCACCCAATCCGTCTTATCTTTTACGATAATCCTCTAATGTAGGGAAGTACAAGTACTGGTTGTGGCGGCTTCTCTTCCTTGTGGAGTTCTTGCTGTCTTCTAGCTGAGGCCTGTTCTACCATCACTTTGGAGTAACCATTCCGTTGAAGGTCATTTTTGATGATGCTTAGTTCCTTTTCGAGACCTTCCTGTGTATTACAGAGCCCAAAAGCACGGTCCAGTAGGGTTATCAAATCAATTTATATTATATTAGACAATGGAAGTAAGAACTGATGAAATATAGGAAGCGACTTATCACCTCCTTGGAAGCAAACTGTCTTATAAATCTGCCTTGCACCATATTCTTCAAGCTGAATCAGAATCTTGACCAGGAAATGAAATAAATGATGGTTCAACTAGGCGAAGAAATAGCAGATTTGCTGCCGCGATCATCAGTTCATTGCCGCGGTGAAGCCATATTAACTAAGCCATATCAACTATAATTATGTGCAAAGTGAACGTTATAATAGATAGGTATGTATGACATTGATATAATTGTTTAGTTCCATAGCCCTGTTTCAATCACAATACGAGTTCCGTTTGCTATGGAAACGGCTTGGTATCCAAAAATTTGGAAAAATGCCAGAAGAAACCGCAAAATCTTCAAAACTACCAAACCCACGAGAACTTACTGGGCATTGTTTTTGCAGAAGTTCTGCTACATTGTTAGTAGACTTTGGGGCAGATATAACCACGTTAAAAGACATGAGGGTTGAAAATCATCAACAGTAGCTGAAGGTAACATTGAAGACTTTATAGCTGCAGAAACGAATGTTAGTGAAAGACTTCTCTTGGATATCAAAAAAACAAAATGATTATACTACGATTAGAAAGAGCAAAACTAATTATCAAGCTACTAGAGTGATGTTCGACAATTGTTCGCACATTACTTCGGATATCCACAACATAGAATTTCATCTACTTATATTTTTGTTATATTCTGTGTTATGTTTCGTATTTTGATTTAATTATTGATTTTGGAGTTTAAATTACAGTAAAATTCCGAATTTTGTCGTTCTTTTCAGTGGGTGATCTCAGAAGTACCCAGCCTAACAAAGAAAACACACATTTTCGGAAAAATGCATTTATTTTTCAACAAAATCTCCTTGCGACTCTAAATACACGCTTCCCAGCGACGATCAATAAGTTTGATACCGTTTTTATAATAAGAACTGTCTAGCTCCTCATAATAGTCAATAACTGCCGACATGATTTTTTATCGTTGGAAAATCTTTGACCACTGAGCTACTTTTTCAAGTTTGCAAACAGAAAATAATCCAAGGGGGCTAAAACTGGTGAATAGGGTGCATCAGGTAGCAACTTAAACTTGAATTCGTTAGTTTTGGTCTTTGCGATAATGGATTTGTGAGCTGGTGAGTGAATTAATTTGATGGAACAACAATTTTTTCCTAGCCAAATGAGGTCATTTTTGCTAGAGTTTTTCACTCAAACGTTGCACTAAGTTCGCATAATATTGGCCGTTGATGGTTTTACCTTTTAAAGTCGATGAAACACATCTCAAAAAACTGATGCCAAGACCTTGCCTGCAGATGAAACGGTCCTCGCCTTCTCTGGAGACGGTTCTCTCTTTTGAGTCCACTATTTCGATTGTTTCTCTGTCTCGGGTGTAAAGTGATGGACTCATGTTTCATCCATGGTTATGAAACGACGCAAGAATTCTGTTTCGTTGCTGTAAAACTTCAAGTAGTTGGTTTTTGGTATAGTAATCTTCAAAATACAAATTGTTATCCATTAAAAAAATTTGTATTTCATCTTTCCTCGAATTTTTATTCGGTACTTTGATGAGCTGTCGCGTGGTCAAGAATTATTACACTATTCGCATCCAAATTTGGGATCAATGTGTTTTCAAACCGTTCCTCGAAAATATTGGTCAACATTGCAGCCCTCAATTTTTTTCCACATGATTTCAAATAATTCAAAACCTATCCTTTACTTCTTCCGCAATGCACAATGATTAGTCGCGATCCTTTGCTGACATGTTAGGCGTACACATTCTCGAACCATCAGTCCACCCTTTCGTAACCGTGTCGTGGGTGTCATACCAGGTTTCGTCTAAATAGAAATTTTGCCGTTGTTCTTGTCTATATTCAGTTAGTTGTTCTGAGTATTTGTTACGCAATTCCACTATTCTTCTGCTTGTCGTTAATTCATTATTTTAAATATAAATCCTAGTTTCTTTATCCAATTCACAGCAGCTCTCGTTATGGCCGAAAGTATTCAATTTCTTCCTCATGATTTCAGTTGTAGGAATCACACTGCTTTTGTAACAGTCATATATTGTTTTTTTATGATTTTATTAGATGAGCATCTGAAGATTTTGGTAATCCCGTATCACATCGCGTCATGCGTTCATAAGGTTTTTTTTGACTATTTTACGTACAGTGCAAAAAGGAATTTCGGTAAAATCTGATACTGCTTGTAATAGTTTGTTTCCCTCGAAACCAAACTTGAGATGTAGATTCTTATATACATTGAAACATACTCTTTGTGTTTCAATATTCAAATGCATCCGAATCTCATTCACTGGTATCACTTTTTCGCATTGTTCACCATCGCTATTGGAATGACTACACTGGAAAAAATCTGCATTGTTATCACACTCGTTATTACTATTAGTACTTGTCCAAGGATGCGATCAGTTCCTGAAATGAATATTGATAACATAACGGCGATAACCATTCCCGCACTCCCCGATTTCTATTCGTCACCGTAACATGACTTCAAGCTCAATTTTATGACTCTTCAGCCAATCATAAAACTCGGTTAGTAAAAATTATCTAATACAAACCGCCAATTCTACACTCCTCGTGGACTAGTAGCCGGTTCATTTCTATGTATTTGTTTTTTTGGCCTTCGAGAGTGCCGCCAACTTTAAGTGTGCACAATATCGTTTACTTCGACTATACAACTAATTGCTACTGCAGAGCTTCTAGTGGCTGCATCACATAAGTGGGAAAAAAACGCGAAAAGTTGACATGATTCATATCCAATCGTAAATATGGTGATGAACCACATTATTGCAGAACATACACTGAATAAAATTAAACAGCTCCTAAGGAACCAGATTCTTTGAAAACCCGAATAGTTTTCCAATTATTCTTCCTTTCACTGAATTGATCTGTCAATAAACTCACTCAACTCGCCTCTTCATCTGCAGAAAAAATGTATTGACACTGCTTCAGCAATATTGAGAAAAAAAATATTCTTCGCGTCTCGGTTTTCCTTTCAGCGATGGATCGGAAATAAATCAGCGGAGTTGAGAGGTATTGAGTTGAACAACAATTCAGCGTTCGCACCCCCTTATTTGCAGTACCCTTTTGCCTGGTAAAGTAGCGCTTTATCTCTTCGATTACACCGCTGGCTGGTGCTTTGTTGACTTCGAATGACGTTTTCGGATTTGCGTTGTTCGCACTCGACCCATATTTTCGTACAGAGAGATATATGGGGAGATAAAATTTTTGTGTACAAGACAAACTGCTCAAAAGTATACAAGTACATTTTATTGAAATAATCCACTTTAACTATGAAAATTTTATTATGTAATGAAATAACTGCTCAAGCGGGTGGTTTGGAGCGTAAGGATAAGTCTCATGAATTCTTAACGCATGAGAGAAATTTTAGTTAGAATTTTACTTTGTAAGTCCTCTCTATCAATGTAGGTAAGTTAGTTGGTCCATTGACGCTGATGAAACCAGCAGGGCTTTACTGTAGCTCCCGCCTTTTCGGTGACCAAATAAAACCAGCTCCTTTCGATGTTCTTCGATGTTCCAGCCTGTCAAGGTTGCACGTGATGTTCAAGTCTCCAATCAGGCGGATGGCTCTTTTCTGGGTGGAATCCAGCAACTTCAGACCTAAGAAGGTCTGATCTGAGCTTTATAGACCATCAAAAGTTGCTGAGGTGTGTAGTTTTCTGATTCGGAACAGTGTTCCAAACTTTTGAGACGCAGCTTTTGCAATTCTAGAGACATATTGGTTTCCATTTTAACCCCAAACAAACTTATCGAAGCAGAAAGCGGAATTGTCTAACCTGGTTACTTTCATTCCAATTCAAAATCACTTCTAGATCCTCATTAAGATATGCAACCTCCTGCTGCAGGTGAATATAATAATAATAATATCTATTTATAGTTCCATATAAATACAATAAATATACAATCTATAAAAATGATAAAAAAAACTACAGATAAGGCTAGAAACAACAGGTACCGAAAGGGTACTGTTGATCTTAGTTACTGCTTTGAAGAAAACTCAACGAGAGAAAAAACAAAGAAAAAAGAGGAGAAAAAAAATAAAGGAACGAGAGAGAGGAAAGAGAGAGAAAACATGTTAAATTTATTACTGAAAATTTTTCAGAATCATAAAATCTATGAAATCAATGAAATCAATGGCTTTATGATTGAGCAGCGATGAAATATTTTTTGTAACAGCACTTAAATGAAGAAACTTTACTAACTTTATATTTTTGTGGAATATTATTGTAAAAACTATATATATTATAACTGAAGGGTCGTCGATATAGAGTGGTTCGATGGGGCGGCGGAGCCGATGTCCTGGAATCCAAATGGAATGACGAGACAATTCCTATTGTTTTTGTACCACTGGTTTTGTCTGAGCTCCAATACAGCGTTCATTATTCTAAGAAGCTATTTTATTTTGTAGATCTGCAATAAGATTTTTCATTTCTGTGATAATTTTTTTATGTTCTTCCAACGAGTCATTGAGTTCCATTTCTGATTGTTCTGCAGCCTGCATCAAAGCATTCTTCTCTTTGTGTAACAGCCCCATATGTTTGTCTTTCAATAAATTATCAGTTGATAATCCACGGACGGTTTGCTCCAACAGACTTATTTCATTCAGCTCCCAGAATTCGTCGTACTCTTCGCAGCATAATATTTTGTTATCTTGTAAAAATTTAATTTAATTTTTAAAATGTTTTCAGATACAGCTCCGGTGATAAACATTAGCACATTTGTTACACACATAGTGAATGAAAGTTTTCGATTTGCAGCACATAAAAGAAATTTTCTCGAGCCAAGTGCAGACACAACCACGACTACTGAATGCGACAGTGGTATCATCATGCATCCATGGATGATAGAATAACTTCCGTGACTTCAGAAGCACACATTGATGGATCTTTAGAGCTTGGTCCCTTCAAGTGGGACTTGATTTTCATGTGGCCCATGGACTATCACGGTTCAAGGCATATGCGAAAATCGGCACGTCCCCACGATACATCAATCAACGCTCAGCAAATGACCATCCCCGTAACGGTGCATTCGATGGAACCCTCCAATCCGACCGGTGTTTGCACTTTCAATAGCCGGAGGAGATGATCCCAGCGACATTCATAATTTATATCGTATTTAATCCAGTAAGTTTTATGATGGCGGCCATCGTAATCCCAATACACCAGACGGCTCAATCAACGTGCAGCCGGGAGCGGAGGTAACAACCGTTTTAAATCCTGCTCGTACGCGATACGGAAGTGTCGAGGTAGACAGGGTCGTATCCGAGGATGAGTTTGATCAGTTTGGTTAAGATCGAAGTGACTTTATATAGATAACTAATTTTTTTCTGTAGGAAATGCTTGAGAATACATAAAATATTGTTACGTTTCTCTCCGTGTGTACACCAATAATTGACTACACTGTACAATAACCAAAATTAACTTTACTTCACTTTTGGCAGCATCTACACATATATACCTTCTCCATTATTTACAATTCATTGGCCTTCGTTAAAATTCAGTATTGACATTTTGGGGTCTAACAATTTCCAATTTGAACTTTCATTATAGAAAACTATTATTTCGTTAACATCACATCTCGTACCCCATTATTCAGCGGCAGTAATCCATATTTTTCTTTTTGCAGCATCCAAACTTATGTACCTTCACCATTATTTACAATTCATTGGCCTTCGCTAAAATTCAGTACTGATATTTTCGGGGTCTAACAATTTACAATTTGAATTTTCATTATAGAAAACTATCATTTCATACCTCATTTCGTACCTCATTATTCAGCGACAGTATTACATGGTTTTCTTTTTGGAACATTCAAATATACGTACCTTCACCATTATTTACAGTTCATAAGTCTAGTTAAATTCAGTATTAATATTTTCGGGGTCTAACAATTTCCAATTTGAATTTTCATGATAGAAAACTATTATATCATCAACATCACATGTACCTCATTATTATTCAGCGACAGTAATCCATATTATTTTCCTTTTTGCATCATCTAAACATATACACCTTCACCATTATTTACAATTCATTAGCCTTCGGTAAAATTCAGTATAGATGTGGTCTAACAATTTCCAATTTGAATTTTCATGATGGAAAACTATTATTTCATTGATATCACATGTCGTACCTCATTATTCAGCGACAGTATTCCATATTATTTTTCTTTTTGCACCTAGACATGCGTACCTTCACCATTATTTACAAATCATTAGCCTTCGGTAAAACTCAGTATTAATATTTTCGGGGTCAAACAATATCCAGTAATCCATATTATTTTTCTTTTTGCATCATATAAAAATATAGACCTTCACCATTATTTAAAAATAATTAGCCTTCGGTATTGATGGGTCTAACAATTTCCAATTTGAATTTTGATGATAGAAAACTATTATATCATTACCATTACATGTCGCACCTCATTATTCAGTGACAGTAATTGATATTAATTACTTCACCATCATTTACAATTCATGAGCCCTTTTCAACTCATACTTTCTCTCACATCAGCGTACAAATTCAATATGAAATTCTTTTGTTATTTTCCGAGTCAATTTTAAAGAAATCCTTCCTTTTCCATACAGGCCGTTTTTAAGCTGATCCCACTGTTACTATCTTGGAAACAGTAAGACCTTCAAGGTCCGTTGAATTTGACAAAAGTTTTCAATTTTAGAGAAGTAGAATAATCTCTTTTCAGATCGAAAATATCAGTTGCTGTTTTTGAATTATTCGACAAAAACTAGAATTATCGAATTTCGTTTTTTGGTTCTACCGCCTCCATTTCGAATGATAAAAAAACAGAAACTTTCATATTCGTTATGATTGATATGAACCAATTTACAATGCGATGTTTCGTTCATTAGATTTCATAATCAACTTTGAATATGGACCTCTAGTTTTTTTTCATCTATTTTTGTAGCCACTCTAATGACAAATTCAGCCATGTATAACAACACAGGTCTGTATTAAAAAAAATTAACTGACATTTAATGAACGAAACGTCACATTTCTAATTGATTTGCAATGTTCCGTCATTTGAAGCATTTTTGCTATGATGTGGGGTTCAAAACATATTGACATTCAATACTCCAAAGCAAACCAAATTCAAACTTTTTCCCATTTTCTCCAAATGCCAAATCAGTCGTGAAAATCGCAGTTTTCTCGTTCCTGTCGTCCATTATAGAAAACATTGTGTTTGTTGGTTCGTTATGTAAACGCGTGTGACCTTTTACACGTTGTCAGGCTTTGCTGAGGTCACCAGTTTATGCAATGAAGGGTGGAAAAAGCCGCACTTTTAGGGTTATATTCAACCCGGTTGGAAAACTTGTGTTGTGGCTAGTGAATCAACTTCAATCAATATTTGCTCGAAGTAGTGACATAAAATGAAAGTAACATAAAATATATGTGGGATTAGTATTATTCAATATTACTGATTATACAGTGTGACCCATTTTTAATGGAAACACCCCCTTAAAATTTGAAGTTGTAAACCGATTTTAATAATTTTTTTGAAATGTCAAGTACTGAAGGGTCTACCTTGGGACAAAATTTGGAATGTTTATTGAAGTTTCAGGGCATACTACGATATTTTTTCTTAGTCGAAAATCGGGATTTTTTATTAGCGATTTTTTATTGAAAAAATCACTACGCCACAGGATTCAGAGTGCCTCTTTATAGGTGTGACCAAAATTTCATGAAAAAATATCCATTATTAACAAAGTTATGACAACTCAAAAATTCCAAAACTCACACAGCTAACAGTCACAATATATCATTTTTTTATGATTTCAACAATAAAGTGCCGTCAGACGAAAAAAAAAAACAGATAGGGTATATATTTGTAATGAAAAATAACGGAATTACATTGACACAATTCAACTAACAACGAAGCAAAAAATTTTAATGAACGTAACTAATAACTAATTATTGAAATGTTTCGATTCAGTGCAACAATTAATTCTAACTCATATTCTGGTAGTCTTTACTAATCCACCACGTATTTCGTTACATGTGTCGTAGCGCTTACGAATGTTTCTGATTACGTTCCTTAGTTCTTGAGGGCTAATATCTGCACATACCTGTCGAATTCTTGCAAAAAGTTCATTTCTATCTTTTGAGCGGTTTTGGTAAACCTTTTGTGTGAGTCCCCAGAGAAAAAAGTGCAAAACTGTGAAATCTGGAGATCTGGGTGGCCACTCTATTAACGGACTATCACGGCCTATCCATCGGTTTGGAAAATGTTCGTTAAGCCATTGCCTCACAGCTCTGGCATAATGAACTGAACACCCATCTAACTGGACAATTAAATTTGATCGTTCATTGATTGGCAGCTCGTGAATAGCATCCCAAATGTTTTCCTCAAAAAAGAAAGGACCAATAATTCGTTCGTTCAATATCCCACACCAGACGTTGATTTTTTGGGAATACTGGCTTTTACAGTTTATTACCCAGTTAGGATTATTCGCTGCCCAATAGCGACAATTCTGTGATGACACTAGTCCGTTTGTAGTGAAAGTGGCTTCGTCGGTATATAAAATAGTTTTTAGGAAATTTCAATTGTTTAAATATTCCCCTTGGGCCCATAAACATTATTCCAGGCGTCTTGCTTCGTCGCCTTCTTGAAGTGTGTATACAAATTTTGGCTTGAAACGTTTAGGTTATATTCTTCACCTTGAGACATCTCCGAATAGTTTCTCGTGGAATATTCAAATCTAAAGTGGCATTCCTTATACTGGCATTAGGATTATTTCCGAAATAATCTAAAATGATTTGATCATTCCTGTCATTCCTGTTTCGTCTTTGTACAGGATTACTTTTTAACATCATTTTTGATACTGCACCAGTTTCATTGAATATTTTATTTATTTTATTTACCGTACCGCAGCTAATACGAGGACGATCTGGATGTCTCTCATTAAATACTCTACAAACCTCTCTAGCACTTCTAACGTCATCTCCCGAAAGGCGTACAATTTCAATTTTCTCTCTTACGCTCAATCTTGCAGCCATGACACAAAATAATTCGAAGAACTGTAAGGTGAATATTGTTGACAATAGTACACTTAAATCTTTCACAAGTGTAATATCATTTCTATGGCAACTATGATTTAAATTGAAATATTAGGTCTTAGTTTTAGTTAATTTGCGTGAAAACTTGAATGTAACTCCGTTATTTTCATTAAAAATATTTACGCTATTTGTTTTTTTTTTTCATCTGGCAGCACTTTATTGTTGAAATCATAAAAAAAATCTCATGGCTATATCTGTTGATATAGGGTGATTTTTGTGACTGTTAGCTGTGTGAGTTTTCGAATTTTTGAGTAGTCATAACTTTGTTAATAATGAATAATTTTTCATGAAATTTTGGTCACACCTGTTTAGAGGCACTCTGAATCCAGTGGCGTAGTGATGTTTTCAATAAAAAAATCGCTAATAAAAAATCCCGATTTTCGACTAAGAAAAAATATCGTAGTATGCCCTGAAACTTTAATAAACATTTCAAATTTTGTTCCAAGGTAGACCTTCTAGTACTTGACATTTAAAAAAAAAAATTAATAAAATCGGTTCACAACTTCAAATTTTAGGGGGGTGATTCCATTAAAAATGGATCACACTGTATGTAACTGCAATATTTTCCAAAGAGAAAATTATATGGCGATGGAATCAAAAATTCTAACCGACAAAGTCTAATGAAAAAATAGAATAATTAGTTACCACAAAATGAAACCTGACCATTTTCAGAAAAAGGCTTTGACAACTACTCACTCTTTTATATTCAATAACTATTCTTTCATTCATTAAATTACGATGTCATGTCACGAGTGAGTTTGATCTACTTATGTAATCCATGACAGTTCGTAATGACATTCATTTGACTGAGAATAAGTTTAATGAACTATTCACTGATACGCTTTTCATTTGCCACAACACTTTTCCTGATGAAAAAACATTCCATATTATCTCGAGCGTGTTAACGAAATCGATTTCCATATATGCAAATTTCCCAATGGCCACTATTTCATCTCCGACATTTTTGTACGCCATTTCAATGACGGCTTTGAAATACAGCTCTCAAAATGAAAAGAAACATCTCTCGAAAAGCAAAAATACCGTGACGCTCTTGTCAGCTGAGCGATGCGCATTTGTTCGCATCCGCAGATATGAACCGTTGCAGTCAATCTAGCCACCGCTCCAATTTTCCGTCACGAATACATCTATCACGGCTGAGCTGATCGGATTTGGAATCTGCGGCCGCGAACACGGGGCTAATGCACCGACAGATTTTTCAATATCGTGTTCTTTTGAAACAATAATACGTGAAAATGAAATTCGTTGAAAACTGGGTATTGGACACCTATGAATAAAAATGGGAAAATCATGTTTTCGGTTAACCGCTGCACAAGCAAAATAGTCTGCCACAATTTTGATTTGTGCGTTAAGTTTTTCAAGTGTGGAATGGAATTTAAATATTTTTTATTCAAAAAGGAAAAAGTACAGAAATATATTTCACTAGTTCGGACTTCCATTGTCTATTATATAAAATGATTTATAAATCATTTTATATAATAGACAATGGAAGTCCGAACTAGTGAAATTCATCACGAAACATTGTCAATCACCTTCAAACAAACCCAGAAATATATTATTGGAATATACAGTAATATTCACGTAAAATACAGAATAATATATGTATAGTTGAATATAGTTCAATCGTGGGAAATAAAGAAAACCCACAAAGGCAAAGACTGTACGTGGGTCTTGGTTATTGATTGGAAATAGACAAAACATGAATTAAAATCACGATTAACGAAAACAAAGTTTACACCAAGTAGACTGAAAGTAAAATAAAGAACACATAAAAGCGATCACAGTTGAATAATAATCATAAACGAGTAAAATAAAATTATACCTTTGAGATGACGTTCATTTACTCCAAGTATTGAATAGCAATATTGGATACAGTCTATAAATAGACGTTACAGAAACAGAGACAAAACATTCCCCGATATATTTTAATATCAGTAATTCTTTATATCAATTAGTAAATGTATTTTTTCTCGGTGTGTTCAAAGTCCAAGTTTTTATTTTGGATTCAAAGAGCGACAAAGAATTAATTAGTAGTTTGGAATTGAAAGAAATAACACTATATAACCTGGGAGCCAGATATGAATAGCTTCTTTGTCCAATCGTCTTCAACATTCTCGGAATGTCAATTGAAATTAATCTAGACCTAGTGTTATACTCATGATCAGCACTTTTAGCTTGCTTTATGTTCCTTCGCTGGTGCAGGAGCGGCGTTAAGGCAAATACTTGTCAAATGTCAAATGTCCATTATTTCTGTTTGTTTATACAGATCATCGCTTGGGTAGATATAAGGTTTGTTCATCATGATTTTTATTAAAACTGATCAATACAGTTTATTGTATGATTTTCACTATAAGATGTTTTACAAAAACCAGGACACGTGTTTCGCTATACAATAGCTTTATCAAGCGTAAAATGATATACATACAATGAACTGTATTAATGAGTTTTAAAATCAAGTAACGGTCGGTTCTCTTCAATTATGATTTTTATTATCCATTTCTGTTCCGTTGCTAAGTACTTGAGGTGATTATTGGTGACTCCTTCCCAAGCGACAAATGTGTTTGGACCAGGGCATGATGAATATTTTTCAGATCTTTGAGGTCAAGGATCTTTTTAAGGAATTCAAACTTATATGCGAAGTACCTGAATTTTTGGTCCTTCATATGCGCATTCCATTTAAGGTTACTGTCTGGCGTAATACCTAAATATTTTACAGTTTCAGAAGATTGATTCAATTTGTATTTTATTCTCATTGATAGGTGTATAAATTGCATAATTTGAAAGATTAGGTTCATGACTAGTGAATGGAAGATATACAGTTTTTTTTAAAATTAATTGTAAATAATTTACAATTGAGGTATTCTACAATTGAGGAAACTGTTAGCTTCGAACAAAAAAAAACTGTATCGTCGGCATTAATTGTTATTTCAGCAGGGACCAGTGAGTCGTATACTAAAGTCACATAAAGAATGAACATAATAGGACCAAGCACTGTTCCTTGCGGAACTATGTATTGAAATATCCATTTTCAATGATATTAGTTGAGTTATTATAATGTTTCTGATGAGAAGTGTTTTGGAATAACAATTCCATTAGATATTCTCTCGTCACGTAAACTCGAAAAATATATACTGAAAAATCCAGTCCCAGCTATTTCAACCCCATGTTTCTTTTGCAGAAAATCTGGTAAATTCATTGTGTATTTGTTTTATATTCGGCTACAGACTACAGTTGCATATGCTCTACCATGATTACACCATGACACCATATTCCACCTCCACCTTTTCTGTTACTCTGTTAAGTTTTCCCCGTGAGTTTGACAATAATTGACCATACAAATTTTATCTCGCTGCTACGCTGACAATACAACACAAGTACTTCAACTGAAACTACAAATGTCTATCACCTTATTAGATCACTTTGTATCGCACTTTCAAGTAAACTTCCTCCATCTGTGTGTTGGCTGTGTTTATATATGGTAATGGAAGTTGCTAGAAGTCTCTCGAAGCGATGCGACATCTAGTGGTTCAAGTGATTTTTAAAAGCCACTGTCGTATTATATTTAGCAAGAAGCATGAGAAAAAAGGCATTAATTATCTTGAGAAATTCCTAAATTTGAGTCGAACATCAATTGCACCAATTTTATTCGAGCGATTGAAATGCTTATAATTTATTCCACTCAAAACTGAGTTTATTTCTCATCGATCTCACAGTTTTACCTTCTCTAATAAATAAAGCAACAAATCAGTACATTCCGTCTCTCTTTATAATTTCAATCTTAACTTTGTCCTCAATCCACACTAATTCCCGTCCATAAATGAGTTATCACCCCGTCGTCACACCTGCATTGAACTGAAATATTTCGGTACGAATAATTCATCGAACGAAATGACCGACAGAATCACGCCTACCGACCACTTCCATATAATAGCAAATCAATTCAATTTCATTATTGCATAATATGAATGTTCTTATTAGTCAGTGCGCTATGCTTGAAGACAGGCAGTAAACAAATCTAAAGAAATGAATTTTAAATGATTGAGAGCGTCTCGGATATACCTACACAGTAGGTTGAATGGACTGACGCCTATCAGAAAACAACTACTCCACTGGCTAAAACCATTAACGACGTTGAATTATATCCGACAGGTGTCAGTGCAGGAATATGCTCAGAAAATTTCCTGCATATGCAATTTGCAATACAACTGAAAGAGACGACCTTTAATTTCGAAACGGGCACACTTGCAGACCGGTTTCGGGCTCCTTAGCCACTCGTCAGTACAAGATAGTGACCATCATTGACTAGCACTTCTTCAAAAAACATTGAGTTTTCGTTAAATTACGAGACCGTATGTGGTAATGACATGTTCTGACCTACATGTCTTAACAGAGCTGCCGAGGTTGCTCTGGCAAAGTGGCAAGCAAAATTATTGGCTACTTCTGTTCCATCATTGATCCGGATACCATTTGCTTCAAGATGAATCTCCCTTTTATTGTCAATTTTGGTTTTCCCTCTGAAACTTTTTACAATATCCCACGTAGCTTTCTGTTTGTTTTCAGCTGTTTCTATTTGAATTGCGTAATATCTTATTTTTAACTTCTTTAATCTATTTGTATATTCTCTTTTTTCCGTTCTGTAAATCTCGTCACTCACTTCTCCATCTATCATTCTTTTGTGCAATTCTCTCAACTGACTGCTTTCATTCTTAACTTCTCTCTCTTGTTACCCAACTTTCTTTTACTTTCTGTTTTTGTTTTCATTTATCCTAGTTTTAGGACATGACACGTCAAGGCACCAAGTCAATTCCTTCATAAAGGCCTCAAATGCATTATTTGTAGTAAGTCCATTTACACAAGTCCAATCAATATTACTTAGTCGCATCCTGAGTTCTTGTAAGTTCTCATCTGTGAATTTTCTATTAAAGTAAGTAGTTTTAGCCAGAGAACATTCGCTAAAGAGTTGGTAAGATTGCATGAGAAAATATGGGCAAGATGTTTGGCTAATAAAGTATCATATAAGAATACGCTGAAGTATGTAACGAAATCAAACAATAAACGTTTCTAAATTGAGCAGAGACACCTACGTCCTGATAACTTCGACAATTGCGGAACTAGCCAAACGTCACACCCATGCTCAATACCTAAAGAGATGAAATCAAAGGATGCAGCCTTGCCAGGATCACCCTGGGCGACCCTAGAAAGCTGGTGCCGAAGAAATATCTAGCGGTATACGCTTGAGAATAGGATTTCTCACTGGCCATTGTCAACTAAAGAAACAGGAAGATGAAACTGTCAGGCATGTCCTATGCGAATGTCCGGAGTTATCGTCAATAAGAGAGTGTGTGTTTGGCGAGTCTTGGCCATCACCTGCCATATAAAGGGGATGTATCCCAGAGACCCGTCCACCTCCCTGGAAAGGATAGGATGGACGATGACCTAAGAGGACAACTCCTCTTGGCCAAAGTTCTGTGGGCCTACACTCATAGCAACGTCTAAATTGGTAGCAAACTGCCAAAAACGACTCTTCTAGTTAGTAAGACTTAAGAGATTGTCTCTGGTCTAGATTCCTGGCCATACTGGCCTGTGAGGCAATGAAGCTACTGACTCTCTTGCAAAGGAGGGTGCTGTAAGCGGCTTCATTGGACCAGAACCTGTCATTAGCATCGCTTTGGGCTTTGCCAAACAAACACTGAACACCTGGATGGCAAGAAGATTCATGGACTTCTGACAGAATCTTCCAGGATTGTTTCACTCCAAGGCGTTCATTTCCCCTTCGAAACTTGATTCCAAACAGTTGTTGGACTACAGTAGGGATGAACTACGATGAACACAGGACACTGTCATTTGAATCATCATATGCAGAAACTTGGAGTGTCGGAAGACAGTGTGTGTCGCCTCTGTCTGGAAAATGATGAAACAGCAGAGCATATACTTTGTGCCTGCCCCGCTGGGTACCGAATCAGGTTCTTTGAGTTCGGCAGATCCGTACTCTCACCATCTGACCTGAAAGACCACTGACCATACAAACTAATCGACTTCGTTAAGAAGCTGTGTTGATTTGACCGAGTGTGAATAGGTATGAGCCACAATAAACCCTTGTGGGTTGCGGTGGAGGGTTGAAAAGATCCACTCACTTTATACTCACGTACCTACACTCATCCTCCCTATTCTACAGATACAGATACATATCAGACGAAACATTTGTAGCAGCCCAGTGACTTAAGAAGAGTTTACAGTCCATTTGATTCTGTCGAAATCTACGACTTCGGTTGATACCCGCCTATCTTTCCTGGGCTCCCCTTTGGAAGTCTTGTGTTCAGGAGGACAAGAGACTCATATGCACTCCGGATGCACTTCCTCTTGTCGAGAAAGAGCACCCGAAGGAGCTCTCTCATAGTCTCACTTTTAGTTTTTGTGCCCTTCGACATTTTAATTCAATATTTATTTTTCTGTGCATGTTGAAAGATAACATCTCGTTGATCCATAACTCTGAGGGTTGTCGTTTATAGGGGACGGCAGCTGCTTGACGGAAAACAGGTTTTTCTCTGTGGTTTGACATTTCTGCTGAAGCATAAGTTTTCATTTGCCAAGAAAATCCTTTTGGTGGTTGAATGGAACATACATTCATATCAGAACCAAGTTGTACTGAAGGAGCTGAGTGTATCACAAACTGTTATGAACGATCCACTTTTCAGCCACTTACATGGTCTTCGAGTTTCTATAATCAATTCCCCCTCAACATCCGTCAATATTTTTCCTTGATATTCAACTTTCTCTATCGTGAAGACAAACACGATGCAGTTGGTTCAAGAATGCCAACGTAATCAAATTATTTGTGAGATCTCTCATTTACATCCGTTCAATAACGAAAGTCTTGCCTCGAACGTAGTCAAGTTGTCAATTTCGAAGTTCTGCGAAGCTTACACTGATCACCAAATCGGGAAATATGATATTATTATCCAATCAGCGAAATGTAATTCTGTGTGCATTTCCTCGAAGTTGAGAGACGAAAACGCGAATAATCATTTCTAGAAACTGCAACTTTGACGCTCCTTAGTTTCCAGTCAGTGGCGGGGATAACGTAGACATTATCTGAACACCAATCAGCTATCAACTGAAAATAGAATACTTGAAAAAAAAAAGTTGAAAAATGTGGAAGACTTCTATTTTCCAAAGTTACTGAATAATGTTGATGGGTTTTTGTCTAGCCCTTTTACCAGCAGTAGTGACTGAATATTTTGTGTTGTCAGAATGTAGATAAAACTGATAAAAACTTTCAATTTAATTGAACGTCTCTGAGAAGTTGGAACACGCAGTATACTCCGCCATAAGGATACCTTCTTTTATTTTATTTTATTTTCCATACAGAATTAACAGCCTAATTACATGTAAATTCTTATTAGAAATCAATTGTATGAGGTAACTTCTATACATATACACTGGAAGATTTATTTTCAAACTTATTCTCTACGATCTTAGTTATATTTCTAATAAATAATAAATAACATCATATCTGAAACTTGAGAAAGAATCACTGAAATCTAAATTTTTTAAAACATTAATTTCATTTGCTTTATGAAGCATGGTTGAGAGAGGACTCAGAGCAGTTATTTTGTTACTTGGGTAGTTTAAAAAGGATTTGGATACTAAGGAACATTAAAATTTATGAGTTCGAATATGTTTATATCTGTATTATTGTTGTTATCAGCTTGTTGTGTTATATCCCGTCTAATATAAAGAGAAGATATTTTGAAATGCTGCCACAAATCCATTGATCTGACTTTTGTGTAATCCGGCCAACAACGTGTTTCTTTATAGTATAGATATCTCAATAACCTATTTTGTATTTTTTCGATTCTGTTTAAATGCATCTATGGTTGGGATTTCCAAATGAGCGAACCAAATTCTCAAATTGGTCTTACAAGTGTGATATAAAGATATTTTATCGTGGCTACGTTCACATACGAACAGCTAGATCTTACAATAAACCCCAACATTTTGTTAGCCCTTTTACACATTTCATCAAAATGATCGAGAATGACGAAGTGTAATCATAAATAATCCCAAGATCCTTCAAGTGGTTTTTTCTGTTAGGGAAAGTATCTCCAATTTTGTAACAGAATTCAATGGAATTTTTTCGCAAAGAAAAGGTAACGATATTACATTCATCAATACTAAAGTATAATTTTCATTGGTCCAATTATATATTCTATCAATGCCTTTTTGTAGTGCAACACAACCTCTAACGGTTTGAATTTTTTTAAAGCATTGGAAATCATCTGCAAAAAGGAGTCCTTTAGAAAAATGTAAACATGATTTCAGATCATTGATAAATAAAACAAACAGCAAAGGCCCCAAGTTTGATCCCTGTAGGACACCCGAGTTGATTTCATAGGGATCAGAGTAAATACCATCTCACTACGAAATTACGATTCTGGAGATAATTATTGATTATTCCATGATTGATACCAAATTTGTTGAGTTTTGAAAGCAATATGTCATGATCAACTCTACCGAAAACTTTCGAGAAATCTGTATAAATCGTATCAAGTTGCTGTTCATTCTCATAAGTTTTGTACACATCATTGTTGAATAGGGATAAATTTGTATTTTTAGATTTTCTATTAACAAAACCATGTTGCCACTCATAAATAGTATTTTGAGCATGATGATAAATTTTGTTGTATGTTGTATATGGAAGGACGGTATTTTGCGAAAAGTGATAGAAAGTGATGAGTAAGTGATTTTTTTTCCAGAAAAATGAAAATTCAACAGAGTAGTTTCTGGCATAAATGTGCACTTTATCAGTATGAATCTTGCTTCAGGTGGTGCAGCTTGAAAGAAAAAGCAGCATTGAAGCCGCCTCAGTTCAAAACGAAAGTTTTCATTCACTCAATACTCGTTAGAACAACAAGATAATTGTTCCGAATTCTTGGAGTTCTTGTTGAATACTCTTCGTGAGCAAAACAATAGCAAAATCAATCCTCCTGACCGCTCTGGACTGAATTATTCCGTGCAGCCCATCTCGCCTTGTGTTTGTAAATCTTTTGCTGGGAAAATCCTCAATTGTTCACTTTGTGGTGAATGTTCAAGAAACTTATGTGAATTTCTGGAACTCCATCTAGCTTTTCCTGATACGACTAATAACCAGTCCGTGCAAAGCTTATTGTTAAATCATCTGAAAATGGAATTTTTAATAGGTGATGATCGACTGTATTGTCAAACATGCGCCAAACCAACTGACTGTTATGAGGAAACAAGTATAGCTGAGGCTCAAGACTCAACCTCTAACGGAAGAAAGAAACTCTTTTGGAAGGTTCGAAATAGATGAACATTTCAACCTAGCAGACCACTATCATAATATTTATGTGGTTCTGGCGTTGAATTTGGTCATTATTACGCCTTGGTCAAAGAAGAAGCGGACTGGTTTAAGTTTGACGATAGTCGTGTCATGAAGTGTTCTGGCGATGCATTGAATTTATTGGAGCCTATGGAGACACCCAACATTTTGTTTTATAAGATAGAGGACATTGTTAGATCAAGATCTTCAGATGATGTGGTGCTGCAGGTTTCTCCGGGTTTTTCTGCAACTGAAAAAGCAAATGCGCCACTGGAATCAATGAAGTCGCCCCGGAGCGCCAATTAATTTTTATTGTTGTTTTCATTTTATTTTTAAACATAATTATTCAGTTTTCAAGAAAGTTTCAATATGAACAATAGATATAGACACAATGAAATTCTGTTACAAATTACATTATTATTATTATTCATGAACATTAATATGAAAAGTAGAATTTGAACCACTGCTGATATGTATACCTTGCGATGTTGAAGAGTCCTGTAATATATTTGAACTATCTGAGTTGACAATTTCATGGGCATTAACATTTAATTCTTGAAGTGGAGAGGACGATGCTGTAACGCTGGAGTTAGCTGTTGGAATAATTTTTTCAACAATAGCCTTTTTATAAGGAATAGATTAATCGATGTAACCCTCAGCTACTGTTGTAGACTTCTATCCTCCGTGCTTCTTGATATCCGTTATATTTCTGCCAGGTGATTCTGCTAGCTAAGAAGCAAAAGACCTTTTGAAACAGTGATCGGTATATTCCTCTGGTTCCGGAAGGTTCAGAAACCCAGCAATGGTAGAGGGCATGTTCCCAAACGTGTTTGGCATACCAACTGGGTTGGCACTGCATTTATAATTTGAGTATTTCAGAAAAAAACATTGATGATTGATAACAGAAGGGCGTAATGTAATGTATTTACTAAAATAGTCAATTTCACTAGTTCGGACTTCCATTGTCTACTTCTACTATATAAAATGCTTTGAAATCCCTGAAACAACTAAAGAAGAATTAAAAATAAATAGCTGAAAATAACAATTATATCAGGCAAAATAAACCCGAAATTGAAATAATAGTGAAATAAAATACAAGTAAAAATAGAACAATTGAACAAAAATAAATAAAAATAAAGAAATGAAAAACGCTAGTTTACGACGTTTCGATTGTTAATATCTACAATCGTCTTCGGGTGATGACTGGACTGATTCCTCCGAGAGATGACTATTTTATAGGTCGATCGAGTACTTTCACTTATCCCCGCTTTCCATTTTCCGCTTTTGTGAGAGATGACCGTTTGGCGGGAGTTGGCCATTTTTTGCTTGATGATGGGTTTCCATAATATGTTGCGTTACGCTGGCTTGGCTGAATACGTTGTTGGACAACATGTATGCGGCTTCCTTGAATTTTCTCCTAAACCAATGTTCCTCTCTGTGTATGATCTCAGCTTGGGACCACTCGATGTTGTGTTGATGGGTCCAAACATGGTCTGCTATTCCTGATTTGCTGGTTTCCCCTCGCTTTTGATTTTCTTTTTTCATTTGTTTATTTTTATTTATTTTTGTTCAATTGTTCTATTTTTACTTGTATTTTATTTCACTATTAATTCATTTCGGTCGGTCATTTCGGTCGGTCGGTAGCCAAGCGGTTCGGCGTGTGTGCTTTGTTCACTCATTCGAATTGATTGCCGTGTTGGTCGGTGGTTCAAGCCCTAGTCTGAACGATCGATCTTCACTTCATCATATCCGTGTTAGGAATCACACGTTAAAAGGTAAGACCTCGTCAATCCTTAGCTCGCACAAGTTTCGACTTCTGAGGGTTGTCGTTCGTTAAGGTGCGACAGCTGGTTAACGGAAAAACATATTTTTTTAAACAGATTTCAGGTTTATTTTGCCTAATGTAATTTTTATTTTCAGCTATTCATTTTTAATTCTTCTTTAGTTGTTTCAAGGATTTTAAATCATTTTATATAGTAGACAATGGAAGTCCGAACTAGTAAAATTAATCATGAAACATTGTCAATCACCTTCAAACAAAAATAGTCAATGTTTTTTCCAACAATGCAAATAGAACGACCTATTTTCGTTTTTGTAGTTGAAATTTGAACAATCAATGAATTATCCATTAGTTTAATGTCTTCAATTAATAAATGGTACAGCTCTTCACGCCGACAGGTTCCATATATTCCAAAAATAGTAGCATTTATCATCAAATATTTTTCAACTGGCGCCTCATTTAATAATGCTATTATCTTGGAATATTTGCTTGTATTAACACCATTTTTAACGAGGGCACTCGACTTTATCATTGAAAACTTGCTCCACAAAGTTGACGAGTTCCATATTTTTGATTTCTCTTCTAGATAGGCTAAGAAGACGGTTTCACTGAAATTTCCTTTCACGTTTCACATTTTTAAGTCTACACCAGCTAAAAAAATTAGAATATGCGATGTCGTACTGCTGAGCCGATTTTTTAGTAACAATAAAATTAAAGCTTTTTTGCAGCCTCTACAATATCGTCAGGAATACACAATTCCTCACTATTGTTCTTCATTATGCAAGACAATAAACACCAGCAAGATACTTCTTTGCATGATCTAGATATCTTCGTGAAGAGTTCATTTTTGAATTAATTCTTTTCTTTCTTTCTTCAAAAGATTCCCACATTTTCTACAAAAACATAGAAGTAGGAAATTAAAACCTTCCTCTCCCAAAAATTAATCCCTCCTAAAAATATCCTCCTTTTCAATTCAAATATGTTTTTATATTGCAAAATCCACTGGTTCGTTTATAAAGATTTGAATATTCTCATTTACTAATAGTTTTCTATGGATAATAATAATAATAGTATTTTTTTCCTTTGTTGAACAATATGAAAGCATTACAATAAACATTCACATACAGTAACAAGAAAGACGCCTATGTATGACAGAAAAAATTGATATAAAAAAACAAAACATGACAGATACTTATCTGGACATATAAAGGTAATTAAGAATAATCAGCTATCGAAACTCGTCAACAGAGTAGCAGTTACTTTCAAATAGATATTGTCTTTTGAATATACAGATATTCATTGAGTCCTTAATCGAAATATCTAGATTGTTATATAGTTCAGGTCCAAAGTACAGCCCCTAATTGGTGATTTCTATCTTAAATGATCAATTTCGATTCCATGAAACCATAAACACGTTCCATATGCGTTATAATTTGACACAAATTATACAGTATACGAAAATGCCCAACTGAATCTGAATCATGTGCTTCCCTTATTAAATCTATTCCATTTGTGAATATTATCACAAATTTCCTATTCCAATCATCTAGAGGGTGGCACACTCCATTTTTGGTTGCCATATGAACGAGAGAACTGTAATTGAACATGCTTTTAGATATCTCTCCTGAAATTGTTTCATTGAATTTTATATACTCTTACTATAATAGTTATTGCTACTATTATTATACATTAGCTTGGAGACTTAACCCAAAGTACATCAAACTTTCTTCCTCTCAAGTTTGCAATTACATCCAGTGAGGTTAGGTCTGAAGTGAGTGGGTCTATTCGACCCTCCAGCGCAACCCGCAAGGATTTATTGTGGCTCACACCTATTCACACTCGACCAAATAAACCCAGCTTCTTAAAGAAGCTGATCAGTTTGTATGGTGAGTGGTCAAATGGTAGGAGTACGGATCTGCCGAACTCTAAAAACCTGATTCGGTCCCCAGCGGGGCATGCACAAAGTATATGCTTTGCTGTTTCATCATTTTACAAACAGAGGCGACACACACTGTCTTCCGACAGTCCGAGTCTCTGCATATGCAGAGAAAGTGACCTGTAAGAAGACACTGTAGTCCATCCCTACTGTAGTCCAACATCTGTTTGGTATCAAGCTTCGAAGGGTGAATAAACGTCTTAGAGTGAGCCAATCCTGGAAGATTCTGCCAGAAGTCCATAAATCTTGTTGCCATCCAGGTGTTCAATATTTATTTGGCAAAGCCCAAAGTGATGCTAATGACAGGTTCATGTCCAATGAAGCTGCTTGCAGAATCCTCCTTTGAAAGGGAGTCAGGGGCTTCATTGCCATCCAGGCCAGTATGGCCAGGAATCCAAACCAAAGACAATCTGTTAAGTCTTCCTATCGAGGGCAATTCGCTACCAATTTAGACGTTGCTCGGTAGAAGCCAAGAGATTCCAACGCCGCTTGACTGTCCGAGAATATTTTTATTGACTTGTGTATGAGGTTGGATTAATCCAATCTTTCCGTAAATTTCCGCTTGAAATATAGTCGCATGAGTTCCTAGGCAGGTAGATATCTCTGTCCTGGGCCTGCAACTAAAAACACCTGCACCAGAACCGGAGGGTGTTTTCGATCCATCTGTGAACCAACAACTATCTGCTCTTGATATTTCCTTCTTCCTTACGTTTAGTTCGGGACATTTTGCTTCTTTATTAGCTAGACTATAAACAAACAAAAATGCTAATGAAGTTTTTCTCTACCTTGTCAAAACAAAGAAAGTGTTTTTCCAAATTTTTAAAAGTCTACTAACCCCAACCGCTCCCCTAAGTACATGATTGATAACGGAATCACTTAACGAGTAAATGTCATCCCATACGACACACGATTCTAGGATTTGCGATGGGTTTCAGGGCTATCTAGTTTAGTAAAATCCAAGATGGCGGCTGCTGGCGGGTCGTCTTCTGGCGCAATGTTGAGCAGTGTTAAAAAACTGTAGTACATTCAATTAGATGTATGAAGTGTGAAGATTACTTTCATCCACAATATATGGCAGAGTCATCAGAAACTAAAAGTTTAATCTGTAGACATGATGAGGATTTCAACGAAGATGAGGAAGGAAAGAAATCAGAGCTTGGAAAAATAGAGAATGGGAGTAATTTAGCGGTTTTTTCGAAGGGAAACTTTTACTTTTATTTGAAAAAAGATGAATCGTTAAAATTCCTAACATGGTTCAAGACCAGAGTCAACTTTTTTCAATACCAGTAAACAAATCAGCCAGCAAGAAGTTGAATATAATTATCAGCGCTGAAATAGATATCAGTAGGTACAGTCTTTAAAAATGACAAATCTCCAAATATTTCAAACAAGCAAAGCAAACAACCTCTCATTACCCAAAAAGGGCTGGTGAGTAGAGTTTGTCTATATTTGGAGGAATGGTATACTCATTTGAAGTGCCACCATGTAATTCTTTGAAATAGGACTGACATGAGCACTCCTCTACATTCAAATTTTGTAAACGTAACAAAATCGCCCAGTCATGATATATAAATAAGTTTTCAGGTACGAATTGAACTCAGTCTTATTGAAACGTCTTCAAGAAATACCCAGAAGAATGTCTTATTATTTTACTCTGAGACTTTTAGTGTTACTGAGTGTGGTAAGTTTTTACGAATAACTGCAAATCTCACTATAGAAGAGGTTCAAGAAAATTCGTTTTGACTTTAATGATTCAGTTTTGAAATTGAATATGCACTTGTGATACACTGTTTGGAACCTTTGGTTCCAAACAACTGGAGTTTTATCCCAACACCAAATCGTTATTTTAACACCTCGACACGTGTTTAGATCACCAAGTGATCATCTTCAAATGGAAGTTTAATCTTTCTCTTGAAGTTGAGGAAATTTAATCTCCCTCTTGAAGATGATCACTTGGTGATCGAAACACGTGTCGAATTGTTAAATTAACGGTTCAGTGTTGGGATAAAACTCCAATAATATTCATTTGAAACTGAATAATGAAATAATACATTATTTTTTCAGTTGACAACAATTTTTGGTATTCCAACAGATATTTGTGAAAAAGATGGAAGTTTCATACCAGTTTGCGATAGAATTTTCATTTATAGTAAAGAAATGGAGGAATTTGTGTCTCTTTCGAATATGACAATGAGAAAACCTGTCGAAGAACCCAGCAGGACCCTCAATGTTATCGTATACAATGTAAGAATTAGAAAAAAATGTATACAATCATCATGAATTTTTTACACTGAAATGTATTATGCTCAACTGTATTTCAAGAAAGTGAAAATTCTAGAATGCCTTCCTTTTCGAAAAATAGAAATTCTAGCCTGAAATAAAAAAACAATGTTATACTTTCATGATAACTGTAACAATTATAGTCATTATAAGAAGTTTCTCAATTTTTCATATCACATTTATATTATTTGAAACCAAAAATTATTTGAAGCGAGCATATGATTTGCATGATATTGATATGAGAAATGCAGTTTTGCTTAGCTTCTTTGAATTTTTCATGCATTAATTGGTATAACAAAAGTAGATATTCACATAATAACTATGATACTATCTCGAAGTGTTTTTAATGCATTCAATAATAATGGATTCAAATTTTTCTAGAGAAATCGTAGGTATACAAGTTGAATTTCAATCGGTTTGTTGAAGTAGAGACGCTAGAAAATGGTACATTGACCGATTTTAGGTCATTTTCTTTTTGTATTCTCAATATCGAGGACGTATTAGAGCCTTTTTTTTTTAATTGTTGATCTTGCAAGTTATTTTGCTGCATCATCTATCAAAGCTAATGAACTGAGTTGTATAGTCTTTTCATAGAAACAAAAGATGACAATTCAACCCAGTACGATAAAACCGACAGAAAGGTACTCTACAGGGTAAATATAATGCGTCTTGGCTTGCAAACGCCATAATTCACTTCAATTCCTGTCGAGTACCTACCTTCAATTTCATTAAAATTTTGAGCCATTGTTTACAGTACAGAATACAAAGAATATTTTCAGTAAAAACTTGATCTTCCTCTTGAAGATGATCACTTGGTGATCGAAACACGTGTCGAGGTATTAAAATAACGATTTGTGTTGGGAAAAACTCCAGCAATTTAAAAAAAAATTGTGTTTTTGTTGCAGATGCACCCATTCGTTATTTACGACCATAATTTGGGACAACTGGATGGATATTTGGGGGATATTTGGAATATCATTCAAGAAACGGGACAAATGAAGTGAGTGATGCAAGTGAAAGATTTCAGAGTGTTGTCATGATTCGGGATGAAGAAGCGAAAAAAAATAGAGGCTCTCCAACTCCATTTTGATTTTCCACCCCTATTAAATTGCTTCAGATTTATCACCTACCAATCATAGCTTGTATATTTTATTCTTCAATATGACAAAGAACAACTCAAAACATCCAATTCTCCCAACGTACCTACACAGTAGTTCTGGTGATTGCATACCAAAAATCAACTACTTTTCCGGGTAATACCACGCTGGACATTGAATTATTTCCGACAGACATTAATGCAAGATACTTCACAGATATTGGTCTTACAAATGTTTCTCGTTCATCCATCTTTCATAAATGTCTGTAGGATACCATTCAATGTCCAAGGTTGTATTAGCCTGGGAAGTAGGCATGCATTTACCAGAACATACTGTGTAGGTACGTTGGGAAAGATGAATGTTTCGAGATTTTGTTCCTCAATATTTTTTTCTCATCTCCTCGATACAGTTTTCAGACTTGTTTTGATTCAATCTTCAATGTTTACACCTTATTGAGTACTTTATTCCAACTCAGTTCTGTTTAAAATCAGTTCATTCGTTAACAAGCTGTCACACCCCTACGAACGACAACCCTCAGAAGTCGAAACTTGTGCGAGCCAAGGATTAACGAGGTCTTACCATTCAACGTGCGATTCCTAACACGGGTCGGGCGACAGCAAGTGAACACTTTTTTCTTTTATTTCATTAAAAAATTCCAGTAATGGAACGTGAACTTGAAGACTTTCTGACTCTAGGGTTGACTTTTATCTAAAATAAATGGGCAAAAATCGAAACCGAACAGACCGATGTGAAATGGAAGTGTCTCAGTTATGAAATGGCTTTACTTCTTCATCTTTGCAATGGGTTAGATGGAAGAGGCCGATGCCACTAATTTCAAGAGTTTTGGGAGTCCAGTTTTATAAAAGTTGAAGGAAAACTAAATCGTTGTTTTTTCCAGAACCAACATAACAGTTATAAAAACTTTCAGTGAGGGAGAAGACCTCATAGAATTAGGAAAAACCGACATATTTCTCGGTGCTGGAGTTGCTCTGGAAAATCAGTCGAATACATACTATACGCAACCATTTTTAGTGAACTGGTAAGTAATAATGATACAATGAAACATTAAAGGAATAATTGTACAGTAACAGAATTAATATGGTAATACAAATCTGTACTGTGTTCAAGTCCGGCTCCATATGATTTGCCGCTCTTCCGCCAACATTAAATATGAAATTTATTATTCATTGTCTATACCTACAAGTTTGTCGCTAATACGCATATTATTAGTGAAAAACGTTAAAAAAACGTTATATGTATACTATCAGCCGTCAATATTCCTTTGAGAAAATTCAAAACTTCTACCTTTCCCTCTTGGTTCTCTAACCTCAAAAAAATGATTTAGGACAAAAAAAAACACTCAAAAAAAATATAAGGAAAACATCAATTGCTATTATGACTTCTGTAGATTGAGGGACAGCTGTAAAGCTATTCGAGATCAGTGCTATGAAAATTACATTAATGAAATTGAAGATAATATTTCTGATAATCCAAAGGTCTTCTGGGGTTATATTCAGAGTAAAAAGAAGTTTTATAAGTTACCTTCAGCCATGTTTAATAAAATTGAAGTCTGTAATATTATTTTTTTATACAATTCAGTTTTCATATGAAAATATTTGTTTCTAAAATATTTTTCTTTCGTGTAATTCAATGTTTATATAAAAGTAGCTGTTTCGAGAAGACTATTTCAATCAGTTTGTGTCTGAAAGTTACTTCTTGTATGATCTGCACATCCATGTATAAAATAACTTTTTTTAAATTGATTGCTTCCTTCCTTTCTTCAAAAGATTCATACATTTTTTCATCATGGAGGAGAAATAGAAGACTGAAACCTTCCTTTCCTAAAAAATTAACCCCTCCTGAAAATAAACCCCCTTCATTTCTTACACTATTGCCTTCGTCTATTTGTTTACAGAGTTTTCATCTCAGGATTTTCGAATGTGAGTAAATAGTGAACATACATGTACATGACTTACATAGTTATTATCGTTTTGAACCAATAAATTGAGCATTTTTGCTATATTGGTTTCAGGATATGTTTTCATCTAATAACTGCTTCTTATCAAATATCTATACCATAATAGTGGGCACTGAATTCTCAGGAATATTATTGCATCAAAACGAAAATGTTGTTGTCAGGTTGTGATTCTATATAGTTTTTCATCTGATAGAATATATAGAATGATGAAATATATAGAATCACAACCTGATAACAATGTTTTCGTTTTGATGCAATAATATTTCTGAAAATTTAGTACCTACTATAATGGAATTTTAGTATAGAGTATTTTAAACATTTTCTACATCCAAGAATTTGCCGCCCCCAGAAATATGCCGCACGGCTCGCCTGACCCTGGGGCCGGCTCTGACTATACTTATACAATATCACCGTGAAATTCGTGAAAGTAAATCTCTAAAAGAAGCGTCCAAAACCACTCTTATTCAATAACGAAAGCTAAATCTGAGTTTATGAAATCAGCTGTGAGGGTTACTAGAAGAACATATTGGTCTCAAAAATTGTTTCATTGGGCACACTCTAGGTGAAAATTGAATCAACATTTTGATATATGTGTGGTGTTTGCACTAATTCAATGAAATTATTAAAATTTCAGAAATAATTTATTTTTTGAACAATAGAAAAACTCAGCCGCGGAAAAAATGAAAGACCATTTCACTACATTCAACTAAAAACGATAATAGTTCGAATTGAGAGTAAAATGAAAAATTACTAATATTTGTGCAACAAAAACACATTGAAAAATCGATCCATAATAATATTCAACCGCATTATTACTCTCAATTATTCAAATTCGTTTGGAACCTGAATAATTGAACGGTTTTATAAAAATTAATTAATTTCTGCCAGTGAATTGTAGATGTGAACATACAATTTCTCTCATTTATATATTGAATTGGTAAAGTAATTGGATATTCTGTGGATAATTAAAACAAATACATCGTCGACTAAACGACCATCCAACCCATTATACTAATAATTTGAAATTAAACAACAACAACGTTAGGAGATATTCGGACACAGATTCGTCATTTCTATTTTTATTTGTAATTCCATACATAGTATCAGACAAGATCGAAAATTTCCCGAAAATTATACATTTGGTTTATTTTGATGTTGATGATTTTCTTATTTTCAAATTCGTAAATATTAGATAATCCCTTTCGATGAACAAAATTGAATCCCCACATTCGGACAAAATATAACGAACTGTTTCTGCCCTCAAGTTGCATCACTTGCCGCTAATATCCAATTCATACGGCTCCACTTTGTTCAGATATCCCACAAATATACAGTGTTGAGTAAGTTGGAGTTGGAGGTTTTTCTTGATCTAAGCTCTCACCATAGAATTCAGTACCACTACAGATGATTGAGGAGCCCTATTTATACGGTGAAATGGATGATCTATCTGCAGCACATTCATTATCATTTTCGTCGCCTGTGAGTTTCTTCAGGTTTCATGGCAATCCGAGCTGCCTAGTTCAATGATCCTAGTTGCCGGTTTCATATTTGACTTCCACAACAAATAAGTATATGTTGTCATACTCAACCACCATTGAGTATAGCTGGTAAATTACCTCTGGTTACAGTTCCCTTGTCTTTCCGTAGATGCGCTTGGCCAACATCATTGTTTTTTTATTTTGTATGTTTAAATGTTGGTTTCATGTTAGTCTAGGATTTGGAACCACTCCCGGACAGTTGAATTTCTCCATCGAGAATATGTAAAGGTTGTTCTACTTTTCCTCCTAGGTCCTCTTGGATTAAGACAACTATGTCGTCTGCTCTGCCCAATATTTCATATCAAATATTGAAGTCTCTCTCTCATAAAGGTCGTGTATACCAATCTAGCTCGAGATATACAAGAAAATACAAGAAAGTAGCTAAAGATACTTTCTTGTTATCAGCTTTTTTCGTAATCCGACAAAAGTCATTAAAATTAAATTCTTAGTATTTCTGGTAGGCTATGATACGTGTATAGATCCGTTTCCCATTATATCTTCCAAAATATCTGATCTACAGCCGATTGAGTTCGGAGTTCTTCGAGGCTCCATGCTGGGGCCTCTTTTATTCATAGTTTATATAAACGATCTCTTCTATGAACTTTTACCTCACACATGTGTCATTTATGCTGATGCCACATCGATCTTGTGCTCTGACAACAACTATCAGAATCTGCTTGAAGCCATGACACTTGCAGAAAGACAAGCTGGATAATAGTTCAATTCACAAACTCAATGAGGAAATCACACGAAATGATTTTCTTGACTTATGATAATTTTTCTGTGGGAAAAACTGTCAACTTACTGGGAATCACTCTTGACGATGAATTGAACCAGAAGCTCTCAAAATATATCTCTTTACTCCGGCAATTGAGAAACTTTGTGTTATAGAAAGTCTTCTCCCAGCTTATTATGTTTTTTTTCATTCTCATGCTAGCTATGGAACCCTACTTTGGGGCAACTCCTCCAATGCCACAAAAGTTTTTACGCAGATTTTCACGATTCAAGCGGGTCATTTTTCACAAGATTAGAAATAATGATGTTACCATCTACTTTTATATATTAGATACTTTCGGAAATACACAAGAATATAAATAGATTTTCAACCAACTCCCAAGTTCACGGATATAATACTCGTGGGGCTAATCCTTTGAGATCTCATCGGTTCAATTTACAAAAATCCTCTAGAAACTCACTCGATGTAATCTATATAATATTCTAACATCCAGTATCATAAATTTACTTTATCTATGTTTCAGAAAGCACATCAACGACTATCTGATAAAACAAAGTTTTTATAAATATTACTGGAGTTTTTTCCCAACACAAAACCGTTATTTCAACACCTCGACACGCGTTTCAATCACCAAGCGATCATCTTCGAGAGTAAGATTAAACAGTTTGTTGGCAAAAAAAAAACCCAGTAATATTCATTACTACACCAAAGGTTCCAAACAGTGGATCAAAAGTTTTTATAGTACATAGAGATATGTTGCTACAATTTCAGTGCTTGAACTTTTATAATATCATGCACATTCTATGTTCACTTTCCTTGTGAAATTGTATGTATATTCCATTCAATTAATTTTCTGTATATTTGATTCAATAATCATTCCGTATTTTTCAACTGTTTTCGAAATTATGATTTTCCACGTCAAAAAAGCCCCGGTACCAAATTTCGTGCAAATAACAAAAAAATTCAATTTCAACACCCTCCGAAACGAAGCATATCCAGACTGTTTATAAAGACTTTGTTTTTAAATTGTCTCAGGAATACGTCACTTGAATATTTTCATAATCATTTGAATTGAATGTGAATTGAAATATATGAAATACAGTTTGAACTACCCCGATGAATCTTTATATTTCTACTCTTTACAGCAATCAAAACTAAATCTTTTTGGTTAATATTGCTGCTCAACTTGTGATGACATGAAATAATGAGGAAAGGAGTTTTACATCATACCATTCCTTTCATAATTTTTCACAAAAGTATATATTATCATATTTTCATATTTCTTAGTATATTGGCTTTATGTTGTCAGTAAATAAACCAAACTTCGTTAAATTATATGGGTTTGGCCATAAATTGTTGATTTTCAGACAGTTTTCCGATTTCACCTCGTCATTAATTATGTCTCAAACTCTAAAATTTGAATATAAATGAGAACGATAATTATTTTTTGATGATAGTATCAATTCGAAAGTATTTCTTTTCTTCAAAGTTCGATACTCTGAACGGGGAACGAAAACGTTATTCCAAATGATCCTATCAATTTAATGCATTTCATCAATAAGCTCAGGGGCTTAAAATCGTATTCAAAACTCAATATTTTCAAAAGTAATCCTCGAAAGTAAATACAAAAACAACTTCAACAAAACATTCATGGAATTTCCATAATTTCCGTCGTTAATTAGAGGATTTCAGATGCTTAGCGATCGGTATAACTGAACAGTAACGCTTATTTATACCTTCAATTGGTAAATTTAAAATGATTTGAAGTAGGGTGGTCAAATTGGTTTTGATATTTTTAGATTTCAAGTATGAAAAGTGTATTAGATTTGATCGTCAATTTAATCACCAATAAAACTAAAAACCTTTTATCTTTTATATTATTAAATTGATTATGTTGTCAATTCGATATTTCTAGCTACTATTAAATAACCGAACTTTTTAGTTCTATATTTCTCAACCGTCTTTATCAAAAAGTACTCATGAGGCCTTCAAATATTTTAGCCAATGGGGTTACCTCCATCACTGCATTTTATTTTCTGTAATTAACCGAAATAATAATGCTTGCAGGTACCACTTATATTTGAAAACTCCAAAGGTGAAGGGATCCACCCACTCCTATTTGGAGACTTTTTCCGCAAATTTATGGTTTGCAACATGTGGGCTATTCATGATTTTGAGTTTGACAGTTTTCCTAACGATTAAGCTACTGAACAGATGGCAAAAGGTAGAGCCTTCAGTATCGTTACCGTCTTGTTTCCTAGGCGTCGTGTCTGGATTTATAAATCAAGGTAAGTCAAAGAACTATTATTATCGCACCTTATGCAAGTAACAATTTATTGCGAGATTACAGTTTACAAAACCCTAACACGTGTTTCGCTATACGATAGCTTCCTCAGGCGTGTTCATCCAAACTAAATTCTACCTAATTAGTATTTTATATAATATATCAATTTTGATAACTTTCCATTTCATGTATGAATTGATTTCGTTTGAATTACAAAAATCAAGCACTACAGGAATATCCTGAAGGCGCTCTAGGAGCGGGGCCAGTGTTGGATTCGAATCGCTGGAAAACGTTTGGAAAAACGTTCTCAGGGAGCTTATTCAACACAAATGAAGTTCTTCAAATGCAAAAGTTCTTGATCACTGCAAACGCAGTGAGCCAAGAATGACAGCCTTTTGCATCTGTGCGGCTAAGATTTCTGCCTTAGTGCGGCAAGCCGGTATGATTTTTAGATTCGAGAGTAGAGAAGACATCATTCCACCAAGGACTCCAACAGTCAGAACGACCATCTTGACAGAGTGATCTGGATAGAGTCTGCGGAGTTCGAAGAGAAAATCTCGATATTTCATCCGTTTTTCCTCCTCTTTTCTGACGATATTCGTCTCGCTAGGAGCTGAAAACTCCACGACAAATATCGTTTTGGTCTGGTGGTCGAGAAGGACTATATCAGGCTTATTAGCTTGTATGAGCCTGAGGGTGGGGAACGAATAGTTCCAATAAATTCGGCACTTCTCATTCCCCACAACGGATTCAATATCCCCCGGAGCGTAGGGCAACACCGGTGTCTCGTCAATACCGTAAGAGTGCCGTAGATGGTAATATAGCACTCTTAGGGCCGCGTTATGTCGATGGATATAGGCCGAGATCGCATATGCTGGACATGCTGATAGCAAGTGCATTAGGGTCTCGGGCGCCTCGCGGCAGGCCCTGCACCTTGTGCCAGGAACCTCTATACCCATCACGCGACTGCGGTAGACTAAGGTGTTGAAGACATATTATTATATGCAACGTCCTGCTGCCGATGTCCTGGAATCCATATGTAATGACGAGACAAATATGCTGTCGTCAGCAAAGCAACATTTTGGATTCTGGTTTTTTCCAATATACAATAAAAAAAAGGTCGGAAACAATATGGATCGCTGGGGAACACCAGCGTTGATGGTGAAAGTATCAACCAACGGCCACATTCAGGGAATGTTCTTTCAGAAAGGTGGAAAGCCATACATAAAAGCATCGAAGTTTGGCCAACAAACCCTCATGCCACACACTGTCAAAGGCTTCAGAAATATTAAGCTCTGGACTCAGCTCTGGACTCTCTCTGTTTCTCGATTGCGTTATTCTAAACATTAAATGGACATGTAATGTCGGTCGGTAGCCGTGCGGTTCGACGTGGGTGCTTTGTTCGCTCAGTCAATCGGCCGATGTGTGAGTTGATGGGTCAAGCCCCAGGCTGAACCCTCGATTTTCACTTGCTATTGTCCAACCCGTGTTAGGAATCACACGTTAAAAGGTAAGACCTCGTTAGTTCTTAGCTCGCACAAGTTTCGACTTCTGAGGGTTGTCGTTCGTAGGGGTGCGATAGCTGGTTGACGGAAAAATATATTTTAAACATATTTTTAATCAATATTACTGGAGTTTTTTCCCAACACCAAATCGTTATTTTTAACACCTCGACACGTGTTTTGATCACCAAGTGATCATCTTCAAAGAGGAAGATTGAAATTTCTAATCTTCCTCTTAAAGATTAAAACTTCTAATCTTCCTCTTTGAAGATGACCAATTGGTGATCGAAACACGTGTCGAGTGTTAAAAATAACGATTTGGTGTTGGGAAAAAACTCGACACGTGTTTCGATCACCAAGTGATCATCTTCAAAGAGGAAGATTGAAACTTCTAATTTTCCTCTTTGAACATGATCACTTGGTGATCGAAACACGTGTCAAGGTGTTAAAAATAATGATTTGATGTTGGGAAAAAACTCCAGTAATAATGATTACTACATCAAAGGTTCCAAACAGTGCATCATAAGTATATTTTCAATCACCAATTTCCAAATTATAAAACAGATTCGACAGAGAGGAAATAATTTAATTATATTTGGTTCCTAAATCTATTCATTTCTAAGCATTCCAATAGATTAGGTATCAAACCTTTCTTTTCCAAATGTAATAACGTCATAGTTGTGGATAAACTTATGCTTCTCTGCCAAAAGATAGTTTGCAAAAGTGGAAATGTTTTTCCGATTCGGGAAACTATTTGTATTATTTGAAAGAGGTTTTCCCCAGTTGGCCAACATAAAGGTTTGGGCAAGAGCCACAAGTCAACTCATAATATACTCCTGATGTATCTGACGAATTTGCTCAAACTAAAAGTTGTTCTGTGAACTACGACCAAATATTTCTTTATCATTTTGAATAAAGATCTCAACTCCGAAATATTTAGCATGACTAACATCTTTAGTTTGAAATATCTCTTGCGTATTGTTGATATCACATCCCAGCTAGTTTCCTAAGAACAACAAGAGATATCATCAGGGTTTTGCTTTCGAAACGAGGAAGCGGGAAATTATCAAAACACCCTCTAGCACGAGAATATGCTTTATCAAGTTTCTGGCTAATTTACTCTGGCATACGACAAAGGGTTAATGATAGATATCCAACGACCCTTGTGTATGAGAAATCACTAGTGGCTGATCTGAGCAGAAACAGGGTTATGGATGTTCAAGTTGTTCGAATTAAAAGGTTGATTTGGAAATCCAGGACGATAAGATTGTTGCTCATTGAAAATGTAAATGCTACTACGAAGCAATGATATTTTTTCCTGTATTTTTGATTCCTAAGTAACACTGAAATTTTAAGTATCATCGAGAAATGGAAAAGGCATTATTGACCTGATAGATGAATGATCTATAGACGCTAAAGTTTGACTGACGTTATAAAATCATTAATACAAATTATTGAGTATGTGAATTATTTCCATTCATATTTCAAATTATATTACATCAGTTTGGAACAGAATTGATTCGAATCCAAAATTAGAAACTAGGAATCCACATTTCAATAATAAATTAGGTACTATTAAATCGGAAATATCGATAGGGAGCGTTTAATTATTATAAAGTGGCGTAATAATCATAAAATATATTGAATTTTCCCCATAGGATGTGATAATAAACAGTAAAAGATTAATTTTGTGTGAAGTATAGAAATTATAGGGATTGTTCATTAAATTGATGCAAATTGAAATGAAAATGCGACCTAACGAAGAAGACAAACGGGACAACTGTTTTTGACGAAACTACCCTGATGCTACAAAAATTTCCTAAAATGGCATTCTATTTATTTTCTCTGCAGAAGAAAAACACTCGAAGTCGAAGCTTTACTTTGCAATGAGCCGCCTTGGGAAGCAACTTTCACCTTTGATATTCCAGTTCATGCTTACTCATGCTTGTCGTTTGAGGACAGTTGACTCGATGGAACGCCATTTTCAGCTGATCAACAATATGGACTTTCACATTGGTTGGAAAATCGACATGAATATGTTCCAAGGAAAATTATGATGACCTCATACGGCCACTACGGCCAGCTTCAGGAAAAGAGCTAAAATGACTAACCAAGGTTTCCAAGTCAAAGAAGTCCTGTGTGTCAGCTTAATAACAAACAGAAACCAGAAGAGACTTTCAGATAACTTCTTCCCCTACCATCTGAATATCATAAATAGTTGGCTAGCCTTCAGATAATTCCATCGTGATTCGTAAGCATGGACAGGCCGCGAAGTTCCCAGAGACTCGCCGCCCAATCGATCTAACTTCGCTTGGCAGCTGAGTTGGCTGAAATAGTTGTTCAACAATGATTCGAAGATCGAAATCTCCTTGCTGACGAACAATTTGGTTTCAAGAGGGAACATTCCTGTAATTCACAGGTACATTTTGTTCTCTTGAAAGCCTCGACTGTGCACGGTACAAACATCTTCTATACGAGAATGAGTTGCTCGACTTCTACTTCTCTCGAGCAATACTCCAGAATGGGGAGACACAATTCTTCCTCGGTTGCGAAGGGGATCTCAGGAATTACTTGGATTTTATGATATACCAAAGACACACCGGCCCCCTTAGACATAAAGTGTGGAGTTACAAATTCAAAAGAGAGTAGCCCAACTCTCTCATTAACAGAAAGTCTAAGTTGATTTTCAAAAAACAAGATTTTGATTTACAAGTAATCTACAAGTGTCTTGGGGGCCAAACCGCTCAGACTAATCTATAACCTTGTCATCAAGTATGCTTCAGGTGTCTGGGGAGACAAACCGCTGGTATATGTGGAATGGTACCTTTCGAAATGATTTGAGGCTAATTTCCATAGCAGTCCTCACAGTTGAGGAACCATACAGTTTTCGTAAGGGCTTTTAGTAACCCCACATACCTCAGATGGCCCCGCTATTGAACCTTACATGAATTCCATTGAATAGTGAACAGTTCCTTCACTGTACACCCCATTCAGTAAGCGATTCCCACCGTCAAGGGTTATCTCTAACCTTTATGCCGTCAAAGAAAACATCATTGGGTTATGTTCCACTGGTTCCCCTACGAACAATTATCACAAACCCAACAACAATACACATACCTACTCATATTTATTTATTCAAAGTAAACTTACAGAATCATATACAATTCCAAATGGCATATAAACAATATAAATAAAAAATAGAAAATATAGAAAAACACGAGCACAAAGCAAAGAAAAACAAATTTGAAACAAATCAAAACTGTCAACTGGGGCAACTTAAAAATATCAAAAGTAATTGATTTTCAGAATAGCTTGCTTTTTGAACTGTGCAAAAGTCAAATGTGTGATGTCAAGGAATAAGAAGTTTTCAGTATAGTTTTTTTTGCGATCATGTAGTGAAAGCAGAATTTCCATAACTGGTTCTATTATTTTGCATATAGAGAACCCACCTTCGACGGGCGGTTCTGACACTGACATGAATGAACAACCTCTTTAATATATCTGAACAATCGATTGAATTGTTCATGATCTTGTGAAGGAAATATATCATGGCATTTTAACGCCTATCCTCAAGAGTTTGGAGGTTGACTATTATAAGTCCGGTATGGGCATTAATTACGAATTAATCACGGTTTACCCTTCAGCGCCTTTATTGACTGTGACAGATTCAGTTTGGTACGAATATATGTGGAAATATCTTAATTGTCATAGAGTGTACGAATAGCCAAGTCGAGCTGCCAGCATTATGATATATAGGTTCTTCGTAAGTGGTTCAGCCAAACAGTGGAACTGATTCCAAAGCTAGCCTATTCATGGAAGTGATATAAATGAAACCCTTCCAACAATGCTGACATTACAGGATGATTTCTGTTGTAGGCTGACGCAGGCAGATTAGGGAAGATTGAGGATGAAAATAAAGAGTCCTGGAAGGAGAATTCGGTCAAATTGGCATGTCATTTTGTTTATATTCTATAATAGAATCTCATCGTAGATGATGGATAGCCCCATTAGATTAGATTTTGAAAACCGAGGTATATTGCAAATATCCCCAAGACAGTGGGTATGTTATACTTTCAGATAACAAATAATACAATTTATTCGCGTTTCCTAATTTGGTTTCTGGGATCCACAAATGTGTTGAGCTGAAACACCTGCTCAGGAAAAGATTACCAAAACTTCTGATATATAAGAATGAAAAGTGAACTTTTTTCCTTGACCAACAAGAATTGATCATTTGAAGGAATGAATAATTCCTAAGGGTGGTTGCTATGAATTTATTATACAGAGGAATTGCACTTATTACCAGTATTGAATGCAATTCAGTTATTGGTATATATTTTGTGGAATATTAAGATGAATATACTCAAATATTAAGAGTGGGTTGGTTTTTTATGTTGAAAAGATATATGAAATCGTAACAAAGTTGAGTTTTATTTGACAAAATTCCACACTCTTCATTGAATGACTCGTACATGACACACTGATGAATGGAAGTCAAACAGACACTGGTGTGAATTGTTCGAGAAATATTTCAAAGTAATCGATTTTTTTCAGAGTTCAACTTGAAGTTGGTAAGCATATCAGGAAGGATACAGGTTTTCTTCTCTCTGCTTCTGGGAGTGGTGTTATTTTCTTCGATGAATGCCGTGCTTTTTTCTTGACTGGCCGTTCACGATCTGGAATTTCCCTTCAACTATTTATCAGACATATCCAAAACCAAGACACTCTCGATTTGCCTTCGGAACGAGAGCTTCGTGTATGAAGAGTTTAAGGTACGTAATAGCACAATCAAAATTCTGCTACTGAATATATATACAGTGTCATCATTAAAGTGCGCACCATATGGGAAACTTTTTTTTCGAAAAGATTCAATGAAGTTTAACTTCGGCACTTGTTTTTGCTTTGAATTTAACTTAAAATGATGCGGCCAACTGCGACCCACTGACGTTCAGTATTTGTCAAATTCAACTTTTTTTTTTAATTGAAAAAGTGCATTTCTAGATCGAATTTAACAAAAAGTTACTTGTGTCTACGGCAATTTTATATCTATATGCCAAATTTTATGCAACTAGGATAAAGTTAACGTTTTACTTATTTTTGTAAGATATCCCTTTATTTTAAAAAACAAGTTCGGTTAATTGTCATCAATTCATGTATACATAGCAAACTCATCATGGAGTTCAACTTTTCTGATACATTTTTACTTATACGGACATTTTTAGAGAGGAATTGAAAATTTGCTATAAAAATTTTAACATGACTGGTGCAAAGTTTCAATCACTTGGCTATTTCCTCAAACATACCTTTGATATCGAAAAAGCAGAGGCAACTAAAAAAAATGTAAATAATTTCGATAGAACTATTATTATTATTATAAATTTTTAACAACAATAATATTATAGAAAATACAAATGGGTACAAAAAATTACTTATTGATCTAAATGAGGTTGTCAAACACTTATAGCCTACATTTCAGTATGTCACCCTCCACGTTCAATACAAATTATGGTCCTTCTACTGATATCTGTAACTGCATTTATAATAAATTGGGGATTTATATTTGCACAGCACTCGCGAATGGTATTTTCCAGATGTTGTATGTCCAATAACTTTGTCTCTGAACATTTGTTGGAGGGACTGTTTCACAGCAACCGTGTGATGTATTGGTGCGCCATCAAGCTGATACCGTAGGTCGTATTTAATATTCAAAGGCATATTATCTAAAACTTCACTAACCTCATTATTTAAAAGGTTGAGATAACCGACGGATGATAAATTTTTCCTGGAGAAAAATGGCCCAATTATTTGGTCGTTTGGTCTCTCTCCTTGAAACCAGAATGAACACCCCAAACGGACATCAAAATCTCGTTCTTTTAATGTGTTAATGAATTTTGGCTTGTAAGGCCAGAATTTATTCTTTAATAAAAATTTTCTAACACTTTCTCTTTTGTAATCGGTATTTTTCATATTATCGGTTATGCTCGTTTACCCGTGTTCAATAACTTTTAAACAAATGTTAAGTTGGGCCTCCTTATCATATTTACTTGGAGTGTGCAATTAGAATTTCAAATTTTTTGAACAAAATTAGAAAAATATGAAAAGAGAAAGGGAAAATAAACTTTTTATTGTATTAGTTTGAGAATGTTCATATGAGGACGAAACTGCAGTAATGTTAGTTACAATTTATTAAAAGTGGTAAAAAACAGGAAAAATATATTTTTCATAAAGCAATCTTTTTCTTTCCTGGTCAATAATTATTAAAAAACAGTTTTTGCAAAAATTTCCAAATTTTTCAAGATATATAATGACTGTAGGTTGCTAGATTCCATTCGATAATCACGATTTCATAAAAAAAAGAAATGGAAACTTAATACTCGTATTTTGCTCATTCATCTGAATCTTTCTGGTTGCCAGATTTTTGGTATCACAGTCAATATGACAATTCCAACTGTACTGACTGTCGTTTTATCCCTGAATATATAACAATTATAGTATAGAGTATTCAAGTCTCGAGTCGAATATGCTGTGAAATGTATTGATTTTTCTGGAAGCTAAATTGATTTGGTTAAACATTTTATATACTTGTAATGCACTATTTGGAACCATTGGTGAAGTAATAAGTATTACTGGAATTTTTTATCAACACCAAACCGTTATTTTAACGACTCGACACGTGTCTCGATCACCAAGTGATCATCTTCAGGAGGAATGTCACACTATTTCATCTGAAACATGTGTCGAGGTGTTGAAATAACGGTTTAGGGTTGGGAAAAAATTCCAGTTATATTCATTTATAAATTGTATTTTCAATAGAAAAAATTGTAATCAGTTCTTGATAATTTATGACATCACAGAACAACACATTTTTTGTCCAGCCTCATTATGAAACTGAAAGGTTTGGGAGCCCAAAAATAACACGGGTGTTGAGCAAAACTATTAAAAAATGGAAAAAGGAAAACAAATGGGTTTCTTAAATATTTGATCAAATAGATTCTTGACGATTTCGTTGAAATATGTGTAGATGTCCTTTATTTACATTCTAAAATGGCTACATGTATATGTTGTCCCACAACGCATTTAGTCAAGCTAGCGTAGAGATACGTAACATATGGAAACCTCTCATCAAACGAAAAACGACCAACTCCTGTCAAACGGTCGTCTCCCGCCAAAACCAATAAAGCGGAAAGAGGGAAGAGGGGATAGGTGAAAGCACTCGAATGACCTATAAATAGTCAGATCACGGAGGAATAAGTCCAGTTATCACCCGAAGACGATTGTGGATACTAATAATGGAAACGTTGTGACATAATTTGGTTTGAAATCTTTCAATTTTTAGTTTTTAATTTTTGGTTAATGATATTTTCAATTTTTTCAATTATTTCAGCTTTTATTATTATTTCAATTTTTATTTGTTTGGTTGTTGTATGTTATTCCTTTGTAATTTCAGTTTTTTGTTTAATAAAATTGATATTTTTGGTTAATCTTTTATATTATATTAGACAATGGAAGTCCGAACTGATGAAATGCATTGGTAGTGCTAAAATAATAATTCAAATTTATCTCCTATTCGCTATCATAATTTTCAGTAAAAGTCCACCTCTATATTGTTTCGAAATTACATCAAATTGCATCCATCTCAACCGATGAAAGTGAGTCTTAGGATAACATAACTGAATAGAAATTTCTCTCTTCCAGGACCAGAATAGCAATATTTTGAAACCCGAGTGGAATGGCATTGTGAATAACAAGAACTGTTTGGATATCACCGATCAATCAAATATTGACAAAATCATCTGCAAAGATAACGTTATTGTCTTCGAGAACAGGGTCATAATGTCTTCGGTACAAAAACGGTCGAAATTTTTCTGTGACGTGGTTAGGTATCCTGAAAAATTTTATTCTCGAGGAAACATATTTTCGATGACCAAATCATTGAAAGAAAGATTTCATATAAAAAACATGTGAGTATATGAAAGATTTCATAACAAATACATTTTACTCGAACGTCAACAATTTATAGTAGGTATATGAAGGGTACTATTTTTTTTTACGGAAATGACTTAATTGTTTATCGAAATATTTCCCTTGATGACACTGGTAAACACACAGTTTGCTGCCGGATTTTTTTTACTGTTTCTAGGTAATTTGGGTCTGCTGAATCCAAAAATGCCACCAGATTTGATCCATCAGATCGTTTTCAAAAAATACGACAACAGATCACATTTCTAACATATAGGGTAATTTAACGCAGCATTACCTACATATATGTAGTGCTACTACCCATCAAATAAACGAAACACGAATGAAAAGTGAGATATTTATTGTAAAACAATATACTTACAAAAATCATCACACATCTCTGCCAAAAAACTTAACTTTTCATGTAAACTAACCAGCATCGCAGCACAAATCTGTTATTCGGCGTCACCTAAAAACTTCCTTTTATATGATTTTCTTGCAAATGCTTTAAAAGGACGGACCCTTTGAAGATTCCAGCAGTAATCGGCCATCGTGTGAGTGTCCCAACTCCCCTGATACCTCTCTTCCATCGTTTTGATATCATGGTGGAAGCGTTCCCCTTGTTCCTCACTAAGGTCACCAAGATTTTCTGGGAAACGGTCTAAGTGGCTGTGGAGGTGATGAATTTTAATACTCATATAACAACCGTGCTTTTTAAAATTGTTGAGCATTTCTTCCACAAAATTTGCCGATTTATTGTTTCCAAGAAAATGTTCCACAACTTTCAGAAAAGAGCACCATGCATTACACTCAATTCTAGTCATCGATTCTGTGAAATGCGAATCTTTCATGAGTTGTCGTCGTATCTGAGGCCCATCAAATATTCCGGTTTTCAATTTTTCTTTACTAAGTGCAAGGAATTTGCTGAACAGGTATTCAAAGGACGATTCTGGTCTAGGGCCTTTACAAATTGTTTCATCAGCCCTAGTTTAATATGTAACGGAGGTAATATTATTTTTTCTCGGTAGACTAACGCTTCGTTAACTACGTTAGCTTCTCCTTGAACTAAAGCATCTCTAGAACGCCATTTTCTTCTACTCCAGTGTTGGTCCTTTGCCCTGCTATCCCAAAGACATAGGAAACAAGGATTTTTTGTATAGCCACCTTGTTGGTATACTTAAATATTTGTTGCCATTATGACACACTTCAAACTTCGTTTGGAACTGTCGATAAAAATACGCCAGTAATCCGGTATATACTCCGATACACCAATTTTTTCTAACAGTCCTTTGATATTGTTACAAAAAACCATATAGTCTTGCTGAGAAAAAAAGGAAAAGATCTTTTTCTCTATTACGGTAGTCTGGGTGAAGAAGTTTCTTTTCCTTCAGTCTGGAGGCAAGCAACTCGGAAGAATCCTTTGGAAGGTTCAAATCTCTAATGAGATCGCTTAGCTCCTCCTGAGTAAAGCGCTCAGGACGTGCTGAATCCCCTTCAAAATCACTGTCGTCTTCCTCAACTCTATTAGTCTGTAGTTTGTCAGATAATGTTTCGACATTATCTTCTGGTAACGTAGGTGGGCTGCTAAATATTGGAATTGGTCTTATTGCTGAATCCAGGTTGGGATATGTCTACGTATGTCGATTGTTACGATTAATGCCCTTTATATTCACAAGACAGAAATAGCAATCGTCAAAATAATTTTTTGGTTTCTTCCATACCATTGGAACACCAAACTTTCAAACAGTTTCGTTGTCCTTTTGTCCACTGTCGCTAGTTTTCAAGACACGGTTTGCATACTACATGTGGATTTATCTTGATCTCGTAAATGAACACCAAAATAGGCTTGATATGCCCTTTTTATAAAATCACAAACTGGTTTTCTACTTTCTTTCACATAGTACTCGCCACATATGTAGCAAAAAACGTTTGGGTTATTCACACAACAACGCCTGCTTGTAAAAGCCATGGATTTCAGTTGTCACAAACAAACTCTTGCAACGAAACTCAAGTTCAGACTAAATTTTACAATGGAATGCAGTCGACTTTATAGGAATTTATTAAGGCCATTTCCAAGAAAATACTATTTACTTATCGGACAGTAGGTAAGAAGCAATTAGCCCTAATTTCATGTTATGGGCATTTCCAATAAGAACACTTTAATTAGAATTCATTAGTATGCATTTGTCTTAGAATTTGTTAAGTTTGTTTATAAACGTATTGCAATTATAGTGGTAGTATATACAGAAATGTAAGAATATTTAAGTATTTGATCAGTATGTTATATCTCGAAAACTATAGATGATACAAAGAAAATGTTTGTATTTTTGGAATCAGCACAGATGCATCAACCAATCGTTTTTTGTTCGAATTTATAATTTATAAGTTTCTATTTTTCAGTATGAGTAGATTAAGGAGTTCTGGAATCTTTAGCCGTTTAGAAAATAAGTGGATCAAAACCTTCACCTCGGAAATAAATACCCAATCGTGGAACGTCGTCAACATGGAACACGTCGATGGAATACTTTATTCCTATTTCCTCATGATACTACTTAGTTTAGTTATTTTAGGAATGGAGATACTATGGTTCAACTATTTCACTGAAGAAGACAACACGTTGAATGATCGTTATTTCCAATGGATAGAGTAGAATACAAATTATAAATAATTCATATTTGTATGAATGACATTCAAATTAATGATAATAAACTATGCTCAGTTGTATGTGATTCTTGTATTACGTTATTGAAAATGATTTTTTTTCATTTCTTCAAAATGAAGGAATGAACAAATAATTCATTATTCTTGTTGACCACAATGTAGTGATTCAATAAAGTTTGACAAATACAGATATAAATGGTGCAAATATTGATGTTACTATAATCATAGCCATTACTGGCTAATGCGTAAGTACCTACATGAATGGGTTAATCAGCAGAGAAAGCTTTCACTCAGAACATTATCTGTTTCATCCCGATGCTGATTCTCTTTCTGCTTTCAATAAATTGCCTGATCACATAAAAAACTGTAAAAATATCGTGAAATTCAAAAAATTATTGAAAGAATTTATACTTCAGGAAAGAAACTACCAAAAATGAAATATATATATATGTGCATATATATACATACAAAGATTTTATCGAGTGTGGCTATTGGCTTCAAAAGCGCTGATGAGGCCAATAGCCAGAAACACGTGTCCGCGGTTTGCCCCCCTTTTGGAGTGTTATGTCCACTAATTGTTTCATTTTTGATTTATATATATATATATATATATATATATATATATATATATATATATATATATATATTTTGAAGCTTTATATCTTCTATCAATTATCTGCGAGCGCTTTCGACAGCTGGTCGTACTGTCATCTTCTAGGCACTCCTCAAACTCTTGAGGAATCACGAATACTTGGTTTGATAATAAAAATAATGGAGCATATAAACTGTAACAAAAATTGAACCACCGGACGAAAAAATGAAAAAAAAAACACCATTTGAAGAACTCATTGCTTGTTCTCCTGAAGTACATTCTTTTAGTGATGTATCTAAAGAAATGACAACGCACTCCTTCACTAAATCCGCTGCTGAGTGAGCTTCCAAAACATTCACAAACTCCGTTTATCACAGCAGTTTTTACTCAACATGAATCACCTTCACGCAACTCTTCGAAGGTCGCCAAACTGAACTCCTGCAACTTCTTTAAAGAACTCCGTCACATAATGACGTCGAGGTCAACACACTTCCTCGCATAAAATTGTAAATGTGGTCGGATAATGGCAAAAACTTTTCGAAACTTCGGCTGAAAACAAACAGAAAGCACTCACCTGAAAACAGTTCTAGGAACTTCTCAACTCCGTAATTGTTAGGGAACCTGTAGAGAGGGTCTTTGAGGGCGTCCATCGTGTGAACCTTGATTCTTTTCACCATGAAGGTTATGTTGTCCTTCTTGCCATCTTGATTGAAATCTGTAACGAAAATATTATTTTTGAAATCGAATTCAGCTCAAGAGATCGTATCAAAAGAAATAAAAAAATTACAAATGAATCTACTTGATGGTGGTGAAAAAAAATCCAACGTGTACATCTTAAAAAGGTTATGTCAAGAACATATAGTGCAAAATATACTGTAGTATTTTGCCAATGAACACTTTGATTCCAATGTTCATGAATGTTCTGTCAGAGAACATTCACGATGAGAAATAATCCCAGCAATTGTCCGGTAAGTAGATCAACACAAAAAAACAATTCGTTTGATGATAGGGGAAGACCGGGTGATGGGAATCAGCGAGAAATGATAGTCACCAACATATCTCCAAAACTATAACCGCTAGAAACGCGTTTACTGCTGCCCCCGCCTAGCTCTGCTACCCTGCTAGCGAGCGCGCCGCCCCTGTATTGCGACAGTCTAGGGGAATGACAGGTGTGTTTTGTTTTTACGGCTCGCCGATGTAAATTTTTATGGACGCAAAATAAATGTTAAGTATTCTAATTATTGATCTACTAGCATTTGACTTTTTTTATCTTTTACTCGTACATTCAGTGTGACGATTTCATACTCAAATCCCGAGTATTGCTTATATATTTTTTGTATTTTTTTTTCATGAAATACTTGTGGGTAATGAGGATTGGTGACCGCCATTGCCCGCTATAGTGATCACGATTTCCCGCAATGTGAAGGCATACTACAATTTTGTTATTCTGCTTTTAGATGTCGAAAGTACGAGTTAGAACTACCACAAAAGTTTACTGGTCAACTGACACTTTGAATAAAGCATTGAAACTTATTGAAGATAGATTTCTATAGAAAAAACCGCTATAGAAAAAACCGCAAAAGACCGTTTTTTGGAACACTTTAAGGTGCATACAAAAAAGAGTGCAGAAATCACACCTTACGAAGTAGCATCCTTATTGGGCAAGGCATTTGATAACGTTGCGTCCATTAGTAGAGGAGAGTCGGGATTTAGACCTGCAGATATTTATCCGAAGAATCCCGATATATTTCGTGATGAAGATTTTCTACCAGCTGAATTGCTCCGATCAGCAACTGCTGCCATTCAAAACTTTAAAGTTTTTTCACTGCTACCACAGACGCCACCAAGAACTTCTAGCGCAGTTAATTGTCTAGCCCCTGGCCCATAAGTGGAAAGTGTTTCACTAGCACCTGGTTAGTATATTCGCCAGTCATTGGCACATCAAAACATGTTGCTCCAGTAGTGTCTAGTTTTGATATTGTGTCGAAATTAATTAAGTTGCCACAGAAAAGCAATACCCATAATACTAGACAAAGTTACCAAAAGCAGCATGCTGAAATTTCAACATCCACGCCAATAAAAGAAAACTTGACAGAAAAAGAAAACTTGATAGAAAAAGAGAACAAGAAAAGTAAAACCGTCTGCCCAGCCAAGGATAAGGGAAAAGGAAAACCGAACCGAAAGAGTGGAGAGGAAGGTTCTCCATGAATCACATGATACATCTGTTTCAGACGTGGCTACTGATGATTCATGCCAAGACGATGACCTAGATAATGCTGACGACGCAGGGAATACGTGCTTAATCTGCAACGAATTCGGCCGAAATTATGATGTTTAGTACAGGTGTAGCTCATGTGGTTTGTGGGTTCACTGAGATTGTACGGGGTGGGAGTCTTGCCAAGGGTTATATATGCGATTTGTGCTACATTTTTGTGGTATAAAAGATGATTATCATAGTGACAATTACTGATTTCAAATGTATCTGAACCAGAAATCCAACCACCATCAATCAACTACGAGAGGAATCATCAAGACACTACTAGACCGTGCCTTCGGGCTCTGTAATACAAAGGTAGGTCTCGAAAGGGAACTAGGCATCATCAAAAATGACCTTCAACGGAATGGTTACTCCAGAGTGATGGTAGAATAGGCTTCAACTAGAAGACAGCAAGAGCTCCACAAGGAAGAGAAGCCTCCACAACCAGTACTTGTACTTTCCTACATCGAAGGATTATCGGAAAAGCTACAAAGGATTGGGTCCAAGTATAATATCAGGACCTGCTTCAGATCTGGGAACACTATCCGTAGCAGCCTCACGAAAACCAGGCCAGCAAACACGGACTGCGATTCCAAGAACTGCATTTACCGAATACTCTGCGAGTGCGGAGAATCATACATCGGTGAAACTAAGAGACCATTGAAAGTTCGCATTGCTGAGCACAAGAAACAAACACAACGAGGAGAAACCAGCAAATCCGGAATAGCAGAGCATGTTTGGGCTCATCAACATAATTTCAAGTGGGGTCAAGCTGAAATCGTCCACAAAGAGGAACACTGGTTTAGGAGAAAATTCAAAGAAGCTGCGTATATGTCGTCCAACAACGCATTTAGTCAAGCTAGCGTAGAGATACGTAACATATGGAGACCTCTCAAACCAAACACGACCAACTCCCGCCAAACGGTCATATTCCGCTGAAAACCAATGAACCCCAACCTATAAAAAAGTTGATATCTACCTGTTAGCAGTCTGAAGTTTCTTTGATTTGATTATTTTAGATATTTATTTGTATTGTAGCTAGGGGTTATGAAAAGGAGAAAGCAACACTGATGAGGTTGTTCATGGAAGTGGATGCTGAAGAAAATTATGGGACAGATGATGAGAAACGAGATGAGATAGATGATATCTGAGCAGTGCAAATATTGTCTTACAATCACCAGGAGTAAAACCAAAACCTAATTTAAATTATTGATATTTATGAGAGTAGAGTGACTTTTTCTTTATATTTTTTGGTAAAAGTTTTTTTTAATGAAGTTATTTTTTTTAATGAAAAAGATTCTTAAAATATAAATAACAGATCTTATTCTAATTTTGAAACCAGTCTCCTCCACCGTGCGCGAGTAACTATGTACCAAAATTTGGCGCATGTACTGAAAGGTTAAGGCATTTTGATATGAGAGCCTGTGCGAAAATAGCGATTCACGTTGGAATTGAATCGCTGAAGATTTAATCCATTCGGAAAAACATTCTCAGGAAGTTTATTCCACATAAACGTAGTCCTCCAATTGAAAGATTTCTCAAACAGTGGAGTTAGGGGTGTACTTAGTTTAATCTCAAAACGATTAGCAGTCACAGTCTGTCGCGTATCTCTGATGTATACCGCTCTTAGTGGAATCGAATGTGCCAAGTCACTTGATAATTTTCCGTGAAAGTATCTATAGAAGAGAGACAACTCTCCAACCTCTCTTCGATGTTTCAGACTATCAAGATTGCAAGTGATGTTCTCGATCAGGCGGATGGATCTTTTCTGGATGAAATCCAGTAGTTTCAGAGTATGTTTGGGATGAAGCTCCATACATGAGAACAATACTCCAAAGAACGTGTGATATGAGCTTTATGACGCATAAAGAGTGGCTGAGGTTTGTACAGTTTTCTGATTTGGAACAGATTTTCAGGCTTTTGGAAAGAAGCATTTGCAATTCCAGCGACATGGTTGTGCCAAGACACATTGATATCCATTTCAACCCCCAACAAACCTATCAAAGCAGAGAGCGGAATTGTCTGACCTGACCTGAGTAGAGCAGTCGGGTATGAAGCACTGAGTCTGTCGAGGATGGCTGTTCAACTGTTCACAGGTCACGGCAACTTTCCGGGTTACCTGGCTAGATTCAACCTGGGACCGGAGGTGCCTTGCCCATGTGGGTGGGAAGAGCCTGAAACGGCTGATCATGTGCTCGAGAGATGCATGCATGGAGACAAGGTTGGTTGGAGAGAATGGAAAGGAAGACTGGAGCTAGAAAGGGGTAGAATGCAACTGAGGGATAGAAACGGAAGTAATAGTGAATGGATACGTATCGCGAATGAACGGGCAGAGAATGTGGTGCGAGATGAGTGGAGCAGATGAAAAGCAGGCTATCAGCTTATCGTTACTGTTAGCTCATTGACATACCGGATAGGCGGTGATCTTCACAAATCGAGCTGATCCATATACAATAAAGAAATGGCTTGAGGACCTACAATGTTTGCTTCCTGGTGTAAATATTGTAAATATGAAGAGGAACGATCCATGTATTATTGATAAAATGTATATTATTATTAGAATGATCTTTCTTAAGTTCATTGTAATGCAATGTTATGTTGATGTAATATATTTTTGGTTTGATAAAGTTGGGACTTCTACCCCGTTAATCTGAAGAGAAGGTTTCCCTGGTAGTGGCTGAGCTGGATAGAGGAAAGATGCCCAGTTGAAAAGCTTTCGAGCCAGGACAACGAAGGGTGACGGCATTATTCATGACCTGACTTAATTATATCCGGTTCGGAGACATTTATCTTTTTGAAGAGAACAGATGCCTGAGTTTTGTGGCATTGAATTGAACCTGGTTACTTTCACTTCAATTTGAAGTCAGCTCTTGATCCTCATTAAGATCTGCAACCTCCTGCAGCCGGTGAAGATGTGTCTCCAGCCTATGTCTTGGAATCCAAATGGAATGACGTGACAAGTGTGCTCGCGTCAGCAAAGCAATGAGGATATTCTATTTGCAGTGCTGCTAAAATATCTAGGTATTACCTTCGATAATTTCCTTCTAACTGATGAAACGATAAAAAAATCAAAGTTCAGGCCACCAAAACAGAGCTTTGCAGCGATTATTTTTAGAATTCATGAAACCTTCATTGGAACTCTTCAGGTTCTGCATGTTTCTAAACGCTGTAATAATATGGTCTGTTTCTGACGACAATGAAAGGGGAAAGAAGAAACTGGAGGTTTCAAAGTTTCGAGTATAGGAGCTTTCTAGCTCGTTTCTCCTTCATTTATTTTCTGAAATGAATTTTAGCAGCGCTGTCACCAGATGCAGATTTCTCCACATCAAATTTTGAATATCAAGGCAGGTCCGAAAAAGCTGTAGAGTTCGTGCCGATCGCACGAAGGCCGGTCTTTTTTAAATCTGATCATTTGGTATACTTACTTATATTCTCTCTCATTGTGTGGTTCCAGAACTGAATTTTAATCTTAACTGAAATGCTTTTCACTTACTATTCTCTTCTCGATAGATTGACAAAAGGTCTCTTATTTGTTTGTGTTCTCTTAACTTCATATTACTCTACTAGGATGGTATTTTTCTCAGTCCAAGAGAAAATGAAAGTCCAAAGGTTTCAAATATAAAGTATAATAGTAGAAAAATGACTCCATGGATAAAATAAAAACAACGTGTAAAATATTATATAAAAGGAAAATGTTAATTTCTATAAAATGAAAGAATTAGAACAAAAGAAATGCCGCCAATTTTACCATACTATTTACTATTAATCTAACCTATTTAATAATTACAAATGCGCCAACTCGGTACAAAAATACTCTTAGTTTTACTTTTACTTCAGGGAGAGTAGTGTATAACTTTAAATTTTCACCCCTTTTGTAATTGTATTAACAACTTTATCTTTAACAACAACAATCAGCGCTAGGAACCCCACAATATGCAACTTTCTGCAAATAGGAAGTGGACTCAGATAAAATATTATGTGAACTCTCTCTAAATATCAACTTGTTAGTAGAAAAAAAATAACAGACACTTACATAACGCCTCTTTGTGTGGTTTGTGGTCAACCATAGGTTTCGTTGACCCGGTGTGTCTTCTACACCAACACTTTTAATTTAAACTCCCCTGTACCCCATACCGGCTTAAGATTTCACCATCGTTTTCACTTAAATTTCGCCCCACGCGCTTACAAACAAAATATCTCCCCTATTTAGGCCACCTCCCTCAGCCTCAAAGGCTGAGGGATGAGACCCCCGATCTCGTCTCGACGAGATCCGGTGACCGACCTTTTCTGTCTCTCCCAAGCAACTCCCAAGCCCTCGCGTCAGCTACGCTATCCACAAAAACCTCATATCAGCGTTTTTTAAACCTTCCCAAGTGTATGATCATCGGCAGGATGCAATACATTTATTTGTTTAGTCTAAGTAAATTTTAACATGACCACAACGACGCTCGAAGGTTCGACAGTCATAAAGTAATTCAGCGCTTTTTCAACTGGAAAAATATCGACACCGAAGAAACGGGTGATCGACCTCGATCTCAATGAATAAAATAATATTTTATGTTACTCTCGTAATGGCCGTTATTACAACGCTATGCACCGATTTATGGAACAAAATATTGATTTTAAACTCCATTGAAACAAAATCAAACATGATCATATTCATCGGAACTAAATGAAGAGTGTGTTGGTCAATGGCCAACTCAATTTTCTTTATTCAACCCTCGAAACGGACCAACATTTCGAAGTTATTTCATTAAATTACGCGTTGGAAACAATCATATAATATCCGGGTCGTAACCTTCAACATTGTAGAGTTATTTCCATTTACTTGATATCCTTCCATACATTCGAATCTTGCCGCAACGCAATACCAACAGAAATTTATGTTCGTTCGGTTTTACGGCCCTTATATGCTCTCAGCGTAGATACAAAGTATACGTATTATTATGCATTATGTAGGCTTTGACGTAGGCGGTTTACGTTGTTTTGAATTCTCTTATGTCGAGCTTCCAGGTGAAGTTTGTTATACAACACGAATTTTCGAAGGCAAAACTGGCATTGCGGATGGAATTGGATTCACGTCAACAATCAAAAACGAACCGAAGATAGGAGTTTTGATGAAATGTTTCTAGATGAGGACTTCTCTTATATAAGTTCTTCCAACAGGGATTTCCGAACTTTGACAATTGATAACGGACATCTTGTTAAAACTACATTTGTCGAATTAGTTGCCATTTGCGATCTCCTTGGATTCTTCTAACTTTTTATTTTTTGTATTTTTATATCTTTTTGTATTTTTGTATCTATATTTTTGTTCAATTTGTTCCATTTTTTAGTTGCATTTCATTTCACTATTATTTCATTTCAGGTTTTTCGCTTAATATAATTGTTATTTTCAGCTATTCGTTTATAATCTTCTTCTTTAATTTTTTCAATTCTTTTTTATTTCTTTCCGTGATTTCAAATCATTTTATATAATATCAGACAATGGAAGTCCGAACTGATGTAATTCACTAAAAACCTGCTAATAGATTTTTCATATTCCGCATGAATCATAAGGATATTCTTTAACAGAAATGCATATCATTACCCTGTATAGCAAGGCTGGTAAAACGTTTTCCACTTCCGCAGAACTCATATCCGCTGTCGTATTTTCATTCTTTCATCTTCGATTCTATATGTCCAATCGAAATTCCCTCCGGTTCTAAAAACGGCATCTATCAGAATTCAACGGGGAATATTTACTTAAGGAGAAAAAGACGATTGTCTTCTTTGATTGAAGATTTGCGACTACATGGATATGCTTTCAGCCTTGGGGTGCTCGAATGGCCCAATAACCCGAGTAAACAACAAGGTTTTTTGGCCTGCGTTTTGTTTTCACGAGAGCTGCAAAGGGGGTGAACTTAAGTTTTTTTCGGTGTTTTCGTACACTAGATTTTGCATCTGGAACGGTGGTGGAGAAGAATCGATGACGTTCCCAGCCACAAATGGGATATGATATGATTTGGTTGATTCTGACAAAAGTTGGCATTTCAGGAATGTAACGAATTGAACTTGAAAATAAAAAATGAAATAATATTTACATGTAACGTCTGAGCAAGCTTGTGTCTGTGTGCAGTTACCTAGCTTTCTAAATTAGTCCACAACGATTATGAATTCAATTCTTCTATTTATGTGATTGAATCCGATACTTGATGTAAATCCTTAAGTTTGCACATAACAGTTTACAAAACCACAACACGTGCATCGCTATAGAGTAGTCTTTCTCAAAGTGAGCAACAGCGCCCCCTTGTGAGCGCTAGAGACCTATGGGGGGCAGTAAAGGACACAGAGAAGATTAGGGGGCCGTTGAATGTCATTCGACGATATCACGAAAACAAGTGAATTTAGTTAGCGACTAGCTAGATGAAGTGCTGTACGTGCAGTGGTGAATACTGTGAGTGGTGTCATTAGCAAGTTTTTAATACTCGATTCTTTACTTCGGCGCCTCTCTCAATCACTGCAATATATCATCAAAGCAGTCAATAAAATCCAAAACAGCTCTTTTAATGACAGATTATTTAATCAGCTTTGTGTTGCTAATGATGAAGATTTCAGCCGATTGCTATTTCACACAGAAGTTCGTCGGTTATCAAGAGGTAACTGTCTGACTTGACTTCACAATCTATTTGACTCTGTAATAGAGTTCTTGGAAATACCGTACTGGGTATTGGATCCTTTTCCAAATGTCAACACAGCAGGATCACCCCAGCTAGAAAAAGAACTCATAAAACTGATAATGAACGAGGGAATAAAAATGAAATTCAAAAATGGATACCAAGAACTTTGGCTACAAAAACCAATTCCACAATTATACCCTGGATTGTGGTCCATCGTTCAACGATTTTTTGTAGCATTACCATTATCGTATTTGTGTGTACGTAGATTAAGTGCTGTGGCAACGTTGCTAACTGAAAAGAGAAATCGGTTGCAGTTAACCGAACACGGTGACTTACGGCTGTTTTTGAGTAAATTCGAGTCTGATATAAACAAACTTGTTAAAAATCATCAAATTCATCCTTCACATTAGATTCAGTTCTATTTTCAGATGTTTCGACAATAAGTTTTGCACAAACTGGTTATCAGTCATATTAAAAGACGCTAGTTGAGGTTCTAGAAAGTCACTTACGTTTTTGCTACCTCTTGAACATGTACTACAAAGTAAACTAGTGAGGATTTTTCCAGCAAAAGATCTACAAACACAAGACATGATAGACAGTATGGAATCATTCAATCCAGAGCGGTCAGGAGTATCGATTTTGTTATTATCCTGCTGATGAAGAGAATTCGACAAGAACCCCAAGAATTCGGAACAATCCTCTGGTTATCCTAACGAGTATTTAGTGGACTCCAAAGACTTTAGAAAATCGGTTGGTGGAAAAGATGATACACTTAAAATATTCAACGAAAGTCATTTTTGTGGAGGAAAAAATCAGTTTTTTATCGACCTTTTTTTGGGTAATTGTTACCTTCCACAATCTGAAAAAATATAAAAATTATAATGATCTACACATACATGTATAGAGTTACTTATTTTCAAATTGATTACTTCCTTCCTTTCTTTGGAAGATTCTCTCATCCATTTTTTTGTATCAGATGGAGTAGTAGAAAGCCAAAAACTTTCTTTCCCAAAAATTAATCACTCCTAAAAATATAACCCTTTCAAATCATATAATGGAGAACTTTATACAAGTGTAGAAGGGCAAACTTTTCAGTTTACCCCGATAAGTTACTGCGTAAAAATCAAAGTATTTTTCACAAAGAAAAATCTTCTATTTATCAGTAACTTGTCGTATTTAACAATTTTGCCTATCAAAAAAATTATTAAGAAATAATACTTATCTTTTACGTTTCGGAAGCCAAAATCTGCCTCCGTCTTCAGAAATGGATAAAAATTCGAATATATACGCAATTATTCCTTTTTTGAGAGCTTATTTCTTTACTTCTTCGACAGATGTCAAAGAAGTTTTGAAATATGAAATTATGTCAATGTTGTTGATTGACAACTGAAATATTCGATGTAATACAAGGTACTCTCCGATATCAGTTTGTTGCCATTTTGCCACTATCCAAAGTTTTCTTCAAGATGGGTAGCCAAGTACGGTCTATTTTTAAGGAGCTATTCGAGATACAGTTCTCTCCAGACATGAGAATATACGCTGATTCTTTTAGCTTACGTCTCTTAAAATGAGGCTCATTGGTAATCTTTCTTGTCCTATTCCATTCCACCCGATGTTCACCGTCTGATTTTAAAATGTGTTCTGATAATTTTGATCTTGTCAATTGTCTATTTTTTATATAATCTCGATGTTCATTCTCACGCACTTTCAATGGTCTTGAGGTTTCACCAATGTAACTTTTACCACAAGAACAAGGTTTTTTATAAATACAATTTTTTTTTCTTCAGTGTTGTTGGGTTTTTTATGTGTGAGTATAGATCTCAGTGTATTTTTTGTTTTGAAAGTAGTCCTAACATCATATCTATTTCCAATTCGTCTTATTTTTTCAGATAGTATTGGAATGTAAGGTATAACGTTAGTTGTAAAAGGTGTCGTTGGATGTTGAGTCGGTAATTGTTGAGTTGGATGTTGTTGAATTTGTGAATCTGTTTGTATGTTCGTTTGGTTTTTAATTGACTCTTTATTTTCTATTGAATTTATCGTTGAATTATATTATTATCCATTATAATTTTTAAATTTTTTCAGATTGTGGAAGGTAACAATTACCCAAAAAAAAGGTCGATAAAAAAATGATACACTTACTTTTATACATTTCTACATTCCAATATTTTTAATATTTATTTCATATGTACTCTGTAATAATAGCATTTCCTATAGCTGGGTATTCCTGTTGGAAATAAATTGCTCTTTCTTTTATCTAATGAAACAGAAATATTTCTGGTCGTTTCACATTTCCGCACCTGGGCATAAAGGAATTATTAAAATTCCTTCATTAACTCGAAGAGTCGGATTATTTCTCATTTTCCTTTTTAACACTGGATTAAATACGAGTATTTCTCGCAGGGAGCTTCATTTTCGAGATGTCATCCGATTCATCACCAGGACCCCGCTCGCAGGAAATTTCACGGTCTATAGGAAGAGGGGACCTAAATGGAATTTTTATACGGGGCTTCTATCAGTGTCACTTTCGAGCTGCCATATCCTTATCAACACATCGTCCTTTAGCGTTCGATTTTTGGGATATACTTGAAGGCCGTGAATTGATATTTCCTGCCTCTCCCAGCTTCGTGAGTTTTGGGAAAATTTAAGTTCAGAGTAAATGAAAAACAAGTTTCTTCATATTAGAAGTTTCTCTCACCAAAAATATTTTCGGTACACTACAATATTCCCCTCTAGTGACTGATGTATTTTTATCATTCATAGCGTTTACTATCTATAAATTTGAATCGAAGTGTGCTTGAGATAACATTTTTTTTAAAATTTTTTTGAAAGACCTATTGATGCCATTTTATGTGGATTATAACATTATATATAAGCTATTGAATGGCAAAGTGGATTGTTCTGTACTATTATCAAAAATTGATATATTTGTTCCAAGAATATCTTCTGGGCACATCAATACTTTTTTATGCAAAAGGGCACAAACTAACTTAATGTTGAAATCACCAATCAATCTGATGTGTCGGAATGCGAACAAGCTCTCTACTAACATCGATATTTTTTGTTGCGGTATATGTGAATTTTTTAATTTTACAAATACTCGTGCGTTCCTAAAAGATATTTAAGCTTTTTATATCAAATAGTATTTATTGATCTTATATCAAATAGTATTAATCCTTCAAGTATGTTAGTTTTGCTCTGTAAATGGGAAACTGTTGGGCAATGAACGCTATTATTATATTTTTTTTTTCACCGTAGTGTGCGCTGGTCAGGCCCTATCCCCCGAAGCCCCGATACATTTGGGAGGGCGCGCCAACATTATCAACCAATGACCACTCCCCACACCGTGGGGTAAGTGATCATTGGGTCCGAGAATCATGTGCCCTGAGCAAGCGCAGTGAGCCAAGAATGACAGCCTTCTGAATCTGTGCGGCTAAGTTTTCTGCCTTCGTGCGGCAAGCCGGTATGGTTTTAAGATTCGATAGTAGAGGAGACATCATTCCACCAAGGACTCCAATAATCAGAACAACCATCTTGACAGAGTGATCTGGATAGAGTCTGCGGAGTAAAAAAAGAAAATCTCGATATTTTATCCGTTTTTCCTCCTCTTTTCTGACGATATTCGTCTCGCCAGGAGCTGAAAACTCCACGACAAATATCGTTTTGCTCTGGTGGTCGACAAGGACCACATCAGGCTTATTCGCTTGTATGAGCCTGAGGGTGGGGAACGAATAGTTCCAATAAATTCGGCACTTCTCGTTCCCCACAACGGATTCAATATCCCCCGGAGCGTAGGGCAAAACCGGTGTCGCGTCAATACCGTAAGAGTGCCGTATTATTATTAAGATTATTATTATTATTATTTTCACCGTAGTGTGCGTTGGTCAGGCCCTATCCCCCGAAGCCCCGATACATTCGGGAGGGCGGGCCAGCTTTATCAATCAATGACCACTCCCCACACAGTGAGGTAAGTGATCATTGGGTCCGAGAATCATGTGCCCTGAGCAAGCGCAGTGAGCCAAGAATGACAGCCTTCTGTATCTGTCTGGCTAAGATTTCTGCCTTAGTGCGGCAAGCCGGTATGATTTTAAGATTCGAGAGTAGAGAGGACATCATTCCCCCTAGGACTCCAATAATTAGAACAACCATCTTGACAGAGTGATCTGGATAGAGTCTGCGGAGTTCGAAGAGAAAATCTCGATATTTAATCCGTTTCTCCTTCTTTTTTCTGACGATATTCGTCTCGCCAGGAACTGAAAACTCCACGACAAATATCGTTTTGCTCTGGTGGTCGAGAAGGAGTATATCAGGCTTATTAGCTTGTATGAGCCTGAAGGTGGGAAACAAATAGTTTTTCCCTCCTGAAACGTCCGACCATGATGCATAAATCAGGCTGAATTTGACCGAGGGCATATATTATGTCAGCTTCAAGGGCCGCTGAGGTTTCTGGCTCATTCGAATACACCTGCGACTCAAGAAAATTCCACAGGAAAAAGTCTACCGGAGTCAAATCCCACGATCTCGGTGGCGAGTTTACATCACCTCCACGTGAGATGGGCATGCCCTCAAATTGCTCGTGCAGCGCAATGTGGCATGAGCTGTGTGGCACGTGGCGCCGTCCTGTGGAAACCACATGTTGTTGGTCCATCGACCTAAAGGACTAACCATTGACTGTGATGATCTGGCCAATGTCGTTTTCAAAGAAATATGGACCGATAATGCCGCCAGCCCAAAATCCACACCAAACAATGGATTTTTCGGTCTGCATTGGACGCTCTTGGATCTCATGTGGATTGTTACCGTCCCAAATTCGACAATTTCATTTGTTCAAGTACCCATTCATCTAGGAATATATATATATATATATATACCTAACTTCCACTTGATTTCGCAACTGAATATATTTCTCAACTCAAGTCTTACGATTCTCTGGTGATCCGACAGCCATCTTGATTTAAACAGGTTGGAGGCTGGCTCCCCTACCCTCTCCACTCGTGTTTGTCAGAAAGATAAACGAGTCAAGACTGATGGGATGGCGACATGAATGTCCTCAGACATTCTGGGGTGTTTGGATGAAGATATTGTTCATCTTTTAACGGGGGACATGAGGGCATCTACAGCATAATATATAGCTTCCCTAACTAACGGATTATCGTGGGTTTCTGTGCAATCAAAGACTGAATGGACAGCTGAATGGAAGGCAACTGCAAATCTCTGCGGATAGATTCGTTCCGTATGAACCACGAAGTATTCACAATCATCCTTATTAAGTTGTTTTGCAATCTCTCCAAAATGGAGATATAAGATGGAGCCGCTTGTCCCCAGATCGTTTAATAGATCGTAATTTTGTCCTTTATGCTTAATTTGGAACATCTATTGATAAGAGGGTACAGAATTTTGATCCGACCCTCGATCTTTGCCTTCACGGTTGTGATGTGCGGGTTCCAGGTGAGCCTACGGTCTATTAGAAAACCACGGTACTTTAACCGCGCTTGCCAGTAGATCTCAATTCCAGGAATCTGGCCGGAGAAGATAGCATTCTTCCTATGGTTATCGCTTGAGTTTTTTTCCGGGTTCACTCGGATCTTACATTCAATGTACCAGCGCTCGAGGTCGTCCAATGCACGTTGCATGTAGACGACGCCGAGCCAGAACGCCAGAACCTCCCGAAAATTCTGAACCTTCCGGAAAATCGATAATTTTTCGCGCTACAAGTGCCAAGATAAAGTAAAACTTTGGTGTATAGTGCAGCTGCAAAACTGAAATAAGAACATTTTCCGTTAGGCAGTGAAGTTAACAACCCGAAATGAAGTAAGCAAATGGACCGTTTCCCGATTTTCTCAGATGATGCAGGGAAAAATGGACAAGTTCTGGCATTATCATTCTCTCACAAATTCGGAAAGTCAACCATACATCTGTCAAATTCATTTCTGAGCAATATAACTTCAAATACCTCATCCGGCTGGTCCAATGATGGGGACAATCATCGTATCCGTGATTATTCTGAAGAAAACAGCAGTGGCGGACGTGTCACCAACAGCTACAACTAAATTAGAGCAGTAATACATTCTTCAGTCAAAACCCTTGGACTGAATGGGTTGAAAAATATTGGCAATGCCTGTTTCAGTGTAATTCAGTGTTTATCAAATACGAGGTGGTTACTGGTCCATAGTAAAAATTCAAAAATCGTATTTCTAGTATGGAGGGCGCTTATATCAAAGTGTTCGCGGAAGTTATAAAAGCATAGTGTTCAGAGAATTCATCCGATAGAGCAATGAACATAGTTCTCTCGACTCATGGGCCACACGCATCATCATGGCCAAGTTATTTGAGTATATAAACTCCAAGATATAAATCCAAGATTGTAGATAATTTCGTTGGTCAATTGGAATCCATGATGAAGTACACACACTGTGGACACTCATTAGTATCCTTTGATCTGTTTAAAAAAAATCTGTTTTTAAAATCTGTTTTTTCCGTTAATCAGCTGCCGCCCCCATACGAACGACAACTCTCAGAAGTTGAGAAACTTGTGCGAGCTAAGGACTAACGAGGTCTTACCTTTTAACGTGTGATTCCTAACACGGTTGCAGAATCATTCCAGCCAGATAAATTATCTCGAGAAAAATATCTGGTCGAGGCGAGAATCGAACACACGACCTTCCGATCGTGAGTCGGACGCACTACCACCGCGGCCAATTCCTTTCTGTAATTTGTCTCTCCCCATACCACAAAGAACTGGCCAATTAATTTTATCAGAATGCTTGAATTCCTTCACAAGAGGAGAAACTTTGGATGGACATGCAGAAAAGAAGAAAGAAGAAGTGTTTTTCCGTAGTTTAGACATTTATTTCAAAGGATTCTCTCTATCGAAAAGATTACGAGGCAAGTTGAATGTTGCCATAGAATTTCCTCTAGATGGATTAGGTATCAGCAATTATGCAGCAGACAATGTGACTCATTGTCGTTATAATCTATATGCACTTTCGAATCACAGTGGGTCTACCTACAGCGGACATTATACAGCATTCTGCAGACATCCTTATACTGGCACGTGGCACGAATACAATGATTCACACGTGCCACCAATTTCACCAAAATCGCTTGTGATTGGAGATACATCTTATTTTATGGAAAGGAGGAAACGAGTTTGCACCTTTGAGCGTTTTGGAATGTTAATTTCAACTGTTAATTTGATTTATTAAAAAAAGGTTTATTGTCTAACAGGAGTTATCCCAATTACAAGACAAATATAATTAAGCTTTCAGCTATAACTGACTATGAGTACAATGGAATATAACGAACAGCATATGAAATCATATAAAATAAATAAAAAGAGACAACAATAATTCTAATAGAGTCGGCAATGTCCAGTGTTGAAACACAGTATTTCACTTATGGGTTGTAATTAGATTGTAGTTCGACTTGCATAAAAAATAGTTTGTTACAAATTATATGCTTGAAGCGACCAAATGGGACAACAGAAATATTACATTCTGAATAGAAACTATTATGAATTTTACAGGTGTTATAAACCGGGGATTTTATTAACACGTTGATCCTAGGCAAAGACAAATAGAAAAATATTTCGTTTCTACTACTTCGTCTCGGTACGTGAAAATCTAGTTGAGATAACAAATCTGGGCAGTCAACCAGATTATGAATGAATTTATATATGAAGATACAGGCATAATATGTTCTTCTGTTTTCTAAGGATTAGAGGGCAAATCTATTTAGCAACAGTCTATTATCAATTCCTTGGGATGGGTAAGCTCCATCCAGTTTGTAAGCCATGTATTTCATAAAGATTCTTTGACAAGATTCGAGTTGCTCTATAAGCACATTGTATATAGGTGACCAGAAGATTAGGGAGCCATATTCCAGACGAGATCGGACATATGAATTAAAAGGTGTTATGATACATTCTTGGTTTTGAAAGTCCCCACACGTCCTCCTGAAGATGAGGCCAAGCATTTTTTTTGCAGAAGATATGATTTGATTAATTTGTGACGTGAAGCTAAGTTTCTTATCGAATATGATGACCAGATCTTTAGTTTCTGTGCTTTGTTCTAATATGATGTCGTTTATTGCATAGTCAAACTGTATATTGGTGTGCTTGAGGGTGTATTTCATAAATTAACATTTTTGAATATTCAGTAGAAGCTTGTTTAGTATGCATCATTCATGTATCGAATTAACTTCCTTCTGCAGAATAAGACAGTCCTCGGTTGATTCAATGGGTTTGAAAATCTTCAAGTCATCAGCAAAGAGTAATATTTTACTGGAGATATTTGAAACAATATCATTTATAGACAAAGAAAATAGAAGAGGAGCTAGATTACTTCCTTCAGGAGCACCACTAGTTGAAGTGAATTCTGTTGACTTGTGTCCTTTGTATTCTACAAATCGCATATGATTCTGATGATAAGACTATAGTAAATTCAACAGTTGATTATCGAAACCAACAGAAAAAAGTTTATTCAGTAGAATTTGATGGTTCACTTCATCAAAGGCCTTTGAGAAGTCTGTGTAGATTATATCCACCTGTAGCTGTTTATCTAACGCAGTGCTGACCGTTTGTGTAAAACACATGAGATTAGTTATTGTTGAACGTTTATTGATGAAACCATGCTAATATAGAGTTATACTATTTCTCACTTTAGGAGAAATGTTGTTATACAAACACATCTCAAAGACCTTTGCAAAGTTGGACAGAATTGTTATGGGTCGATAGTTCAGAATGTTATTTGGATCCCCTGATTTCAGTATTGGACATATTTTAGATACTTTCCATCTATCGGAAAAACACGCAGTTTTTAAGGCCATGTTGAAAATTAATTGACGTGGCTTTGCAAAAATGTATGTACAGTCTTTTACTAGAAAGCGCAGAATTTCGTTATCTACCGCTGGAATTTTGGTTTCAATTTTTTGAGAGTTTGCAAAATCTCTTCTTCGGAGAATGCATTTGTTATTGTGGAAAAATTTGTTGGTTTTCTTATTACTATCAGAAGGAGTATACACACTTTCAAAGAATTCAGCAGCATTCACTATTGAAGTAAGGTTTTTCAGTTCTTCATCATTTGAGAATGAAAATTTCTGAATTCTTGAAGTGCCTTTTTTACTATGCATATAGTTCCAAAATGAGGAGGTATCAGTTCTGATCAAATTTTCTGCTTTCTGTTTGTACTCCTTGTAGGCTTGTGATGTCTGGGTTTTTATTGACCTACGAAGATTTCTAAATTGATCACGTATAGTTTCTAAATAGTTTGATTTTGATCTTTTGAATAATTTATCTTTAAGTTTGATCTCGTTTATGATATCCCTGTTGGAACCAGTGTGGATATTTACTGGTGAAATTCGGTTTAAGAAGAACACATTGGTCCATTATTGAATAAGTTATTGCATAGAATGTGTCTATTACCAAGTTAACTTCGGTACAGTTTTCAATAACAGATCAATCTGTATTCATTGGCATAGGTATATTCTACTACTCCATAAAGAAAAGGTAATACAAGAATCTGTTTAAAAAATCTGTTTTTCCGTTAATCAGCTGTCGCCCCCATACGAACGACAACTCTCAGAAGTTGAGAAACTTGTGTGAGCTAGAATGGATGGTTAAATGTTGTAGGTATATAAATATTCGTTATTTGTGAGTACACTTGTAAGTTATGGTGAATCTTGTCAGTCCCAACCACAGACAGAAAGTTCGGTTAGCATTCATAACGGCTTAAAGGCTCTAAACCGCCAAAGTGGAAGGCTCAACATCAATCGGATTCAAGGCTGATTTTGTTACGATGTATTTGAAACACTCATGAGTCAAACGAAGGTATGAACCATTCTGAATACTATATGGAGAATATGGCAATAAGAGACAGCGTTTGAAGCAGTAACACTAGAAGGAAAACAACAAAAATTTGTTAATAATGAATCGTCAAGAAATTTTTAAATACAGTGATTGGCAGTTAAACCAATAGAAGCTATTTTTTTTGTTTATGAATGGTACCAACAAAGATTTTTGCGCTAGCACGGCCTTAAAATGAACTCTTTTGATCTGGCAGTACGAAAAATGATCAACTGATCACCTAGAGTGTGTTGCATTCGAATTGTCACATTTCAAACTCACCCGTGTTGCTATAAATGGCGTTGACTCGCTGCACGTGCCTCGTCATAACCTCGATGCAAGCCTCCTCCGTTCCGTATTTCGAAAAAAACTGATGGTCCGCCTGCAGATACAACATGCACGTCGTCTTCTTAGGGTCGACGGTGGCCCTCTTGTTGACGTTGCGAAAAATCAGACCCGAAACGTCGACGTTCGTCCTGTTCGTCATCAGATCGAATTCTTCGTCGATTGGTTGATTCAGGTCGAAGATGGGCGTGAACGGACGTCTGAGGATGGTTCGATTCGGATTGTAGAAACGCGGCGGTTCGTCGTACGGCAGTTTCGCTTCGGCTTCCAGCAGCCACCGTTTTCGTCTCCGCTTAGAGGGGTTCAAGTCGTTTTCCAGGTTTTCGTTTAGATGGAGGCGGTGTGAAGCACAGGGCTTTCCTGAAATTTATTATTGTTTTTTAATAATAATTGTTTCGTTGATTTTAAATTATCATAGTTGACAGAGCTGTTTGCAATTTAGGCATTTTTTGGGGGGTTTTGAAAACGAAATAAATAAGTAAGTAAGTAAATATTTATTTGGGTGAGCATAATATACAATATGAATTCAACATTGAAACTAGATTATTATTATTATTATTATTATTATTATTATTATTTTATTAACTTCAGGTACAATATAAAATATAGAATATAGACATAGTAAAAACAAGTTAAGTTAATAAACTAAGAAGTCACATAAACTGTTTCCAGTTTGTGTGTGACTGTGAAAATTACAATCAAAGTTAAAATCACTTAAAGAAAACTAATAAAATAATAAAAATACAACATTCATATTCAACCCTAGATATATCCTTATTTACACTTACATTAGCTAAAATACATATATACACATATATACATATACACACACACACACACACATATATATATATATATATATATATACATATATATATATATATATATATATATATATATATATACATATATATATATATATTATATACATATATATATATATATATATATATATATATATATATGTATATATATGTATATATATATATATATACACATATATATATATATATATATATATATATATATATATATATATATATATACACATACGCACATATACACATATATACATACATACACATACATATGGTCAGTTTGTTTTTCGATTTAAAGATATATTTATATAATAACGAAACACTATTTGAGGTTAATAACTATATATGTATAGACACAGAAATATTATCAATACACTATTTTATGTATCTCTGTACGTGGCAAACTGGTAATGTAGTCATTTAATCGTTTTTCAAATTCATTTTGGTTTTTTGAACTTTTTATTTGATTGGGTAGCGAATTAAAAAATTTGAGGCTGAGGTAGCTGTAGCTTTTTTGTCCTACAACTTTGTTCATAAACGGCATTTTGAAGTTAAGTTGTTTTGTTCGAGTGTTGTATTCGTGTTCTATCCTGGGGTGTTTTTGTTTTGATTTGAAGCATTTTATATTAGTAAGCAGAAAGAAGAGCTGCACGGGATCAAATATATTTGTTTCGTGATAAAGAACATCTGTTGGGTGATTCCTCTTTTCTTTGAAAATTATTTTAAGGATTCTTTTTTGTGTTATTATCAGTTTATTCATAGTAGTCTTTCCAGCTGATCCCCATGCCAGTATCTCGTAAGTTATATGCGTTTAGATGAGAGTGAAATATAACGTTTTGAGTGTTTTGTTGTCTAATATGTCTCTTAGGACCTTGAAACGGTGCATTAGAAATTGGAGTTTTTTTATTACATAGATTATATGGGATTCCCATTTGAGTTGGTCATCTATAACAATCCCGAGATATTTAAACTGTTTAACAGGTGTGATATTAAACAAGCTGGACACATTGAGGAAAGTAAAAGATGGTGAGGAGCGCGCAGAAGCATAAATTGGTAGGTAGTACGTTTTGCTGAAATTTATTGTGAGGAGTTTAAGTGAAAACCATTTTCTGATATTTCTGAGATCAATCTCTACTTTATTTTTCAGGGAAGACCAGGTAGTGTCCTCATAAAAAATGGCTGCGTCATCAGCATATGTGAAAATTTTTCCTATTGTTGATACTGAGAATAAGTCATTAAGGTAAATATTGAAAAGAATTGGGCCCAGGGTAGTTCCCTGAGACACACCATATTCTATATTCTTGTATTGACTTTTGTGGTTTCCAATTTTTACGCATTGCTTTCTGTTTAGCAGGTAACTCTGAAACAGTTTTAGTGTTGTTCCTCTTATACCTATGTTTTCAAGTGATTAAAGAAGGAGTGGGTGGCTAACTATGTCAAAAGCCTTTGACAGGTCTATGAAGACACATAGAGATGCCTTCTTGTTATCCATAGCAGAATACATTTCAGTTGTTAGGTCTAGGACAGCATCTTGGGTCGACACACCTTCTCGAAAACTATATTGTCTACAGGAAAGAATGTTATATTTTTTGAGGTAGGACGAAAGTCGTATTTTTATAACTTTATAACTTGAGAAACTATAAAAAAAAGAAAGAACTTGTGAGTCCAGACTGAGCTACCTAAGCAATGCTTGTGTTGTAGCCATCAACCTGGATTACATCAAGTATCCATATGTTGAGTGGTGGGTACAAAGGAAAAAATCAAAGTTATATTCATTGTGAGGGAGAGACTATATAGTTATTTATTGTAATTTGTATTATTCGAGTTCGTATACGCTTTTCAGTTTAATATAATTTTGGTTCACATATTCTTTCAGTTTTGATTTCATTTTACGTTTATTAGGAATTACTCTGATTTATAAAGGGACTAGGTTTAACAATTTTGGACCAAAGTCTGATATAAATTTCTGTGTGTGCGTTAGCCTACGGAGGGGAACATTTGTTTTCTGCTCAGATTTAGTACGCGTATGACTTATCTGAGAGATGGAGATTTTGCATCCATAGTAAGCATTGATAGGTATAGAGTTTCCTTACATCAAATAAGCCAGTTACTTTGTAATGGTCTTCCGTAGTGTACTTTCTATTTTTCTCAAAAATTATTTTTGATATGATATTTTGCATAATCTCTAGAACGTGTAATAATGTTTTACTGAGGCCACCCCATATAATGATACAGTACCTCAATAAAAATTCAGCGAGTGAGGTGTAAATCGTAGATAAGAGCATTTTATTATTCAGATTTCTGATTCGATGTAATTTATAAACTAACTTATCGTGTCTCTTAACTGTGTTGTTAATGTGTTCTTCCCATCGCGGGTGTTGGTCTACATATGCACCCAAATACTTTATGTTGTCAACTTTTTCAATTATTGGACATGAACACTGCGTTGGGGTTCGGCATAGATACTTATGAACAGTGAGAGTGTTACTTAAGGGTTGGTCTTTTTTTGTTGTAGTGAATGCAATTAACTTAGTTTTTCCCACATTCAGACTCGGGAGACTCATATTCAACCAGGAAAGTACATATCTGACCTCTATTTCAGCTTTCTCATAAACTTCATCCCAGGAATCGCCTTCAAATAAAAGTGCTGTATCGTCTACGTAAGATATTATTCTGCCATTGATATTATGAAGTTTACAAAAATTGTTAATATAAATCAAAAATAAAATAGGACCTAGCACTGTCCCCTGGGGTACGCCCATGTTGACAGGTAGTGGATCGCTGAGGGTACTGTTTATTTCAACCTTTTGATTTCTATCAGATATAAAGTTTTTGAATAAGTCTAAAGTAATACCTCTCACTCCTACAGTTTCTAAACGGTCCAGAAGAATTTGATGGTTGACTGTATCAAAGGCTTTAGCCAGATCTAGAAATACTGGCAAACTTTATTTTTTGTCATTGAAATTTTTCCAAACACTCTTAACCAATTAAAAGATCGCATTTTCGGTTGACATGTGTTCTCTGAAACCAAATTGACCTTCAAATAAAATATTATTTTGTTCTAAAAAATCAACTAGTCTATTTTTCAAGCACTTTTCAAAAATCTTGGCAAAGTAATTGATAATGGTTATTGGTCTGTAATTTGTTGCAAGTTTCCTGTCAACTGATTTGAAAACTGGGGTTGTTATTGATTCTTTAGAAGAGGCTGTTTCCTTCCATAAAGCATAAATTATTGATATGACAGAGAAGACACAGAAGTAAATGATCCCTTTTTATAAACTGGACTGTTATGCTATCAGGACCTGAAGAGCTGTAGTTTTTTAATGTAGATATTATCTTAATGACTCCATATTTAGTCACTGGGTTCAGAAAAAGGGACTTTGTTTTAATGGATTCAATTTTCGGTATAATGTCATGTTTATCGATTTTATTTTCCATCTGTTTTCCTAAACTCGAAAAGAAAGTATTAAAGTAGTTGGATTTCTCCTTGTCAGTAACAATTTTTTGACCATTTTCATTTGTAATGTTATATTTTTCTTTCTGTTTCGTACCTTTGTTCATCATGTCGTTTAAATTTTGACCGATTTTTCGATAATTCTGTTGGATCTCGTGAATCTTGTTCAAATAGTGATTATTTTTATGCAATGTTATCAAATTATTGAGATAGTTTCTATAATTTTTATATTCTATATGTAATTTTTCAATATATCGTTTATTTAATATTTTTTTCAGGTTGTCCCTATATCTAATTGATGTTAACAGACCTAAGGTCATTCAGGGTTTCAATTTGTTTTTGCTATGCGTGATGGATACAGTTTGATGGATGAAAGATTATAATTTTTTATTTTATCAATGAACAAGTTGTAGGCCTGTGCTGGGTTATTCGAAATTAGAACGTCATCCCATTTCTCTTTTACAAGAAATTTTTTCATTTTATTTTCATTTATAAACATTTTAGATGTTTCGACAGTGTTATTTATTTGTTTGAAGGTGATTGACAATGTTTCGTGATGAATTTCACTAGTTCGGACTTCCATTGTCTACTATATAAAATGATTTGAAATCCTTGAAACAAGTAAAAAAGAATAATTAAAAAAGAATAGTTGAAAATAACAATTATATTAAGCAACAATAAACCTGAAATGAAATGATAGTGAAATAACCTACAAGTAAAAATATAATAATTGAATAAATAAAAATTAAAGGAATGCAAAAAGAAAATAATAAAAAATAAAAAAGTGTCGAGATTCCAAGTCACGTTAGTTCACGACGTATCGATTGTTGGTATCTACAATCGTCTTCGGGTGATGACTGGTCATCAGTTGGTTGAACGTTTAAGTTCTGCCAGATAAAGAGATTTATTGGAGAATAAAAAAATTCAGATAAATAGATTTATTGATGAATAAGTAAATTCAGATGGAGAAATTTAGATAAATAGATTTAGATAAATGAATTTATTAAAGAAAATTTACTGAACTAAATGAGTTTACTGGAGATAGTGAAAGTAATTGAGTCTGAAAATTCCTTGGGTAAGAATTTGCGAATCAGATAATCATTAAAGAGACAACTCAACTTGCTGCACAAGTAGATTTATTGAAGAGATGAATTTATCGTTTGGATAAATTTACATTTGTTTGAAGATCGCCTGAAATGGCCTATTTTTGTGGTAACACATTTACTGGCTGAATTAAGCACAGGATAGGTGGATGGACTACTGGACTGCCAACTGTGGAGAGGACGAGTCAATTCTATTCTACCGTAGCTGAGTCAACCTTGGGTCATTGTGGAATCTATAACAACTGTATTAACGAGATTACTGTAAGCTTAAATGCATTTAACTGAAAGTAAGGTACTGTAACTAGTTATTCTTTTGACCAAGGAACCAGCGTTTATGTTATTGCATAACGTTGCTAATTCAGTTCATTAAATTTTTGAAAATATTTATTGCTGTTATTTAATATTTGGAGATAGAGTTTATCTACAGAGACTGGTGTCGAAAAGGATTATTAGTAACTGTTATTTGCTGTAGATGGCGCCCTAGTGAAATCTCTATATCTTATTCTTTTCGATACCACCCATTTGAAATTCTAAAAGGCCAAATAGCTTTTGTCCCAAAGATCCACGCCCTTGCCTCCGCATGCTATAGCTGGCTGTATCCATCGTGGCATATGAAATTCAAAGGAAACGTTATATCTCTTATGTGTGAACAAGATTTTGTAGGTAGTTACCCGACGGAAAACAACAGCTAACCTATCTAATGCTGTACAGAAAGTTGAAGTGAAGCTATCAGGCACCGTGTGCAACGTCAGCCATTTGGAAGATTAGTCGCAAGTAACTTTCTATAAATGGTTCCACTTCAGCTTTCTGCGTAGCATTAGCTGGGTTAGCTGTTGTTTTTTCGTCGGTTATCTGTCACACGTACCTTCAAAATCGTAGGTGTCACGTGAGGGGCAAGGGTTGGGTATTTTCAACAGACTTGGTCACATCATATGTACTTCTCATATAGAGTTATTTTTCAGTCACACGGTAAAATGTAATTATGAATTTCCAACTTTATGACTTTGACTGATGTGAACCATTTCTGGGAATAATTTTCCAGGTTTGTTATTTCCTACATTCCACGAAATAAATTGATGACTTAATACCTATATAACAAGCTTCAGATCACCAAAACGAATTAGCAAAAAATAAATATAGTTTAAAAAAAAATAAAAGACAGGCTTTTAATTTTGAACTTTTTAGTTCGATGTTCTTTAAAAGCGTGTTTTTTAGTTTTTTAAACTATATTTATTTTTCACTTTTCATTCCGATTTATTGTCAAAAATAATTTTATTTTAGGTTCTAGTCACTAGTATTATAAACCTTTAACAGACGGCGCACGAATGTAAAATTCCTCTCAAACAACATAACAACATTTGAGGTCTTAAATTCTTTAGTAATACTGAGATGCAGTAAGGCTTCAACAGAGGGCGTACAGTTGTAAAATTTGTCGAAGTAAAGAGCAAATTTGGAGTAATAATTTCAAAAAACAATTCAGTCTTGATGTTTTGATTTGAAGTTTCATTCAAAATATTAATGGACTGAAAATATTTTTTCGGTGAATAATTTTATTTTCCAAATCAATCTCTTGATTTGATATGTATGTCAAGCACCTTAATTCTAATTTTTCGATTTTTTGACACATTTAAGTAACTGAATTTTTTAGGTGTACAATTAACGATAAAGTTTTCATTGTTGAAATCCATATTCTGGTTTGCTTTCAAATAATTGAATTAGATTTTAAAATGTATCTTCCGTTTCGTTCAAAACATTTTTTTTGTACTGAATCACGGGTAATTGGAAATATTTAAATATTTCTTCTGCAGTACAAAATTTCGCTAACACTTATAATTCTCAAAATATGTTTTTTATTTTCATTTTGTTTTGAACAACCTACTAAGGAGGTTACGTATAGCGCCATCTGACCGCGAATAGCTCATGCAATAATTGATAAATACATACAGCGCCATCTGCCCGCGAATAGATCAAGAAATATCAATGAGGGTACGTACAGCGCCACCTGCCCGCGAATAGATCAAGCAATAATGCCGGTAATTCTGTCAATACAGATCCTGAGCTTGAGAGTTACAAACAAACATACATGCAAACAAACATACATACATACAGGTGAAGCTAATATAAAGCGTGTAAAAACAGACCGAAGGCCATTGAACTCCTCCAGTGAAAAGATAATTTCTCAACTGAAATTCCAATTCGAAAGGGTTAGGAAAGTGATGATTGCTCCGTCTAACTTTCAGCCGATCGTTCGTTCAGCTTCTGGCTTCTCACAGCTACGTAAAGGGTAAAAAAAGAAAAAGAAAATGATTTTTCTTTCAACGTCTTCAGTGCCTTCAGGTCTTTCTTCTGAATGATGAGTTAGCTGGGCCAGAGTAACCACGTTCTCTAGTAAAAAAAGCAATTTTCCGGACTTTGATGATGAGAACTTGAAAACCGAGGAGTCGCTAGTGTGAGAAAGACTGTCGACTGTCTTTATATTACTATACAGGATGGAATATATTGCATTGGGAACACCTTGCGGAATCGAAGCAAACCGGAGAGTGTCTGTAAGTAGCAGATTATTATGATTGCTTAGAAATGGTTGATGATGTTTCAAGGTGGATTTTACTAGTTCGGGCTTCTACTGTCTAATATGATTTAAAATATGTAGTGAAATCTCAGAAAAAATGGATACAATTGAAAAATTGAATTCAATAGATGAAAAATAACAATTATTGTGAGCAATAAAAAGTGAAATAAAACTACAATAAAATAAAAATTAGCAAAAAATTGAAGAAATTTAACAATTAGAAAGGAAATGAAAACTAATGAAAATCTTAACCAAGTTACATTACTAATCGTCTTCGGGTGATGACTCGACTATTTCTTCGAGAGATGACTATTTATAGGTTATTCGAATGCCTTCAACTGTCCCCTCTTTTCTCTCTCCAAATGTCATTTTCACATGTTGCGTATCTTCACGGTAGCTTGGCTGAATGCTTCCTTGGACAACATATATGCGGGTTGTATGAACTTCCTCTTGAACCAGTGTTCCTCCCTGTGGATGATCTTAGCTTGGGACCACTTGATGTTATGTTGGTGATTCCAAACATGCTCTGATATTCCCGATTTGCTGGTTTCTCCTCTCAGTGTGATTCTATTGTGCTCGGTAAAGCGAACTTTCAATGACCTCTTAGTTTCACCGATATAGGATTCTTCGCACTCATACGGTATCAGGTAAATGCAATTATCGGAACCGCTGCATTTGGTGGCCTGATTCTCGTGAGGCTGCTACGGATGGTGTTTCCAGATCTGAAGCAGGTTCTGATGTTGTACTTGAACCCAATTCTTCTCATCCTTTACGACAATCCTCTGACGTAGGAGAGGGCGAGCACTGGTTGTGACGGTTTCTCTTCCTGGTGATGCTCTTCTAGCCAAAATCTGTTCAATCATTACTTTGGAGTAACGATTCCGTTGAAGATCTTTTTGATGATACATAGTTTCTCCTCGAGACCTTTCTTCGTATTACAGAACCCGAAAGCACGGAGTAACTTGCTTTGAGTTCTTTTTTAATCTTTATTTCATTTTTAATTGTTCAATTTCTTAAATTTTTTGGTTTGTTTTTTTTTCATTATAATTTCATTTCACGTTTAGCTATTCATTTTAATTTGTTAATTTTATTTTTTCCTTCAGAGATTTCCAATCAGATTATGTCATGTCGAAATTCTGTTGGAGTAATTTACTGTAAAACTGGAAATGCTACAAAAAATTGAAATGGGCAGGTTTCCTTCATATGGAAATATAAACTCCAAGTGGAGTGGAACTTTGGTTTCGATAAGAACCAGAATATGAGAATTGTTAGTTTGCAGATGTGCACCGAATGTTTATTTGAGTAAAGTCCTCAAAATGTTTGTGTAAGTGTTCATATATGAGGGTGGTCTGAAACGTTTCCGACCTAACAAAGGTACAAGATATTTTATCAGCGACGCTCCCCCTTCCAAATAGTACTCGGCGTTTTTATCTGCAAAATAATTGTGAACGAAGGTGATTGCCTCTTCATTTGACAAAAATCTTCGTCTTCCCAGCGCAATTTTTAGGTAGGGAAACAGAAAGAAGTCGCTTGGGGTTAGATCTGGTGAGTAAGGCGGATGGTCAAGCAGTTCAAACCGTAATTCGTGGATTTTCGCCATAGCTACCGCTGAGGTGTGAAACGGTACGTTGTCTTGGTGAAACAGGATTTTCTTTTTCTGCAAATGTGACCATTTTTCAGCAGCGAGTTCTGCCTTCAGCTTGTCGAGTAATGATGTGTAGTATGCTCCTGTAATGTTTTTTCCTTTTTGAAGATAACACTGGTCAACACTGTTTTTGTCACATGAACTTCTTGATGTTTTTTGTTCATGTTGGCGTACCCTCATATATAACAGTTTTCTTTCAATCACATTCATTTTTTTGTGACAGCTATTCATATACATTTATTCATATACATATACATTTATTTGTTTGAATAATGTCATTTAGGTGGCTGTATAACTATTTCATCAACTAACATACATTTTATTTTCATTAGGTACATCGCATATATGCCATGAAAGTGTTCTAATATCCCCGAGAGTTTTTGTTATGTGTATGAAGAATTGAGTTTTACATCTCAGCTTTGAAATTTCACCCCAGTAATTGACTATTTTGGATTTTTTGCGAAGCATATAGATGAATCCTGGGTCCCACATAAATGTGTAACATGTGTGAGACTCCTACTAGGTTGTGCTATACAACAACTTTGACATTTGCCATTTGGCATACCAATGATTTGGACGGAACCATAAGATCATGTATGTGTTTGTTATTTTTGTTTGACTCAAAAAAACTTGTTTTATGTTTGCATGAACATGAATTATGGATCTCATACTTCAAAAGAACCGTACTTATAGACACAAAGTGATTTAAACGATCAAGTTTAAAACAAGCTGAGCTTTCGGAGTGTAGATTTAACGACTGGAAATTACTTTCTTCTGATGCGAAAGTTTTTTATTTTCGACATCTTACTTTTCTGAAGCAGATGTCATAATATTTGTGCTGTGATGAATTTATTGAATTTTTAATATGATCCAAGTCACTGGTGATTGTTCATTGATTCTTCAAAAACTAGTTTGAAAGCAGTTTTGCTGCATAACAGAAACGAACTCTCTTCAGTGCCGGTTGTTCATGGTTCTGATATGAAAGAGGCTTACGAAAATATTAGACTTCTTCTTGAAAAAATCAAATACAGTGAATATACTTTGAAAATTTGTAGTGATATTGAAGTTATTTCACTATTGCTTGGACTACAGCTTGGTTACACAAAATTTTAATGTTTGCGAATGGAACATCAGAGACAGAAAAAGTCACTATACAAAGAAAGTATGGCCCAAGTGTGAGTCACTTACTCCAGAGCGTAAAAATGTTAAAAATGAACCTTTAGTGAATCCTGATGACACCGTTGATAGTAGTGGAGTTTCATATATCTGTTTGAAATCTGTTTTTTCGTTAATCAGCTGTCGCCCCTATACGAACAACTCTCAGAAGTTGAGAAACTTGTGCGAGCTAAGGACTAACGGGGTCTCACCTTTTAACGTGTGATTCCTTACACATATATGAAAGGAAAATTTACCAAACTCAGCGATGAAAAAATGATCACAAAAAATTACCTGAAAATGTTTTGTGAGTGTTGCCCAAAATTTCCTAGGATATCATGAAGCGTAAAACTACAAAGACTACAATACATGAACTCTTGATGTCATACAAAGCTTAGGGGTGAAATATGTCGTTGAAAATACATATGTTGGACTCTCATCTGAATTTTTTTCCCGCAAAGTTGGGTGCTGTGAGTGACGAACAAGAAGAAAGTTTTCATCAAAACATTTTCTTCATGTAGAAGCGTTATCAATGGAAATGGGGTCTAGGAATGCTAGCAGATTATTATTGGAGTCGTAGAAGGGACCTATCAGGAGCAAAATATTCACGAAAAGCGTAAGTATTCATTGTCATTTGAGTGATAATTTCTCTGAGTGTAGTTCATTTTTGCAGTTTCCTTGAAAATATATGCTTTGATCTCGAAGAAATACCTGATGTGTCATTTTTTTTTCATCGATACATTATTGGTTGGTGGCCTTAGTAGATTTGAAATTTGATATGAGTTTTTATGTGACAAAAAACAGTTGAAATTTTGTTGACCAGTGTAATCGATTAAAATAACTCCATGACTATCCCAAAAACAGTCGCCAGCCGAAAAAACAGTTCTTGCCTTTTTTGGAACCGGTTCCCCCTTCGCAGTCCACTTTTTGAACTGTATTTTTGTTTCGGGCGAATAGTGGTGTATCCAAATTTCATCTTCAGTAATTATTCGGTGCCAAAACTCGCGACTAAACTGCACCAACACGTTTTTGGTAAGCAAACGCGGCACCCAACACGCGGATAGCCTCTGCTATCTCTCTCAGTTTAATTCGGCGGTCGTTTACCATCATTTGGTGAACTTTGGCGATGCTTTCGTCGGTAGTTGTAGGTTTTGGACGTCCCGAACGTTTATCTTTTCCCAAGCTCTTACGGCCACGTGCAAATTCAGCTGCCCAAAATTTCACTGTGGTGAATGATGGTGCAGAGTCCCTATACACAAAATCCAACTCATTTTCGACTTGCGTAGTCGTATTGCCTTTCAAAAACAAATATTTAATGACAGCTCGATACTCGATTTTGTCCAGTTCCATTAAAACACTCACGCATCAACTCAGTCAAACGACTGTAACATAACAACTGCGCGTCCATAATGGCTGAAACATTGGTGAGTAACTGTAAACAGATGAACAACGAAATTCACTAGCTTTTATTTACGGGTGCTGGTATCTTCATGTAGAGGTCATAAACTTTCCAGAACTCCCTCGTATGTTGTTTCCTGTTCCAACGTATCTTTTTCAGGCATCATTCTTCTTAATACTTCGCTTATTGCAAAGGGAAATTTAATGTAAAAACAATACAATCGTCATTATATGTTATTTCCAGTCAGTATTTTTCGACATCGACACTCAAATCCAAACGGAAACGTGAATAATAAAAACTTCAGGGGCTGAAACGGTCGAAGTGAAAAAACCAACAGAAAATATCCCAACAAAATACCTCTCTGTCATCGGCCAACGAATAAACAAACCTTTTCTCGGATCCTGGACGTCGGAGGCGCGGTAAATGATCGAGTGGAAGGACGGTTCTTTCGTATTCTTCCCCGTTGAGTATCGGCTGACAGGTTCGACGTGGTAATCCTCGAGGGCGGTCGAGATGCTGCCCTCGAAGAGCCCTTCGCTGGTAATGAGGCCGTGGACTACAGCCGTCTCGTCATCTGAAAAAAAAGGCAGAATGAGTATTGAGCTGCTCGTTCGGGAAATTGAGTAGGCTGGCTGTAGGCGCGAAAGGGTGGAATGTTTAAAATGTACGGCTGGGCAGCCATACATGAAATTAGTCAATAAATTCATTCCCCGATGAATTTTTAATTTGTCACACCCAACAAAGAGTTACAATCCCCGGTTCAGGGTCAACTATGACGTGAAGGGTATGTACCCAGTAAAAAGTATTTCTTTAAAAGAAGATCATAGGTTGCTTTGGAATTTTCATCTCTATTGGAAAAACTATTACTTTATGCCAACATCGCCATGTTCCACCAGAAAATAACACTTTTTTCAACAAAGAAATCAAATTTCTTGGCCTGTCAACGACATCATTCGTTTGATTATATCATTGCGAACATGAACTATTTTGAATCAAGAAAATATAATCATCTCAAAATCCACCACCTATTTGAAGGGAAAAAATAAACTGTTTCAAATGGAGAGCAATATCAACTTGATCTGAACACATAGTGTCTGTTTGAATGTATTACTATATCCCTTCGTTTATAACAAGAGTTTTGTGAATCTACATACAAAACTATATTATGATCGACTGAAAATAACAGGAATTTTGTATAGAATGAACAGGGTTTCTTTCAAAGAAGTATTTCATTCATTTCAGTTTGAGAAAACCTGTGGTGCTCTGGTCTTTCTATGACCCTCTTAAGTGAGAGAGGAGCGCGGAATTCCGTTATAAGCATCGCGTACGCGCCAGTATGTGTTGGAAAGTGATGTTGGTGTGTTGCGATTTTGAGGAGGAAGTGTTTCATGTGTCTGTAGGCAGTGCAATTTCTTTCCGATTATTTTGTATCTACCATAATGGAACAGATTTTACAAGATATTTTCATGGGTAAGTATTATAATTGGATTAAACTCCGCTATATCAGTAAGTACCGCGTTGTATACGTAGTACCGAAGAGAAAGTGGTAAACTTTGACGGCAACTCTTAATTTTGCCTTCATTTTGTGAAAATTATACCAATGCTCCGTAATTTTTCACACATGCATTATTACATTTGCCGAGCTCTGCAAGTGTATATTAATTTAAACTGAAAAATCCTCCACGTTGATTCAAATTTGCCAATCTCTTGTTTTGCACATACATTTTATCTTGTTTCAAATAAGACCATTACCTCTGAATAAAATTTGATTTTCACTTAGACCGAATTCATTTTTTATTGAAAGAGGTACTTATAGTTTCGACAATAAGTTATAATACAAAAAATACCAAAATAAGCACCAGTAGGTATAAAAAGCTTCTGTATGTGACAGCCACTTTCTGATTTCAACATGTAAATGTTTGTTGAATTCCGAAACGTCTTTGCTTTCTGTAATCACTTCAGAAATATTTTTATGTTATTCATTGGGAACAAATTGAGTATACCCTACTCAGCTTGAAATTATTTAATATATTTCCTTTAGGAATGTAAGAAATAGGTAGAAATATTACCAAACTCACTAGAGATGACATATGAATTTCCAAAAACGTGAAAACAGTAAATACTGTTATTTAAATAGCGAATCATATTCCTTTAAGTATGTTTGTATGATCATGAGTTATATTTTTTTAATGAAACATTTTATATTTTTCATTGATCCTCTAATAATACTCACACGACACTTTGAATTTCTATAATGGTTCCAAAATTTTGAAAGGCAGTTTTTCTGTATAGACTTCTGTCCACTTCAAAGGGATGTGAGGCACGTCTTTCGAATTGATGATTCATTTCTGATCAAATTATGTTTAAGCACCTTTTAACTTGCTAGGAATCGTATGTTGAATAATAAGACCTCAGACAAGTTGGCTTGGGTTGGGTTGGGTTGGTTAACGAAATAAACCCACTTGAACAGTGTTTTATTGAAAAAAAAAACTTTTTTTGATTAAGTGGCTGCTGTTTTCATATTTTTACCTTTCTATATATTTGAAATAGTGGCTAAGGATGATGTGCTGATTTCTTCTTTCGTTTCAGAATCCAACTGATGTTCCGGCAATTGTCGATAAACAAAAGCAGAATGCAGAACTTGATCGACGATAGTGATTTTTTTAATGTTATTCACCAGAATGGCATCTAGTTTCAAAAACTTTATTTGTGTAAAATTACTAATAAATTAATTCATTTTCTTCTCTAAGTTGTGATGTTGTTTATAGGCTTCGATTTCATTTTATTTGTTAATTTGCAATTTGTCAAGAATATGTCCTTTTTTTATATATGTTTTCTTATTGAATATTTATTTATGTTATTTGTATAACTGTATGATCTCTCAAAAGTGTGCGGGTGGAATATGATATTTAAGCAAAGATTAGCAAAGAAAATTCAGTTCTCTATTCCGTTTTGTATTTCATTACATGCTTTTTCAGGATAATTTTTATGATTTGCAATTGCTTCAAATAAACCAATCATAATATGTAATGTATTATTTAGTTTCTTTCCTTACCACTTATAGCTGTTCATATTACAGATAAGATACTTTGGATTCAAGTAACTAAATACATCCAAATGAGAGGGACATTTTATAAACAGAAGCATAAGTTCATCTTTGATGAAGTAAATGAGTTTATTTGATTTATACAAATAGAAGCGTTTCAATGAAAAATGCTTCTCATCAAAGGAAAACAATTTCTCATACGGAAACATTTAAATAATGTTCCAAGTGAACATATCATTCCTTCAAAACCCAAAACAGTTTTGCTTCGAGATTAATTTTGCTCAGACTAAAGAATGCATACTTACTTCTCTTGAGCTAATGTGATTATTTCCATTGAAATGTATGCATAATCTTGGTGGAATATTTTTTTTACTTAAAAGAAGCGTTTATTCAGTCCATTTGAAATAATGACTTGAGAGAATGTCTCTCAGTTTAAAAAAAAATATTTCTTCATGAATATAGGAGAGCAACATTTCTTTAAATCGAGATAATGTTCTTCACTTAGAGATTTTTATTTTTACTGTGTACACAGCATTTAGAGTCGAATTTTATGGTAAAAGTACTCTCAATTTCAACTACAGACATTCAAATCATTCATAAACCTGAGTCTGGTTCCCTCTATTAAGATTTATTTTTATTTCTAATGTGTACTTATTCTCGAATAGATTGAAAATTTACTGTGGGGAATTGAAAAACACACACTTGAACATATTCAGTATGAAATTTCGTTAGGCGGCCTACACACGTTACGATTTTTCGTACTGTATGTTGAATTGCAAATGGTAAAGAAAATCGTACGGCATGCAGTACATCCATCTTTCATCCACACTTCACAACAGCTCGTACTGCCAAGGTTTACATTTCAATCTTTCAAAAGTCACGTCTGAAGAAAGTTGTTATATTGTTTATTTTCTTTTTCATTACTTCTTGAGATTCGTTTGGGAACAACTATTTAAATTTTGCAAATAATATATCGTAACTTGAATTTCTTTTCATTTTATTCGAGTAATTTTTTGATTTTACATCCCACAGGCAGCTATTTTCCTCACTTACAGCAATAAACTCTTTTCAGAACGTCTTATTTTTCATATCCTTATAATGATATGAAATATATAAAACCCTTTTCCCTAAACCATTTGCTTTAAAGGATATAAAATCGTAACTGCCGCAGCAATGAACTCCACACATTCCAATTTGTCTACAACCCCACCCCAGACACGATCATTGATATGATATTTTATGGAAGCTCCGTACTGTGAACGATTCGACGACTGCATACTGCAAATAACCCAATTTGCTTGCACACGTTATGATTTATCGTTACAGCGGCAGTACCGATGCATATCGTACTACAAGCAGTACAAAAAATCGTAACGTGTGTAGGCCGTTTTAGTGTCGCATCTTCCCAGGTTTGACTGCTCATGCGTGACAATGCCAGTGCCAGAGTAAGGCGCTGGCCTCTACATGTCTATTGTTTTGCGTTATTCATCTTTCCTGTTCGTGATTGTGACGCGATTAGCCGTTATTGATTATTTCAGTATTTCTATACTTTTATATGTTATATGTTATTTATTGACCTGCTCCATTCATACTCAAGGTGACATGGAGTAAACAACATCAATGTCGACGCTCACTCTGCTGAATCAACAGCTGGTAATACGCAGTTCTTCAAACAACGACTCTTTATTCTTTGTTCTATTGTCAGCTTATGTAAACAATTATTTTACTGTAAATACCGTCCTGCGTGACAAAATAAGTTAGTTATAGTTAGTTACTTTCTGTCAAGTTATAATCTTCAGAAACTTTATATATCAAAAGTCAGACTATTGACTATTTTGATTGTGTATGAGCATCTCAGTTAGTTGTGATGATTAGCAATTGTGTTCAAAAAATCTGTTCAAAATCTGTTTTTCCGTTAACCAGCTGTGTGCAACAGGTGTTCTATTTGGGGAAAAACGTGATCTCATTCGTTAGTGTATCTTGGTTCATATGAAAGGACAATGAACTTTGAATCAGTGTCTTTTTGGAAAATGGAAAATTTACGAAAATTCTCCCTACATTTACGTTTTCTTATTTACTTAACTGCTGCATATGAAGGATGCTTTCGGCTATATCCCTGATGAAAAACTCACCTGGAACGCTCACTTGAAAAAAGTTTTGCAGACTGCCAGCCAGACTGTCCCAGTACATGTCTTAAAGATTTTTGGTAAAACTTGGGGTTAAGGTCCCAAACGAATACATTGGATTTATATGTCAGACCAATGCTCACTTATGATGCAATTGCCTGGTGGCCAAAAGCTTACAAAAACATCCTTGTCTGGCCATCAGTGATGCCATCAGTATCACACTATCAGCGGCAATGGAGATCCTTCTAGATCTACCTCCTCTCCACATTCTTCTGGAGAGAGAGGCTAGATGGACTGCATATAGACTTGTGCACATTGCCAATTGCACCAATCAATTAAATGCAGAGTGCAACAGACTGTTGGTTGACACTGGAAGTCACAGCATTCTGGAAATTACCGCTGACTTTATGCCTACAACTGTCAACTACGAACTGCCTTATAAAGTACTGTTCCCGAGTAAAGAGGACTGGATCCTCCGGGATGAGGAAATATTGGGAGCAGATAGTTATTGGTTCACAGATGCATCAAAAACACCTTCCGGTTCTGGTGCAGGTGTTTTCAGCCGCAGACTAAGGTCAGAGATATCAACCTACCTAGGAACCTATGCGACTGCATTTCAAGCGGAAATTTACTCTATTGAATTGTATGCGGAGAGATTGGGAGAATTCAACCTCATAAACAAGTCAATAAAAATATTCTCGGACAGTCAAGCGGCGTTGGAAACTCTTGGGTCCTACCGAGCTACGTCTAAATTGGTAGCAAATTGCCAAAAACTACTCTCCTCGATAGGAAGACGTAACAAATTGTCTATAGTCGGGATTCCTGGCCATACTGGTCTGACAATGAGGCTGCTGACTCCCTTGCGAAGGAGGGTGCTGCAAGCAGCTACATCAGAACAGAGCCTGTCATTGGCATCGCTTTAGGCTTTGCCAAACAAAGATTGAACACCTGGATGGCAAGAAGATTTATGAACTTCTAGCATAATCTTCCAGGAGTGGATCACTCCGATGCGTTTATGGGTTTATTTGGTCGATTGTGAATAGTTGTGAGCCACAATAAACCTTTGGAGGTTGCGGTGGAGGTTCGAATAGACCCATTCACTTTGGACCTAACCTAACCTAATTCATCGACGACCACCTGCAGGGAACGTTCTTCCAGGAAGCTGGAGAGCCATTCACAAAAAATGATCCGACAAGTCGTATCATCAAAGTTTGGCCAGCAAACTCATGTCACACACGGTCACGGACCGCGGGTCTAGATCCTTTTGGAATTGGCAAGCATTTTATTCCTAATTCTCTGATTGTGAAGTTATTTGCTTTCATTTATTCTGAGTTTGCTGCTGTTGCGGGCATCAACAAATATGGTTTGGTTTTCGGTACTGGGATTTTTGCGCCATTGCCGGCAGGCTAAATTTTTTAAGGCAACAGCTTGATCACAATTTTTTTTGAAGCAAGCAAACCACCCACGTCACACCAGGCTACTGTCCTGGCCATGAAAATAAACATACTTCAGGTTCATCTATCAACTTTTTATAATTTCAATATCCGTTGTGAAAAGTTATGTCAGAACTTACCCCTATATATTCTGTATCAACTACTAAGTTAATTCTTGGAAATCCTGTAAGTAGTAGACTTCCTGGGCGGAATATTTTAAGCAAGTTTCTCCATTAAAAACTAAAATGTAAACTCGTGAAAATTCTCAACTCGTACACAGCATAGACTTATGAATATTTTATCTTCAAATACCGGGGATATTCCCAGAAAATAATGTCGCTGAAGGTTAATAAACATGGTATGTTCGGCAGAGCAATTTTCTTTTAAAGTGGATTAAGTCGTATCGTTAAAATTCTAATGTCGTTCTCTGGCGACGTATTATTTTTATCCCAGCGACATGGATGGAGCATGAGAGCGAGAAATTTTGGGTTTTCCGACGAGAAGAAGTGAGTCCTCAGGGTATGTGTAACACCTTATTCTAAGTTATTTTTTAGCACTCTTCACCTGTATGTTCGTTTGTAACCGACTCCTCTGGACTCGGTTTTGAATAATTTTAAACGGACAGATTTATTTGAAACTTTTTACACTTATCAAGAATTCGTGACAATACAATGATTTCATAAGTTTATGTTATCATCCTGATCAGGAGCGCCAGGATCGCCACAGTCTGTGTGTGAGAGCAAGTGAGACAACCACATTGTCTGCGTATGCGTATATGCAGCGTGACTCACGGTCGATGGTAGGTTAGACGATTCTGGAAAACGCAAAGCATGATTTTTCTGAAAATTTCACCTCTCACATTTCCTTACCTGTTCTATCGATCTGAAATATTTTCAGCATTGTGGCGTCGCCACTTCCATCAAAAAGTCCTAGCAACTTTATTTTTTTAAAAGGAACACTCCCTATATTAATACATTTTTGGAATCGCTCTGGTATTTTAATACTTTTTTGTCAAAAATGTCCTATACCTATCTCTTTCTGTTTTCGAGATAAAAAATAAATTGTGCTAAATATGGTCCAAAACATAGCCTTAATTGAAATTAAGCACATCAGTACTCTCAATTCATGAAAATTTGATATTTTGATGATAGTTTGGAAAAAACTCGAAATATTCAAATAACACCAAGAAATCGACTCCATATCATACAGGGCGTGCTAAAATTACTATTATTTCCATTGTGCATAAAAGTAGTCAAAAGTTCATTTTTCCAAATGAAACCTCCAGTATATGGTGGTGGGTTTTTGCACGTCGGCTACACCTGACGATGCCTAAGATTCAACCGTGCAGGGTTTTTTTGCCTCTGGTTTTGGTGAATCATCACTTGAGCGCAAACGTTTACTAACCTGCTCATGAGGGGTTTGTTCCCCACCTGAGACAGATTCTGCATACGCCGCTCAAGAATTTGGTGCAAGGCGGTTTTATAAGGTACCCCGCTTTTGTGGAGACGACTCAGTCGTCTTCTCAAAAGCAGAGACGTTTACCGGGTCAAATCGCCCAAATTCCCGATTTTAGGAATTTTGAGGTTTTCCCCACGTTTAGCGTTCTCCTGTGGCTTAACGGTTGACCGTAGAAAAAAAACTTTATGAACTTAAAATGTAGGAAATTCAACTCTTCATCTTTTTGTATAGGTAATCTTTCTACACCAAAAAGAAAAACATATTTCCCATGAAAAATGTTATTGGCAAATCTCGAATTCATGTTCAGCAGCCCAAAATACTATTTAGAACCAATTTCCAAAACTCTTGGAAAACTTTCCGCAAAAAAACACAAGCTGCCTGAACTACTAATCTTCGAATATTCTACAGGCTTCATAATTTCGGTTGGTATGGAATTTGTCTATTAACTGAACCAGGGAAATGATAGAAAAGTAACTTTCAAATTGTTAATTAATCATATTCTGGACTGAAATTTTTTAGTCAAGCCATTTGCAATATATTTATTGACATATTCAATTTGATACTTTTCATCCATCAACCAGCTCGGTGAAGGTGGTTTCATACTGGGATCCTCCACTAACTAGTAATAGTTCTATTTTTTTTTACACTAAGCAACATTTATAATTATGACACAACTAGAAATACAAATCAATTCAAAGAACTAAAATTATAAAAAAAAGGAAAGAAGAAAAAAAAGGAAAGAAAAAAAACACATCAAAGGTGCTGCTTCGTTCCCTCCTGTTCATAGAAGAGGACATATGCCTCATTGCTCACAAGTGATTTTGGCGAAATTGGGAACACGTGTGAATCGTTGTATTCATGCCACGTGCCACTATATGGGTGTCTGCAATATGCTGTGTAATGTCCGTTGTAAGTAGTCCCACCGTGATTTGACAGTGCATATAAATTATAATGATAAGGAGCCACATTGCCTGCTGCATAACTGTTCATATCTAATCCATCTGAGGTAAAGTCAATGGAAACATTCAATTTGCCTCTGAACCTTTCCGTCGGAGAGAATCTTTTCAAATGATTTACGAAAATACGGGGAAACTTATAGATTGATAAGGAATTTGTACATTTTCTCCTTTGCTTGCACCTCGAACATATTGGTTTTTCATCTCCATCCAGAGTTTTCTCTCTTGTGAAAGAATCCAAGCAATGTGACAAACTCACTTGGCCAGATCTTTGTGGTATGGGAAGGGACAAATCCCAGAAAGGATCAAAGATTACTGATGAGTGTCCACAGTGTGTGCACTTTATAGTGGATTTTAATTGTCTACAATCTTGGAGTTGTTCATATTCAAATATCTCTGCCAGGACTCCTGTGCTTTTCCGTTATCGCTCAATTTTTCGTCAATCTCAGTTAAGATTGGTTCAGGTTTCTCAGTAATTTTGTTGAGGTCCCCATGTAAACATTCTGAAAGATATCGAAGGAATTCGTGGGTTAGAATTTGAAAATAACTCTAGCTAGATTTTCTATTACACTCTTGTTAAGACTTTGGAAACATCGAATGTCCTTAAGGTGAAACAGAATGAAATTTAGCACCTCTTTACATACACTTTCAATGAATATTATGAGCCTTATAGGACGAAACTACAGTAACGTTAGTTACAAGATACAATATGGTATAACAACATAGGAAGTTTTATTTCTCATTTTTCATAAAAATAATAAGTAATCGAGACTCATAATTGAAGTTGTTTGAAAATATTCAATCAAATTGAAAAATGTCAATAATGATGATGATAATGTTGCCTAACTAAAATAGGTATTAAGTAATTTTTTTTAACTTTCAGATTTCAAGTTGGAACAATGTATAGCAGAGCTGCAAAGAAGCCGATAGCAAAAATCAAATTCGCCGGAACAATCAACCATAGAAACCATTCATTTCATAACAAACATTGATACGAAAATCCACTTCGCACGTTGCGAATTCCTAAACAATCCCCCATCCACTTTAGTTTCCGCTCCAATCACAATACGTGTTCTATCCAGCGTCAGTTGAAACTTCCCGGCAATTTTATTCATTGCGTTCTATTGATGTCAACGGTGCACAACAAGCGGTACGTATGTAAATAAAACGCTCCTTGCGCGTTAGTGACAAGATAGCGATGTGTAAGTTTCAAGATACCACAATAGGCTATTATAGTCGGATAGAGAGGATACATGTTTGTGAAATGAAGTGGGGTGTTTTCCGACAATAGGGACGTGGATGATGAAATATCTGGTGTGTTGTGTAGGTGATATCTGGGGTGATTCACAGCACAGGAACAAAGCGATGTCGCGGCCTGCGATCGTGTTTTATGAATTATTCACGTCCACGATCATGAAGTGAATTCAAAGGGATGTTTTTGTCTGAGGGAATTGCTCAATTCTTTTAACAGTTAATTTCCAACAAATGACAATTGAATAATATTCATCAGTCGAATAATGAACATGCATCAATGAGAAATGTTCGGAAAGCATTTCAATTCTTCAACAAGCAACTTTCAAATCAAAGTTCAGACCAAAACCAAATCATTATTGAACGTCATGTCACGTCCAACGAAGGATCTCGAACTAAAATAAATCAAACTTCAAAAATGGCCTTTCCATAAGAAGCATTCGAACATTTTCCGCAATTTCCATCGAATAAAGCGGCAACTCTCTCGTCAATACTACGTTTCTCCATCAGGCGATCCGAAACTCTCGCTATTTGAATGGAATTCATAACTTGTAATGTGCAAACTTCCAGAGGTCAACTCTCCAAAGGCCATTCCTCAGTGCTAACCGAGTTTTCGGAACTGAAAATTCACGAGAGTATTACACCATTGTGCCTGAGGGCCTTCGGTAGAACTGAAACTAAACTGTCTACTTGTCTGGACCGCAATATACCGGTTTTCAAACCCCAGATAAATATGGAAGGATTTCCAGAAGCGTTATACATGTTTGGAGAAACGAATTTGAGAATGTGACTTTTCTGGTGTAGATTACGTGGATACAGATACTGGGTATTATTTAAGTTTCTTGAGGAACAGCCTGACCTCCCATTTCTTTCGAATATTCAAAAGTAATCAGTGCATCAATTCCAACAAGCTTGCTCCTCATAATAATTTGTTGAGATCCTTCGTTGAATATTCGTCCCATTCTTTCAAATATAATTTAAGTTGCCCATAAAATATAGTGCCTCACATTGGCATGGAGTATAACGAGCTGTCTTTGTACCTTTGTTGCATTGCCTGCAGTGAGGAACCTGCTAATTGTTTTTGGCCAATACCTGCTCTTTTGAAACATTTCTTCAGTTGGTTTCTCAGACAATGCCTTCCCATCAGTCTTTCCTGTTTGTTTGCAGGTATATTTTTTCACTACTCTTCAGATTCAGGGAAAGTTTGGTAACCCTCGCCCGACAAGGGTATTCTAACTGACGGTCTTTTCCTGAGGTGTATGCATCCGTACCGAAAGAATATATGACTTTGAGTCCACTCAGTGTAACTAACTGTGTAACAACGGCCGTCCTCGCATTGTATCCTGTCAGGGCTTAACAGTGGTAGACTCCCTTATTGGTCAAGAGGTTACCAACAAATCCAACCGTACAGTCTACAGGCGTCGACTAAGCGACCTCGCCTGCCCTCTCTGTAGCTTCAGTTCAAGATCGAGAGCTATTCAATTCTTCAACTGTTGATCATGTTGAAAAACCTAAGAGGGTCTAGATGGAACAGCCAGAAAGCGATTCATCGCCTCTTCAAGAGCAGGATGAATCTTCCTTGCACCCAATCAGTGAGCAGCAGAGACAGAGAAGGAAATAAACTCACCCTGAGCAAGACCACCGATCACATGTTGAGACGCAGCAACTTTTGCTGATGGATTTCAGTTCAGAATTGGAAAATAAGTGTAGGGACGGAAATCTTCTGATGAATAAAAACAGGGAAACATTGGTATTGTAAAAAAAAAGAAAAGGAAAATATTGAATAATGACAAATTTTCGGTTATCACGTGACTGATTTGTACATGGAAAAAACAAGACTCCAATATATTGTTTTGCTGACGACACACTTGCCTCGGTATTCTATTTGAATTCCAGGATATCGGCTGTTGATGCACATCTTCTCCGGCAGGACGTTGTATATCTTAACGAGGATCTGGAGGTGATATCGAATTGGGGTGGAACTAACCAGGTTCAATTCAATGCTACGAGAACCCAGCATCGATTTTTTCCATGAAGGTAAATGTCTCCGAACTGGATATAATAATGTTGAGACAGATAATTCCGCTTTCTGCTTCGATTAGTTTGTTGGGAGTTGAAATGGACACCAATATATCTTGGCACAATCATATCGCTGGAATTGCGGAGGCTGCTTCTTAAAAGATTAGGAGAGTACTCTGAGCCAGAAAACTGTACACACCTCAGGAACTTTTGATGCTTCATGAAGCGCAAATCAGACTTTCTTTGGAGTACTGTTTTCATGTATGGAGCTCCGCCCCCAAACATACTCTGGAACTGCTGCAGCCTGATAGTCTGGAACATCGAAGAGAGGTTGGAGATTTGCCTCTCTTTTTCTGATAGTTTCACGGGACGTGTTCAAGTGCACATTTGATTCCACCAAGAGCAGTCTATATCAGAATTACGCGACGGATTGTGGCTGAGCAATTTTTATGCAATCTGAGTCGTACTAACGTCATATTTCATTTACTTCAAAAAAATATAGTTAAATCAGTTGCACTCTGCAAATAGCTATACAAATCACTCATCTATATTATACACTCCGATGCTAAGCGATACGAGTTTATATAACTTCGTTTAGCTTGCAATATTGCTTCCCGACATCGCAAACGAACTTTGATATGTGGCGAGACTAAATCGATATATGTTTAATCTAACGCCAAAGGCCATCTTACCGAAATTGAAATTTCCAGTTGATTTACGCAGGATTAAGGCACGGGATGATGGATGTTATATTAAAATATGATTCATGTTGGGGTTGGCTGTCTCAAATGTTACTGAAGTGTGATCTCAAATATAGATTGAAGTGTATTCCAGAGAAATTATTAGAAGAGTGACTTGCTCGAGGGTAGCGAAATGATACTTTTTCTGTTGATTCAGTTATTGAAGCTTTTGGTGGCGGGGTTGATTTTGTTGATCGACTTTCAACCCTTTTTCAATCAACTGAAATGTTTTATATAGATAAAATTGCAGAGTCTGAAATAGAATGAATATATTTATTTATTTATCAACAGTGAATGAGAAAATCCATTTTCTACAATTACAATTATCTTTACAACTATAATTGATAATTACTATAGAGCCGTTTGGAAGGCCTATTTATGCTATTATTTGTAACATCCATCTCGGCGCATACGAAACCTCCCATTTTTCATTACTCTGGAGCATCCTGAATATGACCGATGGCAGGGGTAATGTTGGCTTTGGGACCGCTGTGGTCTATGGCTTTTTCACATACAGTTGCAACTTGAAAAAATCCACCAGAAAATGTCTAACGGGGTCAAATCGCACGATCTCGGTGGCCAGTTCACATCACCCCCACATGAGATGACCATGCCCTCAAATCGCTCACGCAAAATATCCAATGTGGCATGTAGCAACGTCCTATCGAAATCACATGTTGTTGGTGTCCACATCATCAAATTCAGGCCATAAGAAGTTGGTATCTGTATCTGTAGAGTTGGGAGGGTGAGTGTAAGCCCACGCACTTAGGCCACATGTGACCAAAGCTGGGCATCGTTAATCAACTAAATTACTTCGTTAATCGTTAAAGCGTTACATGTCGGAAGATTGTACGCAAGTTAATCCGTTAACGCGTGATAAACATTGCATTTTTTATATTGTTGCGTTAATAATCTACTTATAAAAACTTCTTTTAGGTTGTGGAAGTTGACAGCTTAGAAACAAAAAAACGAAGTGTATAATAATTAGAATGTGTAATTTTAATTTATTCATCTGACATAATGTGGATATTACTGCCCTTCATGAACATCAATACGTTGAAGTTCTCGTCCGAAATTGAGGCTCGTTTCGGCGTTAAAATATATTCTTAAGAAAGACGTACAACTGCAGGGTTTGAGGGTATAGCAGTATTATATTAAATAAACAGATTTATGAATATCGGTTTCCCGAGTAATGCTGCATCGTTGAACGAGTCTGGATCAATGAATTAACGATTTACTTAACGGACTTGAAATTTAACGAGTTAAACGATTAACGGATTAACGAGTTAACGCCCAGCTCTGCATGTGACCCATTGTACATCCTCCCGAGGAGTTGTCCTCCTAGGTCATCGTCCATCCTGTCCTTTCCAGGAAGGTGGACAGGTCGCTGGGAGACATCTCCTTTATATCGGCAGGTGTAGGCCAAGACTCGCCAAACAGTCTCATCTTCCTGTTCACACATCCTGCATAGAGGTGTATCCACTAGCCCCATATTAGGTAGGTGTTTCCTTAGCTGACAGTGGCCAGTCAGAAATCCTACTGTAAGGCGTGATTTTTCCTGGTCATCGCCAGATGTTTTTCGGCGCCAGCTTCCCAGGGTCGCCCAAGGTGATCCTGGCAAGATTACATCCTTTGATTTCATCCCATCTCTTTAAGGATTGAGCATGGGTGTAACATTTGATTAGTTCTGCAATTGTCGAAGTCATCAGGCCGTGGGTGCCACTGGGTCCTAAAATTCTTAGTCCAGCCGCTTCCTTAGCTAAAGAGTCGGCAATGCGATTACCTTTACTCCTGTCGTGCCCTTTAACCTACCTCAGGATAATGTTATTATCTACCGAGGCTTTGGCTGAATCTTGGTGGCACTCTAGTGCTAGCCCCGAAGTAACACGCCGTCTGTTCAAGGCTAATAGTGCTTGTCTGCTATCAGTGCAGATTGTTATGTTTTTGCCAGAAATTATTTTCTTGGTTATTTCTTTTGTGACGATTGAGATACCAGCCAGTTCTGTTTGGACCACGCTGGTATTTCTTCCCATTCCCCACTTAATCCTTAGGCTTAGTGATCTGGAGTACACTCCATATCCAGAGCCTTCTTTGGTTTTTGAGTCGTCTGTATAAATCCGTATTTCATTTGTAGCATCTGACTCTGTGTTCTGCTTAATTTGTATTCTGTAGGGTTTATTAAACACAAACCTGGGTTCAATTGCATCACTTGTTGCCTGCAGCAGAGGTTGCGCAGTAAGCGCTTCCAACCATAAGCCCAGCCTCAATTGACCCATTCTTACTTCAAGGTTTACACCAGCCATGCGCAACCGTACCATGGCCATTAACGCAACCTCCTCAACGTACAGATCCAGAGGGGTCAGACCCGTGATTGATTCCATTGCCGCAGTTGATGTTGTTCTCATGGCTCCTGTGATGTTTAAACAAGCCAGTCGCTGTATTTGATATAATAAGAAGTTGGTAATCATCGACCAGAAGTGTTCGCCGCGTTGACAGTGTTGGCCTGGCCACCGTCGTTCTCAAAGGAATATGAACCACACCAGACAGTTACTTTTCGGGATGCATTGGACGCTCCTGAATCGTCCAAAATTTGATAATTTTGTTTGTTCATGTACTTACATAAAATGGGGGAATCGTGCACGAACAGAACACCCATTTTGATAAAAAAAAAATATCTGCACGTGTTGTTGAATGCTTCATCCGTCTATGGTGATTTGGCAAAACAAACTGAATAAATGACAACTGATTTGATAGATATAGCTTGAATAAGATGGCCGTTGCTGAAAGACCCTATAAGATATAGGAATTGAATGAAGTATATTTTACCAATATCATTCAAAATGAATGAAACAGGGAAGGGTCCAAGTGAGAACTTTGGAACACTCTTGAAGTAATTGGAAAGATATTTGATTTGAATCTTTGTCAATTGCTATGTCATTTCGAAAGATTAAAGATGGTGTGGTGTTAACTGAACACTAACTAGTCTCTGTATCTGTAGAGTAGGGAAGGTAGGCACACAACACTTAGTCCACAATTGAACCACTATACATCCTCCCGAGGAGTTTTATCCTTCCAGGTCATCGTCCATCCTGTCCTTTCCAGGAAGGTGAACAGGTCAATAGGAGACAGGTATAGGCCAAGACCCGCCGAACACACACTCTCTTATTGACGATAACTCCGGACACTCGCATAGGACATGCTTGACAGTTTCATCTTTCTGTTAACACATCCTGCATAGACGTGTGTCCATATTATGGAGGTGTTTCCTTAGTTGACAGTGGCCAGTCAGCGTAGGCTGTTAAGCGTAGGTTTTTCCTGGACATCGCCAGATATTTCTTCGGCGCTAGCTTCCTAGGGTCTCCCAGGGAGATGCTGGCAAGATTGCATCCTTTGATTCCATCCCATCTCTTTAGGGATTGAGCATGGGTGTAACATTTGGTTACTTTCGCAATTGTCGAAGGGTGCTAAAATTCTTAGTACAGTCGCTTTCTAGACTAAAGGGTCGGTAATGCGATTACCTTTACTCTTGTCGTGCCCTTTAACCCATCTCATGATAATGTTATTATCTACCAAGGCTTTGGCTAAATCTTCGTGGTAGTCTTGTTTTAGCCCTGAGATAACACGTCGCCTGTTCAAGGCTAATATGGTTTGTCTACTAACAGTGAAGATTGTTATGTTTTTGCCGGAAATTCTTTTCCTGGTTATTTCTTGATTGCTGATTGAGATACCAGCCAGTTCTGTTCGAACCACGCTGGTATTTTTTCCATTCCCTAATTATTCCTTAGTCCTCAATAGGCTTAGTGATCTGGAGCACACTCCACATCCTGAGCCTTCTTTGGTGTTTGAGCCGTCTGTATATATGCGTATTGTATTTGTTGTATCTGACTCTATGTTATGTTTTATTTGTACTTTGAAGGGTTAATTCAACACAAACCTGCGCAATCGTAACATGGTCATTAACGCAACCTCCTCAACGTACAGGTCCACTAACTAGTTTATTGATACCTAATCAAAGTGAATCCTACTTTCATTTTCAGTATTACATCAATGATTTCTAAAAAACGAATTTTCCGTGAATTTTCCGTTAATTTGAAAAAAGTGGTTGATAAAAAATGAGATTTATTGCTCTGCTTTCATGTCCCACTGGAAATGTTTCAAGTAATGATTCTCCATTTCAAGTCTAGTCTATAAGGCATGCTGAGCGTCACTAGACTTAAATTATATCTGCTTCTGAAACAAGTTTCAATTCTTCGATCAATCTGACCAACATTCTTTTGGTGGATGTCATTACATTCCATTCCATGAGTGCCATATATTCACGGAAAATTCACTGGTAGTTTAGATTTTTGCTTGGTGATACCAACTTGGTTGATGGAAGGCGCGTCTAAACTAGTATTGCAGTTCTACTGTGTGAGAGGTATATAATGTTGGATTTACATATTTCTTGTGAATCCAAGATATTTTTCAAACGAGTTCCACATCCTTTAAATCCAAACGATATTTCAAGCTAGCCGTTCGACTCCGGGACATTTATGCATATTTGTACCCTATATAATAACAATAATAGCAATAATAACTATTAAAAGAAGACATATATACATCGCCGTTTATTGATTCATACAAATAAATGTAACAATCGAGTGGGCGAAAGAAACAGTTCACCAAACAACGGTAATGGAAATAAATTTTCACTTCAAAACAATCAGCTCTCGACATCATCAAAAATAGATTTTGTATTCAGAATAGACAGCGAGCCAATTCAAAGTTTTTACCTTGATCCTTGCTATGCACAACTACTGCCATTTTCTATCTTCGGTGATTTGAATTCAAAGCTTGCTATGCATTTCGAAACGAAAAATATTGCATATGTTTTCTGTCTGAATGATGCCGCTGGAACAAGCGTGGTTTTTATGCACTCGAATATTTCGACATAATGCATATCGAATTGTTCTTTGGAAGCATGCAATTTATCAAGGACTATATATATTTTATATTTTCATATTTAAAATATATAATCCCAATTCGCAATGTATTGAGATGACGATGATTCTCTCATTATCAGAGATTGGTATTTTTTGTATTTTTCTAATTTAAGACAAGACAATTCATTAAGGAAACTTGTTAACTGATTTGCATATAAAATATGTAACTCATCATGGGTCATCACAGTTATAATGCGTTTCATGAATGTAGGGTTGAATTGACTCGTTCTAACATATCTTGCAGAACATTCAGATCTTTTGGCACCAGTGATGATTGTTCTGTAATGGTTTTTTACTCACACACAGCGTTTTTATCCTCTAGTGGAGGTATCAGTTCATTTATCAAAGTATACATAGACTTTACTTCATATTTATATAATTTACTGATTAATGAATTTATATTATTATTATACCGTTAGTTGTGCGGCAACGCGTTTCATACTTGAAAATTGTTCACAATGATACGAATTAATTCATGAGACGTATAAATTTCAGCAGCTTTCTCCCTCTCTGACTTGAACGATGATTTTCAGTTAACATTTCCTTTACTCTAGCGATGTAGAGTTCAGTTGAGGATATTTATGACCAGGCAAATCTCCCAGCACATCTTCCAGCTTTTGAATGCACTCTTTGTAAAAATGGAATGGACCAATGGGTTCAAGGTACACCTACCAGAAGGTCCAATAGGTCTGAGGCAGATTATACTGTTGGAGACATCATCCTGAGATACTACCAGATACACCTACCAGAAGGTTCAATAGGTCTGAGGCAGATTATACTATTAGAGACATCATCCTGAGAGACTTCCAGGTCTTAAGTAGACCTATTGGACCAAAACATCCAATAGATCTGAGATACACCTACCAGAAGTTCCATTAGATCTGAGGCAGATTATACTGTTGGAGACATCATCCTGAGAGACTACCAGGTCTTCGATAGACCTATTGGACCAATAGGTCCAATAGGTCTAAGATACACCTACCAGAAGGTCCAAAAGGTCTGGGGAAGATTATAGTGTTGGAGACGTCATCCTGACAGACTATCAGGTCTTCAATAGACCTATTGGACCAATAGGTTCAAGGTACACCTACCAGAAGGTCCAATAGGTCTGAGGCAGATTATACTGTTGGAGACATCATCCTGAGAGGCTACCAGATACACATACCAGAAGGTCCAATAGGTCTGAGTCAGATTATACTGTTGGTGACATCATCCTGAGAGACTTCCAGGTCTTCAGTAGACCTATTGGCCCAATAGGTCCAATAGGTCTAAGATATACCTACCAGAAGGTCAAATAGGTCTGGGAGACGTCATCCTGACAGACTATCAGGTCTTCAATAGACCTATTGGAACAATAGGTTCAAGGTACACCTACCAAAAGGTCCAATAGGTCTGAGGCAGATTATACTGTTGGAGACGTCATCCTGACACACTACCAGATACACCTACCAGAAGGTCCAATAGGTCTGAGGCAGATTATACTGTTAGAGACATCATCCTGAGAGACTTCCAGACCTATTGGACCTATTGGTCCAATAGGTCTAAGATACACCTACCAGAAGTTCCAATAGGTCTGAGGAATATTATACTGTTGAGACATCGTCCTGACAGACTATCAGGTCTTCAATCATTTTGAAGGTGACAAAGGTGTGGAAATTACGTGGAAATAGTTAGGATAATTTATCATACTTAGACCGCCCACCATACTAGGCACACCGTAGGGTGATGTACAAAACAGCAGACACTATTTGAATATATAGGATGATGAATGAAACAAATATATGACACAGACCAAGCTGGATTCCTTAGTTTTTGACTTTGGTCCGTAGACCTACAAAAAGCACGAGTTGTGGTCACCTCGTTCAGTGTCGAAATCTGAACCAAGTTCATAGGAAGCTCAAGTAACAGCCCTAAGAAAGTATCCAATTCATGTTTTTCCATAGGCGGGAAACACAAAAAAAAGGATCCGACCTCCTGATGAGTTTGAAGGCCCCATCCAGTAATTTTCTGTAAACACTCTAAACTGAATATATAAATTCTCATAGTGATCATCCAAAACTATATACACGTTCTGTCAGCTACAAAATAATCACAATGTATCCTCAGAATCAATGCATTCAAAAAAATTAACATTTTGTTTTCATGTGTCAGTATTTCTTTCTTCTCAAATGTATCAAGTGGTTTGTGTCATCAACACCAGAGATAACACATGGGCTGGAAAAAAGAGCGTTTTTCTATTCAAAATTGCCTTTATTCATTAACGTAATCTGCATCAAGAGCCACAGTATCATACCATTTTGTAGAACGATTTTTTTTCCACCTCAAAATAGGTCTCAGTTTCAGCAATAACCGGTGAGCGTTTTTATAAGTCTGCAAACAGCCAGTAGTCGCTGGGAGCCAAATCTGGCGAATATGGGAGCAATTCGAAGCCTATTTCACAATTTTTCATTGAGTCTTCACTTGAACGGTATTTTTCACAACAAGAAGCAAAGTAAAATTGAAACACGAACTTGTTTCTGATTCATTGTTTTGAAAATAACTCAACCTATGAGTAGAATATCATGAAATTTCAACAAATTTCTTTAGAAGATTAATACCAACTGAAAAATCGGTGAATGCAGTGACACTAGCGCCATCTATGTGTCAGGCACGAGACTTTTCAGTGCGGGTAGTATAGCCACAAATGTTATATTTAATCAACAATAATTTATTTATTTATTTCACTCTAACATGCCTGGTGGCCTTATTACAAGGATGACTTATAAGAAATGTACATTAATATACAAGCACTTGAAATGATATGTTATATGAAATAATATAATCCTATAATATACTAGCGCTGCTAGTACTTCGGTGGGGACGGGTAATTGTCATAACTTGGCATTTTTTTAGGTTAAAAATCTAACTTACATCGAGCACTCCAAACCAATAAACTATTCAAATCTTTCTGTAGGGCGGAGCAATCTCTGATTGATCTCACCTGTTTGGAAATTTTTACATCAGCGACAAGAAGCAGGCATTCTAAGTACTTGATATAATCTGACAAGTCATTAATGAATAACAGAAAGAACAAGAAGCCATGGAATTTGCCTGAGGTATTTCCATCATGCCTAACCACAAAATATCGATCCTGAAGATAGCTCCTAAAAAGATTCATGATATTGTCGGAGAGTCCAAATCCATATAACTTTTGCAGCAAAACACCATGTTCTACCCTGTACAAGGCCTTGCTAAAATCCATGATCATTGTGTCCAGTTGAACCTTATTTTCTAAGGAGTTATTTGCTTCATTGGTACGTAATAGAAGATTTGTGTTGACAGATCTGTTGGACATTAACCCGTCCTGTTGCTCAACTAAGGCACCTTCTACATAGCCGTACAATTTAGTATGGATTATCTGTTCAAATAGTTTGAGTGGAAAATAATAGTCGATAAAAGCAAGTGGTTGTGCCCGATTCCAATACTACCCCAGTAATTAGATATTTTTCTCGCTGGAATTCATGTAAGCTGAAAGTGTGTTGATTCTGCTGTATAATTTCATGGGAGCTGCAAATAATCTGATACTCTCCGGGTGGCTCGGTGAATTACTACATAGCTCACAACACAAGAATAATGACCATAGTATTCGGTGCCATTGACACCAAAAAGAACAAATAAATAAGATTGTGTTGACAGTTTCAAATAGAATATATATGAACACTCAGACTAGAGACAATCTTTTCTAAGAACCGAGTGTCTTGAGTTATATCAGAATGATGCCGCGACGACGGGCGTCACGATGACAAAGCGACGGCTGGGTCTCGCATCACGACGCTCAAATTACTTCGGATAATGTGAAGTATGCTGGGAGAGATGCATCTTGCATACTGAGGAGATCCGGTGTTTTCCTAATCAGAAATCATATAAACTAAGCGCGTCATGAATCATTCTTGGAGTAAGGGACGTCTAACTTTCGTCCCTCAGTCGAGGCGAATATGTACACGTTAAGAGTGACAGGACATTTTGTTAATGATTATTTTTATAATCATATTGTGGAAAATATTTCTACAGAATTGTATTTCAAGCCTGTTTTTTGTTTATCAATTTATAAACACATATACCTCTGCAGTAAAATGTCTGAACTGAATGAATAAAGTTTCAACCAGTTCATTACGTAATCGAAAACTATGAAATAATATCCCAACCGTTCCTCCTTGGTATATTATGTGTTTATTGTGGCTTTGAAGATGTATTATCACACCTCACATACCAACATTTGATAATTTATCAATAGTTATGTGAGACACTTTCAAAAAATATTTGTACTCCCCGTGGTTCAACCCCCAAAGAGGGGTAGATGTTACCCTTAGAATCTTACATGGGAAGGGGTGCCAAGTGGCACATCATTTTGATAGGCGTTCAATTCTGCAATGATGTCCTGACGTTTTATTTTTTGATGGTCGGAAGGCCGTCGGTTCGATTCCCGCCTCGACCAGATATTTTTCTCGAGAGAATTTATCTGGTTGAAGCTGGAATAATTCTGCAACCGTGTTAGGAATCACACGTTAAAAGGTAAGACCTCGTTAGTCCTTAGCTCGCATAAATTTCTCAACCTCTGAGAGTTGTCGTTCGTATGGGGCGACAGCTGATTAACGGAAAAACAGATTTTAAAAAGATTTTTTTCAAACAGATTACGCGTGGGATTTTTTATTTGTCCTTTCACAAAATAAAATTTAATTTTTGAGAAGGACATGATATCTACTTACGTTCATCTTAACTGAACAGTAATAAAGTCTGCTTTTGAACTCCCCTCTAACATTAGGTAAAACTTGATTGGGAATTGACTGAAATGGTGGTATAATTTGTGTCATTCAACGGCTCCCCTTTTGCCAATCTTTCCATCCGGAAATTTCTCATTTAACCACGATTGGATGGAAAAAAAAATAATGAGGTGTAGCACCGTCCTGCTGGAAATGTAACAGATCCTCCTGCGAAACTTCAGTAACTTCTGCCTCCATTTGAATTTCCATCTCGTGAGTTATAAGAGGATCTAAAGTATCTTCAAGTATTTCAAGGTACTGATTGCCAATGAAATTTTCATTCAGAAATAAGGGACCAGTAATGGCATTCCCAAAAATACCAGCCCAAACATCAACTTTTTGTGGATATTGTGTATACCCTTCCCGAAAAATATGAACGTTTTTGTCACTTCAATAGCGACAATTTAGTCTATCAACCTTGCCATTCAGAAAAGACGAAAACTCATCGCTGAAACAGATGTTTAACAGAAGATTATGGATGGTATTGACTCGATCAGACATGATTTCACAAAACTCTATTCTTCTATCATAATCATTGAAATTTAGGCATTTTCAATGTTTTTTACAGTCTCGCGTAACATTCCTGTCTGTTCTGATACTGATCGTAAGGAGCTTGTAGGCTCTACAGCAAATGTTCCCAAACCTTCAGTTTGAGCTGCTTCATTTTATTCTCTGGGGTTATTTCTTTTTTTTATTTGTCGCTCTACCAGTTTCGTAAAATTTATTTACCTAATTGAGCACATACGGGTGACTTACATTAAAATTTGGATGTCTTTCGTTAAATAAAATGCCGCCCTTCGTGCGCACTTTCTAACATATCCATGAATTACAATCATTTCAATTATGTCTTGAAGAATGTAAACCATTTTTACACTTCTATACGCATATTGAAGTATCAGTAAACAGCTCAACAGGTACAACTCTATGCACAATACTCTGTGACTCTGGATCAGCACATTCGCTGAACCGAGCACATCTCGAATTCAAATAAGCGACTGAGAGCATTACTGCACAGATTTTACACTTTAAGATATATCCTCTCATGCAAAAACCTACTAATGCTCTATACTTCCCTAGTATAATCCATTCTAAGATACAGTATTATAATATGGGGAGGAGCCTTCGTCAACAATTTAATTCCTTTACATATCATACAAAATTCCATCATAAAAATCATATTCAGAAAGAAGAAACGGTATTCCACAAAATCACTATATGAAGAAACAAAAATCCTACCAATCAGTCTTTTGTATGTTCAAATCATCTGAAAGAACAATTCGTTCAGGCCAGTCTCAACACCCTACACAGTAGGTTAATGGATTGACACCTATCAGAAAACAACTACTCCCCTGGCTAATACCATGAAGGGCGTTGGATTATATCCGACAAGTGTCAGTGCAGGATTCTTCACTGAAGTTATTCCTGCATATGCTGTTGGCGATACAACTGCCGCAATAGATTTTCAACTATTGGAACACAACAGGAGCCAACCGCACATTTGTGGTTCCAGTTAGAAGACCTAGAATTCCCAGGCTACATACCGTGCGTTTGTGTTGTTTCCTGCTTTCGGCAAACAAATGTTGCCCATCTTTACACTTGGCTGCACCGCGCTGATGAGGCCAATAGCCGGAAACACGTGTTCGCGGTTTGCCCCCCTGTTTGGAGTGTAGTATCCATGAATTTTTCATTTTTGATTTATATCATGCACACTCGATAAAATCTCTATTTGTATTTATATCCTGGATCCGGATGTCACGCAGGTAGCTATAGCTGCCTACGTGGTCGTGTTAGATGTAGCCTGGGAATTCTAGGTCTTCTAACTGGAACCACAAATGTGCGGTTGGCTCCTCTTGTTGACTCCGTGCGTTTATGTTGTTTCCTGCTTTCGGCAAACAAGTGTTGCCCACCTTCACACTTGGCTGAACCGCCATATATATATATATATATATATATATATATATATATATATATATATATATATATATATATATATATATATATATATATATATATATAGTAAGGTAAGGTTGCAACCTCACAAATTCACAAATTGAACCGATTTATAGTTAATCCAGTCAAAAAGGATTTGAAGCTTTATATCTTCTATTAATTATTTGCGAGCGCTTTCGACAGCTGGTCGTACTGTCATCCTTTAGACACTCCTCAAGTTTGACAGTACGACCAGCTGTCGAAAGCGCTCGTAGATAATAATAAAAGATTTAAAGCTTCAAATCCTTTTTGTGAAATTTGATATAAAAATACTGAAAATAAAGGAAAATTAGTTGAATCAATATTATCATTATACAAAACATGCATCTCAGTATAGGCGTATAAATAATTACTTTTGTTAGTTGAAAACGCTATTTTTACGAAGATGTTCATCAAAAAATAATAAGTTAGGGTACCATTGGAAGCAGAATTGAACATCAATATGATGTACCACTTGACCCCCCTTCCCACTTGAAATTTTAAGGGTAACATCTAACCCTCCTGGGAGGTTGAACCACAAGGGCAACAAATAGTCCTTGAAAGTGTTCCTCTTGACAATAATTTTTCGATCCGTCATATTGTTTACTGGAAGGGTGGGAAGTTTCCAAATTGACACCCTGTATAATTTTATTTACGAAGATATCCAAGTAACACTTTATTGTGAAACTTTAACTTAAAAGTTCGCAAAACCGAAGAAGATTTGACTTGAATACGCTGTGAATGTTCAAGTATCAATCAATTCCATCACATATAATTTACGAACAATATTAAGAAAAAAATACGTAAAATTCAATAGAATGTATATTATTCATACAATATAATCAATTTTGTCCCCACTTCAGAAGGTTTTCGATTTCTTTCAAGTTGTTTTATGAAAAATCATGATCTAATGAAAGTAAATTTTCTGTTCAATTATTATTTGTTTACGGAAATAGATCCCAACACCTGTCTACTCTATTTTATCTCCCCATACGCAAAAACAGTCACTCAAAACGCAATTACTCTCTAGGCAATGGAATTCCATTTTTCGAATGGAACCCATTCCATTTTTCCATCAGCGACACTCATTTCACATACAGATATATTGACCTAATAATTTTTATAAACCCATTCGAATTGATAGTCGCGCACACAAATTCAGCTTCATGCCTGCCCACAATTCCGTTTGCGGACTTTCTATTTAAATTCAAATTGGGGGGAATTCAAAATCTGTATGCGGGTTGCATTATCAGCAACCCATTTCGACGTTAAGTTTTATTATGTTATCGAACGCGGATTATGAGTACATTTTATTGATATTATGTTGCTATTGGAAAATATGGAAATGATAATTTTCGTTTGTGTTTTTCCATTGTTAATGAATATATTCAGTACGGAAAAATGGAATGATGTTCACCTGTAAACGTAATGCTGTGAACATTATCAATATTGTGTTGAATTAGTTTATTGAACGCCAAAACAAAACAATTCAATTTTTTGTAGGCGATTTCATGACAACTACTTTTCAAAGCCTATTTAATGACGAACAGTTTGAGTTCCAAACATACATATCAACATAATGGGCTTGTTTCATGATTTTTGGTTTATAGTTCACTTGATAGAAATTTTGAAATGAAAAACAGTGCACTTTGTTTCATCTCAGAGTACCGTAGTTTTTCCGTAATTAATTAATGAAAATCGAATGTGGTAGGGTGGATTGACCAATAGGAACAATAGAAATAATCAACATTGCCAAATCGAAAAATTTATGGAGCCCATAGTTATCAATTTATTTATGGAAGTGTATATGAACCCGTTAACGTTTCAATTAATGAAAAACTCTACACATGAAATGAAATGTACACGAAAAATCATGTTTGGAATCATATTCTATATCTAAAATCAGTACTCAAAGTCAAAATATCACCAAATATTTACCTAAATTATGATTTTATGCATTATTTAATAATATAGGTACATAATATATAATAATATGAAACTCAAAAAATTTAGCAAACTGGATTACAGAATCATTTCAAATATTCAATTTATTCCACAATCCTCAATCTGTACAACTGCAATTCATTATGAAAAAAACGATTCCTACATACATACGTCTTTCTAATATTGCTACTAAATTCAAGCTTGGGTAATCTGTTGAATTTTCCAAAACTTGAGAGAAATGAATGAAGTCAAGTATAGACAGAATTGATTGTATTCGAACTGATTCAACAAAAGCTTCTGAGGTAATACCATTAATCATATGATGAAATTCAAGTAAAATGAAAAGCATTTGATTATTTTGCAAAAATATTAATTCATAATCTTTCATATTCCAGCAACAGTATTAACTCCAGATAATACTTTCTGTGGAGAACACTTGAAGTTGAAATAAAAAACTGTGTCATTGAATACCATATTATCGTTCTCCTGTCATTTATGGTCATTTTTTAAATGATTTCTTTAAAGTCTTGGAAGAGTGGAAGGATTGTAGTTGTTTTTTTCAATACTTTCAATACTTTTTTTCTCATAATTTTATCCCTTGGGAACCTAAACTCATTATATGGAAAAACTCACCTATAAACCAATGCGCTTTCTGTTTTCTTGTGCCTTTCCGCACAATTAATATCAGCACAAGAATGCACCATATTAATATTCAAATATATCTCTAAAACACTTTTAAAACACACCAAACTCGATGAAAAAACAAATTGTTCCTACGCGAGCTGTCAGCTAAGAAAAAGTTAAAACTCATTGTTGCGAAAACAAGCAGAATGGATCCGATATGACATACATTTTCAATGCCGAATAAACCAATATATTGTGATATGGGTACTCCAATTTCTGAGAAAATGAACGATCAATTAAAATTTTCTGTAATTATTCATTCATTTTTTCAAGAATAAAGCCAGCAAACAAATAAATATACAATAATAAGATCGCTTGAATTCACGAATTAAGCATAAAAATGGACAATAATATTTGCCTTGATAACTGATATAAATTCTAGATAGAATTTAACGAGCTGTATTTTCAAATGGTTTTCGAATACTCATGAACCCTAATAAAAGAAATCAATTATGCATTCATGCCACCCACCAAAAATAAGAAATTCAACGTTACTGGTATATTAGCCATATTGTCATCCAGTCAGTTAGCGCTTTTGTAGTGTATGCGACAATGTGCTCTTTCTAATGGCAGTGGTTTCCACACACAACTTCATATTTTTGTTAAAATAATTTCAAAATGAATGTTGAGCCTAGTTTTGTTAAAGCTGACTCCGACAACTTACCAAGAGTTGATTTTGAAATGATCGATGAATTTCACTTGAAAAATCTGCAATACTTTGGTACCGAAATGAAGAATGAAAATTTGAAACGGTAGGTGGTATATTTAGTAGATCCCTTTTATTTATATGACATTCATCTCAGACTTTGTCTTTTATCGAAGGATAGAAAGTTTTGATTCAATTTTTATTTTAGCTCGGCCAACTGAAGACAACCATAGACTTCTTAGAGTTTCGTTTTTTTGTAACACTGAACCATTTTGGTGGTAGTAATGGTAAAATTCAATCCAAAAATAACCGGAATGTAAACTGATGACAAGGAATATGCAGCAAAATATGCACATGCCAAGACCTACCTTTTAGAAAAGGAACATTCTTTGATTAGATAATTGTAACAGTTGTATTCACACAGAGTCGACAACAATAACAACAAAAATGGCGTCTGTCAAATTGGATCATAAGATCTGTGGTATTAAAAACCAATACACTTGGCAACTCCGCTCTAGACACGATCCTTCTTATTGGTCAACAGACACGCGGCCAATTGAAATTCTTGCTATTCGAATTGTTCTTTTTTCTGCAAATATAAAGAGATCTTGGGACTGATTATGCTTGATGAGTATAATATACCCCTAACTCAATCAGTCTATAAGCAAACCAGTATCATTTTCCATAGCATGAAACAAGCCCATTGGATCTTCTCTTTATAACGATTTCTTATCAAAGGTCTCGAATCGTGAAGTGCGAGTGAACTCCATACAAACAGAGTTCGAAGTTTTTGATGGGGTCAATCACAACATTCTTTTCCTGAAATTCGAACAACCAGGTCTTGATGGTCTCTGAATGGACTCAAAGCTCTTAAGAGTTGATCAGAACATCCTCTTTATGAATCCCAAACAATTATGTCTTAATGGTCCTATCTTAACAGTTGGGCTGACTCGGGCAAAATTCATCATAATTCATCATCATCATCAAAATTCACTATACTATATCTGTTTGCTCTCAATTCTCATGTAAGGCACCACCGATGTCTCGTCAATTCCGTGAGAGTGCCGAATATGGTAATTCAGCACTCGTAATGCCGCGTAATGTCAATGGGTATATAGTAAAACTGCATACGCTAGATATGCCGGCAGCAAGTGTATTGTGGTTTTAGGAGACTAATTATTGATATTGCAATGCATTATTGTTTTTTTTTCACCGCAGTGTACGCTGGTCAGGTCCTATCCCCCGAAGCCCCGATACATTCGGTAGAATCGTGTGCCCTGCGCAAACGCAGTGATCCAAGAATGACAGCCTTCTGCATCGGTGCGGTTAAGATGTCTGCCTTAGTGCGGCAAGCCGGTATGATTTTGAAATTCGACAGGAGAGCGGGCATCATTCCGCCAAGGACTCCAATAATCAGGATAACCATCTTGACAGAGTGATCTGGATAGGGTCTGCGGAGTTCGAAGAGAAAATCTCGATATTTTATCAGTTTTTCATCCTCTTTTCTGAGTGCACCATCCTGGCAAGCCATGATGAACCTGTCAGAGAAAAGCAAAGGTCAGGCGCTTCGATAAGCCAAGGTCTCCAAAGTTCTTGAAGAAGACCCCATGCATTAGCTTATCCTTGTGTTTCCGCAGAAGTAAGGTGATCTCTGCGGCTTTTATCTGAGCTTTTTGCTGAACAGGTTCCAACAGGTTCGGTGATAGAGTTGTGGTCACCTCGTTCAGTGTCGAAAACTATACCGAGTTCATCAGCTGCTCGGGCAGCTGCCCTCAGGAGAAATGCTCCAATTCCTGCTCTCTCATGGTCACGGGCCATGCAGAGAAGAGGATCCGAACTCCTAACGACTTTACAGACTGTATCCAGCACCATTCTGTCATGTAGACACTCCAAACTCAAAAAAGTCCACGGCCTCCCTGTTGTCGGGGGAAGTACAACCGTGGAATGGACGATTTGGGATGCAAACTCCTATTGAGATGCATCATTTTTCGGGTCTTTACGTCGAGTTGATACAGCTCCTCCCGAGTCTACTTCACTACTCCAAACGAGTAGAGTAAGATTGGAACGGCAAGCATATTTGTTGCAGCAACTTTGTACTTCCCCGACAGTTCCGATGACCAGATCTGTCGAAGTTTGTGCTGATACTTGCCGCGGAGAGAGTTTTTCACTGCTGTTACCTCTTGTGAGTGGCGTTGTTCCACCCCGAAGTAAGTTAACGTCTCTCCGGCATCCAGATGGTGTAAGATGCTTCCATCTACGAGCTGCACATCCTCTCCGTAGTCCCCGCGTCGTCCTCTTTTGAGATGGACCACCACCCTCAAGGACTGATAGAGATCCTTCTCTCCAGAGGCATGAAGTTTAAGATCATCCATATATAACAAATGGGTGACTTTGTGCCTCCGGTTTCCGGGGGGTGCCACAGTTATACCTTCGAGTGTTTCTGAGCGCAACGGATAATGGCAATAGTGAGATGCAGAAGAGAAGGGGACTGAGGGAATCACCCTGAAATACACCCCTTCTGAAAGTGACCCACCCTGTTTGGACTCTTGCTTGACCAGATGGTATGGTACAGCGAGTTCGCCAAAGTGGTATCAGTTGTTCAATGCATCTCACTATTTTGTCGGGTACCGCAAGGCATCTGAGCAAATGCAAAATGAGCTCATGCCTCACGGTAATCGATATAGGCCATAGAGAGGTTACGCTGCGATATTATTATAGATTATTATTATTATTATTATTATTATTATTATTTTTTCACCGTAGTGTGCGCTGGTCAGGCCCTATCCCCCGAAGCCCCGACACATTCGGGAGGGCGCGCCAGCATAATCAACCAATCACCACTCCCCACACCGTGGGGTAAGTGATCATTGGGTCCGAGAATCATGTGCCCTGAGCAAACGCAGTGAGCCAAGAATGACAGCCTTCTGCATCTGTGCGGCTAAGATTTCTGCCTTAGTGCGGCAAGCCGGTATGATTTTTAGATTCGAGAGCAGAGAAGACATCATTCCACCAAGGACTCCAACAATCAGAACGACCATCTTGACAGAGTGATCTGGATAGAGTCTGCGGAGTTCGAAGAGAAAATCTCGATATTTTATCCGTTTTTCCTCCTCTTTTCTGACGATATTCGTCTCGCCAGGAGCTGAAAACTCCACGACAAATATCGTTTTGGTCTGGTGGTCGAGAAGGGCTACATCAGGCTTATTAGCTTATTATCACCGTAGTGTGCGCTGGTCAGGCCCTATCCCCCGAAGCCCCAATACATTCGGGAGCTTATTATTATTATTATTATTATTATTATTATCGATATCATTATAGTCATCATAACTATTACCCGAATCAATTTCTTGTTCATTGTGCTTGAACTCGACTGGAATATTACGTTATAGGGACATCATAGCCCTGACTGAATATGATCTCCTTTTATGTCGCGAAGACATGAAATATCAATCTCCACTGAAACTGAACGAACATGAACGACAATTTTTTCCGAAACGAACCTATGTCAAAGTATTTTTATGAAAGTTTTATGAGGGAATTTTTATTAAATTCCCTGAGGAAACTGGAGGCTAAATCAATGTGTTTCTATTATGGAACCGATGGTGACGTTTTCAGAGGTTCTGCAGCGATATTTCGAATTCCTTTTACAGTCTAGTTTGGAATATCGCATGAATTATGCTTCGTGTGTGTTGAAAGGTATAAAAAATACAATCGATCGTTTTGATTTCCCTGAATATATTTGAATGTTCGAAGGAAAATGGTAAATGTGAAAAATATCATCAAATGAAAAAGAATATTTGTGTCGTTATTACATAAATATTTTTCAATATTTTTTCAATATTTTAGAGTATGATAGTTAACAATTATGGTCATTTTTATATATACCTCAAAGTTATTTTCAAAAACTGAGTTAGTTGCGTCAAAGAGTACGTGAAACACGTAATCTCAGTCCTGAGAACAGCTTCCATTTCGATGATTCTTTTGAATTTTTTCTTTCTAGTTGTTTTATGAAAAATCGTGATCTGATGAAAGTAAATTTTCTACTCAATTATTTGCTTATGGAAATACTCATGTTTACTCGATTTTAATTTATTATGTTTTGATTTATTATGTTCAAACATGGCCAAAGACTGCTCAGAATCATCAAGACTTTCTTGTTTTTGGTCAACATTGAGATAGCACGGTACCCACTTTGAACAGAGATTTCTCATAGTCAAATGCTCATACAATATAACGCCAACACGCTCTTTTGATATATTCACAATATCAGCTAAGTCACGCAACTTCAATTTTCGATAATTCAAAACGATTTTATGGGTTTTTTCAATATTTTCTGGTCTATACGACCACGTTTGAAGTCAAAACAACGTTCAATTGTTGTTTCTCATGTCTTTATAACACTTTTCGAACTATACGTCTTCACAAAATACTGTCAATAGTTTGTTTGAAGGTGATTGACAATGTTTCATGATGAATTTCATTAGTTCGGACTTCCATTGTCTACTATATAAAATGATTTGAAATCCCGGAAACAACTAAAAAAGAAGAATTGAAAATGAATAGCTGAAAATAACAATTATATAAGGCAAAATGAACCTGAAATGAAATAATAGTGAAATAAAATACAAATGAAATGGAACAATTGAACAAAAATAAATAAAAATAAAGAAATGAAAAAAAAAAAGAAAATAAAAATGAAAAGTTGAGAGTCACGTTAGTTCACGACGTTTCGATTGTTAGTATCTACAATCGTCTTCGGGTGACGACTAGACTGATTCCTCCGAGAGATGGCTATTAATAGGTCGGTCGAGTACTTTCACTTATCCCCGCTTTCCATTTTCCGCTTCACTGGTTCCGTGGGAGATGACCATTTGGCGGGAGTTGGCCATTTTTCGCTTGATAATGGGTTTCCATATGTTGCGTATTTCTACGCTGGCTTGGCTGAAAACGTTGTTGATCAACAATCGAATTTTCTCCTAAACCAATGTTCCTTTCTGTGCAAGATCTCAGTTTGGGACCACTCGATGTTGTGTTGATGGGTCCAAACATGGTCTGCTATTCCTAATTTGCTGGTTCCCCCTCGCTGTGTGTGTTTCTTGTGCTCGGCAATGCGAACATTCAATGGCCTCTTAGTTTCACCAACATAGCATTTTCCGCACTCACAGGGTATCCGGTAAATGCAATTCTTGGAATCGCAGTCCGCGTTTCGTGGCCTGGTTTTCGTGAGGCTACTACGAATAGTGTTACCGGATCTGAAGCAGGTTCTGATGTTGTACTTGGAAACAATTCTTCTTCTCCTCTCCGATAATCCTCTGATGTAGGGAAGTACAAGCACTGGTTGTGACGGCTTTTTTTCCTTACGAGGTTTCTGCTGTCTTTTAGCCAAGGTCTTTTCTACCATCGCTTTGGAGTAGTCATTCCGTTGAAGATCATTTTTGATGATGTCTAGTTCCTTCTCGAGACCTTCCTTCGTGTTACAGAGCCCGAAAGCACGGTCTAATAGAGCCTTGATGATTCCTCTTTCAGTTGATTGATGGTGGTTAGATTCGTGGTTCAGATACTGTCCCGTATGAGTGGGTTTTCGGTATACAGATGTTTCCCACTTAGTGTCGGTCCTCTTCACCAAAACGTCTAAGAATGGCAATTCGTTGTGGTATAGACAGAAAGGCGTCTAGTTCAGTGTTCCCATGGTTCCTTATTATGAAGGTGTCGTCAACATATCTCAACCAGACTCGAGGTTTCTTTAGGGCTTCTTCAATGGTCAGAGTTTCAAACCAGTCCATATATATGTTGGCTATGACTGGTGAAAGTAGCGATCCCATTGGCAGTCCCTCATCTTGTGTAAAGAATTCGTCCTTCATTTGCTTAATATAATTGTTATTTTCAGCTATTCATTTTTAATTCTTCTTTTTTAGTTGTTTCAGGGATTTCAAATCATTTTATATAGTAGACAATGGAAGTCCGAACTAGTGAAATTCATACTGTCAATAGGTTTATATATTTTTTTTCTTGATTGCATAGAATGCATAGTCTTACCACACTTAATATATCCCAACCATGCTGGAGAATCGATAAACGACACAATCCCCGTAGCGTTTTCGTAGGGGAAAATGTCATCTCTTTTACTTTCAAGTTTGTTCTTTTTAGGACAGTTAAGTGGTTCAGCCTAGCACCACTGATGATACCTTGACGGGTTGAAACAGCGCTGTCTGGTGTTGATTCACAAGACTTTCGATTATCTTTTCATTGAAAGCTGCAGTTAAATACAGAGAGCATGGCCTTGCATCGAACCACCTTATTGTGTCCCTTTTAGCTTAGATAGTTAATGCTTGAGTCTTCTCAAGCATCTAGATGGCGTATGATATGATAATAAACTCCGGGGACTACGGAGAGGATATGCAACTCGTAGATGAAAGCATCCGACACCAGCTGGATACCGGAGAGACGTATACTTAGCTCGGGGTGGAACAACACCACTCACAAGACGTAACAGCAGTGAAGAACTCTCTACGCGGCAAATATCAGCACAAACTTCGACAGATCTGGTCATCGGAACTGTCGGGCAAGAACAAAGTTGCTGTAACAAATATGTTTGCCGTTCCAATCTTACTCTACTCGTTTGGAGAAGTGAAGTGGACTCGGGAGGAACTGTATCAACTCGACGTGAAGACCCGAAAAATGATACATCTCTATAGGAGTTTACATCCCAAATCGTCCGTTCCACGGTTATACTTCTCCCGACAACAGGGAGGCCATGGACTTTTGAGTTTGGAGTGTCTAAAAGACAGAATGGTACTGAATATAGCTTTTAAATTCGTCAGGAATTCGGATCTCCTTCTCTGCATGGTCCGTGACCATGAGAGAGCAGGAATTGGAGCATTTCTCTTTAGGGCAGCTGCCCGAGCAGCTGATGAACTCGGTATAGTTTTCGAGGTGACCACAACTCTGTCACAGAGTTGGAACCCGTTCCAGAGATCACCTCACTTCTGCGGAAACACAAGGATGAGCCAATGCATGCGGTTTTCTTCAATAACATTGGAGACCTTGGCTTATCAAAACGGCTGACGTTCACTTTTCTCAGGTCGAGTGGATTGAAGTCGGAAACTGAGGGGTTCATCATGGCTTGCCTTAGTCTACTGCAGTCGCATAATGGGTATAGAGGTTTCTGACACAAGGTGCAAGGCCTGCCGCGAGGCGCCCGAGGCCCTAATGCACTTGCTATCAGCATGTCCAGCATATGCAGTCTCGGACTATATATATTCATCGACATAACGCGGCTCTAAGAGTGTTATATTACCAACTACGGCACTCTAACGGTATTAACGAAACACCGATGTTGCCCTACGCTCCGGGGGATATTGAATCCGTTGTGGAGAACGAGAAGTGCCGAATTTGTTGAAACTATTCGTTCCCCATCCTCAGGCTCATACAAGCTAATGAGCCTGATGTAGTCCTCGACCACCAGAGCAACACTATATTTGTCATGGAGTTTTCAGCTCCTTGCAAGACGAATATCATCCGAAAAGAGGAGGAAAAACGGATAAAACATAGAGATTTTCTCTTCGAACTCCGCAGACTCTATCCAGACCACCCTGTCATGATGGTTTTTCTGATTATTGGAGTGTTTGGTGGAAATATGTCCTCTCTACTCTCGAATCTCAAAATCATACCGGCTAGCCGCACTAAGACAGAAATCTTAGCCGCGCAGATGCAGAAAGCTGTCATTCTTGGCTCAGTGCGCTTGCTCAGGGCACATGATCACTTACACCACGTTGTGGGGAGTGGTCATTGGTTGATAACGCTGGCGTGCCCTTCCAAATGTATCGGGGCTTCGGGGGATAGGGCCTGACCAGCGCACACTACGGTGAAAAAAAAACAGTAATGAGACCTTGGTAGGTCGAAACAGCGCAGTCTGATATTATATCACAAGTTCATCCATTTTGCAGAAGTTGCAGCAATTCGTATGCTAGTGGCTATTTTTGTATATCCCTGAATATTCTCTGTTGCAGCCTTCGTACCTCCCACTATCACGTTACATTGTTTCGTGTTATGTAGTCGTCCATTCAACCGTCCAAATCTACTTTACAACGAAATCGATAAAACCACCGATGAACGTCGTGTCACTCGATAAACAACGTTGATAAATCGCGACAAACTCCCGTGTAACAGTTAACTGTCGAGTGACAAACTGCACCTCCACCTATGATTATCGGACAAGGTTAATGGATCAATTCAACTCGACTCTGATTAATGTAGCGAAAATAATTTATTGATTCCAGTACTGGATTTAATCCCGGTCTGATATTCACGTCGATGCGATAATCGTTCCCAGACGGGACTATTTCCCGTACTAATTATGCAGCGACATCATTCAGATACTACGAATGGATTAGTAATTTATCTAACAACAGCGAAAAGTAGTTCTTCAACCATAAAATTTGTCAGGATTGTATTATCAAAGTAAGGGCGATGACATATCCCCTTACGAAAACGCCATCTATAGGATCGATACAGAACTCAATCCTCGAATAACAATGATAAACGAGGCTCCCCAAGGCGATCAGATGCAGAGTCATGCTACGATATCGACCGAAATAGAAGAAAGAGATAAAATATCATTCGATTGATGTATCACTTGACCCGAGTAGTGGTTGCCTGCCGGGGGGAATAATGGGGTATGGATTTCATGTGAACACTAGACACCCTCGAAACGAAATTTGACGTGTTCTTTGAAATTTTTCGATACATGTCACTCATCTGAGTTACAAGATAGTTGAACCCTAAGCAAGGCCAGTCTTGGCCTACACCTACCGATATAAAGGTGATGTCTCCCAGTGACCTGTCCACCTTCCTGGAAGGGACAGGATGGACAATGACCTAGACGGACAACTCCTCGAGAGGATGTACAATGGGTCACATGTGGCCTAAGTACTGTGGGCCTACGATCACCCTCCCTACTCTACAAATACAGATCATGAAATTTCAACAGTTTTTATCAAAGTTAGTACTAACTGAAAAAGCGGTGAATGCGATAAGACTAGCGCCTATGTGATAGAAATGAGACTTTTCAAACTTGGGAGACGGGTGTGAAGTTATCCACATCCACAAAGTACACTGAGAAAAAAATATCGCATTTTATTTTTTCATTTACCGACTCTGCACACCTACCATTTTTCAATATGATACGCTAATTGACTGAATTTGTGAAAAAAACAGAAACATCCAAGTTTATTAAACTGTCTGAAGGGGTGAAAATAGGGTGGAAATATTTAAAAAAATCTTAACATGAAAAATCGACTTTGTACAGAACAAAATTGAGATATGTTATTCCTGATGATCTACTCGACAGGAAAAACTTCACGTCATAGTTTTCCAGGCCGTCTGAGGGGGTAAAAATAGGGTCGAAAGTTGAAAAAATCGTATCTTCGAAAATTGAATGTGTACACCTACAAGTTTGAGATATGTTATCTATCATGATCTATTCGACAGAAAAAACTTCACGTCATAGTTTTTCACGCCGTCTGAGGGGGTGAACATGGGCTGAAAATATCAAAAAATGTCTTAACATGAAAAATCGACTTGGTACACCGACAAAATTGAGATATGTTATTTCTGATGATCTATTAAGCTGAAAAAACTTCACGTTATAGTTTTCCAGGCCGTCTGAGGGGGTGAAAACGGGGTAAAATGTAGAAAAAATCGTATCTTCGAAAATTGAATGTGTACACCTACAAGATTTAGATATGTTATTACTGACACCCGATTTGACGAGAAAAACTTCACGTTACAGTTTTCCAGGCCATCTGAGGGGGTGAAAATGGGGTTGAAATTAAAAAAAAATCATAAATTCAAGAATTGAATTTTTACACCTACAAGATTTTGATATGTTTTTCCTGACACCCGGTTTGACGAGGAAAACTTCACGTTATAGTTTTCAAGGCCGTCTGAGGGGGTGAAAATGAGGTGGAAATTTGAAAAAATCATATCTTTGAAAATTGAGTTTGTACACCTACAAGATTGAGATATGTTATTCCTGACACCCGGTTTGACGAGGAAAACTTCACGTTATAGTTTTCAAGGTCGTCTGAGGGGGTGAAAATGAGGTGGAAATTTGAAAAAATCATATATTTGAAAATTGAATTTGTACACCTACAAGATTGAGATATGTTATTCCTGACACCCAATTTGACGAGAAAAACTTCACGTTATAGTTTTCCAGGCCGTCTTAGGGGGTGAAAATTGAGTGGAAACTTAAAAAAAATCATATATTTGAAAATTGAGTTCGTACACCTACAAAATTGGGATATGTTATTCCTGACACCCGATTTGACGAGAAAAACTTCACGTTATAGTTTACAATTGTCATAATTAATAAATCTTGAAAATATTTTCAAAAACATGATTTTACTCTAACTCTAATGTTCTTCTTTGCTTTGGTTTATGGTTTATGAAAATCAAGGGGCTGATATGTTTCTTTGAGGCTATTTATTACTACAGTTCAATCAGATATGTATTCATATAGACCATCTGAAAGATACTGACTTTGCAGCGTTGTCAGACTGTTTCCGAAGTATCTAGTCCTACATACATTACACTAACATTTATCAATTCATTACATTAAACAACTAATATGGTGCAAAAATTTCCGGTCTTCTCAGAACTGAAAAACTCTGGAACGTTGTTTTAATTTGTTGAATCGATCATCGGGAGAATTTCAATCTTGTAGGTGTTCAAATTCAATTTTCAAATATATGATTTTTTGAAATTTCTACACTCTCATATGGCCTGGAAAATAATAACGTGAAGTTTTTTCTCGTCGAATCGGGTGTCAGTAATAACATCTCCTAATCTTGTAGGTGTTCACACTCAATTTTTGAATATATGATTTTTTCAAATTTCCACCCCATTTTCACCCTCTCAGACGGCCTGGAAAACTATGACGTGAAGTTTTTTCTGTCGAATAGATCATCAGGGATAACATATCTCAATTTTGTAGGTGTACAAAGTCGATTTTTCATGTAACAATTTTTTTAAATATTTCCATCCTATTTTTACCCCTTCAGACAGTTTAATAAACTAAGACGGCTCTGTTTTTTACTGATTCAGTCAATAAGCGCATCATATTGAAAAATGGTAGGTGTGCAGAGTAGGTAAATGAAAAAATAATAATGCGATATTTTTTTCTCAGTGTACTCTGTGGATGTGGATAACTTCACACCCGTACTTGGGAGCATACTTATTCGTGTTCTGGCGCATTCTGATCAACCTGAATGAATAGTCATTTTGCTAAAAGAAAAATTTAACGAATTTCAAAAAGTGCCAAGATATTTCAGTCAAAATACAATAAAAATAATTAAGTAGACTCCGTATATGGATTATGAGTAGGAGTTGGAAACCTACCGCAAGATTTTCATCACAATACCCAGTTCAACTGGAACACTGAAGTTGCTGAATCATCTCTAATGGGTTTACAAATTAGAATGACGTAGTACATGAAAGAAGAAAGCTGGTACATGCCAAAATGCTCGATTCACGATTGAGATAGATGTGCAAATTCATTCGAAGGCATTACCATTATCAGGCGGAAGCCATACTGGGTTATTCAAATGCAACTTTCTCAGTTCGGTTTGGTTCAGAGAGTTTGTCAAATAAACTAGTGAATGAAATGTGCACATGAATCAATCTGCGCGAATCATTTTCAGCATGAGATTATTCGATGCTCACAATTTCAATGAATGATCATACTGAAAACTGAATTGATTTTTTGTGGAAGGGCTTCAATTTCGAAGTTAGAATGAACTGTTTTCACTCCTATTGGGTAATCGATTCATTACTGTTCATAATCCCACAATAAATACTTGATGAATTTGAAGTCATGTTACGGTGACGAATAGAAATCGAGGAATGCGGGGATGGTTATCACCACTACGGCGATCTAAAACTAACCATCCGGCCAGGAACTGATCGCAATTTGAGTGTTGGAATTCGATATTGGTGAAGTTATAATTGATTGAAATGTTTGTTATCTGTTCAAAATGTGGCATCCTTGGACAAATACTAATAGTAATAACAAGTGTCATAACAACGCAGACTTTTTCGACTGTAGTGATTCCAATAGCGAAGGTGAACAATACAAAAAAGAGATGCCAGTGAGTAAGATTCGGATGCATTTGAATATTGAAACACAGAGAGTATGTTTCGATGTATATAAGAATCTACATCTCAAGTTTGGTTTCGAGGAAAACGAACTATTACAAGCAACATCAGATTCGACCAAAATTCCCTTCTCAACTGTACGTAAAATAGTCAAAAACAAACCTTATGAACGCAAAACGCGATGTGATACAGGATCACCAAAACCTTTAGATGTTCATATAATAAAACCATTGAAAAAAAAACAATATACGACTGTTATAAAAGCGATAAGATTCCTACAACTGAAATCATAAGGAAGAAATTGAATACTTTTGGCCATAACGTGAGCTTCTGTGACGAAACTCTTCAGAATTGTATAAAGAAACTGGGATTCAGATTTAAAATAATAAACAAACGTCAAGCAGTTATGGAAAGCAGAAGAATAGTGGAATTGCGTAAAAAACAAATAACTAAATATAGACAAGAACAACGGCAAATTTTCTATGTGAACGAATCTTGGTATGATATTCACGACACAGTGACGAAAGGGTGGACTGGTGGTTCGATAATGCGTACGCCTAACATGCCTGCAAACAAAGGATCTCGGCTAATCATTGTAACATGTATTGTATAATAGATTTGGGTTATGGGTTAATTTCTCGCTGAACACCACACAAAACTGAAGTCGTACTGTCAGGATCATCTTCGTTTAATTCCTGAACTATCCTTATTTTGAAAGGAATGAATATGTAGGCTTTCAAAATCTGAAAAACACTAGTAGCTGATAGTTGAAACGCCCTGAATTATTTGAAATACGTTGTACCTGAAGATTGATCAATCAGGTTATGAGCAAATAGTTGTAGTTATAAAAACCATTACAATATTGAATGAATAAAATTAAAATAAGTTGATGAATATTTCTTCATGAACCCTATCGAGAGATGATCGCAGGTAATGAAATTAAACTATAGTTGAACTTCATGAAAAATCAACCTGTCAACAGCAAAAAATTAAGCAAAACTATACATTTCCGAACAACAGCAAAAACGTCATATCAACTCGATTCCACTTACCTAAGACATTTCACACCTCGATAGACATACCTGAAACAAAGAAAACATCGATAAGCGGCTTGCAGGCCAAAGAGGATTTAGAAAGCTTAGTTCAATGAGATCAATCAGCCTCCATTTAGCGTGGCGTGGACGGGCCAAATAGGAAAGCTGGAAAGTGATTAAAACCCGATGTGACGACGTTATTCTGCATATGAATTGATACGGATGGTGGCGGAAAAGACATGATTCATTTATCAAAGTTGAATTGAGTTTGATGAATTCATTGAACTGAATTTTTACGGTAGAATGGGCAGTTTGAGGAAATATCGGTCAGTTGATATGTAGCTGAAGATGATACCCCATAATGTTCCACGAAACACTGGTGTTCTGTTTTCCAACAAAGTAGATACATGTTGATGTTATTTGTTGTGAAAAACAAATTAATTCTAGTACTCAGATAAGGATTCGTCCAATTTATCAGTAACACTTATAAATTTTGCCTATATTTCTTTAAAAATGGAACTACCTTGATTGATTTATATTGATTTCATTCAAGATGCGTGACCAGAGACGGAACAATCGTGTATTGAAACTGTTCCTCTAGAACTAAAAATCCAACTGTTTTTTGAAGATATTCGATCTGTTTCGTTTTCAATGTCGCACACTTCATACATAGAATGTTCATCAGATTGATGTTGTAGAATCAACATCTCTTGAAACAGAGCTATTCGATGATGAGTTACAAAAGCAGGGTACCTCCTGATTATGTCATTTACCTCCTGACTATGTCATTTGCCTCTTGATATCATTTACCGAAGTGTGAAATTTACTCTACATGTAACTCATCAAAAAACCCAAACATGACTTTGCCTGGATGTGTCATTATATCAAGTACAAGCGGTTTGAACTGCTTCTGTAATTTTTCTGTTTATTTGTTTTTTACATGTGTTACATTGTTTTGTGAGTCTTTATTTTATTATCTTTTTTTTTCGGTCGTAACTTGATGAAGATCCAGAGTAATTTCGAAAACTACACTTCACAATTTGATTTTCACAAACTCCATTTGAAAAATATATCACAACACTTTTAAGTGATCAAGTGATCACTTAAAAAAGCTACTGTGCTAGCGAAACATGTGATACATTTTTCAAATAAAGTTTGTGGAAATCAAATCGTAAGGTGTAGTTTTTGAAATTTATTTTATTATGCAAATAAACGACTCTGGCAACACAATTTAGACAAAGAAATGCATTGCACCAGCCGACGAGCTACTACACTCGTCGGCCATGTTGTTGTTTTCCCAAAATATAGTAATCATGTATACATGACCAAAATATAGTAATCAATAATAACGGAGAATTGACAGAAGATGCATCTGAAATAGCTTCTCTCTTCAACCAATTCTTCATCAATACTACTATTAATCTATCGAACAATGTTCCTAAAATTAGTCATCTCAAGGGTAACAGCGATTTCAATAAGGTGAGCATGCTCTTGCAACCGTTTTCCGAAAGAGAACTTCTTTTGCTTTCAAAGAGGAGAATAAAAAATTAAAATTTTGCTGGATCAGATGACTTGTGATGTACTGTTTGGAACCTTTGGTGTAGTAATGAATATTACTGGAGTTTTTCCCCAACACCAAATCGTTATTTTTACGATTTGGAACGATTTGGTGTTGGGAAAAAACTCCAGTAATATGGATCAGATGAGATCCCAGGATTTATTTTGAGTGATGTTCTCGAGGATATTATTGCTCCCCTAACTCATTTGGTGAATGTATCTTTTCAATCAGGTTCATTTTCAAATGCTATTAAAATTGGAAAAGTCATACCGATTCACGAAAAAAGTGATTCTAAATTATTAGAAAATCACAGACCATCTGTATTTTCAAAGTTAATTGAATATGCCTTTCTCGACCGTCTTTGGAGTTTCATAGAGAAGTATAAGATTTTATCTGATAAACAACATGAATTCCAGGGCGGAAAACGAACATCAACTACTATATTATCTTTTTTCAACCAAATAATCGAACATATTGCTGCTGATGAATATCCAGCAACAATCTTCGGCGATTCAAGCAGAGCGTTTGACTGTGTAAACAACGGAAAACTATTAGAATTGTTGGAACTATATGGTTTCAGAGGTCTTCCACTAAAATGGATTGAATAATTTCTGGTGGACAGAAAACAATATGTTTCTATACGAATAAACTCTAATAATACAAAATATAATAGAAAATTTGAATGTCTGGATGTTGACATGGGTGTCTCATTAGGTTCCGTCGTGGGACACGTGTTGTTTATTTTGTACATTAATCAGATCGCATTTTAAAAAGTTGTCATCACTCTGCCTATGCTGATGATTTTATTTGGGATTGTCTTCACTTCACACTAATTTACTAAATGCTAATTGTAATATAATGGGGATGCGGATCAGCTCTGCGTGTACACCTCAATCCGTTAGAGGTATATAAAGGTGTATAAAGAGTGTGAAGTTATGGATATGAGACAATTATATTATTATTGCACAAACGTGAAGTATCATTTCAGCAAAAATGAAGCATCATCACGAAACCACGACTATAACACACGACATCGCGACCAACTAACCTATCCTACTGTTGAAAAGTCAATTTCACAAAGAGCATATTCTTTCTTGGCAACTAAATTATATTACACCGTACCTCACAAAATAAAAAATTCTTATTCCAAACCAATATTCAAAAAACAAATTAGAAAACACATTGTCGAAAAAGATAGACACTTTTTAAAAAATCTGTTAGAGTGAAATAAATTAGTCATAGTCAAATTTATCCCAAAGTTGTATCATACTGTAGTGTAAGTAGCATAATTTTATCCATATTGCCTAAGATTTTATCTATTGGTACATTAATATTTTATTCCTATAGAACGTGTAATATTTGTCTAAGGTTTTATCTATTTTTCTTACTTTTTGTTTGTCTAGTATTTAATTGGCCTATTTTATCTCAAGCTGAAATATAATCTGCTTAACTATAACACCAAATTCACAAAATTCAATAAAATGTTTTGTAGTTTCTACTCCATGAAGGCCATACATATTTTTATATAAATATTTATGTACTTCCATATTCTTTATAACTTCTTGCGAGCTCTGCTCTTATCGCCAAACCACTTTGTTCACATATTTTGTTTTAATTGTATACGTTGTGAATAAAGTTATTATTATTAGAAATAAGCTCTCAAAAAAGGAATAACTGCGTATATATTCGAATTTTTATCCATTTCTGAAGACGGAGGCAGATTTTGGCCTCCGAAACGTAAAAGATAAGTATTATTTCTTAATAATTTTTTCAGATTGTGGAAGGTAACAATTACCCAAAAAAAAGGTCGATAAAAAACTGATTTTTTTCCTCCACAAAAAATGACTTTCGTTGAATTATTATTATTATTATCATTATTATTTGATGAATAATATATCAAATTCATTCAATGAACTTTCTTTATTTTTCAATACGGAAAAAACAGAGGTAGTAAGTACGTTTCCACAATCGTCAGAAGTCAATACAACATCTTGATTTTAGAGTAAATCAGACAATTCTGACAAACACTCAAGAATCTGTCAGATTTCTTGGATTATATTAAGATGAAATTTTGAATTGGAAAACCCACTGTAATGAACTAATGGGCAAATTGAATTCCCTGAATTTTGTTCTTTTGAATCCTCGAAATGTTCTTAATGAGGCACATCTACTGGCAATTTACCACACCCAAATTGATTCAAGACTTAGGTATGTTATATGTCTCTGGGGAAAGTCCAACTCAGCATCGGATGTTTTCATCTGTCAAAAACGCATATTGCATACTTTAGAACATATTTCATCTAGGGATTCATGTAAAAATGTACGGAATTTTACCTCTTCCATGTATATACATTTCTGATATAGCTGTTTATATTTTTGAAAATAGGTCGTTGTTCGAATTGAATGAAGATATTCATAGATATAATACAGGAAATAAACACTCCATGTATATTCCATTTGCGAAAGTGAATACTGCATATTTTGCTACCCAGTACATAGGGCCACGAATTTTTAACAAACTATCAGATATCATTGAACAGCGTAAAAATGTAAGACATTTCAAAGAAGACTTGAAACATTTTTTATTAGAGAAATGTTTTAATTCGCTTTCCGAATTTTTAATTGAAAATATTGGTAACACCTGTTTCATGAACAGCGTAATTCAATGTTCATCAAATACGAGATGGTTATTGGAATATTTGAAAAAGGATGAATTCATGAAAGATACCAATACTAGTTAGTATTCCTAGTATGAAGGGTGCTTTAATCAAATCGTTTGCAGAAGTCATCAAGGAGTTATCGTCAGAAAATTCACTTGATAAAGTAGTAAATACAGCCTCCTTAAAAAATCAGATTCAAAGTTTTGCTCCTCGATTCATGGGTAATTTCCATCAAGACGCCCAGGAGTTTCTCCGTTATCTTTTAGAAGGATTACATGAAGAGGTTAATATAATTAATGAGAAACCTAAACCAATTTTAACGGAGATTGACGAAAAATTGAGCGACAGCGGAAATGCACAAGAGTCATGGCTCACATATTTGAGGATGCATAACTCTAAGATTGTAGATAATTTCGTTGGCCAATTGAAATCTACGATGAAATGCACACATTGTGGATACTCTTCAGTAACATTTGATCCTTTCTGGGATTTGTCTCTCTCCATACCACAAAGAACCGACCAATTGAGTTTGTGACAATGCTTGGATTCTTTTACAAGAGAAGAAACTTTGGATGGAAATGAAAAACCGACGTGTTCGAAATGCAAGGAAAGGAGAAAATGCACAAAGTTCCTATCAATCCACAAGTTTTCCTATATTTTAGTAATACATTTAAAAAGATTCTCTCCAACGGAAAGAAGAGGCAAATTGAATGATGTCATCGAATTTCCCCTATAAGGATTGGATATGGACAATTTTGCAACAGAAAATGTGGCTACTTGTTATAATCTATATGCACGTTTGAATCACAGTGGGACTACTAACAGAGAACATTATACAGCATACTGCAGACACCCGTATTCTGGCACGTGGCACAAATACAACGATTCACACGTGTCACCAAAGTCGCTTGTGAGTGGAGAAGCATACGTCCTCCTTTAAGATAACCGAGGGAAAGTTTCTTTATGCAATTATCATTTATTTTTTGTTAATGTCTTACATAGTGAAATAAAATATTGCCTTAGGATATCTATTTCAAATAAAAAATAAATCTATTTATATATGTCACATTGAAAATTAATGTATGTGACTACCTTATCTTAAATTCATATTTTATATTTTTTACATTCAATAGCCTCAGAATTAGGCTTCATAATTCCCATACATGTAACTGTCAACGGGAAATAAAGATTTATTATTTTTATTATTATTATGTCATTCTTGATGTTCACTGCATCATTTTGAAAGGCTATTTAGTGGCTAATCGGATTTCTCCAAAAAGATAAATGTCTCCGAACCGGATATAATGATATCATGACAAACAATTTCGCTTTTTTCTTCGATAAGTTTGTTGAGGATTAATATGGACACCAATATGTCTTGGCACAATCATATCGCTGGTTCGGAACACTGTTCCGAACCAGAAAACTGTACAAACCTCAGCAACTTTTGATGCTTCATAAAGCTCAGATCAGACCTTTTTTGGAGTATTGTTCTCATGTATGGAGCTCCGCCACTAAGCATACCCTGAAACTGCTGGAAAAGACCCATCCGACTGATTGGAGACACCAACATTACTTGCAGCCTTGATACTGAAAAAGCGAAGAAAGATTGGATGGAGATTTGGCTCTCTTTTATCAGGAGAGGTGTTCAAGTGACTTGGCAAACTTGATTCCACCAAGAGCGGTACATATCAGAAATACGCGACGAGCTGAAGTTGAACCTTGAAACAATTCAACTCAGTACACCTCATACTTCACTGGTTAAGAACTCTTCTATTTGGAGAACTGCGTTTATGTAGAATTATCTTCCTTAGAACGTTTTTCCAAATGAATTCAATCTCCAAGGATTCAAATCCAACGGGAATCACTACTTTCGCACAAGCACCGCTCTTAGATCGCCTTAAGGATTTTCCTGTAGTGTTTGTGTTTTGTACTTGAAAAAATCCTAGCGAAAACTTATCTTATCTAGACTGAGTTTTAATCTTCCTCTTTGAAGATGATCACTTGGTGATCGAAACACGTGTCGAGGTGTTAAAAATAACGATTTGGTGTAGGGAAAAAACTCCAGTAATATTCATTACTACACCAAAGGTTCCAAACAGTGCATCATAAGTGATATATTTTGACCCGGAAGCTAACATAAATGAAAATTCCTTCCAAACTTAACCTGTTGATGTGTACAGAAAAAAAGGTGGTGAAGAATGTGCCACATCAAATAGTTGTTGGAAGCTTGGTATTTGCTACTCGGTAGCAAACGTAGCATTTGCAGAAGGTGCTCAACTCAAACCTAGGATGGAACATCTGTCAGCTATAATTTCAGATATTTTGAAGATGAGAGATGAGAGATATGATACTCACTTACTCGGCCGGCAATGATACTAAAAATCATGGACTATTCATTCAATAATAGAAAAATTAAGGCCAAGTCTTCACGTCCCAAACTTTTGAACGGTGAGCACAAACGACTGTGAACATTCTTATCACACATCTACGTGTTGTTATACTTGATGGAACGTAATGGTATATGAGTTCTGATAAAAGCTCCACACCAATAACACTGATCATAAAAACGGGACATTAGGCAAGTTACTGCGACCACGTAGTCATTTTAGTGGAAGGTTCACCTTTTACGATGTCAGGGTTCAGTTTCATTTTGTTTATTTTCTCTTGTACTCCGTCGAAATCAGCCGCTGAGTGGATATCTGACCGTTCACAGTTTGCGGGAACTTGTATTTGCTCACAAATGGAAACATTCCCTTCACAACATCCCATTTTAACGCCAGTCAATATTCATAAAATCAGAGTGGTCCGTGGAGATGTTGACTGCAATGGATTATTCTAAATCATCATTTGTTCGCCGATATTTCAGACACAAAATCAAAAAAAAGTTTATAACTAAATAACTAAATCGGTTCGGACTTCCATTGTCTAATATAATATAAATTGATTTGATAACCCTGAAGAAAATTAAAAAAGATTAACCGAAAATAACAATTTTATTAAACAAAAAACTGAAATTACAAACAAATAACATACAAGCAACAACCAAACAAATAAAAATTCAAATAACAATAAAAACAGAAAAAAATAATAACAAAAAATGAAAAAATAAAATTGAAAGATTTGAAACAAAGTTATGTCACGACGTTTCGATTGCTAGTATCCACAATCGTTTTCGGGTGATAACTGGACTTATTCCTCCGAGATCCGGCTAATTTATAGGTCATTCCAGTGCTTTCACCTATCCCCTCTTCCCTCTTTCCGCTTCATTGGTTTTGGCGTGAGATGACCGTTTGGCGGTAGATGACCGTTTTGCGGGAGTTGGTCGTTTTTCGCTTGATTAGAGGTTTCCATATGTTACGTATCTCTACGCTAGCTTGACTAAATGCGTTGTTGGACAACAAATACGCGGCTTCTTTGGATTTTCTCCTAAACCAGTGTTTCTCTTTGTGTATGATTTCAGCTTGAGCCCACTTGATGTTGTGTTGATGAGTCCAAATATGATCTGCTATTCCGGATTTGCTGGTTTCCCCTCACTGTGTGTGTTTCTTGTGCTCGACAATGCGAACATTCAATGGCATTCAATATAGGATTTTCCGTACTCACAGGGTATCCGGTAAATGCAATTCTTGGAATCGCAGTCCGCGTTTGGTGGCCTGGTTTTCGTGAGGCTGCTACGGATATTGTTCCCAGATCTAAAGCAGGTCCTGATTTATACTTGGACCCAATCCGTCTTATCCTTTCCGATAATCCTCTAATGTAGGGAAGTACAAGTACTGGTTGTGGCGGCTTCTCTTCCTTGTGGAGTTATTGCTGTCTTCTAGCTGAGGCCTGTTTTACCATCACTCTGGAGTAACCATTCCGTTGAAGGTCATTTTTGATGATGCCTAGTTCCTTTTCGACACCTTCCTTTGTATTATAGAGCCCGAAAGCACGGTCTAGTAGAGTCTTGATGATTCCTCTCTTAGTCGATTGATGGTGGTTGGATTTCTGGTTCACATCTCACCTGTATGAGTGGGTTTTTGATATACAGATGTTTCCCATTTAGTGTCGGTCCTCTTCACCAATACGTTTAAGAATCATGTTTCTGTGGAATTACACAAGCTTTGCAGAAAGTTCCTTTTGAAGCCCTACGTTATATCAAAAACGATTATATAATAAACGAGGTTTGTTCAAACAATAAGGAGAATTTTTCTCAAGAAATATTCATTTATTCGGTTTTTGACTCCACAATTGTCGCAAACGCCGTCCTTTCATGGGTCTTCCCAATCTTGGAAATAGAAAAAAGACGCAGGGGGCAAATCTGGTGATTACGGTGGCTGAGGCAGATACATTAAGCCATGAATTGATGTTACGCAATATCAGACATTTTCTCCGTTCCTATTATTTCTCGCAAGCGGCGCATAAATTCAAGATAGATTCAGATTTAGATTAGATTTAGATTGTTTATTAACCATTGTTAATATAATTGTTAAGCCCAGCTTGGCTATGGCAAGTAATAAAATAAATTAGGTATTTTTGCAATAGTTCACAAATTCTTCAAGGCTGTAAAAAACAGTCATTGTCAGCATCTTTTGATTTGTTTTCATGAAGAAAGGGTGCGATAATTCTTTTACAATATTTGATATATAATTGCATGGTGTAAGTTCATTATGTTGAGGTGATTTTGTAAAATATGTGTGGTTTACTCGTATATAGTAATATATTTAAAATGTGTATGCAGGGAAATGTCAATATACCTTTTTGTTTAAATACTTCTCGGCATGAATCAAAGGATTTCATTTTATATAATTCTTATTATGCGTTTTTGGAGAACGAAGGCTCCAGTCCATTCAGTTGCAAGGCCCCAACTGATTATGTTGAATGATAAGGTCGAGTACAGAGTACTACAGAGTAAAATATTTTCATGAAGAGATTTTTTTAGTGTTAGGAAGGCAAAGTAGCTTTTTTGTGTTCGTTTCATGTTATCTATTTGTTCGATTCACGTTATGTGGAAACACAAATCAAATCTCATCTAAGTAGTCACTCTTCATTACCATCATCATCACTGATGATATCTTGAGAGCTACTGATCGAGGTCAGTGCACACTTCTAGTTTTAATCGATTTGAGTCGTACTTTCGACCCAATTGATTACGATTTGTTACGACATGTTACATTATATAGGGTTTTCAAGTTTTCACGGGTGCTTATAGGTAATTATCTCAAGAATAGGCAGCAAAAAGTTGTTCTCGAAGAATATTTGAATCTCAAGTCAGGTGTCCCACAGGGATCTATACTGGGGCCTCTTCTGTTTACTATATACTGGTGACTGGAATAAAAGCCTGCAATATTCATTTATATGCTGATGATACCCAACTTTACTATAGTTTCCTTCCACATATGGTGGATGATGCATGAAATCTCATTAATAATGATCTTGGGGCCTTCGCAAAAGCTGTCAAAGACCATTGCCTACTTATTATTCCTGAAAAATCAAAAGTTATGTTGTTTGGAAGTAGACTTCAGCGTAAAAATGTGGAGGACTCTATCAATATTACGGTAAATAATGAAAAGCTGGAAATGGTTGAGGAAGCAAAAAACCTAGGAGTAATTATGTACCCTGACTTGAGATTTGAAAAACATATAAATAGACAATTACAACAGGCGTACTGTAATCTGAAAATGATATATAATAATAGATATTTGTTACCCATTGAAGTTAAAAAATCACTATGTGAAACGCTAGTTTTATCAGCCTTAAATTATGCTGACTCTCTCTACGGCCCTAATTCAACATCACTCTATAAAAAAAGATACAGAAACTGCAAAACTCATGTCTGAGATTGATCTACAGTATTAGAAGACGACAAAGAGTTTCTTATAAATTGAAAGAAATCGGGTGGTTGAATATGGTTGATGAAAGAAAACATCATGCTGTTGTTCTCTACTATAAAATAATTAGAAAACAAGTTCCCTCTTACTTACATAAGAAAATAACTCACCGTACAGATGTACATGATCTGAATATTCGAAATAAAGGCCTACTGACTGTACCTCCTTTTAGAACGGAATATTTTAGACGGTCATTTGGCTACCAAATATATTCTCTGTGCAATCCGGTTCTGAATATTATAAGAACACAAAATGCTCACAAATTCAGACAATTTTACAGAGAACATTTTCTTGAATCTCAAATTTTATAAAAATGATTTTTTTTCTTTTTCAGTTTTTAGCGAAATATGTTATTTTTTTCTTGTATCATTACACATGTTTGTTGGAGTTAAGTGGAAGAACATTTCCTGTCGTGTTTACACAACAGAAAATAAACTTCTCCCTTCATTTCCATATATGAACCTTGATTTCTAATATTTATAGTATTCTTTTGAATGTGGAAATAATGAAGACGATTATTATTATTATTATTATGTTATTACCGAGATGTTTGCCTAAGAATTCTGTTGAGCTTGGTGTTTCATGTTGATTGTTATTTATATTGAGATTGACCAGTTTTGGTATATTACTGCGTGTACTGTTGAATTGAATGAACATAGTTTTCGTAGGTTCACCACTAGATGGTTTCTTGTACACCATTCATAGAATTGGTTCACTACTGAGGTCACTTTCCTCGCTGAGTACTCAGCGAGGAGCCCGTCACTATTACGAGTATTGTCGTGTCGTCTGCATACATGAACACCTTTCCCCCTTCAGTGAAGTCAGGTAGGAGATTTATGTACAACAGGATTGAGAGTGGTCCTAAGATACTCCCTTGAGGGGTTCCAAATACCTACATTATATTGGCTAGAGAGATCATTTCCAATTTTCACAAATAATTGCCTTTCCGTTACATAGGAAATTATCCAGTCCTTAATAGGGCCCCGCAATTCTAATAATACTCTTATAAACCATACGACCATGTGGAACTACACGATATGGTCGTATGGTCACTACGCCACGATATTTGAAGAAAACAGTGGCCAAACCTTTGATATTTGATCAAACTTAGCGTGCTTTTTGGTCTTGGCTTTCCTGGGCCTTTCCACTGGGACGATTGGAGTATGGTTTCGATGACATTACCATATACCCATGATTCGTTCACCAATTATAACCCAGTTATGTCGACATATCGGTTGGCTCATGTCATGCAATTTTTTCAAAAATTTGGGCATAAACGTGTGGCAGCGATCTTTATTTCAAAATGACTGAATGTTGACCAAACAACCGCATGAGCATCGTACATGAATTGAAAAATCAATTTTCTTCTGCAACCATACATTGAAGAAAGAAAATAGGGAAGAGAAAATTCGAATCTTCAAACTGCACAAATACTCAAATAACTGAATACAACAAATAATTACGCAAAAGATGTTCGTTTGTCTCCAATTTCTGCGAGACGCTTCGAAAACTTCTGCTAATAAATCTGTTTTCACAAAAAAACAGAAGCACACTTAGTTGATTGAACAGCGAAGAAAACTTTCCTCTCGAATTTGCGAAACTCTAAACTCTAATGTCCTGATTTGAATATCGGAATAACAAGAAACCTTCGTCAGAATCTGATAAATCGAATCACATTTGCAGGAACGGGTCTCCCACTGCGGCACTGAGAAGTCCGATTTCTCTAAGGAGTTTATCTTTGCAAAAGAAACTGATGACTCTAGTGCACACAGTACTTGACCCATATATAGACAGGATCCACTTGAGAAGCACCTCATCCACTTATCTTGAACTCATTATGATTGCCTAAATATAAAGAGTACATGACATTGTGATCGTTAACGTACCAAGTGTACCTTTCTCGTGATAAACGATTTTTCTATTTGAATAATTTATCTATTCTTATAAATGCGAGTCACTCATTTAACATTCACCCATTCATCTCTGTTTCTCCGTACTGGTAAGTCCTAGGGAGCTAAAATTTCGTATATAAGTACTTCTTAGGTGTTAGATGCGCACTATGAAAGGATTTTGAAATATTCTAACAGGGGCGCCCCTCGTGGGAGTAAAAGGGGCGCGTTTACATATGAAAATTATCTTTCCATCACTGTCCTAATTTTGGGTATCAGCGGTGCTTGTCGCCGTGAAGAGTTATCAAATATAACTATTGATGCCATTGAATATGCTAGATCTATATTGATTGTTAAAATACCTAATAGATAGATAGATAGATCTATAGATAGATAGATAGATCTTTATTGTCTTAAGTGTAATACAATTTGTTGACAAAGGGTGTCATGTTTATAAATACATGAAACGTTAAAAATATATAAAATGTTACTATATACTATTCAAAAAAATACAGTGAAGATTAAATATAACAGACAAAATAAACAATCAAAAAATATCAAAGATACGAATATGTTATCAATAAAACAACACAATTTTAAAAAACTTGATATAAATCGTAATATACATCGTGAAAGCCTAGAATCTGTATGCGATATGTAAGCAATTTCCCAAAACAAGGTTCTTTACTGATTTTCTGAATTTTATGAGTTCATTAATTGATGTATAGTATTTCCAATACCAAATGGAACAGCGCAGAGAAGGAATTCCCGCCTCGACATAGGCGTCGGCATAATATTTTTCAGTGGTAGTTTTTTAGTTACTCATTTTTACAATCATAGCAATTGATCACCCCATGAAAAAGTTATCTCAACTGAATTTTTACACCATGGGTGATTATGAAAAACTTCGGAATTCAAGGTAGTTGATTTCCGAGTCGAAAACTCGGAAATGGAATGGAAACAGAATGGAAACAGAAATAATCACACCGAATTTTCGTCAAACATATATTTACAAAATAATAGAGGCCAACAAAGTTGATAGAAAAATCAAAATTCTTCTTCGCTATATTCGGATGAGGTGGAATCATCATCGGGTTGAATAACGAACGGATTTATGGAACTTTGCACATAATATTTGTTCTTTTCTTTTATAACGTGGGCCACACAGTTCTTCCACACATCACTATTACCTACTTCATTCACCACTCGCCTCATATTGTCAAGCACTACAGCATTCAAAGTCGGTGACTGATTACATTTCCGCAAGCTTTCTTTCATTGTGGCCCAAACCATTTCAATTGGATTGAACACACAATAGTATGGAGGCAAACGTAAGAGAATATGACCACGTGTTTCACACATCGAATCAATAATATACTCATTTTTGAAATTACGTTGTTTTATGGTCGCCAGTAATACCTTTTTCGTTGGAATCTTTTCGGGTATTTCTATGTCATGATTTCGCATGGAATCAACAATATATGCTTTTTTTGTGTTATTGTTTGGTATTTCAGTCAATAACCGAGAATGATGCGAAGCGTTATCCATAACAATAATCGAGTTTGGAGGAATATTTGGGAGAAGCTGCTCACTGAACCGGGTTTCGAATAAAGCTGCGGTCATATCTTCGTGGTAATCAGCAGACGAATCTTTTATAGTTGTGGCCGACAGAAGCAAAGCGTTAGGTACGAAACCACTTTCATTCCCAGCATGCAAAATCATAACACGTTTTCCCCTTGAAGAAGGTGTGTTCGAAGCACAATACTTGGTTTCGTCTACCCAGCCATATTTGACAACATCATGGGTGTCAAACCAAGTTTCGTCGAGGTAGATTATATGTCTGCTGGATTCTCAGTAGCTTTTCATTCGCCTCAAATATTCTTGGCGGAGTTGAACAATACGTGTCGATTCCATTATGACCATCCGATTTTTCAATTTTGTATATTTGAAACCACAAGACACCTCGTAGAGTTTCTGAAGATTTGTAATTGTAATCGGGATAGTCGAATGATTTATTCCAAATCATTTTCAAGGTTGGTACTTAATTTTTTTGGTATATACCATAAATTGTTCGCCGAATCACATCTTTTTTAGCACCATCAACGTTTGCGAATTTTTTATTCCTTTGTTTTCGTTTCATTGCATGGTCAATGACATCCCCTATTCTAATGACTCGAAGAACTGTCGAACGAGATAGTTCCGTTAACATGCTTATTCTATTCACAATAGCATTCTGTGAAGTGTGACAGTTTTCCTTCTTCAAGCATTCATGAATATTTAAAATTACTCGCTGAATTCGAACATGTAAATCATTATTTTCAAATTCCGGATCCCTGTGAATTGACACAGATTCCTCACATGTAATGTTATCATTTGTTTCAAAAGGTCTCCAGAAAACCATATTGATGAAAGTATCCAAAAACACTAAGATTTTCACAAAAATCGGTTTAAACGATGAGATTACACCTTTGGTGTAAAAGTTGAAAACTTAAGTACTTTTTCTAACATCAAACTGATATTTTTGCACTCGAAGCGCGTTTCGCTAACAAGGTTAGCATCTTCAGGAGAAGCAAATTGATACTGAATCTAAAGACAAGTGTTAGCTGTTCATATACCTAAAGTTTTTTGGTTCGATGTGGACTTTTTTAGTTAAATGATGATTATCCAAATTGATTTTTCGGAAATTAACTAGTGGAACCACTACCTGCAAATCAATTTGTCCACTTTTTAATCTATTGTTGACAAATTAATTTGCAGGTAGTTGGTTCCACTAGTTAATTACCGAAAAATCAATTAGGATAATCATCATTTAACAAACAAAGTCCACATCGGACCAAAAAACTTTCGGTATATAAACAGCTAACCCTTGTCTTTAGATTCAGTATCAATTTGCTTCTCCTGAAGATGCTAACCTTGTTAGAGAAACATGCGTCGAGTGCAAAAATATCAGTTTGATGTTAGGGTAATTGATCTCTAGAAAAAGTTTTCAAAAATCGGTTTATAAAACCACTCACTACCTCACCCAACCCCACGAACACACGGCACTGATAAAGAAATATTGTGAAACGGACAAAAAACTAGTATTCAGCCAGTCCAGCTAGCCGAGCCTTTATTCCTCAACTACATTCGATAGCACGTTTACTAACTATCTGGGCGACTAGGGGCCACAGACAAGAAATGTTTATGACTGTACTCTTATTTTTATTGCCGTTCCAATTGGGAATGGATAGAGTGTAATATGTTTTGGTGGTGGTACTTCTATAGATTTGAGATGTCAAAGATGATGTGGGCATCATCGCTACGCGTAGTCCTTTCTGTATGGCTTTCAAACTTTTCTTTATGTTTGTGAAGTGAGCAGACAGTCTCTAGAATTGAGAGGCTGTCTGACTCACTGACTGAGTTAACCCGATCAAAAAATAAAGAGGGGGGGCATTAAAGGAATACACTGTATATAAAAAAAGTTTGAATAACAAAATTAAGATTTCTGACAAAATATTGAATTGTCCATATTCTCTCGAACAAATCAAAATATCTGAGGAAATTGAGAAATCAACTCTTCAAGAAATATCGAATGTTTCAGATAAGCAGCAACATGGAAAATCTTCGAGAATTTATGTTGGGAGTAACTGTTCAAACTTCAATATAGATTCTTATTCCAATAAATGAAATTGTTTTATGATGAATCATCAATTGACTCTGTTCGAAATGAATCCGTCAAGAAGTAATATTCCATGTACATTTTGTGAATTATTTTGGCAGTGAAAAAAAGTATTTGTTTCACGGTGAGAAAAAGTGAACATCAACACAGAAGTGTAAAGTTATTTTGACAGTTGAACAAAAAAAATATATTTCAGATCTGTATACAATAAAAAACGAAGGGTCCAATATGGACCCTTGAGAACCCTTGGAAAAGTCAAGCAGCACTAAATAGCTGGAATACCCTTTATCATAGGAAGTTAAAATGACAGCATTTACAGTTGCAAAGGAAATTTCTGGATTCCTGCCGGCTTTGAAACTGTACTGGCAATCGGGTAGTGAAATGTTAGATGTGTTATTGTGTAATAAATAATCATGAATATAGGAATCGATAAGTACTCAGCAACGACAAGTTGTCACTCTTCGGTAGTTGCTAATTTTCAAAGTAAGCGGTTCAAATATCGTATTGTGTGAGTTAGATTGCATCCAGTCGACTCATAATAAAACTTTTTTCTACACCCGTACTCTAACAATACACTTATATGACCATAATCCGTTTCATAATGATATCCATTATGATACAGTTTTTTCATAACGATACAGATTATCAACCAATAGAAACCCATAATTTTTCAATCAAGAATCCTGTTCCTTTGTTTGTCCTAGATTCTAACCTAAGTAACTAATTGCTTTATTTGTCAAAATCAGTTTTCATATTACCTACCTATATTATCAAAATGTCTGAAAACAGCGATATAGAAGGAATATCATCCACTCCAATATTTTTAAAAGACCAGATTAATTACAGTTGTTATATTCAATATAAATATAATTAGAATCTCTATAGTTTTCATATATCCATGATAATACGATTAAGTTTGTGTTTTTTTAAAAAAATATGAGTTAATTACTGTAAATGTGTTCAATGCAAATATAATATTCATAGTTTTTCATTATTTATCGGGTTTAGAAAAAATAGCGTATGCAACTCTCATGTAATGGTTATTAATACACTCGCATATACCATACAAAACTCACTTTCGGCTCGTTTCGTATCCCGGATAATGCTCGTGTCTTAATAACCATCATTACATGATCGTTGCATAATATACTATTGTGATCCCGTCATAAATAACAGAGCATTTTGTATTCAAAATGACATAAAATGAAACAACTTCCAAATGAAAAATACAGTGAGTAAGTGATAGTGAAAGGAAGTGATAGAGACGATCAGTAAAAAAAAATTAAGCAGTTATCATAGTCCAGCAAAATTAGGCACATTTGAAGAAAATCACCTTGAAAGATATGTCTTTCAAATGTACCAAATATTCCCTGTAGGTGAAGGAATCTGAACACTTTGTATAATGTATCAGCAGTATAGCAGCTTTTCAAAATACTACAACTCGCAACATAATGACAAGTACAGAAATACGAGATATGAAGTTGCAAAAACAACGCGCGATTCTATTCTGTTGCAATGACTACAGGAGCATCAAGTACTGAAACTTCTTGATAAGATTATATCCCATGAAAATGAGGTAACCGTTCTGAAAGCACAGACGAAATCACTGAAGCTGCTAGAATCTGATCCCGTAACGAGCAATGAAATGTTGAACGAAGTCGAGGGCGATTGATTAGAGCCAGTAATATGATGATCTACAATGTGGAAGAGTTCCCCTCAAATCACCTCAATGCACGTATAACAAGTGACGGAAATGCTACTATGAATATCCTCAATCATGATGGTATAGAAGAAAAGGACCTTATCAAAGTGCTCAGAAAAACTACGAGAAACTACGCATAGTGAGGCTAGACCCATTCGTACTGTCCTCTCCATCCCTCTCCTAGATGATACTGTCTATTACTCTAGTAGGAATTCTACGTGAATTCAAATTCTATCTACGCACATCCCACAAGTTTTCTCATTCCTGCTGGCGATGGCAGGGTTCGTGTGTCAGAACTACTAACTACTCGGTAACAACGGGACGAATTCCGTGAGGCACAGACACGTAACATATTGCTAGTGAAGCTCGGTTGTCGAGCCAAAAAAGCCGATTACATCGGGGACTTAATTTAAATTACTACACTTCATGGACAGGGTTGGATTCGGAATGTCGTAGAAAGGATTGAGCAGCGAAGGAAATATTGGGTTCATTCGAGTTCAAACAATTACTGTTTTGGAAATTTTAAATGTCTGCGCGATTGTAATAAACGCGTACGTAAGGGTTTCATTGAACTGTTGTGGAACCAACTTTGACAATTGATAACGTGGAAGCTCTATCTGTCAAATTAGTTGTTTATTCAATCTATTTTGCCAAATCACCATGGACGGATACAGCATTCAACAACACCTGCAAATAATAAAATTGTTTGATCAAAACTCTCCATTGGTCCACCGCTAATAACCTAGCTGGTTGATAGGGTCTCCATAAAGGTCTCCATAGTCATCCTACCGAGATGACTATTCGAAATGTGGTGGATGAATTTGAGTTCACTAATTCGGTAAATGATAGACTGTTCATTGACCAAATGCAAGATCTGCTGAAAATATCGCCGCTGTCTGTGAGAGTATGCAGGAGAATCCGAGGCAGTCGATTTCGCATCGCTCACAAGAACTCGACTTTTCGCAGACCACAACTTGGCGAATTTTGTGTATTTTGTGTCGTGACTGACTCCTTCATTCAACACCCAGGAACTGACGGTGAATAACCATAGAAAACGACGTGTGTTTTTGACTCCTGATTCTAATTGAGATTTGAGGGTTGGATTTCACCCACACTCCATAATATAGGTTGATGAATAAAAAGTTGAAGAATTCTCTTTGAACCTTTTTGAAATTTTGAAAGAAGCAGTCATACAAAAACTATCAAATTATTGTAGGTTATTTTAGGTTGGCGAGAATGAAATACAAACTACTGCAATTTCGACTGATAAATTCATACAATTTTAGAACCACATATATTTAAGTTTTTATACAGTGTCATCCCCAAAGTATGCACCATATGGGAAACTTATTTATTAAAGGTTTTTCGACAAAAAGTTATTCTTGATAAAAATTTGTGCATTCCCACGTAATATACGAGGTGCCTTCAAATATTTGATTTTGAGACAAGAGTAAAGTACTCTATTTTGGAAAATCCCGGAAAATGTTATTTAGAAAAGTTGTTCAGCATTAACAAATACATCTAGATTTGAAGTTATAGCGATCTAAGTGAAGTTTTATTTTTTTACCAATTTTTTTAATGGGGACTACGAAAAAAAAATTGCTAAAACAATAAATAGACAGTATCCTGTATACGACGGTTCATTTCAAAAGCCTGTAATATTACGAAATACACAACTATGGTGTTAACCACGGTCAATTTTTATGAAAAAGTAAAATAATTTTCAAAGTTTTTGATGCAGTTATTTTTATTTTTTGTTAACACCGAATAGTACTCATAATTATACATTATTGTAACGAGAACTTGAAAAAAATTGACCGTGGTCAACACCATAGTTGTGTAGTTCGTAATATAACAGCCTTTCAAAGTGAACTGTCGTATACAGGATGATGTCTATTTATCGTTTTACCAAATTTACCAAAAAAAAAGTAAAAAAATAAAACTCTACTCAGATGGCCAGGACTTCAAATCTAGATATATTTTTCAATGCCGAATAACTTTTCCAAACAACATTTCCCAAGATTTTTCAAAATAAGAGTACTTTACTCTTGTATCAAAATCAAATATTTGAAGGCTCCTCGTATATTACGTGTGTTTTACTGTATTTTGTTAGTGCATGTTTAGTTACAGGGGATGCACAAACTTTTATCAAGAATAACTTTTTGTCGAAAAACCCTCAATAAATAAGTTTCCCATATGATGCATACTTTGGGGATGACACTGTATAAGTGGGGGAAGTCCATACTATCAAATATTACTCTCAAATCTTCAACAGTGTCGCCTGCTCTTACCAGATCTGAATGTACGACCATCAAGAGTTTGAATTCCTAGGAACATTCAGAAATTATTAGCAAATCGTAGTTTCAGACATTCACTTATTTCATATAGGTCCAATCACATACAGCCGAAACAGTGAAGGCCCCAAATTCGAATAGTGAGGAATACCCCAGCTTACATAAATTGACTGGAATGTATCCCTTGTATGTTTTATTGGCTCCTTCATGGTCAACTTTATCGACAACCTTCAGAAAATTAATAACACCAACCTGCTCCTGTTTAACTGATACCAAGAATCCAATATATTGTTTGCTGATAACAGGACACTTGTCCCGTCATTTCATTTGTATTCCAGAACATCAGCTATGGAGGCACATCTTCACCAGCAGCAGGAGTTTGCATATCTTAATGTGGATCTAGAAGTGATTTCGAATTGGAATGAAAGTAACCAGGTTCGATTCAATGCCACAAAAACCAAGACATTGGTTTTCTCCAAGAATATAAATGCCAAAGGTATTTAATCTCCAGCGATTCAAATTCAATGTGAAGGATTTTCCCGTGGTGATTGTAGTTTGTCCGTTAAAAAAAAATTGCCACGAATTGACCGAATAGCTTCAAGTTTGTAACCGTAGATATTTTTCAACAAAATCATTTTGATATTGAAAAACCTGGGACTAATGAATAAATATATCTCTAGAGAGAAACAAAGACTCAGGCGATAACCATGGAAAGATTGAAATCTTCTCCGGCCAGAAAAGTGAGAATCTCTGGAAGGGAGGTTGACCGGCAAGCGCCGGTAAAGTACCTCGGCCTTCTAATTGACCGTAGGCTCACTTGAAACCCGCACATTATGAAAGTTAAGTCAAGGATCGAGGGTCGGATAGCTAGTCTGTACCCTATGATCAACAGAAAATCAAAAATGAGTTTAAAGACCAAAATTACCATCTGCAATACGATGTTCAAACCTGTCATCATGTATGCTTCAGGCGTCTGGGGACAAGCGACTACAAAACAAGTTAATGAGGATGATTATGAATGCTCCGTGGTTCGTACGGAACGAAGCTATCCGCAGAGATTTGCAGCTGCCTTTTATTCGGCAGTCCATTCAGTCGAGGAATCGGCGAGTTTTTGATAGCGCGGAAACTCACGAAAATCGGTTAGTCAGGAAAGCTATAGATTATGCTGTAGATGACCCCTTCCGATATAGAAGGCCCCGACACTCTGTCGAATGATAACATCATGTCCCCCATTAACGGACGAACAGATTCTTCATCCATCCCACCCCAGCCAGATAGGGGTACCTCGTGATGTCTGAACCCATTTGTCCTTCCTCGACAAAAATCAGTTAAAAGGGTAAGGGAGCTGAGCTCCAACCTGATTGAAATGAAGACGCTTGGCCGGCGTGTATGAAACAATTTTCAAAATTTTTGAAAAATTGCTTATAGAGGCAATTATTTGCAATCTTAGATCTGTTGTTGGATTTGAATATGAAGGCTATACTTTCTACAACTACCCATCTTCGAAAACAAATGAAAGCGGCTTTGCTGAACCTAAATTCATCTCATAAATTACTGATTACACTTTTTTTCGTACTGTTTGAATTAGAATGTTGGCAATCGACTTACTAGACTCTCCATTTGATTTAGTCAAAATATCAAATCGACGAATGCGAACTATTCAAATCAAAATTCATCACTTCAGGAATACGTGATTTATTATTTTTTAATTATGTATAAGACGAAAAACTTAGTTATAGTGTAAATAATAGAAATAATTATTTTGTTTGATTACTTTCCGTAGTCTTTCATATTCATATTTTAGCATAAAACACGAGATTATAGCGATAAAGGATTCCCGATATAATTTGGCGAAGGCGCTAAATTATTGCCTTCGCCAGATTAGACTCATTTAGCGCCGCAAATAAAAAATTCAATCAGTTTCCAGAAACATCATTCATCGTTTTATGCGACCATATACCACGAAAAAAGAAACCAACGTCATACAGCGAGATATCAATCCAGCCGGAGTCGTAAACTTCTGGATATGTCTGCTTTATTAGAAAAAAAATGCTGCAATAACTTTCCGATGCAATGAAAACTTAATACGTTCGTGCTCAAAATGGGAGCATGTTACGATACAACTCAGTATCTCTGAGTGACGAGAATTTATCGATTACCGAACATAATCAATCAATGAATAAAACATTGGTTTTCATGCTCGTTTCGACCACGGTGCCAATTAATATTGAAAACATTCGAAAGTAATGAGACTGACTATATATGTAAACACACATTTTAAAAATTGAAGCTCTATTTGAACAGAGAAATACCGTATTTGTGCAAATTTCGTTTCTAGAATTGAAGTGAAAGAATTACTTTTTTACATTTACTGTTATTTGTTTATATTCCGTTCAAGTTTATGCATAATCTGGAAGTCACAAAAATCTTCGAGAGGAAAATGATATTTTAGGATTGAAATGTGAGAAAATTATCAGAAATAGTTCTTCATTTCATTTCGTCAAAACGACGATGCCAATAAATATTGATAACACTGAAAAGTAGACTAACTGTGTATATGAACAAAGATTTTAAAAATTGAAGGTCTATTCGAACAGGGAAACATTGTAATTGTGTGATATCCCTTGAATGGTTTTCTAGAATGAAACTGAAGGAATTTTTTATTCTGTTTGAGAGGAAAATTTAAATTACCTTTGATGAACCCCCAAACTCAATAATAAAACTGAACAAACAGTTATCCGATTAGACCAGTAGTTTTCTTTGTCACTGCACCATCAGTGAAATTATCAGAAAGATTAATCAGTATCATCATGAACCTTAGTAAATTTCAACCTTAATTTAGTCGACGGGATTCATATAACCTGATAAATAAAATGAAGAAAATAACTCTATCAGACAATGTAAAATTAATATCCTTCGATGTGCAGAATCTATTTCCCAGCATACCTCCTGATGATACTATCACTTTAGTTATAGAATCATTAGATAAAACAATATTTATTCTTCTTCAAAAGGTTCAATTATGGAAAATCCGTTGAGCCCCTTACTTGCGGAAATTTTCATGGATAACCTAGAGAAGTCAATTTTTAAACATCCTTTGATTAAGTATTTCTTCTATTGGTATAGGCATGTGGATGACGTTTTGGTATGTTTCACAGGTACTTAGGGAAAACTAGATATTTTTCATAGGAATATTAATAAAATTCATGAAAACATTGAATTCACCATTGAAGTGGAAGCAGACAATTCAAACTCAATCAATTTTCGGGACTTGACAATCAGTGGAATGAACAATAAACATGATTTTTCAATTTATCACAAACCTTCCCATACGGATTTTACTATTCATTATGATTCTACCCATCCGTACCAACAAAAAATAGCATCTTATAATAGCATGATAAATAGATTAGTCAATGTTTCTCTTTCAATATACAATTTTGATGAAGAATTCAATATCGATAAGCAAATTGTAGTGAAAAAGGTGAATCATTTGAAAGCAATGGATATTAATGTACTTAAATTTCAAACTGAATAACCAACTGAATATAAATAGATCACCATTACTGAACTTGTATTTTTAAAAACCGATGTATCTTAGTCTTCGTAGACATCGTATTATTGATGAAGGATTTATATAATATGCTTTAGATATGAAGGAGATATCTCCTAGTGAACTTTCCAGCTTCTTGGAAAGGACAGGATGGACGATGACCTAGGAGGACAACGCCTGGAGACGATGTAATGGGCCACATGTACCCTACACCCTACCCTACCCTACCCTAAGCTACCCTACACACATGTGGGCCTACACCAGTGTTTCTCAAACTTTTCGAATTCACGGCTCCCTTATGTTTTTTTTAAGGTTATCGTGGCGCCCCGAACGTAAAGACTACACTAGATATTTAATTAATAAAAGTAGGTAGGTGGCTGTCTGAACGGATTGCATTTTGCAATTACTGATGTTATCATATTATCAGATGATTTTTATTAATAGGTACCGACGTATTACCTTTACTCTCAGTTATCTATGTTGTGAAACGTACCTTGAGACTCACCCGTGGCCCACGGCGCCCCAGTATAGGTTCTACGACGCCCTAGGACGCCGCGGCGCACTCTTTGAGAAACACTGGCCTACACTCACCCTCCCTACTCTACAGGTACATATGCTCTAAGTACCCATGATTTGAGGATATATGTTAGGTATACAAAAGTTGAAAAGATGCACTATTAATTATGATCCAAAAAGTACCTGACAAGGTAACTCTCACTTGTGATTACGTGGTATATGAAAATTAGGGTGAAGGATTACATTTCATTATTCACTACGAAAAAGCTAATGTGACAGCAATACATGTGATATTTTTAATAATAAAGTTTGTGAAGATCAAATCGTTAGGTGTAGTTTGTGAAATAACTAAGGATCTTCATCTAAAACACTTTTTGTTTTTGAAAGCAATGCCGTTTCAATTTCCATTTCTAACCAGTTCTCACTAGAAGATGATAATTTGAAATATTGACAGAAACTAAGATTATATGATAAACATATAACAGTTGGGCTGAAGAGTTTGAAGGCTAACATAGAAAAAAATTATTTTTGATAAAATTGATGATGACTGATGAAAATAATAGATCTAGTTTCGACAAGTAACTTTCCATCAATGCACAATTTATTTCCAGCGAGCATTCTCTTGAGGTCTGATAACAGAAAAAAGTCGCTGGGGTCCAGATCTGGGGAATACCGTGGATGCGGAAGGAATTCGAAGCCCAATTCATGCAATTTTGCCATCGTTTTTTTAATTTATGATACAATGTATTGTCTTGATGAAACACCACTTTTTTCTTTGATTTTTGAAGAATACTTGACAACGAGAATAATCCAAATACAAAAAAGATTTGCTCATGTGTATTTGGCTTCGAAAGAGTTGAATAAAGGTTAATTATCATTGTTTAAAGATGTCAGTTATGGATCATTGCCTACTAACCAACAAGAAGCAATAACATAATTGTCGCTTCTTTCAATGGTCATAGAAAAATTCATGAGTTTTTCTCAACATGAAAAAATGACAATATCTGCCATAATATGAAAAAAAAAGTTCCTGAATATGCAAAAAAATAGTTTGGCTCATTCGGAATGCCTCATAAAATTAATTAAGATCGAATCACCAAGGTTCAAAAACTGTTAAGAAATACGAAGAAAAATCTAAAGTTGGAAATTTTAGATCAAGTTACTTTATGGTTTATATTTAGCTTGATTGAATGCACGAGTGTGTCATTAGTTCTCATTATTAGCTATCAAGAAGTTTCGTGAATTATGATCTATTATTGTTTTTTTTTTCGACGAATAATGATAATTGAGAGATATTCGTTGCATTCAGAATTCAATCCAAATAAGAGTCATAAACAAATGGAAAAATTTTCATTTTCATCAATACCCTTCATTCTTCGATACAGGACACAGCTAGTTATGAATAATCTAAACATCATTAAAACCTCATTTCATTTTGTATAGGTCACCCCCAAATATATTTATTGTCAGACCATGATTGATGGCTTGATGTGGATTTGTTTGCACAGCACTAAAATATCAGGGATAAGTAGTGATTTGCTTGAAAATACTAACCAACCCAGTAATTGTATTTGAGAAAATGATATTTCACAACCAGTCTATAGGTACAATAGGCAGATTGAGACCCCTGCACTGAGCCATGAAACCCTAAAAGTATGTTATTAGCTAAGAAGAAGTGGGTTCCGGCCTTGGTGTAGCCATTTTTTTCAGTTCTTGAAAATAACTTTCAAGTCGAAGCCGAAACGTCGAACAACTAAAAACTCTACAAGCAGTTTGACCCGGACTTTGGAATATCGATAACGCGATTACGTACGCCATGGTCTTGAAAGAGTTGGTGAGGAGAGTAGGATTTGATTCGATATACCGTCATCGATTATCTTCAGTCTCAACAGACTGACCGACCATGACCACGCGGAGTTAATAGCAGCCCAGCAAAATTGACACCGCCAGAGCCCAGCCGACTTCACCCGAAGAAAAATGGTGGCTGTATTTCCTCATATCGAATGAGCATTTGGAAATGCAGCACCCCAATCCATAGTCCAGGCTGAAAAAGGCAAAGAATCGACCATAATTTACTGGAACTACATCATGCTTGTCATTTGATTAGTAACTACGGCACTTCAAGATGAGGTCACCAGAGAGTGCCCTTAACGTATGGTACCATCCTCCTTCTGTGATCACTCCTGATGGATAGTTTGCTTAATGTCCTCGATACAAGTAGATGTGTAGTAGATGTGCAAGCTTAAGCAGGTGACTTTGTCATTCTGGTAAAGACCACGTTAGGAAGCGTCGCTTGCAATATATTCCAAAGAACGTTGGATATATTTAATAGTTGGTGCCAGAGGAAGCAGCTGTCTGTAAATCCCTGTAAATTCCTAGAAAGAGGAATCTGGATGATTCAACTCCACTTTCCATTCCATCTGCCACTGATTTCATGGAAAGCCAGAAAGTCCATTTACACACGTCGAAAGATTTGAAGTGAATCTTGGGATTCAAGTCCCACAAATCCATTGGATATATATGATCATTGTCAGACTAATATCACGTATGAAGCAATTGCCTGGTGACCGAAAGTTTTACAACAAACGGCTCAGACGAAGCTCTCTGGCTATAGAGACAAGCTTTTGAGTGACCGTGGCTCCAAGAGTAGAAGGTGCATCAAGTTTTCATTTACATCAGTGAACAAAAATACGTCCAGAGAAGCCACTCTGAAATGTTTTCTTCTCCAAGTGTAAATACCAAAAATGCTATATAAATACCTGAATCAGTAACGTATAGAACATTTTCAACAATCAACGGTAATAATCCACGGCACTATTCTTCAGATGGCGCATTCTATAAAAAAATTGTTTCGAGTTATTATTCGAAAGCACGAGGTCGGAGACTATTGGCCTCGAAAAAATGTTTGCTCTTGTGAGCTGTTTTGATTTGATTCTTCGTTTTCAACACCATTTACTAAAAACATATTTTGTATTTCGATTTTATTGGGGACAATGATTTGGTGAGTTCTGAGAGGGACGATTTCTATCCATAGGTATAGTTGTTTGGCCTGTTATCACCATTATATCGCCCTCGGGAATTGTTGTTTTGGATGTATCTTGTATTGTTATGTCTGTTCGAATTGTTTTTATACCAGTTCCCGTTTTGCCCTCTATACCTATTGTTAAAATTGTTGACATGATGGTTTTGTTTATTTCGAATATGGAACATAGTCGGCCGTTGATGGTTGTCTTGTGTGAACTGGTCTTTTGCTCCATTAATTGCGTCCGTCAGTGTGTTGTAATTCCGAGCTTTTATAATAGTTCTACGTTCTATATCTTATATACCTTTTGCGAAAACGTCAATTGCTGGTTTTTCATTCTCTTTTCTGAAAATTTCAATAGCATATGTGTTGTCTCCTGCCTGAGCTAAAGTAAGACCTAAGCCCAAGAGGCTACAGTATTTTCTTGAGACTTGGACTAAATGAACAAGTCAGACAGCTCCGAAGGTACAAAAAACAAGACCTTACATTAGTGTTTGTATTGCTCTTCCGTATTCATTGATACTTGAGTTACCTTATTTTATATTTTGTAATTCAGCCGAAAGTGTGGGAGCTGATTGCTTTGGCAGAAGGTTAGTTTTCAAATCTTTTAATGAATTTGCGGCGGTGGTATAATTGCTTTTCATGCGGATTTTATCTCTGTGAGATATGCAAGCTTCAAGAACATAAATTACTAAAGATTGTTTGCCTACCGTGTCTAACGTAGGTTCATATAATTCTATTCCCTCTTCAGTTGTGCAATTTAATTTTGGCAATAAGTTAGCTGCTGTTTTGAAATCGAATCATGATTATCTTTGTAATTATACCTGTATCTATATCAGTGCTAATATCTATTTTCCTAACTGAACTGATCTTATCATCCAAAATATTTTAACTGTAGTACATACTTTCTCTAATTATTATAAAACTTATGAACTAATTCATTAATAAGGTGAATTACCATTTTCTAACCTCTGATACCGTCTCTGCGTAGCTGCTTCACTTCGTTTTTCGTAAGAGTCTTTGCGAGGATTTTCTTCAAATTTCACCAGTTGTTCTTCAGCTCCTGTGAACTCCTTCAGAATATCTTTGCTGCTCATGAGCCCTGGATACTAGCGTATTCTGATATTCTCTTCAGTTTGAATCAACACCTTCACGAGACCTTCGAAGTTCGCTTAACGCGATTTTTTCATACCATCTTGCATTTTCCTCCATATAAAATAAATGATGACAATTGCGATAAACTTTCACGTATAGTCAGTGGGCATACTTGAAGACTGGCTATAAATCAAATCATCATCGTCGCCCCATCTGCCTGTGAAAGAGGTGAATTTCGGATATGCAGTTGGTTACCTCGTTCACAGGCAGATGGGGCGACGACGAACCTGTTGTTTGTTGTGGGCTTCAGCTTAGTTCGAGGAATTATACTCTGACGGAATTCGATTTTCAATTATCGGAAATCATCGACTTTATATTGATGATATACACTATTTTGCACTGGCTAAACAGCCCGAAACCGGTCTGCAAGTGTGTTCCAATAATTGAAAATCTATTGCGGCAGTTGTATCGCCAACAGCATATGCAGGAATAACTTCTGTGAAGAATCCTGCACTGACACCTGTCGGATATAATCCAACGCCCTTCGTGGTATTAGCCAGGGGAGTAGTTGTTTTCTGATAGGTGTCAATCGATTAACCTATTGTGTAGGGAGTTGAGACTGGCCTGAACGAATTGTTCTTTTTGATGAATTGAATTGCGATGGATATTAAAATTGGAATTATCATTCCGTCGGTGTTTGTGAATTTGGTGGAACTGGATTGACTTGCAATATTTGATTCTGTGCCAGTAGTTTGTATCTGCAGTCTTTCTTCGTTTGTAACTTCTGATCCACACATTTTCAATTATTTGTTTATTTCTCTCCACACTGATTGGACTGGACTGGCAGGATCGCCATGAAATGTTGTGTTTTTAAGGTAGTTTAATTGAAACCAGTCATTGCCAAGAGTTTCGTTTAATTCGTATTAAAGTTGACATCTTACATCGAAGACTACATGCACACGTCAGAATCGGGGTTATACAAAATTGGTTGTTTATCACTTACTATCTAATTGTTATATATTTGAACAGCAAACAGTCCAATGAACTGAAAATGTTGCAGTAATACATAATTAGGTTAAGGTGAGTTTAATGAACCTGCAACTTTTCTATGCGTAGAATGAGGAATGTTCCTCCTGACGAAAATCAAGTAGTTTTCATAAAAGAGCTCTAAAACAACGCATTTTTAACTTATCATTTCAATCTTTTTCTTTAAAAAATTATTTAAATACTTAAAAAAAAGGAATTGAGTAATGCATTCAACATTTAAAGGGTTATAGCTAATAAAGGACAATGAATCTGTTACCTGTATGAGACAAACAAAGATGACATATTTCAGAGGCGTACTGTTCTGTTTACTTATGTTCCGAGTTCCGAGACATTCTGTAACATATAACATTTTGTGCACCTAACCTATCTTCCTCTATATGAATAAATAACAAAACAACTGTTGTTTCTGTGGCTCGTGAAGGTGGTATTGAACTATAATTTATATTTTGCCTTATATTTTGTCAATTGGAAACAAATCCCTTTGAAAATCAAAACCCAACATTTGAAACATCAATTTGAATACTTTTCGAAGTGAATTTGAAAAACTCATGAATTAAACTCAACTTTATTTTGTTCAAACTTGCATTTTGCTGTAATAATCCAAATTGAGGAACATTCCCCATTGTTGAAAAAACAATCAATATAACACGAATTTGGTAACCTATTCGAAATGTAAAATATATGACTTGAATCTTCATCACAACATGCCAATTTCCACTAGTCAGTCATTCAATAATAATTATAAAATGTAAACTTAGTCCTCAGAACGACAGGGAATCTACTGCAAAAACAGTAGATCTGGCAACACCGAACACGGCGCTTTTCTCGTGCGATTCCTTCTACATCTCCAATGAATTCATAGCGTAATTCTGCATTCTGATGGCATAACAGCTCCGTTGTGAAAGATTCGCTCTTTTCGCTACGACAACACTGTGTTAACGTGGATATTGCTAGCTTTGATTTCATTATGACCATTATTCATGCGCGCAAAACAAATATCATAACACTATCTATAATAATACTTATACAGTCCTGACAACCAATTGTATTTGAGATGGGTTTTGCTTCACGGTGGCTTCATCAGCGAACATTTGTTAGCAAATTAATTTATTTGTCATAAATGCTGTCATAAATGCCAGCTGTATCGAAACCCGAGTTTTTTCAAAGGAAAATAATGGCTCTCATTAATTGTTACGTCGACGGAAATGCAATATTCTTTCGTTATTAGTTGTTAGAGCAGCAGCTCTCGCCAGGATGATTTATCCTGAAGTACGTGCGAAAATTGAAAGAAAGTCGACACTTCCCGGGGGCGATTATTAACGCATCCGAGAATATTTCGCTGATGAAGCATCTCAGAGGGGTGTATTGGAGCTTCGCCTTATCTACAGCAGATGACTGGAGGGTCACGCCGAATTCTGGAATTGAAATGGTTTTTCCTGTGACTGGAAACATACAGGAAGGTTCTTCTGGGGATTTCAAATGACATTTTGTTTACAAAACGCAACGATAAAAGTAAATATTTACAGCCAACCATTTCGTCTGCTATTGCGGCAGATATCATCACAGGTATGTGCGGTGACTGCCGGTGCAGACTCAGACTTTGAACAGTACTACAGTGGTCGACTTGCTGGTCCCGATGCAAGTTGGAGTTTCAGCAGAATCAAGAATAACGACATTTTCAAGTATTTATTGGCAGTAAACACAACAGCTGCAGGTGCTGACGATCTCAACATAAGATTCATCATATTATGTTGAACGTTCATAATTGAATATATCTCTCACCTCTTGAACTTCTGCTTTGAATATTCAGTATATCCAACTCAGTGAAAATTGGCTAATGTAATCCCATTACCGAAATGTGAGGTTGTCAGTGAGCTCAGTGAGCCTGAGACCAATCAGCACTTTACCTGGTGTCTCAAAATTATTACAAAAAAGTATAAAAGACCAACTTGTGGAATTCTTGAAAACATATAATATTTTGCCGGATATTCAATCTGGATTCAGAAAAGGACACAGCTGCGCGACAGCCCTTCTGAATGTGACAGGTTGTATTATCTAGGCAACCGACTCGGGAATGATTACTGTTCTAGTTCTCTAAGATGATTCGAAAGCTTTCGATACCCTAAATTATTATGCTCTGAAACATATTCTACGATATATTTGACTCTTAGAAGAATATGTTATATTTTTTGATAGCTATGTAAGTGGTCGAAAGCAACAAGTTGTACTCAATACTAGTGTTTCTCAAAGGAAAGAACTGACATGTGGGGTTCCACAGGGACCTCACCATTTTGGGACCAATTCTCTATGTAATTTTCACAGCGTTTTTCAAAATTTTCGAGATTTTTCAAAATAAGAGTACTTTACCCTTGTCTCAAAATCAAATATTTGAAGTATCCTCGTATATTTCGTATATTTTACGTATGTTTTACTGCACCAACAAAATTGTTGTGCATGTTTAGTTTTCGGGAATTCACAAACTATTATCAGGAACTATTATCAGGAACTATTTATCAGGAATAACTTAATAAATAAGTTTCCCTTATGGTGCATACTTTGGGGATGACATTGTATATAAAAATTTTTGACATATCATCAGTAAAATCAGTTTTTCTATGTTCTATCGAAAAATCAAATTTTTTACTTTTTCTTCCTCTGTTCTCTTCTGTTCAAAATTCTTCCTGAACAACACTTTCGCAAGTATAGTATAGATTCAGAAAATAAGTAATCATTTTGGTGAGAGATTCATTTTTAAGAAAAGTATCATGCCAGTTTTCATTTCAGTTGGAAGTATTTCAGGGCTGAGCCTGTAAAAGGTTTACGAGTAGTCTGTTAGGATATCATCCACCTGTTTAAACTTCTCGAAAACTTCGATGAAGTTTTGACAGCATGAGTTAGAGTTGACAGTCATCTCATGAAACTTCATTATTATTCAATATCAATTTTCTCACAATCTTCGGATAGTTGAGTAGTTGAGTGTTCAATAACTTTTCCTGAAAGTTTCGGAATAATGAACTGAGTGCAACTCAATATTCAATCTCGAGAATACTATCGGGTAATTTCAAGTGATCAATAATTCTTGCGATCTTGTCCTATGGATCGTTGAAATTTATGTTGGCCTATACATAGTCGGAAAGTAAAAAAAAGGGTCAATTATCAAGCATATATGATTTTGGATACTAACACTAACCTCCTGAATTACCCTGGGATATTTATAAGACCTCTAATGACGTTTTCTATGAGTAATTACAAAAATTAACTCGTTCGATCTGGCTTCGCGAGGTTTTGCTACCACAACGAGAATGGTTTTGCTAGAAAAATGTCTGTCAGGTTGAATGGTTCGGCAACATGATATTCACATTCATTATTTTCAAAATGAAGTTGAAAAATGTCAACCCTGTCCCGAATTAGGTACCTGGTGATTTCAAAAGATTATGAAACATTTTTTAAATACTTTAACAAGTCACAACAGGGACTAAGCCTATCTGAATAGTTTGGGAAATAATAACCCGAGACTCGTAGAAAGACAAACCTTGTATATTGTTTCGCAGGAAGTCAGCCTCAACCTAGTCAGCTTCAATCCCGGCTTTACCGTTTAACTTTTTCATATTTTGGAAAACATATATTTGCCGTTTCAGAACTTCATGAATTGAAAACGAATTATTACAGTTCATTGTATGATTTTCACTATAGAGGGTTTTACAAAAACCGCAACACGTGTTTCGTTATACAATAACTTTCTCAAGCAACTGCTTGCTTGAGCAGTTTTACAAAAACCGCGACACGTATTTCGCTATACAATAGTTTCCTCAAGGAGTTTACGCTTGAGAAAGTTATTGTATATCAAAACACGTGTCGCGGTTTTTGTAAAACCCTTTATAGTGAAAATCATACAATTAACTGTATTACTCAGTTTCAACACTTGTTTCTCTTACAAAAAAAACTGTCATTTTTTTGAGAATTTTTTTCTTTGTTTTTTTTGTGAGAAGTTTTTTCCTAGCAGTTCTAACTGATAATTCTGATAAAATATCAAGTAGGTGAGTAGCATTATTACATTTCAATTCAACTAGAATATACCTTTGTGAGATGCAAATTAAAAAAATATAATTGAATATTTCCTAGAATCTAGTTTTCAACCCGGTGATTCGTAAAATCCCCATTTCCTCGCTGTAGAAAATAAATTCTACAATTCGTTACAATGTACAGTGTAATAGTAAATTTCACATTAGTGAGCTTATTGTGTTTAGTTTATGAAAATGGAGATGCATTGGACGGTGCTTTATGTTTTCATATTGCTTTAGTGGTAATTAGGTATACGAGTTGGGGCCAAATACAATTTCCTGGAAAATACTAGTGGAATTCCATGGTTAGTTTCATTTCAGTGGAAAAATTTAATGTCGCATACGAACAGTTTCAATACAGTGACAACAAGTTGAGCTTTGAAATTGTCAAAATACGAAATGAGGGCGATAAATATTTTTCTTTTAGAAAGGTACATATTAAATCTCATTTTCAATGTGGAAAATTGGTTGAGTGAGATGGTATTATTGACTGCAATTCGTGAATTGATTTTTTTCTGACGTTTCGCCGGCGTGAATGTCTGGCTTCTTCAGAGGTTTATACATCTTGAATCTGAATATAATGGTTTGGTTTGGAGTGCTACTACCTCTACCTGGATTAGGTTATTGGTCAGTAACGTTCTTTAACTCTTTTCTACCTGTTGTTCTGCTATTTGTTATCCTTGAACGTCTTAAAATGGCACTTAGTATTCGATTGAGCTTCACCGCTTCTTCTTTTCTGTTGATTATATCCGAGTTTTTGTGGATCTCCCGTACCAGTCGACTATGGTATACCTGGTTAGGGCCAATGAGTTCTGTATTTTCGAATAGAATCCTGTGGTTTTCTTCACTGATACAGCCAGTCTGCAGTTTATTTCATGCTTCTTCAGCCTTGTTCCCATTGATCTTATGGTGGTTCCGATATATACCTCTCCACACAGGTACACGGTATGCGACAGACCCCTGCAATGATAGTGGTTCCCTTTTGTCTTTTGCCGTTCTGAGGGCTAAATACATGTAGTAAAGGAAGAAAAATAAATTTTTTTTGGAGCCATGGAAATCAATAAATCAATTAAAAACTCAAAATATAGAATCCTCAACGAACAAACTGATTTGTGTAGGTCTCGACTTTTGAAGATGACAACGCAATTAATCACAGTTTGAAGTAAATGTAGTTGGTATTGATGAATGTATGTATATATATTATCACCTACTCTCAGATATATATACTCCGACATTTCTCAGTCGTGTTAAAATACTTTAGAATGGTGTAAAAACTGAAACCTTGGTCGTATTAATATCAATTCATAAGGTAAGTGGAAATTAGACAAAGTATTTTATTTCAGAGGAGATGAATGTCGACCCTACGACTCCAACTGACCTCCCTGTAAATTCAGATCGAGAGCTTCTCAATTCTCCAACTCCTGTTCCAATAACTGAACCTAAGAAAAGGTTTGGTGGTGCAACCAGGAAACGACTGAATCATCTCCTCAAGAGCGGGGTACCTTATGAAACCACCTTGCACCACCGTGCACCTTGCACGTCAGGTGTAGCTGACGTGCAAAAACCCTCATATGGGAAGGTTGTCGCGGGTATCAAGGTGAGAATGTTGCACCTTGACTATCCGACTACCTCATTAACGATGATACAGCAAAGCATATACTTTGTGCCGGTCCCGCTGAGGACTGAATCAGGTTTTCAGAGTTTGGCAGAGCCGTATTCTTACCATCTGACCTCAAAGGTCACTCACCAAACAAACTGATCAGCTTCGTTGAGAAGCTGGGTTTATTTGGTCGAGTGTGAATAGGTGTGAGCCACAATGAACCCTTGCGTGTTGCGGTAGAGGGTCGAATAGACTCACTCACTTTGGACCTGACCTAACCTTAACGTGCTACTTTCGGAACTGTTCCAATTGGATGGAAGCAGTTTCTTTGAAAACCACGAATACATGAGTTCACTTACTAGATTTTATTGCCAATATATTTCCTATGGAAAATTAACAATTATTGGGATTTGGCCCGTTTCATCGCTCAGCTTTATAGTGCCATGGTGGAAAAATGTATCTTCTGTGAACACACTGGAAATTCTGAAATCGCTTTCCAAAACGGCGGAAATTAAACCCATTATTAAAAATCGATTGTAAAGTCGCGAGTGTATGAACGACCTATAACTCGTATATTTTCATTTCAGTAATTGACATCAATTGAAAAACCGTCTATTCATCATCGGAATCCATATTTGTTTTGGCGTCCGTAAATGAAAAATGAGACAAGTTCAGAAAGAATTATTGCCGAGAATAAACTCGGATGACGATTTTTTGCATTCAAACGAAATGGATCATCCATTCCAATAGTTATATAGTACAGGGTGGGCCTAATGAAATTGAACTATACCGATTTTTCAAAGTTGGCGTTGAGGAATAAGGGTCACCCAAACACTTCGGTTTTAATTTTTTATTTATCGGTCAAGTACACTTCCAATTGTGGAAACCAGTCAAGTATTAGAGTTCAGTTATGAACCCAATAAGTTAGATTCTTAAGATAAACTATTGTAATTGCTTGAAAATAAATAAACCTATTTATTTATTTTATTTTTTATTTATTTAGAAAAAACCGCATCAGCCATAGCTATTAGCGGCAAACATATAAAATATATCTGAAGCATGTAGTTGTTTACATTACAGTTTAAATAAAAGGTTACATTCTTTAAGAAATTCAACAATATTATTGGTATTGCTATTTTGGAAAATTTCACTTAGTTTCGAGGGAATTTTATTGTTCAGTCTCTCAACTGTGAACAGTGGGCACTCTACCAGAACATACTTAATAGTCACAAGCACTTCACACGCGAAACATTTTGGTGGCGGTTCTTTCCTCAATAGATGTTCATGCGTAAGGCGAGTGTGGCCCAGTCGTAATCTGTTAATTATGACTTGATGGAAGTTGCTTTGTTATTCCAACGATATAATGTAGCCTTGATTTCCTTAAGTTTGGAAGGTTTTTGAGACCAGAGGTGATTCCACATTTCTGAAATTTTGCAATGGAAATAGGATTTGAGATCCATCGGCAATGCTTTCATACTGAGATTACATGCTGGATATTCCACATCTTCTCTGGCAAGTTTATCGGCTATATCGTTTCCAGAAATCCCAGTATGTGAAGGGACCCATAGGAGGGTTACTGTCCTGTTATCTAGTTGATTCATCTCCTCTTTGATCATATTCACCAGTACGTGACAAAAAAATAAGGGAGTTGAGAGAGTCCGTAATTATCAAAAACTCTTTACAAGGTGCCATTTTAATGAAGGAAAAAGCTTTATAGATAGCATAAAGTTCATCAGTGAGAATAGTGGCAGATTCATGTAAAGAAAATTTTCAGGCGGTCTCGTTCGTAACGAATGCACATCCTACACCACGAGTTGTTTTTGAGGCGTCAGTGAAAATTTTCTGGGGAAATGGGTACTGAGACATTATAGTTTGGTAATCGGCTTGGATCAGCTGGGGATTTGTGGTTGTTTTGCTCATGGATAGTAGTTGAGTATTTATATTCGGTAAGGAAATACGCCGTGATGGAATTCTTTTTGTTAGGATTGGATTTGTGGAAATTCGTGCATCTGTATGAGGTTGAGGGAAAGCATTTTTCGTTCATGAAATGGAATATTTGCTTCTGCAGTGGGAGTGACTGGAACAATGAAGGTTTGTCGAGTTTGATGGGCTTGTCGCCTGGCCGCATATGATGGTGTCAGTTCATGTCTTCTAAGCTTTAAAGTTCACAGAGTAGGCTGTCAACCGGACTTGTAATAAATGCTCCAGAGATGCGTTGTTATGTATTGTATCCAGAGCTTTCAGGGTACTCGCGGAAGCAGACGAGTAGCATATGCAGCCGTAGTCTAATTTTGACCTTATTAAAGTTCTATATAAAGTCAATAATGTCCTACCATCTGCGCCCCACTGTTTGTTTCTTAAGCATTTCAACAGGTTTAGCCTTTTTTGACACACTGTGACAAGATATTTAATATAGGTTTTCCATGACAGTGACTGGTCAAATATCAATCCCAAATATTTTATTTCATTTGTGTATCCTAGTGTTCCATTCTTGAAAGTTACCGTTAGTGGATTTTGGATTTAATTCACACATTTAGAAATTGGAAGAAAATTGAAAACCGCTTTTCCTTGACCAATCTTCTAACTTTTTTGTTTGAAGGTGGTTGACAATGTTTCGTGGTGTATTTCATCAGTTCGGACTTCCATTGTCTAATATAATATAAATTGATTTGAAATCCCTGAAAAAAATAACCGAAAATAACAATTTTATTAAACAAAAAACTGTAATTACAAGGAGATAACATACAAGCTACAACCAGAAAATATTTATTTTTATCAGCCCAGTACACCACAAACTATTGATATGATACCAAATGGAACATAAAGAAGGAAAAAATATTGAAGAAAAAAAGAATAAACATAGAGACATTCAACACTAATGATCAATTGAATTATAAAGCAAAACATAACTATGTCAAGTACATTACAGAATTGTAACAAAGTCCCAAATGTTACATCAATGTGCAAATAGACCTCAGATTCAAGTTATTACTTCATAGTAAATACAGGTATGCATTTTCATTTGTTAAGTAGTACATTATATTTATAATTGTAATAAAATACAAATGGCAAGCCAATGAAGTTCAAATTCAAATTAAAAAAAAAACGTGTACAAACACTAGAATAAGTTATGATCATCAAACGAATTAATAAACGACTATTCAGAAGTTTAATGAACAATATCTGGATGAAGCCGTCTGATTGCCATTTTTTTGAATTTTAAAGGTTGAACAATTGAAAAAGATCAAGTTCTGAAAAGTATGTATTGAAATTTTTCTGAAGTCTACAACTTACTGTCATCAAGCCATAGTTAGTCTTACAGAATCGTAACCCAAATGAAAATATGTGATTACTTCTTAAGGATCTCGTGTTAACATTAAGGCAAAGGTCATGTGAAATAACTGAACAATTGTATGGAAGTTTATTATTTTATGAAGGAATAGAACCATTTGAAGTTTACGTCTTCAAGTGATGATAATTCTAATACAGATACCCTAGTTTGCGAGTTAAATCCAAAGTAGAGTAGGCCAAGTTTCCAAATTATATATTTAGTGAAGCGATTTTGCACTTTCTCAAGCATATGACAAGCATAAAGAGGACACCAAATAACACTAGTATATTCCAAAATACTCCGAACCAGTGAAAAATATAATGACTATAGCATCATATTCTGTAATATTACGGGTATTACTTTTGGTGAATCCGAGAATTCTGAATGCTTTATTACAGATATTATTGACATGATCAAAAAAGCTTAGATCTTTATCGAAAATAATTCCCAAATCGCATAAGCTCTTGACAGTCTGAAGAGATACATCATTGATGGAGTAGTTTTCAATGACAGGCTGCCTCATTCTAAAAAATCTCAACAAATTACATTTCTTCACATTAACTTTCAAACAGTAGGTACAAAAGCTATCCAGGTCATTCTGAGTACATTCAATATCATTGGTAGATTGCACTGTTTTGAAAAACTTAACGTAGTCTGCATACAGAGAGATATCACAGTATTTAAACACTAATTAATAAAGAGTAGAAATAATATAGGCCCAATGTGCGAACCTTACGGAACCCCTGAAGTCACATGAATTTTTCTGACACACTGTAAGCTATCCTCACATTCTGTAATTTACCGAAAAGGTAGGATTTGAGGGGAAAAATCCGCTATGCATATTCTCAATAACGTCACCATCAGAGCTAATGTCCCCCAAGGATTTATATATATATATATATATATATATATTAATATTAACTGCTACCGCAGTTGTCAGTTGATTGGTCAAACCACCAACACTGACATAAAAACTTGGCAAGTTGACTTGGGTGTCACACCAATAGGTGGTTCCACTTATGTTTCGCTTGCGTTTACGCAGCTATTTTTATCAAGTACTTTCTTGGTTTTTTCTCATTTTGTCTTCAATCGAGGACCGCCTGCCCGGTACTGACGATGCCCAATAGGCTGAAACAGCTGTATACCGGTGGCTCTTAAATTGAAATCAATATGGGAATGATCAAAGAGTACTTATCTATTTATATATTTATATATATATATATATATATATATATATATATATATATATATATATAGAAACAGAAGTTAATATCGGACATAGCACTCATGAAAGTGGCAAACCATAGACACGTGTTTCGGGCTTTTGGCCCATCATCAGTATGGTGCAGCCAAGTGTAAGGATGGGCCAAAAGCCCGAAACACGTGTCTATGGTTTGCCACTTTCATGAGTGCTATGTCCGACATTAACTTCTGTTTCTATATCAAGACACTCAATAACTTTCATATTTGTATATATATATATATATATATATATATATATATATATATTCGGACATTCTCTTGCCAACTGAAATATTTTCGACAATGCGGTGTTGCCGCTTCTATTAGAAAGCAGTAGCAACTTTGATTTTTCAAATGGAACACTCTGTATATAATATTATTTTTGGAATCTCCAACAATTGCCCGACAACTTTTCTTGATATTTCCCTATACCTATCTGTTACCGTTTTCGAAATAAAAATTAATTTCAATTTTTTTCTTCGAAAATCATGACTTCTAAAAATGCCGATATCTTTTAGTTAAGAAGTACTATGATATCGAAATTTGGTTTGGAGTTAGGTGATACTTGGACACTTCCCACACGTCAGCCTAATCTCCGTTACTCCAATACAGGGTGGTAAAAAAATACAGTTTTTTCGTTTGCTTGAAAAAGTTGCTGAAATTTGATTATTTTAAATGGAACACCCTGTATATTATTGAAAATTCGGAAAGCTGCTGAAATTTGCTTTCTTTCTATGTATATTATACCTATACCTAACTAGTCAAGTTTCGGACTCATGAACATTTATTTGTGAAAATGTCCCTTCAGAATGGTATTTCCATTCGGTATTTGGTAAGCAGGCCATGATTACTATTTGACAGTAGCGTTGTGACATTCTCCTAATAATATCGACATTTTCGTCACTTCAGAAGTTGCAAATACCTTCAAAACGATGGAACAAAACTATTCAAACGAAGTTCTTATGAATTTGTTTATTATTTTTGGACAGTGTGACAAAATTATCAGCAGAACATGTAGAAAGTTCAATGAAATGTATCCGAATCTACCGCCAATGAACCTCAAGAAATTTATACTGAATTCGTATATATATATATATATATATATATATATATATATATATATATATATATATATATATATATATATATATATATATATATATATATATATATATATATATATATATATATATATATATATATATATATTCAATTTTTTCTTTTTTATATATCAATATTTTTATATATCAATATTACTGGTAACCTATCCCAACTCGAAACCGTTATTTTTAACCGTGGTGACTTTTGAAAACTCATTTGAAGATATTCATTGAGATACCACAATACCACAGAAATACCGATATAGTTTAGTTATCGAATCAAGAACGTTTTTCTTGAGGATAATATCAGCTCACATTCTGTAACGTAATTATACGAACACCACGAAACGTGTCAGATAACTTGAATCCCACTTCGAAATAATCCATTCCCATCACGAAATCGGTGTTTTAAGTGCGACAAAACTTTCGCTATGTTTAGATAACAATTCAAGATTAACAGATCGGAGAGTGCAGACTAAACGGCGTGAATCTTGGTATAATGAGAATTTCACGGATCTCAAAACTCCTCACTTAGTTCTCAATTAAAAGGCGGCTAAGTAAACGACTGTCTCGTTCTAAGGCGGCTGGCTGTCTTGGTTCTATCGCATGAATTATTTACATTCGTTCGATGACGTTTGCATAATTAGACGAGAAATTGCCTGCTGGCCGTGATCATCAAAGGCAAATTCATTTATAAGGTGATAGCTGAAGCAAAAAAGTAAATGAAAACAAATTAATTGACTTCAAAACGACCAAGTTCATTTAAAATGATATCAACTAAGTATGAAAAATAGGTGAAAAACATGTGAAACAAACAAACTGATAGGATTAAAATTTGATAAAATTTATTGAATTCAACTGCCATGTAGGACATTCTCGTTGAGGTTTTCTACAGAATAGGAGCAGGTAAATTACGATATACTGGTGGGAAATTATTCAGCAAATAAGGTACTAAATGAAAAAAGGATGTCTCATGAAATGAAGAAAGATAGACAGGAATAGAAAATATATCATTTTTGTTGCTCAATGATCTGTTGCGAATGTCCTCCCTACAAACTATTTTGAGGCAAGGTTAGGTTAGGTTAGGTCCAACCTCCAGCGCAACCCGCAAGCTTCTTGACGAAGCCGATTAGTTGGTATGATGAGTGATCTTTCAGGTTAGATGGTAAGAGTACTCCCCTGCCAAACTCTAAAAACTTGATTAGGTCCCCTGCGGGGCAGCCACAAAGTATGTGCTTTGCTGGTTAATCATTTTCCAAACAGAGGCGACACACAATGTCTTCCGACAGCCCGAGTCTCTGCATATAGTGATTCAAATGACAGTGACCTGTAAGAAGGTCTGTTAGACATGGTAGTTCATCCTTACTGTAGTCCAACAACTGTTTGGAATCAAGCTTCGAAGGATGAATAAACGCCTTGAAGTGAGTCAATCCTGGAAGATTCTGCCATCTTGCCATCCAGGTGTATTTGGCAAAGCCTAAAGCGATGCCAATGACAGGTTCTGGTCCGATGAAGCTGCTTGCAGCACCATCCTTTGCAAGAGAGTCAGCAGCCTCATTGCCTTCCAGGCCAGTATGGCCAGGAATCCAGACCAGAGACAATCTGTTGAGTCTTCCTAGCGGGGAGAGTCGTTCTTGACAATTTGCTACCAATTTAGTCGCTGCTCGGTAGAAGCTAAGAGCTTCCAACGCTTTATTGACTTGTGTATGAGGTTGGATTCTTCCAATCTCTCCGCAAGGTACTGGGGTAGTCCAGCAGCCAATATCTTGTTGACAAGACAAGGGTAGTGAACAGAATGCGTTTCATTCAATTTCAGAAGTTACCACAGTTGTTTTGTGTTCTCCTTCAGTTTTTCCACTCTGTTGGATCTGTTGGGCAAAAACAGTTGGATATTCAGTATGTTCACTATGTATTGAGACTATGTGGCGTGTCTGATTTGTCAGCAAATTACAAGTTGTTTTTTGTTATCAGCAGGTCTAGAAAGCGAATCAACTTGTTTTCCTCCATCTTGGAAGAACATTGAATGCGAAGGTCTATTCATGTTAGTCACAAACCGATCGTGTTTTTGCTGTCTATGGGTCCAGACTTATGACGGAGAGGAACCCATTGGAGTTCCTTCTGCCTGTTTGTAGATTTTATTGTTAAAAGTAAAATATATGTTTTTCTTCTGTTCCACCTCTTGACAGTTTTTCATATTCAATATTTTTGTCATAATATTTGACAATAAACGTGTCCTTCATCAAATGTAAACTCAAAAGTTTTGATTCCTGACAATTTTTCTGGTTCTACATAACTCATCAAGTGTTTTCGATAATATGTAATCTATCCACATATTTCAATTTCATCAGTGACTTAATACTTCTGGTAAGTACTGTTAATGAGATATTATTCATTATTTGTTTCCGAATAGTAATTAATTAATAATAACGATTTTTGGAATACTCGGAATAATCAATGAATTCTCTCTTCTGCTTGCTTTGCCTTTGCTTTTCGATTGAGATGTCTTCTCTAATTAATCGGATTTACGAACGTTGTATTCGAACTGTCTTTTTTTGAGACAAAACACGTAGGATTTGAATCGCTGGAGATCGAATTCATTTAGAAAAAATTCTCAGAAAGTTCATTCTACATAAACGCAGTTCTCCAAATCAAAGAGTTCTTCAACAGTGAAGTTCGAGGTGTACAGAGTTGAACCCCAAAACGATGAGCAGCCACAGTTCATCGCGTATTTCTGATATGCACCGCTCTTAGTGGAAAAAAATGTGCCAAATCACTTGAACATCTCTTGTGAAATTATCTATCAAGATTGCAAATGAGGTTCGCGTCTCCAATCAGGTGGTTGGCTCTTTTCTGGATGGAATCCTGATATGCTCAAGGGCGGAGCTCCATACATGTAAACAATACTCCAAAGAAGGTCTGATCTGAGCTTTATAAAGCATCAAAAGTTGCTGGGGTTTGTACTGTTTTCTGGTTTGGAACAGCGTTTCAAGCTTTTGAGTGTTGGTGGTATACGGCAAGTAAGGAACTGTTGGTATGTGTGGTTTTCATTGAACTGTGGAACCCAAACTACCAGTTGGTTTTGAGTTTTGCAGCGGGTCTAGGAAAGGAAGCTGCCTGTTCTGTTCTATTACAGTAGTGCACTAAATCGCATTGAATGTGAGGATGAATGGTATTCAAGTGAGTCACGAACCGGTCTAGTTCTTGTTGTCCATGGGACCAGATGATAAAACTGTCTACATATGTTTCATTTGGCGTCAGTTTGGGGAAACGTTGTCAAGTGCTTCTTCTTCGAAATGTACCATTTAAATTGGAGTTCCATCTGCTTGTATGTAGATTTTGATGTAGAAAGTAAAATTAATGTTTTTCAGGCACTGCTGAGCTAGATCCATGGAATATTTGAAAAAGCTCAAGTTTTTTCTGAGGATGTGGAAGCTCAATTTTTGGGTATCGTTGGGTAGAAGGTTTCTAAATCTGCACACGAGTCTTTCACCTGGAATGGTGTTGAAACGTAAATCTTTGAAAAACGGATGAACTCTGTTATCGGTGGAAAACTACGTTACAATAAATTCAAATCTTCAAATTCCAAGCTCAGGTACCAACTTCCTCAATTCCGCATGAATTGTTTTCTTGAACACAAGAAGTATTTTCATTTTTCTACAATATCCAGTATCCAAACCCGACCGAGTCCTTATATCAAATTAATAGTTTCCTTGTTGGCCCGTTCCAGAGAAACCCAGTTCTCGTTCAAGAAAATGACATTCGAGACCCTACACCCGTTCTGGTCTGTTAAGTTAGTAGTTCGGATCTAATGGAGGCTATTAGGTACATAAATCGTGGCCGCGCCGCCATTGGGGCCGCCTTCTTGCTTTCCCAAATTGGTGTTTCGGTTGCCGCTACAGATAAAATGTTTCCTGTAACACCTTTCCGGCACCCGTAGATCAGAGTTATTTATTCTCGAGTTAATTGTTCCGTTTCTGAGAAAAATCGCGACGAGGGAATCGCCGAATTCCGTTGGGACCTGATTTTTACGTTTATTTTCCGTAAAACTGGACTTTCAGGGGTCGGCTTTTTGCTATACCGGGGTCTGGATGGAGATGTGAAAAAAGTTCTTTACAACATATCATTTAAGATTGTCTTGTTTTTCCATATATTTGTTCAATAATAGAGAAGTGGAAATTAAAAAAAATCCCCAAAAAATTGCAGTTATTTACAGGATCGAAAAAAAATTATAAAGTGAGGTACATCTTTCACAATAACTAACGGATATGTGAGTGTACTCCGGCGCCTATACACTATACCATTTCAACTCAGAATAATAATAATAATGGAGATTGAAAGACGCCAAAGGATGTATCAAGAGAAGTCACAATTTGTGATAATGAGTGACACACAAGATGCATAGACTGTGTTAAAGATAGGAATATAAGAAGAATGATAATATAATTTTGAAAGAGTACAGGAATTTTCCTATTTAGGATTTAAGATAGGTAAGGTAATGGCATTGAATAAGACCTAAAGACAATAATTGCAAAAAACATAAATAGAGAATGTTGAGATCACTGAACTATTCAAAATTTGTCTCTAGAATCACGAAAGAAAGGATCCACAGAACAGTTATGTATGCAAACGAGATGTGAAAACTGAAAAAGTTATATGAGAAGAGAGAAAGTTTTTGGCTTTCTACTCCTCCATCCTGACAAAAAAATGTGGAAATCTTCCAAAGAAAGAAAAGAAAAATCAATTTCAATAATTAACTCTATACAAAGATGTGTAGGTCATGCAAATGGAACAAAGAGCCCTCTCAAAACAGATATTTTCATATAAACATTAAATTACACGAAAAAAAAACTTTCGAAACAAATACTTTTATATGAACGCTGAATAATAGAAAAACACGTTTCTTTATTCCGTTTGTGTTCCAAACATTCGTAATGAAATCGAATCAGATATCATTCACAGGATTCCTACACAATATATTCAATGAAAGAAGTAAAATTTCACTTACATGGAACACTGTCATCCTCACTGCTAGACATCCCGAAAGACACTTGCCTTATCGGCTCTTCAGTAGCAAATACGATTAACATTTTTAAAAAAACACTCAATTCGTTTATAAAATTAAGACTTTTTGTCATGGAATGAGTTGTATCCACCCATGTCATCGATGACAGTACGTAAATAACATTCAATCACTTATTTCATTAAATCTCAGCTATAGGAATCTTGTTTCAATTGTAAAACATGAAAGAAAAATATTGGGGGAGATATATGGAGGAGTAGTTGAAGAGCCAACATTAATAACCGGAGCTCAGTCAGATTTACCAACACATCAAAGTCTAGTGAAATATTCATGCGAACATACCAACTAAACTACGAAAATCTGTAATATTAATGAATAATTCAATATCAACAATTGAATCAGCAATTAGAGAACGTTGCCTGAGTAATATAAACATTGGCAGCGTGTCGTTACCCCCAAAGCTGATACTAGACTCCCTTCTGCTGATCACATGTCACACTGATCTTGAAACAGGGTTATAGTAATCTCAAATCAATTTATTTTCTCATCTATTGTAAGTACGCACACTGACTATAAATCAAATCATATGAGGGACAATTCGTTCAGGTCAGTTAGTATCTCGGCAACAGGCAGAGGGGGCGATGACAGATATGATTGCTGGTCGTTCGCTTTAGCTTTCTTCGAGGTATGATACTATGAAAGAATTGGCTTTCAAATTATGGAAAATCATTGACTTCGACTTACAAGAGGCCAAACAGCCCGAAACCGGTCTGCAAATGTGCCTTTCCCAATTATTAAAAGTCGATTCCGGCAGTGGTATCGCCAAAACCATAGTATGCAGGAATCACTTCTGTCAAGAATCCACAGACACATGTCGGATATAATCCAAAGCCCTTCGTGGTATTAGCCAGGAGAGAAGGTCTAGAGTTGTAGAGTAGGCCCTGGGGCGTTCCCATTCTAATTGAGATTATGTGGTGTATGGCCCTCATCTGTTATAAAAAGGTAAAATAAGACTGTAAGTTTCATGAAATTCATGTCACTGACTGATGATTGGTGCTCGTAGATGGTATCATATATCACAAAATTTTTGAATCTGGGATGGTTACGTATAGAACGGCGACGTATTCTGCATTAATGCACTCACAAAATATGAGACACATGAAACCCATTTACCTATATAATAAACTAAGTTTTCGAACTATCAATAACGTGAATCTGAGATTCAGAAACTTGGCTTACTCCTCAGCACAAAACATATCATTATCGTGGATCGTTTCCTTATTATACATATACGCTGGCTTCATGATAAACTATCTAATGATCTCGAAACACTGTTTCATTAAATAAATAAAATAAATGATGGGGAATTATATAAGTTATGTAACGAAAATTTGAGTGACATGTCTACATGATGTGACAAAAAACTTTGTATTTCTAATTTCACCAGTTCGGCAACTCATACATTTTTCATTTGTACTCTTCATATTCTAGAAATAAAGTTATTACTACTACGTTCATCATTTTTTTTTCAATTAATAGATGGACGTTTCGATAATAATATTAAAAAACACCAGTATACTACTCTGTTCAAAAAATGAACAGAGTAAAAATGAAATTTCAATTTTAATTTCAATTTTTGAAAAATATTTGTTTATTTATTAATTTCTATTTTATCCCCGCCAAATTAGCCCCCTCAAATATAACACACATGTGCCAGCGTTTTTCCCATTACTCGAAGCACTTTTTGGTATGTCCCTGTCGAAAAACGCCGTCCTTTCATGTATCTATTCAATCTTGGGAACAAAAAAAAGTCCCAGGAGGGCAAATCTGGTGGATACGGTGGCTAAAGCACGATTACGATTACGGTACGAACAAGCAACGACGAGTGAGCAGGTGCATTATCGTGATGCAAAAGCCATGAATTGTTTTTCTACAAGCGCAAGCGGCGCATAACTTCAAGATAATATTCCTTATTGACCGTACAAACATCTGACAAAGTAGTCCACCATTTCTGGTTGATGATGACCCGTTTGCCAGGAGGTGTTAAATCTCTTAGTGTGTGCGCTAGTTGCAGTGAGCAAGCACCCTCCAGACTTCTTGCGAGATTGTTCATCATATCATTGTCTACCCTTGGGAAAACTAAGGGTGTGAGTTTTTCGATAGCGGTATGGAGGAACTGCTTGACGGCCTGATGGCCAGGGACAGGGGTGAAGTGATTGGCTTCATAGGCCTTCTACTTTACCGCCTGGGCCTGAGCCCATCAGAGCTGATGAGGGTCAGTTCTGGGTCGACGATTAGGGAGCCTACTAGCCCTCCTCCAGGGGTTAGGGAGCTTCGTGATTGTCCTTCAAGGGAAGTGTCCTCCAGAAATACCCCGGTCGGCTCCACTATCTCTGCGCAACCAGAAGTCGAAGGCAAAGCCATAATTAGGCCGAACGAACAGGCAAATAAAAAGCGTAGACTTCCGGAGGACTTTCCTCCTCCTTCCAAACCACCCTCCCAGGGGGTTAGAAATACAGGCGCTAAGCCAAAAAAGCCTGTTGAGAAAGTAACAAAACCCTGCGAAGAAGCTGAGCTTCCGACCACGTAATCCTCTGTGTGAGTGGCCCTAAAAACCAGGTTACCTAAAATGCTGACAACAATAATCAGGTAGGAAACCCCACCAAACAGGGAGCTATCTCCCCACTCTCTCCGCATCGTGAGGTGCCTCAAAACACCAGGAAAACACGCGTTCCTCCAATTGTCGTTCGCCAGAAGGACAAGTGGGTTCAATTTAGCAGCCTTCGAGAAAGTATACTTCTCTATGGCGGTCAACCTGGCTGACGGCATGAAGGTGCAGCCTCCTTTGGGTGAGGACTACAGGAGTATGTCCAAACTATTGGTGAGGGAAAAATCCCTCATCACACATATACCTTTCCTGAAGACAGGTAAATCAGAGCCGTCTTCAGAGGAGTCCCAGAACATCTGGAGACTGGTGACATCGAGGACGCCTTGATGGAAAAAGGTTTCCAAACATCATCCATTACCAGGATGATGCGAAGAAACCGTCCGCTTCCTCTGATTTGGTTTGACGATTCTCCATAACAATCTTCTTCACTCTTTCTACATTTTCATCGGATATTGATATGCTGGGGCTTCCAGAGCGAGCATCGTTAACTGTTTTTGAGCACTTGATTTCATTTTTAACACAAAATTTTATGCAAATTTCTAATCTTTTTTTTTTCAATAGCAGAAAACACTTCTAACTTTTATGCCTCTCACCAACAACTAAACATGATTAATGGCTGAAACTGTGGACATAAGTTCGAGACGAGTGTACAAACATAAGAAAATCGCTAATGAAATTTGGAGCCTGCAAAATTCGAACATCTACTTAATTTTTTTAATAGCCCACTTATATCGCACAAAAACTATGACAATAAAAAATTCACCATCATTATGTTTCCGAAATGACCTTGATCGACATATTCTAACAAGGCTCAAAATTTTATTTCAAATAGCAGAAGGAAATATTGATACAAAATATTTGATGAAAGAACTCCAACATAGATTTTGAAGATACCAGAACAGCTTCCTTGATCACAGAAGTCTTCAAAATCGAATGGCGTCCAAGAAAGTATAGTGTATTCAAAAGTGAAAACAGTAGATGAACAAAGAGACTTCTGGCGCAAAATATATTTTCTTATGGAGATGAACTTTTTGCAATTTTTAGAGTGAGGGAAACGTGTGACGTCATCGATGGAGGATGAAATGAGTATCAGAGAGATTCATAGAGCGTGGGCCCCCTTGGAACTCCTTCCCTCGACCCCTTTGGTACTCCGCCTCACCCCTCGGGCCCCCTTTTCACGTTCCAGTCACATGACCTTGAAAAAAAATTAAGCTCCTTAAGAAAATACATGGGATTTCGCGCCAGAAGTATCTTTGTTATATAGAAATAAATATATATTGCAATATCTAGCTTGGTATTAGCCATGAAAACAGTTTATTTTTCCGACAGACGTTTACCACACCCTACTGTGTAGGTAGATGGGAGAGATTGATATTTCGAAATAATTTCTAACGAATGCAACACCCCTCGTTGCTCCCCCAAACGTGTTTAGTCTAGAACATATCTTCGCCGCCCTTGCCCTCTACCCCGCCCGCCCCATCTGCATTAGCTTCCTTCACTCTACACTGTCCCCTCATCAGATGTAACTCATGTAAAACTCGATTAACCCACTCCCAATTAGCAAGAACACGATGTATTCGTGAACACACACATAGAGTTTAGATAAAAGCAAACGTGAAACAGCAAATACTTACCATCAACAAGCAATATTGAACATTTCCATGTGGAATTCGTTTTAGTTCCGGGATCGGATTGCAGTCGTAAAAACAATTCTCTTTCCTGTTTAATGTTTAAGAGCCTGCATAGTCGGAATTCGCAAGAATTAGCATATTATTCAGTACGCAGCAGGAAATGTTCTGCAGGTTGTGGACATTTCGAATGGAAGCGAAAGAAAGAGAAAATCTATTTAAAAAATATGTTTCTCCGTTAACCAGCTGTCGCACCCCTACGAACGTTCACGCTCAGAAGTCGAAACTTGTGCGAGCGAAGGATTAACGAGGTCTTACCTTTTAACGTGTGATTCCTAATAAGGAGAGGAGACAGAAACAGTGTCATACAATTCATAAGAACACCTCCATCAGTGTTTCTTAGAATTTTATGTATCTATAATTTTTCATAATTGAAGAAACTGGTATATGGGAATCCGTTTGTGTCTGTCTGTGAAATGTTTATAAAAGTTGCTTGTTTCTTCCTGTCTAACATTTTTTATGCAGTGAGCAGTGTAACGAATAAATTCATTTTCTACTTTATTAACCATTAAAAAAACCCTGAAACACCTCTAATTATGTATTCGAAAGGGGGTTAAGTAATACCTCATTTTGAAGGGTGTTCGATTTTCTGTACAGACATATCTTTATTTTTTGATTTCGTGCATGCATCATAATGAAACAAAAAATTCAAAGTGTTGAAAGGTATCACGCAGGTATTCCATTGAATCTGTCCGCTGTAGAATATGCCATCCATCTTCAATTTTTTTGTTTGTTTTTACCAACCGTTGTTTGTAAGCCGTGACAGTTGAGTAAAAAATTGTATGTTTTCTGTGAACTTGCTGAAGAGAAACTGTTTTGCAGTTGTTGTTTGTGTTTCTTGTTCAGTATTGATTTCAGGCAATAGGCTAAAAGTTCTAGCAATGTCTCATTTGACTGAACGTCAAAGAGTAGAAGTGTTAATACTACTAGGATGTGGGGACAAAAAAAGATCTCAGAAGAATGTATGTGAAATGTTCAGTAATAAATATCCTGATCATCACATTTCTCAATCTACCGTTAATAGAATCGGAATGAAATTTCGTTAATTTGGGATATTTCAAAACCAGGCAGGAGTGTATTGATTGACGATGGGAAGAAATTGGATATTTTGGTAGACAACTTGCCGCCGATTACGACATAAGTCAAAGTTCGATGTTGCGTGTTTCTAAAAGTGAAAAGTATCACCCTTATAAAGTACAATTGGTACATGAACTCAACGAAGACGATCCAGATCGCAGAACTGAGTTTTGCGAAATGATGAAAGCCATGTGTCTGCGGGATCCTTCGTTTAAAAAAATATATTGTTTTCCGACGAGTCAACTTTTTTTTAAATGGAACCGTCAACAGACAGAACTGTCGATATTGGATCGGAGAAAATCCCCATTGGATGATGGAGGCCCACACTCAATATCCCAGAAAAGTAAATGTTTGGGCAGAGATTATAAATAATCACATAAATGGACCATATTTTTTCAACGAAACATTAACCGGTGAACGATACTTGGAGTTTTTGACAATTTTTTTAGTTCCAATGCTGAAAAGACTTTTTCCAGATAATCCGAATCAAATAGATAGGAGTATCTGGTATCAGCAAGATGGTGCTCCACCACATTTTGCAGCTATCTTTCGTGCATATCTGAATGACGTTTTTCCCAACAGATGGATTGGTAGACGAGGTGACATAGAGTGGCCAGCCCGTTCTCCCGACATGACACCGCTTGACTACTTTTTGTGGGGTTACCTAAAATCCAAAGTAGACGTCAATAGACCAAACAATATTGAAAGTTTGCAAATCAGAATTAGAGAAGAAATAGAACGGATCACTCCCGAAGCCATTCAAGATGTTGTTGATAACTTTCAGCAACACCTTTATTATTGTCAAAAAACAAATAGCTGTCAGTTTGAACATTTGATCTGAAGACTTCCATCAGTTGCACATTGATTGCTAACGCTTTAATAAATGATTTAGATAACACAATTTATTCAATTGTTTTTTTTGACGCATGCGCGAAATTAAGAAATGAAGATATGGCTGTACAGAAAATTGAATACCCTTCAAAATAAGGTATCACTTGAACCCCTTTTGCATTTAAAATAATTGAGGGGGTGGCTGTCACGTTGAGGGGGGTGAAGAAGGGGGGATTTTTTTATGTCACAGAGTGTCTTTTCGAATACATAATTCGACGTGTTTCAGGGTTTTTCTTGAAAATGGCTAATAACGTAGAAAATGAATTTATCCGTTACATATGGTGCTCACTGTATAACGATAGAGAAGTAAATAGCCAAAAAACATTTTAAGGATCTCAAAACAATTTCGATGACCCTTGTAACCCAATCTTCGGCTACGCCACCAGTGGCACTTTCCGTACACACACAGTTGAACCCCCTTCATTCTATCCCAACGTCAATATCTCGGGGCGACCTGAAACAGAGATCATTTGGCCGTGTACAAGCAAATAAACCAATAATGGATCCAGTGTGCTTGCGGCTCTGTTCTTGGTAGAGACGGCTATCGACGAATCCTCTTTAAATATCTCCGGTCCTGATATTGCTGCAAATATTCGAAGCATTGATTGAAGCGGTTTGGGCGAGTCAACAGGAGATTGAGAGAATATCAATGAATGTTTTCTGTGCAGGCTGGTTTTTTGTGGGGTGCTAGTGGGATACGGATAGAAAACCGAATTTCGAACAGAAATCGAAATAAACATGAGACTGTTTCGTGGAGCCATTCGTGGACTGTTCAAAAATAAGATTGGTAATTTTTTTATGTTGATACACCTTTCTCGAATATATGTTAACAGTTTTAGGCAGCCTGTAGTAGCGAAGTTTTTTCCGAAATTCCTGAATTTCGACCAAGAAAAAAGTCGCATAAGTATGGAACGCCGTTTTACTTTTTATTGTCACAAATATTCACTCCTCAATTTATTCAACTAACAATTCATTTGTTTGAATTTAATTGATTCATGCATTTGTTAGACACATTAAAAACGATTGTTCGCATAATTTGTTTTATTTTAAATGACACTTGATTCAAAATGTTACATGAATAATATTATTATTTGAATAAAAAAAACTAATGAAATAACTTGAAGCTTGTATTGATTCTGAAGAAAAATATTGTTTCAGAGTATTGGAAAATGGAACGCCAAATTACTATATATTATGCTGAAAAATAATCTATATACATATAGTTCAACTCAGCAATGAACAAATATTTTCATTTAACAGACAATGGAATGTATTATTCGAGTAAATTCATCAAACGTTTCAATTCCGCATATAATTTTGACCTTTGAATGAAATGTTAGTTATTTATATGACTGTTGAATTATACTGAAACCTCAAATTCACTTTCTAAAAGTAAGTTTGGGAATAAAATTTCAATTAATATGTTTGAATGACTGTCAAAGTTTTCCCATGAAACATTGTTGGTAATAAAAATAGACTTCCGTTTGTCTGAAAATATAGCAAATTACCTTTCCATACTAAATATTTTTCTATGAATGATAAAGATTGTTATATTTCAATTTTATTGAAATTGTTGAATATTTTCAATATTCACTTTATTGCATTCAATTTAAAATTTGGTTACAACTTTTGTGCCAAACATCCTCAAGCAAGTATCATTTTATCTCATCAATCTTTTTAAAAAGCCAATTTCTGAAAAAGAATTGAATTTTTTGATGATTTTAAAAGTTTGTTGTATTTAAAAGATTCATTTAAAACGATTGTTGATAATTTCAATTCGGCGCTGGTATCGAGCGGATTTATCAAGAAGTTCAAATGTTACAATATGCCAATATGCTAGTTCATTTATAGTACGACAAAACGCCGTTCAACCGTGGCGCTGAATGAAAATTATCAACAATCAATTTAATTCATGTATCACTGAAATTCAACAAACAAAATAATTCATCCCATTTCAAAGGAATATTAATAAAAAGTAAAATAGCGTGGCACGCCGTTTTACTTTCTATTGGTATTTTGTAAAAATGAATTGTTTTCACTGTTGCATTTAGGTGATACATGAATTAAATTGATTGTTGATAATTTTTATTCGTCGCTGCGGTCGAACGGATTATACCCGTACTATGACCAACGCCATTCATATATGCGGTTGAGTAGTTCCACAAGAATACGTCCGACGTCAGCGCCGAATAAAAATTATCAACAATCAATTTAATTCATGTATCACTGAAATTCAACAAACAAAATAATTCAGCTCATTTCAAATGCATATTAATAAAAAGTAAAACGGCGTGGCACGCCGTTCTACTTTCTATTGGTATTTTGTAAAAATGAATTGTTTTGATTGTTGCTTTTAGGTGGATACATGAATTAAATTAATTATTGATAATTGATATTCGGCGCTGCGGTCGGACGGAATATTGTGTTACTATCACTAGACTATCATGTTGCCAGATTTTAAAATTCAGCATCTGCAAGAATCCGCTCGACGCTAGCGCCGAATTAAAATTATCAACAATCGTTTTAATTCATGTAACTATAATTATCAACAAACAATTTTATTCATGTTTCACAGAAATTGTAGTAAATTATTCGATAGTTACAAAAAAAGTATATTTAACAAACATTTACTTCCAAAAATTTCAAACAAAGAATCTAAATATAACTGTTCGCAACTTTTCATCAAACAAATCAATTCATGTAACATTTTAAATCAAGTGTCATTTAAAATGGAACAAATTTTGAGAACAATCGTTTTTAATGTGTCGAACAAATGCATGAATCAATTAAATTCAAAGAAATTTTTAGTTGAATAAATTGAGGAATGAATATTCGTGACAATAAAAAGTGAAACGGCGTTCCATACATAAGCATCGCTCATGCATTGTTTGAAAATTGCTTGAAAGGATCATAACTGATGACGAATCACAGGTATATAGTTATGATATCAAAACCAAAGTTCAATCGTCCCAGTGAAAGAGCACAGGAGAGTAAGACCAAAAAACGCCAATTTCGATCAAATGTCAAGATTTTGCTCACTGTTTTCTTCTCTTACCATGGCGAAGTGCATCAGAAGTTCTTGCCGCATGGTCGTACGGTTAATAAGGAGTATTATCTTGAAGTTATGCGTCGCTTGCGAAACGCAATACGAAGAAAACGTCCGGTATTGTGGAAAAACAATTCATGGCTTTTGCATCACGATAATGCAACTGCTCACTTGTCGTTGCTTGTGTGGCCTCAGCCACCATATTCACCAGAATTGGCTCCCTGCGACCTTAAAAGTTTGCTGACTGCAGACCTGATTTCCTACATTAACTTTAACTTTGATATGTTTCAATACTTATATACTTTATTGTAATGGGATCTAATTTCGAACAGCGTTTCATAAAAGACAAACCAATTATTTCTACAAAACTTGATCTGATCAATGAATGACAACACGTTTCTAATACTCTGCCATCAGGATATTGAATTCATCATAAATGTTTGCCTACAAATAGGAAGAGTTTACTTATCTTGATATTCATATTTTGAAGACTGGCCAAAAAAAATGGATTTTTCAGCGAGTTCAATGCATTTAAAAACGACCTTATTGAAAACATAGAGAAATTTTAATCAAAATATTGTAAAAACTATTTGAGCAGAGAACTAGAAAATGTTCTATTAGGAAAGATCTATTTTGTATGTTATGAAATTTCTTCAACACTGATACACTAAAATAACTGCATTTCTCTAAGTTGCAATTATTGGCATGAACACACTGAAGTGATATTTCAGATGAATTGCATTTGGAATATTTTATTAAATATATAAAATATAAAAAAATATTAGATTCACAAGGAGTTATGGAAAGCCCCCTAATAAGTTACTGCGTGAAATCGATATATTTGTTTAAAAAAATCTGTTCGTCAGTGATACATCTTACTCAATAATTTTGACTAGAAAAAAATGTTTACATCTATCGAAGAAATTCAAAAAATTGAACAACTTTCAAAAACACTGTGAAATAAGTGGTGATTCTAGATACTGGAGATGAAGACAGATTCAGGCCACAGAAATATCAGAATAAGAACCCTATAACATCCGTAGCTTGTATTTTTCAATGAACAAAATTATTAAATACGTCAGAAATTTGCCCTTCTACAGCCGTATGAAGTTCTCAATTACAATTTTTCCCAGATCTTAAAAGGTGGATAGTCCTATGAAAAGGTCAATAAAACATGATGAAATCGAATCAATTGATTTTTCTCCTAATTATTCATTGAATCTCCTTCCACTATAAGATGCGAAATATTTTGTTATTATTTGCAATATAAATATAACTTTCACGTGAACGAGAATGTTTCCTACTTAATAACCAAACTCAAACACCTGTTCATGCAGCTGCAGTTTCGTAAGAATGTATCATCTTTCCCATTAACCGATTTTTTAGAGTCTTTGAAGTCCATTAGATACTCGTTAGGACAACCAGAGGATTGCTCCGAATTATTAGGGTTCTCTTCGTAACCAGAAAAATAGCAGAATAAAAACTCCTGATCGCTCTAGAACCAGAACGAATGATTCTGTAAAGTCTATATCGCCTTATATTTGTAGATCTTTTGCTGGAAAAATCCTCACTAGTTCACTTTGTAATGCATGTTCAAGAGGTAGAGCTGGAACTTCAACTGACGTTTCCTAATATAACTGATAAAACCAGTCCGTGCAAAGTTTATTGTTAAATCATCTGATAATAATAATCATCAAATAAATTGCCAAATATGCGCCAAACTGATCATTATAAGACAATATGTATAGCTGAGGCACCAGTCAATCTGATAATAATACTGATGATCTTCAAACATGACTCAACCACTGACGGAAGCACCAAACTCTATGAAGGTTTGAAACAGAAGAACACTTCCATCTAGCAGACCACTATTATAATCTTCATGCAGTCACTGTTCACTGTGGTTCTGGCGTTGAATCTGGTCATCATTACGAGTTGGTCAAAGACGATAGACATGTCACTAAATATTCAGGCGATATCTCAAATTTATTGGAGCCTCTGGAGACACCCCACATTTTATTCTATGAAAGAGAGGACATTGTCAGATCTGGATCTCCAGATAATGTGGTGCTACAGGTTTTTCCGAGTTTTCCTGAAGCTGAAAAAGCAAATGCGCCACTGGAGTCAATGAAGTCGCCCCGGAGCGCCAATTATTTTTGGTGTTGTTTCATAATTTCATAATTTGTATTACTTTCTTTTTTTCATATAATAACAATTTCAGTCAGTTGTTTTATAATTTCATAATTTGTATTACTTTCTTTTTTTCATATAACATAAATTGACTGTGATGAATCATTTTTCATTCGAATTTACTATGAATGTCACATCAACTAGGTGGAATTTATATTATACTTTGTACTTCAGAATAATTATCAATTATTCCAAAAATTACCTTAAAATTTTATTTCCCTATTCCTGTATATGACGATAGATTGTCCTACCATATATTCAAAAGAGTGTACGACAGAAACTCAAATGTACTGCAATCAATCACATTTGATGGCGACACATGATTTATATCCGGAATTGAGCCAAGAACACTCTACTGAAGTGACAAGTCGATAAACTTAGTGGTATGAGTAGGATTTTCTTTCAGCATGACTTTCAGATTTCGTCAAGGCATATGCTATGAATTTCTAGAACATATAGGTTCGAGAATGATAAGTATATGGAGGAGTTACGATATGAAATTCTGAAAATTGTTGTTGCTAATTAATTTTGTGGTGATTGTAAAATCTCTACAACCTTCAAATTCACTCAATTCGTTTCAAAATACATAGTAGCTCCAAAAATATTGAATACTTACATGACTCACTTTCGCAAAAAAGCTTTTTGGCTTTCTACATCTTCATCATCAAACAAAAAATGTGGAAAGGTTCCAAAAAAAAGAAAGAAAATGAATAAAACAAAAACTTATAAAAATATATGTTGCGCATGAACTGAAGTTTCTTTCAGATACAATATGAAAGAAAATCCCTTTACAAAAAACTACTTTCACATGAACAATGAATAACACGAAAAGAAAGTCCTTGCGAAACGACCACTTTTATATCGAATTGAATCATACAAAAATCGCCTTTTTTTATTCAATTTGTACTCCAAACATTTTCATGTATTACAATGTGATATATGAAACAGTATTGATATGAAATTTCACTCAAATAGAACACCATCAATATATGCACTTTCAAGTTTAGAAACCGGCCTCTAATATACGGGAAAATCCAAAGATATACAGAAACGAATGTGTATTAATGATAAGATAGAAAATGATCAATTAACCATTGCGAATTCTGTTGCGGAACATTTTGTAACCTCAATCAATACTCGTTGATGATCTTAACCTGCCTCAACATTTATGAAGATTCATATGCTGAGGTTGCAACTTTGCTCCGGTCACCGTACTAAGGCAAAATGCTTAATGTACATCCGGGCAAGTTTGCGTATCTGAAGATGGTTTTATGTTTCTATATCTTGTAATCGTATCAATTCTGATGTCTATGAACTTGGAATATCAATAGATGGAATTGTGAATACTGGGTGTTTTGGTTTTAGACTATTGAAGTTGAGGATGAAACATCTTTCAATTCATGGATTTGAATTATTTTATGAGGATTTTTCATTTTTGACAATATCATACAGTTAAACCCCGCACATAAAAATTTTCAAGAATGAAATAACTCATGTCAAATTATATAAGCCTTCGTGATAAAAACATCTCGTTTTTTTTCAACAAGATAAAAATATTACCTCAAATTAGTCCGTTCTCAAAAGACGTATGATGCGGCAAGACCTGACAGTCATAACATTCTCTTTCATTTTACGGAAAGCGGGAAACCTCACCGTAATTTTTCCCAGGAAACATCGCAATGCTCTTCATGTTTTCCTCTCTCGCAGAAAACCGGAGAACATTTTGATTAACTGCCCCCCGAAAGAGGGTACTGTAACGAGCCAGGCGTGAGATGGATAATTTTTTATTCATACCATCAGGTTCAATTGTGATAAGATGTATGATGAGCGGGCTTTTTGTTGTTGGCTAATTGTGAAGCTTTTCATATTTCGAATTTTTAAAATCTGTTGAAGAGAAGACACTACAAATCCACTGAAAAAAATTATGGAATGGAACTGGTCTAAAGACTGTATCAAGGAGAGACGCATACGTATAAGAAGAAAAAGTTAGCAGATGTTTCTCGTTCATCCAGCAGCAGGAGAATTTTGTACTCTTCGAGTTGATGCTGTCAATTTTTTGTTTTTTGCAGGACTAGCCCAAATTCTCATTGGAAAATTTACCAAAAATATGAAATGAAATTGGACATTAATAGACTCATCTTCAATTTCCTATTTAGGAAACACATTCAAACATCTGCCTTCCAAATGTATTATTTCAATTGGGATATTTGCTTAGACGCCAGTCGCCTGTCTTTCTCACACAATAAGCCTTCTCTAACTCCTTACGCAGTTTTCGGCCACTAATATTGTTTATCCATCGAGCGTATATAAAGTTTGCGATGCCACCAACACAGGTTTTGGATTTACAGCTGAAGGGTGGATCGCTCCATAATTTGAATCAACCACGGCTGTGCAACGGCACACGAAGCCACCATTTTAACTGGAAAGTTCCGAGGATTCATTTTGAAGGTGTGCAATTTCCATCTAGATTGGCATTTTCACTGATTATCAATGAGTCCCAAGACCAAATAATGTCTGTGTGTGTCGCTTAAAATCCTGGTCTAAAGACTGTATCAAGGAGAGACGCATACGTGTAAGAAGAAAAAGTTAGGAGATGTTTCTCGTTCATCCAGCAGCAGGAGAATTTTGTACTCCATGAATTGATGCTGTCAATGTTTTTCCAATTTTTTATTTTTTGCAGGACTAGCCCAAATTTTGATTGAAAAAATTACCAAAAATATGAGATGAAACTGGACATTAATAGAATTTCAGTATTTCATCAGTTGGGACTTCCATTGTCTAATATAATATAAATTGATTTGAAATCCCTGAAAAAAATTAAAAAGATCAACCGAAAATAACAATTTTATTAAACAAGAAACTGAAATTACAAAGAAATAACATACAAGCAAGAACCAAAAATAAAAATTGAAATATTAATAGGAGCTGAAAATAAAAAATAAAAATATTATTAACAAAAAATGAAAAATGAAAATTAAAATATTTCAAACCAAGTTACGTCAAGACGTTTCGATTGTTAGTATCCACAATCGTCTTCGGGTAATAACTGGACTTGTTCCTCCGAGATTTGACTATTTATAGGCCATTCAAGTGCTTTCAATTATCCCCTCTTCTCTCTCTCTTCGCTTCATTGGTTTTAGCGGGAGATGACCGTTTGGAGGGAGTTGGTAGTTTTTTGCTTGATTAAAGGTTTCCATATGTTACGTACCTCTACGCTAGCTTGACTGAATGCGTTGGACAACATATACGCGGCTTCTTTGAATTTTCTCCCAAATCAGAGTCCTTTTTGTGGATTATTTCAGTTTGAGTCCACTTGATGTTATGTTGATGAGTCCAAACATGCTCTGCTATTCCGGATTTGCTGGTTTCTCCTCACTGTATATGTTTATTGTACTCAGCAATGCGAACTTTCAATGGCCTCTTAGTTTCACCGATGTATGATTTTCCGCACTCGCAGGGTAACCGGTAAATGCAATTCTTGGAATCGCAGTCCGCGTTTGGTGACCTGGTTTTCGTGAGGCTGCTACAGATAGTGTTCCCAGATCTGAAGCAGGTCCTGATGTTATACTTGGATCCAATCCTTCTTATCCTTTCCGGTAATCCTCTAATGTAGGGAAGTACAAGTACTTGTTGTGGCGGCTTCTCTTCCTTGTGGAGCTCTTGCTATCTTCCAGCTAAAGCCTGTTCTACCATCCCTCTGGAGTAACAATTCCGTTGAAGGTCATTTTTGATAATGTCTAGTTCATGTCTAGACAATAGAAGTCCGAACTGACTAAATACACCACGAAACATTGTCAACCACCTTCAACCAAATAGATTTTCTGTTTGGTCGGTGAACTTTTTCAGTTCCTGATTCTCTTAATTTCCAACATTAAAAAAAATCAGTTTCAAACATGTCCCTTCCAAATGTATTATTTCATTGTAATGGTTAAACGCGTGTTCCTATGCCAAAGATGGTTTGCAAATGTGGAATAGGTCTTCATATTCGAAGAACGACTTCTTTGATCTTTCATTCTTGGGAGAAAGGTCCAACCTGTTTGGCCAATGTGAAGTTTTGGTCTCACTTCAATACTCCTGATCTGAAGTTTTGTATACATTGTTTTTGAGACATACTGCTATTGAAATGTATTCAATCACCCAGTATATACATGGCATTAATTTCAGCAAGAAATACCTATGGTTTTTATATGTTTTGCTACCTATGTTTTCATATAGTTTAAGAATCGGATGTTAGTAGTCTATTGTAAACTTTTTATGTGAATTAACTTTCAGTTTCAATTTGCAATTTTCCTAATTTCACCCAGTCATTTCCAATACATAACAGTTTCCACTCAATTTGCTTGAACCATTATTTGTTCTTCAAGCAACATCCAAATCTTTTTTTCTGAAAAAACGATCGATGTTATTGGTGAGTTTATAAAATTATGTCAATGTCAGTGGCTTGTTTTTGTGATATTTTTGAGAGAATGGAGTCAATAATATTTATGTCGTAACCGTTGTTTGATAAAATTCAATTCTCTCTAGAAATTACTTTCTGATAGTGGAATATTCAACAGTCTGTGATGCATACTAATGAATGCTACTATTTTATGCTGATAGGGATGTGTCGAGAAATCATGTATGACCATGCATTTCTGTATAGAATAGTTTGCGGAAAATTGCAAAATCATGTTCACTATTAATTTCAGTAATAGTGAAGCCTAGAAAATGTATTGAATCATTTGCCTCCATTTCAGTGGTAGATTTGATCGATGGGTGACTGGAATTAACGAATTCGAATCTCAGCATGCGTTGCCAATCATGGCTAATTTTGATTTTTGTTAGAGTATTGGTACATGGGATGTTCCTTTCCCGCTTTGTGAGGCATTAATCATGAGATGGTGCTGTTACTAGTTAACACATTTTTCTCTTAGACGAATGTTTCGTGCATAAAGTCAGGCCGCATTGAAATTATTCGAATCCTAGGCACGTTGCCTGCAGGCCGAAGGCTCTACATCAGTACCACACCGTCAGCGGCCATAGAGATCCTTCTAGATCTACCTTCTCTCCACATTTTTCTGAAGCGAGTGGCTAGATGAACTGCATATGGGCTTGTGCACATTGTCAATTGCACAAATGAATTTAATGCAGAGTGCAACAGACTATTGGTTGACACTGGAAGTCACAGCATTCTGGAAATTACCTAACTTTATGTCTCCAACTGTCAACTATGAACTGCCTTATAAAGTACTGTTTCCGAGTAGGGAGGACTGGATCCTCCGGGAAAAGGAAATATTGAGAGCAGATAGTTGTTGGTTCACAGATGGATCATAAACACCCTCCGGTTCCTGGTGCAGGTGTTTTCAATCGCAGATCCAGGACAGATATATCAACCTGCCTAGGAACCTATGCGACTGTATTTCAAGCGGTAACTCACGCTATTGAATTGTGTGCGGAGAAATTGGAAGAATCCAACCTCATACATAAGTCAATAAAATATTCTCGGACAGTCAAGCGGCGTTGAAAGCTCTTGGCTCCTACCAGCAACATCTAAATTGGTAGCAAATTGCCAGAAACGACTAGGAAGACTTAACATATTGTCTCTGGTCTGGATTTCTCACCATACTGGCCTAGAAGGTAACGAGGTTGCTGACTCCCTTGCAAAGGAGGGTGCTGCAAGCAACTTCATCGGACCAGAGTCTGTCATTGGCATCGCTTTAGGCTCTGCCAAACAAAGATTGAACACCTGGATGACAAGAAGATTTATGGACTCCTGGCAGAATCTTCCAGGATTGGCTTTCGGATTGCGGTGGAGTGTAGAATAGATCCACTCACTTTGGACCTAACCTAACCTAGGCACTTTACTTTTCGCAGGATTTCCCTGCACTGATGAGAGGTTATACCTCAAATCCGGTCTGAAGGTAATATACTCTAATTAGTCCAATGTGGTCCTGCTGCTCGGCAAATTTGAAGCATCGACAAAACTATTTTGTGAGGTATCATGCATAAATACATGAATGTATATAATTCAATGTCCAGCGTGATCTTAGCCAGATAAGTAGTTATTTTCTGACAGGTGTATACCAGAACCTACTGTGTGGATATGCTGGGAGAGACGTTTCGAAATCTCATCTCAAAGTATTCATTTTCTTATACGTATGTATCTCTCTTGGATACAGTCTTCAGACACATTTTGATTTGTTTTCATTTTAATTTGACGAATGCAGAAAGATCCCGCAATGAAGAAAAGTTATTACGACATAACGAACAGTTATTAGCCAAAGCAGAAGGGTTCCCTCTTTTGTAACGACCTTCCCATTATAATTATTGTCTAGTAAATGTCTTATTTCCAAGCAGGAGATATAAGTAAGGGTAGCAGTTGGCAGTTATGGTAATTCGAGCGTCACTCTGATATTGCCGTACTGCTTTAAGACTGAGGAAACCGAAATTATTGACGATGAAAATACATAAAAGTATGTATATAAAGATATTGATGTTGGCAGTAAGTATAGCAGGTACGACAATTATAATGAATTAAATAGCAATAATAAAGGTATCAGCTATTTCACAGACAACACCAACACCAACAGTCACACATACTTCGTGCTTTAGTATTTCGACTGATTTATAGTGATGTTACACATATAAAAATATAAAGAAATAATAAAAAAGAATTGATAATTTTGCTTAAAATTGGGATATTTGCTTAGAATTAATAATTGAGAAAAGAGTTCTCTAAATGGGACATTTTGCTCTGGAACTATTTATACTCCTTTTTCAATATTATCATTGGTAAAAAAATAATGATTGGAAAAAGAATATTATAATAACACTGATGATCTTCAAACATGACTCAACCTCTGACCGAAGCACCGAACTCTTTCGAAGGTTAGAAACAGATGAACACTGCAATCTAGCAGACCACTATTATAATCTTCATGCAGTCATTGTTCACTGTAGTTCTGGCGTTGAATTTGGTCATTATTACGCCTTGGTCAAAGACGAAACGGACTGGTTTAAGTTTGACGATAGTCGTGTCGCTGAATATTCTGGCGATATCTCGAATTTATTGGAGCCTCTGGAGACACCCTACATTTTGTCGTATGAAAGAGAGGACATTGACAGATCAAAATCTTCAGATGATGTGGTGCTGCAGGTTTTTCCGGGTTTTCCTGCATCTGAAAAAGCAAATGCGCCACTGAAATCAATCGAGTCGCCCCGAAGCGCCAATTGTTTTTTGTTGTTGTTTCATAATTTCATGATTTGTATCACTTTTTTCTTTACTATTACAATATATGAATTACCTTTATAAAAATAAAAATCAAATATATTATCTTATATGAAGTTAAATACCAATTTTTTTTTCTCCACAATACTACTCTAACCTTGAAATTGATAGTGTACTATTTTAGGAGAGATTAGTTTTTGAACAATATTTTTTCTCTCTTTCTTCTTCTGGAAGTTTCACTACATTTCTGTATTGAAATGGAAAAGTAGAAAAACAAAAAGTTTTTCTCCAAATAGTCAAACCCTGTCATTCAATTTTTAGGTAGGTAAATGTATTCAACTTTTTCTGATAAGGACGTTAACTTTCAAAAAAAAAAATAAACACATGAAACTGAACAAGTGCCTAGAATAGTTATACCAAATACAAAAATTAAATAATGAAAAATTATGTTTCTGAAAGAAATTTTGATATATACCTTTATGTAAAAAAATATGAATTAGTAAGATGTGTCATGAACTTTCATTAATAAATTCATAAATTTATATTAACTTTTTTAAAACTCATGGATATAATAATTAATAAAACAACAGTACATTGAATATAAACTATATTACAAAAAAATTTAAACATAAAATATCCACTAAAACCAACAAAAAATTAAATTTGATAATGACTCCACCCCTCCATTATCCTATTAACAAGAAATAGATCGGATTAGTCCAAGTTCACAAATTAAATTGTGTCTGATGAATATATTAGTATATTATGCAACGATCATGTAATGATGGTTATTAAGACACGAGCATTAACCGGGATACGAAACGAGCCAAAGGCGAGTTTTGTATGGTATATGCGAGTGTATTAATAACCATTACATGAGAGTTGCATACGCTATTTTTTCTAAACCTGATAAATAATGAAAAACTATAAATATTATATTTGTATTGAACACATTTACAGTAATTAACACATATTTAAAAAAAAAACACAAACTTAATGGTATTATCATGGATAGGTATATGAAAACTATAAAGATTATAATTATATTTATATTGAATATAACAACTGTAATTAATCTGATCTTTTAAAAATATTGGAGTCGATGGTATTCCTTCTATATCGCTGTTTTCAGACATTTTGATAATATAGGTAGGTAAAATGAAAACTGATTTTGACAAATAAAGCAATTAGTTACTTAGGTTAGAATCTAGGACAAACAAAGGAACAGGATTCTTGATTGAAAAATTATGGGTTTCTATTGGTTGATAATCTGTATCGTTATGAAAAATCTGTATCATAATGGATATCATTATGAAACGGATTATGGTCATATAAGTGTATTGTTAGAGTACGGGTGTAGAAAAACAAATAAAATGACATACATAAAAAATGGTTTAAAAAACAAAATTACATTCTTGAATATTATGAAACATCGAGTCAAAAACCGAATTTGAATCGGGTATTTCAGTGATGCATACTTCACCGCCTGTGAAAAATCACACAAAAAAGCAAGATATGAAGAAATATGAGAAGGTCAGTACTGAAAGTCACTTACGACAAAAAAGTTCGAATTCACGGAGGGAGTAAAAGCATCCTTCAGCCAGTACTTTCTTTAATTTGCGTTTGAAGATATTTGGACTTCTGCTCTCTCTCAATTCGAGGGGCAGAAGGTTGAATAGAAGAATTCCAGTAGTCAGTGGAGCTTTTTTTTGCATGGAGTGACAAATTTTCTTCGGTAGGATATTTTTTTTGTTTCTGGTGTCATACATGTGAATATCGCAAAGCCTTCTAAAGCTGCTTAGGTTCTTGAAAATGTGAGTCAAAAGTTTCAATGAATAAATACAGAGCACCGTTACAATTTTATTACTTTTGAACTTCACCATTATACATGGCTCAATTGACACTACTTCAAATCAAATGAGAGCGGTAAATGCAGAGGTGTTCTTTGTTTGCTACAAAACTCTATATATTCCGTCTTATTATGATTGATCATAAGTTTATTTTTAAAGCACCAGTCCTTGAACTCTTTAAGGATTGTGTTGACCTTCTCAGATAGTCTTACAGATGAAGTATCTGACACAGTAATGTAAGTATCATCTGCGTACATAAGCACCCTTCCTTGAGATATGTGAATGGAAAGGTCGTTAATGAAAATGAGGAAAATTAGAGGACCGAGTACGCTTCCCTGGGGTATACCAATATTTGTTTCAAACTCCTCCGAGATGACGTCATCAATCTTAACAATGAACTTTCTTCGTTCGAGGAAGGACACGATCCACTCATTGATTGGACCGCGGACACCAAGGTTATTCAATTTATCAGATATTGCTAGCTCATTTGAAATTGAATATGTCTTCCTTTGCTTATGGATGAAAAAATTACACAGGATCACTGCCGTTTGTTTTTTTATGTTTTCATATTTTCTGTTGTTTATTTTGGCACTGGAATCAATTATACCGTTAGGTGTTTATGTACCGTTTCCGATAGTGTACTGAGTAAATAGATACAAAAAATAATAATAGATGGATCATACGATTTAGGCAAATAATAGGCAAGTGGAAAACAATAGATTTACGTTTTCTGTTGGTGATTAAACAAAAGCATGTCGAGTTAATTCAATTCGGGGTAACTTGTTTACTGCTACAAGTCTTCGATCGGAAAAACATTTCCCACACATGAAATATAACGTTTTCCGCAACGTTCGAATAATCAACCATTCGATATGAATCTTAATGTCGCTAACATTCAAATACGCCAGGCAATAAGTGTTTGTGATTGATTAAAGTCATATTCAGCACATGCCACCTAGTATTACACGTTTTTAATTCCGCAATAGGGCAGGGTATCTTTCATCTGAGATCGAAAAGATTGCTAATGAATGATGAAGAAATTTTCTATAATTAGGAAAATGGCGTTTAATGTAAAGTATTGCTGTGCACAAACGCTGATTATTCTTTAATGTTAGCAAATGTTTAACAGTAAATCCATTGTAAAAACTACGCTGTTGACGATTTATGATATTTATTTCTCAATTTACATTCCGAATGTTCTTGAACGGAAACAAAACAAATTATTACAACAGGAAATTCGTAAACAAAATATGGCGTATATAATACTTTTAGTGTTGTAAAATATAATAAGGTCAACATTCAAGGGGAAAACATATTAAAGCAGACATTGAACATTCGGCACGGATCCGTTACCAGCAAGTTTACAAAAACTGTATGGTTAACTAAAGATAAAATTTCCTCAATACCTTCGGATTCCAGCTGAAAATGCTAATCCCAGGAGGATGTTTGAAACGCATTTTGGAACGAACTAGCTGAAGATTAACACAAACTCCCAAACCGGTCATCGCCATTGTAAGGGGTGTATTCTTATTCAGGATATCAGTGAATATACGTAAATCAAGAGTCATACTTCACAAGATGGTCGGACGTAGTAACAGCAAGGTCACGAACAGTTTATGGTTGAGGATAGGAAAAACTCATCTCAATTCCTTCGGTTTCCAGCTGAAAATGCTCCCAGGACGAGGTTTGAAACGCATTTTGGAGCGAGCTAGCTGGAGATTAGCAAACCGGCCATCATCATTGTAAGAGATCCAGTCTTTGGGTTGGCCAAGACATGAAAAATACACACAACTGAAAGTGGGAAAGGTTTCTGGAGAAATCATACTCGATTGAAGACTTAAAACAGCATAACCACAAAGATAACCCCAACATGAGTTCCCGCCCATTCGAGGACATTAAGAAATATTTGCTTGTCATTGTCTAGTTATTGGAACACATCCAGTTTATAAAAAAATTCAACTAATCAGTTTCTTTGTAGATCATCTTCAAAGAGGAAGATTAAAACTGTTTTAATCTTCCTCTTTGAAGATGATCACTTGGTGATCGAAACACGTGTCGAGGTGTTAAAAATAACAATTTGGAGTTGGGAAAAAACTCCAGTAATATTTATTGTTTTTCCGTTAATCAGCTGTCGCCTCCATACGAACTACAACTCTCAGAAGTTGAGAAACTTGTGCGAGCTGAGGACTAACGAGGTCTTACCTTTAAACGTGTGATTCCTAACGCGGTTGCAGAATCATCCCAGCTTCAACCAGATAAATTCTCTCGAGAAAAATATCTGGTCGAGGCAGGAATCGAACCCACGACCTTCCGATCGTGAGTCGGACTCACTACCATCGCGGCCAATTCCACAATATGATACAAGAAATACATCAAATCTTGTTCCTACAGCTAATAGTTTGAAATAATATAGGAATTAAGCTATACAATGCCTCACCTGTCGAATTTCGTAACTTGCCATTTAAATAAGTGATTTAATAAGAAAGAGACACTATTGTGGCCACCTCCTGAACTTCTACTCAACTTTGAATATATATATATATATATATATATATATATATAATATGTTAGCTATGTGATTTATAATTTGTAAAAGGTCATGGCTTTACATTTAAGTCAATTTTTATTAGATTGGAATTTTATCTTGTTAACTTGTATTTTTTTGTAAATCTAATTTATCTACAAGCATTTTTTAGAAACCATATTGTCGAATCTTATCCTCTCAAACCTATTTCAGAAACTGTATTGACGTGTCTAAAAACTGTGTGTTTCTTGAGACTGATAAATTATTATTACTGTTATCATTATCATTGGCATATATTTCTTCAAGAACCACATTGTCTAGCGCTAGGCCATCACTGTCAACGGCGGGCACTTTAAGCCGATATTTACCAATTTCTTTTGGCCTGAAAAGGATGAACTGGACACCAACGACATGTGGTTTCAATAGAACGGCGCTACGTGCCACGTAGCTCATACCACATTTGATATTCTGCAACACGAGCAATTTGAGGGCATGGTCATCACATGGAGGTGATGTGAACTGGCCACCGAGATCGTGCGATTTGACACCGTTAGACTTTTTCTTGTCGGGTTTTCAAATCGCAGAGTCATGGAAAATTGAACGTTTCGGATGCTTTCCACCCAGAGAAGCCGTGGCGGATATTTGAACGATGTTAAATTCCACACATCACAACATCCAATAGGTCTTTCAAACGAATGAAAGATTTCGATGATATCTCACACACACTTTATTTTATTCAAATTTGAAGATTGGAAAAGCTTAATGAAAGGCCCTATAGATCTCACATTGAATCTTCCACTTTTAAAATCGAGAAATAATTGAAAAATTCCTAACGCCTCAGTTTTTTAATGTAAATGGGACCTACTGATAGCACAGATAACTTCGGGTTTCCGTTTCTACCCTTAAGGGAATCGCGGAGGATTTTTCATAATTTCACAGATTTACGACCACTCTGAATCATTTTTCGCGGTAGACAATCGGCCGTTTCCGAGTGCTATTTATGCAATTCGCTGGATAAGTTTTTCGATTACCTTCCGTGGTTATAAATATTGCCGAATCGAACCATCGGGAGAGATAACGTTAAAAAGTCACAAAGTTCATTTTAACTGCCCGTGACTACCGCCCTCGGGAAACTCTCCTGTAACGATCAGGGATTGCCAAGGAAAAGGTCGGGATAGTTTTTGTTGCTCCTTCGGAAGAAAATGTAATTTCGGTTTTATTAATGTGGCGAACATAAAGAAGACGTTTCCTGAAGCGATGAGTACGTTCACTGTTTTTATGTAGCGGTAGGTGATGGATAGAAATGTACAAGATGTCACATATCGAATAGAAAAATTCACTGACTAGTTGCAAGATACATTATTATGTTCAAAAGTTAACACGAAATGGTTAAATTTGTTTGATAAAAACAGTTATCACTGTGAATACTAAAAATCGAAACGTAGTGATGCAGATTGATTTTTAATTTGATTTGTCTTAATTTTTCTATTTTTTATTCTTTGTGAATTCATTCAAAAATTTCTTCTCAGTTCATTGATATTTATCGTTTACGTGTGATTAATGACTTGTTTATTTTGTGGTAATTCATGATCACTTTGATGAAATCAATAAAAACACTTTCGTCTAATTACCACTAGTTGATTTTATTTCTACGACTTGTTTCGGGTTTAACCCCATTATCAAGTGAAAAAATAAAATGTGAAATTTGAAAACTTGGTTATATCGGGAGCTTTTAGGTGAGATGAAAGGACAGGTACTTATTTGAACGAACAACGGTGCCAACTTTAATATTCGACACTGAAGATTATAACGGTTTTTAAACTTATAAATTCGAGAGTGGAGATCTACATAAATCGAATTGCTCATTGAGGGGTATATATTTCTAGTTTTTAATTGATTTGTTAATTTCTATGGCTTCCAAAATAAGGAGATAGCCATGGCAACATTCATCGACATCGAGGGTGCCTTTAATAATGCATCCACAGTGTCCATCACCAAAGCTCTAGATAGAAAAGGGGTTCCAACCCTCCTGTGTAAGTAGATAAATGCCAGTCTGGAAACAAGGGTAATCATATCATCCATAGGCGAAACCACAGTCACAGCTAGAGCTGGCAAGGGGTGTCCACAAGGAGGGGTATTACCACCCCTACTGTGGGCTATCCTAGTGGACGAACTACTAATGAGGCTAAAATCCGAAGGCATGCATTATTTTTAGGATAATGCATGCCTTTCGCAAGAACTGTCTCGGAGCACACACAACCGGCTCTAAACATAATAAATAAATGGTGCCAGTAGGAGGAACTAACAGTAAATCCTCTCAAAACTACACTAGTAGTCTTCACAAAAAAGAAAGTACTTAGAGGGCTGAAGCCACCAATACTGCACAGAGTAGAAATTCCAATTGCACAAGAGGCAAAATACTTGGGAGTCATTTTAGACCACAAGTTAACATGGAATCAACACCTACAAAAAATAATTCAAAAAAGCACAATAGCCTTAAACTTGTGTAGTAGGATGTGCGAAAAAAATTGGGGTTTACAACCAAAAATGACCATATGGCTATATACCAGGGTTATCTCACCCATGATAGCATATGGCTCGGTGGTATGGTGGCCAAAGACTCAGTAGGCTGGGGCGATTCGAAGGCTAAGTGGCATTCAAGGGCAAGCTTGCCTGGCCGCCACTGGCTACCACCCCAACAGCCGCATCAGAAGTCTTGCTGAACCTAACGCCCCTACATATATATTCAAGGGGAAGCCAGATCAGTCATCAGTAGACTGACCAGAGGGCAAATGCCTATGAGCATGCTGCACGGTAAGAGGTACAACGAGCTAAACAAAGAGTTGGAAAACGACCCCATAATGGGATTGCCATCGGATGAGATGCTTCCCCAGTATAGCTTCGGAAAAAACTTCAGAACAACCTGGGAACTCAACCTGGGAAACTTTGCTCTCAAGTACTTAAAAGCTTGTCCTTCCTGGTCCATGGCCTTCACAAAGTTTTTCATTAGTCCCAACTTAATATGTAATGGGGGAAGGAGAACATCCTTAGGATCTACAAGAGGCTCGTAAACTACATTTTTCTCATTAGGGTTTAGGTCTCGTGTAGGCCAGTTCATTTAGTGAGATTTTCTATCCCGACTGTACCACAGACACAAAAAACAACAGTACTTGGTGAACCCTAATTGCATTCGTAGGAGTATATCAATGACTTTCAGATCACCACAGATGTGCCACTTGTGTTGTTCATATTTGATTGATTGGAGAAGTGTTTTCATATTTATATACGTTTCCTTCATGTGAACTGCATGACCTATAGGAATAGAGGGTAGCTGATTTACATTATGCAGAAGTACAGCTTTTAAGCTTAGTTTTGAAGAGTCTATAAACAGTCTCCATTCAGATGGAGTGTGATCCAAATTCAAGCAGTCCATCAAACCATTAACATCAGAACAAACTACGAGGTTTTCTTTTTTCTCAAAAAAAGGAAGCAAATCTTTTTGACGCTGTCTGTACTGAGATATTTTCACATCATGTTTTAGAAGATTCCACTGTTGTAGTCTTGACCCTAACAGCTCAGCCTTTTCCTTAGACAAGCGAAGATCTCTTATAAGGTCACTCAACTCTGCTTGACTAATTCTGTGTGGATCACTAGACCTATCGCTTACCTCAAAATCAGGGTCATAGGATGTAGAAGGATGGGTTGCTCCTTCTAAACAGTCTTCATCACCTTCCTCTAAAATTTCATAGTTTTGGGGTGGAGAAGGGACTGGCAAATTGTCTGAGTGTGGTACAGGCCGAAGAGCAGATGGGAGATTAGGGTATTTAACCGTTCCTCTTTTCTTCATAGATAAACCTTGCTTAATGGGAGGAGTTAAGCAGAAATAACAGTCGTCTGTATGATTGGTAGGCTCACGCCAAACCATAGGTACCGCAAAAGCCATTGCCCGGTTTTTATTTTTCAGCCACTCTCGCAATATGACGGAACAAGAATTACAACATATATGAGGAGCCCATGATTTATCTTGGTCCCCAACTTTCACACCAAAATAATGTTCATAGGCTGTCTTAACGATAGGTGTCATTTTACGTTTCTGAGCCTTAAATGTTATTTCACCATATATATAGCAAAAGCTATCGACAGAATTCAGACACTTTCGAGGCATTTCAGATCAGCACTTAAATTAATTTAAAAATCAACTTCACACGATAATTTCAATAGCAACCACGTGCGTACAATTGACAAACTCACATAGGTTATGTTTACTACTTAAGAACAGCTGATGAGAGGGGTGTTATGTAAACAAACATGTGTACCAACTGTTGGTGATGAAATATTTCATTTGTTGAAAACTCAATATACATATATATAATATAATGATACTATATCTTGAAAACAAGAATTAAATTGTCAAAAACAGACAACCTCACTATAGCTTAGTTGTGCTGTCAAAAACATCTCAGAGCTCGTTTGTTGAGATTATTCTACCAGAAATAATGTTGCCATTTTATGATCGTGTATGTGAATCTTTCCTGGAAATATCCATGATCAAGGTAACAAAATTAAATATCTTTTGTTTGGGTAGGAAAAGCGGCATGAAGTGCCTGAGCGTATTCTCTGCGGAAATCTTCGCAAATCAACACCTCGACCGGTTTACCATAGTTCACTCCTCCCAATACGAATCCTCTCGCCTCGCGGGGGCGAAATAAATAAAAAACGCATCACTCTCGAACAATCATCAGACTCTCGAAATGTTCCGGGAAACTTTCTTGGTTATTTCGACTAGCGACCCTTCGAAGGCGCCTCGCTTGAATAATAACCATGGGGAGTTGCAAACGACGTCAAAATAATGTATGCACTTTCATCGGGGATTCAGAAGTTGCCCGAACAGCGATATTGCTCCGGGGTGCGCCCGGTGCAAATCCGGGAGCACAATTAAAAGTTCTAGAACAAAGTCGAGTATTGTTTCATTTTGTGGGGAAGTGAACAACATTAACGCCCGGCACGGTTCTATCTGGTTAGAGAGGACCGGCGATAACAGGGATCCCCAGAGGAAAGCACATTGAGGTCGCTTTATTAATTATTCCAAAGTATTACGTAATACTTGACTGTCGGCTGGAATATGGACTTTGTTCTAATTCACATTCGAAATCGAGAACGAAGATAACAGGAGGAAACAATTTCTTCAGGGATACGAAACCCGAAACAGAAGATTTTTTCATATCTAAGTAGCATAGACCAAATATTATGTACCCTCTTGACCAGAGCTTCCCAACTTTTTTTCACCATAGACCACTTTCAACATTCTGCTGGTTCTGGTGAACCCCCTGCAGCTACATTTCTAACATATTCCCAAAACTCGACAAAAAATGTGAAGATTAGATCTAACTATAGAAATTTGCGTTGCGGTTGCTACTCACAGCACAATAAACCAATCAATTATCACTTATTTTATTTGTAAAACTCTCCATTCGGTGTGGTAAAATGAAAAAAAATAGTATATTTGTTGTGATATTTATTCAATATGTAATTATTACACTATTACTTGGTCGTACTGTAATTCAAATTGAATATTAATAACGTAACTTCTACACTACAATGACAATTACAAAATGGTCATAATTTTAATGGAAGGGATATACCCACTTGATGATGGATTTACAGCAAATTTTCAAAATTTGGCTTGAGTTTTGTTAGGAATGAACACGAATCTCCCCGTTCTGTGCTGTATCTGTAGGCCACTTAGGCCACCTGTGACCTATTGTACATCATCCAGCAGAGTTGTTCTCCTAGGTCATCGTCTATCCTGTCCTTTCCAGGGAGGTGGACAGGTCTCTGGGACACATCTCTTATTGACAATAACTCCGGACATAGAGGTGTAGAGGTGTTTCTTTAGTTGACAGTGGCCAGTGAGAAATCCTACTGTTGAGCGTAGATTTTTCCTGGTCATTGCCAGATATTTCTTTCGCGCCAGCTTCCCAGGGTCGCCCAGGGAGGCGACTGCATCCTTCGATTTCATCCCATCTCTTTAGGGATTGAGCATGGGTGTGACATTTGGCTAGTTCTGAAATTGCCGAAGTCATGAGGCCGTAGGTGCCACTGGGTCCTAAAATTTTTAGTCCAGCCGCTTCCTTGGCTAAAGAGTCGGCAAAGCGATCACCTTTACTCCTGTCTTGCCCTTCAACCCACCTCAGGATTATGTTATTACCTACCGAAGCTTTGGATAAATCTTGGTGACACTCTAGTACCAGCCCTGAGGTAACACATTGCCTGTTCAAGGCTAATAGGGCTTGTCTGCTATCAGTGCCAAGAGTTATGTTTATGCCAGAAATTCCCTTCCTGGTTATTTCTTTTGTGGCGATTGAGATACCAGCCAGTCTGTTTGAACCACGCTGGTATTTTTCCCATTCTCCACTAAATCCTTAGGCTTAGTGATCTGGAGTACACTCCACATCCTGAACCTTCTTTGGTTTTTGAGCCATCTGTATATATGCGTATTGCATATATTTTGTAGGGTTTATTAAACACAACCCTGGGTATAATTGCATCACTGGTTGCCTGCAGCAGAGGTTGCGCAGTGAGCGCTTCTCGCCATAGGCTCAGCCTCAATTGATCCATTCCTACTTTGAGATTTACACCAGCCGTGCGCAATCGTAACATAACCGTTAACACAACCTACTCAACGTACAGGTCCAGAGGAGTCAGAACACCCGTTTTGTGCTCTCTCTGTATCTGTAGAGTAGGGAGGGTGAGTGTAGCCCACGCACTTAGGCCACATGTGACCCATTGTACATCCTCCAGAGGAGTTGTCCTCCTAGGTCATCATCCATTCTGTCCTTTCCAGGAAGGTGGGCAGGTCGCTGGGAGACATCTCCTTTATATCGGCAGGTGTAGGCCAAGACTCGCCGAACACACATTCTCTTATTGACAATCGTCGCGAGGTGGTCTGCTATGTCCAGCTTCTTTCTGAGCGGTAGCTTAGGGTGAGCATTTCTGTTCATCCCCAGCCTCCGCCTCAAATTGAGGTGAGCATTGCTTTCCAGCCTCGGGATTGGTTGGTTTTTTATTTTTCTTTTCTTTTGTGTCCATGTATATTCCCACGAGTCGCAAGGGAAGGGTTGGTCACCTCTGGCAGAGCCCCGCATTATCAGAGCTAGCTACAATGAAGTTTCGCCCGGTTCCTCAAGGGGATCGTTCGTAACCGCATACAACCCTGTGGCCATTCAGCTGTCGACACGATTCCTTACATCTTAGCTTGGGTAGGCAGGTCCGCGGTGGCATGTTTTGCAGGGCTTTTGGGGGGTTTTAGTTCCCCTCACCGTACTTACTTCTGCCACTGACCAGGAGTCCGTCAACCCCGTCCGTTAGGCCACATTGGCTTCCCGGACAGGACCTCCAGTCCCCTGGCCGTTCTCCTATCCGCCACCTGGGGACGCGCCCGATAGGTAGCCCAACCCACACGTTTTGTGCTATTCAGTTCGCAAATTTTTACGTATAATAGTCGCTGTGCTTCCTAAAATATTATCTGCCTACAATAGGTGGAGTCAAGCCAACATTTTAATTCTTCACTATCGAAAATATTATTATTGTTATAAATGCTTGTGGACTCCCGCTTACGAATTGTAACTGTCGGTTGTGCTTGAAATTGGTTAGTTTGGGTGAGTGAGCCTCTTCCACCCCTCGCTGCAACAAGTCCAGCTCATCAACAACATTCATTATTTATTTATTGAATGATCTGAAACTGATTGCTGACCGTGGCGGGGTAGACCTAGAGTATGTAGTCTTTCTGTTTCATTAACTTCCGAATAGAGCCGGCACGCACTGCCTTCCAACAGTCCAAATTTCTTCTCCTCAACAGTGACCTAGAAGTAGACCTATTAAACAAAGCAATAACTCATTATTGTAGGCTGTTGTTTGATAATATTCTTCTAAGAATGACCAAATGCCTTAAAATTGGCCAATTCTGGTATACGGTGTTTGTTTGAGAAACCTAAAGCCATACCACGATGCCACAAAAGCGCTTGCATAGCCCTCATTTGTAAGGGAATCAGTAGCTTCATTATCTCATAGGCCACTATTTTGACCCTTTGAAGATATCATCAATTGATGTTTCACACCGATTTGCCCTTACAATAGCCCAATACTCTCTACGTGAGTAGGGAGTATTGGGCAATTGTTAATTGCCTTCCTCAGGTTGTCTACATAGAAACCTGGTTCAATAGAAATTGATGCATTCATGATTATTCTTCATAGCTATCTACTTTTTAGATTAATATTCCATTGACCCAACTTTCCCCAATACTGGCAAATTACAGTAGTGGAATTAAAATCAAAGCAAACATGTTCATGCTCGGTCGACTTGCGTCGACCATCAACTATATCCTTATAGTACTGAATCATGAACGAGACTGATCAAAATAAACATCAATATGCCTCATAAATATCAAAATTAGCATCAACTTAATTCATTATACTTCAATATAAATTGAAGTCAATAAAGATCGCATCGCCGACTCTTTAGCCAAGGAAGCGGCTGGATTAAGAATTAAAGGATCCAGTGACACCTACGGCCTGATGACTTCGACAATTGCGGAACTAGCCAAACGTCACACCCATGCTCAATCTCTAAAGAGATGGGATGGAATTAAAGGATATAATCTTGTGACCCTGGGAAGCTGGCGTCGAAGAAATATTTAGCGATGACCAGGAAACACTTACGCTTTACAGTGGGATTTCCGACTGGCCACTCTCAACTCCATATTATGGGGCTAGTGGATACACCTCTATGCAGGATGTGTGAACAGAAAGATGAAACTGTCAGGCATGTCTTATGTGAGTGTCTGGAGTTATGGTCAATAAGAGAATGTGTGTTCGGCGAGTCTTGGCCTACACCTGTCGATATAAAGGAGATGTCTACTAATGATCTGTCCACCTTCCTGGAAAGGACGATGACTTAGGAGGACAACTCCTCGGGAGGATGTACAATGGGTCAAATGTGGCCTTAGTGCTATAATCACCATCATAAATATCAAAACTAGCAATAATATTCAATAGGCTATCAATAAGTTTGAAGCTCTCCCAAATCATCAAATTAGTCTTTCAAAGCGGCCAGGAGGTACTTTAGGGATTCAATTATTATCATCGACTTAAAACTAGTACAACCAAACGTATTTAGTCTCATCAAGATCGCAAAATGGGATTGAGGAGTACCAGATCTTCCAGACTATTCAACTTTGCATTAGTGCACAGGCATCATGGAACTGAATAACCATACGCGTTGAAACTGTATGAACAGAAAAAAGACTCCACGAGCGACTCCTCTAGCACCTAAGGAATGTAGCCCAAGCAAATCTATAACATATCTTTCATGAAAAGTTTGATACTGCTTTCATTCAAGAACTGTCAAGACATATATATTTATATAGAAATAATTGAATTTAAAAACGTTTGTACTGGAAGTTAAGGGTGAAATTAAAGATGACTATTGAGGAAGGACCTGAAGAAATCACATTTGAAACAGGAAAGTGCCTTATTGTAGTCCGGAACCACTGCCGGGCAGACAGATCATAGCTCATCATCAACTGTAACTTCATGCATGTAACCTGATCTAGGGAAACTGGAAACATATCAATGAAATAGTCAGTATTTACTACACAATTCATAACAAACAACAGAAACATCCTTCAAGATGTATGCTTGCCTTCAGGCAACGTTGTTCGTGAATGAAATGTTTCTGTTGGTTAGTTATTGGCACATAAAATTCAAAATGAGAGGGTATCATACTGAGCACCTTCGAGAAGGCATGACACCCACCCCTAGGGTATAAGCAACCCCCTGTATAGTGTTACATTTGAAGTAGTTGGTTAGTAGAATACAAATTGTCCACGAGAGCAGTCCCCACAGGTAGCCAAAATTTCAAGATGCCATGAATCTTCCAAAATCGTCACAAATACTGATGCTTCCCACGGCAAATTGCTCTGACGTTTATTTCAGTTGTACTTCAACTGAAATCATTTTCGATGTTTTTGTTTCAACACGTATTCTAACTGCACCTCTCAATCGGATTGTAAAGTCAAAACCGACCAAACGTTGGTGTCAATTCAATATTACGAACAAACTCAATTTTCAAACACAACAGAGCATAATTGCTGAAATACATACCTAATTGAATCCATCAGAACATAACACTTCGTCGGAATGAGATTACACACTGTCCGTAGGTTCAAATTCGAATTTGGCTGTCAACTGAATTGCATTGTAGTGCATTTATGTAACAACAGCCGAAACTATAAATTTCACGGCAATTCCCTTTGGTGCGTCATGAAGAAGAACGAGCGCAGGTTGAGGACTGGTCCTTGCCGAACCACTATATGTACAGGTATGACTGGAGATCAGGTTGGGACCACAAAATCGGGGTGAATGTGAATGGGGGTTCTGTGGAACCCCCATTCACATTCAAATGGTTGAAAACTATGAGTATTCTGGAGATGAAAGTGAAAAAAGAAGTGTCGGGATTAGATGGACCTATTAACGAGACGGCGACAAATGGGAATACGAAAATGTAAAATGTCGCGACATCTGGAAAACGTGAAGGTTCAGGGAAAGGGTGTGAAAGAAATGGATAGAAAGGATACAAAATACACAGAAGCGGATTGGACCACAGAAGAGGAACCAAACAGAACCAAGGGAAGAATGTCATTAAACTGTAACTGGTATTGAGGCTGTTCAACAGATATTGTGGAACATTCGGAACGCGAAAGATTCTCCAGCTGAAGAAAGGACATGACTATTTTAACGGATATTTGGCAAGAATCCAGTACGGACTGGACGATATTCGCCATACGGATGGGGAGCCCCCCAAACTACAGAGCATTTCACTAATAGATATCTATGGAGCGAAATAACCAACTGGAGAGAGTGGAAAGAATGCAAAGAGAGGCAATAAAGGTATACGAAAGGGAGAATGGATAAGATGAAGAATAGGGAAGGCCTTCGTCAATGAATGGGAGGAATGTATGGTAGGAGGTGAGTGATAGAGAAAGTTTCTGGGCTGAAAGTCCTGGTGGTTGATGATTCACCGACTCCACTCTTCATATAGCTACAGCAGGTTAAGTTGAATAAGTGATTGTTGTTAAGGCAAACTATTGAATCATGAATAGTGGTAAATGAATCAAGAAATTGTGCTTCTTTCAACTGAGTTTTACCGTTGTGAGATTCAAGCGACTAGATCATCGGTTTATGGAAAAGGAAGGTGAAGCGCAGGACTTGGTGTTCCTTTGGAAATGGAGGAGTTACATAGATGGTGGCGTCTAGTTTTGAGGTCTTACTTGCGGTTAGCACTAGGCGATAATGGTATCACTGTACTTACTAACCGGATTGTTAACTCATAATTGATGAAACGCCAAACTTCATTTTCAAACACCACAGGCCATATTGTTGAAATTCGAGTATCTAACTGAATTTATTGGAACATACCACTCTGTTAGCTGACAACTAAAACGCATTGTATCGCATCTATGTAACAACAGTCAAATTACACGATATTTCCCCTTTAGAGCGGAAGCGAGCAAAATATTACGTCATAAAGAGAAACGAGCTTAGGTTGGGGAGTGATCCTCGCCAAACCGTCATACACGCGGGACAAGTTGAAAGAAACGACGACGGAAAATTTTATTCGGAATATGAGGATTTATCGCCGTAGGAACAAATATGTCGGGTTGAAACGAGTGGGGTAGGAGAGGTGTAACGTGTGAAGGTCTCGAAACTGGTAAACTGATTGACATCTCATATGTAACATTTGAAGACTCTGAGCCTACTTGTGAACAGTCGGAATTAAATGAACTGAAGTTTTTTGAAGTCTAGAATAGATTATTCTACTGAAATATTCGTTATTAATAACATCGGCACATCGTGGTAAAGTGATATGAATCAATGAAGAGAGTGAAGGAAATATAAGAATGTAGGCTATCACGGCTGGTGTCTACTTGGTCATTATATTAAGGTTCGATAATGTGGAATCAATTGATGAAACAAAAAATGTAAACTTTCGCGGCCGGATATAAGAGAAATTCTAACATAGGGGGTGAAATCATATTGTTGGCTAAGCTAAGTTGATGATGATTGTTTCTCATCTGAACTCCCTTGACGCAAACATTCAATTCACCATACAACAGAAAACTCACCACTTAACCACCAAACGCGACAAAAAGGATGAGTAGTGGAAATATTAGATGACAAGATTCAACATATCTGAGAATTTAATAAAAATGCTTTCGAAGAGAATGGCTATTTCGGATTCAAATTTGAACAGACAATACGACTCAGAACAATAACGACCAGATCGGCTAGTCTGGTAATGGAAAAGCTTTCTGACTATGTTACTATGTTCTACAATATTGGTAGAATTCTGTAGAAACATAATGTACACACTCAATCATCAAAGACACTCTATGTTAGCTAAGAACCCTAGAGAACCTCAAGTAACAGAAACTTGATACCATAACCTTTGTGGAACCGTTCTATTCCGGAACCATGTTAAAGTGCCACAACCCAGCTATCTAAACAAAAGAGAAATTGTGTCAAAAACTATTTTACGGTTCCATTGGCAGTGGCCTGCAGGATCAAAACGCTAGAGATTTTATCTATGACAACGAACAAAATGTAACAGTTGTCCTCAAAGTAGATACTGAAGAATTGGTTTAGGTTACTTTTTTCCTGTCAGCTGAAATGAATGACCGGATAGATAGTAATATAGTGCAGGTAGTCAGAATTCATTATTGTCAAGTTCCTCTTGTTGAAATTGTTCCTGTATTTCTGAATTCATGTCGCCTGAATAGTCTTTCACTTGTGCTTGAAGAGACGTTGTGTTTCTCTACACCACTACCGATCTGACCCGTAATATCGAGATCGGTAGAGTTCTGGAAGAATAACGTAAAATTGATATTGAGACTAACGGAAATCATCAGCTCCCTGATGGTAGAAAGTCAATTGAGGACTCTAGAGACCCATTAGGAACTCCGGAGATGGATCATTTAATGTTGTGAATAAATCGTCACTGAAGCCACAGAGAAAGAAGTAGGTTTCTGTCTCTCTGAACACAGGAGAATATGCACCCACGTTACCGCGTTTGGAGGAAATCAAGTGCTCGATGAAACTTTGTGCCATTGTTTAATGCTATGCAAGGAGGCGATATAAATTCTGAAAAGCAAACACAATTTTAGCTGGATGAACAATTAATCAACAAACTGTACTTGCTTTCTCCCGTATCAGATAATTGAATTTGACTAATACGAACGAAGCCATCACCAGTAGCATAAAACCTGAGACCCAAAACAATATTGTCGTAACTGCTTTGAAGACAAACAGAAAACTTTGTCTTTTGCCTTATCGCTTTTGATAATATCTACAGCTGTAATATACGAAACGACAGGTATGAAAACATCAATGAAGTTGGGCTACTCGTACTCAGCAATAAACGGATCAGGCCGATAACCCCAACAAAAAGGATGAAGCCACTCCCACACTTGTGGTTCTGTTATTCCCTAACTGAAGCTTAATCCTCAGGTGTGTGTATCCGTGCCGAGAGGATGGATGAGCCTATCAGCTGTCTCTACGGAACGTTCCAGATACCGGGCGCTCTCTCGTCGTAGCATCGCCTTGTCACGGTAATGCGGGGCTCTGCTGTAATTGACCTTCTTTCCCTACTACTCATGGAACTTTTATGAACAGAGTAAACCTTGGAAATTATTTCTGACGCTGAGTCTTCAGAGGAGATGGATGTCAAGCTAACCCTATAGATTTACATCAAGAGCAAGAGCTTCTCAACTCTCCAACTCCTGATCCAATAACTGAACCTGAACAAAAAGGTTTGGTGGTGCAGCCAGAAAACGACTGAGTCGTCTCCTCAAGAGCGGGGTACCTTATGAAACCGCCTTGCACCAAATTCTTGAGCGGCGTACGCAGAATCTGTCTCAGGTGGAGGAAAAAACGTGAGCAAGTTGGCAAACGTTTGCGCGAAAAAGCCCTACATGGTTGAATCTAAGGCACCTTGACTATCCGACTACCTCATTAACGATGAAACAGCACAGGATATACTTTATGCCTGTCCCGCTGGGGACCGAATCAGGTTTTTAAAGTTCGGCAGAGCCGTACTCTTACCATCTGACCTGAAAGACCACTCACCATACAAACTAATCAGCTTCGTTGAGAAGCTGGGTTTATTTGGTCGAGTGTGAATAGGTGTGAGCCGCAATAAACCCTTGCGGGTTGCGGTGGAGGTTCGAATAGACCCACTCACTTTGGAGCTAACCTAACCTAACCCACTTCACATGGAATGAAACCGGGCATCCAAGATCATAACAATGCAGGAGTTACCGCCGTTGTTGGCAAAATTTCTGGAATAATCCGAAGCCAACCAACCTGGAAAAAACCCTGAGAAAGATTGACGGAAGTTTTAGTGATTGGGAAAAATAATTACTATGCGCTCAAATATCATTTCTACCTATTCCGTGTAAATTAAATTTACTTCAATGCACAGGACAACTAAGTAGCAGGGACTAAATGTATATTCTGTGATATCATTTCAGTTTGCCCCCCACTGACCGTTTACGAATTCAAATTATCGTCATGACATGAACTTGTTATTATATCCGTGATAGTTAACCGCCGAGTGTAATCAAAACTTTGGATATTAGTCGGACATAGGGGAGAAATTGGGGAGTAATTACCGAATTGCTCCATCAGGATAAGCGATTGTGCTCCAGGTCAATAATTACACCCCGACTTGCCGACAAATCCATCTCAGCAATTTGCGTTCCCGGGAAGACATCACGTGCCGTGATGATGGTGCTGAAATTCGAACATGTTTTTGCCTGTTGTGGGAAATCTTTCGTGAACTGATTTTATCGGATGAAATTTGTTTGTTTTTACAGAACGTTTATAAAAAAAAATGTATGCGTTCAATGTATTTGCAGATGAGTGTATATCTATTAGTGTAAATGTAAAAACAGAGAAATCCAGTGACGTGCCGCTTAGAATGGAAAATTGCAGTTACTGCTCCAAAACAGTTGAATCTCACTTATTAACTACTCCATCTTGTTACGGAAAAATTTAACAAAATGGAGTAATCAAAAACCAAAAACTTTCTTTCCCAAAAATTAGTCACTCCTAAAAATATAACCCTTTCAATTCATACCTCCAAAATGTATTCAGCTCTGGACAAAAGCCAGCCTACTCTCTGCGTCTGTCTCGACTCATCTAAGGCATTCGATAAGGTAAGCCATAACCTACTAATCGAATCGCTCGAAAATTCAGGTATCAGAAGTGAAGCTCTAGACTTATTCAGAAGCGATCTCTCAAATAGATCGCAAAAAGTCAAATTGAAGAATATCCATAGCAAACCCGAAACAGTAACGTACGGTGTACCTCAAGGAACCGTACTAGGACCAATCCTGTTTAACATTCATTAAAATGATTTATTTGAAGTCAATACCAAAGGAGAAATAATCACGTATGCAGATGAGCATGGTTTCAGAGTCGATTGCTGACCATAAACCCTATCAAAACATTGTTTATTCCACCATCCAATAATAAATTCACTTTGCCGTCCACTACTTAAAAAATTTCTGAAGATTTTTCAATAGAATCTACATTTGAATTCAAATATCTAGGTGTGATTATTGACAGTCACCTCAAGTGGAATAAGCATATCGTGTATGTGATCAAAAAACTACATTTTTTAATTTACAAACTGAGAAACCTCAGATGTATCTTGAACAAAATCCATCCGAAAACAGTGTATCAGGCATTAGTGGAATCGCATATAGCTTATGGAATACTAGCTTGGCGGCAGCCGGAAAAACTATTATTATCAACTTACTGATAGTACAGAAAAAAAATATTAAAATGTTATTCTGTAAAACAATCCGATACCCATCAGTCCCTTCTTTACTCTGAACCTGAAATCTCATACCCTAGACAGCTATTTTTTTTTTCAATTTGAATGTTGAACAGCATAAAACTAAATCCACTCTGATAACTAATGAACACCACTATAAAACAAAACAGAAACATATTTTTTCTTTGCCTCCTCCAGCTTTGCGTCTATTGGGCAGAAGAATTTTGAATTTTTGGGCCTAAAACTCTACGGGCGCCTTCCGCAATATATCACAGAAATCAATTGTATCAAACAATTCAGAAATAAGTTGAAAGGTTACACCAAATCGACCTCGAGTATTGATATACATCTACAAATAAAAAAGCCCTTCATGATATAGTACTTCGGTCAACAGTAAAGTCCCATCTTATTATAAACCCATTCCATGATATATACTTTCTGAGATATATTGCTTTGTCCATGCATGTGTTAATATGTGAAAATTACTCTATAAAACAACAGTCATATTTTTCATTTTTACCTCAATTGTATGTTTTTCTTGTATTTCTTAATGTATTTTTTTGTATGCATCACTTTTAGAGATTTGGAATGCTTATGTATCATATCTACTATTTATACTTATTACCCTGCTTCTTCTCAACCTATACAATAATTTGATATCTTACAGGTTTCCCCACATTGTTGTACATTATTTAGGTTAGCTTATGATACTTCTATGTTGTAACGGTATCCTTTGTGCAATAAATTATTATAATTATTATCAAATTACCCAATGACAACACAAAATAAAAATGCGACATTAACCTTCAGAAACATAACGCAATTGTGTCCTTTCTTCATCACGCATTCAGAAGGTTTCAGAATTCAAATAATAAAAAAAAACTTTGAAATTTTAACTGTTTCTGAAGACTTCCGAAAACCATATTCCTTGAAGCGTCTATATTCACTACAGCCGGGTTTCATTATTTCCTTCCCAAAATTTGAATACACTATCCTATATGGCAACACGGGTCGTTCTATCCTGACAAATCCGTGTCGCAAATCGATGAAGAGGGTATGTAAATTCATCTCATCTTGTTCCGGAAGGACCCACATTATGCCAGTTATCAACTTTTGAGAGAAAACTCAAATTAAGGAAGTGCCTTCTCCATTCTTCATAAAGCTTGTTTTATAGGCGTGACAGAAGTTTGCTCAGAACGTAGAAAATATTAATCTCATTATATGGTATAGCCGGAGAGGATAAATTATACTCCAGTCTTCAGCAATTTTATTCAGAAACACACGGAGCTGATCTAATTTGAGAAAATAAAATTTTCACTTGCTTCTTCTCACTCATGGGGTTTCGAACACAGAATATTCATTATACCTAAATAACTTCTGTTTAAAATCTGTTTTTCCGTTAACCAGCTGTCGCACCCCTACGAACGACAACCCTCAGAAGTCTAAACTTGTGCGAGCTAAGGATGAACGAGTTCTTACTTTTTAACGTATGATTTCTAACACGGGTTGGACGATAGCAAGTGAAAATCGATCATCAGACTAGGGCTTGAACCACCGACCAATACTTATTTTATAAAAATCTACTAATATACTAATCCATTGATGAAATAATTCCTAAAGTAGTTTCCAGTATGTGAGACCAAACAATTAGGTTAGGTTAGGTTAGATCCAAGTGACCCAATATTAGGGTGGGTCTATTCGACCCTCCACCGCAACCCGCAAGGGTTTATTATAGCTCACACATATTTACACTCGACCAAATAAACCCAGCTTCTCAACGGAACCGATTAGTTTATATTACTATCTGATTAGTACTATTTACTATCTGACCTTATCAGATAGTAAGAGTACGGCTCTGCCCCAGCGGGGCAGGCACAAAGTATGTGCTCTGCTGTTTTACCGTTTTCTAAACAGAGGCGACAGATACACACTGTCTTCCGACAGTTCGATTCTCTGCATATGATGATTCAGATGACAGTGACCTGTAAGAAGACCTGTTAGACATCGTAGTTCATCCCTACTGTAGTCCAACAACTGTTTGGTATCAATCTTCGAAGGGTGAATAAACGTCTTGGAGTGATCCAATCCTGGAATATTCAGCCAGAAGTCCATAAATCTTCTTGCCATCCATGTGTTCAATCTTTATTTGGCAAAGCCTAAAGCGATGCCAATGACAAGTTTTGGTCCGATGAAGATGCTTGCAGCACCCTCCTTTGCAAGATAGTTAGCAGCCTAATTGCCTTCTAGGCCAGTATGGCCAGCAATCCAGACCAGAGACAATATGTTAAGTCTTTCTATCGAGGAGAGTCGTTTTTGGCAATTTGCTACCAGTTTAGCCGTTGCTTGGTAGAAGCCAAGAGCTTCCAACGCCGCTTGACTGTCCGAGAATTTTTTTATTGACTTGTGTATGAGGTTGGATTCTTCCAATCTCTCCACAATTCAATAGCGTAGATTTCCGCTTGAAATACAGTCGCATATGTTCCTAGGCAGGTTGATTAATCTGTCCTGGGTCTGCGACAGAAAACACCTGCACCAGAACTGGAAGGTGTTTTTGATCCATCTGTGAACCAACAAATATCTGTTTTTAATATTTCCTTCTCCCAGAGGATCCAGTCCTCTCTACTCTACCAAACTATTACTAGCATGACATTTCATAAATTCACCTTCTGCATTTGAAACATATTATTTTTTGCCAGGAACTGAGGCGTAGAATTTCAATAGTCAATGTGGAACTCATCAGTAATCAAGCATAGCACACTAATTATTTTCGTCTTTGCTTTCTGAATTACCAACAATATGGAGGGTGCTCTCGTTTGAATCCTCCTCAGTAGTTGCTTTTCCTCACAATTGAAAGTCGTTTAATTTCGCGACATATTGATGATCCTTTCATAATTCCTCCTAGGTTTTCCTTACCCGTCTTCTCCATTCTCTTCTATCATTGGCCTTGCTCTTTCAATTCTCCATGTTTATTTTCTGAAGGCCTTAGGTCTTTTTGCACACTGTCGAACCACTTTTTTGTGTTTTTTTTATTGGTTGGTTTCCTATTTATTATTATTTCAGTCATTTCATTGTTCTCTAATCTATGTACATGACCCAGCCATCTTATTTGTAGCCCTTTTATTATTGCTGTTGTACAAAGTTTCTTATTTCTTGTTTTTTTTTTCTCCATCTCATTTGTATTTGTATCCCATATGTATTTATTCCTACCTTTCAGTTCTACATTTCATTTTACTCATTGTTGATAACATTTGTTTTGCCTTCGTGAAGAAAGTTTTTGGCTTCCCACTTCTCCATCCATCATACCATTTGTATTAGCCATATCGGTGACTTAGATCTTTATAGGCGATCGACAGCTTTTGTAGAAATATGGTTCATGATGAGAATGTGATTCCTTCAAAAAAAATAAGATACATCCGTGTCTTGCAGAGAAATATCAATTACTTTGGAAGCACTTGTTGATGAATCATCAGGATTGAAAGAAAGCTACCCATAAGGAAAGTCCAAAGAGGATGAGAGAGAAACAGAGACAGTGAATAAGTGTTTCTTCACTTATAAACTATAATATCGCCAACAACGTGATTCAAATCAATTCTCTTGAGCGAATCACTTTGGCTTGTAGAATGTCCTCGATGCCGACATAGCCCAAAGTCAATTACGCCAAACGCGATTGTCTGAAAAGCGCCATGTCGCTCAAGAGCGCATATTTCGAACTATCGAGATGGGGCGTTTGTCACTTGGAAGAGAAGTGCTTTCAAACCGGAGTGTGTATGGGGAATTGAGTTCCCATTTTTCTCTAGGCGCATACGTATTTTCTGTGGTATCTCGAATGTAAAGTGTAATGGAGCGTTCAGGGATTATGGGAATCTTTCAGGATCTTTGAGATTGTTCACATTACACTGTTAGTCTAGCTAAAACCATATAATACCGGGTGTTTCGATTAGTGAGCATTCAATAGTGAAGGTAGCAATAAAAAAGTGGATGAGTCGAGGAGTAAAACAGAAGAGATTCTGGTCAGAAGTGCTGCAAGGGTCAGACCTGCGTCCAACCTTATAGAATGTACAATGAGAGACCCCTCAGACTAGAGCGGTCTCTGGGAGCTACATTGCAAATATATCGCTTTAGTAGTGATTGCCAAATGCGGACATTGAGAATGTGAACAGGGTGGTGTTGAAAGATTAGAGTATGAAATCTCAGATCTGGCAGCAGTGAAAATGAAAACTGCCTTCTCACGAAAAAAGGGAAAATGAACCGGGGTAATTTAAAAATGCAAGATGTTAGGAGTTTGGCAAAGACAAAAATCACCTTCGCATGTGAATAACATCAAGAATACTCTTCACTATAGTCGAATGAATACAGCATTGTTTTGGTACTCGAACATTGAAATTCAGAAACTCATAAAATTTGCTTTATATACCGAACTGTCTCAGCAGGAGTGATATCTGGGGTTCCCCTCACTGAAGAAAGACAGAAAAATACCCGAAGGTATGTTTGAGAAAATTCCTCCATAATTAAATTCGATAATTTGCAAATCGACCATATTGTGGCTAATCAGACGCTGCAAACAAACATATTTCATTCTAATGTCCAAGATATAAAGGGGTCAAACAGTTAACCTCATTTCAAGCGAAGAAAAATGCAAATTTACATATAAGGTGATTCGAAAAACAACAGAAAATGGAAAGGAAGGCTGGTCATTGAAGATGGAGGGGATGCGTGAAGAAATTAAAACGACAGTGTTTTCACTGAAGTAATTTACAAGCAGTTCTGATAGAAGGAGTGATAAAAGTACACCAAGAGGAAACGACACAAAAAAGAAAAAGTGAAGTGAAGTAAAGTGAAATGAAATATTAACTAGTTTATTTATTTATTTACTATGTTACGAGTAACCTTCGGTTAAGGGTACTTCACTAGATTTGCCAGAAATTTTACTGTGATTGAAAAAGAGAAAGTGTGTGTGTACTCATGTATACTTCGTTTTTTAAAATTATTTCTCGCTGTGATTAATTTGATTTTTCGTTTGAGTTTATTCATGTATTCCAAATATTCATTAAAAAGAATATTTGGAATACACTAAAATGAAACTATCGTCATGCTGTACTGTGTATGGAACAACCTGACGATGAATTTCATCATTTAAAATTTTGAAATCACTTCAATTACGACGTCGATGACGTCATACGTTTCCCCCACTTCTGTTTGAACCAAAAATTGCAAAAAATAAATTCAGATCCATAAGAAAATACATGGGATTTTGAGCTAGGACCAACCTTGCTCATCTACTGGATTTGACTTTCCCGCTGTACGCGCGGTAGCTTCTGTGGGGAAGTGGGGACGAGTACGTCACACCTAACATGAGTTGGGTGTTCAACAAGATTCCGATTGGAGGTGCAAAAAGGTCCAGAATGGACCTACGCAAATTTGCACGTGTTTTTTATAAGGAATGAGGCAGAACTCTTGCAGCTATATTACTAGGAGGTGTTTTTTTTAATACAGTCAATTCCAAATGAATATTGAAGTGAGACTTTTTGAGAGGACTGGCGGCCCCATAGTAAAAAATGTAAGTGTTTCTATAAAAAAAAGTGAATGAGAAGAGCATTACTTCGAGCAAGATAGCTGAGCTTCCGGATGAAGCTTCTGTTTACTATGGACAAGAAGAGTCTCGTCAAATGCGCTCGAGAAGCAACGGCCATATAAAGAAAAAGAAGAAGAAGAAGCTAACTTCAGTGTGTCGGGAAATGTACCTACTCTCATCGTCTTTTTCTAATGCGCCAAAAAAGTATAACTTGAAAAAACAGAATTATTCAACTTGTCAGTAAAATTTCTTGATAGAAAGTATCGGCTTATAAAACGTAGAAGGTATAGGTATCTCGAAACAAAGAGTAATTTTGATATCACCACTTCTTACCACAATAGATATCCATCCGGTTTAAATGCACATCTTCAAAGTTCCCAATCCCATGTCGAAGCATTACTAAATATGCTAGAACCGCACCGACAAACGAAAATATTCGCTCCTGCTGTTGGGTACACGAAATACATCAAAGGAGTCGTTCCGCTCGTCCACTTTTTTCCGTAAACGGCAGCCATCAATACCGCCTCCAAACACACGGCTTGCTCGAAGTCGTTAGCAGGAGTTGAAACTTCGAAAAGGTGTAAAGTTTCTTTTTGTTCCTCCGACATGCTCCGGCTCAAAACAACAAAGTTGTCGAACGAAAGTAAAATTTTATGAAGCAAAGCGCGCTTTCCAAAAGTTTGGGCCAAGAAGTTCATTTTATATTGGTGTAGAGTGTAGAAGTGTAGCTGCTACGTATTTTGTACGAAGTGTCGGAGGCACGTAAACTGGATTATTCAGGTGGGATGAAATTAAGTTGGTGTCAAGAAGAGAGATATACCAAGGGTCGATCTGATTTTTTTAATGAAAAATGAAGACTTCATTAACATGTAGTAGACTCATCAATTCCGAAAAATTCATTTGTGAACTTATCATTCCACTTTCTTTTTCAACGTGAAATGACTGTATAAAGTATTAAGTTGCTTCAAAAGTTTGTCCGTTTCAATGTCATGTGTTTTTGTAGCTCCTCTCAATAAGTATTTATTCTACTGTATCGTGGTATTGATCGATATAGAATTTTGTACTCTACACATTGACGCTGTTTATTTCTTCCAAATTTTGATTTTTTGCCTGTTTTCAGCTTATTGCTATATAATTTTCGGCCAATTCAAATTAAACCAAAGTGCTGTCAAAAGGGCGCAAAAAATCAACCAGGCATGTGTATTTTCATTTATTTGACAATAAAACACGCATTCTTCAGGACATACTCTCATTCCAAAATCTTCACTTCCATAAGCCAGTTCAAAAACATCCCGGCCATGGAACACAGTGGAGTAGTTGTTTTCTGATAGGCGTCAGTCCATTCAACCTACTGTGTAGGTATATCCGAGACTAGCTTGAACATTCAAAGTTCATTTCTTTAGATTTGTTTACTGCTTGTCTTAAAGCATAGCCCACTGACTAATAAGAAAATACTTATAATACTGAAATCTGCAATTTCACCAGCACATTGTATATGCAGGAAATGTTCTGTGAAGATTCCTGCACTGACGCCAGTCGGATATAATCCAACGCCGTTCGTGGTATTAGCCAGTGGAGTAGTTGTTTTCTGATAGGCGTCAGTTCTTTAGATTTGTTAACTGCCTGTCTTAAAGCATAGCCCACTGACTAATAAGAAAATACTTATAATACTGAAATCTGCCATTTCACCAGCACATTGGTCCCTCTAGCGTTTGAAAATCCTGGACTATTGAAACTGAAAGCTTAGAAAGCTCTTGATCTCGACAAGGAGTAATAAGCCAAATCGTTGTTCTACGAGTATTGAGCTTGAGACTAAATTCGATGGAAATACCTCTCATCTCTGACTTCATACCTTGGTTCAAACTTTGATCAGATAATCAAATCCTCGTGTGAAGCCAGAGTTCAATGAAGAGGCCGCATTTCGACCATAACTATTAACACTAATATACATTTTTACATATTATGAACGACATGGGCTGAGCAGTCTCGGGCGCTAGTCTAATTGTATTCCCTGCTTCTTCAGTTAGTACTAACATTTAAAAGAAATCTGTTGAATTTCATGATCGACGCTGTTTTCACTCTACACCGGCGACCTGCCTAGGTCCGAGCGAGTGAAGATATCCCTGTACGCCGATGACACGGCTCTTCTCTCATCTTCCATGGGTCGAGAGCTCGGCGTCGTCTACATGCAACGTGCATTGGACGACCTCGAGCGCTGGTACCTCGATTGGAAGATCCGAGTAAACCCGGAAAAGACTCAGACGATAACCATGGGAAGATTACTATCTTCTCCGGCCAGAAAAGTGAGAATCTCTGGAAGGGAGATTGACTAGCAAGCGCGGGTAAAGTACCTCGGCCTTCTAATAGACCGTAGGCTCACTTGGAACCCGCACATCAAGTACGTTAAGTCTAAGATCGAGGGTCGGATAGTCAATCTGTACCCTCTGATCAACAGAAAATCAAAAATGAGCACGAAGAACAAAATCATGATCTATAACACGATGTTCAAGCCTGTCATCATGTATGCTTCAGGCTTCTGGGGACAAGCGGCTCCGTCCAACATTTCCATTTTGGAAAGGTTGCAAAATAAGCTAATTAGGATGGTTGTGAATGCTCCTTGGTTCGTGCGGAATGAAGCCATCCGCAGAGATTTGCAGCTGCCTTCCATTCGGCAGTCCATCCAGTCGGGGAATGAGAGAGTTTTTGAAAGAACGGAAACTCATGAAAACCCGTTAGTTAGGGAAGCCACAGATTATGCTGTAGACGACCCCTCCCGATATAGAAGGCCCCGACACTCTGTCGAATCAGGCCCTCATGTCCCCCGTTAACGGATGAATAACTTTCTCATCCATCCCACCCCAGCCAGGTAGGGGTATCCCGTGAAGGGCGGCACCGATGTCTAAGGACTTCATGCCGTCATCAATCAGTCATGAACCCATTGGTCCTTCTCAAGACCAACAATCAGTCGAAAGGGTAGGGGAGCTGGTCTCCAAACCTGAAAGAAATGAAGATGACATTCTGAATTTCATGAATATCAGGGTAACTTTTTGGGGACTGTGAAAATCCGAATCGGTCTGAAAAACTACGTTCCCCAGAAGGACAAGCGTTTCAGTGGAACCGTCAAATTGAAGCACATACCTCGTCCAAAAATGCAAGTATGTGTCCTTGGAGATCAACAGCATTGTGATGAAGCTAAGGCAAATGGAGTACCCTTCATGGACGTGGAAGCCTTGAAGAAACTGAACAAACACAAAAAACTTGTCAAGAAACTGCCAAAGAAGTATGATGTTTTCATTGCTTATGATGCCCTCATCGAGCAGATCCCTAGGCTGTTGGGGCCCGGTCTAAACAAAGCCGGCAAGTTCCGTGGTCTTGTCTCGCATCAAGAGTCAATGACTCAGACTCAGAAGATTGACGAGGTCAAGGCCACCATCAAGTTCCAGATGAAAGATGTACTCAGCCTTTCTGTTGCTGTTGGGCATGTTGACATGAATTCCGATGAACTGGTACAAATCGTCCATCTTTCGTCCATTCATTGTCCTAGTTCATAAGTACATTATATTTATACAAGCCTCTATTCCATCGTTCTAGAGATAATGAACGACTCTAATAATATATAATCATCCACCGTTATAAACATCAGTTCATCTGTAATGATTCATTTTTTGAATATGTCCACTGAAATATTCATTAATGACTTTTAATGAGATTGACATACAAATAATTTCATGTGAAACTAAATACGGTGTTGAACATTTTTATCGAACTTTTTGGGGACTTCCACAATCTGGAAAAATAAAACTGGTAATGGAGAACTTTACTCAGTTGAAAAACAGGCATACTGTTCACTTAGTTGTTGTATAAATTTGAAGTATTTTCTGAAAGATAAATGTTCCATTTATGAGTACCTTGTGGTATCTAACAGATATGTAAAATGAATTCGAAATGTGCAACAGGTCAATAATTCTTTTATTTCTTCATTAATTTTTGTTTTGGATTGAACATTTTTGTTAGGAATTTTAATTTTTCATTGACTTCTGATAATAATCTGTTACCACAATCCGCCACATTCGATATATTTCATCATAAGATAGTTCATTCGTTCATTCAACAAGAAGATTCGTAACTGTATCAAAACATACCTTTTCCATGTCCACAATATTCAATGAAGAGTTTCAGGAAATTTGCTGGGGCAATTAATTTGCCGATAAGGTTTTCGTTAAAGACATGAATTGAGATGAAAAAATTATGAATTAAAAAAACAATTACCTGTGTTCCTGGGGAAGTTTAATTTAAAACGTTTATTATTGTTAATCTTGTTTATTCAACTTTATAGTATGTTTGTGTCAATTTTCCTGTTTGATCCTGTATAACAATTGAGAGTGTGATTTGAAAATAAAAAGTTGTTGTTGACGGTACAAAAAATGATCTTCTTATTTCTACATATCAAACAAAACCAAAGTCTTGACCAAGTAGAAAAGTACAATCAACTCCAGATACATAAATGGTCCTTCGAGTTTTCAATAAGAACAATCCTGTGGAAGATGTCTGCTTCACGTTCTGTACCTTTAAGAAGTGGAAGTACCTTTAAGAAGTGGCAAAAATACCAACAATTTTTGACAACGGCAGTCAAATCCATGACCCATCTAAAACCTTACATTTGCAAAATATGGAAAAACAAGAAATCCCGGCAGAATTTGAAAGTAAAAAGGAAGAAATACTTAAATACTTCTAGAGATATCAATTAAAGTTCCTGGAAGTAGCAAAGTTCCAAGTAGTAAATATATTCGACGCAGATACTTGAGAATTGAACTTGAAAAGGAAAGACGCTTAGCAGAAATTGAAAAAACTGAACTTGAAAGCCGTGGTGTCTCCATTTATTCAAAACAAGACGAAGAAACGAAAACACAAACTAGTAAAGGGTCATTCATTTAAAATTGGGTGAAATCAACAAATGATAACGTGGAGAAAATGCAACTCCACAGTTTCTCCCACAAAGATATGACGGAAGACCAGAAACTGAACAAATTCATGGCCAGACAGTCGTTCAGCAAGGTAATAACTAGCAATACAAACTAAAAAATAGCAAATAATTCGAAACTATTTTAAGAATGTGTTCAACATCGATAAGTCCTATGGCTTGATGTAACTAATTACTTTTAATAAGTCTAAAATCAGAATGAATCTATTCATAAACAAATTAATTTTGTTGTGAAAAATAAATTGCTACTGAACCAAAACAAGGGAGAGGGAGAAGCTGCAAACTCAGAAGGAAATGAAGATAAAAAATTGTGAAAAAAAAATGGTTATTGGAAAAACTTACTCAAAAAGCGAACCAAATAAACAAAGCTATAGAATAAAACCTCACCCTTCTTTATATCAAATATCAAGACGAATAACAAAATCTTTCCAATGTTTCGAAATAGCAATATGCTAACTATTTCTATACCTTTGCCGTCTTGACCATAGCAGTGAAATTCTCCACACGGGCAGGAAGTAACAAGAAATTGTATCATCAATATTGTTCAAGATTCTGCAATATGTTGAGTGTAATTGGGTTATTGCGATCGAAGGAGCGTGTAAATTATGGTTTTCAGAGAAGATAGCACAGACAAAGGACCGTAGTTTCGACAATATTCGAAAGCGTTGAAAGTGTGTAAACTTGATCCTTTTATTTTTCAATGAAAGTCATCTCGCGATCGTTTGGAAGTTCCGATATTGATAATTTTGGAAGATGTTAGCATCTGTTGTGATACTAGTGAATTAACAAATTGAAAGTTGTTTTTCTAAAAATGATTAACTATGCCCAGTGGTTCCCAAACTGGGGTACGCATACCCCATGGGGGTAACTTCAAGTATTATGTCGTGACAAAACGTTTTAACATTAGCAGATAAGGTTACTTCTAGACTCTTTCCTCTATAGCAGTAACATATCGGGCTGAACTTGTATTTTCTTCATTACACTTTTTCAGATTGTGGGAGATAAGAAACCCCAAAAAAGGTCGATAAAAAACTGTATTCATCCACAACTTTCGTTCAACATATCCTGCAATAATGCACAAGTCATGAACGGCACTGTTCAAAATAAGCTTACCTTCTAAAGTTCCACTGTAAACAACCCCCTGATCGAAATCGATCGGACCGTTTGTTGATTCGAACGAAATATCTTCAGCAAACACCCCGTCGTCTGGGTAGAGCCTCAGTTTGAAGTGCCTGAAAACAAAATTAATAATCAACCTCTCGAAATTGTTGCTAATTAAATTTCAGTTGTTATGAAAAGGGATAGCCGAAATTATTGGTATGTTTACAGAAGTTACCTGAGAATAATGGTACTTGAATATTTGTTTTAGTTCGATATTTCTCTAATTTTTTCGAATCGAGCGTTCTATTCAACCCCAAAATATTTGCCTGTCAAGAAATGAATATCATATACTTCTCCATCTTATAAAGATCTTTAAATGTCATGTATTTTTGCACGTCGGTTATAGTGAAAATTGAAATTTTCTTATTCTCAACCTGAGGTACAGTTTTCAGTCTTTCAAACTGAGCATAAGTTAAAATGGCTGATGGTACTCTCAAATATGACTGAAAAACATATTAGTAACTTTCAATCATATACAGTGTGACCCACTTTTAAGCGGGACACCTCCCTAAAATTTGCATTTTTTCTCCGAATTCGAAGAACTTTATTTTGAATTGTAGAGCTCAAAAAACTGTACTTTGAGACCAAATATCATTTTCTTCCTACAAAAACCAAGGCCTACTGCGAATTTTTTATAGGCACCCTCTCAAATGGTGGTATACGAAATTTCATCAAAAAATATTTATTATCAATAATTCTGCTGTCGAATCAAAGACCTTTTTATTATGAAATAATTCAATTATCTGATAGGCTGAAAAGGGAAATAAACATCAAATAATTGGTGATAACAATATGGCAAATTGAATAAACGAATGAACATATTTATTCTGATCAATTAGTCATTGGACAAATGAAACAATTGAAAAACAATATTCAACAAGTTATTGTAGACAGAAACAAAAATAAATGTTCATCAAATTTTTGTTGTTTCAACCAATCAGCCATTCATTGTAATGATCTTATCATACCTCCTTCTAATATACAATATAACTTTTCTCTGTTGTTCTGTTGTAATTTCTGCACAAGCTGCAGATATTCTGATGCGTAGTTCTCCTACTGACTGCGGTCTGAACTTGTAAACTTTTTGCTTCACAGCACCCCAAAGAAAAAAATCTAGCGGTGTCAGGTCCGGTGATTGTGGCGGCCACTTAATGTGAGGACTATTTCGATCTATCCATCGATTTTCATAATTACTATTTAGCCATTCTCTTATGATAAATGGGTAGTACAAAAGACCCTTCTGATTGTAACTTCAAATTCGGGCGATCCCGCACTGGTAAGTTATATATTGCATCCCTAGACTCATTTCTCAAAAAAGTCTAAAAATCTATTTCCATCCACATCACTTTCAAAGGAAAACGAACCGATGATCTTATCATGGATTATTCCAAACTACACATTTATTTTATAGGAATATTGAGTTATATATAAGTATATAACCTAATTAGTATTATCCGCAGACAAGTGCCTTGAATTTTGGAACGAGACTACTCCATATGTAGTGAACGTAGCTTCATCACTAAACAAAATTGTTTCGAAGAAGTTTATATCGTTCAAATATTCTCCTTGGGTCCACAAAGAGAATTTTAACTTTCTTTTTTCGTCTCCCGGTTCCAGAGTGTGTACAATTTTTATTACGAATGGTTTGATTTTATTTTTTACGAGACATCCTCTCATATTTTCTCTAGGAATATTCAAGTTCAAACCAGCCGTTCGCAAGCTCGAATGAGGGTTATTACGAAAATATTGCAATCACGATGTGGATTGTTTCTGTTTTTGAGCATATGCCTCGATACACAACGTGTTTTATTGAGAACAAAATTTATACGGTTCATCGTACTGCTGCTCACTGGAAGTGAGCAGCAGTACGATGTCTGTTATGAAATTCTCTGTCAGCTTCTCTTGCCGAAAAAGCATTATATCCGACAAGGCGCACAAGTTCAATTTTATCTCGCGCTCAGTTCTCCCATGATAAATCACAAATTTCTACCGCTTTACAAATTATTTTTTTACTAATCGAGTCTAATCTGACGTTACTGCTTCAATACAGTTTTTGACAGCAGCAATCATAGACAACAACAGTGCCAAACGAAAATAGCGCCATTTTACATATCCGCATGGTGTTTCACGGCTGACTCACCAAGATTTGGAAACCATTTAAGACGTGTGCAGTTAAGAGTATATCATGATACAATGTGAATTTTGATTCGACTACAGAATTATTATTATGGTATATTTTTAATGAAATTTGGTATAACATCATTTGAGAGAGCGCCCAGTCCAATGGTGATTTTAAATTTTTCCTAAAAAAATTGCTTAAACGATTTCTTGTATTTTAACCTATAAAAATATTCGCAGCCGGCCCTGGTTCTTGAATGAAGATAATGATATTTGATCCCGAAGTACAGTTTTTTTAACTCTATAATTCAAAATAAAGTTCTTCGAAATCGGAGAAAAGATGCAAATTTTAGGGAGGTGTCTCGCTTTCACGTGGGCCACACTGTATAATACTTCAATAACACATTGAAATCCAATGAGTTCTTGTATTCCCGGCAATTCACTTGATTAGCAAAAAGTATATCATCCAATCTATGGATATTCGGTTGATCAGATGGTAATGTTTTCTCTGTGCACTCTTCAATACTCTAAACTTCAATTTCATCTTGACAAAAATGTATGCACTCGGTATACGTGGAAAAATAGAGGACTGGTTCCTTTCATTCCTAGAAGGGAGAAAACTGATAGTTAGAGTGAATGATAAAACATCTGATGAATTCTTAGTGGACTCAGGAGTCCCTCACGGTAACGTCCTGGGTCCACTGATTTATTTGTTATTTATAAAAGACCTTCCCGAACATGTTAGAGAAAAGTTTACATGTTCGCAGATGAATCCTCAATTTTTATATCTGGGCCTAACAGAGGTGAACTAGTAGCTAATACAAAAAACGTATTAAATCAGTTCGACCAGTGGTGTCAGAAGAACAATTTAATAATAAACTACTCGAAGACTGTTGCTATTCAATTCCTCATATCGACTACGGGAAGAGCCATCGGTGAAAACCTGAATACAAACAGTTCATCAATCACATTTCAAAGTAGCTCCAAGTTTTTAGGTACAATCGTCGACGAAAACCTCAAATGGGACAAATGCATTTGGTAACTATGTTCCCCCTTGTATAAACACTTCTTTGCGTTGAGAAATTTAAAGAGCTGTTTAAATGAAGAAGGTCTCATGAGCGTTTACTATACATTGGTATATTCTTCTATTAGTCATAATATCATAGTTTATGGTTCCGTTACCTGCAGCAGCAGAGTCTTCATAGAACAGAAAAAGAGTCATACGATAGATATTCCACTTGGGTTTTCGAGAATCTTGCAGAGATGTTTTCAAAGAAGAAAATATTGACATTCACGAGTATCTATTTATATAAATTATTAATACTTGCCTACATTCATAAAAACAATTTTATTCAAAATGCGGTTGTCCACCACTACTCAACCCGTCAAAGACACCAATTCAGATTGGAAATTGTCAACTACTCGACTTACAAAAAATCATCGAAATATGCTGCGGCTCTTTTTTAACATGCTACATGATGACTTGAAGAATCAGCCAAACCTGTTCAGATTCAAAACAAAATAGGAATGTTATCTGTTATCTAGGGCATTTTATAGTATTTCACAATTCATTTCGGACTGCCAATGAACAGTGTAATAATGTGTACTACCTACTTTCAGTTGTTGCTTGGTTTGAAAAGGTTTTTAAAGTGTTTTATTATTTCAACATTGTTCTGTTTTTGACTTATCAATTCGATGTAAATTGGTGTATGATCAATAAATGTCTATCTATCTATCCATGACAACCAAGACATATCCTGGATTGCCATAAATATTAAGTAGAGAGTTATCAACAAGCTGGTATCAACACATTACAAGGATAACCTCATGTCTAAGCGGGACTTCATAAACAATTTTCCGGAATTTTTACATGATCCTCACACACGAGTCACCTCACGAACACCAAACGCTAATATAATTATAAATCCTCCCTTACTTTTGAGGCTCAGGAGTGTTTTGTATTCTTAACGAGGGTAAGTCTGTTTACGTAACCGTACTCCTGCGGATCGTAAAAGATCTTTAACCACATGCTTCCCTTTATTTGCCATTTCTGAAGTGCTGGGGAGGAAATTCTGATTATATGTGATCCAATTATCCCTTCCATTTTCACATTCTTCGAATGAAATTCGTGCGGGAGACTTTTACGGCAGTCGCGTTCTTTTCATAAAACTCTCTTCAATAAAGAAGTTTATGTTTATTACGGAGTTTTTCCGGAATCAAGATCGAAAGATTGCCGCTGAATACCAAACACGATCAAGCGATAACTGTGAGTTACACGAATTTTATTATTGTGGGTCGTTCCAGATAATTTACGGTGGTAATTTCTTCGAAGGTGGTTTCCAAAAAGAGTGACCTGAATCTTCAATCTAATAAACATGAGTTAAAAATGGGAATATTTGGAGTATAATTCAGGATATTATGTCCTACTATGTTCTTGTGATGCACTGTTTGGAACCTTTGGTGTAGTAATGAATATTACTGGAGTTTTATCTCATCACCAAACCTTTATTTTCAACACCTCGACAAATTTTCAAACGTCAAGAAGAGTTCTTCAAACACTCCACTGAAGATGATTGCAGCAGTTTCAGTCGAAACGATTGGAGATTATGACCATAGAAGACAAAGGCAAAACCCGGAAACAAACCAAAACAACACTGAATTTCACTAGTTCGGACTTCCATTGTCTATTATATAAAATGATTTGAAATCCCTGAAACAAGTAAAAAAGAATAATTAAAAAGAATAGTTGAAAATAACAATTATATTAAGCAACAATAAACCTGAAATGAAATGATAGTGAAATAACCTACAAGTAAAAAATATAATAATTGAATAAATGAAAATTAAAGGAATGCAAAAAGAAAATAATAAAATAAAAAAATAAAAAAGTGTAGAGATTCCAAGTCACGTTAGTTCACGACGTTTCGATTGTTGGTATCTACAATCGTCTTCTGGTGATGACTGGACTGATTCCTCCGAGAGATGACTATTTTATAGGTCGTTGAAATACTTTCACTTCCTCTACTTTCCATTTTCCGCTTCACTGATTCCGTGAGAGATGACCGATTTGGCGGGAGTTGGTCATTTTTCGTTTGATGATGGGTTTCCATATGTTTCGTATATCTACGCTGGCCTGGCTGAATACGTTGTTGGACAACATTAGAACCTGTTTCAGATCCGGTAACACTATCCGTAGCAGCCTCACGAAAACCAGGCCCCCAAACGCGGACTGCGATTCCAAGAATTGCATTTACCGGATACCCTGTGAGTGCAGAAAATCCTATATTGGTGAAACTAAGAGGCCATTGAATGTTCGCATTGCCGAGCACAAGAAGCACACACAACGAGGAGAAACCAGCAAATCAGGAATAGCAGACCATGTTTGGACCCATCAACACAACATCGAGTGGTCCCAAGCTGAGATCTTGCACAGAGAGGAACATTGGTTCAGGAGAAAATTTAAGGAAGCCGCATACATGTTGTCCAACAACGTATTCAGCCAGGCCAGCGTAGATATACGAAACATATGGAAACCCATCATCAAACGAAAAATGACCAACTCCCGCCAAATCGGTCATCTCTCACGGAATCAGTGAAGCGGAAAATGGAAAGTAGAGGAAGTGAAAGTATTTCAACGACCTATAAAATAGTCATCTCTCGGAGGAATCAGTCCAGTCATCACCAGAAGACGATTGTAGATACCAACAATCGAAACGTCGTGAACTAACGTGACTTGGAATCTCTACACTTTTTTATTTTTTTATTTTATTATTTTCTTTTTGCATTCCTTTAATTTTCATTTATTCAATTATTATATTTTTTACTTGTAGGTTATTTCACTATCATTTCATTTCAGGTTTATTGTTGCTTAATATAATTGTTATTTTCAACTATTCTTTTTAATTATTCTTTTTTACTTGTTTCAGGGATTTCAAATCATTTTATATATTAGACAATGGAAGTCCGAACTAGTGAAATTCATCACGAAACATTGTCAATCACCTTCAAACAAACCAAAACAACACTAGTATACCTCAAGTAAATGATATAATGCCACCTACCTTCCAACAGCTCCCCTTCACTATTATAGTCAGGGAGCTAACTAATTTTGTTATTCAATAATCATTTCTGTTTATATAAGAACCATAATAACTATATAATATATATAATAAAAATATATATAATCTAATATATAAAAATGGATGTTTGTTGGTTGGTTGGTTGGTGAGTGATAAACTTCTACATCTACCGATCGTGATGAAACTTGACATGTATAAGTATTTTTTCATAGAGAAGGTTTTTAAACTATCAATTTTTCTGTAACTCGCCACTAGATGGCGCTGCAGAACAATTTTTAAAAGCACTATTCTATAACACTGCGCACACCTAAGTTCGTTGATTCTGATTATGTCAAAACAATGGAACAGTGGCGATACAGCAACATAGTACTAATTAGTACTGCAACTACCAAATTCTACGCGGGCGAAGCCGCGGACAACAACTAGTAATATATGTAATAAATATTTCGTTTATACAGGTGACTGAGAAATTAGAGCCACCGGTATACAGCTGTTTCAGCCTATTGGGTATCGTCAGTACCGGGCAGGCGGTCCTCGATTGAAGACAAAATGAGAAAAAACCAAGAAAGTATATGATGAAAATAGCTGCGTAAACGCGAGCGAAACATAAGTGGAACCACCTATTGGTGTGACACCCAAGTCAACTTGCCAAGTTTTTATGTCAGTGTTGGTGGTTTGACCAATTTGAAATCAATATGGGAATGAATGTTTGATATACAAACTGAGTAGAGAAAAGTATCTTCTGTATAATTCAGTGTTCATATAGAAGTATTTGTTTCGAGAGAATTTTTTCTTTCGTGTAATTCAATGTTTATATGAAAGTAGCTGTTTCAGGAGGACTTTCTTTCAGTTTGTGTCTGGAAGTTACTTCTTTGCATGATCTACACATCCATGTATGGAGTTACTTATTTTCAAATTGATTACTTCCTTCCTTTCTTTAGAAGATTCTCTCATCCCTTTTTTTTGTATAAGATGGAGTAGTAGAAAGCCAAAAACTTTCTTTTCCAAAAATTAATCACTCCTAAAAATATAACCCCTTCAATTCATCAAAGAGTACTTATCTATTTATTTTTTGATTTTCATGGAATTATTTTCCAGCAGCTTGACTGCATTAATCTTTCTAGATTACATATCTTTTCTAGAAACTTGTGGGTTCGTTTTCTGATGGCATTTCAGGTTAGCTTCCCAAATTTCTGCTACCGCAGTTGTCGGTTGATTGGTCAAACCACCAATACTGACATAAAAAACTTGGCAAGTTGACTTGGGTGTCACACCAATAGGTGGTTCCACTTATGTTTCGCTCGCGTTTACGCAGCTATTTTTATCGAGTACTTTCTTGGTTTTTTCTCATTTTGTCTTCAATCGAGGACCGCCTGCCCGGTACTGACGATGCCCAATAGGCTGAAACAGCTGTATACCGGTGGCTCTTGAATTGAAATCAATTTGGGAATGATCAAAGAGTACTTATCTATTAATTTTTTGATTTTCATGGAATTATTTTCCAGCAGCTTGACTGCATTAACCTTTCTAGATTTCATATATATATATATATATATATATATATATATATATATATATATATATATATATATATATATATATATATATATATATATCGAATCGAAATATCGCTTCAAAAACACTTCTTCGAAAGCTTCTGATAATTCCTCTTCCATATTCTCTGTTACACTAGCAGTGTCGTCATTGAAATCAATGATGAATTTATTTTCACCATTATTATGGAATTATGGAAGTTTCCAATCTCCATATAGTCTTTTTCAACTAGAATTACTTTTTTAACCTTTTCTGCCAGTCTTCTTCGGTGACATTAGATATTTCTTCTTAAATTAGCTATTACACTATTCTCATCCAAATTTAGGATCAATGTGTTTTCAAACCATTCCTCGAAAATCTTATCTTTCATGTTCTTATGATAACCAACATTGCAGTCCACAAGTTTTTTTTTTTTCACATACTTTCAAAGAATTCGGAACCCATCCTTTACTTCCTCCGCAATGCACAATGATTACTCGCGATCCTTTGTTTGCAGACATGTTAGGCGTACACATTCTTGAACCATCAATCCACCCTATCGTAACTGTATCGTGAGTGTCATACCAAGTTTCATCCAAATAGAAAATTTGACGTTGTTCTTGTCTATATTCAGTTAATTGTTCTGATTATTTGATACGCAATTCCACTATTGTTCTACTTTCCATAACTGCTTGACGTTTGTTCATTATTTTAAATCTGAATCTTAGTTTCTTTATCCAATTCTGAAAAGTTTTGTCACAACAGCTCACGTTATGGCAGAAAGTATTCAATTTCTTCCTTATGATTTCAGTTGTAGGAGTCTCATTGCTTTTGTAACAGTCGTATATTGTTTTTTTCAAAGATTTCATTAGACGAACATCTAAAGGTTTTGGTAATCCTGTATGACATCGCGTCCTGCGTTCATAAGGTTTGTTTTTGACTATTTTACGTACCGTTGAGAAAAGAAATTCGGTCAAATCTAATGTTGCTTGTAATAGTTTGTTTCCCTCGAAACTAAACTTGAGATGTAGATTCTTATACACATTGAAACATACTCTCTGTATTTCAATATTCAAATGCATCCGAATCTCATTCACTGGTATCTCTTTTTAGCATTGTTCATCATCACTATTAGAATCACTACACTGAAAAAAGTCTGTGTTGTTATCACACTCGTTATTACCATTAGTACTTGTTCAAGGACGCCACATTTTAAACAGATACCAAAATTTTAATTGATTGTAATCGCACCAATATCGAATTTCAACATTCAAATCGCGATTAGTTCCTGAAATGAACATTGACGACACAACGGCGATACTCATTCCCATATTCTATTCGTCACCGTAACATGACTTCAAATTTAATTTTATGACTCTTCAGACTGACTCTTCAGACAGAATTACTGAAGTCATATTTGTGAACAACAGCCAACCTATAAATTGATGGATGTAGCCGTTACTACGTGGTAGGAGATCATAATGAAAAAAGAAATGAAAAATTCTATGTTTTCTACCACTTTTAATTGCAACTAACGTTACTGCAGTTTTTGCAGTTCAACAACGAATTCTATAAACAGGATTCAGGTTTACCAATGGGCTCACCCCTTAGTCACTGGGTCCTGAAAATTCTTAGTCTAGCCGCTTCCTTGGCTAGAGAGTAGGCAATGCGATTAACTTTACTACTGTTTTGCCCTTTAACCCACCTCAGGATAATGTTATTATCTACCGAGGCTTTGGCTAAATCTTGGTGGCACTCGGTACCTACCAATGATAGATATTGTTGATTATTAACCGTAACACTAACAAAAAGAACCCACAGCCTTAACCTATTCAATTTCTTGGGGCTACTAAGTCATAAATGAAGGAAAAAGGGAATTCGAAAAAGACTGATGCATGTGCATATGTCTATTTTCCTTCAGTTGCCAATTTCTTCAAATTACATCACGGATTCAATTGAATTGTGTCTCAGAAGAGTGATATCCGAGGTCCGCGAGTATGACACACCCTTCAGTGCAGTCATTTTTATTTGCATATTCCGTCTCATCACTTTCATCCCCTCGTTTTTAATTGAAGAAACATTTCCAAACAATTTTCTCTCTGCTCCATTCAATTAAGCGTCATCCACGTTTTGGAATGTTTTATTCATTCTTTCGTCGGACGGCTTTCGAAACATATTTACTATGTAAATTGATATGAGAAATATGCTAAATCATTCCCGGGAACGAATTTGAATATATGAAAGAACTTTTAATGAATAATTCCTTTAACACTCGATTACACATTCCCTGTTAATTCAAGAAAAAATACAACTTTTTCTCAGGACAAAAAAAGTCAGCGAATGTTAACAGAAGTGTACGTGTTCATCGAGATGCATAGAATATTTCTAGTGCGATCACTTGGATCCCTTTTCCATGTATAATATTGCGTAAAAGACTATCGTCCTACGACAATATTGATACAGGGTTAAGTGGAGGAACAGTTCAGTTGTTGAATTTATTCAAGACCGCATATGCTGGACATGCTGGAAGCGAGTGCATTAGGGTATCAGGCGCCTCGCGGCAGGTCCTGCACCTTGTGTCTGGAACCTCTGTACCCATCACGCAACTGCGGTATACTAAGGTGTTGAAGACACCATCCTGGCAAGCCATGGTGAACCCCTCAGTTTCCGACTTCGGCCCACTCGACCAGAGGAAAGCAAAAGTCAGGCGCTTTGATAAGCCAAGGTCTCCAATGTTATTGAAGAAGACCCCATGCATTGGCTTATCCTTGTGTTTCAGCAGAAGTGAGGCTTTTATATGAGTTTTTTGCTGAACGGGTTCCAACTCGGTGACAACTCGATCACCTCTTTCAGTGTCGAAAACTATACCGACTTCATCAGCTGCTCGGGCAGCTGCCCTAAAGATAAATGCTCCAATTCCTGCTCTTTCATGGTCACGGACCATGCAGAGAAGGGGATCCGAACTCCTGATGACTTGATGACTTCACAGGCTGTATCCAGTACCATTCTGTCATGTAGACACTCCAAACTCAAAAGTCTACGGCCTCCTCGTTATCGGGGGAAGTACAACCGTGAAACGGACAATTTGGGATGCAAACTACTATAGAGACGCATCATTTTTCGGGTCTTTACGTCGAGTTGATACAGCTCCTCCCAAGTCTACTTCACTCCTTCAAACGAGTAGAATAAAATTGGAACGGCAAGCAAATTTGTTGAAGCAATTTTGTTCTTTCCCGACAGTTCCAATGACCAGATCTATCCTTAGGATATTTGCCGCGGAGAGAGTTCTTCACTTCTGTTACCTTTCGTGAAAGGCGTCGTTCCACTGCGAGGTAAGTATACATCTCTCCAGCATCCAAATGGTGTAGGATGCTTCCACCTACGACCGGCACATCCTCTCCGTAGTCCCCGCATCGTTCTCTTTTGAGATGGACCATTACACATTTTTCTGTCCCGAATTTCATACCGATAGCATGCGTGTACTCTTCCACTACCCTCATGGACCGATATATACTTCTCTCCGGAGGCATAAAGTATAAGATCATCCAAATAAAACAAATGGGTGACCTTGTGCCTCAGGTTTCCGGGGGTGCCACAGTTATACCCTCTAGTATTTCTGAGCGCAACGGATAATGGCAATAGTGAGATACAGAAGAGAAGGGGACTGAGGAAATCACCCTGAAATACACCCTTTCTGAAAGTGACCCACCCTGTTTGGACTCTTGCTTGACCAGATGTTATAGTGAAGCAAGTTCGCCAAAGTGGCATCAGTTGTTCAATGTATCTCACTATTTGTCAGGTACCGCCAGGCATCTGAGCGAATTCAAGATGAGCTCATGCGATATTGTATCAATTGCCTTACGGTAATCGACCCAGGCCATAGAGAGGTTACGCCTATATTGTATAAAGTCCTGCGTTACGGATCTATCGATGAGCAGGTTCTCTTTACAACCAGCGACTCCTCTCTTCGACCATCTCTGCTCATATATCCGTTCGAACACTCGGTCAACTGCGGTAAGTATTCGTGTGTATAAGATGCTTGTAAACAACTTATAACTCGAATTCAAGCATGTTGAAGAGATTTTTCTTCAACTTGAACAAGCGAAGTGAGCCAAGAATAACAGTCTTCTGCATATGTGCGGCTAAGATTATCATTATTTTTCAATGAACTTAAGAATTCCATTCATAGAGGAACTACGGGGGTGTATTTTTGGTTCATTCAAGCTAAGAATTGCTTTCCTCACATTGTATATATTTTCCTTCAATATCATAATCATTGAATCGACAATCAAATCATTTGTCTTCGCGATTTAAACAGTTTCAATTCTCATATAAATTTAAGAGCACTCGATACCGCTCCATAGAAAGTTTCAAAGACCTGAACTCAGCTTTCATAAGCAACGTTTCACTTTCAACTGCTGTTAACGAAATTGAGATGCGCGTCCATGGAATCACGACTACTAAAGTAGCAAGCTACTACTACGGACGTAGTTTTTATATAAACGATTTTCATGTGATTTTCCAAATTTTCCGGTAATCGCTAGAGCTCACCGCTTATGTTATATAGTCCACAATTGCTCAACGCTTACGCTTTGTCAGTTAGATATGCAGCATCGATTCCATAATTCACGTTAGTGCATTTTAAACTTGGTTTCGCTATTTATATTCATACTAGCTGACCCAGCAAACATTATTTTGACACCTAAATTATTTCTATCAGGACAATAACACTTATAAATAATATTAATCCTTTCATGCTTTAGTGTGTACAATAATTTTCGTTAATCCATGTGTAGCTAAAACAAACAAACCGGATGATTTGCCCACTCGAAATCATACCACGTATAGTTGTCCGTGTGAAAAACATGGCGTGCTCAAATTCAAGCCTCTACCTATTCCTGTTTGGTCTTGGGACGTATCAACAGTAATTGGCAATGCCAATCTAATTGGAAATTGCAAACGCTTAAAATGAATTGGCACATATGTAGGTATAATAGAGTTTTTTGGTATTAATATATTTTCACCTCGAAACTTGTCATTCAAAATGCTGGCTTGGACAACGTGTTTCATTTATTTTAAACTACTAATCGCGTGCCGTTGCACAGTCGTGGAGCCAACGAAAATGCCAACATCCTCAGGAACTTCTGTAATAATAAATTTAACGATTCTTCACAACATTTTGTTTTCACTTTCTCATGCCGACATCCTCAGCAACGTCTCTAATAATGATTTGACGATTCTCCATAACATTTTATATTACTATCTCAATATTTTTATTGGTGATTGATGTGCTGGTGCATCCAGGGTATTATTTTTACCTTATTTTCCGAACAGTCTACTTACTTTGTTTTTAAAGTATCCCAGGCGAATATTGTAGATAATTTTATAACCCCTATATTTACAAACAAAGCAGTTTCTTGTTACATTTAACTTCAACAGAGTTATAATTCAAAGCTATAACAGCGTTTCCTTATTCCGCGGTAAATGCTCATTCCATTTCATTTAGACTATCTGGCACTCCACTGCTACTACTGCAAAGACCCATTAATATCATTGGTCCTGTACATCCCTCAGGATGGCAAGAATCTACATATTATATTATCCAGGGCATATGGAATCGCTTTAGCTAGAACCAACAAGACAAATGTATACTCCGCAGACAGAGACGTACAAAAATCGATAGATTAGGTTAGTGGCTTTTATATTTCATTTGTTCGGGCTTCCATTGATATAAATATATATATATGATATAAATTGATTTGAAATCCCTGAAAGAATCTATATATATATATATATATATATATATATATATATATATATATATATATATATATATATATATATATATATATATATATATATATATATATATATATATATATATATATATATATATATTATATTTCAATAATAAATTCTACAAAAAGGATTTGAAGCTTTATATCTTCTATTAATTATCTGCGAGCGCTTTCGACAGTTGGTAGTACTGTCATCATCTGGCATTTTTCAAGAAATGGAATGAACTTCCATAACAACCACAACTGGGCGGAAGATAACCCACATGCGACAACACAAACTCATTTCCAAGACAGATTCTCTTGTAATGTATGGGTAGGCATAATTGGAGATTATTTAATTGGGCCCTATTTTCTCCCCTTACGTTTGAATGGAGATGCTTACTTACATTTTTTTGGAACACGAGCTTCCTCAACTTATGGAAAATGTTCCCATTGGTCTCCGAAATCACTCTTGGTTTATGCACGATGGAGCTCCAGCTCATTTTAGTGTGATAGCAAGGAATTTTTTAGACGTAGCATATCCTCAACGATGGATAGGAAAAGGAGGCACTGAGCGTTGCCCCCGAGATCACCGGACCTCAATCCGGCGATTTTTTCTTTTGGGGACACCTAAAATCACTAGTTCATGCTAGCCCCATTGAAAACGAGGAAATGTTGAGGGATCGCTTCATAGCTTGCTGCGAAACGATAAAAAACACTCCAGGCATTTTTCAACGGGTGCGGAATTCTTTGATGAGGCAGAAGCACATATTACTGTTGGGGGGTCGTCACGTTGAACAGTTGTTGTAATAGTTGTTTCGTTCAAATTTTATATGTTTATTTTCCTAATAAATAACATAGTACTCCTCCGAATTTTTTTTTGACTAATTGAACCTGACAATTTTTTTTTAATTTAGATTGAATAAGCAGTTCGATAATGCTCAATTTAGAAGAAGTCTGTACGGGTATACTGCATATAAAGTTTGATGAAAATAACTAAAATTGCAAAAACTTATGACAAAAACCTACCATGTTTTGAAAAATTTTAACAATCTGTATTTCGAAAACGAATCATTCTTCGATAAACATGTTATAGAAAAAGTTGTTCATTTTGACGAGATCCACCACATACTTAGTTTTTGTAATGTTCTCATCAACGTCACTTAGCGCCGTAGGAGCTAAGTAATATGCATCGATATAGAAAATTGTGAGTCACGCGTTGGGGATACCTTTCCTGCGTTTGGCCTCGCTTGAATTTCCGTCAGCCAAGCCGTATGCAAACACCATATCAGCTATTTCAGCATTCGTAAAGTCGGGCATGGTACCAAAAAACCACTTTTTCTACACCCGTACTCTATTAATACACTTATATGACCATAATCCGTTTCATAATGATATCCATTATGATACAGATTTTTCATAATGATACAGATTATCAACCAATAGAAACCCATAATTTTTCAATCAAGAATCCTGTTCCTTTGTTTGTCCTAGATTCTAACCTAAGTAACTGATTGCTTTATTTGTCAAAATCAGTTTTCATATTACCTACCTATATTATCAAAATGTCTGAAAACAGCGATATAGAAGGAATACCATCGACTCCTCCACACATATCGGAGAAAGCAGAAAATGCAACAAAAAATCTTTTACCCCAAAAATCTAAGAAAGTGTACGAAAAACTATATCAACGGTTTATGGACTGGAGAAATACAAATAATATTTCGACATTCTCGGAAAATGTTTTGATTGCCTATTTCCAAGAATTGATGGAAACTATGAAATCATCTAGTATATGGACACATTACTCAATAATAAAATCGTTGATAAACATCAACCATAATATAGACATTTCAAAATATAAGAAGCTACAAGCTTTATTAAAGCGAAAGTCCGAAGGATATGTTGGAAAAAAATCAAAAATATTTTCACCTGAACAATTAAAAACGTTTATCGACGAAGCACCCGATGAAATATACTTATTTATAAAAGTGAGTACATATCTACCTAACATTATATTTTTAAATACTTATTTTGTCATAATTACTTTTTCTATTTGACATATGCATGATATATTTTATTAATTTCGAAAAACTTATTAAGGTACCTTGTGGCGTAGCGAGCTAAGGAGTTGACTTCGATCTTGACGGCTTTGCAAGACGCCTGTTCGAATCCTTTTATTGTCATTTTTTTTTCATTTCTTTCTTTATTTTATAATTATTTTTATAGTTTTTCATTATTTATCGGGTTTAGAAAAAATAGCGTATGCAACTCTCATGTAATGGTTATTAATACACTCGCATATACCATACGAAACTCGCCTTCGGCTCGTTTCGTATCCGAACTCCGAACTGTGAATTTGTCAATTAATAGTTAAAAATGTGACAGCGAACTTCTATTTTTATAAACAAACTTCCATAGCCTACTCGATTTAATTAACTTAATTTGCAAGCGGAGAGTGACAGAAATTATTGAAATCAAATTTGGCTATAAAGTAATATGCATCGATATAGAAAATTGTGTATATCTCGAAAACGATCACCTCCAGCGTTTTAGAGGAAGTGTACCTTTTTTACTTGGAAAAGGTGTGGGAATTAGGTTTTTTCATGAAAAGTACCAAAAGTTTACTGTCAGAAAAGTTAGGGCGATTTGAAATAAATAATGACAGCGTACGCAGCGCCCTCTAGATGTTACATGAAAATTAATACGAAATTATGATTTCCCACGTCAAAAAAACCTCGGTTACCGAGATTCGTGCAAATTACTCATTTTTTGCAAGAGTTGTTTTCGAAATGCGAACAAAAAAATTCAATTTCAACACCCAGTATCTCCGAAACGAAGCATTTTCGGACACAAGTTCGTATTGACTTTTTTTCTTAAAATTAACTCAGGAATACGTCACTTGAATATTTTAACGTACTTATGTTACACCCTGTATATGTTGGCTATAACCGGTGAAAGTGGCGATCCCATTGTCAGTCCCTCATCTTGAGTAAAAAAGTCATCCTTCAGTTGGAAGTAGCAGTTTCGTACACAGTATCCTAACATTCATGATTACTTGTATCGATAAGTTTGTTCTATCTTTCAGGTCACCATCTTTACAGAAAAAGTCTCGGTGAATATACAATAAGATTATACATTCGGGAAGAATAATTTAAATTTTCTACTTCTTTCTTCAATTCTTTATTGAAACATTCAATTCCAAGTTAATCAATTTTTATAGAAATCGTAGAAGCTACTAAATGAAATTTTAGCCTTTAGAGTGAAACAAGGAAATACGTTTACTTTTTGAACCATTATTTATTGTGTTTTTCTCGATATTCACTAAAAAGTCAGAAGCGTTGGAAATCGGTGACGTTTCTGAAAATATAAATCAACGAATATAAGCGATTTTTTTAAACTCCTACTATCAATAATCGGTCTCGTTTCATTTTCATTGTATAGGTTACTACGGTAACTTTCATGCTTTGAAAAAAATTGAAAAACACTTTTTCAATATGGTCTTCATATAACAACATGAATTCTACTAGGAGTATTATGATTTTGTCAAAAGCTACACGATGCCGCTCCTCATTCCCGCCCTTGATCGGATCCCGTTCCTCTGCGAAGAAGAGTTCCAATTTCATTTCCATTCTGGATGCGTGCCGGATTCACGTCAGACATCATTACTCTCGCTTTCCTTCGAATATGAATTTATCTCGAAATTTATGTAAGCATATTTGTATCCGGCCTGGGACTTGCGTCGCTCCACTTCGCTTAATATACAGGCGGACGGAAGAAGCGATCCCCTAAATAATGTAGGATATTTTGTTTCCCTCGTTAAACGTCAAATAAAATACGAATTGGATACGAAAGTGTAGCGAAATGCCGACGATTTCTGATGGAAGATGTTTGTTTCAGTATGGAATGGAGTTGATTTTGAAGACGTGTCTGAATTGAAAATGCTGTCTTGGAGGGTTCAGCTCGTCTTCTACTAGGTCTCCTATTTCTCTGCCTCCTGCAAATCCAAGATTGCATTTCATTCGACATATTACTCGCCCAGCAGCTGTTTCGCGCACCACCTATTTCTAGTGAACCGATAATTTCAGTAATACTTTATATGAAAGTTATGAATTCAAATTCAAATTCATTAACAAATATACAATATCGGTCGGTAGCCAGGCGGTTCGACGTGGGTGCTTTGTTCACTCACTCGAACTGATGGCCGTGTTGGTCGGTGGTTCAAGCCCTAGTCTGAACGATCGATTTTCACTTGCTATCGTCCAACCTGTGTTAGGAATCACACGTTAAAAGGTAAAACCTCGTTAATCCTTAGCTCGCACACGTTTCGACTTCTGAGGGTTGTCGTTCGTAGAGGTGCGACAGCTGGTTAACGGAAAAACATATTTTGAACAGAAATGAATGTCTATGAATATTAAAAAAATTGTTAGTACATGCATAATATTTTAACACAGTCTACTAAGTGTCTGCTTATGTTTGACTGGGTTGGTTGAAAAATGAAGATTATGTTAACTTGGTAAGGGAAACAATTTCGAGAGACAGTATTTTTGTTCTGGTGACTGAAAGGTTTTCAATAAATCCGAAACAAAGATAGGATAGAGTGAGTGAGTTGACTGGGTGTCGGACGTGTATTATGGTGATCCTCAATTTGTCATCAGATTTCAATGGAAATGGTTAATACACGTACAACAAAGGTTGGAAATCATACCGGTCAAGGTAATCTCTTTTTAACTATCGACAATATAAAGCAAATAATGTTTGCAAAAGCAGCAACATTAATCTGATTAAATTGCTGACTCAACCACCAAATGAAAATTTCGTAAATTGCAATGATATCGAAGATTCATTTGAGTCTGATTCGTCAGGGAATGGATATTAAAGGAGTTTTTTCCAACACCAAATCGTTATTTTTAACACATTTTCCATTTCTTGACGTTTTGGTAATGAGGAGCCATAATGGAGGGTTAGAATACGATATATTTAGGAAAGAAACAAGCACGTACAGGTATATTCCTGACAGTTCACATCACTGTGGACAGCACAAACGTGCTGGGTTGAATTTATTAGTGCATCGTCTTTTGACTTTCCCTCTAACACATGATAGGTTCACAAAAGAAAAACGTACAATACAGGAAATAGCAGCCACTAACGGTTTCTCGAGGGGTATTGTGGATGACATAATAAGGAAGAAGAATTTTAGGTTGAGAATGAACGAAATCTCGCCTTTCAGAAAGGACAAAAACCAAGATAAATACATCTCAGTTCCATACCACCAATATACGAAGAACTTTGGAAAGATTTTTAAGTAACTAGGTATGAAGGTGGTTTTTAAAACAAGTCATACACTACAGAGTCCAAAAGACAAAGTCGAGAATTCGGAAAAGTCTGGAATATACGAAATTGAATGTAAGGACTGCGATGCAAAATATTATGGACAGACAAAAAGATGTATCAAAGTAAGATATAAGGAACACATAGCACACTTAAAATATGGAAGACCTGAAAAATCAGCAGTCGCCCATCATATTTTGCAACAAAACCATTCCATAGACTTCAGTTCATTAAGATTAGTTAGACAAATTAACAACAACAGGCAACTAGATGCCTATGAGAGTGTAGAAATAAGTAAACACAATAATATTATGAATAACGATGACGGACCTATACCAAAGAGCATACTATATAGCTTGTTAAAATAAAATAAAATAATGTTGTTGGGTTTACTGATTACTACATAAGGACACATTGCAAAAATAAATTTGGATAGGCAATATTGTGAAATTAATTTTTATATAGCTGAAAATGGTTTTATATAAATATATATTGTAAAATAATAGATAAGGCAAAATTGTAAAATTAATTTAGGTTGGTGTACCTGTATGGGTGGTACGCCTGGATGGTTTACCTGTATGGGATACCTATATAGCATAAATAGGGTTAGCTTCGCATTAGTTTCTAGTTTTAATCTTCCTCTTTGAAGATGATCACTTGGTGATCGAAACACGTGTCGAGGTGTTAAAAATAACGATTTGGTGTTGGGAAAAACTCCAGTAATATTGAGGTGTTAAAAATAACGATTTGCTGTTGGGAAAAACTCCAGTAATATTCATTACTACACCAAAGGTTTCAAACAGTGCATCATAAGTCATCAGGGAATACTGTTGTCGAAATAAGTGAACACTTGGAAAACACGAATCTGATACTGAAGTAAAGTATAGAAAGAAGCTACGAGAAAGTCCTCCAAATACCCAGATTAACCAAGGAGTGTCTAGTCGTCCACCGAGAACTTATAAAACCCATTCATTCCATACATCAATTGTTGGATCGAATTCCGATACTACGGATGGGGATTTTGCTGGAGAAGACCCTATGGTGTGGTTGTATGTTGCTGTTGCTGTAACAGGCAAACAACGGTCAAAAAAGTTGACTCTCACCTCAAAAAAATCTTCAGGAAATAGTTTTGATGTTACAAAACTTAATACTATTAGACGTTACTCGGTGTTTCGTGTGGGTGCCGATATAGGACTGTTGGACATACTTTATAATTCCTCCTACTAGCCCGAAAAGGTAATGGTGGGGAGGAAATACTATCAAAACAAAATTTTTATCCCAGAGAGTATACAAGGTCAAAAAAAAACAAATGTGGAAAACTGTGAGTGAACTAATTGGAAACGGAAATGAACATTATTCTCAAGAAATGTGCATTGGACATAAATTGATAGGGGATGAATCCATTATAGCTAACAAATTCCCCAAAACTCATTCATTTGAAGTGCTAAATAGTTTAAAAACAATATCTTAAAGATGTTCCGGGGACTATCGATCTTGTCGGTAATTTGAATAGATTTTATTTCAACCCTGTTATTCCATCGGAAGTTTACAATGTTATTCTTGGATTCAAAAATAAAAATTCCACTAGCATAGACTGTCTCTCGACAAAAATAATGAAAGCCATTTCTGGGTATATATGTGAACCACTTGCATATATCATCAACAAATCTGCGGGAAACATTTTCCCAGACATTTAAAAAGTAGGAAAAATTGTTTCTCTTGAAAAGAAATGATCCCTTATTGATTGACAACTACCGACCAATAACTATTCCTTGTGTGTTGAGCAAACTAATTTAAACAAGTATCTATGAACAACTACTTCATTTCTCAACGAAACATAATATAATTAACAAATGTCAAAATGGATTTTGCACCGGTAGATCGACGAAAAGTGCGACTTGGAAAATATCTATAGAGGAATTGACAAAGGAAAGTTCGTGGCTGCACTCTTCTTCGATTTATCAAAGGCTTTTGATTCTATAAACTTCAATATACCGGCCAAGGAATTTAGTGCAATTGGAATTCGAAGTAAATTTCTATATTGGATTATGTCTTACATGAAATTTCGAAAGATGTACATAGAATGGGATAATTAATCTCAAATACTTATGACTTGAAAATTGGAGTTCCACAACGATATGGAATACTGAACTGGGGCACTGGATCGTCTGCAGTGAGGGTTTTTACACTACAGAAATATGCCATCAGAACTATTGCTCGTATAGAATGGAGGCAATCGTGTAGAAACATTTTCAAAGAACTCAAAATACTCACCGTTGCGGGTATTTATATTTATGAATTATGCATATACATGTACAAGAATGGTCATATTTTATATCTAATCAGCATAAATACCCGACCCGCTCTAAAAACGTAATAATACCCCATATGCATCGAACCACCATATACCAAAAAAGCCACCTTTTTTGGACCGAAATTTTACAATAAGCTTGATGATTCGGTAAAGAATGCGCCAAATATCAATACTTTTAAATCAAGACTGAAAGCTGCTCTCATAGAAAAAAATTGCTACACCCTTGAGGAATTTTAGGCTAGGTGTTTTTTTTGTCTTCTTTAACGTTCTTGTCACTATTTGACATTACCATTATTTTAAACTTTTTAATTATAACCATTACCCTCAATTTTACAACAAATATTAACAGGGTCTTTGTTGCTCTGAAACGAATAATTCGTATGCTTCACAATCTACGTCATACTGATTCTTGTAGACCTGTTTTCAAGCAAAGGAAGATATTGACGGTACCTTCTCTCTATGTTTATAACTGTCAGCTCTTTGTGAAAAAACGCAAACTCGAATTATATCGAGTTATTTATATCAAGTTTGTAAGTGAATTAGAATTAGAGGTATAATTTTTTTAAATTTGAACTTTTGAGAATTATTGGTTGGTATCCAAGCAAAGTGGAAGATTCACAATTGTTTTGTCAACAACAGAATTGATTCCTGAGCTTCGAGAGAGAAGCCAGGCTTTTTAATGATCCGAGATTGATTACAAAATACCTTGAAAATAGTCAGAAAACAAAGATAAAACAAATTGAAATTGAACATAATCCAATACAACCTGCCGAAAAAGCTAATCCAAAAGTGAGAAAAACAAGAAAATTGCCATAAGATTCAATAAGACAATTTGTGTAACAGATGATAAATGACAATTTCAATTCAGGTGTGTTCTGAAATTCTTACATTGTTGGTTATTATAGAACATATTCTCAAGTTTCCTTGATGTTTCGTGAGTTTAATGATTTTTGAAGTATTTTACATAGTTTTATAGAATGTGTTCTTTATTGGTATTTCAATTGTGTCTCTTCGAAATTTTATCTTCAGGTACATCTGCAGATCAAGTTGCTTCCTGGTAAGTTTTAATTTATCTTAGCGAACCCACCTGAGATGTTGAGAAAGATTCCTATATATTGTAACAAATCTGAAGCCGTCCCTGACCGATATGCCGGCCGACTCAGCGAACAAACACATGACATCACTGCGAAAGAATGCAGTCAGGACTCGCCGGTAAAATTCTAGGACCGAACCGACTACAGTTTTCTAGAAAGGACCGTTACGTCTTCCCGACCCAAGAGGGCAGTTAAGAAAGTGAATCGAGCGACTAAACAGAAAATTCAAATAGTGGAAATAAATTAAGCGTTAGTTGCTGTGTTGTAAATAAATTAATTTGTGATTAGTGAAATATTGTTGGAAATAAATTTGCTTAAGACAGTTAATTCATTAATTTGTTACAATATTGAGATATGGGAATAAAAACTCAACAAAAGGGTCTTCCAAATTGAATTCAACAATAATAATCGATGAAATCAACCAGAAATCTAATAATGTATTCATAAACTCAACATTATCAGCGTTTAATAATATATAAACATATATATTCAGTCCATTAAATGTGTTTTACAAAGCGTATATGAAAAAATTCAGGTTATCCAAAACATCTAACCAAAGTTTCAGAATAAAAAAATAAAATTCATCCTGAAAAACCACACATCAGGGAAATATGTCAGAAGCATAACATAATTAATGCGGTATAGTTACAAGTTTGGAGTAGAAAAATGAAATAATCGTTCCCAACGTGGACAAATAAGTGAGTATAATTGGTTTTGGCTTTGTTTCGAGGCTAATAATGACGTCCTTCCACGGCTTCCTTTTCAAAGGATATAAAGCGATATAAAAAGGTTTCGTTCACTGTTGGAAATTGAAAACCTACTTGGCGACTACAATATATGTTTGAAATATTACGGTTTTGAAAAATAAAAGAAAACCATAATATTCTTCAAATAAAAAACTTCATTTATGGACTCGGAAGAACAAGATGAAACAATTAAACACGATGAATTCAGATATTTAAAAAAAACAGACAAGTAATGGTTTGATCCCATCATTTTATGTTTCTGAAAAAACTATAATGTATTGATTATGCACCACCTCAATTCAATATTCAGTAACAATTTTTGAATCAACATCACCAAAATTCTATAGATATCAATCAGATTAATAATCAATCATTTTCCCTTTATTAATTGAAAATTTTCATTCCAAGCCATTTTTTGAGGGAGTTTGGAGAAAGACGATTTTTCTTGTTGAAATAAGGAACGGCTAATTCTCTTCAGATATCTGAAGGCTGATTTCTTCTTTGATTAAATATTGCATGGGTTGAAGAGTTTTCAGAAATATTATTCTTGGTATCAACGACGTGAAATGATATGGTTATTATCCTCGTGTCCTTTATTGGAAAGTTAACATGTTGAAATTATCAATATTTTCAGCCTTTTTTCTAACTTTCTCTTATAGTCTAGTTCACATGTACTTTTTTTGTAACATTTTTCAGCCCTGTCCAAAAATTACGAACAAGGTGTCATTCGATTCGTATTTTTGCCTAGAAAGTTTAAGGACAGGTCCGAAAACGCGCCGATGAAAATTACAAAAGTTATAAACAATTAAGTGAAAAAAATGGGGCTTTAGTTTTTTCTTAATATCTCGAAAAATTTCAAAAATTTTGGAAATTTGAAAAGATCAATGAATTTGCGTAAAAAAGTCCCGACTCCCGAAACTGCATCTCGATTATTTATAATTTTTACAGAGCCCTGAAAATAGAGCCAAAAGCGTGTAGTCTGGCTTCCGCGCGCCTTTCGTCACTCTGACATGAAACCAAAAAAAATTATTTAAACATATTAAATGTAAATATTAAGGAATGAAAAAATTCATGTAATGTTGGGATACATCAATGAACAATAATCCGCAGTCAAAACATCTTTATCCCAATTTTAACGTTAATTATAAATTTGTTAATTAATAACTTTTTCTGAATGGAAAGTTAATATAAAAATCCCTATAATTATTAAACTAAAACCGTGGCATTTTTTCCTTTGGTGAAGTTATCCTTAATAGGCAACAAAATATTATTAATTATTTTTTAGCCATGAGACACTGAAACAATAAAAATTTTTAAAAAAATTGTAATGTATTTTTTATAAAATTATAATTTTCAATTGTTAATAAAAAAATAGAAAATAACATTTTTTTTTTATTTTGGCAACGGTAATCTATTTTTTGCGTATTAAGGATAACTTCACCAAAGGAAAAATGCCAGGGTTTTAGTTTAATAATTATAGGGATTATTATGTCAACTTTCAATTCAGAAAAAGTTATTAATCAACAAATTTATAATTAACGTTAAAATTGGGATAAACATTTTTTGACTGCGGATTATTGTTTATTGATGTTTCCCAACATACATGATTTTTTTCATTCCTTAATATTTACATTTGATATGTTTAAATATTTTTTTTTGTTTTTATGTCAGAGTGACGAACTGGGGACGAGTCGCATATCGTTTGAAAGATCTTGGAATTCTCTGAACAACGGTGTACATTTGTGTATTGAATTGTATATTGAATTTAGAGTTGAAGTCACTTACTTTATTCTCATGTTAGCATATGCTCAAAATGGACACCTCCAGCTTCCATGCAATAAGAGAGATTCTGCTGGAAACGTTCTCGAACATTGTGGAGCATTTCTGGGGTGATTTGGCGACATTCATTTTTGAATCATTGCCGTGAATCTTCGAGTGATGCAGGAAGAGTACAGTAAATTCTGCTTTTCAAATGACCCCACAGAAATAAATCTAACGGCGAAAGGTCTGGTGATCGTGGTGGCCATTCGATAGTGCCCCGCCTCCCAATCCAGTGATTCGGAAAAGTATGATCTAAATACTGCCGAACAGGCAGATCATAGTGAGGAGGAGCCCCATCTTGTTAAATATCAACAGATCTTCCCGATATTTGTGGTCATTTTCAATAATATCAGTGAGAAGAGGATTAATAGTATTTTCCAGAAGCTCCAGATATATTATCCGGTTAAATTGCTTTCTAAAAACAATGGGACAACAATACGGTCACCAAGAATTCCAACCCATATATTTAGTTTTTGGGGACGTTGAGTATGAACTTCATGAAAAATGTGAGGATTTGAATCAGCCCAATGTACACCATTGTTCAGAAAATTCCAAGATCTTTCAAACGATGTGCGACTCGCCCCCTATTCCCTATTGAAATTCCAAGTGTTGCTTCGGGGTTGAAGTGACGACGCTGTAAATGGGGAGAAAGCTGTCTCCCTCCCAATAAAAATCGACCTGTCTGAGCGTTTTTTCGGATTTGCAAGATTAGTACCCAAAAATCTCCATGTCAAGTTTTCGATGGCGCACCCTGTATTATCCAGCACGTGATATCGTGAACTCCCACGTTATCACTATTATTCTAAGCCATTCAAATTGCTCCACATTCTTCATTGAAAGTGATTTACCCACCCATTCACCGGCGATAATTTCCAAACAGGCCCAATTTATCCACCTCCACCGGCTCTAAACAATTCCAAACTCCCCCGATGCGAAAGCCATACATTCAAAACGTGAAGCGGAGCCAGGAAGTTCTTAATTAGCTTTTCCAACATTTATTATGCTTTTTTCATATCTCTACAAGAAATTACGACGGTTTCTGCCCTCGACATGACACATTATCTGCATCATGAAGTAGGTACACAGAAACAAGGCCAATAAATACACGCTGTGAACCGAGCTGAAGTCCTCATGAATGTTTATGAGTTACCCAAGAATCGGTCACCGGGATATGAAGGTGGGATATGGCACTAGCGTTGTAGAAAGCTAACAGGGTTTTGAAGGGGGAAAATTACTGAAAAACAATTTATTAAACAGTCGAAATAGTTGTACTAGAACATGGAAATTGCAAAAACTAGTTGTGGAAAACAAATATAGCCATAGGGAAAGTATTTGGTCAGAATCACAAAGACAAGTACTGTTTTAATATAACTTTTAGTGGCGATCTAGTCGTTGTACACTTATTCGAATAATAACAAAAATTACGACTGAACACTATACTTCAATCACACATGCGTCGATCGCTCTCAAATATTCTACCAATCCTACAAGTTTATTAGAGAATCCTGATCGTGCCCATGATGACAATTGACGTCAAAATCCAGAAATCGGATGATTACCTTTAGAGATGGGACCACATTGACACTGCCCCCTCTTGAAGTTATTCCCTCCCATCTGAAAGGATCGTTAACATTTCAAGTAGCCAATTCTACCAGATTAGACATGCAACGGTTTGCTCTTTGTTGTTGGCTATATACGACAGTTTAAATCATTCATTTTCCTGTTCACCAAGCAAGGATCCTCTTTCCACTTCCTTTGTAGTTTGGATCAAACTACCTTTTTCTTCTAGGGTTACTATAACCACATATCATCTCCTCATTTGCAGTGTGGTCTTAACTTTCCTAGCTAGCCATTTTTTCCTCTGATCGCTGCTGAACTTTTTCATCATTTTCTATTTTCTTCGACGAATTCGCCGAAAGATTCTTCCCTCAAGGTGCAAAAGAGGTTTGCACCACTATTCCACGTCTTGGTCATCGAATTCGTGGCCCTACTGATATCGAAGCGTTGTCCTACTCCACTCCAATGTCTGACGTGTGTCTTTGGTTCGACTAGTTGGTGTACTAGTCGGTATACTAGTCGGTGATATGTGATAAACTTAGAAAATCCTGTTATTCTTTTAGGTTTCTCTCCCACCATTGTGATCAGGGTATTTTATTGACTATTACGCAAACTTCAATTCGCATCTTAGATGTGGCATCCTTAACTTGAGCACATTCTCTCTCGTGCCTCGTGTGTTTTGTATACAGAAGTATGCTATTAGAGTCGTTGCTAAGTACGGCTTTAGAGATTCTTGTAGACAAACTTCTCAGAATTTGAAAATATTAACGCTAGCAGGAGTATACCTAATGGAAGCTTACACATATATCCATTGAAATAGAAATACATTAACTGCTAACAGAGCCTATCATAATAATTCTACCCGCAATGCCCGCTTATTATTATCTAATCAACATCGCACTGCTCTTTACCGAAAAAGTTTTGAGTTTCAGGGCTGCAAACTTTTCAATAAGCTCTCCGACAATATGAGAAATTCTGAAAATGTATGTCTTTGAATCAAGACTGAAGAAACTTCTTCTGACGAAGAACTGCTACTGTACTGATGAGTTTTATCTGTAATCAATAACGTTTTTCTCTTCTTTATTTCCTGTGGTTACACAGATCGATTCGAGTAAATAAATAGATTATTTATTATTGTTTTTCTTTTACCGAAGTATGCGCTGGTCAGGCCCTATCCCCCGAAGCCCCGATACAATCGGAAGGGCGCGCCAACATTATCAGCCAACGACCACTCCCGTGAGGTAAGTGATCATTGAGTCCGAGAATCATGTGCCCTGAGCAAGCGCAGTGAGCCAAGAATGACAGCCTTCTGCATCTGTGCGGCTAAGATTCCTGCCTTAGCGCGACAACCTGGTATGATTTTAAGAGTCGAGAGGGCATCATTTCACCAAGGACTCCAATGATTAGAACAACCATCTTGACAGAGTGGTCTGGATAGTTTCTGCGGAGTTCGAAGAGAAAATCCCGATATTTCATACGTCTTTTCTCCTCTTTTCTGACGATATTCGTCTGGCCAGGATCTGAAAACTCCACGACAAATATCGTCTTGCTCTGGTGGTCAAGAAGGCTTATTAGCTTGTATGAACCTGAACGTGGGGAACGAATAGTTCCAATAAATTCGGCACTTCCCGTTCCCCACAACGGATTCAATATCCAATGGAGCGTTGGGCAACACCGGTGTCTAGTCAATACCGTAAGAGTGCCGTATATGGTAATATAGCATTCTTAGGGCCGCGTTATATCGATGGATATTGTCCGAGGCCGCATATGCTGGACATGCTGATAGCAAGTGCATTAGGGTCTCGGGCGACTCGCGACAGGCCCTGCACCTTGTGTCACGAGCCTCTATACCCATCACGCGACTGCGGTAGACTGAGGTGTTGAAGACACCATCCTGGCAAGCCATGATGAACCCCTTAGTTTCTGACTTCAGCCCACTCGACCTGGGGAAAGCGAAAGTCAGACGCTTTGATAAGCCAAGATCTCCAGAGGTAACAGCAGTGTCTTCACTGCTGTTACCTCTTGTGAATGGCGTTGTTCCACCCCGAGGTGAGTATACGTCTCTCCGGCATCCAAATTGTGTAGGATACTTCCATTTACAAGCTGCACATCGTCTCCGTAGTCCCCGCATCGTTCTCTTTTGAGATGGACCATTGCACATTTGTCTATCCCGAATTTCATACCAATAGCATGCGTGTACTCTACCACCACCCTCAAGGACTGGTGGAGATTCCCAGAGGCATAACGTTTAGGATCATCCATATAAAACAAATGGGTGACCTTATGCATCCGGTTTCCGGATGTCGGGTACCGCAAGGCATCTGAGCAAATGCAAGATGGGCTCATGCGATATTGTATCAAATACTTTACGGTAACCAATCCAGGCCATAAAGAGGTTACGCTTATATTGTATCGAGTCCTGCGTTACACATCTATCGATAAGCAGGTTCTCTTTACATCCAGTGACTCTTCTCTTCGACCCTCTCTATTCATTCGTATTCGTGTGTATAAGATGCTTGTAAACAATTTATAATACGAATTCAATCATGTTGTCTGTCTGTAACTCTTCGGAATCGACAAATCTCCGCTTTTGGGGATGAGAACGGCCCGCCCCTCGATAAACCAATCCGGAATCGGCTGCCTGCCCTCCGTCAAGGCATGAGTTGAAAACTCTGGCCAGATGGCGGTGGGTACTTGTTAGTTTTTTCCACCAATAAATGTTCAGCCCATCTGGACCTGAAGCAGCAGGCCGTTTTCCTAACGACTCGCTCAGGTCAAAGATGGTTTATATGAGCTTTCTGACTTATTCTGTCAAAAACTGCTTCTTTGGGCACAGTCACCCTTCTCGGCTGCACATTCACTTTGCGTCTCAGACTATAACGCAGGTATTAGTGAAATCGATTTTTATCACGAATCAGACGGTTCGACCCATATTGTTCTGAAACTATCATGGAGAGGTATGGAAAGTAAGGCACCAAGACTTTCGTACCCGCTCCACAAACACAATTCCACCCTTCATTGTACACCATCCCCGTTGCTATAAATTAGATGAACCGACAACGCCATGAAGTTAATCATGGAAAATGGCACGAAATAGAGTGCTTAAATTCCGCGGTATGAACTTTCCGCGGACGGAGCGAGCAGAATTATTCAAATTTTCCAACGATAATTTGTAGTTTCGGTTACGTCGGCTAGCGTGATGCCGGCCCGTTATCGGCGCAACGGTCGCCTCCAGGCAACCGACATGCAGAATGCGACGATAAACAAAAATGATCATGAATTCGTAAGATTGGTACTCGCCTGTTGATTTACTAACGGTATATTTCCGGCGGTAGTTGGAAGTTGTGGATTATGACATTACTCGTGACCGAAAGTAAATGTTTTCAGACTACAAGTTCTTTTATTTTTTTTTTATTTTACTTATTTATTTCATCATTTTATGTACAGAATACATACAATGGTATATACAATACATATATACGATTGTATATACAATGGTATATATATTTTAGTAAAATACAAAATAATAGATGAGTGTCAGCTAAGTAGATGTATCCGTAAGAAGACATTGTATATATGAAATATGTGAAAATAAAAAGATAATATATTGTAACGAATCTGAAGCCGGCCCTGACCGATATTTCAGCCAGCGAATAAACACATGACATCTCCCCAGTCGACAAACCGCCGATTTAGTTCTAGTTGAGTACCGAAACCACTAGAGAAAGATAGAACGATCGTTATCGATATATAAGACCCGTTTCTTGTCCAGAGAGGGAGTTGAATTCAGAAAGCGGATCGAGCGGTTGAATAATTCAAATGAAGAAGATAAATTAAGCGTTAGTTGCTAAGTGTTGAATATAAATTAATTTGTGATAGTGAAATATTGTTAGAAATATTTTTTTAAGGCAGTAAATTCGTTAAATTGTTACAAGTGGTGGCAGAAGTGGGATGAAGAAGGCCTATGGCATCAAGGCGAATGCTGGAGGATTCGAAACCGATTATCTAGTTTGGCTGTACAACCCTAAGCGACGCCGTGGTTTATCACCGAAGTTGCGGAACTCGTGGGAAGGTCCGTACAAAGTCATGAAAAAGATGAATGACCTCGTCTACCCAATCCATAGGCAACCTCGAAGAAAGCCTAGGGTCGTCCATTTTAATACATTGGCTCCTTATGTTCGCGCCCTCAGAACACCAGAGGATGAAATGACGTTCCAGAAATTCATGTCCTTATACTCGAACGGACAGAAGGTCGTACATGGGGTAACTCAAGAAGAACCACGATATCTTTTCAAGGTTCCAGTTGATTACGCACTAACTCACTGCGTGGCAGAGGATCTCCAAATGACCAGAGGTACCGCTGTGGTATTCAATAAGAAATTCGGTCAGCTTCAAACATTACGAGAACAGAATCCTAAAGTCGGAGGAGTACTACAGTTGAAGAAGGGTCAGAGAAACGTTTTTTACTTGGTGACCAAAAGGCAGTCTCGAGACAAACCGTCCTATGAAGATGTCTGGAAGAGTCTTACCAGACTGAGGGACACGATGTTCGACCAGAATCTCGTGGACTTGGCAATACCGAAATTAGCCTCTGGGCTCGACAGGCTGGATTGAAGAATTGTGGGAAGCATGTTGGAAACGATCTTCAGATCCAGCGGCATCAACATTTTGGTGTGCGGTAACCATCTTCCACGCAGCATGAAGACTGTGGAGTGTTACTTCCACCGATCTTCACAATGCAGAAATGAGGAGTCCTGTAGGTATCGATACACACCAAGGATGACATTTCGGGGCAAAACGTCTTTAAGAAAAAGGCAATGTAACGAACCTGAAGCCAGCCCCGACCGATATCTCAGCCAGCGACAAACCACCGGTTGAGTTCTAGTTGAGTACCGAAACCACTAGAGAAATCTAGAACGATCGTCACCGATATAAGGCCCGTTTCTCGTCCAGAAAGGAAGTAGAATTCAGAAAGCGGATCAAGTGGGTCAAGCTGCTGGAAAATAATTCCATGAAGATTATATATATATATATATATATATATATATATATTGCCACACTTAGGTAGTCTATCAAAGTTACAAGTGATGTTTGTGTCTCCAATCAGGCAGGCGAATAGCTCTTTTCTGGATAGAATCCAGTAGGTTCAGGGTATGCTTAGGGCGGAGCTCCCTACACGAACACAATACTCTAAAAAAGGTCTGATCTGAGCTTTATAAGGCATCAAAATTGCTGAAGTGTGTATAATTTCCTAGTTCGGAACAGTGTTGTCTGTCCTGACATTATAATATCCGGTTCGGAGGCATTTATCTTTTTTGGAGAAACCCGATGCCTGGGTTTTTGTGGCATTGAATTGAACCTGGTTACTGTCACTCCAATCCGAAATCACCTCTAGATCTTCATAAGATATGTCACCTCTTGCTGCTGGTGAAGAAATGCATTCGCAACCGATGTCCTGGAATCTTAATGGAATGACAAGACAAGTGTGATGTCATCAGCAAAGCAATATATTGAATTTTTGATTGTTTCCAATAAGTCATTGATAAACAATAACACCAACGTTTATAGTATAAGTATTCGAAAGATATCCATCGACGGTCACTTGCAAGGAACGTTCTTTCATGAAGCTGGAGAGCCATACGCTTGCGTATGTATTAGATTAGAGCACTTCTGAGGGTGTCATTTGGGAATGCCTGGTGAGTACAGTAGCATATTTCTATTCGCAAATTGTTCACTTGAGTTTTTTAATGTTTTTATCTCTAGCGTTCTGCTTGATTTCTTGTGCTAATTTGTTGTAATAGAGAATTGCATTATGTTGTAGAGAATCTTTAGGATGACTTGATATGTGCTTGGGATTCCCAAAAAGTCACCATTTCGTATATTTTAATTATGATTTAAGGCATTTGTCAGAATGATGAAAATTGAAGAAACAGTCTGAAGTTTTCTACTTTTATAAATTGTATCAAGTCAGAATGAAATCCATGTATATATCTAGGAATTCAACTATATAAAAGGTTTTGATTTCACATTATTCGTATTATTTTAAATATACACCAAGGTCGATGCATTTGAATAGCACTCCAAATCTATTTGAGTATTGCAAAATGTCTAATATTTCTATATTGTGATATTTGACGAATATTTATATAAAATTAGGAGAAAGAATTTTTCCAAATACTAAGGAGGGTTTTTGTCTATAAAATGGTGAATGACGTTAAATCGATTTTGGTGAAGGAGCATTGTTATTGTAGATACAGCTTCTATTTGCAAAATAGGTTTGCCAAAGGAATTTGAATCATCAAGCTTATGTTGAGAGAAAGCGAAAAAAACCGTAAGCAATTCACAGTGACGTATATGAAAGCCAATACCTGCCAGTAAGAAAACGCAGAGAAATTTCAGTGAATGTTCAAACTGATTAACCGTGCGCATATGATGATGAAAATTTAGACCAAAATGTCCTTTTTTATCCATCTATAATTGGCCGAACGATTTTTAATAAATTATCATTAACTATCTTGTAGATGAATATTTTTTGGACTGATTTCAGACCTATTTGTAGACGAAATACCAGGCAGACAAACTTGTAGTCAACGGCCAACAAATTTAGAACTTAGAACTTTTGTTTGTAGGTGATTGACAATGTTTCATGATGAATTTCACTAGTTCGGACTTCCATTGTTTAATATACACTATTATTTGAAATCCCTGAAACAACTAAAAGAGGAGAATTGAAAATGAATAGCTGAAAATAACGATTATATTAAGTAAAAATAACCTGAAATGACAGAATAGTGAAATAAAATACAAGTAGCAATAGAACGATTGAACAAAAAATGAAAAATAAAGTATGAAAATTTTAAAGAAATAAAATGAAAACAAAAATAAAAAGTTAAGAGATTCTTAACCACGTTAGTTCACGACGTGCCGATTGTAAGTATCTACAATCGTCTTCGGGTGATGACTGGACTGATTCCTCCGAGAGATGACTATTTATGGGTCGTTCGAGTACTTTCACTTATCTCCGCTTTCCATTTTTTCCGCTTCACTGGTTCAGATGTCCGTTTGGCGGGAATTGGCCATTTTTCTGTTGATGATAGGTTTCCATATGTTGCGTATCTCTACGCTAACTTAGCTGAATACTTTGTTGGACAACATGTATGCCGCTTTCTTGAATTTTCTCCAAAACCAATGTTCCTCAGCTTGGGACCACTCGATGTTGTTTTGATGGGTCCAAACATGGTCTGCTATACCTGATTTGCTGGTTTCCCCTATCTGTTTCTTATGCTCAGCAATGCGGACATTCAATGACTTCTTAGTTTCACCAATATAGGATTTTTCCGCACTCACAGATTATCCGGTAAAAGCAATTCTTGGAATCGCAGTCTGCGTTTGGTGGCCTGGTTTTCGTGAGGCTGCTACGGATAGTGTTACCGGATCAGAAGCAGGTTCTGATGTTGTACTCGGAACCAATTCTTCTTATCCTCTCCGAAAATCATCTGATGTAGGGAAGTGAAAGCACTGGCTGTGACGGCTTCTCTTCCTTGCGAGGTTCACAACCGTCACAACCAGTGCTTGCATTTCCCTACATCAGAGGATTATCGGAGAGGATAAGAAGAATTGGTTCCAAGTACAATATCAGAACCTGCTTCAGATCTGGCAACACTATCCGTAGCAGCCTCGCAAAAACCAGGCCACCAAACGCGGACTGCGATTAAAAGAATTGCATTTACCTGATACCCTATGAGTGCGGAAAAATCCTATATTGGTGAAACTAAGAGGTCATTGAATGTCCGCATTGCCGAGCATAAGAAACAGAGAGGGGAAACCAGCAAATCAGGAATAGCAGACCATGTTTGGACCCATCAACACAACATCGAGTAGTCCCAAACTGAAATCATACACAGAGAGGAACATTGGTTTAGGAGAAAATTCAAGGAAGTCGCATACATGATGTCCAACAACGTATTCAGCCAAGCTAGCGTAGAGATACGCAGCATATGGAAACCCATTATCAAGCGAAAAATGGCCAACTCCCGCCAAAACGGTCATCTCCCACGGAACCAGTGAAGCGGAAAATGGAAAGCGGGGATAAGTGAAAATACTCAAACGACCCATAAATAGTCATCCCTCGGAGGAATCAGTCCAGTCATCACCCGAAGACGATTGTGGATACTAACAATCGAAACGTCGTGAATTAACGTGGCTTGGAATCTCTTAACTTTTTATTTTTGTTTTCATTTTATTTCTTTATAATTTTATACTTTATTTTTGTTCAATCGTTTTGTTTTTACCTGTAATTTATTTCACTATTCTATCACTTCAGGATATTTTCCAGGGATTTCAAATCATTTTTTATATTAGACAGTGGAAATCGGAACTAGTGAAACAGAACTTAGAAAATAGCTTAAAGACAGATAAAGGTCTTGTTCCAATCGTTTTTGCAAAGCATTTTCAGAATTTTACAATACCACTCGATAGCACAGCAAACAAAGAATCAAGTTATTAGGCAACGTCTAGTGCAGTCAATAGAAAAACTGCGCCGTTCGAAAAGATAGAGAAATTGCACACAAAATGTTAGTCTGGAAGTATCAAGAATACGCCATTAGCCACTTGGCGACGACTTCCTTTGGCTCCATTTATTTTTATATTATTGTTAATGAACTTGTTATATTATTTTTTGAATCCGTCAGCATATATTTTCAGAAAATGGAAAACCAAATCATAATCACATTTATCATATGAATGATTTGATTCCGTTAAACTCACCAACAAAAATATTCGCTAAGTAATTCGGATTATCAAACCAACACCATATGCAGGAATAACTTCTGTGAAGAATCCTGCACTGACACCTGTCGGATATAATCCAACGCTCTTCGTGGTATTAGCCAGGGGAGTAGTTGTTTTCTGATAGGTTTCAGTCCATTAACCTACTGTGTAGGGAGTTGAGACTGACCTGAACGAATTGTTCTTAGATAATTTGAAACATTATAGAATTCAACTGAAATATCTTTCTCAAGTTTCGTTCTTAACCTTTTACATTTCATTGATACTCATTTCTCTGTTTAAATCTGTTTAAAATCTGTTTTTCCGTTAACCAGCTGTCGCACCCCTACGAACGACAACCCTCAGAAGTCGAAACTTGTGCGATCTAAGGATTAACAAGGTCTTACCTTATAACTTGTGATTCCTAACACTCAGTTTTCTGAAAATATTTTTCATTTTGGAATTATCTCATTCTAATATTCCGCCTCTGATATTTTCGACTCTTCATATCAGTTTTTGAATATTTTCTAGAAAATAAAAGTCAAAATCTCCAACATGTATCGCATGAATGATTTGATTCCGTTAAAACAACCTACAAAAATAATCGCGAACTAATACGGATTCTCGATCCAATATTTTATAGGTCTTCAAAAAACATAATCGAATTTATATGAAACCGTTCCACGATTCCGCATCACTAACTTTAACGTCCGAACTTTCATGGATGAGCCCTCATAGAGAAACCACCATATAAATTCACTTAGCTTCGATTTGTTCCTATATATAATTCAGGATTCGAGAAGCCCGAATGGCCGTCGAGTACGTCATGCCGGTCAACGGCTTCAAACCTGACCTGACGTTTCACATGGGACGTCTCACTTCAAGAGGAAAACGTATAAATTCCGAATTGGAATACGTTTTTTCCATTACCTTCGCGGATATCGAGAGGTCATTTAGGTTTCAAGAGATATGAATGATGCAGGGCCGTAAAATGAAAACGTTCATGAGAGGATTATATTTCATTCGCGCAAAGACGAAATGAAATTTGGACATTTTGGAAGAACAGTTATTGAAGTATAGCTAGGAAATTCAACAAGTCAACTTGCTTGATAAAAAAATTGTATAAACACATCTATAAGTATCGACTGAAATAATCAACTACTATAGTATTAAACTTTGCTTTGTAGAGTGGTTCCCATGCAACTTGGTTCTCAGATCATCTACGGATACTCAAAAAAGGAACTCAAGAAAACATGATTGATTATTGGCAGGATTCAATAGATTAAATGGCGGCACATGAGAAATGCAATCACGGTAAAAGTAAAGAAAGCCAATGAAAACTTGGGAAGCATCAAACAACTGAGTTTTTATTATTCTTAGACAAAAAATGATGTTTGAACTAAGCTGAAAATTGCTGAAATTATTAACATATTGTATAGTTGAAGTAAACGATATTGTCCACTCTTGAAGTTGGCGGAACTCTCAAAAGCCGCAATTTGAGTGTAGTTGTAGGTGTAGTTATAATTACTTAAAATTCTTGTTATAAAATGGGCAAGTACTAATATTAATAACGATTGTGATAACAACGCAGACATTTACCAGTGTAGTGATTCCAATTGCGATGGTGAACAATGCGAAAAAGAGATACCGGTTAATAAGGTTCGAAAGCATTTGAATATTGAAACACAGAAAGCATGTTTCAATGTATGTAAGAATCTACATCTCAAGTCTGTTTTCGAGGAAAACAATAATGGATAACAATTTGTATTTTGAAGAAAATTTTTTGCCAAAAAAATTATCCTATCAAATTTGTCTATTTCTAGTCATGTGTGCCAAAATAACCAATGAAACCATCATTACACTGATAACTACCCATGGATAGTTTTCACGGGTAGTTATCACTTATGTCATGACATTGCTAAGCAACCAACACAATAAAGTTGTTTGACATTTCAGTAATTCAATTTATTTCGAAAATGTCACTTCCTCGCTTTGGTGTTCATATTTGAATATTGATCAGGAACATCATAACCAAATAATCAATAGTATGCGTGGAAACACCTACGCAGTAACCGAGGCAAATACAGTAAGATCAACGGAATATCATTATACGAATTGTTCTTTTAATAACTGTGTGTTCAATAAATAATTTTGTTCGAATTGCAAAAAATTTTCTCACCGAATATCCCTCGAACATTGATAAATAACTCATAATTTTATCACAACTTCCTCAAGCACGTTATTTTAGGTAACATCCCTCCGCCTTCGGCGTCGGGATGTTACCAAATAACGTGCTTTCGAAAACTGTGATAAAATTATTTCGTTAGTTATCAATGTCCTTGGGATATTATAGCTGATAACTATACCAAAAACCAACTATTTGAAGTTTTACAGACAAAAACATTTGAAAAGGTGTATGCCTTTGAGAGTATTACTGAAAAGTATGGACACACCATACTGACACTTCCCTGCTATTTTTGAGTTTTCAATCCCATCGAGTTTATTTGGGAGAAATCAACTTTAGATAAAAAAAATTTACGCATCAGGCGTAAATTTTTTTTTATCTAATATTACCGAAGAAGACTGGCAGAAGACTGGCATTTAAAAAGTAATTTTGGTTGAAAAAGACTATATGGTGATTAGACACTATCATATTAATAAATTGATGGATGTAGCCGTTACTACGTGGTGGAAAATCATAATGAAGAAAAGAGAATTGAAACTTTCTATGTTTTTTACCACTTTTATTTGTGACTAACGTTACTGCAGTTTCGTCCTATGAGGACATTTTCAAAATTAAACTTTAAACGAACAATGGTTCATTACATTAGCCCTTATATACCACCCCAGTAGGTACTAATAGAGGTACTTGGCTCGATTGAGTACCTGAATTTACAGTTTACAATGCGGATGTGCCAATTTGAAAACCGGTGAGTAAACTGAATCGATTTAATCATTTAACAGGTTGTACCCGCAATGTTTATGCTTGTGAATTTCCAAGGATTTTAAATAATTGAGTTTGTAACGCTTCCTTGCATAGTGCAAAATTTCCGTATCGTTTAGATTCGGAAACTTGTGGTTATTCTCCGTACTTTTTCGCAGCCACAATTCTAAAAGAAGGCCTAGTTTTAAAAACAGCCTACCCTCCAGCTAACTCATTATCTACAATTGTCATCATTGTTTCTTGAGAGAAGCAGCCTACATCTCCCCGAACATTAATTAAAAGGCAAACAGGCGGCCGTTATTGACAAAAACCTCCCAACGTATTATTCATTTCGGGCAACATTCCATGTGAACATTTTGCAAGTGTCCCGGAGGACTCAAAATGGCGACGGCAGCCAAAAAACAAAACATGCATTAATCATTTTTATCGGCCGACGGAGATGAGTTTTTAGTACGATTTAATAAACAAATTCCATTCATCATTTCAGACAGTGTTTTGTGGAGTTATAAAAAATGCAACAAAGAGATAAAAAAGGGATGAGAGAGTACACCAAAAATATCAGATTTAACTGCAAACGTATTATGTGTAATTCAATATTCAAAGGAAAGTAATTGTTTCGATAGGGGTTTTTCTTACAGTTTCTGTCTGCAACTTACTTTTTTGCCTTTTGGAATCAATTGCTTTCTTCTTTTCTTTGGAAGATTCTCAAACTTTTTTGCTGTTACGATATTTTTCTGTTTAATTAATTACTTGCATCGATTCTACTTCAATTGAATATATTTCCTGTATCACGAACACCCTATAAAAGTAGTCAGTTCTTCATAATTTTTTTTCTGTGCGATAAAAACTCTTGGGCTCGGTACTGATTGGAAACGACGTAAATGAGACAGCGATTTCTGGAGAAAATCATGAAGATATCTGCCTAGTAAATGTGTTTTTAACTATCATTGATTGATTTTCGCAAAAGTGCGGATTTACATTTCAAAGGCTGTTAAGGGTTGAATGTTTGGTGCATTTTTGGGTTATTTGAAACTTGTTTCAAACGAGTTTGGATTAAGATAATACATTGATTTCGAAACGTCTCCTGTTGTGCTAGGGATCTCGACACAAGGAGGTAAGCGTTCGACATTTTTTTAGAAACATAAACTTTGAAAATACCTTGAAATGTTTTTGTGAAGTGAATTAGTTAAGGACAAACCGATGTCTATATTTTATGTTATTCTAGGAACCTTATTCATAGTTAAGAAGAATTGAATGATTGATGTGTTGCCTGTTCACATTCAATTCTTCCCACCGAAGTTCTTGCAAGATTCGGCTCATTACATCGTTGAGTAGAACATTAAGACTCAGTGACCTTGAAGTTTTTCTTTATCATGATTTATCATATCCATATATCAGGTCACACCCTGGGTATTAGTTTGGGATTGAATCTTGTAGTTATCTCTTGTATAGTTTAGTGATTTTTGTAATAAAAGCCGGCCAAATCACTTGGCGCCCATTTTGATTAGAAATCTTTTATTTTATTGGTAATAACATCTTTGGTCCACGGCCCTGTTGAATGTTTCGAGTTGGTAACTAAACCGACCGTACTTAAACCAAAACAAAAAGTAACTACGTTATATCTGGAAATTAATAAATTAATAAACCTACGGGTAAACGTAATATTGATGGAGAAACAGAAAGCCTAAACCTTTTTTTCTCAGAAGTTATTTATCTTTGCCTAATTGACTGTCGATATACTTCCTGAGCCTAATTAGGATGCAAATCGTTCAACATTTGCAGAAAAATAATACAAAGAAGTCAGAATTTCAATAAATTGATGGATGTAGCCGTTACTACGTGGTAGGAAATCATTTTCAAACTTATACATTGATGTATATATTTTCATATTCGATGTATATATTTTTATTTGATGTATAAGTTTGAAAAAGCTAGAATTTGCCTGTCTGCCAACCAAAGAAGTCAAGGCGGTGATGCCAGGTATTGGTCATTAAACAAGCGAATATTGAACTTTTGAAATTTCATCTGTATGTTTTTGAGTTTTATATTATGGAGTGATTCTGCATTTCACTATAAACAGTGATGTTTCTCTCTTCAGTAGAGTATAGCTCACAACGGAAACAAATTTCTCTATAAAATCAAGTGGAATCAAACCTTTCCGATTCATCAACAATATAACAATTCTGAAAGAACCACTAGTCATATTTAGAGCCACAACACTAAGTGATGTTAGACGCTATCAGGCAAATTCAGATCTTTTTAACCTTCGCTGAAAAAATGGTGGTGAATTTAAATTGTGATTGTATAATTTTCACACGGAAATTATTTCTGAATCCCTTTCATTATGTATTCTGATGTAACTTTGGTTTATCTACGAGTTCAATTTCAATATCACACTCGATTTATAATAATACGATTTTCAAAAATTCAAATTGTAGATTTGTTGCTTAACAGAAGAAAAATCAGCGTTTTTTGGTGAAATCACAATCGAAACGCAAGATTATTGCTTTCATATGAGACTACTATGTGAAAATAATTGTTTAATTTCATTTATTGCCCAGAAATTGTAATCCATAATCAACCAGTGAATACCATTTTAGTTTTCATCTTAGTTTTCACTACAAAAAGAAAAACATTGAAAATCACCTCTTGAATTATAATTGATTGTTTGACTCAAACTCTAATAATGAATATCATTATTCTGTAAATCACAGAGGAATGAATTTTTTTGGAAAAACAATTTGGTTGATTCTCCTACACGTATTTCTAAATACCCAAGTACTATTCTTGACTATGTATGTTCAAATACCCCAAATACTCTCTGATCATGAGTCTGTTTTGTTTAATTTCCAAGAAGGTCAAAAATTATCGAGGCCAAAGAAGCGCTTTGGAAAAATCTACAGCAAAAAAAATTTTGATACTCATGTAGATCTTTGCAATGTTGCAAAGTGGAATGATTTACATCATCCCAATGATGACCCATTGAGTAGGTTTCATGAAACTCTCTCGAATAATTTTAATACTGCGTTCCCTATTAGCGAAATTAAACTGAAATTAAAAAGCCATGGATCACTAAGGCCAATAAGGTCTCAGCAGAAAATCTAGGATCACTATATTTAATTGGGAAATATTAAGGTAACAATGAAGGCTTCAACTCCCTATATAATAGGTACAAAAACGTTTATAGAAGAACTATGAGGACTGCAAAACAACTTCATTATATGAAAGAAAATGGAAAGGTCTGCAAACACACAAAAAGAAAGCTGGGCAATCATCAATGACCTCAGGGGAAAAAAGAATATTTCCTACGAAAACTGACCTAAAATCTGATTGTATTAACAAATATTACTGCACTGCGGCACATAATTTATCCAAAGATATAAAATCCAATATTAATCCCTTGACTTTTCTTAAAGACAAATCAGTTTCAGAAACGTTTTTTTTTCATGCCTACAGATGTTATGAAAATTAGAAAAATTCTTAAAGAAATTGAAAATCTAAACTCGGCTGGTTGGGATGACATGAGCATAAAAGTATTTACCAAGTTGCCCAACACCGCTATCACCGCTTTGGTAGAAACTATGAATACAAGCTTCATAACAGGTGTATTTCCGACATGTTTAAAAACAGCAATTGTTATTCCTTTGCACAAAGGAAGCGACACTAATAATCCTGCCAACTTCAGGCCTATTTCTATGCTACCTACCCTTGTTAAAATCATAGAAAAACTTGTGATGCACTGTTTGGAACCTTTGGTGTAGTAATGAAAATTACTGGAGTTTTTTTTCCCAACACCAAATCATTATTTGTTTTTTATTAACACCTTGACACGTGTTTCGATCATCAAGTGATCATCTTCAAGAGGAAGTTAAAACTCTTCTTCTTAATCAATTAAATTAATAATTAATTAATTAAACAGATTTCATTTTCCATGTGACGTATCCTATATCATTTTGTGATCTTGAAGGATTTATTGAACATTATTTTTTTTTCACCGTAGTGTGCGCTGATCAGGCCCTATCCCACGAAGCCCCGATAGATTCGGGAGGACGCGCCAGTATCATCAACCAATAACCACTCCCCACACCGTGGGGTAAGTGATCATTGGATCCGAGAATCATGTGCCCTGACCAAGCGCAGTGAGCCAAAGATGACAGCCTTACGCATCTGTGCGGCTAAGATTTCTGCTTTAGTGCGGCACGCCGGTATGATTTTAAGATTCGAGAGTAGAGAAGACATCATTCCGCCAAGGACTCCAATAATCAGAACAACCATCTTGACAGAGTGATCTGGATAGAGTCTGCGGAGTTCGAAGAGAAAATCTTGATATTTTATCCGTTTTTCCTCCTCTTTTCTGACGATATTCGTCTCGCCAGGAGCTGAAAACTCCACGACAAATATCGTTTTGGTCTGGTGGTCGAGAAGAACTACATCAGGCTTATTAGCTTGTACGAGCCTGAGGGTGGGGAACGAATAGTTCCAATAAATTCGGCACTTCTCGTTCCCCACAACGGATTCAATATCCCCCGGAGCGTAGGGCAACACCGTGTCTCGTCAATACCGTAAGAGTGCCGTAGATGGTAATATAGCACTCTTAGGGCCGCGTTATGTCGATGGATATAGGCCGAGACTGCATATGCTGGACATGCTGATAGCAAGTGCATTAGGGTCTCGGGCGCCTCGGGGCAGGCCCTGCACCTTGTGTCAGGAACCTCTATACCCATCATGCGACTGCGGTAGACTAAGGTGTTGAAGACACCATCCTGGCAAGCCATGATGAACCCCTCAGTTTCCGACTTCAGCCCACTCGACCTGAGAAAAGCGAACGTCAGGCGCTTTGATAAGCTAAGGTCTTCAATATTATTGAAGAAGACCTCATGCATTGGCTTATCCCTGTGTCTCCGCAGAAGTAAGGTGATCTCTGCGGCTTTCATCTGAGCTTTTTGCTGAACGGGTTCCAACTTGGTGATAGAGTTGTGGTCACCTCGTTCAGTGTCGAAAACTATACCGAGTTCATCAGCTGCTCGGGCAGCTGCCCTAAAGAGAAATGCTACATTTCCTGCTCTCTCATGGTCGCGGACCATGCAGAGAAGGGGTTCCGAACTCCTGACGACTTCACAAGCTGTATCCAGCACCATTCTGTCATGTAGATACTCCAAACTCAAAAGTCCACGGCCTCCCTGTTGTCGGGAGAAGTACAACCATGGTACGGACGATTTGGGATGCATAGTTATATCCTCGAGTGTGCAGAAGAGAAGGGGACTGAGGTAATCACCCTGAAATACACCCCTTCTGAAAGGGACCCACCTTGTTTGGACTCTTGCTTGACCAGCAAGATGTTATGGTAAAGCGAGTTCGCCAAAGTGGTATCAGTTGTTCAATGCATCTCACTATTTTGTCGGGTACCGCAAGGCATCTGAGCAAATGCAAGATGAGCTTATGCGAAATTATATCAAATGCCTTACGGTAATCGATCCAGGCCATATCGATCCATAATATTATTAGTATTATTATTATTATTGTACCTATATTAACAAAGAATACAATATATTGCTTTGCTGGCGACAGCACACTTGTCTCGTTATTCCATTTACATTCCAGGAAATCGGCTGCGGATGCACGGCATCACGACCAGGGGGTTGCATATCTTAATGGCATCGGTTTTTTCCAAACATATGAATGGCTCCTAACCGTCTGTCAGGACAGACAAATACTCTTTCAGCTTCGATAAGTTTGTTGGGGGGTTGAAATGGACTCCAATATGTCTGGAATTGCAAAGACTGCTTCTTAAAAGCTTGGAACACTGTTCCAAACCAGAAAACTGTACGAACACCAGCAACGTTTGATGCTCAATAAAAATCAGATCGGACCTTCTTTGAAGTATGGTTCTCATGTATGGGGCTCTGCCTCCAAACATACCCCAAAGTTGCTGGATTCTATCCAGAAAGGAGCCATCCACCTTATCAGAGATCACTTGCAACCTTGATAGTCTGGATTCATAGATACTTTCACGGAAGGCGTTCAAGTATCTTGGCACATTTGATTCCACCAATAGCGGAACATATCAGAAATATGCACTGTGGCTGCTCATCGTTTTGAAGTTCAACTCAGTACACCTCGAACTTCACTGTTTAAGGACTCTTTCATTTGAAGAACTGCGTTTATGTGGAATAAACTTCCTGAGAACGTTTATCCAAATCGACTTAATCTCCAGCAATTCAGATCCAATGTGAATCGCTACTTTCGCATATGCACCGCTTTTAGAGCGCCTTGAATATTTTTCTGTATTGCCAAGTCCAAGAAGTACGTACTTTCCGGATTGGGCCGTAAAAATGTTACTTGCTCAAAGAAAAGGCATCCAGGAAGTAAGTGATTGCTGGACGGTTGCCGAGAAAAGGGGTTTTTGGACATCAAACCAAACATTTAAAATTTGTCCAACTCATTAAAAGAGTTTTTTTAACATTGTCCAGGAAAAACTCTGCACAGCTAGATAACCTTCATTACAAGGATAATGACCAAATTAGAGATTAATCTACCAAATTATTAAACGATCCCATCCTACTTAGAAATGTGTGAACTGGCTCGAACGTAAACCTCTCCGAGTTCAACTTGTTGACCCAATTACTGCTGAAAGGAATCCTGGACCAAATCGCGTTAAATTCTGATAATTACTCAGTGAATTACATGCGTTTCCTTTGTGAAAGTTCGATTTTCTTTATCGCTCTGTCACTACTTTAATTAAATCCAGTAAATCTCATCGGAGTCTACTGAGTAAATAGGGTTTCGGAGAGGATAAATTCACTAGGATCTCGGCGATAGCATACAAAATACAAAATCTTGAATGATGAGATCACATTGAATGAAGAGCCCCGATAACCAAACCAGAGAAAGGTTAATCAACTGGAAAAAAATGTACAAATGAGGTATATTGAACGGGTTTTTGTAAATTTGAGAGTAAAATTTGAAAAGTGTATTAGGTAATGAATAATTGACACCAAAAAAGTATATTATGTACATTAAAAATCACTACAGTTGATATTGTAGTCACTGAAATTACTAGAGGCAGAAATTTTGGCTCCATGATGACTGACTTGCAAAAAATCTTGTATAAATGAGACTCTTTATTGGATATGTATAAGGTCTAAATTATAAATCGATATCGTCTTTCAGTGACAATAATTTATAGCGAAACAAATTGTGATCTGACCCTCACATACCTGGTTTAATTTGTGTTAGCCCTCAGATTTCGGAAATCAAACTGAAACTGAAAAATATGTTACTGAAAACAACTGTATCTTGTTCTTTTTATTGAATACGTACGTGCCAGAAAGGAACAATGGAAATTCATAAACCAAAATTCAGTCTGGGGAATTCATATGACTTGATAAATAAAATAGAGAACATACCTCTACTAGACAATGCAAAATTACTATCCTTCGATGTGCAGAATCTATTTCCCAGCATACCTCCTGATGATAGTTTTACTTTAGTTATAGAATCATTATATGAAACAACAATATTTATTTCCTTTCAAAAGGTTTGATTATGGGAAATCCGTTGGGATTTAGTGACATCGCCGATGATTCTGTGTTGTTTTGCGACGACGAAAACTGGTTTAATTTGAAACAGAAATTAGAACATGACCTTCATCAAATCAAATTGTGGTTCGACCACAGGCTCTTATCTATTAACTTTGAGAAAACCTATTACGTACCATTCAGTAGTTATGACAACTCTCTACCAGACTATGACACCAAAATCTCCAATACGGAAGTCATCAAACCCACAAAGAAAATAAACTATCTTGGAATAATTTTAGACAGCAATCTCAGATGAAACCAGCACATACACCACATAGTTAAAAAATTACGTTGCATACTTTACAAATTCAAACGGATAGCAAACATACTCAATCAAAAACAGAAAATTATGTTACATAAGAGTTTAGTGGATCCCTATCTGAGATATGGTATAATTGGTTGGGGTGGGGTGTCGAAAATTCACCTACATTTTCTTGAGGTTATGCAGGAAAGATTTATCAGATGTATCATACGCAAAGGTTACCACTACCCTAGCGATCTACTTTATTCAGAATCCTTTGATCCAAGACTGCTGTTTTTTATAAATATTACTGCTGTAAAGCATGAAAACAAAAAAGAATTAACTACTTATCACCATAAATATGCTACACGTCGGAATCATCATACCATTAATGCTGAAATCAGTTGGGCAGAAATCCTACCAGTAGGTCCAGTAGGACCAGTAGGACCAGTAGGACCAAAACTCTACAGTTTTCTTCCTGACAATTCAAGATGCGGATCAAATCTCAAAAAATGTATGACAAAGATTAAATTATTTGTCAAGAATATACCACAAGCAGAGATACATAGACAAATATGAATTTAAATACTTACTTCCACAATTGTGGATATATATCGTGTATCAATTTGTTTGTAGTTTGGAACCCTTATGATTAAAATCTCTATATCCATTGATTGTTTAATTTATTTATATTCTATTCAAATGTGCCCAGTTCAAACTTATCTATATCTAGCACTTATTCCAATAGATTGATTGGTTTTATTTATTTATATTCTGTTCAAATGTAGCTATTTTAAATTTATATCTTAGTACTTAATTTAATGCATGAATCTCATTCAATGTCAGATTCAGTATTCTCATTCCTTACACACAGTTCACTGTTCATTTATATATGAACATGTATATTTACTGTAAACAATCTTAAGAAAGTGAATAAATACATATTATTATTATTATTATTATAATCCTCGGAGATCTCATATCTCAGAACTCAACCCGAAACTAAAAACTATGCTACCGAAAACAATACTATCTTGTTCCTTTTACTGGCTCCGTATGCGCCGGAAACGAGGCCGGAAAGAAACAATGGGAGTTTATACAGATGATATACGGAGATAATAAAAAAGTTTACAGCTCTTTCGCTTCCTCGAAAGCTGAGCCGCGTCGAATTGTAGCATCCAGGAAGTTTATTACTGCAAAGACAGCAAGTCTTCCGCTTTCCTACCCCTCAGGCGTTCAGCTATCTGAAGAGAATTATCTTGAAGTCATCAGTAAGTTAATTATATTTTTATATTTCATAATTGAAGTGTGCATTTATCTGTGCTTGAAGTCCGTGTATATTTGTCCTGTCTCAAGGGTCGGTAAATGTAAAATCTACTCTCTTGGTAGATTAAAATTTACACAATTTTCACAGCATAGGGGCCGTTTATTAATCACGTGATGTTATTTAGCATTTATTAGCCCCTCTCTCTATAAATGATACGTGGTGTGGTTTAAGACTAACCTCCCCTCCAACATCCAAATTCACGTGTATTTTTCAGTACTCACAAATTATCTTAAATTTTTCTTTTCTTATACTCTGCAAATAGGTCTTTTATATAGATCACCCAGTTTAGATATTGTTTTGATGAAAAACGTACGAGGTAAAGTCGAAATAAACGATATTGTGAACATTTAAAGGTGGCGGCACTCTCAAAGGCCAAAAAAACACTACATAGAAATGAACCGGCTGCGAAATAGTCCACGAGCTACATGATTGGCTGAAGAGTCAAAAAATTGAATTTGAAGTCATGTTACGGTGACGAATAGAAATCGGGAATGCGGGGATGGTAATCGCCGTCGTGTTCAGTTCAGAAACTGATCGCGATTTGAGTGTTGAAATTCAATATTGGTGCAGTTATGATTACTTAAAATTTTTGTTATCTGTTTGAAATGTGGCGTCCTTGGACAAGTATTGATAGTCATAACGAGTGTGATAACAACGCAGATTTTTTCCATTGTAATGATTCCAATAACGATGGTGCACAATGTGAAAATGAGATACCAGTGAATACAAATCGGATGCATTCCAATATTGAAACACAAAGAGTATGTTTCAATGTATATAAGAATCGTTATCTCAAGTTTGATGTCGAGGGAAACAAATTATTACAAGCAACATCAGATTTGACCGAAATACCTTTCTCAACTGTACGTGAAATAGGCAAAAACAAACCGTATGAGCGGAAGACGCGATGTGACAGAGGATTACCAAAACTTTCAGACATTCATCTAATAAAATCATTGAAAAAACAATTCACGACTGTTACAAAAGCAATGAGATTCCTACAACTGAAATCATAAGGAAGAAGTTGAATACTTCCAGCCATAACGTGAGCTGCTGTGACAAAACTCTTCAAAATTGGATACAGAAACTAGGATTTAGATTTAAAATAATAAACAAACGTCAAGCAGTTATGGAAAGCAGAATAATAGTGGAATTGCATAACAAATTCTCAAAATAAATATAGACAAGAACAACGGCAAATTTTCTATTTGGACGAAACTTGGTATGACACTCACGTCAGTTACGAAAGGTGGACTGATGGTTCGAAAATATATACGCACAACATGCCTGCGAACAAAGGATCGCGATTAATCATTGTGCACTGCGGAGGAAGTAAAGGATGGTTCCGAATTCTTTGAAATTATGTGAAAAAAAACTTGAGGACTGCAATGTTGACTATCAAAAAAACATGGAAGCTAATATTTTCTACGAAAACACATTGTTTCCAAATTGTGATGCGAATAGTGTAATAGCTCTTGACAATGATTTCTATCATTCGCGACAGCTCATCATGCGGTGTATGCATGTACTCAGCGCCGAAATAACAGAATATAACTGGCAAGCCGAGCCGGGCCGTCATCGTAGTGTGCGACAACTTCGTTCATTGCCTGGCAACGGCGTGTCAAAGTCACATCACACTCCGCTTTTCGGTTCAGAAATCGCGCGTTTCACGAAAAAATAAATTCACGTGATTTCTCACTACACCCTCCTCCCCCTTGTGACATTTCGTGTTTTTTGCTAAACCCTTTCCCCCCTTTCAAGCCTCACGTGATTGCTGGACGGCCCCACATGATTTTTTCAAACTTTTAATTGATCAATCTTTACCAAAAATAATGCACTAAAACACTTGCTTGAAGAATAAATTTCATAAAGACTGACAAAATTGTATTTCAAAATTTGCTAATAGCGAATAGCTCACAAATGTTTTTCTTATTTTTTAAATATTTGTCAAAAAATTAATTAGATGGTTATTTTTTCAATGATGGTGGAATTTATATTGGAATATTTATTATGGATATTTAGCTGGGGATTTCAATGTAGATTTTGCAAAATATGAATCAATGCATTAATTACAATTGCTAAATTCTTTTCTACTAGATAATTATTGAGTAATTGAAGATTTTTTTATAGAATTCTATATTGGAGGTGGCAATCACTCTTGATTTAAAATTTCTTATATTTATTTTACTGTTAAAAGTTAGTTTTGTGAGAGGCATGTTTATGAAAATTCATCATAACAGAGCCCTGAAGAATAATTTATTCCAATTCAAAACGTTGGAAAAAAATTGTTTTTCTTTTACAAAAATTGATCCTGTTACCCAACAAACCCTTCTTGGAAAAAATATTCTCAATATTATATGAATATTATCAAGAAGTTGTTTATTTTGATTTTAGGGCGGTTCTAACATTATTTTAATTATGTAGATAATAATGTAAAAAATAAATAAAGGTTCAAAAATTAAAGAACACGCTTTTAAATAACATCGAACTGAAATGTTATTTTTTTTTCAAATGAGTTTAAAACAATAACGAACCAAAAATACTAGTATTATTGTGAAAAAAGCAACGGGCGCTTGATATACAAAAATATGGAACAAAGCACCTACGCTTTTTTAACAAAAATACTAGTATTTTTCTTTCATTATTGTTTCAAGCTAATTTAAAAAAATTATTTTTAACTTTTTAGTTCGATGTTCTTTAAAAGCGTGTTTTTTAGTTTTTCAAGACATATTTATTTTTCATTTTTCAAGTTTTGTATGCTTTAAAGGCGTGTTTTTTTAGTCTCTTTGAACTATATTTATTTTATCTAAACTTTGGGATCAATCAGCCGTATACTGTTTAGAAAAATGGCCATTGAATGGCAAGCGCGCAAAGGAGGGTTACAAATAAGGCAGCAGGGGCGCGGGTTAATAAAAAAATGAAGATACAGATGTAAAGTGAGTACTAATTATATCAAGGAGGTTACATACAGCGCCATCTGCCCGCGAATAGATCAAGCAATAATGTCGATAATTCTGTCAGATCCCGAGCTTGAGGGAGTCTTCATAATAAACATCAGTCGTTCAGTATTTATGGCATAAAAGTGCAGTTGTCCACCTTCAAAACTATACTTAATCCGCCCCTAATCACAACAGCAACAACACACAGTCAAACAGCTCACTTATAAACCTACTCCAACCGTCTCTAATCCCGCTCTTCATGAAACGACAATTCCTGGCAATTTCTTGCCGGAAAATGTGCTTATTCGCCAGTCCGCACTGGAAATAAAATCTAATAAATTGACCGGTCTTAAATAGGTTCGGCTCAGATGACCAGCGATCGATTGCCGATATAAGAGACATTAGCCAGTAAATCTTTCCCTCTTTCTGATCAAGGACCCGATTTAGATTCCTTGTCGTATAGTCTAGTGAAGAAGTGACATTTTATCGAAAAGATGTCCTCCAAGTCTGAAAATTACGGTGTAGGTGTAATTCGGTTAGGAATGACATCTGAAAACTTTATGAAAATTTTGAAGGGGGGTCGAAACAGAAGTTATAAACAATCAATTACAAAATAGGGTTTGGTTCTTTGCAGATATCTTAAAAGCTGAACAGCAGATAGTTTCCTGAAAAAGTCGATATCTTGTTGCTGTACCAGCAATATTTATAAATAACTTATTGTATTCAGAATGCCGTGTAAAAGTATACTATGCAACGATCATATAATGAAGGTTATTAATAGAAGTAGTAGTAATAATTGATTGATGTAACAGAAAAAAGGTTCAACATAGTTAAAATCGCAGAACTTCTCTAAGAAAATACATGAATGAAATCTGATACATAAGTCAAAACAAAACACAAACACTTACGACAATCGCACAGCTAAAGCTATGTTTATTTCTAAAATAATCATTTTACACACATAGATGTACACCAACACAAAGGATATTACCTGATGTAACCCAAGTACAGGCAAATTTGAAGGGACATCCGGATGAAAAGAGAGGACGATTACCTACTTCAAGGCATTCTAACCGTATGAAAGAACAAACAGGAAGATAAAACGTTCAGTTTGAGTAGAGCCATGAAGATAATAGATAGATAGTCTGCTACCGAAAGCGCTCGCATATAATAATTGGAAGTTATTAAAGCTTCAAAGCTTTAAGCAAAGAAAAAAAAACAAGAAAAACTAGTTGCATTAAAATCAAAACTCTGCTTTACTTTGCCAAGCTTTTGCTTCTAATGGTAAGCTTCTTCAGGGCCAATAATTTATTGAGTTGTGGATTTTTTGCAGTTTGAGTAGAGCCTTGATGATGACAGTAAGACCAGCTGTCGAAAGCGCTCGCATATAATAAATAGGAGTTATAAAACTTCAAATCCTCTTAGTAACATATATAAATATCAATATATATATATATATATATATATATATATATATATATATATATATATATATATATATATATATACAATGTAGGTTTTCACGGATGGTAGAATATGATGTGTTGTTTTTCCGGGTGTTCATCCGTTGTGTACTATTCGATAGTCGACGTTTCGCCATCATCTCAGATGGCATTATCAAGACGAGTTACTGCTTCGCTTCGAGAGGTGTAACTAATGTCAGGTTCTTCTTGTGGTGTTTTTATATGGTTTCGCTTGCGTAAGTTGTATGGATTTGTTACCTGTTTTTCTACCTGAGGGTTGTTGATGGCTTTTGGTAGTTCTCCTACCTGCTTTTCTACCTGAGGGTTGTTAATGGCTTCTGGCGGTTCTCCTACCTGCGATGGTTCATTATCAATTTGTGGTTGTCTTTGGTGGTTGTTTTTAATTATTGTTTTCCAAATCCTTGGGATGTTTAGTGAGTCATCCCTTTTGTTGATGAGGCCTTGCTTTTCGATTTCGATAGCTTCCCTGATTTGTCGTATTCTTGGGTTTTGCACCTGTGCTATCTGTTTTGTGGACTCAAAATTAATCTTGTGACCTGTTTGTAGATGGTGTTGAAAGAGGGCAGAGGAGGTTTGTTTTGTTCTTATCGAGTTTTTGTGCTCCTGGGTTCTGGCAGATATACGTCTGTTGGTCTGACCGATATATTGTTGTCCACAGTCCTCGCATGTGATGCTATATACTCCTTGGTTTTCTAGGGAAATTCTCTCTTTCGGTCTGGGCAGCCAACTGGATATCGTTTTGTGTGGTTTGTAGGTTGTCCGAAAGTTTTTACGTCTTATTATTCTCCCGATTTTGTCGGTCACACCTTTGATATAAGGTAGTGTCACAGATTGTCTGTCGTGTGGAGAGTCTTCTGTCGATCTAGTGGATGTTTTGTTGGTTCTTCTTTGTCTGTCGATGGCCTTTTGAATGATCTTTGGTCCGTAGCCATTTTGTCGCAGAGCCTTTGTTGTCTCCCCCAATTCTGTTGCCCTGTTTGTTGGTTCTGTTAGGCGGAAACTGCGGGATATTAACGTGTTGGCTACGGATTGTAGCCATCTGAGATGATGGCGAAACGTCGACTATCGAATAGTACACAACGGATGAACACCCGGAAAAACAACAACAACAATCTTAGCGAATGGAGAAATGTACGGTGAAATAGATTAACAGGGTCTCTCAGTCAAAAAATCAAAAATCAAACTCTGCTTTACTTTGCCAATCAGGACCTATAATTTAATGAGTTGTGAATATTTTCGCCATTGAATTAAATTACAAATCATACTTACAGTAAAAATGAGCGAAAAACAATAAATTGAACATTAAATTGACGAGAAAGTTGTACATGTATAGGATTTTTTAGTGGGTTTGACAAATGTCATACCTTCACAAATAAGTCATTTTTCAATGGGTATGATTTCATAATTTTTGATTCTAAAGAAAGAGTTATTGATTGATACAATTTTCATTATTATTATGTTTTTGATGTAGTTCCAGTTAGTTACTGTATATACTGCTGAGATTATCAATGTCAGTTTTCTTATTCATACAATCAGAAGACTTATTAATTTCAACCATTTCAAGAAAAAGCGTTTGGAAATATTTTTTTCTGTATGTAAAACTTTGATATTGGAGTAATTTGGTTTATGTCCTGTTTCTATAGAGTGTTGTGCTAATGCACATGATTTCTTATTGAGCTTTATATCACTTTTATGTGAAGTTACTCTATCATTCAGAATTCTAGATGTTGTTCCAATATAATTCAAGGTACAATTGTTACAAGGAATGTTATAAATCACATTTGACTTTTTTGTAGTATCCGTTTCATCTTTCAATTCAGTATTCAAATTCTTTATAGGTTTAATATTTTTTGGCATATTTTAATATTTTGTTCATTATGAAAAAGTTTTATGATATTTGAAAATAAATTTCCAAGGTTAGGTATACATTTATAAGAAATATTGATAAGTGAACTATCATTAGATACATTTCTGTTAATTACATCGGAATTTGTGTTACTGCCAGTATTGAAAATTATTTTATTAAGAAGTTTTCTGGGATAAGAATTTTCGATTGATGTGTCTCTAGAAAGTCTGAGATTTTTTTGCTTGAGGAAAGGGTGTACTAATTTTTCTATTCTTTTTTTAAAACAGAGTATTAAATTAATTTTAGCAGATTTTTTATGATAGGAAGAGTAATTGATATATCTTCCTGAATTAGTAGGTTTGACATACCAATCTGTAATCAACGAACTATCAGTTTTACGGATAACTCTTGTATCAAGAAAAAAAAGAAAAAAAAATTACATTTATTTGAAGGTATGACATTTGTCAAACCCACAAAAAAAATCCTATATATGTACAACTTTCTCGTCAATTTAATGTTCAATTTATTGTTTTTCGCTCATATATATATATATATATATATATATATATATATATATATATATATATATATATATATATACATATATATATATATATAGAACGAGGGCGAATTTTCTGTTTTTTTTTTAATAAAACGTTCAAAATTTTTCAATTTTTCAAAAACAAAATACAGAGGTAATTCATTTGGAGGGACAGAAGACCTTTCAAAAGATATATCACTCGACCCCCCATGCCATTGAAAAGAATAGGGGCGGGTAGTTGCTGACCGCAGGGGGGTGAAGTTTCGGGTATGATTTTCATATCAGAATTAGTCCCCCTAGAAATAAAAATTGACGTAACGCCATGTTTGAAATATATCTAGTACATGGGCACAATATAATAAGATACACTGGATGATTATTTGTATTTGTCCAGTCCATAAACGGTTGATATAGTTTTTTATACACTTTCTTAGATTTAACAATGAGAAAACGAAATAGAAATAATTGAAAGTTATATTTTTTGGTTAATTTATCCACATTTTCGATTTTGTAATGCCTTCTATTTTTGATAAAAAGCCCTTAGAACAAACGTCAGGTTTTATTAAGGAATTATCTGGGTTTTTAATCGTTACTACCAAACATTAGCTATTTGAAACCATAATTATTTTGAAAAATATCAGACACCACATTTTTTTCATACTCAATCGGTTTCCTACTTTTTGAAGATATTTTTTCCAATTTCAGATATACAAAATAATTTCTTTTACCTAATTTTTACCTAATTGTTCATAAACTTTAGTTTACTAGTCCTCCTTCTGAAGTTCCTTCTGGAATGTCATTCCAGATCGAATGATAACTTCATCGTTATTTTCGGTTTTGGATAAAATGGCAGGCATGAACTCGACTAACCACAGACACAGACCTGCAAGTCTTACCTATTTCAGATCAAGCTCCCTATTCGAATTTCTTGCATTTGAAATAGGACTGCGCTAGGGCTATAAATATATCTGAAAGATAACTGGGCCACGATGGCGAATCGATAAGGTTTCGTTATCCATTATATTGCGCTACGAGGTTAGAGAAAATCGACGAGAAAATCTCCAAGACGGAAAACGCAGTTCAAGTTCTTTGGGCTTTGATGTCGGATAAATAGATATTAAAGGAGAATCGGGTTATGGGGATAATCCACTGGGACGATAGCGGGTCTATTGTGATACTCTTTCGCGTTGAGAGTTCGCTATCAGTTGTCTTAGTGGCCACCCTTTTAGCTAGCAGAAGAAGGGTAATGCTTTCATTCTGGTCATTGTGTCACGAAATTACACCAAAGAAAAAATCCGGAAGAGGCGATTCATGCACGGTTCGTGAAATATGAGAGGGTCGGAGAAATGTACTTAGCTCCATGGCAAACGCTACCAATGTAAAGTCATCATGATATAGTTATACCAACAATACACATGTAAACCGTACCAGGGAAATTTTGATGCACTGATATATATGTTCGAGTTTCCTTTCAAAAAGTATATGAATACAATAACGAGCGACAAATGTGGCCTTTACTTGTGAGAAATTTTCCGTTAATCATTCCAGCAGAAAATAGTCTATTTCTCGCGAGAAGAATACTATACTTTTTCTATGACTCATGAAAGGACTATTTTAAAATAAAATTCCGTTGCGAAATATCCTGAATGAGAGTTGATTACAAAAAAACTTTGCAGCTGTCGCTCCCTCAAAAGTAGAAACTTGTACGAGGTAAGGATCAACGAGGTCGTACCTTTCAACGTGCGATTCCAAGCATTAGATTGTGATATCATTAAATTTCATAACAAAAAGCTTTCTTTGGCTGAAAATATCTATAGTCATATTTCGAACAACTCCCAAGAACAAATAAATTTTATGTTGATGAAATGAATGATGAAATTTGAATGGCTAGATATCATGAAAGATGGTTTCGAGGATTCTATATCCACATTCATATTTCTAGAACTGGTACTGGTAAACGGTTGTTCAATCGAATTTAAATTTTTCTATGTAGTAACACAGCCACAGATGTTGACTCATACCCTTCATGCCTTTCTGAAGCAGCGATGTCTCCTTCGCATCTACTAGGGGGGTGGTAGATGATCTTCAAAACGTATGCTCAGTATAAAATTATGAATCTTGATTTTTAAAAAATATCGCAAACTTTTTAACCATAGCTCTGAATTTATTGATTCCTTTCTGATGATTCAAAAAAAAGTCCGAAATGACTTTAAATGAATATACATATTCATGGTACATGAATATTTGTGTACCCCAGGTCGAGCGTCGAGTTATTACGTGTATGCGATTCTTTCTTTATAGTCGTGCCTTCACACATACCCTTCAATATTTTCTAAGGTCATAACAACAATGACAGCCACAATACACTTTTCTGGAATATATTCAGGGTCTTATTTTTCAGTATAGCACGTATGCACCACAACACAGCCGCCGCTATTGGTAACTTCTACAACTACTAAGCATGAGTGTTTCGAATCGAGTACCTACACCTAGCTGTCAAAGTGTCGAAATCAGCACTACTCCAAAGCACTCACTATTCACCTCCACTTCGATCTCGAGGGCATAATGTCGAGTTCAAACTGAGTTTTCAAGGTAAAACTCCATTTTCAAGGTCACAACTCAAGGTCACATGACGTCATCAATGTTTTTCCAAGGTCACACCGCAAGGTCGCGTGACGACATCAATGCCTTTTCAAGCTCACATACCGCTCAAAGTCTCGTGACGTCATTCAAGGTCATGCTGCATCATTCAAGGTCAGTATGAGAAGGTCTAGTACCGGTATTAGACAACTACTATAGTCAATACTTCATTCAAATGCATCAAGTTATCCCACAATGTTTCTGACTCGAAAACAAATTAATTCCAACGATATTTCATCAAAAAACTAAGAAAACTGCATCAAGATTTTCCGTTTCATCTGTATTAATAATATATGCCTCGGTGGAAGTTTCTAGTGGTTGTTGAAACATATCCGGATAAATATGGTGTGCAAGAAAACGCGAGAAAATGAAACTCTCAAAACGAATAATAGGATGTTCTATCAGATAAAGCCCGGCTTTCACCGCTGAAATAGAGAACGCTACACAAACAATCCATACAAAAAGAAAACATCAAATTTTAACTTTCCTGACATAGCGCACGAACACACTCGCCAAATAAAGGACGGTTAATTAAAGTAAAAACTTCCTCGAATCGATTTTTCAGATCTTTGACGTAAATGAAAATAGTGCTCTTTTGAAAGCTACCGATTTATGTCTTTATGTTTCGTGTTTCTTTGGTGCATTGTACGATCTGCTTTTGTACTATACGTTAGTTACACTTATAGATTTGATTGCTCAAAACCAATAACTAGTTTGAAAATATTACGAGATATAACTTTGAATTATGGAGAGAGAAGTAGGGTGATCCGCCAGTACTTGTTTTGGACCAACTTGGTGTGTGTTTGTAAAAAAAAGTCCGATGGTCAGTAGTGCTGATTTAAGAGGAACACAGTATCGCATATTCTTGAATACGTTATGGAAAAGTTCAGTCAATACGTTTAGAAACAAAAAATGTTACTCCATTCAATGATATTTGACTCACAATTTGCTTACGACTAGTTGTGATATTGCGATTAAAATTAATAGTTGCATTTTATTCCAAAACCGACAAATGAGCTTAATATTCATTACATGAAAGTGTTGAAAAGAATAATGAGAAGAGACATTGTTAAAGTTGATCAGTGGGATACCGAAGGTTTTTGTTCAGTAGTAATTTCAAAAATTTATTTTGCCAGGCCTGTATTGCATTATAGTGTGCTCTTGAAACACCTCCCCAACCTATGATTCAGAAGTGTTTCTACTAAACTGTAATAGACTATTACTCTGTCTTTTTTATTCAAGAATTCAATACATTTTTTGAACCTATATAAAATACACCTCAATTTCTTTGTTGAGTAGTCCATATGAGTTCTCCATCTGAAAGAACAATCCAACATTATTCCCAAATATTGGAATAATATGTCAAAAAAACTTTCATCGTAAAAAAAGTGTTTATCACCGTAAAAAAATAGTTTTTTTCACTGCCAGAATAATTCACAATTCATAGCAATAAGAGAGGCCCACAGAATTTGCAGTTCGGCCAGTTCTCATCAATATTTCTGACAACTGTCATAAGTTCGTCAAGTTCAGGGGGTGAAAAACTCATTCAGTTCAAGTGGACCAGTTCAACTGAAAGCTGAGTATTCTTAAAATATATCTTTGAAATATAAAACACATATTTTGCTAAGTTTAAACAACTTACATAAAATCATTCTATTATTTATGGTTAATACCGTAGTTGTATATTATTCATTTCAATGACTGCTAACAATGTCCCTTCTTTTGATAAGAAACTCGCTAAAATTTGTTAAAAATCCTTTAAAACAACGAAAGGTCTCAAAATTCGTAATGGTAGAGATCATAAAATTTCGAATACAAACAAAATCTTCTTTGAATGAATCAGCTTTCACACAAGCTCTCGATTATGTTCTGTTGCCTCATTCTAATGAAGATGCGTCACTCAATACTACGTTTCATGAAAAAGTGTTCTCACTGAAACGATCCAGTCACATTATAAAAAGGATTCCTAAATCTGCTAGAAATTGCTCTGCCTCTACTCTTTGCGAAACTATGGATGAATGTTTACATACAAACTCTCCAACTAGCTGGGAAAACTTGTTAACTCTTCTTTATACTTTGTTCTCCATCCCACATGCCAAGGACTCTCGTAGATCTTCTCTCGCATCTCTTATGAAAAAACATCAAACTTTTTAATTCCAAGACCAATGTCATTTCATCTCAGATCGATAAAAGGAAATATAACCGAAACTTTTCTACGCTTGTTTTGAGTAAAATAGCTGATGGTGACATTAGGTCAGCTATCATAATCTTGAGCTCAAGTGATACGTTTTCCGAATACGATGAATCCACACTTTCAGTTCTCCGATCAAAACACCCTCGATCAGATTCCTTCACACATTCTCTGAATTCGCAACCACTACACGGTTTTTCAGAGTTTCTGGTGTTCCAATTTTCAGAACATAAAGTAACGGAGGCAAATAAATCTTTTCATTCTGGTTCTGCTTGTGGTTTAGATTCTTTCCATCCTAGCCACATGCAAGACCGCATTGGTCACAGCTCTGGAAATTCAGGCCAGAAACTTCTTTCTTCTGTTACAAAATTATGTAACTTCATTTTTACTGGTAGGGTTTCTCCAGAAATGTGTCCTATACTTTTTGGCGCTTCACTGTGTGCTCTTCGTAAAAAGAAAGGAGGAGTAAGACCGATTGCTGTCGGTACCTTTTATCGTCGATTGGTAGCTAAACTTGGTTGTACGAGGATTAAAGACGAACTAGGATCGATGTTACGTCCACTACAGTTTGGTTTCGGTACTGCAGATGGATGTGAAGCTGTTGCTCATGCTGCTCGATGTTCCTGAAAATAGACTTCAAAAATGCCTTCAACATGATTGCTAGAAACATCATGCTTCGTAAGGCTGAAGATTCATTTCCAGGATTATATCCCTTCTTAAGTAACTGTTATAAATCAGCTTCCTATTTGAGTTTTAGTGAACATCTGATTCTGTCTGAGAAAGGTGTTCAACAATGTGACCCCTTAGGACCTGCTCTTTTTTGACTGACCATCAACGAACTTACTAGAAGCTTATCATCCGAATATATTTGTTGGTATTTGGACGATGGCTCAATCGCTGGCGATGAAAATAGTGTTTCAAAGGATTTTTTTTAAATCATTGATTATTCAAAATATCTTTGACTTGAACTAAATTTTGAAAAATGCGAGTTGATTACTCTTTCAACTCCGAATAATATTTCCGAATCCATCATTTTGAAATTGGCTCCTGGTATGAGAATTTTGGAAAAGTCTTAATGGAAAGATTCACTATCAGAACATCTTCGAGAAAAACGGGAGTCACTCAAATTGCTGACCACCAGATTGAATGAACTTCCAAAACACGTTGCATTTTTTTTTTGAAAAATTATTTGGCGATTCCAAAACTCATGTACGCTCCACTTGGTCAAGTCAGTTAGAGTTCGACGAATTTCATAATTTACTCCGCACCACTACGGAATATGTTATTTGAATTAGAATTGTGGCTTCAATTCATATTCCAAGTGAACAGAATTTATTCAGAATGAATTGTAAATTCGATTGACTAAAAAAAAGCACCATCCATTGAAAACAGTTATAGTAAACCATGAATCATTTTTTTATTATTCTTTGTCATTTCTCTCCATAAATTCATCATTATTTCAACATCGAGTACAAAATACGTTCATCTCTCTTGAAGTAATGTATCGTATACAACTGAAAAGTCTTGCTGTCCAAAAGATCCCCACCGAATCTACGCCATCCTAACATTATGGATATTTCAGCAAAAGTCTCAGTGTTCATAAATTTCAATTTATCCGGGTCAGAGGAAAAAAAATATGGTTGGCATGAATCGGCAATTTCTCATTGTTTCGCCACACGTTTCTTGAATTCTCTCTTTCATCGATCGCGAATCCTCAGATGAGACAGGAATATTCCAAGACGAGCTTTCATACAAGATGAGAGATTCATAATGGATTTTATTCAACTTTCGCTAACAAGGCACGCACCAAATTTGTATTATGTTCCCAATTAGGGTATGCCGCAGTGCTTTGTATATTTTGGGAACGGTGATACATAGCAAAATTTGGTTTCCTTCATATACGAGTATAACGTTAATGGCAGACTTTAATATCAGAGATTTCATTCCAACTGCCTTTCACAGAATTGCACCACTGATTATTAGGAAAGGAAAAATAAACAAATAACTTTTCATTTACTTGTGATGCACTGTAATAGATATTACTGGAGTTTCCTCTTGAGAAAGATCAAAGTAGAGTTGGATCTTCCTCTTGACGGTGATTGAAACACGTGTCGAAGTGTTAAAATAACGGTTTGATGTTGGGAAAAAAACTCCAGAATTATTTAACTTTCCATTTGTTGGGTCGCTAGAAATAATTTATTCAGAGTTAGGATTGTATTTTATTCCACGGATTAAGAGCCTACAGTTTGGCCGTGACTTCAATAATATGATACAATTGTCCAGAGAGATTGTTGAAATTTCATGGCGCATTGCATTCAACGCTTTTCCAGTTAGTACTAACCTTCAGATTTCGAAAGCTGTCGAAATTTCATGATATTCTACTCATAAGTTTGTGAGTTAGTGTACTGGTAGTGTACAATCCACTGTATTCGCCAGATTTGACTCCCAGCACAATAGGCTGACTTCAGACCAAAAGAGATTAGATTTCAATTTCGTCAAAGTGCCAAGCAGTTGATTGAGAACCGCTGGGAAGCGACGGCGTGGATAGAACGGAGATTCTGGTTTCTAGACACATCAACTGTGTGAAAGAGTTTCTACTTTCAAGCACTCAACCCCGGAAGGGGAAACAAGTTGGTTGATAATTATAAGACATAATTATCAAACAGGTTGATTGAATATTGCTTCTCTGAACTGTACTGTACTCTGATGTACTGTACTCACCTTTCTAATAAATCTATCAACAGAGAAAGGCATTTTTCCAAATAATCTGAAATTAGCCGTAAGAGTGCCGTAGATGGTAATATACGACTCTTAGGGCCGCGTTATGTCGATGAATATAGGCCGAGACCGCATATGCTGGACTTGCCCTGCACCTTGTGTCAGGAACCTCTATACCCATCACGCGACTGCGGTAGACTAAGGTGTTGAAGACACCATCCTGGCAAGCCATGATGAACCCCTCAGTTTTCGACTTCAGTCCACTCGACCTGAGAAAAGCGAACATCAGACGCTTTGATGAGCCAAGGTCTCCAATGTTATTGAAGAAGACCCCATGCATTAGCTTATCCTTGTGTTTCCGCAGAACTAAGGTGATCTCTGCGGCTTTTATCTGAGCTTTTTGCTGAACGAGTTCCAACTCGGTGACAGAGTTGTGGTCACCTCGTTCAGAGTCGAAAACTATACCGAGTTCATCAGCTGCTCGGGCAGCTGCCCTAAGGAGAAATGCTCCAATTCCTGCTCTCTCATGATCACGGACCATGCAAAGAAGGGGATCCGAACTTCTGACGACTTTACAAGCTGTATCCAGTACCATTCTGTCATGCAGACACTCCAAACTGAAAAGTCCACGGCCTTCCTGTTGTCGGGGGATGTACAACCGTGGAACGGACGATTTGGGATGCAAACTCCTATAGAGATGCATCAATTTTCGGGTTTTTACGTCGAGTTGATACAGCTCCTCCCGAGTCCACTTCACTACTCCAAACGAGTAGAGTAAGATTAGAACGGCGAGCATATTTGTTGCAGCAACTTTTTTCTTCCCCGACAGTTCCGATGACCAGATCTGTCGAAGTTTGTGCTGATACTTGCCGTGGAGAGAGTTTTTCACTGCTGTTACCTCTTGTGAGTGGCGTTGTTCCACCCCAAGGTAAGTATACGTCTCTCCGGCATCCAGATGGTGTAGGATGCTTCCATCTACGAGCTGCACATCCTCTCCGTATTAATATTATTTTGGGTCTAAGCAAAAAAACGTTTCACAGACGAGTACTATCTGCTGATGATGCTAGGATGATTAGCGAAACGCGCATCACGAAACAGTGATGAGAAATATTTGGATATCGTATTGTTTAGCAATACTTAGCACAATCAAGTTGCTATAATAAACGCACCTTTTCAGAAACTCAATACATCATCGTCAACTAGACAATTGATAACACTTGTATAGCTAAAGTCAATCTACTCCCGTTCATCATTTTCCTCTGTTCTTCACGGCATGTGGTGTAGGGTTCGAATCGATATAATGAACAAATCCCATGGGCGCATAGGGAAATGGCCAGGGGACTGGAAGCCCTGTCCGTGAAGCCAATGTGGCCGCCAGACTCCTGGTCAGTGACAGAAATAAATAGGGTGGGGGGACCTAAAACTCCCCAAAAGCCTTTGCAAAACATGCCACCGTCGACCAGCCTATCCAAGCAAAGATGTAAGGAATCGTGCCGACAGCTGAATGGTCGTAGGGTGATATGCGGTTAGGAACGATCCTCTTGGGGAACTGGGCGAAACCTCATTGTGATCAGCTTACCTCTGGTAATGCGGGGCTCTGCCAGCTCTTCCCTTGCTACCCATGGGAACACACAGGAATGAAACAGAAACAACAAAAACAAAAACCAATTCTGAAGCTGGACAGAAGTGCTCACCTCAATCTAAGGTGAGGATTAACAGAAATGTCCACCCCAATCTACCGCTTGGAATGAGGCTGGAGATCACCTCGTGATGTAATACAAAGGCCAAGGCGTAAGCGCACTTGCGGCGGGGAGGCCAAAAGGAGAAAGAGAGCGAAGGAGGCAGGAGTGGCAGCAACTATAAGTGCACCCTCCTCCTCCCCCACTCCACCTTCAACAGCAAGGGCACTTCCTGCGGCGGGCGCCAAGAGATCCGCCTTGAATGAAGGCAAAGAACCGGCTGTCCCTACAGGAAAGCTCCCTCACTTGTGCACCTCCACGGAGGGAATCCCAAGAAGGTTGAAGAAGCCGCGCAACGACAGTTACGTCGCTGCACCTTCCAGAACCTTCGCGGAGGACACCGTGAGATACCTCAAGGTTGCCAAAGAGAGTGTGTGTTCGGCGAGTCTTAGCCTACACCTGCCGATATAAAGGAGATGTTTCCTAGTGACCTGTCCACCTTCATGGAAAGGACAGGATGGACGGTGACCTAGGAAGACAACTCCCCGGAAGGATGTACAATGGGTCACATGCGGCCTAAATGCTGTGGATCTACACCCGCCCTCCCTACTCTACAGATACATATAAAGATGATGAACAGATAAACACCAACGCTAGTGAGAAGATATCTGCCATTACACGAGTACAGTAACTGTTTTTTTTGTGGGAGACAAACTACCACTGTCGTATTTTATATTTTGCTGAAAAAATTAATCTTCTAGATACTGTTTTATTGAACGAAATTGAAATGACCCGCTCATTTTGTTGAGGCTTCAAATTGATAAGCCCTGCGCACTGCAAAAGTAGATACACTTCATTTTGACCGAACGAGGTCAAGCTAGGTTGAATCAAATGATTGATTGATTCCAAGTATAAGGTCTTTATCACTAGACACAATTCAAACTTACCGATCGTTCCCCCTGATGTCCAGTCGCAGAGGAAGATGGCGACCATTTACCGAACTACGACGAACACGCTTGTGACGAGACACTAATGAACTTGGATCGTATCGCGCAGGCTCATAATGCCGGATCCACGAATTCGAATTGAAATCTGAAACAAAAAATACATTTATCATTCCGAATTCTTGGGGTTCTTGTTGAATACTCTTCTTGAACAAAAAATAGCAGAATCAATACTCCTGACCGCTCTGGATTGAATGATTCCGTACATTCTATCTCGTCTTACGTTCGTAGATCTTTATCTGGAGAAATCCTCACTTGTTTACTTTGTAGTAAATGTTCAAGAGATAGCAAAAACGTATGTGACTTTCTTGAACTTCAACTAACGTTTCCTTATATGACTGATAACCAGTCCGTGCAAAGCCTATTTTCAAATCATCTGAAAATGGAATTTTAAACAGGTGATGATCGACTGTATTGCCAAGCATGCGCTAAACTAACTGACTGTTACAAGGAAACAAGTATAGCTGAGGCACCAGTCAATCTAATAATAAACTGATGATCTTCAAACATGACTCAACCTCTGACGGAAGCACCAAACTTCGAAGTTCGAAATAGATGAACACTTCAATCTAGCAGACCACTAATATAACCTCCATGCAGTCATTGTTCACTGTGGTTCTTGCGTTAAATCTGGTCATTATTAGGCATTGGTCAAAGACGAAACGGACTGGTTTAAGTTTGACTATAGTCTTGTCACGAAGTGTTCTGAAGATACATTGAATCTATTCGAGCCTCTGGACATTGGCAGATCTTCAGATGATGTAGTGCTGCAGGTTGTCCTGCAGCTGAGAAAGCAAATGGCCATTGTAATCAGTGAAGTCGCGCCGGGGCGCCAATTAACTTTTGTTGTTGTTTTATAATATCATTCAGACACGCGGTGGGGGACATTTATAATACGTAATGATAAATATAAAGGAACTTAACATTTGACGCATTAATACTGAATGTTCAAAAAAATGTTATCAGAAACGTTCAATAGAACCATGTGTTTTGATTTTACACTGCTTTTTGATGGATCGGAAGGTCGTGAGTTCGATCCCAACCTCGATCAATTTAATTGAAGCTGGGATGATTCTGCAACGTTACATGATTGACGGGCTGTGGATAGTCATGATGCTCCTAGGTGATTCGGGGAGTTAATAATATAATAATAATAATAAGTTTATTGCCAATCAAAATAACAAGATAATAACAAAAAACAAAATACAAGAGAGAGAAAAGTAAAAACACTTTGTATCTGATTGCAAATGGCTTTTGGTTCAGATCGCGAATTTGCATTCGCATCTGCTCTTCCACCAATGCCGAAAATGTATAAAAATAAATAAATACGGGCTTGAAGAGAAGAGAAGAAGGAAGAAAGAAGAAAAAAGAAGAGAGAAGGTAATATAAAGATATAGATATACGAATAGCTAAAACCTTTTTCAGGAATCTCGCCGCGGACCTAGTTATTTTGAATGCTGAACAGATGATGTTTAAACCTACTTTTGAAAACAGTTTCTGACATGTTAAAACAATTGTATTTCCATTTATGAAGATAATTTATTGTGGAGGAGATATTATAGGAAAAAGACCATTTGAATATTTCCTTTTTATGTACAGGAATGTTTAGCACTGTATTTTTATGCAAATTCAGGTTCTATAAGACAAATGTTCATATAAGTAGGGAGGATTCCTATATTTGAATATTTTAAAGAATATGCATGTTGCATGAAAACGTCTACGATTAAACATATTTAACCAATTCAAATCTGCTAATTTGTGTGAAATTTTAGACCTTCTTCTGATACCAAATATTAACCTGATAAAAGAGTTTTGAACTTTTTGTATGCATTAACATTCCCTACCCAAAATACGAGCCTAATGACAAATGCAGTCGATGCCGATTAAAAAAAAATACCTTTCGCCTTCGCCCAAAAATAAAGCTTGACCTCTGAATGGTCCATAACCGAAGAAAACAAAACCCATAAAAGCTCAAAAGTACGATGTTGGTATATGATGGAATTGGCCAATACTTGATGAAAATCCATGACTAATGTATTCAAAAAACACTTTATCTAAAGAAATATACCGGATATACCTACACAGTAGGTTGAATGGACCGACGCCTATCAGAAAACAACTACTTCCCTGGCTAATATCACAAAGGGCGTTGGATCATATGCAATTGGCAATACAATGAGAGAGTCGACTTTCAATTTTGGAACAGGCATACTTGCAGACCAGTTTCGGGCTCATTAGCCACTGCAATTAGTCAGTGCAAGATAGTCGCCATCATCGACCTAAAGTCAATGATATTCCATTATTGAAAATCGGAATTCTTTCAGAGTATTTCATTCCTCTTTTGCTATCCACTTCCACTATCTTGCACTGACGAGTGGCTAATGAGCTCGAAACCGGTCTGCAAGTGTGCCCGTTCCAAAATTGAAGGTCGACTCTTTCAATTGTATTGCCAATTGCATATGTAAGAAATTTTCTGTGAAAATACCTACAATGACGCCTGTCGAATATACGCCCTTCTTGGTATTAGCCAGAAAAGTAGTTGTTTTCTGATAGGAGTCAGTCCATTCAACCCACTGTGTAGGTATATCCGAGACTGGCTTGAACGCTCAAAGTTCATTTCTTTAGATTTATCATAGTATAATACCTACCCTGACCACCAGAGGGCGATTGAAGTACGATATGGATATTTAATGTGGTTACCAAGAAAATTGGTTGACAGTCGATGACAACCGATCATTTAATTTAATTAAATTTTGGCGTACAATCCCGACTTCCATATGATCAGTGAGTTACTATGAATGTCATGTACACGTACTCATGAGCTTCTATGGGCGATGTGTATTATTTGCCATAATTGAATATTTCAAGTGGAAAAAGCAAAGCCTTTGATACCGCGTATCACAATATTAAGTGGGATCATTTTGTTAATTGGTGGAAATATCCAAGGAAGTCGCTTTTAGTTCGCAATTTCATCACCTAAAAACACCCTACAATCAAATAAAATTTCCCGGCTTTGAAAAAGTCTCCACAAGTTCGTTTTTAAGGCGCGTTTTCGCTTAAACTAACTCTCATCTAAAATTCAAACGTTGAAAGTCTACTGATCCTCAAATATTCAAAACGTCCATAAAATTCGTCACTCGAAAACTTTATTTTCCGGATTGAGTAACGAACTGACAAATGACTCGGAAAAATAGAGGAAAAACCAACCGGGGCAGATAAAAAGGTACGAAAGTCTTCGAATAGACACATCATTAGGCTCTGATAAATGCCGGGATCTCTTCAATTTTTCTTGTATTAGCCAAGAAGCTCAGCGTTATAAATTGCCTTGAATGAGATTTTTATTTATGAAGTACGTAAATGAAAATTGATGAAGAAAACTTGGTTCTACAACGTTATTTGTGTAATCGCGCCTGTTATTAATGATGATGAACGACGAGGTTATGGTAATTTTGGGGGGAATCCATAACGGATACATCAACAATTTTATGCTGAGCGTACATCTCACAAATTGGATATTGTTGTATTCAAACTAATGCGTTGCCCATAATGATTGCTTGAGCAAAACCTTACATTATGGAGTTTTCATGTTCCCGATTCAAAAATGAGGTAAACACTGCTGAATTTGTTTTTCATCTAATGAAGATATGAGATCAACAATTGTAGCAGTACAAAAACAAACAAAACACTCGGAATTTTCCTTAGCTTCAACTATATGGTGAAGGATAGGGTCGAGGAGTCAGGCACTAGGTCACTGACTCCAGGGGAATAGCCGAGGAGGCCAGACCAGCCTCTCGAGGACGCTTATCCCAAAACCGTTATGCGCTATGAAGGATAGCACCCTGCACGAGGTGGCCCTGCATAGCAGTGAACTCTCAATGCTCTGGCAGAAAGAGGGGCTGTGAACCGAACACAATGGATCTACACAAGGCAAGTTGACAAAATCCCCCAAGTTAAGGTGTGAGTTACCGTGCTGAGGACCGAATGGCAGCAGAGTAAGCTGTCGAAAACGGTACCTCTGAGACACCAGGTCGCATCTAAGAGTTTCAAGACCTTACCGCGGCATGCGGGGCTCTGTCGCGGCGGACTAAGTTTCCCTAGCTACTCGTGGGATTCATATGGATTCAAAAAAGTAAAAAAAGATACAGAGGCGATCACGCCCAAACACATACAAAAACCAATAGGGCTTGGTGCAAGCCCCATAGCAAGCACCTAAACACAAGGTTCTTGTATCCTCCCTAGAGGAGGTAGAACTACTATCGGATGAAGAAGTGAAAACTGCTCATCTAGGCGGAGCTTCGAAAATGATGCTCAAAAAACACTTAGAAAGTGGACTCGACTACATAGTCGCTAAGAGGCTCGTCATAAGAGAAAACTTTCTAAAAAGTTAGCAACCGAAAAAGGCCACAAGGCTGGTTACCAAGAAGAGGGCAGGAGAAGAGGCTAAGAAAGGCACGAAAGAGGCTGGAAAAAGCATGGAAGAGGCTGGAACAAGCATATCCACAAAACGCCCTCGCTCCAGCAGCAGCACACCGCCACAACAAAGCCAGCTGAGGAAGAAACCAAGGCAAGAAGGAGTTTCCTTCAAAGATGCCCTTACCTCAGTTGAGGTAGCTGTGGCAGATGCGGGGTTTCCAAAGAATAAAATGAGTTCGGAGAGGCTAGTAAAAGTCCAGGACTCAATTTCTGAAGCCCACGATGAAATCCCACCTGAGGGACCTCAAGTGCGTTTTGCAAAATGCACACATAAACCGGGTTACCTGGTTATGACGTGCGCAGATCGCACAAGTGCAGGCTACATCCCGAACGATAGAAGACAAAGGCCGGAAGCGGAAAAAATTCAGCGAAGGCTAAAAGTCGCAAATCACGGGCACAACACAGATCTTTGGACGGTGTGGGGTAAAACTCCATCGGACAATGGCCAAACTTGGGCGTTCTCGATGGACAGTGAATCCTTTGAGGAGCTACAGAAAGTCGAGATGTCTCCCTATTATATCCTAGGAAGAATGAAGTTCCGTGTTAAGGGGAGACACAGCCCAAAACAAGGCACATGCCGGGAAGAGGTCAAAGAACCTTCCCCGGGGATCGCAGAGATCCACGAGGAAGAAACAGTAGACCCACCAGGAACGAGCCCTCTCAAGAGGCAAGCAGCACACGAGACGGGTATTCCCATGGAGATGCAGCTCAGTTCACAGAACTGAGCACAACCTGGGTCAGGGTTCTGCAGGTGAACCTCCACCACGCCAAAGCGGCAAGCGCTGTTGTTTGTAGGAGGTTCGACAAGGACGGACTGGACGTGGCCCTCCTGCAAGAACCCTGGGTACATGGAGGCAGCAGGGTTTCAGGCTTAAAAACCAGCTACAACAAGGTACTATACAAAGAAGGTGCAAAAAAACCTCGCGATCGTATCGTATATAGTAATAGGGTAAACTGCACACTAATTCCGGTGCTCTGCACCGGAATTAGTGTGCAGTGTACAGCTATCCTGACCACGCCAACAGAGGAAGGCACTAAAAGCTGGTTAGTAAGCTCAGCATATCTTCCAGGCGAGGAGATCTGTCCACCACCGCAATTAGGAAAAGTAATCGCATACGCGGACAGGAAAAACCTCCAACTCATCATAGGATGCGATGCAAATGCACACCAAATATTATGGGGAAGCACGGACGTCAACACAAGAGGTGAGTCATTACTAGATTTCATACTAACAAAAAGGCTATTAATAGCCAACGTAGGTAACAAACCAACATTTGTCACCGCAGCGTGGAAAGAGGTACTAGATATCACACTTTCTTCGGAAAAAGCATGTGACAATATAGACAATTGTCATGTGTCAGAGGAGCCTTCATGCTCCGACCATAGACAAATTAGGTTTGACCTAGTCACCCCCCCCTCGAACATCAATCACTTATATAGAAACCCTAGAGAGACAAACTGGAGAGGATCCTTATTGTCACTCAACAAGGCTCTCGAAGGGAAAGTGATTGAAATAGAGAACGATAAAAGCCTTGAAAGGGCAGTGAAAAAAATAAGCAAGGCAATAATTGCAGCTTACGAGGCGAACTGTCCGGAGAAAACAAGGCAACAGTTTAACAAAACAATCTGGTGGAACAAACACTTAGAAATCCTCAGAAAGGAAGTGCGGGGGCTATTTAACAAAGCTAAAATCAACCAAGACTGGGCGGAATACAAGGCTACACTCACACGGTATAATAAAGAAATTAGAAAGGCTAAGAGGCAATCGTGAAGGAAATTTTGTGAAGTGGATACCCCCACTTATTCGAGAACCCACAAAGTACTAGCTAACGAGGGTACTATAAACCAGGTAGGGTTCCTGAAAAAGAACGATGATACCTACACAAAAACATTTGGGGAAAGCAAGCCGAATAGGCCGAATGCCTCGGACTGGAGACTAGCTACTGAGATAACAAGGCCAAATAGAATTAGGTGGGATATAAGTAAATTCCAGCCATATAAATCTCCAGGAGAGGACGGAATATATCCCATCCTACTTCAAAAGGGGCAGGAAACACTGATTCCATACTTATGTAGAATATATAAGGCTTGCATAGCCATGAGATACATACCGAATGAATGCAAAAAGGCAGAGTCGTCTACATACCCAAGATAGGGAAGGTAAACGATATGACGCCCAAGTCATACCGAACAATTAGTCTAGTGTCTTTCCTGCTCGAAACACTGGAAAGACTGATAGATAGATACATAAGAGATGAGGTATTATCAATAAACCCTCTCAACGAACGCCAATATGCGTATCAGCCAGGTAAGTCAACAGATCTGGCATTACATGATCTTAACAGGCTACTAACAAAATTCTTAGAGGATAAGGAGATAGCCATGGCAAGATTCATCGACATCAAGGGTGCCTTTAATAACGCATCTACAGAGTCCATCACCAAAGCTCTAGATAGAAAAGGGGTTCCAACCCTCCTGTGTAAGTGGATAAATGCCATTCTGGAAACAAAGGTAACCATATCATCCATAGGCGAAACTACAGTCACAGCTAGAGCTGGCAAGAGGTGCCCATGCTGTGGGCTATCCTAGTAGACGAACTACTAATGAGGCTAAAATCCAAAGGCATGCATTATTTAGGATATGCCGAGAACCTCCCTATCGCAAGAGGCAAATTCGCAAAAACTGTCTCGGAGCACACACAAACGGCTCTAAACATAATAAATAAATGGTGCCAGGAGGAGGAACTAACAGTAAACCCTCTCAAAACTACACTAGTAGTCAAAAAAGAAAGTACTTAGAGGGTTGACAGAGACCTACAAAAAATAATTCAAAAAAGCACGATAGCCTTCAACTTGCGTAGAACCAAAAATGACCATATGGCTATATGCCAGCGTTATCTTACCCATGATAGCATATGATTCGGTGGTATGGTGGCCAAAGACTCAGCAGGCTGGAGCGATTCGAAGGCTAAGTGGCATTCAAAGGCAAGCTTTCCTGGCTGCCACGGTCGCTATGAGAATCACCCCAACAGCCGCATTAGAAGTCTTGCTGAACCTATAGCCACTACATCTATATATTCAATGGGAAGCCAGGTCAGTCGTCAATAGACAGCAGCAAATGTCTATAAGCATGCTGCACGGTAAGAGGTACAACGAGCTAAACAAAGAGTTGGAAAACGACCCCATAATGGGAATGCCATCGGATGAGATGCTTTCCCAGTATAGCTTCGGAAAAAACTTCAAAACAATTATAACAGGCAGAGAGGCATGGAAGGGAGGACCTCCAATAAATGCAGAGATTGCCTGTTACACAGACGGCTCAAAAACTGAAGGAGGTGTAGGAGCAGGAATCTATATAACTAAACCAATGACAAAAGTCTCACTAAGCTTAGGTAAAAAAGTGACGATATTCCAGGCAGAAACGGCAGCAATACGTCACTGCACAGGAGAGTAACTAATGAAAGAGTTTGAGGAAAAGACTATTGCAATATACTCTGATAGCCAAGCAGCTATAAAAGCAATTAGCTCCATGCAGGTCAATTCCAAACTGGTCTGGAACTGCCTAGAAGAGCTACAAGAACTAGGTAGTCAAAACAGACTGTCCTTAGCCTGGGTACCAGGCCACACAGGATACAAGGGAAACAAAGAGGCTGATTCACTAGCACGAGCACGATGCTCCCCCATTGGCCCAGAACCCTTTTGTGGTGCAGCAAAAGCGCTGAGAAAAACTTGAAATAGAAACCAAAAGGAAAAACAATCTCAAAAATGGTGGAATAAGGCGCCGGGTATGAGACAGGCCAAAGAGTTCATTAAAGAGCCATCGCCAAAATTCACGGAGTACCTACTAAGTCTAAATGCGATCAACTAGAGTTCTGGTCGAGCTATTGACGGGACACTGTAGACTCAACAAACACATGAACAACATCGGACTGGCAGAAACAGCCCTATGCAGGCTTTGCCAAGAGGATGAGGAAACCTCTGTACACATACTATGTTATTGCGGAGGTCTGTCAAGGATAAGGTTTGCAACATTAGGGGAGGAAAAACCACAACCCTCTCAATATATGGGGAACTTGAGGTCTGGCCTATGGAGTCTAGTTACAAGGACGAGCCTAGACAAGGCACTCTAGCATACATGAGGGCACACACAATAGACCTGCAAAGGTCGCAGTGTAGTGGCTGTTCAGCACAGAAGCCCCATATTAATCTAATCTAATCTAATGGTGAAGGATTCTCAATTGTTGAGCGGTGAACGTACCCAATATCAGTCGAGTCTATATGAGTGCTTCCAATTCATAAAAAATACTTGAGACTGGTCACAAACCAATGTTTCACCTGACAAAAAAACTCTCTGGTGGAAATCCAACAAATTTAACAATTGTTTCAAAATGCTCGGCTCGACTGAATCAAGTACGTGAGCTATAAATAAATGAATTGCGATGAAGTCGTTGAAATTTCAAAGCCGCTGTACAACGGGAGAAGTTAACGAAAGATTACATAGCTTGCCGCAATTTTATATAAATTGCGGAAAATACGAACTTTTGTAGTCGAGGCTTTCGATAAAAGTACAATAGCGTTCACAACGAAAAACACAATACCGGCTGTAAATATGAATTCTTATCGAGACATTCTTCCGGGAATATTAAAAATTGTGCATCTCTTTGATCGAAACACTTTTATGTCACGCTAAGAATTTATTCGAGAGAAAACATCTGCAACCGCATTGAAATGGTTATGAATAAAATAGTTGAACAGAAGTTCAAAGTAATGTGGAGTTGAACAATTTCTTCTGGTCAACTAGTAGATGAATAATGTTCCATTTTTTTATCAATACACTTTCATACATTATGTAGTGTAGCGTTCCTAAATATATGAAAGCAAAAGAGCTTCTTTCCTAAAAAATGAGTGTAGCAGTGAAATCTAACATTGAAAATAAATAAATATGTGTGTGAGGTGTTGGTGTTTTTGTGGCATTTGAAATAAATGCCGGCATTTGCATTTGCATCTGAAAAGACATCATCCCAAAACATGTACGCCATAGTGATCGAACCCAATGATTTTTGCAAGGGGAAGTAATAAACCCCTTGCCATTCTGTCTGTATCTGTAGATTAGAGAGGGTGAGTTTGACCCATTGTACATCCTCCCGAGGAGTTGTCCTCCTAGGTCATCGTCCATCCTGTCCCTTCCAGGAAGGTGGACAAGTCACTAAGAGTCATCTCCATTATATTGGCAGATGTAGGCCAAGACTCGCCAAACACACACTCTCTTTGGCAACCTTGAGGTGTCTCACGGTGGCCTCCGCGAAGGTTTTGGAAGATGCAGCGACGTTACTGTCGTTCTTGGAGTGGGGGAAGAGGAGGGTGCACTTATAGTTGCTGCTACTCCTGCCTCCTTCGCTCTCTTTCTCCTTTTGGCCTCCGCGCCGCAAATGCGCTTGCGCCTTGGCCTTTGTATTACATCACGAGGTGATCTGCTATGATCTGCCTCATTCCAAGCGGTAGATTGGGGTGGACATTTCTGGTCATCCCCAATCACCGCCTTAGATTGAGGTGAGCACTTCTGTCCAGCTTCGAGATTGGTTTTTGCTTTTTCTGTGTGTTCCCACGAGTAGCAAGGTAAGAGTTGGTCACCTCTGGCAGAGCCCCGCATTACCAGAGGCAGGCTGATCACAATGAGGTTTCGCCCAGTTCTCCAAGGGGATAGTTCATGACCGCATATCACCTGGCATGTTTTGCAAAGGCTTTTGGGGAGTTTTAGTTCACCTCACCATACTTATTTCTGCCACTGAGCGGGAGTCCGGCGACCCCGTCCGTAAGGCCACATTGGCTTCCCGGACAGAGCCTCCAGTCCTCCCCTCTGACCGGTCCCCTATTCGCTAACTGGCGCGCCCGATAGGTAGCCCTACCCACGGGATAGAATTCGGAGATTGATGCAATGGGAGCGGAAGCTCTACCACGAATTGTAGCCTCTTTCAACCCCTTGCCATTAAAAGAGGCTACAATTCGTGAAAGAGCTCAGCTCCCATTGCATCGATCTCCGAATTCTGTTCTTTTGCAAACACTTCCGCTCCACTACTGAAAGAAATTAGAGGTAAAACTCACGGAAGGTAATTAATTTTCATCATTTATTTACTTTACGAGATGAATCAGTAATGAGGCATCTACTGTGGAAATGGAATAATGCTTTTGTGATCAATATTTCAGAAAAGAGTTCAGACACGAAAACGACACTGGAGGGTTAGAAGTAACAATTGACTCGAGGCGATGATATCGTTCAGAGTCAATTTTTGTTCATTTATTATGTCTATGGCAGCAAATTAGGACTGGTTGATAGGCAAAACTTGAATATGAATATGTTTTAATAATTGAATAGAACTGGCCGATACTTGATGAAAATCCAAATTGAATCTACTTCATATAGTTTATTGTATGATTCTCACTATGAAGGGTTTTACAAAAACCGCGACACGTGTTTCATCATTTTCCAAACAGAGACGACATACACTGTCTTCCGACAGTCCGAGTCTCTGCATATGATGATTCAGATGACAGTGACAGAAGATGAATAAAAGCCTTGGAGTGAGCCAATCCTGGAAGATTCTGCCAGAAGTAGTCCAATGCCAATGACAGGTTCATGTCCAATGAAGCTGCTTGCAGAACCCTCCTTTGAAAGGGAGTCAGGGGCTTCATTGCCTTCCAGGACAGTATGGCCAGGAATCCAGACCAGAGACAATCTGTTAAATCTACGAGTGTGAAGTTATCCACATCCACAATTTACACTGAGAAAAAAATATCGAAATATTATTTTTTCATTTACCGACTCTGCACACCTACTATTTTTCAATATGATACGCTTATTGACTGAATTAGTGAAGAAATGAACCGTTCTAGTTTATTAAACTGTCTGAAGGGGTGAAAATAGGGTGGAAATATTTTTAAAAATAGTAATAAGAAAAATCGACTTTGTACACCTACAAAATTGAGATATGTTATCCCTGATGATCTATTCGATAAGAAAAACTTCACGTTATAGTTTTCCAGGCCGTCTGAGGAGATGAAAATGGGGTGGAAAGTTGACAAAATCGTATCTTAGAAAATTGAATGTGTACACCTACAAGTTTGAGATAAGTTTTCCATCATGGCCTATTCAATAGAAAAAACTTCACGGCATAGTTTTCCAGGCCGTCTCAGGAGGTGAACATGGGGTCAAAATATCAAAAAATTTCTTAACATGAAAAATCGACTTTGTACACCTACAAAATTGAGATATGTTATTCCTGATGATCTATTCGACATGAAAAACTTCACGTTTCAGTTTTCCAGGCCGCTATGGGGGTGAAAAAGGGGTGGAAATTTGAAAAAATCGTATCTTTGAAAATAGAATGTGTACACCTACAAGTTTGAGATATGTTATTCCTGATGATCTATTCGGCAGAAAAACTTCACGTCATAGAATTCATTTAAACTCGTAATTTGAAATGGTTCATCACACAAATCGGTTCGTTGTGGAAGGTATAATGCTATAAAAAATTATATATAATGAAAACGGAAGAACAAAATAAGAAATAAACTCAGTGTCCCGGTAGATTGAGTTATCAATATGTTTAATATACTTCACAAGTGTTTCCAAGCCGGCAGATAGGTAGATTTTTAAATTTTTTTCATATAAACCCATTCCCTCAGACGGCCAGGAAAACTATGACGTGAAGTTTTTCTCGTCACATCGGGTGTCAGGAATAACATCTCTTAATCTTGTAGGTGTACAAACTCAATTTTTGAATACATGATTTTTTCAAGTTTTCACCCCGTCTGACGGCCTGGAAAACCATGTCATGAAGTTTTTCTCGTCAAATCGGGTGTCAAGAATGAAAATATGTCAATCTTGTAGGTGTACAAACTCAATTTTCAAATATATGATTTTTTCAAGCTTCCACCCCATTTTCACCCCCTTAGACGGCCTGGAAAACTGTAAAGTGAAGTTTTTCTCGTCAAATCGGATGTCAGGAATAATATCTCTCAATCTTGTAGGTGTACAAACTCAATTTTTGAATATATGATTTTTTCAAGTTTCCACCCCAATTTCACTCCCTCAGATGGCTTGGAAAACTATAACGTGAAGTTTTTTCAGTTGAATAGATCATTAGGAATAAACTATCTCAACTTTGTAGGTGTACAAAGTCAATTTTTCAATACATAATTTTTTTCAAGTTTTCACCCTATTTTCACACCCTCAGACGGCCTGGAAAACTATAACTTAAAGTTTTTTTTTGTTGAATAGATCATTATGAATAACATATCTCAATTTCATAGGTGTACACATCAAATTTTCGAAGATACGATTTTTTCAACTTTCCACCCCATTTTTCTCGTCAAATTGGGTGTCAGGAATAAAAATGTGTCAATTTCGTAGGTGTACAAACTCAATTTTTGAATATATGATTTTTTCAAGTTTCCACTCCATGTTCATCCCCTCAGACGGCTTGAAAACTATGACGTGAAGTTTTTTCTGTCGAATAGATCATCATAGATAACATATCTCAAACTTGTAGGTGTATACATTCAATTTTCGAATATACGATTTTTTCAACTTCCCACCCCATTTTCACCCCTTCAGACAACCTGGAAAACTATGAGATAAAGTTTTTTCTGTCGAATAGATCATAAGGAATAACATATCTCAATTTTGTAGGTTTACAAAGTCGATTTTTCATGTTACGATTTTTTTAAATATTTCCACCCTATTTTCACCCCTTCAGACAGTTTAATGAACTAGGAACGTTCTTTTCTTTACTAATTCAGTCAATAAGCGTATCATATTGAAAAATGGTAGGTGTGCAGAGTCAGTAATTGAAAAAATAATGATGCCATCTTTTTGGATTCTTCTAATCTCTCTAATTAAGTCGTATAGGTTCCTAGGCAGGTTTATATATCTGTCCTGGATCTGCAACTGAAAACACCTGCATCAGAACCTGAAGGTGTTTTTGATCCATCTGTGAACCAACAACAATCTGCTCTACGTACTCTAGCATCATAAAGCTCATACTCGGATACGTTCAATTGTATACTCAAAGTAAACTCTGCTCTCAAATGGAATAAATTCATACTCTGGTCTCAGTCACTCTCAACTGAGATTTCGAGATCTACCTGAAGTATGCCACAGTAGAAGACGAAACTTTTGTTACTAGGGGTCCCATTCGACCACGGCCTGCAAGCCCAGGTTTTGTTTTTTCAATAAAGAAACTTTGTTCTCATTTCTGTAAGAAATGGAAAAATTAATGCATGAACTCTTCCTTTCGAAATATTTTCCAGATGTTGTATAGACTGCAGAAAATTATATGATGACTTGCAGTTGTTCTGTTTTTACGAAAGTACATCATGATTGACTATCTCAAAGACTTTACCTTACGTCGAATATTTACAGACGAAAGTCTGTAAATAAACAGACTTTACACAGATTTTTTTTCTTTGCATCTTTAAGTTTCACGTCCCTACCAATATTGATTGTGTGGTTATATCGCTTTGTTCATCGCCATGTCGATAAGAAAACCAGCTAATTGTGAAATGCGCTCAGTTATTCGGTTTTCAAAAGCAAAAAAAATCACAGGCAGCTTGTTGAAGTTTATAATGAAAGTGTAATGACTAAACTTAGGCGCGCTATTTAAAACCGCCAGGGAGGACTGCCCTCTAGCGGCGTCGATCTGCTTCACCACAACGCTCGGATTCACGTTGCGGCAGGAATAAAGCCGTAACTGTTTCATTGGAAATCACTGGATCATCCACCACATAGCCCTGATCTAGCGCCATCAGACTTTCATCTTTTTTCAAAACTTGAAGAATTTCTTGGTTCGTCGGTCAGGCCGCAGATTTCTATGATGATGGAATTCAAAAGCTAGTGCTACGACTCCACAAATGTTTGAAGGTTGATTGTGACTATGTAGAAAGGTGAAAAAATGTTCATATTTTTGTTTGTTACAGAATTCACATTCAGAAATACATTTTCCTTCACTAAATAATGAAACGATTTGTACTTGAAAAATGTGTTCGTATAATCAGATTGTAAATCTATAAATCCCATTAAACATTGCTTGAGTAACTTTTTTTTTCAAAGTACTCTATGTACTATTTATTCATTCAGTGTTCAATTAGCATAATATAAATTTTCGGCCGTCTAGAAATTGAATTATGTGATTATTTCTAACGCAACCCACTTGTAGCCTCTCTTCATTGAAAATTAGGCCATGGAAATAGAGTACACTCGAATTTTGCTGGTAATTTGCCTCAAATTAGGATTTTCCATGTTGAAAGTTTCGTTTCGACTGCTTCTCGACAAAATAAGAAGTACGTTTCACATTCAGTTGAAACTTTAATGTACTTATGCAATAGCAGAGAGTTATTAGCAAACGAGAAAAGCCTGGAAATTATGAGGAAACGCGAAGCTATTGAAAAATGAAAATAACTGTAATACTTGAAGTGGCACAAAAAGAGGCAACTCGTGCTTTGTGAAAGAACTTCCAGATACTCGAAGTAACGCTTGATTTATAATACACAAAAAAAACAAGAAAATTACGATAATACTTCAAAAAAATAATCCACATCGAATTCATTTGTTGAAGACCACAACTGCCACGGACTGCCTTGATGTGGTGTGATAAAATAATAACAAATCAAAACTGTTTTCGGATCACTGAAGATGATAAACTGCTTAGTGTATAGAGTAGGCCAAAATGGAGACTTTTGGAAGGGAAACTTCTGTTTTCAAACTAGATAGATGAAAACTGTACAGCATGTAAGTTTCTGTAACTTTTTTCCTGTGAAAAATTTCTTGTTTCTAACATTTCCAAAGTACTTTTTCACATAGAATTCAATGGTATGAAAAAACTATTTTTCAAATGAGATATCAATAGTTATTGGTAGAAAACTATGCAGGAATACATCCTGTGTATTCCTGAATATTTCAATAGAGCTGAAAATTACCTCTTCAAAAATCTAGCACATTTGATATTTTGCTGAAGTCATCTAATAATATAATATAGTTTTTGATATCTTTAGTACATCCTAATATACATACATTATTTTAAAAATATATAAATAAATGACATATAAATAACAAAAATGATAATATGATAGAAAACAAAAGAAACGCATTTTTCAATGATTCGAGAATAGTTTCAACATGAGGATATACCCAACAAATATATTACCAAACAGAAAAAAGAAAATCAGGGATGAGATTTTATATAGTTCATGAGTTTTTTTGAATTGGAAAACGTTTATTGCATCTTTCAACGAAAGTGGGAGTTTGTTATAAGTACTCATTCAAACCTTTATATAACAAAGACTTCATCGTACTAGTCAAATTAGTTTGACGAAGGTGGAATTTTTGGCAGCTACTCGCTCTTGCTAAGTGGTTATGGATTTGAGATTCATATATACAGAATTCTTCAAAATAAGTTGGAAGCAAGTTATGTGTTGGTTTGAAATTGAATATCATTGCTAACTCGTACAGTCTCTGGGAAACAGACAGCCACTGCAATATACTTAACATGTTTGATATACTGGAGTACCTCTTCGCTTGTAAAATAATCCTCATTCCACGATTCTGTAACTTTTGTAAATCCGATACCTTATTTCGGTCAAATGAGTATAACAGACTAGCACAATAATCAAAATGGGTTTGGATCATACAATTATATAATGTAATTCATGAGTACATCAAAAACTGAGATGAAATTCTTGAGAAAAAATATATTTTTTTAGGAATTTTTTGTGTATATATAATCAAAACGAGCATGAAGAGATAAACGATTATCCACCATGAAACCTATTACAACTTTATTACATCTCCTGCAATTTGTAATTTTATGTTGTGTTTGTTGATGAGTGATAGCTTATAACCAGTTGATAAGATCATATATTTTGTTTTGGAGGTGTTGGGTTTTAGTTTATTGCGATTCATGTACTTGAAAACATTTCTTAGTTCATTATTCATTCGATCAGCTAGTGTTTCTATATTATCTCCTGAAATTGATAAAGTGCCGTCTGCAAAAAGGTTCATGAAATCACAACCATGTATGGTATCTACATCATTCAGGTAAATTAAAAATAATATAGATCCCAAAAGAAGACCGCATTCCCAATCAAGAAATAATGAAGCTTTGGGTATATAAAAAATGTTTTAATACAAAATTTAATTTAGGATTCAAAAAACCTTCAGTTGATACTTGTGATACGTGTGACAATTTTACTTTGAGGCTGAAAGATTCCCAAAGTAGTGAAAAAGAAGATATCCAGCAAGAATATGAAAATCATTTAAAGGAAGCAGATAGGCGATATGAAATTAAGAGAAATGATGAAGAGCGAAGCAAAAAATTTGAAGGACAGAACTGAGGTTATAATGTTAGATTTGCAAAAGTGTCTTCCAACTCCATACCTCTCAAATATTCAAAGCTTTTATTTTTTGAAGTTTTGTAGCCTTAGCTTGACTACTTTTGATTCAACAAATAATTTGTCCTATTGTATGGGATGAATCAGAAGCTGGGAGAGGGGGCAATGAAATTGCATCTGCATTAATTAAATGGGCTAAAAGTGTTATTGCTGATTCTACCATAGAACAAAATGGTACCATAGAACACTTAATTATATGGTCAGATAATTGCCCCAGTCAGAACCGTAACATTATTATGATGCTCACGTATCTATGGCTATTAAAAGTTTGTCCAAATTTAAAATCTGTTGAACATAAGTTTTTACTGAGGGGTCACACACACATGGAAGCTGATCATGTTCACGCGCTAATTGAAAGATCTTTACGAAAGCAACCAACTATGGAAATTTGTACTCCTTGGGACTGACAACAATTAATAAGGTCAACAGGTGCAACTGTCATAAAACTAGAGCCTTCTGATTTTTAACATGTTGACTACTTGTACAATCAACCAAAATCCCCTTTTAACAATAAGAAGAGAAATACCGAAAAAAAAAATTCTGACATCACATTTTGTTAATTTCCAAGTTAAAGTTGATCATCCTAGCAGCATATTTTACAAAGTAAATTACGAAGATGAAGAATTTAAAACACTAAACGTCATGAGATCTACTCGAAATCCAATACAATTACTTGATGAATTACCTAGTCTTTGCAGTAATTTAAACGGAATAACAAAGAAAAAGCATGATTATTCAATGAAAAGTTTGGAATGGGTCCCTAAATAATTTCATTCGTTTTATAATAACCTTCCGATTTGCAAAAAGAAAGATGAAGTTAGTTCTGACGAGGAGGATTCTCTATGAATTTTCTTTACTACATTTCCTAATTTTTTCATTTTATAAAAATAACATATTCTTGTAAAATGTTTCAAGAATTAATAATGTTACTGATTGATATAAAATAAAACTGGTTTTGCATTATAAGAGGTCAGTTTTTATAATTTACCTGTGTTTTCAAACAGAGGTAAAAAGTCGTAAGTCCAAAAGTTGATTACAGGTTAATATTATTGAATTAATGATGAAAGTTTTTAAAAAAGCCCATCAATTTAATTGATATACCATAAGAACACCGTGACACATTGTGAAAATAGTATTCAAAAGTTAAAATGAATTGTCATTTGCAGTTGTTTTCTCCATTATTTTCATTTATGGACATACAATCTTTTACCTCTCTGCTACAGAATTGCATTCTCAACAATACGGAGCTACTCCGCACTATACCGCACCAGTTCGCCAATACCTCAGTTTGCAATACTCCGGTCGTTCGATTGGAAGAAGAGGTCCTATGGAATGGCCTGCCCGATCTCCTGACCTGAACCCTCTGGACTTCTTCTTGTGGGGACATCTCAAGTCCAAGATTTTGGTGACTCACCCTGAGAATTTGGACGAACTACGCCAAAGAATTGTGAATGAGTGTCGTCAAATAACTCCAATTATACTTAATAAAATGGGCTTGTACATGTAAAAATAACCAAATTATTCAAGGTGGCACATTCGAGCTGCAAAATTTATTTTTGGCGAAAACGGTTCATCAAATTTACGTTTTTCATACACCGTCGTGAAGAGACTTCCAAGAACTTTCAAATAAAGTATCGCTCAACCCCTCTCCCCTATTTGAGTCTGAGGGGTTGAAGAGCCTCTATTAGGGGGTTGCTCGTTCAAGCTTTTAGGTGTCAGAAGATGTCCCCCAAACAAAATCATTCGAAGTGTTTCGGAAAATGTTTCCACTCACTATGGGATAAGCAATATACGGGTGGCTCGCCTGAGATGGAACACCCGGTATATTAAGATTAGACAATGGAAGTCCGAACTGATGAAATTCAAAAAACACAAAATATTGAAACGGATATTCTGAAGATGTTCTGGAAAGAGAAAAAAGACACAAAACATTGAAAAAATGATTTTTGCAATTCAACAGCTCATCAACATCCCCTCGTTATACTTTTCTATACCCCATCGAGAATAGTGTTTCTATTTCGGTTCTAAACACGCGACCTATTTTTCCCGAATATAACTGATGAATCAAAATAAAAAGTCCTCGTCCAATTTCAAATCCTAACCGATGTTCGAATCGAACAACGTTCTGATCACCGGACAAATATCCTATTTTTCCATTTTTCATTTCCAGAGAGGTGTTTGTTACACGACCAGTTTGATTGTCGGATAAAACCATCTGTTAATTTCCCCGGAGAAAATGGGAAAATTAAATATTTACAGTTCAGTGGGGCAGGTTCAGATGTGTTGACAAAGTTCAAATGAAATATCTCATGTCACAGCGTTACGGAATGAATTATTTATGTTAGTTTAATACACGTAACATTTTCGAGTAGATACACACATAAAAAAATCTAGGAACCTAGCTATCACATGAGAATATTCATTTCATAATTGAAAAGAACGAAATGACAAGAAAGAACGATTTTCAAGTATTGGTTTATAACAAATGCAAATATAACAGTTTCCCTGTACAAATGAATAAACACAACTTTTTTTTTATAACTTTTCACATATAGTCAGTGGGCCTACTTCAAGACTGGCTATAAATCAAATTATCTAAGAACAATTCGTTCAGGCCAGTCTCAACTCCCTACATAGTAGGTTAAAGGACTGACACCTATCAGCCCACTGACGTATCAGCCCACTGACTATATGTGAAAGTTTTCTTTCCTTATACGAGGAATTGGGCAAATTTCGAATATGCAGTTGGTTACCTCGTTCACAGGCAGATGGGGCGATGATAAACCTGTTGTTAGTTGTTCGCTTCAGCCTAGTTCGAGGAATGATACTCTGAAGGAATTCGATTTTCAATTATCGTTGATGATAGATACTACCTTGCACTGACGAGTGGCCAAACAGCCAGAAACCGGTCTGCAAGTGTGTTCCAATAATTGAAAATCTATTGCGGCAGTTGTATCGCCAACAGCATATGCAGGAATAATTTCTGTGAAGAATCCTGCACTGACACCTGTCGGATATAATCCAACGCCCTTAGTGGTATTAGCCAGGGGAGTAGTTGTTTTCTGATAGGCGTCAGTCCTTTAACCCACTGTGTAGGGAGTTGAGACTGGTCTGAACGAATTGTTCTTAGATAATTTGAGCTTCAAATCAATTGAGCTGGTCGTATTCAAAGCTTGAAAACTAACTTCTTCATCCCATACCTGTCAGTGCACGGTTCACAATTACGTAAGTTTTTCAATTCTTTTTATATCTGGCTAATGAGCCAGAGAAAATTCTTTAGTACCAATAATAGGATGAATTTCTTGAACAGAAATCTTCCGAAACTCTCGAAGGTCGCCCTCGCGTATTGAATTCGTGCGGATCCCTTCTTTATTTTCAGGTCACGCATCTTTTCTATACTGATTGCGTTTCTCCCTTTTATTGGCCATCACTTGATCAGCTTTTTCTTCGAATCAATACTTTATTATCCCTTCCGGTTATGGAAACTGGTGTATAGAAACTAATGAGATGTTGCTTCCATTTTCAGTGGGTAGATATGTGGCTTTTGTCGATATATTTTCAACACTGTCGAATATTTGAGGGAAGAGTATTTTACCTAATAGTTTTTTACTATACTATACAGAGTATATCTTGACGAGTTAACGCAATCTATTTATAGAAAACTGAGAGTAGGACGATTCTGAAAATTGGCAGGATGGGTGAAGAACTAACGAAGAATTCAACTGAAACATTATCGTTGAGGTGACGTTTCTGGTTTCACCGGAAGTGACGTCATCTTTGTTATTTTTAATGGCACACCCTGTATTTCACCCCATTTTTATTTCTTCCCGTGATTTAGATTCTGACTCGTGTATCATGACCTATACCCAAAATGAACCGTTCTCGAGTTATTCGAGTTTTTTTTAGAGAAAGTGACAGATGCAACCTCTCGAACATACGTCATTTTTATGTGAATTAACATTTTTTTAAATATGCAGCTATTGAATCGTGATGATTGAAGGTTGAACGGATCACCCATCATTTTCACGTTTACTGAATAATCCACAGGGTGCGCAAAAATTATGGTCAAATAAGTGAAAAAGAAAAATTAAAAATCTCAACTTTTTCAAATGAGAACCCCCAATTTTTTCCTCAAGGTTCAATTCTATTACGAAAATAAGCCCTAGTTATGATACACTTCCCTATACCCAAAACTCACAATTTTGGAAATATTCCATTATTTACATACTTTCCCGAATGTTGATATTTCTAGTAGGCTGCTGTCCATCTTTCAACACAATGTTTGGTGACAAATGAAATAAAGTTGATTGTCAAGTTGTCGGGAATTCTGTCAAAATGTTGAAGAAAACCAATTTCTAAATTGTCGACGTTTCGAAACTTTATTGTTTCATCTTCAGGACTATTTAGGGCGGCTTTCCGAGTTGAAGGGTGAAGTGAATAATTTCGACATAAAATATAAATACGTACACAGGTTCCTGAAAGACGTTGACACAGACACGAAGGGATTAACAATCTGTTCAGATGAGTTCAGATTGTTAATCCCTTCGTGGAAAGCCGCCTTAAATAGTCCTGAAGATGAAACAATAAAGTTTCGAAACGTCGACAATTTAGAAATTGGTTTTGTTCAACATTTTGACCGAATTTCCGCCAACTTGACAATCAAAATCATATTTAACGGTCGCCTATTCAAAAATAAAGTTGTTTATTGTTAGATTCAGAAGGTACAATATGGCTCGTGCTGGTTATAATATCAGTCACGATTTCTTCAACTTATTGGTGATTTATGGCGAATGCAATAACGTGTTAACAAGAAAATGTGATGCTTAAGCTACAAGGTACCAGAAAAACCGAAACCATCTCCAGATATCATTAGAAGATTAATCTTCAATCTTACGAACTTTAGATCATTCGAAAAGAAAATTATCAAAACTAAAGCAGTGGTCGACAATGAACATAATGCGATTACAGTGCCTGGGTACTTCACTGCTTTTCCAGAAGAATCTTTGAAAGATGTGGCACGAGATTTGGGATTAAATAAAATGTCCATGCAAAGAATATTAGCAAAATATAAATGGTATCCGTATTCTCATACTTTAGTCCATGGCCTGAAGCTATCCGATTATGAGAGAATAATTAACTTTGCGGAGTTTTTCATTATGAAAAATCAAGAAAACGATAAATTTTTGAGGAATATTACATAGAGCGACGAAGCGAAATTTACCAAAAATGGGATATTCAACAAGCGGAATTCTCACTACTGTATAGGAATTGTATTGTTTCATTGATTTAAAAAAATTAAAATACATCACCCAAGAAAATGGCATCAAGGTAGCTATTCAATGAACATTCATAGCATCTAGAAAATACATAACAGATCAACAGGTATTTTTATTTTCAGGTGGAAGATACCTAAATATTTCAAAAAATCTCGAAACGGATCATTTGGAAAAACTGACGCTCGCTGACCATCGAAAAATTTGGTATCAACATGATGGAGCACCACCACATAATCATCAGATGGTGAAGATGTATTTAGAAGAAACGTATTACGCCCAGTGGTTTGGAACCGACGGTCCTCCATTATGGCCACCGCGATCGGCCGATTTAACTCCAATGGATTTTTTTATTTGGAGTAATATAGAAAACGATGTGTATTCTAACACGCCAACAACAAAAGAGGATTTTCAGCAGAGAGTTCGTACTGCTTTCAACTCTATTCCTCCGGACATGATAAGAGAGCTGTAGGAGACGTCATACGTGTAAAATGCTTAGAAGTTGGAGGCAATGTATTTGAACATTTGTTCGAGTGTCACATGTTCTTGTTTAGCATTGAAACTAAATTTGAAATTGTTGTTTATTCTAATCATGATTTTTGTCTTGAATATGGGATTATTTCATGTGATATTCAATGGAAACTAGGCAACAAAGAAATTTTATCGGACAAAATTGGGGAGTAAAAACGTAAATCCTCGCGTGATAATAACTTCTATTGTGGAATATCACCAAAGTTTTGGGTATAGGAAAGTGTATCATAACTAGGGCTCATTTTCTTAAAAGAATTGAACCTTGAGGAAAAAAATGGGGGTTCCCATTTGAAAAAGTTGAGATTTTTAATTTTTCTCATTCACTTATTGGACCCTAATTTTTGCGCACTCTGTGGATTATTCAGTGGACGTGAAAATGATGCGTGATCCGTTCAACCTTCAGTTATCACGATTCACTAGCTGCATATTTTTAAAAATGTTGATTTACATGAAAATGACGTATGTTCGAGAGGCTGCATCTGTCACTTTTTCTAAAAAAACTCGAATAACTCGAAAACGGTTCATTTTTTGAGTATAGGATATGATGCATGAGTTAGAATCAAAATCATGGGAAGAAATCAAAAATGAGGTGAAATACAGGGTGTGCCATTAAAAATAACAAAGATGACGTCACTTCCGGTGAAACCCGAAACGTCACCTCAACGAGAATATTTCAGTGAATTCTCCATTACTTCTTCATCCATCCTATCAATTTTCAGAATCGCACTACTTTCAGTTTTCTATATATAGATCGCGTTGTCTCGTCGAAAAAAAAAATATATATATATCTATAATGTTTATATATATATATATATATATATATATATATATATATATATATATATATATATATAATGTATATATTTATATATATATATATATATATATATATATATATATATATATATATATATATATATATATAAAGTTGAGAATCTTAGCGACTGGAGAAATGTACAGTAGAATGGAATAACGGGGTCTCTCAGTCAAAAAATCAAAAACACTGCTTCACTTTGCCAAGCTTTCACTTCTAGTGGAAAGCTTCTTCACGGCAGTAAAAAAAACAATCAATTGTTTTTTACTCATTTTTACTGTCTCTCAGTCAAAAAATCAAAAACTCTGCTTTACTTTGCCAAGCTTTCGCTTCTATTGGGAAGCTTCTTCAGGGCAATAAAAAAAACAATTAATTGTTTTTTACTCATCTTTACTGCCCTGAAGAAGCTTCCCACTAGAAGCGAAAGCTTGGCAAAGTAAAGCAGAGTTTTTGATTTTCTAGAAAGGTTAATGGAGTCAAGCTGCTGGAAAATAATTCCATGAAAATCAAAAAATAAATAGATAAGTACTTTTTGATCATTTCCATATTGATTTCAATTTAAGAGCCACCGGTAGCTTCCTAAATTTCTGCTACTGCAGTTGTCGGTTGATTGGTCAAACCAGCAACACTGACATAAAAACTTGGCAAGTTGACTTGGGTGTCACACCAATAGGTGGTTCCACTTATGTCTTGCTTGCGTTTACGCAGTTATTTTTACTAAGTACTTTTCGTGGTTATTCAAATTTTGCCTTCAATCGAGGACCGCTTGCCCGGTACTGACGATGCCCAATAGGCTGAAACAGATGTCTACCGGTGACTCACAAATTGAAATCAATATGGGAATGATCAAAAAGTACTTATCTATTTATATATCTATTTATATATATATATATATATATATATATATATATATATGTATATATATATATATATATATATACATATATATATATATATATGTTAACTCGAACTACAATTGAAATCAATATGGGAATGATCAGAATAGGACTTATTTTATATATATATATATATATATATATATATATATATATATACATATATATATATATATATACATACATATATACATATATATATATATATATATATATATATATATATATATATATAAGTCCTATTCTGATCATTCCCATATTGATTTCAATTGTAGAGCCACCGGTAGACAGCTATTTCAGCCAATTTTGTGAAATGTTTTCATCAATATTCAATTTTCAATAGTAAAACTCAGATTACTTCGTCCTGACGATGCTAAATATATATAATAATTCAAAGTATAGACTCTGCGGCGTCTATATTTTGTTGTTTGTTGAATGCTTGTCACTGACAAATCGTTTGTAATATACGTTAGTAGATTATGTAATGTTCCGAGGATCATTTTCTGCTTGTTTCTTCAAATTTTTCATATTCAATTTCAAAAGCTGTGATAGTTTCGCGTTATATGCTCACTGATAGGCGAGAAAATCGTTTGTCCGATACGGCTAACGCTGTGTGTTAGAGTGAGAAAAGAAATCCAGACATACTGGCGCCGTTATGCGTTACCAAGCGGTTCACCGTCCCATAAGAAGTTATCACTTCAAAAAAGAGATAAAGACATCACCTAGTCTTCAGTAGAATAACCGTCACCAATTATGCCATTTATCGTTCTCCAGTGCTCACAACCGGAAGTAACTCACACTACTCCAAACCGCCGCATCCCCCCAACTCCTGTACGCGCGAGATAAGCCAAAACGTCAGAGACAAAAAATTAACGCGAGCTGCCGTCGCTCTTACAAATAACAGCATCTCCGCTCTCGGGAGTTCAGGTGGCTCATTAATCATTGCTGAAGTTAACCTTTACTTTTAAGCCGTTGCTTTCGGCATCTTTTACCTTTAGCCGGCCGGAAGTTGCCAGCCCTGAGACGTGATATAATACGGGTTTACCACCAGTATTTCTTCCAGTTTGAGAGGGTAGTAGTTCAAGGGTTGAGAGAAAGTGTTGAGGGAAGTTCTATTAGCATTTTAAGAGAGCATGCTGTTTATTTTATCAGTATATTGTGAAAAAGTTCTCCTACTTGAAGTTGCAAGAGTTGACGTGAAATATTTCAGTGTCTGCTCTTGCCGTGGGTTCTCCCAACTCAGTAAAAATATAATAATAATGATGTGTTCTTCTGGGGTAAAATTTTCCAGTGGTTCATTCATGAACGATAAAGAATTGAATATAGATCTTCGTCTCATCTGTTGTCTCAGGAAGGGCGCGATAGCAAAACTTCATATTCTGCTTCAATACAAAAAAAATACTTTGTACATCTGCTTGGAGTAAACGAGAGAATTTTTTTTCCGACCCTGAGAGAAAGATGTATCAATTGATAACAGCTCCTTCTCATGAACAAAGCCCCAAGCAAGAAAAAAGCACGACATCTATCAACAGTCTAACAGAAACCAAAATATGCTGCTGGTAGAACAAGAAGCGTCTGCAAGAATTTTCTCATCGAGGAAACTTGTCTTATGATGTCTTATGATGTACTTCAATTTCCAACGTGGCATCAACCGGGAAAATAGACATTTTGTTGAACGTTTCTATTGGGAAGAGTCTTTTTCAGTAGTTCACTGCCAGCTTGACGTTGAGAATCAATAACGTCCAAAATCACTTGGCTGTTTGAGGTTAATGTCTGCCAGTTTCTCCATACAGAAAACAAGAGCATGAATGTGTGCTTGAAATACGGTCGCATAAATTCCTAGACAAATTCCTGCCCTGTCTGCGAATGTATACACTGCTTAAAAACCTGAAGGTGTTTTTGATTCATCTATTAAGCAACAGGTATATATGCCCCCGGAAGATGCAATCCTCTCTTCTCGTGAACGAGACTGTATGAGGCAATTTGTGGTTGTCAGTTGGAGGCATTGAGACGAAATAGTACAAGATGCTCTCTGATATCAAGTTGCCGTTTCGCCACTTTCTACATGTTGTTTCAAGATGGAGAGACAAGTAATATGCAATTCTCAGCAGACATAAGAACGTGTGGTTTCATTCCATTTCACTAGTTAATAATAATAATACTAATAATGCAAATAATAATAATACTTTTTCCATCTCTGCATGGTCCGTGACCATGAGAGAGCAGGAATTGGAGGACAGTTCTGGCACTCCTCAAGTTTGAGGAGTGCCAGAAGATGACAGTACTACCAACTGTCGAAAGCGCTCGCAGATAATCAATAGAAGATATAAAGCTTCAAATCCTTTTTGTAGAATTTGATATTGAAATACTCAAAATGAAGGAAAATTAGTTGCATCAATCAAAATATATATATATATATATATATATATATATATATATATATCAAATTGTACAAAAAGGATTTGAAGCTTTATATCTTCTATTAATTATCTGCGAGCGCTTTCGACAGTTGGTAGTACTGTCATCATCTGGCACTCCTCAAACAAACAGTTTGAGGAGTGCCAGATGATTTCACTTCTGAACACGTAACAGCACACCTTGATAATGACAAATGAGATTTTGTCAAAACGTCGGTGAAATTAGAGATATCACATACACGGATCAAATACCCGGAAAAACCAGTTCAGCATATTCCTATCCGTGAAAACTTCAGATTTCATATTCGATACCTTAACGGGAAGATGAGGTCAACTAAGAAGAAGAAGAACTCAGGTAAAACTCAACAACATGTAAGTAGTAGGTAGTAGGGAGTTTATGGACTACTCTATCTCTGAACACGTAACAGCACACCTTGATAATGACAAATGAGATTTTGTCGAAACGTCGTTGAAATTAGAGATAATATCACATACACGGATCAAATACCCGGAAAAACCAGTTCAGCATATATATATATATATATATATATATATATATATATATATATATATATATATATATATATATATATATATATATATATATATATATATATATATATATATATATATATATATATAATCTAGAAAGGTTAATGCAATCAAGCTGCTGGAAAATAATTCCATGAAAATCAAAAAATAAATAGATAAGTACTTTTTGATCATTCCCACATTGATTTCAATTCAAGAGCCACCGGTAGACAGCTGTTTCAGCCTATTGGGCATCGTCAGTACCGGGCAGGCGGTCCTCGATTGAAGACAAAATGAGAAAAACCCAAGAAAGTACTTGATGAAAATAGCTGCGTAAATGCAAATGAAAATCAAAAAATGAATAGATAAGTACTTTTTTGATCATTCCCATATTGATTTCAATTTAGGAGCTACCGCAGTTGTCGGTTGATTGGTCAAACCACCAACACTGACATAAAAAACTTTACAAGTTGACTTGGGTGTCACACCAATATGGGAATGATCAAAAAGTACTTATCTATTTATATATATATATATATATATATATATATATATATATATATATATATATATACTGATAAACAGAGCTTCTTTATTTGAAGTAGTAAAGCAGGGTTAACTATAAGTTTGCCTTTCTAAATGTCTAATTTTCATTTTTTTCAAATTGTGAAAGGAGAATAGTCCTAAAAAAGTCAATGAAAACGGTAATTCCTCCTCAAAAAATTAGCTCCTCTGATTCCCCAAACAATTCTCGTCTTCCCTACTTCCTTTCCATTCCGTTTCTCACGTTTGAATGAGGTTAACTTAATAGGAAAGAAAGGTTTTGGCTTTCTACTTCTCCATCTTTATACAGAAACAAATGGGAATCTTCCGAAGAAAGGAAGGAAGCAAACAAATTCAAAAAAATGATTCCATACAAAGATGTGTGTATCATACAAAGAAGGAACTTTTAGACACAAACTGGAAGATTAATCCTTCTCGAAACAGCTACTTTCATATAAACATTGAATCACACGAAAGAAAAATAGCTTAGAAACAAATACTTTCATATGAACACTGAACTGTGCAAAAAAACACTTTTTTCTATTCAGTTTGTATTCCATACATTCGTTATGGAATTGAATCAGATATTATTCACATGATTTCTTCACAATATAGTGAATGGAAGAGGTAAAATTTCACTTACATGGAACACTACCATCCTCACTGGTGGACATTTGATTTTTCGCCATAAGACACTTGCCTTCAGTACCAAACTGGATAACATTATGAGAAAAAACACACCATTCATTCACAAAATTAGGACTTAATGTTACGGAATGAGTTTGATCTACTCATGTCATCGATGACATCGTAATGACATTCATTCGCTTATTTGATGGAACCCAGCCAAAGGAACCTTGTTTAAATCGAATTGAAAATGTGGATACTCGTGCCCTTTATGAAAACAATGAATGTTCTTTTTTTAATTCCGATTGTATTCATGAATGAAATGGTTTGAATTGTTTCAATCTTGCTCAAGTACATGATTTTGAGTTCAAAGCTCATCTATAAACTCTCCACAGTAGCGAGTGGAGACTTCCACGACTTTCAATTATCTGAATCAGTAGTTCGATACGCCCGGTTCAGTATCAATTCCAGAATGTAGCTGAACACTTCATAGCAAAGTTGTAGACAGAAAAACGCAGAAACACTGAACTCGTTTCATCTGGATGGCTTCTGAAAAATATTTTCAAATGCACTATTTCAGAATAGAACATCCCCCAAGGAAGAGAACAGTTCCTCCGGTTACCCTTTTAAAATTCAATGGACCCTTTCCGTATGGAGGAGCAGCAGAATCGACGTATCCTGAACGACCCTCAGCCGAGTGTTTATTATCAGTTCGAAAAGAAATAGAGAACCAGAAGTCGCACAATGCACCAAGTTTACATAACAAAGAAACCGAACCAGGAAAATGTTACTTTTCTCCTTCGCCGCTTCGTATCGATCTATATCCGTTCTTCTCGTTCATAATTTACTTCAAGACGGCTGAAACTTTTTATCGGACGGAAGAAAACAAAGAGCGTGGTGCTAGGAAAAGATGCACCTGACCGGACTGTGACAAATCATTAATAGAAACTTCAGAGTTTGAAATGATGTAAAGGGATATGAAAACGTTTTCTGTGAAAACAATCCTTTGAAGTTGATAGTGTTATGGCTGTTGAAAATTATAGACAAACAACGGTAGAACTACTAGTAAGAAAACGTTCATTATTTTATGGGAAATCAGTTCTAGGAATACGAGTTGAATAACGCATTTTCCACAGAATTATAAGAATTTGAAATATTGTTTTTGTATTTCATCAATTAGGGCTTCTATTGTCTAATTCAGGGTTCTCCAAACTTTGAAGCCTTCGGGCCATAATGATTTTTTCAGTTTGTTCCAAGGGCCAATTTCTGCCCTTAACTATATTTCTAGACTAGGATAGTCGCAAAGTGCGTGACCTAAGCAAACTTACGCTTTTTTGCATTTCAATTATAATTGTGTATTGCAGTAGCCGAAGAAATATGCCCCGAAAAGTTAAATTTATTTAAAAGTGTCAGTTTGTCAGCAAACACCGTGGCTCGGAGGGTGCAAGACATCGCAGAAAATATATCATCTCAATGGACATCAAAAATGGACATCATGAGTGGTTTTCTCCAGCATTGGATGAGTCAACGGATGTGTCAGATACTGCTCAGGTGTTGATTTTTATTCGCGGAGTAGATAAAAGCTATGAAGTGAATGAAGAACTTCTTGATATTGATAGTGTTCACGGCAGGACAACTGGGGCAGATATTTTTAAGGGAGTTGAAAATGCCATTAATAAAAATTTGAAATCTATAACAACTGATGGAGGCAAAAATATGTATGGTAAAAATAAAGGAATGGTTGCACTTGTGTCAAAGGCTGTAGAAAATGATGGTGGTTCGAAACCATTAGTCTTACAGTCCTTGTAAGGAAAATGTTTGGATATGTCTGAAGTTCTAAAACCAGTTGATAACTTCATCAGATCCACTGGGCTGAATCACCGACAATTCCGCGAGTTTATTCAACAGATTGGAGGAAATGATTTATCATATCATACTGCCGTACGCTGCCTTAGTTGCGGAAAAGTCCTTAAGCGCTTTTTTTAAATGAGAAGCAGCGCCCTTTTGCCGAATTAGAAAATAGTGAATGGATGTGGAAGTTAGCCTTCTATGTCGATTTGATAAATCATATGAACGAACTGAATTTGAGATTGCAAGAGAAAATCAGCTTCTCCCTGATTTATACACCAATATCAAATCGTTCAGGCAGAAAATAATACTATTTCAATCGCAATTACGTAAAAAATGTTTGACACATTTTGAAACATGTGAAATATTCAGCCACACTACAAAGACTGAATTTCCCGTCAATTTTGCAAACGAAACTTTGAGTGCTATGAAGATAAATTTTGATACTCGTTTTTCAGATTTTGATGTCATTGTGAATGGAATTAAGCTTTTTTAAAATTCTTTTGATTCTGAAATTGAAACCCAGTGCAGTGATATGCTTTAAGAACAAATATCAAAATTCATCTTTGTTGGAATTTTATAAGAGTCTTCCACTGGAACAATTTGATAATTTGCATAAATTTGCTCGTGGGTTGTTTTCTGTTTTTGGTACTACTTACTTGTGTGAGAAAACGTTTTCCAAGATGAAGTACACAAAGAATGTTTACAGATCTCAATTAACCGATGAGCATCTCAAATCTCTTTGGATAATTGGTACAAGTAAAATTGATCTACAAAGTATTGTCGGTGGAAAATCACAATTACATAAATCTCATGAGTGTTTTTGTTTTACTGTGATTCATTTCAATTATTTGTAATCATTGTCGGATATAATCCAACGCCCTTCGTGGTATTAGCCAGGGGAGTAGTTGTTTTCTGATAGGTGTCAGTCCATTAACCTACTGTGTAGGGAGATGAGACTGGCCTGAACGAATTGTTCTTAGATAATTTCATTTTCAAGAACTGAAAAAGAAACACTCAGCTCAGTCAAATGTGTCAAAACTTTTTTTAGCAGCTTCTAAGCAACATTTCGACGGACTCCGAGCTTCCTACAATATCTCCTTGCTAAATGCTCAAACAGGTAAACCTCACACTATTGGAGAGGATTTCATTTTAGCTGCAATAAAATAAGTAATAACTACTATGCTCCATAAACCGGTGGCAGATATTATCCGAAAAATTTCTTTGATCAATATTTCTGTGCAAAGACGAATTGATGAGATGGCTGAAAACATTGAAGAGTCATTGTGCAATCATCTGAAGTCTTCTAAATTGTCAATTCAGTTAGATGAGTCCACTTAACCAACCAATGAAGCTTTGTTGTTGTCATACGTGAGGTTTATTGAAAATGAGAAAATATATCAAGAACTATTATTTGCCAGAAATATGGATACAAAAGGAGAAACCATATATAATACACTGGTAAAAATTTGTGGTGAGGAAGAAATTCCACTGAAGAATATTATATCAGCTGCTACGAATGGCGCTCAGGCTATGACAGGATGTCACAAAGGCTTCATAGCGTACTTAAAAAATAAAATTCCAGATGTGCTTGCTGTACATTGCGTCATCCATAGGCAACATTTGGTTGAGAAATATTTGAGTGCCTCTCTCAATCACTGCAATATATCATCAAAGCAGTCAATAAAATCCGAAACAGCTCTTTTAATGACATATTATTTAATCAGCTTTGTGTTGCTGATGATGAAAATATCAACCGATTGCTATTTCACACAGAAGTGCGTTGGTTATCTAGAGGTAACTGTCTGACTCGATTTTACAATCTATTTGACTCTCTAATATAGTTCTTGGAAAACAAAGACAAAGAATTGCACGACAACCTCATCACTTCAAAGAATGATATTGCGTACTTGACAGACCTGTATAAATTATTTAATGATGTCAATCTCCAACTTCAAAGTGACGACTTGAATTTGATTAAAACAAAAAATGTCATTGCTGCTTTTGTAGCCAAATTGCTCTTATAAAGGGTTTTTCAATAAGGGCGAGTAGATGTTGAAATGGAATAAATCAAGCTGTGTGTGAGGTGTTAACAAAATAATTTTTTTATTTGAAATGCGCATGTATGCCATTAAGTGTGGAATATGACATCATTCAAATGCCCGCCTCGGCTTCTTACGGTGGCACGGATCCGAGTGGTCCAATTTTCAATGACTCATCCGCATAGATGCGGCTGAATTTGAGCGATGGCCTGTATTATGTTCACCTTTAGCGCATCAGTCGATTGTGGTTTATTTGCATAGACCTGCGACTTCAAGAAACCCCACAGGAAAAAGTCTAGCGGGGTCAAATCGCATGACCTTGGTGGCCAATTCACATCACCCCTGCGAGAGATGACCTTACCCTCAAATCGTTCATGCAAAATGTCAATCGTGTCGTTTGCTGTGTGGCACGTACCGCCATCCTGCTGGAACCACATGTCGTCTAGGTCCATATGGTTCAATTTGGGCCATAAGAAATTAGTTATCATCTTTCTGTAGCGCTCGCTGTTGACGGTGACCGCCTCACTAATGTCGTTTTCAAAAAAGTACGGACCAATTACGCCGCCGGCCCAAAATCCACACCAAACGGTAACTTTTTGAGGATGCATTATCACCAGATGAACCTCGCGTGGGTTGGTGTCGGCCCATATACGGCAATTTTGCTTGTTAACACAGCCATTCATCCAAAAATGCGCCTCGTCACTAAAGATGATTTTTCGGCCAAAATTGGGGTCCTCTTCCAAACGATTCGAAGCCCAGTCAGCGAACAAACGGCGTTGTCCATGGTCATGAACTCTGAGCTCCTGAGTCAGATGGATCTTGTACGGGTGTAGGCCCAAGTCCCGACGCAAAATTCGTCAAGTTGAAGTCTGCGAAAGGCCGAGTTCTTGTGCACGGCGAGGAATACACTGCCTCGGGTTCTGCTATACACTTCCACGGACCGGCGATGTTCTCGACCGATCTTGCGTTCCTTTAACGTACGGGTGTTGGCTGATTGTTTACTGTACCAGTTGTCTCTAATTTGGCCACCAAACGTTGGAGAGTCGACTGTGAAGGGCCACCACATCTACCGTAAAATGGGCGCAATGCGCGCACCGTTTGCGTTAACGAACACTTATTTTGATAATACAGTTTTATCATTTGAACGTGCTGTTTAATCGTGTAACTTGCCATGATGATTTGGCATAAACAACTGAATAATAAACAAAAGATTTGACAGATGTCACCAAAACAAAATGGCCGCCACGGGGCGCCAAAATCTACCCGCGCCAATTGAAAAACCCTTTACAAAAATAATATCGGCAGACGTGAGTTTCGCAATTTCCCTGATTTGTCAGCAGTATTCTTCAACAACGGTGACTTGCTTGTTTACTGCCAACATTTGGGAACCTCCACAGTGATTTCGCAGAAAGATTCCAGGACAGTTTGAAATTGGAAATACCGAACTGGGTGTTGGATCCTTTTTCAAATGTCAACACAGCAGGATCACCACATCTGGAAAAAGAACTCGTACAACTGATAACGAACGAGCAAATAAAAATAAAATTCCAAAATGGATACCAAGAATTTTGGCTACAAAAGCCAATCCCGCAATTGTACCCTGGATTGTGGTCTATCCTTCAACGATTTTTGATAGCATTCCCATCATCGTATTTGTGTGAACGCGGATTTAGTGATGTGGCAACGTTGCTAACTAAAAAGAGAAATCGGTTGCAGATTATCGAACGTGGTGACTTACGGCTGTTTTTGAGTAAATTCGAGCTTTATATTAACAAACTTGTTAAAAATCATCAAATTCATCCTAAACATTAGAATAATGTCAAAATTCAAATTGAAATTTGTTACTGTTCCCAAAATGCAAGAGCGGATTTATAAGATAACAGAAATGTAATGTATTGAAATAATAAATGTATGTACAGCATCCACCCTGTATAACATTCAAAACAATTCAGTTCAGTTTTTTGTGCCTAAAGACAATCAGAATAATTCGACCTTGAATAACATTGATAGGGAAAAAAAGGAAAGGAAAAAGAAAAGGGTTTTTTCTCTGGGAATGAGAGTTGAGTTTGGTTATCTTCTCTGGAGCAAGAATTTTGAGCTCATCACTTTGTGGATTTGAAGAAACCAAAGAGTTTCGTTTCTGACGTGGTGGTGGACGGACGTGATGACAGCGACCGTCCACAAAGAAGGCACGCGGACGCCATTGTTGGGAACGAAATTCAGTTAGTGTTGTGAATGTCTGCCGTCATAGAACGTGCCATCAATAAATAAAAGTAGTTTGTGAAAATTCAAAAGTGTAATAGTGAAACAGCACTCCCATTCACGCCGGTTGGAGGCCGGGGTGGACCGGATGTCCACGTGGGAGTTTTATAGTGGATGATATAACTCCTGTCCCCATTCACGCCGGTTGGAGGCCGGGGTGGACCGGATGTCCACGGGGAGACAGGATTTTAACGAATAAATGTGTAGTTATGTGGAAAAAGTTTGGAAGTATCCAAAAAATTATAAGTGTTTTTAATATATAAAAAAATTGGACAAAAAAGGGGTGGCAGCATTGCTGCGAGCAAGACAGCTGCGCCCCCCCGACAAAGCTCCTATCAATTCTGATAGGAGGAGTACTGGTCATAATAGCGCCATCTGGAAGCTGGGACCAAAATTAAATAGAAGAAGAAGAAGAAGAAAACAAAATATTCAATACGGAAATAACTATATTTGGGTTATCTAAAGGAATAACTCGCCCACAGTATTGGGGATTTTTATTAAGTACCCGTTCTCTTGTCAAATTCCAATCTTCAGGCCACACAACAACTACGGTAAGAATCCACTTCCCGAAAATACCCTAAAGGGTATATCCTTCTGAACCTTAACCTTATTTTAGGCCTTCTTATTACCACCTCAAGTCGATATTGTGAACTATATCCTGGTGTATCTCTCCCAAGGCTAGACCACTACACCCCTTATATCTCTGATTACGGTCTTCCGAGGAGCAAGTTATCTGCATGGAAAATATCATTGCCTGAGTGGACTGCGTACAGGGGTTGGATCGTGCTGCTGGAGACTATTCTCCCATATCCCATGCATGTAAGGTCTTTCCTGTTATGTATTACACCCTTCCGCACGACCTCGAATCAACATTGCGGCACAAATTGCGAATTCTAGAATAAACCAAGTATTTACCACACCTTAAGTTTAATCATAAGTTGCTTACATTTATATCTGTGAACCCAAAAGTATACTTCTGGGCCATAAGTCTGTAATCACCATAAGCTTGGCGTGTTTGAAGAAACAATACACTTATCCTCCAAGTATATTTACCCACCATCCCTCTCCGCTGAGTTCCGGCAGCGCATAATTTAGTTCCTAAGTAACAAAGTAACCCGTTTCAATCTACGACAACGGATGTTACAAATTTTTTTTTAATAACATGAATAGTTTTCCTAATATTACAAAATGGTGTTTTACATTACTCTCATTAGAAAGTCTTATTTTCACATGACACACATAATTTATTTATTGAAATAATGACAGCGACTATTTATGATTCTTAAGATGTAGTAAAGTAAAAAAATTGGGGGGCGCTAGAAAATAATTAATTCTCGAAGTGGGCGGTAGACAAAATAAGTTTGAGAACCTCTGATGTACTCAAGCCTCTGCGCTAACAGTGCGTTGTTTGTATTCGAAATGAGTCCTACATAAAATGTTTCCATCCACGGTCTCCCGGACTACACTATGAATAAATAATTCCGAGATAATATTTGACATTTCTCCCATGAAAGTGTACTCTTCTGGGAACGCCGTACAAGATCCACCTCTTTTCACGGACAGGTTTAATTTTAATGATAAACTAAGCTGTGTTTTGCCTCACGGCACCTCAGGGGCTAGTTGTATCCCTAATGGTTTCACTATTATATGAAACATGTCTGAATCTTTGTAGAATCAGTTATTTATTTGGGGGTTTTACTAACAATTAAGGATGATTCATTGGAGTTGCATGAAGTAATTCGGTGTCGCATAAATCAGAAGTAAAACTCTTTGAAAGAAATAATTTCGCATGAGAGCCGTTATCGTTTATCATAGTTGTGGATTATATTACAGGCTAACTTGTGACGGTTATGTTGATGAGAAAATTGTTAAGGCTTTCGCGTCCGAGGTTATCGGTGTCACTATTTCTATTCGGGTTTGAAGGATTTTTGGAATTTCTTTCCAACGTTTCGAGTGGCTAGCTTCTTCAGAGGTTTCTCCGATAACTGGATATTATGGCTGCGTAGCAAAAATCAAATCACTTCATCAATCCTATAGAACTCACAAAGTAATAGGATAGGTCAAATAGCATTTTGTACATACAGTGTGACCCATTTTTAATGAAAACACCCCCCTAAAATTTGAAGTTGTGAATCGATTTTAATAATTTTTTTTAATGTCAAGTACTAAAACGTCTACCTTGGGACAAAATTTGAAATGTTTATTAAAGTTTCAAGGCATACTACGATATTTTTTCTTAGTCGAAAATCGGGATTTTTATTAGCGATTTTTTATTGAAAAAATCACTACGCCACTGGATTCAGAGTGCCTCTAAATAGGTGTGACCAAAATTCCATGAAAAAATATTCATTATTACCAAAGTTATGACAACTCAAAAATATCGCAGTATGCCCTGAAACTTTAATAAACATTTCAAATTTTGTCCCAAAAGGTAGACATTTTAGTATTTGACATTTAAAAAAAAGTTATTGAAAACAGTTTACAACTTCAAATTTTAGGGGGGTGTATCCATTAAAAATGGGTCACACTGTATACACAAAATAATACTCAGAGTAAAATTAAACCAAATATACATGAAATATTAGCCCTATCAGGGTAGCATGGCGAATCCAGCAACATTGCAAAAAAATAGATCAATTTGTAGCTAAAAAGTTGCTAATTAGTTGGCAAAACAACGATTTTGTTGCTCTTGCCGATCCCTAGAAATCGCAAATAATGCTATCGTGACATAAAGGTAACAGGGTAACTCAATAAATTATATACTTTTCCTTTGATTTTTACAGAAGATTTAGTTACTATTCAGTTGCTTAACCTTGGATAGGGCGAAATATTTTTAAATAATTTTTTTTTCTGATTCTGCGGAATTAAAGATGTTCTAAATTTGTTGATCATCAAGAGTAAACTTAAATGCACCTTGAGTATCAGCAACAAAATAGTTGAAACCGATCGGCCGATTCTAATTTTTTTTACACATTCTTGCTATCTTGAAACTGGTTTTCCTGAGAATACACGATATTATTAAATAAACTATATTCATATGGAATAAGAGGAAATGACCTTGACTGGATAGAGTCTTTCACCAGGTACAGGAGTCAATTTGTTTCGGTGAATCATAGATCTGAAAATAATCATCATAAATGTATTTCAAATACACAAGTTTTGACCATTGGAGTACCTCAAGGATCAGTGTTGGGACCGCTATTATTTATATTATATTGTAATGATGTTGGGACCGCGGTTGCTGTCAAATCAATTGGTTTCATGGTGTGCCGCCAAGTCACTTCATTTTGATTATCGAAAAACTTTATTAGTACGGTTTCATCGCAGGCAAAAAATCTGTTCAAATCTAGAAATTAAAATTAATGAGAATGAAAACACACTTTCTTTATCCGATGAATGTAAATTTTTAGGACTCACACTATATAATTGTCTGAACTGGAAGAGTCATTGCAATAAACTGATATCGAAACTAGGTTCTGTTTCGTATCTGATACGAAATCTTAAGCCAATATTAACCACTGAACAGTTAGTAAATTATTACTATGCACATATAGAATCTAGAATCAGATATGGCAATTGTCTTTGGGGAAGCTCTTCATTGGCTCCAAATGTATTTATTGCCCATACAAAAATTATACGGATTTTAGCAGGCGTTAATCAGAGAACCTCCTGCAGAGATTTATACAACATTTGAAAATTCTAACTTTCCCGGATATTTTCATTTTTGAAATGTGTGTATTCATTCACACCAATAGGTCGAAATATGATCGCATTTCATTTTACCATAATGTAAATACAAGAAAGTGCAATGATTTTTACATAAATCCCGTCAAATATAATATAACCGCTAACTCACCTGCTTACTTGGGGCTAAAACTTTATAACAAACTGCCCAACTCATTGAAAACTACCGATAGAATTCAGGTTTTCAAAACCATCCTCAAAAGGTTTTTATTAGAACATAATTTTTATACTATAGATGAATTTCTCAATCTTCCGTAATTTTATTCATCTATCACATTAATTTAATGAGCTGGAGTTGAATGAAGTTGATATGTTTTGTATGCATATGACAATCTTTCAAGTATGTTTGGTTTAATTCTACTCCAAGTATTATTTTATGTATATGTACAAATGCTATTTGACCTATCCCATAACTTTGTGAGTTCTACAGGATGAATAAAGTGGTTTGATTTGATTTTGAGTATCAGCAACAAAATAGTTGAAACCGATCGTCCAATTTAATGTTTTTTTTCATTTTCCACGTTCTTGCTATCTTGAAGCTGGTTTTCCTTAGAATAAAAAGAGTATACTCAAATACACCTTGAGTATCAGCAACAAAATAGTTGAAACCGATCGGCCGATTTCTAATTTTTTTTCTCTTTCATCGTTCTTGCTATCTTGAAACTGGTTTTCCTGAGAATAAAAAGTGTTTCAAATTCGTTGCTCATCAGGAGTATACTCAAATACAACTTGAGTATAAGCAACAAAATAGTTGAAACCGATCGGCCGATTTTTATTTTTTTTTTTCTTTTTCATCGTTCTTGCTATCTTGAAACTGGTTTTCCTGAGAATAAAAAGTGTTTCAAATTCGTTGCTCATCAGGAGTATACTCAAATACAACTTGAGTATAAGCAACAAAATAGTTAAAACCGATCGGCCGATTTTCAATTTTTTTTCATTTTCCTCGTTCTTGCTACCTTGAAACTGATTTTCCTTAGAATAAAAAGAGTATACTCAAATACACCTTGAGTATCAGCAACAAAATAGTTGAAAAAGATGGGCCGATTTTTATTTTTTTTTCCTCGTTCTTGCTATCTTGAAACTGGCTTTCCTGAGAATAAAAAGTGTTTCAAATTCGTTGCTCATCAGGAGTATACTCAAATACAACTTGAGTATCAGCAACAAAATAGTTGAAACCGATCGGCCGATTTTGATTTTTTTTTTCTTTTTCATCGTTCTTGCTATCTTGAAACTGGTTTTCCTGAGAATAAAGTGTTTCAAATTTGTTGTTCATCAAGAAGTATACTCAAATACAACTTGAGTATCAGCAATAAAATAGTTGAAACCGATCGGCCGATTTTTCATTTTTTTTTCATTTTCCTCGTTCTTGCTATCTTGAATCTGGTTTTTCTGGGAAGAAAAAATGCTTTAAATTTGTTGCTCATCAGGAGTATACTCAAATACACCTTGAGTATCAGCAACAAAATAGTTGAAACCAATCGGCCGATTTTTTATTTTTTTTTTTTTCATTTTCCTCGTTCTTGCTACCTTGAAACTGGTTTTCCTGATAATAAAAAGTGTTTCAAATTTGTTGCTCATCAGGAGGTTACTCAAATACATTCCGAGAACCAGCAACAAAATAGTTGGCCTAGATCGGCCGATTTTTAATATTTTTTTTAAATTCTCTGTGTTCCTGCTATCTTGAAACCGGTTTCAAAATTCCGGTTGGTTATGTTTACACATGGCCAAACATTGCTCAGAACTATCAAGACGTTCTTGTTTTTGGTCAACAGTGAGCTCGCGCGGAACCCACTTTGAACAGAGCTTTCTCATAGTAAAATGTTCTTGCAATATATGCCAACACGTTCTTTTGACATCTTTACAATGTCAGCTAACGTTCAATTGCTGTTGCTGATGGAGCGGAGTCCTTATAACACTTTCCAAGCCATTGCTTCGCTTGAACGGTATTTTTTCCCATCAAGAAGCAGTGTAAAATTAAAACACGAAATTGTTTTTGATCCATTGTTTTGAAAATAACAAAAGTAGAGTCACTCTAAGCACAATAACTCACAAAATCATAAGTAGAAAATCATGAAATTTCAACAGCTTTTTTTTGAAGGTTAGTACTAACTGAAAAAGTGTTGATTGCAATACGCCATCTATGTGTTAGGCCCGAGACTTTTCAGCCCATGTAGTACAACAGACATATTTTTCAAAATCTCTAAAATTTCACCGGTGGATCTGAATCTCTTTGTCTATCCACTTCGTCACAAACCAACCGGGAAAAAAGAAAGATTCTCCTCAATAAATGCGATAATGGCTTTTTGTTTATCCCCTCGCTCTCAGCTAATTAGTTTTTGAGCAGCACGTGGTGTTGACACTTCGTGTATAGGGACGGACAAGGGGGAAGAGAACAACGTTCCCGACAAAGGATACAGGATGGGATGAACAGTCCTTGGCAGTGGCGGACGACACAATGGTGCTTCGCTTTTGGGGTCAACTGTTTCGGTAAAAATCCATTCCATTTCCTCAAATAATTTTAGATGACTTTGAAAGTGTTTTATCTGGAATGTGCCGATCAACTTCATACTGTGCATTTCTTCAATGTCTCTCCCCTTTTATTTTTTGAACGGGTCAACTCAAAAAGTTGAAATTTGGGATAATGAAATTAATGCAAGAATACTTTATTTTGAAGTGAAATTGACAGACGAAACTTTCAAGATGGCGACTGGGTGCCATCTGGGAAAAAAATTTAATGGAAAAGGGGGTCTTGTGGCACATCATTTTGAAGCTCCTGACGAATACTACACAACCCTAGAATATAATGTCAATATCTTCAACTACTACAAAATGGCGGAACTTTTAATAAATGCCTGAATACATTGACATTCATCTACATAATAAGCTTGAAATGATTGCCTTGAAATTTTGACATATGAACAGCCTATCCGATTTTCACGCTGAACATTTTCGAACACAGTAATAATAATAATAATAATAATTGACGAGACACCGGTGTTGCCCTACGCTCCGGGGATATTGAATCCGTTGTGGGGAACGAGAAGTGCCGAATTTATTGGAACTATTCGTTCCCCACCCTCAGGCTCATACAAGCTAATAAGCCTGATGTAGTCCTTCTCGACCACCAGACCAAAACGATATTTGTCGTGGAGTTTTCAGCTCCTGGCGAGACGAATATCGTCAGAAAAGAGGAGGAAAAACGGATAAAATATCGAGATTTTCTCTTCGAACTCCGCAGACTCTATCCAGATCACTCTGTCAAGATGGTCGTTCTGATTATTTGAGTCCTTGGTGGAATGATGTCTTCTCTACTCTCGAATCTAAAAATCATACCGGCTTGCCGCACTAAGGCAGAAATCTTAGCCACACAGATGCAGAAGGCTGTCATTCTTGGCTCACTGCGTTTGCTCAGGGCACATGATTCTCGGACCCAATGATCACTTACCCCACGGTGTGGGGAGTGGTCATTGGTTGATTATGCTGGCGCGCCCTCCCGAATGTGTCGGGGCTTCGGGGGATAGGGCCTGACCAGCGCACACTACGGTGAAAAAAAAAAAAAAAAAAAAACTTTATTCACCGTAAGAGTACAGAATATAAATAAATGAACTACATGATAGAGTGGGAATAAAGACTTGAACGATAGCGCTATTGCACTTGTTTCGTTATTGTGTAACATAGAGTATAATTTATAGAATACGCTACTAGACAAATAAAATGTAACATAAAAACAAAATAATTTGAAAAGACATGATGGTATAAGTTGACAGAAAATATAAATAAAACAATAATAATAATAATAAGATTCGTGTAAACTTAATACAGGGTGCCTGTTTATGGTAACAATGAGTATAATTTCTAGAATACGGCACAAGACAAATAATATAAAAAAAATAAAACAAGGACATAAACCAATATATGTTGACAGAATGTAAAAATAATAATAAGATTTGCATAAAATTTATATAATGTGACTAGGATAATATAGCATAATTGGTTGGTATACTTTCTATTCTAATATATTTATCACATATTGACTTTGTGTTTCGAATATAAACGATTTCAAATTCTTCTTGAAAATTGGAGTGCGGTTACTGTTTTCAATTTCATCAGGAATAATATTGTAGAATTTGGTTGATGTGTATGAAAATGCTCTTTGTGAAATTGACTTCTTCAGTATGATCGGTCGGTCGGTAGCCAAGCGGTTCGGCGTGGGTGATTTGTTCACTCACTCGAATTGACTGCCGTGTTGGTCGGTGGTTCAGCCCTAGTTTGAACGATCGATCTTCACTTGCTATCCAACCCGTGTTAGGAATCACACGTTAAAAGGTAAGACCTCGTTAATCCTTAGCACGCACAAGTTTCGACTTCTGAGGGTTGTCGTTCGAAGGTGTGCGACAGCTGGTTAACGGAAAAACAGAAAACAGAAACAGATAGGATACGGTATTTTCTTGTAATTTCTTGTATAGTAACTGTGATGTTCTGGTTTTATTTGATTTTTGTTGGAATTGTATTTGACGAGTACGTTGTAAAAAATAAAGCTGTCTAACGTCCATTATTTGAAATTCCTTGTATAGTTCGTCCGAGGAATAGCGATTGTTTCTAAACATTATAATTTTAAGTATTTCCTTTGCAAGATTTCTAACGGGTTGAGATGGGTACGTAGAGCAGCTCCCCAGGCTACAATGCCATATTTCAAATGACTTTCAACCAGCGCATAATAAAGATTTTTAATTCCTTAAAGGGGAGGTATTTTCTCTGAAATCTGAATCTGAATAGAATTGTCTGAAGTTTCTTGATGACATACTTGATATGTAACGTAACGTTAGTATCTCTACAAATATTTATTATTCTCTGCCGTATATCCAATATTGATGCAGGTTCAGTTAAGTAGAGGAAGGTTGCCTAAATCGTACCTTTTTTTACATTTTACTTTTTTTACACCTTGAAGGTAGAACCTGTGCAAAAGTACCGTAACCCTAAGAAGTATTGGTTATTTAGACAGGTAAATCTAAATTTTAGTATCTGATATGGTGATGATAGAATAAGGTGAATCACTTTTTTGGAGTCGGTACGATTTAGGAAACCAGTTGCCCAAATAGTACCTCCAACTTACTAAATCGTACCACATTGGATAAAGTTGAAAATGAAGTGAATGAAACAATGAAATGGCAAGAATGGTTGAAGAAACTTTTATTCAATGCAGTATTTTCCTATACTTTTTAGATACAAAGTGTTTCTCTTGGTCTGTGTTTTATTAAGAACTAGATACAATTTGAGCAAACAAATTTCTAAATTTTTGCTTTTGAGCCGACACAACTTTCGTGAAACCATTTATCACAAAGCATGCACTGCACCATGTCCTCGATTGAATGTTCCTCACAAACCGAGCAAAACCAATCTTCAGGTTTCAATGATGATGTCACTCTGGGCAGAAGTTCCAGCTTGGTTTAAGATTACTAGATTTGGATCTGTTTTTGAAACGACAGCCTTCTTTTGTTTTTTTCTTAACGGTGTCTCGGTCACTTTCATCTCTTCAGATGAAGGCCGTATTTTCATCTGGAGCTCTTTGACCTTCTCTTTAGCCTATTTCAGCTCGTGGCATACTTCAATTTCATTTTTGTAGGGGCTACTGGTTAATATAACTGCTTTTTGTATTTTTGAATTAGATCTGAGTTTAGATCCATTTCTCTATTTGAGTGGTTTTGAAAGTGGAGACATTTCTTCGATCGAAACATTCAGTTTTGGAATTAAACTTGTTGGCCTGTTAGGTGAGGTTACTTCAATATCAAGAGTCTGATTTTCACCTTAGCGAGTTTTCTCTTGATCTGAACATTCACTGTCTTTTCGATTCTGATCTAAAGTTGTGTTTTGTTTTATGCTTCCACTCGTGGAAGCATAAAACGGCTGATTGAAACACTCAATATTAGTGTTAGTTTTACAAATTATTAATGAATAATATCAGTACGTACCTTGGCAGTCACTACGTTCTTACGAAAAAGTTTCCAAAACACTATCAACTAGCTCCAAAACAGGAAATATTTCACAACAACTCAAAGAGTAGCCGCACACGCCTCCCTCAAACTTAGTCTCGACACTACAATTAAGCAGTACTTGCTGGCAGTACCGCACGAACGCTGTAGTCACTTTATTTCGTATTAAAATTAATGTGGTACGATTTAGGAGACGGTACGATTTTGGCAACTCTCCTCTACATCTTTGCCTTCAGATAGCCCCATAAAAAAAGTCCAAAGGTGTCAAATCTGGCGAGTGGACTGGCCATTCTGTGAGACACCTCACAAACATTCGCGACGGAATAAGTAGGCTGTTTAGGATTTACTACCATCTCACCAATCATTTGCACTTGCTGTTCATCCGGAATGGACGGATGACCTGGGGGCTTTTTGTTATGTACACTACCGGTTTTGTGAATTTGGATACAAGTTCCCTTAAATATTTTCTACAGATAGGACGATTCGGAAAACGTTCATTGAACATTCTTTCGGTCTCGTGAAAGTTACGCATCACACCGTGAATAAAAATCGCTTCAATTTTTTTTTTCAATGGACGAGAATTGACCAGTTTAGAGATTGTTGATGTGGTATCTTTCTAATAGTAAAACCGAAAACTAAATGAGAATATTCTAACTGAACAATGATGTTCATTGTCATACTGATATTTTTTGTCGGTTTTATAAACAAAAAATAACTTAAAAAACCTCATCGGGTTGTTGAAATTGCCATATGGCAGATAAAAAGGAAAATTTCTAGAAATATCGATATTAATGTGTTTTTCTTCAAGAAATTATTAAATGTTCCGCCATTTTGTAGTAGGTGAAGATATTGACTTCAAATTCTATGGTTGTGTAGTATTCGCCAGGAGCTTCAAAATGATGTTACACAAGACCCCCCTTTCCATTTAATTTTTTTCCCAGATGACGCCCAGCCGCCATCTTGAAACTTTCATCTGTCAATTTTACTTCAAAATAAAGTATTCATGCATTAATTTCATTATCCCAAATTACAATTTTTTCAGTTGACCCGTTCAAAAAATAAAGGGGGGAACATTAAAGAAATGTACTGTAGATTTTATGACATTTATTTACTTCGATGATATTTACTAATAGAAGCGCATTTAGAAATTAATCTATAATCATTGATCTATTTTGAGTAAGCCCCAATAAATTTCCCAGTGCTGGTGAAGCACCCATGTTAATTGAAAAATGATCTTGTTAACTTACACAATAAGAGTAGTTTTTCTTTTTGTTGGAAGACCTTCAGTTCAATCTGTGCCAGAAAGAGCAAGAACGGACTAACTAAAGGAGCCTCATTTACCTTTGATATTTGTGGATTGACTCCACAAGATGGCGTGCAGAAGAGTTTCGTAAGGACAAATATCGTCTTTTCTCACTCAGGCTTATCCTTTGAGGACAGTTGAGTCCAGCAATGCATTCGTAGTTCAGCCCAGTACCACTGATGAGACTCATGGCAGAGCGAAACAGCTGGTATTGGATCACGAATGCTTCACTTTTGGGTACTGCTTCCTAATTAAAATGAGTGTGAAATAAAAATTGGTTCATTTTACTGTACAAAACAAAGAGATGATTTGCAAATGAGAAAGACAACTCTGTGAATCAATTGGTGCCAGCTATTTCACAATATGAAACCTTATGAAATTTGGTAAGATAACGTTGAAAGGATCATGGCTATGACCAAACAGGTTGCGAATGTTTGAGTATGTTACAGTTTTTCCTGCAATGTAACTGTCTCATTTTCAGGACTTGGAAAAATATGAAAGTATCAACAAAAATCGAATTTTCAAATTGAGAAACACATCATTGTGAAGTGTTCACTACATAGATTTACAAAAACGCAACACGTGTACCCCTATACAATGTTTCTCCAGGCTGTAAAGAGACTGTCTATAAAGTATAGACACGCCACCATACTCCCCAGACCTATCGCCAACTGACTACCTCATCGGTAGAACCTTCGCCAATCAGGACCTGGTAAAAACAGCCTTCTTCGACTTCCTCGAATCCTGATCAAACAATTTTCATGCTGATTCATACCTGTAAGAATCTCCTATATCTCCGACCCTGACGTACGGATATTATACGGCGCAAATGGGGTGGAGACAACTAGTGTGAGTATGAGTGAGCGACAAAAGTCCCTAATTTGAATAACTGTGTAAACCAGAGGGTGGAGCGGACATGGGATATGGCTTGCTTCCCCATTTTAGTATACTTTGTATAAACGGTAAAAGGGAATATACGGGATCACCGACAATCGTTGTGAAGTCTGTATTAGTGACTGAAAAGGTGATATATGACTATGAGGGTGGAAAAAATTAATATTTATGATAAGCTTTTTTTTGACGAAATTATCATTTGCAAAATGCCCTTTGTCACTTTCCAATTCGTAGATATGAATAGGGATCTTTCAAAGAGAGAAAAAAAATATTAAATATAATTGAACCTCTTCAAAATAATCTATGAATGTTTGTGAATAACAATGATAGTAATAATGAATGTAATTACAACGGGTACAGGACCGAATTACAGAAAATCATCAACACAGTTTGTCTCACATGATCTACAAATCTCCATTAAATCTCTGATCAAATGTAACTCCAAAATCTTTTGAGATTTAATACATGATCAGTGAAGTTGATTCTATGGTGTATTCAGATACCATCGATTCGTATTTTCATGTGAAAATTAATAAGCTGCATTTTTTGACATTAACCTTCAAATTATTGTTGCGGTACCATTCAAGTATGACTTAAATATAGTTCGGTGCAATCGATTTCTGTTATGAGATCACTTATGAAAAGGAGGACTAACAAAGGTCCCAAATTTGATACTTGAGGAACTCCGGATGAAGGAGAAAGTTAAGGTCCACTCGCTCGTAGAAGGTCGTGAAAGAATGACGATTAGGTTGTTGCAAAAGTTTTGTCCGTTTTAATGACATGTGTTTCTGTAGCTCCATATCTCAATAAATATTTATTCTACTTTGTCGTGGTATACAGGTTGTTTATTAAACATGCGGCAAAAATGTAAGGGACTATTTATTGGATTATTCGAAGGATGTTTTGTCCTTTGATGATTTTTGTTAGGACGTTTTGTTTCGAAAATGCGGAGCGAAAAAGGATCTCGACAATAACAATTTATTACCAAAAATTACATGTAAAGTTTCTTAATCTACAAGAACTGTTGAAAATGACTACCCAGTCAAGCAAGAACCCAGTCTTCTCCTCATCGACTCCCGAACTCTTTTAAAAACACCAGGATCGCTTCTAATTGCGTTACACCCAGCAAATTGAATGTCTGCAGCCGTTTGTAGTAATCGGAATGTTGTTGATAGGTACCAAAGGAATTGTTAGATTTTTTATTAATTGGTAGGTCCAGTGTGGTACGCTACACTTTTATTTTGGCTACGTTAGTAATTTTGAAATTACCAAAATTGTCATTGTCGAATCATTTTTCGCCCCGTATCTTCGAAACAAAGCCCCTTATCAAAAATCATCAACGGCCAAAATATCTTTAGGATAGTCCAAGGAATAGTTCCTTGATTTTTACCGCATGTTCAAACACCCTGTATATTGATTGATAGATAATTTTGTATTCTATACATTGATGCTGATCATTTTTCCGAATTTGATTTTTCCGACTATTTCAGCTTCTTGAAACATGAGGTCGTTAAGCGATTTTCGGCCAATTTTTCCCTACAAACTCAAATTGAACCAAAGCGCTACCGAAACAGACCGAAAATCAACCAGGCATTTGACAATACTAGTGTTTGCGAAATTGTAGATTTAGGCTTCGGAAATGAGCCCCGAAGTGGTCGACCTAAAGTAACCTAGGACGAGGATTTGAGGATCCTTGTGAAAACTGACCTATCACAAATGGTTCTTGGAATGGCGTTAGGTTAGGTTGAGTGGGTCTATTCGACCCGCCACCGCAACCCGCAAGGGTTTATTGTGGCTCACACCTATTCACAACCGACTAAATAAACCCAGCTTCTTAACGAAGCCGATTAGTTTGTATGGTGAGTGGTCTTTCAGGTCAGATGGTAAGAGTACGGCTCTGCCGACCTCTAAAAACCTGATTCGGTCCCCAGCGGACAGACACAAATATATGCTCTGTTGTTTCATCATTTTCTAAACAGAGGCGACACACACTGTCTTCCGAAAGTCCGAGTCTCTGCATATGATGATCCAAATGACAGTGACCTGTAAGAAGGCCTATTAGAAATCGTAGTTAATCCCTATTGTAGTCCAAAAACTGTTTGGTATCAAGCTTCGAAGGGTGAATAAACGCCTTGAAGTGAGCCAGAAGTCCATAAATCTTCTTGCCATCCAGGTGTTCAATGTTTGTTGATGCCAATGACAGGTTCTGGACCGATGAAGCTGCTTGCCACACCCTCCTTTGCAAGAGAGTCAGCAGTCTCATTGCCTTCCAGGCCAATATGGCCAGGAATCCAGACCAGAGACAATCTGTTAAGTCTTCCTATCGAGGAGAGTCGTTTTTGGCATTTTGCTACCAATTTAGATGTTGCTCGGTAGGAGCCAAGAGCTTCCAACTCCACTTGACTGTCCGAGAATATTTCAATTGACTTGTGTATGAGGTTGGATTCTCCCAATCTCTCCGCACACAATTAAATAGCATAAATTTCCGCTTGAAATACAGTCGCATAGGTTCCTAGGCAGGTTGATATCTCTGTTCTGGGTCTGCCACTGAAAACACTTGAACCAGAACCGGAAGGTGTTTTTGATCCATCTGTGAACCAACAACCATCTGCTCTTAATATTTCCTTCTCCCGGAGGATCCAGTCCTCTCTACTCGGGAACAGTTCTTTATAAGGTACTTCGTAGTTGACAGTTGGAGGCATAAAGTCAGAGGTCATTTCCAGAATGCTGTGACTTCCAGTGTCAGCCAACTGTCTCTTGCACTCTACATTAAATTGATTTATGCAATTGGCAATTTTCACAAGTCTATATACAGTCCATCTAGCAACTCTCTCCCGAAAAATATGGAGAGGAGGTAGATCTAGAAGGATCTTCATGACCGCTGACGGTGTGGTACTTATGGCACCACTGATGGCCAGACAAGCCTGTCTCTGTAAGCCAGAGAGCTTCGCCTGAGCCGTTTTTTGTGAAGACTTCGGCCACCAAGCAATTGCACCGTAAATGATTATTAGTATAATAATCATCACATGAATCCAATAGATTTGCTTGGGACCTATACCCCAAGTTTTACCACAAATCCTTCGACATGTCCATAGGGACAGTCTGGCTTTGTGTAACACTTTTTTCCAGATGAATTTTTTTATCAAGGTCAGTGCCAAGATATTTCACCTCCGTTCCAAATGGAATGACCTCACCATTGAGGGAAAATGACGTCAGATCGTCCAAAGTGGGCGTTAGCTCCCATGTGGTTTTTGATCGTTTATAACGGACTGAAAAGGTAAGAAACCTTGAAAAGTAGGTGCCCCACGATTTGAACGATCGACAGAAATTGTCATATAATGGAATCGGCCGATACTCGATGAAAATCCATAACTAACGTATTCTAAAAACACTTTAGAAATTGTCATCTTTTGAGGTATGTTCTTTGATTTGTGGGAACCAAAACTATTCTTTTCTGGAATCACGTGTGATCAAAAGTGGATCCTCTACAACAGTAGACGTTCAGGGCAGTGGTTGGACACCGAAAAGCCACCCAGGAACTTCCCAAAGGCGAAAACCAACCAAAAAAAACCTTGACTACTGTATGGTGGTCAGCGGTTGATGTGATTCACAATACAGACGACGTATTTCAATTAGTGAGAAAGTTCTACCAAAAATTTACATTCAAGATTTCATGTACTGATAGGTATATAACGAAAATGCTATAAATGTGTAAGTCAACTTGAGTATTTATTCATTTATAAAACTCCGCGGTTCCACTAGCCCGTTTGTTCCAATTACCAAGAACAGTAAATTTTCCTCAGACGTCTTTATATAGTAGCAAACTCCCGACTTTTCCACCTGGAACGAATTCCTCGAAGAAAAATATTGCTCGCGTGATCTTGACGAGTTGCATGCCGCTTGATGCCCTCTAATCTAATTCTAATTTAATTTATTACTTCGTGTTTCGGCTGTGAGCTACTACTGTTATCTGGAAGATTTAAATAATGCGTCTTTCAATTTTCATGATGATATCCCCTCGGTTATTTCTTGAAAAGGGTATTAATTTCATGTCACCGAATATAGAAGAGACTTTTTGAAAATGTGCGTGGTTTCACCAAATTGGATTAGTCCAAGGTGGAGTGAGGATGGAAAATTTTATAACTACAGGTTTCAACAGAAACATCATTCCGATTTCTCAAGGCAAATATGTGTATGTGTCATATGATTCAAAATTACCCCATTCGCCATAGTTCAAAAACTATTATGCTACAAGTTGTACGCAAGCCAGTCCATCCGCCTTTCTCTCTGAAATAATGTATTTTGGTCTTTTGGTGAAGGAGCTAATAGCAATGGATGATTGTACAGAACGTCAATACTCGTTTGGAAAATAGATCCAAAATCAAAATTTAATAACGAGAGCAAGATAAATTATGTTATTTACTCACAATTACCATAGGTGGCATCTTAAAATACAAGATGCTTCGTAACTACATCGTCAAATTGAAACTAGAGATTTCCCTCAAGAAATTAACCATAATTTTAAAGAAAACAATTTCTTTGAAAGATGTAATAGTCCGAAAATATATCTGCCATTATTCCAACATAAGTGTTACTTTCTAACGAATATTGAAAATGATGAAAGGCGTCTGATAACTGATAACAACACAGTTGGTGAACCGCGCTTCGAGAAGAGTATTACAGTTCTGGTGATTGAGTAAAGTGCTTGTTTTAGAGTCAATTCTCTTTCACATGACTCCATCTCCAGAACATAGCTCTAGAATTTCAAAGAAAAGAAATGGATATAGCTGTTCTTTTATTATTCTATGTATTGTTATGGATGGAAGACATAATGTCGAAGAATTTCTATCTCTCAACACCCAACAAAATTTCAGCAATCCTGCCAGTGGCGTCAAAATAGATGGGCAAAATATTATCCAAGTCCCGTTCTTTATGCTTCAGGAAAGGTGGAGAAAATTCAATTCTACCACAAAAAATATAGTTTTAAAAAACTAAAAAACCACGCTTTTGAAGAACAGCGAACTAAATAGTTGAAAATATTTTTTTTAAATATGCTTGAAACAAAAACGAACGGAAAATACTAGTATTGTTGTGAAAAAAGCGACGGGCGCTTGATATACAAAAAATATGACACAAAGCGCCCACGTTTTTTTTATAATAATACTGGAATCGTTTGTTCGTTATTGTTTTGAGCTTATTTTAAAAAATATTATTTTTACCTTTTTAGTTCGATGTTCTTTGAAAACGTGTTTTTTAGTTCTTTAAAACTATATTTATTTTTTACCTTTTTAGTTGCATATGCTGTAAAAGCGTGTTTCTTAGTTTTTTTAAACTATATTTATTTTTCACTTTTCAGTCCGATTTATTGTCAAAAATGAAAAAAAACTTCAAGTTCTAGTATTATAAATTTCTAACGGACAGCGCACGAATGTAAAATTCCTCTCAAACAACATAATAAAGTTGGAGGTCTCAAACTATATAGTAATACTGAGATGCAGGTAGTATAGTAGGTCTCCTACAGAGGGCGGACAGTTGTAAAATTTGTTTCGAAGTGAAGAGAAAATTTGCAGTAATAATTTCAAAAAACAATTCAGTCTTGATGTTTTGATTTGAACTTTAATTTAAAATATTAATGGACCTAGAACATTTTTTTAGTGAATAATTTTATTTTTCAAACCAATCTTTTGATTTGATATGTATGTCAAGCACCTTAATTCTAATTTTTCGATTTTTTTAAATATTTTAGTAACTGCATTTTTCAGGTGTACAATTTACGATAAAGTTTTCATTGTTGAAATCCATATTCTGGTTTCCTTCCAAATAATCGAATTAGATTTTAAAATGTATTTTTCTTTTCGTTCAAAACTTTTTCTGTACTAAATCACGTGTGATTGAAAATATTCAAACTAAATATTCCTCCTTCACATAATTTTTATGAGATCATGCATTGCCCTAATTACAGTACGGAACTGAAATCTTTTCAAAACAAGGACGAGATATGTGGATATTCATCAGTCTCCTATCAAGGTTAATTCACAAGTGATTGATCTACTTTTTTCTTTTTCAGTGCGGTCAGTGGACTCAGGTCATTCTTGCCCCCCAAATATGAGTTACAGTCCTCGTAGAACTGGTTCCCTTTCAGTGGAAGAGCTTCATGAAGCATGAGCCGAATCGATCCCTCTACGAAACCCTTCTTCACTTGGAAGGATCGATCGCAGCTTGAGAAGTGGAGATTCTGTGAAACGTGTTCTTCCTTACGAATCAGTAGAGAGTTGTCCTGAAACTCTAGAGAAGAAAATTGAATTGGATAATTTAGGAAACACTTGCTTCAAGAACGAGGTTTTAATGATGAACGAGAACGAGAATGTTTCCTACTTATTCATCAAACTCAAACACATGTTCATGCAGCTGCAGTTTCGTAAGAATGTATCATCTCTCCCTCCAACCGATTTCCTGGAGTCTTTGAAGTCCACTAGATACTCGTTAGGACAACAAGAGGATTGTTGCGAATTCTTGGGGTTCTTATTGAATATTCTTCGTGAGCAAAACAATAGCAAAATCAATACTCCTGACCGCTCTGGATTGAATGATTCCGTAAATCTTTTGCTGGAAAAATCCTCACTTGTTTACTTTGTAGTAAATGTTCAAGAGGTAGCGAAAACTTATGTGAATTTCTTGAACTTCATCTTGCTTTTCCTAATATGACTAATAACCAGTCCGTGCAAAGCTTATTGTTAAATCTTTTAATTTAAATTTTTATATGGATCAATATAGTTTGTCAATTCTAATAATTCGAAAATTGTTTGTTTACTGATTTTGTGTATTGTTAACTTTATCATAGTCATATCTTAAACAAGTGTCAAAATGTTTAGAATCAATATAGAAATTAACAAAGTGAGACCAATTCAAACCACTGTATATTGTAAATATAAAAAAAATGTAAATTTAATTGTGCAAATCCCACGCGCAACTTTAGTTTCAGTAGGAATTTCATGTTTATTTACATCTCAATAACAATTAATTCTAGTGTTGATTATGTAGTAACATATTTTTGGTAAATAAACCTATTCTTTTTTTTTTCACCGTAGTGTGCGCTGGTCAGGCCCTATCCCCCGAAGCCCCGATACATTCGAGAGGGCGCGCCAGCATAATCAACCAATGACCACTTCCCACACCGTGGGGTAAGTGATTCTTGAAAGTAATCGACGATCTTGCGAGATTCAGAGATCAATCAAATGTCACCATTTTAGTACTGCTTGATCAAAGTAAAGCTTTCGATTTAGCTAATTTCGATTTACTCATCAGCAAGCTCAAGTTCATAGGATTCGATGACATTTCTCTTAAATGGATGACCAGCTATCTCACAGGCCGATCACAGAGGATCAAACTGGATGATTACTCATGGTCAACCCTAAAAGAAACAATCTCAGGTGTGCCGCAGGGAAGTATTTCAGGACCCTTGATGTTTTCAGTGTTTATTTTTGATTACCCCACTTCCTTATCACATTGTCAAGTACATCTATACGCAGATGATATACAGTTATATTTGTCTTAAAATAACACCGATACAGAAAGTTGCGTGGTCAATATAAACACAGATTTGCACAAAACATTCCTATACTCGGAGAATCATGGACTGAAAATCAATCCAAATAAAACTTTGGCCTTACGCATAGGGTCTCAAAGACAAATAGTAGAAACTCAGTGTAGCTTTAGGCTCACTCTCGATAACGCAGACGTTGACTGGGTAGACAGTGCTAAAAATCTTGGCGTAACCATAGATAGCTCTGTGTCTTTCCATGAACATGTGACAAACATTTTCAAAGTATCATTCTTCAAACTCAAATTGCTATATAAATTCAAGTATCAGATATCAGAAGAAATGAAACTCAGGTTAGTTAAAAGTCTTATTTACCCCCATATCGAGTATTGTTGTTCGGTGTATTACAATGTTTTGCCGCAATATAACAAACAGAAGTAACAACGTATACAAAATGCTTGCATGCGATTCGTATGCTGTATACCATATGGTGAACATGTCACACCATTTTTGTTAAAAATGAAGGAGCTGAATGTGAGGTACAGAGTCCAATATTTGTTAAAAATGTTTTTGTTTAAGTTGCTTCAAACTAAAACACCTAGTTATTTATATAGTTTATTAGGCAGGTATTCTGACATACATATGGTCAATTTGAGAATTAACTCATTCAACATACCTAGGCACCGTACTTCCAAATTTCAAGGATTTTTTTCTTATATAGCCCCTTCTTATGTCAATGAAATTTTACCCCTTTTAAATCATAATAATATTCATCAATTTGAGTAAGAAATAAAATCACAGATGCTTACTGCTCAGTGCTAATTCAAAATATTCAAAATTCATTGTATGGTAGTGCAATGAAATTATTAAAATGACCATAATAATGTTAAGAGTATCAAGGGTTATTAGCAACTATTTGATTTATTTTTTTTTTCTCTTCTCTGTTATTGTTATGTTTATAATTATTTTCCTATTCTCACTGTATAATTTTTGGGAGCGGTGGAAGATAGCCTTTGGCTAACCCTTTTCCTTTTATAATAATAATCGATATTATTATTATTATTATTACTATTATTATTGAATTACAATTAACATTTGACGTGTTTCGGGATTTTTTTTAAATATGTACAGTAACCGAAATAACGAATTTATTCCATTTGGCTTTTACACACTTGTATATCTGAAAAGTCGAATACAAAACATGCATATGCTTTTGCCATCATATCGAAAGGTTTCCATAAATAACATCCTGTCAGAGTGGCACAGAGAATATATTGATAACTAAAGAGGAAGAATAGAGTTTTCTCCAAGCCAGCCAACCTTTTTCAAGCAGGGCTTTCACAGAATCATGCAATAAATCAAGTTAGGCCATGAATAAACCTCCTGGAGTGTGAGGTTGAAGTAGCGTGAAATTATAAAGGATAAGGCTTTGACAAAGTGTAAGTGTTTGAGATGCGTGTTCACATGAGGTGAAATAAAAATATAATCATAATGTAAAAAAATAAAATTGGCAGTTGCAGTTGCACAAAAATCAATTATATTTTTAATGTTACAAATTCCGACTTGTGAAATAAAAGATCCATTCAATGTTAAAATTAATGTTCGACATATTCGGTTCAGTTAGGTTAGGTAAGGTTAGGTCTAAAGTGAGTGGGTCTATTCGACCCTCAACCGCAACCCGCAAGGGTTCATTGTGGCTCACACCTATTCCAAATAAACCCAGCTTCTCTAAGAACCTGATTCTGTTCCCAGCGGAGCAGGCACAAAGTATATGCTCTGCTGTTTCATCATTTTCCAAACAGAGGCGACACACACTGTCTTCCGACAGTCCAAATCACTGCATATGATGATTCAAATGACAGTGACCTGTGAGAAGGCCGGTTAGACATCGTAGTTCATCCCTACTGCAGTCCAACATCTGTTGGGTATCAAGCTTAGAAGGGTGAATAAACGCCTTGGAGTGAGCCAATCCTGGAAGAGTCTGTCAGTGAAGTCCATAAATCTTCTTTCCATCCAGGTGTTCAAAGTTCTGGTCCGATGAAGCTGCTTGCAGCACCCTCCTTTACAAGGGAGTCAGAAGCTGCATTGCCTTCCATACCAGTATGACCAGGAATCCAGAGACAATCTGTTAAGTCTTCCTATCGAGGAGAGTCGTAATTGTTACCAATTTAGATGTTGCTTGGTAGGAGCCAAGAGTTACCAACGCCGCTTGACTGTCAGAGAATGTTTTTATTGACCTGTGTGTGAGGTCCTGGTTCAGCGACTGAAAACACCTGCACCATAACCGGAAGGTGTTTTTGATCCATCTGTGAACCAACAACTATCTGCTCTCAATATATCTTTCTCTCGCAGGATCCAGTCCTCTCTGCTGGAGAATAGTACTTTATAAGGAAGTTCGTAGTTGACAGAGGTCATTTCCAGAATACTGTTACTTCCAGTGTCAACCAACAGTCTGTTGCACTCTGCATTGAATTGATTTGAGTAATTGGCATTGTGCACAAGTCTGTATGCAGTTCAACTATAGCCTCTCTCTCCAGAAAAATGTGGAGAGAAGGTACATCTAGAAGGATCTCCATGGCCGCTGACGGTGTGGTACTGATGGCACCACTGATAGCCAGACAATCCTGTTCCTGTAATCCAGAGAGCTTCGCTTGGGTCGTTTTCTGTAAAGCTTTCGGCCACCAGGCAATTGCAACATAAGTGATCATTGGTCTAACAATCATCACACAAATCCAGTGGATTCCTTCGACATGTCCATAGAGACTGGCTTTGTGTAAAACGTTTTCCAAGTGAGCGTTCCAGGTGAGTCTTTTATCAAGGATAATGCCAAGATATTTCATCTCCAAATGGAATGACCTCACCATTAAGGGCAGGTGGCGTTAGATCGTCCAATTTTCTTCTCTTGGTGAAGGGGATTAACACAGTTTTGCTAGGGTTGATAGATATCTGCTCCCTCAGGCACCAACTGTGAACAACGTCCAACACGCTTTGGAGGACGTGGACCTTGCCAGGATGACAAGGTCATATGCATAAGCTTGCAGATCAACTTTTCTTCTGTCGAGGGCATCAAGCAGAACCCCACCTGGAGGGCAGCCCCTGGTGACCCTGAACCTAATGGCATCGGTTCAGTTAGTTAAAATAGAAATAATGTAAAAAAAAAGACTCGTTCGATTGATGACTTATTTATTTTGTAGAAATTCATGTTGAATATTAAAGAAAATACTTTTGTCTAGTTTCTACTGTGTTTATTTATTCGTTACGACCGGTTTCGGCTTATAAGGCCATTTTCAAGTTACTTGAAACTATAACTATAACAAGTTACTATAAAATGCCATTTGAGATACGGAATCTTGAATTGGGGTACAAGCTTTTCTGCTGAAAGAGTGTTTATTCTCCAAAAAAAAAAGCCGTCAGAATTTAAGCTGGAATAGGGTTGAGATACTCATGTAGAAACGTTTTCAGAAACCATGGAATACTTACAGTTGCCGGTTTGTATATCTATGAGTTATGTTTACATGAACAAACGTATATTTTCAACCCAGCAACATAGTTATATTACTCGTTATAGAGATTTTCTGATGCCCAGAACGACCTTATTCCAAAAAAGTTTCCTTTATCTCGGCCCGAAATACTTCAATAAGCTGGATGACTCAGTTAAGAACTCACCTACGTTGAAAAGCTTCAAGTATAGATTGAAAAAAATTTACTTAAAAAAAATTGCTACTCACTTGATGACTTCTAAGCATTATCCAACGAATGTATGTTAAATATGTATATATATAGTGTAATAGTCTAAAGTGAAAACATTCTCTTTATTTACGAGGAACTAATGTGTATTGTTCAACTTTTTATATATTTATTACGTACTAGAAGGGAGTTTGTCCTTTTTTTTAATGCGTTTTTTTGACGTTTTTCTGTGTTTTTTTTATAAAATGTCATTTCAAACATATATAGTGTAATAGTCTAGTGTGAAAACGCTCTCTTTATTTACGACGTATTTCTCTGACGTATTTCTTGTTATTGTATGAAGATATTGTGAAAAATAATTTTATACTTTTGAAGAAGAAAAATAAATACTACTACTACTACAATTACTACTACTCATGTTTTCAATGAATATTTACATATTTCAAATATTATAAATCTGAAAAAATCAATGTATACAAAAGTAGCGATTCATTTTTCCCTTATACAAAAAAACCGTATGACCACCAAACATGCCAAATTTTATATCCTTCAGGAATGATGCGCCTATATAGCATTCAGAATCGTATCTGGATCTCACTCGGCGCGTAGAATAACACAAACAAGTTCTAACTCAATTTCCACTGATAACAAACTTTTCAAACAAACCCGAAAACTTCTTCGGATTCGCTATGCTACGGCTTCAACGATTTTCTGTCGAAGTTATTTGAATAAACACTTCTTTATCTTACATTCTGCTATTTTCTCGATTTTACATTTCTCAAAAAAAACCTTTGTATGAATATACGAGCTGTTTCTTTAGTCAGAAAATATTCGAAGTAGACTTTCTCATAACTTTGTGAAACCACACCCCTACATTTCCGTTGTGGTTCATGTGTTATAAATATTATTCCGAAACTTGCAGAACGTTCAAAAACACTAAATTTTCTCAAAAACTTTATATAACTAATGACAAATGAGTATATTTAACCTCTCCTTGGAAATCTGTGAATGCCCTCACCTTTGAGAAAGGCTCTTGTACGTGTCCAGTGTTCAGATTTTTTAAATGGTGGCTTGAGACTAGTTGTGGTGCTATTTTAGTACCATGTAATTTCAAATAAGTTAGTACTCAATGAATATTACTGGAGTTTTATCCCAACACCAAACCGTTATTTTTTAACACGTGTTTCAACCACCAAGATGATCAATTGGTGATTAAAACACGTGTCAAGGTGTTAAAGATGATTACTTGGTGATTGGAACACGTGTCGAGGAGTTAAAAACAACGGTTCAGTTTGTTATAGTGTTATTTTGATGCCCTGTAATTTCAAATAAGTTAGTACTCAATGAATATTACTGGAGTTTCATTCCAACACCAAACCGTTATTTTTCAACACTTCGACACGTGTTTCAATCACCAAGATGGTGGGTGAAACACGTGTCGAGGTGTTAAAAACAACGGTTTGAGAATATATTGAGAACAGATAGTTGTTGTTTCACAGATGGATCAAAAACACCTTCCGGTTCTGGTGCAGGTGTTTCCAGTCGCAGACCCAGGGCAGAGATATCAACCTACCTAGGATCCTATGCGACTGTATTTCAAGCGGAAATATACATTATCGAATTGTGTGCGGAGAGATTAGAAGAATCCAACCTCGTACACAAGTCAATAAAAATATTCGGACAGTCAAGCGGCGTTGGAAGCTCATAGCTCCTACCGAGAAACGTATAAATTGGTAACTAATTACCAAAAACGACTCTCCTCGATAGGAAGACTTAACAAATCGTCTCTGGATTCCTGGCCATACTGGCCAGAATCTTCCAGGAATGGCTCACTCCAAGGCGTTTATTCACCCTTCGAAGCTTGATACCAAACAGTTTTTGGACTACAATAGGGATGAACTAGGATGTCTAACAGGTCTTCTTACAGGTCACTGTCATTTAAATCATCATATTCAGAGACTCGGACTATCGCAAGACAAGGTGTGTCGCCTCTGTTTGGAAAATGATGAAACAGCAGAGCACATACTTTGTTTCTGCACCGTTGGTGACCGAATCAGGTTTTTAGAGTTCGGCAGAGCCGTACTCTTACCATCTGACCTAAAAGACCACTCACCATACAAACTAATTGGCTTCGTTAAGAAGCTGGGTTTATTTGGTCGAGTGTGAATAGGTGTGAGCCTCCACCGTAACGCGGGTTACGGTGGAGGGTCGAATAGACCCACTCACTTTGGACCTAACCTAACCACCACAATGAAAGTAGAACAACCGAAAATCTGGTGAACCACTTCACGAAGTAAAAAAAAATCCGAAAAAATTTGCATCAATAAAAATCAAACGTTTTTTGAAAGTTATCAGCAAATATCTGAAAAATTGAATATTCCTCATGAAGCAATCTAGATACTGACGAAGACAAATAATGAGTGATTTTTTGCTGTAATCTTTTTGGCAGCACTGTTTTTGACAGATAACGCGTGAATCGTGTCTTGTGTCATTGTCAAACTTGTTCAGTTTGGTCTATAATTCAACCATGAATCGACTTACGAATGAACAACGCAATTATTGAATTTTATTATCAAAATTCATGCTAGGTGAAGAAAGTGCATCGTACACTTCTTCCAATTCATGGGCAGTTTCGTCGGCCTACTGAGGGAGCTCTTCGGAACCTTGTGACTGAATTTCGAACCCAGTTCACATTAAACCACCAACACGCATACGTAGAGTGAGGGCCGAAGAAAATATTGCGGCTGTATCCGCCAGTGTTCGTGATGACCGTGAAATGTCGATTCGCCGCCGTTCGTAGCAATTGGGCCTCTGTTACTCCACTACGTGGAAAATTTTGCGAAAGAATTTGGGTGTAAAACCTTAAACCTCATAAGGTACAGCTGGTGCAAAAATTGAAACCACACGACCTTCCACAACATTTGGAGAATGGGCGCTGGCAAAGTTGAAGGAAGATCCACATTTTTATCGAAAAATTGTGTTCAGCGACGAGGCTCATTTCTAGTTGAATGGATACGATAACAAGCAAAATTGCCGCATCTGAAGTGAAAACCAGCCACATGCATTGCAAGAGCTAGCGATGCATCCCCAAAAAGTCACTGTTTGGTGTGGATTATGGGTCGGTGGCATCATCAGGCCGTACTTCTTCAAAGACGACAATGACTGGAACGTTACTGTGAATGGCGTGCGGTGGCGTGCGGTACCGTGTGATGATTGACGAGTTTTTGTTGCCCAAAATGGAAGAATTGGACATGCCTTACACGTGGTTTCAACAAGACAGTGCCACATGCCACACGACACGCGAAACAATGGCCCAATTAGGAGCCACCTTCGGTGAACAGTTTATCTCACGTTTGGAGCCCGTCAATTGGCCGCCTAGATCGTGTGATTTAACGCCTCAGGATTATTTCTTGTGGAGTCAAGTTAAGGCTCATGTCTACAGGGATAAACCAGCAACGACTGACGCTCTGGAAGCCAATATTGAAGCATTTATACGTGAAATACATGTCGATATGAGGATACACTACAAAAACACACTTTTGTCTATTTTCCACTATATTTCTTTATTGTTGATCGGTTTTGGCTATTACACCATTTTCAAAACTAACTGATTACATTCAAATCTGAGTAATTTATACCTATGTTGCTTATTCTATCATAAATGATTTGATATACCTGATATACCTGATACCCGGTACCTGCGTTTCATATATGGACATTTTCAAACAACAATAAACTGAAAATGATTCATTACATTCGCTTCGATTTGTGCCTGAATCAGAGTTACCTACAGTTCAACAACAAATTCTATAAACAGGATTCAGGTTTACCAATGGGCTCACCTCTTAGTTCACTTTTAGTAGACATATTTATGAACAACTTGGAGACCAAGATAGTAAACTCCGACCTGGGTAAAAAACATATTCATTTTTGGTACAGATATGTAGACGATATTCTTGCCTGTTTCAGAGGGACTACACGACAGCTGAACCAATTCATGACATTCATGAACAATCTCAATAGCAACATTCAGTTCACACTCGAAACAGAGATAGAGAAACAAATAAATTTTTTAGACCTGGCCATTACACACAATCAGAACAAATTCGAGTTCAATGTTTTCAGAAAACCTAGCTATACAGACATCACCATGCCAAGCGATTCTTTCCATCCAGACAGTCATAAATTAGCAGCCTACAATTCGATGCTGCATAGAGCATCCTCACTGCCTTTGTCTGCAGACATTCTAGTTAGGGAAATTGATACAATTACACAGATAGGCCATAATAACGGTTTCAACGCAGATACTATCCAGAAGTTAGTCAGGAAACAGAGCCGGAAATTCACTTGCAGATTAATATATCCTCAGGTCAAACAACCAGAAAACAAGAAATGGGTAACGCTAACATATTTTGTTGTCCGGAGTTTAATAGTATTTATGTGGGACAATTCGGACGAAATTTCCATAAACGGTATGCCGAACATGAAAGGTCCTTCAGACTGGGAAAAAATGATTCGACATTTTCAAACCATTCCTTGGCATGCAACCACAAGTTTCCGAATCTAAACGATACGGAAATTCTACACAATGCAAAGAAGGGTTGCAAACTCAATTATTTAGAATCCTTGGAAATTCACAAGCATAAACATTGTGGGTGCAACCTGTTAAATGACCAAATCGATTTAATTTACTCTCCGGTTTTTAAATCGGCACATCCGCATTGTGAACTGTAAATTCAGGTACTCAATCAAGTACCTGAATGGTATATATTGGCGAATGTAATGAATCATTGTTAGTTTATTGTTTAAGTTTCAAAATGTCCATATAGGAAGAAACTGCAGTAACGTTAGTTACAAATAAAAGTGGTAAAAAACATAGAAATTTTCATTTCTTTTTTCATCAAAAACAATTAGTATTTACATAGCACAATACATCACTTGCACGAATATAGCCTATCAGAGTTTATATAAAATTTTCAATATTGATTACATAACACGAGTCAGTCAAAAGTCGAATCAAAAAGTATCTTGATAGTACTCTAATAAATTATAATAGGATCTCTCACAAAAAAAAATCTTTCAAAACTTCCCTAAAGTTTACGTTATTGCATGCAAATTTCAGATTTGATGAAAGGTGATTGAACATTTTAATCTATTATAAATGAAAAAGTCTTCAATGAGGGAATATTTTGGAGTATACTCATCAGAAAACATAACGCCTTCTAATTGTATGATATTGTTATCCAACATGTCCATCATATGCTCACAAAAATGAGTTCTTCTATAAAATCGTCTTACATGTGCTCCTGGGTTTTCCTCAAACTCATGCATCACATCTAATTTGAGTTCATCACTCATTGCATTGGCAGCTGCTTCTTTATCTGTCCCACATGACCAAGCTCGCGAAACTGCTTCTCTATTTTGCTTATTGTTCCTTGAGTATGGGCGGTAAATTAGAAAATTTCTCATGAAATAGACGAGCTACTTCCTGTTGTGTTCGGGTTTTATCTCCGTAAAACTGTTGTTTTATATATTTCCGTTAATCTAACCATTTGTCAGACTTGAAGTTAGCAAACTTTAAACTGTCAATACCTCAACATGAAATAAGTTTTGAGTATATTGCAATAAGTTTTGAGTGTATTGTATCGAATTTCGGTAATCACATGATTTTAATTTATTTTATCTTAATTGTTGCAATAAACTTGAAAGCGATAACATTTTTGAATAGAGAATGAAGGACCTTTCAAACAATACATCACAAGCATATACTTCACATTTAAAAAATTGGGGGTTGTACCTGTCATTCTAACAAGTATTCTAACATTCAACATTCTAATGTTAGAATACTTGAGAATGGTGTAAAAACCGAAACATTGGTCGTATTAATATCAATACATTAAGTAAGTGGAAATTAGACAAAGTATTTTATTTCTATATCTATATCATTTATTTGAAGATGAATTTCCACAAAATAAATAAGTCATCAATATCACAAACCGTAACCGAAATAATGAATTTATTCCATTTGGCTTTTACACATTGTATAATAGCCAATGTTTGGCAATTTTGAAAACATTGAAAAATACGTGAAAAGTCCATGGAACACTCATGAAAGGCAAAATAAATCCGAATTGTAATAAAAAAGGTGGAGATTAAATTGATAGGTCGATGTTAATTAGTTCTTTTAGCTTTGCTGTTACGATCAAACCAAAAATATCATCGTTCAAATATCAATATACCAAAAGCGCCCCTTTTCAATCGTAATTTATATCAAGCGAGGAATCGAAAAAACAAATCGATACCAGCGAGATATTAAATATTTGATTACCGATTGCAGTGCCGAAGTGCTAATTGAAAGTGCCTCAACGAAACAGTCCGCATAAGTGGAATGAATAATGAAAATGTGTTCGGAATTGATCAAAATCGTTAACAGTGCCAAAAATTCTCTGTAACTGAAATCGTGTATCTGTTTGACAAAAAATGGAACATGATGGGATGAACAAGCTACAGTTCGAAATGCTGGAATGTAAAATATATTAGTACAGACGATGGATGGAATACTCAGTATTTCGATGACGTTTTTTTGGTACGCCTCAAAAACTCAATATATTTTTTCAACGTTTGTTTGAAGGTGGTTGACAATGTTTCGTAAAGCAATGAAAAGATTCCAAACCAAGTTACTTCACTACGTATCGATTGTTAGTATCCTCAATCGTCTTCGGGTGATAACTGGACTTATTCCTTCGAGATCTGACTATTTTTAGGGTATTCAACTGATTTCACTTATCCCCTCTTCCCTCTCACCGCTTCATTGGTTTTTAGCGAGAGCTGACCATTTGTCGGGAGTTGGTCGTGTTCCGCTTGATTAGAGGTTTCCATATGTTGCGTATCTCTACGCTAGCTTGGTAAATGCGATGTTGGACAACATATCTGGGGCTTCTCTGAATTTTCTCCTAAACCTTGTGGATGATTTCAGCCTGAGTACACTTGATGTTATGTTGATGAGTCTAAACATGCTCTGCTATTCCGGATTTGCTTGTTTCATCTCGCTGTGTGGGTTTCTTGTGCTCGGCAATTCGAAATTTCAAAGGCCTCTTAGTTTCACTGATGTATGATTCTCCGCACTCGCAGGGTATCCGGTAATTGCAATTCTTGGAATTGCAGTCCGCGTTTGGTGGCCTGGTTTTCGTGAGACTGCTACGGATAGTGTTCCCAGATCTGAAACAGGTTTTGATGTTATACTTAGACCCAATCCTTCGTATCCTTTCCGACAATCCTCTGATGTAGGAAGTACAAGTACTGGTTGTGGCGGCTCTTCTTTTTTATTTCTTTTATTTTTTTAATTCTTTAATTTTTCAGCTCGTGTTAACAGTTCAATTTTTTTTTGTTTTTTTGGTTGTTGCTTGTGTGTTATTTCATTGTAGGTAATTTCAGTTTTTTTCTTAATAAAACTGTTTTTTCAGATAATCCTTTTATTCTTTTACAGATTCTTTCAGGGTTTTCAATTCAATTTAGATCATATTAGACAATGGAAGTCCTAACTGATGAAATATATATTTTTTCAATGCAAAAAACGAATATCAATGAGTGTTTGCTTTGGGGAAACGTTACAAAAAGTTTTTTAATTGTCATAACTGATTACAAACAGTTAATTCCATCACTATTTACGAAAACTGGAACCATATACCTTTCAAGTAGAACGCGTTACGTTACATTTGTCATCTCTCTTATATTTATTGAAGTCGAATGAGAACAAAAAATTAAAATCAATTCAGAATATTTGATTCCACTCCGGAAACAAAGCCAGAAAGAGTTGAAGAATCAGTTGAAGACGTCAAATTGACCAACGATATTGTTGAAAAAATGTCAGTCTCCTTTTAACCCTACAGGTTTCTCCCAGCGGTACTCCCATCTCTGGGAGTAATGCTGAATAACTGTCAAGAGATGAACAACGTCATTTGCTTTCAGTTACGAGTGCTGTTGAGATCGTAAACTTTTTACCCCACCCTCGTATACGCCTCCGTCTTGCACTACTACCAATAAATTCACGGACCGGTAGCCAAAAAGTACGAAATCTTGATGTAATCGAGAACCAGAGGAACGTGGAGTGTTCCCTGCTGCAATTTGTCTTCTCGAGAGATGCACCACTTTGTTGGAAAACTCATGAACTTATAATAAAGGAAAAACGGTAAAAAACTCAACATATTTTAATGGCCAACTTAAAAACTCATCTCGAGGATTTATTTTCGCGTTCTGCATGGCAACCGGCAAAGTTATATCCGGATGCAATTCTCCTCGATTCAGATGGCCCGCCCGAGGAGACGTTTTTGCGGCGGAAAACGTCTCGAGACCTTTTCTGGAAACTCGGGGAGTTTTCGATGAAGTTCTCGTTATTTTCGAGAGTTGGTCTAGGAGAAGAGGGTGTACAGCTTTTTACGGAATTTTTTGTCATTTTATTTTCAATGGCAACGGGAATTCTTGAAAGTTATACGACGCCAATAAATTGGTGAAACTTCTGTTTCGGCCAATAAAGTCATTTTCTAAAGCTTTCTTTCAAAACAATGTATAGTCGAAGTAACTGGTATTGTGCATATTTAAAGTGTCGGCGCCCTCAAAGGCCAAAAAACCATTACAGAGAAATAAAGCCACTGTCAACTAGTCCACGTGGCGCTTCGTATTGGATGATTTTTACTAACCGAGTTTTATGATTGGCTGAAGAGTCATAAAGTAAAATTTTAACTCATGTTACGGTGACGAATAGAATGCGAGCCGTCATGTTGTCAATGTTCAGTTCAGGAACTGATCGCGATTTGAATGTTAAAATTCGATATTGGTGCAGTTATAATCACTTAAGAAGTTTGTTCTGTTTAAAATGTGGCGTCCTTGGACGTTTACTAATAGTAATAACGAGTGTGATATCAATGCAGACCTTTTCCTGTGTAGTGATTCCAATAGCGATGGTAAACAATGCGAAAAAGAGAAACCAGTGAATATTCAACACAAAGAGTATGTTTCAATGTATATAAGAATCTACATTTCAAGATTTGTTTCGAGGGAAATTCCTTTCCCAACTGTACATAAAATAGTCAAAAACAAACATTATGGACATAAGACGCGATGTGATACGGGATTACCAAACTTTTAGATGTTCATCTAGAGAAATCATTGAAAAAAACAATATTCGACTGTTACAAAAGCAATGGCCATAACGTCAGCTGCTGTGACAAAACAGTTATGGAAAGCGGAAGAATAGTGGAATTGCGTAACAAATACTTAAACAAATAACTAAATATAGACAAGAACAACGGCAAATTTTCTATTTGGACGAAACTTGGTGTAACACTCACCACACAGTTACGAAAGGGTGGACTGATGGCTCGAGAATGTGTACGCCTAACATGCCTGCATACAAAGGATCGCGACTAATCATTGTGCATTGCGGAGGAAGTAAAGAATGGGTTCCGAATTCTTTGAAATCATGTGGAAAAAAACTTGAGGACTGCAATGTTGACTATCATAAGAGCATAGAAGCTAATATTTTTGAGGAATGGTTTGAAAACACATCGATCCCAAATTTGGATACGAATAGTGTAATAGTTCTTGACAACGCTTCCTATCATTCGCGACAGCTCATCAAAGTACCGAATAAACATTCGAGGAAAAATGAAATACAAAGTTTTTTAATGGATAACAATTTGTATTTTGAAGATAACTATACCAAAAACCAACTATTTGAAGTTTTACAGACAAAAACATTTGAAAAAGTGTTTGCCCTTGAGAGTATTGCTGAAAAGTATGGACACACCATACTGAGACTTCCCCCCTATTTTTGTGTTTTCAATCCCATCGAATTGATTTGGGGAAAATTGAAACAAAGCATCAGGCGTAAAAATAATTTTCCAAAATTTGATAAGACGGTAATAGAGCTAATCAAAGAAGAAGTATAAAATATTACCGAAGAAGACTGGCAGAAAAGGATTAAAAAAGTAATTTTAGTTGAAAAAGACTATATGGAGATTGGACACTTCCATATTAGTGGTGGAAATAAATTCATTATTGATTTAAAAGACGACAGTGATAGTGAAACAAAAAATATGGAAGAGGAATTTCTCATTTGTCATCATCTGTGTATTACTGTAACGTGTTCGGAAGTAGAATGTCCTTAAACGCTCTATTACCTACTATTTAAATGTTGTTGTTGTCTTTTACCTGAGTTCTTCTTCTTCTTGATTAACCTCTTCTTCCCTTAAAGGTTAGAAATGTTAAATCTAATCCGTGAGAACTTTAGAAGAAATACATGTAAAGTGAGTTCGAATTATATCAAGGAGGTTACTTACAGCGCCATCTGCCCGCGAATATATCAAGCAGTAGATGACAGATAATTCTGTCAAATAGAGATCCTGAGCTTGAGAGTTACAGACATACATACATACAAATGAACCTAATATAAAACGTGTAAAAATAAGAATACCTTTCTCTTGAGCAGAATTCATATTTTTTATAAATCTTTCATACAAATGAAAGAATTCAATAACCGATGACTGCATTTTTGACTTTTTTACTCTCTGTAGAACTTTATATGAAAAGGAAACTTCATGTCTTTAAAATCTTGCCCCTTATAGACATTTACGAAAGTAATGTATGAGAAGATATTTCGTTTTGAGGTCAAAACACCATCATCTTCTCATTACCGCGAATATCCGAGAGGTGAATGCAATTAGCACAATAATTCATTTGTTCATCGTTGTAAAATATGTGAAATCCAGCTCTGTAACCTGCAATTATTTCCTTGTATTGGTTTCATTTATTCATCAATATTAACGAAGGTCAACCCGATGAGAGGCCTCAAGTACGCAACAGACATCCCACGGATTCAATGGAAATATTGTTAATAGATGGGATATTCTATTATTTCAGAAATGGGTCATTCTTAATTTTAGCTAATTTATAATCACCAGATTGAAGATATCACTCTATTCTTCAACAAACGTGTAAAACAAAAAATAATCACGATAACAACTTTATTGAAAGTTTAATTAAATCCACACGTATATAGTTTGTGAGATGTGTATGACCCTTAATGACTTTATTACCTGAATTTTGCTTACGTGTGACAAGGGTACGGCGAGTAGAACATGTCAATTTGATCAATTCTGATAGGTTACATCTGCAATGCTTATTCATTAGTGAATCAATAAATAAATAATCTTAGTAGAAGAATAATCTTAATAGAAACATACAGTTCACACTCGAAACAGAGATAGAGAAACAGATCAATTTCTTAGACCCGATCATCACACATAATCAAAATAAATTTGAGTTCAATGTATTCAGAAAACCGATAAATACAGACATTACAATCCCAAGTGATTCTTTCCATCCTGACAGTCATAAATTAGCAGCCTAATATTCAATGTTACAGATAGCATCCCTGTTACATTTGTCTGCTAACAATCTGGATAGGAAAATTGAAACAATTATACAGATAGAACAGAATAATGGCTTCAACGCAGACACAATCCAGAAGTTAGTCACAAAACAAAGCCCCTAATTTACGCACAGATCAATAAACCTCCAGATCAAACAATCAGAAATCAAGAAATTTGTAACTTTAACGCATTTTGGAAAAATTGAATAGTCCGGAGTGTGATAGTGTTTATGTTAGACAATGTGGCCGAAATTTCTCAAAACGGTATGCTGAACATGAAAGGTCCTTCAGACTAGGTAAAAATGATTCAAACCATTCCTTGGAATGCAACCACAAGTTTTCGAATCTAAACGATACAGAAATTTTGCACTTTGCAAACAAAGGTTGTAAACTCAATAATTTGGAATACTCGAAAATTCATTAACATAAGCATTGCGGATGTAACCGACTAAATGACCAAATCGACTTGATCTACTCGTCGGTTTTCATATTAGCGTACCCACACTGTTACACGTAAACAAATTTCAGGTAATAAAGTCATTAAGGACCATCTGTTTACCTACAGTGGTTACATAGGTATAGTAGGTATAGTGTCCCTGTAGGACGAAACTGCAGAATAACGTTAGTTACAAATACAAAGTGCTATAAAAACCCCACCACAATAACCACATTCAACAATTTATTGAAATTTTCTAATTGATTCGGTCGTTACTTGATGAAGATCCACAGTAATTTCACCTAAACGATTTGATCTCCACAAACTTTATTGAAAAAATATATCACAACAGGTTTCGCTAAACATTAGCTTTTTCAAGTGATAATACATCAAATTATCCTTACATTCATATTCATATACTACAGGTAACCATAATTGAGACTACCTGTAAGAAATTACCTGAACCTCTACATCTCGTACCTGCTCAATTATGATTAACTAAAGCATATTGCCTCACATCTACATCAATAATAATCTATTTAAATCTAGTTGGTCATTCATTAGAATGTTTGAATTTTTAAGTTTATTAATTTCCATTGCTTTCAAATGATTCAGTTTCAAACCTTTATTTTCAATGTGCAAAATTTCGAACTCTTCATTAAAGATGTGATTTTCTTCTAGAAGATGATTTGAATATGTTGAATTTGTTTTCTTATTTACATATTTCGTATGATGTTCCTGGATTCGATTCCTAAATGTCTTGCCAGTTTGACCAATATATACCTTAGGGCACGTTCCACACTTTAATTTATATACTCCTGATGTTTAGCGAAACCTGTTGTGATATATTTTTTCAATAAAGTTTGTGGAGATCAAATCGTTTAGGTGTAGTTTGTGAAATTTATTAAAAGTATCTCGTTTATAGGTATAATTTCACAAACTATCCATTATTCAAATGTTAGAGAAGACTTTTTTGGTTTTCAAAGTACTTTCTGTGCGGAGTTTTGTTGATAAATAACGTAGTGATCATTTTTTCTGTCACGGTCATGACTCATTTCTTAATTGCTTAGAAAAGTAGTTACATTTTATAATTTGTCTTCAACAACACTGGTTTCTATCTGAGCATACCACATCAATACCATGGGTACAATATTTGATATAATTATTTACGTTTGCTTTTACCCATTACATACCGGGTGACAACAGGTACAATCATTGTACACGGCGCCATTCAATTGTTTATGAGGATGTGAATGAAGGCAGAATCCACCGATATTTTCAATGAACACTCGAAAACATATACAGGGTTAACCGGAAATGAATCCAAGTGAAGGATTTTGGAAGAAACTCTACATATGTTTTTCCATTTGATTGGATATGCAATTTTCTTCAACGATCTAACACATGTGGCCATTTCTATTCAAAATATCGGCGTAGAAGCCATTGTCTACAAATTCAATATAGCGGCACTATAACGACATCTATAGAAATATTGTACTTCTGGATTTTCAAACTAAATATTGTATAATTGTAGCTTCGAAAAATTCGAAAAAGACAACGTGTGTCGAAAACTTGGCAGAGTAAATTTCTCTGAACAAAATCAAATCAATTGCAACTTTTCGTCATCAAACGTGTCGAATCTGTATTTGATGCTGCTTGAATTTATTTTGTCCCACGATATTTTCAATTATGTGATAACTCCTAAGACATTAATTTGATGATATATATATATATATATATATATATATATATATATATATATATATATATATATATATATATATATATATATATATATATATATAAAATCTAGAAAGGTTAATGCAGTCAAGCTGCTGGAAAATAATTCAATGAAAATCAAAAAATGAATAGATTAGTACTTTTTAGTGATTCCCATATTGATTTCAAGTTGAGAGCCACCGGTAGACAGCTGTTTCAGCCTATTGGACATCGTCAGTACCGGGCAGGCGGTCCTCGATTGAAGACAAAATGAGAAAAACCAAGAAAGTACTTGATGAAAATAGCTGCGTAAATGCAAACGAAACATAAGTGGAACCACTTATATTTCGCTTGCTATCCAATTTTTCCAATTTTTCTTATTTTTAATATCAGTCCTTGGTCCAATTGAACTCTTTTATTTGCACCTGAACTTTAGTAATCATACCGAATACGACTCAAAAATTTGTCTTACACACCTTCGTTAATAAGCAAAGAGTAAACGTTCCGTTTTGGAAACATCAGGTTGTACAACATCCTGAGATCAATTAGATTAAATTAGATCCGTAAGTAATTAACAGCAATCGGGACATTACTAATAGAAGCGATGCCTCTGGCGAAATTCGGATAGTTTCCATTTTATGTTGCCAGCTTTCATTACAGGAATTGCTAAGTGGTGAACTTGAAGTTTCTTTTGTTGCTTGAAAACCACCTGACTTATAAATTTCTCAAGGACTCATTGCGTTTATACACCTATTCCATTAATTTTGTTCCTTTCACTAGTTTCTGCGGTTCTACGGGATATACAGTGTACAATGCTCGGACTGCAACAAATTCTATATCGGCCAAACCAAGAAAAAACTAATCCAAAAGTACAATGATCACAAAATGTCATACATAAATCCAATAGTATATAAATCAAACCTCGCAACACACGCCATACAAAACAAACATAATTTCCCACAACAGAGAACATAAAACTCATAAAACAAGTCAACAAGGAAAACCGCATGGACATTTGGGAAAACTTGAACATCCATAAATTTAACAGTCATAAATCACTTATCGAGGAATAAGTACAAATCAAAACACAACAAGACCTCACATTCAATATATTAAACAAAACCATACACATTCCTAGAGAAGATCTAACATCTAACATGTACCTGATGCAGTACAAATACAGGCAAATTTACCTAAAGTACCTGAAATACCTGAATTGAGACGCTCTGACCGTATAAAGAGGCAGACGACAGGATGTTCAGTTTGAGGAGTGTCTAGAAGATAACAGTACTACCAACAATCGAAAGCGCTCGCAGATAATTAATAGAAGATATAAAGCTTCAAATACTTTTTGTGAAATTCAATATTGAAATACTGAAAATAAAGGAAAATTAGTTGCACATCATTCAAATATATATATATATATATATATATATATATATATATATATATATATATACTGACCTCAGTCAGTATATATCAGCCAGGAAATGTCTGAGTCGTCTCCTCAAAAGCGGGGTTCCTTATGAAACCGCCTTGCACCAAATTTTTGAGAGGTGTACGCAGAACCTGTCTCAGGTGGAGGAACAAACCCCCCTGAGCAGGTAAACAATCGTTTGCGCTCAAGGCATGATTGCACGTCAGCTACACCGTCAGGTGTAGCTGACGTGCAAAAACCCTCATATGGAAATCTTGTCGAGGGTATCAAGGTGAGAATCTTGCACTTTGACTATCCGACTACCAACCTCATTAACGATAAAACAGCAGAGCATATATTTTGTGCCTGTCCCGCTGGGGACCGAATCAGGTTTTTAGAGTTCGGCAGAGCCGTACTCTTACCATCTGCCCTGAAATACCACTCACCATACAAACTAATCGGTTTCGTTAAGAAGCTGGGTTTATTTGATCGAGTGTGAAGAAGTGTGAGCCACAATAAACCCTTGCGGGTTGCGGTGAATGGTTGAATAGACCCACTCACTTTGGACTTAACCTAACCTAACTATGGTAAAGAGTAGTAAATACTCTATATAAATGCCAAAAGCTAACAGAGTGCCCCAACAAAATTTTGTGATTCAGTTAGGGATTGCCACAGCTATAATAGGGGGGTTTATAATACTTTGCCGGGTCTACTTAATTTTTGAATCGCAAAGGGGTCGCAAACCAAAGATATTGTGAGCGTTGGCAAAACTAATAACTATGGTTATTCATTTATAGACAATCATTTTTTCTCTTAAATATTTACATAATAATGATAGGTATACAGTGGCGGATCCAGCCAGGGGCCGCGGATGACGCGGGGGGCGTACCCCCTTGGACCCAAAAAATGTTCAATTATAGGGCCTAGCCAGTCCTACACTCTTGCCCATTACCATGAAATGAACGGAATATATTACGTCGAGTACGGTAGTTGGTTTCTTTTGAAGCCCTTATCATGTTCACCAAAACATTTTGATTTTTATTTATTTATAGTGAAAAATATATTTCAACTGCGCCCCCCACCTCAATAAATTCCTAGATCCGCTCTTATAGGTATGCTTATCTAAGAAGATATGAGGTGTACGCAAAAAACATATGTTATCACCAGATACATGGCATGTGTTCAACACAATTTCGCCGTTTTTCGGAATCGACATTTCGAAGTAATAACTTCTTATAGTTCTTATGGAAGGGTAAACCGCTTCGTTACCTAACGCGTTACGTTGCCAGTTTGTCTGACTTCCCTTTCTCTCACGCATACGTCAACGGAAGGCAGGGTCTTTCTCTCTCGTCAGACAGACGTTCAGACGTGGAAGGAGAGATTTATGAACAGTAGAAAAAGTGTTTTCAATTGATAAAAGAGTTCTTAATGTTTCGAAACAATTGTGCAAAAAATGGCTAAGAAATTGGAAGAAAACAATTTGGCGACAAATTTCATTAGTTCGGACTTCCATTGTCTATTATATAAAATGATTTGAAATCCCTGAAACAAGTAAAAAAGAATAATTAAAAAGAATAGTTGAAAATAACAATTATATTAAGCAACAATAAACCTGAAATGAAATGATAGTGAAATAACCTACAAGTAAAAATATAATAATTGAATAAATAAAAATTAAGGAATGCAAAAAGAAAATAATAAAAAATAAAAAAGTGTAGAGATTCCAAGTCACGTTAGTTCACGACGTTTCGATTGTTGGTATCTACAATCGTCTTCTGGTGATGACTGGACTGATTCCTCCGAGAGATGACTATTTTATAGGTCGTTGAAATACTTTCACTTTCTCTACTTTCCATTTTTCGCTTCACTGATTCCGTGAGAGATGACCGATTTGGCGGGAGTTGGTCATTTTTCGTTTGATGATGGGTTTCCATATGTTTCGTATATCTACGCTGGCCTGGCTGAATACGTTGTTGGACAACATGTATGCGGCTTCCTTAAATTTTCTCCTGAACCAATGTTCCTCTCTGTGCAAGATCTCAGCTTGGGACCACTCGATGTTGTGTTGATGGGTCCAAACATGGTCTGCTATTCCTGATTTGCTGGTTTCTCCTCGCTGTGTGTGCTTCTTGTGCTCGGCAATGCGAACATTCAATGGCCTCTTAGTTTCACCAATATAGGATTTTCCGCACTCACAGGGTATCCGGTAAATGCAATTCTTGGAATCGCAGTCCGCGTTTGGGGGCCTGGTTTTCGTGAGGCTGCTACGGATAGTATTACCGGATCTGAAACAAGTTCTAATGTTGTACTTGGAACCAATTCTTCTTATCCTCTCCGATAATCCTCTGATGTAGGGAAGTGCAAGCACTGGTTGTGACGGCTTCTCTTCCTTGCGAGGCTCCTGCTGTCTTTTAGCCAAAGTTTTTTCTACCATCGCTTTGGAGTATCCATTCCGCTGAAGATCATTTTTGATGATGTCAAGTTCCTTCTCGAGACCTTCCTTTGTATTACATCATCAAAAATGATCTTCAGCGGAATGGATACTCCAAAGCGATGGTAGAAAAAACTTTGGCTAAAAGACAGCAGGAGCCTCGCAAGGAAGAGAAGCCGTCACAACCAGTGCTTGCACTTCCCTACATCAGAGGATTATCGGAGAGGATAAGAAGAATTGGTTCCAAGTACAACATTAGAACTTGTTTCAGATCCGGTAATACTATCCGTAGCAGCCTCACGAAAACCAGGCCCCCAATTGCATTTACCGGATACCCTGTGAGTGCGGAAAATCCTATATTGGTGAAACTAAGAGGCCATTGAATGTTCGCATTGCCGAGCACAAGAAGCACACACAGCGAGGAGAAACCAGCAAATCAGGAATAGCAGACCATGTTTGGACCCATCAACACAACATCGAGTGGTCCCAAGCTGAGATCTTGCACAGAGAGGAACATTGGTTCAGGAGAAAATTTAAGGAAGCCGCATACATGTTGTCCAACAACGTATTCAGCCAGGCCAGCGTAGATATACGAAACATATGGAAACCCATCATCAAACGAAAAATGACCAACTCCCGCCAAATCGGTCATCTCTCACGGAATCAGTGAAGCGAAAAATGGAAAGTAGAGAAAGTGAAAGTATTTCAACGACCTATAAAATAGTCATCTCTCGGAGGAATCAGTCCAGTCATCACCAGAAGACGATTGTAGATACCAACAATCGAAACGTCGTGAACTAACGTGACTTGGAATCTCTACACTTTTTTATTTTTTATTATTTTCTTTTTGCATTCCTTAATTTTTATTTATTCAATTATTATATTTTTACTTGTAGGTTATTTCACTATCATTTCATTTCAGGTTTATTGTTGCTTAATATAATTGTTATTTTCAACTATTCTTTTTAATTATTCTTTTTTACTTGTTTCAGGGATTTCAAATCATTTTATATAATAGACAATGGAAGTCCGAACTAATGAAATTCATCACGAAACATTGTCAATCACCTTCAAACAAATTTGGCGACAGTTAAGAAGTGAGATGGAACTAGTCGATAATTGATTAAAAAAAAAGCGATTTATTTCCAATAGGGGTACCCAGTTACAGGAAAAGCTGTTATTTACGGAGAATATATGAAATAAATATTAAAAATGAAAGTAAATGCTAAAACAAAGTTTACATAAAATATTCGTGTACGTAGAATTTCAAACAAGGAATGAAAAATTGAGTATATAACACAAAAAGTTACAAATCATGCAATGTAGCAGCACTAACACAAATGTTATTTATAGTATTATTAAAAGTGATTGTGGATACATGACCAAGGCGAGTCAAAATGAATATGGCAATGTTAACAGATTTTAGTGAAGCTACTGCTCATAAAAGCCAATGGTGATCGTAGCATGACATTTGTGCGCGATGCTTTGCAATAGAATTTCAGATTGTGTCAACCTTCACTTTTTGGTACTAAGAAATTGATCTCGGGTAAAAGTACCGTACTGTCAATATTGTTGTTAGAAATTCATGCAGGAAATTTATACCAAGGATAACTCTTCTATTTTCCAAAGATGGCATATCAAATCGTGTCAACAAAATGTTGTGATCAAAGCCTCTCGTGGGGTATTGACCAACTTTTAGACATAAGAATTTTAGGAACTTCCTCTACACGCTCTCAATTGATGTTTTTTGGTAGTCATAAACTGGATTCTATAACACAGAGCCATACTCTAACTCAGATCTGGCATACGCAAAATATAGCAATTTTAAGGTGGCAATACTTTTCAAGTTTTTGCCATTTCTGTAAATGACTCCAAGCATCCTATTTAATGAGGAATATGACTGCTGCATTTGCAGCAGTCATATTCCTCATATGTGTTGTAAATGTTAATTTACTCTCGTATGTTATACCAAGATATTTTATCTCGTGTACACGGTTGATTGTAGCATTGTTGATTGAATAATCGTGCATTAAGTTTGCTTTTTTGTTGTAGATGATATTATTTTACATTTGGATACGTTCAGCTAGCACTTTGTGTTGAGAATACTAACTGTGGGATCTGAATAATGTTCCGCACAACCAACAGGCAAGTGAAGGATCGCTCTTGTGTAACAAGAAATGAAGGTTAAAAACACAGTCAACCGGAAGCATTGGCCACCACATTACAACTGACAGATAACAGATGAACAATGCCCAACCGAAACTTTGCAAATAGATTGGCAACCCTGGATGCATGCAACTCTGAAGATATCACGGTATTATTTTATCCCCTCGGGCTAGTCTCCATGGCAACGACGCGTGTTTCCACTATTTTGGAGACTAGTCGCGAGAGGTGAGAAAAGGAAATCACAGAAGCAATCAAGGATTCGACGGTAGCAATATAGGATGTTCGAGATCGCTACGTGAAAATTCTCATATTGGGAACAGACAATTCGAGGAGCCGATTCAAACAGTGCTGTTCACTTTCAGGGAATTTTTCTGCAAAGCTGTGTAAACGACGCTTGATTAGAGTTGGACAAACATAGATTTTCATCAAAAAAATCAACAACCATTGATGTTGAGTATTCGTTAAGTCATTTACATTTCAATAAATTTAATTATTTTTATTCCTTTTATTATAATAAGTCGATTAAATCCCTCTCATGAAGCTCCCGTTCTACGCTAATGCATTTATATTCATTTCAAATTCTGATTTCCATATGTGGGTTTTTGTTTACTTTTTTGTTTATCATTTCGTGAAGAAAGTTGAAGGGTTTTACGGATATAACTAGTACTTCTCAATATATCGAGAGCGTCGTATGATTTTGAACGCATATTGCTTATCAGTTCATATAATGTTTCATCTCTATGTTACTGACTACTTTATTAATAAGTGATTTACTTAGACTTGATGATTGAAGTGTGCATTATTCGTATTACTAAATAGCTTGAATTACACTTTAGTCTGGAGGGGAGCCCCATCTCATCATCAAGAAGAGATTGGTAATTTGGGTGAGTCCACATAAGTCTTCACTCTCTCGATATTATTTTTTTTTTATACAGTCCACTCAGTTCACCATATTTTGAACTAATACAAAACGATTGATTTTTCTAAATGTTTTTTATTGTTTTTTCTCATTTAAATCATCACTGAACCTGCAATATTTCTACATGAAGCGTCTAGTTTTAAAACCAAAATAGTCACAAATTTTGTAATGTTGATATCAATATGAAAAACATTGTTTTCCGCAATACCCAAACATTCCTCTCTGAAAGTTGTGAATTAATTAGAATATATCTTTGCCCCGTAGAGTTTCGGGAAAAAAATGTATTTTCACCTGTCTCCTGACGAATTGAAAAACAACGCCTAACATAACGCCTAACATTTATTAGCTCCATCTTCGCCCCCATTATTGACCCACCCCTCCACTAGTCCAGCGACATAATTACCAGACTAGAGCCTATAAATCAACAATAAGATCTCATGTTGGTGTCGAGGCTAACTCAACGGCCAAGAGATTCCGTCGACCAACGAAGCTAGACACCTGGGAGTCAACTTAGACAAAAGATTAACGTACGACAGAGAATAGGAATGGCGAGATCTGCCTGACAAAACCTATTACCAATAATAGGTCGAAGAAGCAACATGGGATTGAAAGTGAAGCTGCTGATGATAAAGACCGTAATATTACTGATAATCCTGTATGCCTGCACTTCCAGGGACCAGTGCGCAGCGACATACAGAAGACAGATCCAGTCGTTTATGAACGCATGCATAAGGGCCACTGTAAACACTCCAAGACATGTACTGAATAGGTACATATTCCGGGATCTAGACCTGAACTTACAATACGTAAACGCATATATGAGACACATATCTCTACACAATGCACAGGGATGACCCCAGATTCCGAGAGAGGTACAAACACAAAAGGCCAACGAAGCAGAACCAGAGACAACCCCCGAGAGTCGCTATCAGGTGGCTGCGGTATGTATAAAAACTTCTTAACCAGATTTCAAATTCACTTCATTTTTAGATTCACTGGGAAACAACACTTGCTCGCGACATAAAGACACTCGTCTCCAGTTAGTTTTTGGGGAACCCATGCAAAAATTCACGATAAAGTCACGATGAAAGAAAACATATTAGAAATTAAAAGCACCTAAAGGCTGGCTTTCAACTGAAAGAGGTCAGATGTCAATCTCGCTGAAGTACCATCAGTAAGTTGAGGACCGCTCCGGAAAAGCGGGGGTGGATGGACGAGATGGGCTTTTCTGCACATAGTAACCGTGTGGGGAAGATTTCAACTCAGGGCACTCAACCCGTAAGTGGGCATGGGAGACTAAGCTACCAAGCCGACGACCTGAGTTCAATTCTCCGACAATTTTCCGTTAGTTAGGGAAACTATAGACTATACTATAGACGACCCTTCCCGATATAGAAGGTTCCGACACTCTGCCGAATGAAGCCCTCATATCCTCTATTAACGGATGAATAACTTTTTCATTCTCCACCCCAGCCATGTAGAGGAACACCGTGAAGGGCGGTATGGGTGTCTGAGAACCTTCCTAACGCCATAAATCCCCAACTAGTTGTCTCGTTTGTCCTCCTGACGAACAAACGTTGAAAGGGTAGGGAAACTAAGCTCCATCCTGAATGAAACCAAGACGATAGATCGGTGAAACAACAGTCGTCGCTTGGTAGTATGCATGTTGATACCAATACGAAGGCCAGTAACGTGACCTGGGGAGTGGGCAGATGGAAACCTCGGCGTCAAGTCTCGGGAGTGCATCCGTTCGTCTTTGACATTGTGACGTTACGACAAGATCCCACTTGCCATATTTATGTGTTCTGCTTACTAGCTGAACTTGAAACTGAAGTCATTCTTGTCTATAGATGTGGCTTGGAAAATGTTGATTGGTCGGTGATGTACATGTTTGGTGGAAACCATTCTGGTTGATTGGTGGGTTAATTGGGCAGTGTAATGTGTCACGCTGATTGGAAGCACGTTGATTATTGTTTTGGGGGTTTGTTTGCTGTTGGTGGTGTACTGATCTTGGTTTTGGATATGCTTGTTTTCCATGCAACTGAGAGGTAGTACGCGTCGTTTCTCTTGTTAAGACTGCTGATCTTTCGGATTTCGATTGCCTCCCTTATCGTTCTAGTTTTCTGGTGCTGCACACTGAAGGATATTTGTATAGGTGGTGTTTGTATATAGCTAGGGTTGTTCGAATGTTGCGAAGTGAGAGTGTGTGTTCCTCTAATCTGATTGATATTCGCGTATTTGTTTGTCCGACGTATTCCCCGCTGCGGTCTCCACATGCGATCTTATGTATGCCTTGGTTTTCTTGGATTACTTTGTATTTTGGGTTGTTCAAGGAAGTTATGATCTTGTTCACTACGCACCGCCTTAAAATAAACCGAATCAATCTTGAATGATAAAACGAGTTGGTATTGTTGTTTACTATTTGTGAACAAAGGCGCTGGTATTTACAATAATTACCTTCAATCCATGTGGCGTACCTGCCTGCTGGTTTCATGCTTCAGGTTTGAATTCTCAATTCAGTGTATCGCTAAAAATCTCAGAGCAATAACTTCAAACACTATCCTTGAATGTTGTTCACTGCTAGAGCGGACATGTTGATATTCACAGCGCCATCTCTTGGTAGTTACATAATTTTACCACATTGAAATGTGTTGAAATGTTGAGCCTACAACTATTTCCCTCGGTAATTCTATGTGTTATTATGACCTCATTGGGATCCCGTAGAATCCGTAGATCAATGTGTAAAATTTGAGATAATTGATACGAACAAGCACGGAAGGTGTTATTATTTCCACAATATGTTGTGTTATAAGAGTGCTAATTAGTTTTACAGTAACATAAAACAGGTATTGTTTTCCGGTTCAATTTTTCTGTGGGAGTTCGAACTTTCTGAATTGATACGGTGAATGCTAATTGGACGATGAACTTTCGTTTGTTGAGGTTCATCGAGTCCATTTTGTGGCATACGAGATCATCAGAAATGTTGATATAACAGATGTGTTTTTTATGTGCTGATTCTCTCTGAATATTTATCAGTAAATGAAAATCATACTTAAAATACTTGAATGTGGATAATAGTTCATCTTTTTGAATGACAGAATTGGAACGTAAAAAAATGTAAAGCCGAAGTGTCAGGAAGAGAAAATGATATTGAAATTAATATAGGAAATCAATCTATCGAAAACAATGTTCCTCATCAGAACAAAAATGATGTTTCCCGACGCGCGTTTCGCTATCCAAGTTAGCATCATCAGGAGTTGACTTGAAGTGTCATCTCCTGGTGCTCAAAGCACCATTAATACTCTCTATTATTCTTCCACTATAAATAATTATAATTCCACTGATTAATCCCTATTTCAATAATATCACGCACAAACAACAATGTCAACATGAACTGGTGAAATTTGTAAACAGTAAGGATCGATCACACAGGCATTCCTTCAACGGTGTTGCCACGTGAGGAGTTCCAACGAATTTTCCGGAATTATTTGGAAAAACAAAACTGTTTTCAAATCACATTCCATTTGGAATATTTGATGTCGATTTTTATTTCATGGAAAAGATCGTAATCTTAGGTTACTGATTGGAACTCTTTGGCGATAAGGATTAGGTCAGTGTTGGCAGATATTGGGGAATTTTCACGGATTCGATATGACCACCGAATTAACTGAGTCCATTTTATTTTTACGTCCGTGCTATAAACTGCTGCATATTCCTATGTAAACCGCTACATATCAAAACGAGTCGCTAGTAAAAAAAGTGAGCAAAATTTCCAAGGCTCGAATCTCGTATCAACTATGAGGATTTTCAATTCTACCAATCTAAACTTCCCACAATTATACACAACCGAGGGACGCTGATTGCATACAGAAAATTTTACCTGTCGAACATTTTTTATATTCCACCGGAAAAATTCTTTATAGGAATGCTTCTCGTCATGAATACTAATATAAAAACGTATCGAAGACGGCTGGTCTCTTTGCTTCGAACTAATAATTTGTGAAACTTCCATCTTGTGAAAAAAGGGGAACATTAACAATTAGACCGAGTTTTTGCTCATTACTTGGTAATTCGTCTCGCTTCACGTAACTAATGCTGAATTGTGGCAAGTCTGACTGTGTCCAACCTTGAAAGACCAATTGTTTTTTATTTCATTTTTGTGAATATAATAATAGTAGTAGGAAATACGCTATCAGATAGGAACAATAAGAGTGAGTCATATTATAAACAAATAAATCCTTTAATGGAATCTGAATTAAAAAATAAATATGTGCATCAAAAATACGATAAAACAATAAGCGGTATATATATTTTCTAGATTATTCACATCATTTTTAAATTTGGTAGTTGATTTAACGTTGATATGTAAATTGTTGTAAGTGAATCGTTATTCCATTAAATTATAATGGTTTTCTTTCAAATTCAGTTTTAATTTTTGCAGTTTTCAAATTACTGGATTGCCTAGCATCATCCTTATGAGTAGATATCTTAATTAGCTACATAAGATAATTCAGAAATATTTTTCATATGTTTTGTCGAGATAAACACTAACTAAAATTGGTTCGAAAACTGGTTGATTGAAATCGAGACTAAAATGAGGAAAACAAGGAGGTCCTGCATGGACCTCCTTGGTCCATCATGTGTATCGTGTTTCATGAAAATCTTCTACATAAAATATTGTCTTTGACATTTTCAATTGAGCTAACACACTCGTAACTACAGACTATCATAGACTATCATATCATCATTATTCATGGTTTGATATAATCTTGCAATACCACTAAAAACTTAAGTGTATGGAACAAGACACCTACCACCAAAAAACCTAGTTCATTACTCGGATAAAACAATTTTCTAACGATTCTCATTGAAAAAGGCAAGAGCAGAACCGAAGAGAATCCCAGTTATGTGAATATCTTGACGCAACAGCTGATTGCAAAATCCAGTCCAAACGTCAACAAACTACCACTTTCTGGTCTGACAGGTTTTTGTTATTGCCATTCGGCAACACTGTCTTGTCCACTGGCTAGCCGCTTTGATGTTTACGTAGGTAAATGAAGGTGTAGGTGACTCACTTCTTGGTACCTTCTCTTATACGCTTTATTTTGTTACCATTTCGCCAATATAAAGACTCACAAAAACAATTTTGGCGATATCCATACGGAATTCGAGAAACGTATCATCAAAACTGTTACCTTTCAAATGTTGGACAGGATCTAATGGTGAGGCAGCGAGACCTCCAATAAAGGTGAACACAATCACAACACTAGGTAATCCTATATTTATGAACATTGTAACTTCCAATCACCCGAGCACTGATCACAGAAGTATTCTTTGGCAAATAAGTGTTTCATTTTATCGAATTATTGTTTGCAACGCATCTCGCCAGTCAAAATACGTGATTTCGAAGTTGGCGAAGAAGTTTCGACACACGTACAGTCTCTTCCGCAACCGTTTGGCGGACACTGTTTTCTGTTTTCACATTCGTGTTTTGTGGGTAGCGTGCAGTGCAGGCGAGACCAAACGAAAGTTGTCGAGTGTTACTCTTGCGGCCTTGCGCCTTCAGTATTTTATATTGCATCAATGTATGAAATATGGAAATTTGGCAGCTTCCGTGCCTCAAAATTCCGGCAGAAATTTCAGTACCCACATTAGAACTGCAGATTAAAAAATTGCCAAGTAGCGAGCGAATGAAGAGGTGGGCCTTCAAAAGTAGCACTAAGGCAGAACTTCTAGGAAAAGATGGTTTCGCTAAGGGGTCATTTCATATAAAATCAACGCAATTCAACTTTATCGTCTCAGATTTTGATGAAACTTGGATCAGATGTATTTTCGGATTGTGATTTGTGAAACATGCGGACGGGCATTGTCGTTGAGCAGAATTGGACCTCTTCTGTTGACCAATGCCGGCTGCTGCTGACGCAATTTTCGGTATATTTTGTCAATTCACTCACAATAAGACTCTGCTGTGATGCTTTGGTCAGGTTGAACAAAGTTATTGTGAATCACACCAGCCGCTGACCACCTTACAATATAACCATGGTCTTTTTTGGTGGGTTTTCGCCTTTGGAAAGTGCCTGGAAATAACTGGCGACAAATCTTTTAGGTGAAAGACGTTGCACAGGTGTCTGATGGTTTTTCTTCAACTCTCTGCGCAGCATTACTCTGGCGGTAATACTGACTCACCGAGTGGCTGACCGATCGACTGACTCACCGACTGACTGATTCACCGGCAGACTCACCGACCGGCTGACGCACCGATTGGCTAACTGGTAGGCTGACTCACCGACTGACTCACTGACTTACTCAGCTACTCGTTAACTGGCCGACTCGCCGGCTGACTTACTCACTGGCTCACTGAATGGTTGACTCATAAATGATTCAATGACTATCTAGCTGACTGATTCTTTACCGACTGACTCACTACTAGCTGACTCACCGACTGACTGACTCATTGACTGACTGACCGACCGACTGATTAACGACTAACCCACCAACTGGGTATCTGACTGACTCACTGGCTGGCTGACTTACTAAATAACTGACTCACTGACTCACTGAATTACTCACAGACTGGCTGGCTGACTGATTCAACACTGGCTGACTCATCGGCTGACTGACTCATTGACTGGCTGATTGACTCACTGAGTGGCCGAGTGAGCGACTGACCCACGACTGACTGACTCAACGAGTGACTGATTGACTGACTCACTGATCAAGTCACTCACTGACCGACTCAGGTTCACGACTGGTTCACTGATTCATCGACAGGCTGTCTGACTGTCTCACTGATTGACAGACTAACTGATTGACAGACTCACTCACTGACTGACTCGCCAACTGATTAACTGATTGACTCACTAGCTAGCTCACTTCCTGACTCCCTGACTAAATGACTGACTTGCTAACTCACTGAAGGACTCACCGACTGGCTGGCTGACTGACTCACCACTGGTTGACTCACCGACTGACTGACTCGCAGACTGACTGACTCATTGACCGACTGATTGACTCACTGAGCGACTGACTCACCGGCTGGCTGGCTGACTCACTAATTGGCAGACTCACTGACCAACTCACCACTGACCGACCGACTGACTGACTCACTGACTGACTGATTAACAGAGTGACTGGAAAGAATCGTACAGCTGCTTAAATATTTCTTCATAATTTTGTAGTTACAAGTCCATTCAATTCGTTTTGATTATACGGAGTATGTTCAAAAAACAAGGTGAATGTTCAAATTTCACAGACTACGCATATTTGATTAGCGATGTTTTATGTCGGTATTCTCGTTTCGGACATACGTTCACAATTTCAGCAGTTCAGCATGTTCAGTTTGTTGGTGAGAATCATAAAAGTTAGAAGTGTTTTGCGTGTTCAGCAAAAAATGTTTACAAGTATCACAAGCTTTTCACAGAAAGTCGAGAAGATGGGAATGACGATGCTTTTCCCAGACGCCCCAGCACATAAACAACCTATGGAAATGTTGAGAAAGCGAAGAAAATTGTTATGGAAAATCGTTGAATTACCTACAATTAGAGAAGTTGCTGAGGATGTCGGCATATCGATTGGCTCATGCCATGTAATGGGGAATGTTCCTCAATTTGGGTTATTACAGCAAATGCAAGTTTGAACAAAATAAAGTTGAGTTTAATTCATGAGTTTTTCAAATTCACTTCGAAAAGTATTCAAATTGATGTTTCAAATGTTGGGTTTTAATTTTCAAAGGGATTTGTTTCTAATTCACATATTGGCAACACCGCCTATATCAAGTTGAAATAATTTATACGTACCTAGATATTCTACTTTAAAAAAGGAAAAGTATCTTTATTAATCAACAATTAAGGAAAATATAAATTATAGTTCGATACCACCTCCACAAGCCACATAAACAACAGTTGTTTTGTTTTGTATTTATATAGAGGAAGATAGGCTAGGTGCACAAAATGTCATATGTCACTGAATGTCTCGGAACTCGGAACATAAGTAAACAGAACAGCACGCCTCTGAAATATGTCATCTTTGTTCGTCTCATACAGGTAACAGATTCATTTTCCTTCATTAGCTATAACCGATGTTGCCAAATGGTGAAATAGAAACTGTAGTGTATCCGAATTGTTTGAGATAAAAACTGTTTATTTTTTGTATGCGCTGGGCTGTGACCTTTGGAGATAATAGTTCAGTTGAGTTTGGGAAATAAAATGGTATGTATGAAAACCGTGTCTTATTGTTAAAAAATAGTGAAGTACATTACAGAAACAAATCCCTTTAAATGTTGAATGCATTATTTCATTCCTGTTTTTTAAGTATTTAAATATTTTTTCAAAGCAAAAGGTTGAAATGATAAGTTTAAAATGCGTTGTTTTAGAGCTCTTTTATGAAAACTACTCGATTTTCATCAGAAGGAATTTGGGGCATGAAGCGAGTGGTAGCAAAGTTCGTTCCCAAATTGGGAGGGCCAAGACCGAAAAAAAGCACGCCAAAGTCAAGGTTTTGCTCATTGTTTTCTTCGATTACCGTGGCGTAGTGCATCAGGAGTTCTTACCACATGTTTGTACGGCCAATAAGGAGTACTATCTTGACGTTATACGCCGCTTAGGAGAAACAATGCGAAGAAAACGTCTGGTATTGTGGAAAAACAATTCATGACTTATGCATCACGATAATGCACCTGCTCACTCGTCATTGATTGTTCGTAATCATGCCTCAACCACCATATTCACCAGATTTGGTCCCTTGCGACTTTTTTCTCTTCCCAAGATTGAAGAGACTCTAAGGACGGCTTGTTGCCACGATTGAGGAGATACAATCAATCCGATTCGATAAGAGAGCTCAAAGGCAAACCAAAAAGTGCATACTAGAACTTCTTCGAGGATTAGAAAACAAGCTGGCACTAGTGTATTATATTCGAGTGGGATTTCTTCGAAAGTGACAAAATAGAAATTGTAAATAAATAAATATTTTTTGAGAAAAATATAAATTTGCCATATTTTCAACAGATCTCGTATATAGGTACACGAAATCAACCAAAAATACGAAATCAAAAGTAGGCCTTCATTTTTTTAAGATCGGTGCCAAAATCACCAACAAGTTATAATTTATATTTGATACATACTTTTGTAAGTTGGTTGATCAAAAAAGTAATTGATCAAGACGCCAAGATACCAGAAGCAGAATCAATAAAATTTTTGTGGACACACTTACGATAGTATTTGGAAACTAGTGATATTTGTGATAAATTGGTAGGTTTCCGTTCTCGTTTCAAATTCCTCAAAGAATTTCTTGATATATCACTTGAGAGCCATTTAATTTTTACTAATCCAGTCACAACTTTTGTATGGTATATTGGGTTGAGGTGGAGTAAATGACAGTCGTCTCATGAATTTGAATACCATATAAAAATTAATTAAACAATTATTTATAATGAAAAAATTACATATTCGAGCGATGCTTTATTGAAAGAGTACCTAATACCTAAATTTCCAGATCTCAGACAGCTGTTCAGTCTAAAATTTTTATTGCAGATCACACAAAGAAAAATAACGTCAGAACAATTTGAACATATCTACAATACAAAAGGTGAAAAAAATAACTTCATGATACCTGAATGTGAAAAAAGTATACAACGTAGTTTTAAATTTTTAAGTCCCAGATTATATATAACACATTACCAGATAACCTAAAATCTTTGAATAATTTTCAGAAGCAGTGTTAAACACTGGCCACACTCAATAGAAAGAACAACAATTCATGACACTATAAATAATAAATGATTTCGGAATGAACTCATAACATGACTATTCATTCAAAATATTCGGCACTAGACACCGTTTCTCCTTATTGGTAATCCTGGCTATATTTACACTCATGGCCAGATTTAGAGCAGGGTATGCGGGGCTACTGCCTCGGGGTCTCCACAGTTGGAGGCCCTTATAAAAATAAAAAATATCCACATTGTTTCTATTTTAACTAAGAATACTTGCCCAAAAAATAATTTTGTTTTCCATATATTAGAAAGCCCTGATTGCAAGTTTTCATTTACTATCAATTTTTGATTTGATCCAGCATTCAGTGGCAATACTTTTGTATGTGTAATCTGTACCCATGAGTTCAATAGAAATGAAATAAGTACAAAAATTCGAAAAATAATTATTGATTATGGCTTCTACGTCTTCATTGTCCCAGGGCCTCCAAACTTCTAAATCCGGTCCTGCTTACACTTACCTAATTCATGTATTTTCTCCACGACATGTCAATAATCTGTAATATATATGTGATTTTTTCTCTTGCAGCATCATTATATATTAAATTATAGCTTATAGTTTTGGCTAAGCCTATAATTTATCTATATAATCAATAATTAATATTTTTGTTTTCTTATATTACATACAAGCTGTAATACGTTGTATCGTTTATATACCATCACAACAAGCTTCCTTTAAGGAGGCCCTAGACGGTCAATCATTTTGATCAAAAGCTTGAGTCAATCGATTGACTCAAGCGGGATTGACCGTGTAGGAACCTGTTTGACGCTTGAAGCAAGGCTTGATGGTGATTGATAGAAAGGTTGAATGACTCATGCGGTTGAAGGAGGGAGTTGACCGTCTAGGACAGAGGTTCCGAAACTTTTTTTTATCATAGACCACTTTGAAAATTTTGCTGTTTCCGTTAGACTCCCTGCAGATACATTTCTACCATATTCCCAAAAGTCAACAAAAAATATGAAGATTAGATCTAACTATGGAAATTCGCGTTGCGGCTACGTTCCAATCACGAATCAACAGTTTTCGAATAAAAAGTGATGATTGATCGGTTAATTCATCCATTGATTGTGCTGTGAGTGGATGTATGAAAAAATGAAGTTGTTCAATCAAAAAAGTTAATTCATCTAACTTTACTTTTTTGACATCTACTCGCGGAACAAGAAATCAGTCAATTCTCACTCATTTAGAACTTATTTAGAAAAATCCCCATTCAGTATGGTGAAAATAAAAAGAAAAATGGTATATTTACTCGTGTTATTCATTCAAATACATAATTATCACACTATTACTCAGTCGCGATATAATTAAAATTTAACAACAATAACGTAATTTCTATACTACAATGCCAATCACAAAATAGTCATAATTTCATTGCAAGGGATGTACTTGATCTGTGATATTCCATCTACAAGTTTTCACATGTAACAGTCGCTGAGCTTCTTGAAATATTATCTGCCTAGATTGACAGGTGAAGTTAAACCAACAGTTTGATTCTTCACTATTAAAACCAGATAAATTTTCGTGGACCCCCGCTTACGAATTGTGAACCCCCATTTTATGGTCACGCCAACATAGACCCCCGTCGAGTCTCTCGTGGACCCCTGGGGGTCCATCTAGACCACTTTGGGAAACACTGGTCTAGGACAATTTTCGTCAAGCATTGCGTCAGTCACTAGATAGAAACCATGGTGTCCGCTACGCAAAGTGAGCTTCCCGAAAACTCTGAGCGGGAATTTATTAACCTGTTGATTGAATTATATCGCGATTGTTCGAAATTATGGAAAGTGAAGAGCAAGGACTATTACAACAGAAACAAGAAAACTACATAATTACCATGTACTAGGTACTACTTCGACCACCGTCGTTTCTTTTTCTGTTGTTTTTTCCGCTTGAGGGCAACCAATGTGAGGGACAGGAAGGCCAAATCCGTGTTCGAAACCATCGATTGACTCAATGGTTTGATAAAGCAGATTGATCGTTTAGGACCACCTTTACAGAAAGGTGAAACTGGAACCTCTGACGTAGAATACGTCTAAAACAAGGTCTTTTCCCAATCACTAGAAATGTAATACTCTTTCCGACGCGCCCTGCAGGAGATGAAGAAAACCAAGTACCTATCAGTCAGCTGTTTGCGAACAAATTACTATGCTCATGTTCAGTCAATCATTTCCTATGGGAGTATATTTTGGAGCTCTTCATCAAGCTCACAAAGAATGTTCATAACACAAAAGAAAATTATGAGGTGTATACTAGGATTGAGTCGTAATACTTCATGTAGGACATACTTTTCTGAACTAGACATCTTGACAGTGCCTTCACTGTATTTCCTGGGCTTGTCAACTTTGTAAAGAAATATCTGTTTCCTACAAATGCTGATCAATATTCTACTAATATGAACCTCCACACTAGACATCGAAATGAGCTATCTGTACCTTACCATTAATCAACTTATTATGAGAAAGGCACACACTACCAAGCAATCAAAGCATACACCTCACTACCTCAAGTACTGAAAGATATCAAAGGCCTGAAGAGGTTCAGGAGTTGTCATAAGTTACTTGAAGCAGAAACGCTATTATTCTTTTGTTAGATGTAATAACATGTATTAGTTTTAGAAACTCATTCAATTGTGTTTCTCAGATTTTTAAATTCAGCTGTATACTTAAATTCTTGTCTTTGTATTAGAATACTGTTTTAACATATATTCAAATATTTTCATCCCCCCCGATTTATAGACATTGTAAATACATTTCAACTTGCTTTTTTAAACCTGTACCTGACGTTTGCTGTGTCCTGTGATGATCGTTTTGCAATAAAACTATTATTATTATCTTCTGAAGACGCCTACTGAGTTCAAATTCTGAATTGGAATGTTATTGAATTCAAAATTTTAACTAGGATTTTTTTTATTCTGACTTCAAACTTTTTGAAGTCAGCATTTTTGGTCTGTCTACGACTTCGTAACTAATGAAATGATACAAATTTTAGTTAATGAAAATTTCATACAAAATTTTTTGCAGAAGTAAAAATCACAAAATCCGGGAAACTTATAATTGCGAAAACCTGGCATAAATACAATACATAGCTGCCATTATCCAAAATATTTTCAGAAGAAATAAATAATATAAATAATAAAAAGGTTTATTCACGAATTTTAACAAGAAAGGCATGATTTGTCTTGTCTTTATGGTAAAGAGGTTTACTTGGATAGATGAGAAAACGAGGCCAATATAAAAAAATTAGTTTATTTTTACATAATCAATTGATTTCAATTGTTTTCATGTTATAAACATTATTTTTACATTCCTCCGATTATGGCTTCATATGTCACCCTGTATGGTCTGCAATTATTGGCCAACGGTGCTGTAAAGACACAAGACCCATGAAAGAATTGCTAAAGCACGTTCTACAAGAGGCATGAAGTTGCAAAATAACATGGCATATTTCTCCCGGGTTACTACCAAATTGCCCATGTTGCCGACTGATCAATTTTTTCTCAAAACTGTCTATTATTTTTCGTTGTGACCGTGGATACTTTATCAGGACATCAAAAAGTTCATCATACCAAAAAATCAGCAAAGTTTACCAAAAACCATTTCCCATAAGGTTTGTGCTTGGTCCTTCTACACTCAAATGGTTTTTCACCTGTATGAACTTTTTCAAGACTTTTTTAGTCATTACTTCAAGTGAGTGAGCAATTTTTACACTGAAATTATTTTTTCTACAGTATGAATCTTTTCATGACGTTTCAAATGAATTTTTTGATTGAATGATTTAGAGCAGATTTTACACTTGAATGATTTTTCACCTGTATGAATTTTTTCATGTCTCTTCAAGTCATGATTTCTAGTGAGTAACTTAGAGCAGATTTTACACTGATATGATTTGTCATCAGTATGAATCTTTTCATGATCCTTCAGATGGCATTTATGAATGAAAGATTTAGAGCAGATTTTGCACTGAAATGGTTTTTCGCCGGTATGAATTTTTTCATGAGTTTTCAAATTATATTTCTGAATGAATGATTTCGAGCAGATTTCACACTGAAATAATTTTTCGCCAGTATGAATCTTTTCATGATTTTTCAAATCATATTTTCGAAGGAATGATTTCGTGCAGATTTTACACTGAAATGGTTTTTCACCAGTATGAAGTTTTTCATGGCTTCTCAAATAACATTTTTGAATGAAGGATTTGGAGCAGATTTCACAGCTGAATGGTTTTTCGCCAGTATGAATCTTTTCATGATTTTTCAAATCATATTTTCGAAGGAATGATTTTGAGCAGATTCCACATCGAAACGTTTTTTCGCCAGTATGAAGGTTTTCATGTCTTTTCAAATCATAACTTCTACTGAATGACTTTGTGCATATTTTGCAATCATATAGGATCTTCTTTGTTGGTCTATTTTCAGTATCACTTCTTTCATTGAAATTTTTCACGCATATTTCATTTTTCTCGTTAACTCCATTCTCTCCCATTGAATTCCAATAGTATTCGGAAATGAATATTTCATTAACTTCCTCTGTTTTTTGTGGCATATCATCTTCAAAAAAATTTATGCTTTCAGTAACAAATTCTTTGTCATAAGGTGTTGGTGACATATTTCTATTGATAACATTCTCTTCCTTTCCAACGACTGTTTTTTCCTGGGTTCCAGAAGGAAATATTCCAAAATCTGTAAAAAAAAAACAAGTTTATCAGGGTAAGTCACATACCATATATTATTTTTAAATCAAAACACGTGCAACACAGAAATCCAATCTATTGTTCAAAATTAATGACAACCAGGTTCGTTTAGCATTAATCCAAAATTATTACAAATATAAGTGAATAATCCATTCATTATACTGGAATAAAACTATGAAATGAACTCCTGAAAACAATTATTTGTTGCTATAATTTTCTATAATTTTCAAATTATTCATTTACTGAAGAAAGTTTTGAAATCATTAATGATATTCATGATTTACATTTTCTTAGTTTTATGATGTCTCATACCAGGAGATGTTTTCAAGTATTTCAATTTACCCACTAAATACAATAGTCATACTTTTACTGATATTTTACCTGAGCCCAAGTTGAGTGGTTTTACATCCAGAGTCTTAACTTCGCTTTGCATTGCATTGGACTCATTCAGGCCTTGACAGTCAGGGCAGTATTTTAAACTATGAGGGCTAAAAAAATCAATTTGACTAAGCAAACTTCTTCCACACAGCTCACAATGTGAGTGTTCTTTTAGTTTTTCTTCACACTTTTCAGATTTCAGATGATAAACAGCATCTTCACTTTTGATTTGTTCTGATTCTAATTTAATCTTTAAGATAGTCAGTTCATTATGCTGTGCATCATATTTTTCTTCAGAGTAGTTGATATTGTTTTCATCAGGAACAGATTCCACCTCCTCTTTAATTAGTCTTCCATATTCAACAGTAGCCATTTTCAAAAGATTGAAAATGTGGGCTAGCTTTCAAAGGTCTCCAACACCAAAGATCTATACCAGCTTTTCTTTGTCTCTTTATACCAACAACCCTTTATACACTGTCACAGATTAAAATTTAATTTGTGACACTGGTAGATGCTGTCAAGCGCTTTTGGTTTAGAAATTATGTTTAGACTTTAGACTATAGCACGGTATAGAAGTCTATAGATATTTTCTGACGTTTTAATCGTATTCGAGCATGTGTACAAAAACGATTCGTAGTGACTAGTGACGTCGTTACTAATAAGATTCGCCAAAATGGAATGATTCAATTTGTGTCAAATGTCAAATTCAATAATGAATACAAAATTTTCAATTTTCTCTAACGTCAAGTAGAATCAGATTTGTGCATACAATAATTTCCCAGCTTGAAAACCTTATAAACTATAACAATAAAAATAAAGCAGAAACAGACAACTGACGTAACGTAACGTCAAATTCCGTTTCAAAACCAATCGCACGCAAGTTTTAATCATTCATAAATACGTTTCAAATCATAGTTGATGTAACGTCATCTTTTCAACGCCAGAATGAATGTATTTGAATCACAGACGAATATACTTTTTTACTACTCATCTTTTCAACGCCAGAATGAATGTATTTGAATCACAGACGAATATACTTTTTTACTACATGAGCGCCATAAAACGCCTTATTATTGTAGACCAAATGGGGAAGTTCTGACGTTGCCACATGGTGGTGCCAATAATCTATATTTCTATTTAATTTAGCCATCAAATTTTCCTTTATGAATTATGTTGCCAATACTTTCATTTTTTCTTAAAAACAAATAAGTAAATGCATCATCTCTTATTCGCTAGATGGAAACTTTATTGAGTACTGAGTGAAATGAACCAATGTTTTTTTGTGAGGGTGTTCCAAAAGTTATATTCGATGTGTAACGTTCTAAGGTGATGACAATTTGTAACATATTCAAAAAACAATGTATAAACCATGAAGAAACTGATAATAAACCTAAAAAGATATGCATTTCAATATTAATGAAAGGGCAATTTAAGCTTGTAAATCAAAATATAACAACGAAAGTAATCGGCATTCATTCTAGAATTTATATCGAATCATTCCTGGTAAAAGATATTCAGCGTCTCTGTTTGACATATTTTGATCTAGAAGAAAGAGCGAATAACTTCACTGCAGGTTCTCTGACCCCAGGCTCCATAGACTGAAGTACAGATAAATTTATAGAAGAGACACTCTTCTGGCGGAACTTTGATGCTGAGGGGAAAAAAAGTTTCTGTGATCGGTATTATGTGTCACTTTTAGCGGTATATATATATATATATATATATATATATATATATATATATATATATATATATATATATATATATATATATATATATATATATATATATATATATATATATATATACATTTTACCATCTTCATGTTCACTACCAACTCAACGAAATTTTCAGGTTGGCAATAATCACCCCAAGATTGTCAAAATTTCATTTTTCTTGTTTCGTGTTGAATGTATCTTCCTTAAGGTATTCTGTGACTGAGGTCTGAACACAGAACTCAGAATTTCATTTTAAATTTTATGGTCTACAGCTCTCGTAAAAAGAATAGACGTAGACGAAACAGTCAAGTCGTCTTTTGATATAAATGGTAAGGTTATATAGTATTAATAAAAGGTGTTTTCGAAATTATAAGTTGGAAACACTGCTCTAGCGTTTCTAACCTAATATCATGTTGGTATCAATGGACAAACGAAGAGAAGAGATACAATTTTTAACCTATAATTAAGTTTTGTTTTCATTTCAAAATATTTCTTGGGTGTGATAATTTATTTATTTGGGTTTAAATTTATATGGAGTTTTTAAAAATATTAGATTTCATAAATAATTTCAAAGATGGTTCGACATAAAAACAGGTTTGTAATTATTCAGTACACTTTTTGGAGACATATTCATATAGAATGTTTTTGTAGGTACTTGGTACTGGAAATAAAAGAAATTGGCAAGACAAACGCCCCTCTGAAAATTAAAGAAGTGTCACTTTTCGAGTCAATACAAAACGAAGTGAAGAAATTGCATGGCGACTTTGGAGTAGCAGCTATAAGGGCTGGATTTCTCTCGAAATACATCAATGAACATTCAAGAACAGCAGTCATCAGGTGTAGGCGCGGTCCTCACAAATTTGTGTCTAGTTCCATACCCTTTGTTAAACAAATATTCAACAAGAATGTTGTGATAAGTATTCTTTATATCGGTGCATCCATTAAACAATGCTTTTCATTTCTCAAAAATTACCAGCAGAAAAAGTTCGACGAGTACTGTGTTACACTAAAAACTGAAGAAGAAAGAAACGAGCTGAAAGATGCTATGCTGAATTTGGATAGTGCTTTATCAAAACTGTAATACAGCAACTCCATGAGTTGTGTTTAGGTGGAATTTGAAAATATGACATCTGAGTGATATTTGTGATTTGTTTTATTTGTGATTTTTGTTTTATTAAAGATGTTTTTTACCAAACTCCTATTGTGAAAATTGTGGACGGTGTGAGGAGAAAGGTTGGTTGAGCTTTGAATTCACTGTGTTTAAAAAATCGAAGAAATATGCAGGCACATAATGAAATTGAGGAAAATAGTATTTTCCATTGAATTATTCTTTATTAATGTATTAAGAAACGGAGGACAGCAATACACTGAATGTGCCCCAGTTTTATCAATTGAAAACAATAAAATTATAGCCCTTATATATTCACATGAAGTCTCGGAACATCATGCAGCTCAAGTTACTAAATGAGTCGTCATAATTAACAGATGATTGACTTCATATCTAATATACTATCAATAAAATAATTATTGAAATTTTCGCCCTTTTCAACATATTTTTCCACTTATAAATTTCTAATTGGTTATTACATTAAATTGAAAGGGTTATATTTTTTGGGAAAGTTTTTGGCTTTCTACTACTCCATATTGATACAAAATTATGTGTAGATCATGCAAAGAAGTAAATTTCAAACACAAACTGATAGAAAAAGCCCTTCTGAAACAGCTACTTTCATAAATAAATTGAATTACACGAAAGAAAATTTCTTTTGAAACAAATACTGTTATATGAACACTGAATTATACAAAAACACATTTCTCTGCTCAGCTTGTATTCCAAACATTCGTTATGGAATTAAATCGTATATCATTCACAGGATTTCTACACAATATACTAAATGAAAGGTAAAAATTTCACTTACATGGAACACAGTCATCCTCACTGATATGACATTGATATTTCACCGTAAGTCACTTGCCTTAAGGCTTTTGAGTACCAATTTCAGTAATATTGATTTGTAAAGCTGTCTAAAATTTTCAGGGTGAAACCTCTTTTTCTCAAAACTAATAAAATATGATAGGGAACAATTTATTGAACTGTATCGTCATCAAAACTAAATGTGTGTACCAAATATCAGATCGATCTGTTAACGGGAAGGGAGTCCAACTTCAATTACAAAATTTGACCGAAACAAACAGGACAAGCTAAATAAAACCGTTTAAAAATAGCCGTTCTTATGACTTTAATATTAAATGAGTACATTGATTAACCTGTGTGAGGTATCTTGCATAAATGTTTGTCGGATATAATTCAAGGTCCAGCATGGCATTAACCGGAGAAGTAGTTTTTTCTGGTAGACATTTACCAGAACCTAATGTGTAGGAACGTTGGAAGAGATGAACGTTTTAAGATTTCTATTTCGAAATATTTTTTCAACGCCCTGCATGTCAGAAATGAGGCAACTCCGAACATATATTCATAAAAACTTTTTTCTTAAAACGTCCGAACCAATCACCCTCTGGAGTTTAGTACCATAGTTAGGAAACATCCTGTAAACTACATCAAATCGATCTTGAGAGGCTAGAACCTAATACATAAACTGTGTTTAACACTGGAAGCTTGATACAAACCTCCCTGTCACAAAATATAATTATTTAAGTGATAAACAAGTACCCCTTAAATTTAGAATAATTTCGCAAATAACCGATTTCAACTATGCTCAATAGTTGAATATAATAATAATAATTTACATCAGACAATACAAAAACTGTATAAGATTCATCATAATACTACATTAAAAATCAAAAGAAAATACATTATTAAAAAAAAATAACTTCATGTATACACATAACAACTTATACAGGTGCCATGACATTTTGTTTTTGTAAATATTCTTCAATGGAGTAGAAGCTTTCTTTCATTCAGTCTTCAAAAGGTGCACAAGATGCTATATTTTCACTACTGGAAAACCTGTACACAAAGACAGAGAATCTGCAGCGACCATGTTTTGTGATCTATTCAAGGCTTTCGACTGTGTAGACCACATGCTACTTCTTCGTAAGCTAGAAATTTACAAATTTAGAGGATATCCATTACTTTGGTTTGAGACGTACCTTTTCCATCGGCGGCAGATTGTTCTATTAGATGGAATTTTATCAGAGGGAGGTTTAAAGGTCCCACAAGGTTCCGTTTTGGGGCCGGTGTTGTTTCTCATTTATGCTAATGACTTAGTCCATGTTGACGTAAGTGGTAAATTCACATGTTTCGCTGACGACACCACTATCCTCTGGCATAGCAATACCATCTCAAATTTACCTGATCAAATCATCGTTGACATAGGAAGGGTGAAAATGTGGTGCGATTCCAATCTTCTATCATTCAACATCGACAAAACAAATGCGGTCACGTTTAGATGTGACATTGGGGGAGTACACTCAAAATGTAGAAATTGAAAGGTTGGAGAAAAACAAATTTTTAGGACTCTACATTGATGAAAATCTAAAAGTTGATTCCCATGTTGACTACTTATGTAAAAGACTAGCAGCAGGATGCCATGCAATGAGAGTTGATGCAAGAGAATTTTTTTTTATGGAATTTAAAAGTAATTTTCAATGAAAGTATGAATCTTTTCATATCGTTTCAAATCATTTTTTTGACTGAATGGTTCAGAGCAGATTCAACACCTGAATAGTTTTTCAACTGTATGAACTTTTTCAAGCCTTTTTAGTCATTACTTCTAGTGAGTGACTTGGAGCAGTTTTTACACTGAAATGATTTTTTCTCCACCATGAATATTGTCATGATCCTTCAAATGGTATTTGTGAATGAAAGATTTAGAGCAAAATTTTTATTAAAATGGTTTTTCACCAGTATGAATATTTTCATGATGTTTCAAATAATTTTTTTGACTGAATGATTTAGAGCAGATTTTACACTTGAATTGTTTTTCGCCAGTATGAATGTTTTCATGCCTTTTCAAGTCATGATTTCTAGTAAATGACTTAGAGCAGATTTTACACTGATGTGATTTGTCATCAGTATGAATCTTTTCATGATCCTTCAGATGGCTTTTATGAATGAAAGATTTAGAGCAGATTTCACACTGGAATGGTTTTTCACCAGTATGAATATTTTCATGACGTTTCAAATTAATTTTTTGACTGAATGATTTAGAGCAAATTTTACACTCGAATGGTTTTTCACCTGTATGAATTTTTTCATGCCTTTTCAAGTCATGCTTTCTAGTGAGTGACTTGGAGCAGATTTTACACTGATATGATTTTTCACATGTATGAATCTTTTCATGATCCTTCAGATGGCTTTTATGAATGAAAGATTTAGAGCAGATTTCACACTGAAATGGTTTTTCACCAGTATGAATTTTTTCATGAGTTTTCAAATTAATTTTCTGACTGAATGATTTAGAGCAGAATCTACAATGAAATGATTTTTCGCCGGTGTGAATTTTTTCATGACTCTTCAAATCATATTTCCGAAAGAATGATTTCGAGCAGATTTCACACTGAAATGGTTTTTCCCCAGTATGAAGTTTTTCATGTCTTTTTAATTCATAACTTCTACGGAATGATTTTGTGCATATTTTGCAAACATGTGGGATCTTTTTTGTTGGTCTATTTTCAGTATCACTTCTTCCATTTTTCTCATGAACTCCATTCTCTTCAATTGAATTTGAATAGTATTCAGAACTAAATGTTTTATCAACTTCCTCTGTTTTTTGTGGCATTTTGTCTTCAAAGAAACTAACATTTTCAGTAACAAATTCTTTGTCATAAGGTGTTGGTGACATATTTTTATTGATAACTTTCTCTTCTTTCCCAACGACTGTTTTTTCCTGGGTTCCAGAAAGGAACATTCCAAAATCTGTAAAAAAAAACAAGTTTATCAGGATGAGTCACGTACCATGTATTATTTTTGAAGCAAAACATGTACAACTCAGAAATCCAATCTATTGTTCAAAATTAATGACAACTAGGTTCGTTTAGCATTAATCCAAAATGATTACAAATATAAGTGAATAATGCATTCATTATACTGGAATAAAATTATAAAATGAACAACTGAAAGCAATTATTTGTTGCTATAATTTTCAAATTATTCATTTACTGAAGAAAGTTTTGTACTCATTAATGATTTATATTTACCTAGTTTTGAGATGTCTCAAGCCAGGAAGTTTTTTCAAGTAGGTATTTCAATTTTCCCACTAAATACCAGATTGTTTATGTTTTTCATATGCGCATTCCATTTAAGATGACTTTCAAGAATTACACTCAAATGTTTGACTGTGTTGAAGAATTACAATTGTGCCACATCATTTCCCACAGGAACATCAATGACAGGTTGGTAGGTCGGTTTCGGTAAATGGTACATAAGTATTTTTTTCGGATTTAATGTAGATAAATTGCTATCAAAATATTCAATAGTGATGGGAAATGTGCCAATGACTTTTTGTTTCAGGGTGTTCCAGTTTTCATCTTTGAAAAAAATCACGGGTCATCATCGAGACCTGTGACTTTCACAGGAGTTTATGTTAAGGATAAACTGAACAGGTCCCAAAACGGTTTCTTGTGGAACTCTGTAGCTGACTGTTCTGCTACTGATTTCACTTTCGATTCTGACACACTGTTTTCTGTCACTCATCATCATCAAGTCATTCACCGTTCACATTAAATAAACAACTGATAGGTGTAAAAAGGTGTTTCAGAAGATATTAATAATTTGAAACTCTTCTTTCAATGTATTATCTGAATGTAGATAACCTCACTTTCCTTTCATTATCCAAGATATGACTCATTAATTATTATTCATTTTAATAAAAACCCCAGCTTTTAATCTAAATATGATGTAGAAGAAAAAAAATTACAACGATTTGATCCTCAAACAACAGATTTGAGATCCTTTGATGTTCCTCATTCCCAATTATTGTAGATTAGTTGAAAACTCACATAAAACTTTTCACAAGGCTTCAGAACATTTTTTTTGCATCCATTGATATCTAATATTTTTCAGTCATACTTTTACTGAAATAGTATTTTACCTGAGCCCAATTGGAGTGGTTTCAAATCCAGAGTCGTAATTTCGCCTTGCATTGAATTGGACTCATTCGGGCCTTGACAGATACGGCAGTATTTCACACTTTGGGGGCTGAAAAAATCAATTGGACTGAGCAAACTTCCTCCACACAGCTCACAATGCAAGCCTTCCTTTACTTCTTCCTCACACTTTTCAGATTTCACTTGATAAATAACATCTTCACTTTTGATTTGTTCTAACTCTAATTCGCTTTTTAAGCTACTCAGCTCATTATACTGTATTTCGAGTGCATCATATTTTTCTTCAGAGTTGTTGATATTGTTTTCATCATCAACAGATTCCACCTCCTCTTTAATTAGCTTTCCATATTCAACAGTAGCCATTTTCAATAAAGTAAAAATGTGTGGGCTAGTTTTCAAAGATCTCATTAAAAAAAACGCCAAAGATTTAATCCAGTGTTCCTTTTCTTCATTATATTAATTTCATAGTAATTACCAATTATATATCATATATAGCCTGTGCTGGGATATTGTTTCTAAATACACTGGTAGATGCTGTCATGCTCTTTTAGTTCAAAAATTTTCTCAATACTTTTAGGCTTGTTCTGGTTCTTAGTTTTCACTGTTTCGAATCGTTCAAAATCAGGACTGAAAAAATTTACGTAACAAGAGCGCCTGTTTTCTGACTGTTAGGAACAGTTCGGCATTTCGGAGAACCATAACCGTAGCAACCGTATAGATTTATACCCAGAGCAGGCCTATTGTAGACCAAGTAAGAAAGTTCCGACATTGCCGCAAGATGGTGTCAGTAGTCTATATTTCTATTTATTTTAGTCATCAAATTTTTCTGTATGAATTATGTTGTCAGTACTATTATTGTTTCTTAGAAACAAATAAGTGAGTTTATTATTAGCTATTTGAAAACTTCATTGAGTATTGAGTGAAATGAACCAAAGTTTTTTTGTGTGGGTGTTCCAAAAGTGATGTTCCATGTACAACGTTCTAAGGTAAGGACAATTTCTAACAATCAAAAAACAATATATAAACCATGAAGAAACTGTCAATAAACCTAAAAAATATATATTTTAATATGAAAGGGAAATAAAAGTTTGTAAATCAAAATATGAGAACAAAAGGTATGTATAATTTTTGAAAAAATAATAAGTATTTCTGTTCTCACAATTGGTCAATCTCATTCTAGAATCTAGATCGAGTCATTCCCGGTAAAACTGCAGATCACTGCAGGTTTCTGACCCCAGGCTCCATAGACTGAGGCACAGAATACTTTACAGAAGATGAACTTATCTGGCGGAACTTTGATGTTAAGGGAAGAAGTTTCTGTGTTAAATATCATTTTTAGCGGTAAATAACAATTATTCGAAACTATGTACAATGTATTTGTGGTCGAGATATTATTACGATGTTATCTAGGCAGATTGTTAGGCCAACATTTCAACCAAACTAACTTCATTGACAGTAATATTCTCGAGATTGTTCTTGTTCTGTGTCCCTTCTATAAACGATTCTGTGACTAAGGTCTGAACACAGAATTATATTTTGGAATTTGTGGTTTGCAGCTCTCGTAAAAGGAATGGATGTAGACGAAGCAAAGAGACCGAGTTGTCTTTTCGATATAAAGTGAAAGGAACTATAACACATATTCTATGACAATACCGTCAATAGCATGAAGAGGGTACTTTCGAAATTAAATATTGGAGACACTGCTCTAGCGTTTTTAATCTATATCATGTTGGTGTTATAGAATACTACACAGAAGCGAGAGTAAAGTCGGCACTTTTTATGTTGAAGGGGCAAATTTTAGTAGCCTTCAAATCATGTGTTGAGTGAAATCATTCTTAGCACACTGAGAAAAATTACTATGTTTATCATTCACAATAAAACTTGCTACACACAGAAAACTAATTCAAAACAACATCGGTACTTCAGGACGGTATGTATAAACGGTTGAATGTTTTGATGAATAATTTAAAGAGGCATTCCATAATTTTCTAAAAGTTATCCATTCATCATTAATAAATGAAATACCTTTACCTTCTCCAAATACATTAAATATCCTATAGAAAATAATATATTCGGAAAATGTTTTACGTTTACAAAACAGAGACAAAAATAAATAAATAAATCAAATCAACGTCAGTCATAAGTTTTACATGAAAAATTATTCACACATTGAAATATTCATGAGTAGTAAATGGTTGTAAATTGAACAGAAAAAGCTTCTAACAGGTTTTTTTAAATTTGTTAAAACTTCATTTACTAAAATCCCATAATATCAACAAACAATATTTTCAATTGATTTATTCACTAAACTTCAAACAATAATAATAATAATGTAGGAGTACATCAATAAACAAAACAACATACATATAACCTAAACTATATTTAAAACCTAAAATGATATAACAATGCTACAACACTAATAATAGATGATCACAGACGAACTATTGAGACTTGTAACAAATATTCAATTGAAAATTTTGAATGATGCAACTAATTTTCCTTCATTTTCAGTATTTTGATATTAAATTTCACAAAAAGGATTTGAAGCTTTATATCTTTATATATCTATTAATTATCTGCGAGCGCTTTCGACAGCTGGTCGTACTGTCATCTTCGAGGCACTCCTCAAACTACTGTCATCTTCTAGGCACTCCTCAAACAGTTTGAGGAGTGCCTCAAAGATGACAGTACGACCAGCTGTCGAAAGCGCTCGCAGATAATTAATAGAAGATATAAAGCTTCAAATCCTTTTTGTGACATACCAAATCACCCAAGGAACTCCTATCGACAGTTTCCAAATACTGAGTACCACTTGGACCTTGTATTAAAATATTTTTGTTACTCAAACTGATGAAATATTTAAAACGTTACTGTACCTTGTATGACAGAAGAGCACTGAGTGGAAGTTGGTTTTTTCAGTGGAGAAACAATGGCAATATTTGAAAATTTCAAATGAATAAAACTGTGATTTACTGAAATTGTAATTTCCAAAAAGAACTGAAATGATACTTCACCTAATAAAATAATGATTTTTCTGTTTCGTTCTGCAGACTGCTTATGTTCTGTTTGTTCTCGTATGTGTACGCAAATAATGTTAGAAAAGCTTGAGCAAATAAAGTTTTCTATGTTTCTCCTTTGGATATATATTTTTCATGAAAATGTTTTTCACAAAGTCCATAATATTTATGCAGTGTCCACGGCTTTCACAAGCAAATCTCATATATTACATGCTTTCGCCCATTTCTCAGATCTGAAATAATTAATGCTCCAGCAACGAAATCTTACTTCAGACACACAGTTTCAAAAATGCAAAGAACAATGCTTCTTTCACAGTACCATTCAGTTTCACTGAATCTCAAGATAATCTGTGGTTCAGATCCAAAGGCATTTCACTTGATACATACCTCACTGGGTCTTTTGGAAAGGAAAACTAATTATTTCTTGGTTATATCTCAAATAGTTCCGATATTCTGTGTTGGTGTTAAGAAATGGACACACCAAAAAAGGAAGGGCTTTCGCCCATTTCTCAGATCTGAAATAATTAATGCTTCAGCAAGAAATTCTTCGAAAATACTAGACGCAAAATGACAATCAAAACCAAATACGAAATCTTACTTCAGACACACAGTTTCAAAAATGCAAAGAACTATGCTTCTTTCACAGTACCATTCAGTTTCACTGACTCTCAAGATAATCTGTGGTTCAGAACCAAAGGCATTTCTTTTGATACATACCTCACTGGGTCTTTTGGAAAGGAAAACTAATTATTTCTTGGTTATACCTCAAATAGTTCCGATATTCTGTGTTGGTGTTAAGAAATGGACACACCAAGAAAGGAAGGAAAGAAGAAATATATGATAAATAAAATACCTTCCTATTTTATTAGTATCCCACTATTATTATGTTCTATATATATATTTGAAGTTATTGACATACCATATGTGCATACTGTACCTCAGTGGCAAATAAATAAATAAAATAAATAAACATTTCAACTTAGAATTCGGCTTTGTTTCATTTCTATTTCAAAATTTTTGTTGGTTGTGATAATTTATTTTTTTGCTCTTGATTTGAATTTATATGGAGTTTTTACAAATATTTCAATTCATTCAAATTAGCATTCTTATATTTTTGATATTTTTTTGTCATTTTTGATATTTACTTTCGAATAATCTTCAAATATATTGGTTGTATTATTTTCAATATTCCATTCATTTTTACTTCTCCTAGATTACAAATCTGTCAATATCTTTTTAGATAATAGAAATCTGATTGTGTTACACAATTCTTTTGTGAATAAGAATCTTTCAATTGTAATTTTTTTCATCATATAAGAACAAATATAACGGAATAGTCATACTCTCCACACCGATAAGTTTTTTTTATGATATATCATAATTAACAATTGAAAAAATGTACTAAAAAAATATATTCATAACTTTCCAACTATAATACATTATACATCACGTCAAGTTCACAAACCTCAAAATATATAAAAGTATATATGAATTCATTCAAGAATAGTTGCTTCTCAAAAAGCTTAAATCCTCATTTAAAAAACAAATCAAATTTTCAATACCATTTTTTTACAAAATATTCAAAGTTCACAGAACAATAAACAAATCTCAGTGAAAGTACATTAGAATCTATATAATGCATCAAATTTAAATGTTACTGGTAGACATATTTCATAATTGAATAGATATCAAAAACAAGGCCAGAGAATCCGAATCACATCAAAGTGTAAAATACTTTCTAGAAATGATCTAAATTAACAAAAATCCGGAAAGTATGAACAAGAAAACAGATACACCCAATATATACTCTGGATCTGACTTTGATACTATCTAAGATGAAGAGTAATCAATGATTTAAATAAAACTGACCTGTGGTTACAACGTCAATAATTAATATTAAATCTTTTCGAGATTGAATTACATATTTATAACTCAGAAAAAAGAGTGAAGATGATGTAACATTTGAAACTAATGAATAGAAACTATATAAAATTTCTATGACTTTACATTGATAAACATTTCAAATGGAATAAACATTCGAAGTACATGGAAAAAAGTTACAAATTGTTGGCATTTCTATATATATTTAATTTCTATATAGAAATCTGCAAACACCACAATTCTGGAATGAAAAGAAAAATAAAAATTTTAATATTTTTTACCACTTTTATTTGTAACTAACGTTACTGCAGTTTCGTCCTATATGGGCATTTTCAAACTTAAACAATAAACTAAGAATGATTCATTACATTCGCTAATATATAACATTCAGGTACTCGATTGAGTACCTGAATTTACAGTTCACAATGCGCATGTGCCAATTTAAAAACCGGAGAGTAAATTAAATCGATTTGGTCATTTAACAGGTTGCACCCCCAATGTTTATGCTTGTGAATTTCCAAGGATTCTAAATAATTGAGTTTGCAACCCTTCTTTGCATAGTACAGAATTTCCGTATCGTTTAGATTCGGAAACTTGTGGTTGCATGCCAAGGAATGGTTTGAAAAAGTCGAATAATTTTTTCCTGGTCTGGAAGCCGTAAGAAAACGTCAAAAATAAATATATAAGAGGTACAACACGAAGTACTTCAGAAAATAAATGAGAAATACTAATTTTCTTATTAGTCAGTCGGCTATGCTTGAAGACAGGCAGTAAACAAAGTAATAAGAAAGTTTTTCTTCCTTATTCAGAGGAATCGGGCAAATTTCGGATATGCAGTTACTTAGTACCTCGTCCACTAGATGGAGTGACATTTTTGATGTTCACTCCAACTTAAGACGAGGAATGAAATACTCTGAAAGAATCTCGATTTTCAATTATGGAATATCATTGACTTTAGGTCGATGATGGTCACTATCTTGCACTGACGAGTGGCTAAGGAGCCTGAAACCTGTCTGCAAGTGTGCCCGTTCCAAAATTGAGGATCGACTCTTTCAGTTATATTGCCAACTGCATATGCAGGAAATTTTCTGTGAAGATTCCTGCACTGACGCTTGTCGGATAATCCAATGCCGTTCGTGGTATTACCCTGTGGAGTAGTTGTTTTCTGATAGGCGTCAGTCCATTCAACCTACTGTGTAGGTGTATCCAAGACGGGCTTGAACGTTTAAGGTTCATTTCTTTAGAAATACTAATTTTCACTTTTGTCAAATTTCCGGACATATTTGAAATGAATAAAAAAAATATCTCATTAAACTTATGAGTAGAATGAGTTCCAATGAAGTATTTTTATGAACGTGGAGATTGCTGATCAGGATATTCTTTCTATTCATAAGTCATTCCTGCTTTCAAACCTGATGCCCATTACATGCAGTCAAAATAAAGACACCCTACTGCACAGCATGAACGGGATCTTTTTGACATTTCTGATACAATAATTGTATGAAAAATTTCAAGATTTTCTTGAATAATTTAAAAAAAAAACAATGATGAATTCAATCATACAATTTCAGGATATACAATCTATTTTACATCTGATAAATGACATAATAACCTAACACCTATCCATACTATAATAACTGGTACGAACTAACTTCTGGGGTAAAATGGCTCTCAACGTGACGTTGGAACTCTGTGAACTCTACATCTTTTATGAACTGCCTTGTGCAGATGGGACATATCATTTCAAATTCCATAGGCTGTGTTTGCTTTGAAGGAGTCCTTTCTTCGATGAGCAAGTTGGCTTCTATACATTTATCAACACCGAGTTTGATATCACTTGTCGAAGTGCTCTTATCATTTCTTAAGTTCTTTTTTGTATCACAGGACTTGCAGGAAAGGATTTCTAAAAAAACAGTTTCAATCTAATATTTGTTTTCTAAATAGTATAGCACAGTTCCTTAGTTTAGTTTTCAGAGTTGAGAAAGTCTGTTTTTCTCTCATCGGAAAACTCAAAGAATCTAGTTTACAATTTTTGACTATTTTAATTTTATTGATGGGCATTAAATAGGAAACACTATCTCTCTTGAAACATGTAATCACAAGAAACTTTTATTTTTACTGTTACTTCTGAATTCAGTAGTAGTTTTAATCTAGTTTCAATATGAAAATGCCTTATGTCCCTACAACAAGCCCTACAATTACTTCTCTGTAATTGTTCTCTTCAAGTTTTAGAATGTATCTAACTCAACCTAACACCTTAATATATACATTTTGTTCTGCTGAATGGTCAACATAATCATAAGAATTACCCAAACCACAAAATACTAACCTCTATTTTGAAGGTTATCTAAATACATTAGAGCTGTCTTTAATGTCTCCTTTTGCATCAACACTTCTCCCTTCAGCAGTTTCAAATCTTCAAGGATATACTTCAATTCTTCAAATAAATCTTCTTCCAACTGATCGTCAAAATAAAAACCAAAAGATTCAGTCACAACTGCTTCGTTGTACTGGACGTCTTCAATTTCTGAACACATTTTCTCGAGTTCCATTTTCTGCTTTGAGAAACTGTCTGAGAGTTTCAGCGATATGTTCTCCAATTCAAGACTGATTTTTTCATTGATGTCCAGGTTCTTTGGAGATAGTTTCATTTGAGGATCCGTCTGGGTAAACGTTTTTGACCTTATCAAATTAGTATGTGTAGGAGCTAAATGTTGATTTACAGTCTGATTTATCTTGCCAAGCTGTTCTCTAAGGTTTTTATTGAGATTCATCAGTTTACCTAATTTATTCCATAAGTCTTGATTCTCTCCAGACACCATTTTGACCTTTTCTTGAAGCTGGTCTCTATTTTCAGATACTTCAGTAATTTGAACCCTTAATTTATCCATTTCTGATAGAGAATGCTGTTCTGCTTCTTCGCTTCGAGTACATTTCATGCGGAGGTCTACATTTTCTTCTTCCAGGAGAGTAATTCGCTGCTGCAAACTTTTGCACCTATCTCTGAGAGTGTGAACTGCTATTTGTATTGCATACTGGGCACCTAGTGATTCTTCCATTTGGAATTCGTATACTTATTATTAAATAGTTCTTTATATTATCAGGATTCAACCAATACCATCATTCATTGTCTTGCATTTACATAAACAAAGCTTTTCTGTAAGTTATTGTTAAATAGTTCTGACAGAACTTCTGTCTGAAAAGCATCTGACACAATTCCACCTTGTATGTGACAGTGTTGCCAACCAATTGTAGGCGTAAGTCACTGAACGGTGCTATGCACGTCAAAAAAACCACGGAAACAAACATTCCACTATGGTATATCAGAAACGCACATGCGCAACGCAGAACTTTCTTATGATATAATGCTAACAGAGTGAAATTGACGTACGTATGTATGTATTTCGATTTCTGTAATGCTCTCTAAGAGATCGTTGCCAATGGAAAATTATAAAATTTCTTAATTTCGGAATTGAATTATCCAACACAATTCGAAATTCCTCTAACCATTCTCCAAACATGAAGGGTATCAATTACATGCTTTTGGGAGAGAAGGTAACATTGGATGTCAACGCCACGGCACGTAGCTAAGAAAAAAGATGACGCTCTAGTATATGAAAAATCAAAAGGGAGATAGGAATTTCACGGATTTGAAGAGAATCAAAAAGTTGATTTTTCATTCTCCACCACAGAGGTTATTACCATTTGATGCTAATCACGGAAAAATATATCAACAAATTCATTCAGTCCAAGATAAAATTATTGAAATTGAAATATTATCTTTTCCATATAGGATATTGTGTAACAATCTTGTGAATATGTGAATCAATTCCATAACGAATATTTGAAGTACAAACTGAATAGAAAATATTTTTTTGTAGAATTCAATGTTCATATGAATGTAGTTATTTCGAAAGTTTGTTTTTTCATGTAATTTAATGTTTATATGATAGTAATTTTTTCGAGAGGGCTTTTCTTTTGATTCGCATGATCTTTGTAAAGAGTTCATTTTGTTTTCCCCTTCTTTGGAGGATTTCCAATTTTTTTTGATAAAGATGGAGAAGTAGATAGCCAAACCTCCAAAAATTATTCTCTCCTAAAAATATACCCCTTTCAAAATATGCAAAAATCTTGTAGTTGACAAATACAGAAAATTACCTAGGATAGTATATTCAGAACCATTAATAACCACAAATATCAATAATATATGTTCTGTAGTGAAACATTTAGAAATATTTCAAATCACATGATATAGACAAGTGTTTACTTGTTCAACGGATCGCAAAGGTAAACGTTCCTTTGAGGTATGGGACCTTTCCATACCTTTGTGGAAAATACCAATTCATTTTTCCATGAGAAAACGAACTTAAGTCATATGAAAGTAATTTTGAGAATCGAGTCCTTGGCGACACTTTGATATAGTATGACTTATAATCTGTGTTCCAGGTGTTTAACGTCAATTTTCGGATCAATCAAAACTCATCAGATATATAATTTGATAGCAGTCGGAGAATAATTACGATGTCATCTTGGTAAACGAGTCCAACATTCTGATCAAACTAACTCCATTTCACTATGTTTACGTTTACTAATAACTCGACAAAAATTTTAGATTGGTAAAAATTTTGTGGTTCCTGTTCCGTGCAGAGTGTTTCTTGTAAGTTGTTCTGTGTACTAGACAGATGTCGCTGATTCACAATTTCCTTTTCAGTCGGCAAAGAAACTTCCTGAATTCCGTCTTTTGAAACATGGTGGTTTCATGTGCACGTTGACGAGAATTTTGTTCTTTAGTCGTGTGTAATATCAAAGTAGAAATTGTTATTTTCTAAAAACTAAATCAAGTGAATAACCATGAAGTTGAATGTGTCTTACCCAGCAACTGGGTGCCAAAAATTGGTGGAAGTCGTGGATGAACACAAGATCCGTATTTTCTACGAGAAACGCATGGGCCAGGAGGTGGAAGCTGATCTGCTTGGAGACGAATGGAAAGGTTACGTTCTGAAGATCTCAGGAGGAAACGACAAGCAAGGTTTTCCTATGAAGCAGGGTGTTCTCACTAACGGCAGGGTACGTCTTTTACTTTCTAAAGGTCATTCTTGCTATAGACCCAGACGTACCGGTGAAAGAAAACGAAAATCTGTCCGTGGGTGCATAGTTGACGGTAACCTCAGCGTCTTGGCTTTAGTAGTTGTTCGTAAAGGTGAACAGGAAATCCCTGGCCTAACGGACACCACCATTCCCCGTCGCTTGGGACCCAAGAGAGCATCTCGCATCAGGAAATTGTTTAACCTGAGTAAAGAGGATGATGTGCGCCAGTATGTTGTCAAACGTCCTCTGGAACCTAAAGAAGGCAAGACCAAGGTCCGTACCAAGGCTCCAAAAATCCAACGTTTGATTACTCCAGTCGTTCTGCAAAGAAAACGTCACCGTTTGGCTCTCAAGAAGAAACGTTGTCTCAAACGCAAAGAACAAGAAGATGCATACGCCAAATTGCTAGCTCAACGCAAGAAGGAATCGAAGGCCCGTAGGGAAATCGCCAAGAGGCGCAGGTCCAGTATGAGAGATAGTAAATCCAGCACTCACAGTGGGCAGAAGTAGATTCAAATTTTTTATTTTATGTAAGACAATGTGAGAAATAAACGTTGTTGCTGAGCTTCTGTCTCTACTTTTACTCAACATTAACATCATTTTGTAGTATTTATTAATACCATTCAAATGAACATATTTTTTGGGAAAAATATGTTTGAAACTTCTGGAAAACTCATATAGATACATAAATGAATTTACTAACTGCAATACCCTCTGCTTTCATTTTGTTTTTCAGTTGGTATTCCATTGTTTCTATTTCAGCATCCGTTCTTGAGGTGTTTCTAGTCTTGAAAGTAAGTAGTAATTTTTATTGGAAATGTACATTCATGAGTATTATCTCATATATACTTACCTATAATACCTATGAGTATGTTTAAATTAATGAGAACCATGAGTTCTTTAGACATGAGACAAATGTCCTAAGACTGGTGCATGAATCCACCTTTTTTTTTCTCATTTTATCATCCAAAATGTTTCCGAAGAAAAATCGACTTCTTGAAAAGTACATTGAAATTATTTCAAGGAAATTTTGAAAGTAGGAACACATTTTTAGATTTTTTTGAAGATTACTAAATTCAGAAACCAGAAATATAGATGTAAACAAGAGAAACAATGTAAATTATAGGGTCAGTTATTCTAAATACAACTGTTAATTGAGTGGATCAATTCTGTTTAGATATGAATTTGTAAGACTTTAAACTCCTACATTAAATTATATTTGGTGGTAAATAACTGAAATGAAATAATTTGAATGAAAGACAACTATATTCTTGTCAATAAGTACATTTAATATTGTAATGAAGCAACAATAGTCAAAGAGGTATTTGTGGATTTTTGTCATGGTGTGAATGCAATCATTTAATATTGAATACCTCTAAATCTGTTTCAATGAAATTTTATAACAGAAAAAATAACATTCCAGATGGAATAGCTATGTCATGTGATGTAAAATTTATAGGTACCATGTTAGATGAATCTTTTAAATTTTTTATCTCGCCAAAGATAACGGTTATAACTTAGAATTCCTTGGTATTTTGTAGAATTCTGTCCCACTCTAAGCCTAGAGAATGGTAAGCGAATGTCATTTTTGTTTGGTGTTGGTGAATTTCACTACTTTTCCTGTAGGTATTTTGTTCTTTTTTAATATGCATAATTAGAAGATAAATATAAAGTGACTGTAAAGTTAGAATTCACAATGATTTGAAATAAGCTTTACAAGATACATCATTTCGAACTCCCATCATGCATCTTATGATTTTCTTCTGAGCAATGAATACTTTATCAATATGTGTTGAATTACCCCAGAAGATCAAGCCATATGTGACTGCCGACGACACTAGACCATGATATGCCATTCTGAGAACCTCTGTAGAGACAGTGTCTTTCAGTTGTCTGATAATAAAATTGATACTAACGATGAGATTGGAACCTTTGGTGTAAAAGTTGAATAACTTTTTTCGTTGAATAACAACATATTTTGGGGAATTTTGACCAATGAGAAGCCTGGAAAAGGGCAGATGAATATTTTCCTTATTCCTTGTATCATGTGCATGTATTTGATCATTTTTCAGAAACGTATTTTCATTGTCCTTTATAAACAATATCAAGTTCAAGATGTAGAGACAAGGTAACGTTAGTATTTTAGAATTTCGGAATAGTGGCTTACCAGATTCTGAAGGGTGAGTTTTATTCATAGCTCTGATGATTTTTTTCTGAGAACGAAAAGCCCCTAGTATGCGAGTTGAGGATCCCCAAAATATTATTCCATATTGCATAGCTGACTGTGCCAGTCTGAAATAAAGAATTCTCAGTACATCAGCTGATACTGTATCCCTCAGATTCCTAATAATGTATGTGATTGTGCTGAGTTTTGAACATAAAGTGGTGATATGGTTTTCCCATGAAAGTTTCCTATCAAGCACCACACCTAAGAACTTCATACTTTCTTTGCTTTCTATCGATTTTCCATTGACTGTTAAGTAGAGATCATTATCAGGATTCATATTTTTTGGTAAGAATCGAATATGATAGGTCTTAGCGGTGTTTAGTGCTAGTCCATTTTTACTACAATAGTCACTGATTTCCTTTGATGCCTTATTACCATTCTTTACCAGTTGTTCATTATTTGTTCTGGACATTAAAATATTCGTATCATCTGCATAGAGAATGATTTGATCTGCAGCAATACAGGTGTTCTTTATGTCGCTCGTGAATATTATAAAGAAAAGAGGTCCCAGAATGGAGCCTTGAGGTACACCTTTATGATAACTTTCTCTTGTCTTTGATTTTATGGAATCTAAGACATAATCTGACTATCAGTCAAAGAAATTCACTGAACTTAAATCTTTATAATCATCTTCATTCATCTGTGATGTCACTCAACCTTACTAAATTTAAATTTATTATCAAAAGCTTTCTCCTCCAACACTGTTTCTATAATATAGAGGAATACATTGAAATGGTGGGATCTTTAACTTACGAAAAGCCTCATTAAATCAACTTACCTACATTTTAACTTTAGCGACATATTTGAAAGATTTTATATTTACGATTTCATTTATACTTATATTCTTTACTTATATTTCATAATAGATGAATTTTATCTTTGATCAAGGATTTCTGTATTTGTGACTTGCCATAAATGTACAACCGTTTGTAAAATGGTCGAATAAAGTACTCTACTCTAATCTATTTTTGCTAGTTGACTTTGTATGCATACATTCCTGTAGTTGTTGATGTCTCCCTCTGAACCTTTCCTCTTATACACTGAAGGGTTTCACCTGAAATTAGTTGTAGATCACTCCTAATGACATGACAAAAAACAGATGGGCTTACTGGGAGGAAAAAACGAATTAGATTTTGAACCTTTATTTCAAATATACCTTTACAAAATCAGCGGATATATATTACTCTTTTATACAAAACAAGTGAAATAAATAAATTACAAAAATTGTGTTAAATATTCAAAAAGTGACAAACTATACAATCTAACTAGCTAAAAATCTATGTATAGTACCTACTATGGCAAGTATTTCGTAGAAAAAATATTGAAATCAAATACCAACTTTGAAAAACGTTTCAACAAGCTACGATGTGGAATATTTCAGGGTGCTTGCAATTATTATGGAACACTCTCAGGAGTGAAAAATCTCACAATAAAGTGTTTTTTGAAAACGATATGAATTTTCATCAAGTATCGCCCGATACCACGTATCATTCAACAAACAACTTGAAATGCAAATGAAACTCATATATTCCACAATAATAAACACAACCCTAGTATTGATATATCATTCCCTACAACCCTAGTGTTTGATTAGACAGTCTTGAAGTTGAATTAGATAAGTTAAAATTCATTGATCAAGTGGTGTATCACACTAAGTTTTGGTAACTTTCATAAAAATTTCAATTTCTCGTCAACACTTGTAATCTATGATTCTATGACTAAAATGAAACCTAAATAAATGTGAGACGAAAGTTAGTTTGTGAAAAGTATGAGATGAAATCTAGTTATCATTGTTAAATTCGATGTAATTTCTAAGTTTTTTCCTGACCACATCAACCTAAAACAGAGCTCTTCCTTGGAAACACATCAAAGCCCCTCTCAAACATTGGTCGGGGGTTCCATCCCGCAAATAACTGCTTTCATCACACTTGCCGCTGCCAACGCGGCATATGGCTGCCACTCCTTACGTCTCGTGCCATCCTTGTAGTCTGATATGCCTCTGATGCAAATGAAGCTGTCCTTGCAGTTGCCGAGAATGGATTCGATCACGGAATCGAACTCACAGTCGAACGCTAGAGCGCCTACGTGGTTAGCAAACTGTTGTCTGAGTCGGTCTTCTTTGACGATTTGTCTGCCGGATGCTATAGGGGATAGGTGGATTCGTGGGCAACCCTCTAACCTAAAAATTTCAATAGGTTAATTGAACTTGTTGACAAGTGGTACTAGGAAATGGATGTAAAGTATTCCAGAAGGAAAGCTAGAACGAAAAAAAATTATTATCAAAAATTGATAATAATGGATGACGAAAATCAAGTAGTTTTCAAATAAGAGCTCTAAAACAACGCATTTTAAACTTATCATTTCAACATTTTTCTTTAAAAAATTATTAAAATACTTAAAAAAAAGAGGAATGAAATAATGCATTCAACATTGAAAGAGATTCGTTTCTATTTATTTCACCATTTGGTAACATCAGTTATAGGTAATGAAGGACAATAAATCTGTTACCTGTAGGAGACAAACAAAGACGACATATTTCAGAGGCGTGCTGTTCTGTTTACTTATGTTCCGAGTTCCGAGACATTCTGTGACATATGACAACAATATGATAACCTAACCTAACTTCCTCTATATAAATAAATAACAAAACAACTGTTGTTTATGTGGCTTGTGGAGGTGGTATTGAACTATAATTTATATTTTGCCTTAATTGTTAATTTATAAAGATAATTTTCCTTTTTCAAAGTAGAATATCTAGGTACGCATAAATTATTTCAAATTGATATAGGCGCTGTTGCCAATATGTGCCAATAAAAATTAAAACCCAACATTTGAAACATCAATTTGAATACTTTTCGAAGTGAATTTGAAAAACTCATGAAGTAAACTCAACTTGCATTTGCTGTAATAACCCAAATTGAGGAACATTCCCCACTTCATCGTGAAATTTTTACCAAATATCTTACAAAACCGCAACACATATTTCACTACACAATAGCTTCAGATATATTCAATACTACCTAGATTATACCTATTTGATACTTTTCTCTTCCAAATGTAGCAAGCACATCATGATTGTGATTGAACTCTTATCACTTTAGCAAAAGATCGTTTACCAACATGGAATCGGTTTTCATATTGATAAACTACTTCTATGCTACTATATTCTTCTGGAAACGGTTCTCAAAGTTTGACCAATATAAGATTTGGGACAAAAACAACAAGTCAATTTATCTACTCCTGATTTCCACAACATATTAATTGTAATTATCTTTAAAACATGAAACAGAAATAAATACAAGCACACAAAATTTGTGATTGTGAAAAAATTACAGACATGACAGTGATGGTGAAAAAAATATGTAATTACTATAAATACTGAGTGAGGGTGAACGAATTACCGTGTGGTAGTGTGTTTCCAATCAACAGTTTTGGACTTTGAAGAAAAAAAAACATGAAAACTGTGAGATTCACAATTTCACTTTACAGTGAAAAACTCAAGAAAAAAGATTCAAAATAAACGCTATAAAGCTATTTCTACCAACTACGAATCCGTCACACCTCGTGTAGCTTTTCTTCAGAATTCTTTTAGGTGTTGAAGGTGTCTTAGGTCTCTGCGGTTTTCTGAAACTATTAACAAGTGGCCTCACAGTGTGATATCTTCGTATTTCCACTTTTTTCACAGACCTTTGAAAGAGGATTCAAAAATAATTCGGCAAAAAGATCAAACTAGATACCAAGCTTCAATTAATTATCAGAATTTCTAAGATGACAATACTTGATACATGAAAGTTTCAAGAGAAACATTTAATTTCACTCCATACATTATTTTACTTCACCTACCTTTTAACAGCATTGTCCTGGGGCACAGGATGTGCTACCTCGATCAAATCACGGTCTCCAATATTCATGTAAAGTTTATCGGTATCTGAACTCGGCGGTTTGAAATCGGGTTCGGTCTGGTTGCTCAGGATGTTCAATCCATCACGAAGATAGTTCATCCAAGGGGGTGTCATTTTGTTATCAGAATCAGAAGACGACTTTAGCTGCATAGCAATTTCCTGTAGATTCATGTTTGAGGGTAAGTAGGCCTTCATTTCAAAGTCACAACCTTTGTCGGTCTGTTTTGCTGATTCACAGTAAACGTAGATATTCCTGTCAATAAAATAAATCGAATATAAACTCTGAATATAAAGTAGCATACTGATTATTGATTTCACAGGTATCCAGGCTACATTTGGGACACCGATGAACCCAAAAGTGACATCGAGAATAGTCTGGGAATGTCGTAAAGAACAAAAGAAACTAGAGGACAGGAATAGATTGATTTAGTGCCAGGACACTCAGGTATCACAGGCAAAGAAGGAGCTGATGAGTGTGCCAAAGCTACTAATTGGAAGGATACCTCAACAAAATAAAGCAACATACGGACATGAATAACTCATCATATTTTATATGAATGCGAGGCACAAGTAAAGTAAAAAAAACATATGGCTAGTAGAATAACAAAGGGGATTCCAGAACGGAAGTGACTTATCAGTGTTTGTGGTGACGTTATCGCTGTTTGAGAGATAACGATTCCAGTGCGCTTGGAATGATATGAGAACAGATTAGAGTACCTCGATTAGAGTACCTCGACTTAATACATATGTGTGTTTAAAAATGAACTATAAGTGCTGTAAACTCAAACCATTTGTGCATTATGTATGCACAAAATGTTCCAGTGTGTTTCACAGGAGTTGTATTCTACAAAATTACAAAAATAAAGTGAGGTTCGTGAAAGATAACAAGATAATCTGTTGCCAAGAGAGTATCTCCATAAGTGTCCTGGAAGAAGAAACGAGTCTATTAGAAAAAACAATTAGTGACCTTGCAGAAGAGGGAACAATGAAGGACAGGTACATTCAAAAATTGAATAATGAAAAACAAATTATTATCGAACAAGCCTTAGAATCAGAAACAGAAATGAATACACTTTTAGAAGCCCAGAAAAAACTTATCCTAGAGATGGAGAGACAAATAAAGGATTTAAAAAAAGATCTGTCTGAAAAAGTGACATTAGTAAAAACAATTGAAACACAAACATATGTTTGTCAAGTGAATCATCAATCCACAATGACTAACTCAACTATTTCCAGTGGCGTAGATATTGAGGATTTTGTAGGGGAACATGTAATGGCTGAACAAAAAAAACGAAGAGAAATTGGAAAGAGGAGAAGATGCTACAAAATAACTACAAGCAAACGTAACAAAAATGGAAAAGTACGTAAGAGGCCAATCAACAGAAACAATAAAAAAATAAAAAAACGCACGAAAGAAGGACTCTTGGAGCAACCAGTTCTGCATGAAACAAATATTGATAGTGACATCGAAAAATTGGAGCAGCAGGAAGGCACGAGAAAATATGAAAAGGAAATTATGGAAAACAGTAGATGTTTAAAAATTGGCGAGAGACAGTCAGTAACAATGCCAGGAAAATCAAATTCAAAGATTCTGATCCTAGGTGATGAATACGCATCAGGGTTTTCCGAAGTATTGAAGAAATTTATGGACAATCCTTATTATAGTGTTTTTGAAATCATCAAGTTGGAGACGGAATTATCGACTTTGACAAGGGATATTTTTGATAACACCGTAAGTTACGGTCAAAATGACTATGTTATAGTGATGTTCAGCACTAAGAACATCAGTAACTGTAAAACCTTAAATTTAGCATTGAAAAATATCTTACCCATAAGCAAAACGACAAATATTGTACTACTTTCAAAATGTAATGATCCAATAGATCACATTATAAATGATAAATTGAGAACCGCTATAAGCCGTTTCTCTCGACTTAATAGAAATGTTTCTATTGTACTCTTTGTCGACAGAAAACAACAGGGAAGTAAATTAAAGATTTTTCATAATCTTAAGAACCATTTAAATACGTCAAAATATAGTAATGTTGTTTTAAAAACAATATGTAGGACTGAGATAGGCGAAGATGAACATGACAATACAGTCGTGAGTATAGATACAAGCTCAGCTTATGATGACTCAGTAGTAAACTCAGAATCCTGTTCTGCTGATCAAGTAGAAGAGGACTCTTTTTTAGATATAAAAATTGTAAAAACGGTACATCTCTGATGCTCTTGAACATTCAGTCAATAAGAAATAAAGTAGATGAACTCTATATATTCTTAGATGACCATAAGTTCCCTAATATTGTTTTGCTAACAGAACACTGGCTGGAGATGGAAGAGCCTCTGCACGTACCAAATTACATTACTATTGCAAAATATTCGAGGCAGAACAGCCAGCATGGGGGCACATTGATCCTCATCAACATGGATTTTATTAAAAATAATTATTTCACTGAGATTAAAAACTTTGATTGTATGTTGGCTGAGAAGGAGTTCGAATTCTCTTGTATATATAGTGAAAATCATAAATTATTTATTATTTGTCTATATCGTTCCCCATTATCCAGTGAAAATCGTTTTTTAGAAAGATTGGAAGTCTTGCTATCACAGATTCCTTATAATGCGACTGTAATTCTCACTGGAGATTTCAATATAAATTTTAAAGACAAAGCCTCAATGTCAACAAAATCGTTAGAAAATTTATTAATCAGCTTCAATTTAGAGATGCATGTTGAATTGCCAACACGTCACTCAAAATATTCTAGTTCTATAATTGACTATGTTTGTTCTAACATGAAGGGTATCAAATGCGACGTCATCAATGCAGGTCTATCGGATCATGAAGCAGTAATGTTTTATTTACCTCAGACATTTGAAAAAAGTAGTAGAAAAAAATATATGGGTAGGATATTTAGCAAGAAAAACTTTGATGGATTTAAGAAGAATTGTAATATGCTCAACTGGGATCAAGCAATGATATGTAAGGATCCTTTATCCAAATTTCATTCAATTCTTTCTGATGTATTTAATATAAGCTTTCCTCTTAAGCTAATCAAGAAAAAAGCTAAAAAACCCTGGTTGACAAAGGGTATCAAAATTTCAGCGAAAAATCTACGATCCCTACATATGATTAGAAAATTTGCCAATGAAAATGAAATCTTCACTTCTTTTTATAACAGGTATAGGTCCATTTATAGAAAAACCTTGAAAATGGCTAAGAAGGTATACTATAGGAACAGAGTAGAAAATGCAAGTCACAGGCAAAAAGAGAGCTGGAAAATTGTCAATGACTTCAGAGGTAGAAACAACTCTGCTCCTGTGAAAACAAATTTAGAATGCAACGATATCAATGAATATTATTGCTCAGTTGCAGAAACTGTTTCTAAACAGATTATTTCCTCAAAGGATCCACTGATTTATTTAAATCACATCTCTGTTTCTGAATCTTTCTTTTTCACGCCTACGGATACAGTTGAGATGAAACAAATCTTTAATGAAATTAAAAATAAAAATGCATCTGGGTGGGATGACTTATCTATAAAAATATTTTCACATCTTCCCGACTCGGCTATTATGGTACTAGTTGAATCAGTAAATGTTTCATTTGCAACAGGAGTTTTTCCATCATGTTTAAAAAACGCAATAGTAATTCCAATACATAAGGGGGGTGATACTGATAATCCCGCAAATTTCAGACCAATTTCAATGTTACCCACACTTTCAAAAATAATAGAGAAACTCGTGAAAAAAAGAATAATGGCCTTTCTGAATAAGCATAACACTATTATTTCTACACAATTCGGATTTCAAAGAGGGAAAGGAACAAATGATGCAATTTTCAACCTTCTTCAAAACGTTTACCTGAATCTGAATGATAGGGAAGTTGCAGCAGCAGTTTTCTGTGATCTGACAAAGGCTTTCGACTGTGTTAATCACAAAATTCTGTTGCAAAAATTAGAGAAATATGGGTTTAGAGATGTAGCAATCCAGTGGTTTGAGTCTTATTTATCCGGACGGAGTCAAAGCGTATTTCTTCAAGGCAACTTATCACACAAATTAGAAATTAAATGGGGGGTACCTCAAGGATCAGTTCTGGGACCCACCCTTTTCTTAGTCTATATAAATGATCTAGCCTCAATTGATATTTCCGGAGAGTTCACTCAATTTGCAGATGACACCACAATACTTTGGCATGATAAAAATGGCACACAATTGCATCAAATGATTGAGAATGATATTAGAAAAGTTAAAGATTGGTGTGATGCTAATAGGTTGTCTTTCAATATATCAAAAACTAACATCCTAACTTTCAAATGTAATCTTCAAGAACTTCATATAGGAAATCAGGTGATAAGTTATATGTCGGAAACAAAATTCCTGGGTTTATATATAGATGATAAATTGAAATTCGAAAGTCACATTGAAAAACTCAGAAGAAAATTGGCATCAGGATGTTTCGCTGTAAGAACCATTTCATGGGAACTTGGTATAGATATGGCAAAAAGTGTGTATTATGCTTTAATCGATTCACATTTGAGATATGGAATCTGTTTTTGGGGATCATGTAGTCGATATGTCTTCAATATGATTTTTGTTTTGCAAAAACGAGCAGTAAGGTATATGTGCAAAGCTAAATTCCGGGATTCTTGCAAGCCACTCTTTATAAAACATAAAATCTTAACATTACCTTGTATTTTTATCTTAGAATCAGTATGTCTCATGCATAGCAAATTTAAAAACAAACCTCATGAATTGTCTCAATACAACACAAGACAAGCACTAAATATAACCTTACCAATTCCAACATCGACACAAATAAAAAATTCCATATTTTATAATGGTAAAAAATTATTCAATCACCTACCAAATGAGATAAAAATTTTAGATAGCAAAAAACAATTCAAAAGTACCGTAAAAAAACTTCTATTGACGAAGGCTTTCTACTCATTAGATGAATTCTACTGTATGAACTTTTAATGCGTGAAATTCGACTTCGTTATACATTATTATTTAATTTGTTTCAGTGATACTTATATTTTATTTATATTTATATGAACTTCATTTTATATTTACACCTCTTTGTTGTTAATATTCGTACAAAGCAAATTTTTATTGTGACAATTTTAATATTTTATGTACATGCATTGTATAATTGCACATGTTGTTGTTAAGTGTTTTAGAGTTATATATGTATATGTGTGTGTATGTGTATGTATGTATATGTGTATATGTATGTATGTGTATATGTATGTATGTGTATATATGTATATAAAATTGTGATCATTTTTATTATTTTCATGTACTTATATTTCATATTTTGTATTTTATATTTCATATTTCATATTTTGTTGACCAGTACGAGGATAATGTATCAAATTTCCTTTGACTCAGATGTGCGTCTATCGTAGTCCAATTATAATTATTATCACTTTTTCTACCTCACTATTTATCATATCGATATATATCTAAAGGTGATTGTTGTGTTATTTTGTTCTTTTATTTTGTAAACGACTTTGTCAATGAGAATTATGTTCTTCAGACAATAAAGTATATTTTGATTTGATTTGATTTTGATTAATATTGGCTATACTTGTACAGAGTGTTGTTTCAAAACACAATATTCAAATACCATACATGGTGAGTGTAGCGTTAAGTACAAAACACGGCTGCCTGCGTTAAAAAAAAACATGCTTGCCAGCGTAAAAGAAAAAAAACATCATTATTATTATACCACTATTTTTATAGTTAGCAGCCATGTTTTATCCCAATGTTTGGCAACATTGGGGAAAAAAAGATAAGCAGAAAACGTGCAGAAATCTCTATAACTTTTTGGGAGAAATGGAATAATTGCTGCTTAGTTTATCAAATCCACTCCATTCGGTTACTGATGACTACTGTATAGATAGATAGATAGATAGATATTCATTTCAATACTGTATATAAAGGTACATTAGTAGCAAGTCGGTGGTACAGCATGTAGATGAACATCATAACGGAACATAAAACAGTAACAGTAAATTATAAAGAAAAAACATTATCAAATAAAATATACAGAAAAGTAATTGAATAAAATGTACATATATCACAAAGAAAGTATACACAATATAGTCCTTCGTACTATAAAAACTTTGTTTCATTAGATAGTGTTTGACACGCTTTTTGAAACTTGGCAAGGGTAAACTTATGATACTAGATGGCAGAATATTATATAGATTGACATCCAGTGAGTTCTTAGAGGATTTTTGTAAATTGAACCGGTGAGGTCTCAAAAGATTAGCTCCACGAGTGTTATACCCATGAAATTGCGAGTTGGTCGAAAATTTATCTATGTTCTTATGTATTTCCAAAAGTGTCTGATATATAAAGATAGATGGTACCGTCATAATGCCTAGTCTTCTGAAAAATGGCCTGCATGAATCACGGAAACCTACGTTCAAAATAATTCTAATTGCATGCTTTTGAAGCGTAAAAACTTTTCTGACATTAGAGGAGTTACCCCGGAGTAGAGTTCCATAGCTGAAGTTTCTCAATTGTCGAAGTAAAAATAAATATTTCAAAAGCTTCTGGTTCAATACCTCTACATGAGGTGACCAGTTCATAGCATCGTCAAGAGTGATTCCCAGTAAATTGACAGTTTTGCCCACAGAAATATTATTATTAGTCGAGAAAATTATTTTTTGTGTTTTTTCCTTATTAACTTTCAGTAGGTTTGAATTGAACCACGATTCAGCTTGTTTTTCTGCAAGTTCCATGGCTGTGAGCAGATTCTGACAGTTGTTGTCAGAGCACAGGATCGATGTGTCATCTGCATAAATGACATATGTGTAAGGTAATAATTCATAGAAGAGATCGTTGAGATATAAATTATGAATATAATATTGTGTGAAATTATAATTGTCTACTACTGCTCTTTAGGCAACCAATAGTAGGAATTCCTAATTAATGGTTTTTTTTACAGTGTTGATGAGAGGGTTTAATTTTTGAATATATCGTATATTCACTATATTTTATCTTGTGTTTGTGTGACACTTTTATATATCAATTTGTTATATCTCATGTTTTTCGATTTCTACAAATGACGACGTATTCTATATCATCTTATAATCGTGAAGAATTCAGTAAATTATTATTATTATTATTTATTAATTATCAACTAACTTGTTCTTTGCAGGACAGGATATAACAACGTCTCCCAGTCTGACATGTCTATTATAGTCAGTGTAATGAGGAACTCCGCCTCCTACTCCAACCAGAAAAACGTAGTCAACTTTCTGGAATGTTCCTAACAGTCTTGTGGTCGTATTACCAGCCGCTGTCATGGCTTCTCTGGTGTGGCCGACCGAGGGCAGTTTGGTACATACTATACGATGAGCGCCAATGTTTCCTAGAGTGTAGACATTGGACTCACCTAAAAATATAAAATATAAGAATAAGAAGAAGAATCTGTGATTCAATAAAAATTCTACGGTATAAACCATGGACCCTTGTCCCAGATAAGCACATGAAATTGGAAGAATATTGCTCAAATTTTGTAAAAATGCATTTTTTACTTTCACCAGAAATATTATCGACTCCAAAACAACTCAAAAGTACTTATATCGGATACATATTTACATAATTTCCAATTGAAGAAATTATAAAGTTATACTTTTAACAACATTGAACTGATATTGTGCGTTTTCTAAATGATATTTTCAAACAGTATGCCTATAAAATTATTACATTTTGATAAGAAATCGGTATCTTTTGAGAACAGTTTTCCCTCACCAGAACAAAAATACTGTGGGAAAGATAGGTTTTGGCCTTCCATTTCTCCATTTTTATACAAAAATTTTGGGGAACTTCCAAAGAAAGGAAGAAAACAATTTAATGAAAAATAAACTCTTTACAAAGATGTGTAGATAATGTTTATATGAAAGTAGTTGTTTCGAGAGGGTTTTTTTCTTCCAGTTTGTGTCTCAATAGAATTTTGGTAAGCCGGATTTGCACGAAACAAAATTGCTTCCAGTTCGCCATTTGTTTTTATGGGCAACATGAGAGGGTACGGCAATGGGAAACTCGATGTCTCTTTTTATGGCTAATCTGTTCTGAGTTGGATTACTTTCCACAAACCTCAAATCAGCTAAAGGAACAATTGCGGTAGTTGTATCGCCAACAGCATATGCAGGAATAACTTCAGTAAAGAATCCTGCACTGACACCTGTCGGATATAATCCAACGCCCTTCGTGGTATTAGCCAGGGGAGTAGTTATTTTCTTATAGGTGTCGGTCCATTAACCTACAGTGTAGGGAGTTGAGACTGTCCTGAACGAATTGTTCCTTTAGATGATATGATATAAGAGTGACTTTCAAAACTGCATGTACACTTCAACAAGTGTCGGGCAGTTCGACAAGACATTGGAAAAAGAAAAGCCTGGAATTTACGGAATAAGCTGCAAGAATTGTGATGGGAAGTGATAGGAAATATGTTGGTCAAACCAAACGGACTATGCTAGCTCGCTTCAAGGACATAGACCGGAGAAATCTAGTGTCGCTCAACATGCCATAGAGAGAACGACCACAGAATAAGTTAGAAATGTTCAAAATTGTTGAGACCGTACATAACAACAGGTTTCTGGATTGCTTCGAAAGCTTTGAAATCGAAAAGTGTGGAATTAGTTCTATGAATAGCGACAAAGGTCCTATTAGGAAAACCCATTTGTTTGGTCTTATACGTAAGAATTCTAAATAAAAATACAGATACATATTAGAGTAAAAATGTAGGGGATTGTCACTAACATAGAGGAAATACATAACAAATTAGAGGATGCTAACTTAGTTAGCGAAACGCGCATCGAAAGACCGTATTTTGTTCTGGTGTTAAACTGTTTTCAATAGATTCATTTTATACCAGAGGTTCCAGTACGAATTATCAAGTCTAGAAAATTCTAGTTGTCAGTTGCGAATTCATCCATTAGCTAGGTCTATAATTTCGGAACCGACTATACAACATAAAACGGACATAAAACCAACTTTTCTATATGATCTCAATAAATATGTTCGTTATATTTACAGTGTGAAAGCAGTTTGTATATACATGAAACATTCAGGTGATATAGTAACACTAGAGGTGAAAAAGTGAGGTTTCAGTGAAGGACACACATTGTTCATTTTATGTTTGGGGTGATGCTGATCCCGGGTTTCAAATCGCATCAAACTTTCGTGAGAAAAATGTCATTTTTGACGCATTTTGATAATACAGTCAGACGCACATTTGCCTGAGTTCAATTTTTTTGAATTCCACAGAACTAAGTTTAAAATAAAGTTATTTATAGCCAGAAGTCTTTTGATTTTATAAAATCAATTGGCACTCTTGATAGGTATACCACTGGGAAATGTACTGGGTGGTTTTTCTTCTATTTGTGAATGAACTTATAAAATGTACATCTACAAAATTTCACCGTTCATCTGGATGACCACCATCTTTCTAGACAGATATAGATGTTTCTTACTGTTATGCAGTGCTAATGCAAAATGATCAAACTCTAAAAAATGTGCTGAAGCAAACATTTTTTTTTCAATAAGAAAATGAAATTATAGTATCTTGGTTAAAACTGATATGTTCATAAGGTTTTTCTAATTGTACTGAAATAATTGAGTAAGTGAATACAATTTCGTTATTTGGAATCTCTGAATATGTATAAAGCAACTTACTAATTAGCTATTACTAAAGCTTACATTTAATACAAACCATTTGGTGGTGAGATATAAATGTGTAACAAATAAACCTATGGACTTCTGCAGATAGTTATTTGTAAAGACAAACAAACTAGAGAAACAATTCAAAATGGTTTCCGCACTGGTTGTCCTATTAAGCTACACTATCAAATTAAACTTTCATATTCCATATCTCATGCCAATTAAAATTTCCAACTTTTTTCACAAATAAAAACAAATTTGAACTCTTTCAAAATGAAGTAAAAAAATGTTATCAACAAGTGTCTTTTACTCTTTGAACGAATATGTATTGAGGTCTGTTAAAAAATTAAGGAATGTTCAAATTTTGCGGGTTACGTACAGTCGATTAGCGATTTGTAATTTTTTTTGTGTTGGTGCACTCGCCTCGAACATATGTTCACAGTTTCAGCTGTTTAACATGTTTAGTTTGTTGGTGAGAGACATAAAAGTTGGAAATATTTTTCGTGTTTGGCGATTTCCTGCTGTCGACATGGGGAATGTTCCTCAATTTGGGTTATTACAACAAATGCAAGTTTGAACAAAATAAAGTTGTTTAATTCATGAGTTTTTCAAATTCACTTCGAAAAGTATTCAAATTGATGTTTCAAATGTTGGGTTTTAATTTTTAAAGGGATTTGTTTCTAATTCACATATTGGCAACAGCGCCTATATCAAGTTGAAATAATTTATACGTACCTAGATATTCTACTTTAAAAAAGGAAAATTATCTTTATAAATCAACAATTAAGGCAAAATATAAATTATAGTTCAATACCACCTCCACAAGCCACATACACAACAGTTGTTTTGTTATTTATTTATATAGAGGAAGATAGGTTACGTGCACAAAATGCCATATGTCACTGAATGTCTCGGAACTCGGAACATAAGTAAACAGAACAGCACGCCTTTGAAATATGTCATCTTTGTTTGTCTCATATAGGTAACAGATTCATTGTCCTTTATTAGCTATAGCCGATGTTGCCAAATGGCGAAATAGAAACGAATCCCTTCAAATGTTGAATGCATTATTTCATTCCTCTTTTTTGAGTATTTGAATAATTTTTTAAAGAAAAAGGTTGGAATGATAAGTTTAAAATGCGTTGTTTTAGATCTCTCAAATGAAAACTACTTAATTTTCGTCAGGAAGAACATTCCCCCATTAAAGAATTTGGATCAAATTTTGTGTGAAAAATTTAATTAAGTGCTCAAAAACACCCGACATGTTGACAGTGGCATACAGTGACTGTACTTTGAGTCACAAAACTCTTTACACAAAAGGCCAAGAATATGTTGAGGAAGTGAAGAAAATATGAATTGAATGGGTTATATTTTTAGGAATGATTAATTTTTGGAAAAGAAAGCTTTCTACTTCTCCAAAAATGTGGAAAAAAAGTATGTGGATAATCATCGAATCACTATTAGAAAGAAATCGTAGCATGAGCATCGCTCAGGAATTGTTGAAATGACGTCGATGGCGATCCTGATTTACTTAAAAGGGTCATAACTGTTGAAGTCCAATCGCCCCAATGGAAGAGCCCAGGAGAGCCAGGACCAAAAAGGACGACAAGTTCGATCGAATTCAAGGATTGGCTAACTGTTTTCTTCGATTACCGTGGCCCAGTGCATCAGGAGTTCTTGCCACATAGTCATACGGTCAATAAGGAGTATTATCTTGAAGTTATGCGCCGCTTGCAAGAAGCAATACGAAGAAAACGTCCGGTATTGTGGAAAAACAATTCATGGCTTTTGCATCACGATAATTAACCTGCTCATTCATCATGTTTTACCCAAAAACAACACCGTAATCATGCTTCAGCCTCAATATTCACCAGATTTGACGACTTTTTCCTGTTCCCAATATTGAAGAGACCCATGGAAGGATGGCGTTTTGCGACGATTGAGGAGATACAAACAGAATAACTGAGACAGCTCAAAGACATACAAAAAAGTGCATATTAGAACTGAATTGTATTTTATCGGAGGAACACTTTAGAAGTGGGCAAAATAGATATTGATTAACAAATAATGTTTATTGAGAAAAATTAAAATTCACCTAATTGTTTGAACAGACCTCATATATTGAACCATTTTTTTTTTGATTAGGTACTTTTACTATTTCTTATATTTGTATAAGACTGTTTCATTCAGGAGTTCGTTTATTGTTTTCATTCAAGAAGATAGACAAACAAAAAAAAGTTTGGAGAGTGCAATGATGGATTCGAAAAAATATAAAAAAACAATATTGCTTTGTTTGTCGCGCATATGCATAGAAACTACACTCCATAACGTAACAAGTCCTTGAGTTAAAAAAATTAAAAAATGATGTGATTGTTCATTCACTAAAACATATTTTGCTACCATTGCTCGACTATTAAGAACAGATTAGATATCAATCAACCCACTTACTCGCCTTATTATCTATATTATCTTAAATTATTATCAGGGACACTATTTTCTCACGAAAGAATGATCCCATTATATCTTGAAGTGTTTATTTTGTGCTAAGTAGTGAACATATTAAACTGTGCACATATATCCCATTATGGAAAAGCAATACTCTTGCGATTGATCTTACCAAATCGAGGCTTTCCTAAATCTCCTGTTGGACTGGAAGGACCTACACAGGATTGTATGAACGATTTCAAATGAGGAAAAGCACAAAGTCATTAATCATTTGTATTTCTGAAGTATATAGAGTATCACTTGAAATATTTTTGCATGAGATTGATAATAGTTTCTTTTCAAGAGGAGGGAGGATGGGGAAGGTGAGATTATCATTCTTTTAAACAACTCCAAACCATATAATCTGCCGCAGTCCGAGAAAGGATCACAGACGTCTGGAACCCCCCACCCCTCAATCGTACACTTCAAATAGCAAAACCTTTAAAAATAGATAATTTACCAAAATTTAATTTCTGTTCAAATACTCTAAACAACGAAACAAAAAATTTAAAAAGAAACACTTTGATTCTCAGTACAGCAAGATTGATTTTTTTGTTCCTGTTACCTTACTTAACATTGAGTGATTCAAATATTGAATGAAAGTCAGTTTTTGTGGAAGAAATCAATTTTTCTCCGATTTTTTTTGGTTTTTTTCACCTTTCACAAAAATATAAAAATCGTAGTAAACTTTATAACGTGTAGAAAGGCATACCTATTAGCTGATCCCGTTAAGTTTCTGCCTAATTTCAAAGTATTTTCCACATGAAAAATTCATCAGTAACTTTTCTTATTTAATGATTTTGCCTATCAAAAAAAATAAGCCAACAAATTATACAGATACTTATTTTGATATTTCATAGGTTAAAATTACCTCCGTTTTCAGAATTGGAAAAAAATCTAACGATTCTTGCTGTTTTTTGTTCATTTATTTTCAAAAACCCTCGATATATTATGTAATAAAAACCAAAGGGAATCATGATTCAACAAATATTTTAGGCATGATAAAACTGATATTACTGAAAAAAAGGGAATATTTCAGATTTCAGCCTTCAACTTTGCTTCAATTATCTGCTCAGAACTACTTAAATGGGTTTCTTTTACACAAGAGCACAGCTGGTGACGTCATCACTCAATGCTGATTTGCAGCTGCAATCGACTAATTTGGCCATCCTTTCGAGGCATATAATCGCCATCGAGTACAGCCATTTTTGGAGAAAAAAAATTTGAGACGGAGTTTTCCTGATTTAAATATTGATATACTGCATAATGTTTAATCGAACTCGGGATTTATGCACCTAAACAACTCAAACCCGAGTTTAATTCACGAACCAAAGAAGAAGATTAGTGGAAGCTGAGGTCATGAAACATGAAAGAGAAGAAGAAACAAGATGTCGATGTCATTATAATCAATCAACTGTCAAGAGTCAAATGATCTAAATATATGCAGCAAGTGAATAACGTGTGAATTTTTAAATGTATTTAGTGGTCATATATAAACATTTTAGTAGTTCAAATCAATAGGACAAAATGATAACACCGAGATTTAATTTAAGCCAGCAGGATAACTCTCTCATCATACGTATCAGGGCCCCCTATTGCAGTCTTAGAGATTTGGAGGTCGACTGCATTCAAAACAGTTTTCTATTCTTCTGCAAGCCGTACTATTTGAGGTTACAACTTCCGGGAAACATTGTAGATAATCAAAACACCCGCTCTTCATTTGATTGTGACTCAGGATATTTTACTTTCATTTATGACAAGGAAACTCCTGGAGAATTCTTTCCAGATCTTGAATATATTACAAAGTTTTTGGTTACTAAAGTAGATGCAAGTTATGACGAAAACGAGACAGAGCCAATAATGGTTCTTAGTGGAGAAATCACGCCAACAGAGGAGAAGATGATAAACGAAAATACAAAGCAAGGTTTCGGATTTGCATTGAAAACTCATAAAAAATTTGCGACGGTCATTTCAGAGTTTGATGAAGTTTTCGAAGTAAATCCTTGTGAAACAAGCTTGCTGGAAAGGCGAAAAATGAGGCTCCAATACGAGCAAGGAAAATTTGATATGGAACACTACTTAATGGATCTGGAGGATGAGGAACATGAAATCGGGGACAAACTTGCTCTTCCATTACCGTGGGAACACACAAGTGATGCTAGTTTGGCATTTACCAGTAAGGAATTAGATTTTTTGAAAGATCAAGCAAACAACCCTTATAACCTCACCGCACTTCAGATAAGGTATGCTTTCAACGGACTGATTGATATTTTGTATGCATACTGTTATGACAAACGGACTACAGACTTTGAAGGAAACTCTGAATCAGGCTGGACCATAGTCAAGTTGGCATCAACACTTAGCTGGTGCGAGGCATTTGAGGACCCCAAAGATGTGTTCGTTTCAGCTTTCCGAAGAACTCTAACTTATCCTTACTACCGCAGCTTCAAACTCGCTACAAAAGTTTTCGAAGATTTGAAAACGTTGCTGAAACATGACGAGAAGCTCATAATCAAGATTCTGATAGAAATTCATGAAATATTTTTATCAGGAGATTGCTGTAGGTACATTTTGAATAACTTGTTCATCAAAGATTATATAATGTATGTTATGAAATGGGACAAAACGAAATGGCGGCAGTTTTTGGAAGAAGTGTACGGTGTGGTTATTGTGAAAGATGATTTGGGGCTGAAGTTAGTTGAAAATGAGGAGAGTTTCAAGATAGAGAAAAAAATGAAGAGTTTACAAATCCAGGATCAAAGTGAATTGCTCGATTCTGACGATACAGACGAATCAGATAGTGATAGCAGTGACAGTGAAACAGACAGTGATTCCGAAACAAATAGTGACTACGATTCAAGTACTGATGAAGATGCAAAGTGATAGATACCAACTCAAACTATTCGAATTCTGAGACCCTCAACAACTACCTAAAAATTTAAAAAATATATGCCTCTTCCGTATTATAGATCTTAACCTATATTTCTATTTATGCTTTTTGTGATCTGTTTTAAACATTAGTAATTTTTTTTATCTTATAGTTACAAGTGATTTTGTTTATATCTCTCCTTTTTTCGAGAACATAATGTTAGCCCCTCTAATAATTTGCTGACCTTAGCTTATTGTCTCAATTTTAATTATAGGAACAAAGTTTTTTATTCATTTGTTATATTTTATACACAAGATACTTATAGAAGTAAGTATCTTCATGCTGAGTAATGCTTTAAATCATTTTTCATAAATATGATAGTTACATTTCAATTTGAAAAAGTTGAAATTACCTTCAACAAATAAAGAAGTTGTACAAGCCTGATTATGGTTTCATTCGAATATGCTTTTAGGAACCTTGGTATTTTAAACTTGTTTATATTACATGTTTTCACTAAAATCAATGACAAAAATGTATGCTACTACTGATAAAACTGTTGTTGTCAAAAATAATTTTTGATATTGTTAACCAAATATCTTCCTTTTACCAAACTTAAAATCTTATTACAATTAGAGTATATTTCAACATAACAATTGGTACATATCTTCAATATTAGTTTCATTTAATGATTGTAAGGATCTTGTCCAAGTATATTGAATTGTGCTTGAGAAATTAATTATAACATCCTCATAGTTATTAAAAAATGCAGGAAAATCTCATGTTCATCTCAAAAACTCACTTGCATTCAGAATCTTTGAAACGAGTACTGCCATTTTTTTCCAATTGATTCATTCTTTTGAAAAAATGAAAACTAACGGTTGAATCTCAGACAAAATAGATAATAAATGATTTGGGAAAAGTGGTTTTGTTACTTTTCGATTGAACATCGATGCAAATAAAATGAAACTTACCGACTGTCGTATATCTCACAAAAGTCTCCTTATTCTCGATCATTGCATCGACTGCTAACTTTTCGCAATATTGAGCTGTGATGATGGCAATAGTGGGCTGTTTTGAGCTTACCATCGTTGGCATTTGTTTGACAATTGTAACTTGATGGGTGTCGTGTGATTGCTGGCGAGTAAAAGCACCGTGGTCCATAGCTTTGACCAATTGTCGTGATTGGAGCGCCGAAAGACATTGAGCAACTTCTTCCTCATCCCAACCATTTGCTCTCAAAAAATAAAGAGTATAATAAAAGTATATTATGGAAAAAAAGGACAGTCGGCCATTTTTGTCAAAAATTGTTTAGGCTGTATTATATATTAATTGTTCCGTATACTTTATACTTACTTGGCAACATCCTTTATTGTGATAGGGTTCGGATATGATGATTCTATGATTTCTAAAACCTTTTCTACAGTCAAAATCACAATATTTCCTAGAGAATTTTCTTCTGCTGAAACTGAAGAAAATTTAATTAATATCTATTCAAAACCCTATTTTTAGTAAGTTCGCTTCTTGCCATTTTGACTATTTCTCTATATACTCTGCAATTACTTGCATTCAAGATTTAATTAAAAAATATTTCAAATTATTTCTTATAATAAGATTGGATATAATTGTAATATTACTGAAAAACAAAGCAAATAATGTAAATATCTCAAACTGAAAAAAAATTAAATTGTCATATTCACTGGTTGCATCATACTCATCCATAATCATAATTTGGGTCTGGCAACTGCATACATTTGGAATATTTCTTATTATAATGTAAAAACTAATATCATATAACTTCCACACACAAAAAACTTATAAAATTGTTATGAATAACTAGCATTTTGTTAACTCTCGTTACATGGAATGGAAATCAAAATGATAAAAGCAAAAAAGAAAATCAAAATAAACTGTGGGGGTTATTGATTACAAAAAATTTCAACAAACATCAGTTCAAACCTTTATCGAACAAGGCCGATGGACTTAACTGAATACGACAGTAACCAGGTGGAGCTATAAAAAATGTTTCATGTCTTGAAAAATCGAAACTTCAGAAACAATATATTTCTTCATTTGAAATGTGTCTATTTTGCATATTTGGGAAATAGAAAAGAACTCTTTCAGATAGAAACATTTCAAATAAACTAAAATCTGACAAACTACCTACGTGGTCTTGA